>NC_090828.1:135060058-137560058 GCF_028021215.1 Eschrichtius robustus | reverse complement strand
ACAATAATACAAAAACTTGTGATGGTACTTAAACAGAAACTTAAGAGCTGTGGATGCTTATATTACATTAGGAAAAAGGCCTGAAGACTAATGAGCAGGACGTCAACTCAGTGAGAAAAACAACAGTGTAACCCAAGGAAAGAAGAAGGTAGATAATGACAAAGACCAGAAACTGATGAAAAACAAGATCTCAGTTTTAAAAATCGGAGAATTATTTAAAACTTCTTGCAAACTTAGGCAATTTCCTAACAAATTCTGCTTACCAAAACTGACTCAGGAAGAAATAGAAAAGCTGAGTAGACTCATAGCCATCAAAGTTATCAGCATTTTAAAATCTATGGGGGTGGAGGGTGGGCAGGGATGTGAGGGGGGGCTAGAGACAAAGAGTGAAAGAAATCAAGCACAGATGCCAGGTGATTTTAGGGTGAGTTCTAAAAATAAGTCGAGAAATAGACAACCCCAATATTTTACAAACTATTCAAATGGATAGAGGGAATGTTCCTCAGTTCATTTTATGAGGCTAGTGTAACCTTGATATCAAAACCAGACAAGGGTAATACAAATAGGAACAATTATAAGTTGGTTACACTCGTGAACATAGATGTCAATATCATAAATAAGATATTAGGAAACCAAATCCAGTAATGAATAAAAACAGCAACACATCATGACCAATTTGCCACCAGGAAAGCAAGATTGATTTAATATTAGAAAATATGTCAATGTAATAATTCACCACATTAAAAAGTTGAAAAGGGGGGAGATGATAATTTCACTACAGATTGATTTTTTTTAATTAATGAAAAAGCACCTCTTTACATACTGGAAATAGGAGGGAATTTTCTTAACTGGATGAAGGCTAGCTCTATAAATCTATTGCAAACATTATACTGATTAGCATAATTTATTTAAAGTCAGGCATGAGATCTACTATAATTGTTTCACTCATCATTGTGCCAGTACAATAAAACTTTTTAAAATTTATATAAGGTTTAGAAAAGAAGAAACAAACATTTTATTATTTGCAGATACTATGGTTGTCTACATAGAAAAATCTAAAAGAATCTACAAACTGTTAGCACTAGTAAAAGAGTTCAGCAGGTTCACTGGATACAAGATGATATGTGTATGTGGCCTCACACACACACACACACACACACACACACACACTAGCAACATTAAATTAAAAACTGTAAATTTTTGAAAGGTACAGTTACTTCTAGCAGCAACAAAAACCATAAGATACTTAGGACTAATTCTAAGAACAGTTGTGCAAGACTTGCACACATAGTTGTTCTGGACAGCCATGAAGTGTGTACATTGCACAACACCAGGGCATCATTTCATAGACTGAGATCCACCGCCTGCTCAGCAGGAGCTCAGCATTATAGAGAAAGTTCCTAGGCAGTATGGAAAAAAATTAAAGTAAATGTAAACAAATGGAGATTTTTACCATGTTCATGGATAAGAAGATTCAATATCAAAAAAAATATCAATTCTCCCCAAATTATGCTGTAGATTTAGTGTAATTCCAATTAAAATCCAACAGGGTATTTCATGGCACTTGACAAAGTGTTGATTCTAAAATATATCTGGCCAAAGTATTTGAGCCCAAAATATCACCAAAGTTTTCAATAAAAAGAAACAGGGGGACTTCCCTGGTGGTCCAGTGGTTAAGAATCTGCTTTCCAATGCAGGGGACGCGGGTTTCATCCCTGGTCGGGGAACTAAGATCCCACAACTAAGCCCACACACTGCAACTACTGAGCCCGCACCCTCTGGAGCCGCCGTGCCACAGCTAGAGAGAAGCCTGCACGCCGCAACTAGAGAAGCCCACGCTCTGCAACGAAGATCCTGCATGCTGCAACTAAAACCCGACGCAGCCAAATAAATACAAATAAATAAATATTTTTAAATTGGGGCACGTCAAATCCTTGCTTCCTGTACTGGGGTTCCATTGTTGTGCTTCTCTGGGTAACATCAAACAGTCATTCACTGAGTATCTGCCACAGGTCATCTCAAGAGCCAGGCACAGAGAAGCCAGGGATAAAAAGTCTTGTCCTTTCTAGAATCTCACAGTCTAAACAGAGACAGGGTGGCATGAACAATTACAGCAGTGCACAGAGCCTGCCAAATGGATGTTTGCACAGAGGGCTGTGTAGCATTCGAGGAAAGGGCCTCTGGGATTGGGGAAATTCTGGCTTTCATATCCCAAAATAAATATGGCATTTGCTGCACAAGTCCCCTTCTACTGCCCAGTTCCCAAAACTACTGGAAGAGAGAAAATCATGATGGAATAAGATGGAGAGAGAGACCTGGGAAATCTAAATTCCTCTACCAGCCCCACCCCTACTACACTCTAGGATCTTGGGCTACCGCCTACTTGACAGTCTCACTTGAGTATCTGATGGGCATCTCAACCTCAGCCACCCAGGACTGAACTCATGATTCTTCCCTTAACTTGCTTGACCTTCCCAACTCCGCTCTATCCTTCCGATCGCTCAGGTGAAAAACTTTGGGGTCATGGTTGCCTCACCTGCTCCATTGCACCCCACTCCCAATTGATGAGGAAGTCTTGATGGCTCGATAGTCAAAATATATCCAGAATCCGACCACATCCCTCTATGCTTTCACCTGAGGGGAGCCACCTTCACCTCTCACCGGGATTATTGCAGTAGCACCCCTAGGGCTCCGCCTGCTCCCCTCTGGCCTCCATACACAGAGCCACAGTGACCTTCATCAAATAAACTTCCCATCATGTTACTCCTCCGCTCCAACCCTCCCTTGGCTCCCATCTCAGAGTAAAAGCCCAAGTCGTCACCATGACCTACAAGCCCCCACCTGCTGCGGGCTCTCTGACCCCAGCTACTGCTTCCCCAGCTCACTCTGCTGCAGCCGCACCAGCCTCCTGGCTGTGCCGGGATCACTCCAGTGGGTCCCATTTAGGGCTTCTGCTTGGCTGTTCTCTTTGCCTAGAACATACTTCACCCAGATACCCACTCCACATAGCTAACTCCCTCACCATCTGCGACGCAGCGCCACCTTGTCATTGAGGCTCGCCCTGACCACTTTATACAACATTGCACCCCACTTGCTGCCTTCACCCATCCCAGCCCTCTTGATCCCCCTGACTCAGCTCTAAGTTATTCAAGCACTATCTGCTTCGAACACGCTATGTAACGTCTATGATTTATTACGTGTCTCCTCCCTGCTGGAAGGCAGCTGCGCCAAGGCGGGGAGCTTCGTTTACTTTGTCCAGTGCTGAGGACAGCAGCTGGCCCATAGGAGGCACCCAGCGAACAGTCAGCTGCCCCATCCTTTAGATTCTGAAACCTGAAACCTGCCTCAAAAATGCTTATTGCTGTGCGCATCAAAGGAAAACACTTCTAAAACAGCTAACAGTATGCATGGAACAGGTAGGGAGAACCCCAGTCCCTCACTTCAGACAGCTCTTTAATAAAAGGTGAAAAGCACCGGTCGAGTGTGCGGGGCTCCTTGGGCAGCTGTAGGACCACAGTGCCCGCCTTACCTACAGGCACTGGCTGCATTCTGTTGGACTCTGACTTGCTGTCTTAGCTCAGGCTGCTCAACAAAGTACCACAGGATGTGTGGCTTAAACGACAGACGCTGATTCCTCACAGTTCTGGAGGCTGGGAAGTCCAAGATCAAGGTTCCTGCCAATTCAGCCTCTTCCTGGCTTGTCGATGGCTACCTTCTTGCTGTGTCCTCAAGTGGCCGAGAGGGTGGGCTCTGGTCTCCCTTTCTCCTCTCCTATGGAGGTCAATCCATCATGAAACCTCATCTAAATGCTATCACCTCCCAAAGGCCCCACCTCCAAATACCATCACTATGGGGGTCAGGGTCTCAACACATGAATTGTAGGGGGACACACACATTCAGTCCATAACACTCGCTCAGTGGGTTTCTGCACAGAGGTGTACAAAGGCCCACAGAGCTGTGATTTGGCTGTTGGCACTTCCTCTGCTGAGCTGAGGGCCTAATGATGCAACATCTTCCCCAGTGTGATCAGGAGATGAGAGAGGGGTAGGGACAGTTTCCAGTCACTCTGCAGAGTAATTAAATCCCTGCCCCAACTCTCTTGGCAATATGATGCAATTACATGGTTGCAGTAGGGCCGGGCGCTGTGTGGATTCAGGGTGCCATGTCTCCCACATGGCAGTGCAGTTAATTTATTGTCTTCTCCACAGGACAGAGCCATGGCTCCCTGTAATTGTACTCATCAGAAATCATATCTCTGATCCACTTCCCTGTCTTATTTGTCATGATCACATTCAGGATGGGTGTAGTTTCCAGCTGGAATATTTGGCCCTTGGATGGCTGGGCTGAAATGTAGCCCAGCACTGCCAAGGGATTCCCAAGGGTAAGTGAATTTTGCATTTTCTCCGAGAGTGAATTCCAAGAATCATAAAGTGGGAGTGCGCCAGCGCTAGGGGCGGGGTCGAGGCCTGGGCTGGGGCCTGATGTTTTCACCACCATTCCAGACTGAGCTGGGTCATCCAGAGACCATGGAGGCAACTGCCTCTCCACCCCAGACACAGGAGGAAACTGCTACCTAGAGCAAAACATGGCCTGTCTCCCCAGCACCTCTGAGACTGACGGTGGCTTTGCGGTTAGGCTGAACAGAGGTAGGCTGCGTCCAGAGAGCCCTGCTGTGAGCAAGCCCTGAGTCAGAGGGCACCGTGAGGTATCCCCCTGGGTCTCACAATAACCCTGTCCCCCATGGGTTACACAGGGCACAGATCCCCAGAGAAGCAAGGCGAAAGGCTGGGTCACCCAGCTGAAGGCATCGGAACTGAGATGAAACCCCAGCACAGCCCACTGTCAGAGAGTGGGGAACCCCAAATTGCTAACATGTCCTCCCTCCTGAGCACGCTGGTCCTGGGGGGTGACAGGGGAGGAAGGTCTCAGGAAGGGTGCACACAGGCAAGCAGCCTTCTGGACAGTGTGCAGGGCCAGGCCCAGCCAGAAAGCCAACATGTGTGGCTGACACAGGAGCAGAGAAGACGCTGGGCTTCCTGACCCTGGAGGTGGGGAAAAGATGTTTTGCAGACTGGGGTGAGAGCATGAGGTCCTGTGATAGGACAGGTCCAGAGGTGGGAGGAGAGGATGAGGGTCCCCAAGGAAAGTCAGTTGCTAGAGAAAGCTAAGCCCAGAGCTGGGGCCAGCCCCTCACAGCCCTTTGGAGCTCGAGAACCCAGAATGTTGGGGCGAGAAGAGGGAGGGTGGAGTGGGGCTGCAGTGTCTCCCAGGTCCAGCCCCTATGATGCCTTGGGCACCCCGAGGTGACCCATCATCCTCAGGTCTCGGGGCTCCCGGTCCGGGTAGGGAGGGGTGAGGGGGAGCAAGGCGTTAACAAAGGAGATGAAGAGAGTGTGGCCTGTCCAGGGCAGAGGGAGGGGCCACACCTGGTAGGAATTGCAAAGGGGGTCAGACCAGAGGCTGAGCACAAGCTCCCCATCAGACCTTCCCCTTCCTACTGGTGGTCCCTGAGGCACCTTCTACTGGAAATTGGGGTCCTCTCCTGGCCAAATAAGGGGATGACGCCCACCACCCCACCTTTGCCAGGGTGCAGGGGGCAACCTCTGAGGAGGGCATGAAGGTCGACAGGTGAAGACTCTGCCCTGTGCACCCATGGTGGCTGTGCTCACTCAGGGGACAGCCCCTCCCCAGCTGGCAGCTGGATGGGGCTCCAGGGCCCCCAAAATGCTGAGCTCATTTCACCCTTCCTCCCATCACATGGATGAAAAGAGCTGCCTGAGGTCACAGGGCAGGGAAGGCCCCACCAGCCCCAGGCCCCAGGCCCCAGTGTCACACTCAAACCCCTGACCTCCAAGGTGAGCATGTGTCCCCTTTTAAGCCCTCCAGTTCTGAAGTCTGGATTCTCTGCAGACAGCCAGAGCATGTGGCACCAGAGGGCAGCCCTGGACAGACAATGGCCCTGCCCCTCCCGTACTGCCTTTGGGTCCGGACTTGTGCTGGCCAGGCTGGTATCACCCCAGCTGTTGATCGGGCCCATGCTGCACCCAGCTCCAAGGCTATAAATGAGCACATCATTCTTGCATGAATTAGTTAAGAAGTAGCCGCTGCAGGTGCTAGAATTACCTTATCTTTGCACAACAGACATTTTTACAGGAAAAGTTGAAATGTTTTTCATCCATCAAACTGCCAGGGTGCTGCACAGGGAGCCCCACTTTCCAGAGGTTTAGTCTTGATCCTAATTTCCAGTGCACCAAAGAATGAGTAGCCCTGACCCCATTCATGGGCAGGGTCGCCTCAGGTCACAGCACTGCAGGCTGCAGGGGCCAGGTGCCCAGACCCAAGGGGCTTCATGCGGGAACCCCAAGTATGGTGTGGTTTTGGGCAGGCGACAGCCTCCTTTGTTCAAAGTCTGACCCTACTGTCTGTGACTTTGGACAAGTCACTTCACCTCACCTCATTTGTAAAATGGGGATAATCTAAGTGAAATAATGCATGTAAATCATGCAAAGATAAATAAATAATGTGTGTGAATAACGTCTGAAAAGCCCATGGTCCTCAATAAAAGGGAGTAATATCCCCTGTCTTAGTCCGCTCAGCTGCCATAGCAAACACCACAGGCTGGGTGGTTTAAACAAAAGCCCTATCTCACAGCCTGGAGGCTGGAAGTCCAAGATCGAGGTACCATCAGGGTTGGTGCCTGGTGAGACCCTCTTCCTGGCTTGCAGATGGCTGCCTTCTTGCTGTGTCCTCACATGCCCTTTTCTGTGTGTGCAGAGAGTGGCGGGGGTGGGGCGGGGTGTGCTGGTGTCTCTTCCTCTTCTTGTAAGGAAACCAGTCCTATGGGATCAGGGCCCCATCCTTATGCCCTATCTGCAAATACAGTCACATCGAGGTCTAGGGTTTCAACATATGAGTGGGGGGAGGGAGGGGACACACAATTCAGTTCATAACAACTGGAGTCCTGAAGACAGTCATTCAGCCACTTGGCCAGTGTGAGGTCCCCACTGGATGTCCAGCACTGAGACTCTGTGAGGACTGGACCGGAGAGAGAGGCAGCTTTGGGTTTAGGACCTCTTGAACCAACCATGTTCTCCATTTGCCAGTGGGGCCAGAATTCGACAGATTTGTTGCATGGAAATCTGGGGCCTCCCACATGCAGACGCACACATGTGCAACACACATGCAGAACCTACGATCCCCAGCCCATGCTCTTGCTCTTCAGGCCAACACTCCTAGAACCCCTAAAAACACCTGCTCCCTCACTGCACACCCCCCGTGCCAGGATGACGTGAGAGCTGGTTCTTTCCATCAGCAAGGGGGCTAACCGGTTGAGTTCTTGTACTTCATGTATCCGTTGGTACACCAGTGGCACTGAATGGAGAAGAGAGGGGGAGAGACATCTCAAAGTAACTCTGCTGGAAGTTCCCAGACAAGCCCCACCATCCCCACCAGCCCCACCACTGGAGGCTGTCACTGCTGGAGACCCACGGTGTTCCTGGAGCTGCACATGCCTCCCGAGTGGGGGTTATGTGTAGGTGGCATTAACATCGTGTAACCAGGGAGAAACTGCAGCTCCAGAGGCTAAGTCGCTTCTCCAGGTTGGCCAGGCCCAGACAGAAGGGACCTCCAGCCTGTGAAACTCAGGGGTCCACACTTATTCTACATGCTTGGAATGTGACTGCCGTGCAGAGCATAGGAGGGACCCTACACTGCAGCCAGGCAGGCCTCAGGGACCTCTGGACGCCTGAGGGAGTATGAGTGGACAGCTGGGCTCTGAAACCTGGGACCAAGTTCTGGAAGGCTCACAGTGGGAGCTCCATGGGGCTGTGCTGGTAGAGGTTTAACAGCCAGCTCTCTAAAGTAAATGGGGAAAATCTCTGAGGTGTGGCAAGAACCAATTCTCATGGTGTAAATATTCCCCATGGTCAATTTCAAGCTACCCACAGTTTGATGACCAGCTCTCAAAATTTCTAAAAATGTGACCACTGGCTCTTGGGTGTCATTCTGTGGCAGCTCCAGTGCAGCCCTGGCCTCTATGCCACAAGTAGACAAGACACATAGCAGGTCCCCAAAAAAGGTGCAGCACTCATACAGTGGAACACGCAGGCCACTTGGAGCACCTGGATCTCAAAGGGCAAAGGGGTCCTTTCCCTGGTGCTGAGAAGGGAAGGAGAGGCCACCGTGGGGAAGGGACAGCTGCCTATGACCAGAGAGAGCATGTCAGGTAACATGAGCCTGGCTGTGCCCTGGTGGAAGGCCCACCCCCGACCATGGAAGGTAGTTCTGAAGAGGCCCAGCCCTCCCACCCACCCCCAGCAAGCAGCCAGGAAGGGCTCACAGTTCCTTCCCCTCCTTGGTGCCTGGTCCCTGGTTGGACTGCTGAGGAGGCAGGTCACAAGGAGGACCTGAGTCAGCCTCCCTTCACTTACTCAGACACAATTCAGACCTAAGAAAGGGAAAAGAACAGCATGACAACACCTGTGTCTGCACCACTGTAACCTATGAGGCCTTCCCAAAATAGACCCCCACCCATGTCCTCCACCTGCCTATTGTCTGTAGAAAAACTTTAGTAAAAGAATAAATTTAAACTTCTGGTGGTTGTGTTGTTTCATCTATATATATATATTTTTTCTAACATAGCTGTTAGTTTCCTAGTCTAATTTTATTTTTTACTTTGTTATTGTTCTCCTTTTTTTTTTTTCCCACCCTGCACGGATCAAGCCAAAGATCCTGCAGTGGGAGCTCTGAGTCTGAACCACTGGACTAACAGAGAACCTAAGACCCCAAGGAATATTCAACAGAGTGAGGTCTCCTGGAGGTCCTCACCTCAGCCCAGCTCTACCCAACAGCATACAAACTGCAGTGTTGGAAGCCTCAGGCCACACAACCAGTGAGACAGCAACACAGTCCCACTCATAAAAAAAAGGGGGAAAAAAAATATGTCACAGATGAAGGAGCAAGGTAAAAAACTACAAGACCAAGTAAATGAAGAGGAAATAGGCAATCTACCTGAAAAAGAATTCAGAGTAATGATAGTAAAAATGATCCAGAATCTCAGAAATAGAATGGAGGCATGGACTGAGAAAATACAAGAAATGTTTAACAAAGATCTGGAAGAACTAAAGAACAAACAAACAGATACGAACAACAAAATAACTGAAATGAAAAATATACTAGAAGGAATCAATAACAGAATAACCGAGGCAGAAGAACGAATAAGTGAGCTGGAAGACAAAATGGTGGAAATAACTGCTGAGGAGCAGAATAAAGAAAAAAGAATGAAAAGAATTGAAGACAATCTCAGAGACCTCTGGGACAATACTAAATGCACCAATATTCAAATTATAGGGGGCCCAGAAGAAGAAGAGAAAAAGAAAGGGTCTGAGAAAGTATTTGAAGAGATTACGGTGGAAAATTTCCCTAACATGGGAAAGGAAATAGTCACCCAAGTTGAGGAAGTGCAGAGTCCCATACAGGATAAACCCTGGAGAAACACACCAACACATATATTAATCAAACTAAAAAAATTAAATTCAAAGAAAAAATATTAAAAGCAGCAAGGGAAAAACAAAAAATAACATACAAAGGAATCCCCATAAGGTTATCAGCTGATTTTTCAGCAGAAACTCTTCAGGCCAGAAGGGAGTGGCAAGATATACTTAAAGTAATGAAAGAGAAAAACCTACAACCAAGATTACTCTACCTGGCAAGGATCTCATTCAGATTTGACAGAGAAATCAAAAGCTTTTCAGACAAGCAAAAGCTAAGAGAATTCAACACCACCAAACAAGCTTTACAACAAATGCTAAAGGAATTCTCTAAGTGGGAAACACAAGAGAAGAAAAAGACACACAAAATCAAACCCAAAACAATTAAGAAAATGGTAATAGGAACATACACATTGATAATAACCTTAAAAGTAAATGGATTAAATGTCCCAACCAAAAGACACAGACTAGCTAAATGTATACAAAAATAAGACCCAGAGGATTAACCAAGATGGCGGAGTAGAAGGACGTGCTGTCACTCCCTCTTGCGAGAGCACCAGAATCACAACTGGCTGCTGGACAATCATTGATAGGAAGACCCTGGACTTCACCAAGGAGGATACCCCACGTCCAAGGACAGAGGAGAAGCCACAGTGAGACGGTAGGAGCGGCGCAATCAGAGTAAAATCAAATCCCATAACTGCTGGGTGGGTGGCTCACAGACTGGCGAACACTTATACCACGGAAGTCCACCCACTGGAGTGAAGGTTCTGAGCCCCACGTCAGGATTCCCAACCTGGGGGTCCGGCTATGGGAGGAGGAATTCCTAGAGAATCAGACTTTGAAGCCTAGTGGGAATTGATTGCAGGAGTTTGACAGGACTGGGGGAAACAGAGACCCCACTCTTGGAGGGCACACACAAAGTAATGTGTGCATCGGGACCCAGGGGAAGGAGCAGTGACCCTGGGGGAGACTGAACCAGACCTACCTGCTGGTGTTGGGGGGTCTCCTGCAGAGGCGAGTGGTGGCTCTGTTTCACCGTGGGGATAAGGACACTGGCAGCAGAGGTTCTGGGAAGTTCTCCTTGGCGTGATCCCTCCCAGAGTCTGCCAATAAACCCACCAAAGAGCACGGGTAGGCTCCAGTGTTGGGTTGCCTCAGGCAAAACAACCAACAGGGAGGGAACCCAGCCCCACCCATCAACAGTCAAGTGGATTAAGGTTTTACTGAGCTCTGACAGCCACAGCAACAGGGAGGGAACCCAGCCCCACCCATCAACAGTCAAGTGGATTAAGGTTTTACTGAGCTCTGACTGCCACAGCAACAGTCAGCTCTACCCACCACCAGAGCCTCCCATCAAGCCTCTTAGATAGCCTCAACCACCAGAGGGCAGACAACAGAAGCAAGAAAAACTACAATCCTGCAGCCTGTGGACCAAAAACCACAGTTACAGAAAGATAGAGAAGATGAAAAGGCAGAGGGCTATGTACCAGATGAAGGAACAAGAAAAAACCCCAGAAAAACAACTAAATGAAGTGGAGATAGGCAACCTTCCAGAAAAAGAATTCAGAATAATGATAGTGAAGATGATCCAGGACCTCGGAATAAGAATGGAGGCAAAGATTGAGAAGATGCAAGAAATGATTAACAAAGACCTAGAAGAATTAAAGAACAAACAAACAGAGATGACCAATACAATAACTGAAATGAAAACTACACTAGAAGGAATCAATAGCAGAATAACTGAGGCAGAAGAACGGACAAGTGACCTGGAAGACAGAATGGTGGAATTCACTGCTGCGGAACAGACTAAAGAAAAAAGAATGAAAAGAAATGAAGACAGCCTAAGAGACCTCTGGGACAACATTAAATGCAACAACATTCGCATTATAGGGGTCCCAGAAGGAGAAGAGAGAGAGAAAGGACCAGAGAAAATATTTGAAGAGATTATAGTCGAAAACTTCCCTAACATGGGAAAGGAAATAGCCACCCAAGTCCAGGAAGCGCAGAGAGTCCCATACAGAATAAACCCAAGGAGAAACACACCGAGACACATAGTCATCAAAGTGGCAAAAATTAAAGACAAAGAAAAATTATTGAAAGCAGCAAGGGAAAAACGACAAATAACATACAAGGGAACTCCCATAAGGTTAACAGCTGATTTCTCAGCAGAAACTCTGCAAGCCAGAAGGGAGTGGCATGATATACTTAAAGTGATGAAAGGGAAGAACCTACAACCAAGATTACTCTACCCGGCAAGGATCACATTTAGATTTGATGGAGAAATCAAAAGCTTTACAGACAAGCAAAAGCTAAGAGAATTCAGCACCACCAAACCAGCTCTACAACAAATGCTAAAGGAACTTCTCTAAGTGGGAAACACAAGAGAAGAAAAGGACCTACAAAAACAAACCCAAAACAATTAAGAAAATGGTCATAGGAACATACATATTGATAATTACCTTAAACGTGAATGGATTAAATGCCCCAACCAAAAGACATAGACTGGCTGAATGGATACAAAAACAAGACCCATATATATGCTGTCTACAAGAGACCCACTTTAGACCTAGGGACACATACAGACTGAAAGTGAGGGGATGGAAAAAGATATTCCATGCAAATGGAAATCAAAAGAAAGCTGGAGTAGCTATACTCATATCAGATAAAATAGACTTTAAAATAAAGAATGTTACAAGAGACAAGGAAGGACACTACATAATGATCCAGGGATCAATCCAAGAAGAAGATATAACAATTATAAATATATATGCACCCAACATAGGAGCACCTCAATACATAAGGCAACTGCTAACAGCTATAAAAGAGGAAATCGACAGTAACACAATAATAGTGGGGGACTTTAACACTTCACTTACACCAATGGACAGATCATCCAAAATGAAAATAAATAAGGAAACAAAAGCTTTAAATGACACAATAGACCAGATAGATTTAATTGATATATATAGGACATTCCATCCAAAAACAGCAGATTACACGTTCTTCTCAAGTGCGCACGGAACATTCTCCAGGATAGATCACATCTTGGGTCACAAATCAAGCCTCAGTAAATTTAAGAAAATTGAAATCATATCAAGCATCTTTTCTGACCACAACGCTATGAGATTAGAAATGAATTACAGGGAAAAAAACGTAAAAAACACAAACACATGGAGGCTAAACAATACGTTACTAAATAACCAAGAGATCACTGAAGAAATCAAAGAGGAAATCAAAAAATACCTAGAGACAAATGACAATGAAAACACGACGACCCAAAACCTATGGGATGCAGCAAAAGCGGTTCTAAGAGGGAAGTTTATAGCTATACAAGCCTACCTAAAGAAACAAGAAAAATCTCAAGTAAACAATCTAACCTTACACCTAAAGAAACTAGAGAAAGAAGAACAAACAAAACCCAAAGTTAGCAAAAGGAAAGAAATCATAAAGATCAGAGCAGAAATAAATGAAATAGAAACAAAGAAAACAATAGCAAAGATCAATAAAACTAAAAGCTGGTTCTTTGAGAAGATAAACAAAATTGATAAGCCATTAGCCAGACTCATCAAGAAAAAGAGGGAGAGGACTCAAATCAATAAAATCAGAAATGAAAAAGGAGAAGTTACAACAGACACCGCAGAAATACAAAGCATCCTAAGAGACTACTACAAGCAACTTTATGCCAATAAAATGGACAACCTGGAAGAAATGGACAAATTCTTAGAAAGGTATAACCTTCCAAGACTGAATCAGGAAGAAATAGAAAATATGAACAGACCAATCACAAGTAATGAAATTGAAACTGTGATTAAAAATCTTCCAACAAACAAAAGTCCAGGACCAGATGGCTTCACAGGTGAATTCTATCAAACATTTAGAGAAGAGCTAACACTCATCCTTCTCAAACTCTTCCAAAAAATTGCAGAGGAAGGAACACTCCCAAACTCATTCTATGAGGCCACCATCACCCTGATACCAAAACCAGACAAAGACACTACAATAAAAGAAAATTACAGACCAATATCACTGATGAATATAGATGCAAAAATCCTCAACAAAATACTAGCAAACAGAATCCAACAACACATTAAAAGGATCATACACCACGATCAAGTGGGATTTATCCCAGGGATGCAAGGATTCTTCAATATACGCAAATCAATCAATGTGATACACCATATTAACAAATTGAAGAATAAAAACCATATGATCATCTCAATAGATGCAGAAAAAGCTTTTGACAAAATTCAACACCCATTTCTGATAAAAACTCTCCAGAAAGTGGGCACAGAGGGAACCTACCTCAACATAATAAAGGCCATGTATGACAAACCCACAGCAAACATCATTCTCAATGGTGAAAAACTGAAAGCATTTCCTGTAAGATCAGTAACGAGACAAGGATGTCCACTCTCACCACTATTATTCAACATAGTTCTGGAAGTCCTAGCCACAGCAATCAGAGAAGAAAAAGGAATAAAAGGAATACCAATTGGAAAAGAAGAAGTAAAACTGTCACTGTTTGCAGATGACATGATACTATACATAGAGAATCCTAAAACTGCCACCAGAAAACTGCTAGAGCTAATTAATGAATATGGTAAAGTTGCAGAATACAAAATTAATGCACAGAAATCTCTTGCATTCCTATACACTAATGATGAAAAATCTGAAAGAGAAATTATGGAAACACTCCCATTTACCATTGCAACAAAAAGAATAAAATACTTAGGAATAAACCTACCTAGGGAGACAAAAGACCTGTATGCAGAAAACTGTAAGACACTGATGAAAGAAATTAAAGATGATACCAACAGATGGAGAGATATACCATGTTCTTGGATTGGAAGAATCAACATTGTGAAAATGAGTATACTACCCAAAGCAATCTACAGATTCAATGCAATCCCTATCAAATTACCAATGGCATTTTTTACGGAGCTAGAACAAATCATCTTAAAATTTGTATGGAGACACAAAAGACCCCGAATAGCCAAAGCAGTCTTGAGGCAAAAAAATGGAGCTGGAGGAATCAGACTCCCTGACTTCAGACTCTACTACAAAGCTACAGTAATCAAGACAATATGGTACTGGCACAAAAACAGAAACATAGATCAACGGAACAAGATAGAAAGCCCAGAGATTAACCCACGCACCTATGGTCAACTAATCTATGACAAAGGAGGCAAAGATATACAATGGAGAAAAGACAGTCTCTTCAATAAGTGGTGCTGGGAAAACTGGACAGCTACATGTAAAAGAATGAAATTAGAATACTCCCTAACACCATACACAAAAATAAACTCAAAATGGATTAGAGACCTAAATATAAGACTGGACACTATAAAACTCTTAGAGGAAAACATAGGAAGAACACTCTTTGACATAAATCACAGCAAGATCTTTTTTGATCCACCTCCTAGAGTAATGGAAATAAAAACAAAAATAAACAAATGGGACCTAATGAAACTTCAAAGCTTTTGCACAGCAAAGGAAACCATAAACAAGACGAAAAGACAACCCTCAGAATGGGAGAAAATATTTGCAAATGAATCAACGGACAAAGGATTAATCTCCAAAATATATAAACAGCTCATTCAGCTCAATATCAAAGAAACAAACACCCCAATCCAAAAATGGGCAGAAGACCTAAATAGACATTTCTCCAAAGAAGACATACAGACGGCCACGAAGCACATGAAAAGATGCTCAACATCACTAATTATTAGAGAAATGCAAATCAAAACTACAATGAGGTATCACCTCACTCCTGTTAGAATGGGCATCATCAGAAAATCTACAAACAACAAATGCTGGAGAGGGTGTGGAGAAAAGGGAACCCTCTTGCACTGTTGGTGGGAATGTAAATTGATACAGCCACTATGGAGAACAATATGGAGGTTCCTTAAAAAACTAAAAATAGAATTACCATATGACCCAGCAATCCCACTACTGGGCATATACCCAGAGAAAACCGTAATTCAAAAAGACACATGCACCCGAATGTTCATTGCAGCACTATTTACAATAGCCAGGTCATGGAAGCAACCTAAATGCCCATCAGCAGACGAATGGATAAAGAAGAAGTGGTACATATATACAATGGAATATTACTCAGCCATAAAAAGGAATGAAACTGAGTCATTTGTTGAGACGTGGATGGATCTAGAGACAGTCATACAGAGTGAAGTAAGTCAGAAAGAGAAAAACAAATATCGTATATTAATGCATGTATGTGGAACCTAGAAAAATGGTACAGATGAGCCAGTTTGCAGGGCAGAAGTTGAGACACAGATGTAGAGAATGGACATATGGACACCAAGGGGGGAAAACTGCGGTGAGGTGGGGATGGTGGTGTGCTGAATTGGGCGATTGGGATTGACATGTATACACTGATGTGTGTAAAATTGATGCCTAATAAGAACCTGCAGTATAAAAAAAAAAACAAAACAACTAATACTAAACTTTTATTGGGTTATTTGTATGGAAATATGTTAATATAAATGTTTCAGACATTACATGAAATTTCTAAAAATCTTATATTTGTATTTGTATGGAAATATGTATGGAAATATGTTAATATAAATGTTTCAGACATTACATGAAATTTCTAAAAATCTTATATTTGTATTTGTATGGAAATATGTATGGAAATATGTTAATATAAATGTTTCAGACATTACATGAAATTTCTAAAAATCTTATATTTGTATTTGTATGGAAATATGTATGGAAATATGTTAATATAAATGTTTCAGACATTACATGAAATTTCTAAAAATCTTATATGTTCTGGTATAATGTTATATGTAATAATCCTAGTTATTACTTTAAAATGTATATCTCAGAAATAACTAATTTTCTTGTCAACTGCATTATTATGAACTTTCATCAAATCTTTAACCGTGGTCATTTTTAAGTCTTTTGTCATTTACAGACAGTTCTGGGTGTACTCTGATGATTTTGCAAATATGTTCCTATAAAAGGGTTTCATCTTCAAAAAATTCATGGAAAAGACTCTGACAAGTACAGGTTTCTGGTAACTGACTGTACTGCTGAACTGAATGAATAAGCATTTTCAGAACTCTAATGAAAAACTGATGAACTCATAAAAGTGCTAACAAAAGATCAAGATGAAAAAAAAAATTAATTACATGGGACTGAGTGAACTGATGAGGATGAGTATAATTTTTGTGACTTTCTGTCTGAATTTAAAAAAAAAAATCCCACAAGGACTCAGAGGCAAAGAATATAGAAATCAATTTTCACTGCAAAGTAAAGGAGCTGTTACAGTGGAGGATTACTGGACTGAATGTCAATATTATGACATAGTATGAGTGTGTTTCATGTTTGGTAATTGCAATCATTGTTGCTTTTGTTGTGGTCATCCATGTACAATGCTTGGTGTCAGTCTATTTATCTCTTGTAAAAATAAAATACAGTGTGTGTGTGTGGAAAAAAAAAAAAAAAGACCCATATGTATGTTGCCTACAAGAGGCCCAGTTCAGACCTAGGGACACACAGACTGAAAGTGAAGGGATGGAAAAAGATATTCCATGCAAACAGAAATCAAAAGAAAGCTGGAGTAGCAATACTTGTTTCAGATAAAATAGACTTTCAAATAAAGACTGTTACAAGAGATAAGGTAGGACACAACATAATGATCAAGGGATCAATCCAAGAAGAAGATATAACAATTATAAATGTTTATGCACCCAACATAGGCACACCTCAATACATAAAGCAAATGCTAACAACCATGAAAGGGGAAATCAGCAGTTACACAATAATAGTAGGGGACTTTAACACCCCACTTACACCAATGGACAGATCATCCAAACAGAAAATAAATAAGGAAACACAAGCTTTAAATAACATGATAGGCCAGATAGATTTAAATGATATTTATAGAACATTCCACCCAAAAGTGGCAGAATACACTTTCTTCTCAAGTGCACACAGAACATTCTCCAGGATAGATCACATCCTGGGTCACAAATCAAGCCTCAGAAAATTTAAGAAAATTGAAATTGTATCAAGCATCTTTTCTGACCACAATGCTATGAGATTGGAAATCAATTACAGGAAAAAAACTGTAAAAACCACAAATATATGGAAGCTAAACAGTGCGCTACTAAATAACCAAGAGATCACTGAAGAAGTCAAAGAAGAAATTAAAAAATACATAGAAACAAACGACAATGAAAACACAATGACCCAAAACCTATGGGATGCAGCAAAAGCAGTTCTAAAAGGGAAGTTTATAGCAATTCAATCTCACCTCAAGAAACAAGAAAAAATCTCAAATAAACAATCTAACCCTACACCTAAAGCAACTAGAGAAAGAAGAACAAAGGAAACCCAAAGTCAGTAGAAGGAAAGAAATCATAAAGATCAGAGCAGAAATAAATGAAAAAGAAACAAAGAAAACAATAACAAAGATCAATAAAACTAAAAGCTTGTTCTTTGAGAAGATAAACAAAATTGATAAACCCTTAGCCAGACTCATCAAGAAAAAAAGGGAGAGGACCCAAATCAATAAAATTAGAAAGGAAAAAGGAGAAATCACAACTGACACCACAGAAATACAAAGGATTATAAGAGACTACTATAAACAACTATATGCCAATAAAATGGACAACCATGAAGAAATGTACAAATTCTTGGAAAGGTACAGTTTTCCAAGACTGAAATAGGAAGAATTAGAAAATATAAACAGACATATCACAAGTAATGAAATTGAAACCATAATTAAAAATCTTCCAACAAACAAAAGTCCAGGACCAGATGGCTTCACAGGTGAATTCTATCAAACATTTAGAGAAGAACTAACACCTATCATTCTCAGACTCTTCCAAAACATTGCAGAGGGAGGAACACTCCCAAATTCATTCATGAAGCCACCATCACCCTGATACCAAAACCAGAAAAAGATATCACAAAAAAAAGAAAATTATAGACCAATATCACTGATGAACACAGATGCAAAAATCCTGAACAAAATTCTAACAAACAGAGTCCAACAACATATTAAAAGGATCATACACCATGATCAAGTGGGATTTATCCCAGGGATGCAAGGATTCTTCAATATACGCAAATCAATCAATGTGATACACCATATTTACACATTAAGGAATAAAAACCATATGATCATCGCAAGAGATGAAAAAGCCTTTGACAAAATTCAACACCCATTTATAATAAAAACTCTTCAGAAAATGGGCATAGAGGAAACCTACCACAACATAATAAAGGCCGTATATGACAAACCCACAGCAAATATCATACTCAATGGTGAAAAACTGAAAGCATTTCCTGCAAGATCAGGAACAAGACAAGGATATCCACTCTCGCCACTCTTATTCAACATAGTTTTGGGAGTCCTGGACACGGCAATCAGAGAAAAAAAGAAATAAAAGGACTACAAATTGGAAAAGAAGAAGTAAAACTGTCAGTGTTTGCAGATGACATGATACTATACATACAGAATCCTAAAGATGCCACCAGAAAACTACTAGAAATAATCAATGAGTTTGGTAAGGTTGCAGGATACAAAATTAATGCACAGAAATCTCTGGCATTCCTATACACTAACAACAAGAAATCAGAAAGAAAAATTAAGGAAACAATCCCATTTACCATTGCAACAAAAAGAATAAAATACCTAGGAATAAACCTACCTAAGGAGGAGAAAGACTTGTACTCAGAAAACTATAAAACACTGATGAAAGAAATCAAAGATGACATAAACAGATGGAGAAATATACCATGCTCTTGGATTGGAAGAATCAACATTGTGAAAATGACTATACTACCCAAAGCAGTCTACAGATTCAACACAATCCCTATCAAACTAGCAATAGCATTCTTCACAGAATTAGAACAAAAAAATTTACAATTTGTATGGAAACACAAAAGACCCCAAATAGCCCAAAGCAATCTTGAGAAAGAAAAGCGGAGCTGGAGGAATCAGGCTCCCCAACTTCAAACAATACTACAAAGCTACAGTAATCAAGACAGTATGGTAGTGGCACAAAAACAGAAATATAGATCAATATACAGGATAGAAAACCCAGAGATAAACCCCCACACATATGGTCACCTAATTTATGGCAAAGGAGGCAAGAACATACAATGGAGAAAAGACAGCCTCTTCAATAAGTGGTGCTGGGAAAACTGGACAGCTACATGTAAAAGAATGAAATTAGAACACTACCTAACACCATACATAAAAATAAACTCCAAATGGATTAAAGACCTAAATGTAAGACCAGACACTATAAAACTCTTAGAGGAAAATATAGGAAAAACACTCTTTGACATAAACCACAGCAAGATCTCTTTTGATCTTTCCTAGAGTAATGGAAATAAAGACAAAAATAAACAAATGTGACCTAATGAAACTTAAAAGCTTTTGCACAGCAAAGGAAACCATAAATAAGATGAAAAGACAACCCTCAGAATGGGAGAAAATATTTGCAAATGAAGCAGCTGACAAAGGATTAATCTCCAAAATTTACAAGCATCTCATGCAGCTCAATATCAAAAAAACAAACAATTCAATTTAAAAATGGGCAGAAGACCTAAATAGACATTTCACCAAAGGAGACATACAGATGGCCAAGAGGCACATGAAAAGATGCTCAACATCACTAATTATTAGAGAAACGCAAACCAAAACTACAATGAGCTATCACCTCACACCAGTCAGAATGGCCATCATCAAAAATCTAGAAACAAGAAATGCTGGAGAGGGTGTGGTGAAGAAGGAACCCTCCAGCACTGTTGGTGGGAATGTAAATTGATACAACCACTATGGAGAACAGTATGGAGGTTCCTCAAAAAACTAAAAATAGAACTACCATGTGACCCAGCAATCCCACTACGGAGCATATACCCTGAGAAAACCATAATTCAAAGAGAGACATGTACCCCAATGTTCACTGCAGCACTATTTACAATAACCAGGACATGGAACCAACCTAAATGTCCATCGACAGATGAATGGACAAAGAAGATGTGGCACATATATACAATGGAATATTACTCAGCCATAAGAAGAAACGAAATTGAGTTATTTGTAGTGAGGTGGATGGACCTAGAGTCTGTCATACAGAGTGAAGTAAGTCAGAATGGAATCTAAAAAAACAAAAATTGTATTGATGAACCTAGTTGCAGAGCAGGAATAAAGACGTAGACATAGAGAATGGACTTGAGGACACAGCGGGGGGAGGGGGAAGCTGGGGCGAAGTGAGAGAGTGGCATGGACATATACATACTACCGAATGTAAAATAGTTAGTGGGGAGAAGCAGCATAGCACAGGGAGATCAGCTTGGTGCTTTGCGATCACCTAGAGGGGTGGGATACGGAGGGTGGGAGGGAGGCTCAAGAGGGAGGGGATATGGGTATGTATACATATAGCTGATTCACTTTGTTGTACAGCAGAAACCAACACAGTATTGTGAAGCAATTATACTCCAATAAAGATCTATTTTTTAAAAAAAGAATAAATTTAATCAGAGAAGTGAGAAAATACAGAAAGGTAAACAGTAAAGGAAGACAAAATAATACTTTAGCCACTAAACAAAGTCAAATATCTTTAGTTCTTCCTCAAGGACTATAGATAATATTCTGAGTCATGTCCTTTGAGCTGTTTTGCAGATACTGAAACCCCCATCAGGTGGAAGAAGTTAACTACATGCTGCCCCCACGCACGTAGACCCCAGACCAGTTGGAACCAGAAGGTTAATCACGCTGACTCCCGATGACCTCACCACCAGCCAATCAGAAGAACGTCCACGAGGTGGGCATGCGCTGCTCTTCAAACGCGCTAAAACTCCTCACTAACCCCTCAGGGTGAGACGCAGTCTTGAGGCTGTGGCTCCCTTTGCCTGGCAAAGCGGTAAAGCTCTTTCTTTCTACTTCACCCTAAACTCTGCCTCCGAGGTTTCATCCGGCACCGGGGTACAGAGGCCGAACTTTGGCAACACCACCCAGCTTAGAATACAAAGGCCTCCGGTCCGCTGGTGTGGACCGCTGCCCACCCGCTCTCCTGCGTTGGGGTTTATCGTCCCACTCAGGGGATGTTACATCCCTAAGCAGTACCGAGCACTGTTTGGCATATTTTAAACCTTGTCTAAATGGCCTCAGACCATCTGCGATCTTCTGCAAGTTGCTTTGCCGTTTGTTTCTTTTCTGAGGAGACGGGTGGCCAGCAGTGGGAAGATTCCCGGTCTTGGAGCCCAAGCCTGCACTTGGCAGTGTGACCACAGCAAATCACACAGCCTCTCAGCCTCAGTTTCTTCATCTGTGAAACAGATGGGGAGGCAGCGGGCTACGCCTGGCCCACCCGGCAGACAGCGGAGCCTACAGGGTCTTCTCCATTTGTCCCACGTCACTGCTTCGGAGGTTCCCCCGGGGGACCCTGCTCTACCCGAGGTCTCTGTCTTTGGCTGACAGGGGGTTTTTCCAGCCCTTTGGGGCTGCAGGGGACGCAACCCCCCCTCCCAGAGAGATGCTGCCAGTCTCCTGGGCCTAGGCCGGGCTCTGACCCTCACATCCCCCCGTGTTCACCCCGCCAGACGCTCCCGAGCCACCTGCCCGACACCAGCTCCAGGCTGCTGCTTCTCAGCCTCCTTTGCTGTTCTCAGCTCTCCTCCAGCCTGTGGGCAGATGCCCAGAGCCTCGGTTTTGGAGCACATCTCATCCCACTTCCGTAGGGATGCCTCCCTCACCAGGGTTTGAAATACCAGCGCCACAGCAAGGGCCGCCAGGTTCGCACTGAGCTGCAGACCTCGCCGCTAAACACAAGGCCTCGGCCATCCAACCCCCTCCTCCTGATGCAGAGCAGGAGCCCTGACGGTCACGTCCAAGACTAGACTCTCGGTCACCTGTCCCCGACACCTACTGCACGCCAGCCCCCATTCACTGAACGGCACGCCCGTCCTCGCACCCGCTTAGACCAACACCTTGGGGACGTGCCCATGCATTTCCTTTTCCTCATCCCTCTTGGCTTATCTTCCAAAACACATCCAGAATCGCCATCTTTCACTGTCCCCGCCACCCCACCTGGCCCCGGGCAGCTGTGCTCTCACTGCAGGATTGCAGGAGCCTCGGCTGGTTCCCCTCCCTCACCCCGGCCCACCTCGGAGGTCTGCTTGACCCAGAGGCAGAATGAACCTGTTAAAATCTACATCAGGTCCCACCACCCTCTGCTCAAAACCTACAAGGGCTCCCACTTCACACAGGGCAGCAGCCAACATCAGGACCACGGGACCCGGCCCCCACGCCCCTCAGGCCACAGCAGCCACGGCTCCCGTGCGCCCAGAACACACCGGCTGCAGCCTTGCCTTCTGCCTCCCAGGCGGGACCCTGCCCCCGCCCTTCATGCCCTGGAACCTTAGCTCAAACCTCCAGTTGTCAGTGAGGCCTCCTCTGGCCTCCATGGTCCCCCCAACTCTTTCCCTGCTCCCCTGACCTCCATAGCGGGTGTCACCTGCTAGCATCTGTTCCCAGTCTGCCTCCCCTCCCAGGAGCACAGGCTCCGCGGGGTCAGGGGTTTGGACACACAGCACCCTCTGGCCACGGGGAGAAGCTGCAGGAGGAAATCTCAGCCCAGGCCCCAGCCGTCCTCAGCCCCCGCTGCCCACAGCCAGCAACCGCCCCCCCCAGGCCTGATGCCCACACCCACTCCCGCAGCCCTGAGGGCTTCAGCCCTTCTCCTGCCCAGGCCACCCCCTCCTCCTTTCCCCAGCTCGCTCCTTGGTGGGTCACCCCCACCCCAACTCCCCAGACTCCAGCCCTTCCCCTGCACAGCCCTGGGCCCACAGCGTGAGAACATCTGTCCTCTCAGCAGGACCCGAGACCCCAGGCCAGGGCCTGGGCACAGAGGGAGAGAAAGGGAGGCGGGGAGGGCGGGGATACCTGAGGGTCTCAGGAGCTGGGGGCCGTGGGGAGGGGGGCAAGCTGTCCTGGGACGGGCTTGTTCCGCGGTACCTGGAGCGGCCCCCGCAAGAGCCGCCTGGCCATCGGGAGCTGCAGCCCGACCGCCTACACAGCACATGGGAAGGGAGCCCTTTCTCACTCACGCGTGTCGCCCCGAGCCGGGGCGCTCTGAGAGACGGGCCACGCGTAGACGGTGCTTCCCCTGGTTTGGATGCGACCATTTGTCTCAGAGGGTGGCAACCTGCTCCTTCTCCCGCCGTGCCTCCCAATCTCGCCACGAGTTTGTCACCTCTGCCCTCGGGAAGGACTCGGGGGTGGGTCCCCTAGCCTCTCAGCCTCTCCAGGGTAACAGAAGACCAGGCCGGGCCGGTAGTCCCAGAATTCCATGGAATCCATTTTAATATTGGAAGCCTGAGCTCTCGCCCAGGTAAAGCTTCTTCCTTCCACCAGCTCAGGCCTGCCCTGGCCTGGCCCTGACGTGGAAGTGGGTGCCTGGCCTGCAACTTCCTGCCCTTTTCACTCCAGCCGCCCCCGCTGCTGGCTGCTGTTTAGGGCAGCTCCAGGGCGCTGGAGGGTGGTCTCAGGGAGTGGGACTGGGGACACAGTGATGGGAAAAGTCGACTTGATGGGCCCAGCTGGGCAAGCTGACTGACTCCCTTGGACAGTTTGCAGGTTCCTCAGTGGCCGCTGGCTGGAATCCTGGCACAGGCAATGCCCTCCTGGGCTGGCTGCTCTCAACCCCTCTGCTGGGGCCCTTGGTCTCCTTCAAGGCCACCCTCACTGGTGTTGGGCACCCACCCTTCATCCCCCCGTTGGTGGAAGGGGACCGCGTTTCCATCAGGCTCCGTGCCCTCCACCTGGCAAATCCCTAATAACCTCTTGCCTTTGGGCCTTCCCAGCAGTGGGGGTCACTGGTGCTGGTCCCCAAATAGGCACACGGCAATCTTCCATCTCCAGGCCCACCCCCATGCTCCTCCTCAAAGTCATGATCACACGATTCACTTTGGACGATGACATGGGGACGGCTGTGAGGTAGCTGTGTCACTCCCAGGAGAAAGCGTTAAGGTCCAATGCACAACTCGCCACATCCTTTTCCTTCAGCCAGGGCAATCGTAGGAGGACACATAAAAGCTGATGGAGGGTCCCTGAGTGACTATGTGACCAGAAACCTCCACCAGCCCATGCTGGGCAAGGAGTATGAATGGCAAGAAGCATCGTGGGGTGAAGCTGTGAGCTTTGGGGGTGTTCCTTACTGCAGCATCACCTACTTGGTCCTCATACACCAACCACAGTCAGACTCCAGACCTCGCATTCCCTACAATCCAGTGCCTCCCCCGAAGCCTTCTCCCTCTTGCTTGGGGGAGGAGGGGCACCCTTCCCCCACTGCTCCCCTTTGGGGGCGGTAGGCACAGCACACAGCAACCCTCCTACCGTGGGGTCTTCAACTTCCCACACAG
The DNA here is from genome assembly GCF_028021215.1 of Eschrichtius robustus. Classification (NCBI taxonomy): domain Eukaryota; kingdom Metazoa; phylum Chordata; class Mammalia; order Artiodactyla; family Eschrichtiidae; genus Eschrichtius; species Eschrichtius robustus. The sequence goes on along the minus strand of NC_090828.1, from coordinate 137,535,162 downwards.
CCAGAGGCAGGGTGTGGACCACGGCGGGCACAACTAGCCTCACCGACTTGCAGGGTGGCCCTGGAATGTGGCCTGGCATCTTGTTTCAGGGAGATGCAGGGCTCTGGCCCGGCTGTCACAGCAGCCAGGAAGCAGCACCTTCACCCTTCTCTCACTGGCCCTCAGACCTGCGTCTCCCGCCCCAAGGCCTACTTACTCCCTTAGATGAAAGTTCAAGTGGGTCTTGTAAGTCTCCGGATCTTGCTGATATAATAAAACGTCTTCCTATCACTTTTAGTCCAAAACAGCATTCTTTCCACGATTGATGTGCCCCGTTAAGTCACAGTCAGAAACCCTTGCTTGGTGAGAGCTGCCCCTCCTCCCTGAGGGGCTCAGAGGCAGGACCCCCTGGAGGGTCCTCTCTGCACGGGAAATGTCAGGCCCCACCTCACGGGAGGGGTGTCCCCGGAGCCTCGGAGATCCCTGAAGAGCCCCTCCAGGCATACCTGACCTCACCTGAGAGCCCAGCTCTCCCTTCGCTGGCCCCTCTGGACGAATGTCCCAGGCTCGGGCACATCAGTGCATGGAAACACAGCCTGCGGTGCATCCTTGCCCGCCACCCTCCCCAGGCAGCCTCCCACTTGGTGTCAGTTTAGGCCTGACTTAGCCAAGTGCCCAATGTGGCCCCCTCCTGGGGGCACCTATCAAAGGCTAAGGGTCTTCCTGAAGCCCCTCTGGCCTGCTCGAGACGATGTGGAGCGACCCCTCCCCTACAGCAGGCCAACCGCTTTCCCCAAAGGAAACTTCCTCTCGTACCTTCACACTCAACCCTTTAAAGTCAAGAGGGTGCCCATTCTTTCACCAGGTACTTTTTGAGCATTTACATTGTGCCAGTCACCACTGTGGGGACCAGGGATACCTCAGTGAATGAAACAGCCAAGAATCCCTGCCCTCGTGGGGCTGCCCTTCTGCTGGAGGAGATAAAAAGACACACAATAGACTACTATACATAAAATAGATAACCAACAAGAACCTACCATATAGCATAGGGAACTGTACTCAATACTCTGTAATAACCTGTACAGGAAAAGAATCTGAAAAAGAAGACATACGTGTATATCTGATTCACCTTGCTGCACACCTGAAACAAACACAACACTGTAAATCAACTCTACTCCAATAACTAACTAACTAAATAAATAAATAAATAAATAAAACAGTCAGTTACAATCCCCGAACTACCTTTTTGCATAATAAAGATCTCCAAACCTAAAAATAATAATAATGAGACACACAATAGTGCAGCAGATGGCACAGCATTAGAATGCCACTGTCCTGTGAAGGAAACGCCAGAGAGAGGGTGCAGAGTGAGACCGCAGTGGAGAGGGAACTGCCACTTTAAACATGAGCCTCAGGGTGGGCCTCAGGGGGAAGGTGATGCTGGAGCAAGGGCTTGGGGAAGGTGAGACAGTGGACCATGGAGGAAAGCATTCTGGGGCAGTGCAAAGGCCCTGGGGCACATCAGGCCTGGCACACACCAAGCAAACAAGGAGGCCAATGTCGACAGAATGAAGTGAGACGGGCGAGAGGTAGGTGTTGAGGTTAACCAGGTCCTGCGTGGCCAGATCACACAGGCCTCGGAGAGAGGAGGAGAGAGGAGGAGTGGGGGCGAGTCTCTGAGCAGAGGAGAGGCCTCTCGCGTCGTCCATTGTGAAAGGATCGCAGGCAGTCTGGGGAATGAGGATGTGGATGTGGAGACCAGCTGGAGACCAGCACGGTAACCCAGGTGAACTTGGGTCCCGGAGGAGGAAATGCAAGCGGTGAGAGAGGGTCACAGCAGGACATGTTCGAGCCAAATGGATTTTCTAGTTCATTGAAAGTGATGTGAGAGAGAAAGTGAGGCCAGGACAGCCCTGGGGCGCTCGGCCTGAGCAGCTGGAGGGCTAGGGCTGCCGTCCCGAGACAGGGAGGATGGTGGTCTGGAGTTCAGGAGCGGGTATCCCTGTCCAGAGCCGAGGAGAGGCCGGGCTGGAGACACACCCGGGGCCTGAGCACACGGGCCTGGCGAGGTCACCGAAGAAGCCGGCACAGACAGAGAAAACAGGTCCAAGGCAGCAGGGCCCCCAGCCGGGAGGCTGAGAGCGGCGCCCAGGCCCTGCGGGTGTTTGTCTAAGGCCTGGAAGCCCTGGCTGCCACTGCCGGTGCAGGTCCCACCCGCGTATCTACTAGCCCCTACTTTCAAACGTGGGACACTCACCATGCACTTGTCCTCTGCATTTGGGGGTCTCAACCGGAACCGACCGAAAAGCCCCGTGTTAATCTCTTGTTACAGGATCATTCTTACAGGTAGATGAGAAAATGGAGGCCAGGTTAATGTCAACATCTAGGTCAAGAGCACCTCCACCTGCAAGCCCAGATCTGTCTGTGGGGCTGGTGGGGGCCTGGGCCCATCCCCGTCACACTGCAGTGGCTCTGAGTGCCCGAGGACCCCGCAGCCTCCGCGTGTCTGCACTAACGGGTGACCTGGAAGGCCTGAGGGGCAGAGACGCCAAGGCCAGCCCTGGACTGGGCACCGCAGACCATCCCTCCTGCAGCAAGCAGGGCGCCTTCAGTGTCAGGACCCATGGCCACGGCACGCCGGGAGTGACCACGTGGAGGCATGTCCACCTCCAATACCTCCTGTTCAATTGGACGGTGAGCTGAAGACAGGCCATCAAGTTCTCATCAAGAGGGGTGGGCGGTTAGCGGATGACCCACGGGGCCCCTCCCCTCCAGCCGGTGCTCACAGCGTCCTGGCCGACAGTCTCTGCCCCCTGTGCCCCCTCCTCCCTTCTACCCTCTGCATCTGCCATCTGTCTGTCACCAAGACCCACATAGCACTTCGCAGGGAGCAGCCTCATGGGCATCTGTATGAACCGATAGCGTATCCCGAGAGAGTTTCCCTCACCACTGCCTCGGCACGGGGCAGGACGCACGCTGAGAGACGTGTTTCTCATCCTCACAAGGACCTCGCAAAGCAGGGACCCCCGACTCCTTCCACAGGTGAGCAGAGCAAGGCCAGTGTGGGTGCGGCCAGGACACGTGATTCGGTAGCCTGCCCTCCCTCAGCCACAGGTAAAGAGAGAACCTTACTAACTCCCGCTTGACAGGTAAGAATTTAGCTATTTCTGCTCAGATGATAGATTCCTTACCAATTAGGAGAAAACTGTGCAAGCTTGGTAGCAAAAATGAATTTTGATAAAACATGAAAATGCAAGATCCCATTTGTTGAGAACACTTGTTGCTGCCCCCTCAGCACTACTCCCCCTCCCCCTTCCCAACAGCACTAATCCCACCCAGCCACCCACGGGGTCTCAGGGAAGCAGCACCTCTGCAGCCTCCAAGCTCGGAGCTGGCCTCCTGGGCTGAGCCAGTTCCTGCATCCGGTCACTGGGATGGAGATGGGCTAGTGTCACTGCTGGTCCTGGCAGGAACTAATGGCTGTGAGCACCAGAACCAAGGCTCCTTCTGGCTGGACGTGAGAAGACTCAAGTCGTTCAATAAGCTACAGTCTGCCATCTTGGGAGCTGATATGAAGCACTCATTTGTTAAATCTGGCACTGAGGAAGGCAGTATGGGGAAATGGGCCTTGTGACACTGCCAAGCGACTGGAGCAAGACTTACCTGAAGCCCACTCTAGTCTGGACTTTCATTTGAGCTAGTCAAAGGAGTCTCTCTATTGTTTCAACTAGTTTGAACTGCTTTTCCTGTTGCTCATGATCAAAAGCACCCTAACGGACACACTATTAGACAGTTTTAAAGGGTGACAGCTCCACACTGGCATAACTTGGGGTGGAGGATGGAGGCAGGGAGAGGAGCTGAGAGAAACTCAATAAGCAAATTGATTTTTATTTAGGAGCTCAAAGGTCAACATTTGTAGGGGCAACTCTCAGGGTCCCGAAAAAAAAATTGGGCAGACAATTGGGTAAATGGTCATTCAGCTCAGGATTCTGTACCCCTTCTCCTCAGGAAGGGTCAGGCACATATTCACCCAGCCCTTGACCCCCACATTCAATAACTCCGTGCATTCTATCAACACCCCCTCCCAGCTCAGACATGGAGGGGGCAGGGCACTTGCCCTTCCCAGGGACTCCCACCCTCTGGGCTCCATCCACACCCCTCTGGTCATCTTCCTTCTACCAAACATGACCCCCTCAGGATGGGAAATCTGCTTTTACAAGCTTCCCAACCCTATCTTAATGCTATAAACTTCCTGTGCTGAGTCCTTCTCTTTCAAAAAGCCAGGCTCTTAACTATTAAAAACCTAGGCTTGGGGCTTCCCTGGTGGCGCAGTGGTTGAGAATCTGCCTGCTAATGCAGGGGACACGGGTTCGAGCCCTGGTCTGGGAAGATCCCACATACCGCAGAGCAACTAGACCCGTGAGCCACAACTACTGAGCCTGCGCGTCTGGAGCCTTGTGCTCCGCAACAAGAGAGGCCACGATAGTGAGAGGCCCACGCCCCGCAATGAAGAGTGGCCCCCGCTTGCCGCAACTAGAGAAAGCCCTCGCACAGAAAAGAAGACCCAACACAGCCAAAAATAAAAATATAAAAATAGATAAATTAAAAAAAAAAAAAAACCTAGGCTTGCAAGACTGTGTCTCTGCTATGTGTTTTAGGGGAATATTTTGAAATCACACTGTGACTCTTGGTATATGAGTTGGTGTTCTCCAGAAAACAAACCAATAGGGTGTGTGTGTGTGTGTGTGTGTGTGTGTGTGTAAAGAAATTGCTAAGGAATCAGTCCGTGTGATTACGGAAGCCAAAAAGTCCCAAGATGTGACGTTAGTGAGCTGCAGACCCAGGAGCGCTGATGGTGCAGTTCCAGTCCAAATGCCAACAGGCTTGAGGCCTAGAAAGAGCTAGTGTTTCCATTTGAGTCCAAAGGCTGGATGAACTGATGTCCCAGCTCAAGGCAGTCCGGCAGAAGGCATTTACATTTTTGTGCTATTCAGGTCCTCAGCTGATTGCTGAGGCCGCGCCACACGGGGGAGAGCAAGCTGCTTTCCTCAGTCTACCAATTCAAATGTTAATTTCAACTCCCTCATAGACACACCCAAAAGAATGGTTGACCAAACGTCTGGGCACCTTGTGGCCCTATCAAGTAGACATATAAAATTAACCGTCACACTAAGTTCCAGGCTGTACCTGCCTCTATGTGCTGGAGCCAAGGCACACAGGAAGCAGTCACTTCTGGGGGAATCTGGTACAAAGAGCTTGTGTAATATCTCTAAGGTTATCCTGCTACACTGAAGTCCAACTCCAGGTTTTTACGAGCAGTCTTCCCCCAGCCATAAATTCCCTCCTTCCTCTTTGTGGTTACCCTAGTCTTACTGACCACTCAAAGCCCAGCAAAATGTGCACCCCTACAGTCTGAATCCCCCCTTCCCAGAAAAGTTGCAGGCAGTTGCTGATAGGGGATAACCTCTGACCAAAGCTGGGGGTGAACTGAAGATCAGTAGTCAGCGTCCAGCTGGATCCTGATGGCAGGCAGGGCGAGGCGACATAGACCAATAGCTGGGTGCTAGGGCCAGGGATGGGAAGGCAGGAGAGGAGAGCCCACAGAGCAGACGTGGGCACCCACTCAGGACTTCCCTGCTCCACAGCAGTGGTCCCCAACCTTTTTGGCACCAGGGACCGGTCTCGTGGAAGACCGTTTTTCCACGGATGCTGCGGGGGTGAGGATGGTTCAGGTGGTAATGCCAGCGATGGTTCAGGCGGTAATATGAGTGATGGGAAGCGATGGAGAGCGGCAGATGAAGCTTCGCTCGCTCGCCCCCTGCTCACCTCCTGTTGTGCAGCCCGGTTCCTAACAGGCCGCGGACCGGTACCGGTCTGCAGCCCAGAGGTTGGGGCCCCTGCTCCACAGCACACACTCCTGGGTGAGGCAGGACATAGACGGGCCCCATGCTGCGCAGCTGGAGTCTGTCCCCTGTGGACCAGATGCTCCAAGATAAAGATAAGAGCAGGGGCAGAGAGGAGCTGAGTCCTGCCCAGATAAGAGATAAAGAGACCACATATACCTCACTCTTGAGGCCAAAGAGACCTTCCTGTCTACACATGCACAGAAAGGCTCCTCAGGGCTCAAAAAGGGGTGCCATCCCATAGTAGGTGATGTCAACCTACCCATAGGCCTCTTCGTTGGAATCCATCATGGCTAAGAGATGCACATGCACACAGGGGAGGACCCTGAGATGCACCAAATATGGACTCAGAACCAGGCAAAGCAAGATGATTGACCAGAGGAAACCCAGAAGAAATGCCCCATAAAAGCGATTCAAACTGCCACGAGGGTGCGACTCTCTCTCTGAGCCCGCCCGTGTGAGTCTATCCACACATACACTTTTTCCTCCTACTAAACACTTCACTTGTTCCACTACTTTTGTCTCTTCATGGAAATTCATTTCTACAAAGCTGACGGGCCAGGGCCTTGTCACCAGCCACTGGTCTTGCGGCGAGGATTCATCGCTCTCACAGCCTGACTTCAGTCTGTGGCCAGGGAACCAAAATCCTGCTTCAAGCCGCTTCAGGCTGAGGCCACGCAAGATCCTGGGGACAGGATGCACCCAAGACAACTCTGCCTCCTTCACCAGCCAGGCAGAAGTGCAGACACCATTTCTCTGCCGCCATCGGCTTGAGACCCAAACCTGGCCCCTCCTGCACTACTGAAGGAGACAAAAGGGACTCATCTATAGGGCTGGGCCAAAGGCTATGGTTATCTCCACCGCCAGTAGCCCCCTTCCCTGTGAAATGCATAATGCACCATAAGCACTGCTCACAGGCAGATAAAAATAGCTTTGAATCAAAGAGGTAGTTTCCTTATTTTGTCTCCAAGGACACAGATCAGAGGGCTGGACGGCATGTGGGCAAATCAGTTTTTGCTCTTGGCAGGAGTTTCAGTGCTTTTCCTCCACAAGCACAGAAAAGTCTGCCAATGTCGATATCTGAAGCTGAGATAATAGGCTGGAGCGGTGTTTTATCTTTTCTTGACCCACTCCCAGCCTTCAAGGTCTCTGCTCTCCTTCTGTAGACACACAGGATAAGCCAGACATAACAGCAATAGCAGAGAAGTCCACCAGGCCCACTGGACCGATGAGGCTGTGTAATGATGACCATCGCCCTCCACTGCAGACAACTTCTGCCTGCAACTCTGCAGACCCACAGCAGCAGCCCCATTTTACAGGTGGGAAAACCGAGGCACAGAGAGGCCACATTATTTTTCAAGCATCAGTGCTAAGTCCAGCGACCCTCAAAGCCTGAGGCCTTTTAAGACTCTGCAGATGTAGAATCACTATCTTGGGTTTGCCTCCTGCCTCCTCCACTTAAAAGCTAGGTCACAGAGATCCAGGCTCTTAATCTCTCTGAGCCCCATGTTCTTCATCTGTAAAATGGGAGTCAACACTACTTCCAGAGCTGTTTGTAACTCAAGAGAGATCATGTAAAGGCGTTTTGTATTCTGCAAATTGACATGTAGATACTAGTTATTGTTATTCTTATAATTGAGCACTTAATGCACGCAAGGCACTGCTCACCAGGCCCCTAGGAGGCAGGTATTATTAATATCCCCACTTTGCAGCTGACTGAGATGCAGGAAGGCTAAGGCCTCGCCCACAGCTAGGAAGAGGCAAAGCCATCACTGCAACAGAGGCAGCCGGCTCCAGAGTGGGCGCAGTGCAGCCTAAACATGGCGATGGTTATCACAGATGTATTTTCCTACGCTGAAGACTGTTAAGGGTGACTGCGCCTTTGCAAGAGTATCTTCGCCTGCCTTCAAATCCTCCCAAAGGTTTATTCTATTCTGTAGTACAATCTTCAGTCTGGGGGAAAAAAAGATCTGATAAAGAAGTCACACCAAGGTGTTGCTGCTGATAACGCGTCTGTAACCAGCAGGGGTGTTTGCGTCCAAATCAAAGCCTGGAGGGACCGGACATGACAAACAGAAGGCAGACAGAGGGTCAGCGCCCAGGCCGCTGCCTCTGCAGCGCAGCCCCACTTCAGCCCAGCACCCTGCTCAAGGGGGCGGGGGAGGGGGTCAGTGGGGTGAGGTGGGCGGGGCTGGGAAGAAGAAGGCTTTAGCTCACTCTCCTGGACGCTCACCGCGACAGTGCGAGTAAGTCCAAGTACGCCCAGGCCCCACACCAGCCCCTTGGTTCCTAATCGAGAGCGAGGACGTGGGAGGGGCCTGAACATACCAGCCACGCCCTGGGGTGGAGCCCCCCTCCCCCGCAGAACCACCTCCTAGCCCCGCCCCCAACTGCCCAGCGCCAGGGGGAGTGTCCAGAGCGTTCCTTCCTCTGTAAGATGGTACGAGGGCCTCTCTCCCGGGTGGTGATTGAAGGTTAGATGAGATGCATGTATACGGGTCATGATTGCAGAGCAGATGATCACAGGTGGCCATTGCCCCCTCCGCCCCCATGCAAACTCCTCCCCCCCCATGCAAACTCCTCCCCACACCCATCGCGCCTGCCTCCCGGGCTTGCTCACCTCATGCTGCTCTCACTGCTGTGTTGAGTGGGTGCTAGACATTCAGCCCAATGACTAACATCCACTCCCTCGTGCCTTTGGCCAGAACAGGGTGGGCAGTCCAGATGCCCCAATCCCTGGCAGGCAGGGCCAAGGACCCATGTGCCCATGGGAGGAGATGAGCAGAGCTGAGCCCAGGATTTAACCTGAGACCCAGAAGAACGCTGCCTTTTAGCTGGACTTACCGGAGAAGTGCTGAGGCCGGCTGCCTTAAGCCCTCTTCTCCACGGAGTACTGAGGAGTGAGACATGTATGAAGAAGAGAGAGGAGAGGAGAAGGAAAAGAGAAAAATATGCATTTATACTGTCTTTTATAGTTATACAATTGCAGTTGTATACCCTTCCTTTTCCCTCACTCTGACTCCCCTCCCTTGGCCCCTTATCAGGCATCTTCAGACCCCCTTGTGACATTCAAGATGAGGAGTATCCAGGTGCCTCCCCCAGCAGCTGTGGCAGCTGCCCTGGAGCCACACCAGAGCAGGAGAAACAAGGGAAGCCACAGTGAGCTCTCTGCCTTTGGGGACTGCCTCCAGGGAATCACAGAAAAATCACCATCATGGTTGAGCTTCTGCTATATGTCAGGACCAGACGAAGCAAGCTACATACCAGACCATTAGCCTCACAACAGCCTGGCCAGGAAAGTGTCATCATTCCCATTTTGCAGATGAGAAAGGTTAAATGACTTGCTTAAAGTCAACAGCTGAGATAAGATTTTAACACTTTTGTCAGATTGCAGTGCCAGAGTCAGATAACCTTCCCAAGACATTGGAGGGAGTTAACCTCCACATTCAGGTGCATTTCTTGAATCTTCATTCAATGGGTGTCTCCAGGAGGTACCCTGATAAATCCAGCTGGTTTTACTCTGCTTCTCTGATAGAATAACATGATCGGGAGGGGAAGTGTGTATTGCTGTTTTTAAGTTATAACTCCCTTTACCTCCCCATGAAATGATGAAACTCTTTTCTAAAGGGGAAAAAATTAAATCACATCCATGTTCTATCAAGACAGGCAGCATCACCTCAGAATACAAACGGTTCTGTTACTTTTCAATAATTTTTAAAGGCCTTTTTCTCATCATAAAAATAATTCAAGCATCAAAATGGAAGTAATATATAATACTTTAGTGAAAATTTGAAAACCCAGAAAAGTATAAAGAAGAAAATATAAATCACACAACATTCCTCAATTAAAAAACAACCAGGGCTTCCCTGGTGGCACAGTGGTTGAGAATCTGCCTGCTAATGCAGGGGACACGGGTTCGAGCCCTGGTCTGGGAAGATCCCACGTGCCGCGGAGCAACTAGGCCCGTGAGCAACAACTACTGAGCCTGTGCGTCTGGAGCCTGTGCTCCGCAACAAGAGAGGCCGCGATAGTGAGAGGCCCGCGCACCGCGATGAAGAGTGGCCCCCGCTTGCCGCAACGAGAGAAAGCCCTTGCACAGAAACGAAGACCCAACACAGCCAAAAATAAATAAATAAATAAATAAATAAATAAATAAATAAATAAATAAATAAATAAAAATTAAAAAAACAACAACAACCAGTATTACTATTTTGATGTATTTTCTTGCTTTTCTCAAGTCCACTGACATTATAACCTGTAGGAGTGGTTGTAAGACTTCAGGTGGGAAGAAGGGGGGTGGGGTAGGGCAGAGTTGAGTCCTGCTGGTTAATGGTGTTGACACTTTCTGGAAGCTCAGCCCCCATTTCCTCATCTGCAACCCCCATGGGCTTTGATAAACACACAGATGTGAGTGAAAGCAATTTTTATGAAAGTTTGCTAGTTACTCTCCTTGATGGCAGGGACCATGTTTTCATGCCCTTTTATGTCCCCAGAATTTAGAAGACTGCCTGGCCTGTGGAAGCCTTCTATATAATTTTATTTTTTAAATGTTGATGATCACTTCTCTGCTTTTTGGCTAAGATCAAGTGTAGTATCTGTTCCTATCAGTTTAAAACGGTGATAATGATGAAGTCTTTTTAATACACTGGTGTCCAAACGTTTTACCAAATTTTATTATACAAATGTTCATGTTCACACTTTTTTAACAGTGTGTCATGTATTTTAAAGAAATCTTCTGTGGAACCCAATATCTGATAGCATTTACAGAAGCAAAGTAGCCCCTGTTAAGGGGAAGGGTAGAAGAGCCCACCCTACACCCTCTTGCCCCCAAGGTATTCCCCACAGGATCTTCATGGAAGCTTAGGGCACGATTTGAAAAATAGTTTCAGAAACAGTTTGAAAACCACTCTTTTAATTATTTGATGGCAGAAATGGGGCTCTGGGACACAGCAAAGTAAAGGAGGTTTCAGCCTCTCCCAGAACCCCATTCAATGGCCACTCAGTCCTTTCCCTCATTCCAGGTTCCCCAAGAGAAAAGGGGCCACAGCAGGGAGTATTGTGGGGACAGCAGCTGACATTCACCAGCCTGAGCTGAGACCCTAACCTCACTTAACCCTCAAGACACCCTAAAAGTCCAATACCATTTGTACGCCCATTTTGCAGATTAAAAAAGAATGAAAGTTTAGGGAGGTTAACTCACTTGCCTCAGATCAATAACTACTGAGTGAAGGATTCAGAATTGCAACCAAACCAAAGTCCATGCTTGTGGCCACTCGTACTGGAACACATTGGGGGCATTCAGAAAGAGGCACAGCAGAAACACCCAGATGGGAGGAAGGGGCAAGCATGCTAAGGCTGGGGTGCCCAGTGCCAATGCCCCCCATGCTCCCACCCACCCCCCGTTTGACAAGGCCTTTGGTGGATGGAGGCAAGCGATACCAGAACTCCTCCCTTCTCCCTGGACGGGAAGCGGGGGGTGGTAACCCAGGTAGCCCAGCGTGGAGGATGGAATTGCCTGGGCTCTAATGCAGAGAAGTGGGGGACCCCTGATGTCCCGATCACCAGCCCAGAGCACATGGAGGACCCCAGTGAGGGGGCTGGGCTGGGAACCTCGGCCGCAAGATCAGGGCCTCCACCACATCCCTGAGAGCAGAGAATCAACCCAGCAGGGCTGGGGGCTGCGGGCGGGGGTCCTGTCTAGAGAGTCAGCCAAGTCGGCACTGCAGAATGACAGCCGTTTCCATGGACGTCCTAGGGCTGCCTGGCTTTGCCAGTCACACCCCACTTCCCTCCTCCCATCCCCCTCCCAAGTGGCTGGGTGGAATCCTTGCTCTTTTGATGCACTTACTGATGTGTTTTTTAAATGGTGCCTACTAAGTGCCTGGCACCCTGCTAGGGGCTGAGTTGCCATCAGACACCCGAGTGGAGAGACAGACAAAGGACAGAAGCAGCACAGGTGGGGACAGGGCCCGGAGCTGACCAGGACTCTGGGTGCTGTGGGGAGGCTCAGTGCGGGCCGGGGATACGAGACACGCACAGACAGACCCCAGAGCCCCTGCCCTCGGCTCTGCCAGGCCTAGCTGGGAAGCCACCAGGCCCTCTGCGTGCCAAGGGGCCAGCAGCCTCCAGGGATGAGTTGAGGACTCCCTGGGGTGAGGCCAGGAGAAGGGTTGGGTGGGATCCCTTAGCGTCCCAGGTCACCTGGGGTGGGGTGGAGTGGGTCCAGCCCCAAGGAGAGAGGGTCAGAGAGGATCGACAAGGCCAGGGCCCTGGTGGCGGCCCCTGGAGCAAGGGCATCTGGAGTTTCCCTGGCCTGGGGCAGTGTACCGGCCCCTTGTCCAGACCTCCCAAAGGAGTTAGCCCTCATGCTTCAGAGATGCCTCCTGAACTCAGAGTGAAGACTGCAGCACGTGAAAGGCTGCCGGTACCCGCATGACCCCACCCTTGCCTTTTTTGGATTTAGAGGCCCAGCACACTCTGATAACGTGGGGCCTCTGCCCACCCAAAACAGGCCTGCAGATGTGCTTGCCCTTCCCCCATGCAACCGGTGCCCTTCCTTCCCCGGCAGAGGGGACGTCTTGGGGACAGGGGTGTGCCGTGAGAGCTCATTCAGAGCTCAGCTTGGGCTCGGGCCCTTGAGGAACAGGAAGGAAAAGGGGGGCTGGGCCAGGGAGCGAGCAAGACTTGTTCCACGTACATCACCCTTCCTGCTGGGCCCCTGCCCCTTCCCGGTGTCCTCTCCACCTGGTGAGGTCTGGGAGCTTCGTGAGATGGGGTGTGATGGTCCCTCCCCGACCGGCATCCAGGCAACATGGAATTAACTCATCCAAAGGTCTACTCTGCACCCAAGCTGGCACCAGACACTTCTAAACTCTCAGCCAGCCTCTGCCCAGGGCCAGACAGGCTTCTCCTCAGGCTAGTCTAGGATCCTGCAGACGCAGAGGTAAGACCCCAGGCTGGAATCCCCAAGGCTCTTCTTCCTGGGGGCAAACACTCAAGGGAGTTGATGTCTCCTGACTGGGTGGGGCCGGGATGATGGTGAGGATACACCCCTTCTCCCCTTTGGGCATCTCCGCAGTGCAGCCCTTTGTCATGACAACAGCGACAGGAAAAGAATAGTCCTGTCATCAGCAATGAGGCTGAGCATTCCACATAGACACATAAAACAATTTGCAAAATCTGGTCTGGGATCCCTCTAACATATATGTCAATGGAAATCGCCAACTCTGTTCTCAGGAAACCCAATAACCTGTCATGTGTATTGAGCATGATCAAGAAAGACATCTCTTTCCGCCTTCTGGCAGTACATCATTGATCTCCCTTCACAGCCTGGAGGCAGGGCAGCATGTCTGTGGGCAGTGCAACCGCCCCTCCACTGGTCCTCGCAGCCACAGCCCTCCACAGATAAACGTTGCCCCCAGAATGAGGAACTCAGCCGCCCAGAGCCAGCCACACAAATCAGGAACAATCTGACATCTCGAGGTCAGCTCAATGGAAAAATCATCACGAGTATCTCGAGGTGACAGATCTTCCCATGATGCCACAGGTGCTTTCCAGCCGTGGCGCCGCCGGTACAGTCCCAGGTCCTGGTGGGACTGAAGGTGGGAAACAGGCAGAAGGGAGAGAACAGAGCAAGAGGCAGTCAAGCCAAGACTGAGGGGGCTCTGCAATCTCCCCCAGACGTCGCTCCGCTGTGATGCACAGATGGTCGGAGCTGGAAGGAAACTCAGAGATAGTTTGCTTCAATAGTTTGTTTCATTTTCTCAGAGAAAACTGAGACCAGAAGGGAAACAACCTTACTGGTTCACCAGGTGACAACCCTGGGAGGGGGAATTCAGATCCCTCGCCAGCACCTCCCCGGATGGACAGAGGCAGAACTCCAGTTCTCCACCCAGAGGCAGGTGCAAATACTCAGTAAGCATGATAGGTGGGCAAGACCCTGTGGAGGTGCCCTTCTGCCAGATCGCAGATGACAAACAGAGAATCACACAAACCATTATTTAATATGAATTGTGGTTGAAAGCTCATGGGGCTAAAAGACCTTAAAACCAGGGGGTCTAACCTAGTCTGGGTCTGGCAGGCAGGGGGGACTTGCCTAAGGAGGTGTCACGGAACCTGAGACTGGAAGGTTAGCCAGACAAAAGATGGGCAGAGACCCGGGAAGAAGGTGTCTCCCTCCCCCCGCCCCCTCTCCCTCCTCCTCCAAGAAAGCTGTTTGCTCCAAACCAGCCGGCCACACTGCTGGCCTTCATGCCCAACACAGCAATCACTGGCCCGCTCCCAGGCCTCCTGCAGTCACATCTCTCGCCTTCCTCCCATCCAACACTTCAGGTCCTGCGCTCCCCCTAGGACCCCAGCCTCCTCCAAACGCGTCACCGCAAGTGTGCTGTGGGCTCCTTCTCCAATAGCACCAATCACACGGCTGGACATACGATGGGCTTTCAGCAACGAATGAATGAATGAATGGAGTAGTGGGCCCATAAATGTGGCAGGATACAGGGCAAAGAAAACTCTGGGATGTCTGTTCTTGCCCAGCAAGCAGCCCAGAGCAGCGGGTATGCTTGTGAGGCCTGAACAAGAGCCCAGACTCCTCTTCACAACAGAGCCGTTTTAAAGCCTGTTCCCGCAAGATGCTTCTCTGCTTAGTGGTCCAAAGCGCAGCCTTACGGAAACTCCCTTACGTCTCGGCCTGATAGGGCAGGCGCCAGGCGGACGAGAAACCGCCATCTCGTCCAGATCTGGTCTCCTCCATCTGCTGTCCCCACAGACTCCCAGGAGTAAGGGCTGCAGGGAAGTCAGTAGACAATTATCCTGGATGACAAGACACGTTTCCAGGACCTCTGATGCAGCCTATGACCTGCCCACCCACGTGGGTGGAGAGGAAAGGGTGATTATCAGCCGACAGGTCAGCACAAACCAATCACTTGAGCTTGGTGATCTACACATGGGACAAGGTGCCAGTGAGACGGAATTTTAAAGCCAAAACAGCTGCTTCTGCATCTAAGAGTAGAGACAAGTCACCTGGCAGTCCAGTTTTGTTTTCTTGGAAACCACAGGAGTGGTCCCTCTCCAATTATGACATCAGTGAAGAACGCTTGCCCCAGAAAAAGCTATAAGAGGACCTTTAGTTTTCTCTGTTGTATAATCTCCAGTGAAGAACCCTGGGGCCCTCTTGAAGAGAAAAGAATAGCATCACAACCCTGCAGCCCAGGCGTGTATGCGGTGCAGCCTGAGTGGGTCCCGGAGCAAGGCCCGCACTGTAGCCGTGGACCAGCATCCACCAAGCTATGCGAGGCTTGTGCACAACAGTGACACCACGTGGCAGCAGCAGAAACCACAGTACCTCTGGCTTGATTGGTTCCCCAGCTCTATCTCTCCCTGGGTGTCTGAAAGCAGGACCACCTCCAGAGATCTGGGACAGATCGAGGAGTTTCTGCCTTTCCTACTAATGAAGGCTGGTGAAGACTCCAGAACTTCCTGCCATGTACCCATATCTCCCTATCTCTCCCAAGCTGGTAAGGGGCCATCCCAGTTTGGCATCCTCTGTCTTGTTTGATGCCCATAACCACCTGGGAGTTGCGCACCCGTACTGTTGTCTGAATTCTGTAGGTAAGGATGTTCAGTGGTTAACGACTTTCCCAAATTCACACACCCCAAATAAATGGCAATGCTGGGATTCAGACCAGGCCTGTCCTACTCTGGAATCCACACTCCTTCTGCACCCCACAAGGCTCTCTCTGCCCACAGCAGAAGCCAGGAACAACAAAGCATCTCAGGGCCGCACTGCTTCTGGGTATCGTGTCCCTTTGGGTTTAGCCCGGTTAATGCTTCCCTGGAAACCCGTCCCTATCCACACCTTCTCCAGTCAGTGTAATGTCTTTGACATTTGGTTCACATGTGGCCCCAGCCCCTTAGATCAAAGACCATGTGTGCCACATGGCATGGGTTTTGTTTTGGGTTTGTGTGTGTGTGTGTGTGTGTGTGTGTGTGTGTGTGTGTGTGTGTGTGTGTTTCCATTTTGCTTAGCTGGCACAAGAAACGTGTCTAAGCAATCAGCATAACTTTTGAAAATCAATTTGTATTCTGTCAGCCCGAGTATCATTAACCATCTCTGCTAATACAGCAATAATGAACATCTGGAAACACAGCAGCTGTTCGGGGAACGAGGTATAAAAAACACTAAGATGACAGCTTGTTTTTCATGAGCTAGATTGGCTCTGTGCAAACGGGAGAGGCAAACAGACAAACCAGAGAAGGAGGAGGGGAAGGGAAAAGGGAGGAGCAGTCATGCCCCCGGAGCGACTTCACGGAGCGAAGGCCCTCACTCCGCGGCTCCTCTGAGCCGGGCTGCCCCGGGGTAGGTACCTGTGCGCTCAGGGATCCCTCTGGACAGTCAGAGAGGCCAGCAGCCCAGCGTACGGAAGCCTCTGTGTGGATGAGCATCCAGAGACGGGCAAGCTGGCTGAGCCGGCGGAACGGCCGCCCAGCGCGGGAGACATTGAGGCCTGGACTTGATGTCGAGGCAGCAGGGGAAGGCGGACTCTCCAGGCCAGGGGGGCTGAGGTCCTAGGGATTCTGGGTGTGGCCAGAGCATCAGCCTTGGAGTCGAGGGGACAGAGGCCAGTCCACGGGAGGCCTGGGAGGCCCTGATGGGGGTCCACGCTGGGTCCTGGAAGTAGGGGTGACACAGGTATTCTTAAAGCCACATCAAAGCTGGGACAGATGAGGCGGGGCTGGGGGCCCAGCCTCAGGCCTCTCCCCAGGCAGCACTGCTGAGCCCCCAGGAGGATTCAGCAGGCGACAGGGCAGGTAAGGTCTCTGTCCTCCCGAGACCCACAGACGGGGAGCGAGGTCAGCAGACACGTGATACCTTCCCTGGGGAGGTTTCTCCTTCAGATGGAGCTGCCTTGAGTGGTTTCTCAGAGAAGACTGGGGTGAGCAGAGCCTGAGGCCGGGGAAGCCTGACCCACGGCTTCGTGGGGACGGGGCTCCCGGCAGAGGAAGCAGCAAAGGCAAAGGTCAAGTGTGCTCAGGAAGAGAGCGCCCTGAGGCCCGGGCAGGTGAGAGGGAGGCTGGTAGGAGAGGAGAGGCCATGGGGAAGGGCCCACTCTGGCCCACTGGCCGCCGCTCGGGCCCTGAGGACCGTCTGACCCCACCAGCCTCTCACAGGCTGCCCCCTGCAGAGCTGGGGCCACTCCTCCTTCCCGCCCAGCCCTCACACCCCAAGGCCATTCAGAGGGATGGCAGCTGGTGGGGGAAGGCTGGAAGGGGCAGGATTCCTCCACGGTTTTGATCTCCTTTGGTGGGGTCTCACCTTGTTTGGGGTCCCAAACCTGGGAGTCATCCTTCAGTGTTTCATGGATTTAATCTAAAATGCATCAGCAGGTCCTGTGCTGAGTGCTGTAAGAGGAAAAGACTGTCCCCCGACATTTTTGTAACATATCTTTCCTTTACCGAAAGGATAGGTCTCAATTCTGAAAACTTAGAAAATGCAGGAGATCACAAAGATAAAAAGTGTCCAAAATCCAACTTCACTGTTGGTATTTCAGTGTTTTCCTACATGTATAGATGGGCAGGAATACGTATGCATGGTGCTCTGTTTCTGTGCTTATTTTCGTCTATAGAAGCTGGGTTTTCCATCCTTCAAAGTAGCATCATTTGTTGCAGTGTGGAGCAGTGGGGCACGGAGGCAGAGCTGACACTTTCAGGACACTTTGGAATTGGTTTTCAGGCCATCTGCACAGGAACCCAGGGAAAAGGCTGGAACAGACACCCACCTCTGCTTCCTGAGATGTGAAGTGAGAGTGACCTGCTTCGCCTCTGAACTACATTACCCTAAGGAGAGGCCCACCTCTACTGAGACCCGGTGTCAACGCCATTGGTGAGTGCCAGGGGAACACTGTTTGGGATCCAACCTGCCCCTCATCCCAGAAGCTAAAGAATCCCATCCCAGGAGTGGGACTTTGGGAAGCAGTGGCTGAGCACAGGACAGTGAGCCCAGAAGAGCTACCCCTGGGCAGGAAGCACCAGCAAAGTGGGCTCCCCAGAAGGGGAGTCGCCAGCCAATGGGCCAGCAGAGGGTTAGGGCCGGTATTCCCGTAACAGCGGTGCCAGACGGATGAGACACAAGGTCTCTCCCCACTTCTCTCACTTTGTGTCTAGACACGGTGGAATCTCTGGATTGTTTTGATTACTGCAGCTTTTTAGTAAGCTCTAAAATCAGGAAGTATGAGTACGGAGAAGTTTTTGATGACCAATTCTGTCTCTTTGCTCATTATAAGTCTGCTGAGATTTTTCTATTTCAGCTTGAGTCAGTTTTGGCAATTTGTGTGTTTCCAAGGAATGAGTCCATTTCATCTAGATTATGTTGTTTGGGTTGTTGTTTTTTGTTTTTGTTTTTTGGCATACAATTATTCACGGTATTCTCTTATAATCCTTTAGTTTCTGTAAGGTTGGTATAATGTCCCCACTTTAATTTCTGATTTTATTTACTTATGTCTCCTCTCCTTTTTTCTTAGTCTAACTAAAGGTCTACCAATTTTTTTTGATCTTTTCAAAGAAATGACCTTTGGTTTTATTGATTTTCCCTATTGTTTTTCTATTCTCTCTTCCCTTATCTCTATTCTGATTATTATTATCCCCTTTCTTCTGCTAGTTTTGGGTTTAGTTTGCTTTTATTTTGTTAGTTTCTTGAGGAATAAAGTTAGGTTGGTGATTTGAGAATTCTTTTTTAATGTATGCATTTATAGCTATAAATTTCTCTCTGAGCACTGCTTTCACTGCATCCTATAAGTTTTGGTATGTTATGCTTTTGTTTTCATTCATCTCAAAGTATTCTATAATTTCTCTAGTTATATCTTCTTTGACACATTGGTTGTTTAAGAGTCTGTTGTTTAATTTCAATGAATTTCCTTATTTTCCAGTTTCCCTTCATTATTGACTTCTAGCTTCATTCCATTGTGGTTGGAGAAGACATTTTTATGATTTCAATCTTTTAAAATTTATTTAGAATTGTTTTATGGCCTAAATATGGTTTATCCTGGAGAAAGTTTCAAGGGCACTTGAGAAGAATGTGTATTCTTTTGTTGTTGGGTGTTCTTTGTATGTGTGAGGTCTGGTTGGTTTATAATACTGTTCAAGTCCTCTACTTTTATATTGCTCTTTTGTCCTAGATGTTTTATCTGTCATTGAAAACAGGGTATTGAAGTTTCATATTATTATTATTGGAGAGCTGTCTATTTCTTTCTTCTATTTTGTCAATATTTGCTTTATATATTTTGAGGTTCTGTTGTTTAATGTGTATACATTTATAATTTTTCTATCTTCTTGATGAGTAGAAATTTTTATAAACATGTTCTTCTTTGTCTCACTGTAGTAATTTTTTACTTAAAATCTATTTTTTTCTGATATTAGTATAGCCACTCCAGCTCTCTCTTTCCTTCCTTTCACTGTCATCCTATTTGTGTCTTTGGGTCTAAAGCAAGTTTATTGTAAGCAGCATAAAGTTGGATTATTTTTTTAAATCTGTCCTGCCAATCTCTTTTAATTGATTGGTTTAATCCATTTACATTTAAAGTGACTACCAAGAGTTAACAACTTACTTCTGCTATTTCGTTGTTTTTTTCTATGTCGTATGTTATATTTTTCTTAGTTTCTCCAATAATACCTTCTTTTGTGTTTGACTGATTTTTTTCTAGTGTACCTTTGTGATTCTCTCTTCATTTACTTTTCTGCATATTTTTAAATTTATTTTCTTAGTGCTTAGCATGGAGATTACAATTGACATCCTAAATTTATAACAATCTAATTTCAGTTCATACCAGCTTAGTTTCAATAGCATACATTAACTCTGATCCAATC
The DNA here is from genome assembly GCF_028021215.1 of Eschrichtius robustus. Classification (NCBI taxonomy): domain Eukaryota; kingdom Metazoa; phylum Chordata; class Mammalia; order Artiodactyla; family Eschrichtiidae; genus Eschrichtius; species Eschrichtius robustus. The sequence continues at coordinate 137,515,420 of NC_090828.1, read as the reverse complement.
CTACTTCATCTCCCTTTTGTGTTATTATTGTCATAACTTACATCTTTATACATTGTATGCTCATTAACATAGATTTGTAATTATTGTTTTAAGCAGTTGTCTTTTAAAGCATATAGGAAACAAAAAGAGGAGTTACAAACCAGAAATGCAATAATGGTAATTTTACATTTACCTATATAGTTAACTTTCCTGGAGATCTTTATTTGTTCATACAGCTTTGAGTTACCATCTAGTGTCCTTTCATTTCAACCTGAAGTGCTCTTTTAGCATTTCTTGTAGGATAGGTCTACTAGCAACAAACTCTCTTACATTTTCTTTATCTAAGAATGTCACAAGAATTCCCTGATGGTCCAGTGGTTAAGACTCTACACTTTCACTGCCAAGGGCCAGGGTTCAATCCCTGGTCAGGGAGCTAAGATCCCACAAGCCACATGGTGTGGCCAAAAAAAAAACAAAAAACAAATGTCACAAGGCTACAGTAATCAAAACAATGTGGTATTGGCACAAAAACAAACACATAGATCAATGGAACAGAATAAAGAGCCCAGAAATAAACCCACGTATATATGGTCAATTAATCTACAACAAAGGAGGTGAAAATATGCAGTGGGAAAAGATAGTCTTTCAGTAAGTGGTGCTGGAAAAAATGGACAGCTACATGTAAAAGAATGAAATTAGAATATTTTCTCACACTATATACAAAAATAAACTCAAAATGGATTAAAGACCTAAATGTAAGACCGAACACCATAAAACTCCTAGAAGAAAACATAGGCAGTACACTCTTTGACATCAGTCCTAGCAATGATTTGTTGGATCTGTCTCCTCAGCCAAGGGAAAAAATCAAGAATAAACAAATGGGACCTAATTAAACTTAAAAATTTTGCACAGCAAAGGAAACCATCAACAAAATAAAAAGACAAGCTACAGAATGGGAGAAGATATTTGCAAATGATATATCTGATAAGGTGCTAATATCCAAAATATATAAACAAGGACTTCCCTAGTGGTCCAGTGGTTAAGAATCTGCCTTCCAATGCAGGAGATGCAGGTTCAATCCCTAGTGGGGGAACTAAGATCCCACATGCTATGGGGCAACTAAGCCCACGTGCTGCAACTACTGAACCCATGCACCAGAACTAGAGAGAAGCCCACACATCGCAATGAAGAGCCTGTGCACCGCAATGAAAAATCCTGCATGTGGCAACTAAGACCTGATGCAGTCAAAATAAATAAATAAATAAATGTTTTTTAAAATTATATATATATATATATATATATATATATATATATATATATATATATATATAAAACAGCTCAAATAACTCTGTATCAAAAAAATAATCCAGTTAAAAAGTGGGCAGAAGACCTGAATAGATATTTTTCCAAAGAAGACATGCAGATGGCTAGCAGGCTCATGAAAAGATGCTCAACATCACTAATCAGCAGGGAAATTCAAATCAAAACCACAATGGGGTATCACCTCACATCTGTCAGAATGGCTGTCACCAAAAAGACAAAAAATAATAAGTATTGGATGTGGAGAAAAAGACACCCTTGTACACTGTTGGTAGGAATGTAAATTGGTGCAGCCACTATGGAAAACTGTATAGAGGTTCTTTTAAAAACTAAAAGTAGAACTACTTTATCATCCAGCAATTCCACTCCTGGGTATATATCTGAAGAAAATGAAAACACTAATTCAAAAAGTACATGCACTCCAATGTTCAAAACAGCATTATTTACAGTAGCCAAGATATGGAAACAACCTAAGTGTCCATCAACAGATAAATGGATAAAGAAGATGTGGAGTGTATACACATACACACACAATGGAATATTACTCAGCCCTATAAAAGAACAAATTTTGCCATTTTCACAAACATGGGTGGACCTAAAGGGTATTATGCTTAGTGAGGTAAATCAGACAGAGAAAGGCAAATACTGTATGTTTTCACTTATGTGTGGAATTTGAAAAATGAAACAAATGAATATGACAAAACAGAAAGAGATTCACAGATACAGAGAACAAACTGGTGGTTACCAGTAGGGAAGGGGTGGTGCCAGGGAAACATATGGGAAGGGGATTAAGAGGTACACACTACAATGTATAAAATAAACAAGATACAAGGACATAAAGTACAGCACAGGGAACATAGCCAATATTTTATAGTAACTTTAAATGTAGTATCATCTATAAAAATATCAAATCACTGTGTTGTACACCTGAAACTAATATAACATTGTACATCAACTATACTTCAATTGAAAAAAAAGAATGTCTTAACTTCTCCTTCATTTTTGAAGAATAATTTACCAGATACAGAATTCTTGGATAGCAGGGTTTTTTTCTCTCTCAGCATTTTTTAAAAATATTTATTTAGTTAGTTAGTTGTGCCAGGTCTTAGTTGCGGCACGTAGACTCCTTAGTTGCAGCACGTGGGCTCCTTAGTTGTGACATGAAAACTCTTAGTTGTGGCATGCATGTGGGATCTAGTTCCCTGACCAGGGATCGAACCTGTGCCCCCTGCACTGGGAGCACAGAGACTTATCCACTGCACCACCAGGGAAGTCCCTCTCTCAGCATTTTAAATATATCATTCCACTGCCTTCTGTTCACCATGGTTCCTGAGAAGAAGCTGGCTATTAATCTTATGGACTACTCTTTATACCTGACAAGTTGCGTCTCTCTTGCTGCTTTTCTTTGTCTTTAACTTTTGATGGTTTGATTATGTGTCTCAGTGTGGTTCTCTTTGAGTTTCTCCTGCATGGATTTCCTTAAATTTCTTGTTATTGTACATTCATGAATGTGTACATTCATGTCTTTCCTCAAACTTTAGGAGTTTCCAGCCATTATTTCTTCAGATATTTTTTTCTGCCTTTCCTCTCCTCTTCTCTCCTCTTCCCTTCCTTTCCCATCCCTTCCTTTCCCTTCCCTTCCCTCTCCCTCTCCACCTCTCTCTCTCTCCCCACTCCTCCTTCTGGGACTCCCATAATATGTATATTGGTCTATTTTATGATATCTCATTGGTTCCTTAGGCTCTGTTCATTTTTCTTCATTCCTTTTTCTTTCTGTCCTAATTTCAATTGCCCTACCTTCAAGTTCGCTGATACTTTCTTCCACCTGCTCAAATCTTCTGTGGAACCTCTCTAGTGAACTTTTTTTTTGTCTATTGTACTTTTCAGCTTCAGAATTTCTATTTGGTTACTTTCTATAATTTCTATCTTTTTATTGATACTCCCTACTTGTTCATACACCATTCTGATTCCTTTAGTTCTTTGTCCATGGTTTTCTTCAGTTCTTTTAACATATATAAGACAGTTAAAGTCTTTGCCTAGTAAGTTTAATGCCTGGGCTTTCATGGGGATGGTTTCTATCAATTTCTTGTTTTCCTGTTGAGAATTGGACATTTTGAATACTGTAATATAATAACTCTGGAGATCAGATTCTCCCCCCTCCCCATGGATTGCTGTTTTTGTTGTTGAGGGCTGCAGTCATCTATTTGTTTGGTGACTTTTCTAAACTATTTTATGCAAAATCTATATTCCTTGTTTTATGTAGTCACTGAAGTCTCTGTTCTGTTGTCTCTGTGGTCAGAGAGTGACCTGACAGTGATTTCTTTGAATGCCTGGATCCAATTAAAAAAAAAAAAAAAAAAAAAAAAAAAGACAAGGAAGAGAAAGACCCTCTGTCTCTTTAAATTCTTTCAACAGACGCTGTTCAGGAAGGTGTTTCAGCCAGAGGGGTTGAAACAATGGCCAGCACCTATGTTGGCCCCTCATTTACCCATCAAGGCAGAAAAAAACACACAATCTTATATTTGGAGGGGAAGCTTTATTGCCCACTCTGGCACCAGCAAACCCACCAGGAAGACAGGCCATCTGTCCCATAACTGCTTGGCTCAAGGCTGAAGAATGGAGGATGGTAGCTGCTACAGAAACACCAAAATTTACCAAACCCTCTCTTCATCCAGCACTCCCCTGGATGCTGCAAGGATCTGACTAAATTCCAGAGTTCCAAAATAGTTGATTCTGACGGTTTATGCCAGTTCAGTAACTGCTTTGGTGGAGGGACCAGTTCCTGGAATTTTCTGCTCCGCCGTCTTCTACAACATGTAACTAGTTGTTTATCTACCATTTTATGGATCACTTTTCTACTTTTTCCATGGTTATTTCTATATGCAGGCTTTCTCTCTCTTTTGGAGTAAGTTTTGGTCATTTATACTTATTTGGGAAATCATCTATCTATTGAGTTATATTTAGCAATTTCCTGACCCCATTTCAATCCCCTCCACATCTGAGGTGCTGACCCTCCTTTCCAGCCCCTGTGCTTTAGGTTCCTGCTTCCTCCCCACCACAAAGAGGCAATGCTCTCTTTGCGGGCATGAGGTTAAATGTACAATAAAAGGTTTTTTTCTCTCATTATAGTTCAATTTCTGAAGTTTTGCAGACTTTTTTAAATTAATTAGACCAAATTCAAGTTTATCCCTGAATCGATCACACTCTACTCACTTGCATTCCAAGAGAGTTTCCTGAGTGTTTGAGGAATGGAGTTTCTGGGAAGGGTGTGGACTTGCCCATTAACCCTGGGTCTGCCTTCAGGAAGCCGTCCTGCCTGCAATGCCATCCATCATGTGTATCCTGGCGAAACACACCAGGGCCAGCAGGACCAGCTAGTGATTTATCTCTTTTGTTGGGGGTTTTCCAAAGAACCAGTTCTACTATTTATTTATGGCTTGGGGTTTCTAATTCATTCATTTCTGTTCTTAACTACTAATTCCTTTGTCCGATTTCCTTAAGTTTACTCTATTCTTCTCTTTTTAACTTGAATTGAAAGCTTACTTTATTTATTTCTCCTTTCTGCCTAACATTGAAAGCATTTAGGGTCATGAATTTGCTTCATTATGACTTTGACAGATCTCCTAGGTCTTGATATATAAGGTTTTCACATTACCGTTTTCTTAGTATTCAGCAATTGTAGTTTCAAATTTGTCTTTGATTCAGAAGTTATTTAGGAAATGATTGCAGTGTTTTTATGTTTGTTTAAATTTCACATAGATGGAGGTTTTTGCTTTTTACTTTTGGTTTTAGTCTCCATTTTCACTGCACCGGGTCAAAGCACTGACCTGTACAATTTCTATTAGGAGGAATTTACTGGAAATTTTTTTCTTGCCTGTTGCGTAATGAATGAAATATTTTTGTAAATGTCCCATGAGCACTGGGAAAGAGCATGGCTTCTCATACACACAGAGTTTGGTATGTAAGTTTTGGGTCATCCCCCTGATTACACCGCTAAGAGTCTCCATGTCCTTATTGTTGCATCCAGCCCTCAGAGCTATGCTACAGTTTTTCACTGTTATTGTGTTTCTTTCACATTTTCCTTGTGTTCAGGGGTGCAGCTGAAGGGAGCTGATGTCAGCAAAGGCGCCTGATGTTATTCTGGCATGCTGTTGTTTACAAAGAAATACAACTGGAAAAGGTCACTGAGCAAAGGAGAGACAGCACATCCACGGTCAGTAGCCGGAGCCCCCGTGTGCTCCGCAGAGCCCAGCCTGCCCACCCAGAGGAAGGTGACACCCTAGCCTGGGACCTGCTGCTCATAGGACATCCTTAGGCTTCTCCACGTTCCAATTCTGGGGCATGCCCAGCGCGTTAGGAAATTTTCCAGATTCCATTGTTTTGGGCAACCAGTCTACAGAAAGGGCTTGGGGAGTTATGCAGCAATATGGCACCAAGTTAAGGGAATTGTACTACCAGCCCCTGCTTAAAACCATACCCAGCCTCCCCCCAATTCTGCCCCATCAATAGCTTTAGCCTCTGTGTCCCCTTAGAAAGAGAACTAAGATGGTCAAAGAGGAAGTGTTCAGTATGACTTTCAAGGGCCTGCTGGGTCTTCTTATACTCACGTTATACAAAGCCCTGTAAGTTACCCAGGCTCCAGGCAACGTCCACTGACAATTCCAGTGTTAGATGGAAAAGAGGCATGTTTTTACTCCCTCTCACCCCTTTCTTCAAGTTTTTATTGATCTTTGGAATTTTAGAGTCAGTTTCTCTTTGTTTTTATTATCACTAATATCTTTTAATGACTTGTACTGAGGAAGTAATACATGCTTCACAAATAAAACAGGAAAACATAAATTAAGGGCATAATGGAATAACCCTATACACCCACCATATTGGCAAACACTAAAAGCCTGACAGTATCAAGTATCAGCAAGCCCCATGGACCCACAGGAACTCTCAGACACCAGACACTGCTAGGAAAAGTGCAAAGTGGTACAAACACTTTGAAAAACAGTTTGGCCTGGACCTCCCTGATGGCCTAGTGGTTAAGACTCCACGTTTCCAACGCAGGGGGCAAGGGTTCCATCCCCGGTCAGGGAACTAAGATCCTGCATCCTGAGTGGTACAGCCAAAAAAAAAAAAAAACAAAACAAAACAAAAAGAAAAACAGTTTGGCCTTATCTAGTAAAATTGAAAATATGCTTGCTTATGACCTAGAAATCCCAATTCTGTGCGTATAGCCCAAAGAAATGTGAGCACATGTGCACATATAAAGGATGATCACAGTGGAAATATCCATATTAGTCAAATATCGGGCACAATCCATATAACCATCGAAAGTGAAATGGTTAAATAAATTGGGGTGTATTCATACCATGGAATGCCATACGGCAAAATAAACAAACTACAATACATACGACTTTCTCAAACATTATGTCAAGTGAAGCAGAAAGATGCAAAAGAATACAGGTAGAACTGTGCACAATCTCCAATGCAAATCCCCACCCCAAACTCCAGTCTTCTGTTATACCCAACTACCCACCCACCTTTCCACGTGCACCTCAAGCTCAGCGCGTAACATCTGAATTCCTCACCTTTCCCCTCAGAGCCCGCTTCTCCCATCAGCTTGGTTAATGGCAATTCCACCTTCCAATGCTCAGGCCAAACACCCTGTGGTCAGCCTTGCCTTCTCTCCTCCTTCACATCTAAATTTAACACCTACTGGCTCCAAACTCTATCCAGAGTCTGCCCTCCAACTCCTCTGCTGAACCCTGGTCCAAGCCTCCATCATCTCTCACTGCACCAGTCAACAGCAACTACACCTCTCCCTGCTTCTCCCAACACTGACAAGATCATGACCCAACATGGTCTGGCCTACTTGGAGCTCTATTGTGCTCCTCACTCACCCTGCTCCAGCCACTTTGGCTTCCTTCCTAAGCCTTGGACATGCCAAGCATCGTCCTGCCTCAGGGCCTTTGCACCTCAGTTCCCTCCATCTGGAACACTCTTCCCCTTGTACGCACGTGGCCCTCTCCATCGCTTTCTTCAAGTCTGTGTTCAGATGTCAGCCTTGGTGCTGAGGCCTCTTTGGAATGCCCTGTATAAAACTGCCCCTCCTCCTCCCTTGGCATTCCCATGCCTGGGCCCCCCTCTAGCTCATTCATACTACTCACCATACTCTGACACTGTCTGCAACTTCCTTATTTCTTGACTGTCTTCCCCAGCCCACCACCACTTCTAGCACATCAGTTCCATGAAGACAGAGATGCTTTTCTGTTTTGTGCATTACTGTCTCCCAATGTCCAAAATACTGCCTGGGACATAGTATGTGCTCATTTTAGCACAGCCTCCTTAGAAATCAGAGCCTGAGGTCAAACGTGTGTATCAACTTCCAGGGAGCAAGAGTGAGGGAAAGAGGAGTGAACCAGGAAGAAGGGAAAGCAAATCCTGACAGGGCTCAGCCAAGTGGGACACAGCCTGAGGGCAGAGCGGCTGCAGGAGGGGGCAGACCCTGATGGTGCGTGCTTGCTTCTCTCACTGGCCAAAGTCCACTCCCCGGGGCACTAACTTGCCTTCATCCCCTGCCTCTCAGAGCAGCCCCTGTGGGTCCACTGGGTCAGATCTGGGCAGGGAGCTGCAGAGATGGGATTCGGAGGCTGACCCTCACTCTTGGCCCCAGGGAGGCCCACACACTGTGGCCACAGAAAGCCCAAGAGCCATCACGAGGACCGACCACTAAGCCAGGAAGTGAGGCGAGTGGCCAAGGCCAGGCAGATCCAGGCCCAAGCGGACACTGGGGGACAAAAAAACTGGGCCTGATGGACGGCTCCATATATTTGCTGGTAAATGAATCCACTCTTCCCAGCTAACGTGAAATGTCACTTTAACATAGATTAAACTGTTGGAGTTACTCATCTTAAATCATTATTTTACATTATTTACTTTATCTTCCATTATTTTTAGAAACACTTTATCCTGCTTTCTGCTATTTACTATGGCTTCATGGTTTGACAAAGTCAGGCCTGGTTGCTTCCTGCTAGCACATCCGTCCCGGGACATCCCTGCGTCGTTTGTCTATTCCTCCTTGCACAGCAGGGATTCTGATACTGGGCCCAAACCCAGTGAGCGGTTCTCCTTGGACCCCCTCACTCTCCACATGGATGTCTTAACAGCCTTTCTGTCACATCTCAGTGGCCCCTGACACCTAGAGGAGGGAGCAGGGCCAGGCTACAGGAAGTCCTGGAGGGTGGACTTCATCTTTCCCTGTGCCAGCAGCCAGGAAGTCAGGGCAGGACGTTCCCAGCCATGTGGTTCAGGCCAGGGGGCCTCCACGCCCGCCCCAGGGCTCCCTGCATGCGCCCCAGGTGTGTAGGTGCACACAAAGTCACATTTAGACACTCACGATCACAGCCAGCCTAAATAATGCCAAGAGCATCCAGCACTGCAAAAGGCAGTGAAAAAACTAGAGACATGATGCCTTTGTTTACAACACAACTCATTTAATTGTAGGGTTATGCAGTTCAGTGGTTGATAATAGTCGTGATTAACAACCTGCTTGTGAACCTCTCGGAAGTTTGTTACCTGCTCTGGGTCAATGAGCCTCCTCCCTTGGCCCGTGGAGTCCTTCAGAAACACAACCTGTGTACCAATGAAGCAGGGAGCTCTTGTGATGGAGAAAAGCGGGCAACTTGCGGCTTTTCTAAAACAAAATCATTCCAGAGGGGTAAACCACCTGAGCTTTATCTTCAACCTGGAGAGTGGAAGTCTGCAGGAAAAGAAACACTGGGGTGGGCTGGAATATGGGGAGAGCCGGACAGGAGGCCTGAGGTTGGGCCAGGACCAGGCTGGCCACAGGCCTGGAGGGTATTGAACATGCAGGCAAAGGAACGGCCTTTGACTCAGCGTCAGCTGTCTGGTGGGCGCTGGGCTGCACTCAACAATCCCGCAAGGTAATGTCCGGATTTACAGTCACTAATTAATTGGTTAAATCAACGAGCTGGCACTTAGTGACTAAGTGAGCCCTGGCGGGGCTGGCACTCCCGGGGTGCAGAGGGCAGGTGGGAGCACGCACGCGGGCCCTGGGCAGGCGGCTGCAGTGCTGCGTGGGCCGTGCAGGAGGGACACGGTCACTGTCAGTTTGGCCGGGGCCTCCAGAGAAGGCGACGTTTGAGCAAAGCCCTGAAGGAGGTAGGGAGCTGGCGGGGAGACGAGGGTCCCAGGCAGAGGCCCTGCCCAGGGGGCTCACGGAGGAGCAAGGAACATGGGCTGCGAGGAGAGAGTGTGCAGGGGGGTCAGGGCCCCCGGCATGTGGGGTTGGGGATGAGGGGGCCTGACCCGAGCACGGGCTGCCGGCAGAGCACAGACACGGGGGCCAGCAGGTGTCGGGAGGGTCTGAGCGAAGACGCCGAGGTGCTGAGACGGGGAGAGGAGACCCGGCCCCGTGTGCCCACTCCAAAGCTTCCTGCCACTCCAGCAGACCAGAGCTTTTGAAACCAGGAATCGGGTTTCCAGTCGGGGAATATAAACTGAGGCTGGACGGAGAGAAGGGCAGGATCAAGAGACAGAGGACACAGGGCGCAAGTATTGGGTGCAGTGATTAGTTTTTATTTTTATCCAAGTTACACATACACCATAGTCAGAAGGACGGAGCGCTCAGAGGAGGCTGCTGGCCGGAGCTGACCGAACCGGGCCAGTGACCGTGTGTGCTGGACACAGGTGTCTGCCAAAGCCCCACCCTGGCCTCTGGCCATCTGACCAGCCGGACTAGTCTGATCCTCTGCCCTGACGTCTGCTGCGGCCTGAGGTCTCACCTAAACCTGCAGTGCAGAAGCCCCGCTGCTCCAGGGAGGAAGCCCCTCCTTTCTCACTCCCTTCCCGGCCACCCACCTAACAAGCCAGGGTCCACTGCACCTTCCCAGATACGTACAAAGGCGAGGGCACATTTTTTCCCTGGATTCCATGCTGGGAAGTGTGTGGCTGGTGGGAATCCTGGGTGCACACCCTGCTGAAAATAAGCACTTTGTGTCTCCCCACGCTCCACCTGCCAGGGAGCCCAGAGCCACGTTCAAACTCAGCTCTCAGCTTGCAGAAATGACACAGGTCCTAAATCATCTGCTAATTTGCCTGCTCACTTTTCCTGGATTTACTCTTCCATCTTCCTTTCTTCTTTTATTTCGTTTTAATTATATTCAGCCTTGTTCCAAAAAAGAAACAGAAGTTGCTACAGAGTTACATATATAGAGCAAGCTAATGTTAAGCAGAATGAAAAGAGACCCAGGGCAAAGCTAAGAGGGAGTGGGCAAGTGTGGAAGCCGGTGACCCTCTCCCAGGTGGTCAGTGCATCACTTCTGCACAGACATTGGCTCACTCAGTCCTTCCCCATTGCGGGCACCTGTCTGGGCTTGGGGCAGCCTGCGGGGAGGGCGGGCGGGCGACCCAGACTCTTCCCTTCACCGACCTGGCAGGGAAAGGCAGTGTGGAGACCAGGGCTGCAGTCAGAGGAGCGCAGCCCTGCCTGGGACACAGAGACCCGAGGAGTGACAGCGGTAGCCGGCCAGCTCAGGGAGGACAGAGAGAGTTCCTGGGGTGGAATCAGCCCCCTGTGACGTGATCCCATATGAGGAGGGCTCCACGGAGGCGGCACACGCCCTGGAGCCCAGACCGAAGGCAGGACATAGGGCCAGGCTGGGGGCAGGGAGTGTGAACTTGATCCCAGGGCCATGGGACCGCCTGCCAGCGCCCACTAGGCACCCTTGTTTACCTTTTTCCTGGGCAATGATTCTGTCTCTGTTTTGTAGTTACTGTATTGTATGAGTTCTTGTGAATCGCCTTGAAGAAGAAGGGCATTCGTTAATTAACAAATTAATTAGCAAGTCCTTTGCCAGCCAGGCTTTACACCTGGGCCTGCCCATTCCCAGAACAGCACCAGCCCTGAGTGTCCTGCCGCTGGGAGGGGTCTGCGTGCTGGCAGGCCGCGTGGCCCCACTGGGAGATGCTGGCAGCCCACCCTGCCTCTCCCTGCGCCTGTGGGCGGCACACGGAGGCCCAGAGCTCCGTAGCTGGATGCCACCCTCAGGAGCAGCCTGGCCACCTGAGCCTCCCCTCCCTCTCCGCCCCCTACCGGCAGGTCCGCCCTGCTTCCCTCCTCCTTCTTGCCGAGCCCCTCCGAGGAACTGGGACCTCCACGCTGCTCCAGCTCCACCCGGCGCTCGCCACCTCTCCTGGGCCCACAGCGGCTCTGCAGGCTGCAGGCACAGGGCAGAGCCCTTGGCACCCTGAGCCTCAGCCTCCGCCGGGGACCCCAGGGGATACCCCCGCATCAGGCCCGGCCGCGGGGCCTCGCTCCTCTCCGGCGCCACCTGCCCTGGAGCTTCCTGCTGGGTCTAGCCAACGCGAGGCCCCTGCGGGGACCTAGAGGCAGAAGCAGGCAGGTCAGAACCTGGCTCTCTCCCCGCCAGGCCACAGCAAGCAGGGCCACGTCCTCTGCCTAAGGCCGCTGCCCCCATGAGCGGCTGCTTCCTCCAGCCAGGGCTTTCTCCGGCTCCAGGTCGTGACACCCCTCGGGCCCCGGTTGTCGCAGCCCCTGTGCTTGCTCTCTCTTCATGCTCACTGGTTCCCTCCATGGGCACTCAGGCCAAGTGTGCCATTTTCTGCTGGGTCCCCTTCTGCCACATCTTTGCCACTCCAAGTTGCCTCAGGCAAGGCTCTTTTGTTTCCAAGTGAGAGAAATATGCATAAGCCACATTAAGCCCCTGTGTCAGGCGTCCCCAAGACCATCCTCGGGCCGGACAGTTCACTAGATGGATTCACACCACTCAGAGAAAGCTGTTCTACTCACAGGTGTGGTCTGTGATGCGGAAAGGATGCAGGTAAAAGTCAGCCGGGGAGAAAGGCACCTGGGAGAAGCGCAGGAGACGCCAGGCACAAGCTTCCGGGCGTCCCTCCCGACAGAGTCACGTGGGGACACACTTAATTCCCCCAACAATGTGGAAACAGGTGCAAAGCGTTCCCATCCAGGGACTGTCCCCTGAGCCACGGTGGCCAGGGTTTTTACTGGGGCTCGGTCACGAAAGCCTGCAGCACCCACCCAGCCCCAGAGAAAACACAGGCATTTGCCAGAAATCACATTGTCAGGATAAACGTATCTGGTCAAACTGGTCCATCGCGGCCCGAGGCCTCAGACATGCAGAAATACTCTTGCCAGGCAATATATTCTAAGATCTCTGAAGACAGGCCTTTATCTGGAATGGGCAGGGCCTGCCATTAAGCAGAATGAGGAAAAAGCAGTTCCCAGAACTCGAGGCGGGGCTGACAGCTGAGCCTCCAGGGAAGCAGAGCAAGCAGGGAAGTCTTCAGGGTTCCCTCCTCTGTCCCGCAGGGGCTGCCTTGTCTCTCCTTCTTGCTGTTCCTGCCCTTCTCAGTTTCCTTGTCTGCCCTTCTCTTCTCTTCCTCTCTCCCCCCTGTCCGCTCTCTCCCCCCCACCCCGTCCGCTCTCTCCCCCGCCCCCTCCCTGCCAGCGTCCTCCCCTTCTATAGGCACGTGGGCCAAAGGCAGCCGCCACAGGCCAGCTGCCTCCTTCATCCGTGGTTCAGGTACAGTCTCAGTTGTCTGAGGCTCAATCCCCAGTGACCGGGAGGGAGAATGTGATTGGATCAGCTTGAGTCAGGTGCCCACACCTGCTCCCATCAGCCGTGGCCAGGGAGGCGGGTGCAGAGAAAGGTGGTGTGGGCTGGAGAGACTCCCCCAAAACGCATCCGCTCCACAGGCACGGCGCTCAGCACCCACACTGACAGGTGAGACCAGGGGCTCACACACAGTGCGGGAGGGAGAGAATACACAGGCGGGACCAGGAGCCCGAGGAGGCCACACTCCCCGTTTTATCCAGAGAAGCCGTCGGCACAGGATCCTGGAACTGACCTTCTTTCGCGGAAAGACCTGAAACAGTCTAAAATGACCTCAGTCTGAGATGATCTGACCTCACGGCCAAATGAGGCACACTTGGGCCTAATGCTGCACTCAAGTCTCCTGCGTGGGCATAGCTGGTCCCAGAGACAGGGGACCGGTCAATCTGACCAGGAGCGAAGGAGGCACCTTAACGAAAGACACAGGCCTGCAGACCCCTTGTCTTTTGGTCCCACGTTATTAGGGCCCCTCTGGTGGATTGGGAGGCCCTGACTAAGGTTCACAGAAGGACCCTCAAAAGAGTCCTCACCAAGACGGAGGACAGAAGCTGCTTAGCAAACTCGACCCAGGACCTGTGAGGGGGCTGTGCTGGCAAGCGGGGTGAGGCTGGAGGCGGGGCAGCTGCTCTGGCCCACGTGCAGACAGAAGTGAGGACCTCACCGCAGGGAGAGGAGAGGACCCACAGCCGAGCAGCGCCGGGACCCAGCCCCCCACCCCCACGGCAGGCGCAAGTGTGAGCGGCGAAGGGAGGTGAGAACAGACAGGCCGGGCAAGCCGCCACCGGGCTGCAGGGGCCAGAGTGCAGCTGTGACACTCTGTGGCCAGGCCAGGAAGCACGCGGTGCACTTAGATAAAGGACCAACTCCTCGAGTTGAAGGAAGCCCCAGGACAGCCAAGCGGAGGGGAGGTCTCCTCTGAATAAGGTGTGTGCGTTCAGCCCTGAGTTGGAGAAATAAAAGTGAGAATACGTTTTCTGAAGAGGAGGGCACTGTGACCTCTCACCTAACACCCACCGCAGACGCCCCCTATCTCCTTGTTCACTCTTCCTTCTCCACTATGGAAACCTAGTCTCATGAATCATCCTGGTAGCTCTCACTACGGGGTACCTAGACTGGTGTTGGGTTAAAGGTTGTTTCTTCCAAGAAATGTACTGTTGAACATGCAAAGGCCAAAGGATGGATGCCCTCTGGTTGGACTGTCTGGACCTAGAAAACAGAGGAGCAACGTTGGGGGCCCGAGGGTCCTTCCTGCTGCCCTGCTCCCACCCGGTTGCAAAGAGGAATGGATTGTACATCCAGAACGCACTTGGCCATCACCATCCCTCCGGCTCTCGGAAGCTTCTGTGGCCCCAGACCCAGCCCCTCCAGCGGGGACGTCAGGGCCTCCCAGGAGCCAGGGCAGCACTCAGCAGGCATTTCCACAATCCCTATCTTTCTCACCTCTCCCCCAGGCCAGGCATTTAACCCCCCAGAGCTGCTGTTCATCCATCAGTAAAATGGATAGAATAATATCAATCTCACCAGGGTGTTATTTAGATTTATTTATGAATGCTGGCAATATACTCAGAGCCCTCAAGATTAAAGCAATAGATCACCGGGAAATAGTATCACATCCTGTTGCCATAGAGATGGTTCCACTCTCCCGGCTCCTCCTCAGAGCCCTGTGCCGAATTAGGCTCCGAGGGTCTGGGGAGCAGAGCTGCACCAACCAGGACATTAACACTAACAACAGTGATAATTAAATTACACAGAGAGGAAGCCCATGAAATATGTATGGGGAAGAAATGGATTTGATTCATTTAGGCAAATGTGCATGTTTTCCCATTAGAAATGGCTCCCCCAAGCCTGGGGCTGGTTCCCTGCAGCACTCATCTCTTTAGACGAGGCAGAGGGATTGGGGACCTGGGTAGGGACCTAAGTTGGGAGCAGGGTTGGGGCAGAGACCCAAGTACAAGCTTCCTGAAAGCAACAGCGCTGCTGGGGCCCAGAACTGAGGCGGGTGCCCCTAGGGCACAGGGGCCCTGGGCAAGACCCTCATCTACCTCTCACCAGCGACTCCCCTGACGTTCCCTCCACCTGCCTCTTCTGTAAGATGGGGCGGCACTGGGGTGACCCAGGTTTTGTTGTAATGATTCAAAGAGACAGGAACGAGGCACAGACTGCCCTCAACGGTGACCCCTGAGAAAAGGGGAATCACCCACCCCTTTGCACCAAGGGAACTCTAGGCTTCAGAACTGGGTCGGGAAAATTCTCTACATGTGGTTGGCGATTTAACTTCCTGTCTAGCGGGAGCAAGCCGCAGCCCCGTGCACTGGGTCCCGGACACAGAAGCATCAAAACTAGCTGCACCTCCCAACTCTCCCCCATACGTCCCGCTGCCCTCACCCCCGCCCCCCGCCAGCCAGCCCAGCCCGGGGTGCTCCTTCCAGGCAGCCGCCCATCCGCCCTGAGGGGCCTTGCTCAGCACAGGCCCAGGGACACCTCCGGCCTGCGGACAGGGACCAGCTGCCTCTGCTCCCCCGTGCCCACTTCCTGCCCGGGATGGGAGTAAACCTCAGACGGGACCCCAGCCACTCGCCCCTGCCCTGCCTGGACCAGGAACCTGAGGGAAGTCTGCTGCCAGAGGCCCGGGCCCCTGCAGGGAGGAACTGGAGCCCCAGCTTGGAGCCAGACACACGTGGCCCTGGCCGCTCCTTCACTAGCTCACTTGGGAAGGTGGCTGGATGCGCCCCGGGCCACAGCCCTCCTGTCTTGGCTGTGGTCTCTTCTCAAGGCCTCTCACCCCCTACAGACCCTGTCCCTTGGGATGAATGCACCACACCAGAGCCCCTTGCGGCAGGCGCTGTCACTCTGCCCATTTCACAGATAAAGAAACCGAGGCTCAGTGAGCTCAGTCATTAGCCCACGGTCACCAAGCACGTCAGCAGGGGCAGGATTCAGAGCCAGCTCTCCCAGAAAGGCTTGTGTTCCTAGCCATGTTCCCCATCTTGGAGGGAAGGGCTCTGTGTCAGGGGTAGAGTGTGCGCAGGGGTCCTGACTTTGTCGCTTGCTGCACCCCACCTCCCTCAGAAGTTTTACAGAGCCCTCCTCCACCTGTGTGTGCCCTGTGAGGTCCAGGGTAGGACAGCTCGGGTGCCCAAGGGCAACATCATTAAGGACCCCAGGTCTCCCTGACACAAACAGAGGAGGCTCAGGGAGGCGCCCTGCCCGGGAGCCACCAAGCACCCCTCTGAGGTCCCCGTGGGGCATCCCTTCCCTGCGAGGTCACTGCCTGGGCCTGGTTCTGATGTCATCCTGGATGGATCTCAGTTTAGGCTTTGTGTCCCACCTCAGACCAGGAGCTCCTTGCCAGCTGGGACAGAGCCTCCCCACCACACACACACACACACACACACACACACACACACACGGCCAAACCAGCTCTTTCTGATTCAAAGCCCAGCGTGCTCTCCCCACCACCTCACCGAGGCTCAGGAGGACCAGCAGAGTCCCTTCCACCGTGACCCTGGGCCCCGTTTCCATGGTTGTGGGGTCAATGAGCAACGCGCTGGTGACCTTGCACTGCACAGTATCTTAGCAACATCCCTTCACCTGCTGCCATGTGACAGGCACGGTTCTAGGCACAGAAGAGACTCAGGGAACAAAGATCAAAGCCCCACCTTCGTGAACCTCACAAATCCACATCAGATGGCGTGTGCCCAGGGTTGAGGGAGTGACCAGGGAGCCTCGCTGAGAAGGTGACAGCCAAGCAAACCCCTGAAGGAAGTTCAGGAGCTGACCACAGGGTATCAGGAAGAAGAGTGCTCCAGGCACGGACACGGCAGGTGCCAAGGCCCTGGGGACTTCCCACTGTGTCTTGGTACACGAAGGCACCGTGTTGAGCTCCCAGTGCCCAGGTGCGGGCCTGGCACCTGTCACTTCCTTTACAGTTACTGTATCCCTGGGGCCCCACGACCACCTGACAAGAGTTAGCCCCATTTTGCTGTTGAGGAAACTGAGACTCAGAGATCTTAGATGGCTTTCTAGAGGTCACACACTCGTGTGTGCGACTTGATCACAGGTCTCCTTGGCTCCAAGGCCTGTGTCTGTCCATGTGCCCCCCACCCCCTGCCCCACTTAATGCCGTGAGTCCAGCTCACCTGGCATTGGTGTTGATATTCCTCTTGGGGAAAGGATGAACAGATGAATGAATGAACGGACCAACAACAGGACACACCTTGCAGTCTGGCTGGGCAGGGGACTGGCCCCGGGGCCCTCTCCAGAGTAGGTCACGGCTGGCTGGGCCCAGTGTCCGCTGAAGCCACCCTGCTGCCAGGCAGCCCCAGGCCAAGCCTAAGGGAAGCAGACCCGTGACCCTAGTCAGCCTCCTCCAGGACCAGGGCAGGCATCTTGGGTTGACTGACAGAGGCTGCACTCACACCTACTCTTGTCTCCGGAGGTGTTCTGATGCACGCCTGGACTGCAGTCCCTCAAGAGTGGCAGCAAGGAAAGGTGTCAAGACGCCCAGCATCACCCCTGCCCTCCACTCCAGCCACCACCTCCCACCTTTACCCCATGGGTCCCAGCCACATGGGCTTCCGCTGGTTCCCAGCAAGAAGCCCCTCGGCCAGCCCTTGGGTATGGCGTCCCTCTGCCCAGACTGCTCTGCGTGGCCACTCCTACTTCTGAGGCTCAGCTCAAATCCTGCATCCCCCAGGTGGCCTCCTGACCCCCGGCTCCATCAATACCCCCCTGGAGACCCTGCCCACCAAGGGCTGACCGCTTGTTACGGCCGCAATGCTCAGTGCAGACCTTGTCCCTAGAGCAGCCCTGACAGAGCATCCCTCGGCCCTCCGTCCCCAGCAAGCCACCACCAGGCTCTGCAGAAAGCACGTGGGGACAGAACCAAGCTGCCTTTGCGCATCTCAGGCAATCTGTTTTCTCTTTCCGGGAGTCCTGCAAATCCACTTCCCTGACAGCGATGGGGATGCGTACTGTCTGTGGTGGGGAGAGCGCATCATGAATGATTCCACTTGAGTCCACTTCTAAAAGGAGGAAATCGATACGCTTTTCCTGGCACAGTCTGCTCCCCTCGCCTGACCTCTCCGCTCAGGCCCCAGCTGCTCTCTGCCACCACCCTTTCTCCTCCTTCCTTCCCAGAAGGGGCTGGTCTTTTCTCAGAACCACCCACAGACCTCAGGAAACCAGGCTTCTCTTCCAGGGAAAGTGCACTCACCCCCACGGGTCACCAGGGGAGAGGAACTTGATCTGTGCTTGAGAAACCTCCAGAGACCCAGCCTGGGGCCTCCGAAATCACAGTCAAGGGCAGGCCTGCCATTTGCTAGGCACTGCTCGGCATTCACACACATTGTTTACAAAACTCGTGGGAACACCAGGACATCCGTCCCAAGATCTGCCCTAGGACCTCTACCTGATGGGCAGGCAAGGAAACTGAGGCTCAGAGAGGCAAAGCGGTTCTCCCAAGGACACACAGCTCATATGTGGCAAAATCTAGGTGCAAAGCCTGGTTTTCTTCCGCAGCTCCACGAGCCAGCTCCAGGGACTCAGGGTCAAACCCCAGCTCTGTCACCACAAGCCGTGTGAGCCTGGACAAGTCACATGACTTGTGCAAGCATCCTGCAAAACAGGCTGGTACAACTGCTTAGGGCAGCACCACGAGTCTATCCAGAAAAGGCCCAGCCAGCCACGCTGCGAACGGGGCAGCTCGTCGCTGGCCCTCATCCCATGCTGCATCTGATCTCTGCCTTCTCCCTTCCCAACAGACCTCCGGCCTGGCTGTGTGCTTCAGGAAGTACAAACCTTTGCCCAAAGATGTCCTGGGCCTCGCCCGGCCACCCCCCTGCCAGGAAGCCTCAGCCTGTGTGACAGCAGCTGTACACACCCTTTTGGCCTCAGGCTAACTTTAATCATGAGTGCCCAGTGAGCATTCTCTTTACTTTATGAACTCTCCCTCACCCCAAAGTCAGGCCATTCATTTTTCTGTTCTGCTTTGGAAGCACTTCCACAAATCCACTTTCTGGAGGCAACATGATTCAGCAAAAAAGAGGCTAATGCAACACGCAGAGATCGGGTTCCAGCTGTGCCACCAAGTGGCTGTGTGGCCTGAGACGCCGCCCTTCCCTCTCCAGCCTCAGTTTCTCCCTCTGTAAAATGGGAGGGTTGAGCTAGATGCATCACCAGGGCCCCTCCAGCTGGGGGCACCGCCTCATTTCTGGGCAAGTCGAGCTGCTGCAAGGGGTTTGGCTGGTCCCTGGAAGAGGAAGCAGGATCTCCGAAGGGTCTGACGTCAGAGAGTGAACACCCAGCCTGGAGGTTACACTCAGCCCTTCTGCTCGCGATTAAGCCCGAGCCAGTCACGGGGCCCCACCCAACCACGAGGAAACCAGGAGGTCCCCCCTTCTGTGTGCCTGGAAGGTGGCCAGCTGAGCACATCAGGGAGCAGCCCACTGACTGCCACCCACACCCGCATTTCCCAAGCAGGGGCTCGGGCGGAGCTGCCTGGGTGATGAGAGGGAATGGGCAGGGGCCACCTGGCCCTCGGACCAGCTCTGAGCCGGGTGCAGAGAGGAAGGCGAGCCCCAGACAGGCGGGCTGTCGGTGGGAGCTCTCATGCAGCTCACGCCTGTCCCCTTCCTGGCCACAGCCTCTGCTGGCTTCCCCACTTCACACTGTCCCCACTTCGGGGATCTGGCCCAGCTTAGGCCCTTGTGGCTTCCCCTGGGGCCTAGGTGACTGGTCGGCCACAGAGAGGTTTCCTGGTCCAAGGACCCTCCTCTGGGCACCGGGCTCAGGCCGGGGGAGAGGAGCAGCCCTGACCACAGGGACCTGGGGCAACAGATGCCCTCAGGAGGGGGCCGGGGGACAGTGCAACCACCACAGGTGTGACGGGCGGAGGAGCAGGGCCTCGGGGCCAGCACCAAGGCCTGGGGGGTGTGGGGGAGACTCCAGGACCAGACACCTGGGGACCCTCCTCGTGCCCTGCCCCTGAGCATTCTCCCAAGGGTGCTGCGAGTGGAGCAGCTTAATGGGGGGCAGAGCAGGAGAGGGAAGACCACGTGGGCAGGCACCTGGGATCCCAGAAATGCAGGGCTTGGGGGGTGGGAAGGTCCAAGGCAGGGGGTTGCAGAGGACGGGGAATGAAACCTTGGAAGTTACTGCTGGTCGCGCGGCTTCATTCTCATACGCAGGACCTGCCAGGACCCGGAGCCACCTTGGGGAGGAACGCAGGTCGGGGAGAGACAGCCCTGCGCAGTTACAGCCACGCTTACTGCATCTGCCAGCAATGCCAGCCTTAGGCAGAAGCAGGTGTCTGCCCAGGGCTCTGACGCTGTTGTTCGTTGACCTTGAATTCTTCTGAGGAGCCAGGGGCCGGGTGTGAGCGGCAGCCCTGCCCCCAGACGCCGGACCCAGGGTCACTGCCGGGCTCCGGCCCCAGGCCTGCCCTGACCCTGCAGCCCCTTCCTCTCCCCTCATCCCATGTTTCCAAGGACTCTGCCAGCACCAGGCCCCGGGACCGCAAGGACGGACTGCCGGACCGCTCTGACCTGCTGCCCCACCCCCACCCCCCCCCCCCCCGCCGGCCTGGCAGGACACGTACCTCCCGGGAGTATCTGCAGGAGGGCAGCACACTGAGGCCTACTCTGGCTACACATGTGAGGCAATAAGGCTCGTAAAAGCTTTGTCTTGACCTCGCTGGCAAATCTCCCAATGGGGCCTCGACCCCACTGGCCTGCCCCAGGGGAAAATTGAGGACCCAGCGGGCAGCAGCTCACCCGCATCCTTCAGGGAACCAGAAGGAGAGCATGCACGGAACCCCCAGCCAGGGCCTCCACCGCAGGAAGCTAACTAAACCCTCCTCCTCACTGGCACCCCTTGGGTCTGCCCCCAGGGCAGGTCCTTCTGGAACCTCTTCTTCTGAGAAGCTTTCTCTACACCCCAGGTGCCCCACCTGCTCCCCTTCACCACAGCCGAAGGCCTGGTCCTTGGTCAGCTGCCCCCAATACACATGGGTCCCCAAGGGCCAGGACCCAGGGTCACCCCCTTGGACCTTAGCCCAGCACAGGTCCAGCCTCAGCAAGATCAGGATGTGAGCGGGACGGGATGGATGAATTCACTGATACCCACCTCATACCAACGTGATAATAGCATTTCACCTTCTCTTTATTTTTTAATAACTTTTGTCCTAATCAAAAATAAGTAAAATACCAAAAAAAAAAAAATTTAAAAGACAAAAAGGAAAAAAACTCATGAGCTCACTGTTGACATAGTCATATATTTCCTTCCAGCCTTTTCGCTGTTTAGGATCGGGGATGGTTTTGTTGCCTGTTTTTTGTGCTTAAGGTCACATTGCAAGGATTTTTTTGGTGTTAACTCGCACCGCATTCATATTAATCACTCCATGATTTAGACAGTCGTTCCTCTATCTAAATAGATACGGGGACATTAAGTAGCCTCCGATTTCAGGCCACATAAATATGGCCCCAGGTCCTCTCTCCGGGCGTGAGTCGAGGTCAGCATGTCCAGCGTGCCCAGGGCAGGTTCTCACCTGGCCTCCCTGCTCGGAGCGCTGGCTTTAGTAAGGCTTTGACCCAGATGCCAATGGCTTTCCCGCAACTATGGCTGGCACCGTCTCAAGATCAGGTCTGGGAATTGCTCCCTCGGGACCCTTCCCCTGCAGCCCCGGGTCCTGCTCTCACCTCCAGCCTGAAGGAGGAGGACCTCTTCCCAGCCCGGGCTCGCCCTCTGGACCCCTCGCTCTCTCTGCCCCCCACACCCTCCAGGCAGGGCTGGCCCAGGCCGGCCTCGCGCTGCTTGCCTGTGAAACGTACCTGATGATGACCTGGTTACCAGTCTGGAAACGAACATACAGCGGGGAGAGTGGCGCCTGCCCGGGGTGGAGCCCTCGCTGCCCCTGCAGGCCTGGGGCGCCGTGCCTGCCCCTGGGGAGAGATCTGGGATGCCCTTCCGGAAAGCACGTCCAGCCAGACAGCTGAGGCAGGAACCAGGCTGCCTCGTGCCACATCACTGAGGCCTCAGGCCCCGGGAGGTGGGGCTCCCCGAGTCAGCGCCCCCTCCCACGGGGTCTCTGCCTCTCTGCACCTCTGCTCACGGCCCCCTTCTCCTCTCCTGACCAGCTCCCTGACAGCGGCATGAAGGTCCCTCCTGGCCCCTCCCTGGCCACAGCTTCTGCTGGCTTCCCCACTTCACACTGTCCCCACTTGGGGAAACTGACTGGCCCAGCTCAGGCCCTTGTGGCTTCCCTTGGGGCCTAGGTGACTAGTCAGCCCCAAATAGGTTTCCTGGTCCAAGGACCCTCCTCTGGGCACTTGGCTCAGGCCGGGGGAGAGGAGCAGCCCTGACCACAGGGACCTGGGGCAACAGATGCCCTCAGGAAGGGGCCGGGGGACAGTGCAACCACCACAGGTGTGACAGGCGGAGGACCAGGGCCTCGGGGCCAGCACCAAGGGCTGGGTGGAAGACATGGCCACTCGTCACAGGTGACCAAGCGCGGAGTAGCCCCAGGACAGGCGGAGCCCAGCGGGTGGGGCAGTGCTCATGGGGAGCCGGGCGGGGCCAGCAGAACCCATGGCTCCTGTGACAGCACCAAACACATGACATCACCAAAGAGCTGGACCCACACAGCTCACAGGCACCTCTGGAGACAGCCAGGACCTGAGAGAGGGAGGAAAAGGCAAAGGCAGAAGATGCCAGACAAGAACTGGGGACCCAGTTGCCAGCAGCGGTAGGATGTCCCCTGGGGATCCCTGCTTACTGGGGGATAGAAGGTGGGGAGAGGGCTGCTAGGGTGGGAGGCAAAGACAGGAAAGGCCGAATGGTCACTAGGAGATGCTGTCGGCCACCGCGAGGGTGGGAGGGGTGCATCCCAGCTGCAGAGGCCACACCCTCCCAGGCAGCCAGGTCCAGCGGCTGGTTGAGGCAGGATCATAAGACCCTGGCCATCTCGGCCCACCGTGGGACATCTCTGAAGGCCACTCCAGGCTAGCAGTTGGCCTGCTGGCAGCCCCACTTCTCTCTGCCTACTCTTGCTCTATCCCAAGATCGTTCTCTAAAAACTGTCCAGCCCAGTAGACTCTCTCCGAGCCTGGTTCCAGGATGCCAGTGTACAACCCGCGTGACTCCCAGGGGTGCTGCCAAGGTGCTTCCCGAGGAAGCTGGGCACAGTCGGCCAGGCAGCAGGCCTCTCCGGTCTGTGTCCTTGACCTGCCCTCCTCTTCCCCTGGGGCTCACCGCCTGCTCCCCTGTGACCCAGTGTCCATCACAGCACTGCCAAGGCAGGTTCCTAACCCTCGCCATGCCTTCCTTTCCCCACACTGTCCCTCCTGCAGCCTTGGCGCTCTGCCAGCTGCTGCCCTCTGCCAGCTGCTGCCCTCTGCCAGCTGCTGCCCTCTGCCAGCTGCTGCCCACCACTGCAGTCCTCAAGGCCTGCTCAGAGCCCTACAAGGCTTCGTGCTGCGACCCCTCTGACATTGCCCCCCCCAGGCGCCCCGATCCTGCCTCAGCCTTGGCTTCAGCCTTCGCAGGCAAGACAACTGTGCCATGGGGAGCCTGGCCGGCGCAAATGAAGAATAGGTCCCCAGGGTCCAAATGTGCAAGGTCAGAGACAACTTGGGGGCAGGCCACTGAGAGCTGCTAGTGGAGCTTTGACTTAGAATGTACCGGGTTGTCCCACCTTGGGGAACTCTCATCCGTGAGACACAGAAGTGGAGGGACCAAGGACCCAGCTGGAGGGTCACTCCTGCTTGTCCCAACTGTGGGACAACCCCACCTCACATTAATGATGCCACAGAGAGCAGAAACCCCACAAGTGTTGTAAAGGGTCACTGGGATGAGTGCAGCGTGGGGCTGTGAGCGTCAGCTTGGGAAGGAATACGGTCAAGCTTGGGAGGGGCTTGAGGATCCCACCTCAGTGAGGCCACGGGGATGCCGTGGTGGTGAGTGGACGGGTATCCAAACAGGAGGCCCAGGAGTGCAGGCCAGCACAAGCTGTGGCCACCCCCGCGGGTGTGAACGTGACCAGCATGCACACACCGCTGTATTCGTCTGCTAGGGCTGCCATAACAGAGCACCACCGACCGGGAGGCTTAAACCACAGACATTATTACCTCACCGTGCTGGAGGCCAGAAGTCCAAACTCAAGGTGTCAGCAGGGCTGGTTCCGTCTGAGGCTGTGAGGGAAGGCTCCATCCCAGGCCTCCCTCCTTGGCTTATAGAGGCCCGTCCTCTCCCCGTGTCTCCACGGGGTCCTCCCTCAGTGCATGTCTGTGTCCCATCTCCTCTTCTTAAAAGGAATGCAGTCCCATTGGATCAGGGCCCACCCCATGAACTCATTCTAAGTTGATTGCCTCCATAAGGACCCTATGTCTGAATAAGGTCACATACTGAGGTGCTGGGGGTTAGGACCCCAGCATATGAGTGGAGAGATGCAGTCCAGCCCACAGCACCAAGTCCTCGTGGACTTGTGCTGTCTCGCTGCATCAAGGAAGGCCTGGCCTGAGGACAGCAGGGAACCCGCTGGGGGCTCTGTGTGCCCCTGCACAGGCTGCGGGCCACGGGGGCTGTTGGCCTCTGCTCCCCACTGCCCACCTCCCCGGAGGCACAAGCAGGGTGCTGGGGGCCAGCCCAGAACCAGCCAGAACCCCGGCAACCCTGTCGTCAATCATGAAGCAGCTCACTGTCTGCTCTGGGCTCTAAAATAACACATCGATTTTTGAGCCAAGGCTTAGTTACCAGTGAGGCTGCCAACAAGGGAAAATAAGTCATCATCATTAGAACTGAATCCAAATGAACGAGCTAGCGTGGGTCTCCCTGGGATCTGGGATGCTGCTTTTTCTTTTCTTTTCTCTTTAATTGTCATAGTTTGCTGACATAGTTTGTCCTAAACTGAAGGAGCATGAAAGAAACCTTTTACCAAACATGACACATTACCATTTGGGAAATATCAAGGCATTGATTATTCTGCTTATCCGTTGCTGTTTTACAAACCACCCCAAGATTTAGTGGCTTAGTGCAACACATTTTATTATCTCTCACTACGTGGTGGTGAGTGGACGGGTATCCAAACAGGAGGCCCAGGAGTGCAGGCCAGCACAGGCTGTGGCCACCCCCGCGGGTGTGAACGTGACCGGCATGCACACGCCACTGTATTCGTCTGCTAGGGCTGCCATAACAGAGCGCCACCGACCGGGAGGCTTAAACCACAGACATTATTATCTCACCGTGCTGGAGGCCAGAAGTCCAAACTCAAGGTGTCAGCAGGGCTGGTTCCGTCTGAGGCTGTGAGGGAAGGCTCCATCCCGGGCCTCCCTCCTTGGCTTATAGGGGCCCAACCTCTCTCCGTGTTGGGGCAGAACTCGGCTGGGTGCATGACCAGCCCTGGCTCTGCATGACCCTGACCGGGCTTGCTCCGCAGCGCCGGGCTTGCAGCGCAGCTGGTCCGGGATGTCCACACCAGGCCCTGCCACTCCCGTCCTGGTCTCAGGGCCTCCCCTGCAGGGCCGCCGGGCCTCTGTGTGGTGGCCCAGTGCTCCAGCAGCAGGTAATCCGGGCAGAGATGCTGGGAGCCAGGCCCATGTCCCACACCAGAGGTGGGGAAAGCAGCCTGGAGAGGAGCCCGGGGAAGCAGCAGCCTGAGATGGTAGCTTCTGCTCAGCAGCAGGGGGACAGCAGGGGGACATCGGAGCAATGGTGCCCAGCAGGCAGAGCAATGCCAGCCTCTCACCCACACTCACACCTGCCCACACACACGCCCTCCCTCATTGGCACACTCAGAATCACACGTACTCATGCACATCTGCACACTCACAGACACATAATCGCCCTCACACATCCATACACGTACCGATCACACCCACACACATCACACACACGCACACATCACACGCTCACATACACATGCAATCACACTCACAGACTCTCACACTTAGTTACACACACAATGTCACCACAGCGCAAAGCTGTGGACCCCTGGGGGACAGTCACGGAGAACACACGAAAAGTAATCACCTCCTCAGGAATGATTAGCTGAACATCACCGTGCGCCAGGCTTGTCCCAGGTGCGGGGCAGCAGCAGAGAAGGAAGAAGACGGGGGACGTGGGTGGGAGGACGCAGCGCTGATCCAACGCCGACGACACCCCCTTTTCTCCTTTAGCGATCTGGCTTCATCACTCGCGGACTCCACCCCAGAGGTGCACCCGCAGGACATCCAGCTAGCCAATCGTTCAGCCCTACTGTGGCTTTGTTGTGTCTCTTAAATTAGTTATCAATTTTTACAACTCAGGAGATAACACATAAAATCTAGATTTCTGGCTTCCCTGGAAAAACTGGAAGATCTTAGAACTTGTGTGATGCCAGCCTGAGTGCTGGGCCCACCAGCTGGCTCAGCCCTAAGGGGGCCTTTCCAGCTCCGCCGCCCCCGACTCGTGCCTGGAATTGGTGACCTCCATGTCATAAAAGGGCAGCCCACAGAGATGTCATTTCCTGCTAAAGAGTCAGGCTGGAGAGGAGGTAGCCCTCTCTGCGGCCACGGTGGAGCAGGGCAGGGCCACTAGGCCTGGCCTCCTCTGGTGAGGCCCGGGGGCACACACCTCACGTCTCCCCATTCCCCACTTCCCTCTCCCGGGGCCCCGCACAGCTTCCGGCCCCTGGTGCCCGCCCCATGCCATCCCAGGGACTTGACCCGGGATAAAACACAGCCCAGGTTCTCCAAATTCCACTTCCGAGGTGGAGCCCATAACCCCAAGCGCTGGATGGCCTGGGATAGAGGTTCTGCCCCCAGAAGGGCGACAGTCCCCAGGGCCCAAAATGGCCCAAGGATGAAGGTCTGCCCGGGGACCAGGCTGATGCCAGTCTCCCCACGTCCTCTGCATCCCAGGTCCCTGTCTCACCTCACCAGCCGGGTTCCCACTCCCTGGCGCACCAGCCTCCAGCCTCACCTCTCCACACCCTCCCTGATCGCACCTACCTGCTCGCACAAGGCTCATCCATGGCCGGGGTTCAGAGCAACCGAGATGACCCAGGCTCCACCTCATAGATGAACAAAAGAATTTCCAAACCCCACACAGAACAGGTGACAGCAGGTAATAACACCTACCCTCAGCATGGTTGTGAGGGTGACAGCACGGGCCACGATCTGACACCTAGTAGGTGCCTGGGGAGACGACAGCTGCTGGCATGATTATCATCAAGGAAAAGTTCACATCCTCTCTTTACTAAATTTGGCCAACATCGAACAGTGGAAGAGATTCGTTAATTTCACCATATGTCCTAATTGGAACCATAGCCTGAATCACTACCACTTGTCAGAAGAAAAAGGAGAAAAAGGCAAGCCAAAAAAAAAAAAAAAAGTTTTTTCTTGACTTCCTACGGAATGGAGCAGTTATCAGGCAAATGTCTATCCTCTGATTATGATTCTGGGATCTTCTCGACAGCCCAGTCCTCGTCACCCGCCCGCACTGGTTTTTGTGTCGGCGGTCATCCCCCAGCCCGCGACTAAGGGGAACATCTCTGAATTCCAGGAAGAACTATGTGCTAACAGTGATCTTTCAGGCACCGTAGTACAGAAGGCGGTTCACTGAGCAAATCCTCACAAAGTAACTGCCTGCGGGTGGTGACGGGCACATCAGAGCTGAGCCCACCATGGTCCCTGCCCCAGGCAGCTCAGGGCAGAGAGAGGGGGTGACAGACGCCACATCTGCCTATGCAGCCCTCTTAGGGGACCCCTGGCAGGTTGCTCCATCAGCACAGAAGTGCTGGGACCCCTGCAGCTGTGAGCTGCCAGGGCTTGTCTCGACATGTGGCTCCCGGACCAACCACGTGCAGAGGAGGCCTTGACGTACAGGGGAGCCTCCGCCTGTGTTACAGGGGCAGGAAGCCCCAACTCCAACCCCGCGGGGGGACCCGGGAGCCCGTTGCTCCGAGCCTTCACGTGCATTAGAAAAAGGTTCATATGTGCCCGGATGTGGAAGAAACAGACCAATAATAATCAAGTCATCTGTACAAGGCACAATGCTTTGCATGTGTTCAGCTGAGTCGGTGGGGAAAGGAAAGAACAGGTACCACTGACGCTGAGAGGAGAGATGGCCCATGTGCCACTCCAGATCCTCCAGGCCTCACCTGTCTCTGTTCTGAATCCGTGCGCTCTCTGGCATACTCCACAGAGATGAACATTAAGTGCACGCTCCCGCCCTTGCCCGGACTCGTGGCTGGCATCCCCAGGGAGGCCACGGCATCCACACACACAGGAAGGAAACAGGGGTTAATACCCTGGGCAAAATTTTACCCAGCAGCACATAGGAACCAGTGGGCAAGTTCCTTCCCCTCCCCCACCCTCACCCCGAATCCCAAGGGATAGCCCCGGGTACAGCTTCTCAGGGGCCCTGGACTCAATCAAGTCCAGCACAGTGGACAGCTCCTGCGTGCTCCCCCTCCTGCCCTGCCCACTGGCCCGGTCCTGGCACCCCCGGCCTTGCACTCCCTAAGAAAAGCATTCTTTGCACAGAGGCACCACATAGCGTCACTCACACAGGGAACACATGGGAAGCATGAGTCCTAGGACATCACCACTGTAAGGGTCTTCAGGGCTCCCTTGTTCAACCCCAAACCTCTTCTTCCATTTTGTAGATAAAGAAACTGAGACACAGAGGTGAGAATGGAATTTGTTGTCCAAGGCCACACAATTGGAAGCACAACTAGAACTGAAGTCACATCAACTGTCTCCTCAGCCAACTCAGCCCTCCACCCTGCTGTCTCTTTAAATGTCCCCTGGTATGTGTATTTATGACAGGGCCCCAGCAAGACAATACTGGAACAAAGGTAATGACATTTAATGGAGATATCTCAGGCACCCGGAGCTCCAAGAGGTGAGGATGTATCCTGGGGTGAAGAATCCATCTTCCTGAAACTTCTCGATTAAAATCCTGGCTCCTGACTTCTGGTGCAAACCCATTTTCTCTGTTCCCTCTAAGTTCATCGTGGACCCTGGAAATGGTGTAGTAGACGAAATACCAAAGGAGATCTCTGTAAAAAAAACAAAAGGTAAGAAGAAGGTGAGCTGGATTGGGACTCCAGGATCAAGGAACAGCACAGTGGCAGGAAGTCTTGCATCCCCTCACCCAATAGAAGAAGGAGGTCCAGGCCCAGTATTTCCCAACCTCCAACCTAGCAAAGGAAGGCAGCCCAGGTGGGCTTACTCCTCCCCTGGATCCATCAGAGGTCCCCTTCCCCCCCCCTCCACACACACACACACACCATTAGATAAGCCCAACACCACCAGCAAGATTGATCAGTTGGGAGACCATCAGAAATAAGTGGCAGTGGCAGCGTTCTTTTCCCTTCTGAGCCTGAGAGTCCCTTCTCCACTGAGAGACACTTGGGCGGGTGGTAGGCAGGGCCAGCAAAGGAGGTCACCATAGGCAGCTTAGTCCAGAAAGCTCTTTGTCCTTCCCTGACCAGAAACACCTGTGCCGGTAAGTAAGGGCCCCGCTACAGCAAGTGGTCTGGTCTGGGAAGCACTTTTGCCCCCCTGGGCCCAAGACTCTGCTCCCCCGGAGACACCTGGACTTCCA
This sequence comes from Eschrichtius robustus, assembly GCF_028021215.1. NCBI lineage: Eukaryota > Metazoa > Chordata > Mammalia > Artiodactyla > Eschrichtiidae > Eschrichtius > Eschrichtius robustus. Next base: position 137,485,871 of record NC_090828.1, on the reverse strand, counting down.
GGGGGCAGCAGTAGAGTGGTGGCATCACTCCCCTCCCCACCAAGAAACGCTGGGTAGCCTGGCCTGGGAAAGCTCCTCCCACACCCCAGGCAGCACCAGCAGGAACCAGAGGGAGGGTCAGCAGCACGAGAGAGGAGACCAAAGCAGCAGCACAAAGGCTCTGAAGTCTCATCCGAACCACAACTGACAAGAGTAGACAGCAGACTGAACCCAAACAGGGTGACTGCCTGCTAAAATAAAAGACTATATAGAACCCAGAGTCTCCTAACATAATAGACAAAATATCAGGAAACAATAGAAAAATTATCCATCATGCCAAGAACCAAGAAAATCACAACTTGAATGAGAAAAGACAATCAAACACTGATGAAATAAAATTCATATATTATGGCAAGACAAAAAAAACTTAAACATAAAATTTTTCTCTGCCTGTTTGGACCTCTCCTCCCTCCCCTTTAGTATATATGGTTCCTCTGCATTAACCAGACCTCCTTAGGAGATAACAGTCCTTCTTAATCCTGCAAGGGGTCATGATGACCCAGTACTCGATTTGTACATGCAGATCTGGATGGTATAAACTGTCAATACGCCATTTGATACATAACCCTTTGCCTCAGAAATGTTTATAACTGTGCTTCTGAAACAGGAGGGAAGGGGGCAGGGCACAAACTTTAAAGGAATGACACAGCCCAAAGACATGACATAAACTGATTAGAACCAAATGGGTCCAAGTCAACTTCCGCTAGACCTTGAGCCTCAGTGTACGCTCACTGTAACACATCAGCCAGCTAAACGACACACCCACAGGCCCCATGACTGTTCCAAGCCAACCATAAGGATCAAAAGGTGGTCCAGTTCCTGGAAATCCCTGTCCCTTCCCGAAATAGCTGGAATACTCCTCCCACCCATTAGCCTATGAAATTACCCACCCCTATAAAAACTGACGACCCCATACGCTGGTGCCTTTCTCGCCTTCTGAGATGGCCCACACTCTGTCTGTGGAGCGTGTTTCTCTCTAAATAAACCCACTTCTTACCTATCACTTTGTCTCTCACTGAATTCTCTCTGCAATGAGACATCAAGAACCTGAGCTACATCAAGTCCTGAAACGAGGTGTGTGATCTCAGTTGGAAGACCATGGGTTTTGGCTGGGTTCAAGTCCCAGCCGCATGGGTTCAAGTCCCAGTGAGGGTTTTGGCCGGGTTCGAGTCCCAGCCGCATGGGTTCAAGTCCCAGCACGTAGCTTCGAGTCCCAATCTGAGGTGCGTGGTTTCACTTCGACCTCTAATGGGCAGAACAGTCCTTAGAGCTTTCTGAAAGACTGTCTCCCAGGTTATAATCCTCAGATTGGTTAGAATATAATTTTCTACTTCTTTCTTACATTGACTATTAATTTTTCATCAACATTCACATGGTGTAGTCAGCAAGACATCAGAGATACCCACCAAAGGACACCTGGAAACTACCCTGAGCCAGCGCTTGGTACCAGCGTGTGCCCTTTAAGCCCCACCAGCTTCTCAGTACTCCCCAGATATTCTGATGAGTTCACCTGATACCTGGATCTCATTGTTTTTAAGTGATGATCCTAAAAATTTTTATTCAAACTGTTTTTACTTAATACTTGGAGTCTTAAGGGGCACCAGTGCATTTCCTAGGCAGGGACCTAGGGGGATCTGGGCAGGAGGCCCAGGGAAACATGGGTGGCTGGGGTTTTGTTAAACTTGGCTTAATTTTTTTTTTTTTTAAGTTGATATATGGTCTGAACAAACTGTTCGCTAGTGAAATGAGAGATTGACTTATTCAGCTCCAAAGAAAAAGGGACATCTGCTCCTTCTGGCCAGAAGGTGTTCTCAGGCAACTGAGGACTTAGCAGAACTGTCTGAGGATTAATCCTGTGACATGCGGTAGTCCTACAGGGAACCCCACTGTCGCAGGAAGGGGGATCCCTTCCAGGGCCCAAGAGTGGGCTCTTGTCTAATACTCAGAAATGAACTCTCCGTGGAGACACACGTGCTGACAAAGCAAAAGACTTTACTGGGAAGGGGTGCCTAGGCGAAGAGCAGCAGGGTAAGGGAGCCCAGGAGAACTGCTCTGCCACGTGGCTCGCAGTCTCAGGTTTTATAGTGATGGGGTTAGTTTCCGGGTTGTCTCTGGCCAATCATCTTGCTTGGCCCGTGTTTGGTCTGACTCAGGGTCCTTCCTGGTGGCATGTGCATTGCTCGGCCACAGTGGATTCCAGCGAGGAGGATTCTGGGAGGTTGGTAGGACATATGGACTGGTGTCTCCTCTCTCCTTTCGACCTTTCCTGAATTCTTGTGGTTGGTGGTAGCTTGTCAGTTCCACGTTCCTTACCAAGACCTCCTGTTGTAAGAGAACTCATGCAAGTGGTTACTATCAGGCCTGGCCAGGGTGGGCGGTTTCGGTCAGTGGTTTCCCTAACACCACTACAACTATTAAGTAAATACTGCTCTTCCCGGGATGTGGATGGGGGGGTGCAACAGAGGCTGATAACCTAGCACTCCAAGCAGCCACAGAGGTTCTAGAGTATTGGAGGGAGAGACCGAAACACATACAAGAGCCAAACTGACCCAACGGTAACCCCTTGGGGAGGGAGACTTAGCAGCACATATCTGTCCTCAGAAATTTGTTCAGATCATACCTCATATCTGAATTAGACTACCAAATTAATAATGGGAAATTGCGCCTCAAAGGCCAAACATCTTCTGGACAGACAGCCACCTATGGGAATGCCGGCTGACTTTACATATAACACTTAAAGCAGTGATATTTGCAAACTTACTTAATTAGGAATTAAAGGGAATCCCATCCTGAAATGGCCAAGATGAGGCTCTTTTGGCATTCCAAAACTGATTTTTGAGTGTACAGTTAGAGAAAGCTGGCAGAAAGTAAGGTCTTACTCTGTCCGTCAGTCTCCTGGACCCCTGCCTGTAGGGTCTACTGGAAACAAGAGTGGTAAGAGTTTTTCTCTTTTCTAAAATTAGATTAGCAGGAGAAAATATTTGTAGGGCTAGTTTCTTTGTTCCTTTGCATTGGAAAGACTTGTAAGTTGTTAAAATTTTAGAGAACTCTCAGCTTAAACTATTGTACCTATTTTAATTGTCATGCATAAGCCCCAAAAGTCTTCAAAATGCCCAAATAGCCTCATTGAAGGATTCGTTATGAAAGATTAATGATATAAAAGATACCCAAGACAAAAAACTATAAGAATGATGTAACTACTGTTCCCCTCTGTTTTCCTTTAATTGAGTACTCATTCTAGTAATCTTCTGTCTGAATTGTCTTTCCACTCTGAAGAGGTTATCAAAAGGTTACCTTTAGAAATGGGACCACCTGTGTCTATAGGTGATCCTCTTCAGGTCAAGGCCATATATTGAAGAAAAAAATTCTGGTAGTAAGGGAACAAAGTCCTCATAGGAGAAACTAGCATTTCTTCACCTGTGCCTTAGAGATATAAATGTTCTACCTGGCCTTCTCCAGGAACTCTTATCTAAGCCATCTTTTTAAGATGCAAATTTCAGGAAGGTAACTCTCATGGGAAGAAAGAACAAAAGGGGAATAGGTAATCTGGAACTTGACTTGTCAAAGACAAATACAAATCTTAAGTGTCTCCTCCGTAAATATCAGTAAAAAGGGTTTAGCCATCTAAACAGGTGACCTTGATTTGTTCCATCTGCCAGAAACCAAATTTGAATCCAACTTCTTTTGTAACTGATGGGTTTTGTATTATTGTACCTGCTTCATGACTAAAATTTTGGAATGGGAACTATGGGGTCTCTGTTTGTGTCTATTTGTGTGTTTGTATGTATCTGTATATGTGTATGTTGCAGATGTGTAGTACTGTCAAAATTAATTTGTAAAAGAACTCTATTTAACTGACTTAAAGGAAATTGAGCACTTATAAAAATACTCAGAAATGTAAAAGAAGCTAACCCAAATGAATTTTAGGATGATGTTATATAGGAGTAATTTTTAATGAATAAAAACAAGTTTAATGGGACTTCCCTGGTGGTCCAGTGTTTAAGACTCTGTGCTTCCACTGCAGGGGGCATGGCTTTGATCCCTGGTCAGGGAACTAAGATGCCACATGCCACGTGGCACGGCCAAAAAAAAAAAAAAAAGTTTAAGTTTGTTGGTTTAATTAATACAGACATGTCTTTAGATTCAACAATATTAAGTATAATATTTTCATTATGCCTAGATATACTAGAAATCAAACAAGATCTTATTCCTGTTACAAAATTTGTCAGCAAGAAAAATAACTTGATGAAAATTTTAAGTAAATGAAATGTAAATGAGATAAGAGTTTTTAGGTGAACTCTTTAGAAATAAGTACGTTTTAGGACTATCTACTTAAAAGTAGTTTCTCCAGATTTTTGGTAATTTGAAACTGCTAAATTAAATTAAAGGATGGGAATTCACGGAATATCCAGATCATTTCCAAATAAAATAATGGAAATTAATTGCTAAACAAGTCTAAGTTTACGTACTTTTTTTTTTTATTTTTATTTATTTATTTATTTTTGGCTGTGTTGGGTCTTCGTTTCTGTGCGAGGGCTCTCTCTAGTTGTGGCAAGCGGGGGCCACTCTTCATCGCGGTGCGCGGACCTCTCACTATCGCGGCCTCTCTTGTTGCGGAGCACAGGCTCCAGATGCGCAGGCTCAGTAGTTGTGGCTCACGGGCCCAGTTGCTCCGCGGCATGTGGGATCTTCCCAGACCAGGGCTCGAACCCGTGTCCCCTGCATTGGCAGGCAGATTCTCAACCACTGCGCCACCAGGGAAGCCCAACATACGTTTTTTAATATAAATTTATTTATTTACTTATTTATTCATTTATTTATTTATTTTTGGCTGTGTTGGGTCTTCATTACTATGCATGGGCTTTCTCTAGTTGCTGTGAGCAGGGGCTACTCTTCATTGTGGTGCGTGGGCTTCTCATTGTGGTGGCTTCTCTTGTTGTGGAGCATGGGCTCTAGGCGCACAGGCTTCAGTAGCTGTGACACGCGGGCTTAGTTGCTCCACAGCATGTGGATCTTCCCAGACCAGGGTTAGAACCCATGTCCCCTGCATTGGCAGGCGGATTCTTAACCACTGTGCCACCAGGGAAGTCCAGTTTACCTACTTTTGACTTCTTATTAGAGAAAAACTAAAGATATTTGGGTTCATTGGACACGTCTTTTTCCCCATTGAGGAAAGAAATTGGGTTATACAATAAGTTCATAAGTTTGCCAATCAGGAAATGTTGGTATGACAAACAGTACATAATTACTTGCTCCTTGGTTTTCACTAGAGATTAAGGTTTTTAAGGGGTAAAAAATTGTAATATATGTCATTAAGAAGGAAAGTAGGATATGCATTTTCAGTAAAAGAGGGTATGAGGAATGGAAATGTATTTTGTTAAGGGAAAAGAAAGTAATTTTGTCCTAAAGCAGGTTATTTCTAAATGGGAAAGAAAATAAGGATAAAATTAATATAGATATAGAAAGTTGTAGAAGGTTTGTTTTAAAAAATGAGGGGGCTTCCCTGGTGGTGCAGTGGTTGAGAATCTGCCTGCCAATGCAGGGGACACAGGTTCGAGCCCTGGTTTGGGAAGATCCCACATTCCGCGGAGCAACTAAGCCCGTGTGCCACAACTACTGAGCCTGCGCGTCTGGAGCTTGTGCTCCGCAACAAGAGAGGCCGCGATAGTGAGAGGCCCACGCACCGCGATGAAGAGTGGCCCCCGCTTGCCGCAACTGGAGAAGGCCCTCGCACAGAAGCGAAGACCCAACACAGCCAATAAATAAATAAAATAAAATAAAAATAAAAATTTAAAAACAATAACCAAAAAAAATGAGGGGAGGATCTTTAGAAAGGAATTCTATGTGTGGTCAGGACTAAGATTAAAATAAATTTAATTGAGTGAATTAATTTTAATATTAAAGGTAAGATGGTGCAAAACCTGAATTTGATTTCTTTCTCTGTTAAGAGGACAAAGTTTTCTTAGAATATTCATCTGCTTTTGATAATAGATTTAAAGTTACTTTACCTTTGAAGTAATCTGATATAACTACCTGGATTTGCTTCTGAACTCTTTTATTGTCACTTAGTTAAGTGAACAAGTATTTTTTTAACAGTAACCTGTGAGCTTATTTGACCAAGTGTTTTAAAACGTTTTGGGGAGACTTTCCTGGTGGTCCAGTGGTTAAGAATCTGCCTCCCAATGCAGGGAACATGGGTTTGAGCCCTGGTTGGGGAACTAAGATCCCAGATGCTGCAGGGCAACTAAACCCGTGTGCTGCAACTACTGAGTACACGGGCCACAACTAGAGAGAAGCCCATGTCCCACAGCAGAGGATCCCGCATACTGCAACAAAGATCCCGCGTACCACAGCTAAGACCCGACACAGCCAAAAAAAAAAAACAAGTGGTGGGAAGTGGGGGAGCTTGTTTAAGATACAACCCAATCCAAAGATTCTAAAAGAAAAAAACACCTTTGTGATATTTTTGACAAACTTCCCAAAGATAGAATTCTAATTGAAGATCTTTTGACTTCTGATAACTTTGGGTTGCTTCAGAGGGCCCCTGAAGCATCTCAGAAAGAGAAATATTAAACTAATTAGGATTATTTTTTATGTTAAACTACATGGGAAGCATTGTCAAATGAGTGGTGATAAAACCTTAGGTTATATTGCATGTGTAAATGTAATTAATATAAATGTTTTAGAAATTATGTGAAATTTCTGAAAGTTGAATATGTCTTGGTGTAATGTTATCAGTCATAATTCTAGTTATCCTCTTAAAATGTTGTATGTTACAGTAATAACCAAGTTTGTCAATTGCATTGTAATCAGGTTTTTAACCTTGCCTTTTTAAGTCTTTTGTCATTTATAAACAGTTAACATTGTACTCTGATGTTTTTGCAAAAATACTTCATCTTCAAGAAGATTCATAGAAAGAACTTTTTGACAAGTACAGGTTTCTGATAACTTCCAGATCATACTGCTGAACTGGGTAAGAAATTAAAGAATTCTAACAGAAAACCTGATGGCTTCCTAAACTGCTAGCAAAAGATCAACAAGGATTAGTTACATAGAGCTGTTTAATCCTTATTTTCCAAGTGTAAGGAAACCTTTCCCCTGCAGTTAATTATGGCTTACAGCAATTTGGTAAATTATACTTTTGTAAGTAGAGTTGAAACATTTATCTTTTCTATCTACCAGATCCCTCCAGAAATTGGAAACTCTTAGGTTCCCAACAGCCTTATTAGGTGAATAAGGAAGGCCACCTCCTAGAAAGTGCAGAAATCTCGAGACATTTTGGAGACCTCAATAAGAGAGGAATTCACCTAAATCTGAAGATATTGCAGGCAGAATCTGATGGAAAGACCTTAGTGTGGCTTTCCTGACCTTGAGAGGTCTTTTGAAAGTTCAATTTGAGATTCCTTATAAAAAGGTCGAGCACAGCCAATTTAAAGGAGCCTGTATGGTCAATTCGACTTACGTAAATAATCAGACCAAGTTTATTGAAACCAGACTTATTTTGCAAACAAATTAGTATTAATTTGGCTATATTTGGTAGAAATCAGGGTATTTTAGAGACAAAAATTATGTTTCAGTGGATATTAAATTATAGTGTTGTTAACTGAGGTCTGTATTTACTGCCTAAGACTCATTTCCCAGATAGTTCCTTGTTGCTATGTTACATTATTGTAAAGTTTAATTGAATTATTAAAAGGACTTCCTAAGTTTGTTTCTGAAGATTACCACAGTAATCTATTTTGGGATGAAGATCAGGTGCCCCATGACCTGCATCTGGGAGATTATGCATACTGGAAAAGTCATCAGATAAAGGAATCTTTGTAGCCACATTGGAAGGGACTGTACCCACCCTCCTCTCTTGAATGGGCTACAACTCCTATTTCTTACACACACCTGACTTCGACTAACTAAGACTAGAACTACCAGACCAGGATGAGAAGATGATGGCATCTGCAGTACACAGCTGACCCAAGATGACAGACCAGGACTGTATACTAATTACTTTGACACTTGCTCACACCTTTGCTTATGAACCAAAAGTATTTCTTCCTTGGGCTCAATCGTATGCAAGATTCAAAACTCAATCCAATTGCTGGGTTTGTGGCCAATTACCTATGTTTAGTAGTCCTGGGTCACTTTGGTAGATTTCTTCTCTCCTAGGATACAACTGGATGGCCCTTAGAAATTTTACTTTAGAAGAAAGAAACTCTAGAACTGTGTAAGCTAACACTACCACTAGTATCACTAAGTGGGACCCTCTTACCTGGGAAATACCTGTTCTGAGCCTGGCCAGAAATACTCCATTTCACTAGATGCTAAATATTGGGTAGCTCCTAATGGGATCCAATGGATTTTGGAATAAGTTTATGGTCTTGGCTCTCCCAAGGTTGGGTAGGAAGATGCAAAATTAGTTTCCCTTGGGTTCAAGGTCACCTGCAGGTAGCCTTAGAAACAGTCCCTGCTGATTAGCCTTTAATGCAAGCATGCTGGGTTTGATCTGTTTTCCAACGGTATGACCAATTGGTCACAATATTTTTTCCTTCACTTAGAAGATATCATCACTCACATAGAGGCTTTCACAAAATTTACTCCGCAATCTTTGAATGTCAGTAATCAGGCTATTAGCTTGCTCAATTCAGAAGTCTCCATGATGAGAAAAGTGGTCCTACAGAATTGCATGACCCTCAAGATTCTAATTGCTTCCCAAGGGGAAGCATACTGAATGTTGTGTTTTTGTACATGATTAGTATTCCAATGTAACTTGTCTTATGATACATATGAAGAATCAGATTTCTGCTCTGAATGATTCTCTTCCCATTTTAGGGGGAAAAGTAGGAAAAAGGTTTGGTTTAAGGGGATCTTGGCCTAAACCTTTACTGATGACTTTGTCACTCTTATTGGCAATTTTGATTACAGTTTGTGTATCTTATAAGGAGATAGTTTCTTGCCTTTTGTGCTGCATATCACCTACTCCTACTAAGATAATGATATCTAAACAACTTGAAACTACTGATTACATCTAGTTCTCTATAAATTAATGAATATGCACAATGCACATGCCAGGAAAAATTGGCATAAGTCCTATTAGACAACTTGGAACTGACCATTATTCCTTGCCACACATCTTACTAGTACACCTCACTAAAAGGAAACAAAGAACCAGGCTATTATGACCTCATATTGAGAAACATAATGGACCCAGGGCAGGTAAGCAACCACCCTGATGCTGAGGGACATACCTTTGCTTATGAACCAAATGTATTTCTTCACCTAATGCTTTCTATCAAAAGATTAATAATCAAAATGGGGAAATTGATAAATAAAATTTACATTTTATGGCAAGATGAGAGAAATTTAAACACAAAAGTTTTCTCTGTCTGTTTGGGCCTCCTCCCTCCCCTTTAGTGTGTATTGTGCATCCGCATTAACCAGACTTCTTTAGCAGATAACATTCCTTCTTAATCCTGTAAGAATCACCAACAACACTATGATTCTACAGTCATTAAAAAAGAAATAAGGGAATACTATGAACAACTTTGCACTCATAAATTTAACAACAAAAAAAAATTGACTGGACGAATTCATTGAAAATTATAAAGTACCAAACTCAATCAAGATGTAACAGACATCTTAATAGACTTATAACCATCAAAGAAATTGAATTCATAATTGAAAATCTCCCAAAAAAGAAATATTCTGGAAAAAATATCCAGGTTTCACTGGAGAATTCTATCATTTAACAGAAAAATTCACACCAATTTTACACAGTCTCTTCCATAAAACAGAAAAGAATACATTAATACCAAAACTAAAGAGAAAACGATAGTCCAGAATCTCTCATGAACTTAGATGCAAAAATCCTCAACATATTTAAAAGAAATCCAAGAATGTATAATAAGAATTATATACCATGATTAAGTGGGATTTATTCTAAGAATGCAAAACTGACTCAACATTTGAAAATCTATCTATGTAATCCACTATCAACAAGCTAAAGAAGAAAAATTATTTATCATATCAATTTCTGCAGAAAAAGCATTTAACAACGTCCAACACTCATTCATAATTTTTTAAAGAAAATCTCACAAAACTAGGAATAGAGAAGAGTTACCACAACTTGTTAAAGAACATCTACAAGAAAAAAAAACTATAACTAATATTTATACTTACTGGTAAAAAAAAAAATGCTGAATATTTCCCCCTAAGAAGTTCTAGCCACTACAATAAGACAAGAAAAAGAAATAAAGCAAATACAAATTACAAAGAAAATAAAACCAACTATATTTGAACATGACTTGATTATCTACATAGAAAAACCTTAAGGAATCTACAATTTTTAAAACTCCCAGAGGGATTTCCCCGGTGGTGCAGTGGTTAAGAATCTGCCTGCCAATGCAGGGGACATGGGTTCAAGCCCTGGTCCAGGAAGATCCCACATGCCACGGAGCAACTGAGCCTGTGTGCCACAACTACTGAGCCTGCACTCTAGAGCCCGCGAGCCACAGCTACCAAAGCCTCCATGCCTAGAGCCCATGCTCTGCAACAACAGAAGTCACCACAATGAGAAGCTTGTCACCACAATAAAGAGTAGCCCCTGCTTACCAAAACGAGAGAAAGCCTGCACACAGCAACAAAGACCAAATGCAGCCAAAAATAAATTTTTTAAAAATAAAAAATAAATTAAAAACTCCTAGAACTAATAACTGAGTATAGCAAAGTCACAGAATACAAGGTTAACATCCAAAAATCAATCACATTTCTGTACACTAACAATGAAATGCAGAAAGCAAAATTTAAAACACGGTACCATTTATAATTGCTCCAAAGAAAATGAGATTGTTTGCTATATACTTAACAAAACATGTATTGGATCTCCATGCTTAAAATTACAAAATGCTGATGAAAGCAATCAAAGACTTAAATAAATGGAGAGATATTCTATTTATTGGATAGTCTATGGATTAGAAGACTCAAAATAGAGCTCTACCCACCACCAGTCCCTCCCATCAGGAAACTTGCATAAGCCTCTTAGATAGCCTTATCCACCAGATGGCAGACAGCAGAAGCAAGAAGAACTACAATCCTGCAGCCTGTAGAACAAAAACCACATTCACAGAAAGATAAACAAGATGAAAAGGCAGAGGGCTATATACCAGATGAAGGACCAAGATAAAACCCCAGAAAAACAACTAAATGAAGTGGAGATAGGCAACCTTCCAGAAAAAGAATTCAGAATAATGATAGTGAAGATGATCCAGGACCTCGGAAAAAGAATGGAGGCAAATATCGAGAAGATGCAAGAAATGTTTAACAAAGACATTGAAGAATTAAAGAACAAACAAACAGAGATGAACAATACAATAACTGAAATGAAAACTACACTAGAAGGAATCAATAGCAGAATAACTGAGGCAGAAGAACGGATAAGTGACCTGGAAGACAGAATGGTGGGATTCACTGCTGCAGAACAAAATAAAGAAAAAAGAATGAAATGAAATGAAGACAGCCTAGAGACCTCTGGGACAACAATAAATGCAACAACATTCACATTATAGGGGTCCCAGAAGGAGAAGAGACAGAGAAAGGACCCGAGAAAATATTTGAAGAGATTATAGTCAAAAAATTCCATAATATGGGAAAGGAAATAACCACCCAACTCCAGGAAGGACAGAGAGTCCCATACAGGATAAACCCAAGGAGAAACACGCCGAGACACATAGTAATCAAATTGGCAAAAATTAAAGACAAAGAAAAATTATTAAAAGCAGCAAGGGAAAAATAACAAATAACATACAAGGGAAATCCCAAAAGGTTAACAGCTGATTTCTCAGCAGAAACTCTACAGGCCAGAAGGGAGTGACATGATATACTTAAAGTGATGAAAGGGAAGAACCTACAACCAAGATTACTCTACCCGGCAAGGATCTCATTCAGATACGATGGAGAAATCAAAAGCTTTACAGACAAGCAAAAGCTAAGAGAACTCAGCACCACCAAACCAGCTCTACAACAAATGCTAAAGGCACTTCTCTAAGTGGGAAACACAAGAGAAGAAAAGGACCTACAAAAACAAACCCAAAACAATTAAGAAAATGGTCATAGGAACATACATATCGATAATTACCTTAAACGTGAATGGATTAAATGCCCCAACCAAAAGACATAGACTGGCTGAATGGATACAAAAACAAGACCCATCTATATGCTGTCTACAAGAGACCCACTTCAGACCTAGGGACACATTCAGACTGAAAATGCGGGGATGGAAAAAGATATTCCATGCAAATGGAAATCAAAAGAAAGCTGGAGTAACAATACTCATATCAGAAAAAATAGACATTAAAATAAAGAATGTTACAAGAGACAAGGAAGGACACTACATAATGATCAGGGGATCAATCCAAGAAGAAGATATAACAATTATAAATATATATGCACCCAACATAGGAGCACCTCAATACATAAGGCAGCTGCTAAGAGCTATAAAAGAGGAAATTGACAGTAACACAATAATAGTGGGGGACTTTAACACCTCACTTACACCAATGGACAGATCATCCAAAATGAAAATAAATAAGGAAACAGAAGCTTTAAATGACACAATACAACAGATAGATTTAACTGATATTTATAGGACATTCCATCCAAAAACAGAAGATTACACTTTCTTCTCAAGTGAGCATGGAACATTCTCCAGGATAGATCAGATCTTGGGTCACAAATCAAGCCTCAGTAAATTTAAGAAAATTAAAATCATATCAAGCATCTTTTCTGACCACAATACTATGAGATTAGAAATGAATTACAGGGAAAAAAACGTAAAAACCACAAACACATGGAGGCTAAACAATACGTTACTAGATAACCAAGAGATCGCTGAAGAAATCAAAGGGGAAATCAAAAAATACCTAGAGACAAATGACAATGAAAACACAATGATCCAAAACATATGGGATGCAGCAAAAGCAGGTCTAAGAGGGAAGTTTATAGCTATACAAGCCTACCTCAAGAAACAAGAAAATCTCAAATAAACAATCTAACCTTACACCTAAAGGAACTAGAGAAAGAAGAACAAACAAAACCCAAAGTTAGCAGAAGGAAAGAAATCATAAAGATCAGAGTGGAAATAAATGAAATAGAAACAAAGAAAACAATAGCAAAAATCAATAAAACTAAAAGCTGGTTCTTTGAGAAGATAAACAAAATGGATAAACCATTAGCCAGACTCATCAGGAAAAAGAGGGAGAGGACTCAAATCAATGAAATTTGAAATGAAAAAGGAGAAGTTACAACAGACACCACAGAAATACAAAGCATCTCAAGAGACTACTACAAGCAACTCTATGCCAATAAAATGGACAATCTGGAAGAAATGGACAAATTCTTAGGAAGGTATAACCTTCCAAGACTGAACCAGGAAGAGAAAGAAAATATGAACAGACCAATCACAAGCAATGAAATTGAAACTGTGATTAAAAATCTTCCAACAAACAAAAGTCCAGGACCAGATGGCTTCACAGGTGAATTCTATCAAACATTTAGAGAAGAGCTAACACCTATCCTTCTCAAACTCTTCCAAAAAATTACAGAGGAAGGAACACTCCCAAACTCAGTCTATGAGGCCACCATCACCCTGATACCAAAACCAGACAAAGATATTACAAAAAAAAGAAAATTACAGACCAATATCACTGATGAATATAGATGCAAAAATCCTCAACAAAATACTAGCAAACAGAATCCAACAACACATTAAAAGGATCATACACCATGACCAAGTGGGATTTATCCCAGGGATGCAAGGATTCTTCAATATACGCAAATCAATCAATGTGATACACAATATTAACAAACTGAAGAATAAAAACCATATGATCATCTCAATAGATGCAGAAAAAGCTATCGACAAACTTCAACACCCATTTATGATAAAAACTCTCCAGAAAGTGGGCAGAGAGGGAACCTACCTCAACATAATAAAGGCCATATACGACAAACCCACAGCAAACATCATTCTCAATGGTGAAAAACTGAAAGCATTTCCTCTAAGATCAGGAACAAGACAAGGATGTCCATTCTCGCCTCTATTATTCAACATAGTTTTGGAAGTCCTAGCCACGGCAATCAGAGAAGAAAAAGAAATAAAAGGAATACAAATTGGAAAAGAAGAAGTAAAACGGTCACTGTTTGCAGATGACATGATACTATACATAGAGAATCCTAAAGATGCCACCAGAAAACTACTAGAACTAATCAATGAATTTGGTAAAGTTGCAGGATACAAAATTAATGCACAGAAATCTCTTGCATTCCTATACACTAATGATGAAAAATCTGAAAGAGAAATTATGGAAACACTCCCATTTACCATTGCAACAAAAAGAATAAAATACTTAGGAATAAACCTACCTAGGGAGACAAAAGACCTGTATGCAGAAAACTATAAGACACTGATGAAAGAAATTAAAGATGATACCAACAGATGGAGAGATATACCATGTTCTTGGATTGGAAGAATCAACATTGTGAAAATGAGTATACTACCCAAAGCAATCTACAGATTCAATGCAATCCCTACCAAATTACCAATGGCATTTTTTACAGAACTAGAACAAAAAATCTTAAAATTTGTATGGAGACACAAAAGACCCCGAATAGCCAAAGCAGCCTTGAGGGAAAAAAACGGAGCTGGAGGAATCAGACTCCCTGACTTCAGACTATACTATAAAGCTACAGTAATCAAGACAGTTTGGTACTGGCACAAAAACAGAAACATAGATCAATGGAACAAGATAGAAAGCCCAGAGATAAACCCAAGCACCTATGGTCAACTAATCTGTGACAAAGGAGGCAAGGATGTACAATGGAGAAAAGACAGTCTCTTCAATAGGTGGCGCTGGGAAAACTGGACAGCTACATGTAAAAGAATGAAATTAGAACACTCTCTAACACCATACACAAAAATAAGCTCAAAATGGATTCGAGACCTAAATGTAAGACCGGACACTATAAAACTCTAAAAGGAAAACATAGGAAGAACACTCTTTGACATAAATCACAGCAAGATCTTTTTTGATCCACCTCCAAGAGTAATAGAAATAAAAACAAAAATAAACAAATGGGACCTAATGAAACTTCAAAGCTTTTGCACAGCAAAGGAAACCATAAACAAGACAAAAGACAACCCTCACAATGGGAGAAAATATTTGCAAACGAATCAACGAACAAAGGATTAATCTCCAAAATATATAAACAGCTCATGCAGCTCAATATTAAAAAAACAAACAACCCAATCCAAAAATGGGCAGAAGACCTAAATAGACATTTCTCCAAAGACATACAGATGGCCAAGAAGCACATGAAAAGCTGCTCAACATCACTAATTATTAGAGAAATGCAAATCAAAACTACAATGAGGTATCACCTCACGCCAGTTAGAATGGGCATCATCAGAAAATCTACAAACAACAAATGCTGGAGAGGTTGTGGAGAAAAGGGAACCCTCTTGCACTGTTGGTGGGAATGTAAATTGATACAGCCACTATGGAGAACAGTATGGAGGTTCCTTAAAAAACTAAAAATAGATTTACCATATGATCCAGCAATCCCTCTACTGGGCATATCCCCAGAGAAAACCATAATTCAAAAAGACACATGCACCCCAATGTTCATTGCAGCACTATTTACAATAGCCAGGTCATGGAAGCAACCTAAGTGTCCATCAACAGACGAATGGATAAAGAAGATGTGGTACATATATACAATGGAATATTACTCAGCCATAAAAAGGAACGAAATTGGGTCATTTGTTGAGACGTGGATGGATCTAGAGACTGTCATACAGAGTGAAGTAAGTCAGAAAGAGAAAAACAAATATCGTATTTTAACGCATATATGTGGAACCTAGAAAAATGGTACAGATGAACCGGTTTGCAGGGCAGAAATTGAGACACAGATGTAGAGAACAAACGTATGGACACCAAGCAGGGAAAGCCATGGGGGGCGGGGTTGGTGTTGTGATGAATTGGGAGATGGGGATTGACAGGTATACACTGATGTGTATAAAATTGATGACTAATAAGAACCTGCTGTATAAAAAAATAAATTAAATTAAATTAAATTAATTTTAAAAATTTTTTAAAAAGAATACTCAAAGTAGTAAAGATGTCAATTCTCCCTCAGATTGATTGATAGATTCAATGCAATTCCTATCGAAATCCTAGCAAGGTTTTTAGTAGATATAGACAAATGTATTCTAAAATGTATATAGAAAGGCAAAGGAACTAGAATATAAACAATCTTGAAATAAGAAACATTAAGTGGGAGGAAGCTCTCTACCTGATATTAAGCCTACATTAATCAACGTAGCATTGGTAGAGGGTCTATATAATACATAGATGAATGGATAATAATAGAGGGTGCAGAAATAGAACCACACAAATATGCCCAAGTGATATTAGACAAAAGTGCAAAACCCATTCAGTGGAAGAATAGCCTTTTCAAAATACAATAAATGAATCTTGAACCTAAATCTCACATGTTATACAAAAATTAATTCCAAATGGATTGTAGATTTTAATATAAAACATAACACTATGAAACTTTCAGAAAAAAAAGAAATTAGAGAAAATCTTCAGGATCTAGGGCTAAGGATTTCTTCAACTTGACAACAACAGCATAATCCATAAAAAGAAAATTTGATAAATTGGACCTTGTTAAAATTTTAAATTTTCGTTCTGTGAAAAAGACAAGCTACAGACTGGGAGAATATATTTGCAAACCACATATCTGAAAAGGGACTAGTATCTAGAATATATAAAGAACTATCAAAGCTCAACATTAAAAAAAAAATAAATCCAATCTGAAGATCAGCAAAAGACATGAGAAGACATTTCACTGAACAAGATATACAGATGGGAAGTAAGCATATTAAAAATCAGTCAACATCGTAAGCCGCTAGAAAAATGCAAATTAAAATCACAACGAGAGATCACTATATATCTATGAAATTGGTTAAAATAAAAACTAGTGACACACCAAATACTGGGGGAGCATGCAGAAAAGCCAGATCACTCATGCTCTTGGGTATGTCAAATGGTATAGCCTCTCAGGAAAGCAGTGTGGCAGCTTCTTTAAAAAACTAAACATGAAATTACCATATGACTTGGACTCTATCCTAGAGAAATGAAAACTCGTGTTCACACAAAAACACATATACAGGTTTATTTGTAATAGCCCAAACTGGAATCAGCCCAGAGGTCCTTCAACAGATGAACGGTTAAGCAAAGGTTGACACTTCATACCATGGGACACTACAATTCAATACACAGAATCTGCATGAATCTCCAGCGAATTATGCTGGGCAAAAAAAAGCCAGTCGCAAAGGGTTATATGATTCCATTCGTATAACATTTTTGAAAGGACAATTCTTTAGAAATTGGAGACAAACTAGTGGTCACTAGGGGTTAGGGATTGGAGGTGGAGGAGGTGGAGGCGGTGACAGCTACTGGTAGGTTACCGAACACCACTAGGAGGGAACTTTGGGGTGTCAGCGCTGTTCAGTGTCTTGACTGTGGCGGTGGATACATGAACCTACACAGGTGATAAAATTGTATAAACACACAGGCACACACACACATACACACACATGATTATACAAATCAGCCAAAGATGGCCTGTGTGTATTGGCCTCTAGCTTGTATATTTCTTCACCAAAGGCTGAGACCCATTAGGTCAGAAGCCCACAGACAACAAATTCTAATTTTCACACATTCAATTACTCTTAAAATAGCTCAAAGCAGCAGTGTTAGCCATTTAGAAACTGCCTGCGTTGCATGCTCCCAGTAGCTGTTACCTACTAGGAGGATAAGGCCCAAAGCCACTGTTGTCCTTCCGAGTCTCTGACCCAGCGACACCCGGTGTGCTGTGACATCACCCAGACACACAAGCCCCTCTCCAGCCCCCTTCCCTCCAGGAAGGTCCATGGTCCTCCCCTCCTTCTGAGTGTAGACCCCCCATCATAGCCTTGACACAGACCTCTGCTGGGAGGGGCTTCCGCCACATGCAACTCCTTCCAAGCACCACCCAATAACGCTTGTGTATTACAGCCTCCCAGGGTCATATCTTTCTGATTGATCAGCCCAAACCCCTCAGCAACCCCCATATACACACACATGTGCACATATACACTCACACCACAAAGGAATGCAAGTAACTGGGGAAATCTGAGTCAGTGGGTCGTATCAATGTCAACTTGTACTTTGTGGTATTATACTATTGTTTTGGAAAATGTTACCCTTGAGGGAAACTGGGTAGAGAGTACAAAGGATGGTTATTATTTCTTATAAATTCATGTAAATGTACAATAATCTCAATAAAAAATTTCACTTAAAGAAATTTCTGTCTACCTGCAAGCTCTGTCTACTACACTCCCACGGAGATAAGTGACAGGATGAACAGGCCTCTCCTCAGCTGGTGAGACCGACACACACCTTCAGTAGCGCACCCAGATGATGGACCACACACAGGCACACACTCACACACATGCACACCTTGACCGGCCCTGCACCAGGCCCTCTGCCCTCACCTGGTAGGGAACCAGGAGCTCTGAGTCCCAGAGCTCTGTGTTTGACCCCAGGCTCTGGCAAGCCATGGCCACTCCGAGCCCCAACAGTCTCATCTACAAAATGGGGCTATGGTTCCACCCTACGGGGTTCTTCCTGGGAGACCAGAGACAACATCTGTGAAGCAGGTACCAGCATCACCATTTCACAGATGAGCACCTTGGGGCCAATAAATATTATTATTATCAAAATACCACACCACATTCATGCAAGAAGTAGGGCCAAAAGGGGAAGGACGGGGGAAGGGGAAATGGGGGGTTGGAGGTTTCTGCATCCCTGCCCTGGCAGTTTTGCCCTTTGTGCTTCTTCCCCTCCATGTGTCTGGGTCATCAGTAACCTCCTGGGGGAACCCGTGTGCATCAGCTCACACTTACATGCGTGTACACAAGCTCAGGCCAGGCTGAGTTCAAACCTGATCTTTGTTAAACAAATGTTTTCATTTTTCAAAACCCCAGTCCCACATTCTACAGTGGGCAGAATTCCCAGAGCTGTCAGGGAAGCTGAGAGCTGGAGATGGTCTGGGGTGGACCAGCGAGGCTGGGACAGAGGTGGGGGGGACAGTGCGGGCAGGGGGCCTCACCAGTCACCCCCATCCCTGGCACAATGTGCCACCCCGGGGCACAGGACCATTGTGGAGACCTCCAAGCCACCACCACAGGAAGAGCTGTGCTCTGCGTGCCCGGGGCTAGCTGGCGGGAGTTGGGGGGGACAGGAGGCACCAGGAGGAAACTCCAGGAGGGAGGCTCCCGAGAATTCACAAGACCTGAACACAGCAAGCACCACAAAGGAGGTGGCAGGTAACCGAGGCGCCACCTGAAAAGCCATGGCAGAGCGAGTCCTCTTCCTAGAATTGAGTCCAATCCCTCCTCCTAGGCAACTGTGCTCAGCACAGGAAGACAGGAGGGCAGAGATCCCAGCGTGGGGCTGGAGCTGACCCCAGGGGGTTCTGAATGCCAGAACCAGGACAAAATAATCAGAAGCCCAAGCAGCCCTGGTAACATTGTCCTCAAGCACTGATTGAGGGATTGTGTTAAAAATTACTAGGCCAGCAAGATGCCCCCATGCCCCTCTCCCCACCCCACCGTCCTCTGGCCTCCTTTAGAGAGAACTTGGGAGGATTGATGCTGGATTGTGGAGCTGGCCAGGCTGCACCACAGCCCAGGGGCGCCCAGGGCTGCGCACACAGACGGGAGACAGCTCCAGAGACAGGCTTGGAGAGCGCCTTCATCTATATGCTAATTGGCCCATGCAAGAATTACAGGGTTAATTAAGCATCTCCGCCCTCCCTCCATGTTATCTACCCCGGACACCAGGGGGAAGAAGACAGTCACAACCTCTGATCAAATTAGCTGGCCACTGGCTGCTCCAGGCCTCTCCTCTCCATGAGGTGGAGAAACCAGCTCCCAGAGTTAATCATGTTTATTTCACAAGGCATCAGGGATTTAAAAAGTGGTTAGGAATCAAACTCAGGAGCAACCAGCCCCTGAACCTTGTGCTCTCAACTTCCTTGATGCAAAAAGAGTGTTTTATTGCTGCATCTGGGCCACGTGCTTCTTGCTTGAGTGGGGTGAACAGTTAGTGGGGAAATGACATCAAGGCAGCAGGCTGGTGGAGACTCAGGAAGGGCGTGCAGCAGGGAGCTTCCTCTTATTCTCCTGGGCCCAAGATCCAGCACCCAATGTCTAATACTGTCAGAGGGGCTATGGTTTCTTTTATGTTTCTGCCCCACTGTGTGGCCCCAGGTAAGTGATTTTAATTCTCTGAGCCTCGGGTTTCTTATTTATCAAAGGAGAATATAGCATCCACCTAGCAGAGTAAGACAGCGACATACCATGGGCAGCACAGATGGCCTTTGTAGTAAGCATCAGGGCATAATGGGCATTATGTCAACTTTATTCCTTTGCTTTCATTTCTCCCCTTGCACCCTAGTCTGGAGTTCCTGTCAATCCACCCATCAAAGTCCAGCTCAAAGCTCCCCCGACCAAACACCTCCCTGATAGTTCCGTGTATCTCAGCAGCAGCCTGAAACATCGTGGAGAGCATGCATCAGTTAATACGTGTTGAAAAAAAGAGCTGGAAGAGGAGGCATGACCAAGATGGCAGAGTAGGAAGACCCTGAGCTCACCTCCTCCCACGGGCACAGAAAAATCACAACTATCTACAGAGCAACTATACATGAGAACAACCTGAAGACTAGCAGAAAAGATCTCCTATAACTAAAAATATAAAGGAAGCACAACGAGATGGGTAAGAAGGGTGGAGACACAGTATAGTCAAGACCCATATCCCCAGGTCAGTGACCCACAAATGGGAAGACAATTACAATTGCAGCGGTTCTCCCCAAGGACCATATCAGGCTCCCCAGCCCAGGGGTCCTGCACTGGGAAGATGAGCCCCCAGAGCATTTGACTTTGAAGGTCAGTAGGGCTCGCATACAGGAGACCCAGAGGGCCATAGGAAACAGAGACTCCATTCTTAAAGGGTGCACACAAAATCTCACACACTCTAGGACCACAGGGCAGAAGTGGTAATGTGAAAGGAGCCTGGATCAGACCCACTTGCTGATCTTGGAGAGTCTCCTGAAGTCAGGAGGCAACTGCAGCTCCCCCTGGAGACACGGACACTGGTGGCAGACATTTTGGGAGCTTGTTCTACCACCAGGACACTGGGGCTGACAAGTGCCATTGTGGAGGTCTTCCTCTAGCCTATTAGCTCCAGGGGATTACCTGCCCACCAGCTGGTTGGCACCAGTTACCAGACACTCCAGGCCAAACAGCCAGCTGTCTGGGGACCCAGCCCTCTCCACCAATAGGCCAGCACCAGGCCCCAGCCCTCCCCAACTCAGGGCCATGCAGCCAGCCACTCTGGGACCTGGCCCCACCTACCAGAGGGCTAGCACCAGCTTGGAGAACCCCTAAGAATAAATCTAACCAAAGACATAAAAGACCTGTACTTGGAAAACTACAAGACATTGATGAAAGAAAGTGAAGACAACACAAACAAATAAAAAGATATACCATGATCGTGGACTGGAAGAATTAATATTGTTAAAATGACCATACTACCCAAGGCAATCTACAGATTCAGTGCAATCTCTATAAAAATACCAATGGCATTTTTCACAGAACTAGAATAAATAATTCTAAAGTTTTTGTGGAAACACAAAACATCCCAAATAACCATAACAATCTTGAGTAAGAAGAACAGAGCTAGAGGTATCACGCTCCCTGACTTCAGACTACAAAGCTACAGTAATCAAAACAGTATGGTACTGGCACAAAAACAGACAAATAGATCAATGGAACAGAATAGACAGCACAGAAATAAATGCATGCTTATGTGGTCAATTAATCTATGACAAAGGAGGCAAGAGTATACAATGGAGAAAAGACAGTCTTTTCAGTAAGTGGTGCTGGGAAAACTGGACAGCTACATGTAAAAGAATCACACAAGACTATTTTCTCACACCATATACAGAAACAAACTCAAAATGGATTAAAAACGTAAATGTAAGACCTGAAACCACAAAACTTCTAGAAGAAAACATAGGCAGTACACTCTTTGACACTGGTCTTAGCAATATTTTTTTGGCTATCTCTGTAGGTAAGAGAAACAAAAGCAAAAATAAACAAATGGGACTACATCAAACTAAAAAGCTTTTGCACAGTGAAGGAAACTATCAACAAAATAAAAAGGCAGCCTACTGAATGGGAGAAGATATTTGCAAATGATATATCTGATAAGGGGTTAAAATACAAAACATACAAGGAACTCATACAACTCACCATCAAAAAATAAACAGCCCGATCAAAACATGGGCAGAGGACCTGAATAGACGTTTTTCTAAAGAAGACATACAGATGGCCGACAGGCACGTGAAAAGATGGTCAACTAATCATCAGGAAAATGCACATCAAAACCACAATGAGATATCACCTCACACCTATCAGAATGGTAATCATCAAAAAGACAACAAATAAGTGTTGGCAAAGATGTGGAGAAAAGGGAAACTTTGTGCACTGTTGATGGAATAGAATTGGTACAGCTACTGTGGAAAACAGTATAGAGGTTCCTCAAAATTTTTAAAATACAACTACCACACAATCTAGCAATTCCACGGCTGGGTATTTTTCCAAAGAAAACAAAAACACTAATTCAAAAAGATATATGCACCCCAAAGTTCATTACAGCATTATTTACAATAGCCAAGATAAAGAAGCAATCTAAGTGTCCATCGTTAGATGAATGAATAAAGAAGTTGTGATATACACACACCACAGACACACACACACCCACACACCCACACACACACACAATGGAATACTACTCAGCCATAAAAAAGAAGGAAATCATGGGAGCTTCCCTGGTGGCGCAGCGGTTGAGAATCTGCCTGCCAATGCAGGGGACATGGGTTCGAGCCCTGGTCTGGGAAGATCCCACATGCCGCGGAGCAACTGGGCCCGTGAGCCACAACTACTGAGCCTGCGCGTCTGGAGCCTGTGCTCCGCAACAAGAGAGGCCGCGACAGTGAGAGGCCCACGCACCGCGATGAAGATTGGCCTCCGCTCGCCGCAACTAGAGAAAGCCCTGGCACAGAAACGAAGACCCAACACAGCCAAAAATGAATAAATAAATTTAAAAAAAAAAAAAAAAGAAGGAAATCTTGCCATTTGCAACTACATAGATGGACTTAGAGGGTATTACCCTAAAGAGAAAGATAAGTACTGCATGATTTCACTTATATGTGGAATCTAAAAAACAAAACAAATGAATAAACATAACAAAACATGAAACAGACTCCTAGATACAGAGAACAAACATGTGATTGCCGAGGGGGATGGGGGGTGGGGTGGGTGGACAATGAAAAGGAAAAAATGTAACTACATGAGGCAATGAATGCTAATTAGCTTGACTGCAGCAATTGGTTCACAATGTATCTTTATATGAAGCCATCATGTTGTATACCTTAAATATACACAATTTTTGTCAATTATACCTCTGTAAAGCTGAAAAAAAATTTTTTTAAATGAGCTAAAAGGGCTTAGAGATCAGACGGTAGATGTCATAAAGGCCCACTGAGTGTCCTTGACAGACACCAGTCACCTCACCAGCCATGCACCACTGCCAACCAATCAGAGTTGGCCTCTGAGATAAAGCCATCAGTCAATCCCAATTTAGCCATTTACAAATGCAGCTTCAGGGAGAGGTAGCTAGGTAGTGACAGCAATGAGAGTAGATGGAACATGGACCCCTGACACTGTCCACATGCCAGACTGAGTTCATCTGTGTCAGCCTCATGTCCCCTACAGAGTGTAGCTGTGAAGAGCAGAGATAAGCCCCTTCCCCATATGGAGACTGGATCAGAGCATGTGGTAGGCAAAATTCTCACATGGCCCCCAATATTTCCACTCACCAGGTGTACATGCCCTGTGAATATAATGGGTGTTACTTCCATGATTAGGTTATGTTACTTGGCACAGCTGACTTCAAGACTGGGAGATTATCCAGGTTGCCCTAACCTAATCACACAAGCCCTTTAAAAGCTGGTGGCAGAATAAGAAGTCAGAGATTCTAAGCATGAGAGGATTTAATGCACCTTTGCTGGCTTGAGGGTGGACGAGACCACATGGTGAAGAGTGCAGGTGACCTTCAGGAGCCAAGAGCAGCTGACACCAGCAAGGAGGAGGGAACCTCAGTCCTATGACCACAAGTAACTGAGTTCCACCAACAAAACAAATGAGCAAGCAAAGGCCCTAAATAGACACACTTCCCCAAAGAAGAAATTCAAATGGCCAACAGGTATGTGAAAAGGTGTTCAACATCATTAATCTTCAGGGAAATGCAAATCAAAACCACAATGAGCTATCACCTCACACTTGTTAGAATGGCTATTATCAAAAAGACAAAAGGTAAGTGTTAGCGAGCATGTGGGGAAAAGGGAACCCTTGTGCACTGTTGATGGGAATGTAAATTAGTACAGCCACTATGGAGAACAGTATGGAACTACCATAGAACTATCATATGACCCAGCAGCCCCACTTCTGTGTATACATCCAAAGATATTGAAATCAGGATTTTGAAGAGATTTTTGCACTCCCACACTCACTGCAGCATTATTCACAATAGACAAGACATGGAAACAACCTAGTGTCCTTCAACAGGCAAAGAAGACATGGTATTTATACACAATGGAGTATTATTCAGCCTTTGAAAAGAAGGAAATCCTGCCCTTTGTTACAACATGGATGAACCTGGAAGACATTATGCTTAGTGAAATAAGCCAGACACAGAAAGACAAATACTGCACAATCTCACTTAAATGTGGAATCAAAAACAGTCAAACTCATAGAAGCAGAGAGTAGAATGGTGGTTGCCAGGGTTTGGGGGGTCAGGGAAATGGGGAGGATGTTGGTCAAAGGGTACAAAGTCTTTCAAGATGAATAAGTTCTGGACATCTAACATACAGTCTGGTGACTATAGCTATCAATACCGTATTGCATACTTGAAATTTGCTAAGAGGATACATCTTAAATTAAATCTAACCACACACACACACACACACACACACACACACACACACACACAAATGATAACTATATGAGGTGATAGATGTGTTAACTTGATTGTGGTGATCATTTACTATATATGTATATATTTAAATATATAATATAATAATATAATTAAAATAGTAACTATATAGTTATTATTTAACTATATATAGTTATTCTATATTAACTATATATTATATATATCATTTAACTATGTATATAGTTATTTATGAAATATATATATGTATAAAATCATCATGTGATACACCTTAAATAAATACAATTTTATATGTCAAAAAAAAATGAGTGAGAAAGCAGGTTTTTCCCCAGAGCCTCCAGAAGAAAACTCAGCCTGGACAAAACTTTTATTTCACCCTGAGGGAGGAACTCATCCACACCGTGCGCACTGGACTTCTGACTTGCAGAACTGTGAGTTAGTAATGCTGCAACGTTTGTGGTAATTTGTTACTCAGCACAGAAAACAACTACAGGGAACCCATGCAGTAAATGCTCAAGGAATTAATCGGAGGTGAAAGAAATTGAATCACATTTGGTCTGATGGGGCAGAGAGGGATCTGCCTTGAATTGAATTCTGCTTTATTAGACGCTGGGGAGAGACACAGGATCCACCAGCATGTTCTTGTCACCGCTTACGCAAATAAGAAAATTCTTGTTACGCTCTAATGTGAACTAGAATTGGCCCCGACGAGTTCACCCAACGCTGCTGTAGATTTTCCGGAAGAGGCAAGAGGTAGCCCCCATGGTGTCTCTGCCAGCGGGGGACGGGAGTGGGAGAGGGAGAAGGAGGAGGGGAGGGCTTGCTTTCTTTACAAAGCTTCTTGGACGTTCTTACACTTTCTCCTTTACAAAGCTTCAAATGCCCTGCTGTTGAAGGTGTCCATTACGCCTCATTCCTCTATTTCTGGCCCCTGTGGCCACGGATGCCCCGCAGGCTGTTAAAGAGCCCTCCTCTCCAGCATGTGCATAAGCCGACCCGGCACCCGCTACCCAAAACCTGTCCTCTCCAACAGAACGCAAGCCCGTGTGGGCAGGAGCTCACATCACCAGCCCAATGCCAGGCGCTGTGAGGCACCAGTAAACAACCTGTACACTGTAAATACCTAGAAAGCCAGCAAACTCCACTTGTACAATAATTAAACAGTAAACCTCTGAGCGGCCACAGCCTGGCGGAGGAAGAGCTTAGGCGGTGTGGTGGCAGCCATGGTTCTTCCTAATGGAGCGCGTTTCCCTCCAGACTTGTAGGGGAATGTAGAAGATTGGTCACACTCGTTATTGGCTCTCCCTCACAATGCTCCACTAAAATATCGTCAGTGAATTTTTTTTTTTTTAATATATAAATCCAAGAGTACTGCGAAAAATGAGAGAGGCGACAACAGCGGATGCAAAACTGCAGTACATTTTGGGATCTAGAAAATGGATGGAGGAGTGTTACTGACCCAGGAGAGCCAGAGGGCTCCAGACTGGGGGACCCAAGCACAGTGGAGGGTGGGTGTGAGGTGCGAAGAGAAACAGGATGAGGGGACGTGTGCACTCAAAACCAGGGGACTTCCCGGGCGGTCTAGTGGTTAAGACTCCATGCTTCCACTGCAGGGGGCACTGGTTTGATCCCTGGTCAGGGAACTAAGATCCTACATGCCATACAGCACAGCCCAAAAGAAAAAAAAAAAACAATGAAACCAAAACAGAAAAAAAAAAAGGAGGAAAAAATTTAAGTCAGAAAGATATTGCAGACACAGAACAAGAATAGAGTTCTGTGAGAAAAGTAACAGATGCATGAAGAACTCTTGGAAATTAAAATTATGATGGCTGAAATAAATAGAACAAAAAGACAAAAAGTAGAGCAAAAAGAGATGGAAAATAGAAGAGAAAAGGTAAGGAACTTAAAGGGTCAGTTCAGAAAATCTGCAATCTGACTATACATAATCCAGAAATAGAGAGTAAAAAAGACAGGAGAGGGAAATTATTAAATGAAGTGATAGTAAAAATTTCCCAGGTTGTCTTAGTCTACTCAGGCTACTGTAACAAAAATGCCATAAACTGAGTGGCTTGTAAACAACAAACATTTCTTTCTCACAGTCTGGAGACTGGGAAGTCCAAGATCATGGCGCTGGCAGGTTCAGTGTCTCGGAGAGCCCTCTTCCCGGTTCACTGGTATCTGTCTTCTCGCTGTGTCCTCAGAGGGTGCAGGAGGTGCTCTCACATTTCGGGTCAGTTTCAATACATGAATTTTAGGGAGACAAATTTCAGTCCATAGCACAGGTTGTAAGGTTCAGATTGAAAGGGCCCACTGAGTGCCCAGCACAGGGGAAGAAAAACCA
Organism: Eschrichtius robustus; assembly: GCF_028021215.1. Taxonomy (NCBI): domain Eukaryota; kingdom Metazoa; phylum Chordata; class Mammalia; order Artiodactyla; family Eschrichtiidae; genus Eschrichtius; species Eschrichtius robustus. The sequence continues at coordinate 137,458,322 of NC_090828.1, read as the reverse complement.
CCTGCACCAACGCACATCATCATAACCTCTTAGAATGCTAGGCAGAAAGTAGATCCTCAAAGCTTCTGAGAGGGAGAAAAATAGAAAATTGCTCATAAAGGAATTTCGAATGGCATTCAACTTTGCAACAATGAAACCAGAAACTAGAAGATAATGGAGCAATGCCTTCAAAATCCTCAGGAAAAAAATAAAAAATAAAAAACTGCTTAATCTAGGATTGTATATCCAGCTGTACAATATTTGTATTGCTCTCCCAACCTCCAATTTGCCCTCCTGCTATTTGTAAATGTTGAACCGGTAAAACTCAATTTCCCAGACTTGCTCACAGCCAGGGTCCTAGATATAAATCAGGCTCTGCATCGTGGAAGAGCTCGTTCTCACCAGCTTCTGGCAGTCAGTCCTGGTTAAAGGGTCATTTTCCTTTAACAGGTTCCCAGGTTCCTTCCTGCTGCTTCGTTGGTGCGACACCAAGCAGTGGCAATGATAGAGGTGGCTTTTTCTATATGACTCCGAGTCTGGATGGAAGAGCTAAGGGTCTGTCTATCCTCTGGGTCCCAGGGGTCCAGAGGCTGCTGCCATGGTAGGAGGGACTCCAGACTCAGGCTGCCTGTTTCAGAGACTGCCTCAAGGAGCACAGCTCCCTCGTGGGCAGTTCTGTATTATTCTGAAAATCATTCCAAGAAGACCCACTTAGAAATTGCTTCTTTAGCCCTTCCAACATTGGTGCGAACACCTACAATGATTTATATTTCCTGCAGTACAGCTGCCAAACTGCCAGCAAGTGTGAGACCCTGGTGAAAACTGGGGCAGACCCAGTGATACTTGGTCCAGGTCCCCAGACGGCCCCTTCCGGTCCTACGCCACCAGCTGCTGTGCACTTGACTCCCAGTGGCTCACACCACAATGGTCTCCAGGCAACTACCCTCGAACCAGACTGAATCCCTGGAGCTAAGTCTCCCCTACACCCCACCCCTGCCTGCAGGTGACCTACAGCCAATGACTGCCTCTTTCAGGACAAATTCTACAGGGTAATTTCCACTCCAGAGCTGCTGCTCAGGCTGACACTGGCGCTGCACCTGAAATCTCCCTGACCTGCCTTCTTCTTCCCTCTCCTGCTTTCCCCACTCCTTTCCCAGTTTCTCCTGGCAGTATTGTCCTAATGAATCATTTTCACACAAACCCATGTCTCAAAGTCTGTTTGGGGGAAATATTTTCAGATGTAAAAGGACCCTAAAAATTTACTTCTAATAGCTTAGGAAGCTATGAGACGACATGCTTCAGCAAAACAATGGTGTAAAGCTGGAAAGAAAGGCGTGAGACCCAGGCATCCATCCAGAGCGTGGTGACTGGACAGCAGCCGAGAGCCAGGAAGTCCACGTGGGAGGGCCCCAAAGGAGGGAAAGTGATAGAATGTCAATTTGACTATTTGGAAAATATTGATTCACATATAACTGACCTGGTAAACCATTTAGAAAAAATAAATATAGGTACATAGAAAACCAAATAAAGGGAAAATATGCAGGTATTAAGTCCAGGAAACATCACCATAGCCTACTTCACTTAGCAGTAAGCAAAATTTACTGTCATAGTAACATAAACACTGACCATCGATTTAACCAAAAGTTGTGATATAAGTATAGTGAAGGATAGGGGAAGGGCCAGTGCCGGGAGGTCCATGGAGGTCACTCACCATCTTCTACTGCAGTCAATAGACAATGTTTAAATTGATTAATCAAGAAATAGCAGGATCCGCATATTATTTAGAAATGTGGAAGTAAATACCAGATGTGAGCATTGCAACAGAAACCTATTTGACATGAATTCGTCTTTCTAAACCCCATCACTTCGAAAAAGATGAGACGTAGCTTCTGATGGAAGACGCACAAACACACATACACACCCCGCACAACAAAATGAGGATGGAGGAATAAGATCAGAGCCATGGAGAAAGCTGGGGGGGGTTGGGGGGTCACTGGGGACAGAAGAACGTGCAGAAGCCCTTTCCTAGGGGGCCACCAGGAAGGACCCTGAGTCAGAGTGATTATCCAGAGACAACCCAGAAACTAACCCTATTACGGTAAAACCCGAGACTGCGAGCCACGTGGCAGAGCAGTTCTCCTGGGTTCCCTTACCCTGCTGCTCTCTGCCTGGGCGCCCCTTCACAATAGTCTCTTGCTGTGTCAGCACGTGTGTCTCCATGGACAATTCATTTCCAAGTGTTAGGCAAGAGCCCACTCTCGGGCCCTGGAAGGGGTCTCCCCTTCCTGCAACAGTAATGGTAATATATGAAGTCACCACAGGTGCTCAAAAAACGCCGCTTACTTTCTACCCCATCTCCAACACCTAAATGCAAAAGAGCTTTTGGCAACCGCTTTTTCTACTGAGGAGGCCAAAGAGTGAGGACAGGGCTCCCAAAGGAGAGAGAGGAAACCTTTAGTGCAGGCTTCACCCACCCCTGCAGCCCTGCTGTCAAGCCACACGGCTACCTGACGCGGCAACAAGCAACTCAGCTTTGCAAGTAGCTCTGAAAAGGCAAAGATTTAACCACTGTAATTGGCTTATTGATTTTGCAATCACATTTTAAGACACATAATCTGCCACCATCCACATTGGCCATTACAGAACACTTCCAGGGGAGTTCTGTCTCCACCACCTGTGGGCCACACCCCAAGCCAGGAGGCCCAAAAAATGACTCTCCCTAATCCTACTGGAATTGTAGCTAGCACAGCTTGGGGCAAGCCCACTGCCATTCCCCAGATGTCAGTAGTGAATTAAGTGATGAAACAAACCCAAGACCTCTCTGCACTGACCCTGTGAGGTTTATCCACTCGCTTATCCATCAGTGTTTGTCTACTTAATGCTGACTTACACAGGGACCTCACTTCTGATGCGGAAACTCGGCCTCTGAGCACGACACCAAATTGAATCTCGGAGACAGAGTTTTGGGTGAAGTAGAAAAGAATAGCTTTATTGCTTTGCCAGGCAAAGGCGGCCACAGCGGGCTAATGCCCTCAAAACTGTGTGTCCCAACCTGCAGGGGGTGCAGGAGTTTTACAGTAATGGTTCAAAGAGGGCGTGATCAGCTTGTGGACATTCTTCTGATTCATTGGTGATGATGTAAGCGGGAGTCATCAGCCTTCTGGTTCCAACTGGTCCGGGGTCTATGTGCTTGTGAGTAGCATACAGTTAACTTCTTTCACCCAGTGGGGGTTTTAGTATCTGCAAAACAGCTCAAAGATATTGTTGTGTGTATCCCTTGAGGGAGAACCAGGCCCCTGCCCCAAGGCTGCACTATTGTTTCCTGACTGCTCCTGCCTTGTCTCTGCATCCCCTCCCTTCCCTGATTAGCAACTGTTTGAACTGCTCATTGGAACTCAGGGAAGGTCATCGAGGCTGAATGAAGCCTATTTCCTACACACAAGAAATGGGGGACATGGAAAGGCTTTTGTGCCCAGGAGCCCCTCAGGGTCCTTCTGAGTTTCACATCTCCCTGGGGTAGGCCCTGAGATGCCACAAGAAGAACACTGGGTTTGGAGTCTGAACACCCGGGCCAAGCCAGTCACTCTGCGTGTCCAAAAGACAACACACCCTATGGAGCACATTGAACCACCCACATCATCTGTTGTCTGCCAAAGACCAGAGCGCCACCTAGAAAGTAGGCTTGGGTGCTCTCCACCCAGGCCCCCACCAAAGAACCAGCAGGTGTCCTGGTTCTGCTAAGAGTCTCCTAAGCACCCAGCTAGGCCCAAGGAGAGACTTGATACCCACTGCCCGAGAGGTGCTTCCAGAAATGAATTGTTTCAAAACTTCGTGGCCCATAGGGCTCATCAAGTCCACACAAGCCCCCAGTTTTATGAGTGAGCAAACAGCCACCCAGAGAGGGGCAGTGGCCTGTCTGAGGACCCTCAGCTCCTGAGCCCACTCTGCCCACTCTGGGCTCCATGAACTTGACTCTGGGTAACCAGGTATCTGTCTAAAGGGCTTTTAAACTCAAGACTAGATTAACCCAGGGGATAGTTGATATTGGTTGGAGACACACTACCAGCTGATCTATGAACAGTTGACCTACATTAATGGTGGCAGCCCTGCAGGGTAAACAGAAGATCTACAGAAGAGTGCAGGCTACCTGCACGCAACCTTCTTTCTAGATTAGAAAACGCACACTAGGGAAGTCTTCCAATGCTGTCCAGGGAGACGGGGCGCACCTGTGCAGACCTCAGCCCCTACTCCAGGTGGTCCATGACCTGTCCCAGCGCCAGCCTTACTCATTCACTCAGGAGGGGCTGCACTGGATGCTCAGTCTCTGCCCCCCCTTAGGCTGGCTCATGCCCTCTCCCTTGGTGCTCCACCAAGCCCACCCTTATGTCCTGGGCAGGAGGGGCCACTTGCTGTTTGGAGGACAAGCCACAGTGGACACCTTTTTGCAAAGGGCTTCCTGGGAAATAGTGTTAACCATCCTAACCCCCAGCAGTAGTTCATGTCGTTACTGCTTGAAAACTTCATGCCTTATATTGAGTAGACCACATGAACACATAAAATCTGTCCTGTTTTATAAAATAAGTGCATTCTGGATAAAGAAGATGAGGTACATATGTACAATGGAATATTACTCAGCCATAAAAAAGAACAAAGTAATGCCACTTGCAGCGACATGGATAGACCTAGAGACCTAGAGATTCTCATACTGAATGAAGTATGTCAGACAGAGAAAGACAAATATATGATATCGCTTATATGTGGCATCTAAAAAAATGGTACAAATGAACTTATTTACAAAACAGAAGTAGAGTCACAGATGTAAAAAACAAACTTATGGTTACTAAGGGGGAAAGGGGGAGAAAGGGGTAAATTGGGAGATTGGGATTGACATATACACACTACTATAAATAAAATAGATAACTAATAAGGACCTACTGTATAATACAGGGAACTCTACTCAGTACTCTGTAATGACCTATATGGGAATAGAATCTAAAAATGAGTGGATATATGTTTATGTATAACTGATTCACACCTGAAACTTAACACAAGATTGTAAATCAACTATGTTCCAATAAAAATTAATTTAAAAATAAAATAAAATAAGTACATTCCCTAAAATAAAAGGAGATCAAATTCTGAAGGACCAAAGGCTGGATTTCTGTAAGCAAAACTTACTCTCCCGAGTGCCGCAGTAAAGGGCAGCAGACATCCGCAATGAGCTCAGCTCAGCGTCAGAAGACAGGGGCCAGACGCCATGGCAGCCCTGCACGATGGGCTCCATGAACCCCTAATGTGTGCACCCCAGACCATTCCAGACCTCCTCTAGTCTGCATAGCCAGGCCTTCCTTGGACCTGGCACGGTCTGTGCTCACGGCCTCCCCTCTGTCTCCCCACCCCCGGGCTTGCTGCCCTGGACCCCACGGCTGCCACCAGAGTGACCCCTTACCTAAAATCCAACAGGCTAATGCCTGGGCCTGGCATTCAAACCTACCTCATCTGGCCCCAATTTCATATCCAGCTATTCCTCTCACCCCAGTGACTCTTCACTCTGAAAGTGGGCACCTCATCAGGACAAACCACCGTACAGTCCCCCACTTTGCACCTTGAGAAATCCCGTTCGTGCTTCACGACCAGTGCAGACAGCGCTCTAGGGGCAGCCGGCTCCCGAGTGCCCCCTGGGCTCTCCATTAGCTCAGCCCCTCCTGCGGTGCCATCCACTGTGCGCCATCTATCTCCCCCTCCCGGTCTGTGGGGACTGCGGACAGAGTCAGGCCCTCACCTCTGCAAACCAAGTGCCCACACTGTGCCTGGCGCATGGTAAGCCCTCGATAAATGTCAGGTGAGTGGATGGCTGAGTTAATGAACAAACACGGAATAAACCCTACGTGCAGAACAAGTCTCCTGGAGGTAAAACAAATCCCAATTAATGTAATAAGTGGCATTTTGTTGTCTATTACAGGACACACGAAATAATTAGTGCTTAGGGCAAAGAGAGCTCTGAGTGTGAAGCTGCATGTAATCAGGTGTCAAAACACAGAAACCTGAGGAGATAAGCACAAATAAGTGGTGAGCTCGGTTAGGAAGGAGCAACTGCTCAGGGTGGGTTTTCTCCTGGGGGAGGGGCACCGTCTTGCAGGATTTCTGCAAGCCTGTGTTACCATGCAAGAAAGACTCCTTACAAGGGATTCACAAAACCCTCACGAAATAAGCCTCTCACTGTCTCCATTTGACCCGCATGGAAACCCAGGAGAGGCTGAGTAGTTACATAACTTGCTCAAGGACTCGAGTGCGGGCTGTCTCCATCTAAGATGCAAACACTCACACATTCCCTAGCAGGGAGACCTGGGCTCCCATCTCCCAGCCAGAGCCCATGGCACACCTGCACCACCAGGCCACGCGGCCGCCTCCTGGGCACCTTCTCAGACCCTCTCAGCCCTCGGCCTCCTCCTCCTCCACCTCCTGCCCCCTGAGCCCCCAGCACACCCAACCACCCTGCAATTCCAGGGCTTGCAGCCTGTGTTCACACTCCTGGAGGGCCTGGCTCTTCCTGCCTCGTCCAGACTCAGAGAGGAGACGCTCCCAGACACCAGGCAACGCGGCCTCACACGGGGGCGTCCTCTGCCCAGACTCCATCCGTCCCGTCCCACCCACCATCCCCCCTAATAAAGCACTGGTGCTCAGTTCTTCCTGGGGAGCCCAGGCTGAGACACTGCTCTGGTTTTCGCCCTGATTTTCCCCCTTGATCCCCAACCCACCCTCCATCCTTCTTCCCACTGGAGGCATCTTCTCCCATGTGTGGGTAGACTTCCTAGAATGTGGAGGCGCCCTGGAATCTGTATTTTGAGTGTTTGCATTTTACTTTACGTAAATGGAGCTGTACCACAAATTTCACTCCCGTTCTTGACTTTGCTCTCAACCCCTGGTTCTCAGTCTACTTGGGTGTTTACACCCAGCCATGGTGTCCACCGCTGCATAGCTGTCAGTGGCTCTGCTGCAGCTCCCTTACCCACTCCCCTGGGTCGAAGTTCCCTGGGGACCGGTGTGAGCGAGACCAGGTGTAGGCCCGCCAGGTCCTAGGGTACACCCCGTCTAAGACCACTCTGTACCCACAGAACACGAGGGGCCTGCTTCCCCGCATCTTGGCCAACACTTACTATTATTCCATGTTCTAAATCCCTCCATCCAATGGAGTGGGAAGTGGTACCTCCCTGTCTATCTCCTCTCGGGCCCAGGTAGCAGCTTTTCCTCTGCTTGTCGGCCACCTGAGAGCCATCAGCACCTCCTCAGGGTTTCACCTCTGAGCTCACGTCGTACCCATCCCCGCCCCCCAGCATTGGTCACCTTAGCCGGTCACCCTCAGAGGGAGTTTAGGAAGGAGGAGGAGGGCACAGGTCAGGGCAGGTCCCACTGGACCGAATTCCCCCATGTGTGGTCCCAGGTGACCCCAAATCCTCCAGGATGGGTTCCGGTTTTGTGGAGCCTAAAATTCAGAAACGGAATTCTGACTCTCTCTGACTCCATACATTTCTGTTTCTTCTCCAGTCTCCACTTTATCCTCTGGTTCAGAAAACTCAGCTCAGGTGCCTCTGGGTAAAGGCCTGAAGACCAGGACACTGTGGCCACCAATGACTCCATGTGCACCGGGCCTCACACACCGATGATCTTCAGAGGATGTCGGTGCGGGAGCCCAGAGGGCTGGGCCACCGGGAGTCAGCCGGTGCGCTGGCGTCGGGCCTCCCAACCTTCACAGGCCAGAACCCAGCCAGAGGAGCTCACAAGAAAGAAGGACCAGTTCTTTCAAAGCCTCCTCTCCACCCACAATAGTGTTACCCAGAGTTCGTTTCACAAAACCCACCTGTGTGTTATGTTAACGCAAGTTACACAATCAAAGCAGCTTGGCAGCCCTGGATCTGCGAGACATTTTTCATTAGGGACGAAGAGCGTCAGGCCAGGCTCTGACTGTCCCCATGTGCCTCCTGGGTTTGCAGCAGTAAACAGCACCTCCCAACACCTCCCCACCGACACAGCCCAAGCTCGCTGCCCATCCAAGGACACTGCTTGGAGTTAGAGACTCCAGACTCCCAGGGAAAGCCCTCTCCAGGCGAGACGGAACCCCAGGCGCTCACAGAGAGCCTGTCCACCTCCCACCGCTCACCAGCCTGCTAAAGGGGACACATCCCCAAATGCCGGCGCTCTCTCAGCCCCCTCGCTTGGCCTCAGGAGCTTCCACGCACCCTCCTCGCCCTTCACACTCAACCCAAAGTCCTCTCCTTCCAGAATCCCCTCCGACTTCCCTGAGCAGCCAAGCCTTCCTACGCTGTACCTCGGCAGCCCTGTTAACACGCAGGGTTTTCTCCTGCGGCGTTTGCTCCCGTTCCGTAATAGAGACGCAGAGCAATCTGTTCATTAAGAGATTCGGTGTGCATTCCTCCCAGGCCCTGGTTAAATGCAGCAGCGACGGACCCGAGTCGCACACATGGGGGTGACACGAGCGGTGCTGAGACCAGGACCTTCCTCGAAGTGCCTGGGATCTCAGGCTGCTGGCACACCTTTGGTTTGTGGGTGCTGTTACAAACTGTACGACAGTTTATTTTGATTCTCTAGAAACTACAATTTTAGCTTGCAATATCCAAATACACTTATAGCTATGAAGGCACTAGTACTAGTAACAGTCGTACAGGAAAAAATTAGCTTTATTCCTGCAAGCAAATTCTCTAGCCCCAAAGGGTGGCCTTACCAGAGTCCTGGGGCCCCTGCTGTGGAGGCCTCAGTCCACTGCCCTGCCCATGGAGTGATTGCACGCACACACACACACACACACACACGTACACATTCACATGCGCGCACACATGCACTGCACACAGCATATGCTAAAGGAACTACATAAACCCCAGCCAGAAGCCCAGACCTTCTAGCCATCCCTCCCCCAGCCAAGACCAGCTTGGGTGCTGCCTGAGCCCGCAGGGCACACAGCTCTCCACCAAGGCCACAACTCCTCTGGGCACCCCTGGGCCCTGCATTCAGGGTCCCCAGGCTCATTCACAGCACAGAGGCCTCTCCAGAGTTGCCCTGCATGTGGGATGGTGAGTTTAAGGATGCAGACCCACAGGTTTCCTTACACTGAGCTTGGCCAGTGCTGGGAAAGCCACTAGGAAAGCTTCCCAGCCCCTCTCCATGGTTCTTAAGGCCTGGGAGCCATTGGGCTGCAGCCCCTCCCCGGACAAGCTCCTGGGTGGGGTTATCTGGACCCTTGCTAACCTGTAAGGACTGTGGCTAACCATCCTGGGTCCCGGAGCAAAGCTGATAGGCAGGGAGGTGCAGGGTCTGGCGTGGCCCTACCCAGGCGGTGGGTACAGAGCCAGCCAACTCACCTTCCAGCGGCCCCTCACCTGCCAGCTGCCCCTCACCTTCCTGATGCCCCCTCACCTTCCAGCTGCCCCTCACCTTCCCGCTGTCCCCCCACCTTCCTGCTGTCCCCTCACCTTCCAGCTGCCCCTCGCCTTCCTGCTGTCCCCTCACCTTCCTGCTGTCCCCTCACCTTCCAGCTGCCCCTCACCTTCCTGCTGTCCCCTCACCTTCCAGCTGCCCCTCACCTTCCTGCTGTCCCCTCACCTTCCAGCTGCCCCTCACCTTCCTGCTGTCCCTCACCTTCCTGCTGTCCCCTCACCTTCCTGCTGCCCCTCACCTTCCTGCTGTCCCCTCACCTTCCAGCTGCCCCTCACCTTCCTGCTGTCCCTCACCTTCCTGCTGTCCCCTCACCTTCCTGCTGCCCCTCACCTTCCTGCTGTCCCCTCACCTTCCAGCTGCCCCTCACCTTCCTGCTGTCCCCTCACCTTCCAGCTGCCCCTCACCTTCCTGCTGTCCCTCACCTTCCTGCTGTCCCCTCACCTTCCAGCTGCCCCTCACCTTCCTGCTGTCCCCTCACCTTCCAGCTGCCCCTCACCTTCTTGCTGTCCCCTCACCTTCCAGCTGCCCCTCACCTTCCTGCTGTCCCTCACCTTCCTGCTGTCCCCTCACCTTCCTGCTGCCCCTCACCTTCCTGCTGTCCCCTCACCTTCCAGCTGCCCCTCACCTTCCTGCTGTCCCCTCACCTTCCTGCTGCCCCTCACCTTCCTGCTGTCCCCTCACCTTCCAGCTGCCCCTCACCTTCCTGCTGTCCCCTCACCTTCCAGCTGCCCCTCACCTTCCTGCTGTCCCTCACCTTCCTGCTGTCCCCTCACCTTCCAGCTGCCCCTCACCTTCCTGCTGTCCCCTCACCTTCCAGCTGCCCCTCACCTTCTTGCTGTCCCCTCACCTTCCAGCTGCCCCTCACCTTCCTGCTGTCCCTCACCTTCCTGCTGTCCCCTCACCTTCCTGCTGCCCCTCACCTTCCTGCTGTCCCCTCACCTTCCAGCTGCCCCTCACCTTCCTGCTGTCCCCTCACCTTCCTGCTGCCCCTCACCTTCCTGCTGCCCTTCACCTTCCTGCTGCCCCTCACCTTCGTGCTGCCCTTCACCTTCCTGCTGTCCCCTCACCTTCCAGCTGTCCCTCACCTTCCAGCTGCCCCTCACCTTCCAGCTGCCCCTCACCTTCCAGCTGTCCCTCACCTTCCTGCTGCCCCTCACCTTCCTGCTGCCCTTCACCTTCCTGCTGTCCCCTCACCTTCCAGCTGCCCCTCACCTTCCTGTTGTCCCCTCACCTTCCTGCTGCCCCTCACCTTCCTGCTGCCCCTCACCTTCCAGCTGCCCCCTCACCTTCCTGCTTCCCCTCTCCACCCCCCTCTGCCTCCCAGCACCCAGCCGCACGCCCCAGCCCCAAGGCTGAAATCAGACAGCTTTGCACTGGAATAGGCTCTTTCCTTCATTGCATCTCAGGGAAGGGGGGAAAAAATGCCTCACCACTTCCTGATGCATTATTTAGCAGGAGCGCATTAACCGCGGGTGACATCACAGGCATTTGAAGGTAATTTGTGGGAAGTATTGTTAAAGCAATGGATTTGCAAATTCCTTGACAGGGAATACGAAGCACTGAGCAGGCAGAGATGTGACATGGAGACGGGATTTTTTTTATGTATTTGGGAATAATTGATTGAAAGCTAAGCTCTAGCCAGTGAGAAAATGAGATTACTCTGTCTGTTATGCAAAGAAATTGTATACTGTGCAGAACAGCAGGATGAGGGGCTGTTAGGGCCGCTGAGAGGCATTTGCTCCTTCTAGGGAATGTAGAGGGTAATGTTTTTCTTTTCAAAGTCAAATCAAGTCCTTTCACTCCTCTTACCCCTCGCCCCTCCACCCACCCCCTCACTTTGGGCCCTGGGCCTCTGCCTAGACCCCTCCCTTCCCCTCCAGCCCCACAGGGTTTGGTCCATCATAAATGAGTCATTTATCTAACCAACATCATTCCCTCAACAATCTGTGGCATCCACGGCGTGCCAAGGACCAGGCTGGCCCAGGCCGACCCTCAGGAGCACAGAGGCCACCTAGGAAGCCACAAGAGCACAGGTGCAGTGTGCAGGGGCAGGGGGAGGGCAGAGACTGGGCCCCTGCCCTGCTCCCTCTCTTCACCTGGACCCTTTCAGTCCCCCAATACGCACAACTGCACCTTCCTAGCCCACAAAGCTGGCTACAACCTGCTCCTCTGTTCAAATGCATCCTCCTCCAGGAAGCCTTCACTGACTGCCCCAGGCAGACAGTCCTGGGTGCTCCTTCCTCCCTCTGAGCACTAGCGTGTTCACTGGTGGGGGTCTCCCTCCCTGGGAGGTGGCAAAGACAGACAGTGCATGCCTGCGTGAAGTAATGCACGCAAGAATGATTGCATGAGTGAGTGAGTCACTGCCCAGATCACCTTGCCAGGTCCCTTGATTTCTCCCAACTCTGACAAAGCGCTGGGCTGTGTAGCAGGGACTCCCAGCAGGGCTGCTGGTTTTGCTAGCTGTTCCCACTGCCCTGGGCCAGAGGATCTAGCCAGGGGCTCCCCAGCAGGATGGCCCAACAATTGTGGGGAGACCTGGCCCCATAGAAAGCAACCACATATGGAACTTACTCAGCAAGCACCTGCAGCCTGCAGGGGTAGAAACAGACACGGCCCGGGCGTCTGAGCAACGGCTTATGAGGCTGTAACCCTGGGCAGATCAATTGGCCTCGCTGAGCCTCAGTCTCCTCATCTGTCAAATGGAAGTCTTATTAGCGCCAAGCTCTAAAATCATTAAGGGTTAAAACCACAGTGCCTGGCCCCCATTGTGTGTTCACTAGAGGTAGAAGCTCTCCTTATGACAACCTCACCCCAGGGCCTTTATTTACATCACACTGAAAATGTCTACCAACCTGATTTAGAATTTTTATGCCCATTTTGTGTATTGTGAAACTGAGGCTCATGGAGTTAATAAGTTGTTTGAGATGACTCAGAATGGCAGGAATCTGGCCGGACCTGGACGTGCTTGTGTCCAGGACCATTCTCCCCTGGAGAGCTCCTTCCAATGACCCCACGTTTCACACAGCAAGCTGGACTCTAGGGGAGGAAGGAAAGAGGCCTCTGAAAGTAACTCAAGACTGTAGATGACCAACTGAGCGTGTTTGTCTGGGATACGGGCTTTCAGTGCCAAAGCCAGGAAAGCCGATCACCCAGGTTCTGACCACCTTTAAAGAGCTGGAAAATGCACAAGTCATTCAAAATATTTTGGTAACAGAGGACAGAACATCGGGTGCATTTCTTTTAAATAGATTGACATTTCCTAAGACTAAGTCTGGGGAAGCAAACAAGAAAGTTTCTGACCACCCCCTTGCTTCAGTCCAGTTCCCAATGGACAGCCCAACACTGCTGCCTGCACTCCCTCCTCAGGCCTGGTGCTGGGCTTGGAGCGTTCAAGGGTGACCAAAACCCAATCCCTCTCCCCACAGGAGCCCCCAGGCCAGAGGGTAAAGGATGAGTAGCAACAACATAGTCAGGTTAAAGCAGAGGGAAGCCTAGGGGACTGGGGGACACATCAGAGGGAGGGGAGATCAGGGAGGGCTTCCTGGAGAAGGAGACACCCTTCTTTTCTTTAAATATCTTTATTGGAGTATAATTGCTTTATGAGACACCCTTTTACCATGAGCCATAAGTAGGAATTAGCAAGGTGGCAAGCTGGAACAGCATGGGCAAGGCCCAGGGATGTGGCAGCGCCTGACCCATTCCAAGAATCACAAATGTGACTGAAGAACATCACAAAATAGGGGAGAGGAAGGGAGAAAAGCTAGAGAGATAGATAGACCACACACGAGACCTTTTTTTTTTCCTCTGAAATTTGATTTTTTTTTTTTTAACTTGGCAGTTCATACAACATGGCACTGCCCCAGGTGAATAGATGGATGTCTAACTAATTTTTAATAGCTGCATAATATCCCATTTTGGGAGTGTATTCTGATTTTTCAGCCCTTCCACCTCTGAGAACAAGCAGGTTATTTCTGGTTTATCTTTTGGTGCCACTATGAACAATTCTTTGGTAAACCTATTTCTGTAGGGTGGAGCCCCAGTTATGGAATTTCAAATCGACATTGTCGTATTAACTTCCCAAAAATGCAATAATAGCTAACAATATACAGGAGTGCCCTTTTCAACACATCTTTACAAGTACTGTTTTGTTTTGTTTACTTATTGCCAATCTGACAAATGAAAAGTAGCAAGTCATTGTTACTTTCATTTTTATTTCCTGATTACTAGTAAAGCAGAACCTCCTTTCATTTGTTTATTTTATTTTTTAAAGATTTCCTCTCCTGGGACTTCCCTGATGGCTCTGTGGTTGAGAATCCGCCTGCCAGTTCAGGGGACACGGGTTCGAGCCCTGGTCCAGGAAGATCCCACATGCTGCGGAACAACTAAGCCTATGCACCACAACTACTGAGCCTGCACTCTAGAGCCCGCGAGCCACAACTACTGAGCCTGTGTGCCAGAACTACTGAAGCCCACTAACCTAGAGCCCGTGCTCCGCAACAAGAGAAGCCACCACAACGAGGAGCCCGCGCACCACAATGAAGAGAAGACCCTGCTCGCTGCAACTAGAGAAAGCCCGTGCACAGCAATGAAGACCCAACCCAGCCAAAAATAAATAAAGTTTTTTTTTTAAAAAAGCAATTATAAAAAAAAAAGAAAGATTTCCTCTCCTGTGATTGCCCAATTCAAATATTATTTGCACATTTGGACATATTTGGACTTTTGTGTTTTATTTGTAGGAGCTCTTTTTTTGTTATAAATATTGATCTTTTAATTGTTATAAGTGTTATCTGGCCCCAGAACTGTTCAAATTATTATTGACCCTGTTAATCTACATGCATTGACTGGACTCTAGACTCCCAACAATCTCAACTCTGGTTGCACACTGGAATCCCCTGGGGAGTTTTGAATACTGATGCCTGAACCCCACCGCCAGAGACTTCTTGGATTTCAGCGGTTTCAGGTGGGGATCAGAAATCAGAACTTTTTTTTACTGCAGTAAAATTCACATAATATAAAAGTCATGATACAAACGATTTTAAGTGTACAATTCATCAAAGGAATAGAATTGAGTGCCCAGAAGTTAACCCAGACATATATGGACAATTAACTTACTAGCCAAGAACATACAATGGAGAAAGGACAGTCTCTTCAATACTGGTTTTGGGAAAACTGGACAGCCACATGCTAGAGAATGAAACTAGAAAAAATACAAAAACACAAAAATGAACTCAAAATTGACTAAAGACTTGAATGTAAGACCTGAAACTATAAAACTCCTAGAAGAAAACATAGGCAGTAACCTCACTGACATCAGTCTTAGTGATGTTTTTATGGATCAGACTCCAAAGGCTAGGGAAACAAAAGCAAAAATAAACAAACAACAAACTAAAAAGTTTCTGCACATCAAAAGAAATCATCATCCAAATTAAAAGGCAACCTACTGAATGAGAGAAGATATTTGCAGATCTATCTATAAGGGGTTAACGTCTAAAATATATAAAGAATTCATACAACTCATCAACAACAAAACAAATAACCTGATTTAAAAAGGGGCTAAGGGGGCTTCCCTGGTGGCACAGTGGTTAAGAATCCTCCTGCCAATGCAGGGGACACGGGTTCAAGCCCTAGTCTGGGAAGACCCCACGTGCCGTGGAGCAACTAAGCCCATGCGCCACAACTACTGAGCCTGGGCTCTAGAGCCCACGAGCCACAACTACTAGCCCGTGTGCCACAACTACTGAAGCCTGCACACCTAGAGCCTGCGCTCCGCAACAAGAGAAGCCACCTCAACGAGAAACCCACGCACCGCAATGAAGAGTAGCCCCCGCTCGCCACAACTAGAGAAAAGCCCATGTGCAGCAACGAAGACCCAATGCAGCCAAAAATAAAATAAATAAAATAAATTTTTTTAAAAAGGGGGCAAAGGACCTGAGTATATATTTTTCCAAGAAAGATATGCAGATAGCCAACGGGCACATGAAAAGATGTTCAACATCACTAATTATTGGGGAAATGCAAGTCAAAACCACAATGAAATATCATCTCATATCTGTTAGAAAGGCTATTCTTGAAAAGACAAGAAATAACAAATGTTGGTGAGGATGTGGAGGAAAAGGAACCCTCGTACAATGTTGATCAGAATGTAAATTGGTGCAGACACTATGGAAAACATTGTCGAGATTTCTCAAAAAATTAAGACTAGACCTACCATAGGATCCAGCTATTCTACTTCTGGTAACACTAATTCGGAAAGACATATGCACCTCTATGTTTATTGCAGCATTATTTACAGTAGCCAAGATATGGAAACAACCTAAGTGTCCATCAATGGAGGAATGGATAAAGATGTGGTATATATTTATACAACATAATATTCCTCAACCATAAAAAAAAAAAATGAAATCCTGACATTTGGGACTACATGGATGGACCTTGAAGGCATTATTCTCAGTGAAATAAGTCAGACAGAGAAAGACAAACACCGTATTTGTACAGTAAAATACAAATACTGTATTTTATTCATACTTGGAATCTAAAAGTACGAACAAACTAGCAAAATAAAGCAAAAACAAACTCATAGATACAGAGAAGAGATTAGTGGTTACCAGAGAAGAAGGGGCTTGGTGGGAGGGGTGGGCACAACGGGTGAAGGAGGTCAGCTGCATGGTGATGGATGGTAACTTGACTTGTGGTGGTGATCACTCTGTAGTGTATACAGATGTCACATTGCAGTGCTGTGCACCTGAAACTTATATAATATAAATAAATAAATCTGAGTTGTTTTCTTTATACACATTTAAGAAATAAAATAGAGTGTAAAATTCAGTGGCATTCAGTACATTCACAATGTTCGACCACCACCACATCTATCTGGTTCCAAAACATTTTCCTCACCCCCAAGGAACCCTATACCCATTAGCAGTCATTCTCCCACCCCCCAGCCTTTGACTGTCACTAATCTACTTTCTATGTCTATGGCTTTATCTGTCCTGGACATTTCATATAAGTAGACTTACCAGTGGTCTTTGTGTCTGACTTCTTTAACAGCATAATGTTTTCAAGGTTTACAGCGTGTAAAAACACTTCATTCTTTGTTATGGCTGCATAATATTCCATTGCATATCACATTTTGTTTATCCATTCATCTGTTAATAGACCTTTAGGTTGTTTCCTCCTTTTGTCTATTGTGAATCATGTTGCTGTGAACATCAGTGTACAAGTTTTGTTTGAATTCCTATTTTTAATTCTTTATATATAGTCTTAAGAGTGGAATTGCTGGGTCACATAGTAACTCTATGTTCAATTTAATGTTTTCCACAGCAGCTAGACCATTTTACACTGCCATGGCATCAGGAATCTTTAAAGGCCCCCTGATGATTCCAACATGTAGTCAAAGCTAAGAACTTCTGTCTTAGTGAATCTTTTTTTTTTAATAAATTTATTTATTTTTATTTATTTATTTTTGGCTGCGTTGGGTCTTTGTTGCTGCGCCTGGGCTTTCTCTAGTTGCAGCGAGCGGAGGACACTCTTCATCGCAGTGCGCAGGCTTCTCATTGTGGTGGCTTCTCTTGTTGCAGTGCACGGACTCTAGGCGCACGGGCTTCAGTAGTTGTGGCACACAGGCTCAGTAGTTGTGGCTCGTGGACTCTAGAGCGCACACTCAGTAGTTGTGGCACATGGGCTTAGCTGCTCCGTGGCATGTGGGATCTTCCCAGACCAGGGATCGAACCCGTGCCCCCTGCTTTGGCAGGCAGATTCTTAACCACTGTGCCACCAGGGAAGCCTTGTCTTAGTAAATCTTTAATGACATTTCTAATCTCTCAGCAATTACACCATGTTAGTTAACTTTTTATTCTTAGATCAACTTTGTTAATTTATACTCTGTTAAGAAATCTCCTATTTTCTATACATTTTCAAAAGTGTTTCCATATAATAATTTCTTGTTGTTTTAATGTCTGCCAGACTTATTATTATATCTATTTTCATCTTTCTAAGCTCATACACGCTTGTTCTTTATTGAGGTATATTTGACAATTAAAATTGTATGTACCTGAAGTGTAAAATGTGAGGATTTGATATACATATACATTGTAAAATATTTACCACAATCAAGTTAATTAAGACATCCGTCACCTCACATAGTTACATTTGTGTGTGTGGTGAGAATAGTTAAGCTCTATTCTCTTATAGTATAGTCACCATGCTGTACATTAGATCTTCAAAACTTATTCATCTTACGATTGAAAGTTTGTACCTGTTGATCACTATCTCCCCATTTCCCCTACCCCTGTTTTTTGTTTTTTAAATTTTCACATATAAGTGAGATCATACTGTATTTGTCTTTCTCTGTCTGGCTTATTTAACTTAGCATAATGTACTCCAGCTCCAACTACGTTGTCACAAATGGCAGAATTTCCTTCTTTTAAGACTGACTGATATTATAAATAGATAAATAGATAGATTCCATATTTTCTTTATCCATTCATCCATCAAAGGACAGCTAGGTTGTTTCCATGTCTTGGCTATTGTGAATAATGCTGCAATGGGTGTAGGAGTGCAGATATATCTCTTCGAGATACTGATTTCATTTCGTTTGGATATATACCCAGGAGTGGCATTGCTGGATCATACAGTAATTCTATTTTTAATTTTTTGAGGAACTACCATACTGTTTTCCATAGTGGCTGCACCAATTTACATTCCCATTAACAGTGCACGAGGGTTCCCTTTTCTCCACACCTTCTCCAACACTTGCTATTTCTTATCTTTTTCATAACAGCCATTCTAACAGGTGTGAGGTGATGTCTCATTGTGGTTTTGACTTTCATTCCCTTGATGATTAGTGTCATTGAGCACTTTTTCATGTCCCTGTCAGCCATCTGTATGTCTTCTTTGGAAAAATGTCTATTTCAGTCCTTTGTCCAATTTTTAATTGGATTATTTGTTCTTTGGCCATTGAGTTCCTTATGTGCTTTACATATAAACCCCTTATCAGATATATGGTTTGCAACTATTTTCTCCCATTCCATAGGTTGCTTTTTTCACTTTCACTTTCCTTTACTGTGCAAAAGCTTTTTTTTTTTTTTTTTTTTTAAAACATCTTTATTGAAGTATAATTGCCTTACAATGGTGTGTTAGCTTCTGCTTTATAACAAAGTGAATCAGTTATACATATACAATATGTTCCCATTTCTCTTCCCTCTTGCATCTCCCTCCCTCCCACCCTCCCCATCCCACCCCTCTAGGTGGTCAAAAAGCACCGAGATGATCTCCCTGTGCTATGCGGCTGCTTCCCACTAGTTATCTATTTTACATTTGGTAGTGTATATATGTCCATGACACTCTCTTACCCTGTCACATCTCACCCCACCCCCTCCCCATATCCTCAAGTCCATTCTCTAGTAGGTCTGTGTCTTTATTCCCGTCTTGCCACTAGGTTCTTCATGGCCTTTTTTTTTTTTTTTTTTCCCTTAGATTCCGTATATATGTGTTAGCATACTGTATTTGTTTTTCTCTTTCTGACTTACTTCACTCTGTATGACAGACTCTAACTCCATCCACCTCATTACAAATACCTCCATTTCATTTCTTTTTATGGCTGAGTAATATTCCATTGTATATATGTGCCACATCTTCTTTATCCATTCATCTGTCGATGGACATTTAGGTTGCTTCCATGTCCTGGCTATTGTAAATAGAGCTGCAATGAACATTTTGGTACATGACTCTTTTTGACCTATGGTTTTCTCAGGGTATATGCCCAGTATTGGGATTGCTGGGTCGTATGGTAGTTCTATTTGTAGTTTTTTCAGGAACCTCCATACTGTTCTCCATAGTGGCTGTATCAATTTACATTCCCACCAACAGTGCAAGAGTGTTCCCTTTCCTCCACACCCTCTCCAGCATTTATTGTTTTTAGATTTTTTGATGATGGCCATTCTGACCGGTGTGAGATGATATCTCATTGTAGTTTTGATTTGCATTTCTCTAATGATTAATGATGTTGAGCATTCTTTCATGTGTCTGTAGGCCATCTGTATATCTTCTTTGGAGAAATGTCTATTTAGGTCTTCTGCCCATTTTTGGATTGGGTTGTTGGTTTTTTTGTTATTGAGCTGCATGAGCTGCTTGTAAATCTTGGAAATTAATCCTTTGTCAGTTGCTTCATTTGCAAATATTTTCTCCCATTCTGATGGTTGTCTTTTGGTCTTGTTTATGGTTTCCTTTGCTGTGCAAAAGCTTTTAAGTTTCATTAGGTCCCATTTGTTTATTTGTGTTCTTATTTCCATTTCTCTGGGATCTGGGTCAAAAAGAATCTTGCTGTGATGTATGTCATAGAGTGTTCTGCCTATGTTTTCCTCTAAGAGTTTGATAGTGTCTGCCCTTACACTTAGGTCTTTAATCCATTTTGAGTTTATTTTTGTGCATGGTGTCAGGGAGTGTTCTAATTTCATACTTTTACATGTACCTGTCCAATTTTCCCAGCACCACTTATTGAAGAGGCTGTCTTTTCTCCACTGTATATTCTTGCCACCTTTATCAAAGATAAGGTGACCATATGTGTGTGGGTTTATCTCTGGGCTTTCTATCCTGTTCCATTGATCTATATTTCTGTTTTTGTGCCAGTACCAAACTGTCTTGATTACTGAAGCTTTGTAATATAGTCTGAAGTCAGGGAGCCTGATTCCCCCAGCTCCATTTTTCGTTCTCAAGATTGCTTTGGCTATTCGGGGTCTTTTGTGTTTCCATACAAATTGTGAAATTTTTTGTTCTAGTTCTGTGAAAAATGCCAGTGGTAGTTTGATAGGGACTGCATTGAATCTGTAGATTGCTTTGGGTAGTAGAGTCATTTTCACAATGTTGATTCTTCCAATCCAGGAACATGGTATATCTCTCCATCTATTTGTATCATCTTTAATTTCTTTCATCAGTGTCTTATAATTTTCTGCATACAGGTCTTTTGTCTCCTTAGGTAGGTTTATTCCTAGATATTTTATTCTTTTTGTTGCAATGGTAAATGGGAGTGTTTTCTTAATTTCACTTTCAGATTTTTCGTCATTAGTGTATAGAAATGCAAGAGATTTCTGTGCATTTATTTTGTATCCTGCTACTTTACCAAATTCATTGATTAGCTCTAGGAGTTTTCTGGTAGCATCTTTAGGATTCTCTATGTATAGTATCATGTCATCTGCAAATAGTGACAGCTTTACTTCTTCTTTTCCGATTTGGATTCCTTTTATTTCTTTGTCTTCTCTGATTGCTGTGGCTAGCACTTCCAAAACTATGTTGAATAATAGTGGTGAGAGTGGGCAACCTTGTCTTGTTCCTGATCTTAGTGGAAATGGTTTCAGTTTTTCACCATTGAGGACAATGTTGGCTGTGGGTTTGTCATATATGGCCTTTATTATGTTGAGGAAAGTTCCCTCTATGCCTACTTTCTGCAGGGCTTTTATCATAAATGGATGTTGAATTTTGTCGAAAGCTTTCTCTGCATCTATTGAGATGATCATATGGTTTTTCTCCTTCAATTTGTTCATATGGTGTATCACATTGATTGATTTGCGTATATTGAAGAATCCTTGCATTCCTGGGATAAACCCCACTTGATCATGGTGTATGATCCTTTTAATGTGCTGTTGGATTCTCTTTGCTAGTATTTGGTTGAGGATTTTTGCATCTATGTTCATCAGTGATATTGGCCTGTAGTTTTCTTTCTTTGTGACATCTTTGTCTGGTTTTGGTATCAGGGTGATGGTGGCCTCGTAGAATGAGTTTGGGAGTGTTCCTCCCTCTGCAATATTTTGGAAGAGTTTGAGAAGGATAGGTGTTAGCTCGTCTCTAAATGTTTGATAGAATTCACCTGTGAAGCCATCTGGTCCTGGGCTTTTGTTTGTTGGAAGGTTTTTAATCACAGTTTCAATTTCAGTGCTTGTGATTGGTCTGTTCATATTTTCTATTTCTTCCTGGTTCAGTCTCGGCAGTTTGTGCATTTCTAAGAATCTGTCCATTTCTTCCAGGTTGTCCATTTTATTGGCATAGAGTTGCTTGTAGTAATCTCTCATGATCTTTTGTATTTCTGCAGTGTCAGTGGTTACTTCTCCTTTTTCATTTCTAATTCTATTGATTTGAGTCTTCTCCCTTTTTCTCTTGATGAGTCTGGCTAATGGTTTATCAATTTTGTTTATCTTCTCAAAGAACCAGCTTTTAGTTTCATTGATTTTTGCTATTGTTTCCTTCATTTCTTTTTCATTTATTTCTGACCTGATCTTTATAATTTCTTTCCTTCTGCTGGCTTTGGGGTTTTTTTGTTCTTCTTTCTCTAATTGCTTCAGGTGCAAGGTTAGGTTGTTTATTCGAGATGTTTCCTGTTTCTTGAGGTAGGCTTGTATTGCTATAAACTTCCCTCTTAGCACTGCTTTTGCTGCGTCCCATAGGTTTTGGGTCGTCGTATCTCCATTGTCATTTGTTTCTAGGTATTTTTTGATTTCCCCTTTGATTACTTCAGTAATCACTTCGTTATTAAGTAGTGTATTGTGTAGCCTCCATGTGTTTGTATTTTTTACAGATCTTTTCCTGTAATTGATATCTAGTCTCATAGCGTTGTGGTCGGAAAAGATACTTGATACAATTTCAATTTTCTTAAATTTACCAAGGCTTGATTTGTGACCCAAGATATGATCTATCCTGGAGAATGTTCCATGAGCACTTGAGAAAAATGTGTATTCTGTTGTTTTTGGGTAGAATGTCCTATAAATATCAATTAAGTCCATCTTGTTTAATGTATCATTTAAAGCTTGTGTTTCCTTATTTATTTTCATTTTGGATGATCTGTCCATTGGTGAAAGTGGGGTGTTAAAGTCCCCTACTATGATTGTGTTGCTGTCGATTTCCCCTTTTATGGCTGTTAGTATTTGCCTTATGTATTGAGGTGCTCCTATGTTGGGTGCATAAATATTTACAATTGTTATAGCTTCCTCTTGGATCAATCCCTTGATCATTATATAGTGTCCTTCTTTGTCTCTTGTAATAGTCTTTATTTTAAAGTCTATTTTGTCTGATATGAGAATTGCTACTCCAGCTTTCTTTTGATTTCCATTTGCATGGAATATCTTTTTCCATCCCCTCACTTTCAGTCTGTATGTGTCTCTAGGTCTGAAGTGGGTCTCTTGTAGACAGCATATATATGGGTCTTGTTTTTGTATCCATTCAGCCAGCCTGTGTCTTTTGGTGGGAGCATTTAATCCATTTACATTCAAGGTAATTATCGATATATATGTTCCTATTCCCATTTTCTTAAATGTTTTTGGTTTGTTATTGTAGGTGTTTTCCTTCTCTTGTGTTTCTTGCCTAGAGAAGTTCCTTTAGCATTTGTTGTAAAGCTGGTTTGGTGGTGCTGAACTCTCTCAGCTTTTGCTTGTCTGTAAAGGTTTTAATTTCTCCATCGAATCTGAATGAGATCCTTGCTGGGTAGAGTAATCTTGGTTGTAGGTTTTTCTCCTTCATCACTTTAAGTATATCCTGCCACTCCCTTCTGGCTTGCAGAGTTTCTGCTGAAAGATCAGATGTTAACCTTATGGGGATTCCCTTGTGTGTTATTTGTTTTTTTTCCCTTGCTGCCTTTAATATGTTTTCCTTATATTTAATTTTTGACAGTTTGATTAATATGTGTCTTGGCGTGTTTCTCCTTGGGTTTATCCTGTATGGGACTCTCTGTGCTTCCAGGACTTGATTAACTATTTCCTTTCCCATATTAGGGAAGTTTTCAACTATAATCTCTTCAAATATTTTCTCAGTCCCTTTCTTTTTCTCTTCTTCTTCTGGGACCCCTATAATTCGAATGTTGGTGCGTTTAATGTTGTCCCAGAGGTCTCTGAGACTGTCCTCAGTTCTTTTCATTCTTTTTTCTTTATCCTGCTCTGTAGTAGTTATTTCCACCATTTTATCTTCCAGGTCACTTATCCTTTCTTCTGCCTCAGTTATTCTGCTATTGATCCCATCTAGAGTATTTTTAATTTCATTTATTGTGTTTTTCATCATTGCTTGGTTCCTCTTTAGTTCTTCTACGTCCTTGTTAAATGTTTCTTGCATTTTGTCTATTCTATTGCCAAGATTTTGGATCATCCTTACTATCATTATTCTGAATTCTTTTTCAGGTAGACTACCTATTTCCTCTTCATTTGTTAAGTCTAGTGTGCTTTGACCCTGCTCCTTCATCTGCTGTGTGTTTTTTTGTCGTCTCATTTTGCTTATCTTACTGTGTTTGGGGTCTCCTTTTCACAGACTGCAGGTTTGTAGTTCCCGTTGTTTTTGGTATCTGTCCCCAGTGGCTAAGTTTGGTTCAGTGGGTTGTGTAGGCTTCCTGGTGTAGGGAACTAGTGCCTGAGCTCTGGTGGATGAGGCTGGATCTTGTCTTTCTGGTGGGCACATCCACGTCTGGTGGTGTATTTTGGGGGTGTCTGTGGCCTTATTATGATTTTAGGCAGCCTCTCTGCTAATGGATGGGGCTGTGTTCCTGTCTTGCTAGTTGTTTGGCATAGGGTGTTCAGCACTGTAGCTTGCTGGTCATTGAGTGATGCTGGGTCTTGATGTTGAGATGGAGATCTCTGAGAGATTTTTACCGTTTGGTATTACATGGAGCTGGGAGGTCTCTTGTGGACCAGTGTCCTGAAGTTGGCTCTCCCACCTCAGAGGCACGGCCCTGATGCCTGGCTGGAGCACCAAGAACCTTTCGTCCACACGGCTCAGAGTAAAAGGGAGAAAAAATGAAAGAAAGAAAGAAAGAAAGAAAGAAAGAAAGAAAGAAAGAAAGGAAGAAAGAAAGAAAGAAAGAAAGAAAGAAAGGAGGGAGGGAGGGAGGGAGGAAAGAAAGAAAGAAAGAAAGAAAGAAAGAAAGAAAGAAAGAAAGAAAGAAAGAAAGAAAGAAAGAGGCTATAATATAGTGAAGCAAAATAAAGCTATTGTAAAGCAATGCTATACAGACAAAATCTCACCCAGAAGCATATACATATACACTCACACACACAAAAAAAAAAGGAACAGGGGAAAAATTAATATATCCTGCTCCCAAAGTCCACCTCCTGAATTTGGGATGATTCGTTGTCTATTCAGGTATTCAGCAGATGCAGGCACATCAAGTTGTTTGTGGAGTTTTAATCCGCTACTTCTGAGGCTGCTGGGAGAGATTTCCCCTTCTCTTCCCTGTTCACACAGCTCCTGGGGTTCAGCTTTGGATTTGGACCCGCCTCTGCGTGTAGGTCACCTGAGGGCGTCTATTCCCCGCCCAGACAGAACGGGGTTAAAGGAGCAG
Organism: Eschrichtius robustus; assembly: GCF_028021215.1. NCBI lineage: Eukaryota > Metazoa > Chordata > Mammalia > Artiodactyla > Eschrichtiidae > Eschrichtius > Eschrichtius robustus. The sequence goes on along the minus strand of NC_090828.1, from coordinate 137,433,583 downwards.
CTGCTTCGGGGGCGCTGGCTCACTCAGGCCGCGGGGAGGGAGGGGTACGGAGGAGGCGGGGCGAGCCTGCGGCGGCAGAGGCCGGCGTGACGTCGCACCAGCCTGAGGCGCGCAGTGCGTTCTCCCGGGGAATTTGTCCGGGGATCACGGGACCCTGGCAGTGGCGGGCTGCACAGGCTCCCGGGAGGGGCGGTGTGGAGAGTGACCTGTGCTCACACACAGGCTTTTTGGAGGCGGCAGCAGCAGCCCCAGCGTCTCACGCCTGTCTCTGGGGTCCGCGCTGATCGCCGCGGCTCGCGCCTTTCTCTGGAGTTCGTTTAGGCGGCGCTCTGAATCCCCTCTCCTTGCGCGCAGCGAAACAAAGAGGCAAGAAAAAGCCTCTTGCCTCTTCGGCAGCTGTAGACTTTTTCCCGGTCTCCCTCCCAGCCAGCTGTGGTGCGCTAAACCCTTCAGGCTGTGTTCACGCCGCCAACCCCAGTCCTCTCCCTGCGATCCGACCGAAGCCCGAGCCTCAGCTCCCAGCCCCGCCCGCCCCGGCGGGTGAGCAGACAAGCCTCTCGGGCTGGTGAGTGCTGGCCGGCACAGCTCCTCCGTGCGGGAGCCTCTCCGCTTTGCCCTCCGCACCCCTGTGGCTGCGCTCTCCTCCGTGGCTCCGAAGCTTCCCCCTTCTGCCACCCGCAGTCTCTGCCCGCGAAGGGGCTTCCTAGTGCGTGGAAATCTTTCCTCCTTCACAGCTCCCTCCCACTGGCGCAGGTGCCGTCCCTATTCTTTTGTCTCTGTTATTTCTTTTTTCTCTTTTGCCCTACCCAAGTACGGGGGGAGTTTCTTTCCTTTTTGGAGGTCGGACGTTTTCTGCCAGCGTTCAGTGGGTGTTCTGTAGGAGCAGTTCCACGTGTAGATGTATTTCTACTGTATCTGTGGGAAGGAAGGTGATCTCCGCGTCTTACTCTTCCGCCATCTTCTCTCCTCCTTGCAAAAGCTTTTTAGTGATGTAGTCCCACTTGTTCTTTGCTTTTGTTGTCTATGCTTTTGGTATCATAACCAGAAACATCATTGCCAAGACCAATGTCAATGGAATTTTTCCCTTTGTTTTTTTCTAAGAGTTTTACAGTTTCAGGTCTTACATATACTTTAATCCATTTCAAGTTCATCTTTGTGAGTGGTGTTAAGATAGGGGTCCAATTTCTTTCTTTCTTTTTTTTTTTTTTTTTTTTTTTTACAGATGGGTATCCAGTCTTCCCAGCACCACTTATTGAAGAGATTATCCTCTCTATTGTGTGTACTTGGTGCCCTAGTCCAAGATTAGTTAACCATATATGCATGAGTTTATTTCTGGGCTACCAGAAGTCCCTTTAGAGTCTGGACTTGAGTCAGGTGTTCATGGGGATCCACTGAAGAATTTTAAGGGAGTCAATTTTAAAGCTCCCAGAACATGAGGTTTGAAGACTACATGTCCAGTCACCTCACACTACCAATGATGAGACGAAAGCCCAGAGAGGGCAGGAAATCACCCAAGGTCACACAGCAAAAGGGCTCAAGAGAAAAAGACCTCACACACAGGCTTCCTCTCCCCCAGCCCAGCACTGTTTGTTGAAAAGAACCATCCCACTCTGCCTCTCCTCTCCTCACCTATGCCAGCTCCAGCTCCTCATTGATGAACATAATTGTTTAACAAACTTCTTTTAAGGTTTTCTACTAATTTGGATGACCTTCATTTCTTTCTCCTGAAAATCCTCTGACAGTCCACTGAGAAGGGCTGAATATTCAAATCACCCCGGTTGTTCAAACAGGAGCCACTCTTTAATTTACTTACTTGAACCCTGATTCTGCTCTTTTTCATTCAGAGTCCCCTGGATTTGAGACTTGGGTGAAAGATAGAGGCTTTAATTGTCTTGACCGTGATAAAGATCTCTCACAGATCTTCATCATTTGGGAGCTTTGTGGGATCCCACAGGTCACAGGAAGCCAAACGACTTCACACACACACCCTTTCCAACCAGGAGCCTCCAAAGCCCAGTTCCCAGCACCAGTGCCCCCCACACACACACACAGAGTCAGATGCCAGGGCATCCTCTGGCCAAGTTCAGCTCTACCCAGCTCAGCTCATGGCTCATGAGTACCAGACCTGGGCTGGGCTTGGGGGCCATAAAAAGAAATAAAAGAGCCTCTGTGACAAGCATTTCGGAGCATCTCCCCAAGTCATAGGCACATAGATGGGTAAACAGTGAGGGGGACACATAGTACAAGTCCAGGGGCAGGCAGCATAGGGGAGAGTGATTATTTTAGCCCTGGGCTATCAAAAAAGGGAAACCTTGTGGGAGTTGAGGATGATGGACCAGGTGTGACAGACAAGTTCACAACAGAGAAGCCTTGTTTACCAGGGGCCGATGATGACGTCCTGAGTCTCCTGGGAGTATGTGAGCCATGCCTGCTTCCAGGATGCCCTGTGTCTGGTAATGGGAGGAGATTGGGGGTGTCCCACCTGACATTAGCCAGCAGTGTAGGTTCCTGATTGAGCTCTCCCACCCAACCCCAAAAGGTAATTGGAAACAACAAGGCGGTTCCCTCATGTGGTAGTTTCAAAACCCATCTGCATTCCAATTCCAGACAAGATGTAATAAATGCATTTCTCCCTATTTCTCCTGCAAAACACAGCTAAAAATCTTGGATGTTACATATAAACCAAACATAAGCAAACTCTGCAAGGTGGAGCAAAGAAGACTGCAAGGAACCTTGAGGAACAACACAGACATAAGTTCCCGGGGTTTCTTTCTGCATCTACCCCAGACGGGGTGCTGGAGAAAGTGGCCATCCACAAGTATCAGTGGGCACAGGCAAACAAAGCCCTAAGGAAAGCATCCTCTCTCTAGACAAAGGACCAGGAGAAGGTCAGCCTAGCAAAACAGAAAACTTTGACACGATAATTGCCCTACTGCAGCCAAAGAGAAAAAATTTTGGCCTCGCTCCCACCAGCAAAATGGGGAGTTAAATGGGGGCTCAGGACTTTCATGCCCACCTGCAGTAATGAGTCTACCCCACACCACTGACGGTGTCACTGGTGTCTATGTGAGGATCCTGGATTTCTGCCCCCACCTGGTAGTAAGGGGGTACCCCTCCCCACCATGCTGGAGTGTGTCACAAGCGATCTAGTAGGAATCTAGGATTTCACCACCATCTAGCAGTGGGAGCTCACCCTCAACCCCTGCTCTGCAGGGCCAGGGGAGACCACCTGAAAAGGTGCCCTCCCACCCTGCCAGCAAAGACTAGGCATCCCTCCCCACACAGAGTGTCCACAGGGGCCATGTGAGAACCTGGACCCCTCCCCGCCTCAACAGCAACAGGACAGCCTCCCCCTATCCCACCAGCTCAGAGCCGAAGGAGGCCTGCTAGGACAGAAGGTTTAAATAAGATCCAGTCTGATGATACCCAAAGTACCCAGGGTTCAAGAACCCAGAAAATCCCAACTTGAATGAGAAAAGACGATCAAATGATACCAACACTAATATGCCACAGGTTTGTAATTAATCTGAGAAGGATTTTAAAATAGCCATGATAAACATGCTACAATGATGCTACAGAAATGCAGTTATGAACATATTTGAAATAAATGAAAAAATAGAAAATCCCAGCAAAGAAAGAGAATACCCAAAGAAGAACCAAATGGAAATTTTAGAAGTGAAAAATACAATCACTGAAGAACAAATCTCAATGAATGGACTCAAAAGTAGAATGGAGAGGGCAGAGAAAGACTTGGTGAACTTGAAGATAAAATAGAAATTATACAATTTAACAGGGAGAAAATAGAGTGAAAAAAACAAAGAGTGCTCGGTGGCCTGTGGGAATACACCAAAGGTCTGACATCTGTGTCATCTGAGTCCCAGAGGGAGAAGAGATAGAGGGTTGGACTGAAAAAGTATTGAAAGAAATAATGGCTGAAATTTCCACAAATTTGGCAAAATATGTAAATCTACAGATTCAAGAAGCTAAACGAACAGAATAAACCCAAAGAAACCATGTCAAGCATATCATAATCAAATTCCAAAAACTAAAGACACATAAAAAATCTTAAAAGCATCAAGAGAGAACCGACACCTTACCCTAAGGAATAGTGATTCAAATGAGAGCAGATTTCTCCTCAGAAAGCATGGAGGTGAGAAAGAAGTAACACAACATAATTCAAGTGCTGAAGGAAAAGAACTGTCAACAAGAATCCTAGATTCAGGAAAAAAAAAAAAAAAGCTTTATGGGAAAGCAAGATATTCTCAAATGAAGGAAAATCAAGAGAATTTGTGCCAGCAGACTCACCCTAAAGAAAAGACTGAATAAAGTTCTTGAAACAGACAACAACATGATAAAAGAAAGAATCTTGGAAAATCAGGAAAGAAGAAAGAACAACAGACAAAATAAAAATATGTGTAAATACAATAACTTCCCTTCTTCTCTTGAGTTTCATCAATGTTTGATGGTTAAAACAAGACCTCCATCATGGTCTGATATGGTTATGAATGTATCCAGAGGAAATATTTTTAAATTATGTTATAAATGGGGGAGGATAAAGGGTCTTGAAAGGAAGAAAGTTTGGTACATTTCATTTACACTAGTAAAGTGTTGATACAGTAGACTGAAATTTGTAGCACTAAATGCTTACATTAGAAAAGAGAAAAAGACTCAACTCAATAAACTAAGCTCCCAGCCCTAGAAACTAGAAAACATTTTAAAAGATCAAAATAAACCCAAGCAAGCAGAAGGAAGGAAATACCAAAGGTAAGAGCAGAAGTCAATGAAATTGAAAACAAAACAGTAGAGAAAATCAATGAAACAAAAAGCCAGTTCTTTGAAAAGATCAATAAAATTGACAAAGCTTTACCAAGACTGACCAAAAACAAAAAGAGAAAAGAGAAAAATTACCACTATCAGGAATGTTACAGGAGCTATCACCACCAGGACCAGAAACTGTAGCCATCAAAAGTATAATAAAGGAATACAGTGGAAAACTCTCCACACATAAATATACAATGTAGGTGGCACAGACCACTTCCTCAAAAAGCCACAAAGTGCCCCAACTCACTTAACATGAAGTAGATCATTTGAATAGCTGTGTAACCCTTAAAGAAATTGAATTTTTAAGTTAAAACTCCCAAAAAAGAAATCTGCTTTCCTAGATGGTTTCACTGGAGAATTCTACCAAATACTTAAAGAATTAACACCAATTCCACACAATCTTTTCCAGAAAATAGAAGAGGAAGGAATATTTCCCAACTAATTTCGAGGCCGGTATTAACAAAATAAGACAAAAAGAGTACACAAAAATAATTACAGTCCGATATTCCTCATGAACATAGATACAAAAATCCTTAACACAATATTAACTAATAGAATTCATAAATAAACCCAATAAAAAGAATTCTACACCATGATCAAAGGGGGGTTATTCCAGGTATGCAAGGCTGGTCAATATTTGAAAACCAATCAATATTAATTTACCATATTAATAGACTAAAGAAGAAAAACCACATGATCATGTATCAGTTGATACAGAAAAAGACCTTGTCAAAATCCAATACCAACTTATGATAAAAACTCTCAAAAAACCAAGACCAGAGGGAAATTTCCTCAACTTGAAAAAAATTATCTATAAAAACCCTGTAGCTAACATTAAACCTAATGGTGAAAGACTAAATGCTTTCCCCCTAAAATTGGAACAAAGCAAGGATGGTCACTCACCACTGCTATTCAACATCATACTGGAAGTTGTAGCCAGTGCGACAAGGGAAGGAAAGGGAAGGGAAAGGAAGGGAAGGGAAGGGAAGGGAAGGGAAGGGAAGGGAAGGGAAGGGAAGGAAAAGGAAGGGAAGGGAAGGGAGGGGAAGGGATGCAGATCAGAAAAGAAGAAGTAAGTTATTTACAAGTACCATAATGGTCTAGGCAGAAAAGCTCAAGGGATGTACAGAACCACTGCTAGAACTCATAAGTGATTTCAGCAAGGTTGCAGGATATAAGCTCAACCTACAAAAACCAACTGTATTTCTAGATACTGGTAATGAACACATGGGAATCAAAACTAAAAATACAATACCGTTTACAACTGTGCAAAAAAATGAAATATGTGTAAATCTATAAAACAGGTACTTGATTTGTAACTGAAAACTACAAAACACTGATGAAAGAAATCAAAATCTGAAATGAAGAGACATACAGTGTTCATAGATTAAGTCAATTGAGTAAAGATGTCAATTCTCCCCAAATTGATCTATAGGTTTAATGCAACTCCTATCAAAATCCCAGCAAGAATTTTTGAAGACATAGACAAGATTATTCTAAATTTTATTTGGAAAGGCAAAGGAATCAGAATAGCTAAAACAGTTTTGAAAAGAAGAATACTGTGGAAGGAAACACTCTACAGGCATCAAGACCGTGTAGTATGGGCACAGGGACAGACACAAAACAGGTGAACAGAATAGAGAACTCCAAAATACACCCACACAAATACAGATAAATGATTTTTGACAAAAGTACAAAAGTAATGGATGAAAGCGTTTTTCAACAAACGGTGCTGGAGAAATTACATATCCATAGCCACAGAAAGAAAAAGAAAAATACCTTGACCTATACCTCCTGCTTAACTCGAAACAGATTTAAATGTAAACATAAAACTATAAAACTTTTAGAAGAAACCATAGGAGAAAATCTTCAGGACCTAGGACTTGGGGAACAGTTAGACTTGCCCCCAAAATCACCATTCATAACAGAGAAAACATGAAAAACCGTACTTCATCAGATTTTAAAATTTTTGCTCTGTGAATGACAAAAACGAGCTAGACTGAGAGCAAATATTTGCAAACCCCGTATCTGACAAATATCTTGCTTCTAGACTATATAATGAACACTTTTTTTCAATAGAGTTGACATAGGGGTTGGGAGGGATGTCAACAAAAATCAAGTAAATAAATAAAGAAAAAAATTTTAAAGTGATATGAAAGAATAAAGCAAGGCTAAAGAATGCTATTTATATATAATTTATAAAACGTTAAGTTTAAAAAATTTTTAAGTATATAAGTTATATACGTATAAATATATAGAAATTATGTATATAATTTCAGTAGTAAAAATAACAATCCAGTTCGAAGATGGGCAAAAAACATGAAGACACATTTCACAGAACAGGATATACAGACAGCAAATAAGCATAGAAAAGATGTTCAGGACACTCACCCCTGGGGAGACTCAGTCAAGACCAGGACAGCTAGTCACCCCCTGCATGGTCTCCCCCCGACCCCGACCACAAGGTTCTGGGTCGCAGTTGCCCACCCACTGGAAAGTAGAAATGAAGGGAATGAAGAGACCCTCTGTGACCATCATCATGTTGCGCGGGAGAAAACACGAGGGACCAAGGAAGCCAGTCCAAGCCCTGCCGCAGGACCAGCAATGCCCTTCCATCCATTTACATTTTTACCACGCGGGCAGGGCTGGGTGCCAGCAGCTCTCCCGTCCTGGCTGGCAGCCTCCCAGCATGCCTCATCTTTTTCCATGACTGTTTATTAAGCAAATTAATAACCTGGCCCCAGAAAAAAAAACAAAAACAAAAACACAAGTTCCTTTTCTTTTCTTTTTTTTTGTTTTTTTTTTTGGCCACATGGCTCTGGCATGTGGAATCTTAGTTCCCCAACCGGGGATGGAACCCAGGCCCCCCCGCAGTGGAAGTGCAGAGTCCTAACCACTGGACCTCCAGGGAAGTCCAAAGCGCAAGTTTCAAGTGCTGAATGTGCTGTCGTAAGGATGCTTGGCAGGAGATGCTGTGCTTCCTACCTAGAGAGAAATGGGCCAGAACTGGGCCAGATGTGCAGCGGCCCCACAGGAAGTGGGAAGGAATGGGGGATTTGGTGGTCGGACAGACAGAGGCCCAGAGCCACCCCCGGGGAGCCTGGTGGGAGGAGCAGGAGACGTCTGAGCCCAGATCCTGGCAGAGAAGCTTCACTGCCATGTGACCTGGGGGTCCTTCCTTCCTTCCTGGGAAGCAGCCATGACGAAAGACCCTTGCACTTAGCTGCACCGACACAAGACACAAGCTGGAGGTGGTCGAGGACAGGCAGTGAAAACTTCCTGGAATGTACTTCTGCATTCTTTTCATTCAACAGCATTTGTCAGGCACTGAGGCACCCCCTCTGTCTGGTATTTTAATCCCGTGGTTTTGAAGATGAGAATACTGGGGTCAGAGAGCATAAGCCGCCAGCTTATCCCAGGGCTAGAGGAAGGCAGTACTGGAAGCCAGATCCTCAGCCCCCCAAGGCCTATCCAGTGGCCTTAGCCTCGGAGAAAAAAGCAAGGAAGGATGGACAGAGTCAGGACCTACCCACTCCCAGGTCCCTGCAGAATGCCCCAGCACTATCTGCTCTAGAGGAACGCTTGTCAACTCCAACCCTTGTGAGGACCCATTTAAGAATATTCAAAAGATGAAGATACGCACTTTCCAACCAAAACCTTTAATGAAATCATCCCTGGCAGCATAAAAGGGTTCTTTGCTTTCAAAATTCTTTTTGTAACAAAGGTCCTCCTCTAATGCACTTACACTTTGAGCCAATGTCCTAAATTCTTATTTTTTGGGCCAAGCTCTCCAAAAGCTTGTGTGATCCAAGGCTGTAGGCCCTGCGAGGAGTTCTGTCCAGCTGCCCCTCTCCTGAGACCCCAGCGTGGAGGACTCCCAGCAAGGATCCGATCAAGAGCCCTCTCTGGCGCTTGTTACCCCTAGAGAAACCCTAACTTCCCGGGCAGTCAAACCCAGCCTGGCTCCCTTGAGCCTGTTGCCTGCAGGGGGACGGCGTCAGCCACGCTCAATTCCCAGCAAAGGGAGGGGATGATCGTTTACTCTCTCAGCTTAGTTGAAACATATCCAGTGCACCTTGGGAACATCTGCAACTGAAATTCAGCTGCTTAAAATCTCTCCCGTAGAAAAGGACAGAAACTCTCAAGACCAGGGGCACCAGGCTCCAGAGAAAAGCCTGACACAGACAGATCATTTGTCATCTCCCTCCTTTGCTGAAACTGTTGTCATTCCAAAACCTCAAATTGAATCAGGTTCCCTTATACTCTTTTACATTTTGCAGTATAAAAACTGGTCCCCCAAAAAAACCTCTTTCTTGTGTGTTACCTTATTTGACTGTTAACCTTGTGAGGCAGGTATTATGAAGCCTCCCTGACAAGAAGGTACCAAGGCTCAGAGAGGTTAAGGGAAATGTCCAAGATCACACAGCAAAGTAGCAGCCTTTGGACCCACATCTGCCTCCATGCGGTGCTGGTCCCACTGCCACAAGTAAGGCCTGCCCCTACCCAGGGCCTTAACATCCTGTCCTCAGCACCAGCTGCTTTCTTTCTGAGTGGGCAGCTGGCAGGCCAATATTTCAGTTCAGTTAATAACAGGTAAGGGAGCCCTGACTGCCACAGAGAGAACAAAAATCAAAATTAAACTAAACTATAATGGAAAAGAATATTTTTTAAAAAGAATGTATATATATGTATAACTGAATCACTTTGCTGTACAGAAGAAATTAACACCACATTGTAAATCAACTATATTTCAATAAAAAATAAAAATTTTTAAAAAGCTAAACTAAACTAAACGTTGGGTTTCAGGCTCCCAAATTCTAGGTTGCAAAGGGTAAAGGAGAGCCTCACTTACAAGGTCCAATCCTCACTTCTGATTAGTCTCATGAGCATGCTGACAGCTTGTGAAAAGGGACCCTCAGGTGAATCTCTTTTGCTAATTGCTGATCTGGCCCAGGGTCAACGTGGGGATCCCCTGCAGGTCTCCTTTTCAGGTAAGCTGCACTCAACAGATATCCGGGAACTCAAGGCAGGCAGGCAAGGGGAAGACCAGGTCAGAAAAACAGAGAGAGGCCGACTCAGAAGGCTTCAAACCCTGGGGGAAGTCTGGGGGGTCTCAGAGAAAAGGAGCAATCACCCCGCAGGAAGATGGGGTGAATGGCACACACTGCCAGGCCCGGAGGGAAAACATCAGGAATGTCTCTGACTCCCGATTCACAGGGAGGGAAAGTCTCCTGGTAGGGCCTTCACCAGTTGTCTGAGTCCAGGTTTCAAGTTTGGGGCACATGAAGCTAGCACATCTCCTTGGAAAAGTCACTTCCTGTAAGTCCGTGGAGGACACCAACATGCTGCCCCGTCGCCACGTGTCCGGGGTCATCTCTGGCACAGACAAGCAACAAAGGCTACTGAACGCAGGAGGGAGTGAAAACCAGCAAGCCCTGCTACCCCGGGAGGGGAGCCTTAGCAGCCGTTCTACAAGCCTCTGCCCAGAGATCCAGCCAAGAGCAGCCTGGGGCAGGGCCCCGGAGCCTTGCCAGATCCCGACTGACTTGGATTCAGGGTGGGCGGGACACCCTCAGGGGTCCCCATCCATACAGATAAGGGCCAGCCCCCGACACGTGATTTCCCCATAGACCCTTCTTACAGTTTTTTTTATTTTCATAGTCTAGGAAAGAAAATATTATGCATTTGTTTCTTATTAATTTACACTCAAACCATTAAAAACAGGTTTTACAAGAATTTTTAGCATCCACAAATCTCTCTTTTTAACCCCTTACAAGTCATTTAGTACTCCTTTCTCGAGGAAGAGGCAAATGTATTTTTGCCAAGAATAAAGTCCTCGATTTAATTTTGGTTCAGCATTTAGTCTCAGGCTGATAAACTCCCAACAGGTCTTGGACAGGCTGAGAAAGGAAATTCTCCCTCAGCCTCAAGGCTCCAAATAATAGCCCAAGATTGTAAGCAGCAGGATTTTCACACATGGACACACACAAACACACAGAGCCAAACAGAACTGAGGAATAAAGACTGGATAGGCTTCTACAGGGGGGATTGGCCCCCTCCCACCAGTAGAGCCATACTCGGGAATCTAGATGGAGATTTTCAGCTGAGGCACCTCACACCCTGGAGAGCTGCAAGCCCCTCCATGGGAGATGGAGCATGTACAGACAGGCAGTGCTGGTCAATGGAACCTGGGCTCTCCGAGTGCTGTAGGAGGTGGCAGGCAGCGTGGTGCCAAGCTGGCAACAAAGGAAGACTACACATGTGTGGAACAAGGAGAACTCTGCTTTGTGCACAGACAAGAGAGCTTGGCCATGCAGTAGACCATGCACCCAGAGAGCCAGCACCAAAGGACCACCAAAGGGTAGGTGGAAGAAAGGCGGGTAATTTTGCTGGTGCAGATGGGTGTCATAACCCTGTAGCGATTACTGAACTGAAATTGTCCCTGATTTGTGCACACTTAGTGTTATGAACTGAATGTTAGTGTCCCCAAGAAAATTCATGTGGTGAAGCTCTAACCCCCAGGGTGATGGTATTTGGAGATGGGGCCTTGGTGAGGTAATTGGGGTTAGATGAGGTCATGAGGGTGGGGCCCCCATAGTGGGATCAGTGCCCTTATGAGAAGAGACTCCCCCACAGAGCTCACTCAATCTCTCTCTCAAGCACACCCTGAGGAAAGGCCATGTGAGCACACAATGAGAAAGCAGCTGTCTGCAGGCCTGGAGGAGGGCCATCACCACAACCCCACTACGCTGGCACCCTGATCTCGGACTTCCAGCCTCCAGACTGTGAGAAAATAAATTTCTGTTCCTTAAGCCTCCCAGTCTGTGGTATCTTGGTATGGCAGCCGGAGCAGACCAGACACTTAGTCAGAGACTTTTACTCCCTGCAAGTCCTAGAGTTTGCAAGCAAGCTGCCAGGACCCAAGAATGAAAACTACCAACCACACTGAGCATAAGGCTGCAGAGTGGACAGGTGAGTCTGTCCCTGTCCACAGCAGGTTTGCAATCTGCTTGTCATCCTGCCTGTGTTGCTGTTTCAGCGAGCATGTCTTCCCCTTCCCCGGCTCAGCCTACCCAGGACACAAGGTCCCTGCACCTTCACACAGCATCTCCCAGGAACCCAAGCCATCTGGTCTCTTTTCAGCATGACAGAGGGCTTCCCCAGACTGTACCTGGAGGTCCCTTTAGAATGTCCTCTGGAACTCTAACAGCACGAGGGCTGGGCTTACCCCCTGAAGGCTGATTCTGTAGCTATGGGAATCTGCATTTGGAGCAAGGGCCACAGAGGTTTCTGGTGAGGAACTGCTGATGAGACCTGACTTTGAGTCCCAGACCAGCCACTTATGAGCTCTGGGACATTAGGCAGTTTACACAAATTTGCTGAACCTCGTTTTCTTCACACCTACGTTACATTAAGAAAAAGGGAATCCTGGATGCATTCTTCTTCTTGCTGGAAGTAACCCTTTACTAATTCTTCCAGAGATGCACTGTGCACAATAGATTTCCTGGGTCCTTCTATGTCCAAAAATGTCCTTATTCTTCTATCACACAAAATTGATATATTAGCTGGGTATAAAATCCTAGACTTGGAGTTACTATTTTATTGTTTTTATTTTTGAAGGCTTTGCTCTATTTCTTATACCAGTTGTGTTAATGAGAAGACTGATGTCATCTGATCCTCATTCCTTTGTAGACAAAAAGTTTATTGTTTTCTTTGTTTTGGTTTTGCTTTTTCTAGGAGCTTTTATGACTCATTTCGGAAATTTCGACATTGGTGACCAACTATGGGACTTTCTTAGCTGTCCCATATTGCCTCCCCTCATTTCTCTCTATTCTTTCCCTCTGGGACATCTGTATAGAGGAATACTTGAATTTCAGAACCTATCTCCATATGTCAACTTTTCTTTCATTTTCCATCTCATTATCCCTTTGTGTTCTAGTCCAGTGCTTCTTAAAATGTAATATCCATACACATTGCCTGGGAATCTTGTTCAATGCAGATCCTGATTCTGAGACTGACTGCATCGCTAACAGCATCATCTCCTGGTGATGCTGATGCTGCCAGCCTGTGGACCACACTTTGAGCAGCAAGGTTCTAGCACATTTTCTCCACTTAGTCTTCTAATCACAAGACACTCTTCAGCTCTGCCTATTCTATCATCCAACCATATACTGAATTTCTCATTGCCAGAATCTCTTAATTCATTCTTTTTCATAACCACCTGTTCTTGTTTTATGGATGTGATAGTCTCTCTTATCTACTATGTCTTTTAAAGTTCTAATTTCTTTACTATTTCATTTTCCTGGGTGTAAGTTTTTCCATTCATGTGCTCATTTCTGATGCTAATGTATCTCTGGTATTTAATGATTCTTAATGGTGTGTTTAGCTTGTAGTTGATGCACAATTACACTGTCTGCCTCATAGTTTATGAACCTGCCTGGGGGCAGATATAGAGGTTTTGCAGTGAGGGGGGAGGGGCAAGAAGTACTATCAGGTGGAGATATCTCTACAGCTCCTTCTCTAAATTTGGGTAACCCTGTTTGTTATGGGTTAAATTTTGTCCCCCCGCCAAAATTTGTATGTTGAAGTCCTAACCCCCAGTACCTGAGAATGTGACCTTATTTGGAAATAGAATTTTTACACATGTAATTAGTTAAGATGGGGTCATACTAGAGTTGGGTAGGCCCCTAATTCAATATGACTGGTGTCCTTTTGAAAAGGGGAAATTTAAACACAGACACACACACAAGGAGAGAGCCATGTGAAGATGAAAGTAGAAATCAGGTGATGTTTCTACAGGCCAAGGAATGCCAAAGATTGCCAGCAAACCATCAGAAACCAGGAAAGAGGCATGGAACATAATCTCTCTCACCAACTCTGCTGACAACTTGATCTAAGACTTCCAGTCTCCAGAACTGTGAGCCAAGACATTTCTGTTGTCTGAGCCACCCAATCTTTGGCCCTTTATTAGGGCAGCCCGAGCAGACTAATATACTGTTCTACCCAGGCACCTTCATGCACCTGGGACACAACTTGTCTCTAAACCAAGACCCCACATTCCCTATTCCCAGTTGAAGACAGACTCCCCCCCCCCCCACCCATCATTGCTGCCTGGACCCTCCTGGCTGTTCCCAGTAAGGTGCCCCATGATTCCTTAGAGGTTGTACTGATCCCTGCCCCCTGTCACGTTTACCCATGACCAGCACTTTCCCTCAGCCCTGACTGCACACTGGAATCAACAGCCCACAGGCTGATGGGTCCTACTCAATCCAGTGCTGTCTGGTTCCTCTTGGCAGGGATTCCTCACAATTTCTGGTCCCCTAAGAGTTCTCATTCTTTCCTTTCTTTCTTTCTTTCTTTCTTTCTTTCTTTCTTTCTTTCTTTCTTTCCTTCTTTCTTTCTTTCTTCCTTCCTTTCTTTCTTTCTTTCTTTTGAACATAACTGCATATTTAGTTAACCTCCTTTTAAAATATCTTTTTTTATAATTTCTTGAGGGTGATGCTTATTCTCAGTCCACCATTTTGAAACACAAGTTGGAAATTCTTTCCCCAGGGAGACTTAGCCCAAAGCAGACTAAATTTAGAGATAAGACATATGCAAGCAGTTTGTAAAATGCAAATGTGTTATCCCTAGTTGATCCCAAGTACTGTCATATGCGTTTTATCATATTAAATGCAAAGTATTTCTCTTGTCCATTGCAGCGTGTGGGATGGAGGAAGTGATGTGGAACGTAAGGCTCTATGTTTGTGGCTTGTTCTCAGGCAGGGGATGGAGGACTGCCCTGGGCCATCCCTACCCCTGCTTTCCGCATGCCTGGGGGAGTGGTGCCATGTCTGATAGCCTGGTCCCAAAAAGATAGCCACTGCCCTGCGCCTGGACCTTCTGTGACCTAGATTCTTACTACCACCCAATCCAGGGGCCGCTGAGGACAGATCCTTGTTTCCTCTGCCTTTTGACACCCTGGAGCCAGGAGGGAGACCCCAGCACACGTATGTGCGTGAGTGGACACGTGCACACACACACATTAGTACTTCCCAGTACAAGTCAGTATAAACAAACAGCTGACATTTAACTGATCTTATTTCATCGTCTTATACCCTAAAGGGTTTTAAGTCAGTTCACAAAAAGACAAAATAATATGGGATCAGACAGAGGCAAAGTGGGAATCGATCAAAAGTGGGGGACACTAGCTGGAGCCCGGAATGAGGCAGCCCCGCCAGGAGGCCCTGGAGATCCAGACCTTCCTGATGGGCGGCCTCCACCAGGGGAAAGAGGAAACCGATCAGCGGCACTGCTCGGTGGGGACACAACATCTGAACAAATGTTTGTTATTCTTATTTTTAAATAGGCCAGAAAAAGCATGACAGATAATCCCAGGGAGACGCCAGGGCCTGATGACACTGGGGAGCCACAGTGTGGGGACACGTGTCAGAACACCTGCCTACAGCCCCTTCCCCCACGCCTGCCCCTCCCCTGACAGCTGCATCCGCCTCCACACTGGATGCCCACGCCTGCTCCCCCACCCCATCCATCCGCATCCCGAGCCTGAGCAAGGGGCTCTCTCACCACAAGCATCGGAGCCAAGACTCCCCTGCTCAGAGGTGCAGAGACCTCCCACTGCAGCCCAAGCTGACCCAAGCCCCCTGTGTCCTCTCCTGGCCCTCAGCCGTGCCTTCCTCGTGCCCTTGGGGCTCCAGCTCCTCCGGCTTCCCAGCTTCATCCCCCACAAGGAGCTTCCCGGTTCTGCTGGCTGACCCTCAGGACCTGCAGAGGCCCCGCAGTATCAGTGAGGACCTGTCCTTTGCAGGTAACGCTGCCACGGCCCAGCCGGCAGTAGATGACGCCTGGCATCCAACATGTGCTCCATAAATACTCACCCAAGGATTACAGTGTTTCCCAGAACCCGGCACAGCCCTGCATACAGTAAATGCTCAACAAGTGCAGCTGGACACACAAGAACACACTCCACCCAGAGTGCTGCAGGCACTCAGGAGGGCACCCTCGGTTCTCCAAGGGAAGGGCAGGCGGATGTGGGAGCGAGGCCCGGGCCAGCCTCCCGCGGAGGTGGCCCATGAGCTGGGACAAGCCAGGGAGGCCTTCCAGGCGGAGAGAAAAGGAAGGGCAAAGCCCAGAGGACACAGCCTGCTCAGGGGCAGCTCCCACCCGTATCCGGTTGCTGTCTTATCCTCATTCTACAGCGATAAAAGCCAGCGGTTCATTGGTGATGTTAAATATTCAGGAATTTTGAAAGCGTTGAAATCAGTCACGGTTGAATTCAGAAATTGCCAAACGCTGCAAATTATACAACAGATAGCCCCCCATCATGCTGCGCCTTCCCCCATGCCTTTGCTTTTCTAGGAAAGTTAAACATTTGAGAAGAACAGGCATTATCAACCCATTTTCCAATGAGAATATTAACTTTAGAAGTGCAGGCATGTTGTGGGATAGAAATGGATTATATAACACGAATTCTGACGCATCTGGGGCCTCCTCTGGGAGGAAATCTTCCCATCTCGTTGGACCTTCCTTCTCTAAGCCAGTGGCTTTAGACGATCAGGAACTCCTCCAGATTTTCTCATCTGTGGTAGGTTGTATTTTCCAAGATGCTGCGACACTGTCTCTGGTCGCACGTGCTCGTCTTGGCTTGGGATCCTGACACTCCTCCCATCAGATCATGGTGGGTCTCCATCTCCCTCCAATAAACTCCAGGCGGATCCGTGGGACCACCTCAAGCAACGTTGGACTGTGGACCTGACACTGTGTAATGTCCAAGGCTCTGTCATGAAAATGCCAGGCACTAGAAGTGCCTGTTCTCTCAGGTCCTCTTCCCTCTGGGAACCCAGCCACCATGCTGTAGGGAGAGGCCCACATGGAGAAGAAGCAGGGCCACTGACCCTCACCCCAATCAAGCGCCAGCACCGACCTCACCAGTCATACAGCTGAGCCCCCTGCAAGTAGCCCCAAGCCGAACCCCTCCAGCTGGAGCCACGTGGAGCAGAGATGAGCGGCCCCAGCTGAGCCCTGCCCAAGCGGCAGATTCCTGAGTAAAATACACAACTGTTCTGCTTCAGCCACTAAGGTTTGAAATGGTTTGTTAAGTAGCAAGCTGTAAGTACGATAATAGTCCTCATCAGGAAATTAGGAAGAAATAATAATACCCTCCGCATAGGGTTGCTATGAGGGTCCGTGAGGTAAGGTGTGGTAAGTGCCGAGCCCAGCACCTGGCTCCTGGCAAGTGCTCAGCAAACATGTGTCCCCACCTGCACCCCTGCACCCCGGGACTCCCATGCCCTGCCACCCCTGTGTTCCATCAGGCTTGCCTGAAGACAGATTTTGTCCTAGGACAAGTTGCAGACTGTTCTGCCCTAGTCTGGTTCATAATAAACCCTTGTCTTTCAGAGACAGAAAGATCTCAGGGATCTCCACGCAGGTCAGCAGACCATCTGCTTCCGAATACAGATTTTCCTGCCCAGACCTCAGAATCAGAACCACGGCAGGGC
This sequence comes from Eschrichtius robustus, assembly GCF_028021215.1. Taxonomy (NCBI): domain Eukaryota; kingdom Metazoa; phylum Chordata; class Mammalia; order Artiodactyla; family Eschrichtiidae; genus Eschrichtius; species Eschrichtius robustus. Next base: position 137,416,262 of record NC_090828.1, on the reverse strand, counting down.
CCGGGAGTCTGTATTTTCCACAGGATTCCGGCGCATACACGTGCGCACGTACGCGTGCACACGCACACACACTGACTCTTCTGCAATCTGCAGTCTACCCTCCACCCAAAGCCAGGTGGGCTCAGCTGTGTCGAAATCCCACTGCACTAGGGCCGCCTGCAATGGGCCAAACAGCCAGACCAAGGAGTTCACCTGGGACAGGAAGGGGTGGTGACAGCCCAAGCCTGAAGCCGGGCCAGTTTAAGCTCGGAACCGACTTCGCCACGTGATCTGCGTGTCCTTAGGCTTCTCGGGGCCTCACTCGGCTTGTCTGTACACTGGGATGAGCCTCTTGGGATGCCCGTCAAATGAGATGATGCAAAGACCTCCTGGCACGGAGAGGACATCTGGCAGGTATCAGGGTCCCCTCCCCATCTTGCAGGTCCCTGTGGGCTTTCCAGAGGACTTGCCATTATGACAGTCGCCGTCACCTGCTTTGACGTGGAGCTGCTGGCGTCCACCTCTCTCCCTAGAGTGGTTTTCAGCCTGGGACCGTGTTAGAATCTCTGGGGGACTTTTAACAATGCCAGGACCCAGGCCCACCCAGATCAAGGGAGTCAGCGTGTCCAAAGGGGTGTTTAAAAAACACCCAAGTGATTTTAATGTGCCCCCAAAGTGGCCCTAAAGTATGCACCTGTGGAGCGCAGTTACATATTTTATTCACCCTCAGGGCCTCCACACCTAGGCGAAAGCTTTTGCACTGCATATAAAAATAGTAGTTGAGATGAGGTCAGGTCAGAGCAGAGCAGAAAGAGACCTTCCCAACTCCCCTATGTTGGGGGCGCACCTTGATTTCTTGTGGGTCAGGCACTGCTTAACACTGGGCTTCCCGGGCTCTCGGAAGTCCGTGCACCTACCCTCGGACCCCAGTGCGAATGGGCCTGAGCGTGGCATCCTTCCTCGATGCGGCCAGCGAGCCCTGGCAGCAAAGGATGTTCACAGAGGGGTCTGCAGTGCTTTCCTCCCAGGCCCCCAGCAGAGGGGTGCAGGCGTTCGCCAGCTCAGGCCCACGCCGTGGCCTCAGTGTAAGGAACTTGGTGGCGACATATTTTTGTGAAGTTGGGATGCTCCCATCTTACTCTGTGGCCTCGGGTTTTGAGCAAAGAATAAGGACCCCCGGTGGGAGAGACAGTGTTCGGATTGCCAAACACCTCTCCCTTTGCTCTGGGCACGCGGCCAGACTCAAGTAGGCAGCAAACCCTGAGGGGGCCACGTGGGCAGCCCTGAAACACCCCTGCACACTCCATCCCCCCGTGGCTGTCACGGAAGCTGCTGCGTGGACACGACGGCAAAGCACTGGCGCAAGGCCCCAAGCCCCTCCCTCGGAGAGGAGCCGACGGCCTATCAAAATGCCATCTGGGACCCTCTGTGACTGAGAAATGATTGTCCCTGGATGAGGCCACTGCGATCCGGGATGTATTAACACCTCTACCATTGCGAGTGTTTCCTTAACTAGTCATCAATCCAAACAGCATCACAAGGGGCAGGTGAGTTGAATTATGTGGTCGTCTCGACACGGGGATGCTGGCAGCCACTACAGTAGGAGTCACTCCTTGGCTGCTGATCTGTGTCTGTCCCCAGGACATACTGAGGAGTGAAAAAAGCAAGGTGCAGCCCCTTGCGTATGGAAAACGGGCAAGAAGAGCACATTAGCTCGTACAGGAATGGAACACTGCTGGAAGGACGCGGAAGTCGGCGATAGAGACACCTCAGATGGGAGTGAATTGCGGGTCGGAGTGAGAGGGAGACTTCTCATCCACCTTCTGACTGCCATGCAATTGTTTTCACCACGTCTAGGTATTCGCTGTTCAAAACAAAACAAGTAAATGTTTTTTAATTTATGTTTTTGAAGTAGAGCTGATGTACAATGTTGTGTTACTTTCTACTGTACAGCAAACTCATTTGGTTATGCATATATGTACATTCGTTTTCATATTCTTTTCCATTATGGTTTATCACAGGATATTGAATTGAGTGAAAACAAGTAAATTTTTAAAACAATATTTTTAAGCAAAAAGAGCTTTTAATATAAACATATAGAATGTATAAAAATATTTTTTGTCAACAGAATTTTTTCAACAGTAAAAAAAATTTATCCAATGAGGAACCTGCATGACACATTGTTCAGTAAAGCAAGTCAAACATTTTAAAAATAAAATAAAGGGCACAACTGAAGAGAAGGCTTCCCCACATCTGGCCCTCCTGGCCCACATCTGGAAGTGCCTCCAACCAGCCCACGGGGACCCTGCACCTAAACCGCCCCACACGTGGCCAGCCACCGACCGAGCACACCTGCTACCCAGCTTTGCCCACCTGTTTGCTCAACACAAATGGGGGCTCCGTTAGTATAGCCAGGAGCCCTTTTGTTTATAGAAAAAACATCATGAGATTGTTGGGCTAAAGGATAAACATTAGAAGGACTAATATTAACAATGGCTTTCCAGGTCCTCTTATAAACACTTCACATGTACTAATTCACATAGTCCTTGATGGAGGAAATTGAGGCACAGAAAGGTTAAGTAATGTGCCCAAGAGCACACAGCTAGTGCAAGGCCAACCCGGCTCCAAACCCTGGCCCAGCCTAAGGCCCACACTCTGAAGGTAGCCGGTCACCGGTCAGCATCGTGATGACAAATGAAGTTCAAAGTTGCATTAGTAAGTGAAATATGAGGGAGACGTGCTCCCAGGAGCTCCAGAACCTCACCATGGAGCGTCCTGGTCAACAACAGTGAGCTCTGTTTAAACCTCGTCTCCACCTGTGAGTAGCTGTGCAGCCTTGGACAAGTCCCTCAACCTCTCTGGACTTTGGTTTCCTCATCCACAAAATGGGGAGAATAATAGGTACCTCGTCAAATCACTGTGGGAACTGAGTCAGACAAGGCCATGCATTTAATTAGTCAGCCGGTGCTGCACACAGCAGGTGTTTAATGAACGCAGGGTTATCTAGAGTGGTCCTTACCGTTTTCAAACAGGAGCTGTCATCTGTGTCTCAGAGGCTTTCACCCCCCACCCAGAGAGGCCCACGTGCTCAGAGCCATCAGGGACCCTTGGGCACAGCCATCAGGAAGCACAGGCTCCGCGGGACAGGGCAGCAGCTGCATGAGAGCCCCGGGTACCAGGCAGGGGCGAAGGGAACACGGGGCCTTCCAAGGACTGACAGCAGTCACCGCAGGGAGGAGTGAGGGGAACGCACACCGTCCCCTGTAGTTCAGTTCCCCTGTGAGTCTCAGTCCCATTTTACAGATGAGGAACTAAACTGCTGAGCTCTTAAAGCCAGAGTGAGAAGCTCTGTCCTGGCAGGGGCTCCCATGTCTGGCTGTGCTGGCGTGGCATCTTCACCATGAAGACGCCAGCTATCACAACTCTGGGGCTCACAGAGGCCCCTCCCCAGGACAGGTGCACCCCAGAGGCATGGCGTGGCTCTCCTCTGTGACAGAGTCGGCTGGGGGAATTTGCTGGTGGCACCCACGCTATGGGGTCCGCAGTTCACCGCACAGCCTGTGCCAGCAGCACTTGTGTGGGAGGGAGAGGAATGGGACCTGCACACGTGCAAAAGAGGTCCCAGGGAGCTCCTGTAGGTGGTGGGGGGAGGGCTGCAGAAGGGAAGGCTGGGGGCGGGTCCCCGCAGCCACGGTGGAGCGAGCAAAGCGCAGGGCGTGAGGCCGCACAGGGGACGACCCTCGCGCCCACCCCCAGCAGGGACTTTGCCTGAGAGTTGACAAGATGCTCAGGTACTGAAACAACAAGAACGCCCAACAATAGAGGTCGATCAGTGTGTTATAGTACATCCCTAGGGGAAGTACCATGCAGCTTTAAAATATTACTTAATGAATTTTCATGCCAGCCCAATGCTCTCCATCAAGTGTGCGCCTTCTCCACGCCATAAACTCTATGGCACATGGCTACTGGGTATCTGGGGACAAGACCTGAGGACGTGGAGGAGGGGACCAGAGAAGCCGGCTGAGCCCCCGGCGAGTCCCTCTAGCCAGCCCCCGCCTTGCCCTGGACCCCTGGAACATGAACCTCAGGACAGCCCTCCACTGGGTTCCAGGAGGGATTGAGAAGGAGAAGTCTCTCCAGGGTTCCACAGAGACCTCGGTGCAGCCACTGAAGTCGTGCGTTTACCCAGGATGGGCTTGTGGGCTCCAGTTCAGTCAGGGACCGTCCACAGACCTCAGTGTCGAGGCTTTGAACCAAGCTGAGGCCCACAGTGGAGAGAGCCAGGCCTCGTCCACCACCAAAGCCTTCAAAGGCTGGTGGGAAGTGTCCGCTGTTAATTTCAACCACATGGCCCATTAAGTTCTACATAGCCTCTTGCAAAACTGTTTTCCTCTCTTGATTTAATAAAAGCTGGAGCAGTGCCATCCTTGCTAGAGAGGCTGGGACCCAGGCTCCATGAAGGGAGGGCAAGCTGCCTGCACCCACAGACCAGGCCCCAGCTGGCACCTCCCGGGGGGCTGTGACGAAGCTTACACCAAGCTGTCCCTCGGCGCTGTGGTTTCGCGCTTCCGTTTCTCCTCCCCCACCTTCTTGGAGCACGTTGGGGTAGAGAAAGAGGGGCACAGAGACGAAAGGGCACAGCAGCCCTGTTCCCTGGAACCCAAGCTCAAGGAAAGGCCCCCCAAAAGGCACAGTGGACACGCCCCACAGCCAGCCTTCCCGCCGCCCTCTGGTCCAGGCTGCTCTTCCCAGGGCCTGGGATGGTTTCCCCCAAACTCCGGTGGGGCTTTTACTCAAAAGGCAAGTCTCCCCTCCTCTCACTCAGGAGCCTGGTCCCACCACTCCTCTGCGACAAGGGACAGTTCCCTGCCCGCATCCTAGTTGACGCTCAGCAGCATTAAACAAAACAGACCCTTTCCTCCTTCTGGAAGCGCACAGCTCTCCCAGCATCTGGAGAGCAGATCTCCTCCTCAGAGCCAGCGCGCCCAGCCAGCTGCTGGGAGGATGGGCTCGGAGCTGCACCCCCACCAGCCGCTGCCCCCAGCCCCAGAGACCCACCTCACCCAGGCTGCACTCCTGCCAGGGCTGCCTGCAGGCCACGGGCTGCCTGGAGGGGAGGCACAGAGGCTCAGCCTCTAGCCTCCACGTGGGAACGAGGGCCACCCCGCCCTGCAGCCCCCACAGGGCGGGCCGAGGCCTCCGCTGCAGCCACGCTTCAGCCAGCGCCTCCCTCCAACCCGCTCTCCCTGTGCTCCCCTGCCAGAAGGAATCTGCCAGGTGCCCATGTCACCGGGAGGGCGTGGGCACCCCGCCCGTGACTGAGGAGGACCAGGGCCTTGAGGAGCTCAGGGCTGGCTGTCCACACGGCCTGACAGCAGGAGGTGTTGCTGCAGCACCGCGCTCCCTGGGAGCCGTGGAGAGACCGGAGTCCACTCGGCAGAGGCAGGAGGCAGCGCCCAGCATCAGAAGCCAGGTGTGCACGCTGGCGCCACGAGATCCAAGTGGTGGCCCACAGCACCGGGACGGCAGAGACCTACGGAGACAGTTAAAGGACACGGAGTTCCCGGGGCTAGAGGGACGGGCCCAGATGGCGACCGCTCAGTTTATACAATCAGAATAAATCAGGGTTAGAAGATCAAAGACTGAGGACAAAGGCTCCACTAGAAAGCTCCAATTCCATGCCCAGTGTCAGGTCCTAAGCCAGAACCACTGACTGGAGGAGAGATTGCACCTCCAGAAGGAAGGTCCCCAAGCCCACGGCAAGGATGGCCAGCTGTCTTCCTCTGTCCTTCCCCAGGGGGCCTACAGCCATTCACTTGGGTAACCATGTGCTGATGGGAATGCCAGGCCCTCTGGGATCGTTAGACGTTGCTTCTAGGAATGTGTCCCACTGTCAGAGTGGGGTGTGTAGGGACCAGCCATCAGCAGAGTCCCAGCCCAGCTCGGCTCACACTGGGTGCACGGCATCCCTGCACTGGCCTATTGGTCTCCACCTCCAAGTGCTGGGGGCCCCAGGGTGTTCTCCACGCCCCTGTCTTTTCTCTCCAAGCCTTCCCTGCTGCCAAGAACTGTCCTTGATAAAGGCCAATTCTCTTCCACTTCCTGGACTGACCCTTTCCTCTCTGCTTCCTTCTCCTTCTCAAGAACCAAAGCCTCCAAGGCCCACTTCTCTGTTTCTGAGGAAAGCTGTTAGGGCGTGGACATTGATAGTCACCTCCTCATTGTAAAAACATACAGGGAAGGCAATATCGTAGTCCAAGAAAAGACTTTCTAATGGTGAACTTCAGGCAAAAAGGCAGAGCCATGAGGCAGTCAGGTGCTGTTGGGCAAAGAATTGCTTCCATATTTCTTTCAATGAGCACTAAATCAACATCTGGGGGCGGGGGGGAACTTTTGCCTTACACTCTCCTGACACCCTGTGCATATCTCTAGCACCGTGTTATTTAAAAGTATCTTACTAGGATGGTGAGCGGCCCCAGCAGCCCCGAGGAGCTCAGTGCTGGCTGTCTACACAGGCCTGACAGCAGGAGATGCTGCTATAGAAGCAGGCTCCCTGGGAGCAGTGGAGAGACCGGTGTTTCCTGCTACCTTTCCTGCGCCCCTTCCTAACTGGGAGCTTGCTCAGGGCAGCTGTATGACCCATTACTCTCTGGACTTTAACCTCCAACCAAGCACTGAACAGGCGCCCTGGGCCTGGATGAAGGGACAGAAATAGCAGGTGGGGTCCAGCGCCCCCGGGCCTCCCTCCCAGCCCGGAGGACACAACATAATCACGGCGTGCGGTTGCCACGGCCCACGTCTGTGTCCTGCACCGGGGTCTGCGGGCTGGGAGCTCTCGGGGGCTGGCGTGCCCAGGCCAGCCTGGCTTCTGTGGCAACCCCAGCCCAGGTCCTGGTACCCAGAAAGTGCTGGGGGAGACTAGCGGCCGGGCTCCTACCAGATACGTAAGGAATTACTCGCTTCCCTGAGGCTTCATTCTGAAAATATATTTAGTAACTTCTAAACAAAGCACACCAACCCACCCAGTTTTATTTGTTTAGTTAAATTAATTCTATTTTAATATTTCCATTAGCCATTTAATTTATTCTAAAACCTGGCACTGCAAAGTAATAAAACCCCTCAAATATTGACAGACAGTAAAGTAAATGTCGCCCAGCTACAACCATCTGTCTTTCCTCCGAATTCCTCAAGATGGAGGGTGTGCTGCCATCATTTATTTATGAGCCTGCCTGGGCCCATGGCGTCTGCTCTCAGCCCTCTCCCAGTCCCTGAGCCAGGGCTGCTGGATAGAACGCTCCGGAGCTGGTCACAGGGTGAGAGGGAAAGGAGGAAATGGCCTGGAGCGGAAACGAGAAAATCTACATAGCGGACAGAGATGGGGTGAGCCTGGCTGAAATCTAAAAGCTCGCTGTTCCCTGCCCCCGGCCCCAAGCCAGCAGCCCTCTGATGTCCTCGGAGCACTGACCCCTGCTCCCCATCCCCACCCCACCCCTCCCAGCCCTGCCCCTGGCCTGGAGACCCCTCCTCCTGCACCGTGCACAGCTGGCCCTGGGGTCGTCACAGAGGCAGGGTCTGACCGGGCCAACAGCTCAGAGCCCTGACCGCACCTTCCTCCCAAGGGTCTGCTTCAGCATTGGGGGTGAGGCTGGAACCCCAGCTCTGAGGGCACCTCCCTATGAGGCGGGCACAGCATGGCCTGAAGGCAAGTCCTCAGGCAGGACAGAGGACGGAGCCGGCTTCAAATCTTGGTCCCTCGATTCGAGAGCTGTGGAGCGTGGCACCGCCCCTTTCATTGGAGTGAGAGATGGGGTTCCCTGTGGGGCTCGAGATATGTCTGTCCGGCCCATAACGGGGGCCCGGGAGGCTGTGGCAACATGGCCCCAGTTGCCAGATGCCCAGCATCTCAGAGGGAAGGCTGTCGCCTGAGCCACTGCCGTCTGAGCCAGGGGTACAGGTTGGACGTCCCCCAGGTGGCGGGACCAGAGAGGGAGGCCAGGCAGCCCCGCCGGGCACTCGCACACATGCCAGAGTGCTTGAATGTACCTGGCGTTTACAAGGCACACATACTTACAGTACTTCCTGTGCCACCACGCCGAGCCAAGGCAGCCGCAAAGCTCCCCGTGCACGTGTCCGGCCGTGCAGCTCCAGCCGCCTCAGTCTTCTCCCTGCCTGCTCCCCTTGGCCCCCCACCAGGCTCCAGCAGCCTGGCTACCCGTTATCGTCTTCCACTGAAGACCCAGCTGGAAAGGGGAGGGGGCGCCATCCAGGAGCTCAGCCCTGAGAAGAGTCTGGAGGGGACGGAAGCCCAGGCCGTTCGTTTGTCCAGCCAGCAGGCGTGTCAGCCCCACGACTCGCTCCAGGGATACCAGACGCTTCAGGGTGCCCGGAGCCCCACGGGGAGACAGGCCAGCAAGGGAGGAGAGGCGCCTCTGTTTGCCGGGCGCTGCAGTGGAGTCCGTGCTCTGGCCGGCCTCCTCAGAGGACAGGAGACGCTCCCAAGAGAAGGAGAGGGGCCTGCAGGTTAGATGGGATCCAGGAGGAGAGGGGAGGGTCAGGGGAGGGGCCAGGGAGCCTCACACAGCTCGCTCAACTGGACAGAAGGTGTGAGACGGGGTCAACGTGGAAGGCCGAGACCTACGACTGGGAGGAAAGCCCAGACGTTAGCCTGCGGGCAACGGGGAGCCAAGGCTGGTTTCAGCCTGGGGGAGGGACATGCTCCCACTTGAAACTGAGACACATCCCTGGGGCAGCCGTGGAGAGCTGGAGGGACCCCGCCTAGGAGGAGAGGCTAAGGCGAGTGGGAGAGAGCAGACTCAGGAAGGGCCTCAAAGGTTCTCTGCAAACAAAGGCCTGTCATGCGCCTTTAGTCTGTGTGGCGCCAGGAGCAGGGCCTCAAGCAGGCAGAGATAGCCAGCCAGCCAGCACCGCGCAGGCTGGCAGCGGGGAGGGAGCTCTCTGACCCAGGAGGGGCCCCAGCAGAGTCGGGGAGCCCTTGGCCGGAGCTGTCGGTGAGGACCTGGGTTCAAGCAAGGTCTGCCACCCCATCCCTTGCCATAACTGTTCATTGGGCAGTTGCCGCGTGCAGGCACGTGGGGAGAGAACTGCCGTCCTGCCGGTCTGGCCAGAGCTCCCCTCGCACAGGAATGGGACAATTACATGACGCAGGTGACAACTCCAGGGATGCAGCCAAAGAGGACCGTGGTGCCTGGAGGCCACGGCGGGTGTGAGAGATTCAGGTCGGCAGGGAGGGCGGAGTCCTGCGGGCCCTGGTCCTGGCGTCATCGCCAAGCGGCTCCCGCAACCCTGCCACCAGAGGACACAGCATCCCGCCAGGGTCATCGTCACCCCACATCATTCTCATGACAGCCTTGCGTGTGAGGGAAGACGCCCAGAGGGGCGAGGCGCCTGTGGGAGGGCACACAGCCGGGGACTGCGGTGTCCGGCCAGCTCCCCGCTGCGCACCCCGCCCCGCCGACTCGCCCCTCCCGCACCCCACCACCCACCCCCACCCCCGCTCTGCCCTCGGCTTCCCCCGCGGCGTGTGCAGCAGGCGTCTCCCAGGCCCGCTTCACCTCCACCTCCCCACACGCTGCCTCCCAGAGAAGTGCCACCAAACACACCTTGGCAGCACCTCCCCCAGGTTTCATCTGCCTGTTTGGGTCTTCGATTATCTCGACAGGTTCTGCTGACGTCACCCCGGGGATTCACGCAGCCCCCCCGCAGCCCATCGGACCGGCAGCTCCAAAGGAGGAAAAAAGAAGTTGCGTGTTCACAGCCAGAAGAGTTCATAAATTTTCCCCAAATTACCAGATGTCTGTAATTTATGGCCAAGGCGAGACGCGTCAAGCCCGCAAGGAGCTGAGAGGTGGCGGCCGTGCCGCCACGGGCTCTGAAGGACGGTGGGGAGGGACCGGCCACAGGGACGTGGGCCCAGGGGCAGAGGTGGGAGGGACGCGCAGAGGTGGCACTTCGTTCAGTTCTTGTGCAAGGATGTCTGTGAGCATCGCAAACACGCACCTGCACGGGTGGGGCCTCGGGACGCCGTGCAGCCCCAGGGGCCACGGAGTGAGTGACAGCGCCCAGCCCACAGGAGCCCCTGGGATTCAGCATGGCCCTTCTTGCTGCAGCAGAAACCTAAGGGGCCCCGAGGCAGGGACGTCACCAAAGCTGGGCTGATGGCCCAGGGCAGCCGTGGATACCTGGGTGACCCAGCTCCCCTGCCTGCTGCACCGCGGGGCTCACTCACAGAGTATGCAGGTCAAGAGCTCATCTTTGTGCGAGACGGCCCAAAAGGGAATCCACAGTCAGCCTTGGTGCAGGATGTTGGGGGAAACATAAAGGCAAAGGTCTGCAAGCATCTCAGAACGCGGTCCTCCAGGACCCTGGCCGTTTGCCTCCCCATTTTCAGCTGAACACCCTGAGGTCTGGGCGGCCGTGACCTTTCCAAGTTCACACGGGTGGTAAGTGGTCAAGATGAGTTTCAGATCCATCCCTGATGGCCTAACACCCACTTTCTCCACCAGCTGCTTGCCCCTACACCGGGCGCCAATCAGGCAACGGCTCTTGGCAAAGTGTTTGTGTCACGGTCACGCCTTGTCTATTCCATCGCACATGCCAAATACTTTACTTTAAAAGATAATAAAGAAAAGGTCTCAGAGCCAGCAGAGAGCAGAGGGTTCCTCTCTGTGCACTCTTCACACGGACAGGCTGCCACGCTCAGCCAAAGGCCTGAGGAGGAATCTCAGCAGGACAGGCTGTGAGCTTGTCCACGGCCCCTGGCCACCAGCTTCGGGGATGCTTTCCAGCGCCAGCGCTCAGACAGGCGTGGAGCCGGCGAGAAGGGGCCCCAACCATCGCCAGCGAAGACACCATGGGGCCAGGGAAGCAGGTACAGCAGTGCCTGGGCCTCTCCCACTGGGGCACCACCTCCAGTAGGGTTCCCTGCCCCGAGGAGCTGTGATCTGCTAAGACTCTACTATTTCCAGACAACACAACTCCTGCAGCCTTCTCACCGTTAGGATGAGAAGCCATCTCAGAGAGGGAAGAGGGTGACCAATGGAGGTCACCAGAGTTACCGATGTTGAGGAAGCAGGCAGCCCGCCCGTCCTGGGAGCTGCTCTGAGGACAGTCGAGGGCACAGACAGTTTAGGAGCCGACGGGGCGGGAGGAGGGAGAAGAGATCAGGGCCAGTAGGCTTGATCTAGAGCATCCGCCCAGTGGCATGGCCGCTGGGCTGTCCTGGGAGTCCGGGCAGCTGGGAGTAGCTGAGCAGGGAGAGGTCCTCAGGATCAGACTGGAGGGGGCATCCCTGGAGGTCTTGGAGGCCAGCCTGGCCAGAGGCAGCTGCTGCTCCAAGCACAGGCAGGCCGGGTTCTAGACCTGAAGTCAGAGAAGTGAGATTACATTGTGAGGAGGCCAGAGGAGCCCTGAGTGACCAGAGCCCTGTTCAAGCCTGACCACAGAACCTCAGGCAGGCTGCTCAACCTCCCCGAGACTGGTTTTCCCCATCCGTCTGGTACCACTGAGAATTCCTGTCTAGCAGAAACAGTGGTGGGAGGAAGCCAGATCCTGTGTTCGCGCGTGAGACACGGATAATACTGCAACCCCTGGTTACTAAAGGCCTTCTCTGATGGCCTCCTGCATGCATGCGGCCTGACAGTTATTCCCATTTTACAGGTCAGACACTGAGGCTCAGAGAGAGAAGGCACCAGACAAACCCACAGAGCTAGAAAGTGACAGGCCCACAAAGCAGGTCTCCGGGCTCCAAAGACACCGCTCTTTCTCTTACAGCAGTCACTTCTTCAGCATAAGTCTGTTCCTCAAACCTCCCCCTGCAGAGATAAGAAGTGGGGTCATTATTAATCTCCAAATTTTCATTCCTTGAAACTCTGGGAAATTTTTCCAAAACTGCAGCAGCACATACAGGAGGCCAGGAGGCCAGGATGCGATGCGGCCAGGTTGAGAAAGAGGAATTCGTCCCCCTTGGACATTTCTGGGAGGGGTGTCCCTCTGTGCCCCTTGACCTCCTCACAGCTGCGAGAAGATAAATGTTTCATTATTCAGAGATGCCTCCTGCCAAGGCAGATCCAGGGCTGGCTTTGGGTTCTGACCACCCCTGACCTCACAGGTCGCCTTGGCGGTGACCCCAAATCCTCCACATTCCTCCCTCTCCAGGTCAGGAATGTCATCGGTTGTGCAAGGGACAGTTTCAGAGGCTCTGCCGGGCTTAAATGACAAGAGTCCCAGGGCAGGGATGGCTGACAGTCATGGAGTCCCCATCAATCTTCCCACAAGACGGTTCAGGCTCCGGCAGAGGAGGATTTACGGGGTGGGAAGGACACAGGACAATGCTACCCCGTCCGGGCCCCCAGCCGGCAGCCTCTTCCCACGGTCGGCACTGCTGTCCTGATGGAAGGGTCAGAAAGGCCAGCACAGGCACCTCAGTCTCGTGGGCTTACCAGTGGCTTCACTTGCTTTTTATTCTCTTCTGTATGTGTCCAAAGTCCCTGCAAAAAGTGCGCATTACTGTTTAAATCAAGGGAGGAAAGAAAATAGGTTGTTTTGTTTTGTTTGTTTGTAAGAGAGCTGTTCTCAAGTGCTAAAACCCGACAGGCATCTCCCGCCAGCCTGCAGGGAACATGGACCCGCGGCAGGGAGCCTAAATGTGTCTGATTTCCAAGGGAACCCACATCAAAAGCCCTTCTCATTCCGGGAACAAATGCTGTGCTGAGAACAGGCACAAACCTCCCCTAGAGAAACCCAAGCGGTATTCCAATCACAGCCCTGAATGCCGCCCGGCTGGCTGCCCCCATTCACCCGGCCTCCCGCTGCCAATCCCTCAATCCCCAGGGCTGCAACCTTTCCCAATCTCCCCTGCCCCACGAAGCTCCAGACAATCTGGGCCTGGCCCCTGGGCTCTGGCCTAGGTGGACGGGCCAGCGTCTGCACCATTTTGGTCAGAAAAGTCTGGGTACTTGGGAGAGGCCTTGATGGCCTGGGAGGATGGCACTCCCCACACAACTCCGCCTATCTGCCGGCCCTCTTACCCGCCTGCATGACCTTGGCAAGTTCCTGACCTCGCCATGCCTCGGTATCCCAATCTCTAAATAGGGTACCGAGAGCACCCCTCTCGTAGAAAGGAGTGAAGGAGGAAAGTGCTTAGTCAGCATCTGTCTCGTGGTAAGCGCCCATGCGTTCACTGTCACTGCTCTCAATATTCACATTTTACCCTGCAGCAAACAGGTATTGAGTGCCATCTGAGTCTTTGCTCGAAGCAGCTACCACAATGAACACTTGCTCCTTCACTGCCACCTTAGATTCTACCCACAATTTGGTGCGGCAAGACAAGAATTACCCTCACCACGTGAAAGGTAAGAAACCTGACTGTACCCATCCACTCTGCCCCAGCTTGTCATTCACCAGAGCCTCTGCAGGGCCTGCGCCACGCCAGGAAGAGTGCTAGACCCTGCCCTGCGCTGAACAACCTCATACTTTAACGCAAGAAAAATCAGTTGTTTTTAAGTCACTGGCCACCTGCAGCTGGTTAGTCAGAGCTCCCTGGAACAGCACTTGGACGTTACCTGTCAGTTCGGACTAAAAGTGCTCTGTAGTGGATTAGTGATGCCTGCCATGGGCACAGGAGGGGCCTGGAGTAGTGAGTCAGACACAGGCAGTGATTTATGATGGGGTCAGAATTAGAACCCAGATGTCTTGACCTCAATGTAGTGATCACAGGCATGGCGCCACCAAAGTGCCTAGAAATTATGTGTAAAGTTTTCATTTCCCATTTTAATGAGAATGTCACCATTTACTATGGACTAAATTGTATCCTCCCAAAATTTGTGTGTTGAAGCTCTAACCCCCAATGTGACTATATTTGTGCATAGAGCCTATAAGAAGGTAATTAGGGTTAAATGAGGTTATTAGGGTGAGGCCCTAGTCTGATAGGATTAGTGCCCTTATAAGAAGAGACACCAAAGGGGTCTCTGTCTCTCTCTGTCTCTCCATCCCTCCCTCTCCCTCTCTCTTTTCTTTTCTTTTCTTTTTTTTTTTTGCCACGCCACAGGGCTTGCGGGATCTTAGTTCCCTGACCAGGGATCAAACCCAGGCCCCAGCAATGAATGTGCTGAGTCCTAACCACTGGACCACCAGGGAATTCTCCCATTCTCCCTCTCTTCCATTCGCTCCTGCTACCTGAGGACACAGTAAGAAAGCAGCCATCTGCAAGCAGGGAAGACACACCTCACAGAACCCTACCATGCTGGCACCCTGATCTTAGACTTTGCTACTCCAGAACTGTGAGAAAGTAAATGACTGTTGTTTAAGACACCCAGTCTGTGGTGTTTGGTTATGGCAGCCTGAGTAGGGTAGAAGAACACACCATTTCTACACAATTGCTGAGCAATCAGAACCATGGAATGGATTCCCCACGTCTGCAGCTCTGTTCCTACTGCTGATTCTAACCTCCCCACAAACGTGAGCAGTCACTTCCTTTCTGGGAAGCCAAGGGAAGTCCCAGCCCCACCCCATGCCTCCTCCTCCTGTCCATGACCTTCCTCAGCACGAGAATCTACAAAGAAGTAAGAGATGCTCAGAGGCTTCAGAATAGCCCCCAGTTCACCTCTGCATCCTCAGAGCAGCCCCTTGGGCTCCAAACCCAGGCCCATCTCCCACTGCCCATGTCCGGTCCTCAGAAGAACCATCAATCCTGAAAGCACCCATCTCTTTCCCACCACAGAGAGACAGAGATCTCAGCCTCCTTGGTGGGTGAGAAGATTGAGAAGATCGGTGGCACCAGTTAAGGCCCCAGTCCTGTGCGTCTCCCTGGTGGGTCAGCCATAAAGTTCTGACTGTGACCAACCCTCACCCCTTCATCCAGCAGCAATGACTGAGTCAGGATGACTCATGCCAGCTTGGTGACTGCCACTCTGTGCCTGCAGGTCCCCGCCTGCTGCACCTCTCAGGGCTCATTCCCTGTCTGGAATGGGGCCAGAGGTGGTAGGTCCTATTCACGGGTCACAGAGGATATAAAGCACACACACAGGACAGTGCCAGTGCAGGTGGGCACTCCGTGGTGTTAGCTGTTATTGTGCTTGTCATGTTGCTCTTGTACCAGGCGCTTTTCACATATGGCCTCACTGAATGCTCCTGTCCTGTCACCAAATGCAAATTCATGTGCCCGACCCACAGTGAGGCCAAGCAAACTGAAACGTCGGAGTTTGGAGCCAAGAAAAGTTTATTGCAGAGCCAAGCAAGGAGAATGGGTAGCTTGTGCTCAAAAAACCCAAAATCCCCAGTGGTTTTCGGGGAGAAGTTTTCATAGGCAACATTTGGGGTGAGGGCTGCAGGGTGTGTAACTTTCTTCTGATTGGTTGGTAGTGAGGTGACAGGGTGGTGTTTCCAGGGATCTCCATCATCAGCCTTATGATTTCAACCCGTCTGTGGTCTCAGCATGTAGTTACCGTCCTCCACCTGGGTGGGGGCTAAGGCCACCTTCTGCCTGCAGAAGAACTCAAAGATATTGTTACGTGTATCCCTTGAGGGGGAACCAGGATCCTGCTTTAACCCTGCTCTACTGTTTCTTGACTGCTCCTCCCCTGTTTCTGCATTCCCTTACTTCCCTAATTAGCAACTGTTTGAACCTACCCTTTGGTACTCAGGGAAGGTCTAGGAGGCTGAAGCCTTTTTCCTACAGACAAGAAACAGGGGACACAGAAAGGATTTGTACCCAGGAGGACCCCACAGTGTCCTGCTCGGTTTCAAACTCTGCAAGGTGGTATCATTAACCCAGGAAGTGAGGAAACTGGGACTCCAGGAAGCTGAGGCCATGCAGGCAGTCTGAGAACCAGGAATGAACCCCCATTTCCAGAGCCCAGTGGGCAATGCTGCCAGACAGTGTGGGGGGCAGGAGTGGGGCAGCAGCCGCGGGATCCAACCTCACTGCGCCCTGACAGTCAGTGTGTGCTACCCAGGGCCCCAGGGAAGGGAATGTGGCCAGGGCCGAACAGGAGCAAAGGAGGGACGCGGTGAGCATTAGGAGCCAGGGAAGTGTCCCTTACAGAGAATCTGGGCGCCTGGCTGAGGAGGGTGCTGGGCCAAGAACCAGCCCTCATCACTCACTTGGAGCCCCTGGGCAGGAGCACAGAGAGGGGAGAGAGATGAGCATGCGTTTCCCTGGCTCTCGGGTACCAGACTCTTCTCACATTCTCCTCGACAAAGATACCACACAGCCTGCCAATCAGGACCACGACTGTCGGCAGCAGGGCTGAGCTCTCCCCTGACCCAGGGGCTCAGATGTGCTGCCTGCTGCCAGGAGTGCTGACCACCAGTCTTCCAGACCCTTCTGGAGATGAGGGAGCCAGACCTCCCCAAGCAGCTGACGGTGGCCTCGGCCTGCAGCGGCTTGAAGCAGGATTTCAGTTTCCTGGCCAGAGGCTGAAGTCAGGCCTCGGCAGTGAGAGTGCTGAATCCCAGCCTCTGGGCCACGAGGGCCAGTGGCCAGTGACAAGGCCCCTGGCCTGCTGGCTTTGCAGAGATGAATTTCCACAAAGAGATGGAAAGTAGTGAAACAAAGTGTCCATTAGGAGGAAAAAGAGTACGTGTGAATGGCCTCACAAGGGTGAGCTCAGAGAGAGTCACGCCTTCGTGGTAGTTTGAATCACTTTTATGGGGCATTTCTTACGGGTTTCCTCTAGCCAATCATCTTGCTTTGCCTGGCTCTGAGTCCGTATTTGGTTTATCTCAGGGTCCTCCCCTGTGAGTGCGCGCATCTCTAAGCCAAGATGGATTCCAGTGCAAAGGCCTGTGGGAAGGTTGACATCACCTACTATGGGGTGGTGCCCCCTCCTTTTTTGACCCCCAAGGAGCCTTTCTGCACATGTGTAGCTGGGAAGGTCTCCTTGCCTTGAGAATGAGAAATATGTGGTCTATTTATCTCTTATCTGGGCAGGACTCAGCTCCTCTCTGCCTCCGCCATCATCTTTATCTTGGAGCATCTGGTCCACAGGGGACAGACTCCAGCTGCTCAGCCTGGGGCCCATCTACCTCCTGCCTCAGGACAGCCAGGACCGAGAGAGAGAAGACAGCAGGGGAGAGGAAGGGCCCAGGCCTCCTGCCCCCAAGGGACATGTGACCATCACTTCCATCTCCACACATCCTAGGGCTTCAGCTGCTCAGACTTCTGCCCACACCCACCCACTACCTCAGGCCCCGGATATCTGTCTGGCCAGTCTGTGAACCACACGTGAAGCACCATTTTGAACATAAAGCATAGCATGTAAATATGAACTTTAAGAGTTCAACGCAGTTCCTCCTTTGAGGGTTTTCTCATCTACTGTCTGCCTTTTCAACAGCCCTGTAAGGTGGTTTGGAGAAAGTGCCATTTTGCAGGTGAGAAAATGGAGTCTCCATGTATGAGTCAGGGTTATTACTGCTGGATGCTGTAACAACCGAAAAGTCTTGCTTAATACAAAAATAAATGCTCATTCCTTATTTATTCAAACCCAGTGCAGATGCTCTAGTCTGTGACTCTCCTGGCCAGCTCCTGCCATTCTGGGAGGGCAATGTCATTGGGGGTCTTTGGGGTCTTCCCTTGGACCCCCTGCATTCTGCTGGTCAATCCCTGAAAGTGTGGAGAACCACACAGGATGTGGTTCCGCCAGGTCTGAAGGTGGGCATGCCCCTGGCCTCAGCCCACGTCCCATTGACCAAAGCACAGTCACATCACCCCAGCTTTACAGTCAGGGAGGCTGGGAAACGTAGTCCAGGTGTGCCCAGGAAGAGGAACTGGGGCTGGGGCATCAGGCCAGCTCCTGGCAGCCCCAGGTTAGATGCCCGGGCCTGGCTCCACTCATGCTACCACCCATCCTCCCACTGGGGCTCCCCACACACGTCCTCTCGGAGTCTGCTTCTGGGACAGGGGCTGAACCAAGACTGTCCAAACTGAACACCTACATGTGGATTTAGCTACAGGATGTTTGATCAATTAAAAACCAGAGAAGTGTAAAGAGACAGGAAGACATTTCAATTCACCTAAGAAGAAATTGCAAGGAGGGAGATTAAAACCACATTTAAATTACAGGAAAAAATAATTGGCAAAGTTCCTGGAATCCAAGTACGTTCCTGTAATGAGTAGAATTCTCCTCTCCTCAACTGCAAAAGCAGTGGGCCTCAGGTTCCAGGAGGCCCGACTTAATTACAGTCTAGTTGGATATTAAAGTTGCAGCTACTCAAGTTCAGCAACAGTTGCCTAATTATAAGGTCTCAGGAGGGGAGGTCTATAATCAGTTTTTCAAAGAGTATCTCCTACATGTAGCACCTTTCCACAAGGGGCCCCTGGAATCTTTCCAAATGTGAATTAACGTCCCTTCGGGAGGTCCCAGGCCTGTGAACTTCAGTGACTGACAAAATTTGGAGTCTCCATCAGCAGAATAGGTGTGACTCGGATACAAAAGTGTGAGGACATTGGTTCAAGGTCCAAACCACGAAAGGGGAGGAGCAAAGAAAACGTGTCAAAGGTAGAGGGGAGCGTGTCTTCCAGGGAGAGTGGGGTGGGGGTCAGGAGACCAGAGACCTGTCTCGGTTCTGGCCAGCTTCCATTTCCAGAACACTCAGTGTTCATGCAAAGAAGGGCCTCAAAATGAGTCAGTGGTAGGCTCTCAGGTTGGGGTGTCTGCACAGCAGAGGTAGGACATCCGGTTACAGGGAAGTTGGCTAAGGAGGCCCAGGCCCACTAGGCACCAGCTGAGTAGCCCTGGGTCTGGAAGGAGGACCTAGCAATGTGGGGGAAGTAGAGATGCTGCCGGGCAGGGAGGAATGGGGTGGGATCCCCTCTACCTCAGAAGGGAGGAGACACCTGAACAGATCACAATGACAATTGGGGAAGGAGCATCCCAGGGAACAGGGAAGCATCTGCAAAGAGCACCTGGAACAGCCTGGCCACTCCAAGAACTGCAGGCGTTTCCGGGTGACTGGTGGGTAAACCAGTGTTGGAGGCTGGGGAGGGACCAGCACGCGGTGGGGAGTCAGGGCTTCCCCTTACAGGGAGGGATTCCAGGACTGGCCCTCCCCTCACCGTCCCCTCACCCCAAAACATGGAAAGCATCCTCCGGCCCATGAAGAGGAGCTGCAGCCCTGGCACCTGCTGCACCCTCGCTCATCCACGACAACCTCTGACACAGTGCCCAGGTCCGGCTGCCAAAAACTCTCCAAAATCATCACCTCTACTGCAGACCAGAAGGTGTGCTTCCAGCTCCCACCGGCTTCTCCTCTGCAAAGGGAAAGTAGCTCCGAGGGAAAGTCTCAGCCACCTGTCCCAGCCAAGCAGCGAGCGGCAAGTCTTTCTCCCAACCCCTACCCCCAAGCCTGACCCTCCTCCCCCAAACTCTGCACACAACTGTGCCTCCTTGCAGGCCCCCTGAGATGTCCCCCTTCCGGGGACTTTCCCCGGGCAGGACTTCCAACGCCCTCTCTCCCACAGCCTTGCCTGCCCCACACAGGGCGCTCATCCGCCTGCCTCACCACCAGCACTGGAGAAACGTGGGTCTGTCCCCAGCACTGCACGGCCGAGGGACGGTGCCCAGCAGATGCTATGAACTAGGGAATGAACTAGGGAACTAGTGGAGAGCCGGGAGCTTGGCAAAAACACCGCCTTCCAGATGCAGAAACCTTATCCCCAAAATACTGTGTTCTTCTTCCCTTCCCTCACTCTTCATTCAAACAATTTTTTTTTTATGACAACATAGTTGTCACTATGACCCATGGTTTATTTGGAGCCACGGGACAGGCAAAATTTTTGTTATCTACTGCTATGTAACAAATTACATGGAAATTAAGAGCTTAAAATGTATTTTACATTTATTATCCCACAGTTTCCATGGGTCAGAATCTGGACTCAGCCTAGCCTCTGGTGAAGGGTCTTTCATGAGGACACAGTCAAGCTCTCAGCTGGGGCTGCAGTCTCATCCAGGGGTTTGACAGGGGGCTCTGCTCTCAAGCTCTCTCACGTGGTTTTTGACACACGTGGTCCCTTGCAACGTGGGCTTCTCCACAGGGCTGCTCCTTGACATGACAGCCCATATCCCCAGGATGAGTGATCCAACAGAGAGCAAGAGAAGGCACCCAAGACACAAGCTACAGCCTTTTGCAATCGAATCTCAGAAGTGACACCCCATCCCTTTGGCCGTGTCCTGTTCATTAGAAGTGAGCCATGAAATCCCACCCACATTCAAGAGGACATTACACAAGGGTACAGATCCCAGGAGGAGGGGATTCTTGGGACCATCTCAGAGGCTGCCTACCACACTTTCATCCCTGTGGCAGATCTTAGTTTCCTGCAACAGTATCTCCCATCCCACATGCTCTTCTAGAACCTTGCCATTCACCACCAAGAGGCAGAGCTAACGTCTTCACTCTGTGCACCTGGGTCAAACTTTGAGACTTTCAATCCATAGCAAGTGGCAAAAGTGATGGGAGGTGACTTTTAAGGCTTCCACCTTGTTTTCTAGAGACACTCACTCTTGGAGCCCAGCTGTCCTGCCCCCACAAGCAGCCTGTGGAGAGGCATCAAGACCCCAGGCCCACAGCCCAAGCCGAGCTCCCAGCTGATGGCCAGCACCAACGTGCCATGCACATGCGTCATCTTGGACGGGCCGCCTCAGCTGGTGCCGTGAGCAGCCCAATTTGAATATTTATGAGGAAGATAGATTATTGTTATTTTTAAACTACTCAATCTTGGGGTGGCTTGTTACCCCAAGATTGGTGATAGATAAACAATACAATTCCCAAAGGTCCCTTCCCGGTGAAGGGATGAACCTGAGGGGCCCCGGTCCACCACCCCCAGGCTGAGGCTAGTAGGAAGAACTCATGGACCCAGCCAGGAAGGAGTGGCCATGCGGTGTCCCACAGGTACCAGGCTGAGCTCCCACAAAAGAGTAGGGGTGAGCCATCACCCAGAGTCTGGGAACCCAGGACAGGTGGGGCTTCAGCAAGGCAGGCTCACACCGGCAGAGTCTGAAGCCCGGTAGCAGGCTAGATGGCAGGCCTGCCCCTCTGCAGGGAGCTTGGAATGGCTTCCGAGAGGACGTGCACCTGGCCAGGAATGCAAGGTCAATTTCAGCTGCAGACAGCTATTCCCAGATCTGTCGGCAGGGAGGGGGACATCAGAGTTCCCACACGAGGGTGCTGTCAGGGACAGCTGACCTGGAGTGCAGCCCCATTAAGCTGGGACTGGGCCAGCAACACTCCACTCCCTGGCTGACCTGGAGGGAGGAGGAGGGGGGCCTTGGAGCTGAATTCCAGCCGGATGCCAGCCTCGCCAGTAACAGCGGGCAGAGATCATGGAATCTTAGGGGAACTGCAGGTCCCAGGCCCTCTTCATCCAAGTCTCTGGCCCCCGCTTCCCCCTAGGTGGGTGGGAAAGCCAAGGTCACATTTCAGGAAAACCCTCACACAAGAGGACCCCTACTGACCATGTGCAGGTGTCCACGGCATCTAAACCCCAGCCTCTCTCTGCCCGTCTCAGCCATGTGCACATCCTACAGAGACTTTGCAGATGGTAGTGGCAAATCTGGCAAGAAAAAGGCGGGATGTGGTAAAGTCAAGGAAAGAGCTGCTGTTCTCACACCCGAATCCCTCGTAAAGAGGGGTCAGCAGGGTGGGCAGGTGATCAGCTGAAGAAGAAGAACCCCCTCCCCCATAACAAGAAGGAGGGGCCCCAGGCCACCACCCTGCATCCAGCCTCACAGGGTGCCCAGGGAAATTGATGAGCAGGCAGACTTTTCTTTCAAAAGTGACCCTTTCTGGGATCATATCACAGAGCCAGTTGTCCAGCTTTGTCCGTGTCATCACACACACACACACACACACACATCATCATCAACTCCATCATCTTTGCCTAAGAATAATCGTAACCAAAATTTAAGACTAAGATAAAATCCAGCTTTTTAAAAAATGTTTACATTAAACATCTCAATGTGATGTCCCATGTAAACCTCTTTTAAAAACAATGATATTTTGGTGCCTAAATTACTTGATATCATTTTCTGTGGCCTTTTTCTCGGACCGCGTGCCCTAGGGCAGAGTCCCCTGCCACCATCCCCAGCGCTTGAGAGGCCAGGGAGAAGCACAGCCCTGTACCCGAGCAGAGGCTGGTGGGTGGTCTGGGAAGGCCTGGCTGGTCAGGTTCCATCCGGCAATTTTGGAATAACCTCCCCACGCCCGCCCCCTGCCCCGACCCTTGGGGTGGGACTAACCAGGAGCCTGGAGCCAAGGCTTGCACAGCTCTTGACTTCCAGGCAGAGTGGGGCCTGGATAGGAAGCAGACATGCTTGGAATTCCAAAAATGCACCCGTCTCAGGCCTCTGCCTGCCTTCCCTGGCCTCCTGGGACTGTGAGAGAGTGGGGAGTGGGGCCTGGAAAGCAAACCCAACCCTCTCCCCTCCCAGAGACAGGGTGGAACTCACCCCACCACCACCCCACCCCATCCCCACGGAGTCCAGCCTTGGGATTTCCTGTGCACACCCCAAAGCTGCCTGTGTGCCCAGTGGGCCAACTCCAAGGGTGAACACTGGCCCTGTCACCCCAATAATGCAGTTTTCAGTCACCCCACCCCACCCCAGGGCATGATCTCCAGGAGGGACCCCCACCCAGGTCAGCCTCCTGATCCAAAAAGTGGAAACAAGGGGGCATGGCAGAAACCCTAGTCAGACGCCCTCCTCCTGACACCTGACAAACTCCTGTTTTTCCTTAAGAGCTCTTCTAAATTCAGCTCATCCAGAAGACCCTCCCTGTCATTGGCCCTGAGAAATCAGGGGCTGGTGAAAAGAGAGGGCACACCCACCAAAAGATCCATGTCCCTGATGAACCCCCAGAAACTGGTCTGGCATTAAGCATAGATTATGTCCCTGAGACTGGGCTAGACTACCTCCTGCAAGTAGGTGTGTGCTCTCCACAGTAGACAAGGGAGGGAAGGCAGGTACAGCAGGGAGCACACAGCAGCCAGGACACAGCAGATGGGGAAAAGCAGACAGGACACGGCAGACGGGGTGGCAGATAGGAGACAGCCGACTGGACAACTGCTTTCTTTCTGGCACATCTGCCTATACTAGAGACCCTCCTTGCATTCTTCGTCGGTGCCTGGTGAGGTAGGAGGGGAAGTTCTTGCATGGAGCTGACCGATGAGTCTGGTGTCAGTGGTTTGACTACAAATTGCGTTTATTTCTCCTCCAATCACTACTTTCAGGCATGTGTGTCAAATCTCCCTCTGGGCACACATTCAAGTACCAAGAAAATCCAGCCCCAAAGAAAAGTGTCCATGTATCCAGTCTCATTAAAACTCATTCTACTATCCATGCTCTCCTCACCTGGGCTGGCTGGAGGATTAGGGCTGAGGGAAAGAGCCTCCCTGGCAAGGTGTGTCCTCCCCTTCTAAGGAGGTACCCAGGCAAGGCCCCTTGCTGGTGTATGTGGGCGCTCGTCAGGGAAGTGGTCCTAGGGGCCCCTGCCCGTGTGTGCCCCATCTGCTCTTGCAGTCTCCTAGCCGGAGCCCAGCCCTCCTGATGGGAGTCTACAACAGGGCTCAAAACCACCACGCATGTGGGGCACAGTGACTCACAGGATGGGCAGCATCCAGAGGCCGGCCCCTCTTTAGTCCTCTCCCTGCTTAGCGAAGCTTGGACCAGAGCACTAAGCTTGGCCTGCTTGGCCAAGCCCTGGAAGGACCATGTCCCACCTAAAGGGCCCTCTAAGTTCCAGGAAGGACCCTCTTCCCCTCCCAGGGCACTCCTCATGGGCAGCTCCTGTTCCTGTTTATTGATGACTGTCTCCTCACTGTATCCTCACATGGCTGGGTGGGAGCAGGCAGGGTGGGAGGTGGTGGGGGAGGTGTCATCTCTCTCTCTCCTGCATCCTCTTATAAGGGCACTAATCCTGTTCATGAGGGCTCCACCCTTATGCCCTAATCATCTCCCAAAGACTCCACCTCCTAATACCGTCACATTGAAGGTTAGTATTTCAACATATGAATTTGGAGGAACACAAACATTCAATTCATAAAAGAGATAGATATCCATGATACTGTAAACTTTATGATGCTGTCTGGGGAGGCCAGGGCTGACCTTTCCAAGGGGGTTGAAATATCAAAATTATTTTCATAATAATACTGAGACATTATTTGCCTTTTTCACTGTCATTCTCTCACGAATAAGCCCAGGCGTTTTTCAGAGGCTGATGACATGTAATACATCCTCACTCTGATAGCTAGTGAAATGTATACTGTGTCTTCCTATGTTTTACAAATTTCCCAATTTTAAATTGTGAGATAGTGAACGCAGATAGATGTAACCATGTTGCTGGTAAGTGTTAAACAACCAGGTATCCAAACAGTAAAGTCCTGATATGTAGCATTTGCCAGTTTCCATATTGTAAATATTCTTACCATGGCCGATTTTAAGCCACCAAGGTAATGTCCCTGAACAGAGTCTTAAAAAGAGCTCACAATCACCTCCAGCGAACTGGTGAGCGACAGCTCCAGTACAGCGCAGTCCTGGATAGAACACACATAAACAGGAGCTCTTTGGGGTCTGCAATAATTTTTAAGAATGTAGAGGGGTCCTGAGATCAGAAGGTTTGAGAACCACTGCTCTACATCACCCCTGACCAAAAAATGTGCAAAGGACAGCCCTGGGTACAGTCAGAACACAGGAAGCCGAGGGCCTGGTTTCCAGAGCGCCAGCCTGACAGGGAAGTCCCTGGTGGAGACTCAAGCAAGGGGAGAGTCCACTGGATGGTCAGACAGAATGTGCAGCAGGAGGGCTGAAGGGGCAGTGACCACAGGTCTGGAGAGGCGGGAGGAGCAGGTCCTCTTCAAGGGGCTGGAAGCCGGAGAGCTTGGGCTCTGCTGTCAGGGGACCTGGTGTCTGATGGAAGCGGCTGTGATCAGCCCGTTGACCCGGCCACCCTGGTCTGCTCTGAGTCACACTCCTCCCAGAGGACCCCAGAGCCCCACAGTGGAGCAGAGGGAGGCTGGCAGTTTGAAGAATGATCTACAGGGGAAGATCTCTCTGGAAGGCCACCAACTAAGCCAGATAGGCTAGACGCGAGGTTATGCACTGACCCTGAGACCAAACTGTAGCAGGAGAGGAGCTGCCAGGCCAAAGCCCGGTTGGTTCGTGACCGCCCTAACCCAGCCAGCTCACCATGCTTTTACCCAGCGCCTCCACAGCCCAGCTCTGGTCTGGGAGTTGGGAGCCCCAAGAAGATTAAGGCTGCTCTGCCCTCCCTAGTGGGGGATGGGCAGGGAAACCCTGAGGGCGGAGGGACCTCAGGGTACAGACAGCAGCCTGGCCCGGGGGAGGCATCATCCAGTGCACTGGTCGGTGGGGGGAGGAGGGGCCTCCAGGAAGGACCACGTACCAGGCTGTGAAAGAGCAGCAGGAATGCCTGGTGCCTGTGAGGATGGCCAAGTGTCCTGGGGTTGGAAAGTCAGTACACAGGTGTGAACCAGCCCTGGGACCGGGAGAGAGGGCCTTGGGGACCCCCAGAGCACAGAAGACACTGAGGGTGAAACCACAGTCCCGGGCTTGCCCTGAGGGGCACCCTGTGCAGGAAACAATGGCTACAGGGTGTGAATTCCTTTTGATCATCCAGCTAAAAACTCCAAGCTGCAAGGTTTCCTGTGTCCCAGAGGGGCCAGATGACCTGGTCCCTGTTTTTTTCACGTGCTCTGCCCAGAAAGTTCCCCTACCCCCCACGTCTAGTACCACTGGGATGGGCGTACCCCACCCCCTGCTCCAGATCCCTCTCCCCTGCCATCCTCCCCTCCCTCTCACCGGGTGTCCCAGGCGAATGCCAATAAATGCCCTTTTGGCCCAAGCAGTGTGAAGGTGGTTTGGTTTTAGTGATCAGTAATTAAAAGTCAGATTTTCATTTGCAGGAACATAGTCAGCAATGGGGAAATGAAGAATCAGACCATTGAACAGGAGGAATTAGCAGCTCTCAGGGCTGAGCATGAATGAGCAAACAGTACATGTCTGCTGTAGCATCACTTCGTCTTTGTCACCACTCCCCCCTGTACTGACTTTAAAATGTGTCAAATGCCTTTTACACAAACCATCCCATTTGCTGTTCCCAACCCCTGCAAGATAAGCAGGACCCACCCCCATATATATACATATATATATATATATATATATATATATATATATGTATAAAATAAGTGAGAAAACAAAGGCTTAGAAACGCCAAGTAACATGCCCAAAGTTGCCAGCTGGTACAGCGGGGCCAGGATTCGCCCCAGGCCTGCCTGACCCCACAGCTCTTAGCCACCAAGACCTGGAGTTCAAGTGTGAGAACCTGCAAGCCTCAGATACACAGTCAGAAACAACACTAATGCACCTCTGTAAAAGCTGAAAGAGGGAAAAATAGAGTGTGGGTTTCAAATACTTGATTTACACGCATATTTTACTCCTTGAGTAAAATAAGGCATTGCCATCGAAGCTTGTCTCACTCACACCGAACTTTGGAAACCTTCACAATCGTCCCAGAGCTGCAGGATGGCTGGGGCAGTCAGAGGGACTGCCAGACCCCTGTCTGGTGGAGGTGGAGGTGAGGGTCCACTGGGCAATGGGTCTAAGCCCACCAGCTTTAACAGCCAGGAAAGAGAATGCAGCTATGCTCTTATGCACGGTCAGCTCTCAGGTTCTCAATCCCAATGCCAGACCCGCAGGGGTGGAGTGAACATAGGGGGACCTACATCTCTGCTTGCCCCCAGCTCCAGGAGGTGAAGCATGTGACCTAGGCTGATGCAAACAGCACGTCCCACCCACTGGGCCCCAGTGATCACTTCAGGTGTGAGCATGTGACCCAAGCTCATCTGATTGGAGGGAATCGCACTTCAGCAGGAATTCTAAAACACGGGGCTTTCTCTAGTTCTAGATCATGTAACTGTGCAGGAATGAGGCCTGGAATTGCAACAGGCATTTGCTACCATGACAGAAATCAGCCTGAGAGGAAACTGGCCAAATAATTGAGTACAGAAGGAGAATCACAGAGAAATGAAGGCAGAGTTTTTGAATTTTACTTATAGGAGGCTATGGGGCAGGGACCACTGGGTGCCTGCAAAAATATCCATTCTTTCCTCTATTATTCTTAGAAACAGAAATTTGATTTTGCACAGCAATGTGCCCAAGAGAAAAATTACATTTCCCAGACTCCCTTGCAACAGAGAAGACATGTGACTAATTCTGGCCAATGGTACACAGGTAGAAGTTCTCAGGCAGGGCTTCCAGAAAGGATTCTTTCAAAAGGAAGCCCTTCCAGTCAACAGTTTACTGAAGGTTCTAGGCAGGACGACTAGGCAAGAAAATGAAATAAAACGTATCCAGATTGGAAAGGAAGAAGTAAAACTATCTACTTGCAGATGACATGATCTTGTACACACCCTGAGAAATACACACCAAAAAAAAAAAAAAAACCTATTCAAGCCAGTTCAGCAAAGTTACAGGATACAAGATCAACATACAAAAGTCAGTTTATTTCTATATACTGTGATGAACAATCCAAAAATGAAAGAAAACAATTCTATTGACAACAGCAGCAAAAACAAAATAAAATACTTAGGAATAAATTTAACAAAAGTGTAAGACTTGTGCATTGAAAACTACAAAACATTGTTGAAAGAAATTAAAGAAGACCTAAGTAAATGTAGAGACACCTGACATACATGGATTGGAAGACTTAATATCATTAAAATGTGAATACTTCCTAAATTGCTCCACAAATTCAATGCAATCCCTATCAAAATCCCAACTACCTTTTTCACAGAAATGGACAATTTGATCCTAAAATTCACATGGAAGTGCAAGAGACTTAGAATAGCCAAAACAATCATGAAAAAAAGGACAAATCTGGATGAGTCACAATTCCCAATCTCAAAACTAACTACAAAGCTACAGTAATCAAGACTGTATGGTACTGGCATAAGGTTTGATAGATAGATAGATAGATAGATAGATAGATAGATAGATAGATAGATAGATATAACAGAATTGAGATTTCAGAAATAAACTCATACAGATATGATTAATGGAGTTTCAATAAGGGTGCCAAGTCAATTCAACAAATGGTACTTGAACAACTGAATATCCACATGGAAAAAGAATTAATTTGATACACTACCTCACACCATATATAAAAATTAACTCAAAGTGGATCAAAGTCCTAAATGGTAGAGCTAAAATTATAAAAGTCTTAGAAGTAAACAGGTGTACATCTTCATGACCTTAGGCACCAGTTTCTTAGATATGACACCTAAAGCACAAGTGACCAAAGTTAAAAATAGGTACATTGGACTTCCTCAAAATGAAAGCTTTTGTGCATCAAAGGGCACTGTCAAGAGAGTGAAAAGACAAACCACAGAATGGGGAAAATACTTATAACTCATATAACAGATAAGAGTTTATATCCAGAATATTAAAAAAAAACTAATTTTAAAATGGGCAAAAGATTTAAATAGACATTTCTCCAAAGAAGATATACAAATGGCCAATAAGTACACACAAAGATGCCCAACATCACTAGTCATAAGGGAAATGCAAACGAAAATCACAATGAAATATCACTTCACACCCACGAGGATGACTCTAATCAGACAGACAATAGCAAGTGTTGGTGAGGATGTGAAGAAATTGTAACCTTCATGAACTGCTGGTGGAAGTGTAAAATGGTGCAGCCACTTTGGAAAACAGTCTGACAGTTCCTCAAAAAGTTAAACACAGGGTCACCATTTGATCCAGAAAGTCCACTCATAGTTTGTATCTATGAATGGAAAAATGAAAATTTGTCTACACAAACATTTGTACAAAAACATTCATGGCAGCATTATTCATAATAGCTGAAAAGTGGAAACAACCCAAATGTCCATCAACTGATGAATGAATGAACAAAATGTGGCATATCCATGCAATGGAATATTATTCAGCAATAAAAATGAACGAAGTACTGATACACTCCATGACATGTATGAACCTTGAAGATCTAATACTAAGTGAATGAAGCCAGATACAGAAGACTTCCATTTTACACGAAATCCAAAGAAACAGAAAGTAGGTTCATACTTGCCACGGTCTGGAGGAAGAAAGGAATTGGTGGGGTGGGGGAGAGTGACTGCTAATGGGTACAGCGTTTCTTTTGGGGGGGGGGAATGATGAAAATTTCTGCACTTAGTGTTAAGGATGCACAATTCTGTGAATATACTAAAAACCACCAAAATGTACTTAAGATGGCGAATTTAATGGTATGTGAATTATATCTTTATTTTTAAAAAGTGATCCTTATTGTATAAGCCAGTTTGAGGTGGATTTTCTGTTTCTTGAGAACAAACACAAAAAACTCTTCTCTGATACTCAGTGGGGCTGCCCTACTCTGCTTCCTGCCTTATTCCTCTGCCAGGAAGGCAGTCTGCTTTCTCTTGAATGTGGATGGTGATGAGGCCTGGCTGTGACTGCCTGGGCCACTGGGACCAGGGATGGCCTGGAAGAGCTGGGTGTAGGACTGGAGGTGTCCCCCAACTTTTAAGAAGGAACAAAGTCCGACCCTCTTGCGCACATTTCATGGGCGTTGCTGCCTCGGGGCTCCGGAGGAGCAGGGACCAAAAAGCGACCCCATCAGATTGGCTCATGAACCACCAACCCCCCTTCTGCGGGTCGCTGACCAGCCCACGTGGTCAGACACCCACGTGGTACCACAATGGCCTCCCCTGGGCCAGAGCAGCCTGCACTGCTTCCTTGAGCAGAGGGACAGGGGAGGTGACAGGAGCAATGACTAACACACACCATAAGTCACCTCAACCCATTCTTCAATCTTGTCCTGAAGACGGCCAGTTACTCTGTTAAGCACATAATACGAGGTGTGTGTGTGTGTGTGTGTGTGTGTAACTCCAGCTCTGGAAATGCCCAGCCTAACTCTCCCACAGCCATACCCCGTGGTGGCCAGCTTTCAGGTCCCCTGCCCACAGTGTGGGAGTGCACAACCTGGGAACGTGGCCCATCACCAGGGACATGCTGGGCAGCTCCCATCATGGGCGGGAAGTCACGTGGATTCAGACGAGAAGCAGCTGAGGCTCCCTGCCTCCTTGAGGTGATGTCCATTCCATCGCCATAACCCTGGTCTGCCACGCTGAGGGGCAGCACGTCAGGACAGGCATCAAACTCTCTGTTCTCCAGCTTCGGTCAAAGGAGCGTCATTCGTGGAGGAATGCCTGGAGAACACACATTCCTTGGACTCTTGGAGATCACACCCACCCGAGAGCCGCGGGCCCTGCTGTGTGGTTTGGTCCATCAGGATTGTCTGCTGAGGGCTGTTAAGATAGGCCCAGGAAACCAGGGTTCTGTTGTTATTATGCTGTTGATTTGTTGGGGTTTTTAAAAATCTTTTTTAAAGTATGCGTTCACACAGAAAAAGGCACAGAACAAAAAACATGCAGTGAAGTAAACACCCATGTAACCACCACCCAGAGAAAGAAAACATTGCCAACTCCCCGGAAGCCCCTGGGGCCCCCACCTCACCAAAGGTAACTTCATTTAAGTGGAACGTACAATTTGTACTTTTGTGTCAGGCTACTTTCACCCAAAGTTATGCTTGTGAGACCTATTCATGTTACTGCATGCAGCCATAATTCATGAATTTTCATTGCTTAAGTATTCCAGTGTAAGAATGAACTGTGAATTGACTTGTGGGTCCATTTCCCATTTGGGGCTATTACAAATAATGCTCTCAATAATGTTCTGGACCTGCATCCTGAAGTCCACATATATATATACGTTTCTGTTGGGTATATTCCTATAAGTGGAATTGCTGGGTTACTGAAAATGGAGGCCTTCAATTACGTGAAAATAATAGAAATAGAAATAATGCCAAAGTGTTTTCCAAAATGATTGTACCCATTTACACTCCCACCAGCAGTTTGTGAGTTCCTGTTGCTCCACATTCTCATCAACACTTGGTAATGTCAGTCTTTGTAATGTTAACCATTCTGGTGAGTGAAGGTGCTGTATTAGTTAGCTACTGCCACATAAAAAAGTACCCTAAAACAGCAAGCTTATGACTTCAACGTTTCTGTGGGTCAGGATGTCAGGCATGGCTTATCTGTGTAGCTCTGGTTCAGAGTGTCTCAGGAGATTGCAGTCAAGACGTCAGCCAGGGCTGTGGTCATCAAAGGCCTGACTGGGGCGGGAGGAACTGCTTCTAAGATGCCCACTCACGTCAGGGCAGGAGGCCTCGGTTACTCACCACCTGTGCCTCTCCATAGGGCTGCCTGACTGTCCTCACAACAAGACATCAGGTTTCCCCAGCAAGTGAACCGAGGTGGGGTGGGCGGGGAGAGGCCATAGTGTCTTTTACAACCTGGTGTTGGAGGTGACACACCACTACCTTTGCCTTATCCTTTCATTTAAAGTGAGTCACCATAACGGAAAAGAATATGAAAAAGAATGTACATATGTATAAATGAATCACTTTGCTGTACAGCAGAAATTAACACATTGTAAATCAACTATACTTCAATAAAACTAAAATAAATAAGTAAATTAAAAAAATAATTTTTTTTAAAAAGTGAGTCGCTTAAGTCCAGCCCACACTCAAGGACAGGGGGATTAAGTTCTACCTATTGAAAAGCTGACTATTCAAGAATTTGTGGGCAAATTTTAAAGCTACCAGAGGTATTTCATTGTGGTTTTAATCTGCATTTATCTGACTAATGAGGTTGAATACCTTTTCATGTTCCTACTGGCCATTTGGATTTACTTTTTTTCAAAGTACCTATTCAAGTCTTTTTCCCAATTTCCTATTGTGGTATTTGTGTTTTCTTGCTGACTTGTAAGAGTTCTTTATATATGCTGGATATGAGCCCCTGTCAGCTATATGTCCCCATGATTGTGTAAGCTGTGTAATAAATCTATACACACACACACATATATGATCCTTTGCTGGTTCTGCTTCTCTGGTTGAACCCTGACTGACACACCTAGATTACTTTGCCTTTCCCATTTAAATCTAAATCCACATAGAGTTGATTTTTGTGTGTCTGGTGCAAGATGGGGGTCAAGGTTTTATTTGTTTGTTTGTTTTCCAATTAGATACTCAATAACCAGCACTGTTTATTTAAAAAAAAAAAAAAAACCTTCCTTTACTACTGCTTTGCCAGCTCTTTTACAAATCAAGAATGCATATATTCACAGGTCTGTGTTTTCTAAGCTAATCTGCTTTGGCCAGAAAGAAATTCAGTTTCAAATTTGCTGCCCACTTTCAATAATGTGTCAGACTTTATGACATGATTTCTGATACCAATTTACCACTGACTTCACCCTATAATTCAGTCCTTATTTTCCCTTCACGCTGGTGCACAGTTAGATGCTCATTAAATCTTGGTTTCCTCCCTTTCCCCTGCTTTGGAAAACAGAGCCCTAGAACCGACCTACACTATGGCTGGTTTTCGTGAGGGGTACAAGGGTGCCGAAATGGTCCCGAAAGCCCCGATGATGTTGATGGGAGAAGGGCAGGTAATGGAGTGAAAGTCTGAGCATGGAGAGACCTAGCAGAGAAGCACAGCACACAGATCTGGGCATGCGGGGCTGGGCAGGGACAGTCCCCATCCCACAGGGACAGAGGTAGTCAAGAGGGTGGGCATTACACATAGGCCTTATATCTGTAAATGTAATTTGTTTAAATTATAAACATCGTTTGGAAACACTCCTTTGCCATCATGACAACATTGCTCTTTAGAAAATGGGTAAAAACCACCCCCCAACCTAACCCAGCGTTGCTTCTCATCTTTCCTGTGTCCGTGTGAATGTGGGGTCTTTCCCACACAGCGTCCTTAGGGCCGACACACAGCAGCCAGCCCCGCGCTTCTTCACCAAACATTATCACCAATGGCCTGTGGGTTCCCTCCTCCTTCTGGACCGGCCGCAGCGCTGGACACTCTCTGCACCTGCATTAAAGCCAAACTCCTCAGGGCTGGTGGGAGCTGCACACGGGAGTTTGGAAAACCAGGTGCAACCCTGGTTAAGTTCATCATGATTCCTCCACACTGTGAACGATGACGGAAGTGCAAAACTAATCAGGACTCTCCACGTTGTGCTCTGACACAGAGCAGGCCCCGCTCTAGCGTTGCTGAAGGACAAAAGCAATGCGGAAAGCAGTGTGTGGGGTGTGCTGCCTTTTCTGCAAAAATTGGGGAAAGGGGGAATTTATGCAATATTTGCTTGACTAGGCAGAGAATATCTCTCGAAGGACGCACAGAAATGTGTGATATCAGCTGCTATAGGGAGGAAGGTGACCCTTCACCAGGAGCCTTTCACAGCTCTTGGCATTTGAGCCGGTGAATGCTCTGCTTGTTCACAAAATCAAAACAATTGTTGTAAGGAAGAAAGAAAAGAAGGAGTGAGGCGTTGAAGTCCTGAAGGGGTGCAGCTCCCCGAGCCGGGCCAGGACCACGGGGCCTGAGGAGTAGGCTTGCCCGCTCTGGGAGGGGACCGTCACCCGCCAGCCCCGCCAGCCCAGGCTGCCACATCCGCCAGCTCCGCCCTTGCAGACGCTGCTCTGGCAGAAGCCCTTGTCGGAGGCTGCAGCAGCCAGGCCTGCCAGGCTGCCCAACCTCCCTGGTACTCCTCCTCCCTCACAGCTGCTGGCAAGGCACCTCTTTTTCTTGGCAAGGCACTCTTTGTGAAAAATGTGGTGGCCACAGGGCTGCATCTGCAGACAATGGCTTGGACGTGGTTCGAATTGGGAAAAATCTCTCTTTACCTCTGTGCTCCAAACCCCCACTCCCTGCCGCAGCCAAGCCGGGCACCAAGGGGCAGAGCAAGGAGCGGGCTCCGGGGAAGGGCACTGGGGCTGCCGGGCCAACACCTGAGGCGGGGGTGGCAGCTGGAAGTGGGCACAGACGTTCAGAGACCCAGGGGAGGCGGGCCAGGATGGGGAGTCGTGGGCGTACGTGTACGGGCACTTGCAAGAGGTCTGGGTGAGTGTGTGTGCACGTGTGTGCACATCTGGGTACACGCGTGCGTGCAGACCAGGCCCAGGGCATATCAGAGAAGCCTTGCCCTGCAGCAGGGCACACGTCTGGGGGCCCTCCCTGTGGGCTTGAGGCAGGTGTGATATGATCCATCTGCGGAGTCCAGCACCTGCTTCACCACTTGCTTGCCGGATCTCTAGAAAATTCTGTTAGTGCTTAACTTTAGTTGCTTTATCTATAACAAGGGGCAGTGGTGAGGACTCAAGATGTAGTTTGTGTGAAGGGCCCCGCACACTTTGGTGACACAGACACTGAGCAAATGCAGCCTCCCGCCCCAGCCTCTGCTTCACACCCCCCAGACCCCGCCTCACACCCCACGCCAGAGACGTGGGCCCCTGGGAGGCCCACCCCGACAGAGGAAGTAGGCCTTGACACGGAGGCCAGAGGTGATCCAAGTACATGGCAGGTTCATGTCACGATATTCCCAGGGAGAAACAAAAACAAGATGTCAAGGAAGAGGCAGCAAATTGGCAGCCACAGCCTGGCACTGAGCGTTTGGGCCTTTTCTTTCCGGCTTTGACTCTGGATCCCACTGGTGGGCATTTCTGGTCCTAAAAGTACATGGCTTTCCCCACAGGCCAGCCAAGGCCAGGGCTTGTGGCCCAGTGACCAGGGCAGGGCCTGGCATGGGGCAGGTGGAGAGGCACCAGGGTGAGGGGTCTATGGCCCAGGTGATGCCCCCTGGATTTGTCCAAACCTGCCAAGGATGACTGGTATTTGTGCTAAGCCCACAGAAGGCCCACTCTCTGAGAGGGGCTCCACCCAAACACAGCAAGCATGGGATCCTGCCCTTCCCCAAGATGGGGCAGGCCGGACACCTGGCTAGAACCACTGCTTCCAACCCTCTCTCCTTCTGGCCTCGAATGTGTAAAGACAGAAGCCAAGAGCCCAACCCACAGGCCCTACACTGAGAAAAAGCAGGTCTGCAGGAGAAAAGGACAAAACAGGGGCTTGAGTACAGAGCCCCGACCCCAGACATATTAGCCATGTGCCAGCCTCTTCTGTCTGCCCACCTGGGCACCCTCCGCCGCCCACTGGATGGTGTTGGAAGGCTCCCTTGCCCTCTGGCCCTATGTCACCACCAGCCAGTAAGAGGCACCAGCAGAGCAGGCAAAGAGAGGTCTGGCATTGATTGCAGCAGCCCCTTCCCCGCTGGACCACGGCAGACAGGGTCCAGTGCTGAGGGTATCGCATGGGCACAGCTGCTGGCCTGTGAGGCCACCCCCAGCGAGAAGGTATTGTGGGCTTTACCTAGACCAGACCCTCCGCAGGGCTCTGTACATGCGGACGCCGCCCAGCACGGCAGCCTGAGCAAGGGGAGGGTAGTTGTATAGTCAGCATTATTAATTATCTTTCTCGCTTGATGAACGAGTGGATGGGGGCCAATGGGGCAGCGCCCTGGTTTGCCTGACACTCTCAGGAGGCTGGCTTCTCAGGAAGGATCCCCTGCCTCCCAGGGCGGCTGATTAACCATACCTGGTGAAAGGGAAGATCGCACCTTGCAAGAAGGGGTAACAAAGACACATCTATTTTAGCTCAAAGGTAGGGAAAATGATTCCGCAGAATTTGTAAATTCAAGGCTCACCTCACATAGGTTTAGGGTTCAGATTTATTGCACCTCATAACCTAAGTACCACACATACCAGAAATCACATGAAAGGTGTTCTTGGGCTGGTAACAACCCATGGATACCTGGCAAAATTAAATAATTTTAATTGCTATCCTGGCTATCCAGGTCACAAATAAGTACCACAGAAAAAGCCCTAGCTCACTCACCAACACTGCAAAACAGGAAGTGAGCCATCAGGAGCAAGAGTCAAAAGGAACCACAGAGAATCAGCCTCCAAATACTTCATATAATGGGGTAAGCTGGTAAGTACTATAAAATGTGTAAAATTAGTAAACATATGAAGGAAGAGATGAAAATTATAAGAGCAGAGTATTACATAATTAGAGAGGGCAGGTGCTCAGACAAAATGTTGGCTGCTACATGCGTTGACATCAGGTATTCCTCATTTCCCAGGAGGATTCTTCTGTCAATATTGTGTTTGACTGCAAGGAATAGAAAGCCCAAATGACCATCAGTGGTTGGTCAAACCAGGATATTTCTCATATAATCAGCAAAACTTTGTGACTTTGAGCCAGTTCTGGTGGAAATTTGACAAGCCTGAAGTATTAACCTCAGAGGAAGGCTTCTGTTGGTGCTGCCTCAACTGCTCACCTGTGGCATCTCGGGCCCAGGCTCCCATCTCTCCACTTGCCTCCCTTAGTAAACCAATGTTTTCCTCATCCTTGCTGCCTCATGGCTATAAGATGGAGCTGCCACTCCAAATATGTCACGAAAGGGGGTAATCAGTAAGGGTGAAAATCCAGCTACATCTCTCCCTGCTTCCTCAGAAATGCGACCACCACCATTACCACCACCACTACCATCACCATCTCCACTACCACCATCACTACCATCACCTCCACCACCACCACCATCACTACCATCACCTCCACCAACACTACCATCACCTCCACCACCACCACCATCACCTCCACCACCACCACCATCACCACCTCCACCACCACCACCACCACCATCTCCACCACCATCACCACCTCCACCACCACCATCACCACCTCCACCACCACCATCACCGCCAACACCACTACCATCACCTCCACCACCACCACCATCACCACCATCACCTCCACCACCACCACCATCACCACCACCACCATCACCTCCACCACCACTACCATCACCTCCACCACCATCACCTCCACCACCACCACCATCACCACCATCACCTCCACCACCACCATCACCACCACCACCATCACCTCCACCACCACCACCATCACCTCCACCACCACCACCATCACCACCACCACCATCACCTCCACCACCACTACCATCACCTCCACCACCATCACCTCCACCACCACCACCATCACCACCACCACCATCACCTCCACCACCACTACCATCACCTCCACCACCACCACCATCACCACCTCCACCACCACCATCACCTCCACCACCACTACCATCACCTCCACCACCACCACCATCACCACCATCACCTCCACCACCACCACCATCACCTCCACCACCACCACCATCACCACCACCACCATCACCTCCACCACCACCATCACCACCATCATCTCCACCACCACCACCACCACCATCACTACCATCACCTCCACCACCACTACCATCACCTCCACCACCACCACCACCACCACCACCACCATCACCTCCACCACCACCACCATCACCTCCACCACCACCACCATCACCACCACCACCATCACCTCCACCACCACCATCACCACCTCCACCACCACCATCACCACCATCACCTCCACCACCACCACCATCACCTCCATCACCACCACCATCACCACCTCCACCACCACCACCACCACCATCACCTCCACCACCACCACCATCACCACCACCACCATCACCACCTCCACCACCACCATCACTACCATCACCTCCACCACCACTACCATCACCTCCACCACCACCACCATCACCACCTCCACCACCACCACTACCACTACCATCACCTCCACCACCACTACCATCACCATCTCCACCACCATCACCTCCACCCCTACAAAAGTCATAGTTTGTGTCTCACTGGCAGGAACCATGACTCATGTTCACCACTAGCCTCCAGGGACGCTGGGAAAAAGAGTATGTCACCTGAGGCTGGCATATCACGGACCCCAACAACACTGAGATTCTCTTAGCGGGGAAAGATGAAAGGGAGGAATGCTGCTGAGTAGGCAACTGATGTACTCCCACAGCTCTCAGTTCTGACCCCCAACCACACACACCATTGTTTCTTCCAGTTATCTAGATGGAGGGAAGAGGCATGGGGACTATATCAAACCTTTAGGGGGAATTTTTCAAACCAGTGTCCTCACCCCCTCAACACCCAAGCTTCCACAATGTCCCCTGAGGTGTGGTCTCCAAGCCCTATGGCCTATACATTGAATCACTGACATACGGAACGTGAGGCGCCCCTCAGATATGCCAGGGCTGGCATGAAGTTTCAAGTTTAAAGGGGAAGGGTGGGGGGAAGGGATAGTTAGAGAGTTTGGGATTGACATGTACGTACCACTATATTTAAAATGGATAACCAGCAAGGACTTGCTATATAGCACAGAGAACTCTGCTCAGTGTTATGTAATAACCTAAACAGGAAAAGAATTTGAAAAAGAAGGGATACATGTATGTGTGTAACTGAATCACTTTGCTGTACACCTGAAACTAACACAACCTTGTTAATCAACTGTACTCCAATATAAAATTAAAAGTTTAAAAAAAATAAAAATAAAAAATAAAGCCACACCCTGTGACGACCAGCCCCGGAGGCGAAGTAAGGTCTAGTTTTCCTGGCTGTCCACAGGTCCCCTGCAATCCTCACACGGTTCACTCCCTCTGACTCTTACAGGTACGCTTCTCATCTCAGGGACATTTCCTTCCAGAAGACTCTTGTGTGGCAACAGAGGTTGGGCCAGGAAGTTTCTTGACTAAGGGTGAATTTAGGGACCTGCTAAAGAAATAAAAAGTGTTACCTGCAAGAGGTTTTAACCAGCTCAAGAAAGCACACCCTTCAATCATGTTCACAATCACCATGAAACCATGAACCATATGTAATATTTATACAATTAATAGAAAGGTGAACTTAATATAAAATTTCTGGGAAGAAGTCTACTGTTGGCCATCAGCTTACATAAGGAAGTTGTCCTTATTTGAAAGTAATAAAATTTGATAGAAAGTTAATACTTCAGGCTTGTCAAAAATTCCGCCAGAATTGGCTCAAAGTCACAAGGTTTTGCTGATTCTGGGTTTGATATTAAAAACCACCATGAGAAAGTTCCAAAAGCTGATCCATAAGCATCACTGGTGGTAGGAACAGTTGTCCACACTGCCCTTGTGTCCAGGTCACAGCCCCTGGTAAAATTTGACTATAAAGCCCAAGGCTATTTTGAGACGTGTGAGAGCAAGGAATTTGCACAGAATTAAGTGATGAAGCCATTGGGTCGTTACAGAGCAGTGTGATTTTTTTTTTACAAGGGACAGAACAAACTCTATCAAAGGCAAGACAGAGCAAATGAAGTTCAAGGAGAAAAATTCACTTGCTGAAAATGCTAAAAGTCTGTGTTAAAAAAGATGTTAGAACTTAAATATATTCGCATGCTTATATCCACTAACATTCCAATTCCTTACTATTTCCATTTTTTAACATAAATTTCATGCTATTCAAGTTGGTGATGAGTTGAATTTACTTTCAACAACTGAGAGCAATTACCACAGTTATTCGGGGCCGTGGCTACAAGTCTGGATGCCTTGGGAACTGCAAGGGCTGGAGGCTTTTCTTCCAGAGCAGGTAGTGCCAGGGCTGGTGGGCACGGAAGGGCCCCACCCACTGGGGAAGGAACAAGAGATGCAGAGGCAGCTCTGCGCTGATGGCGAGAGAGGGGTCATGCCTCCAGAGAGGGGTTGGTAGAGGGAAGCAGAGGCAGCAAGGCGAGAAGGACCAGGTGTGGGCAGAAATGCAGACACTCGCCTCCCTGGGGTTAGAACTGGTCTTAGGTGTGACCCCAGGTACCCAGGTAGTCATCAGAGGCCTGGAGGGATGGGCAGCGTGCTCAGGTGGTAAGCGTGGTGGGCAGGATGGAGAACGCCCTCCTCTGTGTCCCAGCCCACTTTCCCCAGGCAACCTGTCCTATCCCCCAACCTACCCCCTCCCAATCTGCAGGAGGGGCTGAGGGACAGGCATGGAGACAGAGACAGGGACCCAGAGAGTCCCGGCACGGCTGAGCTGGGTGACCTTGGCCAGGGACCATGACTTCTTGAGCCTCAGTTTCCTTATCCGTAAAGGAGGCCAGAAGCATTCCTGACCACTTCGCAGACTTAGAACGTCACCTGGCACATGTGAGCACCAAATGTGTTAGCTAGATTGTTACTCTTCCCCATTTACAGAGGAGGTGAAGTGATGTCTCCAAGGCCACCCAGCTGGCCAGGGGTGGACCAGTGCTTAACCCTGCCCGTGTGCCGCTTGCCCCGTGGCAGAAGCACAGGCAGGGCTCCCTTGTGGGCCCGGGGAGCCCCGCTTCCCTGCCGCCCCAGGCTCATCCGCGGCAGGGTGCGTGGAGGGTGCACGGGCGGGGTGAGCGGGCAGGCTCGGTGGCTGTGGTGCCACACGTCCTGACATCCTCACCCCAGGCGCTGGCCCAGGAGGTGCCACTCCTCCAGACCCCTCGCTCCCCTCACCCCAAGGTCCTCATCCGCCCAAGCCCACGTCCTCACACACAACCGACACCTCGTGACCGCACTGTGGTCACAGCTGCGCGGGTGGACCCGTCATCCAGGGCCGCAGTGTTCTCCTCTCTAAGCTGGACCACAGAAGCGCCACCGCTGTGAGGATGGTGGAAGCTGGTGCTCCTCGAGCTGCCGAGTGCAGAGCCCACCCGGGCGAGGGCTCCATGGCCTGTCTCATCACCTAGAATACTTAGGTGCATTTCCCCGGTTCTCCTCTGGACAGGTTTCCCCACCATTCAGTGGGGAAACGCCTCCAAACGCCTCCAACCGGTGAAGAAGACGTGGCCAGGGTGAGCGACCACAACATCCTTGACCATCTAGGCATTGCCCCCAACCTCCAGCAGCCAGAAGAGGGGAAACGGGATGGCACATGCCTGGATTTAGTGAGCTGAACCATGGAAAACCCTGCTTTACATACCTCAGACGATGTTGGCTAAGATTAAGGGTTTTCTTAAAAAGAAAGGAATGAGCCCTTTGCACCCCTGCGAACATGGCGCTGCAAGTGGCGCGCAGCGTGCGGGCTGCGATCTGCAGCCTGCGCGCCATCTCTGCGCCCAACGCGCCCTGCCTGCCGCGGCCCTGGGGACTGCGGGCGGGCGCCGTCCGGGCGCTGCGCACCGGCCCCGCTCTGCTGTCCGGTCGTAAATTCACAGACAAACATGAATGGGTAACAACAGAAAACGGTGTTGGAACAGTGGGAATCAGCAATTTTGCACAGGAAGCTTTGGGAGATGTTGTTTACTGTAGTCTGCCTGAAGTTGGGACAAAATTGAACAAACAAGAGGAATTTGGTGCTTTGGAAAGTGTGAAAGCTGCTAGTGAGCTCTATTCTCCTCTATCAGGAGAAGTAACTGAAATTAATGAAGCTCTAGCAGAAAATCCAGGACTTGTCAACAAATCTTGTTATGAAGATGGTTGGCTGATCAAGATGACACTCAGTAACCCTTCAGAACTAGATGAACTAATGAGTGAAGAAGCGTATGAGAAATACATAAAATCTATTGAGGAGTGAAAATGGAACCCCTAAATAAACTAGTTTGAAACAACTTAATCTAGCATAGTTGTCTTAAATTAGTGGTGGATAGATTTTTAAAAAGCAACTTTTAGCAAAAGAAACTACTGGAAACATTGTTGCCTGAAGAAAATACCCCTTAACTTCCTAATGATTTCAGATAAACACTATGCATCTTTTTCACAACACCCTGTGATTTTTAGGCTAGTCTCCAGTTATAATACTCAGAATTCCTGAAATTATCTGTGGTAAAACTAGTTATAAAAATTATGTAATTCAAGGATAACGTTGCTATCTTAACCTTATATAATATTGTAACTTGCTTACAGCCATCCCTGGATTTGGGTCAAAATACTCAATGAACTTGCCACTGGAAATAAATGACAGTGGAGAAAAGTTTGTTAGTTGTATAGTGTCCAGTGAAGAACATTACTATCTTAATTTTGCAATATACTGTATTTGCTGGTGCTATTTTTATACAGTGAAGCAACAGCCTTGCAGGAAAATAAGAAACAGTTTAATAATAAAATATTCAACTTCTTAAAAAAAAAGAAAAGAAAAGAAAAGAAAGGAATGAGGAGAGGGAGGATGTGGTTACAGAGATGACCCAGAGGGAGGACAAAGGCTGCAGAGATCCAGCGTGACTGGTGGTCACAGTAAGATGACTGCTGACTTCTTCTCTTTGTCCGATCAGTGCTGATGGAGTGTCTACTACATGCCAGGTCCTGCCCTGCGGAGCCTGCCCTGCGAGCAGAGAGGCCATGCCCTCAGGGCTGATGTCCCAGGGCAGTATGACTCACCCACATCAAAATGTTAAGCACAGGGACTTCTCCGGTGGCGCAGTGGTTAAGAATCCACCTGCCAATGCAGGGGACACGGGAAGATCCCACATGCCGCCGAGCAACTAAGCCAGCGAGCCGCAACTACTGAGCCCGTGTGCCTAGAGCCCGTGCTCCGCAACAAGAGAAACCACCGAAATGAGAAGCCTGCGCACAGCAACGAAGATTAGTCCCCGCTCGCCGCAACTAGAGAAAGCCTGTGTGCAGCAACAAAGACCCAACACAGCCAAAAATAAAAATAAATAAATATTTTTTTAAATACCAAAAAAAAAATTCTTTAAAAAAAATAAAAAATGTTAAGCACAGCTCCTAACCATCCAATGTCATGTCCTCTGCACAAGGTTTTTGTGTGTGTTTTAAGAGAATCATGTGCTTTTTCTCTCTGTATTCCTAGAATAAATCCTATTTTGTCATGGTGTAGTGTTACTGGATTTAATTTTCCCCTATTTAGTGTTTTTACACTTATATACAAAAGTGAACTTGGTCTAGAGTTGTGAGCTCGCATGCGTCCGTGTGTGCACGTGTGCACACGTGGGTGCTGACTTTATGAAGTTTTGACATCAAGGAAATCCTATGGGAATTACTTACCTAAAGTTTGGTAGACTTTGACTATAAAATTGCTTGCACCAATGAGAAATTACAATAGAAAAAAGTATTATATTTATAACAGCAATACAAAATAAGTATCTAGATATAAATTTCTCTCCACCGTACCGTTCTTTTTAATTGATGTATCTTTTGCATACAACAAAATGCAAAGATCTTCACCTTTCAGTTCAAGAATTTTGACAGTTGCAAACAACCAAATCAAGATCCAGAATATTGGGGCTTCCTGATGGTGCAGCGGTTAGGAATCTGCCTACCAATGCAGAGGACACAGATTCGAGCCCTGGTCCGGGAAGATCCCAAGTGCCACGGAGCAACAAAGCCCGTGCACCACAACTACTGAGCCCACCTGCCACAACTGCTGAAGCCCACACACCTAGAGCCCGTGCTCCGCAACAAGGGAAGCCACCGCAATGAGAAGCCCGCACACCGCAACAAAGAGTAGCCCCCGCTCGCCACAACTACAGAAAGCCCGTGAACAGCAATGAAGAACCAACACAGCCAAAAATTTTTTTAATGAAATAAATAAATTAATTTTTTTAAAAAAGATCCAGAATATTTCCATCACCTCAGAAACTTCCTCATGCTCTTTTTCTGCCAATATCCGACACACACTTTCAGAATCAATCACCATTATGATTTCTATCACCAGAGGCTAGTTTTGCTTGTTCTACAAATTCATGTAAATGAAACATACCATATGAACTTTTTTGTGTCTGGTTTCTTTCACACAGCATAATATTTTTGAGATTCAACCCCATAGCTGTGTGCATTCATAGTTCATTTTATTGGTAAGTAGTATTCCAAAATTGTATATCAGAATTGTTTAATTCATTCCCCTATGGATGGATTTGGGATGTTTCCAGCGTTT
The DNA here is from genome assembly GCF_028021215.1 of Eschrichtius robustus. Classification (NCBI taxonomy): domain Eukaryota; kingdom Metazoa; phylum Chordata; class Mammalia; order Artiodactyla; family Eschrichtiidae; genus Eschrichtius; species Eschrichtius robustus. Next base: position 137,372,552 of record NC_090828.1, on the reverse strand, counting down.
GGTAATTTGAATAGAGCTTTAATGCACATTCATGTGCAAGCATTTTTTTTTGGACTCTTGTGTAGTGTCCTAGGAGTGGAATTGCTGGGTCATAGGATATGTGTAAGTTTAGCTTCGTAAGGAACTGCCATCCTATTTTACATGCCCACCAACAATGTATGAGGGTTTCCGTTGCTCCATGTTTGATATTGTCAGTTGTCTTAATTTTTGCTAATCTAGTAGGTATATAGTGGTAATTCCTTGCAGTTTTAATTTGCTTTTACTTGATGACTATTAATGTTGAGCATCTTTTCATGCACTTATTAGCCATGTATACATCTTCTTTTGTGAATTGACAACAAGTCTTTGCCCGTTTTAAATTGGGTTGTCTGAATATTAATGATTTTTAGGAATTCTTCAGTACATATTATAAATATGAATCCTTTATCCATATTAAGAATATGTTTTCCTCATCTGTGGCTTGCCTGCATGTTTTAATAGCATCATTTGATGCTCTTGATGATGTCCAGTTATTATATTTTGATTTATGGTTCATGGTTTTTGGGCAAATTTGGTCAGTGTCTTTGTCTTCCTCAAAATTGTAAATATTCTCCTATGTTTTCTTCAAAAAGATCGATGGTTCTAGGTCCATATTTAGATGAATTTTTGAATTATTTTCTGTGTGGTGCTGTTTACTTTTTACGCAGATATCCAGTTTGTTTCAGCATCATTTGTTTAACAAGTTTTCCTTTCCCCTTTGAATTAATTTGATTCCTTGATCAAAAATCAATTGAAAGGAAGAGGTATCTGCCCTCCTAAGTTCACTGCACTATCATTCACAACAACCAAGATATGGAAACAACCTAAATATCTGTCCACAGATAAAAGGATAAGGAAAATGTGGTACACATTTAAAATGGAATATTATTCAACCTTAAAAAAGAAGGAAATCCTGTCATTTTTGACAACATGTATGAAACTGGAGGACATTACGCTAAGTGAAATAAACCAGACACATAAATACAAATACTGTATGATCTCACTTATATGTGGCATATTCTTTTAAAAAGCCAAACTCATACTAACAGAGAATGGAACAGTGATTACCAAGGTCTCGGGCATGGGGGAAAGGAGTAGATGTTTTTTAAAAAAAAAATCAATTGACCATATTATGTAGGTGTATTTCTGTTCCACATATCCAATGTCTATCCTTATGGCATCCTTTACCACCTTGATTACTGTAGCTTGGCTGGAAGTCTTAAAATCAGGTAATGCAACTCATTCATTTTATTCTTTTACAAAGTATTTTGGCTCTTTTATATCCTTTACTTTTCCATATAAATATTAGAATCAGCTTTCTTCAAAAAGGCTGTGTGGGACAACAACAGTCAGCTCTACCCACCACCAGAGCCTCCCATCAAGCCTCTTAGATAGCCTCAACCACCAGAGGGCAGACAGCAGAAGCAAGAAAAACTACAATCCTGCAGCCTGTGGAACAAAAACCACATTCACAGAAAGATAGACAAGATGAAAAGGCAGAGGGCTATATACCAGATGAAGTAACAAGAAAAAAACCCAGAAAAACAACTAAATGAAGTGGAGATAGGCAACCTTCCAAAAAAGAATTCAGAATAATGATAGTGAAGATGATCCAGGACCTCAGAATAAGAACGGAGGCAAAGATCGAGAAGATGCAAGAAATGATTAACAAAGACCTAGAAGAATTAAAGAACAAACAAACAGAGATGACCAATACAATAACTGAAATGAAAACTACACTAGAAGGAATCAATAGCAGAATAACTGAGGCAGAAGAACGGATAAGTGACCTGGAAGACAGAATGGTGGAATTCACTGCTGCGGAACAGACTAAAGAAAAAAGAATAAAAGAAATGAAGACAGCCTAAGAGACCTCTGGGACAACATTAAACACAACAACATTCGCATTATAGGGGTCCCAGAAGGAGAAGAGAGAGAGAAAGGACCAGAGAAAATATTTGAAGAGATTATAGTCGAAAACTTCCCTAACATGGGAAAGGAAATAGCCACCCAAGTCCAGGAAGCGCAGAGAGTCCCATACAGGATAAACCCAAGGAGAAACACGCCGAGACACATAGTAATCAAAGTGGCAAAAATTAAAGACAAAGAAAAATTATTGAAAGCAGCAAGGGAAAAATGACAAATAACATACAAGGGAACTCCCAAAAGGTTAACAGCTGATTTCTCAGCAGAAACTCTACAAGCCAGAAGGGAGTGGCATGATATACTTAAAGTGATGAAAGGGAAGAACCTACAACCAAGATTACTCTACCCGGCAAGGATCTCATTTAGATTTGATGGAGAAATCAAAAGCTTTACAGACAAGCAAAAGCTAAGAGAATTCAGCACCACCAAACCAGCTCTACAACAAATGCTAAAGGAACTTCTCTAAGTGGGAAACACAAGAGAAGAAAAGGACCTACAAAAACAAACCCAAAACAATTAAGAAAATGGTCATAGGAACATACATATCGATAATTACCTTAAACGTGAATGGATTAAATGCTCCAACCAAAAGACACAGGCTTACTGAATGGATACAAAAACAAGACCCATATATATGCTGTCTACAAGAGACCCACTTCAGACCTAGGGACACATACAGACCGAAAGTGAGGGGATGGAAAAAGATATTCCATGCAAATGGAAATCAAAAGAAGGCTGGAGTAGCTATACTCATATCAGATAAAATAGACTTTAAAATAAAGAATGTTACAAAAGACAAGGAAGGACACTACATAATGATCAAGGGATCAATCCAAGAAGAAGATATAACAATTATAAATATATATGCACCCAACATAGGAGCACCTCAATACATAAGGCAACTGCTAAGAGCTATAAAAGAGGAAATTGACAGTAACACAATAATAGTGGGAGACTTTAACACCTCACTTACACCAATAGACAGATCATCCAAAATGAAAATAAATAAGGAAACAGAAGCTTTAAATGACACAATACACTAGATAGATGTAATTGATATTTATAGGACATTCCATCCAAAAACAGCAGATTACACATTCTTCTCAAGTGTGCACGGAACATTCTCCAGGATAGATCATATCTTGGGTCACTAATCAAGCCTCAGTAAATTTAAGAAAATTGAAATCATATCAAGCGTCTTTTCTGACCACAACGCTATGAGATTAGAAATCAATTACAGGGAAAAAAAACGTAAAAAACACAAACACATGGAGGCTAAACAATACGTTACTAAATAACCAAGAGATCACTGAAGAAATCAAAGAGGAAATCAAAAAATACCTAGAGACAAATGATAATGAAAACACGACGACCCAAAACCTATGGGATGCAGCAAAAGCAGTTCTAAGAGGGAAGTTTATAGCTATACAAGCCTACCTAAAAAAACAAGAAAAATCTCAAGTAAACAATCTAACCTTACACCTAAAGAAACTAGAGAAAGAAGAACAAACAAAACCCAAAATTAGCAGAAGGAAAGAAATCATAAAGATCAGAGCGGAAATAAATGAAATAGAAACAAAGAAAACAGTAGCAAAGATCAATAAAACTAAAAGCTGGTTCTTTGAGAAGATAAACAAAATTGATAAGCCATTAGCCAGACTCATCAAGAAAAAGAGGGAGAGGACTCAAATCAATAAAATCAGAAATGAAAAAGGAGAAGTTACAACAGACACCGCAGAAATACAAAGCATCCTAAGAGACTACTACAAGTAACTCTATGCCAATAAAATGGACAACCTGCGAGAAATGGACAAATTCTTAGAAAGGTATAACCTTCCAAGACTGAACCAGGAAGAAATAGAAAATATGAACAGACCAATCACAAGTAATGAAATTGAAACTGTGATTAAAAATCTTCCAACAAACAAAAGTCCAGGACCAGATGGCTTCACAGGTGAATTCTATCAAACATTTAGAGAAGAGCTAACACCTATCCTTCTCAAACTCTTCCAAAAAATTGCAGAGGAAGGAACACTCCCAAACTCATTCTATGAGGCCACCTCATAGAAGGTGATAATCACCCTGATACCAAAACCAGACAAATCACCCTGATACCAAAACCAGACAAAGACACTACAAAAAAAGAAAATTACAGACCAATATCACTGATGAATATAGATGCAAAAATCCTCAACAAAATACTAGCAAACAGAATCCAACAACACATTAAAAGGATCATACACCACGATCAAGTGGGATTTATCCCAGGGATGCAAGGATTCTTCAATATATGCAAATCAATCAATGTGATACATCATATTAACAAATTGAAGAATAAAAACCATATGATCATCTCAATAGATGCAGAAAAAGCTTTTGACAAAATTCAACACCCATTTATGATAAAAACTCTCCAGAAAGTGGGCAGAGAGGGAATCTACCTCAACATAATAAAGGCCATATATGACAAACCCACAGCAAACATCATTCTCAATGGTGAAAAACTGAAAGCATTTCCTCTAAGATCAGGAACGAGACAAGGATGTCCACTCTCACCACTATTATTCAACATAGTTCTGGAAGTCCTAGCCACAGCAATCAGAGAAGAAAAAGAAATAAAAGGAATCCAAATTGGAAAAGAAGAAGTAAAACTGTTACTGTTTGCAGATGACATGATACTACACATAGAGAATCCTAAAGCTGTCACCAGAAAACTGCTAGAGCTAATTACTGAATTTGGTAAAGTTGCAGGATACAAAATTAATGCACAGAAATCTCTTGCATTCCTATACACTAATAATGAAAAATCTGAAAGAGAAATTATGGAAACACTCCCATTTACCATTGCAACAAAAAGAATAAAATACCTAGGAATAAACCTACCTAGGGAGACAAAAGACCTGTATGCAGAAAACTATAAGACACTGATGAAAGAAATTAAAGATGATACCAACAGATGGAGAGATATACCATGTTCTTGGATTGGAAGAATCAACATTGTGAAAATGACTATACTACCCAAAGCAATCTACAGATTCAATGCAATCCCTATCAAATTACCAATGGCATTTTTTACAGAACTAGAACAAACCATATTAAAATTTGTATGGAGACACAAAAGACCCCGAATAGCCAAAGCAGTCTTGAGGGAAAAAACGGAGCTGGAGGAATCAGACTCCCTGACTTCAGACTATACTACAAAGCTACAGTAATCAAGACAATATGGTACTGGCACAAAAACAGAAACATAGATCAACGGAACAAGATAGAAAGCCCAGAGATAAACACACACACCTATGGTCAACTAATCTATGACAAAGGAGGCAAAGATATACAATGGAGAAAAGACAGTCTCTTCAATAAGTGGTGCTGGGAAAACTGGACAGCTACATGTAAAAGAATGAAATTAGAATACTCCCTAACACCATACACAAAAATAAACTCAAAATGGATTAGAGACCTAAATGTAAGACTGGACACTATAAAACTCTTAGAGGAAAACATAGGAAGAACACTCTTTGACATCAATCACAGCAAGATCTTTTTTGATCCACCTCCTAGAGTAATGGAAATAAAAACAAAAATAAACAAATGGGACCTAATGAAACTTCAAAGCTTTTGCACAGCAAAGGAAAAGACATCCCTCAGAATGGGAGAAAATATTTGCAAACGAATCAACGGACAAAGGATTAATCTCCAAAATATATAAACAGCTCATTCAGCTCAATATTAAAGAAACAAACACCCCAATCCAAAAATGGGCAGAAGACCTAAATAGACATTTCTCCAAAGAAGACATACAGACGGCCATGAAGCACATGAAAAGCTGCTCAACATCACTAATTATTAGAGAAATGCAAATCAAAACTACAATGAGGTATCACCTCACGCCAGTTAGAATGGGCATCATCAGAAAATCTACAAACAACAAATGCTGGAGAAGAGGGTGTGGAGAAAAGGGAACCCTCTTGCACTGTTGGTGGGAATGTAAATTGATACAGCCACTATGGAGAACAATATGGAGGTTCCTTAAAAAACTAAAAATAGAATTACCATATGACCCAGCAATCCCACTACTGGGCATATACCCAGAGAAAACCATAATTCAAAAAGACACATGCACCCCAATTTTCATTGCAGTACTATTTACAATAGCCAGGTCATGGAAGCAACCTAAATGCCCATCAACAGACGAATGGATAAAGAAGAAGTGGTACATATATACAATGGAATATTACTCAGCCATAAAAAAGAATGAAATTGAGTCATTTGTTGAGACGTGGATGGATCTAGAGACTGTCATACAGAGTGAAGTAAGTCAGAAAGAGAAAAACAAATATTGCATATTAACACATGTATGTGGAACCTAGAAAAATGGTATGGATGAACTGGGTTGCAGGGCAGAAGTTGAGACACAGATGTAGAGAACAGGTATGTGGACACCAAGGGGGGAAAACTGCGGTGGGGTGGGGATGGTGGTGTGCTGAATTGGGCGATTGGGATTGACATGTATACAGTGATGTGTATAAAATTGTTGATTGATTTAAAAAAAATAAATTAAAAAAAAAAAAAAGGCCGTGTGGAAGTTTGTTTGGCTCTGTGTTGTGTCCATAAGCCAATTTGGAGAAAATGGGCATCTTCTTAATATTGTGAACTCCAATCCATGAACATGGTATATCTCTCCATTAAGTTGGTCCTTATTTAATTTCTCTCAAAAATGTTTGTGCAATTTTCAGTATGAAAGTCTTGCTCATCTTTCATCAGATTTATTCATAGGTATTTCAATGTTATTTTTAAGTATTTTTAATCTCACTTTTGTAGGTTTTTCTATGCCTCCTTCATAAGATTGAAGATATTCTCTTCTATTTTTAGTTAGCTGAGATTTTTTATAATGAATATGTGCTGAATTTTATCAAATTCTTTTTCTGCATTTTTAAAAATAATGATACATTTTTTTCTCCTTCAGTCATTTAGTTTCCTTTAGTGACCACTTTATGGTGGTTAATTACATTGATTTTTTTTTTTTTTGATTTATTTTTGAATATCAGATAAACTTTTTTATCCTTGGCATAAATCCCACTTGATCATTATATATTATTCTTTCTTTCTATGTTTGCTGAATTTGATTTGTTAACATTTTGTTAAGAATTTTTTCATATATGTTTATGAGGAATATTAATCTAATTATAATTTTCTTGTCAAGTTTTGGTATCAGGGCTATGCTGGCCTCATAAAATGAGTTGAGAAGTATTCCCTCCTCCTTTATTTTCTCCAAAGGATTTTGTCAGATTGGCATTAGTTTGTCCATAAATATTTGATAGAATTTCCTGAAGGAGCCATTGGGCCTGGAGTTTTCATGGTAGGAAAGTTTTTAATTATAAGTTTAATATCTTTGATAGACATAAGGCTATTGAGACTTTCTATTCTTGTGTGACTTTTAGTAATTTGCAATTTTCAAGGAATTTGTCAGCTTCATCTAAGTTGTTGAATTTCCTGGCGTAGCGTTGTTCACAATAGTTTCTCATTACCACTTTAACATCTGTCTGAACTGGGGTGGAAAGGTTTTTTGTTTTTGGTCGTTTTTCTTTTTTTTCTCCCCAACATTTAATGTTGTTCCACTGTCATCCACCCACCATTTATTCTTTTTTTTTAAATATTTATTTATTTATTTATTTTTGCTCATCAGGTCTTAGTTGCAGCAACTGAGATCTTCCTTGCGGCTCGTGGGATCTTTTGTTGTGGCACGTGGGTTCTTCACTGCAGCGTGTGGGCTTCTCTCTAGTTGTGCTGCGTGGGCTCTAGAGTACGTGGGCTTAGTTGCCCCGTGACATGTGGGATCTTAGTTCCCTGACCAGGGATTGAACCCACATCCCCTGCATTGGAAGGTGGATTCCCAACCACTGGACTATGAGGGAAGTCCCCTGCCCTCCACTTACTCTGATGAAAAGTCAGCGTAATTCTTTCTAATGTTCCTCTGTATATAATGTCTTTTTTTCTCTGGCTGCTTTTAAGATTTTATCTTTATCTTTGGGCTTCAGTAATTTGACTATGATGTGCCAAGGTGTGGTTTTGTTTTTACTCTGCTTGAGGGTCACTGAGATCCATGCATCAGTGGAGTTACTGTCTTTCATCAATCTTGTTAAATTCTGTATCATCTCTGCTAAATATTTCTTCTGCCCCAATCTCTCTAGCCTCCCCTTCTGATGCTCCACTTACACATTTATTGGACCATGTGGTATTGTCCCACAGATCTCGGATAATCCCTTCTTTTTTTAATATTCTTTTCTTTTGTATCTCAGTTTGGAGATTTTCTCTTGACCTATCTTCCAGTTCACTAATGTTTTTTTCTGTTGTTCATTAGCAAATAAATTTTATGTTTTTGATAAGGTATTTTTCATTTATAGAATTTCCATTTTGTTCTTTTTTTTCTTTTAAAGACTTTTTTTTAATTTATTTATTTTATTTACTTATTTTTGGCTACATTGGGTCTTCATTGCTGCGTGTGGGCTTTCTCTAGTTGCCGTAAGCGGAGGCTACTCTTCGTTTCTCATTGCGGTGGCTTCTCTTGTTGCAGAACACGGTCTCTGGGCACGCAGTCTTCAGTAGTTGTGGCTCGCGGGCTCTAGAGTGCAGGCTCAGTAGTTGTGGCACATGGGCTTAGTTGCTCCACGGCATGTGGGATCTTCCTGGACCAGGGCTCGAATCCATGTCCCCTGCATCGGCAGGTGGATTCTTAACCACTGTGCCACCAGGGAAGCCCTGGTGTATTTAACTAAACAGAAAATTAGAACTTCTATATGACAAAAAAATATGAATTAAAAGATAAATGAAAGTCTTTGAGAAATTATTTCTAAACTCTGTAATAGACATGGGATTAACACTATTAATATTTTTAAAACTAATAAAAATAAAAAGTAAACACCTCAATAGAAAAACAAACTAAGAAAATGAGTGGGTAATTTGCAAAAGAAGAAAATAAATGGCCAAAAAGAATGAAAACAGTTCACTGTTATCAGTCATTGAATAAATGCAAATTAAAACAGTGAGATACCATCTTTCACCTATCAACCTATCAACAGTTTGAAAATAGTAAGAGTCCTTCATTCAGTAAATATCAGTTCAGCATCTTCTACATGCACCATCTGTATGTATCCCTGGGAGCTGGAATCCAGAAGTGAATTGACAGCCTCTGCACTTAGGGCCTAGTGTGGGCAAGACAAGGTGATAAGTGTAAGGGAGAAAGATAAGGGAAAGAAGGGGGGCTAGGAAATAATGGGCAAAGGGGATGGCTCTTTTACATAAGATGAATGGGGAAGGCAATTCTAATCAAATAGTATCTGAGCAGGGACCTGAAGAAAGTGAGGGCCGTTTGGATGTCTGGGAAAAAATATTTCAGGCAGAGGGAGCAGCAGGTCAAGTCAGGGACCAGCCCCTGAGGGCAGGACGTGCTAGGAACACTCAGGATGACAGCAGGAAAGTCATCCTGTCTGGAAACGAAGGCGAGCATGAATGATGGAGTCAGAGACCTTGAATTCCTGGAAGCTAGTTTTCTCATACACTGTTGGCAGAAATATCCATTGGCAAACATTTCTGAAGGACACCTTGACAAGAGTTATCAAAAACCTTAAACCACACATATCCTTTGACTCCAAAATTCAAAACTTCTGAATTTATCCTGAAGCAATAACCAGATGAGTGTACCAAGGTATACATAGAAAAATGTTCATCACAGTATTATTTACTATTGAAAACAGGGTAACCTAAATTTTCAACATTTGTGGTTATTGAAATTGTGTATATTCGTACAATGGAATTCTACATTGTTATTAAGCACAATAATATACTTGCACACTTCTTGACAAGGAAAGATGTTCACAATACGTTTTTAAAATGAAAAAGCAGATCACAGAATGATATGTATTTTATGATTCCATTTTAGCTAAAATGTTTTTTCATATGCATTTGCATACATAGAAAAAAGTCTGGAAATACAAATATCAAAACATGAATGTTGTTGTCTGCTGAGTGGTGGGATTGCAGTAATTTTTATATCTTTAATAAATAACATGCTTATGGGACTTCCCTGGTGGCGCAGTGGTTAAGAATCCACCTGCCAATGCAGAGGACATGGATTCAAGCCCTAGTCCTAGAAGATCCCACATGCCACAGAGCAACTAAGCCTGTGCGCCACAACGACGGAGCCTGCACTCTAGAGCCCGCGAACCACAACTACTGAAGCCCCTGCGCCTAGAGCTCGTGCTCCACAACAAGAGAAGCCACCACAATGAGAAGCCAGCAAACGAAGAGTAGCCCCTGCTCAGAGCAACTAGAGAAAGCCTGCACGCAGCAACAAAGACCCAACGCAGCCAAAAATTAATTAATTAATTGATTGATTTTAAAATAAATAAATAAATAACATGCTTAATTTTCTTGCGATCACCATGTATTACTTATGTAAGCTAGAAGGAATGTTTCAAAATCAAATGACACACCAATATGATAAGGGAAAGTGTTTTTAAAAGATGAGTCTCGGGGAACTGCAAAGAAAAAGAAAGCAAGGTTCTCTTTGACCACTATAAAGATTTTATTGTCTTTCATTTTCACAAGTTTAATTATGATGTGTCGACCTGAATGTCTTTGGATTTATCCTATTTGGGGCTCGCTCAGCTTCATGAGTCTGTGGGTTTATGTATTTTGCCACATATGAGATGTTTTCAGTCATTATTTCTCCAAGTACTCTTTCAGCCCACTCTCCTTCTCCAGCTGGACTCCAACAACACATGATACAAAGGTGGGATCTCTTGTTATTGTCCCATGGATCCCTGGAGATTTTTGTTCGGGTGGTGGGGGGGGGGGTTGTTTGTTTTTAGTCTATTTTCCCTCTTTTGCTCAGATTGGATGAATTCTATTGTTCTGTCCTCAAGTTCACTGATTTTCTATCCTCTGTCATCAACACTCTAGTATTGAGTCCATGCAGTGGGCTTTTTTAAAATCTCTGTAATTGTACTTTTCAGGTATAGCTTTTATAACCAATTTCTTTGCTGAGATTTTCTATTTTTTTCATTTGTTTCAAGAGAATTTGTAATTGCTTATTGAAGCATTTTTATGGTGGCTACTTTAAAATCCTTGACAGATAATTCCAATGTCTGATTCATTCAGGTTGGCATTAATTGATTTTTTTTCATGTTCAAGTTGTGATTTTCCTGATTCATTGAATGATGGCTGACTTTTTATGGTATTCTTGACATTTTCCTTACTACATCTGGTGACTGTACGATCCTACATTTCATTTTAGCAGTCAGTTGCCAGTTTAGGTTTAGCCTGGATGTTCTGGCCTAACTTTATGGACTGAGTTTCCAATGAGAATCTAATTTCCAGAGCCTTACGGCACTATTTTGGTCTGTTGGTTGATCCTGTGCGTGCTGGGTCTCCCACTGGTCCCTGCTGGTGCCAGAGTGGTAGATGGGGTTTCCCCAGGCCCAGCCATCTGGGGCCTCTAGGTGGGTGAAGGGATTCTCCAACCCACAGGGATGAAGGGGCTTCCTGGGTAGGGCCACTTAGGGGTGGAGGTGGAGCTCCCCCTTGCTGTGGGGTTGAGGCCCAGCAGGGAAGGAGAGCATCCCACCTGGCCACTCACTGTCAGGGACCTCCCCACTGACCCTCCTGCTGGTGCTGCCTGGCTCACCTGTGATTTCAGCAGCACTGCCAATCCACTGGGGGAGGAACGAGCCCATCCAGGCTCCTTACGTTGCCAGACAAGGGGGCGGAAAATGCCAGGCCCAGGTCCTTCTTCTGTCACTTGGGGTCTGTATGTAGCCCTGCCCCTGTGCTGTTTCTCCAGTCCTGGGGTCTCAAACTAGCTCGCCCTCCTCTTCTACCTTCCAGAATCCTCCGCTGGTTGTCTCCTGTGCCATTTCCAGGGTTTGTAGCTATACTTAGCAAGGAGGAGGAGGCAGAAACAGGTCTTCCCCACCTTGTCCAGACCAGAAGTTGAAACATTGCTTTCTATTTTTTGTTTTTTTTTTTATTTTAATATTTATTTATTTGGCTGCGTCGGGTCTTAGTTGCGGCGCACAGGCTCTTCGTTGTGGCGCACGGGCTCCAGAGCGCACAGGCTCAGTAGTTGCGGTGTGCGGTCTTAGCTGCTCCGTGGCACCTGGGATCTTATTTCCCAGACCAGGGATGGAGCCTGCGTCCCTTGCATTGGAAGGCAGATTCTTAACCACTGGACCACCAGGGAAGCCCCAAAACATGGCTTTTTATTTCTCCATCTGCTCCACCTGCTTGACAGCCCCGTCCCAGGGTCACAACAGAGAACACCTGATTTAGCCCCATCCAGTCATTCTAGACAGATCCAATCATTGTTAAGGCTTTATTTTCTTTTTTTTTTTTTTATTTTCTTTCTTAGCTTTTGTTTATGAAAAGTTGGAATCCACGGAGAAGTAGAGAGCACAGCATAATGAACCCACCGACGCCCATCACGTTTCATAGGCACGCCGCCCCACGGGAGCATTTTAAAGCAAATTCCGTAAGTGCTTCAGATTGTGTCTCTCATCAGATTGTGATCCTCAAATCCTCCCTTTGGACAGCCTGGTCTCTACTTGCACGGCTCAAGTAAATTCTTTCAGAACTCTGAATTCTTAGGAGTCCAAGAGGGCCCAGAGCAAGAGGGCAGGTGAGATTCATGGGAAGCGGGCTCACTGCTGGGATTGAGCTGGCCACTGTCCCATGTGGGGAGGTTGGTGGAGCCGCCCGCATGCATGGGCACGGGCTTTACTGCAACCCCAGACCTGGCCCCATGGCCCACGGGAAGCCACCCTGCCCTGGGACGCAGTCAAGTTCTGAATCCCTAGTTAGGGCATCAAAAGCCTCCAGGCCCCACCTCAGCCACAAAGAAACCGAAGGCTGCTTGGGAGAACAAATCCAGCCTGCCCGCCACATGTAGCCCTTCGGGGCTTCCCCCGTTGGCACGGGCTGCCCTGCAGAGCGGACGACACCACCGAGCAGCTCCGAAGGGACTGGGCCCCCCACACACACCTCTGTATTCATGGACACCTATTTTCATCTTGAACTGTTAAGAGATGAAAGTTTTTGAAAATGTTTATCTCACAACGAAGTCTGTCTTTCAAGCCTACTGGCCAGGTGCAAACTCAGAAAGTCTCATTTTGGAATTCTGAAGCTGAAGATTGCTCCTGCATGCCCAAACTGCCTGAGGCAAGAGGATGCCTCCAGAGAAAGAGGGAGACGTCAGGACCAGGGGATGCAAATGAGATGGGTGTATTAACATACTCAAAACATGTTATTCCCGTGAAAAAGTGATGAAGGCTGTGTGAGGAAAACAAGGGCCCAGAGGCACACTCAGTAGGGTGCCTGGGTGGGAAATGCCAAGCCAAGAAGAGTTGGGACAGCCCAGGGGGAGGCAAAGGCTGGACCCCACCCAGAACCCGGTTCTTGGATCCCTCCAGGGCTCAGCTGCCCAGAAGTGTGAAGGTGAGAGGACCCTCGGCCCGGCTCTCACCAGGCATGGGATAGTGTCACCTTGTCCAAGTCACTTCCACTTGTTCAGCCTTAACGTCCCCATCTGTGAAACAGGGGAATGATGCCCATAGGGCAGCTGAGAGAACTGAATAAAATAATGCCCAGAGGAGGCCAGTCCAAGGGCCGGCACATGGGAGGAGTTGGTCGTCTGTATTCAATAGAGTGCTTACTACGGATCTTTAGTGTGTGATGTACGGTGACTCACTTATTCTTTACAATGACCCTGTGAAGTAGTCTATCCTCATTTTACAGATGAGAAAACGGAGGCCCAGGGAGCTCAAGTAACCTGCTCTGGGTTACACAGCTGGTTAGACAGACCTGGGAAGTGAACACAGCACCCTGATTCCTAACAGCCCCACTTGACTTTGTTCTTATATGGCTGAGGCCGAGACCCTCCTCCTTGGGCCCCTGCCCCACATGGCCTCAAGGGACCAGCCTGAGGAGGGAAGGAGTGTCCCAGGCCTCAGTCACCCAAAAGCCAAAGTCCCACAAGGAGGCTCTCGTCCAGCCCCAGGGTGGCCGGCATGTGCAGGCAGGCGTTGCAGTGCAGGCCCCTATCCCTGGGCCTCCTCATCTGAGGTGCAGCCTCTCCCTGCCTTGCAGGCCTCATCCATGAAGCAGAGGCCTCCATTCCCTGCCTGCTTCCTCCTCTGCTGGCCCTGTGGCCTTGGCCTGGCCTCCCTGAGTCTCAGCTTCCTCATCTGTAAAGACGGGGAGACAACCGGACTTACCTGAAAAGTTGCTGTGTGTGCAGATTAAATGAGATGATGCCTGAGAGGCTGGTAAGGCTGGTTACCGGCACAGAGGCAGCCTGACTGCCCCGGGCGAGTGGGTCCGAGCTGTGCTCACCTGCTCACCGGCCCTGTTGCCCACGTGAGCCAGAAGAAGACCCCTTCCTGACCACCAGCCATGTGCAGCCATCGCAGGGAATTGGGCCCAGCCCAGACCTCAGCCAGGCAGGTGTCCTGGTTCTCCCCACCCACGGTGTGACCCCTGTCCCCTGCAGCTGCAGAACTTAAGTAGATGCTATAGCTGGGGGCTAGCCCTCCCCATCCCTCTTGTGGTACCCAGAGGGGATGCCGCCCTCCTCCCATTAGCTGCTCAGAACCCCTGGGCCAGGGCCCAGCTGGGACTGTGTCACAAAAGGCTCCTCTGTGAAGGAGGGGGGTTAAAAAGGGGAAGGGAGAAAAATGAAAGGCAAGAACATTCCCATTTGGAGAGACAGGTGGTCACTGCAGAGCTGGGAGAAAGTGACATGGCCAGTCAGGTCACAGCTGGGGGACACAGGGGCAGTGCCTCCTGGGGCCTGGTCTCCAGGACAGATCAGCCCCCTCCCCACAGGGTTGCTGGGGCAGGCAGGCCACACAGGCAGCAGCCCGGGGACCCTCTTTGACACCCAGCCCTCTCCATAAGCCGCCCGTATCCCCACCTTTGTGCCCCCAACTGGAGCCCACTAAAGGCCCTCTGACCCCGCCCAGGAGAGAAGCTTCCATCAGAAAAATCAACCAGGTGTCACACCAACTCGAATCTATCAGGAGGGTGAGTCTTAAATAACAGCCTAAAACGACAGAGGAATCTGTTAAAAAGAGCCAGGAAGAGAAGGGAGGGGCAGGCCGTTATCTTGCAGGAAGGGCAGCTGTCACAAAAGGGGGAAATGCACCCCAGTGAGAGCCACAGAGAAGTCGGTGGAGGGGCCAGACCCTCAGTGAGAGGCGAGCGGCTAAGCCTGGAGGTAGAGAGACACGAGCTGGTCACAAGCCTCACATGGAGTGGAGGGCGCTGACCTCACACGCCCTCGCCCCTCGCCAGCTCTGCAAGGCGTCGGGTCCCCGGAAGACCCTCCCCCGCCACCCCGTGCCCTGGCCCTGGTGGGGGCAGTGGCAGCAGGCACCCCTGTCCTGGTGGTTCATCTCCATCTATTCCATTCAGCCCTCGCAAGGGCGCTAACCCCCCAGGGAATATTCCTACCCATGCATCTTTCCACTGTGCCCCCACTGGCCTCCCAGATGGCTCCCCCAACCCCGGCTAGGTTGCGACCCCTTCTTGGCAGAAAAAACAATGATATAAATGTGGGATGAGGTCCTGCTGGGAGCTGGACACGCCAACGAGACACGACTCGCCTCTCACCTCACCCTTCGTTAGCCCTGGGATTTCCAAAGGTGTGTCCCTGTATGAGAAGTTAGCCCTGGGATTTCCAAAGGTGTGTCCCTGTATGAGAAGTTTCCACGTATGAGGACAATGCCCTCGGGACAACATTATGCCCATCGAGGCCTCACGGAGCTGGCAGAACCTGGCCCTGCCTAGTTCAGGCACTGCCCTGTCAACAACCCGGTCAGCAGGGACGCACCTGGGAGGAAGGCGGGCCTCACTGCCCTCTCTGTGGTCCAGGAGGGGAGGGAGACCCAGAACAGGGCCTCCAGGGCTGGGCGGGGAATCCCCACCAGGCAGCAGGCCACGTGGGCCCCTGCCTCGCCCACCTCCCGGTCCCCTCTACACAGCAGGCACCGGGTAGAGGGGTGCAGGGCCAAGCTCCCAGGTGTGATCGGTTGGCCAGGGTGGGCAGTCTCCCGGGCCTAGCCGGGCAAGGGCTGCCGAAGAGCCACTCACACCGGTTTCCTCTCTGGGCCACAACTGGGTCACAAACCTCAGCTTTTGGGGGCGCGTATTAGATGTGGACTGTTATTTCCATCTGAATTGCTCAGATTCTCATTAAGCTATTTATACTCCCACCTCCTCCTCACCCCGCCCCCCGCCCCGAAAGGATTTAAGGATGCCTTAAAATCCAGCAGGAGAGAACACAAAAACCAGCCACTGGCCGCTGGCCACTCGGCGGTCAGGGCAGGCAGAGAGAGTTAGAGACCGCTGCTCTGGGGTGCCCCTCCCCCAGGCCGGGCCGGCCCCGGCCCTTCCAAAGTTCAGGTGGAGGTGGGGACAGCTCTTCGACCCACAAGACCGCGCCCTGGGAAGACACTGCGCAGGCCTCCGTGCTGGGCCGAGGCGGAAGGAACCGGGTACCGCGCATAGCCTGCGGGGCAAGCCAGCCCTGGACACCGGGACGGCTCTGCGGTGGGAGGGGCGGGTGAGAAGGCTCCCTGGAGGAGGAGGCCTTAAATAGGCGGGTAGGACTCCCCAGGAGACCGGGGCAAAGGCAGGAGGCACGAGGGGGAAGCGTGGGGACCCCTGGAGAGAGAGGCCTCCATAGAGGGGAGGACGCGCTGGTTAAACCAGAGTGGCCCTAAGTCTCCCGGCTCGGCCCCCTGGCGACCCCACCCTCCCAGGTCCCACTGGGCCAGCCCCTGGGGTCACGGCAGGCCGCTCGCGGCCCCCCAGGCGGGTCCAATCGCCGCGACGCCGATTCCGCCGCGATCCAGAGTCCCCTTTAAAAGTTTGTCCCCAGAGAAACCCCTCTCTCTCTCTCTGACCCGCCGTGGGAAGCGGGACCATCCCCGGAGGAGGCTCTGAGGACAGACTGGGGTGCCCTCCTCCACCCCCTCGGAAACAACAATGGGCGACCGACCGAAAGAGGACGAGGGAATCAAGCGTGGAAAATCCCCCAATCCTGCAATGTCAATGATGGGCGCGCGGCGGGCGGGCGGCCGCGGTGCTGCCTCCACGCGCCCTTCCGCGGGACTGCAGCCCGGGAGGAGGGGGTGCCACGGGTTGATCTCCTGGTTCTCAGACTCTGAGGACGCAGGGCAGGTAGGGAGGGAAAGCTTGCTTTTGGGTTCTTATGGCTATTTTAGGCTCAAAGGAAATTGCATTTCATTCCTAAAGCCGAAATCTTCTCACTGCTTGCACTTGTACAAGAAGTACAACGACTTGTTTTTATTTGATGATCACATCCTACAACTAGCCGTGTTTTTTTCTCTTTCTTCGATATTTAAGCCAGAGACTATACATTAAAGACTTTATGAAGTGAATAGTCAGGGGACAAAGATAGTCACGGAGCAGAAGAGCGGCGATTGCTTTTTCCTGAACTTTGAAAACACTCAAAGCTGGGCGCTGCATCCAGCAAACGATTAGCCCTCCTTACATTCATACACGGTCTTAGGACCGTGGGGAACCTTGGCTACCAGGCAGATCAGGTAGGGAGAGGAAGGAAACAGCGTGTGAGGAGGACCCACTGAGTGCCAGGCGCTTGGCGACGCTGTGACCTCACTTAAGATCCACACTGCCCTTTGATGTGTGTGTTTCTGCCGGTTGTCAGGATGACAGTGAAGGCTCAGCAGGGAGTAGGTTGATGAGGCTGCCAGTCGGGGAAGGGGAGAGTCTGTATTCCATCCTTCTCCCAAAGGTCCACTGATTCACTGAAACAACTTGAGTCCATCCGTGGCTCCTCTGACTTGACTTTGCGATAAACTCACCTATGGCCTTGGGGTTTCACAGTGTGTGCGCAGCACTTAAATCAAAGGGGATAACTGAGTAAAATCCTATAGCCATCTAGGAAGATTTTCTTCCCCCTAAGAGAATTCTAGGAAGAAAGGGCTTCTGAGCTGAATAGGAGGTTCGCTATGAGCCATTCTGGCAGGTACAAAGCTGGATTAAACAGCTTCCCTGGAAGAGCTGCTAATCCGAGGGTCAGGCGGCTCTGGCTCCCATTACGGCTCCTGGGAGGGGCAGCCCCCCACTGCAGACCCTGTACTAGACCCTCCACCCTCTCTGGGCCTTAGTTTCCCCTTTGGGACAGTCAGATTGTCACAAGATGGGGCCGCAGGTCAAGCACAGATGGTTTCGGTGGCCTTTCGGTAACACTCCAGGTTTCTCCTGAACATTCTGGACCACATTCCCACCTGGCAGCGGAGACCATCGCCAGGAGCTGTGAGGAATGGTCCCTCTGGACCCTCTCGCTGTGCCCTGCTCCAGCCTTGGCCCCTGGCCTGGGGGAACTGAGTGGAGTGCAGGGGTGAGTAAGGGCCAGATGGGCCAGGATCAGAATCCCAGCTCTGCTGACTTCACAAGAGTAAGAGGAGCTCTGCCAGGCCTGGGAGCCACCTGGGGTCTCCACGCTGGGCCCAGACACCCAGAGCTGAGGGGATGGGGTGCCCACAGGGGAGGCTTTTGCTCAGGCTTTGTTCACCCTGCTCTCAGTTTTCTCTTCTGTAAGATGGGTATTATAGTCTCCTCCGCAGATTTGCTGATGGGCTCAGATATGACACATCTACAGTGATTGGTACCCAGTAGTTCTGGGTAAAGAGCAGCCTTAATTACAATTCACCACTTGATAGAGGATTGTCATCTGGGGAAGGATGCCCATTGGGTTGACCCTGGAGAGCTCTGCCCTCCAGGTCTGAGCTGCTGCCTCCAGGGCCATAAAGGAAGCCTCCCCAGGCCTCAGCCAAAAACGGGGTCAAGTGACTGCAGACAGGCAGGTGGATCCAGGCTCCCCACTGTGCCAGCCTCCACTCCTGGCAAGAATGAATCATGGCTGGAGAAGTCTGAGCAAGCTACCCACAGGCCTCCTGGGCCAGGTCCAGTTTTCAGGCAGCTAGAGGATGGGCGGGGGGCTTTGGGGCCCTGGGTCACACTGGGGACTGGCCACCCTACCCCGCTCCCAGCGGGCCTTAGGTCACCCTGTATAGTGCTCAGTGTGCTGCATCAGAGTGGATGTGCCTTAGGCCCCTTCTGAAAATTGCATGCTCCCCTCTTAGTTGGATTTTGGGGTGTCGGTGGTTGGTTTTCCAGTTCTCCGGGTTTGCTACCAGAAGGGATTTCTGGCATGATTTTATATATTTTCAACAGTTTAGTTGAAGTATAATTGACAATATAAACCCTCACAAACCCTCCCCCCGCCCCCATGCTTGCAGGACCCATGACAGAACAGAAACCAGGGGAGCTCCTGACATGGGATGACGTGGGCATTTGAACCCAGGCCTGGCAGCCGCCTGAGTCCAAAAACTAGGACCCAACCCAGCGATGCAGGACACTGAGATTCTCAGCAGGTCATTTCTCACCCTGGCCCACCCCGTTCCACGGAGGTGACACAGCTTCTGAGCCCAGTCAGGGCCAGGCGGTGTGGGTTCCGGGGCCAGTGCGGAGAGTCTGGCTCAGGGCCCAAGCTGGCAGGCGGGGGGCAGGCTGGGCTAATGGGGAGGGAGGCCCGCAGGGCCCAGGGGCACCACCGCGGATAGGAGAGGCCCAGGGCCGTTAGACCCTCTGACCCATCTACCAAAGCCAGAAGTTAACGTTTTTGTGGACCATCAAAATTTTAAATATTGGTTCAACTTTTTATAACTTTTTCATTGGGATTATAATAAACTTGGAGGGAAAAGCGCACATTGACTGAAATTCCTTTTAAATAACGAAGGACTACATAAAGCCGGCCCCTGCGGACACTTTAGCATCTCTCCACGAGGGGGGAGGGGGGAGGAGGGGGGAAGGGAGGAGGGGACGGGAGGGGGGA
The DNA here is from genome assembly GCF_028021215.1 of Eschrichtius robustus. Classification (NCBI taxonomy): domain Eukaryota; kingdom Metazoa; phylum Chordata; class Mammalia; order Artiodactyla; family Eschrichtiidae; genus Eschrichtius; species Eschrichtius robustus. Next base: position 137,352,670 of record NC_090828.1, on the reverse strand, counting down.
GAGGAAGGGGAGGAGGGGAGGGGGTGGAGGAGAGGGGAGGGGGTGGAGGGGAGGGGAGGGGGAGAGGAGGGGGAGGAGGGGAGGGAGGAGAGGAGAGGGAGGAGGGGAGGGGGAGAGGAGGGGGGAGGAGGGGAGGGGGGGAAAGGAGGAGGAGAGGGGGAGGGGAGGGGAGGGGAGGGGGAGGAAGGTCCCACCACTGCCGTGGGTCCCAGGCTCACCACCCTCAACCCTCCCTTGTTCCTTCCCGACCCGCTCCCCGCCCCACCGCCCTCAGATCCCACCAAGTCCATCCAGCCCGGGCCCCCTCGCGTTCGATCTTCAGAGTGCCCAGCGTGCAAAGCCAAGGCTTTCCCTCCCGTGAAGCGGTGAGGGGAACCCAGGCCCCAAAGCACCCCCCACCGCGAGCCCCCTCCAGCACAGAAGGGCCGTCCGCGCCCCACCACACGTTTCTCCAGTCTCTCCCCACGCCTCTGAGGACAGAGATCAGTTCCCAGTCCTCGCTGCCCGCCTCGGAGCGGCCTCCCCAAGGCCGGAGACCTCCGTCCGGACGCCAGGTACCGGCCTGCAGCCCCGGGGCTCTGGGGGCGGGGCCGCGGATCGACGCGGGCGGCGACGGCAAGAGGCGCGGCGGGGGCGGGCCGGGGGCGGGCCGGGGCGGGGCGGCGGCAGACTGCGGAGACGCGGCGGCGCGCGGGGCGGTGCAGAGCGTTCTCGGCGCGGCGCGGAGCGGAGCTGACCGGCGGGCGAGGGGCCGCAGCGGGAGCGGACCGGGCCGGAGCCGAGCCGGAGCTAAGCCGGTGTCGGGCCGCGGAGCGGGGCCCGGGCGGGGAGCAGCCATGGCGCCACGCAGGGCCGGGGCCCGTGCCGCGCAGGGCGGCCTGGGTGCCGAGTAGCCGGGCCGGAGCGCGGGCGGCGGCGGCGGCGGCGGCGGAGGCAGCTGCGCCCGTGCCCCCCGCTCTCCAGGCCCCGCGCCCCGCGCCCGGGCCGCCGGCGATGGTGACACATGCGGCGGCGGCGCGCCGGCGGCAGGACCATGGTTGAGCGCGCCAGCAAGTTCGTGCTGGTGGTGGCGGGCTCGGCGTGCTTTATGCTCATCCTCTACCAGTACGCGGGCCCGGGACTGAGCCTGGGCGCGCCCGGCGGCCGCGCGCCGCCCGACGACCTGGACCTCTTCCCCACGCCCGACCCGCACTACGAGAAGAAGTACTACTTCCCGGTGCGCGAGCTGGAGCGCTCGCTGCACTTCGACATGAAGGGCGACGACGTGATCGTCTTCCTGCACATCCAGAAAACGGGCGGCACCACCTTCGGCCGCCACCTCGTGCAGAACGTGCGCCTCGAGGTGCCCTGCGACTGCCGGCCCGGCCAGAAAAAGTGCACCTGCTACCGGCCCAACCGCCGCGAGACCTGGCTCTTCTCCCGCTTCTCCACGGGCTGGAGCTGCGGGCTGCACGCCGACTGGACCGAGCTCACCAACTGCGTGCCCGGCGTGCTGGACCGCCGCGACCCCGCCGCGCTGCGCACGCCCAGGTGAGCGCCCGCAGCCGGCCGCGCCGTCGGCCCGGGACGGCGGGGTGCCTGCTCGCGGCCGCTCCCCCGGGCCCGGCCCTCGCCGGGCGGACCTGCGCCCACCCTCGCTCCCTGCCCTCTTCTCCTGCCCTCTTGGGGACCCCACTCGCCGCGGCCCTTCTGGACCCCTTCCTGGTCTTAGGGCGCCCGAGTCCCCAGTTGGTCCGCCGCTCGAATCCCGCTCTCACCTCCTCTGTGCCTCTTTACTTTTCCCCACCACCCGGCGGGCTGCGCGGAGCCTGGGCTTCCCGGGGTCACCGTTCCCTGCCCGCCGCCCGTCACCTGTCGTGACCCAGCTCTGGGTCCAGGCTGGCCTGTGTCGTCGGGCGGGAAGACGGGTTCCTGTGCGAGTGTAACCCACCTGGAGTGCTCGCTTTCCTGCGCTGCTCTCACGCCCAAATCGGAATCCCTGCACCTGCGGGGCCCCCGGCCCGCCAGCCTGCCTCGAGAGGGCTGGGGAGGAGCTGCCAGCGAAGGGGGCTGGCTCTGCCGTGCCCAAGTGTGCAGGTAGAACAAAGGCCCAAGTGTCCCCTGGGGCTGGGGGCAGGGGGAAGGCAGTGCCGCCGGCCCCTGCGAGTTGGGCCAGAACCAGGCGCAAGCTCGCTCTGAAAGAGCAGGAGGCCTAGGGCAGGTTGGGGGGAGCTGAGCTGGCGGGGGGCACCTGTGCAGCCAGGCGCCTTCCCTGGGGGCCCCCATTACTGTGGAGGTTGGAAGCACAGGGCTGACCTGTGTTGGGGGACAGCTCTTCAGGGAAGCGCTTCGTAGCCAGAAACTCTCTCTCTCTCTCCCCACGGTGCTGGGTTTCCAAGGGTTAAACTTGGCAGTCTTCTTCTCCTGTTCACGTGGGTGCCCTGCGGGGCCTTCTCCCCGAGATGCCTGGGCTGGGACGGTCCAGAAAGGAGGTCTTCTTGCCGGCCTTTTGTTTATCTTCCTCGTTTGCCTTAAGAGTGCGTTCGCGGGCAGGATGGGCGTCGGGGAGCTGCGTGACCCGTGTAGCTGAGCTCATCAGCACTCCTGGGTCGAAGGTGCAAGGTCTCGGTGTGCTTGGATGATGAAGCCTTGGTATCCGGCCAGCTCGGAGCTCTCCCTGCTCAGCCCTGCAGTCCTCCTGTTGTCTTTCCCAGATGGTCAGGAAATTGGGGCCATGGAGCTGCCGGGGGTGGGGGGGAGTGTCTTCCCACTTTCCCTTGGCTGTCCCCCCACCAACAGCAGCTCCCAGCCTGAGAGGTGATGTGCTGGGTGCCTTAAGGCTACATGGCTACCAGTAGCCAGATGCGGCCTGTTCAGGGGCCCTTGAAGCATTGCTTCCTGCCCAGCACTTGGTCTGATCTGCATAGATGCTCTTTCCAGGCTTCGTACCATCCCCTCACCCCCTCACTCCCCAGGGTCCTGCCACTCTGTGCTAGACTGAGCTGGGCCTGGGGGCTTGCAGCCACTTGCCCATCTATCCTTCTGCCCACCAGGGCTGCAAGCCCCTGGCACTGGGCACTAAGCAACCCACATAAGCCCAGGTGGGCACCTCTCTGCCTGCAGGAGTGCGGGTGTGGAGGGCGGAACCGTCCTGTCTGCCAAAGGCAATTAGGTCGCGAGAGCCCGGAGGGGAGAGTGTGCAGACCTCGCTCTAGGCACTGCCGAGGGGCCTGAGTCAGGCTTGCCACCAGACGTGGCCTCGACCCTCGTTTGCCACCTGGACACTCGTCCTACAACCGCATCTCCCGAGGCTGATTTTCTCTTTGGGTCACCAGGGTGAAGGGCCCCTGGCGTCCCTTCTCCAGAGTCTGTCCTCCAGAGCAGGAGGCCCCGCTGCCCCTACAGACAGGCGCGGAGGAAATGGGGAAGTGGCCAGGGCCTCCAGGTGCTGCACGAGGGTGGGTGCGTGTGGCAAGGGTGGAAGACTCCGTGCGCAGTCCGCGTGGTCCACGTGCGTGGTCAGCCGTGGCTCCCTCCTGCCGCGGTGGGGAAGTTGCTGAGCTCAGCAGCTGCTGGCCGTGGAGGAGGGGTTTCCAGGGCTCTCGGGAGGCCCGCCCTCTGCCGTCCGCTGGAGGAGTGGGCTGTGCCACCAGGCAGGTGACAGAGCCTTGCTGGCCTTCCGTGTCACTCTCCCTGCCTCTCCCTTCAGTTCTGGTCCAGGCGCTAGGTTGATGGCGTTTTTAATGAGCTTCCTGGAGGGGCCAGGGTAGTCTTGGCTTTCTGTGTTTACAAGCCTGTGTGCTCCCCTGGTCTGGGGCTGGGCCAGAGCGCTGGGGGTTCCCCCACTGCCCAGGGACCCAGCACCCAGAGGGACGGTGGCAGTGCCCAGCCCCCATGGGATGCCTGCTGTCGGGTGACTCGGGTGTTGCCCTTGCCCTCCTTCCCGCCCTCCCCACGGCCCTGTGGTGTTGGAGCGACCGCCTGGCTGGTGAACTGAGTGACATGGCACTTTGGGGTCTGGGCCTGGGCGAGAGCCCTGTCTTCCTCCTCTCCGGTCCCCAGGGCCAACCACCTTGGGGGGTCGGGGTGGGGGGCGAATGTCTTCCCGCTGTGAGGTATGCTTCTAGAATCTCTCCACCGAGCCTCTCCCCGCTCCTGGTGCCGGCGTCCGCGGGGCTCTGGGGCCTGCGGTGCGGAGAAGTGAGGGTTTTCATGGCTCCTGCGCCTCCCCGCCAAACGCCGTCAGCCGGGGTAGTTCTGAGATGGGCGTGCATCGAGGTGACAAATGGAGATGGACAGGTTTCCAGCGTTTTGCTGGAATATGGTTTGGAACTTCCAGCATCTGTGAGCGCTTCCTGGCGTGGAAGAGAGGAGCAGGTGTGTGATAAAGCGCTGGCAGGTCCCTGTTTCGTCCTGTGTCCAGCAAGGGAGCTGCCACACCTGCTGGCATCTGCCAGGAACGCTTGTAAGGCCCCCAGGGAGGCCTGGCCTCAGGCAGGTGGCCGACTGTTGCCAAGGGCCACTTTGGTTAGAGCGTGTCAGTGCCCCATACTGCCATTCACCTCATAGGGTCGGGATGGCGCTCCTAAGGTCCAAAACGTCCCTCCTTCCTCTTCCCGTCGGCCTGAAGGAGACGGAAGAGGAGACACGGTTAGGGTCTTGCCTCGGTTGCCCTGGAAATGCCCCTAAAATCGTGTAGGCTTCATTTGGAGCCACAGAGGGCATTTGGGACCCGAGTATGGCTTCCAGGCCACCTTCATGGGGTCCTCTCTGCAGGTGGGCTCCCAGCATCCTTGATCTTAGCCGGCAGAGGCTGTGCTTCCTTGTAGGAGGAAGGAGTCTTAGTGTCAGTCCTGCAGCCTCACTCTGGTCGCACACCCTCCCGCCACCATCCTGAGTCCTGTCTGGTTTCAGAAATCTGCTGGTGCCGCCAGCTGAGCCTGTGCCACCCTCAGCGCAGCACGCCTTCCTGCCTTCCACTGCTCACCCAGCTCCTCCTCTCCCTTCAGCCTCAGCTTTGCCGCCCCTTCCTTCAGGAAGCCTTCCCAGATAGCTCCCCGTTGCCTTAGGTGCCCTTGGCCACTCTCCATCTGCCATCCTGGCGTGTCCATGGCATGTTGGCACTGGCTGGAGGCCGAACGGGTGCTGCCTACATGTGGCACCAACAAGAACGTTCACCTCTTGGTCTTGCAGCCTCTCCGGGAGCTGCAGTCAGCGCGCCCTTCCCCCACGCGTCCTCTGGTGAGTCAGGTTCAAGGAGACAGTCTTGAGTGCAGTGCTGGTCCCAGAGAACCTCAGGGGCTTCTCAGTGGGCCCAGCCAGGTTAGCTTGGAGCATTCCTATGGCACCAGGCAACTTGGCTTCACAATCACATCCTTACGTGCAACTAAGGGACAAAACCTGCATTTGCCTGCAGTGGGGCAGATGTTGCCCAGAGCACATGACAGGGACCAGTGAACAGGGCCCGGCCACCTGAAGGAATCGCCCGGAGAGGTCTTGGGTTGAGACAGAAGGAATCTAAGGTCAAGAAATTCAGAGTTAGATTTTCTTTAAAAATGAACAAACAACCAAAAAACCTCTTCTTTTTAAGCAGATGTGTGAGAAGACAAACTTTCAAATGACTTACCGGCGATCATTTTAAATGATGCCCTGGCTTGTGAAATCATCAGGCTCTACAACTCATGTTCTCTCCTCAGAGCGCCACAGAACTTGCAAGACCAGGGCTTCCTGTCCTCCTAGGCGCTTCCCTTGTAAAACCCGGGGCAGTGCAGAGTGGGCTGGACACGGTGCAGGGGCTTGTGTGCCCACCCTGGGTCAGAGAGCCTTCCCGGTGGGTGCAGCTCCCAGCCCTGGGGCCCGGGGGCTGGTGAAGCCCCTGGTCTTTGTGGAATCAGTCAGGGTCTCTTTCTCAGTGGCAGGACTGAGAGGTGGGGCTGCTGCCCTGGGAGAGTGGCAGGCCATCAGCGGGGGCCTGGCTTTGTCATCCTTAAGGGACCCTGAGTCTTTTCGTTTCACATGCTTCTCGTTTTTGTTATAAAGTAATGACTGTAGTAGATAATCGGCAGTAAAGTATAAAAAGGAAAGTTACTGTATTCTCTATGCATACCTTTTTTTTAAATTATAATTGGAACTATAACGTAAATAGTCTACAGGTGTTATTCTGTGTCATTAAAAACAATAATTTAGTGGCTACAGGTGACTCACCTCTGGGTGCACCATAGTTGGTTCTCCTCTGGTGTTGAATGTGCAGATTTCCCATTTCTGGTTCCTGTAAGTAACAGTGCAGTGGACATCCTTGTACATAAAGTATTTTTGCATACCCCTGACTTCCTTTGGAAATTCCTAGGTGTGGAATCTCTGAGTGGAATAGTCTGAATGTTTAAATGCTCTCAATATAAATATTAAATTACTTTACACCTTATTTTGTAGCCAAGTATGCTATTTGAGTACTCATCTCGTTGGTATTCAATATTGTTCTGGGTTTAAAGAGTTTACTTTCTTCATTGAGCAAACTGTCTGTATCTGGTTTTTATTGAAAAGTCCCACCTGACAAGTGCACCCTCGAGGGTGGCCCATCACTTTGTGGGGGGTGGAACAGGGCTGTACCCAGCCACCCTGAATGCCGGCCCGTCTGGTCACAGATGTGTGCATTTCACCCCTGCCCAGAGCGGAGGTGCAGTTCTCTGCCATCTGGGGCCAAAGGCGAGGGGTGAGCGGCCGTGGGGGCCTGAGTTGGGGGAGCCAGGGTCACAAGGGGAAGGGTGCAGACAGGATGTTGGCTCTTGTCCCGAGTGCTCCGCGGGTACTTGGGATGGGCTATCTCATTTCCCCCTCCCCACTCCCACAAAGCACGTGTGACAGTTGTCCCCATTTTCCCCGCAAGGAGGTCAAGGCCCAGAAAAGTTAGGAAGCTGACATCCCGACGTCTGTCTGTCCTATGGCCCGTGTGCCCCGTGCAGCCCTCCCCCTTGGTGCCCCCAGCTGGGGAGACCAACCTCAGTGAGAACCGCCACCAGCCACCAGCCGTCGCGTCTGTCCCATCCGGGGCAGAAGGGCTCCCGAGACCCTGGGCGGACACAGGCGGTTTCACGTGCAGATCTGGGTAGTCGTGTATTGGAGAACATCTGGCAGTCTTCGCCCCTGCAGTAGCAAGAGGGACTCAGGCCACACCCTCCTGGCTCTGGCAGGGCAGCGTGGAGGGGCTGCGGGGGGCGTCGGCGCTGCTGACAGCCGAGAGCAGGCGAGGCTCGGGGGCTGCTGGCAGAGCGGGGGCTGCCGGCGCAGCGGGGGCTGCCGGCACAGCGGGGGCTGCCGGCACAGCGGGGCCGGCGCCTCCTGCCGACCCTCCTGGGTGACCGCGTCCTTCTCAGGTGGTCCTGGTCCTGTAACTGCCAGCCCCACCCCCAGCCCTGCCGGAAGGGCTGTGGAATTCAGGCCAGGACGTGATTCAGCTGGTCTGCGGGGAGGACGGGAAGGGAAGGGGGCACAGGCCCTCCTGACAAGGTGATCTCCCTGGTGGGCACTTACAGCCGTGTGGATGCGTCTTGTGGCCGACCCGCTCTCGTCTTCTCGGACCCGTCCTTTAGCCTCGCCGGCTGGCACTCACAGGTGGGCAGGCACGTTTGCAGGGTCTCCATCTCTCAACACTCTTACTCCTGCTTTTTCCAGAACTCAGCGGGCTCTTTCTCTTCCTGTTACATTTTTGCTGTCAGTTTGGTTTAGGGGTTTTTTTTGGGGGGGGGATATTATGCAGAAAAACGGTCCTAAGCACAAAAATAGGCAGGCACGCGAGTGGTGACAGCAGGAGGTGTGACCCGTGGCATCGGAGGGATTTGGAGGAGGCACCTCCGCGTGGGGTTTTGCAGGATCATTAGGAGTAGAGACGGGAAGCAGTGCTCTGGAACCACGGTGACTCACGTCTGAGACCCACAGCCAGTCACAGGGACAAATGGTAACAAGAGGGCAGTGGGGACAGGGAGGCAGTGTGCGTGGACAGGGGCCCTCCCAGAGGCCAGGGTGTCCAGTCTGTCCCTGAAGGCAGGCCTGTCACTTTCTGGCTGTGGGACTTGTGGCCTAACTCTGTTCCTCCCGGGGTAAAATGCCCCTCCCTGGTGTGGTGTTGTCCCAAGCCCCCAGCTTCCAGGCCCTGCTATTTTGGAAAAACATTGCGTGGCCACATCCACACACCAGAGAGCTAACAAGCTGCTCCCAGGCTGCCTGACCCGGGTGGGCACTGTTGGAGGACATCAGGGTCAGTGGGGGGGCTGGGCCCAGGGAGGAGGTGTCCAGCCTCTGGAGACCGCACACATCCTCCCCCAGCCTTGGTTTAGACCTGGGGTCTCTCTTCCTTGATGGGGGAGCAGAAACCAGCCAGGGCAGCCCTGCTATCCCACTGCCAGCGAGGCCCCCGGCCAGGCTCCCGGCCGGCTCTGTGGGTGCTGGCAGCTTTGCTGAGGACACGCAGCCCCGCGGCTGGCCGGCGGCCTTTCCCTGCAGCGCTGCTTGCGTCCGTGTCTCTCGAGGCTCCTCCAGGACAGCTGGACTGTTTGGAGGCCCCGCCCCACCCTAGCTGTTGTTCTGTTCACTCGCTCAGCCAAGCACCCAGGGTCTGCGGCCTCGGCTTACCAGGCGCTGCCTGCAGGGACTGACACACCCCGAGTTCTGCAAGGCCTCCACAGGAGCTCCTTGGCCCTCTCTGGGTGCCCGGGGCTCAGGCTCCGGGGCAGGGCGGAGGCGCGTGGGGACTTGGCTCTTGGGTTCCTTCCGAGAAGCCCAGGCAGCAGCTCTGGGCCCCAGCAGGCCCGACTGGGAACCAGAGGAGGAGAGAGGAGCCCCTGGCAGCCTCTCTAACCTTGTGTCTGGAGCCAGTGGGTCTCGTGGGCACAGAGAAACAGCCCCCTGAGCCTCAGTTTCCCCATCTCTAAAATGGGGATATGGAGCTTGTCATTTGGTTCAGTGGAGGAACCCAGTGTCCTGTTACCCATGACCTCCTGTGACTTCCTGGGCCCTCCAGCCCCAGTTTGTGTCCATGTCCTGTTGGAGCCGTGGCCACTCGTAACCCCGTAGAATTCTGCAATCCAGGGGTGAGTGCAGGCCTCACTGCCCAGGGGTGGGGCCCAGGTCCTCACCTGTATGGGGGCAGCTGTCAGCAGCTTCCCTCAGCGCAGAGTGAGGGAGGGGGTGGGCCTGGGGCACTGTGAGAAAGTCTGGCCTCCTGGCCGCCCATGAGCCTCTGTTACATGGGTAAAAGGTCCCAGGGTCGGGGTAGGGGTGGGGCATGAGAGCAAATCAGTAATCATCTGGAAGGGTAGTGACTAGAGACATTAAAACTCTGGAGTTAATTGTTTACAAAGCTGTAGAGTTGAAGGAAATCAGTGGTGCGGGGGACCCACCCGCCTTGGTCACAGGCAGGAGCTGGGGCCCCAGCCTCTCTGCAGGCCAGGTTCCTCCACAGAAGTTGTGCTCGCCTGATGTACCAGGGTGGACACCTGAGCTCCTGAGTCAGAGCCGTCTGGGTTCCCTGCTCCCCACCTGTGTACACGTGATACTCTGAGCCACGTTTTCTCCACCTGCCTGTAGAGCCGTGGGAGGACTCGGGGGACATGCCGGACCCCAGCAGGTGGTCAGCTCCAAAGGTTCTCTCCACCCTCGATGATAAGGAAGGACAGAGGGCATCTCTGGGCCCCCCAGCAGTAAGAGAGCAGGAACAGCGGGCGGCCGGGCCCTGCCTCAGCCCGGGAACCCTGTCTCTGTACCAGGGGTGGTGGCAGAGCAGGGGAGGGAGCCCAGACTTGGAGCCGCACCAGCCGGCTTGAATCCCGGTTCTGCCACCTGCGAGCTCTGTGACTTCTGTGCCTCGATTTTCCCATTTGTGAAATGGGCATAGTGACAGTGCCTGTCTCATAGGTAGGAGCTTGCAATTATGCCTTGTTGCTGGGGACTCTTTTTTTTACAAGAGGCTACAGTGCCTCCCCTCTCTCCGGGGACAGGGCAGAGCCCTTCAGAGCCAGCTGGGAGCTCGGCTCCTGTCCCCACTCTGAGCTGGTCAGCTCAGGGGTCAGCAGGGCACTTCCCTGGCAGCAGCTGAAGTCTAGGCACTTAGCTGGGTTTCGGCCATGGGGTTCTCCTGCTCACCCCAGGCTGTGGCATTGGGAACCCCCTGTTCCTTCCTGCCTGTGCCCACTTGACAAAAGGGCTTGTTCGCTCCCTGGGTCTCCAGAAGGCCCCTGCCTTCCTGTAATCATGGCCTGTGGGGACAGTGCAGGTTGGTCCTGCTGTGCGGGCAGCTTGCCTGCCTACCCCGCTGAGGACCTGGAGACCCAACCAAGAAGAGCTCAGTGGTGAGGGGAGGGAGGGGCAGAAAGGCCAGGTGGGTCCCACGGCCTTACTCCTCTCCCCTCCCTGGGCCCCCGTCTGCCCTGGCCCTGGGCTGCGGTCACCCACCCACGGGCATCGACGGGAGGGGAGCGGCAGGCAGGCTCGTGTGTTCACGTGGTGATCACCGTGAGCTGAGCCGCCAGCACCTCTGCCCCCCCCACCACCATGTTCCTTGCATCCTCTTTTATGCTTTCACTCACTGCAAACACATGTATCCCTTGCACAGCACACGGCACCGTTGCGTGTTGCACACTGTACTTGACCTTCTGTTCCTCGCTTCCTTCACTAGGCCTTGTTGTTGAGATTTATCTGTGTTGGTCCATGACACGCATATTTAATTCATTGACTGCTGGGTTTGTCTAGACACATCTTTTTTCCTGGGCTTTGTTCTGAGAGCAGACGGGAGGCATGTTTCACAGACCAGGTGATAGTGACCAGGCTTGCCCATCCTCCCCCCGTGCTCAGCTCTGCCAGCGCTCCCCAGACAGGCTCCACTGACACACACACACACACACACACACATACACACACACGCACACACACCGCCCCAGCCATGCCCGAGGTCCCCACCATTCGGCCTGTCAGGTGCTGCCATTTCTGCCGAGCCAGCAGCCATGAGCTGGTCCGCTATGGTCTTAGCACATGTTTCTTTTCCCCTAACTGGGTGAGACGGGCATCCTGTTGCGTGGTTACTGGCTGCTGAAGTTTCTTCCAGCTGCTTACCTGCTCACACCTTTGGGCTGTTTCTCCCCGAGAGGTGGCTTGTCCTCTTTGTGTGTCCTGGTATGAAGTTCTGTGCGTGGTGTGCTTGACAGGCATCTCCTCTTGACTGTCCTTCCCCTGCCTGTGGGTCTGGGCATTTGGTTTACCGGCGCCTGTACTGGGACGGGCTGGGTGGGCCAGGCATGCCCTTGCCCTTCAGCCAAGTGCACGTGCAGGGGCGGAAAGGGAGCGTGCCTGCTGACCCCTGAACCCCTCCGGGACGCCCTTGTGCTGGGGGATCAGCCAGAGGCCTGAAAGGTTGAATGAGTGTACAGGTGGCCAGCTGACCGGCCATCCTTCCTGCAGCAGGAGCACCCCCAAGGCCTTCCTCAGAAGTCCTGAGCAGTGCCCGGGGCCGCAACTGCACAAGCCCAGAAAGCCAAACAGTAGGCAGTCCTCCTGCTGCATCTCACTCCCATCAGCCCTGGTTTGTTGAGTTGGAAGAAAGGATCCTGCAGCCAAAACCAGAGCCTGCAGCCCACTGCTGTAAAGTCATGGGCCCTCCCTTCCCCTCCTGATGGAAATCTGGGCAGGGCTTTCCCAGAGCGAGGCCTGCCTGTGTCACACCCCAGTCGGGTGCCTGGTCCCCCATCTGCAGCAGTTACCCGCCCAGGGCTTAGCCCTGCATGGCCCTCCTCTGGAACAGAGCTTCCTGCATCCTCCTGGAAAGGCAAATGGGGGCAGGGCAGCCTTGGAACGCAGCAAACGCCCCCGCCAGGCCCCACTTGGCCCCAGCCCATATTTGCAGCATTTGCTCCTAGACCACCTCCCCAGCCCGGCCTGGGAGGGGTGGCCCGCAAATCACCGTCCATCTGAGAGGCAGCTCCTGCCAGGGTTCCCAGGGCCCCAGGAACAAACACAGCACGCATTTGTGGCCCTTGAGCAGTAGGTGAGCATCTCCCCTCTGCCTTACGAGCTTTAAGGCTCACTTGTAAATATTTACTTCCCTGGAGTGCTGGTGTCCTTGGAAAACGAGGACCTGCAAACACAGAGGTTCTGTGTTCGCATCAGTGCGACAGGAAGCGGGGTCGGGTGTCGTCCCAGAGCAGTGAGGGTTTTCTGTGAGTCCTGGGTCACGTTCCCTGTTAGGGAACCTGACCACGGCCGGGGAGGGAGGGGCTGGGGAAGGCTCCGATCTCTGTGCGCCCCACTTACAGGGTGCTGTGCACCGTGCTGGGGGCGGGGTGAGCAGGTGTCCTCGCCCGGAGGACACAGTCTGGGAACGATAAGTGGCCGTGACCAACAGCCACACTGGGTGCCAGGCCTTCCTCACTCCCACCTCACTGTCAGGGCCCCACTTTGCAGATGAGGAAACCGAGGCTCTGAGAGCAACTTGTCACCACGGTCACACGTGGCAGAGCTGGGATTCATACTTGGCCTGTGGTCCCAGGGTTTCCTGTTAAGCCCTCCTCATGACAGGGAGCGGGCAGGGTCCCCCAGGAGGGGAGAGCCAGGTGTCACCCAGGCGTAGCGTTCAAGCTCGCCACGCTGCCTGCCTGCGCGGGAGGGTGTCGTGGCTGCTTGGAGGGTGGGCTTTCTCAGCAGCCTAAGATGATACAGGGTCCCGGAGGGAGGCCCCGAGTGACTGCCGACCCCCTCCTCCTTGGGGCCCCGCCGCATGAGTGGCCGCCCGCCGGAAACAGCCGAGCCATTAGGTCTGACGTGTCACTCCCCGGGGGGGAGGGGATCGAGGCAGGTGGAACCAGGGCAGGCGGAGCAGTTGGTCTCCCAGGGGTTTGGAGGTTTCTGATGTCACCCGTGAGGAGGGGCCCTGCTGGGCAGGCGCGGAGCTGGGGAGCAGGGGGGCCTTGGAGTGAGAGCACGCTTCCCGCCCGCCCGGGGCACCACGGCCTCGCCTGCCCAGCCTCATGGCCTTGCCACGGTGCTCTTCCCCTAGCCACTGCACCGCTGCCCCCCAGCCTCTGTCCCACAGGGGAGGCCGCAGCTCGGGCACATGCCAGCACCCTCCGTTCCCTCAGCGAGCAGGTCGGTAGGCCAGCAGGTCCGGGCACCGTGTCTTGCTCAGACAGGTCCAGACGGGAGACTGCTTGGTGGCCCACGGTGCAGACCCTGCAGAAGTTGAGGGCCTACCGAGCCCTGCTTCCAAACCAGCATCCCGCCGTCAGAAAGCCCAGGCCTTGGAGGAGAACTCTGTCCCTTTGCTTTCCTGGAAGCTTGGCTGGCAGAGCGCCCAGCGGGAAACATCGTCTGTCAAATCGGAGGCAGTCACGTTTCAGCCAAGTGGGTCAAAGGCAGGCAGTGGGATTGGTGGCGGCCCCCGCCCCGAGCAGGAGCAGACCCCTGTCCTCAAGCATCGGGTTGAAAGGGGGCCCGGCAGGCGTCAGGCAGGACTCGCCACGGGGCACGGAACGCACGCCAGGCCCGCAGGGGCCCAGGACACGTGCACGGAGGAGGACCCTCGCCCCCTTGGCCCGCCCGAGCCACAGAGCACTCGGGCAGCCGAGGCCGACAGCCGGTGCCTTGGGCCCCTCACCCCACAGTAGCCGTCCTCGGGGCCAGCGCTTCCCACGAGACCCTCCCTGGGCACAGAGCAGTTGCGAGGAGTTGACACAGCTCCCCACGGGCTGAGGGCCACCCCCGGCAGCGGGGCGGGGGCCGTGCTCGCCTGGCAAGGCTGAGGGAACCCCAGCAGTCCCTCTCACCCTCCCCTAGCCTGAGCCCTGCTGTCTTTGGTCACCTGTCCCTCTGCTGGTCAGGCCAGCGGAGGCCTGAGGTGGTGTCGGCCGTGGAGGGGCTGTCCCGGAGCTGCTGGGGGCGCTGACTGGCCCCAAGGTGGGCCGGAGACGGGCTGGCGGGCAGGGGTGGTGGCCTCCTGCAGAGCCTGGCGGCCGGCGCATCACGCGAGCTGCTCCGGGTCTCTGCCAGAGGAAGTGCCCTTCAGAGGGTCGGTGTGTTAGCACAGAGCCTGGGGGCGGTGGCCTCCCCCAGCCCTGAGCCCTGGCCACAGAGCTGGCACACAAGCCTGAGCCTTGGCGGCCGGCAGCTGTTGCCTGCTGAACTAACACAGAAAACCCCAGCCTTGACCGCCCGGGGCTCTGTGCATGGACCCTTCTGAGTCTTTTTAAATTCGTTTAGTGGGTTTTGATGGAGCCCTCGCTCTGTGCAGTCTCCAGAAGGACACTGGCGTGGGATCCTGGCCCCCAGCCCTCCCTTCCAGGGCCGCCCAGCTGTGTCTGCAGCGGGTGCCCAGCTGTATCCGACGGGCAGCCAGGTGTGGGAGGGCCTGGGGGTCGCAGCATCCAGCATCCCCCTTGGGTTGTGCTTGCGGCCCCCCTCGAGTTCCCAGGGCAGTGTAAGGGCCTTGGTCCCTCGGGTGGTGACTCCGCCATCCGTCGGCCAGGCCTCACTCTGGTTTTCTCCAAGTGACATCAGGTCGGGGTCCCTTCACACACGCCCTGCTCTGCCCCAGTCTCAGTGCACCCTGGACCCCCAGTCACTCTGCCGGCCTCTGGGTACTTGGCCCTGGCTTGCAGGGACCAGTGGGCACAGGTACTGTCCCAGGTGCACCGAGAGGTGGCTCCACTCCTCTCCTGTTACCGGTGGGGAAGCAGAGGTACGGAGAGGTCAGGCGACTTGCCAGAGGTCCCGTGGCTCGGGCAGCAGACCCGAGTGTCCTGGAGCCCCGTCTGTACCACCCACACCCCTGGCTGCAGCTGCTTGGCAGTTGTCATTCTGGAGCCAGTCCTCAGAGAGGGGGCGATGCCCTGGTGGGCCGCCAGTCCTGCCCCAGGGAGCAGCGACTTACTGAGGGAGGGCCATCACAGGAATGCAGCCAGCATCCTGGCAGAGTCAGAGGGCGCCCAGAGGCAGCCCGGTTGGTCCCACGTGCAGCAAAAAGGAAGCTCAGGGTTGTGGGAAATTTAGTGCTAGAGCTGAAAACTGTTTTTTAAATATTTGCCTTCCGTTCTTTCTTCCTACAACAGAAGCACATACCGTAGCTCGGGAGCTGGCCCAGGAGTCATGGGGCCCAGACGGGGCGTCCTCCTCTTGCTGCGCCTCTCTGGGGAGGCCTCGCTCGGAAGCAGCAGCGCCAGCCTAGAGTGCGGGCCTGGCTGGAAGCCTCCGTGCTGCGGCCCCACTGTGCGCGGCGAGGGGCCGTGCGGTCTGGCAGCCCTCTGGGTTCCCGGGTGCTGGGTGAGAGACAGGATTGCCTTCGTGGGTCAGGGGGAGTGTTTTCCGGTCGACTGGGGCTCGACTTTATCCAGGGAGAGGATGGTGGGCACGTGGAGGGGCTGGCATTCTGCCCCCCGCCCCGCCCCGCCCTCAGGCCCAGCTGGGACCTCTGAGTGGTTCTGGCTGGGGAGGCTGTGGCCAGCTGAGCTCCGAGGACTTACTCGGCCATGGTTTCCACTGGTGTTGGAGGATGCCATGGGGGCCAGGCTCTGGCGGGCAGGGCCACGGCCTTGAACCTGCACACGTGTCCCCGAGGTGGGAACGAGCCCCTCCACCTTGGTCCCGCGCACAGACGGTGCACACGACCGGCAGCTCCTGGTCCGACACCCGCTGAGTCTCCACCCGGCTCCCAGCCCCTCCTGCCCCGACGCCTGCCGTGCACACCCAGGGCAAAGCTGACAGGCCGCCGCCACAGGGAGCGTGCCTTGGCCCCAGCTCTAGTTTGGAGGCCTTTTTTGAGGTGTCTGGTCCACGTCAGGCCAGCCACAGGCCATCCTCCACCGCCCAGAGCGGCGGCCTCGGGCTGGGGCTGGACTTCCTCAGGGGCACGGGGTCCCCTCCCCAGGGAGAGGGCGGGGTGCGGGGCCGGGGGCCCCCCGGGGCTGACCCCGGGCCGCGCGAGGCACCCACGCTGCCACGCAGCCACCCCACCCGTTCCCGGTCACACGCCCGCGCACACCCCCGGCAGCAGCTCGCGCTGTGGGGCAGCGGTGACCCAGAAACATCCTGGAACAAGAATCCTTTCTTCCTTACAAGTGGTTGGCACTTTGAGACATTTCCTCCCCTGTGAAATTCCTTCCCGCTAGCCCCCTTTAAGAGCCGAGTGGTTTTTCCACCCTGTGGCTGGGCCACCCCTTCATCCCTGCCACCTCCGAACAGGCCAGGATACTAAGGAAACGTGTGTTCGTGGGAAATTCGCTGTTGTTGCAGAAGTGCGGGCAGGGGGCAGCCTGGAGCTGAGCCCTCAGCCCCCTGCCCGCAGAGAGCCGGGAGGGCCGAGCCCTGGGCTTTGCAGGAGGCTGTCATGGGCTGGAAGACCAGACCCCCGGGACAGCTGGACCTTGGCTCCCTGCCTTCTTCCTCCTGGCCTCCCAGGAGGAGGGACCCTGGCTGATGACAGTGACGGCAGTCCTGGTTTCTCGGGCAAGTGTGACGGCGCGGGACACGAGGTAGGGGCAGGCCTTGGAATTAGCCGCGGGAACTCTGGGTCAAAATCTTCCTTGAGGGGGTCCCTGGAGAAGTCCCCCCATTTTGTGGAAGGTGTAAAAGGAGGGGGTCCTGGAGTCTGTTTGCCAGGCAGAGCCGGGCAGAGCTCACCTGGCTGGGGTCTGATGTCCTGTGCTGCCCCGGCCTGGGCCCCGAAAGGGAAACCTGGGTGTTGGGTGTGGATAGGAAGAGGCCAGCAGGACCCCTGGCCGAGCCCCCCGGCCCCAGCCTCTGCCTGGCAGATGGGCAGTGCTTGCAGGGCCAGGGGCGGGTGAGAGGCCGTGAACTTCTGTCCACCGTAGCCCCCGCCCTGCTGGACTCTGTCCCACCAACAGCCAGGGTCCCTCAAGACAGGCTTGGGCCACCGTGACTCTTTGCTGAGAGGACCTGACACAGAGTAGGTCGTGACCTTCAGAGACAGCCTAGCTCAGGCCCCCTGTGTCGTGGCCTCGGGCAAGTGTGACCAGTCTATGCCTCGGTCTCCCCATCTGTAAAATGGGGCCCGTGCTGCTCTCTCCGATTCCCCTGGGGGTGGGAAGTGCGGCCTGCTGGGGTGCCTGGCGCCCAGGGAGGGCCCCGGAGGAGAGGGCACTGCCACTGTCCCTTCTGTCCACCCTCGTGTCCCAGGTTTGGGATCAGGGAATCCTAAAAGGACCACCCGTGGTTTCCCCTTCACCCTGGGCTCACGGTCTTTGTCACGTGGACTTCGTGTGTTTGTTGAGAGCGCTGCGGGGGGCCGGCGGGGCAGAGGCCTGGCTGCGGCAGCCGTGAGCCTCTGCAGCCCCACCTCACGTGCGTTTGGGGCGAGGGTCCCCAGCATCAGCGTGGAGTGTGGGGGATGGCTGTGCCCCTGTCCCCACCGGGCAAGGCAGGTGCTTGCTGCGGCCCTGCTCTGTCTGGCCGAAGAACAGAAGCGGGGTTCTCGGCCGGGTCACGCCTGAGGCTGGTGCCCTGGTCTGGTCTTTGGTCCTGTCACCGCCCCCGCCCCCCCCGAGAGAGCTGAGGGAGTTCCCACCCACCGTGGTGGGGGCCGGTTTAGACTGGGCAGGCTCCGTTTGTCACCCCATCACTGCGGGTCCCCTGGAGCGGCTGTACCCAGAGGAGGGCCTCCTTTCCTAAGAAGCTTGCTGTGGTTTTGCCCAAGACTTGCTCAGCCCAGGGCTGGCTGCAGACGCTCCGTTGTAGGAGAGACTTTTTTTTTTTTGATTGTGCTAACGTGTGCATAACATAAAATTTACCGTTTTAACCATTTTTAAGCATACAGCTCAGTAGCATTAGGTGCGTTCACATTGTCGTGCAGCCATCACCACCATCCATCTCCAGAACATTTCCGTCTCCCACAGCTGAAACTCTGTACCCATTAAACACCCACCCACCCAGCGCATTACAACCACCCTTCTACTCTTTGCTTCTATGAATTTGACTCCTCTAGGGACCTCATATAAGTGGACTCATGCAGAACTTGTCCTTTTGTGACTGGCTTATTTCACTTAGCATAATGTCCTCAAGGTTCATCCATGCTGTAGCATGTGACAGAATTCCTTTCCTGTTTAAGGCTGAACAACACACCATTGTACGCATATACGTCATTTTGCTTTTCCATTTTTCCTTCGATGGACACTCGGGTTACTTCCACCTCTTGTTCCTTTGAATAACATTGCTGTGAATGGGCCTGCAAATAGCTGTTCGCGTCCCTGCTTTCCATTCTTTTGGTATCTATCTAGAAGTGGAATTGCTGAATCACGTGGTAATTATACGTTCTAATTTTTTCAGGAAACCGCCATCCTACTTTACTTTCCTATCAAGAATGCACATAAGGGTTCCAGTTTCTCCGCATCCGTACCAACACGTCGTCTTTTCTGGTTGGTGACTTGTCACGGCCTAGGGCAGGACGGTCCAGAATGTGGTGCAGAAGCGCTGGGGTGGGAGTTGCTTGGGGTCTCGGGAGGAGTCTGGCAAGGCCAAGTTCAGACTCCGTGGGCCCAGAAGTTGGGGAAGGCTGGGGTGTGGGACAGCGCTATGTGGAGTTTGGGGCAGGGGTCCAGCAGAGGGGCCGGATAGGTGCAGAGAGGAGAGGGCAGTCCCCCCTCCACTGGCTCCAGAGCTGAGCTGAGGAACGGCAGCTGCGTGGTGTGCTTGGCCCTGCGGTGGTCTCAGCGTGGACCCACGACCGGGGCCAGGCCCGCAGCCTGGGAACCCCAGCACGGTCAGTTCAGCTTCTGCCTCGTTCAGTGTGGCCATTTCATGGTCCGAGGCCAGCTGGGAGACTGACTGGGTCTCGTCGTGGCCACAGACCCCTGCCCTGTGTGGCACGCAAATCCCTCCGCACCTCGCAGGTTGGTTCTTAATTCCTCAGCCGCCCACCCCCCGTGGGCAGCCACGTCTGTGCTGCCTGAGGCCACCGCGCACGCTTGGGCTCTGTGTGCCAGGCCGCCCCCGTGTCCTCTCTGCCTGTCCGTCCCCGGGGCCCCATGCTGGCCGGGCTGCGGGGTGCTGGGAGCATGTGCCGAGCTCTCGTGGCCTCGGGCACCCGGGGTTTATGAAGGATCCCTGCACAGGGTCGTCTGTGGCTCTGGAGGCTCCCAGGTCTCAGGCCGTAGTGGACTTACCGCTCCCCTCCTGGGCACAGGGCTCTGGACGACAGGCAGGATATTTACGGACGCACAGTGGGAAGCCTTCTCATCCGGCAGGAAGGGCCGCGGCAGTGCCCTGGAGGGCTGGAGGCCACGGCCCTTCGGCTAACTCTCCAGACACGGTTTGGGCCATGTTTTTCTTCTTCCTTGTGAGAAGTTTTAGATGCGTGTGTCCCCACTTCTGAGTCCTCCTGGGGCCTGGCAGTGAGGCCCCCTCCTTGTGTATCCTCACGCCTCACCCCAGAGCCCCAGGCAGGATCGGCCCTGGGGCACAGAAGGTGTGGGTCTTTGTCCTGCCCTCCAGGACGCACTCAAACCCCATCTTGCGTCGCCTTCCTCTTCTGGGTCCTGGGGGTGCCATCTGCGCCCAGGCCCACCCTGCTTCTCCATGCGGGCTGCACACACCCTGAGGTGTGGCCTCAGCCAGCAGGGGATCCATCCCCAGGTCTCTGGGGGCCCATGGTTTGCTACTGCAGCTGCTGCTTCAACCTGGAGGGCCCGTTCCTCCCTAGGGGTCGGGGAGCCACGGTTTCTGGGAAGTCTGGAAGCTGCTCTCCTGACCTCTCCACCCTGTGCCGGGCAGTTGCCCGGTGGGTGGGCGATGGTGGCCGAGGTCACCACCACGGACGGCTTCTGCTCGACGTCTCCGGGAGGGAGCGTCACACTCCCTGGTCAGTGCGTTCCCAGCCTCCGAGCCCGAGTTGTTCTCTGAGTCCTCGCTCAGGCCCCGTGCCGGCCCTGGGGACCTGCGCAGACGGGCCAGGCTAGTGGGAGACAGGCCAGGAGAGGAGAAGAGCCCCACGTTGTGTGCCACGCCACGGTTGAGAGGTGGGCCAGGGTGGAGAGGGTCCGAGGGGGAAAAGGGGAGGAGGAGGGTCCCCGGAACAGGACTGGGGAGCAGCGCGCCTCGGCAAGGAGGCGGACATGCCGTCGGGCACCGGGGTGCCTGGTCCACCTGGGGGCCCCGGCCCACACCGAGGGCTTGGCTGTTGGGGCAGGAGAGCGCAGCATGGAGGGCTGCTGAGCAGGGGAGCAGCTCCGCCGGCGTCCCTGAGACAGCAGCTTTCAGGTCCTGGCCAGCTGAGGGACCTGCAGCCACACAGAGGACCCCAGACGTGGGCCCGGGTACACCCAGGGTGGCCTCCAGGACCCCTTTGCAGCAGGAGCGGGCTCAGAGCAGGAGTGGGAGGGAGGGGCAGGCGCTGGCACAGTGGGTGACACACACGGGGCCAGACGGGAGGGAGGCCAGCCTGGACTCAGATCCCCAAGGGAGCCCCCTCCCCCGGGGACCTGGCACGCAGCGGGCAGCCATGGGCCACACCTGGTCGTGGCAGGCATGCGGTCCTCCCTTGACCTGTCAGCCCTTGCTCCCAAGGTGGTGGTGAGGGGCTAAGTGGGCTCCTGTGGCACGGGGGCCTCGGTCCTGAAAAGGGCCTGTGTCTCCAGATAACTCCAAGGGCCTCCAGAGTCCCTCAGACGTGCTGGGAGGACCCGGGCTGGGTTGGGCCCAGGTTCAGCTGTGCCAGGTGCAGGGGTCAGCGGCAGTGGGGTGGCTCTCCATAGACCCGCCCTGAGCTCCCAGCGGGCCAGGCCCACCAGGAACCCCACAGACAGGCCTTGGCCATGGGTTTTGCCTGCCCTGAACCTTGGGGAGACAGATGTGTCCAGGTGGGAACGTTGGCATGACCCTGTGTGTCTGGGGGAAAGAGATACGGGGGGCCTGCCCTGCTTTGGGGGGATAACCCTGTGCTGCAGCCCCTTGGACTTGCCTAGAGATGCCCTGAGAGGGTTGACGCCCACAGTCAGGGTCCCGAGGTACCCTGATCTCTAAGCCTGGGCTACTCCCCTCCCTCCCCCAGGTTCCTGCACGCTGGCCACGCCCTGCTCTGAGCCGGGAGGGGGGCCCCCGGGTTCTGCCTGCTGCCGCAGTGGGAGGGTGAGTGGCCTGTCGGTGCTGGGGCCTGTCTGCTGCCCCAGGGGAGGAGCGCTAGTGACCAGAGGCGTAGGTGTGCCCAGGCAGAGGCCCGGCCGCAGCCCCTTGCGTGGCCTTTTTCGGGATCTCCTGTGTCTCAGGCATCCTCCCGTGTGAATCAGGCCGTCTTTTCAAGACGGAGCCTGCCAGCTGACTGCACCCCGCCCGCCCCCCTACTCCGCCCCCACGCTCCCAGTGAGTCACACCTCGTGCCCTGGCCTGCAGCCCACGGAGCGCCCCGAGTGTAGGGCCGCACTCACTTCCTCAAACGCTGTTCCCTCTGCTTCAGGACACCACTGTCCCCACCTGAGCGCCGGGACACCCTTTGCAGGACAGCCCGGGCCTCTGCTCAGCGCCCACAGCCAGGGGAGCTCTGGCCTCCTGTGCTGGCACCGCCCGTTCACGCTGGCGTCATGCCCGGGGTTCCCAGCTAGACTGTCAGCGTTCCCCCAGCGATAGGGTGCTCGCCTGGACGCTGGCGTCCTCCCCTGTCGTCTCCCCTCACCCAGTCCTGGAGAGCCCTGCTGATGGGCACTCTCTGCCGGCTTCTCCTGGGAAGCAGGTCCCTGAGCTCCTGGGCACCGAACACACTTTCCCGTTTAGTGCAAGGCTCAAGCCCTGAGTGTTTCTGTGTCCGGGCTGGTATAGGCTTGGGCCCGCTGCTTCCTCGTCTGCATGTGGTGTGGGCGTCCCTACCTCGAACGCCAGGCCTGAGTGTGTGGTGCTAGATGGGCCGGGATCCCGTCCAAGCCACTGTCCTGCCAGACTTGGGCTCCGGGAAGGGACGGGCATGGCTAGCTGGGGATGGCCCCTCTCAGGTCACACCCCTTTCACCCAAGTGGGTCCCCGTGACAGTAGGAGGGCCTGGTGCCTACTCAGCCCCGGCCCACTGGCCTCGTGCCCCAGCTCTTTCTGCCCAGGCCTTTCTGCTCACTGCTGCCCAGCTCAGCCTCCCCCACCTGGCTCCCTCCACCCCCAGACAGGCCCGGGCTCCTCTGCCGGGCATGCAGAGGCCCTCTCCTGGGCCAGACCCTTTCCCCGCGGCCACCCTGGGGTCAAGGAGGTCGGCAGGGGGATGGTTCGCCCAGGGAAGGCCAAGGGAGGAGCGTACATTCAGATGATCCTGGGCCATGAGGGAGTTGGACGTAGGAAAGGGAGGGCTGAGAACCGTTTACTGGGAGGCACAGTTCTGCCTGGGCAGAAACGCACCCATGGGCCCCTCGGCCAAATCAGATGAAGCGTGAGCAGGCTCTGGGCCCAGGGCCTTTTGCGCTCAGGGCAGAGCTGTTAGAACTCATCCTTGCAGGGGCTGTTCCCCTCCGGGTCTGTCCAGGGGCCTGCTCTGTTTCCTGAGCACGCCCACATCTCCCACAGACGGAGGAGGGGCCAGCTGATGAAGGCAGCGAAGGCCGGTGCCAGGAAACAGGAAACAGGCTTGGAGAGGTGTGGCCCCCATCCTGCCACCCTGTGAGCGCACCCACTCCACTTGCTCCAGACGAGGCATCGGCCTCTGGAGACCCCAGATCATGCAGCCAGGGCCTCTCCCTCGGGGGACCAGAAGCTAGCCCGCTGAGCTCGCTCAGAAGCGGGCACTCTGGCTGACGCACCTGCTGAGCTCACCTGGGGCCTGGGGCCCCCCCTGCCCAAGGCCCAGGCCCCAGGAGGCTCAGCGCAGGGAGGATGCAGGCCAGTACGGCCACTGCTGCTCCGGTTGCATGGCTGGCCCAAACGCCCAGAGCCCTCAGCCCTCCAAGAGCAACCCAGACCCGTAGCACCAGGCTCTCCGGGACCCAGCAGAGAGCACAGGGCCTGCGGAGCAGCCCCCTCCCGCCTCCAGCTTCTGAGGGTGAAGCCCCAGCCCGGAGCCTGCACGCAGGTGCTCAGCAGAGACGAGGGGGACAGACAGGCTCCTTGTTGTCATTTTATCGCAGGGGTGGAGAGTCGCGGCCCGGGGAGTGGGCATCTTTGCCCCATTCCTCGTCTTAGAGGAAATGCATCTGACTCTTCCCCACGAGGACCATGTTGGTTCTGGGTTCTTTTGGATACTTTATCAGGTTAAGGAAATCCTCTTGCAGTCATGAATAATTATTTAATTTTAGCAAGCACTTCTTACACATCTGTTGACGTCTGTAATCCGTGGACGTGATGAATCAGATACATGGATTTTCTCATATTAAACCATCCTTGCATACCTGGGATTACGTGACTTGGTCATAGTGTCTTATCTTTTATATCTTCTGCTGGATTTG
This sequence comes from Eschrichtius robustus, assembly GCF_028021215.1. Taxonomy (NCBI): domain Eukaryota; kingdom Metazoa; phylum Chordata; class Mammalia; order Artiodactyla; family Eschrichtiidae; genus Eschrichtius; species Eschrichtius robustus. The sequence continues at coordinate 137,329,298 of NC_090828.1, read as the reverse complement.
ATTTGATAAGATTTCTGTTTGCAGTTTTTTACGTCTATATTGAGAATGAAAAGAGCTGTAATTTTCCTTTCTTCTCATGTGTTTGATTTTGTTGGCCTCATAGAATGAGTTGGGGGTGAGAATGTGCATTTCTTTGCTGGTATCTAGGAGAGTTTGCATAATCTGTTCTTTTAAAATTGGGTAGAAATGTTTTTTGTAGGAATCGTCCCCCCCCCCACTTTTTATTTTGAAAAAATGTCAAACCTACAAAGCAGTTGAAATAGTAGTAAAACTTTAGCGCTTTCACTTAGACACACTGCTTGTTAACATCTGTCATCTTGGCATACGTGCCGGTAGGTATATGCTGTCTCGTGTTCTAACATGTAGGAAGATTTTTAACGACTGCTTTGTTTTTTTGTTTTGTTTTGTTTTTAAGTTTATGGGTCTACTTGTGGTTTTTATATTTGACTGACAGCTTCCGTCTCTCTCCCTCTCTCTCCCTCTCTCTCTCTTGCACGTTCTCCCAGTGCCCCTACCCACGCTTGGCGAGAGCAGATGAGTTCGTCCTGGCTGTTTCCTTCCCTCCTGGCACTCTTCTCCTTCCCTCTGGCTGGGCTGGAGGTCCCCGGATGGCCTCCCTCGTGTGGAGGGCATGGTGTCTGTATCATGTGGTGAGGAAACAGATGCAGAGACATTCCTTGGGTTACCCATCAGGGCCACACAGCAGCTAAGTGGCCGAGCTCGTGGCAGGTAGGGAGCCCCGTTCCTGGTGCTTCCTGCCCCAGCTCCTCCTGGAGACCCTGTGTCTGGGGTCAGTCAGCGGCAGACACAGGCACGGGGGGTGGACGCCCCTGATAACTGGGGAACTTCAGCGGCGGAAGTCTGCCCGTCTGCAGAGGGCATCTGACAGCAGTGCCCGCCCCAGAGGTCGCAGGAGTAAAGCGAGTGTGTGCCAGCTACGCCCCACCGCCAGCCACAGAAGCACTTGTTGGAGGGGCCCCTGAGGTAGCCTGGCGGTTCCTGGTTCTGGAAAGGTCCATCTCTCTGGCCCTCGGGACCAAGGGTCACTGCTGAGGTGACTGCCCTCCCAGCTCACGGGGTGGCTGTTCCTCCCGGAGCGCAGGGCCCACAGGCCGGGAGAAAGCAGGGCACTGCGGTCAATCTGGGCGTCACGTGGCTTCTGTCTGGGGTGTGCCGTTTCGGCTCTGGATTTCTGTGTCTGGGGAAAAATAGTTTCTGTTCAAAGAGCTTGTGAGGCCATCATCCCCTGGCTGACTCTGCTTGTGTGGGAGCATGTGTGTGCGCGGAGCGGGGGGCACGTGCCAGCCCCCTCCTCTCCGTTCCCAGGCTCCGTGAGGCCGCGAGAGAGGGAACCAGGGGGATTCGCAGGGGTTCGCTCGTGGGAGCAGGCGTGTTGTGGGGTGTGAAGCCAGCCCCCAGCCGTGGGGTCAGCAGGCTGAGCCTGGAGGGGGTACCACGGATGCCCCCAGTGGTCCCCAGACCAGCTCAGGCCCTCCTGACCCCCAAACAGGTGGATCACTGCTGGCCTCGGGGCTTTGGAGACATCTGCACAGCCACGGGGGAGGCCCAGGGCCTCCCAGGCCTCTGACTCCGAACCTCTAGTGAGAAAATCAGGTTATATCAGGTACACTGAAGGCCTTTAATCTGTTTGTTTTGTAATACAGGCTTGGTTGTATAAAATTGGAAAAATACAAAAAACTGAAAGCAGAAGAAAAGGTTGCCCAGAGCTCCAGGCCCGGGGACGAGCCGCCTCCTCGTTTGGCGTGTGTTGTGTTTCTGCCCCGTCTTTCCCCTGTGCCCAGTGTCTGTGTTTTCCAGAGCTGGCGTCAGGTTGTAACGTGAGCTTTGACGTGGCGCTTCTGCTCATCACGCGCACGTACGTGTGTTCCTGTGTCACTGCAGAGTCCCCAGAAGGGCTCTCCGGGTCGCCGTGGAGTCACCGGGCACAGGTTTCGAGCTCCCTGAGCTCGTTTTAGGCCCTGAACTGTTCGGGACCTGGCGGGGGCAGTGTCCACTGAGCTGTGCCCTGCTGCGTGGGCCTTCTGTGCTGGGTCTTGACTGCCGTAGGATGCGTCCCCGGCACGGAGACCCAGAGGCTGGCGGGGCCCGGCGGACGGCAGGAGGAGGGGGAGCCGGGCGTGCGTGCTGTGTGCCCGGGGCGGCGCTCCCGGTCCTCGGCATCCCCCTCCTCGGGCCCCGGCGGGTCTGCGGTTACAGGCTGGGAGGACGAGGGGGACGAGCGCCAGCAGAGGCCTGGAGGCAGGTCTCAGGCCCAGTCGGCGAGCGCACGTCCCCACCCGGGGACGGAGCAGGGCTCGGTCACCTTCCCTCTGCCCCGGGCGGGAGCGTGCGTGTTCCCGTGGAAGTGAAGCCTCCCCGCCGGTGTCGGAAGCCAGAAAGCGCCAGGCGGGCAGGCACGAAATGTGAACGGCAGCCCCGCGGGGCCCCGCAGGTGCCGGGCTGGGTCACCTCCCGAGCAGCGCCCGCTTAGCTGGAGCACTGCCCGGGAGCCGAGGCGGGAGCCCGGTGGAGTTGGGGAGCGGAGGGAGGCCCCCTACTGCCTTCGGACAGCCCAGAGGGGCACCGCTTGTGCCCCTCGGTCGAGAGTCCAAGGCTGAGGCCAACCCCAGAGTTTGGGAACAGCAGACAAGCTCCCAGAAAGCCATCCTTTGCTCATTGGAGGGAACACCTCTGGAAAGGCCCGTGCTTGGGTGGGTGGAGAGTAAGCCTGGCCTCAGCTGGGAGGACATTGCCAGTATATCCTCCTGTGGCCCCGACCCTGGGCAGCGCTCCCAGAACCCCCGGCAGCCGCAGCCTTTCTGGTCACCTGCCAGGAGGGGTGGTCAGGGGCCTGGCGTCCATCCTGGGTCCCTCGGCATCCCTCGGTGCTGTGGGAGGTCTGTCGTGGGTCTGTGCGCCATTGCCAGACACAGTGCGGTCTGTCCCTGCGTGCATCTGGGAAGGAGACCTCACCTGCCCCTTCGTGGGCGGGGCACCCGAGCCCCCAGTGCTGGACGTGTCCACTGAGAGGTTCTTGCAGGGCGATCACCCCTGGTCAGGAATGGAGAGTGACCGGCACACAGGCTGGAGCCAGGAGGGCAGCCGTGCTGGGGGCCTGGCTGGAGGCCCAGGCGGGACCAGTCTGCAGCCACACCTGCGGCCACCAGCTCTGCCCCTCGTGGTACCCAGCTCTGGCTTTGGGCCTTTCCTCCCTTCGGTGCGCACAGCTCCCCCCCAGCGTGTGTTGGCCTGGTGGTTAAGTCACACGCCCCCCCCCCTCACCTCATGGCTGTCCTGGGGGCCCTTGTGAGGGTCCAGTGGGATCACGAAGGTCAGGGGGCTGGGGAGGAAAAGCTCAAGCTTCCTGCAGACGTGGGGTCCTTGCCTTGAGGGGGAGGCAGGGGCTGCAGGCCCCTGGAATGCACTCAGGGGGCCCTCCTGCCTTGGGGACCCCCTTGCCGTCCCCCGCCCAGTCGGCAGTGCCTCGGATTCTCTGGGTCGCGGAGCCAGGGGCTGAGGTAGTCTGCTCTGCTTCCCTGAAATTTTGCTGACGTTGTGTATAAATCAAGGGAAGATTTTCATCCGCCCACGGAACTCTAGGTGCTGTCAGGGGAGGGGGAAGCCGACTGCAGAGGTGCTTCCTAAGCCTGAACTAGGAGCGCTGATTTTCCTTCATATGGATGTTTTCAGCCACTTGGAATTTTGAAACAAGGACGGAAATTTCCTTTTTTCCCACGGTTTGATAACAACGTCCTTTCCTCGTTGAAACCAAGCCTTCCTTTCTGCCTCTCACCGACCTGTGCACTTAGATGAACTAGCCTGTGCCGTGGTGTGCCGCCCCCCGCCTGGCCTGGGCCTCTCCTCTGCAGGAATGCCGCCTCACCCCCACCCCTGCCCTCTGCCAGGCCTCCGCCTCCTCCCTGTCCTTCAGAGCTGAGGTCAGATGTCACACCTTAGAGGCCCTGCGGGACCCCGACCCGGCATCAGGCACCCGATCTCTTGGCACTTGTTCATCTGGGTGTCTCACGGTCACAGGTCCAGCCCTTCAGATGCTGCAGGAGGGCAGGGCTGCATGGGTCCCACACACAGCACGCGCTCCTGTGACGGAGGAAAGGATAAGTCCAACGGGAGAGGGCCATGGGGTCCCCGGCAGGGTGCTGATCCCGGACGCAGAGGGATGTGGTCCCCCAGCTCCGCGCCTCTGGATCTGCCTGGGCTGCAAGTCCATCACCTTGGTGGATTGCCTGGGCTGCAGGGCTGCTTGACACATTTCCTTTCACCCTATCCTTGCAGGAGCCTGGGAGGCACAGGAGGTGGTAATGGCCCCGAGGGGCCGGCATGGAGGCGGGGACGGGGGGAGGGGCGGCAGAGTCTGCCGCTTGACCCGCCCCCTCTGCGAGGATGCCTCACGTCACAGGGACAGGATGCAAAGCTCCCTCGTCCTCGCCCTACTGTCTCGTACGTGCTCAGCCTCCTTACTGGGACAGACAGCGCCCGTGTGTCCCTGCTGGCCCAGGGGAGGGATGGGGGCTCTCAGCTCCCAGCAGCGCCCCTCTGAGCCAGCACTAGGCAGTGATGGGCAGCCAGGGCACCCAGTGGGTAGGGAGACAGCGTGTGAGCCTCCTGGCAGGAGATGTGCGGGTGCAGGATGCCTGGGGAGGGTTCTTCTGCTGTGGAGGCCTTGCCGGAAGGTCCCGTCCCCGGGTCCCGCAGCCCGGGGTCAGACAGCCCCCCTCACCCTCACCCACTCCCTTTTTGGGTCCTGCTGGCACCTCCACGCAACTCTGACGGCCCCCTCCCAACAGCTTGTACAGACCAGCCCTGGGGCAGTGGGCGCACTGTGTGCGGGGGCCAGGCCAGCACTCCCCTGCGAGCCGTGTCCATCCCTCCAGGCGCAGAATCCCGGAGGCCCTGGAAGCAGGTGGTCAGGAAGGCCTGCATCTGGAGCTGGGGGCCCACGTGGCCCGTAGGCCTCCAGCCAGGCCCTCCTCCTTCAGGTGGGAGCTCCTGGGGGCACGGGCTTCCCCCTGGGGTCGGGGGCAAGGGCATAGGGGCAGGGCCGCGGAGGCATTGGGCTCAGTGCAGGCTCACGGCAGCCCGGCTCTCAGCCCTGCCGCTCCTGCCTTGGCAGGGACACGGGGCCCGTGAGAGTCAAGCCCTCCCCCAAGCTCTGCGTCTGCATTAGTGTCATCAGCCAGCAGGAGGCAGGGCTGGAGCGGGGCTGGAACCAGAGGAGAACCTGTCCAGGAGGCCTGCCCCGCATCCCACAGCCAAGGTGCCCAAGTCCAGGGCCGGGCAAAGTCCAGGACTTTGGCTCTTCCCCTCCCGGGATGGCCATCAGGAAGACGGTCACAGCTGCTGGGTAAAGTGGTTCATCTCAGGGCTGGTTCGTCCTCACTGCAGGTCTGGATGTGTTTTTTTCTTTATGCAGACCACTCTGACTCTTAATTAACTCACTGTACTTTAAAGGAAGTGGATCGTAAATTGTGTCCATAGTTTAGTTAAAAATACCACCACTCCTGACTGTTGTTTGGCAAGTGGTCAGCAGGTGGCCAGGGCCAACCTTGCCAGGTGACGTGTTCATGTGCCTTCTGGGGCCTGTGGCTCAGCAGGTGACCAGTTCTCCCCAGGCGGTTACAGGCTCCGGGGGCCTGAGCTCCAATCCCAGCACTGCCACCAGCCAGCTCTGTGGCCAGTTTTGCTGTTTAACCTTTCTGGACCTCAGTTTCCTTATCTGCAAAATGGGAACATTTTCTTCCTGTAGGGTGTCTGGCAGTGTCCAGGATGACCAGGGTAAAGCCTTGAGGGTTCACTGAATTAATGCAGTTATTACTGAACTTCTGATACCCCAGGCCTCGCCCCAGACCTGGCTGGCCTCACCACTGATCGTGCCTGGGTCCTCGTGCATTGGTCCTGGAGTAGATGGATTAGGTTCAGAGACCAAGATAGGGTGGAAATTTATTCCTCTCTCTTTGAAAAGGAGCCCAGCGTAGGCAGGCCAGGCAGGTGGTGCAGCCGCTAGACGCACCAGGAACCCAGGCTCTTTCTCTGGCCCTACCATCCCCAGAAAGCAAGGCTTCTGCATAATGGTCCAAGACGACTGCTGGCCCTCTGTAGTCACATGCATGTTCCAGCCAACAGGAAGAGAATGGTGGGGGGGTGGGGGGAGGTGTCTCTAAAGACATCCTGATGGCCAGGCTTAGTCACACAGCCGCACCTGGCTACAAGACACTTCCTGGGCTTCTTCCTCCTCAGAGATTTCCATGCTGTTTCCTAAACCTGTGGAGCCACCTGGGGGCCCACGTGAGCGCCACTCCCAGTAGCTGGACTCTCTCCCCGCTGTCTGTAAGAATTCAGCTCCCTGGGTGAGCCAGGAAGGGCCTTCCCACCTTGTTAGAGGTGGGCGGGGCAGGGAGCAGAGTTGTGAGGCCAGCTGGGCCCCAGCCTGCGGAGGGCACATGCCTCCGGGCGTGCCCCCTGCTGGGGAAGGACGACAGGGCTCCCGTGCCCAGGTGGCCTTGGGCTGGCATTCTCCTCGCCACCCGTCCAGCTGGGACGACCATCAAGGGACCTGCGCCCACCCCAGAGCTTCCATTCTGGTACTGCCAAGGATTGTGTCGGCTTTAGGCTCTGCCTGCCCTGGGTGTCCGGGGCGCAGGGGCTCTGGGAGGACTGGCCCACCTGTGTGCACACAGCACCCGACCACTGATGCCGCGAGGCTGCTCTCCCAGCCCGGGTATTTTGGGAAGCAGAGTCAGTTAATCGACAAAAATAACAGCTATGAGTTCACAGCTGCTCTGCGGACACGTTGCCCAGGAAGAAAGGCCTGAGGCCAGCGTCTCCTACCTGCATCTGGAGAGGGGCTCCCCAGCCTGCACTGCCATCTCAGCACTTGCGGATCTGGGTTTTTCCTGCAGGTACCCGGGAGGGGCGCTGTGCTTTGGTGCAGGGAGGTGAGTGCTGGCCAGAGCCGGTAGAGACTGTCCGTTCCATCAGCTGGTTCCCTCCTGTGCTGCCGGGGGTGGTCCGGCTCCCCACCCATGCCGCTCAGAGCGGGGCCCGCCTCTCCTCCGACCCGGCTCCTCTCGCATGGGCCCGCACTGCTCACTCAGCCGTGGTGAGGATAGGGAGGTGACACAGCTGACAGCTGCTGGGCCCTGCCCTGGGGAGATGTGCCTTCCTGTCACAGGAAGGGGAGGACGCAGCCAGCCCACACGGGCACTCAGCTGCTTCCACCTCACCGTGGGAGTCAGAGCCAGATCAGGCTTGGGTTTTCTCAAAGGCCTCAAATCCCTCATCTGGGTTCTGTGCTGCGTTGTTCTGTGGCGTGAGCCACGCTCCCGGAGCTGGCCTGACCCACCCGCAGCACTGTCCAAGGCCAGGGGGCCATCGGGGGCAGCAGGCGTTTCCAGGCCGTGGGCTCTGGGGGGCACCTGGCCTGAGGTCAACAGCACGCAGTGCTGACGAGGGCCTAGCTCAGTGACCTAATGACCAAGGTGGTTCACGCCATGACCTCCCGAAGGGTGTCAGCTTCTTGCTGGGAGGGGGACCCGGACCTTGGTGAGCGAGCAGGCACCCCCGCCCTGGGATGCTCCCCAGGCCCTGGGGTGGGACGGGCATCAGAGCAAGGCTTTGGGAGGCTCCTGCACACCTGAGCAGGCCCCATGGCAAGTTCTGCCCGGGGTCCTCCCTCTGAAGTTCCGGAGACCTCTCAGAGTATGGTTTTTTGAAAATTAACCATCTGGATACTGGCTTCACGGTGTGGCCTTTGTCCTCATGAAGGGACTCCTGGGCCCTGGGAGACCACAGTACGGAGTTGGGGTAGAGGGGGCCTCAGGTACCCCTCACAGAGTTTCCCTTGCTGCTCTGGGACCCCAAAGCTCGTCCTGGGGGAGAAAGTGGCAGTGAAGCCAATCCCCCTATGGCATTAATTTTTTTTCAGTGACTGTATATCTGGAAGTAATACAACAGTATTTCTTTAAAAAAAAAAGAAAAGGTTGTAATTCTAATCCTAAATAACAGTCCTCACACGCAATTAGGGAGCTGCAGCTCTGCTAGCACTGGTAGAAAAATCCAGCTTCGTCTCAGGGTCTGAGTTTGTTCCTGTGAGTTAGAACCTTGTTCACAAAAGCCCTGCCCTTGGATCCCCCGGAGCGGAGGGGGCAGCTGGCGTCCTATCACAGAGGACACGTGAGCACAGAGCTTGCAAAGCTGGCCCTTTCTGATGGCCTCTTTGCACCCCAAGCAACAGGGATGTTTTATGACCTTTATTACTTGACTTCAGTTACATAAATGACGTGTGCTCACCGCGGGCAATACAGAGTATATAAAGAAGAAAACGGGTGTTTTTGTTTTTCTGGGTTTTTTTTGGTTTTTTTGGCCACACTGGGTCTTCATTGAGGCACACAGACTTCTCTAGTTGTGGCACGTGGGCTCAGTAGTTGGCGGCGTGTGGGCTTTCTAGTTGTGGCACGTGGGCTCAGAAGTTGCGGCGTGTGGGCTTTCTAGTTGTGGCACGTGGGCTCAGTAGTTGCAGCGTGTGGGCTCTCTAGTTGTGGTGCACAGGCTCAGAAGTTGTGGCACACAGGCTCCCTAGTTGTGGCATGTGGGCTCAGTGGTTGTGGTGCGTGGGCTTAGTTGCCCCGCGGTGTGTGGAGTCTTAGTTCCCTGACCAGGTATCAAACCCGCATCGCCTGCATTGGAAGGCGGATTCTTAACCACTGGACCACCCGGGAAATCCCAAAAAATGTTAAAGTCACCCATTTGGGCATATGAGTGTTCACTGAACTTTCAATTTTTAAGTTTGAGTTTTTCATAATAAAATGTTGGGGAGAATCCATAGTTTCACTCTTCTGAGAGCCGCTGAGTAGTGCCTTCTGTCTCCGCACCGGCAGGCACAGGCCCTTCTGTGCACCAGCAGGCTTGCGACCATCTGCGCCCTTGGCTGCTGCAGGACCGTCTGCCGTGTGTGTCTGCCACTGACTTCTGCGTCCGTGTCTCCTGTAATGGCCAGCGTGCCACCAACATCCTGCAGCAGACTTGCCGCATCTCAGCCCTGCTCTTTAGAGCAGACTCCTTCTGGAAGCATAATTGCTGATCCAGCCCGTCACCCAGCCACAGAATTGTGCACCCACCCCTGCTCTGGGCTCCGGGCTCCCGGCTCCCAGGAGGAGGGTCAGGAGTGGGGTTTGGGGCAGAAGAGGAAAGCTCCTCCAGCCGTGGGTGTGACCCGAGCGAGGGGAGGGGCCGTTTCTGCTTCCGAGGCTTGCATCAGCCGCCCACCTCTGCGAGCCCGGTTTCCTCATCACTGATAAAGTCCGCGGGATACAGAGCGGACCTCCCAGTCGGGACTGTGGGCTCCGACTCGCCCGATGCCCACAACAGCGGGCAGGAGGGGGAGGGGCTTCTGAGGACAGTGAGAAGGGCCCTCTCCCTGATCCCAGCCCTGCGGCAGGGCAGGCCCCCTGCCACTCAGCCACCTCGCAGCTGTCACCTTCCAAGGAAGGAGTGCAGAGCTGCACCTTGCAGAATTTTCCCAGAGGCCGTCTGAGTGTTTGTCATCAATAAAGCAGGGCTTCCGGGCTGCTGGTCCCGTGAGAACTCAGACTCTTAAAACTTTAGAGCTGGCCGCTCCCTGACAGCAGTGTTTGCACCCAAGAACAAAACACATTCCTTGTTCACTAGGATGTACACGATTGTGGGATGCACCGAACCAGGGCACACAAAAATGTCAGAACAGCCACGGTCGCAGAAAGCATTAAACAGAGCATAATTAAATGCAAGGAAGCATGACGCGGTCGGTTCACATGTGGGCTCTTGGGAGTGGTTGTAGACCGGGCAGGCTAGAACTGTTTCACGGCATGAAGTTTCTTTGAAGTCTTATGTTCTGTCTTTGAATCCATGTGAATTTTGCACTCTGTGCCACTTCCCATCGGAGCTTGTTTTCCTGTAAATGAACAAGACCCTTCTCTGTCCGGCCCCGCCTGCACCTCAAGCCTGCACCGCCCCCTTCTCAGGTCACGAAGGGCTGTGTCCCCACCGTCTCTGAGAAGCCTTCCTGACCTGCCCCGTTGGTAAGCGGTGCCATTCATCACCTCCTACTGCCCTTGTTGGTTCCGCCCCACCCAGCCCAGAGCGCCCTAAGAGCCCTGCCCGCCTCTGAGCCTGGGCTTATCCTCTGTGAAAGGGGAGAAGTGCCTGGGTCCCGGGCTCTGCCTGGCACATTGCAAGCCTGTTGGCTGTGGCCACTGGTGCCGTTGTCAGGGCCCTGGGGGCATTGCTGGTTTATGTCCTTTGCTGTGCATCCGCGGCCCTGGATGCCATGGGCTGTCTCCACGCTGAGCAGGGCACTGCGGTGTCCCCAGTACATAGGCCTGCCTTCCAAGAGCTTGCCCGCATTGGGGTGAGAGGGTGGGGTGAAGACCCTGGGGAGAGGGATGGCGCATGGTGGCGGCCCGAGTGACCTTGCACACGGCTGCAGAGGGACGACCTCGTGCCATGTCCTGCCGCCAGCAGTGGACCGTGTGGGGTGCCGGCTGGCTGGCTAGATGGTGGCGAGCAGCCAGTGGCAGAAGCTTCAGGGGAAGAGGTGTGAGCAGGGCCTCCTTGTCACCCCTCCAGTCCCAGTGTGTGCCCTGCTAGGGTGACAGCGCTGTGAATCCTGCCGCCAACTCACAGGCAGGACGGTCTGGGCTGGGGCGTGTCTGCGCCGCTCCCTGGGTCCGTCCTGGGACGTAGCGGGCAGCCCTGCTCCACGGAGACCTGCCCTGGAAGTTGGGGTGCAATGGGCTCCCACTTAGGCCAGGATGTGGGTTAGGGCTGTGCTTGCAGAAGGTGCCAGAAGCCTCCCACCCTGACAGAGCATAACTTGCCGACAAGTCACTAAACAGGGTCCCTGGTCTCCCGCGTTGGGATTGGCAGCAGGAAAGGGGAGCCCCAGGGGGCGGGGCGCACTGTTTGCTGGCCCTGTTTGCACCCCAAGGCCCTCCTGGATGGGAAGCCGGCCATCGGCTGGGAGCTCCAGCTCCGGAGGAGCTGTGGTTCCTTCCCGGAGGCAGGAGCAGTTGACTCGCTATCATGTGGTTAGTTCACAAGCCACAGGGCGGCCCCGACTGACCCAGAAGACTGGCCACCCTCACGGTCCCCAGAGGTGATGCCCCCAAGGGGTCCTCCCCTCCCCCGTGGAGCCTCTCCCTACTCACATTGGCATGTAGGAAGGGGTCAGGGGTAAGGAAAGGGCTGCAGACACCTGGAATTGGCTGGCACAGAGGTGGGAGGGGAAACCAGACGCTTTGAGGAACTGAGGCCCCAGGTTTGGCAAGAGTGCTGGTCCACCTGCAAGGCCAGCAGGGGCCTCGCAGCCTGCCCTGGAGAACGTTGGTTTTAAAACTGCTTTCCTTATCACACGTGTTTGGGAAATACAAAAGAAGTTGCGTGAACGTACCTAGGGAATAAAGCACAGGATGCACACCTGCACCCTCGCTCCTGCCTTAAGCACAAGGGCGTGATCAGTGCCATGGACGCCGCCACGGACTAGCGCGGTCCCTGCCGCCCCCGCTGCCACCCCGCAAGACGCCAAGGCTAAGCTCTGACGGGAGGGCTCCTGTGTATCACCTCATCACCTTTTTCTTTTCACTGTTTTCAGTACATATGTACGTACCACTAAATAGCATTTTCTTTGGTTTTATTTTTAGAAACTTGATAAACCATATCGTTGCACTCTGTTACAGTTTCTTAATTTGCATTCTTTCTGCAACATCTTATGCATCATATTTACCCAAGTTGCCGTTGAGTAGCTGTAGTTTGTTCCTGTTTGTTGCTGAGCAGTGTTCTGTTGGAAGAATACACCCCGTTTGTGTACGCATGCCTCTGCGGCGGATGTTTGGGGCTGTCACCAGCAGAGTGCTGTGGACTGTCTTGTCCACACCTCCCAGGACGCGTGGACGAGGCTTCCCCATGATGTGTGCCTAGGAGAGGACTCGGGGGGGGTGAGTGTGAGGGTCACGGGGTGAGTGTGTGTGCGCCTTCCGCCTTCCCATGAAGTCACTCCACAACAGCTGTCCCAGTAAGCATTTGTCACAAGTTGGCCTTGCCCCACTTTGTTTTGCTGCTCCAGTGGGTATCACGTTGTGGCTGAGTGTGCTGTTCCCTCGATGACTAATGAAGGGGAGCGTCTCTCCGTATGTTTTTTTTAAGCCAGTTTCCACATTGTTTTAGTGTTTTTAGTTACAAGAATGCACACATGCTTAAAGACAAATAGCTCCAAGCGGTTTATGATAAAAACCCAACAGATCTCCTTTTCCTTTCCAGCTTCCCCAAAGAACCTCTTGCAGCTCTTTTTGGTAGTCTTCATGTATTGACTTCCGTGTTTCTGAGTCGTGTATAGTGCTATTTCACTGATTTAAATGCTATCTGTGTACTTTCTGTTTTGACAGATGAAGTGTTCTTATGCCCTTATCCTTCTCCACACCCCACCCATTCTCCAAGGAGAGTTAAAGCTCAAGTTTTTATTCAGTCACTTACCACTGTTTATATCATGATGTCTCTAAAACCACTGTTTTCTTCTGAGCCTAGTAGCATACTTCATTTTTTTTTTATGTAACTTTTCGTTTTCCCTAGAATTAACGATTGCCCTACTTTTTACTTGCTTTGTCTTCCATCTTCAGAGACTCAGTTTTTTCCAGGTGATTCCAAAGATCTGCCATGTACCTACCATTCGTTTTTCCCACCAGTGCTGTGTTTTGTCAGGTAATCTGTCTGTGCCCCTTTTTCTGGAAGCCCTGTCCCTCTGCTCCTGGCAGACCCAGCGGGATGCCCTGTGGACATCTGGGATCTCTCCTGGGTTCGAGCTCCTGTGTCCCACACTTTTTTTTTTCTCTCATCTACTATATGAGATACATACTCCAGTATCTTCCTAGAGCAGGATTCACAGAAAACAAATTTCCCAAGCCTTCACGGGTGTGAAGCTTGGCTGGGTATGAGATACAGTTGGTCTATTTCCTGTCAGCATTTTGAAGCCATCGCTCCATCGATTCTTAGCGTATGGTGTTCCATAGAGAAGTTGAGTCCCACCCTTTACGGGTCCTGGTTTTCTGTCCACGCGCTTCCTGGGTCATGTCTGTAATCCTGGGTCTGGTCTCCACGTTCCTTTGCTGGGCAGTGGGCGAGCCATTTCACGCTAAATGAATTAGGTGCTTGACTCCTCATTGTTTCTTTTATCATCTCCTCCGCCATGTCCTCTCTGTCCTCCTTCTGGAACCCTTGCTGGTTAGCAGTTGGACGGCCTGGATGGGCAGATCCTGCTGGAGGGTGAGAGGCAGAAGGCCCCCTGTTTGTGGGGGACCCCAGATGTGAGTGCAGGGGGAACTTCGCTCTGGGGCAGAAACCCTGCAGTTTCCTCTGGGGTGCGGCTGGGGCAGGGGCTGGGTCCCCCATGAGCGTGCAGGCCGTTGTTTGGCCCCCTGCCCAGTTCCTCGTGTCTCTGAGCCATGAGCGCCTCCAGAGAACACACATCTGGTTTCGTCCTGGGCAGGGAGCTGCCTGGACGTGGACAGTCGGTCGTCTGGGGGGTCTTCTGCCCCCGCCACACCTGCCCTCTGCTCACTTTTGATCAGTGCCCTCGCTCCCCCTTCAGTAGCCGGTAAAGCTGCCCTGTCTGCTGATGTGCCTAACGGGCAAGGGAGGGCAGAGCGAGTGAGACGGGAGCAGGAGTGCTGAACAGAGGGTGGCCAGGGCACAGGCCTGTGGCCACGGGTGCCTGCTGTGTCATGACAGCAGAGCAAGCAAGGGCCACAGTGGACCGGGAAGCGGAGGTGGGGGGTCAGGCGTATGCGCTGCTGAGGAGGCCAAGCAAGTACAGGAGTACGCGCCCACAGGGGCTCCCGTGCCGTCCAGGCAGGAGCAGGGCGGGGGCTGGGCAGTGACCAGGGGCGGCTGGCCCCGCGCACAGGGTCTAGGGTCTGCCTGGACCCTTAGTCTCCACCACAGGCCGTGTTGGGAGGACAGAATCGGGGGCCCAGGGCCTGGCAACGTCCTGAACAAAGAAGGCTCAGCACGCCCCATCCTAACACCGCCCGCCCCGGTCACCATGGGCGAGCCCCTGCTCCTGTCCAGCCAGGCCGGCATCCAGGGATGCAGCAAGGAGCAAGGCCACCCCGCTCAGCACCCATGTGGTGCGCAGGGGAGCCGTGGGGGTCAGCGTGAGCACGGGGGCTCAGGGGGCTCAGTCAGCTCTGGCTCCAGCACGCCACAGGAGGGCTAGCGGCCCCGTCCCCCTCTCAAGGGTGCACTGAGATCTGTGAGGGTCTGAGGGGCAGCTGGACTTCTCCAAGCCTGCCCTCGTGGTGGGCGGTGGCAAGTGCTGACGCAGGACTCCAGGCCTACGTGACTGCAGAGGCCTGCGGGGACACAGATGCTGGGGCGGGCGCTGGTGCCCCGCTGTGCACCGTGAGTTCTTGCCCTCAGAGGTCACCTTGCAACCAGGTTGAACCCCGAGTGCCTTCGATGGGGCCACATAGACAAATCTTTGTCCGTTGACACGTCGTACTCTGGTTTTCTGTGTCCAGGAGAATCCACCACGCTGGCCTGCCCGTGTGCACACGGTGTGGGGAGGGCCGAGGACAGGACACGGGACCAGCCGGGCTCAGCAGTGGACGCGGTGTGTGCCAGCAGCCTGCACGCAGCACTGTGTTTGCCCACGTGTGTTTCTAGGTGTATCTCTGTGTCTGCCTGTCTGTTGTGGCCTCTTTAGAAGCAGTTGTCGTGGTCAGGATTTATAAATGTCATATACTAGGTCTCTAGAAGGCTGGCCCTGGGATGAGCTGACCTCCTCGTCCTGGCTACACTGAAGGTCTTTGTCACCGGTCCCAGTCCCCCTAACCAGGGTCTGCAGAGTGGGGCCACCCGCCCTACCCCAGTGCTGAAGCCACTGGGGGCCTCCAGGTAGCTGCCTAACCTCTCAAGGCTTGATTTCCTCCACCGGGGGCTGAAGGTGCTGTGTGAGGGGCCTGCCCCGAGGCACCTTCTGTCTTGGACCATCTGGCCCCTGCCAGTCTTGTCCCCAGGGGGGCACCATGGCCCTGCTTAGCACACACACAGGAACCAGCTCCCTGCCGCCCCCTCCCTACCGCAGAGTGAGCTGAGAGGTCAGTGGAAAGGTACCACTGTGACAGAAGCCCAAGAGGGAGCCGTGTCTGCAGGACGAGGCTTCCCTGGGAAGTGGCTCTGGCTGAGGTCTAGGGTATGAGTCAGAGTCAGCTGATGAAACAGAGGGAGGACACAGTTCGTGCAAAGGCCCCGGGGTGTCTTCTTGGGAGCCAGCAAGGGGGGCGTGGTCCCAGTGGTCAGAGAGGAGCTGGGAGGGCACAGGTGGGCCTTTGTTCTTCTTCCAGGGGCAGCCAGAGCCACCAGGGCACGTTCCACAGGAGCTGGGAGGAGGGGGTCACATTGGGGCTGCCAGCCACCCCGACCCCACCCCAGGGGCTGGGACGTGAACCACCTGCAGAGGCCAGGAGTGCGCTGTCAGCACCTGGGCTGGGGCAGGGCGTGTGAGAGCTGACGGGGGCCCGAGGCACAAACAGGAGAACCCCAGCTTCGTGGAGGGCTCAGGAGTCAGGATGCCCGTCCTGCTCTCTCCTCCCTGCGGACTCCTCCCCCAGCCCCCTGGGTGCCCTCTGCCCAGGCCTTCTGCCGCTGTCTGCCGTTCCTGTGGTTTTCTGAATGGGCCCCCCTTAGGCTGGGGTGACCCCCAGTGGTACCCCGTCACCTTCGCCCTTGCTAGTTACCACGCCCGCACCCCAGGGCCCCCTTGCCCCCTGGGAGCTGCGGTCAGATCAGGGCACTGCCAGACCCTGCGAGGTGTCTTGTGCCCCCGTGGCTTCCCAGAGGGCAGTGTGAGGGCTGCTCTTGTTGGGCCTCTGTGAGGAGGGGGCAGTGTGGGTGCAGCTTCCATGTTGCCATCGGGCAAGGGCCGGGGAAGGGGGGAGGGATCCCCCCCAGGAGTGGTGTGTGGGACCCAGTGGGGTCCTGCTGCCCACTTCCGAGGACACTCTAGGCTGCTCGCCCCAGGCCCTGGTTCCCCTCGGCCTGGGACCTGCCCCACCTGCTCAGGCAGCTGCTCTGCCAGCCCTGGAGGTGGGGCTCCGAGAAGAGCCGCAAACCCCGCCTGGGGCGACCCACACCCACCAGGCCCATCACAGTTCCTGGCACTGGGGCCGATCATCACAGTACACCCTGCAGGGACCTGAATCATCCCGGCTGCCTCTCACCCCGAGGGAGCAGGGAGAAGGGGGCACAGCCCTCCTTGAGTCAGCTCTCCCATGGTACGGATGGGTGCCCCTTACCCGCAGCGTGGGGAGGTGGCATCGGTGCCCAACTCCTTGGGGGTTGGAACAGTTCCTGGGAGACGATAAAAATTATGTTACGGCTCACCCCGGGGGCTGGGTGGTCTCCTGGTGCCCCTCCCCCACTGGACCTCTGCTGGAGCCTGGGGTGGAGTGTGCCCAGTGGGAGGCCCTGACCCAGACCGGCCGTGCAGCCTGGGACTGTGAGTGACTTCTCAGTGGCCCCTTGGGCTGCACCAAGCCTGCCACTGTGACAGCTCTGTAAACGTCTGGTTCCAGGTGGTATGGACTCTGAGGCCACTCTCCTCCACCCCCTGCAGGGCAAAGTCAGGTTGTCCCTCCCAAGGTGCGAGCAGGCAGGAGGGCACGCCTGGGGCTCGGGGGAGGGCCCCAGAGGAGACCCTGGGCCAGGGTTCAGGAGGGCACCAGGGCTGGGCCCTGCAGGACACTGCAGCAGTCACACTCGGCATTGTGGTGGTGGCCTGAGACCTTTGCAGGTTACATCACATCTCACACCTGGGTTTCTCATTCAGCAGTGGCCCTTTGGAGACCTGAGATGTGATGGCTGACCTCAGAGGTGAAGCCACTCCCCGGGGGTCCCATAGCGTAGACGCTGAGCAGAGCCATCCGACTCAGGGCTGCAGCCTCCCTCTCCTTCACGCCCCCAGTGGTCCCTGCGTGCCCCACCCCTGCCTGGCGCCCCGGCCTCACCTCCCCCCCGCTCCCGTCTCGTTGCAGGAAGTTCTACTACATCACCCTGCTGCGAGACCCCGTGTCCCGCTACCTGAGCGAGTGGCGGCACGTGCAGCGGGGGGCCACATGGAAGACATCGCTGCACATGTGCGACGGGCGCACGCCCACGCCCGAGGAGCTGCCGCCCTGCTACGAGGGCACCGACTGGTCGGGCTGCACGCTGCAGGAGTTCATGGACTGCCCCTACAACCTGGCCAGCAACCGCCAGGTGCGCATGCTGGCCGACCTGAGCCTGGTGGGCTGCTACAACCTGTCCTTCATCCCCGAGGGCAAGCGGGCCCAGCTGCTGCTGGACAGCGCCAAGAAGAACCTGCGGGGCATGGCCTTCTTCGGCCTGACCGAGTTCCAGCGCAAGACGCAGTACCTGTTCGAGCGGACGTTCAACCTCAAGTTCATCCGTCCCTTCATGCAGTACAACAGCACGCGGGCGGGCGGCGTGGAGGTGGACGAGGACACCATCCGGCGCATCGAGGAGCTCAACGACCTGGACATGCAGCTCTACGACTACGCCAGGGACCTCTTCCAGCAGCGCTACCAGTACAGGCGGCAGCTGGAGCGCCGGCAGCAGCGCCTCCGGAGCCGCGAGGAGCGCCTGCTGCACCGGGCCAAGGAGGCGCCGCCGCGGGGGGACGCTGAGGAGCCCGGCCGCGTGCCCACCGAGGACTACATGAGCCACATCATCGAGAAGTGGTAGTGGCGGCCGGCGGGGGCAGGTGGGACCAGACAGACTGACCGACACACACGGCCCCCAGAACTCGTGGGAAGAGGACCCCCGTCCGCTCGCCAGAAGACGGACAAACGGTTGAGGGAGGGGAAGGGGTGGGCCTGGTGGGTCAGTTCTTCCCACCCTCCCAGGCCGGGGCTCTGAGAAATCAACGTGGGAACCCTCTGGGTCAGAGGGAAGGGTGCTTGGAGGACCCCCCCGACCAGGCCTGCAGGGCTGGGAGCAGGTATGTCCCCGCTCTCCCGTCCTCATGGTCACAACGGCCACAGGTTTGAAGACTAGAAAAATCCAGTGCAGTGGAAGACGGACCTGCCAGGCCAGGTGTGTGGTCACGCCCACCAGGCACACGCCCGCTGCCTCCCCCACCCCACCCCCCACAGGTAGCTCAGCCTCCAGGGAACCCCTGGCCCCAAGGCTGCGTGGAGACACGGCAGCCCTCTGAGGTAGCCTCAGGAATGGAGCTCCCAGCTCACCCATCTTCAGGGTCAGGGCCCACCCCGTCTGAAGCCAAGAAGACTCTAGTCCAGCCCCTGGGAAGCCCACTCCCCTCTCTAGCCCAAGGTCAAAACCCACAGTGTGGCTTCATGCTTCGGGTCAAGAGATCAAAGCACATCACCTGGGGTCCCCCACCCTGTTTTCCTCAGTCCCCAGACCAAGGGGCGCTGTGGGGAGATGGGCCCCATGCTGCACTGCCCCCTTGCATGGGCGGAGGGCATCCCAGGAGTAGGAAGGCCGTAGGTGAGGATGCTTCCACCTGGGTCCAGGCAGACCTCCCAGCCAGACCAGCTCAGACAGGAAGGGGGACAGAAATCAAGAGCTCTCCCTGCCCGCATTGTCCTTTCTGACCCTCTGGGCTTTGTTAGTGGGCTGCCCCCAGCCCCAAGCCCATGACTTGGACATTTAGGTGGGACTTAGACCCATTCCCCCCACAGCCCCGTGTATAAAGTTCAGCCAAGCCTCCGTTGGCTGGAACGCTGCAGACCACAGCCACTGCCCCCGAGCCATACTTTGGGGCCATGGTGGTTCAGGACAGCCAGGAAAGGGTACTCGGGCTTTCAGATTCTCCTGCAGGATTGGAAGAAACAGCTCTGGGTGGCTCCCCTAGTACCCAGACACACAGCCCCCCGACCCTGGGCTCTCCCCGCGTTTTCCTGCGCCCTTGCCCCTACCAGCTGGTCAGGCCTGTTCCCCGCAGCCCTGCAGATTGGAGAAGCCATGTTCAGTCCATTGTAGACACTTGCCCCACACCCGTCCCTCCTGTGCTCGAGGAGGCCAGGCCAGCGTCGCCTCTGGACGTGCACCCCCCGACATGAGACCCGAGACCTGGTTCTGGAGAGCTGAGTGTGAGCCCCACGCCCGAGGTGGAAGGGCACCCCGTCTCCCCAGGAGAGGAAGCACGCGTGCCCGGCGGCTGCAGGCCCGACTCAAGGAGGGTGGTGAGGGCCCCGGGCCCCCTGCAGCCTCCTGGGCAGATCCTGCCAGGGTTCCCTGCCCCATGTTCCCCTTGGCCACCCTAGCTGCCCTCCTGTGGAATGAGGGGGTGGGAGCCGAGACCCTTCCGTAAGCACCAGAAGGGTTGGGGTGTTGTCGCATGAGGTGGCTACCCAGGAGCCAGCAGCTTTAGTCTTTGCTTGTCTGGCCTGAGGGCCCCCCCCTTCCAGCTTCCTGCGCTGGCCACTTCATCCTGCAGTCCAAGGACAGCGCAGTCAGCAGGCCCCCGAGAGCGGACACGTCGTGCTGCGGAGGTGAGCGCTCAGGTGGCTCTTTTAAAGGGGTGTGAAGGTCAGCATGGGAGTCTGCTCCGATACTCATCTGGGGCGGGCGTGCTCCAGGGAGGAGGGTGGGACACGTTCACGAGAGCTCTGGGGTCTTGCACGAGCACCTGCGACGCTAGGGGCTTGCTGTGGCCTCCCACTGGGAGGAAGTCTGTTCTGCATGAGCCCCGCCGGGCACCCGGCCAGTGGCCTGGCTCAAGCAGCCCTCCCCAAGGTGCGCTCCTGAGGGTGTGGGCCTGAGTGCAGGATGTGTTTTGTACATAATGGAGTGTTTTAACTCATGGCCCGTTGTCCCAAGTCACACGGTCTCCTCGGTTTCTTCACTGCATCTGGAAGGAGGTCCTGGCTCCGGCCAGCATCCAGGCAGGGGTGCCAGTGACAGCACCGGCTGGCAGTGCCCCTCGGCCACTCGGGTCTCCCGTCCAGCACTGCCGGCTCAGGACGCCTGCTCTGAGGTAAAGGCTTCTTGAGCCTGCAGCATCTCCTCCAGCACCACGGGCTGGGGCTCCAGGGAAGGGATGGCCTCCCCAGGGCTCTTCCCAGGGCCGAGGGACAGGAGCAGACATGCCGTGAGCAGACAGCTCCCCGCTCCCACCGCCCCCGGCCTTCGGTGGCCTCTCTTGGAGGAGGCGTGAGGGACGAGAGAACTGTCCAAACAATGAGTCTGTGAACGTTTTGGGAACTGGAAGAGTTTAACTTGAACCCAGGAGCGTTTAAAGCTTTATTTATTTATAGCTTCTTATTAAAAAAAAAAAAGTGTTGAGAAGAAACCTTTTGGTGACTCATACAAAAAAATGAGTTGATGATGGAAACACAAGTCATAATCATCTAATTGTTTTTGTCTAGGTCAAGATGAATGTTAGCAGATGAAATAAACCCTGAAAAGGAACGCTGGTGTGTGTGGTCTGTGGTCACATAGCAACGCACCTGGCGTGGCGCCGTCCCGGTTTGATTTTCGAAATGAGCATCTGTGAGCTCGCAGGAATCACACAGGAGCAGACGGGCTTCCCTCAGGAGCAGGCGGTGGCCCAGCGAGAGAGGAGTTAACACACTGTGTCACTAAACCTTGCTTTGCGAAAGTAAGAAATGTGACTGTCATCACCGCAAAGAATAACTTAGGGACTTCCCTGGCGGTCCAGCGGTTAGGACTCGGCACTTTCACTGCCGAGGGCCCAGAATCCATCCCTGGTCAGGGAACTAAGATCCCACAACCCGTGCGGCGTGACCAAAAAAAGAATAACTTATCAGTCATTAATTATAGGACTTGAAAAGATGAGGCCCGCTTAAGGGAAGACAGAGCAATTCAGACATCGTGTGCTTATTTTCTGAGCCTCCTTCCCCTCAACTTTAATTTTGAAACATTGCAAATGACAGGTTGAAAGAGTAGGTCATGGACACCATAAACCCTTAGCTGAGATTCCCCTGGATTAACATGTGTCACATTTTGTTATCCTGCACTCCCACTCATTTTCTGTCTCTGCGCACATGCATCACACACGTGCACGTGGACACACGCACATTTTTCTGAAACATTGGAAGTTGCAGTCCCCAGAATACTTCAAAATACTTCAGCATGTACCTCCTAGGAATGACATTCTGCCACATACACACACACACACACAAAACCATTATCATATTCCTGAAATTTAACAAAAGATAATATTAGCTGATGTACAGTCCGCATCCAAATTTTCCAGTGGTCCGTACAGTGTCCTCAGAATGTTCCTGTGACCCTTGCGGCGCTCAGCTGTCACGCCTCTACTGTGTCCTTTAGCTAGACAGAGCCCCACCCGCCCCTTTCCTTCGTCTGTCTTAGCGTTGGCATTTTAGTATAGGCCAGTTGTCTCTCTTAAGGCCTGCGTGTGTTTTCTCACGGTCAGATTCAGTTAAAGGTTTGGGGCGTAAATGCTGCGCAGATGAGGTGGTCCTCTGTCCCACGGGACGGGGAGGGAGGCCCTTACTTGATGTCTGGGTACTGACATGATCACAGGTCTCACTGCTTTTTCTTCATGGAAACGGATCCGTTGTGCTTGCGGGTAGGGCTGGCCGTTGCTGGACAAGTGGAGGGCCGGGGGCCTCGGGTACCGGCCCCTGCACTTCCGCCAGTGGGCGCTGTCGCACACAAGACTCTGGAAAGGCTGTGTTCAGACCCTAAGGTGTGAGGGTCTCTTCCTCCTCTTCCCACGGTCTCGATCTGGATGCTCCTGCATCCAGGCCTCCTCCCCATCCCTCCCCATCCCCTGCCCACAGAGAGGAGGAAGGGCAGTCACAGCCGGGGCCACGCCGTGTCCGGGGGCGGACGTGGCCGCTTCCTAGTCACCAGAGCTTCCCCGTCCAGTGTGCTCTTGACCCTCCGGGTCTGTGAGGAAGCGTCCTCTCTCTTTTCGGAGCGGAGCCTTGCAGGGAGGGGGAGCGGGCGCCCCGTGCAGACCCAGCCTCAGCCCCTCCTGGACATCACACGTGGGGCCTCAGCCTGCTCCCCGCTCAGCAAACCCAGGGGGAACGTGTCCTCCCGCTGCAGTGGCTCCGTTCAGCCCTGCGGAACCAGTGTGTGAAAACACCTCCCCCAAAAATGGGGGTTTTCGCCCGCCTTCTCCTGTTTAAAGTTGAAGGTCACTTCGGAGTCTTCTGCACTGGCTGCGGCCTCCCCTGCGTTGGCCCAGCCTGTCAGCCCCTCCACCCCTTCTGACCCCCCCGCCCCTCCCGCCTGACCTTGCTTCTCCTTGGTCTCTCCCCGCCACCCCACCTCCTCTTCCCCCACCAGCTGCCCTGCAGCCCAGCCTCCCACCCCTGCATCCCCTGCTGTTTCCTCTTCACACCAGCCATGCCCCAGGTGGCAGGCCTGCTACCTGCGTGCTTTCCCTGGATCTTCAGCCCCAACCTTCAGGCGAGCTCAGGACCCCTCAGTGCTCCACGCCAGCTCCCTCCTAGGGAAGGCAGTCCCGACTTGCCCACCCACCCAGGCAGGTGCCCTTGGCAGGGACACAGCATGCCCCCAGCCCAGAGCACGGGAGATCCCTGGGGGCCATCACCCATCCAAGAGTCTCCTTCCGGAACACGCACCTGGTCCCAGGGACCTCCTCCCCGGAGGCCTCGGGGAGAATTCGGGGTGCAGGTCCTGGGAGCCTTGGCCCAGCACCCCCGGCTGACCAGGCCCCCTGCCCACAGACTCCTGCCCCGGTGGGCGGGGATGGGCGAGGGCTTCGCCCTTGGCGTGGGGGGCTGGTCTGGGCTCCCCCTCCACGCTGCAGCAGCGGGCAGAGCCTCCGGGAGTGCAGCCTGTTGTCAGGCCAGGTTTGGAATCCAGCTGGCCCACGGTCCCGGGTCGGCCCTTCTATGTGAAACGGGAGGGCTGCTGTAAGCATTCACCCGCTTCCGGAGGACAAGGCAGGGCCACACGGGCCACAGCGAGCCACGCCTTCATCTCGTCTCCAGCCCCGACCACTGAGCCGCCGCTGGGGAGTCCTGACGCTCCCCGCGACCAGCTCAGCCTCACCCACCACCCTGCCCCCCGAGGAGCCAAGCCACGTGGGCCGCAGCCTCCCCTGTGGAAACAGCTAAGGACTGTCCTCTTCCTTTCTTCACCTCGAAGGACCGTGACAAATTTCCAGGTCCCCCGCCTGCCAGCCCCGTCCATCCGCCCGGCCCCGGTCAGCACCATCTGGTTTCCCGCCCCTAGGAGTCGGGTGGGTCACCCACCTGCCTTCTGTCTCTCTGCCAAAGACAAGACCCTCCTGGCTCCACGCCTGCTGGGCCTCCCGCTTCCCTGCACCCCCAGCCCAGCCCACCCAGTCTCGGGGCATCTCCCATGGCCCAGGCTTCAGGTGGGACCGCGGTTCCTGGCGGGCCCAGAGGAGGGGTCTGAATACACAGCACTGCCCAGACTTGCCCCCAAACATGCCCTTTTTAGAGAAATTGCTCATATCCTGACTTTAAATTTCCATTCCCTCTGAAGTGTGATTGAATTTTCAAAATATGTCCCTTCAAGTTAACAGTCTCTCCCGGTTAGAACCAGTGTGTTAGGAATTCTCCTCTGATTCCCCTCCCCTCTGGGTGGCATCTGGGCATATGGGACATTCCTATCCCCCAGTGATGGGTGGCAGGGTGCTCACACGCCCCTCCCCCTGCCTCGTCCCCCCGCCACCTTGTCAAGAAGGCCATCAGGCCCCCGGCCAGGACCCCCGGCCTCTGTCCTCACCGACTCCACTGCAGGGTGTCCAGGCCAGTCGGAACCTGGGATCATCCTCTTGGCTTGGATGCGGCACAGAGATCTCCCCCGGGGGCTGGCCCTCCAGCACCTCCTCCTGCTGTTACTTTCCAGGGTTCTTGGCTTCCTCAATCAATAGAAATTGTCAAGAGGCCAGACAAGAAATTCAGGCGAGGCTTTACTGGGGCCCCTGCTGCAGCAGGTGGGGAGCGAGAACACACAAAAGTTTCCCTTGCTCACTTGCTCCCCGAGTGAGGGGCGAGCTGGTTCCTTATATGGGGTGAGGGTAGGGTGTGCCCAGGGGTCAGCGGGAGGGGTGGCTGAGGTGGTCTGCCCACCCCTTTGGTGGTGTTGCATGCAGGGGGCATGCGCAGTACCCTGCTTTTGCTCCCAACCCCCTGCTTTTGCTCCTGTCTCTTTAGAAGTGGCAGTTGGGGGTTTTTTGGTCTTTTTGTATCTTATTGTCCAGAATTTGCCCCAACTGCACAGGCATGTGGTTATTTTTAGTCCCTTGTAGTTTCTTTGCATTTTGTTGCTGGGAGACATTTGTCTAGGTACAAGCACTGCAGCAAAGGATCCCAGATCCCAGGTCCCTGCCTCACTGCCATGGGGAACCCCACACACACCGGCAGGTTCTTAACCTCCCCCCAGACAGGTGCCCCCAGCCCACCAGCCATAGGAGGCCAGCTCTCTGCCTCGGTTAGCCTGCCACTCCGCTGCAGCTGACCCATCCTGCAAACAAACAGCTCCAAGGCCCCAAACAGGCCACATGCGGTCCCCTTTCCTTCTGCTTCCCTCTCAGCCCAGCCACGCTGTTTCCAGTGTCTGACCCTGGCCAAGGCCACTGGCATGGAGCACTGAGACCTGCCCTTCATCTCTGCCTGCGAGCCCCCCTAACCCCGGCCCCCAGCAGCTTCTCCCTCTGAAAGGGCCTGTTCTCACTGACCCCATCCTCCCACTCTGTGGCTCATCGAAACCCTGGGATTTCTCTGTAAAAGGAAGCCTAGGGACTGTGGAAAACACTTCTTTCACAAACAAAAAGCCAAGCATTCAAGACACAGCCTCTCCAAGACTCAAGAGAGCCGTCCTGGAGCCTTGCAGCTGGGACTCTACAGGCTGTTTTGTCTTGTGTCACACCTGCCCTTCCCCAGAAGCCGCAAAGCCGGTATTCAGGCCCCGGGGGCTCCGGACCATATTGTGCGCTGAACAGGTCAGCCTGGGGTTTTCGCAGTGCCGTCGAGGAGGGGGGCGCCTCACACAGCATGCTCTAAGGGACTCTGGCCACAGGGCTTCCTGTGCAGCAGAGGCCGTGTTGTACAGCTCACACATTGTTCTCTAGGAAAGATGTTTAACGCCCAGTCTGCCCTCGTGCTTCCAGAGCGCATGGAGAGGTCCTGCACTGGACCTGGCCCGGACTCTCTGCCCATTTCCAGCCGGCACTCCACACAGGAAGTGATTTGTCCCCATCAAAAGGTTTTAAACCTCTGGCATTGCAGCAGAGGCTGCTGGTTGTCCCCTGATAGTTGTCCCCCACTCCTTCCTTAGCAAGAGAGCCTCCACGGGTCAGTGGGCGCACAACCAGCCAGGGTCAAGACCACACTTCCCCGCCCCCCACAATGACACATGGCTACCCCACGAAACTCTGGCTGACAGAGTCTTAACCACTAGACCACCAGGGAATTCCCCCTTTTGTACCTTTTGAATTTTGAAACATGTGAATGAATTACCTTTTTAAAACATAGGTGGCTGAAGATAAAAACAAAAGTGAAATGGAAGGTAAATGTTCAATTCACAACAGCGATTTTTCTCAGAGTTGGCAGAGCAGGGAGCGGGTGGGACTTTGGCTAAAGGAATAAGGGGATTTCAACTTTATCTGTAACACTTTACGTGTTATAGTTAGAAAACAAGGCACATCAAAGAGTAACAACTGTCACTTCTGGGTGGTGGGTATGGGGGCGGAGGTTGTCATGTTATTTTCTGTACTTTCTGCATGGTTTTCTGTCTCTCAAAACAAAATCATCATTGTGAAAAGCCTGCATGCAAGGCAGGCACAGAAGCTCGGACACTCGGACTTCAGGCTCCTGATGCAGGAAGGGGCCCAGGGAGACAGCCAGGCCCAAGAAGAACTCCTGGCGGAGACGCAGGGCTGAGGGATGCGGGGCTTGGAGCTTTTGCTTCATGTCATTTTGCTGGATGAATATGGAGCAGTCGTGATGGTCCCCAGTGTGAACCCAGCCTCCCCACGCGTCTGTTTGTCCCCTTCACTGGAGCCCAGGTGGAGGTAGAAATCAGGTTCCCCGTTGGCCTCTCTCGTCACCCGCAGTGGGGCTCCTCGCTACTGACCCTCGTGGGGGACTTCTTACCAGCCAACGGGGGTAAAGGCCTTCCCTGGCACCTCCACCCCCAGCAGGGATGCTGGGACCACGGGTAGTCTAGGACCCTCACTGGGCCTTTGCCACTGGGGGTGGGAGCAGGGCCACAGGTTTTTCTGTGCTGATTGGCTGGAGCAGGGTGGTTATGGCCTAGGCGTTTTCCACTCTGCTAGGCTGCCCCCTTCCTAGTCTTTTGGCTAAGACAGCAGGCTTCCCTGAGGCTTTGCTGTCTATGCCCATTGGCGTCCCTGGGTTCAGGGCTGCCTCTGCTCCAGCTCTGGGATACGTGAGGCAAAAAGAAAACTCAGGAACTTACCACCATGTCATTCCTTTGGTCTCAAAGTCCCTAGTTGGTGTGTTTCTTCTTTGCCTTCTAGAGCCTAGGTAGATACAGATGATAGACAGATGATAGATAGATGATAGATAGATAGAGGATAGATAGATAGATAGATAGATAGATAGATAGATAGATAGATAGATAGATATAGATAGATTAGATAGATGATAGAGTAGATAGAGTAGATAGATAGATGATAGATAGATGATAGATTAGATAGATGATAGATAGACAGATGATAGATGATAGATTAGGTAGATAGATGATAGATTGATAGATGATAGATAGATAGTAGATAGATGATAGATAGATAATAGATAGAAGATAGACAATAGATAAATGATAGACAATAGATAGAAGATAGATAGACAATAGAGAGTTGATTGATAGATGATAGATGGATGATAGATAATAGATAGAAGATAGATAATATATATGCTATGTAGATAAGTCTTCTGTATAGATACATAGAGAGAGAGGTGGTTTAACTTAGCAGGAGGAATAGGGAAAAGTACGTCTACTCTGTATTCCCAGGAGCAGAAGCTTCCTGTCTAAAGCACTCCTGTTGTAACCAAGCTGCCTTTGGATGCGGTTATTCTTAGAACAGGCATCAGTGTTTCCTCCGGTCAACGTCAGGGGGGCTCCACGCAGAAAGACCTCAGGCACAGTCACTGAGAAAGTGGACGTGAGGACAGAGCAATGACCATCCGGCGTCCTCGCTGCCCCCGACTCAGGACGGCGCCCCCAGCAAGCTTGGCCCAGGCCCTCCTGAACTGAGTATTTCTGACTTCCCCGAGCACGAGAGAGACCTGACTCCCTCTCAAGGCCAGCTCCGCCCGTCTGCGGGCCCAGGCCAGAAGCAGAACCGGCACCATCCTTTCCTCTGCAGTCACCTCTTTGGTTCTTCTTTCAGCTTGCTGGGCGTCCGTCCCTGGGCAGGCTGTGTGAGCTGCACGCGGCTGGCTTCCCTGCGTGGGCCCCGGCCCACTCTGGGGCCTCGCCCTATGGGGTCAAGTGACAGGAGGGGTCATTGAGACAGGATGTGGACACCACGGGCTCACCCCTCAGCTCCATCTCAGCTCACATGCTAGTGGGTTGGGAGGGAAGGGGCCCCCGTGGGTGTGCTCCCCCAGCCCCCAGCCAGTCCTCACATGCTCCCTTCCATACCCACCCTTGACCATCACTCTGGTCCTGAACTCACCAGCCTAGGGTCCAGTGTGGAATTTCTACCCCCAAATCCTCTGCTTGCCAGCTTTGGGGCAAAACCCTGCTTCTCACTGTGCATGTGCTTCTACTATAAGATGAGGGGTCAGATTTGATCTGAGATGCAGGTAGGTAGTGGCTGCCCGGAGCTCCCTGTGAGATGCTGTTTGCAGCTGGACAACAAATGGCTCCAGGACAGAGAGGATAAGTCTCCAGGGGTCCCGGGGATGGACCCGCCTTGCCCATCGGGCCCTGCTTCATAAGCGCCATCTGCTTTCCCCTCCACATTCTCATTCACGTACTGGAGCTTCCTGGAAACACCTCCTGACCACGCTGCTCACCACTGAACTCTTGCTCCAGGCCTGCTTCTGGGGAACACGAGCCCAGAGACCCTGCTTCCAGGGCTGTCACCAGAAGGCCTCTCTCCACGTTGCTTCTCCCTTCATGGAGCCACAAGGGGACGGAGGGAAGGGGGCCAGCCTGGGGGTCGGGCCTGCAAGGCAGCTGGAGGTCTGGCATTGCTGAGAGTGACCGCTTCACGTGGCTCCAGGGACTAGTACAGAAGAGCGTCCTCTGGTTGTAGCCACGTTACAAAGGCCCTCTTCTTTATCCCAGCTTATTCTGGCCGGGGCAGAAGAAGGAAATAATGGGTAGAGGGTGCGGGGCGGGGCAAAACGAGCCTAGTTACCCCACCAGCAAAGTGATTCCCACTAAGGCCAGACCCCCGGGAGAGGTGCCTTGCCCTCTGCTTCGTGCTATATATGTTACATGCTGTATGTGTCATGTGCTATACATGTTAGACACTCTCTGTGTCACATGTTAAACGTGTGTGCATGGTATGTTTGTTGCATGCTATGTGTGGTGTATGTTGCACGGCATGTGTTACATACTAGGCATGTGATACACTGTGTGTACTGCGCAGCAGGTACTGTATTATGTGTTATATGCTATGCATTGTGTGTTATATATATTACATGTTATATACACATTATTGCTATGTATGTTTCATGCTGTAATATTGTTCACTGTGTTACATGCTATATATTACATGCTCTACGTTATACTCTCTATGTTACATGTTATGTGTGTGTAGTATACACATACACATGCTGTATTGCACATTATGCATGTTTACAGTATGTGTTGCATGCTATGTTTTTTTAAATTTTTATTGAAGTATAGTTGATTTACAATGTCATGTTAGTTTCAGGTGTACAGCAAAGTGATTCAGTTATACATATACATATATCCACTCTTTTTTAGATTCTTTTCTCATGGAGGTGATTACAGAGTATTGAGTAGAGTTCCCTCTGCTTTATGGTAGGTCTTTATTAGTTATCTATTTTATATATAGTAGTGGCATGTTACGTGTTATGTCATACATGTGCATGTGCTGTTATGCATGTTTTGCACTGCGTATTACACGTTATGTGTGCTGCGTGCTATGCACACTGTACACCATGTGTGTTAACGTGCAACTCCTCACAGACACTGGCGGTTGAGTCCAGTCTCCCAGGAGGAGGGGTCACTGGCTGCTGCAGGCTGCGTCCTCCCCAGTTCTGAGCTCCCTTTACTCCCAACTCTGCCGGCCAGGGTGCTGCCACCAGATGCCAGGTCAGGCCCACAGAGGCAGCCTGTGCTCCTAGCGGGGCTTGGTGAGAGCCTGGCCTACGGCAAGGCACTTCTGTGCTTTTAGATCAGCGACAGATGAATGTACATAATTCCTTTATCAATTCTCCTGTTGTGGGTTATTGGGTTGTTTCTAAGTTTTAACTGTTTATAAATACACTTGCTATTAAATTACTTACGTGGAGATGTCTTTATTTCTCTTGGGTAGATACCAAAGAGTGGAATTTCTGAGTCATGTAAAAGAAACGCATTTTAACTTTATAACAAACTTCCAGTTTTTCAATGTGTTTGTTTGAACTAATTTCCCCCACAGGCTCCACCAACCTTTGTTGATGTCAATCTTTTCAATTTCATCATTTTAGCAGTTGAGTAGTGACATCTCCTGTGGTTTTTAATTCTTATTACCCAGATAAGTAATGATGTGATGTATCTTGTCGTATGCTTATGGGTCATTTGGAAATCTTCTTTTGTAAAATGTCTCTTTTGCTCATTTTTTAAAATTGGGTTGTCTCTTTCTTATTAAGTTGTAGAAATTATTTATGTCTTCTTGACAGGAATCCTTTGTCAAATGTATGTATCCTGGATATCTTCTCCCAGCCTTTGGCTTGACTGTTTACTCTTTTGATGAAGACAAGTTCTCAATTTTAATAAAGTCTAAATTATCAATTTTTTGTTTGCTTTGTGGTTAGTGCTTTTTTTTTTTTTTGAGACTTTCAGACAAATAAATGTTATATATAAGGCTTCCAGGAAGCCTCCTTAAAAAGGACAGAGCATGCCCTTCACCTTTCTTTCCTCTAGAAGGGTTGTGCATAGAACACAGACATGATGGTTGGTGCCCTAGCAGCCATCTCAGACAATGAAGTGATCTTGGGAACAGAAGCCACAGAGAGAAGGAGCCTGAAACATCATGAGGGCACCATACTGGCCCTAAAACTGTCTACTTCCAGACTTCTTCTATATAAGACAGAAATAAACTTCCATCTTGTATAAGCCTCCATCGTTCATGGCTGAATCCTAACTGATATATAAAGATCAGCTAGCAAACTCACTAATTACCCTTGTGTTTTTCATTTCATTTCAAAATTTCTCTAAATCATCAGGTCTAATTCTCATTGCCCATCAGAGTCACCTAATGACCTTATAAAAGTGGGGGTGCCCAGGGTTTAGGTTGGACCCCAGCACCCTGTTCTTCAAATAAGGTGTAATCCCAGAGGGAGGAGATATGGGGATATATGTATATGTATAGCTGGTTCATTTTGTTATAAAGCAGAAACTAACTAAACTAATTGTAAAGCAATTATACTCCAATAAAGATGTTAAAAAAAAAAAAAGATGTAATCCCCCCAGGGCTGTCAAGGTTGAGAATTGGTGCTTTTTTCTTGGCTTGAAAGTGTGGGCATAATGGTCTAGGTGGCTGAGCTTTGGACTCTGGTGAGAAATGGACCAACGCAAAGAGACTTATGAGATACAATAGAATTGCACTCATGAGTTCTAACTCATGCCTTGAAATCTAGGCTACACCTGCCAGCCAGCAAAACAGATTTGTTCTTTAGAGTGATGTACAGTGTGGGACATGGATCTTGGCTCCTGGACCAGTTACAACCTCTGAGAGCCTCGGTTTTCTCCTCTGAAATATGTCTATTAGAAATAACACCCACCTGATCCCCAAATTGTTGTGAGGATCAAACAAGACCATGGACTTCGAAGGGCCTTGTCCGTCACATCCCGCCAAGTTTCCGGTGTTGCTGCAGCATAGCACGGAGGTTCTGTCCAGCCCACAGCGTCCTGAAGACCATGTGCACAGCCTTGCCCCTCAGAGCTTCACACTGAGCCCAGATCAAGGCCCAGGCCCCCTAACGCCTGAAGCCAGAGTCTTTATCAGCTTTTGGACCCAGACGCCCCAGGGAATCAAGTGAAAGCTGTTGATCTTCTCCCTGGAAAACGCAAAAGTCACAGACACACATACACACAAAATGTGCATAAACCTCAGGGATTTGCTGTCTCCAGGAAGCTCACCAGGAACTTAAAGTAAGAATACGTGTTGTACAGCATGTCACCTCCACTCAGGACCAGAGGGAGGAGGCAACCACTCCAGGCAGTGGGATAGCCTGCTAACTAGGATGTGGCAGAGAATAAACCAGTGAGTGACAAGACTCCAAACAGGGCAAGTGTCTCCAACCCTCACCTCTAACAGAAGGCAGCTCTCCACCCTTGGCACCTGTTATAGAACAAATGGTGTTGCCCTCCCAACCCTGCCCAAGTGTATATGTTGAAACTCTAACCCCCAAACTGACTGTATTTGGAAAACAGCCCTTAAGGAGGTTATGAGGTCATACAGGTAGGGGGCTAATCCAATAGGACTGGTGTCCTTATAGGAAGAGGAAGAGATGCCAGGGATGTGCACCCACAGAGAAAAGGCCAAGTGAGGACACAGCAAGAAGGTGGCCGTCTGTAAGCCAAGGAGAGAGGCCTCAGGAGAAACCAAACCTGCAGACCCCTTGATCTTGGACTTCCAGCCTCCAGAACTGTGAGAAAGAAATTTCTGCTGCTTAAGCCACTCAGTCTGTGGCATTTTTGTTCGCAGCCCTAGCAGACTGAGACTGTGCCTGTGCAGTCTGAGCTCTGGACAGCTGGGGTGGCTGGCCTGGCGGTGAGTGAGGTGTCCCCAGGGCACAGCCTCGGTCACGCTCCTCCCGGTGGGGCCGCCCTTCCTGCCTGCTGGCCTGGCACAGTGGGGTCCCGCCAGCACCGCCAGCCCCAAATCAAGCCTCCCACCACAATATATGCTCGTCTTGCAGGTCCTTCCAGGACCTGGACCTTCCAGGTCCAATTTGGGGACCACCATTTCTTCTCTGGTTTTAAAAGGTAGATTTACCTAATAAATTTCACCCAGAAAGAAATTATAATCCCACTGTGGAAGTAAACAGAGACCATTCAAATGAGAACAGGTGAAGTTCATTTAGTCAGAGGTAGCAGAAGAATTAGTCACCATCAGGTGCGTTTTGGTAAAGACTCAAAGGCAGACGGAGGAGTGAGAAAGATTTATTATGGAAAAAATGACAAGTCAGGTGTGCCCTGAGTGGAGCAAAAGCTAAGTGTTGAATCTAGGTAGTAGGTGTATGGGTGTTTCTAACTATTTTTTCAACTTTTATTCATGTTAGAAAACTTTCGGAAGAAGAAGCTGGGAAAAAATGTTGGATCGGCAGTTTTGTTTAAGCATAACACTGACCAACGATTGTAGAACATGAATCACTAGCTTGAATCGAAAAACCCACAACTTCATTTTTAGTTATGTGTTGTTTACGTATTTCTTTTCACGGGACAGGGCCCGAGGGTTAGGGATCAGCCAGCTGTGCACAGCCCTGCCACTGTGCTCCAGGGGGCCACAGACAGCCAGTCCCTGCAGGAGTGGCCACCCAGCTTCCTGGCTCTATGCATTTCCATACATTCAACTGGCAGCCAGACAGCTTCCTGGGAGGCCAGTGCTCGGCGCTCAAGTGTCCTGGGGCCCCTCCCCGCACGCACACTTGGCCTCCCTCTTGGGCAGAAATGGCTCCACTTCTGAAGGAGGGACACACTGCGTCTCCTGCCACAGCTGCCCTGTCACACCCCAGAGCGGCCAACTCAACCTCGGCCCACGAGCTTCCTGGCCAGCAGCCCCGAGCTCAGGATGGCCACACAGGGCCAAGTGCTAACGAGGCCTCTTGATTTGTGTTTCTTTCTAAGTGGATTAATCAATCAACCGATTTGTGTCAAAGCACATCTAATCCCTTCTCATCCCCGTCACCGCCACCCGGTCCCCTTGATCACAGCAAGAGCCTCCGCCCTGGGCTTCTGGCTTCCCTCTGGACCCTCCACGTGTCCTCTACACAGCAGCAAACTGAGCCATACCAGTTTACTTCCCTGCTCAAGATCCTCTGGTGGCTCCGTCTGGGGAAAAGCCCAAGTATTAAGCACGGCCTACAAGGCCGCATGTCAGGGGTCAGCAAACTATAGCCCACAGGCCAAATCTGGCCCAGAGCCTATTAGTTAAATACAGTGTATTGGAACACGATCACACACATTCATTCACTATTATCTATGGCTGCTTTCCTGCTGCAAGGGTCCATCTGCGACCCCCCTAGATGTTGCCATGAAGACACTCAAGTAGCCCCGTGGAGCGGCCCACTTAGAAAGACCAAGGCCCCCAGCCAACAGCCAGGCCTGCACTGCCAGCCATATGAGGGCACCACGTGGAATGGGGATCCTCCAGCCCAGTGAGCCTGTAGATGACTGTGGCCCCAGCTGACCTATGACCTCTGACACCAAGTGGAAACTGCCCAGCTGAGCCTTTCCCAAGCACCTGACCCACAGATTCTATGAGCACAATATGCGGTTGTTTTACGCCACTTGCATCAGGCCTGCTGATAGTGCCATTCTGCCGTGTTCATATGGTAAGCACACCTTTAATTACATAAAAACGTCTGTATGTATGTGTATGTGGGTAAATATATTTATGTGTGTGTAACACTTTATAGAAATGCGTGAGAATGGGTTCCTTTTATTTTAATCCTTTTTTTTTTCTTCTTTGCTTGGCTCCACATACAGCCCTCCTCTCCCATCTTGTCTCCCACATATCCTATATTATAACCTAATTTCCATATATTAGGTTCCATATATTCTCCATATGTCCCTCCACATTCGTATGTAATAATAATCAAGCATATATATGCATTTTAATACATACGTACATCTATGCATCTGTATGGATAAAGGGTGTTGGCTAGTTGGCTTTACAAAGAGGGATCCCGTTTCACGCTTTTCTGCATCCTGATGTTCTCACTCAGTGATATCTCGTAGAAACCCCCATAAAACCTTCTGCTCAAGCATTCGCGTCTTCGTTGTGGCTGCCTTACGTTCCATAGGTGGATGAGCATAACTTCCCTGTGGGCACGGCCTCACCCACTGTGTTTATTTCTATTACAATGGCCCAGAGTGGCTGCTGGGCCTGGTGCATTTTTTTTCTTTTTAAAGATTTTTTTGATGTGGACCATTTAAAGTCTTTATTGAATTTGTTACAACATTGCTTCTGTTTCATGTTTTGGGTTTTTGGCCAAGAGGTATGTGGGATCTTAGCTCCTCAACCAGGGATTGAACCCGCACCCCCTACATTAGAAGGGGAAGTCTTAACCGGTGGACTGCCAGGGAAGTCCTGGGCCTGATGTATTTTAAATTTTAATAGATGCTGCTCAACTGCTTTCCAGGAGGCCTGATGTCCAGGAAGACCTGTGCTTTTTCTTGCTGTGGACACAGGCCCGCAGTGTGCAGGGCTGTCACGGCTGCATGGGGACCAGCCTGCCCCAGCCCCCCACATGCTCCACATAGCTTTGTGCAAAGCCTTCTGCAAAACCACGTCCCATTGTTTCTCCAACTTTCCTCAGGTCCAGCTAAACTTCATTAGCTGATCAACACCTCTAGGTGTAGATAAAAATCACGCCCAAATTCCCCTGTAGGGTTTTGCTCTCAGAGAAGAAACACTGCCCATCAGTGGTCCAGGGGACAAGGGCAGCTTGGGCCTCCACCCCTGCCCTTCCCCTCTCCCCATATCCAGGCCCCTCTGATGTCCTGCTTGTCCAGAGGGAGCTGCCAAACATACACACACCTGTAGCCACCCGGCCTGAGGGCAGGTGTTAATTGTTAGAGGCAGAATCATCTAAAACAGGTGTCCCTAAACCCTCTCAGATCAGACAGCCCTTGGCGTCTCAGAAACACCTAAGCGGTCCATTTATTAAGTAGTCAGGTCCAAACACTTAAGAAGTATGTATATGCTAATAACTTAGTAGCTGTCTGAAAGCTGTACACATGAATTTTAAAGGAGACTATTTTTAGTTCATTTTTACATAACTGCCATTAGTTACTGACTGGGTATGTGGGCTTGCTGGGCGCTGCCCAGCTTCGCAATCCTCGCAATCAGATTGTACGCCGCCTGGCCCACGGTGACTTCTAAAACCCATCTATTGCGTGGGTACTAAAACCTATCTTCGCGAAGACAGGGTTCCGGAAAGCGCCGCAGCCATCACCTGGTGTGGAGACCTCGAGCTAGCAGCTCCCCCCGTGTCCACCAGAGGGCGCTGCGTGCGACCGGAACTGAGCATGCGCGGCCCAGCAGCTCCTGCCTCCCGCCGGCTCCGGACTCCCCTGCCGCTCACCCATCCGCCAGCGCCCGCAAGAATCAGGTAAGGTCAGGAAACAGAGGCGGGCCCTGGGCTGGGACGTCGGCTATCCAGGTAGGAGCCTGGGTCGGGGAACGTCGCTAGCATAGAGCACAGGCGCCGGGGCCCCTGCTCCCGAGGACCCCATCTGTGCGCGGCTTGTCCCCGCGAGCGCTGGGGTCAGAAGGGGTCCGGGTGGTGGGAACACGACCGTCCTCGGACACCGCCGGGGGCGGACCCTGACGGACCGCGGGGAACGCGGGCAGCCCATCCTGGGCCACGTGACACAGAAACCAAGACCGGACTCTCTCTGGCAGCGAGCCAGGTGTGGTCCACTGCGGCGTCCCCACAAGCCAGGACCGGCCCCGGATCTGTCTGCGGCCTCTGCAGTCTCGGGAGCCATCCAGGGCTGGGGACCCGGCCTCGGACACAGCTGGGGACACAGAAGATGCTCTATAAAGGCTTTTAAAAGAACAGACTACACAGAATGAAGACACAAGATACACAAGCAATATTCACAGTGTTTACTTTTGAAGTTAGAATATAGACTGCTTTTCTTGTTTTTCTGCACCTTTCAGACTTTATAAACTACATAGGTATCACCAGAATAAACTTTTTAAAGCAGTGGTTTGCTCACAAAGTCGTGCATTCCTCTCCATCTGGGAGCGCTAAAGTCTGGAAAGGGGATCGCAAACTCAGATGCATCCAGGTGCCTGGTGAGTTGGGTAAATGAGGGCAGAGCTGAGCATAAGGCAGTAGGGAGTGGTGGGGACTGCAGAGAACCAGCTGCTCTGAAAGAAGGCTTCTCCAGCTCCAGATCATCTTTAATCTTCATAAAAGCCGAGGGCAGGCCCATTTTGAAGATAAGGAAAAGGGGAGGCAGAGCCCAAGAAGGCAAAGCAAGAAGCTGCTGCAGGGCGCTCGTGGGAGGGGGCGGGTGGTGCAGGGGCACGGGCGCCACCTGCCGGTCCATGTGGTTGCGCCTTCCCACGCCACGGCCGTGGCCCAGCCTGCTGCAGAGCCTCTGGCCCATGGGGGAGGGACAGGGGGCTGCTCCCTGGCCTCATTTCACCCGCACAACAAAGCCGTTTGTCCGACCACGCAGAGGTGTTGTAAGAGGGGTGAGGGGGCAGTGGAAACACTTGAAGGGTGTGCAAATCTCCAAGTATCAATATGGAAAGCATGCCAATGAAACTTAAAAGGGTGTACACAGGAGAATCTTTACGACCTTGGAGCAGGGAAAGATTTCTTAAACAAGACAAAAAAGAGTGTAAACAAAAAGGAAGAGATTGATATTTAAAGCTTGTCTACATTAAAATTAAGAAGTTGTGGTCCTTAAAAGACACTGTAAAGAAAATGAAAAGAAAGCGGCAAACTGGAAAAAAGAAAAAGATATTTGCAATACATATACTTGAAAAATGATTTAAACCCAGTGTGTGTGTGTGTGTGTGTGTGTGTGTGTGTGTGTGTGTGTGTGTGTGTGTATTTAAGTCTATGAACCAAGAAGAAAAAGATACAACTCAACAGCTTAAATCTTCATATTTCCTACTTCCTAGGAAAGGAACCAGGAGGGCCAGTAAATGTGTGAGAAGATGTCCAGCCTCATTTATTTTCAAAGAAACATAAATTAAAACAATGATATTCAATATCACACTCATTAGATTAGCAAAAATTAAAATTTCTGTCAATATAGAGTGTTAGGAAAGACTTAGGATAAAAAGAACTTTCATGCACGGCTAGTGGAATTGTGAAATGGAGCAATCACTTTGGAATACAGCTTGGCATCTAATAAAGGTGGACGTATAACAAAGGTGCCTCCCCACTGCCCAGGATTCCACTCCTCATATATGTACCCAAATGGAATGCAAGCACATGTGCACCAGGACCCATGTAAAAGAATGTTTGTGGTAGCGATGTTTGTAATAGTAAAAAACCTGAAAACAACCCAAATGGCCTTACTGGAGAGGGAGTGGATAGCCTATGCTCAATTTAATATGGTCTGACCTAATACATTGCTTTAAATTAAATATGCAGGAGGGAAAACTATTAAGAAAAGTAAGGGAATGATTAATACAAATTTTAGAAATATAATAACCTCTAATAGGAAGAGAGGGGGCTGTGATTAGAGAGAGGCATGTGGGATGGGGGGGAGGGGAGGAGTTGCTTCTAAAGTACCTGTAATGTTTTCCTTCTCAACCTAAGTGAGATATATTTTATTTTGAATCTTTAAACTGAACAGATGTGTTTTTTATACACTCATTTGTATAAGACATATTTCAAAATTAAAATTTAAGAAGGATGTAATGTAAAACACCATACAGATATGTACTACAGCACATTTTCTATGTGTTGGTCCATTCATATCCATTGTTAAACACCCACCATTGGGCTGGACCAGAGAGGGAAAGAATTTTTACAGCCCAAACCTCCATCCTCAAGAGGCACACCTGGCTCTCCAGCCCTGCCTCTTGGTGCCTCCAGTCCCCACTGATATGAAAAGATGTGCAGGACCCACACACCGTAAGGTACAAAACATTGCTGAGCTAAATTAAAGAAAACCTAAATAAATGGAGAGAAACTGTGTTCATTGGTTGGAAGACACAGTATTGTTAAGATGTCGGTTCTCCCCAAATTGATCAAAGGTGAATGCTGTCCTAATCAAAATCCCAGCAAGCTTTTTTGTAGAAATTGACATGTTGACTCTAAAATGTATATGGAAATGCAAAGAACCTAAAATAGCCAAAATAACTCTGAGAAAAAGACTTATGTTACTTGATTTCAAGACATTAGAAAGCCACAGAAATCAACACAGAGTGATATGGGTGGACATATCGATGAATGGAACAAAACAGAGAGTACAGAAATAGACCCGCATATATATGATCAATTAATTATGAGTAAAGGTGCCAAGGCAATTCAATGGAGAAAAGGTAATCTTTTCAACAAATAGCAATATGCAGAACAAAACAAAACATCTTGATCTTTACCTCACATCATATAAAAAAAAATTAACTTGGAATGGATCGTAGATGTAAGAGCTTAAAGTATAAAACTTCTAGAAGAAAACATAGGAGGAAAACTAAGTGACTGTGGTGGTTTTTAAAGAGATGTTCACAAATTCTCTGATATTCCTTCTTTCAAGCTGTGGAGCTTAATTTCCCTCCCCCTGTATGTGGGACAGACTTAATGATTCAGCTCTAGCAAATAGAATTTGGCAGAAGTAATGGGCTATCACTTCCAAGATTAGGCTATTAAAAGACTGCAGCTTCCACCTTGGGCTGGTTTGCTTACTCTCCCTCCCATCCTCCCTCCCTCCCTCCCTCCCTCCCTCCCTCTCATCATTCACTTTGGGGGCAGCCAGCTGCTATGTTATTAGGAGAGGCCCATATGGTGAGGAACAGAAGGCCTGCCATCAATCATGTGTGACCTCTGAAGCAGATACTCATTTCGAGTCTTAAGATGTCTGCAGCCTCATAAGAGACTGAGCTAGAACTATCCAGCCAAGCTGCTCCCAAATTCCTGACTCATGTGAAAATAACAAATGTTTGTTTTTTAAGCTGCTAAATTTGGGGATAATTTATTATGCAGCAATAGATAACTAATACAGTGATCTTCAGTTTGGCAAAAATGCCTTTAAAATAACACAAAGAACATGAACTATAACAGAAAAAAAAATCCATAAATCAGATTTTATAAAAAGCAAAAACTTCTGCTCTTTTAAAGATGCTCAACAGGGTTCCAAACAAGATGATGTAGACACCATTTTTTCCTGTTCCTTCCACTAAGTACAACTAAAACCCTGAACATAATACAATTGACAATCATAAGAGGACTGTCTTAGCTTGGGCTCTTATAACAGAATACCATACACAGGGTGGCTTAAACAACAGACATTTATTTGTCACGGTTCTGGAGGCTGGGAAGTCCAAGATCAAGGTACTGACAGATTCAGTGTCTGGTGAGAGCTGGTGGAGAGGGAGAGAGAGAGAGAAAAAGAGAGAGAATGAGAATGAGAGAGCGAGAGCAAGCTCTGTTACCTTCTCCTGGTCTTTTTTGTTTTTTTAAACTATTTATTTAATTTATTTATTTGGCTGTGCCAGATCTTCGTTGAGGCACACGGGATCTTCATTGTGGCATGCGGGATTTTTAGTTGAGGCATGAGGGCTCTTAGTTGCAGCATGCGGGATCTAGTTCCCCAACCAGGGATCAAACCCAGGCCCCCTGCATTGGGAGCATGGAGTCCCAACCACTGGACCACCAGGGAAGTCCCTCCTCCTGGTCTTATAAGGGCACTAATCCCATTATGGGAGACCCACCCTCATGACCTCATCTAAACCTAATCACCTCCCAAAAGCCCCACCTCCAAATACCATCATATTGGGGATTAGGACTTCAACATATGAATTTTGGGATGACACAAACATTTAGTCCAAAACAAGGACTTAAAGATGGAAGGCAGACTGGCTATTTGATGGTAGCAGACAACTCAGGGCAGCCCAGATATGGCACTTTGGCCAACATGTGGTCGGTTGAGAATGAATAGAGAGAGTTCCCCTGCACCCAGGAGCAGCAGGTGGCCCAGACTGGATTGCTTTCCCTCTAGCCATGGTGCCAGCAGAGACCAAGTGGTGATTCCTGACTCTAGCCCCCCACCCAGTGGTAGCAGAAAGCCTATGGCAGCACAGCAAGACCAGAGGGCCTGGGGCACTTTCTTCCCCGCTGCCTGCTGTCTTAGCCAGGCTGGAGTCTGGACTTACACCACCAGCCAGCAGCCTCTGAGACTGCAGAGTTTTCCTTCCATGTGGGTAGCATCACTGGAAAACGAGTGGGAAGTTTGGACTTCTCCTGACCCAGCAGTGGCAGGCAGTGCCCCTCGCCCTCCAAACTAGGGAATGGTGGGAGGAATTTGGAGAGACGAGAACTGGAGAAAGGGATTTTCTAACCTGTGTAGGCTATTCTGGGCAGACAGCTGATTGACCCACACGAGAAACTGGCCAGAATGAACTCACCAAAAGGTTTGAGATGTAGGCCTTCACGGCAGCCTCTGAATAGCACACAAAGCAGACCAGAATAGCATTGCAAGAACTCAGAAACAAATTGTCATTGGAGCCACAGTCCACAAAAGTAGGCCAGGACCAGCATGCATCCTAAACAGGATGACTGCTAGAATAGACTATTTAAATAGGATCCAGAGTCTTATAATGTAATATCCAGAATGTCCAGGATACAGGTAAAAAAAAAAAAAAAATCACCAAGAACCAGGAAAATCACAACTGGAAGGGGAAAAGACAACAAATGCCAACACTGATATGGCTCAGATATTGGAGTTATCTAACAAAGATTTTGAAGCAGGCATCATAAAAATGCTTCAGTGAGCAATTATGAATACTCTTGAAACACAAAAATAGAAAATCTGAGTAAAGAAATAGAAGATATAAAAAGAAACAAGTGAGAATTAAAGAATTAAAAAATTCACTAATCAAGATTAAAACTCACTGGATGGGCTCAATAACAGATTGGAGAAGAGATATGAAAGAATAGTGAAGATAGATCAATAGAACTTATCCAATCTTACCAACAAAAAGAAAATAGATGGGAAAAAAAAATAAACCGACTTCAGAGACCTGTGGGACAACAACAAAAGATCTAACATTTGTGTCACTGAAGTCCCAGAAGGAGAGGACAAAGTGTGGAACAGAAAAAAGAATTGAAGAAATAATGGCTGAATACTTCCAAAATTTGGTGAAAAGCATAAACCTATACATTTAAGATGTTGAGCAAACCCCAAAAGGACAAACCTAAAGAAATCCACCCCAAGACATATTATAATCAAACTTATGAAAACTAAAGACAAAGGAAAAAGTTCTGAAAGCAGCTAGAAAGAAATAATGTGTTGCCTATAGAAAAACAATTCAAATGATAGCAGATTTCCTATCTGAATCCAGGGAGGCCAGAGTAAGTGGCACAACATTTTCAAATGCTGAAAGAAAAGAGCTGTCAATGCCAAACTATATCCTGTGAAAATATCCTTTAGAAATGAGAAATGAAGTCTTGCTTAGGCAGAGAAACACTAAGAGACTTTGTCACCAGCAGATCTACTCCTGAAAACTGGCTAAAAACATTCTCTACACAGAAAGGAAATGATAACAGAAGGAATCTTGGAACCTCAAAAAGAAAAAGAAAAAAAAAAGAGAGAGAGAGAGTGAAATGGGTAAAACAATATAGGAGTAAATATAATGTTATCATTCTCATAAGTTTTTAAAATTATGTTTGATGGTTGAAGACATATTATAACATGATCTGATGTGATGCTTAATATATTTAAAGGAAACACTTAAGGCAACTATATTTTAAAAGTGGAGAAGGTAAAAGGACCCAAATGGAAATAAGGTTTCTACACTTTTCTTGCTGCAGTAAAGTGTAAGTACCAGTGGTCTGTGATAAGTTGTGTGTGCGTACTGTCATACCTAAAGTAACCACTAAGAAAAGTATACATAGAGACATAAAACTGTGAGAAAATCATAATTTAGGTCCCCCGAAATGTTCAAATAACCCAGAGGAATACATGAAAAAGGGAACAGAGGAAAAAGAAACAGAAGAAACAAACAGAAAAATATTAGAAATATAGAAATATTGATGATCCCTAAATCTCTTACTTGGATATGTACATAATAATCACC
Organism: Eschrichtius robustus; assembly: GCF_028021215.1. Lineage (NCBI taxonomy): Eukaryota > Metazoa > Chordata > Mammalia > Artiodactyla > Eschrichtiidae > Eschrichtius > Eschrichtius robustus. The sequence continues at coordinate 137,287,087 of NC_090828.1, read as the reverse complement.
TCCTTTGAGCCAAGCCTTTTGATTATTAAAGTAAGCTCTAAAATCATATTTATTTAAACAAATCAAGATGGAATCCCAAAAAATGCCCAGGCAGCCCAAAGAAGGCAAGAAAAGAGAAACAAAGGAATGAGAAACACAGAAACAAACACAAAACAAATAATAACATGGCAAATTTAAACCCTAACATATTAATAATTACTTTAAATGGAAATGGTTGAAGTCTTACCAATTAGGAGACAGAGGTCGACAAAGTGGATTATAAAAAAACACAATCCAACTATATGCTATCTACCAGACACTCATTTCAAACATGACAACATAGGTAGGTTGAAAGTTAAAGGATGGAAAATGATACATCAGGCAAACATAAAATTAAAAAACAAAAAGCAGGAGTGGATATATATTAATAAAGTAGACTTCAGAGAAAAAATTACTAGGGACAAAGAGAAATATTAACATATGATAAAGGAATCAATTCACCAGGAAGACATAATGATTCTAAGTATGTATGCACCAGACATCAGAATCTTGAAATACATGAAGCTGAAAGAAGAAGTAGACAAATCCACAACCATAGTTGGGGACTTTTACACCCTACTCTCAACAACTGATAAAACAACTAGACAGTAAAGACAGAGAAGAACTGGGCAACACTATCAAGCAGGATGTAACTGACATTTATAGAACACTCTAGCCAAGAGCAGCAGAGTGCACATTTTTTTCAAGTGTATATCCTGGGTCATACAGGAAATCTTAACAAACCTAAATGAACTGAAATCATATAGCATATATCCCCTTACAGTAATGGAATTAAGCTAGAAATCAATAACGGAAAGACAACAGGAAAATCTCCAAACACTTCGGAATTGAACTATCCACTCTTTTGTGATGGTTAACAGATTCTGGTCACCAGCGCTAGCCCCCGCCACTGCAATGCCAGGAGGCGGGAGAGATCACTAGCACGGCTGTGAGGGAGGAGCCAGCTGCCCCTCAGAAGCGGTGACACTACAGAGCCATTCTCTAGGCAGCGATGCCAGCTGGGGCTGTGTAAGCAGTGTTGGGGATATGAATGACTGAGCCACACAGTTAGAGGTAATGTGTGAAGTCCTTCCACTGGGAACAGTTTTTTGTAAACATGCTAAGCCATGGGGTGTGTGATCTGCTACTAGGTGCAGAATAGCCAAGGACTAGATTTACTATAATAGTGTCTGTACTGTAGTCAGCACAAATCTCTACCTTTTGTTGAAACAGATTTGCTCGTTGGACCTTTTGTTAAAATACACTTTAATTCCTTTCAAAAAAACTTCACACTTACAATATGAAAATAAATGCTTCTTTAATGAATAATTAAATGAAAACTATCCAGGACTTTATGGGATTTTTAGTATGTACCATGCGTACATACTAAAATGTCCATGTCTTAGAAGACAGGACATTTGCTTGCTGGGATCATTAGGATATGACTGAAAATGGGAGACAGTAATTTATAAAACAGTTACCTAACAGCTTTCCCAAACAGTAGTTCCCCTGAAATTAAAACAGGAGATAAAATTAAATAAAAAGAAGAAGCCTCAATGAAATTAAAAAACATAGAACTGAATGAAAATGAAAACACAACATGTAAAAATTGGTGAGATATGGCTAAAGCAGTGGTGAGAGGGAAATTTATACTACTAAATGCTTACATTAGAAAAGAGGAAAAGTTCCTATCAGTAATCTTAGTTCCCACCTCAAGAAACTAGGAAAAGAAGAGCAAAATAAACCCAAAGCAAGAAGGAAGGAAGGAAATAATAAGAGCAGAAATCAGTGAAATTGAAGAGAAAACAATCAATGAAGCAAAAAGCAAGTCTTGAAAAGATTAATAAAATTGATAAATCTTGACTTAAATTGATAAAAAGAAAAAGAAAAAATACAAGTTACCAATATCAGGGATGAAGGAGGGGATATCAGTACAGATCCTGTAGCCATTAAAAGGATAAAAAGGGAATATTATAAAAACTCTACACACATAAATTCAACAACCTAGATGAACTGCACCAATTCCTAGAGAGTCACAAACTATCAAAACATACCCAAAATGAAATAGATAACCTAAATAAATTCTATTATCTGTTAAAGACATGGAATCTATAATTTAAAAGCTTACCCAAAGAGAATCTTTATGCTTCGATAGTTTCCCTGGAAAAGTTTATCAAACATTTGAAGAACTAACTTTAATTCTATACAATCTCTTCCAGAAAAAAGAAGAGGAGGGAACACTTCCCAACTCATTTTATGAGGCCCTGAAACCAAAACCAGACAAAGACGATACTAAAAAAGAAAAAAAACCACAAAACTACAGACTAATATCCTCATGAACCTAGATACAAAATTCCTCAACAAAATAGTAGCAAATTCAGTTGAGCAATATTTTAAAATAATTATGCACCATCAACAGTGGGATTTATTCCAGGGATACAAGTCTGTTCAGTGTTTGAAAGTCAATCAGTATAATCCAACATATCAATAGGCTAAAAAAGAAAACTCACATGATCATATCAATTGATGCAGAAAAAGAATTTTACATAATTCAACAACCATTCATGATAAAAAAAAAAACTCTCAGAAACTAGAAATAAAGGGAAACATCCTCAACTTGATTTAAAAAATCTACCAAAAAAACCCTACAGCTAACATCATATTTAATAATAAAATAGACCTTTGTCCTTAAATCAGGGACATCTACTCTCACAAATCTTATGCCACATAGTATGGGAAGTTCTAGCCAGAACAATAAAGCAAGAAAGAAAATAAAAGGCATACATATTGGAAAGGAAGAAATAAAATTTGCAGACAGTATGGTTATCTAGATAGAAATCTTATTAAAAATAAAATTCCTAGAACTAATAAACAAGTTTAACAAGGTTGCAGGATACAAGATGAACAGTCATAAATCAGTTGTATTTTTATACACTAGCAACACACAGGTGAAAACCAGAGTTTAAAAAAGCCATTGACAATTCCTTCAAAAAATTAAGTATGTTATAAATGTAGCAAAACACATACAGGACTTGTATGCTGAAAATTACAAAACACTGATGAAAGACGTCAAAGAAGCTTTAAGTAGATGGAGAGACATTCCATGTTCATGAATTAGAGGATTCACATAGTAAAGATGTAAATTCTCCCCAAATTTATCCCCAAACAGGATTAACCTAAATGCCAGAAAGATTTTTGGTAGCTATAGAGAAGATTATTTCTAAATTTACATGGAAAGTCAAAAGAACTAGAATAGCTAAAACCATTTTGAAAAAGAATAAGAGGGAGGAACCACCTACTTGATGTTACAACTGTACAGTGACAGTAATCCAGACTGAGTAGTGTTGGCAGAGGGACAGACACAGAGAGCAGTGGAACAGCGTAGACTGTTCCAGAAATATGGAATCCACAAACAGACACACGCAAATTCTCCCACGTGATTTTTGACAAAAATGCAAAAGCAATTCAACGGAGGAAGGAAGCTTTCTTCAGCAAGGGGCTGGAAATATTGGACATCCATTGGCAAAAACATGAACCTCAACCCAAGTCGCACACCTTATAAACGTTTAATTCTAAATGGATGTGGATTTAAATATAAAATGTTAAACTATTTTAAAAATTTATGAAGAAACATAGGAGAAAATATTCAGGACCTAGAGCTAAGCAAAGAGTTCCTAGACAAAGAAAAACTGGATAAATTGAACTTCATCAAAATTAAAACTTTTGCTCCATAAAAGAAGCTGTTAAGAGGTTGAAAAGACAAACTATAGACTGAGAGAAAACATTTGCAAACCACTTGTCCTGCAAAGGACTTGTATAAAGAATATATAACTAATTTGAAATTCAACAGTAAAAAACAAACAGAGAACAACAGTCCAATTAGAAAATGGACAGATAACATGAACAGGGGAGATACAAATGGAAAATCATGCAAAAAGATGTTTGACATATTAACCATTGGGGAAATGCAAATTAAGACCACAATGAAATATCACTATACATCTATTAAAATGACTAAAGGTAAAAATAGTGACAACACCAAAAACTAGTGAGGAAGCGGACTCTGGATCTGTTACGCATTTCTGATGGGGATGTAAAATGGTACAGCCAGTGTAGGAAATAGTTTGATTTTTTTATAAGCCTAAACGGTTACTTGCAAAACAATCTAGTAATTACCCTCTTGGACATTTATCCCAAAGAAATGAAAACATGTTCACACAAAAACCTATATATAAATGGTCATCCAACTTTATTCATAATAGCCCAAACCTGAAAACAACCAAAATTTCCTTCAATCGGTGAATGGTTAAAAAAAATCTCTGGTGCATCCATACAATGGAATACTATTCAGCAATTAAAAAATAGCAAACTACTAAAGTACACAAAAACTTAGATGGATCTCAAGGGAGTTATGCTTAGTGGAAAAGAGTCAGTAATCAAAGGTTACATACTGTATGATTCCACTTTCTATATGACATTGTATAACGTTTTGGAAATAATCAAACTATAGAAATGAAGTACAGATTAAAGGTTGCTGAAGGATGGGGCAGGATGCTGGAAGTGAGAGCAAACCTAAAAGATAGTACAAGGGCATTTTTTCATAATCTTGATTGTGGTTGTGGTTATATAAACCTGTATATGATATAGATCAAATTGCAGAGAACTACATACACACACACACACACACGTACACACACACACATGGGGAAGGTAGGGGAAGGGTAAATGGGACTCAGTACTATTTTTGTTGAGTCTGTAGTTATTTTTTAATTAAAAGTTTTTTAAAGGACTTCCCTGGTGGCGCAGTGGTTAAGAATCCGCCTGCCAATGCAGGGGACATGGGTTCGAGCCCTGGTCCAAGAAGATCCCACATGCTGTGGAACAACTAAGCCCATGCATCACAACTACTGAGCCTGCGCTCTAGTGCCTGTGAGCCACAACTATGAGCTCATGCGCCACAACTACTGAAGCCCACGCTGTAGAGCCCACGTGCCACAACTACTGAGCCCACATGCTGCAACTACTGAAGGCTGAGTGCCTAGAGCCCATGCTCTGCAGCAAGAGAAGCCACCGCAATGAGAAGCCCGCACACTGCAACAAAGAGTAGCTCCCACTCGCTGCAACTAGAGAAAGCCCACGCAGCAACGAAGACCCAACGCAGCCAAAAATAAATAAATAAAATTTTTTTCTAAAGTTTTTTAAAAGCTTAAAAACAGTTGCAAAAATGAAAAGGTAAGACACAAGTGGGGATAAAATATTTGCAAGACATATATTTGTCAAAGGATTTGTGTCCAGAATCCATAAATAAGTCTTAAAACTTAATAAGAATACAAACAGCCCAATTTTTTTAAAAAAAGGACAAAATATTTGAACAGACACTTCACCATAGAAGATATACAGATGACAAACGAGCACGTGAAAAAATATTCAACGTCACTAGTATTAGGGAAATGAAGATTAAAACCTCAATGAGACCACTACACACCCACTAGAATGGCTAAAATTTTAAAAGACTGACCATACCAGGTGTTTGCAAAGATACAGTGAAACTGGAAGTTTATACCCTGCTGGTGGAACTAAAACATGGGAAAATCATTTTGGAAACCAGTTTGACAGTATCTTACAAAGTTAAACATACACGTTCCATGTGATCCAGTCTTTCCAGTCCTAAGTATGTACCCAAGGGGAATGGATGCCTATATTCATACAAAGGCTTACCTGTAAATGTTCAGAGCAGCTTTCTTTTTGGTTGCTGCCACAACATTGACTTAGCCAGGACATCACAGCCAGCGAGGGGCAGAGGGCAAATTTATACACTGGAATTCCTCCGTGTTTAGAGCTCAGTTTTATTCCCATACTCTCATGGGTATTTATACCTGCACAAAGGATTGTGGGCAGGCAAAACCCGGGGCAGCAGAGATGTCAGTTCATCCGTCCACCCCCTCGTCCTAGAGAATTTGCATCTTTGTCCAGCCACTCCAGCCCTCTTAAGCAGCTCTCTCAAGTGGTTCCCACTGTAGGCAAGGAAGGTGAAAGGAGACCCAGCATCCTGCCATACACCTTCACGCACCTCCCATCTCCAGCCCCACCCTCCCAGGGCCACCTCTCTAAAACATCATTTCCTTATTTCCTTTATCAAACTAGCAAGCAATTTTTTAAAGTGCTGATATCTAGGGCTGCTGACAATGCAAAAAAAAAAATCACACACACACACGCTCACTCATATACTGCTGGTTCTGGCAGGCATATATTGCTTTTTTTTTTTAATAAATAAATTTATTTATTTATTTTTGGCTGCATTGGGTCTTCGTTGCTGCATGTGGGCTTTCTCTAGTTGCAGCGAGCGGGGGCTACTCTTCATTGCTGTGCGCGGGCTTCTCATTGCGGTGGCTTCTCTTGTTGTGGAGCACGGGCTCTGGGTGCACGGGCTTCAGTAGTTGTGGCTCGCGAGCTCAGTGGTTGTGGCTCGCGGGCTCTAGAGCGCAGGCTCAGTAGTTGTGGCGCACGGGCTTAGTTGCTCCGTGGCATGTGGGATCTTCCCAGACCAGGGCTCGAACTTGTGTCCCCTGCATTGGCAGGCAGATTCTTAACCACTGAGCCACCAGGGAAACCCCACATATATTGCTTCTAAACCTTAAAAATGTTCATACCTTTTGACCATTTTAGGAATTTATCCTAGAGAAACAAGTTTAGCTGTTAAAAAAAAAATTTAGCACTCAGTGAAGTATTTACAATATGAAAAAGTGGAAACAATTATAACATGTTCAACAAAATACAGAAAAATTACTCCCAGCCTCAAATTCCATATTAAACCAAATATCATCAAGTGTCATGGCAAAATTAAAACATCTTCAGGCACATAGGGACTCAAAAATACCTCCCATGTATTCTTTCTTAGGAAGGATGTCCTTTGGCAAAACAGGGTAGGAATCCAAGAGAGAGGAAGCCCTGGAATCCAGAACATGGGGCTCCAACAGCAGAGAGGCAAAAGAGGGGTCTCATGTGATGGAGACTGGTGGGTGGCTCTGGTCTTGAGCCCCCTCAACCAGGATGGAGCCCAGACTCAAGGATGGAGGGATGGAGGGCAAAACTCACACGTCCAGACAATGAGGTGGATGTGTATTGTGGAAGATGATAGAAAGGCATTTGATAGACCTGTTGGACCACTTGGGGGACAATTGATGCATAGAAAACTAAACAAGTGAGAGTGAGAGAGAGAGTTAATCTAGTTAAAAGAGGTTATTTCAACAAGGAAAAAAGTTGTAACACATAGCTTGTTTCAGAAGCAAACTCTTGATTTAGCCAAATAGTTAAGCTACTGTATTCATCTGCTAGGGCTATCATAACAAAATACCACATATGGGGTGGCTTAAACAATAGATATTTATTTTCTCACAGTTCTGAAGGCTAGAAGTCCAAGAGCAAAGTGCTGGCACAGTCGGGTTCTGGTGAGACCCAATTCCTGGCTTGCAGACAGCTGCCTTCTTGCTGTGTCCTCACTTGGCATTTTCTCCGTGGGTGCACATCCCTTGTGTCTCTCACTCTTCTTGTAAGGACACCGGTCTCATTGGATTAGAGCCGACTCTTACGACCTCATGTAACCTTAATTACCTCATGTAACCTTAATTACCTCTTTAAGGCCTCATCTCTAAATATAGTCACATCAAGGGTTAGAGTTTCAACATATGAATTTTGGGGGCACACAATTTAGTCCACTACAACTACTATACTCAATGGTGTGGGAGGGGAAGTGACCAGGCAGGAGATATTTCTGTAGGGGAGCCAAATCCTCAGTTACCATGAGTATCAAGAAATAGTAATATAGAAGGATATTCTTGAGAAATTTGGAGGGGAATACTGGAAGAAATAGCTTAAAGAGTTGAAAAATATTTGCCTCTGGATGGAGCAGCAACTTGCTGGTTTTTCCACGTACATTTTTAAGCACTATTTGATTTTTTTAAACTTTTGTGGTAGACACTGTGATGTACTTGCCAAAAGCTAATCCTCAACTCACCCAGCCCCCTGAAAAAGCAGTTGAGGGAGGTTGGGAGAATTGACCTCAGCTCAAGGGGTGGGCTTGCCTGATACCCAGTGGCTGGCTCCAGAACAGGAAAGGCTTTCCCAGTCTTCTGGGAAGGTCCTTCCTGACATGAAAGATGGGGTTGCCACCGTGGGAAGTCAGTTTCTCCCACCATGTGGACAAAGAAACAGGCAGCACCCAATGCCATGGGTGGCTATCTTAGTCTAAAGCTGATGCTGTGGCTGCCAGAGCAGAGAAACAGGAAGAACCTAGGACCTTAGGGACATCTTTGAACACCTGAATCACTCAGCTGGAAGACTGTCCTCACTCTGACTTCTGACATGTGAACTAATATATTTTCTTATTAGGTGTGCCAGCCCAAGGAGTATTTCCTCTTATATGTACCTTAAAGCATCCTAAGACTCCATTCATGTATAAACTCCATTCATGTATAAACTCCATTCATGTATAAAATTGCTGAAAGTAAAATGGTATTTTAAAATGTAGTACATACAGTATGGTCATATTTTGATATGTACATATATGTTAATATATATATGCAAATACATGAAAATGTTAATAGTAGTAATCTCTGGTAATAGAATTTTTCCTTTTTTCTGTATCCATCAGGTTTTATTCAGTAACAAGTATTACTTGTGCAACTGGATAATTTTACTACATTCTTCCCTTGATTTGCTGATGGTCAAACTTCTTTTGTTTTAAGTTTTATTAAAAATATATTTCATATTATTTGGTAAGGACATTGTAAATGTGGCTTTATTTACTCATAGTAAATACTGCTAACTTCATTCAATATGATGCCAGTATTACCCTTATATCGAAACCAAGCAAAGACATTGCAAGAGAAGAACAACTACAGGTCAATATCTCTTATGAATACAGATGGAAAAATCCCCAACAAAATATGAGCAAACTGAATTCAGCAATATCTAAAAAGAACTATACTCCATGACTATGTGGGATTTATCTCAGGAATGCAATGTTTGTTTTAAAAATCAATTAATGTAACACATCATATCAATAGAATAAAAAACAAAAAGCACATGCTCATCTCAATAAACATAGAAAAAAACTGACAAAATTCAACAAACTTCATGATAAAAACACTCAACAAACTGGGACAATAAGGGAACTTCCTCAACTTGATAAAGGGTATCTATGAAAAACCAACAGCTAACATCATACTTAATGTTGAAAGAATGTTTTCCCTACCAAGACCAGGAACAAGACAAGGATGTCCACTGCCACCAATTCTATTCAAAGTTGTACTGAATGTTCTAGTCTGTGAAATTAGGCAAGAAAAATGAATAAAGAAATCCCAATTGGAAAGGAAGAAGTAAAACTATACCTATTCACAGGTGACATGCTCTTGTATATAGAAAATCCTAAAGAAATCCACTAAAAACTATTAAACTACTAAACAACTATTAAACTACTGAACAAGTTCAGCAAAGTTGCAGGATACAAGCTCAGTGTACAAAATCAATTGTATTTCTAGACATTTGCCATGAACAATCCAAAAATGAAAGAAAATAATTTAATTTACAAAAGCATCCAAAAGAATAAAATACTTAGGAGTAAATTTAACAAAAGAAGTGAAAAAATTATACTCTTTAAACTACAAAACATAGTTAAAAGAACTTAAAATCTAAATAAATGGAAAGACACCCGTTGTTCATGGATTGGAAGAACTAATATTGTTAAGATAGCAAAACCCCACAAATGGATATAAAGACTCAACACAATCCCTATCAGAATCCCAGCTGGGTTTTTTTTTTTTTTTTTGTAGAAATTAACAAGCTTATTCTAAAATTTGTGTAGAATTTCATAAGACTCAGAATAGTCAAAACAATTTTGAAAAAGAAGAACAAAGTAGAACATTCTTATTTTCGAAATTTATGAAGTTACAGTAATCAAAATAGTGTGGCACTGCCATAAAGACAGACATAAAGACCAATGGGATAGAATGGAGAGTCCAGACATAAACCCTCACATGGTGCTGGGACAACTGGAAAGCAACATGCAAAATAATGAAGTTAATCCCTTACCCCACACCATAGACAAAAATTAACACAAAGTGGATAAAAGACCTAAATGTAAGAGCTAAAAACTATAAAGCTCCTAGAAGAAAGCATAGAAGTATATCTTCATGTTCTTGAATTTGGCAGTGAATTCTTGGATATGACAAAATGTGTGAGCAACAAAAGAAAAAAATAGATAAATTTGACAACATCAAAGTTAAAAGTTTTTGCTTCAAAAGACACTGTCAAAAGTGAAAAGAAAACCCACAGAATTGGAGAAAATATTTGCAAATCATATATCTGATGAGAGCCTTGTATCTTGAATATATAAATACCTCTTTCAATAATGTTAAAAAAGCGCAATTTAAAAAATGGGCACTGAAGACACTGTGTACACGTCCCTCAGTTGGAGCCTCGGCGCGGTGACCCTGCACGTGCACGTGGCCGTCCCTGGTCACACCGCAGAACTGCAAAACAAGGTGGGAAGGCAAACAACAGTTTTCTTCTGGTCGAGTTACTTGGGGTCTTTACTGACCCCAGCAGTTCACACTCCTCGTGTGGAAAGACGTTTTTATTCTGATCACAATTAATTTGAGAACTCTTTAAGTTCGTGTTATACAAAATGACTTACTGTATTATTCTTTTTTTATATAATGTCTAACAAAAAATGCAGCTGCAACATTTTAATTCCTGTTAATTTTGTTCTTTAATTAAATGACTACTCATTGCAGGAAAAAAAAAAATGGGCAAAGGCATCTTTTCCAAGGAAGATACTCAAATGGCCAGTAAGTACATGAAAAGAGACTCAACATTATTTATCATTAGGGAAATACAAATCAAAACCACAATGAGATACCACTTCACATCTAATAGGATGGCTCTTTTTTAAAAAGGAAAATAAGTGTTGGTGAAGATGTGGAAAAATTGGAAAACTTGTACATTGCTAGTGGGAATGTAAAATGATGCAACTGTTGTGAAAAATAGTATGGAAGTTCCTTAAAAATTAAATATAGAATGACCATATGATCCAGCAATTCCACTCATACATATTTACCCAAAAAATTGAGAGCAGGGACCCAACCAGATACTTGTACTCCAGTGTTCATAGCAGCATTATTCATAATAGCCAAAAGACAGAAACAACCCAAAAGTCCATTTAGATGAATGAATAAACAAAAGGCTGTGTGTACATGAAATGGAATATTACGCAGCCTTGAAAAGGAATTAAATTCTGATACATGCTCTGCTGTGGGCTAAGTTGTGTCCCCACCCCCCAAATGTATATGTTGAAGCCCTAACCCCCAGCGTGATGGTAGTTACAGATAGGGTCTCTGAGAGGTAATTACATTTAGATGAGGTCATGAGGGTGAGGACCTCATGATGGGATTAGTGCCCTTATAAGAAGAAAAAGAGACACAAGAGCTCTCTCTCTGCCATATGAGGACACAACAAGAAGGTGGCCATCTGCAAGCCAGGAAGAGAACCTGACCATTCTAGCACTCTGATCTCAGACTTTAAGCCTCCAGAACTGTGAAAAGTAAATTTCTGTTGTTTAAGCCACCCAGTCTTTGGTATTTAGTTATGGCACCTTGAGACAACTATGTCATGCCACAGCATGGATGAACATTGAGGACATTATGTTAAGTGAAATAAGCCACACAGAAAAAGATGACCATTGTATGATTCCACCTATATGACGTACCTAAAAGAGTGAAATTCATGGAGACAGAAAGTGGAATAGTGGTTATCAGGTGCTGGGGGGAGTTGTTTAATGGGTACAGTTTCAGCATGAGCTGATAAAAACGTTCTGGAGATGGATAGTGGTGATGGTTGTACAACACTGCAAATGTACTTAATGCCACTGAATTTTATACTTTAAAAAAATGGTTAAAGTGGTAAATTTTATGTTATGTATATCTTACCACAATAAAGTGCAAAAAAAAAACCCATGGATTTGACAGACTGAAAGAAGGAATAGGTTACTACATTATTAGAGTTGGAGATTTTTTTAAAAATAGCAACAATCATTTCTTTTTTTTAATTGAAGTATAGTTGATTCACAATGTGTTAGTTTCAGGTGTACAGCAAAGTGATTCAGATATATATATATAAGAATCTGAAAAAGAATATATATATTATATATATATTCAGATATATATATGAAAAGAATCTGAAAAAGAATATATATATGTGTGTGTATATATATATACATATATACATATATATACATATATATATACACATATATATATATATATGTATATATATATATATATATATATAGGCTATTACAAAATATTGAGTATAGTTCCCTGTGCTATACAGTAGGTTCTTGTTGGTTATCTATTTTATATATAGTAGTGTGTATAATTTAATCCCAAACTCCTAATTTATCCCTCCCCCTCCCCTTACCCCTTTGGTAACCATAAGTTTGTTTTCTATGTCTGTGGGTCTATTTCTGTTTTGTATATAAGTTCATTTGTATCATTTTAAATTGAGGTTTTGATTTGCATTTTCCTTATGATTAATTAGGATATTTGAGGATATTTTCATGTGCTTATTGGTCATTTGTATATCTTCTTTGGAGAAATGTCTATTCAAGTCATTGCCCAGTTTTTTAATTGAGTGGGTTTTTTGTTTGCTTGTTTTTTGTTTTGTTTGTGCTGTTGAGTCATAGGAGTCTCTGTATATTCTGGATATTACTCTCTTATCAGATATGATTTACAAATATTATTTTTGTTCTGTGGCTTGTCTTTTCAGTGTCTTGATAGTGTCCTTTGATACACAAACTTAAAATTTTTTGATGAATTCCAATTTACTTTTTCTTTTACTATGTGTGCTTTTAGTGTCATAATTAAGAAACCATTGCTAAGTTGGTAGGGTTCAACCTCATTCTTTTGCATGTGGCTATACAGTTGTCTCAGCACCATTTTTTCAAAACAAAGCCTTTACCCCAACAAATTGTCTTGGGACTCTTGTTGAAAATCAATTAATCATATATGTGAGAGTTTATTTCTAGGCTCCCTATTCTATCAGTCTATATCTCTATCTTTATGCTAGTGCCACACTCTTTTGATTACTATAGCTTTGCAGTAAGTTTTTAAAATTGGGAAGTGTGAGTCCTCCAACTTTGTTCTTCTATATCACGATTGCTATGGCTATTCGGAGTCCCTTGAAATTCCATATGAACTTTAGGATGAGTTTTTCTATTTCTGTAGAAAATGCCCGTGGGATTTTCATAAGAATTGCATTGAATTTGTACATAAAGTTAAGAAGTACTGTCATTTTAACCATAGTAAGTCTTCCAATCCATGAATACAGTATGTCTTTCCATTTATTTAGGTATTCTTTAATTTCTTTCAGCAATGTTTTCTAGTTTTCAGTGTACAGTCTTTCTCCTCCTTGGTTAAGTTTATACCTAAGAAAATTATTATTCCTGAAGTTGTGCAAATGGAATTGTTTTCTTAATTCCTTTTTGGATTGTTCATTGCTAGTGTATAGAAATACAGTTGATTTTGTGTGTGTTGATTTTGTATCCTATAGCATTGCTAAATTCAACTTTCTTTGTAGATTCCCTGGCCGAAAAGTTCATGAAAACCCGAACGAACTTTTTGGCCAACCCAATACATATCATGCCTTCTGCAAACAGAGATAATTACCTCTTCTTTTCCAATTTGAGTAACTGTTATTTTGTTTTTCTTGCCTAATTGCTCTGGCTATAACTGCAGTACTATGTTGAATACTGACAAAAGTAGGCATCCTAATCTTGTTCCTGATCTTAGGAGGAAAGTTTTCAGTCTTCCAACACCGAGTTTATTAGCTCAGTTGGGTTTTTCATATATGGCCTTTATCATGTAGAGAACATTCCCTTCTATACCTAGTTTACTGAATGTTTTTTTAAATCATGAAAGGACGTTGGACTTTATCAAATTCTTTTTTTTTTTGCATTGATTGAGATGATCATGTGGTATTTTTCCTTCATTCTATTAATGTGGTATATTACAATGAATAATTTTCATATGTTGAACCACACTTGCTCTGGGGCTACATCCCACTTGCTCATGGTGTATAATCCTCTTAATATGCTAGAATTCTATTTGGTAGTATTTTGTTGAGGGTTTTGGCATCTGTATTCGTTAGGGATATTGGCCTCTAGTTTTTTTGTAGTCTATGTCTGGCTTTGATGTCAAGAAGCTAGCCTATGGAATGAGTTAGGAAGTGTTCCCTCCTCTTCATTTTTTTGGGAAGAGTTTGAGAAGGATTGATTTTCATGCATCTTAAATATTTGGTAGAGTTCACCAGTGAAACCATCTGGTCTTGGACTTTTCTTTGCTGAGAGGTTTTTTTAATTACAGATTCAATCCCCTTGTTATAGGTCTAGTCTGATTTTCTATTCCTTCTTGAGTCAGTCAGCTTTGATAATTTGTGTGTTTATAGGAATTTTCCCTCTTGTTGGCAAACAATTGTTTATAGTATTCTCTCATAATCCACTTTATTTTGGTAAAATCAGTAGTAATGCCCCCACTTTCATTTCTAATTTTGACTGAGTCTCTCTCCCTCCTCCCCACCCTCATCAACCTAAAGGTTTGTAAATTTTGTTAATATTTTCAAAGAACCAACTTTTGATGTCATTGATTTTTCTCTATTGTTTTTCTACTCTCTAATTCATTTATCTCTGCTCTAATCTTTGTTATTTCCTTCCCTCTGCTTGTTTGGGTTTAGTTTGCTCTTCTTTTTTTAGCTCCTTAAGATTTACATTTAGATTATTAATTTGAATTTTTCTTCCTTTCTAATGTAGGCATTTATTGCTATAAATTTCCCTCTTAGCACTCCATCCCATCAGTTTTGCAATATTGTGTTTTTATTATTATCTATCTCAAGGTTTTAAATTTTTTCTTTGTGACTTTTTTTCTTTGACCCATTGCTTATTTAAGAGTGTGTTGTTTAATTTTTGTGAATTTCATTATTGTGAAATTTCCAGTTTCTCTTCTATTATTGATATCTAGTTTCACTCCATTGTGATCAGAAGTTACTTTGTATTATTTCAGCCTTACAAAATTCATTAAGAATTGTTCTGTAGCCTAACATACCATGTGTCCTGGAGGGTGTTTCATGTGGAATTGAGAAGAATACATATTCTGCTGTTTCGTGGGGTGTTCTGTTTATGTCTGTTAGATCTAATTGGTTTACAGTGTTGTTCAGGTCCTCTACTGTTATTAATCTTCTGTCGGACTGATCTATCCTTTTTGAAAGTGGGTACTGAAGAGTCCAACTATTATTATAGAACTATTTCTCCCTTCAATTCTGTCCATTTTTGCTTCATATATTTTAGGGCTCTATTGTTAGGTGTGTACAAGTTTGTCATTATTATATCTTCTTACTGGATTGAACCCTTTATCAATATATAATGTCCTTCTTTGTCTCTTATAACTTTTTTGAATTAAAGTCTATTTTATCAGACAATAATATAGTCACTCCAGCTCTCTTTTGGTTGCTATTTGCATGGATTATCTTTTCCTATCCTTTTACGTTCAAGCTCTTTGTCTTTGTATCTGAAATGAGTCACTTGTTGACAACATATAGATCATGTTTTTGAAAAAAATTTTTTCCCAATCTTTGCCTTTTAACAGGAGAGTTTAACCCATTTACATTTGAATTTAATACTGATAAAAATATTTACTTCTGCCATTTGGCTTTTTGTTTTCTGTATGTCATACATTTTGTTTCTCAATTCCTCAATTACTGATTTGGCAGGGGGGTATTTATTTGAACTTTTGAAGTGTACCAGTTTGATTCCCTTCTTTCCTTTTCTGTATATTTTTAAATTACTTTCCTAGTGGTTACCTTAGGAATTACAATTAACATCATAAACTTATATAAAAACCTGGTTTGAATAATACCAACTTAGTTTCAATAGTGTACACTCTGCTCCTGTATATCTCTGTTCCTCCCCCATTGTTTTGTCGCAAATTATATTTTTATACATGTTGTGCTCACTAACAAAATTTTTACTTTATTTTATGTATTTGCCTTTTAAATCATATAGGAATAAAGGAAGAGTTATAAAGTAAAAGTAAATGATACTTGTTTTTATATTTACCTAGGTAGTTACCTTTACCAATGTTTCTTCTTATGACTTTAAGTTACTGTCTTCTTTCTTTTCATTTCAGCCTGAAATATTTATTCTCTCTAGCATTTCTTGTAGGGTAGGTCTACCAGTAATGAACTCCCTTGGCTTTTGTTTATCTAGAAGTATCTTAATTTCTCCTTTATTCTTCAAAGATAGTTTTGCCAGATATAGAATTCTTGTTTGAAAGTTTATTTTTATTTTTTTAAGAACATAAATATGTCATCTTACTGCCTTCTGATTTACATGGTTTCTGTTGAGAATTTGGCTGTTAATCTTATGAGGATCCCTTGTACATGATGAACTGCTTCTCTCTTGCTGCTTTCAAAATTCTGTCTTTGGGTTTCAACAATTAGACTATGTATCTTGGTGTAGATTTCTTTGAATTTATCCTGCTTTTAATTCATTAAGCTTCTTGGAAGTGTAGATTCATGTCCTTCAACAGATTTGGGAAGATTTTGGCCATTATTTCCTCAAATACATTTTCTGCACTTCTTTCTTCTCCTTCCAGAACTCCAATGATGCATATGTTGGTACATTTGATGGTGTCCCAGAGGTCCCTCAGACCCTGTTTTTCTTTCTGCTCCTCAGACTAGATTATTTCAATTGTCTTTAATCTTCAATTCTCTCATCCTTTTTTTCGGCCTTCTCAAATCTGCTGTTGAACAATTCTAGTGAATGTTTCATGTCAGTTAGTATACTTTTCAGCTCCAGAATTTGTTTGGTTCCTTTTTATAATTTCTTTTTAAAAAAATATTTTCATTTTGTTCATGTCATTTTCCTGATTCCTATTAGGTCTTGGCCCATGACTTCCTTTAGCTCATTGAGCATATTAAATCAGTCAACTCAATATCTTTGTCTAATAGTTACAATGTCTGGGATTTCTCAAGTATAGTTTCTATCAAATTCCTTTTTTCCTGAAACTGGGCCATACTTTCCTGTTCCCGTGTAAGTTTTTAAACTTTTTTTGAGAAATGGACATATAATACCCAGAGGGTATTATGTTAGCTTTGGAAACCTGATTCTCCCACTCCTCTGGGATTGATAAATTTTGCTTGTTGAGGGTGGCACCATCTGTGACTTTTCCAAACAATTTTTGCAAGGTATGCATTCCTTGTGTGTGGTACCTGAAGTTTCTGTTCCAGTATCTCTGCAGTCAACCAGTGACTTGAGAACAATTTGTCTGTCTCCAACAAGGAAAAAAAAAACACTCCTGTCTCTTTAAATCTTCTTTTTTTAAAAAAAAAATTTAAATTTATTTATTTATTTATTTATTTTGGGCTGTGTTGGGTCTTCATTGCTGCACGTGGGCTTTCTCTAGTTGCAGCGAGCAGGGGCTACTCTTCATTGCAGTGCACGAGCTTCTCATTGCAGTGGCTTCTCTTGTGGAGCACGGGCTATAGGCGCACGGGCTTCAGTAGTTGTGGCACATGGGCTCAGCAGTTGTGGCTCACGGGCTCTAGAGTGCAGGCTCAGTAGTTGTGGCACACGGGCTTAGTTCCTCCGAGGCATGTGGGATCTTGCTGGACCAGGGCTTGAACCCATTGTCCCCTGCATTGGCAGGCGGATTCTTAGCCACTGCACCACCAGGGAAGTCTCTTTAAATCTTCTGATAGATAACCCCAGGGTAAGCCACTGCTACTGAGGCCCATAACCAAGGCAAGTTTCTATGCCAGTTCCTCAGGCATCACTAGACCAGCCCAAATGCATAAATCCAAATGTTTTGAGGACAAGGTCACCACTACCCACCCTGGCACCAGCCAGCTGCTCCAAGAACTCAGCCAAGATGGTGCTGAGGAATCAGGAGTGGTAGTTGGCTTGTGCCTGCCCCTAACTTACAAAAGATCAGAAGCCTCTCCCTTCATGAAGTGCTCCCAACCAGCACATGAAGTGCTGGTTGTTATAAGTGTCCAAACATGTTCCAGAGTTCCAAAATAGTTTACTGCAATTGATCTTTCCAGCTTAATGGTTGACTCAGCAGAGTGACTGACCCCAGATCTTTGTAGCCTGTCATTTTGCTTGTTGTCACACCTACTCTGTATTTTTAAGTAATGTCATTAGGTGCATACCTATTTAGGATTGTTAATGTCTCCTTGATTAATTGACTTGTATCATCATAGACTATCCTTCTTTTTCCTCTGGTAATTCTCATTGTCTTGAAGTTCACTCTGTTTAATATGAATATAGCCACACCAGTTTTCTTATTATTAGTGTTTGTGTGAGGCAGTTCTTAATGTCAACCTATTTCTATTTAATGTGCATCTCTATAAATTGCTTTTTAAAATACAATCTGAAAATCTCAGACTTCTATTTAGAGTGTTTAAGACCATTAATATATAATGCAAATATTGACTTTTTCAGTTTAAAGCCTACTGTTTAATTTGTTTTACTATTTATCTCCTCTACTTGTTCCTTTGCTTCTCCTTTCCTGCCTCTTTTGGGTTGATTGAGTTTTACTTTTTTTTTTTTTTAATTGAAAATTAAAATTTTCCTGTCTCCTCTTGTTTTGTTTTTTGTTTGTTTTGTTTTGATTTTTGGTATAACTATATTTTTTCAAATGGTTGCCCTAGGGAAAACAATATGCTTTCTCAGCTTATCAGTTTATCTTGCATTACTGTCATACCAATTCATAATAATGTAAGAACATCATAACTCCCATCCTTTGTGCAATTGTCATGTATTTTACTTCTACGTGTTATATACCCAAAATATAGGTAACATTTTTGCTTTAAGCAATCAATAGTCTCTTAAAGGAAAAATAGTATATTTACTCACATATTTACTGTTTCCAGCGCTCTTCATTCCTTCTTGTAGACATGAATTTCTATCTGGCATAATTTTCCTTTTAGCCTGAAGAACTTTTACCATTTTTTTTTATAGTACAGGTCTACAAGCAATGTATCTCTCGACATTCAGTTATCCTGAAATAATTTTATTTCATTTTCACTTTTGAAAAATATTTCCCCCACATAATGTTAAGACAGATTTTCTTTCAGCACTTTAAAAATGTTATTCCACTGTCATGTTCTTTTTTCCTGATAAAAAGTCAGCTATCATTCTTTTTTTTTTTTTAATAAATTTATTTATTTTTGGCTGTGTTGGGTCTTCATTGCTGCGCACAGGCTTTCTCTAGTTGTGGCGCGTGGGGGCTACCTTTCGTTGTGGTGCACGGGCTTCTCATTGCGGTGGCTCCTCTTGTTGTGGAGCACGGGCTCTAGGTGTGTGGGCTTCAGTAGTTGTGGCACGTGGACTCAGTAGTTGTGGCTCGCGGGCTCTAGAGCGCAGGCTCAGTAGTTGTGGCGCACAGACTTAGTTGCTCTGTGGCACATGGGATCTTCCCGGACCAGGGCTCGAACCTGTGTCCCCTGCATTGGCAGGCGGATTCTTAACCACTGCGCCACCAGGGAAGTCCTCAGCTATCACTCCTATTGTTATTTCTGTGTATGGTATGTCTTTCTTGTTTTCCTGACTACTTTTTAAAGATTATCTTGGGTTTTCAGCATTTGACTATGACGTGCCTCAGTGTGACCTTTGTATGTATCCTGCGTGTGTGTGTGTGTGTGCGCGCGTGTGCATGTGCGTGCGCTGGTTTGGGGGGGTGGGGCGTAACACACGGTGTGGCTGGACAAAGATCAAGAGAAAAGCTAGAAGAGTTTTACAGTTTTGTTATATCACAGTTCACACCATGCAGGACCACTCGGGGGAAGCACTAGGGTTGGTCACTAGGAAGAAGGCAAGGCAGGAACTGTGGGCAAGAGCTTTAATTGTGGTTTCCCCAGGAATGAATGGGTGAGGCAGGGTAAGACTGGCTAATTTGAATATTTCAATAAGCTCTGGAGCATAGGAGCTGCATGTCTTATATCTGGCCTTGGGTGATTAGGGTGGGTATATAGTGGCCCAGAGTTGAAGAATCCAATAAGTGAAGTGGTTGAGGGTGTGGACTAGATTGGCTGTTCAAGAGAACTGACTGGCCTTTAGCCAGGGCCAAAACTGGGTCAAGAGAGCATTTTTAAGAAACTTATTTCTGGAGTCACTAAGGCTCTTGGATCCATGAGTTGATATTTTTAATCACACCTTGACTTGGCCAATATTTCTCCAAACATATTTGTTAAACTGCTTGATACTGCCTCACAGGTTATTACATATATTCATTTATTATTTTTCTCAATCGTTTTTCTCTCTTTGCTCTTCAATTTGGATAATTTCCATTAATCTGTCTTCAAGTTCTCTGATCCTTTTTTTTCTGCAGTGTTTAATCTTAAGCCTACCCATGAAATTGGTTTTTAAAAATTTCATCTCTCTCCTAAAATCCCCCACATCTTCATCCTTTGTATATATCCATTCCTATTGTTTCTTTAACATATTTATAATTACTTCATTTTTTAATAACTTTTATTTATTTATTTATTTATTTATTTATTTATTGGCTGCAGTTGGGTCTTCGTTGATGTGCACAGGCTTTCTCCAGTTGCAGCGAGCAGGCGCTACTCTTCATTGCGGCGCGTGGGCTGCTCACTGCGGTGGCTTCTCTTGTTGCGGAGCACAGGCTCTAGGTGCGCAGGCTTCAGTGGTTGTGGCTCGCGGGCTCTAGAGTGCAGGCTCAGTAGTTGTGGCGCACGGGCTTAGTTGCTCCACGGCATGTGGGATCTTCCTGGACCAGGCATTGAACCCGTGTCCCCTGCATTAGCAGGGGGATTCTTAACCACTGCACCACCAGGGAAGTCCCTATAATTATTTTAAAATTCTTATTCAATAATTTCAACATCTTGGTTGCCTGCAGATCTCGATTTTTTTCCCCTTGTTTATGCGTCCTATATTCCTGTTTCTTACGTCTGATTTGTGATTGTATACTGCACATTCTGAGTGATATATTGTAGAGACTCTGGATTCATTAATTTTCCCATGAAAACTGTTGAGTTTTAGTAGGGAGTTAAGTTACTATTGGATCACCTTGATGCTTCAAAGGCTTGACTTTACACTTTATTAGAGTGGTTCTATTTTAGTTTTGCCCTTAGTCCTAGGGCCTAGACCCGAGTTCAACGGAAAGCCCCAAATATTTACTGAGCCTCTCCAACTTGGTGGGACATAAATGCCAAACTTTTCCTCCCCAGCACCAGACATCTGCTGACATCTCTGCTGAGCTTTTCCGGCCTTCCAGCTGTTGCTTTGTTTGGCCCTCTTGGAATCCTGCTTTGTTCAAGCATAATTTAGGAGTCAGCCAAGGATTTGAGGGGAGTATGCAAGGCAAATTCAAAGCTCTGTGGCTTCCTCCTTTCTGGGATTTTCCGCCTTCAATTTCTAGCTGCTTGGGCAGCCTCTGAACTCTGACTTGGCTCCTCAGCCCTGTAAAACAGCCACTTTTTGTTTTATTCCCTGTGGGCCACGTGAGGAATAGTCGCTTAAATGTGGATCTTATCCAGTGTGTTTCTCTTCTTTCAGTGGTTGAGTCCCCTCCAGTTTTTGCCTGTCTCTTTGTCACTTTCCAGTGCATTTCAACAGTGTATATAGTTACTGGTTGATCTGATACAATGCTCTTGCCACTGATGGAAGCCAGACTATAATCCAGCTTTTTACCTCTATCTGGTTGATGGTTATACAAGTGTGTTTACTTTGAAAATCTATCAAGGTGTATGTTTGTGTACTTGTACCTTCAAGTGCTATACATCAATAGTAATTTTTTTACAAGAAAAAAGTGATTTCATGTGGGCACCCAGTTTAAAACCCCTCAGGGGCTTTCTGGTGGCTCTGGATCAACTCAGATCCCCACTCCAGCACCTCGCTCCCGGCCATGACTCCAGCCCCCGAGGTTCACTTGCAGCTCCTTAAATAAGATACACCAGCTCTCCATCCTCCCTGTATCCCCACCTCCCTCATTCTACATAGATAATGCCTACTGATTCCCCAAACTTCAGTTTAAGCATCCTCTCCTTGTAGAAGCTTTTCCTGACCACCAAATCCCTCCTTCCCTCCTCCACCGTAGGTGCCCTCCGTCATGTTCTCTCAGCCACAAGGTCCCTCTGCCCAACCTCCACCTCTGCAAGCGCTCCCACTACACCAGCTTGCGGTGTCCAGTGAGCACCTGAATGGCGGGAACCGTATCTTCAACCTCAAATCCAGCCCCAGCGTAGGAGCTCAGAGAATTTGCAAAATGAACAAAGTCCATGCCATCCTCCCTGTTATGGTTAGTGCTTCTGCCTGGGGCAGTTCCCCGAAGTTGGGGACCCAGAAGAGGCCTGGGTTCTCCCCTGAGAATCTAGAGAATTGGTTGCGCCTGGACCTAGCTCCTCACCAGACAAGCCGTTCAGGTAAAGCTCTTCCTCCTGTCCAGGCCTGCTGCTTCTGCCAGATGGAGGGGTGGAACTTCGAGCTCTAACCATTTACCTTTCCTAAGCATAAACGCTGAATGACAGACCAGACGGTTTTAAAGAAGAGAAGGAAAAGTTTATTGTGTTGAGCAGACCTTATTTTCATTACAGTACCAGGAAATTCATTCTCAACCCATTTCAGGCGCAGAGGGCTCTGTAGACATTTAGTGCCCCGGTGCTTGTTCCCGAGCAAGGGGCAGCACCTGGACCTATGTTGCATTTAATGGAACAGGATTACAGTAAAATAGAAGAGTTACAAAGGTGGTTGTTTTATTTTTTTTTTTTAAGTACACAGTTTCTTTTAAAATTCTAATATTTTTCTTTGTTTTTCCATGTTTACCTTATTATTAGCAAAAACAACTGGTTGGAAACCACCATACTTGATAATCTTTTCTCAAATTGCTGACCTTAGGTTAATGTATTTTGCTATTTTTATTCTGAAGAGGAATTATGTCCATTTCTCTGGAAATCTAAAAGATGACACATAAGGCAATGCATAAATTACAGGTGGGGTGAAGGCCTTGGCTCAAACCCTAACTTGGTGTCTGTCCTACTTAAATCTGCCACATTTGGCCTCTGTGTTGCCAGGTAATTGGAAAAGACTCAAGAGATGGCCTCACTTTCGGACTGCTTCTGGGGAGCATGCAGCTGCCTGAAGCTGATTTCGTGGTTTGTTTTTATAAGCTGTCAGCACTCAGTGACACCCTGAGAGGGAGAGATCCTCTACTCAGTGCCCTGACTCACCGCCACCCAGAAGCGTCATTTCTGTATTAGATTGAGAGATCAAAGACCAAATAATGAAAGAGAAATTGGTATCCTCCAGATACTCTGAAGTACCAACAAAGACCTGAGTTAATGACGTCGAATTTGTGGAATTCAGTCAGGTTATTACCAAAGTCCTGATAAAGATCCTTCCTCACTCTAGCAAGACTGGGAAAATAGGAATTTAAATTTAAAAGGTTATCCCACCAGACTAGACACAAAACAGCGATATTCAAGTTGATTAACCCTAATCATCCCACAAAAGTGTCCCCATAAAATCAAATGCTTAAAAAATTATTAAAATTACACAATGGAATATATTTAAATAACTTTGCACACAACACAGCCTCCATTCATTGTTACCAAGAGAAAGCTTCGCCAAAACATTTCCATTTCCATGATATTTGATACCACAGCACTAACATTTTACTCAGAAAAATGTACGAGATGTCCTCTTGAAACTCTTGAGTTGAATTATTTCTTTTAATCATCCATGGCAATTTCAGGAAAAAGACAAAACAAAACTGCTTTCAAGTAGCCAGATTTACTCCCAAGGGGGATGTCGGGGAGGAGGAATCATCTTACACTCGTTGCTGTGAGGGCGGGTTCTGACCCGTTCCAAGTTACGAAGTCAGTAAAGTGGAATTCCCAGCCGAAGGAAACTGGGATTTTCATTTCCCTTCCAGTCTCTTCTGGAAACCGCACTGCTGTCCCTGGCCGTCAGCCCTTCATTCAGTAACCCTGCAACCAGACAGACGTTGTTCGTTCCATCAGACCTTTCACAAGGCTCATGCTATGAGGGCGTGAGGACAGCAGAGTCGATTAAGCTCCTTTCTTGGAAACTACTACCTGATTTTTATGAAACCTTTGCTCCCCGCCACGAGCTGAGCTCACACAGTACGTGGGCCTACCACATGCGCGTGCGCTTGGCAGGCAGGCAAACAGCTCTACGTTTCAATTTGCAGTGCCATTTTGACAGGTTCAGCACTCTCTCAGGCGTGTGGAAAACTGCCGCACCAGCGCTCTCAGCGTGGCAAGTATTCAGGACGCTTTTAAATGAAACACAGGCACGTCCCCGCAGCTCCGAGAGCAGGCCGCGTGCACCCGTTCTGACCTCCATCAAATACCACTGTTCGCAGGACATAAAAACCCACACTGTTGCGTGTCGTTCTGATGTGTCACATCACTCTGGCACTGATTCAGAAAGAAAAAGTTTCCACTATGGCATGATGAAGGGGGAAAAAATCCATTACGTACGAAAAGATGGTTGAAAACAATGTGCTTCGAGTAGTTTCCAGAAGCTTGCACTTCTTGGTGAAATCAGTTCATGTTTCTTGTGAAAAATCTCTCCTACCTATCTTTCCAGTCACAATTTGCTTTCATACGGTAGAGAGAACAGGCAAAGCTGACCAAGACCGAATTTTAGTGGCGGTGTCATTTCCCAGGGCGCTAGAGGTTCGTTTCGGAAGTTGCTCATGCCACGCGAACCAAGATATTCCTGGCACGAGGAGGAGGGCCCTAGGCCGTTTCAGAAGCAAGCGGGGTCTCGCATGTTTAGATTCAACTGTTAATAAGACTTAAATTTAGGGTGCTGACAAATAAGGGGCAACGAGGACACACACACACTACACAGAGCACAGATTTCACCTTCCTCTTACGATACGCGTAAGAGCCCAGGCAGAACGACGTGGAGAGGTGGCCTGTTCCATGTCCCAAGGGAACCAGCGTCTAGAAAGCACATCCCAGTGACTTTTGTTATTTCCCGCTCAACCTCCCAGAAAATGAAGTGGGAAAACGCACAACTGCACCCGTGGCTGTAGACAGAAGTGGCGGCGGCGGCGGCAGCCTCTCTGAAGGCTTAATTAACCCTCAGAGGGACCTGAGTGAATGTTCTCCACTCTCACTGATTCTACCCCTTCAGCTGCTCTGACCAGGCGAGGAGCAGCGTGGGGGAACTCATGCTACAGCCTCTGTCAACAGCAACACCTCTGAGGGACCTTTTCAGTCTTGGATCGATTGATCTAAAAATCTTTCGGGCTCCCTCCTCCCCAGTTTTTTAATGGACCTACAAAAGCATGCTCAAAAGCTCCCTCGGACTAAGAGACTCCTGAGCTAACTCTGGCGTGTGAATATGGAAAAAATTAATTCCTCGATATTTGTCCTAAGACTTTGGAAGGGGGCACGGTCCACGGAGTGCTCTGCTGCCGTGCCCCGCAGCCTGGGCAGCCGGGGGGCAGGACCTGCAGCCTTACAGCCACGCGGGCCGACAGCACCCACAAGACTCCTCGTGGGCGCCTCCCGGCTCTGCCCACCCAGCAGGAAAGGCTGCCGCGGAAGGGCCCTTCTAGGCTGCTGGAGTGAAGACACGAAAAGCCATGACCAAAGGGCCAAACCTGCTTCAAGATGCAACTCTGTGGAGTCAGAACGGGGGGAACACTGGCAATTTCTGCAAGTCAAAGGCAGCCCACCGCACTAAACTAAAAGGAATACAGAACAGTGTATAGAAAAAAGTGAATTACACAATCAGAATCTCTCCCGATCTCAGATCTGGGAGTCTTCCGTAGAGAAAAGTCAAAGCCAACTTCCCCTGGGTCTGAGAGACGAAAATCCTGCGGAGAAGAAAAGGGTTAAGTGACGCGGTGACCTTCCTGAAGGAGCCCTGAGCCCTTCAGGATGGATCACTAGAGGGGCTTACTATGGCTGTATCCAGTAAGGAAATAACAGACTTCTTTTTTAAGAAAGTGGGAAGAGAAAAGCAAAGACTTTCACAAATTAAAAAACTGCTTACAAAACAATTACTTAAAAAGTTCACTGGGGCTGGGTGGAGAATAAGGATAACGTCTTCATTTCAAATTAGTCACAATGGTACCGACGGTTTATAAAAGAGAACGGCCGATTTCCGGTCCTCCTCGCCCTCACCCCAGCATTACAGAGCCTCTGACTCCTGACATTTTCCCTACCCTCAGCCCAACCCACCCCCATCCTAACCCCCAATTAATCTGCCCCGAGCCGAGCCTGAAGACACATGATTGTTGGTTGGGTTTCAATTTGACAGTGAACCTGATGCTGGGGAAGGGCACAGGGGACCGCTGGCGCCAACCCCGAGGTGCGCAGACCTGGAGCAAAGCTCCTGACGGCCGATGTGGGCGGCACCTGCCCTGCGGCCCAGGCTGCAGACGGAGCTCCGCTGCCCGTAGGCTGAGGTAAGGAAGGACACGGTGGCTCTGGCTGGTGGCTTCCCGAGACACTGTGGCACGTGTGGGCTCCCGGGTGTGAGCGCCACAGGGCTCGCTTTCTTCTAGTCGCCTCTGCATCTTCCCTTCTGGTTAGAAGCCTGTTCTTTATAGCATCCCCCAAAGATCAGCCCCTTGTCTTCCTCTGAGGTATGAATCCAGTGGAGCCTTGACTCCAGAGATCCAGAGCCGCCAGCGTGCAGGAGTCAGAATGAACGGTGCGGCACACCTGCCCGGCCGGTTCATCAGCAGTTGTATAGACAGATTGGAAAAAACTAGCATTTAATATAAAAAGTGTTCTTCAAATGGTGTAATTCCCTATCCTCCTCTGGAGATCATAATTCTTCACGTTTCTGAGGTCCTACGGAAAAGGAGAACAATTGAAAAGAAAAGGAATTATTGTCAAGTTATAAAAGTACAGACTAGGGGCTTCTCTGGCAGTCCAGTGGTGAAGAATCCGCCTTCCAACGCAGGGGACGCGGGTTCGCTCCCTGGTCGGGGAACTAAGATCCCACACGCCACGGGGCAACTAAGCCCGCGTGCCTGAGCCTGCGTGCCGCTAACTACAGAGCCCACAAGCCCTGGAGCCTACGCGTCACAACTAAGAGCCCACACGCTGAAATGAAAGATCCCGAGTGTTGCAACGAAGGACCCAACACAGCCAAAAAAAAAAAAAAAAGTACAGACTAGGCATTTTCTGGTACGAAACCTATTATTTGTGCCCCTACCTCTGCTGTATCTCTCTTTTTAAATTT
The DNA here is from genome assembly GCF_028021215.1 of Eschrichtius robustus. Taxonomy (NCBI): domain Eukaryota; kingdom Metazoa; phylum Chordata; class Mammalia; order Artiodactyla; family Eschrichtiidae; genus Eschrichtius; species Eschrichtius robustus. The sequence goes on along the minus strand of NC_090828.1, from coordinate 137,259,765 downwards.
TTAGGAGCTTTGGTTTAGTGTGTTTGTGTTATATTTTGAAAGCAAAGACAAAGTAAAAAAGACATTTTAATTTTTAAGAACATGGAAACTAGCTGCATACCCCTAACTCCATCTAAATATTGTTTTCACAAGTACAATATTTACTTCTAGTAACAATGCACATATTTTTAGTCAAGATTCTTCTTTTTTCACTTAATAACATATAAACATTTTCCTACGTAGCAGTGTAGCTCATTTACTATTTTCTATTTTGGGGTGTTTAAAGCTGTTTTTTAAAGCCTTTGGTTTACAAGTAATAATAAAATAAATTTATCCATGTATATAACTTTTTTCTTGTATTGAATTATTTCTTTCAAGGTAAATTCTCGAGAGAGAAATTACTGAGGGTGTAAACATTTTAATGGCTCCTGACGACCGACTGACTGCCGTTTAACAAGGAGTGTTCTAGTGCACAAAGCTTCAGCAAAGGCCCACCCAGAACAGTTTAATCACCATCTCCCCCAACAAATGGCATTATCAATAGGTACGTTTTTTTCTATGCAGTATGTATTAATGATAGATTCCTTTAATTTGATTACTGTTTCCTCAAATTCATTTATATTTGTGTTTTCCTCTTATTTAAACAGTATGTCTACATTCTTTGCCCATTTATCTATGAAAATCCTTGAGGTTTTACTCATGAACTTAATTATTTTTATGGTGAATATCCAGCCTTTTAGCTGTGATTTTAATATCATGCCATAGTCTTCAGAATCACTCAAGATCCATGTTCTATAGTTGCTTTTTGAGAATTCGTTTTGAGCTGAATAAATTAAAATCCAGAGCCCGGCTTATTAATGGGTTTACACACAAGGTCACTTTTGTATTCTAATGATTATTTTAGATTGGCTACCATTCAAGATGTACATATAGTAGGGAAAACATTATATGAAGATTTAGTCCTTAGAATACTTTTTTTCAAATCAATATGTTCTGTGTCTTGATCCTAAATGTGTTCATTCACTAGTGGCTGGACAGATTTAATTAAAAACCAAGGAATCTGACAAGAGATCCCCCAAATAATGGCAGGTTTGGCTGATGTATCACAAAACTCATGAACCTAAATAACGATAATCACAAAGAAAGCAGTCTTTCTTCAAAAAAAGAAAGAAAGAGAAAGAAAGAAGAAAAAAAGGGCAGCAACTGCATTAATAAATACTGTTTAGAACCCAACTGAATGAGGAAAGTGAACAATATACACTAGCAGGTGTCAGGATGGAAGGATTAAATAACTCTTTCTTCTAGTCCTTTTACTCATTATTCTGCTTTTGCAACAAACAGAATGAGACAGGCCGAGAAGGACTTGCCCGAAGCCACGAGCCTGTGCGTACCTTGTCGGCCCGGCTCCTGTGCCGGTGCGCCTTTGTGAAGCGCCCCCGCTTCCTTCTCCTCCTGGAAGCGCGTCTGTAGCTGTTTGATCTCCTGGTCATAGTCCTGCCACTCTGGGACGATTCGGACAGCGGCCTCCAGCTTGGGCTCTTTGGTCATTGGATTATTACACTGTGAAAACCAAAATAACGTACTTCAACTGAGCTGAAGGAAGGGTATGTTACAGAGAATTCCGAGGTGTTTCTGTTCTTGGGTTACAAGTCCTTACTGGACGAAAAGAACAACGCTGAGGAAGCAGATGGTATCAGCAGAAGCAGTGTGGTGGTGAGTGGGCTGTGCAAAGCTTCTGCAAAGAAGGGGTGGGGTGCTCCTGGAAGGCAGGAGAAGAAACGCTGGAAACGTTACAAGGCACAGAGTGATCCGGAAGACCAGAGGTAACTTCACCGATTCTAAGTAGTGAAAACAACCCCGTCACACACTGGAGGATTTGGCTTCCTGCTGAGGTTGCTGTAAGAAGTTCTGCAGTCCCTGAACTGCACAGTTAAAGAGAAAGACTGCATTATCTAGTCATCCATCAGACTGGACGAAGAAGCAGAAAAGAGCCGCCGACAACTTACCAAATCGATTGTTTTCGCCCTTTTCTTAGAGGCATCGTCACACCATGTTTCACACCAAAGCCATTCTTGAGGGAGTGATTTAATTGGCACCTGGTGGATCATGTTATTGGGCAAATCCTGTTCGGAAGAGAAGATAAAACACAACAATCTAAAGTTCTAGGGGAATAAACAACAAGGTCCTACTGTAGAGCAGAGGGAACTGTATTCCATATCCTGTGATAAACCATAATGGAAAAGAATATGAAAAAGAAAAAATATACATATGTACAACTGAATCACTTTGCTGTACAGCAGAAGTTAACACAACATTGTAAATCAACTATACTTCAGTAAAATATAAAAGAAAATGTTTAGAAATAAAGTCCTAGGGGAAATTTAAATAAATGCACAGCAAATTAGCTGCTCATTACATATCCCATGTCAATCCCAAATTTTTAAAACAGAAAGGGTCCGTACCAAAAACCTTAGAGGAACTATTTATTTACGGTGTTTTTAAAAACCACGAAGTTTAGAGGATCCATAAGACATCTACCCATAATAAGCATCTGAAAAACTTCAGCTTAAAACTCACAAAGAGCCTGCACCTAGACTCCCTCCATGAGGGCAATTCTAAGAAAACCAGTACTGCCTTCTAAAAGCCAATTAAGCATCGAGTGTGGCTCTTGTACTTAAAGGTTTTGCTTAAAGGAAGCTCTGAATCCACCTTGTCTACTGAGGCTTGATCCCAAGTAGATGAAGCCCATGTGCTTTCTGGCCAGCTGTACTCTATGCTTTGAAGCTTTGCTCTCAGGAAAACTTGTGCGTTTGACACAATAAAACGTTCCATTGTCCAAAGACACAAACAACCAATACGATCCAATAATTTCACTTCTGGGTATATACACAAAAGAACTGAAAGCAGAGACTCAAACGGATACTTGTACACCGATGTTCACAGAGGCATTATTCACAAGTCAAAAGATGGAAATAAGCCAAATGTCCATCAACAGAGGAATATCCAAACAAAATGTATATACATACAATGAAATATTACTTGATCTTAACAGGAAGAAAAGTTAGATACATGCTACAGCATGGATGAATCTTGAAAACATTATGCTAAGTGAAATAAAACAAACACAAAAGGAAAAATATTGTATGATTCCAAAAGTACCTGGAATAAGCAAATGCATACTGACAGGAAATAGAATAGAGGTTACCAGGGGCTGGGGGCAGGAGAAAAGGGGAGTTAAGTGTTTAATGGGTACAGAGTTTCTGTTTGGGACGATGAAACAGTTCTGGAGATGGACAGCTGCACACTGTGAATGTACTTAATGCCACTGAACATTTAAAAATAGTTAAAATGGTAAATTTTATGTATATTTTACCACAGTAAAAAATAATCAAGGTAAAATACAGGTACTTTCGGACAACAAAAACTGAATTTGTTACTAGTGAACACTAAGTAAAGGACCTTCTTCAGGCCGAAGGAAAACGATCCAATATGGAAGCCCAGAAATGCAGGGAAGAATGCAGAGTAACCAAAAGGGTAACTACGTGAGTTAGTTCAAATTTAAATAGATACTGACTATATTAAACGAGAAGAATAACTTCTTCTGGGGTTTAAAATATAGACAGATCTAAAATACATGGCAACAAGGTATTTAGGTTGAGATAAGGATAAATGGAGTAATGAGTTCTAAGACACTGATACTCAACATGTAGTCTGTGGACTGGCAGCACAGAGTTTGCTAGGAATGCAGATTTTAAGGCCCAACCATATACCTACGGAATCAGCCTATCGGGGATGGGGCCCAGGGATTAAGGCTTTAATAACTTCTTCAGGTGATTTTTTTTATATATGCTAAAATTTGAGAAGAACTGTTCTGATGTTTTTGCACTGTCTGGTAGATGAGTAAAATACACTAATTAACATTAGCCTTTGCAAAGTCAGAAATGCATACTGAAATCTTTAGGCTAATCATTAAAAAATTATTTTATATGTATAGTTTAATAGAAGGAAAGTGGAATTATGAAAAAATCCTCAATCAATCTGAAAGAAACTGACTAAGGAGAAAAAAGAAATACAGGACATATGGAATAAGCAGGAGGACTATGGAGAAGCCAAACTTGCTGGTGATTACATTACCTATAAATGGACTAATGTTCAAATTAAATGACTGTCACAACCACATGAAAAAACAAACTGATATAAGCTATTTATAAGAAACAGAACTAAAACATAAGGATAAAGAATGATTGAGAACAGAAGGATAAAAAAATATACCATGTAACACTAACTAAAAGGAAAACCAGCGTAGCTGCACTAATACTAGATGACGCACACTTTAAGCCCCTGCCCAAAAAGCATTAATAGAGATAATAAAAGGTTAATTTGTCAGACATATATATGACTTCTAAGTTTTTAGGTACTGAATGATACAGTCTCTAAGCACATCAAGCAAAATTTGACAAAACCAAAGACAAAGAAAGATTTCACAACATGGAAAGAGATTTTAGCACAATTCTCTCAGTAACTAATAGAAAAACAGACAGACAAAACACACATAACAACATATCACTAAACCTCACCTAATGGACATACATAGAAAAACATTACACCTAACATCTGCAGAATATAAAACCAGTTGAAATGTTTACCAAAACTAATCATACCTGGGTCAGCTCAACAAGCAAAGCTCAACAAACTTCAAATGGCTGAGATCATACACAATACTTTCTCAGACTAGAGCAACTGGGCTAGAACAAAAAAAACCCCTGGAAAATCTCCATGTATATAGTGAAAGAAACAGGAGGGGAATTAAAATATCTATTAATGAAGGCAGTAATGGAGGAACTGAGAAACACAAAAGACATATAGAGAACAAGTAGGAAATTGGCAGATGTAAATCCTACCACACTAATAATTACATTAAATGTAAAGGGATTAAACTCTCTAACTGAAAGCCACATGGGCTGCCAGCTCACATCTATCAATTTAACAGATTAACAATAAGTATTACTCAAAATTACAAAGAGCGTCAGGAATTCTTACACTGCTGATGGGAGTATAAATCAGAACTACTTTGGAAAACTGTTTGGAATTATCTAGTAAAGATAAAGATGGACCAATCTGATGACCCAGCAATTCAACTTGTAGTTGCACACACAATTGAAATATGTATACATGTGCATCAACCAACACATGTGCATAAACGATGATCACAGCAGCATTATCTGTAGAAGACAAAAATGGAAAACAACCCAAATGTACAATAAACAAAACATACTACCACTTCACACAACAACACAGATGAATCTCACTAACATAACATTAAGCAGAAGAAGTTAGACTCAAAAGAGTACATCGTGTATAATCCCACTGAGACAGGCAGAAAAAAACAGGTAAAACTATAGTGTTTAAGGATACATGTGTAAGTAGTAATTCAATACAGAAAAGCAATGGAGTGATTACCACAAAAGTCAGGATGCTGGATACTTCTGTTAAGAGGGTGGCTTCTGGGATGCTAGTAATGTTGTATTTCTAAAACTGGGTGGTAGTACATGGGCATGTGCTTTGTGGTAATTCCTTGATGCATATGAATATGTATATATTTATAAATTTTTGTTTTGTACACTCACTTTTCTTTATGGGTGCTATATATCACAAATGCTTAAAAATGTTTAAGGCAGACATAAGCAAAACAAAATATGTGAAACTATGTATCTAAAACACAAACTATAATCTCACCTCTAAAAAATGTTTAGCATTAATAAACAGTGACTCATCTAAACTTCTTAAAAAACACCATGGTTTCTGATATGGGAAAAAACGGGAAATTATGATACTATATTCTATGCTGTGAATCCTGAGCTAGTTAGTTCCTAAAGAAGAGAAATACACTGACCGTAGTAGGCAGAGAAACAAATTTATCAGATTAGCTGGGTACAAAATGAAAAGATAGGGTAATGGTTCTGAGTGGCAGTGTCCTCCTTCTATCTTCCTCCCCAAACCAACCTCACGCCCATGACATTTTTCACCACTATGTCCTCTCTTGAGGACAGATAAAAATGTTACACACACACACACACACACACACATACACACACACACATTCCTTTCCATGAAGACACAAAACATTGTCCCAACAGAGGAGAAAATTGAGAAGCAAATACTACTTCACTTTCCGACACAACACTGTATACCCATCACTGAACCGGTTAACCAAAAAAATGGCCACTTACTTGATCAAGATTTGAAAGGCTGTTAGGATCCTGGCTCAGACCTTGGTACTGTCCCCTAAGTCTGTCACCAGCAGCTATTTTCCTAAACTTCTTCAGATCCACGACATACAATGCACTGGACAGAGAAAATCCATTTGTTATAACCATGGATTATGGCAGGAAAAGTAACTGCACTGATTAATGGAACAGATCACTAGGCAAACATTCTGGCTTCTCTTCGAAAAGGTAAGCTGAGGTCTACAGTGGAGCTCAGAGTCAGTCTGTGCTACTTCAAAGATGGCTAAGGAAGTCATTACAAAACCCATATTCTGGTACCACAAGCTCACTTTGTCACTGTTCTTTAAGTAATTGCCTTCCAAAGGAAATCATCTCTGACAAAAGATTCCTAGCAAATGTCAGCAGGTTTGGTAATAAAGACTGATAACCATTAGCCAAAGATATCCTGATGATGTCTTAAATGTTAGAGGAAAAAAAGAAACCAACCAAGTGTTACAGTTCTTTTGGACCAAGAACATAAAGTACAATACTGAAATCACCACACCCCAACATTTTTCTCTACACATGCTGCTTCCTACATATCCCTCTACTCTCCAAATCACACTCTGCCCAGAGAAGATAATGTAGAAAAGCAACAAATGCCCAACAGATACGTTCACTGCTTAACCTAGGAGTTCTAGGAATTTATCCTACAGATACACTTGAAATATACACAATTACGTATTTAATTATTCACTACAACATTGTATGTCATAGGAAGACCATAAATAATATATATACTGGAATAATATGTTGATGTAAAAAGGAAAAAGGTCTCTCTCCACATGTGGATATAAAGTCTACTAGAGACATCAAGTAAAAAAAAGCAAGGCACAAAACTATAAATAGGATAGTATATATTTTGTGTAAAAAAGAAGTCACAGTTGTTTACCTAAGAATTAAGAAAGTCTGGAAGGACACACAGTAAATTAATAAAGGATTTTATCTGTTGTGGGAGTGGGAACTGGGAAGAAGAGAGACAGAACGGGGAAGATTTCTTTTCACTGTGTATTGTCTATAATTTTTATTTTTGAAACACATTAATGTATTACCTATTCACAACTTTAAATATACAAAATTAATTTTAAAGACAATCAAACAACAGCATTAGAGGTACTCCTTTTTCAGTACCTGATGTGATACTTTCGCCCGGATAAGTGACTGGCCCAGTACCCTGACTTCCAGAACCTGTAGCCATCCATTTCCTTGCGGCTATCACAGAAAGGAGTATAGCCATAAGGAGCACCGTCCAAATTGAAGTCTCTTAACTCTTTCAAGTCTGTCCGTACAATCTGAAGAAGAGAGGATCACAGTCATTCGTTCAACAACCATGCAGACAGCAGGTTCCTGAAAATACGGACAGGAGCTCAGGGGTCAGCGGCACAGGCAGGAGACCCCGCTCGAGCCTCGCTTCCTCCACTGATTAGGCTGACTGCCCTCACTAGCATGGTAAGACGCTTAGCCTAGTGCTTGGCACAGAGTATTTTAAGCATTCAAAAAAAAAAGCAGAAATAAAACAAATGAATAATTGATACATTGCACAGCCTCTCTGTGACTGTTTCCTCATCTAAAATGGAGATCTCACAGGGTTGTTGGGAGGATTACACGAACTAATGGGGAATGATGGGGAATGACGCCTGCTGGCACACAGTAAGTGCTCAGCAAGGATTAAGTGTGATTATATTAGAACTAGGAAAGCGTGCTTCAGGTTGAGCCAGTTGTGATATAAGTGAGCCAGAGGGGGCAGAATTCCCAAGAGCTGGACAAAGCTTTGTCCAAGTGACTTGCACGCATTACATCACTTCCATTCAGATGAGGAACTCAGGTTTCAGCCAGCTCAGGATAAGGAGAAAGGCTGTAGGGTAGAAGTATATTTACACTTTTTGAGTTTGTATGCTCTAAAATTTCTAAAATTAGAAATTTTAATTTTCTAAAATTGTGTTCCTTTTAATTAAGTCAAATCTTGACAGCAGGATGACCTCCTGAAGAGCTCCACGTTCTCAAGGCCACCTACTTGCACTTCCTCTCTCTTACCCTTGTCAGTAACTTCTAGCTTTGGGGCAAATAATTGGCGATGACGGCAAGCACTGTGTTAAACCGATGAATTTTCCAACTGTCAGTCTGTATGTTAAATGAACTAAATTTAAGATACAAAACTGCATACACAATGCAATCACAACTATGTAAAAGAGGCAACAGGAAAAAAGATGAAAAGGAGATATGTCGAATGCAAATTCTAAAAGTGATCACATCTGGGTGATACATTTCCATATACTCTAAATAATGTAAACTAAGCATGTATTTTTCCATAATTGGAAAGATAAAATCATTTAAAAAAGGAAAGGAAGCCCAATGCCTTTCATACAAACTGCTGAAGCCCAGTCTTCCAGAGCTTACCTGATCGGCATCCACAAACAGGAACTTGTCAACAACCAGCGGGAAGAGCACATCCAGGAAGAGGATCTTGTAACCCCAGATGATACGCTGTTTCTCAGTCTGCTGATGAAGCCACCGGGGCCATTTGTACTGAACAAGCTCATATTGAAAACTGTACTTGTTTGCCATATAAGGTATAAACTCCTATTATTAGACACAGGGAACAACAATCATTTACTTTGATTAAGAAAAACAAGTAAGTCAACCATCCACGATTATGGCACAAGTACAACACATTTACCATATCAGTGGTCTAACGAGGAAATGTGACCCTGACTCACTTGTGACTACATAAAACAATACATATAAACTTTTGTCAAATCCCCATTTTTTTATGGCTTCTCATCACCACGTGAGATGACAGAAATCATTAAGTGAAGGCTTTTAGATAATTAATTTGTGTGTGTGTGTGTGTGTGTGTGTGTGTGTGTGTGTATTTAAGGGAAATGGACTTTATCTGTCGAAACTTGATTTCAGTAAAACATTTTTTTGAGCTTGATTTTAAGCCTCTCTCACCACTAGGTCTAGCCCGGGGAATGACACGGCAAACCCAAGTACTCTGAACAAGGTTGCTGCCATTAAGTCTTTCAGATTCTACATGTAAGTACTTTCAGGGGACCAGAAGTGAATCACTTCTCTTGGAGAGATACTACTGAGTACATTAAAAGCTGCTTGAAGAAGAACAACAACAACAACAAAGATGCAAATAAATCAATTTAGATGACAAATACTAACTGATATAAAGCGGAAAACTTTCCAAGCGTGTTTTTGTTTTGCATAGATGATCCTTTACTTCCACAGATCACTGGGTAGTTGTTCATGACAGAACTAACCATCCTTCTCACTGGAAACCTGTACTGTGCTTTCTAATTAAACAAGGACATGCACACTCAGAGGAGGAATGTTACTCCATCAAAACAAAAGATACAGACTCTCCTCCTATGTTATCCAAGCTTCAAACAAGTCACAATTTTGTGTTCAGTTTTATAACAACTACTCCCCCCAAACAGACCAGTCTGGAAGAATAATCAACATAGAATTATGCGGGTGAATTAGGGTAACCAAATACAAGGAAAATTTTTAAATTATACAGATAACGTAGAAGTAGCAAAAAGTATATTACACTGTACATATCTCCTTAATAAGAATGTTTTCCTTTTCAAAGCCTGAGGAACAAACCTTAAACGTGGGGGACAAATAATTCTTCAAGAACCAGAATTTCACAGGAGTCTTGGTATTCTTCAGTACTGATAGCATCATTATGCTGTCAAACAAAAGCAAATAATAGTAACAATTGTCCAAATCTTTTCAATCTCAACAAAACCAAGGAGAGTCCATCAAGAGACCACTCAGTGTTCTTTGTGGCAGAGCTAACCGATGGGTCAATTAGGCAAAGAGAGACCCTGAGTAGGGGACAATGGAAAACTGCCCTTATTCATTTTCACAGCGTTATCACTGGATGGGAAAGAAGGACTACTTATTACCTATAGTAATATACCGAACTGATAAAGGCACATGTTTTAATTACGTTACAGCTTTAAATAAACTGCTTCATGAACTGACACGTTAGTTAGGGTACAAATGAATCCTGGAGGCTGTGCTTAGCTGACAACATCACCCTAAAAAGAAGCTGGAAAAGCCCGGCGGCTCTGCGTCAGGGCACTGCCCCCCACGGCCTGGACGGGGCCTGCCAGGGAGGAGAGCGGGGCGAGGTAAGGGGACGGCAAGTGGTTACAGCTTCAGGATTCCCTACTTTGGAAACAAACAAAAGCAAATTTTGAGTCAAGGAATTTAATTAAATTCAGTTGTTACTGACATCTGACATTACTATTCTAGGTCAGATATTATTTCTTGGGAATATGAGGGCTAAACATGAGTAAAATGACATCTTGATTAGTTGCTATACTAGATTTGTAGTGGAAAATTACAAGGAAAAAGAACGCTGGCATTAGGAAGTTACTCTCAGGCAAAGGCCTTCCTGACCACTGACAACAGGCGCCCTGAGGGCCCTCCCCCTGGCGACCGCTGTGTCAACTAGCCCAAGCCTGTGCCTCTCCTCTGCTCTGGCTCTGCGACCTCAGGCGAATCCTTCCACCCTCTGAATCTCAGCCTGTCTACAGAACGGAATTAAGATCCCTCCTGGCTCTAACATCCTATGAATCTTCAGAAGGCAGGTCCATGGCCCTATTCCGCCTCTATTCTCTATGTTAACCTCCTAATTTCTGGTTTAAGCGATGCTTGGTGGACAGTTAAACACCATTCTTTATGATGTGTGCACAGTGATACTGAAGTATGTTTACAGCCTTGTAATAGGTACACAGATGCATTTAGCTCCCCTTCATGAGTCTGGCTGGATCAAAACAAATACAACTAAATGTGGTAATCCAGTCACAATCCTTAGAGTGTGTCAAATACACAGAAGTATAACAGGCAGAATCCCATGAAACACGTACTCCCTAAATAAGAATCCTGTAACAAATTCATGCATATATTCTGAAATAACCAACATGACTAACCGAAGAAATCTTTCATAGAGATGACCAGATGCGACAGAGAAAATATTAATTATGTCATCTTTCTCCTGTTTCACTTCCTCAGTCTTCTGTCCTCCTGTAAAGCCCCTATAACAAGAAAGGTAAGAACAAAAACACTTGAAGCGCTGGTACAGACACACTGTCCTTTAAGGGGAGAGGGAAGGAGACGCTGCTTCCCATCCCTGTTCCCTCCCGAGAGCGCAAGGCCGGCAAAAGCAGCTGCCCAACGAGAGGGAGGCTGCCCACAGGGCCTCGTGTAGCTTCAGGAGAAGACTGGATGCAGGCTAGGCCACCCAACGCAAGACATGCAATGGAAGGTTAACTGAGCAATTACCACTCAGCCCTCCGAACAGCAGGCAAAATCCAACAGCAGTCAAGAACCAGGGCACAGAAGTCACCCACTATGAGGGGACGCTGACCTCTTTCAGTTAATCAGTGGGAAACACTCATCTACTCTAAGTACAAGTGCAAGATTTGGTTGCACAGAGCAGAATCTGAAAAGCCCAAACAGGATTATTATACTCAAAAGAAGGGAGGGATGGTGCTTATATATCAGTTTTTCCGTAAAAACATTACTTCTTTATGATGCCAGTTTACCATTTGAAGGAGTCCCAAAATCCAGATTCATTCTCATTAGTTCCATCGCTCAGCAAGTCTTCATTCACCATGTCTGCCTTCTTCTGAACCTGCAATCAGTCACACGTGATGGATCTGATTCCCCCTACTGGGTCTAATAGGCATTAGACAGATCTTCACCAGACGCACACTGTGAATACTGTTAACACTAGGGAGGGAATGATCCTGCCAGCAGGTACAATCCACCCCGAGTCCAGATGTATTCAACAAACTGCGCTCATCATATCACATTAAAATCTTAAGTGAGGAGATAGCAACCTCTTTTAATTAGACAATAACTGTTTTCGGTTTGAAAAACGGGCAGAGAACCTTATGGTCTGAGTAAAATCAGAAGCACAATTCAGCAAGCTAACCGCTAGTTCTAGGGAAGGAGGGCAGCACACACGAGCTCTAACTGTCAGGAAGGAGTCATCTCACGTGACAGCCTTGCATCAGGGCTGACTAGTACAAACAGGGGTCGAATCTTCTCGACAGCACAGGGATCATTTTTCTGCTCAACCGTGTGTCATCTGCTTTCGATTTTACTGTGTATAATGATTATTTATCCCATAATACCTTTTACTTGAATTTAAGGCACTAGGAACTTCAAAATTCTGAGAACAGAAAGCAGAAGTGAAAAGAAATTAAATAAGGCTACCATTTATTATTGGTGTTGAAATTCTCATTGGCATTCTTTCCAATCTTCTGAGAATAAAATCATGAATAACAATGTGAACTGCGGCTGTACGAGCAAAGCAGTATCTATGAAAACATCTTACGTAAAACGAGACTTGTACTGCTCACTGAGATAACCCAAAAGGGGCAATCTCTCCGGTGAAGAAAGCCACAAACTCATATTTACAGAAGACATCTTGCATTTCAAGCGCATTCCTATAAACGCTACAGTAGAATTCCAAAGGTGAATTAAAGTCTTGGGCTGGTTTCTTTTTCCTTCAGCTTTACTGAGAGGTAATTAACAAATAACACTTGTAAATGTAAGGTATACAACGCGATGACGTGGTATGGGTATATACTGTGAAAGGATCAGCACAATAACGGCACTATTTCTGGAGTTAACACATTCCATCACCTCACATGGTTTGGGGCTGGTTTCGAGATACATATTTTTACATAATAGCTACGAAATACCAAGTTACTGCTGCTTTTACCAACTTTAATAGAGTGGCTGCCTTAATATTCCAAACTCACCTTCACTTTAATAATTTTGCTCTTGAAGTTGTTGAGGACAACGACCACTTCATCAGCATCAGGTGGAGAGTCTGTACCGTCGTGACTTAGAAAAGAAAGGAAGAGAGGAAGACAGGTATCACAGATCACAGGTCTCAACATGCAGTAAGTGGTCTGATATCAACCCCCCATATTTGTCCATCATCTTTATCATCAAGGAGATTTTTCTGAACAAATTATTTTCTCACAATCCGCAGGAAATCCCTTCAAGCTACACAGAAGCAAATCTCTATCCGTACACGTTGAGTATGCCAATTGGTCACAGCCCGAACTTCCTTCCTGAGTCCCTCTTGCAACGACCTTCCACAGAGTGAGAGGCTCCCAGTGCTGGCAAGCACACGATGAGCACGGAACCACTGTCTGTGTTCACAAGGTCTGAGCCAAGCACGGCGCCCTTCGATAAAGGAGCGCCTGGGGGCCTGGGCCCCTGCACCGTCACCGGAGACGCATCACTACTGCTCTGTAGTGGGCAAGTCGCAAGACATGGCTCTACTTCAGAGTTTTGTAAGCGCTTCTGCTCTGTCCTTCCTGGGGGCACACAGCCAAGCCTAGGCCCTGCACTCAATCTGGCGCCCCTCCTCTGGAGGAAGAACTCTAACGAGCTCTGTCTGCAAGCAGACAGGGCAGAGGAGGAAAAACTGAAAATAGTACTTCCCTACTAATCAACTGTAATGCCTAAAATAACCAGTCACCAAATTTTAAGGTGATAACTACAGAAAGCCACGACAGAACATGAATTCACTGGATTCACTGTCATCCAGCAGAGAGCAAAGTTCTCGGGCAAAGGCGAGCTCCTGACAGGGAGCATGAAACATTCCAGAGCCTGGGAAGCACAGGAGGAAGAGAGCCCGCGACCGTGAGGTTCTGGCCACCGTAGGAGGACTGGCCAGGAAAAGGGCACACCGCAGGGACGGAGTTTAGAAAGACAGCACATAAGCTTTTGGGGAAAACATTAATAGACAAAAACCCTACTATGTGCAATGAAGATTTTACTGTAATACAAAAATCTTCTACTTTCTTGGTAAGAAATATGCAGAAATCCACATAGCTCTCATGTGGGTCAGAAAAGACTATGAAGCTACGATGAAGACACAACAGGATGATGTTTTCAAATAAACTCTAATGGAAATCATTCCCGAAATGAACTGACATGAAGTCTTCTCACATAGCTTAAGACTAATTTAAACTGTGTTAAGCAGAATTTAGATCACACCTTTTTAAAAGGCAGTATAATTTTTTTAAACTAACAGTCACTTGTAGCAAACCTTAAAGCAAAAAGCAGGCTACCGCCGATGCTCTGGGAGTACTTCTGCAGCACCTCAGGCCTGGAAAGACAAGTGCTCGCACCAAGGTTCCATGGCCAAAGCTCACATGTCTTGTCAATCTGCAGCTCACTCAGGGTAGAGAAATGTACTATCCAGGGTTGAAAAGTCTGACTGTTCTTCATTTCTTTTCTCCTTTCTTGAAATGACTCACTTTCTCAACTGCCTATGGTTTTCATCACAGTGACAGAATGATTTGATCCTGGGATACTGTTAGCACGAAAGAATGACCAAAGAGTCAAACTTGACTATATATACTGTTAGTATTTACACTGCTTGTTATCCAATTATACCCTGACAAGTCTCCCACATTTAGTTTCCTAGAAAAGCACCGTTTCATCACACATACAATTGCAAATTAAATTCTTATTGCCTGGGTAATTGCCAGTGTAGTATTCAATTCAAGCTGATTCTCATTGCAGAATGTTCTAAAAAAAATGTACCTGCATCACTTAATCCTACCTGTAGATTCTATAAATGTCTTCAGAACGTCCCTTCCTTAGTCTGAGAATCCAAGCTCCTGGGTTGGCTTTTAACTGAAAATAGCCCTAGGACAAGAAGACAAGACCAATTTTAGTGCTCTTAAAAACATCAAAATGCTGTTTCTGAGGGACAGTTATTTCTTTTTCTGAAATATCAGTCACCTTTATTTTAAATAAGATGGTTAACAAACGAATGCAACTCTTAAAATCTACATATTAGAAACACTAGCAAAATACTGGCCCGTCAAGCCAAGAAGCCTGCCCTTTAGCTGTACTTCCGTGAAGAAGCAACGCATGATGTGTGAATAAGCTTCAAATCTCAAAAAGAAAAAAGAGAAAGAAGGGAAAAACGCTGTCGGCTCATAAGCAATACTTTTTCAGGAGCCAATCTGGTTAGAGTAGAATATTCTAGCATGTTTTCTTTTAAGTTGTCATGTAATTCCAATCTACAAGTTTAACTAAACTGCTGATTTTTATATTGACCAAATTCAGTCCATCCTGAATTTTAATCTCCCTCATGTTCAGAATGCTAATTGCTCTATCATAAATTGCAGTGCCCAAATTAACATGACTGAGTATCACCACCGGATGTACTGATTGTTTACCAGATTAGCCATAACAATAGTGTCCACGATGACTGGCTTGGCTGAAGTTCCTAAGGTAAACTGCAGTCCCCGTGGGGGCTGGCCGGTGGTGACGTCATAGCAGTGACCTTCCAGTAACAGGTACTCCAGCTCGTACTCAGCAGCCACTACGCTGTCCACCTGCAATATCAAAATTAAATCACTTGAAGACCACCCAGCAATAAAAAGAAACAAACTACTGATACATGCGACAACATGGATGAATCTGAAATGCATTATGCAAAGTGAATGAAACCAGACATAAAGGGCAACATACCATATGATCACATTTATAAAAAATTCAGTAAGAGGCAAAACTATAGGGATAAAAAGCAGATCAGCTGTTGCCTGGGGCCAGGGGCAGGAGGAGGGGTTACCTGCAAAGGGGCATGAGAGAACCTTTTGGAGTGATGGACATGCTCTGTATCTTGATTGTGCTGGTAGTTAACAAGAGTACACAACTTTAGAAACTACGGTGGGGTGGAAGGAGAGTCAGGAAAAAGGACACAGAAAAAAACAATAAGGAGATTATTCCAAAAGTACAGAGAGGATAAGATGCTCATCTACAAGAGTAGTACTGGGAAAAAAGCATGTAAGATAAAACTGCCAAATGAATGAACAGATCTAAAAGCAAATAATGGAGAAGACAGATAAAACAATCCTACAAGGATTAGCTCATACGAGAAAAGAGAGAAACAATGAGAAAGATCAGAAAAACATCAGAGAGCAATGCAAATTCATCTTGGCCTTTGGAACGTAGCTGAAAATATTGCTATTCTAAATGCAAATGTCCAAGATGAATTTAATGGCTCCATAATGGCATAAAACCATTCACGTTCTGTACCGACTGCCTAAATTATTGCTAATTTCTTGCAGAAAATATGGTACAACTACAAAGTCTTAGGGCAGCTTGACTTTAGCGAATTAGAGTTTCTATCCCAGGCTAGTTCAGGCTTGGTTTTGTAACCCTACCTAATGCTAACAGTGAACTACTTGGAGCTTAACATGTTATTGCAATACTAAATTCCAAAAGTATAATAATAAGAGCTAGGAGGGAAACCTCCACATGCTCACAAGTCTCAGGCTCTGTATTTTCAATGGAATGCAGAGAAACTGGAGGAAGCCTAAGAAAGAGGAGCAAAAACTCTGGGAGATACGGAAGAAACCTACTTTGTTTTTATTTTTTTGTTTTGGGTTTTAAAAAAATATTTATTTATTTATTTGGCTGCGCCTGGTCTTAGTTGCAGCATGCAAGATCTTCGTTGCGGCGTGCAGTAACTTCAGTTGCAGCAGGCGGGATCTTTTTTTTTTTTAGTTGCGGCATGCGGGATCTAGTTCCCTGACCAAGGATCGAACCCGGGCCCCCTGCATTGGGAGCACGGAGTCTTAACCACTGGACCACCAGGGAAGGCCCTGGAAGAAACCTGCTTTGCATTTGATCTATACTTCTGTGCACTGTTCTTTAGTGCTTTGTGTGGTCTCTTCAACAAGAGTTGGCTCCTCAAGGGTTCCCTATTTGTTAAAAATATGGTGTGTACGTATGTACACATACACATGCACGTGCGTGCACACTCTCTTTCTCTCTCTCTCCCTGCCACCAACTTAGTACCTAAGGGTTTCTACTTAAGGAAACTAGAGTTATTCAACCTCATGATAAGAGGGCTGGCTGCTAATTACTTTGGTAACTATCTTCAAGTTTCCAGTCTCCCAATTCCCAAGAAGACAGAACCAGAAAACAGGCTTCAATTGTAATAAGAGATATTTAAGGCAGACACAGAGACAAATGTTTTAAAAAAGGAAGGAGGCTCTGAGGCACCGTAAGCTCCCTGGAAGTAAAGACCATGTCTTTTAATTCCTTTGTTAATACACTCTGAGCTAGGTGTAGAGTGAGGGCTGGGAAGAGACATCAGTGAAATGAAATTGCACTATCTTTGAAAATGGATTAGGGGAAAAGGACCACTTACCTTAGAGACTTCAAATACAGTTATATGGAAATAAATGAAACAGAGAACAGAAAAACAATAAAGAAAAACCAATGAAACCAAAGGCTGGTTCTTCGCAAATATCAACAAATGGACAAATTTTAGCTAGACTGACCAGGAAAAAAAAGAGAGAAGAGCCAACTTACTGAAATCAGCAAGGATAAAGGAAACATCACTATTCAACAAAAAAGACTATAAAAAAATGCTATGAATAACTATATGCCAACAAATTAGATAACCTAGATAGAATGGATAAATTCCTAAGAGACACAAACTTTGAAAACTGACTCAAGACAAAATAGAAAATCTAAACAGACCTACAACAAGAGATTGAATCAGTAATTTAAAAATTTTCCAATCAGGCAAGAAAAGTATATAAAAGGCATCCAGATTGTAAAGAAAAAGTAAAACTCTATTTGCAGATGACATGATCTTATACAGGCTTGTATACTAAGAACTACAAAATATTGTTCAAAGAAATTAAAGACCTATATAAATGGAAAGACATCCCATTTTCATGGTTCAGAACACTTAATATTGTTAAGATGGCAATCTCTCCAAATTCATCTAGGGATTTAATGCAATCCCTATTGAAATCCCAGCAGCCTCTTCTGCAGATATTAACAAGCTGATTCCAAAATGCAAAAAACGCAGAATAGCCAAAACTGTATTGAAAAAGAAGAACACAGCTGGAAAACTCACACTTCCTAATTTCAAAACTTACTACAAAGCTACAGTAAATAAGACAGTGTGGTACTGGCCTAAGGACAGACACAGAGACCAATGGAATAGAATTCAGAGCCCAGAATTAAACCTTCACATTTAGGGTTAACTGATTTCTGAAAAAGATGTAAAGACCATTCAACGGGGGAAAGAATAGGTTTCTAAAACAAATGGTGCTGGGGCAACTGGATATCCACATGCAAAGAATAAAGCTGGAACTCTGCCTCACACCATATACAAAGACTAACTCAAAATGAATCTAAGAAGTAAAATGTAAGAGTTTTAAACTGTGAAAGACCTAGAAGAAAACACTGGAGTAAATCCTTGTGACCTGGGATTAAGCAACAGTTTCATAGATATAACTCCAAAAGCACAAGCAACAAAAAATAGGTAAATTAGACTTCATGAAGATTAGAAACTTTTGTGCTTCAAAGGACGCCATCAAAAAAGTGAAAAGACAACCTGTAAAATGGGAGAAGATATTTGTAAAGCATGTGTCTGACAAGAGACTTGTATCCAGAATATATAAAGAACTCTTACAATTCAACAATTAAAAGACAAGCCAATTTTTAAAAATAGGCAAAGGATCTGAATAGACATTTCTCCAAAGAAGATACACAAATGGCCAATAAACACATGAAAAAATGTTCAACATCATTTGTCATTCGGACAGGAATGAAAAATGATGCAGTCACTTTGGAAAACAGCTTGGTAATCCCTCAAAAAGTTAAACATAAAATTACCATATGATCCAGCAATCCCACTCCTAAGTATATACCCAAGAGAAATAAAAGCATATCTACAAAAACTTGTACACATACGCTCATAACAGCATTATTCATACTAGTAAAAAAGTAGAAACAACCCAAATGTTTATCAGTGAAATATAAATAAATAAATAATAAATAAAATGTAGTGTATCCATACAATGGAATACTATCTGGCAATAAAAAGGAGTGAAGTACTAATAATACATGCCAAAACATGAATGAACCTTGAAAATAATTTACATGAAAGAAGCCAGTCACAAAATATATGACTCTATTTAGGTAAATGTAATAGAACAGGCAAATCCATAGAGAAAGAAAGTAGATTAGTGGTTGCCAGGGGCAAGGGGAATGGGGAGTGATTACTTATGGGTATGGAGTTTTTTTTAGGGGTGATGAAAATATTCTAAAATTAGACAGTGGTGATGGCTGCACAACTCTGTAAATATACTATAACTACTGAACTGTACACTTTAAAAGGGTGACTTTTGTGGTATGTGAATTAGATCTATTAGGCTGTTATTTATAAAAATACAATTATACCTGAACACTACTGTCTCAGAAGCCCACCTAGACTGTGGTCCAGTCTGTTCTGTCAGAGACTACCACCACTACATCTTCAACAGGCTTTGCATGTGGTTAGACACTGGGAAGCAAAGATATTCTTACCTCTTCTAAGTAAATGTTATCAAGGTCATACGGCGTTCTGACAGACTCTACCATCCAACTCTCAGGTGTGTTCAAGTTCAGAGTGAACAGAGGAGACTGTGGCATATCCAAAAATTTTGCTATTGGACCCTTAGCAAAGCTATTGTCTGAAGTAAAAGAAATCTCTGCTTCCAAGACATAACGGTAAAAGCTGAAATGGAAAAGAAAGATGTGAATTTTTTTTCAATGCAACCACAGTCCTTGAGTTTATACGCATCCACACAGGTAAACAACTGGCTTAAGACAAACTGGATTTGGAAGGGCTTCCTTCCAGACTGAGAAAAGTGTTTCCAAAACTACCTCTTGACCTAACTGTACGTCCTGTGGTTGTTGCAGACGGGAGAGGAGAGCAGGGGAGGTGGGGCTGGGAGGGGAGGTCCTTCCTTCCTGCCCTGTTGGGGGGTGGGGGGATGGGGGCAGCCACTGCTGGAGTCACAAGCATGTCCTGAGCACTTGCCTCCCCTTGGTGAAAGAAACTCACTTTCCTCTCTCTCAAAAACAAAGTCCTAAATGGTGGCTGAGTTCTCGGGCGCACCCTGAAAACACTGTATGCAATCATTTAAACACTGCTCTTATCCGAGGATAATGGTGAAAGCTGGAACCTTTCTGTCACTTTCAAACACGGCTTCAATTCACTCAGAATCTAACCTATAGAAGCCAGCACATTTGCAAGGTGGCAATTTACCACAGTCCCCAGATGTGCTACACTATTACTACTGACTGCTTTCCAGGTGACCTGTTTCACAAATGACCATTCCAAAGCTCAGAGAGTATGCAGATAAGCCTGCCTTCCTTTCAAGATACATGCAAATGAGCCACATACATTCCAACTTAGAAATGACTGCTCTTCTAAGAAGAAGAAGTATAGACAAGTGTCTTTCTACACCACAGCACATTTTAACATAAATTTAATAGCTACATTGATTCAAATGTTTTTAGAGAATTATGTAATTCTGACCAAAACAAAAAAAAAGGAAAGAAAACAAACCACAGGTGCAAGTGGCCTGGGTTAATTCCACTTTTTTTCTTTTTTTTTTTTAAATTTATTTTTGTCTGCATTGGGTCTTCATTGCTGCACGCCGGCTTTCTCTAGTTGCGGCGAGCGGGGGCTGCTCTTCCTTGCGGTGCTCAGGCTTCTCATTGCAGTGGCTTCTCTTGTTGCGGAGCACGGGCTCTAGGCACGCGGGCTCAGTAGTTGTGGCTCACAGGCTCTAGAGTGCAGGCTCAGTAGTTGCGGCACACGGGCTTAGCTGCTCCGCGGCATGTGGGATATTCCCGGACCAGGCCTCGAACCCGTGACCCCTGCGTTGGCAGACAGGTTCTTAACCACTGCGCCACCAGGGAAGTCCCTAATTCCACCTTTAAATGCTCCCACGCTCACACTAAGTTCTTCGAACTTTTGATCAGTTCTTAGAAATTTAGGAAAACTGAACTTCAAAATAAGTGATTTTTTTTCAAACATGAGGTCCATATATAAACCCATTTGATCCTTGACATTCAATTTCAGCTTTCAGATTGAGTGTGATTTTTTCCAGGGGTTGATTTCTTAACCAGTTCGTTTTACCTTTTTAAAGGCATGTCGGAAAGTTTAGATTGGCAGTTCATAAATACTCTTAGATTCATGTTGATCAGCTGAGTTAAAACCTAAAAGAGCAAACCAGATGACAAAACATAAAAATTTTCCCTACAAAGTGACTGATACTTGAGATACAATATCTACACTGTCTCTTCAGAAGTGTATCGACACTAAGTTAGGAGAGAGAACATTTCTTAATATCTCAAGCAAAAATACAAAGATAATAAATGTTATGAAGTCTGCACTGGGTAAATCCCTAGAAATCACAGCTCTAGTGCACAATCTAAATCACACATACATATCACGTGGACAAAAACATGGGAAATAGGTCATTGCAAATAACTGCTCCCCACATATGTGGGGAAGCAAGACAGGCAATAGATATAGCTGTCTACACAAGGAGGAGTTTAAAGGTTCATCAGTGCAGCTTACAGACTATCATAGGAAAAAACACATACAAATACCCACAAAAAAGGTTAACTGATTATACTTCAATAAAACTTAAAAAAAAAAAAAAACACAACTCAAAAAAAAATTGAGGCAACTATATCTTTGGCAGAGTTCTTTTAAAATTTTTTAAATTGCAATATCTTATATCTAAAAGACATTCTGCAGGGAATTCCCTGGTGGTCCAGTGGTTAGGACTTCGTGCTTTCATTGCCGAGGGCCCGGGTGCAATCCCTAGTCAGGGAACTAAGATCCCACAAGCCGTGCTATGCAGCCCAAAAAAAAAAGACACATTACAAAAAAAATGCTAGTTATAAGAAAGGAAAATGATAAAGCAGAATGCTTTTACCTTTTTTACTCTTCGCCAATATAAAGTATGGCAAAAATAAATTTAATTCAAAGACGTTTTGCTCTGAATAAAGATAATTTTTTTTCTTAATTACATGAAGTAATCAACCAAACTTGTGCCTACTTTCAGAGGTTATTAAGTTGTTTTCAGAGCCATTACTAATCTTTATGAAAACATCTGCTCTGCCCAAGATGCCCTGTAGCACTTTCCAATGCCCTTTAAAGATAACTAAGGGAAAACAATGCTCGCAGAGAATCTCAGGGTATGGGACCACTTCCGGTAAATACGATGTGACACAGATGACGGAAACTGCCTCTGCAGTTGTCCCTACCAAAAGCAACGGGGAAAGTCTCTGCGCTTCTCTGGTGACAGGGTCAACGACGGCCACGACATCAAAGTACGTCTCCCCTTCCTTTGGCCTCAGTTTAATTGCACTACAGAGATCAAAAAGATAAAACAATAATCTGGAGGCAAACAGGAAACAGTTGATTTCTTTGGGGGGGATGGAGTGGGGAGAGGACACATCCAACACAACCAATCAGCCCTCTTAACATTTCAAAAAAACTTTAGATCTAAAACAACAAGGTTACATGGTGGTCAACTATGTGATTACCTCTACCACAAAGTTTAAAAACCCTCTAAAAGCTTCTGATGTTTGTTTTTGACAGTTACATTATGCCAATTTTTATTTCTTGGCAAGAAGGTTATGAGGAGAGAAGAAATTGACTTTTTTAAATAGTAAAAGGAACATAAGAATATTACAAAAACTTGCAAAAGAGTGAAAAAGGAAATAAATAATCATAAAATCTCACCATCCCAACTCAACCACTTTGTGGCATATTTCTACATATTCTTCTTAAATGCCTATGTAAAGATGAGATGCACCTACAGGATATCAGCAATTTTATAATGATTTCATTCCTTCCCCCAAAAGTTTCTTATAAAGATTTTTCCATGTTGTTACACATCAATATCCTGAATAAGAAATAATCTTCGATTTACCAAGTGAACCTGCTGTCGTTTACTCAAGCTATTCCTTATTGCTGGACATTTACTTACTTACTTACTTATTTATTTTTAACACCTTCATTGGAGTATAATTGCTTTACAATGGTGTGTTAGTTTCTGCTGTATACCAAAGTGAATCAGCTATACGTATACATATATCCCCATATCTCCTCCCTCTTGCGTCTCCCACCCACCCTCCCTATTCCACCCCTCTAGGTGGACGCAAAGCACCGAGCTGATCTCCCTGTGCTACGCGGCTGCTTCCCACTAGCTATCTATTTTACATTTGGTAGTGTATATATGTCCATATTGCTGGACATTTAGATGCCTTTCAACCTGTAAAGAACTTCTCATATCCAGTTTTTTTCACACTTGGAAATTTCTTGAGAATTAACATAGTCCTAGACATGAGATTACTAAGTCATAATGACACAAATATTTCTGTGGCTAATATGTCTCATCAACCACATTTCCTGAAGAACTAAACAATTTTACAAGGCCAAGAAATGAACTTCACTACATCTTGTCAGCATTAAGTTATACAATTTTTCTGTCTGTTCTTAGTTAAGTGAAAAAGGACAACTCCTAGGATTTCTGGGGAGAACACGCATTTCCCCACATGTAATTTCTAGTTACATGGCCTCCTTCTAAAGCCACTTTGACTTAGGTGGCTTCAGAGAAGCAGGAGCCTCTGATACATTTTAAAAAGGAATAAACTTGAAAGGATTTAAAAATACATCCAATTTTCCCCAAACATTAATTGCTTAATCAATGCTTATCTTTGTTTACTCTGAGCACTATTTTAATGTGGTTTTGAAATTAATCACCACTTTTATGCAAAAACATTTACCCAAAGGGATGAAAACAAAAGTTCAAAACAGAACATAATAACTAATAAAACTGGGTAAACACAGTTTAAATGGGAATGAAGGTTATTTCAAATCTTAACTGTTTTGGAAATAACCATGAGAATAGCTTTGTGGCTGTACTGCAACACATGCTTTCAATTTGGTATTAATAATTCCAGCTACCAATAATTATTCCAATACATTTTTTTACTCTAACACAGCTGTTCTCAGAGTGTGGCTCCAGATTAGCAGCATCAGCTCTACCCAGGAATCTGTAAAAAAACAAACTGTCGGGCCCCAACCCAGACTTACTGAACCAGCAACTCTGGGGGTAGGTCCAGCAATCTGCATTTCAACAAACTCTCTAAGTAAAAGCCAAAGTATAAGAGCCACTGCCGTCAGATAACTTGGACCTCTGTGGTACTCTAGAATCTAGAAGGAAGAGTGCATTCGAGAACAGCATTATACAGACTCTCCCAAAGGAAACGAGAAGAGGGGTCCCAAACAGTCCTCTAGAGCACAGAGTGTGGGTCAGGCCCCTAAGCCTGGCTGGTTTGGGGTAGAGCTCTGTACGGCATACCCATGTCCTGAGCCAGTGCTCTAGGTGACCCACAACAGACATCCTCAGAAACTGACCCTGTAAGGTCTTTTAACCAACCCCGCATCTCTGCAGCAAAACAGAGGGCAAGACAAACACCAAGAAAAGAGGAATATTGGCGTGGAAATGGAGAACAATATAAACTGACAACACGATGTTTAAATATACTTGCTGTATTCATCAGAGAAAAGACCAGAATAAGGCTGAAAGTGACAGACACAGAAGCAACATTAGGGGAATCACCCACATTTTTGAGAGGTGAGTAGAGCAAATGTCAAGGAACGCAGCGCTTCGCCAATCTTAAGGTACGCAGGAGTCACCTGGGGGATCCTGTTACAATGAAGATTCTGATTTGGGAGGTCTGGGCTGCGGCCAGAGACTCTGCCTTTCCAACAAGCTCACAGACAGGGCCCTGTTCCATGGACCACACTTTCAGGGAAAGGGTATACATAACCAGTAATTCAGACTTCTTGTTTCTTGCGTAAATAAGAAACTTCTGACTTAAGTATAACAAACACTCATTTAACTAACACGACCCCAATAAAAATAACTTCTCTAATTGAAATTTGTATCATAATAGAATTTGTAATTAGGACATTTTAATTATATATGACTCATGGAGAAAACGATGTGCTAAATAGGGAAGAGGTCTTGCTCAGGTCTTGGCTATGATAGGCAAACAAGATGGCAGGTCAATTAGGAATGTTTCCTGTGGTAGTAACCAGACCATGTCACTTCCTGAAACCATACAGAGTAAAGAGAGGATGGTGCTAGGGGGCAAAATCCAACCAGGGTGATTATTAGCAAGGAGCCACAGCCAGTGAGAAAGGAGAAGATCTCCATTCTAGCCTGGAATCATCAGTTCAAATTTTATCCCCACAAGGACTGGCTGTGAGAAAGCACAGGTCAATTAAACCAAAGTCCAATTTACTCCAGACTAATTAAATCAGAATCATAGAGGAGCAGGATGCAGGCTTCTGCATCTAAAGCCTCCCTGGTGATCCTAAGGTGCAATCAGGATATACACCTTCCCGGATATATCAACTGTAGACATTCTTCCTCAAGACAAGTTAACCTTAAAATATAATCATGAGAGAACAACCCAGACTGTGGGATATTCCACAAGACAACTGGCCTGGACTCTTAAAAACGTCAATGTCATAAAAGACCAAAAAAACCCCAAGAACAAAAAAAACACCCCAAAACTGTTCTAGCTTAGAAGAGACTAGAGACACAACAACTGACTGCAATGTGTGATCTGGACCAAACAAGCAAACAGTTGTAAAAAGTCATTACTGGGCATCGGAGAAATTTGAAAATGGACCAGTATTACATAATATTACTTTATCAAGGTTAGACTGCTGAGGTATGCTTAACAGTACTATGGAGATACTCCCAGTACTCAGGAGATATATGCCGAAGAATTTAGGCATGATATATAATGACGTCTGCAACGTACTTTCAAATGGTTCCCCAAAACTGTGAGTGCATGTATGTCTGTATGCAAGCATATACTATACACACACACGGGTAACTGTGGCACAATGTCTACAACTGGTGAAGCCAGATTAAAGATATTTGGGTATTCACTATAATAGACTTTCAGCTATTCTCTAGGTTTGAAACTTTCCAAAATAAAAAACTGGAAAACAAAAGACAAGGACTTCCTTATAATGCTATACTTATTTTTGTTCTACTGAAAACAAGACACATTTCAATAAAAGATGAGACAAATGCTCTAACAACCTGTTTATTCTTTAATATCAGAAAATGACAACTGATCGGTTTCATTAAATGCTTTCTGTTTTCTTAAAGGGTATATTCAGAACTATTTCAGATTTATTTAGAAATAAATGTCAACTTCTATGCAACTGAAATCTGTTACATGAGTTTTATATACGAATATGAATATATATAAAAACCACATGCCAAATTTTCCATTCCTGTAAGAGCTTATATACACACTTTATATGGAAAAATAAAGGAGCTGAGGTAAAGGTAAATACGCACAAATTCAACATTGATTCTATACCTGTGTCTGTCTTCGAAAAACTGGTACTCGATTCTTGCATCTCCTTTTGGTTGAGCTGACAGGAGAGCATCCACCTTCATTACCAAGTCACTCGCCCTGAAAGACGTGGTTGGTGAAAATTTAGCATCTCTTTTACGGAAGGTTTTCCAATTGTTGCTGAACATAATATAATCACCCTAAGTACTGAATGCCAACAAGCTGGTCTAAAGAAAATACAAACTTTGTATCAACTGGCATGAGAAAAAAGTACAGATTTTGTCACTGTTAAGTTTTATAGCCCTGGGGTAGGTGCTGATTTTTCCATATGTGAAATGGAGATAATGCCTACTTTGCATGGCTCTTGTAAATACTGCACTGGTGAAACAGAGAAAATAAAGCACCTAGCTCAGGGCCTGGCCCATAACTCTCCCTCACCCTCTTCTAAATAACTTTATTACTTTTTATGATGATTAGAGTAATAATTTACCAAAAAAACATTCAGGAAAAAAATATAAGGAGAAAATGGAGATACACACAATAATAGCAAATTCAAGAAATAAGTATTGATAACATTTTAGTTCACCATTCTTCCATATTTTAAAATATATATATCTACACACACAAAAGTGGTACTATATTATTTGGTAACCTGATTTTTCATTTAATAATATATCATAAACATTTTGTTGGATAATAAGTATAGGGGTACATCAATATTTTCAATGACTGCATAATATTATATTTATGGATACATCATAATCTATTTCACTATTACAATCAACATCACGGTAAACAACTTAGAAAAGCATTTCCGCTTTCCCGGCCCCTCCTAACTTGATTTCTAACCAAGGAAGATCTTGAACTAAATCATGAGACTGAAAAAAATGCTCTAATCTGTTGAATTGAGGACTAAATTCTAAGAATGCTGAAATATATTTGAATATATTCGTGAATATATTTGAACTGGAATCAAGCCTATGTATAGGCTTGACGTATCTCTCATCGAACCAAACAACTGTATCAAATTACATCTTTTGGTACGTCTCAGTACTAACTCTGAATACATATGAAACAGGCCATTCGCTTCCTGTGAGGTGTCAACACTGCCACAAAATACGTCAAGGGATACTTGGTTCTGCGGACTGGGACGGGCACTATGGTCACAGAGCCCGCAGGTGAGCTTCGGACGGCTGAGCACGGCCTCCCGGCTGCAGGCCTGGGTCACGCGTGAAAGCTGTGGCTGGCACGCACGACCAAGGTGGAGCGGCCCTGGCACTAACGAAAACCCGAGGCAAGCAAGGTCACTCTGAGAACCCTAACAGTTTTAGCATCAATCTTCTGGCAGCCCCATGACTACCTTATTTCCCTAAATTCAACCAGGACAGACCCAGAGCCATCTCTGGTTGGTAAAAGGCAAGTCTTCTGTGCATAGCCTGGCAACTATATCGTCCACAAGGACTCCCAGGGGCCCCCCCAAAGCCTCCACAGAGACAGGGAGTGGTCCAAGGGACACCACACCAAACCTATGCCTATGACACAGTGGCTTCAAATCAGGGGGTACCTCCTGGTCTGCATCAGGGAAGTGTTTCCTAGGCTAAAACAAGGGGCATCACTCAACAACCAATGAGGTGGAAGGAAACCTCTTTATCTGTAGCCCCAGTTTGGGTGAGTTGAAAAAAGATTCCTTTCCGTATCACACAAAACTTGGCAAAGAGACTACTTTCGCAGCTATCAAAGTCAACACTTCACTAAGACACGCATCTTGAACTCTGCAGCATCATGGTGTATGAAATAGATGAAGAAATAAAACAGAAGAACTTTAAAATTCTATATCCTCAAACGATGCATCAAAGAACACTATCAAGAGAGTGAAAAGTCAACCCATGGAGTGGGAAAAAATATCTGCATATCATACAGCTATAAGGATTGATATCCAGAATATAAATGAACTCCTACAACTCAACAACAAAATAAATAATTAAAAATGAGCAACAGACTTGGATAATGTTTTCCCACAGATATACAAATGGTCAATAAGCACACAAAAAGATGCTCAACATCACTAATCATTAGGGAAGTACAAATCAAACCACAAGGAGATACCACTTCACACCCATTGGAATGGATATTATCAAAAGAACAGAAAATAGTAAGTCTTGGTGAGGATGTGGAGAAATTAGAACCCTTATGCATGACTGATGGGAAAGTAAAATGGTACTGCCTCCGTGGAAAAAGGTATAATGATTCCTCAAAAACTAAACATAACCATACATCCTCCAGCTACACATTCATTTGATATTTAATGCAGAAACCATGTGAATATGACTATGAGCTTTGGTTACACAGCAGGTACACAGACCAGTCAAATATTTATTTTTTTCCATTGAGAAATAACTCATTAAAATATAAAAGCTAATAATAACACTGAAAGAATTAAAATAACAATAAAGAACAAACAATAACCAACTCATCATCACTTTTGGAATATGCAAGAAAAAAAACTCATTATTCCATACTAGCAAATAAAGAAAAAGAAACATTTAACTTGTTTTTTTTTTTCCTGAACAAAATAAAACTGAAGGGTAATTAAAGAGATAATGAGGGAAAGTATTTCTTTACATAAGTACTCCAAGGAAATAATTAAAATCACCTCTCTACTTCTTCATGTTTGAAATTTTCCACAATCAAAAGTTAAAAAAAAAAAGAATCAAAATGGAGAGAACTAATCCAGCTCTTTAAACAGCTGGCTACAAAATAAATTAACTCGTTTCAACAGAAGTATAAATAAACACTTGAAGAACATTATTATATTTTAAAGCTGGAGATAAAACATCTTGGAATAGGTAGCATGAGGAAAGTCCAATTAATGTAGCCCCTGTGACATGAACCGATTCATTTCTTCTATGGCACAACTTACACATCTTCTTCTACCCGAAGCTGTTGAATATGAGATTTGATTTTCTGTCCTGAAGTTTTTAAGATGGTATTTTCTAGGAGGTG
Source organism: Eschrichtius robustus (assembly GCF_028021215.1). Lineage (NCBI taxonomy): Eukaryota > Metazoa > Chordata > Mammalia > Artiodactyla > Eschrichtiidae > Eschrichtius > Eschrichtius robustus. Next base: position 137,230,243 of record NC_090828.1, on the reverse strand, counting down.
GAAATCATCTTGATTAAAGAGTTCACTGTCCTCCAGTGGCCCAATGATCTGTGAAGAAGAGCAGGGTGGTCAGTGCTGGAATCAGAGGGCTGCAGAGAAGTCCTTGGTTGTCCTTAGGCTACCTTACAAACCAAATCACTTTGCAGACCCGAAACACGTTTACATCTAAGTCAAATCAATGAAAAAAGTGAAAATAAAACCCAAATCAACTCATACAGTTATTCACTTATCAATTCCTCAACTACACAGAGTGTATGTAGACTTGAATACTTTTTTTACAGTAAGCAAACTCTGAAATAAAATAGCAGTATCATTTTCATTAATTCTCACTGAATAGAAATAAGAAAGCCAAAATAGAAATGTAGTGGTAGATATCAGAGATTTCACCCTAAGGGCTAAGAGTTTAAAGGTTGGTATGTCCGCCATAGTCTCATTTCCGTGGCTGCAGATATTTATGAAATAGTCTAAGCATAAACCAATTAAGTTCATATAGACTGCACAAACCATAAACATGGTCCCCACATGGGAAGAATACTTTATGAATCACAGGTCTTATGGATTTGGGTTCTGAGAACCACCACACTCTCACCGCCTTACACAATCGCAGGACAAAATTAAACAGGAGGAAGGTTTCACATAAGGACGTTTCTGTCAAAATGAGCAAACTTCCTTTAAAACAAGGGAGCAGAAATGATCATCAGCGCTGCACAAGCCCTAATCACCTTGGGAAAAAGTGGCTCTGCTTGAAGAGCTTACTAGCTTCAGAGGAGAATGCGGCCAAGACTGTTCACTGATCTAATTTGAAGTCAACCTTGTCTCAGGACAAAGTTCTCACCCTTCCATTGCTGATCACTGCCCTCTGTCCCTTCTTCAGCTTCAGAACATCCCTGCAGTACATGGCATGAGACAAAATGAAATCCATTTTGGAAGACTCAAAGACCTCTTTAAAAAGACTGAAATCCATGCCCTAGGAAAGTAATTGTTATTAAGGAAAAGTAATTGTTATTAAGAAAACCATAAAAATGAATAATCATACGAATAAATCATAAAATGCTCTTTTAGTGGAATGTAGTGACTAATTTTAGTAATTAACACTACGATGTCTCCCGTTCCCCACTCTCCCTCCCATTTTTTCCCAACCTCCCACTTATCAAGTAATGCTTATTTCCTTTTCCTGTTCCTTTCCGTAATCGTTCAATTGGCAAACTATAATTCATGATACCTTTATTCTGCATTTTAAAATCTTGCTAATTTCAAGTAAGAGTCTTTTTTCTAACTGAAATATCAAGTACATTCATCATTTTATAAGAAATCTTAAAACTACAAAACAGTCAAAAGTATGTAACATAAATTAATAAAATGGGCTTATATTGGAAATACATCAAGAACACATAAGCCTCTAACTCATTAAGTAGCTTAAATCTCTATAAACAATTATTTTTCTTTGTTCTACAAACAAATCAAATATTATCTGTCTTTTAAAAACTTACAGAACCAATGGCTTTGTGCTTAAAACATATATAAGCTTATATCATGCACATCTTGAAGCCTAGCAAGCTTAAAAGTAATAAAGGGAATATGGCAGAATTGTTATTTCTTGGACCAAGAATTTAAAAAAATTTTTTTTAATTTAAAAAATTAAAAAAAAAATTTTTTTTGGAAAAAAAAATGCTACCTATTCCAATTAAAAAAAAAAAATCAAAAAAAAAAAAATCATCTGAGCTCAGAACTACAATCACAAATCCTGATCATCAACAGGAACAGGACACATCAGCCCATGGGAATGAACTTCTGAAATAACAATACAAGGCAGCCTCATGCCACACACAGACTTACCCCAACGGAGAACTCCTCAATGTCAGCTCCTGCAGCCAGGGCCTCTGCAGTCTCCTCCTTGGCCATTTTTGTAATGAAGTTCTTAGCAGAGTTGGAGGTCTGTGTTTGGAGAGCTGCCCAGATTGCTCTGGAGACCTGAGTTTTCTCATAACTTATATCTTCACTAGGATTATTGATCATGCTTACTCTAACATTGTTACTGGATTTCTATTTACAAAAAGGGAAATAAGAGTTATATGGTAGATGTCTTGAATTTAAAAAGCAGCATTAACATCAGTCATATCCCATAAGTAGCAAATAACACTTAAGTCTTTGGTAGTTCTCCTCTGCATACAGAGTAAAATTAAAATGCTATAATCAGGTATTCAAACCCCCACATGAATTGGCCCCCAGCCTACCTTTCCAACTTCATTTCTTACCATCCCTGTAAATACAGCATACATTACAGACCGTCAGAGTCCTGTATTTCCCCAACACATTTTGCGTTCTTCTAATGCATGTTGTGCCTCACATTGGTATGTGAACCCCAGCTACACCCATCTTCATTTCCTTAAGTCCCAACCCTCTTGAAGGGCTCTGCTCAGACCCTTCATTCACATGGCCTTTCCAGATTTCTAGTAAAAATTAATCTCTCCTTGGGTCAAAAGTCAAGAATCCATGTGAGAGAAGTTTATCTGGGGCCCACAAAACCAAAAAAAGGCCATAAGCAACAGAAATTCATATTCATGTGTATCTAAAGACATGTACAAGAGTATTCACTGCAGCATTCTTCTAGCCCCAATCTAGAAACAACCCAACTGTCCATCAAACAGACTAAACAAACAAAACATTGTGGTAGAGCCATATGATACAATACTGCACAATGAAAAAGAACTAACTACCACTACCTGTAATATCAGGGGTAAATCTCCAAAATGTTGAGTAAAGAAACCAAACACAAACAAATACGTATTATAAGAGTCCATTTAACTAAAGTAAAAAGCAGGCAAACCTCGGATGTGAGAAGAGGGACAGGGGAGGGCTAGTGATGCGGCCACAGGCAGGGGCGTGCTTTCAGGACTTCGGTAATTCTGTTTCTGTACCTGTGTGGTGGTCATATGGGTGTGTTCGCTCTGTGACACTACATCCTATTGATTTGTGCATGTCTTTTGAACCTATATTTTACTTCAATTACTCCCTCCCTGTTCTCCCACTTTTCACCACTTGAGCATTTGTCAATTTGAGTTAGAGTGCGTTATACGTACATCGTCCTTCACTTGGACTACTCCTGACACAACTGACCACACCATCTAGACTGTTCCCTTAGACAATAAAGGCACTCAGTGAAGCTGAAATCACCTGGATATTTCAGTAAGCCTCCTTGGGACGCAGAGTGGCAAGGGGACACAGGAGGGGTGTGAAACTTGGATGAAGATCCAATCTGAAACCGCTCAGGAAAAGGAAATGTAACATCTCTCTCTCTGACAATGACAATCTCTAGAAGGGTTGATTATTTTTCAGCCGTTCACCACTGCCCATTCACTCCATTTCTACGGTTTATATGCTGCACAGCTTTCAGACCACCCGTATGTGCATCCCTCTGCATGCCTACACCTACTTCTATTATACACGTGCTAATGTGCCTCCGTGGTATTTCTCCCATATCTGGACCTCTCTCAATATAAGGACGCTGTCTCTCCCATACAATATACAACACAAACTCTGCAGCATCTCTGCAGCAAGAACATGAATAGTCATACAATAAAAACTTGTCTATGATGACGATCTTATTATTTTTTCCTCTAAAAGAATCTATTCCTGGGACTTCCCTGGCGGTCCAGTGGTTAGGACTCTGTGCTGCCACTGCAGGGAGCCCGGGTTCAATCCCTGGTCAGGGAACTAAGATCCTGCAAGCTGCACGCCACAGCCAAAAAAAAAAAATCTATTCCCTTACATAAAGCCAGAATATTGCAGTCTTCTCTGTTTTCTCACTAGCTTCCAGACCTCTGAAAAAACAATGCTTCTTTCCCTCAAGCACCAAAAAAGCAGGATCCAGCCTCCCCACCAGAACATTATCAGTACACATATGCCCATGAAGATAACTGCAGCCTCAAACAAAGATACAGAATGAAGTCGTAGATACTTGCCTGGTGTTTAATAGCATCATACAATAATTGCCTTCCAGGAGGGCTATCAAAATCCCCAACAATCCAAAAAGTTACTGGCCTAATAAAAGAATCATCTAAAGAAAAACAAAAACAACATATTGAGTGGGAGGGGAAAAAGCACATCCTATGCTTCAATGTTGCTATTAAGCCAAGTAAATTCTGAAAACCATGCAAAAAATAAGAAAATGACAAGCTTAATAAAGATACAAAGCAAAAGTATTGAAACTTTGGTCTAGAATGAAAGCAGGGTAACCTTCCACGTGGCTTAATTAAAAACTAAGAACATGCACTTATTAATTCTATTTTGATTTGGGTATCTGTTAGCATGTAAAATGAAAAAGAGTCTTTGAACGTGTGGATAACATATTATAGTCTTTAATCATATTCATTTATTAACTTTCTGAAATATAATTCTTGGCAAACATTTACACACAGAATTTATCTGCATTGATAAATTATCTGTTACCCACAGGTTACAGAGACATCCCAGTAAAGTGTCAATAAATTCTGAATTACAGTGGTGCCTGAAACCACATAAGATAATTAATTAACAAAAGGAATAGAACATTCTGAAATTTAAAGTTACCATAGATTTCCTTGGAGGACATTCCTGGACAAAAGTAAAGGAAAAAGAGTAGAAGAAAAGAAAATGTCATTTCTCTAATTAATGCCAACTGTAAGAGTCAAATTTTAAATAATGCCCAACATCACCTATGCTTCTTTTTGCTCCTTAGTCCCACTAGGGTTACAGCACTGTTCCAGGACCCCTCAGAACCAACTTCTTTGAGGAAACAAATGGAGCAATTGCCTGTACTTAAACATACATCTGGGAAACCAGAAATTCTCTCTGGGAGAAGACCACAGTGGATAAAAATAGCTGCCTTAGGGACTTCCCTGGTGGTCCAGTGGTTAAGACTCTACGCTCCCAATGCAGGGGACACGGGTTTGATCCCTGGTCAGGGAACTAAGATCCCACATGCCACATGGCGCAGCCAAAAAAAAAAAAAAAAAATAGCTGCCTTACATGACAGTCAGTGCTCTGAAAGGGTAATAAGTGTGACCAGAGGGGAAAAGCACCCGTCTGCCATTAAGAGGATGTCATTTTACACAATTTTAATCTGAATAAATAACTCTGCATCAAAATCAGTTTAAAAACATGCACAAGGATTTCTTGTACCAAGAAATTTGATCTTACAAATCCTAAAAACATTTAACCCAATACTGTCATTGAAGAGACAAGTCAAACCAATTTTCAATCCATTAACCCATTTTTACATCATAATTCTTTTTCTATTTTGAACCATGAAAACATTTTTCCTTTTACCTTTAATGTCTAATATAAAATTTATAAAGACAACATCTGAATTTTCAAATATATATAAAAAATTAAATTTTAAAGATATTTTCTAGACTCAAGTAATTATACAAAATAATAAAAGAAATTATGGAATCTCTTTCCCAACAGACACTAAAAATTAAGGTTTTTGTAAATACTAAAAAAAAGGAAAAACAAGTTGAATCCAAGGTAAGCCTAAAAGGTATTACCTTTCTTGGTCAGATAATTCATACTATTGGCTATAGCGGCAGTCCTGCCTTGGGAATCCAAGACAGTAAATCTAGCATAATCATCCACAAAAAAGTTATCTGAAAGAAAAATTAGATTTATAATTAGTATGCCTAAATTCAATCTAATGTAAATATTCAATTGATAATCTCATTTGACCATAATATACATTTTAATAAAATGCATGAGCGAAATACATTGTTTCACGTTTATTGAACAAGTTCACAACATGACCCACCCCATTAATCACATTTTAAGACACAAATAGAAAATGTACATCTCACACATAACTCTCAGATATGTGTTTGTCAGTTTGATGGTTTAAATTTATTCTATTCCCACTCTTTTCACTTTATACCTACAGGATGATCTTTTAAAGAGACCCCCTTAACTTCATCTCTCCTTTCCATAGTCCATCCCCATAGTAAACTCTTCCCTATCCTATTTGGGGGTAAGAGGGGATGCATGGGAGAGAAAATATTTTTAAAAACTCTTGTTTTAGTTATTTCACATCTATCAAAGTAACATTTTTAACCTTAACAGAAACAAAAGGTCATTTTCAGATATGTATCTTTTCCGATCAGTGCCTATGGGCAATGCTCTTATTAATCATTTCCCCCTCAGATAACTCTTGCTAAAATTCCAGTTTCATCAAGTCACTCCCTTGCTCTCAATACTTTGTAATTTCTTCCTACCTACAAACTGGTCCCCAGCCTGGTATCATAAACCCCTTCTCCAACTCTGGCAATCTTCCCAGGCCTTTGCATTATTTACTCCCCAATACAAATGCCCCGTTTCTTGCAATGTCCTCCAAGCACATCTTGATTGCCCACCTCCCATGTATTTGCCTGTCCACCCACTCACCCATCTATCCTTTCATTCAACAAAGCACACCAAGGGCCTACTATCTGTTCAGTCAATAGTCTAGGCAAAGGTAAGCAATGGTAAGTAAGACAGACACCGCCCATGACTTCATGTAGCAGAGGGGAGGAAGCACCATGGCCTTAAAACTGAGTCGCCGGACAGCAAAGGCCAAGAGCAGCATCGATGATGGAGCTATGACAACTGGGTTAGGAGGATGCCAGCTGCTCTTTCACTGGGGGCTCCAAAATGCTCACCAAGCAAACTGCATCCTTGCCACTGCGGACTAGCATCGCTTCACAGCTGAGGGCTGTAACGCTCAGTGGAGAACGATACCCCCAAACACAACTATTTTCATGGTCCTTATTCATGAGTACTCCAAAGATAACTCTTTGTAATTTAATTTAAAATGATGGAAACAACAAAAACTCAGGACAAAATTCATAATACTGCTTGCCTTGCTCTACTAATACTTCTGGTAAAAAGCACTTTCTTACTACTTTCTTTTTCAAATATAAGCATACATGTGCATTTCTCCTCTGCCTATATTTAAACATTTTCTTCTGCCTGAAAGGAAAGGAATTTAGTTTCAAGTAGAATAGGGGTAGTTGCAATAAAGTAACAACCATAAACAGACCTATACATTCACTGTATTCAACTACAACAACAAATACACTTGGTTTTGACTTCACCATTACACATATCCTTTCTTCCCCAGCGAGATTTTCTGAGCAAGTGGTGACTCTACTGTATTTCCAGCAGTTTGTTAAAGTGGCCTTAAGAGTCTCCAGGGAAAGCAAAAGGAACAAATTATACCTGGGCTTAACCTCTTAAAAAAGGTATTCTTGTGGAAACAACCTAAATACTCATCAACTGAGGAACAGATAAGCAAAGTGTGGCCTATCTATACTATGGAATATGAAGCAGTCATAAAAAGGAATGAAGTCCTCCAGAACTGTCAGACAATGAAGTTATATTTATGTTTGTGATTTATGATATTTATTACCTGAAAAAAAAGAAAAAGGAATGAAGTTCTGAGACAGGCTACGACATGGATGAACCTTAAAAACTTTATGCTAAGTGAAAGAAGCCAGTCACAAAAAACTTCCAATTACATGAAATATCCAGAACAGAAAAATCCATAGAAACAGAAACTTAATTAGTGGCTGCTGAAGGACAGGAGAAGGGGGAAATGGAGAGTGACTACATCATTTCTTTTGGGGGGGGTGATAATGTTCTAAAGTCAGTGTGATGCTCACCCAACTCTGCGAGCATACTAAAAACTGTGCACTTTACAACTGTGCACTTTGAAAGGCTGAGTTTTACGGCATGTACACCAGGGGTCGCCAATCCCTGGGCCATGGACCGGTACCGGTCCATGGCCTGTTAGGAACCGGGCCGCACAACAGGAGGTGAGCGGCAGGTGAGTGAGCGAAGTTTCATCTGTATTTACAGCCGCTCCCCATCACTCGCATTACCGCCTGAGTTCCGCCTCATGTCAGATCAGCGGTGGCATTAGATTCTCATAGGAGCGCGAACCCTACTGTGAACTGCGCATGCGAGGGATGTAGGTCGCGCACTCCTCATGAGAATCTGATGCCTGATGATCTGAGGTGGAGCTGAGGCGGTGATGCTAGCGCTGGGGAGCGGCTGCAAATGCAGGTCATCATTAGCAGAGAGGTTTGACTGCACAGAGACCATAAAAAATCAACTGCTTGCAGACTCATATCGAAACCCTATCAGTGAGTGGCAAGTGACAATTAAGTGGCAAGTGACAATTAAGAGACCATAATAAATCAACTGCTTGCAGACTCATATCGAAACCCTATCAGTGAGTGGCAAGTGACAATTAAGCTGCATCTGGTGGCAGGCTTTATAGTGGCAAGTGAGTTGATGTACTTCAACTGTACAGCTGCATCTGGTGGCAGGCTTTAAGTCAGAATCCAACACTTATTTCAGTCCGTGCGTAGCCCAACCCACACCTGAGCCCCAAGCTCAGGGCTCCCACTGATTCTGCATTATGGTGAGTTGTATAATTATTTCATTATATATTACAATGTAATAATAATAGAAATAAAGTGCATAATAAACGTAATGCACCTGAAATTGTCTTCCACGAAACTGGTCCCTGGTGCCAAAAAGGTTGAGGACCGCTGATGTACACTATTTCTCAATGAAGCTTTATTTGTTAAAAAGGCATTCTTAAGTTCTCGGAGTATAGCTACCTGAGCTATTTGTCGACATTATCACTGACTGACTGCATAATGAGGAAGAAGATAGCTGCTTAAGAGCTTTAGGACTGTAAGAAAGTCAACAATCTAGGTCCACTCTTACCATCTACTGCCTACGTTTAGTTGGCATTTAAAAGGCACTGAATATCTTTCAAAGTTTACAAAGATTTATCCAGGAAGAATTTCTCTCCTTTTGGAGGAAACTCTTGTGAATTTAGAAGCTCATATAATGAACTCAAGGTGAACGAAACTGCGTCACAATCTTGGGTTATCAGAAATTCTGAACATTACAATCCAATAAATGCAAACATTCTGAAAGACAAATCAAAAAGGCCCAAAATTGTTCCTGAAATACTCCTTACTGGTTGCTGTTAAATCCAGGTATTCTCGCTCAGCTGTCAAAATCCTAGAGTTGATTCGTGGAACAACATTTGGCTGATTCATGATATATTCTACCACATCTTGATCATGGGACAGTTCACCCTAGAGGAAAAAAAAAAGAAAACAGGGTGTGGGTGAGATGCACATTAAACAAATATGATCAATAATAATTTATTAGGACCTAAAAAATCATTAACTTTATAGTATCTTCTTATGTACTGGTAACAGCTAAAAATAAAAGTTACCACGTTATAGGTTCCTGTCATTGCCAAGCAAGGCACTTTATGTACAGTATCTCTAATCCGTTCAACAATGTGAGGAAGATGTGGTACAGAAAGGTTAAATAACTTACTCAAAGTCACAGAGCTAATGAGAAGTGAATATGAAACGCAAACCCATGTTTATTTGATCTCACCACAGAAACAAGCAAGCTCTAGAAATTAGTTGAAGAGTTAATACAAGCAAAAATCCATCCTGAGATCTACTCACAGTTAGCTTCTCTCTAAAGAAGAAAGCCAAATTACTTCTCTCAGGCAGTTAATATACTTTGTAAAAAAAAAAAAAAAAAAATCACCCCTTTTTCAATCTCAGGCATCCAAGTAATCCTACATTTCCATAGTCACAATTACACTGGGGGAGAAGAAATCATTAATTAAAGAATTAATTAAAGAATCATTAATTCTTCCCTTTATACTTCTCATATTATAGAAATACTTGTACTGCATGAGGGTGATCTAATGTAAATGGCTGTGGAAACTTGCAAGTTTTTCACACTTAATATATTTCATATAAAACGATATTTCAACATAATTTTCAGGGGGAATAGATGTGAATCAAATATACACAATCAAGTCTTAAAAATTCCACTCAGGCATCTTCTGTGGCTACTTATCTCAAGAGCAATAACTCACAAATTCTCAATCTATAAGCCAATAATGAGCATATGCACCAACCACATAATTCAAAAGACTTACAAAGGTAATTGATGACTTGCTATAGATGTAAGCTCATGTATAAAACTTTGGTCTCTATCATAAACCTGAACTGATTCCAATAAAAAGCCTAACTCAAGGAGGCAATCTGGCAAATCTATCAAAATTTTACATGTACATACCTTTTAATGCAGCTCAGCTACACACATATACACACGCACACACAGTGGTTGTTTGCAGAAAGAAAAGATGAATGGCAGGGGAAGAGGAATGAATAAGTGACAGTTTCTCTTCATTTATACCTCTATACACATTTTGAATCTCACACTATCTGCATATCATATGCTTTTATATATAGTGAATTTAGTGCAAAATTTAAAATGTACATTATTACCCTTTGACACAATTCCAATAATTGTATTTCTCAAAAAATTATAAAGTACAAAGATATACATATTAGAAGATTCACTGAGCATTATTTATAAAAGTGTACATCTACAAGCAACGTCCAACATTAAGGGATAAAATAAATGATTGTTCATTCTTAAAAAGGAATAGCAGCAATCTAAAAGTTTTAAGACAGAGTTGTTATGTTCAGAAATGCAGTGCTAAGATATATTCAATTAGAAAAGTAAGCTAAAAAGCTGAAAAATGCACATATACATATATATAAATCAATATACATAGAGACACACAGAAATATTTCTCTAGGGATGAGGGTAAGAACTTTCATTTTTACATTATACAATTTAGTATTTCCCAAATTTAGTATTTTCTAAATATGTGTGGAAGCACATATAACTTTTGTCATAATATTTAAATTCTTATCTAGCCAAACCCATTCATTTCATGTTTCATTCCTGGAGCTCCATGAAGAACAAATTCCTTAACAAAACTACTGGGACCTATTCTTATTCATGAGGAGACATGCAACCAAATTTGTCCAACATTTTTTTGTGTGTGTATAAATGCATTAACAGTCAGCACAAGAAATAGCTTCTTTCAAAAATACTGCTTGTTTTTTTTTTTAAACAAATGATGCTAGGAAAATTGGACATCCACATGCAAAAGAATAAAGTGAGCCCATTACCTCACAGCACACACAAAAACTAACTCAAAATATATCAAAGACATCAACATAAGAGCTAAAGTATGAAACTTTTAGAAGAAAACATTAGGGAAAATCTTCATGACACTGAATTTGACTATGATTTTTCTGATATGACACCAAAATCACAGGCAACAAAAAGAAAAAAGAGGTAAATAGGACTTCATCAAAAACTAATTTTAATACTTTAATATTAATATTTAAAATATTATGACAAAAGTTATTTGTGCTTATACACATATTTAGAAAATACTAAACTTTGGATATTAAATTGTATAAAGTAAAAATGAAAGTTCTTCCCCTCATTCCAATCTCTAGAGGAATATTTCTGTGGTCTCCATGTATATTGATTTTATTTTTTTTTTAATTTTTTGGCCATGCCACGCAGCATGCGGGATCTTAGTTCCCCGACCAAGGATTGAACCCACGCCCCCTGCAGTGGAAGCTCAGAGTCTTATCCACTGGACCGCCAGGGAAGTCCCATATTGATTTATACATAGGTATATGTGCATTTTTCAGCCTACGTTTCTAATTGAATATACCTTAGCTCTGCATTTCTGAACATAATAACTCTATCTCAATACTTTTAGAATGCTGCATAATATTCCTTTTTACAAATGAACAGTAACATTTATTTCATCCTCTAATGTTGGACGTTACTTGTAGAAACTTTTGTGAATCAAAGGACACCATCAAGAAAGTGAAAAGAGAACTGACAGAATGGAAGAAAATATTTGCAAATCATATGTCTGATAAGGGATAAATATCCAAAATATATAAAGAACTCCTACACTTCAACATCAATTAAAAACAAACCCATTTTGAAAATGGGCAAAGGACCCGAACAGACATTTCTCCAAAGAAGATATACAAATGGCTAATAAGCACCTGAAAAGATGTTCGTTCAGTCTCATTAGTCCTTAGGGAATTGCAAATCAAAACCATAATGGGATACCACTTCACACCAACCAGAATGGCTATAATCAAAATGACAGAAACTAAGAGGTGTTGGTGAGGATGGGCTATGAAAAACACTTTGGTGGTTCCTCAAAATGTTAAACACAGACTTACTGTATGATCCAACAATTCCACTTCTAGGTATACATCAAAAAGAATTGAAAGCAAGGACTTGAGCAGATAATTGTACACCAATGTTCACAGCAGCATTATTCACAATAGCCAAAAGGGGGAAACAACCCAAATGTCCATCAACATTTGGATGAATAAACCAAACGTGGTATATACATCATTTAATCTTAACAGGAAGGAAATTCTGATACATGCTGCAACATGTATGAACCTTAAAATAAGCAAAACACAAAAGTGGCAAACACTGTATGACGCCACTTATATGAAATACCTGGAATAGGCAAACGCATAGACACAGAAAGTAGAATAGTCTAATTGCAGTAGGAAAAGTTACCTTTATGACATTTTAACTTACCCTATCACTATCTACTTGTCCCCAGCTATGCAGGAGCCTTGAAAACCAACAGCCCTGCAATAAAGGTGAAAACCAGCAGACTAGGAAAGTCCCCAGGCATTCTCTTTTATTGAGCGGAATCAGTGCCAAGTGCCTTTTTCCTGGAGGTGTTCCTCAAAAACAATCAGGAGTAACTGTTTAATGTCTCAGTTGTTTGGTGACAGCAGTTGGGTTAACATAAAGCTGGCCAAAAAGAGCAGAAGAAAAAGCTAGGGAATGAGATGTCTATGAGGGATTTTGAAAAGTTCTCATATTCCTTGGAATCTAAAAGGCCACGTGCATGGTGGCCAGGGGTGTGTATACGCCCAGGAAAAATCTTTGAAGGCCCTAAACTCTTGGCTCTAACTAACCTTGACACTCGAGCAACCAAGAACTGAAGAGGCTAAGGCAGAGTTGTAAACTGCCTGGCTGAGCGCCGAAGGCATACTCCAGCATGTACACAGACACACTTGGGAAAAACTGGGACACTTTCTTGGATTCATGCATTTAAGAAAATCTCTGTTTATTCATTAGTCGACCAATAAGCTAACAAACAGAGACTTAAGAGGCTACATGCGATAAAGAACACAGACTTTAAAGAATCAATACAGTAAACTCACTAAACAAACAACAGCTGCAACAACAAACCTTGGTAGGGCAAAGACCCTGATTTATGAAGGTGCCACATTACATTAATTAAAACGTCCAGTTATCAACAAATTTTAAAGACATGCAAAGAAACAAAAGTGTGACCCATAATCAGGAAAAGCAGCAGTTTAGTACATACTGTTCCCAAGACAGTCCAAGCATTGGACTTAATACACAAAGTTTTAAAATCAGCTATTTAAATATATGCAAAGAACTAAAGGAAATTCTATCTAGCAAACTAAAGGTAAGTTTGAGACTCGTGTCTCACCAAATAGACAATATCAATAAAAAGAAAAATTATGGAAAAGAACCAAATAGAAAAACTGGAGTTAAAAAATATAAAAACTGAAATGAAATATTCACTAGAAGGACTCAGCAGAATATTTCAGCTGACAGTAAAAAGAATCAGTGAACTTTAAGATACACCAACTGAGATTACCCAGTGTAAGGAACAGAAAAAAGAAACCTGTGGGACAGTAAACAGTATCAATATATGTATACATCAAGAAGGAGGAGAGGGAAAGAAAGGACAGTGTGTAATAAAGAATTTGGCTAGCTCCCTGGTTCCTGGAAGGTAACCTCTTAATCCTGAAATTTCCTGAATGATAGGAGTGGTGTCTTTGTTATTTATGCAGGGCCCCTCAGACCACACCTGATAGTTTATACTAAAGAGGTGATTGTGGTGGTGGGCCCTCAGGTAGTTTATGCTAACAAGATGACTCAGAATGCAGGCTGCCTAGGCCAGAAAGACAAATCATGTGTTTAGAGGATTGGTGTTTTGAGCAGCATGACCTGCAGAAATAGGAGGGGGGCTAGAGACTGAGTTTAGTCACATGCCCAACGATTCAATCAACAGTGGCTATGCAGGGACTTCCCTGGTGGCTCAGTGGTTAAGAATCCGCCTGCCAGGGACTTCCCTGGTGGCGCAGTGGTTAAGAATCCACCTGCCAATGCAGGGGACACGGGTTCGATCCCTGGTCCGGGAAGATCCCACATGCCGCAGAGCAACTAAGCCCGCGCACCACAACTACTGAGCTCGTGTGCCACAACTACTAAAGCCCACTCGCCTAGAGCCCGTGTTCCGCAACGAGACGCCACTGAAATGAGAAGACCGTGCACCGCGACAAAGAGTAGCCCCCACTTGCCACAACTAGAGAAAGCCTGCGCGCAGCAACAAAGACCCAACGCAGCCAAGAAAAAAAAAAAAAAGAATCCACCTGCCAATGCAGGGGACATGGGTTTGAGCCCTGGCCTGGGAAGATCCCAAGTGCCGCGGAGCAACTAAGCCCGTGCGCCACAACTACTGAGCCTGCGCTCTAGAGCCCACGAGCCACAACTACTGAGCCCACATGCTGCAACTACTGAAGCCTGCGCACCTAGAGCCCATGCTCCACAACGAGAGAAGCCACCGCAATGAGAAGCCCGCGCACCGCAACAAAGAGTAGCCCCTGCTCACTGCAACTAGAGAAAGCCCGTGCATAGCAACGAAGACCCAACGCAGCCAAAAATTGTTTTAAAAATTATATGTGTGTGTGTATGTGTATGTATATATATATATGTATATATATATATATACATATATATATATAGGCTATGCAATGAAGCCCCAATAAAAACTCTGGACACCAAAACTTGGCTGAACTTCCCTGGTTGGCAACACGCCACATGTTATCACGCATCAGTGCGCTGGGAGGATAATATATCCTGACTTCATGGGGAAAAGACACAGCATTTTTACATCTGGAACCTTCCCAAGCTTTGCTGTGTGCACCTTACTCTTTGGCTGGTTCTGATACATATTCTATTACTATAACGATGCTAATTGTAAAGATAGCACTGTCCTGAGTTCTGCAAGCCATTCTAGCAAATTATCAAAACTGAGGGAACGCCAGCATTTGTAGCCAGTTGATCGTAAGTAACAGTGGCCTGAGGATCTCTGAACTTGGGGCTGGTGTCTAAAGTGGAGACAATCTTGTGGAGAACTATGTCCTTAATCTGTTAGGACTATGGCCTAACTCTGAGTAGTGTGGTATTAGAAGTCATTACAGGCCAAAAGACTGTTAGAAGAAATACAGGGTAAAAAGTTCCCAGATGTGATGGAAAACGTTAATTTACATATCTAAGAAATGTAATGAGGGTATATCCATATACCGTATGCTTTTCAGTCTCAGCACTATTGACATTTTGGACTAGATAACTCTTTGGAAAGGGAGGTGCTGTCCTGCTTCTTTGGAAGGGGGAGGGGCTGACCTGAGCATTTAAGAGGTTTAGCAGCATCCCTGATTCCTGCCCACTAGATGCCAGTAGCACCCCTCCCTTCCCCCAGTTATGACAACCAAAAATGTCTCCGGACATTGACAAATGTGCCGCCAAGTGGGGTAAAACTGTTCCTTCTTACTGAGACCCACTTATGTGATGGAATACTACACAGCTGTCTTCAAAAACTGAGAATACGCTATGCGCTGAATTAGAAAGACTCATAACATGCATTTTGTTAAGTGAAAAAAACCAAGGTGTAGAATAGTTAACGTAATTTGCTACCACTTTTGAATAAAGGTTGGGAAGGAGTAAATATTCATTGCTAGCATACAGATACAAAAATGCTTTGGAAGAATTCAGAGGAAACTTAAAACAGCAATTACCTATTATTGGAAGGTGGGTAGGTGAATGGCTATATACAGAGGGAGATTTTTTAATTTTATTTTTTATGATGATTTAATAATCATGGGAATTTTTAAATAATTAAATACATTGATCAAAACTGACAAATCATTTGAGTCTTTCCATTAGCTCTGTCTTAATAATCATCACTTATATGGGTGCCAGACATTGATTTCCCTCTCAAGCTACTACTGAGAATCCTCAAGTGTACAGAGATTTTCTTTGCCTATACATTGGTTTGGGCCCCTGAAACATCTGTACAGTGAGTCATATTTTGATGTCTTGAAAAGTGGAAAACTAAGGGAGTGGAAATACTGTAGTTTGTTGTAAAAAACAAATAAGCAAGAAAGAAATGTAAAGTACTATAAGTAAGAAAGTCACTTACAGTAACTTTCTTATAGTCCAGAGTTCCACACCTAGACATGCCCTTGTCATCTGAAAGATGACAGTATTTTCTATACAGAAAATGTTAAAGAATCCACAAAAAAACTCTTAGAGCTAATAAACAATGTCAACATGGTTACAGCATATAAGATCAATATATAAAAATCCATTGCATTTCTATTCACCATCAATGAACCATCCAAAAATTAAATTAAGGAAACAACTACCCTTACAACAGCATCAAAAAGAGTAAAATATAAAATACTAAGGAATAAATTTAACAAAAGAAATGTAAGACTTCTTCACTGAAAACGATAAAACATCATTAAAAGAAAGTAACAAGACCTAAATAAATGGGAAAACATCCTGTGTTCATGGGTTAGAAGATTCAATATTATTAAGACGTCAATATTCCCCAAATTGATCAACAGATTCAACACAATTCCTATCAAAATCCCAATGGCCCCTTTTTTGCAGAAACTGACAAGCTGATCTTAAGATTCTTATGGAATTGAAAGGGACACAGAAGACCCAAACCTTTTTTTTTTTTTAAAGGAACACCAACAGTCCAACCCAAATTTTCATTTAGATAAAAATCATTTCTCCATTGCATTAAGGGCATAGTCAGGCTAAAGAATAGCCTTGTTTTCATTCATAGCCATGTCACACTACACAGCCACGGTCATATTTATGGTGAGCTTGACATTTTCTCTCAGTATCCTAGCTAAGTCCTTTATATTTTTGTAACTAAAGAGCCCAGACTGGGACTTTTTCTAAAAACGTTAGAAGTCTGCTCCAAAGGAGAAATGATGTCTCCACCTCCACAAACTAAAAATTGTCAACACACTGCAAATATTAACATTCCGGTTACAAACGTCCACGAGGAAGGGAGCGTCCCCAGCCATCACCTTATTACCACATGTATGAGTGTGTACGTACACGCTTGTGTGCATGTGCATGCGTTTTGTGTACGCATTAAAGACTGGTAACATGTACAGAATCACAAATGGTGGCTAAATCTAAGAGACTGTGGGCTATGTTAATTTTCTTTTATTTGCTTTTTTGGGTTTCTTTTTGCTTGGATTTTTACGATTCGTCTGAAAGTGGAACAAGCACAAAGCACACATGGAAAGCTGAGCTTTACAGGCTTTTTGTTGGTTTTAAGCCCCTGATATTTTATTTTCTTTTTCCTTGATCTTTCTCCTAAAAAACAAAGCCCCACATGTCTGATTAATTAAGGTTTCAGTTAATCAAATTTCACTAGGGATTTTACAAATTCTATAGACAACTGTCTGTACGCTGAGCTGATGCAAAATGGCAGACGGGGCTGTCTGACCACAGAGAAGAGTCTGGTGAAAAGAGGAGACTAAAAAGCGGAGGTATTCATTTAAATCAATGGGATTTGGAATCAGAAGAGCTTCTTTCTAAAAACATTCATTTTAGCAAAGAGTGAGTTGAAATTTGTGAAGTTTATTTAAAACTACACAATGAGTTTTGAAACCACAAGGGCACGTAATTATCTTGTCTGTAGCTAACTCTTTGAACTCAAATCTGACTTTTTAAAAATATTCATTTTAATCTTCAAACTTTAAATCAACTGTTTTTCTCTGTGCTTGAGCAGTTTCCCATCTGTGAGGTGGTAAACAGGCTAGTGCTTTTTTAAAAACTTTTTTATTTCATATTAGCAATACATATTCATTGATGAAAATATAATACAGAAGAGCCCAAAGAAAAACAATCATGCATAATCTCGCCATGCTGTTCATGAAAAAGCTTCTCATTTGAGGTATTTATTTCCAGCCTAACACACACACAGACATACACATATACACATACAGACATACTTACATATGAACACACCTACCCAGACACACTCACATATACACAGCAACAGGATCAGCCTGGCCACACTACTTCATAATCCACTTGCCAGAACTTGGCAACATGTTATAAACATATCTTTAGATAGTCTTAGTTAACATCTTTTTAATGGCTACATTGTGCCCCATCATATTGTTGGATATTTAAATTATTTCTAATTCTTTGCTATCATAATGACTGCTTCACTGTACATTTATATATTTCATATTCATATATGTTTGTGTATTTAATATTCACAGAAGAGCCAAACATTCTTAAAAAAGAAAAGCTCAAAGTTGGAAAACTCACACTTGATTATGACAATAATCAAGACTGTGAGGTCCTTACACAGAAAAAGATATATAGGTTAATGGAAAACAAGAGACAGTCCAAAAATAAACCTATACATTAGTGGGCAATTTATTTTTGACAACGGTACCATGACAATTTAATGGGGAAAGACTACTCTTTTCAATAAATGGTGCTGGGGCAACTGAATATTCAAAAAGATACCCAAGTTGCATGTCTCAAATTGAACAGGGAAAAAGAGTTGGAATCCTACCTCACTCCATATACAAAAATTAACTGAAGATGGATCAAAGAACTAAATGTTAAGAGAAAAATACTCAGAAGAAAACACAGAAATCTTCCTGACCTAGGATTAAGCAAGAGTTTCTCACATATGATACAAATAATACAAGTAAGGACAACAAAAAAAAGTAAACTGAACTTAATCAAAATTTAAAACATTTGTGCTTTAAAAGACACTACCAAGAAAGTAAAAAGACAAACCAGAAAATGAGAGAAAATATTTGAAAATCATAAATAATATGGAATTCATGTCCAGAATATACAAAGAACTCTTGTAACAGTAATAAAACAAATAACCCAATTAAACACAGGCAAATAATCTGAATAGACACTTCTCCAAAGAGAAATAAATGGTCAATAAGCATAGGAAACAATGCTCAACATCATTCATGGTTGAGTAATGCAAATCAAAACCACAACGAGATACCACTTCACACCCACTAGGCTATAATCGAAGAGACAGAATACGATACCAAGAATTGGCTAGAATTTATAGAAAATGGAACCTGCATACATTGCTGAGAGGAATGTATAAGGGTGCAGGTGCTTTGGAAAACAGTCTGGCAGTTCTGTTAAAAATGGAATTACTATTAAAAATAGAATAACTACATGAGCAGGCAATTCCACTCCTAGGTGTATACCCAAGACAACTGAGAACGTATGTCTATATTAAAACGTTTACATGATTGCTTATAGCAGCAACATTATTCATAGTAGCCAAAAAAGTGGCAATAACCTAAATATGAATGGATAAACAAACTGTGGTATATCCATTGGAGGAACTACTATTTGGCCATAAAAAGGAATGAGGTACTGACACATGCTCCAACAAGGGTAAACGTTGAAAACATTATGCTAAGTAAAAGAAATCAGTCACAAAAGACCATATATTATATGAATCCCTTTATATAAAATGTCCCAAACAGGCAAATCCATAGAGACTGAAAACAGATTCATGGGTGCCAGGGGGTAGGGTAGGGGAAAATGGGGAGTGATTGCTGCTGGGTGTCAGGTTTATTTTAGGGGTGAGGATAATGCTCTGAAATTAGACAGTGGTGATAGTTGCATAATTCTGTGTAAACACTAAAACCCACTGCAGAGTCCACCTTAAAAGGCTGAGTTTTACGGCATGTAAGTTATATCTCAACAATAACTACACATATATAAAATATTTGAATTTTTCTGAGTCAAAATTCCTTACAGGTAGAACAAATGTCTCTTAGAATGGCTAAATTCTTAAGAATTTTTAAAATAAAATTTAATCTTGAAGCCAATAAAATTAGTTATTTCAAAAACAACGTACAGAAAGTCTCAGGGATATTTTCACTACAGCAGAACCTGCTGGGAGTCTGCAAGTCAATTATGAGTGGTGTATAGAAAACAGTGATACTTAAAGAATTTTATTGCCTACTATAGAGACTACAAAAATGTAAGCAAACCATTCTCTTTCAAAATCGGCCTTGAAACAGTACTTACCAAGTACACTGCTCTTTGAAAGAAGGTTGTAGTCTCCAGGATTTTGTGCATTGTGATGGTTTCCAGCTCATCAGGGTCTAGCTGCTCCTTTTCAAAGGGCATTCCATTGAACAGGACAACAGGCAGTGGACCAACTCCAGTCTGCTCATAGTAGCCTCTTGCTTCCTGAAACACATGGGACCACAAACAGCATATTTTTGTCCTTCCTGAGACAAATGGAACAAAGCATATTTTTCACACATACATGTTCTAAAAAGAAAAAAAAAAAAAACAACAGAAATATGGAAACCAAGAAATAACTAAAGAAAAATTCTTTTAAAAATATATAAAGAACTAACACAACACTGTAAATCAACTGCACTCCAATAAAAATTAATTTAAAAAATATATGAAGAACATCATAGTTA
This sequence comes from Eschrichtius robustus, assembly GCF_028021215.1. Classification (NCBI taxonomy): domain Eukaryota; kingdom Metazoa; phylum Chordata; class Mammalia; order Artiodactyla; family Eschrichtiidae; genus Eschrichtius; species Eschrichtius robustus. Next base: position 137,209,694 of record NC_090828.1, on the reverse strand, counting down.
ATGTCCTACTAGGTAAATCTGAGTTTAAATTACTGAGTTTTAATAAAACCACAAAACCTTATAAATCAGGAAGTGGTTGAAGATGGGGATGAGGGTAATTTTAAGCAGCCCAGGCTACCAGACCTGAATTACATATACTACAGCCCAAACTACACAACAGACTTTTCTGCAATGATGGAGATATTCTATCTTCACTGTCCAATGCAGTAACCACTAACCACATGTAGCTATTGAGCACATGAAATTAATTAATTTCCATTTTAAAAGCTCATGTGGCCAGAGGCTACCATAATGGGCATCACAACTACAGACTGTCATAAATTATTAGTGCTCCTGGGCAGATAACTTGAGATGAAATATTTACACCCAATTCTAAATTTAAAAGGGTCCATATCACTAAACAAGAAGTTACACCTACAGAAAACAAAACAAGGTTGGTGGGAAAACAGTGCTCAAAAATTGCTCTATAATGTACTAAGCTCAATCTTTTGCCTTCTCCAGGACAAAAGAGGTTCCTTGGCAGGGAAGTACCAGGCGAACATATATATCTGAGACTTCTCCAACAATCGACATAGGTACATTCCCCCAGGTATCAACCACAGACCCAAGACTAAGATTTTAGAGTAAAAACTATATTACTACCCAAGATATAAAAAAAGGTCCTTAAAGCATTCTTGTTAAACATCTTGTAACTGTTATCTTCTGAAAATAGCAGAATTTTAAAATATATAACCTTTTTAGATAGCACAAATAGAAAAGTACCTCAATTCGGTAACTAATACCAGTCATCAGCTTAGTTTCAGATCTAGCCACAGTGATGACTGATAGTACAGACTTATCTGATGGACTAACATGGCACAATGAGAAAGGCCTTCCAGGTTGATTTCTGCCATCTCTGTATATCATGGTTAAAACTTTTAAAATGTACACTCCCAAAACTGTTACATTAATTCTGTTCTTTGACATCTCACCGATCTCAAAGAAGTTCATAAAAACTCAATTTTAATATACTTTGAGCTTTGAAAATCAATACCCCAGGAAAACAAAACAAAATCCACATTATAACTCTCAGTGACAATAAGAAGTAAGTAACATTGGTTTTCTCTGAATGTGGCAACTGAGTAAAAGGCAAGAGTGGGAGGGAGATGTTTTGACTATAAACTTTCCATTTTTGCAACTTGCAAATAGATTATCAGACTAAAAATTAACAGAATACAGGCCAATTATCAGAGTCACACTTAAAAATTACATGTGAGAATTTCTACCAACTGATCACTAAAAATGTTAATTACACATAATTTTGAAACACTGACTACAAAGTCACGAATGAGCCATTCATAAATGATAACTGAGATTAATAAAGACTCAGAGTTAATATGCCAAATGTAAAATGTTTGCACGAATAAGTTAGAAGTTTTCTTACTTTGGCTTTGAAACATATGAATATGCACCTATCAGACTATATTCTCTTCAGTTCAAAAGATCTACTTTAATTGTACTACGTAGTTTTAGAAATGATTACTTCTTTCAAATACCAGGCATGGAAGATAACACAGCTTCAGATTTATACAAAAGGTACAGATATTCCTAAGTTTAATAACATTTGCTAACCGCACTCATTCCTCCTTTAAAAAAAAAAAGGCACTCGGGCTTCCCTGGTGGCGCAGTGGATAAGAATCTGCCTGGCAATGCAGGGGACACGGGTTCGATCCCTGGTCCAGGAAGATCCCACACGTCATGGAGCAACTAAGCCCGTGCGCCACAACTACTGAGCCTGCACTCTAGAACCCGCGAGCCACAACTACTGAGCCCATGTGCCACAACTACTGAAGCCCGTGTGCCTAGAGCCCATGCTCCGCAACAAGAGAAGCCACCGCAATGAGAAGCCCGCGCACCGCAACGAAGAGTAGCCCCCGCTCACCGCAACTAGAGAAAGCCTGTGCACAGCAACGAAGACCCAACGCAGCCACAAATAAATTAATTTTTTTAAAAAATGCAGTCATTCCTCCTTTTCAAAAAAAATCTATTTTTCTTGGGCTTTTTCTTATGAGGGGTACAACTCCTGCAACTTAAAAAATCTTATTGATCATTAGATTCTTAGGACCTCTGGGAATCTCACAACATCCTTCTCTTGGGAGTATATACCTACTTAAATAGCTAGGTAATTACGATCTGTTTATATGGGAAGGGCCTCTAACCAGTAGAGATGAGGAAAATGGCCAAATCTGGGAAACTATTGAGGCGCTAGGTCTGTGACACTCCCACTTGATTCTTCAGCAAAATCAAGATTTCAATGCATAAAAGACAACGTGTAAAAATACCCTTTTCCCCAATTTGTCCACTACAGTCGATGTTTTTCAAGCAAATCCTTTTGATATAGCAATCATCCACAATAAAAAAGGCAACATGTACTTTTTCTTCAATAGGATGATAGAAAACCAGAGTTAAACATTTTCCAAAAGTGAAATATAAGAAAATTCCATTAATTTTCTCAAATATTCCCGAAGTGGCCCTTCTTTCCTTTTATTTCACCTTTTCTTTTTCTACAGAGTACTACTCAGGTTGTTTGTGAAAATGTGAAAAATCACTAGGTGCCCATATCAATATTATTTTATTAAAAAAAAAAAAAAAAAAGAAGGTAAGTGACTGAACAGAAGGTTGCAATACAATAATGGAAACATGTTCAGTCTAAACTGAGTAGCTCTCGTGACCAGCTTCAACTCCAAACCTTAAACCAAGGAGATTTAACACTGAGGCAGGAGTGATGTCAGTATCGTGGCTGAATAAGACTTCCCTCATTAGTGTCTCCTCCACAGAAAAACAACAGCTTGGCATCTATCCACGGATAAAAGGGTCTTTGTGGAAGCTTTGGAATCCAGCACCATATGCCAAGAGGCCCGGGAGAAGTGTTGCCCACCCGTGCAGCAGGTAACATGCAGACGGACTTTGACCCTGGCTGTGGGCTCCACATTGACGCATGAGCTGGCTCCAGGGAACCCCTGGGAAAAACTATCTTAATCAATCACCCATAGACAAGACAGCCCCTGTGAAGTCCAGGTTTCCAGCAAGAAGTTCCAGGACACCACTGGAGCAAAAAAAATATGAATTTGGACACACTGGAGAGGGTAAGAGAAACAGTCTGACTTTATTCACATCACCCATCTCCCAAGGCAGTACAGCTTAGGGCCACAAGAGATCTTCTGAGCCTATGATTTCTCCCACAAGGGACATAAGAGCAAGGGTTGAGCACTCGACTTCCCCAGCTATGTGGGATGCTGCCAAAGAGGCTCAATTCTCTCCCGGTCCATCCAGAATGCTGATCTGTGAGTGGCATCACCATGTGGGAAGAGGCTGGGAGGGCAGCAGACAGTGCGCTCATAGGGCACTTAAGGAAGGCAGATCCTACTTACTGCATCAACAAGCCCACCTATGAGACACCCAGGACACCTCATCCACAGATGCCCCCAGATGGCTCATGGGCACCCCGCAGTGCTCTGCACACCTTACCCCCATATACCCACACCCTGTGGCTGGCTCCCAGTGCACAGTCCTGACAAGGGCAGCAAGAATGAGCTTTGCCAGATGGATAGTGAGGACGTACAGAAAGCCAGTCCACATCAGTAGGCCAGAAAGAGACAAAAAACTTGAGCTTTAGTGCCACGTAGGGGAAAACAAAAAGGAGGTGGCCTGTCAGCACCCAGCCTGGGGGCAATGTAGAATCAAGAGGAGTTAAACAAGCTTCAGAATTCTGCACAAGAGGGAACAACAGCATGGAGCAGGTATACCCACAGACATCCTGAGAAAGCCTCCAAATTCCTAGCAAGGCTGAAATGGAAGGTATTTCTCTCCCAAAGCAGAGAGTAGAGACTGGTAGAAGTGACTGCTACTTAAAATTGCAAGGAACATGAAAAATCAAGAAAGCATAACATCACCTAACGACTGCAATAATCTTCCAGTAACCAATCCCGAAGACATGGAGATCTGCAATTTACCCAATGAAGAATTCAAAATAGCTGTTTTGGGGAGACTCAATGAGCTACAAGAAGACACAGAAGGACAATTCAACAAAATCAAGAAAACAATACACAAACAAAATCAGAATTTTAACAAAGAGAGAGAGCATAAAAAAGAACCAAACAGAAATTCTGGAGCTGAAGAATATAATGAATGAAATTTTAAAAATGATATAGCATTAACACCAGAGTGAAATCAAGCAAAAGAAAAAATCTACAAGTTAGAAGACAGGAACTTTGCAATTATCCAGTCAGAGGACAACAATAATAACAACAGCAACCGAAGAATTAAAGAAATGGTATATGGATAATTTTCAAATTACTGGAGCTCCAGAGAAGATGAGATAGAGAAGGGAGCAGAAAGCTTATTTAAAGAAATAATGGATAAGAACTTCCCAAATCTGGAGAGAGATTTGGATATCCAAGTTCCCGAAGATCATAGGTCACCAGAGAAAATAAATTTAAAGAGCACCTCTCCAAGACACATTATAATAAAACTATCAAAAGTCAAAACTAGACACTCTTAAGAGCAGCAAGAGAAGAAGAAGCTTGTAACTTACCAGGGAAGGCTAACAGTGGACGTCTCAGTAAAAAAGTTGCAGGCAAGGAGTGAGTGGGATGATATATTCAAACTGCTAAAAGAAAAAACTGCCAACCAAGAATACTCTACCTGGCAAAGTTATCGTCTAGAAATGGAGGAGAAATAAAGACATTCCCAGACAAACAAAAGCTAAGAGAGTTCATCATCACCAAACCTGCCTTACAAGAAATGCTGAAAGGAGTCCTTCAAGCTGAAATGAACGGACGTTAATTAGTAACATGAAAACGTATGAAAACATACAACACACTAGTAAAGGTAAGTATATAGTCAAATTCAGAATACCCTAACACTGTAATATGATGGCGTATTAACCACTTAACTCTATAAAGGTTAAAAGACAAGAGTATTCAAATGAAGCAAGAGAGGGCCCCCAACCATGAATTTTGTAGCAGTGCCCTCCATGCTCAAAGGGAATGTGGGATGGATGACAGTTGCCTGAACTGCCCTCTAATGATGATGCTGTTCATGCAGAAAACTCCATCTTGCTGTTTTTCAATATAAAGAATATGCTGATGAGAAGCAAAAAAAGAAAGACAAGAGTACTAAAAGTAACTATAGATATCATTTGTTATTGAATACACAATATAAAGAGTTAAACTGTGATGTCCAAAACAAAAAAGGGGAGGGTATAAAAGGGTAGTTTTTATATTTGATCAAAGTTAAGTCATCAACATAAAAGAGATTGTTTTATCTATAAAATATTTTATGTAAGGCTCATAGTAACCACAAAACAAAAATCTACAATAGATTCACAAAAGATAAAGAGAAAGGAACCAAAGCATACCATTATGGAAAATCATCAGTTCACAAAGGGAGGCAGCAAGAGAGGAAAAAAGGAACAAGGGAAATATAAATCAGCCTCAAATAACTAATAAAATGGCATTACTATGTCCCTTACCTATCAATAACTACTCTAAATATTCCTGTATTAAATTCCCCAATCAAAAGGCATAGAACGCTGGATGAATAAAAAGTAAGACCCAACTATATGAGCCTACAGTTCCTTGCAGCTTTAAAGACACAAACAGACTCAAAGTGAAGGGATAGAAAAAGATCCACTTACGTAAGTGGAAACCAGAAGAGAGCAGGGGTAGCTTTATTTCTATCAGACAAATCAGAGTTTAAGCCAAAAACTGTAACAAGAGATAAAAAGGTCATTATATAATGATAATGGGCTCAATTCATTGAGAAGATTTAACAATTCTAAATATATATGCACCCAACATCAGAACACCTAAATATATGAAACGAATACTAACAGATCTCAACGGAGAAAAAGACAACTATACAATTTTAATAGGGGAATTAAAGATATGGAAGCAGAAGACCATAATTCAAAAAGAGACATGTACCACAAAGTTCACTGCAGCACTATTTACAATAGCCAGGACATGGAAGCAACCTAAGTGTCTCCATCAACAGATGAATGGATAAAGAAGATGCGGCACATATATACAATGGAATATCAGTCAGTCATGCAAAGAAATGAAATTGAGTTATCTGTAGTGAGGTGGATGGACCTAGAGTCTGTCATACAGACTGAAGTTAAGTCAGAAAGAGAAAAACAAATACCGTATGCTAACAAATACATATGGAATCTGAAAAAAAAAAAATGGTTCTGATGAACCTAGGGGCAGGACAGGAATAAAGACACAGAGGTAGAGAATGGACTTGAGGACATGAGGAGGGGGAAGGGTAAGCTGGGACGAAGTGAAAGAGTAGCACTGACATATATACACTACCAAATGTAAAATAGATAGCTAGTGGGAAGCAGCTGCATAGCACCGGGAGATCAGCTCGGTGCTTTGTGACCACCTAGAGGGGTGGGACAGGGATGGTGGGAGGGAGACGCAAGAAGGAGGAGATATGGGGATGTATGTGTATGTATAGCTGATTCACTTTGTTATACGGCAGAAACTAACACAACACTGCAAAGCAATTATACTCCAATAAAGATGTTAAAAAAAATAAAATACAAACAAAGATATGGAAGCAACCTAAGTGTCCATCAAGAGATGAATGGATAAAGAAGATGTAGTTTACATACACAATGGACTCTTACTCAGCCATAAAAAAGAATGAAATTTTGCCATTTGCAATAACATGGATGGACTTGGAGGGCATTATGCCAAGTGAAATAAGTCAGACAGAGAAAGACAAATCCTGTATGATTTCACTCACATGTGGAATCTATAAAATACAGCAAACTAGTGAATATAACAACAACAACAAAAAACAGACTCACAGATATAGAGAACAAATTAGTGGTTACCAGTGGGGGAGAGTGAAGGGGAGAGGGACAAGATACATATAGAGGATTAAGATGTATATTATGGGGACTTCCCTCGTAGTGCAGTGGTTAAGAATCCACCTGCCAATGCAGGGGACACGGGTTCAAGCCCTGGTTGAGGAGGATCCCACATGCCGCGGAGCAACTAAGCCCGTGTGCCACAACTACTGAGCCTGCGCTCTAGAGTGTGCGAGCCACAACTACTGAGCCCGTGTGCCACAACTACTGAAGCCCGCGCGCCTAGAGCCTCTGCTCTGCAACAAGAGATGCGACTGCAATGAGAAGCCCGCACACCGCGAAGAAGAGTAGCCCCTGCTCACCGCCAACTAGAGAAAGCCATGAGCAGTAACAAAGACCCAATGCAGCCAAAAATAAATAAATAAATGAATTTATTTTTTTTAAAACTGTAAATAAATTTTTTACAAAGATGTATGTTGATAGAGGATTAAAAAGCTGATTGCGAGGGGGATTAACCAAGACGGCGGAGTAGAAAGACGTGCTCTCACTCCCTCTTGCGAGAGCACCAGAATCACAACTGGCTGCTGGACAATCATCTACAGGAAGACACTGGACTTCACCAAGGAGGATACCCAACATCCAAGGACAGAGGAGAAGCCACAGTGAGACGGTAGGAGGGGCGCAATCACAGTAAAATCAAATCCCGTAACTGCTGGGTGGGTGACTCACAGACTGGCGAACACTTATACCACAGAAGTCCACCCACTGGAGTGAAGGTTCTGAGCCCCACGTCAGGCTTCCCAACCTGGGGGTCCGGCAACGGGAGGAGGAATTCGTAGAGAATCAGACTTTGAAGCCTAGTGGGAATTGATTGCAGGACTTCGACAGGACTGGGGGTTAACAGAGACCCCACTCTTGGAGGGCACACACGGAATAGTGTGCGCATCGGGACCAGGGGGAAGGAGCAGTGACCCTGGGGGAGACTGAACCAGACCTACCTGCTAGTGTTGGAGGGTCTCCAGCAGAGGCGGGGGCTGGCTCTGTTTCACGGTGGGAACAAGGACACTGGCAGCGGAGGTTCTGGGAAGTACTCCTTGGCGTGAGCCCTCCCAGAGTCTGCCATTAGCCCCACCAAAGAGCCCAGGTAGGCTCCAGTGTTGGGTTGCCTCAGGCAAAACAACCAACAGGGAGGGAACCCAGCCCCACCCATCAACAGTCAACTGGATTAAAGTTTTAAAGTTTTACAGAGCTCTGACCGCCACAGCAACAATCAGCTCTACCCACCACCAGAGCCTCCCATCAAGCCTCTTAGATACCCTCAACCACCAGAGGGCAGACAGCAGAAGCAAGAAAAACTACAATCCTGCAGCCTGTGGACCAAAAACCTCATTTACAGGAAGATAGACAAGATGAAAAGGCAGAGGGCTATGTACCAGATGAAGGAACAGGAAAAAACCCCAGAAAAACAACTAAATGAAGTGGAGATAGGCAACCTTCCAGAAAAAGAATTCAGAATAATGATAGTGAAGATGATCCAGGACCTCGGAATAAGAATGGAGGCAAAGATTGAGAAGATGCAAGAAATGATTAACAAAGACCTAGAAGAATTAAAGAACAAACAAACAGAGATGACCAATACAATAACTGAAATGAAAACTACACTAGAAGGAATCAATAGCAGAATAGCTGAGGCAGAAGAACGGATAAGTGACCTGGAAGACAGAATGGTGGAATTCACTGCTGCAGAACAGACTAAAGAAAAAATAATGAAAGGAAATGAAGACAGCCTAAGAGACCTCTGGGAAAACATTAAACGCAACGACATTCGCATTATAGGGGTCTCAGAAGAAGAGAGAGAGAAAGGGCCAGAGAAAATATTTGAAGAGATTATAGTCGAAAACTTCCCTAACATGGGAAAGGAAATAGCCACCCAAGTCCAGGAAGCGCAGAGAGTCCCATACAGGATAAACCCAAGGAGAAACACGCCGAGACACATAGTCATCAAAGTGGCAAAAATTAAAGACAAAGAAAAATTATTGAAAGCAGCAAGGGAAAAACGACAAATAACATACAAGGGAACTCCCATAAGGTTAACAGCTGATTTCTCAGCAGAAACTCTACAAGCCAGAAGGGAGTGGCATGATATACTTAAAGTGATGAAAGGGAAGAACCTACAACCAAGATTACTCTACCCGGCAAGGATCTCATTTAGATTTGATGGAGAAATCAAAAGCTTTACAGACAAGCAAAAGCTAAGAGAATTCAGCACCACCAAACCAGATCTACAACAAATGCTAAAGGAACTTCTCTAAGTGGGAAACACAAGAGAGGAAAAGGACCTACAAAAACAAACCCAAAACAATTAAGAAAATGGTCATAAGAACATACATATCAATAATTACCTTAAACGTGAATGGATTAAATGCTCCAACCAAAAGACACAGGCTCACTGAATGGATACAAAAACAAGACCCATATATATGCTGTCTACAAGAGACCCACTTTAGACCTAGGGACACATACAGACTGAAAGTGAGGGGACGGAAAAAGATATTCCATGCAAATGGAAATCAAAAGAAAGCTGGAGTAGCTATACTCATATCAGATAAAATAGACTTTAAAATAAAGAATGTTACAAGAGACAAGGAAGGACACTACATAATGATCCAGGGATCAATCCAAGAAGAAGATATAACAATTATAAATATATATGCACCCAATATAGGAGCACCTCAATACATAAGGCAACTGCTAACAGCTATAAAAGAGGAAATCGACAGTAACACAATAATAGTGGGGGACTTTAACACCTCACTTACACCAATGGACAGATCATCCAAAATGACAATAAATAAGGAAACAGAAGCTTTAAATGACACAATGACCAGATAGATTTAATTGATATTTATAGGACATTCCATCCAAAAACAGCAGATTACACGTTCTTCTCAAGTGCGCACGGAACATTCTCCAGGATAGATCACATCTTGGGTCACAAATCAAGCCTCAGTAATTTAAGAAAATTGAAATCATATCAAGCATCTTTTCTGACCACAACGCTATGAGATTAGAAATGAATTACAGGGAAAAAAACGTAAAAAACACAAACACATGGAGGCTAAACAATACGTTACTAAATAACCAAGAGATCACTGAAGAAATCAAAGAGGAAATCAAAAAATACCTAGTGACAAATGACAATGAAAACACGACGACCCAAAACCTATGGGATGCAGCAAAAGCAGTTCTAAGAGGGAAGTTTATAGCTATACAAGCCTACCTCAAGAAACAAGAAAAATCTCAAGTAAACAATCTCACCTTCCACCTAAAGAAACTAGAGAAAGAAGAACAAACAAAACCCAAAGTTAGCAGAAGGAAAGAAATCATAAAGATCAGAGTGGAAATAAATGAAATAGAAACAAAGAAAACAATAGCAAAGATCAATAAAACTAAAAGCTGGTTCTTTGAGAAGATAAACAAAACTGGTAAGCCATTAGCCAGACTCATCAAGAAAAAGAGGGAGAGGACTCAAATCAATAAAATCAGAAATGAAAAAGGAGAAGTTACAACAGAAACTGCAGAAATACAAAGCATCCTAAGAGACTACTACAAGCAACTTTATGCCAATAAAATGGACAACCTGGAAGAAATGGACAAATTCTTAGAAAGGTATAACCTTCCAAGACTGAACCAGGAAGAAACAGAAAATATGAACAGACCAATCACAAGTAATGAAATTGAAACTGTGATTAAAAATCTTCCAACAAACAAAAGTCCAGGACCAGATGGCTTCACAGGTGAATTCTATCAAACATTTAGAGAAGAGCTAACACCTATCCTTCTCAAACGCTTTCAAAAAATTGCAGAGGAAGGAACACTCCCAAATTCATTCCATGAGGCCACCATCACCCTGATACCAAAACCAGACAAAGACACTACAAAAAAAGAAAATTAGAGACCGGTATCACTGATGAATATAGATGCAAAAATCCTCAACAAAATACTAGCAAACAGAATCCAACAACACATTAAAAGGATCATACACCACGATCAAGTGGGATTTATCCCAGGGATGCAAGGATTCTTCAACATACGCAAATCAATCAATGTGATACATCATATTAACAAATTGAAAAATAAAAACCATATGATCATCTCAATAGATGCAGAAAAAGCTTTTGACAAAATTCAACACCCATTTCTGATAAAAACTCTCCAGAAAGTGGGCATAGAGGGAACCTACCTCAACATAATAAAGGCCATATATGACAAACCCACAGCAAACATCATTCTCAATGGTGAAAAACTGAAAGCATTTCCTCTAAGATCAGGAACGAGACAAGGATGTCCACTCTCACCACTATTATTCAACATAGTTCTGGAAGTCCTAGCCACGGCAATCAGAGAAGAAAAAGAAATAAAAGGAATACCAATTGGAAAAGAAGAAGTAAAACTGTCACTGTTTGCAGATGACAGGATACTATACATAGAGAATCCTAAAACTGCCACCAGAAAACTGCTAGAGCTAATTAATGAATATGGTAAAGTTGCAGGATACAAAATTAATGCACAGAAATCTCTTGCATTCCTATACACTAATGATGAAAAATCTGAAAGAGAAATTATGGAAACACTCCCATTTACCATTGCAACAAAAAGAATAAAATACCTAGGAATAAACCTACCTAGGGAGACAAAAGACCTGTATGCAGAAAACTATAAGACACTGATGAAAGAAAGTAAAGATGATACCAACAGATGGAGAGATATACCATGTTCTTGGATTGGAAGAATCAACATTGTGAAAATGACTATACTACCCAAAGCAATCTACAGATTCAATGCAATCCCTATCAATTTACCAATGGCATTTTTTACAGAGCTAGAACAAATCATCTTAAAATTTGTATGGAGACACAAAAGACCCCGAATAGCCAAAGCAGTCTTGAGGCAAAAAAACGGAGCTGGAGGAATCAGACCCCCTGACTTCAGACTATACTACAAAGCTACAGTAATCAAGACAATATGGTACTGGCACAAAAACAGAAACATAGATCAATGGAACAAGATAGAAAGCCCAGAGATAAACCCACGCACCTATAGTCAACTAATCTATGAGAAAGGAGGCAAAAATATACAATGGAGAAAAGACAGTCTCTTCAGTTAAGTGGTGCTGGGAAAATGGACAGCTACATGTAAAAGAATGAAATTAGAATACTCCCTAACACCAAACACAAAAATAAGCTCAAAATGGATTAGAGACCTAAATGTAAGACTGGACACTATAAAACTCTTAGAGGAAAACATAGGAAGAACATTCTTTGACATCAATCACAGCAAGATCTTTTTTGATCCACCTCCTAGAGTAATGAAAATAAAAACAAAAATAAACAAATGAGACCTAATGAAACTTCAAAGCTTTTGCACAGCAAAGGAAACCATAAACAAGACCAAAAGACAACCCTCAGAATGGGAGAAAATATTTGCAAACGAATCAACGGACAAAGGATTAATCTCCAAAATAGATAAACAGCTCATTCAGCTCAATATTAAAGAAACAAACACCCCAATCCAAAAATGGGCAGAAGACCTAAATAGACATTTCTCCAAAGAAGACATACAGACGGCCATGAAGCACATGAAAAGCTGCTCAACATCACTAATTATTAGAGAAATGCAAATCAAAACTACAATGAGGTATCACCTCACACCAGTTAAAATGGGCATCATCAGAAAATCTACAAACAACAAATGCTGGAGAGGGTGTGGAGAAAAGGGAACCCTCTTGCACTGTTGGTGGGAATGTAAATTGATACAGCCACTATGGAGAACAGTGTGGAGGTTCCTTAAAAAACTAAAAATAGAATTACCATATGACCCAGCAATCCCACTACTGGGCATATACCCAGAGAAAACCGTAATTCAAAAAGACACATGCACCCGAATGTTCACTGCAGCACTATTTACAATAGCCAGGTCATGGAAGCAACCTAAATGCCCATTAACAGACAAATGGATAAAGAAGTTGTGGTACATATATACAATGGAATATTACTCAGCCATAAAAAGGAACGAAATTGGGTCATTTGTTGAGACGTGGATGGATCTAGACACTGTCATACAGAGTGAAGTAAGTCAGAAAAACAAATATCGTATATTAACGCATGTATGTGGAACCTAGAAAAATGGTACAGATGAGCCGGTTTGCAGGGTAGAAGTTGAGACACAGATGTAGAGAACAGACATATGGACACCAAGGGGGGAAAACTGTGGTGGGGTGGGGATGGTGGTGTGCTGAATTGGGCGATTGGGACTGACACGTATACACTGATGTGTATAAAATTGATGACTAATAAGAACCTGCAGTATAAAAGAACAAACAAACAAAACAACTAATACTATACTTTCATTGGGTTATTTGTATGGAAATATGTTAATATAAATGTTTCAGACATTACATGAAATTTCTAAAAATCTTATATGTTCTGGTATAATGTTATAAGTCATAATCCTAGTTATTACTTTAAAATGAATATCTCAGAAATCACTAATTTTCTTGTCAACTGCATTATTATGAACATTCATCAAATCTTTAACCATAGTCATTTTTAAGTCTTTTGTCATTTACAGACAGTTCTGGGTGTACTCTGATGCTTTTGCAAATATGCTCCTATAAAAGGGTTTCATCTTCAAGAAATTCATGGAAAAGACTCTGACAAGTACAGGTTTTTGGTAACTGACTGTACTTCTGAACTGAATGAATAAGCATTTTCAGAACTCTAATGAAAAACTGATGAACTCATAAAAGTGCTAACAAAAGATCAAGATGAAAAAAAAAAATTAATTACATGGGACTGAGTGAACTGATGAGGATGAGTATAATTTTTGTGACTTTCTGTCTGAATTTAAAAAAAAAAAAATCCCACAAGGACTCAGAGGCAAAGAATATACAAATCAATTTTCACTGCAAAGTAAAGGAGCTGTTACAGTGGAGGATTACTGGACTGAATGTCAATATTATGACATAGTATGAGTGTGTTTCATGTTTGGTAATTGCAATCATTGTTGCTTTTGTTGTGGTCATCCATGTACAATGCTTGGTGTCAGTCTATTTATCTCTTGTAAAAATAAAATACAGGGCTTCCCTGGTGGCGCAGTGGTTGAGAATCTGCCTGCCAATGCAGGGGACACGGGTTCAAGCCCTGGTCTGGGAAGATCCCACATGCCGCGGAGCAACTAGACCCGTGAGCCACGATTACTGAGCCTGCGCGTCTGGAGCCTGTGCTCCGCAACAAGAGAGGCCGTGATAGTGAGAGGCCCGTGCAACGCGATGAAGAGTGGCCCCGACTTGCCACAACTAGAGAAAGCCCTCGCACAGAAACGAAGACTCAACACAGCCATAAATAAATAAATAAATAATTAATTAATTAAAAAAAAAATACAGTGTGTGTGTGAAAAAAAAAAAAGATGTATATTATATATACATAATATATATCTTCTGGGATAACCTAGAAGAAATGGATAAATTCCTAGAAACATCAAACCTACCAAGACTGAATCATGAAGAAACAGAAAATCTGGACAGACCAATAATAAGTAAGGAGTCTGAATCAGTAATGAATATCCTCCCAACAAAGAAAAGCCTAGGACCATATGGTTTCCTTAGTGAATGCTACAAAACATTTAAAGAGGAATTAAAACCAGTCCTTCTCAAACTCTTCCAAAAAACTGAAGCAAACAGAACATATTTTATGTGGCCAGAGTTACCCTAATAACAAAACCAAACAAAGACAACACACAGAAAAGAAAATTACAGGCCAATATCTCTGATGAACACAGATGCAAAAATCCCCAACAAAATATTAGCAAACTGAATTCAACAATACATCAAAAGGATCATACAGGGACTTCCCTGGCGGTCCAGTGGTTAAGACTTCGCCTTCCAATACAGGGGGTGTGGGTTCAATCCCTGGTCAGGCATCTATGATTCCACATGCCTCGTGGCCAAAAAACCAAAACAGAAACAATATTGTAACAAATTCAATAAAGACTTTAAAAATGGTCCACATCAAAAAAAAAAAAAAGGAAAGAATCTGCGTGCCATTGCAGGGGACACGAGTTGGAGCCCTGGTCCGGGAAGATCCCACATGCTGCGGAGCAACTAAGCCTGTTCACCACAGCTATTGAGCCCACGCTCTAGAGCCCATGAACCACAACTACTGAAGCCTGCGCGCCTGGAGCCTGTGCTCCGCAACAAGAGAAGCCACCGCAATGAGAAGCCCATGCACCGCAATGAAGAGTAGCCCCTGCTCGCCACAGCTAGAGAAAGCCCGCACGCAGCAACGACGACCCAAGGCAGCCAAAAATAAATAAATAAAATTTTTTTAAAAAGATGATCTTCAAAAAAAAAAAAGAAGGATCATACACCATGATCAAGTGAAATATATTCTAGGGATGAAAGGATGATTCAACATCCCCACATCAATCAACGTGAAACACCACATTTAAAAATGAATGATAAAAACCACATGATCATCTCAATAGATGCAGAAAAACCATTTGAGAAGATTCAACACCCGTTTATGATATAAACTCTCAGTGACGTGGGCATAGAAGGGACATACCTCAATGTAATAAAGGCCACATACAACAAATCCACAGCTAACATCATACTCAATGGTGAAAAACTGAAAGCTATCACTCTAAGATCAGGAACAAGACAAGGATGCCCACTCTCGCCACTCATTTTCAACACATTATTGAAAGTCCTAGCCAGAGCAATGAGGTAAGAAAAAGAAATAAAACACACCCAAATTGGAAAGAAGTAAAACTGTTACTATTTGCAGATGACATGATTTTATGTGCAGAAAACCCTAAAGACTCCACCAAAAAATTATTGGAAGTAATAAACAAATACAATAAAGTTGCAAGATATAAAATCAATATACAAAAATCTGTTGCATTTCTATACGCTAGGCAGAAAGAGAAATTAAGAAAACAATCCCATTTATAATCACGATAAATTTAACCAGGGAGGTGAAAGACGTACCCTGAAACCTGTAAGACTGTTGAAAGAAACCAAAGAAGACACAAATAAATGGAAAGATATTTCATGCTCATGGACTGGAAAATTTAACATTGTTAAAATGTCCATATTAAGGGCCTTCCCTGGCAGTCCAGTGGTTAGCACTCTGCACTTTCACTGTGCTGTGGGCCCTGGTTCAATCACTGGTTGGGGAACAAAGATCCTGCAAGCCATGCCTCATGGCCAAGAAAAAAATAAATAAAGCCAATTAAACACACACACACACACAACAACAACAACAACAACAAAAGGGATTTCCCTGGCGGTCCAGTGGCTAAGACTCCACACTCCCACTGCAAGGGGTGCGGATTCGATCCCTGGTCAGGGATCCCACATCCTGCATGGTGCAGCCAAAAATAAATAAATAAAATGTCCATATTACCTAAGACAATTTACATTACAGATTCAATGTAATCCCTATCAAAATACCAAGGTCATTTTTCACAGAAGTAGAACAAAAATTCTGAAATTTATACAGAAACAGAAAAGACCCTGAATAACCAAAACAATCCTGAGAAAAAGAACAAAGCTGGAGGTATCATATTTCCTGACTTCAAACTATATTAGAAAGCCATACTAATCCAAACAGCATGGTATTGGCAGGAAAACAGATACATAGATCAATGGAACAGAATGAGAGCCTAGAAATAAAACCAAACATATATGGACAATTTATGACAAAGGAGCAAAGAACATACAATGGAGAAATGATATCTCTTCAATAAATGGCGTTGGGAAAACCGGACAGCCACATGCAAAAAAAAAAAAAATGAAACTAGACCACTACCCCACACCATACACAAAAATTAACTCAAAATGAATTTAAAAACTTTAATGTAAGACCTGAAACCATAAAAGTCCAAGAAAAAAAAGGCAGTATCCTCTCTGACATCCATCTTATTAGCAATATCTTTCTAGATACGTCTCCTCAGGCAAGGAAAACAAAAGCATAAATAAACAGATGTAATTATATCAAATGAAAAAAGCTTCTGCACAGCAAAGAAAACCATCAATAAAATGAAAAGACAACCTACCCAATGAGAGAATAGATTTGCAAATAATATACCCAATAAGAGGTTAACATGCAAAATATATAAAGATCTCATACAGCTCAAGAACAACAACAACAAAAACAACCTGATTAAAAAATGGGCAGAGGACCTGAATAGACATTTTTTCAAAGAAGACATACAGATGGCCAACAGGCACATGAAAGGTGTTCAACATCACTACTCATCTCGGAAATGCAAATCAAAACCACATGAGATATCACCTCACGCTTGCCAAAATGACTATTATCAAAAACACAGACAATAATAAATGTTGGTAAGTATGTGGAGAAAAGAGAATCCTCTTGCACTGTTGGAATGCAAATTGGTGCAGCCACTATGGAGAACAGTATGGAGGTTCCTCAAAAAAAATTAAGAGAGAATATGATCCAGTAATTCCACTTCTGGTTATTTATCCAAAGAAAGTGAAAACACTAATCCAAAAAATTATATGCACTCCTATGTTCATCATAGCATTGTTTACAATAGCCAAGATACGGAAACAACCCGAGTGTCCATCAACAGGTGGATGGATAAAGAAGATGTGAGATATACATACACACACACACAAACACACATACACACAATAGAACACTTCTCAGTCATAAAAAGAAGATGAAGTCTTGCCATCTGTGACAACATGGATGGACCTTGAGGGTATTATGCTAGTGAAATAAGTCAGACAGAGAAGGACAAATACCACAGGATTTCACTTACACGTGGAATATAAAAAACTAATAAACAAACAAAACAAAATAAATGAACAAACCAAACCAAACAAAAACAAACATGTAACAAAGTAGTGGATACTGGGGGTGGGGAAATGAGTAAACGGGAGCAACTGTACAGTGATGAATGGAAACTAAATTTTTGGTGGTGGGCAAGCTGTAGGGGATACAGAAGTAGAAATATAATGTTGTACACATGAAACATATAATGTTACAAATCAATGTTACCATAATAAAATTATATTAAGTTAAAATAAGGGGAAGGAAGGAAGGAAACAAAAACAAACTGAATGACTAGAAAAACAAAAAAGTGAAAGGCTAAAAAACAACTGGTGTTGAATTGGGTGTGGGTAAGACTTGAGAGGGAGATTATAAAATCTAGGATTCTGTACTCAGATAAAAGAGAAAGTATAAACAATGCCTTATCAGTATGGTTTCTAATGAAATGATGGCTCAGATCTCAAACAGATGAACCAAAGGACTTGTCCTTCATTCAAAAACATGAAAAAAAGCTGGTAAATAAATACACTTTTTTATTGTTTTAAATTGTTTCAGAAATGTATTTTGATTCCTTGCCTTAACATTTGTTTTCAATAAACTGACCACCTTGTTCCTGCTTACAATAAAGGTCCTTCACTATATTTAATGTCTCACTATTATCTTTAAATAAAGATTTTTAAATATTTCCCTATATCCTTATTATGAGACTTTGCCATTCTGTTTATTACATTTCCTATTGCATTTCCATCTTTAGCCTAAACAATTAAATACATGACACACATTAGGCACACACATCATACCTGACAAGCATACATCATATACTTCCAACAGATTTTATCCAGAACATATATCACTCAAGTACTACCAGTGCATTATAAAGTGAAATTATTTTTCAACTGAATAGTTAATAGGCCAGCTAAGAATCAACGATATCTTCACAAAATTGAAATATAAACTATATTTGCAGAGACAGAAAAGTGACCAAGTTTCTAAATTTTTAAATGCTAAGTACCTAAATATTTCACCATCACCACCTTTATTAACAGTAACCCCCAATAATAAGGAGAGATAAGGAAAGTATAGTGTTGCAGTTAAATGAGAAGTGCCAGAGAATGTTTACCTTCCGATTCTGATCGTAAGCAGAGTCAATCCCCAAAATGCTATTCACTTCCACATATGGGTATTTCTTCTCCAGGACACTGACCACATGCTCAACTTTAACTTTTTCTCCAGTCCTTACTTTGTTATATATCTGAAGAAAGAAAAACCAGGTAACCAACTACACTTTCACATGTAAATTTCAGAGTATTTATTACAAAAGATTTCAGAATGTAGAGGAAAAATGAAAACAATAGCTAATTCTCTCTCTTAAAAAGAGCAAATGGGCCATATTAGCAATTCTCCCTTTTCCACATACTTCCTTATGCCTTCTTAGGTTAGAAACTACATATTCTTAAAATGACTCAATCAGTTCATATTCACATTAAGTCCCAAACGCAAAAATGTGTTAATTTTTTAAAAATCCAAATACTTATAAGCAATTCTTGAAATAAGAACTCATGTCCATGAAGTTTAAGGGGAAAAAAAAGTTTCAAACTACGTATGGCATAATCCTTGTTTTTAAAAGGCAGACGTAAGACAACAACAAAACTGTGTCTGTACACGTACAGTTAAGCATCTGGAAGGTTGCAAGCTTTTAACAGTGGCTGCCTGTAAGGAGCAGGATTAAGGAGGGCAGAGACAGATTTTTTAATCAACACACTTTAATATTATTTTTTAAAAGTTTTAATACTGAACATAATTTCTTTTTACTTTTGCAACTAAAAATAAAGAAAAAGAAATGAAAACTCTTTATCCTTTCCTTCATCGACACAGCTTGAGGGGAAAGAACTTTAAAAAGCAGACTTAAGAACGCTTACTATCCTCAGCAGCGTCACTGGAACGTACTTCACCCCGCAGAGGCTGCTGCTAGCTCAGGTCTGCCACCATCTCTCACAGAGGCCACAGCGACAGCTCACCGACTAGCACCCCTGCCGCTTTCTCTACCCTTCACCACATCCACCTCCATACACGCATCACAATGAGGTTCTAACTGGAGTTTACCTCTGTGCTCTGGACACCTATTACCCAGCCTAATGGCCTCAATGACCACTGAGGTTCCCCTCTCCACTCTGCTCTCACAATATTCTGCTCAAGTCATACTAACAACTTGGAGTCACTACCTCTGATTTGCAGCCACTGTTCAACTGACTCCTGTTTTCCCTCCTACGCTCAGCTGGGACGACTTCCCACTCCACAGAAATGCCCGTGGCCAGCCCTAGTGGAGTGAGGTCCTACTGCTGCTGTAGCCAGCGGTGCTTCCCGCACTGTACCAAATCACCTGTGTGGAGGCGTCCCCCACTAGACTGTAACGTGTTTGAGGACGGGGGAATATCTTACTCTTCTTTGTATCCCTAGCAGCTGGTACGGGCCTGGCAAAGGGTGCATCTTTAATACAAGCTGGCCAAATAAATAAATGACATTTCAATTAATAAAAAATGCCCCTGACTGAATCTCTAAACAGTAAACGTAACAAACATAATAAACAGCAGGCTGAAATCATGTTTATGGGTAAAATAAAAGTGGTGAAAATAACTGCTTTAAAGATAAGTTTTTCACCAATTAACACTAATCTGTAAGCAACAGAACTATTACTGGTAAACTTTTTATACTCAAAAATAGAAAAAAAAAAAAAAAAACAAGGAGAGTTCTCTGTTTGAACTTGAGCAAGTATCTTAAAATATATATATAAAAATCAGGGTATTTCACAGTTTCCAGTTAAAATGGAGAAAACAGATAATAAGAATTTTATGACGTGAATATTAAACTGATTACTAACAAAAATATCATGATGGTCTTAAAAGGGAAGAAAGCAAAGTTTTTTTAAACAAGTAGAGAACATCACATTTACCTAAAGGCATTAATCAGTGATTTCAAATCGCCAAAAGGCAGAAAACTAAGGTACATTAATGTATTAGTATCCAAGGAATCTTAGCTGAAATCACAACAATCTATTATTAACATTAGTGTATCAGTAAAGGCAACTCCGGAAATACAAAATGCATAAAGTTTGTGTGACTAATTTACCTTTTTCTCTTTCCAGAAATATAGAATCTCCTTACCACACACTGTTTCTTAGAGTAAGTTAGATTTTTAAAAATTATTCGCCATTTTGAACAAAAACATACGTGTGTCAGAGTTTGGAAGGCATGATAATCATCCACTTCTTGGGCAACATAATTATACGCTCTCAGAATAGCCACTCCAGCATCCTGCATCCCATCAACATCTTCAGAGTCATCAACCACAAAGATTAAACCAAGTCTGGGGGAGAAAGGGAAGGGCAGAAAGAAGAAAAAGAAACATCTCGAAGAATGCAACCAGTTACAAAAGGAAAGGCATCCTCTCTTAAAAAACACAGTTCACACCATACTCTAACATGGTTGGCAAAGGCATTCATCACCTGCAGAATAAAAAAGCAGGTTCCCAAAGGTGGCTTAGACTTTTTAACTATTAAAGCAAGCTGTTTCAGTATCATGAAATGAGGCCATTACTGACGTTTAAGGCATTGCCATAGTTTTAGATGGAGATTTTGTTCTGTTTTTTAAATAAAAATTAGGGGAAGTGAAAATTCTCAGAATGTGAAAACATATAGAAGGGGGCGGGTGGATTTTGAGATTTCATACCAGCAATATGGGCATCATAGGTAAATGGAAAGCATAAAAATATTTACTACTGTCCTTAGGCAAAAAGCTACACCCAAAGTTAAAGTTTATTACATTTTAAAACTTAAAGGAATTAACCACAAAGAGCTACCATTACACATCTACAGACTGGCCAAAAAAACTTGCACTGGCCATTATACAGGCCACTAGCCTCCATCTTAGAGCAAAAGCAATGAAAAAAAGGAGAGTCTTTAACTCAAATGCATCACAGACATAAACGTAAAACACAAAGTTGTAAAATTCCTAGAAAAAAACACAGGATAAAATTAGGTGATCCTGGGTTTGGCAATAACTTCTTAGATCTAACACCAAAAGCACAACCCACAACAAAAAGAACTGATAAGCTGGACTTCATTTAAATTAAGAACTTCTGTTCTGCAAAAGAAACTGTTAAGAGAAGGAAGACAAGCCAAGATGAGCAGAAAATCTGTGCAAAACACATACCTGATAAAGGACTGATATGCAAAATATGCTAAGAACTCTTAAAACTAACAATCAAAAAAAAAAAAAAAACAGTTAAAAATGGGCAAAAGATCTAAACAGGCACCTCACCGAACAAGGCATACAGCTGGCAAATAAGCACGTTAAAAGATGCTCAAAATCATATGTCATTAGGAAATTTCCAATTAAAACCATAATGAGATACCGCCATACACCTATGAGAATGGCTAAAATCCAAAGTACTGACAACACCAAACTCTGGAGAGGATGGGGAGCTATAGGCACCCTCTTTCATTGCTGGTGAGAATGTACAACAGTACAACCACTTGGAACACAGAGTGGCAGTTTCTCAAAAAACTAAACACATTTTTACCATAAGATAAAGTAATCACACTTAGCAGTATTTACTCAAATGTGCTGAAAACTTATATCCATACAACAACCTGCATACAAATGTTTGTAGCAGCTTTACTCATAACTGCCCTAATCTGGAAGCAACCAAGATGTTGTTAACAAGTGAATGAATTAAAAAACTATAGGACATCCATATAATGGAATATTATTCAGTGATAAAAAGAAATGAGGTATTAAGCCACAAAAAGACATGGACAAAGCTTAAAAGCATACTGTACTGCTAAGCGAAAGAAGTCAATCTGAAAATGTTACATACATCATGATTCTGGAAAAGACAAAAACTATGGAGACAGTAACAAGATCAGTTGTTGCCAGGAGCTGGGAGAGAGGGAGGGAGAGAGGGAGGGACAAACAGGTAGAGCAGAGGGCATTTTTAGGGCAGTGAAACTAAGCTATATGATACTATAATGGTGGAAACATGTCGTTATACGTTTGTCAAAATCCACAAAATGTACAGCACAAACAATGAACCCTAATGTAAACTATGGACTTTAGTTAATAATAATGTAGCAATACCAGTTAATTAATCAACATTGCTCTAAAAAAATACAAAGTCTATTAATTTTTTTAAAAAAGTGCAGCCTAAACCTATATGATAAACATATATCAAACATCACGCTCTCAGGAGGTATGTGTAGAATTTGTGTATGCATGGATGAGGTAGTTGAGAGGGCTTGCTTTTAGATTAAAAATTGTCTTTGTCTTTTTAAAACCCGTCTTATGACAGAAATCAAATGAGTAAGCACCAGGCAGAAATGACCTAAATATTATTCTTATGAAAATAAAAATAAGGTCTAGAACCTAATTATCTCCTCACAAAGTACTTCCCTTTCCCAAGTATTCAATTTTTGAAAAGGGCAACAGAGCTGTTCTGTTAGCTAAGTCCCCAAATCCAGACTTCTGTTTCTCCCAGGACCAGTCCCTCACCAAATACCAGCAGGGAGGCTCTCAGATTTGTCCCCTCCTCTCCTCGGTCCCTGCCAACAACTCCGTGTACCACAGCAACTCATACAAAGGAAAACAACCGCTGGTCTGCCTTGGTCTTTCCACCCACTGTTCACGACATGCCTGTGAGTTAAGTGCCTTCCTCTCACCTACCTTTGCAATCTGAGGAGCCCATGCCCTCTTCCTGTCCCTCAATGCGATGCAGTAGATCTTTAACTAACGCCCACTGTGTACCATGAGCCAACTGCTTCTGTGTTCTTCTATTCCCGTTTCATCAAGACAGAGCTCTGGCTGTGATCCTCCACCTAACCATGCGGTATTCATGTTTACATTAAAAATTTCATTCAACTCAAAATCTCTGCTTTTCCATCAATGAAAACTTGCCATTTTCTTCAAAGTCTATCTTAAATCCAACTTTGCCATGAAACCTTTGTCCTTCCCAAATATCTGTCTATAATCTTCTTTTTCCCTGAAATTCTAAAGCACTTAGAACTAGTAAGGACATAACCTAGCACTTGATTGAATATCTTACTGAAAGTAGGCACAGTATTTTTTCCAAGAGGGTAGAAATGTGGCTTATGTTCCACTCAGCATTTAGCTCAGCGCTGAGTATGGAACACACAAGACCATTTGTTAGCTAAAGAGCTCTTTTCTTCTTTATTTTCATGTTTTCTAAGAATTCAAATTTTATCAACATGTAAAATTACCACATACTATTCAGAATGTGGGAAAACCTTAATCCTTATATGTAAAACCTTCAAACATTGTTCTGAAAAGGTACAGTGGAAACCCCAGCCATTTAAGTACCCCATTGGCAGATTTGGTAACACAAGTGAAATAAATGTGTCTGTTTGCATCTATAAAAAGCTGTGTATACATTTAGTCCTTGACAGTCTGACAAAAGTTCTTGGCAAAGCTCCTTATCTCTGCTGAAGGTAGGCTTTGTGATGTGAACACTTACTTAGGAAAATTCCCTAAGCAAGCTGAGATCACATGCTATTTTTACACAGGCTATTTATTAATAACTCAATGACGGTAAGATTCTATTCATTGAGAATCAAATTCTCTCCCCCAAAAGACACCGGCTTCATACTGAGCAAAAGATAAAACTGCCCTTAACGATCCCCACGATTAATTATCCTACAATTCAGTAACACCAGACCTGTTAAGAATGACAAACAGGTCAGCTCTACCCACCACCAGAGCCTCCCATCGAGCCTCTTAGATAGCCTCAACCACCAGAGGGCAGACAGCAGAAGCAAGAAAAACTACAATCCTGCAGCCTGTGGAACAAAAACGACAGTTACAGAAAGATAGAGAAGATGAAAAGGCAGAGGGCTATGTACCAGATGAAGGAACAAGAAAAAACCCCAGAAAAACAACTAAATGAAGTGGAGATAGGCAACCTTCCAGAAAAAGAATTCAGAATAATGATAGTGAAGATGATCCAGGACCTCGGAATAAGAATGGAGGCAAAGATCGAGAAGATGCAAGAAATGATTAACAAAGACCTAGAAGAATTAAAGAACAAACAAACAGAGATGACCAATACAATAACTGAAATTAAAACTACACTAGAAGGAATCAATAGCAGAATAACTGAGACAGAAGAACGGATAAGTGACCTGGAAGACAGAATGGTGGAATTCACTGCTGCGGAACAGACTAAAGAAAAAAGAATGAAAAGAAATGAAGACAGCCTAAGAGACCTCTGGGACAACATTAAACGCAACAACATTCGCATTATAGGGGTCCCAGAAGGTGAAGAGAGAGAGAAAGGACCAGAGAAAATATTTGAAGAGATTATAGTCGAAAACTTCCCTAACATGGGAAAGGAAATAGCCACCCAAGTCCAGGAAGAGCAGAGAGTCCCATACAGGATAAACCCAAGGAGAAACACGCCGAGACACATAGTCATCAAAGTGGCAAAAATTAAAGACAAAGAAAAATTATTGAAAGCAGCAAGGGAAAAACGACAAATAACATACAAGGGAACTCCCATAAGGTTAACAGCTGATTTCTCAGCAGAAACTCTGCAAGCCAGAAGGGAGTGGCATGATATACTTAAAGTGATGAAAGGGAAGAACCTACAACCAAGATTACTCTACCCGGCAAGGATCTCATTTAGATTCGATGGAGAAATCAAAAGCTTTACAGACAAGCAAAAGCTAAGAGAATTCAGCACCACCAAACCAGCTCTGCAACAAATGCTAAAGGAACTTCTCTAAGTGGGAAACACAAGAGAAGAAAAGGACCTACAAAAACAAACCCCCCAAAATTAAGAAAATGGCAATAGGAACATACATATCGATAATTACCTTAAACGTGAATGGATTAAATGCTCCAACCAAAAGACACAGGCTTGCTGAATGGATACAAAAACAAGACCCATCTATATGCTGTCTACAAGAGACTCACTTCAGACCTACGGACACATACAGATTGAAAGTGAGGGGATGGAAAAAGATATTCCAGGCAAATGGAAATCAAAAGAAAGCTGGAGCAGCAATACTCATATCAGATAAAATAGACTTTAAAATAAAGAATGTTACAAGAGACAAGGAAGGACACTACGTAATGATCAACGGATCAATCCAAGAAGAAGATATAACAATTATAAAAATATATGCACCCAACATAGGAGCACCTCAGTACATAAGGCAACTGCTAACAGCTATAAAAGAGGAAATTGCCAGTAACACAATAATAGTGGGGACTTTAACACCTCACTTACACCAATGGACAGATCATCCAAAATGAAAATTAATAAGGAAACACAAGCTTTAAATGACACAACAGACCAGATAGATTTAATTGATATATACAGGACATTCCATCCAAAAACAGCAGATTACACGTTCTTCTCAAGTGCGCACGGAACATTCTCCAGGATAGATCACATCTTGGGTCACAAATCAAGCCTCAGTAAATTTAAGAAAATTGAAATCATATCAAGCATCTTTTCTGACCACAACGCTATGAGATTAGAAATGAATTACAGGGAAAAAAAAGTAAAAAAGACAAACACATGGAGGCTAAACAATACGTTACTAAATAACCAAGAGATCACTGAAGAAATCAAAGAGGAAATAAAAAAATACCTAGAGACAAATGACAATGAAAACACGACGACCCAAAACCTATGGGATGCAGCAAAAGCAGTTCTAAGAGGGAAGTTTATAGCTATACAAGCCTACCTCAAGAAACAAGAAAAATCTCAAGTAAACAATCTCACCTTACACCTAAAGAAACTAGAGAAAGAAGAACAAACAAAACCCAAAGTTAGCAGAAGGAAAGAAATCATAAAGATCAGAGCAGAAATAAATGAAATAGAAACAAAGAAAACAATAGCAAAGATCAATAAAACTAAAAGTTGGTTGTTTGAGAAGATAAACAAAATTGATAAGCCATTAGCCAGACTCATCAAGAAAAAGAGGGAGAGGACTCAAATCAATAAAATCAGAAATGAAAAAGGAGAAGTTACAACAGACACCGCAGAAATACAAAGCATCCTAAGAGACTACTACAAGCAACTCTATGCCAATAAAATGGACAACCTGGAAGAAATGGACAAATTCTTAGAAAGGTATAACCTTCCAAGACTGAACCAGGAAGAAACAGAAAATATGAACAGACCAATCACAAGTAATGAAATTGAAACTGTGATTAAAAATCTTCCAACAAACAAAAGTCCAGGACCAGATGGCTTCACAGGTGAATTCTATCAAACATTTAGAGAAGAGCTAACACCCATCCTTCTCAAACTCTTCCAAAAAATTGCAGAGGAAGGAACACTCCCAAACTCATTCTATGAGGCCACCATCACCCTGATACCAAAACCAGACAAAGACACTACAATAAAAGAAAATTACAGACCAATATCACTGATGAATATAGATGCAAAAATCCTCAACAAAATACTAGCAAACAGAATCCAACAACACATTAAAAGGATCATACACCACGATCAAGTGGGATTTATCCCAGGGATGCAAGGATTCTTCAATATACGCAAATCAATCAATGTGATACACCATATTAACAAATTGAAGAATAAAAACCATATGATCCTCTCAATAGATGCAGAAAAAGCTTTTGACAAAATTCAACACCCATTTCTGATAAAAACTCGCCAGAAAGTGGTCATAGAGGGAACCTACCTCAACATAATAAAGGCCATATATGACAAACCCACAGCAAACATCATTCTCAATGGTGAAAAACTGAAAGCATTTCCTCTAAGATCAGGAACGAGACAAGGATGTCCACTCTCACCACTATTATTCAACATAGTTCTGGAAGTCCTAGCCACGGCAATCAGAGAAGAAAAAGGAATAAAAGGAATACAAATTGGAAAAGAAGAAGTAAAACTGTCACTGTTTGCGGATGACAGGATACTATACATAGAGAATCCTAAAACTGCCACCAGAAAACTGCTAGAGCTAATTAATGAATATGGTAAAGTTGCAGGATACAAAATTAATGCACAGAAATCTCTTGCATTCCTATACACTAATGATGAAAAATCTGAAAGAGAAATTATGGAAACACTCCCATTTACCACTGCAACAAAAAGAATAAAATACCTAGGAATAAACCTACCTAGGGAGACAAAAGACCTGTATGCAGAAAACTATAAGACACTGATGAAAGAAATTAAAGATGATACCAACAGATGGAGAGATATACCATGTTCTTGGATTGGAAGAATCAACATTGTGAAAATGAGTATACTACCCAAAGCAATCTACAGATTCAATGCAATCCCTATCAAATTACCAATGGCATTTTTTACGGAGCTAGAACAAATCATCTTAAAAAAAAAAAAAAAAATGACAAACAAAACCTCAGCTAAATGAGATATACCATCATATCAATAACGGTGTTACCTTAGTGGTATATGATTACTGAGGAACATCTCAGCTGTGTTAACCAACTCTGCAGTGCTCTCATGAGCAGGGTCAACTATGAAAACCTGTAGGGGAAGGGAAAGGAAAACATGAAACGACCTTTATTCAAATGTCACTGGGCCAATAAAAATGTGCTTTGTGACCACCTAGAGGGGTGGGATATGGAGGGTGGGAGGGAGGGAGATGCAAGAGGGAAGAGATATGGGAACATATGTATGTGTATAACTGATTCACTTTGTTATAAAGCAGAAACTAACACACCATTGTAAAGCAATTATACTCCAATAAAGATGTTAAAAAAAATTTTTAAATGCCTTAGTCTTTACACTTGAAGGCCACCTTTTTCCAGCTACTTTTGAACCACATAAAAAAGGAGTTATACAAAGAGCAGTTACCCTCCCTCTGTCTTCAAAGAATGTGGTACTGAAAGGCTAAGTGATTTTCTCATGATCTTACGCTAACAACATGGGAATTGTATCCAGATGGCTAATACATATTCTTCACTACACCTAACAAAACCCAAATTTTATTAACTCTCCCACCTTAGAAAATGGAGATTAGCTTCCTGTGTATTCATTTCGAAGGATCTCTGAATTAAGAATTCATTTAGAACCCAATTTTTAGACCACAACAGTAGCTATTATGTATTAAGTTTTCATGATGCACTTTAAAAAATAATAATTATCCCATTTAATCTCATTTAATCAAATAAAGTTCTCATTTAATAAAGTTTAATAAATTATCTCATATGGTAAGAGTAAAAGAGACTGAAATTTGGACTGGGAAGGAAAAAAGTGGTTTCGAGAGTGAGGAAAGTCCAGAGGATCGTTTCCCTTGAAAGTTCTGAGGAAGCCAACCTTGGCCACAACCTGTCCCGTCTCTTTAGGAACTACATGAGGTAAAAGAAAGACAGGAGAGGGGAAAAGAGCGTCAACTAAAAACCCTCTTCCTCTATCTCTCTAAAGCAGTGGAATAAGGATTAAAAAGCAGGAGCTGACGAAGACTTACTTAAGGGAATAAATTGAACTATTAAATTTTAGGGATTAAGATATTCAAGAAAAACGGTAATAACACATTCATCTTCTGAGTAAAAAAAGAACTATCTTAAAACTCAACACAGTCTAAACCGTGAGGTTAAGGATGAGGAGCATTTCCTTATACGCTGACATTTCACAGCCCTACAGACCATCAGTACACTTCCCAACCCTTTCAGTTTGAATATGGAGCTAGAAAAAGAGCGTATCTAGTGGTGGTGGTGGGGAGAAGCAGCTAGTAAAGGAGAGAAGTGAACATTCTAGATATGACAGAAAGGAGGGGAGAAGGCAAGGGGGAAATAGAGATCACAGCCCAGCAATAAGGAGTTTTACTTACCATGTTGTGCAAGTTTTTCCTGATCTGTCGGATAACACCAGGAAAAGTGGGGCGAAGCAACTCCTGTAGACTAGAAGGCCATGAATTATATCTGCTATCAACCTCCAGGTTGTTGATCCACTACAGATAAAAACCACAACATTGTGCATACACTTTAGTCACCGCTAGTGAAATTTGCAGAAATAACAATAAGACTTTAAATTATTTCAAGAAGAATCACATGGGAAAGACCATTTTTGAAAATATAAAGATCAAGTAGAAAAACGAGTGACTAAAACACAAGCCACAGAATAGGAGAAGGTATTTGCAACCTAAGAAATCAATAAAGGACTAGTGTCAAGAATATCTATACAAATCTAATATATCAATTTAAAAAAGGCAAGCAACATATGAGAAATGGAAATGAGTCAAGAATATAAATAAGAAATTTACAGAGGAAATTTAAATGGGCAATTAACACAAGGAAAAATGTACACCTTCACTAGTAATCCAAGAAATATAAACTAAAAGCACAATGAAATTTCACACTAACTAAACTGCAAAAAAAAAATTTTAAGTTTGTCAATATCCATGAATAGGCAAAAATATAGAACAATGGGAATTCTCACCCAATTCTGGTGTCTGGAACAGTCACTTTAGAGAAGATGACCTAATAAAGTTGAAGCCTTTATTACTACCCTACCACTAAGTACTACAGCTCTAGGTGTCTACCCCAAATATATTCTCACATGCATGCACGAAGAGAGAGGTACAAAAAGAGCCGTAACAGTACTGCTTATAACAGCAAAAGATTAGAAACAACTAAATATCCATAAAAAAGGAACGGATAAATAGTATATAATATTTGTACAAAAAGAGCAGGGTGGGAAAGTATGTGTATATTACCTTGCTCATGTAAATAGAGTATTTCTGGAAGGATATACAACGAATTGACAATGCTTGTTGCTTCCAGGGAGAAAAACTGGACAGCTGGGTGAAGAGTTTTTTCACTACACACTCTTTTTTATGTCTTAAATTCTAAACTGTGAATTTATAAAAGATATTTTTAAAAATAAGTAAAATATAAAACATGATGTGATAAACTAGATCTATATGTATCAACCTACATAAGCCTTGAAAAAATTATTGAGTAATAAAAAAATTGATGAAGGATACTGATATGGCATTTTTCAAAATTTTAAAACATAAAATAGGGAAGAAAATGATCAAGTAAGGGACAGGAGGGATACACGCCCACTTCAGAAGAGGAATTACCTGCAGGGAGGAGAGGCGTGGAACTGGGAAGAGATATAAAGAGGGCTTTGACTGAAACATTTTTTTCTTCCAAGAAAACATGAAATGATTAAATGTTAGCATTTATTAAGTATGGCGATGGGTCCTATGATTGCTAATTATGTTAGTCTCCTTACTCTTCATAATGAAAAAATTTTTAACAGAAAAAAAATGACATAACAGTATTCATCAAAATAACAGTTACACCACCAAGTGAGAAGTCAAGTAGTGAACATCTACATTCTATATTATTCCCCTTTCCAAAAAATTTCCCTAAAATCGGTGCAGGACAGACACCAAGAAAAGGGGACTGGAGAGCTGAGGGTGCCAGACACGTCTCCATCACCGACCTCACTTTCTCCACAACTGCCCGAGACAGCTCTGCTCCCCCTAGTCTCTTCACAGACGAGGAGACAAAGGCCCAGCGACATCACAGAGCGATATTAATCTACATAAATCCTTCAATATAAAATACCAAAGTCCTGTTAAAGGAGGTTGGTAGCTACAAACTGATATTTTTAAACAAAATCACACAAGACTTGTGTGCAACTGAGAATATACAAACTAAACACTTTCCCAAGAGATGCTCAGCCGAATTCCTAAAGAGATACAAAAGTGGAAAAATCACGGTCTTAACCACAGCAAACCTAATAGCTCAACTTTCTGGAGCATTTAAGAGCCTACTTTATTATATACACATAGCCCCATATAAGCAGTTGTTGTAAATCTTTGATGCCGACAAAAGGGATAATAGGAATAACTTACCTCTGCTAAAAGACAAATGCGAAAACCATAATAAAGTACTTGGCCAGGCCACTCCCTGGACACACTCACGGAATACCTACGGAAATAGCAGGGCTCCTGATGTCTACGGCATAGTCGGCCTCAGACGGCTGGGTGTTCAGTTTCAAAACATTATGCAGAGAAAGGCCTTCTATTCCCAATCTATGCAGACCCTCCATCACCCGAGCTTCATTCCTCAATATATCAAACAGACTGAAAAAAACCAAATAGGTATTTAGGAGAAAGGGCTTTAATAAAAAAATTCTCACCGTGAGAAAAATATATCAGTTCAAACTCAATGCCCTATCAAACGAGTTGAGAAATCAAAAGAGGGAGCTCTTCCCTTGCTTCCTTTTGTCCAAATATGCAGAACCAAGTAGGGAGGAGTTGCTTCTTGGCTGATGTTTATTTATACTTATCAACATATACACTGTGTATAGAAATTATCTCTAAGTATAAACACACAATTTGAGGATGAAATAATCCTAAATGTGGATTTTACATTGCATGTTTTTAAAAACACTAAAGTAATCTCCCTGTGATATTTCTTACAACTGCACATGAATCTAAAGTTATCTGAAAATAGTTTATTAAAAAAACACCAAAAAATATACTAAATAATATATGTTTAATATATGTTTCAATATCAGCATCAATTCCCACAGGTACACACACATATGATCACAGAAAACGGTCTGGAGGAATTCACACCCAACTTAAGAGGTTTTCTGGGTAAGGAAGAAGAAATAAGAAGACTCTGCATTATTTAAAACTGTTTACAATAAGCAAGTACACAGTTTGCAATACTCTGGAAAATTAAAGAGATTTTTTTAATAAAAAATAAAAGGGCAATCTTTTAATGTGTCCTTTACTAATTTTTTACTAGCTCTGAAAGCAGTATATGGACATAAAAGCTCAATTAACATAATGTGAAAAGTATCTTACTGTGGAAACTGCTTCTTTTAAAGCATTAACCAACCATAGCTTTTGTTTTCACTATTATGAAGCCACAGTATCAACTGTGTCAATTTTAATATCAAAGATAAAATCAGAATTCTACCTGACTGTCTTCTGCACCCAACCCCTCCAAAGTTCATAAGGAAAATTTAAGAGCAATTTAGTCCTAAACCACATTTTAACAAAACAAAAAGGTATCAAATAATATATGTAAGACAGATCACCTTCTGAGACACCAGAGGCCGCATTTTGCATAAACCTACTTCATACTGTTCTCAGAAACAAAAGAACCTGCTCTCTTCTGTTTCTATGGTTAACAGGAAAACTAAGGCTCTAAAAGGGCACCCTCAAAAGGCACCTGGGCCTTAAATGTCCCAGGCATCAGATGTACATTATGATAAAAAATGGCCAAGTATCATCCTGCCCATCCCAGCCAGAACATGGGCCTACCTAAATGCACGCACTGGGCCTGATAAGTCGTCAGGCTTTGCAACCTGTCACATCAAGGAGGAACAACAGTCTGGACATGTCATAAGGAGCCACACATTATAAAAACTTTTCAGGGTGAAAAATATTATCCATACCTGAATATATCCTGCGTCTCTAAATCAATATGAAGTCCATTGATGAACAGTGCTGAATCTCCAGGCTGTAATCCTAAAGTTCCCTTGAAATACTGAAATATTAAAGACTTATTAAGGAGCAGGAAGAGAATATTTAACAAAAATTTCCAAGTTTCTGGTTTTATTATATGTACAAATGTTGACAATGATTAATACAACTGTTTCCTACAATACTGGGGATAGGGAGGGTGTTAAATAAGCCAAGCACAGAGAGTTACTTTTCGGCTGCCCTTCCCTGTCTGTGATGCCAGCCAAGGTTGTGCTAGCAGTCACTGACAGCTGGGCCTTCTGGATGAAGTCCAGGGATCCGATTTAAAAGGGTTTCAGGGCTTCCCTGGTGGTGCAGTGGTTGAGAGTCTGCCTGCCAATGCGGGGGACACGGGTTCGAGCCCTGGTCTGGGAGGATCCCACATGCCGCGGAGCAACTGGGCCCGTGAGCCACAACTACTGAGCCTGTGCATCTGGAGCCTGTGCTCCGCAACAAGAGAGGCCGCGACAGTGAGAGGCCCGCACACCGCGATGAAGAGTGGCCCCCGCTCGCCACAACTAGAGAAAGCCCTCACACAGAAACGAAGACCCAACACAGCCAAAAATAATAAATTTTTAAAAATAAATAAATAAAAAATAAAAGGGTTTCAAAACCCCACACCTCCCTTAAGCTTTCAAACTAAGGCACGCCAAGAAACTTTGAGTTGCTGAGCTAAGGACAGCACCTACATACACCCGAGCTCTCCAAGACCACCTCCACGGGGCCCTCCAGCTGCTGCTCTCTGACGCAGTGGAACGCATGTGACCGTGCAGCCACTTCAGCCCTCAGACCCGCTTGATCCACTGGACTTTGATGCCATATCATACACAGCTTCTGTTGGCTTATATCCTTTCCAATCAATTCCTCTTTCTCTCCAAGGAAACTGGAAGGGTTGATCATATATTCAACACCACACAGCAGAGAAGGGAAGAAACGTATCAGATACTAGGGACAGAACATGGATCCCTTAGCTCTCCCAGGGCTGGGGGAGAGGGGCAGGGATCGCTGAGCTCCCTTCACTCCCCCTCACTCAGTGGACAGAGAGAAATGAACTCTAAGATCTAGGACTGCATGGGAAAAACACAAAACAATGCAGAAGCCACGGCTTTTGCGTCTCTGCCCTGCCAGGATAAAATGGCAAGGAAGTTAAGGGGATAATAGAAATTTGCATCAATGAGAATCAGAATTTCTTACAAGGGAAAGAAAAACTCCACGTCCACTCATTCCCAGGCTGCGAATACAGCACCCTGTGACTGTGGGAAAGACTGACTGGGAACTACGTGAAAGGAAACACAACAGAGGATGGGGATCCCATTCTGAAAACAGGGGACTGCACGGAAGTTACCAAATGCTCTGCCCTACTGGGCTTCTACCACTCTGGCAGCCAGACCTCACGCTCCCGGCAGAAGGTCGGAAGATCCTTTTCGGGAGACTAAACAGCTCAAGAGGAAAGGTTTAAAGATTCTGTCACTGGAGTTCCCTGGGAAACAGCCATACCACCACAGCCTACAGTCACAAAGACGCATCCTTCGGGCTTTCAATCAGTTTTTTATTGCCTCATTCTCTAATATGAGCAGTTAGCGAGAGATCACCAGACATCTAAGGAAAGCCTCTAACATTAAACACAAGAGATCAAGACAAAAAGAAAGGCAACTTAAGAGGGAACAGACTACGCAGAGAAAAGAAAACACATACATGAACCATCGATATCTTCAGAAGGATAAGACAACACCATAACAAGGAAGAATTCAAGAATAACCCTTGTAAATTAAATATTTGACAACTAAAGAAAGAAATCTCAACAAGTGGTCTGAAAATCCTTCCCAGAAAGTTTAAAAATAAAAGACAAAAGAACTGGAAAACAGGAAATAAAAGATTTTTAATCAGGCCAAACTAGTCAAGAAGATATAACATCTTAAGAATAAATAGGAATTCTAGGAAAACAGAAAAGACAAACCAAAAAGAAGAAATGCAAAGAAATATATGTCCAGAAAATTTCCCAATACTAAAGGAAAGGATTTTCCAGATTTAAAGGGCCCACTAACCACCCAAGAGTACAAAGACTTTTTAAAAAGGCATTACCACTATGGAATTTCAGATTACTAGGGTCAAGGAAAAGACCCAACATGATTCCAGAAAGAAAAACCAGATCTCATACAAAGGCTTCAGACTTCTCAAAAGCCATAATGGAAACCAAAATTCCAAGGAGCAATGACTTCAAACTTCTAAATGACTTCCAACCTAGAATTCTATACCCAGCCAAGCTATCAATAAAAACAGAAATGGAAGGGACTTCTCTGGCAGTCCAGTGGTTAAGACTCCATGTTTCCATTGCAGGGGGCGTGGGTTCGATCCCCAGCTGGGGAATTAAGATCCTTCTTGCCGCTCAGCGCAGCCAAAAACAAACAAACAAACAAAAAAACAAAATGGAAAACTGACTTCTCAGAGTCTGAAATTTCCCTCACATGCAACCTTTCTCATGAAGAATGATTTGCTGCACCAAAATAAAGGAGTAAACCAAAAACAAAGAAGACATGGAATCCAAGAAATAGGAGATCCTAAAAAAGAGGTTAAAGGAAGGTCCCAGGACAACTGGTATGTACTAGACATAAAGAACAACCAGTCCATAGTGAAGCAGATCAAAAATTGATAAAACCATGACAAAAACACAGGGATGGTAGAGAGATGGGGAAAGTGCCAATATGGAGTACTGGTAGACAGTGGGAGAAGTGGGGAGAGCAGTGAAAGAAAGTCAGACCTCATCCTTGTAACAGAAGGCCAATACATAAGGTTGGAAACTGAGAAAGTACCAATTTAAGCTTGCTGGAATCTGGAGATAAATATCCAAAGAATCAACTAGGAGTTGAAAGCAGATGCTTCTGGGAAGGGGGACACACAGGGAGTGAGACATGTTGGCGGGGGTGCTTTTTTCTAAAGAAACAGGTAGCACCATTTGATGCTTTGAATTATATATTCATATTCAACTTTGATTAACTACGGAAAGTATAAAAAAGATTACAGAAATGAATCAAAATACCATCGTCTTTAATAAAAGAAGAGTAAAACTATTAAATGTCACTGATTTAACTCACATTTCCGCATCTTTAAAGATATAATACAAAACAGAAAAGCCACTATTTTCCATTGGTTAATACCTTCTGATTCTCTTCCACTTCGGTTCTAAGTTCTGAACTCACGGCTGTTTTTGTTATTGCTCTAAGGAAAGAAAAACATTATCAGTGCTTGGTTTAGTATTTGATATAAAAGACTTCAATTTCCCAATATGAAACAACACATTGCTCCATAAATTACAAAAAACTAAATGGAAAAAACCTTAAACCTTTACAATTGATAAATATATTCCTCCTCTCAGATGTGTGCGTTTGTTCATTACCACAAGATATAAAACCAAGGAAAAGTAACAGTAATAGTTGCACTTCAATGCGAGTGCAGTTATTTCCAAGATCTTAGTTAAATATATGTAACTCTATTCCTGTATATGATCTCTACAGCTCACAGGCTAAGGATAGTGTTCAATAAGTTAAGGCAGCAGACTGTTCAAGCTATTTAAGCACATGTATATCTTCAATAGCATGCCTGACTAAATGATAATGTACTATATGATTCTTAAGTCCTGTCTAAGAAGTATTTTCCCAAGACTAATAAAATAAACAAATTTATTTACAAAACATCTCATATCAGAAGTCAAAACACCTCATTCAGTGACTCAAGAAGAGGACTGACAATTATTTAAGTTTCTGAAAATGTGGCTTTTAAAACAGGTTTGCCTTGTATTTATGAGATGTGGAGGACTATTATACAATTGAAAGCAACAGCAGAAAAGCTGCATTCAAAATCTTAATCTGTCACTATGAACAAGTCAGCCTCTATGATTCATTTCCTTCATCAAGAATGAGTAAGATGATATATAAGAAACTCTTCAGGAAGAAAAACACCAGAGTCCATGCCAGACCCTAAGTTAGTTACATCTGCATACATTAAATTTTGTTAACTCATCTAATCCTGAAAGGTAGGTGTTGTTATTTCTGTTTTACTGCTGAGGAACGTGACTATTTACAAAGTTCACACAACTAGCAAGAGGCAGTGCCAGGAACACAACCTAGACTGCTCTCTTCAACCACACAACACAGGGGCTTGTCGCCTTCTCGGGAAGACGGGCCATTAGTAGTACAGTGCTGGTAGTAAGAGAACTTTAATTTCCTAAGCATTTTCATATTTTAATGGCTTCATTTTATGCATAAACATGAAGATAATTAGGCATATGTTAAAAAGAAGAATGTCTCAAAGCCTTATTACTCTACGTTACCTGGCTTTGGTAGGAAAATTTTGACTAAGATCCTTCATAATCACCAGAGCTAACTCAATAGGAGCAGCCAAGATTCGGGCAGCAGTCTGAAAACTTAGATCTGCAACAACATCAAACGTAAGTTAAAGTGTATTCATCTATAGCAATGAGAAAGAAATAGGAAAAAAGCACATTGATTTCCCACTATTTTCTTGGTAATTAAGAATGCCCTAGAATGACATTTCAAAGCATGCCCATGGTTGAATTGAAGGTTTTACTCACTTCATAGGCCCCTAGAGTGTTTACTGTAGCCGTTCCTTGATCTGCCTGCATAAACACTAAGGCATATACCAACACATTTAGCACAGGATTAATCCACCCCAAATTCTTTTCCTTCTTCTGGATTTACAACATTAACACAAAGTACAGCAAAAGACTTTAGTAAATTATGCTGGGAAAGAAAACCTTGATATATAGTTCTCTGGACCAGAAAAGCACACATATATCCTGCCATACTGACATGCCTTTAACATCCAACTGTGTAATAAATGTATACATATAGAAACACAAAGATTAAGACAAACTTGTTTCTAGTATTACAAGCTTATGCACCTGGTCACACAAAGAAAGATCTGGTACTCATCTATAAATATGTATTACTCTGCAGAGTGTTATTTGTCTCCAAAGGACTTTCTTCCTTTCCTTTCTAATAAATCAGGATTAATCACATGATCCTTAAAATCTGTGAATAAATACAATTAAATTCAAATTCTGTTTTTTAAAATACCATAAAATTTAGAATGATTCCTCTACGTTTTTATTACCTTGCAATTGCCAAACTTTTAAAGGTGCCATTTCATTGGTGCTCTCAACGAGATGCTTTCTGAGTTCTTTCAACTGTCCCTTCAGGTCAGGGTGC
Organism: Eschrichtius robustus; assembly: GCF_028021215.1. Taxonomy (NCBI): domain Eukaryota; kingdom Metazoa; phylum Chordata; class Mammalia; order Artiodactyla; family Eschrichtiidae; genus Eschrichtius; species Eschrichtius robustus. The sequence goes on along the minus strand of NC_090828.1, from coordinate 137,171,237 downwards.
AGGTCTCTGAAAGAAACATAAAATCAATCCTTTTCAGGTGTTTTTTCTTTCCCAAAGCAAATTTAGAAGTTGACCCCAAATTTATCTTCACAGCTCTCCCCACTTAGTAACAGGAAAATTCTTACAATATAGGAAAAATATTAAATTTTTCTTAAAAAACAAGTTAATATAGAAAAGTATGAGTTAATTTAAAAACCATAAAATTTACAGATTAAAAAATGAATCACTACAACAGCGACTCTCTACGTTGGGGGAGGGAGAGGAGTGGGACTGAGAGTAGGGAACAGAGGGGACACCTCAACTCTATCTGCTGTGTTTTACTCACCTTGGTTCTTTCTTTCTTCAAGTAAAAGAAGGTGTTATGTTGCAGGAAAAAAAACCTCGATAAACAATTCTTTGGTACAGAAAAGCAAGTACGATAGAAACAGTCAATTCTGGGTGGTGAGTACAGGGGTATGTTATATTATTCTCCATCCTTTCCTGAATCTTTTTAATTTCTCAAAATAAAATAGGAAATACCCTGCTTCCAATCCCAAAATGAGTTTCTTTCAGCTACATGCTCGTAAGTCCTTTAGTCACATGAATATAATTCAAGCTAACCAAGACTATTGCGTTTTGTTTAGTTTTATCTTGAAATACAGTGCATTCTATTTAAAGTTAGTAAAACAGAAGTTTTCAGAGGCAGAGATAGATCATTTAGATCAGACAGACAGAGGGAACAGAGTAATCCTGTTTTTAACACTAAAAACTCAAAATTTCTTAAATGCAACCTGCCGAAAGTAAAGTATTTACTCAGATCCTTCACCATCCCATCAACCCATTCCAGTTACTTTACTTTTCTTCATGATAAAAATACCTTAAAATGGGTCACTTACTTTAGATAGCTAAATAACTATTCTGAATGTCCAAAAAGGAAATTGTCTTCAATATTCTACATACTACCTTTGTGCTATAAACACATGAAATCATAATACTATCCAAAAAACAAACATATAAAACATGAATATGAAAAGGGATTCTGGAAACCTGGATGCAGTAAAAATGGAACCTGACTGCATATTAATAAGGCCATAACTGATGTTCAACACAAAGAAATGTGCATTTGCACAGGATGAACTCAACATATGCACAGTCACTCAACATCAACAAAGTCATCTCTACTAAACTGTTAGTCTAGCTGTCACTTCACTGGGTCAAATGTTAAGGCTAAAATATATGAAACTGCACCTACACATACTATTTCTATTGAAAAAAAAAAAAAAAAGCACACCATAGATGTCCTAATTAAGATTCCCAGATAAAGCAGAATTCAGGGCTCCGAACAATGATCAAATCATATCAGAAATAACTGCAACATTTAAAATAACAGCTAAGAACATTTTTCAGCTATAAAATTCTATTATGCTTTCATAAAATAGTTATGGAATTTTCTTCAAAAAGCCACTTCCTATCCTCTTTCATATAAAGTAAATTGTAATAAAATGTATTTCAACTGAACATATATAAAATCTACCACACCTCCTACTACAACTCTTTTGCAATTTTTCAAACTATGTTTAGAAAAGTAAATAGCTATAAATACAACATTGTAAATCAACTGTAATTCAATAAAATAAAATTTTTTAAAAAAGAGATAAGAAACAAACAAGCAAAAATAATAATAATAATAGCTATGACCTCTCTAACGTAAAACACATTTGATTTTCCTCAGGAAAAGATCGCATAAAACAATTAGATTTCTCCTATTATGTGAATCAAAAAAATGGCATGTAACTTTATGCTATCAACTGCAAGGTCCAGAAAAGGAAATCAATTTAAGCCATAAGCAGGCAGCCATAGTATCATGTAAGAATAATGTGCTTCAGAATTACCAGAAATCATAAACTGTACTACAAACTAACTGGTCATCTCCTCGTATCAGATTACATACATAAAGTATTGTTGGGAGATCTGTAACTCAGGCAGTAAAGAGAAAGATGATGCTTACAATATGAGGAAGCCTGGAGGTTTGAAGAGGATAAGACCCCTTTCCCAAAAGAATACACATACCTTAATCTTCCAAAGAGAAATCCTTGAACTTCGTCAATAGGATCATTTTCACCAATCACTGTGGTGTTAACTTCAGTTCCTACAAAAGCACAGCAAATACATGTCTAATCACTCAGATTAGAAATAAAAATATTAACTTCATAAAATCTGAAAAAAATTTGAAACACCTGAAACTATAATAGCATTTAAACTGTTGAATACCTCAACTAACAGAGTGGTTAACAAACAAACAGAATAAATGTGTTTTTGACATATCCTGTGTTCCTGGATAAAGAAAGAATGTTTTTCCTTAAACTTTGGAAATATTTACATGTTAACTATTTCAAAATTAATACCTTTAAAATTATGAATAACGGATTTTTCAATATCAAAATTCTGAGGAATTTGCAACTAGGCAACTTAATCCTAAATATAATTACCGAGGACAGGATGATGAAGTACTAGGCTGTCTTCCATGTGCCAAAACCAATCATTTTTACTTTTAAAACAAGCTCAAAAGACATAAAAAGAGTACGCATAAAACCTGTGGAAATAATGAATTCAAAACCCTAGAATATTACAACAGGAAGTATCCACAGTAAAGTGCAGAAAATAATATAAAAACATGAAACTGTTTGTTAATTATACGATAGCTTAAGATTTCACATTGGGTCACAAATTAATTACTATTTGTGAACTACCTATCATCAATAACAACAGCTACTACTTACTGAACTCTTTTGTGAAAAAAACTTTGTTAAATTCTTTACCTATACATCTTATTTTCTCCTCAAAAATACTTTAAGAGGCATATATCATTATCTGAACTCTACAGAGGAAAAAATTAGGACCTAAAGAATCTGTTACCCAACTTAGATATAACAGAACCAAGATTCAAACATAGGTTCATAATACTCCTAAATCTATTCTTTTTCATTAAAGAAACAAATTCCCCTTTAACTCATATTTAAAGAAAACAAAACACATTGGTCTTAATTTACAAATTCACCTTTCACCTGAGTATCATCCTTGGCCTTGTACTCAGTGCTCTTAATGGCCAACTCCACACCATAGCCAGAGAGGTAAACAGGCTCCTTCCTGGGATTCTGCAAGCAGAGCAAGTATTCCACCATCACCACTCAGCTCTCCACGCACTCCCACCTAGCTCTTTATGCATCACAGCACACAGAGCCCGACCATGTTAATGTCACATAGCCATCACCTAGGATTACACACTCAAAACATGCTTGAACTTCCATGGGAATCCTTAGATTGTGGATTCTGCCACAAGTGTGAGAACGGAAATTCCAAGGTAGAAACAAAACCAGATGAAGGGGGCTTCCCTGGTGGCACAGTGGTTAAGAATCCGCCTGCCAATGCAGGGGACACGGGTTCGATCCCTGGTCCGGGAAGATCCCACACGCCGCAGAGCAGCTAAGCCCGTGCGCCACAACTACTGAGCCTGCGCTCTAGAGCCTGCAAGCCAAAACTACTGAAGCCCGCGTGCCCTAGAGCCGGCGCTCCGCAACAAGACAAGCCATCACAATGAGAAGTCCACTAACCACGACAAAGAGTAGCCCCAACTCGTCACAACTAGAGAAAGCCCGCGTGCAGCAACAAAGACCCAAGGCAGCCAAAAGTAAATTAAAAAAAAAAAATTAAAAAAAAAAAAAAAAAAAACAGATGAAGGGATAGTGGAAAGGGCAAAGGTCACCAAACCATGTGAAGAAATGGAGAAAACAAAAAAGCAGTTCCAGAACCTACACAGCGTTGAAAACTGGTGAGGTTTCAAACCTAGAAGTGCTTTGTTGAGACCGTGTGTGTAAATGTGTGTGTGTGTGTGTGTGTGTGTACATTTTTTTACTGACTTTAAACGTCTTCAGGCAGGGTTTGGGCTTACCTAATGTCACAGGCTTACCATCATCCTGAATGAGGATGGCCCTTTAAATACCAGCAATAGGGACTTCCCTGGTGGTCCAGTGGTTAAGAATCCACCTTCCAATGCAGGGGACGCAGGTTTGATCCGTGGTCAGGCAACTAAGATCCCACATGCCACGGGGCAACTAAGCCAGCGCACTCTAGAGCCCATACACCACAACTAGAGAGAAGCCCACATGCCCCAACGAAGAGCCCGCGTGCTGCAACAAAAGATCCTGCGTGCCGCAACTAAGACCTGACACAGCCAAATAAATAAATAAATATTTTTAAAAAAACAAATAACCAGCAACAGAGCAAGGCGGCTCTGGGGGGGGGGGGGGTCCAAAACTGGATATTGATAAATCTGTTTCTGCTCACATCAATTTTCATTTAAAATTTTTATTTTACTTTCCCATGGACTTAACATCCGATATTTACTGAGCTTAATACAACACAGAAACTTTAAAGGCCAACGATCTTTACATATAAATATTTTAAATGCTAAATGCCACACAAGGTTTCGAAAGCTTAATTTTAAATCAATTCTGCCTGATTTTACCTCTTTAGAAATCCTCCTTTTTCTATCAAATAAAAAGATGCCAGAAAGGGAAAAAAAAAGGGTTTGGAAAGGAAGTGAATTCAAGAATCAGTTCCATAGTATGATGACCATATTAAATCTGGACCAAATTAAATATAATTTACATGGTTCGTTTTGAAATAGAATGTAGGGAATTCCCTGGCGGTCCAGTAGTTAGGACTCTGCGCTTTCACTGCCCAGAGCCCCGGGTTCAATCCCTGGTCGGGGAACTAGGATCCCAGGAGCCGCATGGCATAGCCAAAAAAAAAAAAAAAAAAAAATCAAAACTGAAATAGAATGTCAATTTTATACAGCCATTTTTTAGGCATATTGTTTTACATTTCTTCAGAAAGGCAAGTAAAGTACCTCCTATGTGCAAATAACAGATTTGATGAAAGTACTACACTTCCCAAAAAAGTAGTTCAAATCATTTTATAAAGGGGGAAATTATTAGCTTAAGTGCTAAGGTTGTGGTGGGCAAACTAATATTTAAAACAGTTATAAAATAAGTCAATACTTACAGATATATAATGTCTGAATACGTAATTGATTTTGCCTGCATTGCTTTTTGATACAAGTTGTCGGTGAAACTTATAAAACTCCTCAGAGCCAATCTCAGAGTAGAAAATAACCACAGAGCTTTCAGGATGAGATGAGGGATATCTGTGATCTCCTTTGAACAATAAAGGTTTTGGTCTGAAAATAAATATTAAAAGCTTAAAATTGTTAACTTAAAAAAGCTTTTAAACATTAAAAACAATACAAAATGAAGCTACAGCAATGATAATTTAAGCAAACATTATAAGCATCTTAATATAAAGAGTATCACAATCTTAAATAGTTTTCAGTTAGTAAGAATACTGAAAACAAATAAAACAGGTATGAGTCTTATTTGTTCATAATTAAAATTAACGAATGTACATTATATAAATACTAACCTTAAAATGTAGACTTTGACTAATAATTGTTACCGATTTCTAGAGCATGGGGTAAAAAACCAGAAAAAGGATACACATCCAGCCTTCATAGTACTAAAACTTTAGTAAATTATTCTACCATATAAACAGAATGTAATTACCTTTTAATCTGAAAACCTAAGTGCAAATAATGCAAAAAAGCAGAGGATAAATTTAAGCATATAACTTCCCAATTACAGCATCTCCCTCCTCTATCATTTTTACTATTATGATCATCCTACTACTGCATCTAAAATTTAGGTTTTCCTCATAAATTTTAAAACTCCCCCCTCAAGAAAACTTCTCTAAGAATGACATCAAGATATTAACAGATCTTAATGCACAGACTTTATGACCTACCAATCCTTCTTAAGGAGGTACACCTACACGTACTAAGTGGAAAATGCCCCTTACAAAAATAAACCTACTTACCTGTATAAATTTATAACCACAGAAAAAAGTATAAAAGGATATATGCCAATCCATTAAAAATAGTTACCACCTCTCAGAAGAGGAGACATTATCACTCTTTTCTTTATAAAGGTCTGCATTATTCTAACAAATTAAAGAAAGAATTTTTCAAGTCAGTCAATTCTGTTTTCCCCAAGGGAACAGCACTTTACCATGCAGCCAATTCTGAATGTCCATACCTCACCCCGAGAGAGCTGAGCTGAACGCTCACTGAGTTTCTGGTTATCACCCTGAGGAAAAAGCACTCATACCATTTGGTGGGCAGAGGACAGGTGCTGAGCAGATCATCTCACTAAAGAGGAATTTCCCCACCTAAAACACCCCCTGGCACTTCTGGTAGAGCAGGGCAATATCACAGAGAGAGATAAGTGTTATACAATTTATAACAGCATTAGAGGATGTACAGAGGGGTTACTGCCCTAGGCAGACAGCAAGAGGTACCTATTGTTATTTGTCCACCACAGGAAACCTACCTTTAAGCAAAAAAGTCAGCCCACTGATTACCAATTTAATATTCAAATTAAGCTTGCAATTATCTTAAATAGTCTCCTTTGTCTGAAACTAATACTCTCCTGAGAGATCATTATCCTTAATATCATTACTCCAGGCACTGGCTTTAATACACAGAATATTCTTTACTAAGCTAATGACAAAGCCTATGTAATCTCTCTGATACAGTCATTACTAAATAACAATAATAGTAAGTACTCTTATTATCTCTATTTCGAAAGAAGATGAGGAAAGAAAGGTTATGCAATTTGCCTAAATTCACAAAACTATTTTAAGTGATGGAGCTGGATTTAAATCTAGTTGGTCTGGTTCCAGAATTCACATTCTAAACCACTATACCTACGGACTAAAAAACCCATATGAAAAATCAGACGGTGGACTTGATATAGAAGAAAGCACAACGAATGCGTGACATTTAAATAAAGAAACACACAATCTACCTTTCAGAAGCTGTTAGTAGAAGAGTCTCAAGGGTATCAAAATCACAAGTCCTCTTTCCATGCACTGAAAAAAATGAATTACATCCTTCTGGTGGAGGTTCATCAGCTGCTATCTGTCATTTAAGACACAAGACATTTTTAAAAATAATTTCTAACCAAAAACAAGATGAAAACACGAATATTCTAAATAGGTAATAAAATGATAATAAAAAAACATCAGGGGCTTCCCTGGTGGCGCAGTGGTTGAGAGTCTGCCTGCCAATGCAGGGGACACGGGTTCGAGCCCTGGTCTGGGAGGATCCCACATGCCGCGGAGTGACTGGGCCCGTGAGCCACAACTACTGAGCCTGCGCGTCTGGAGCCTGTGCTCCGCAACAAGAGAGGCCGCGATAGTGAGAGGCCCGCGCACCGCAATGAAGAGTGGTCCCCGCTCGCCGCAACTAGAGAAAGCCCTCACACAGAAACGAAGACCCAACACAGCTAAAAATAATAAATAAATAAATAAATTTATTTAAAAAAAACAAAACAAAGCAAAACAAAACAACATCAGTAAAAGCAAAAAATTAACATCTACCGAACACCCATTATGTGACAGAAAGAGCTTTATATTTCACTGCTTTCTTTGTATTATTTCATCTAGTTCCTCCCAATATCATTCCATGAGGTAGGTGTTATTATTATCCCCAAAATAGAACCTTAAAATTCTATCTCAGAAGATATCAAAAGATATCCAGGGGGGGACTTCCCTGGTGGCACAGTGGTTAAGAATCCGCCTGCCAATGCAGGGAACACGGGTTCGAGCCCTGGCCCGGGAAGATCCCACATGCCGCGGAGCAACTAAGCCCGTACGCCACAACTACTGAGCCCGTGCACCTAAATCCCGTGCTCCACAACAAGACAAGCCACCGCAATGAGAAGCCCGCGCACCGCAACGAAGGGTAGCCCCCGCTCGCTGCAACTAGAGAAAAGCCTGCGCACACACAGCAACGAAGACCCAATGCAGCCAAAAATAAATGATTAATTTTTTTAAAAATGTTAAAAAAAAAAAAAAAAAAGACATCCAGGGAACACAGTATGTACCTTGTAGAAAACTAAGCTTACAAATGTCCATTGTAAGTGTCAAAGTACAACAATGCAGTCCTAATTAAGTATAATACGCAGATTAATGTGAAGCCCCTCCTGAAACAGGAAGAATGACACTGAAACTACAAAACCAACGGGGCCTAAAAAAAGAGTACAGATGGAAAGGTAAAATTATCCAAGGAGCATGCTAAGATATTAAAAGGAAAGGCTGAATGAGACGTGGGGTATGTTTAGAGTGAAATGCACTAACGCCCAGGCACAATGAGATAAGTTCACCTGCAACTTAAATGAGAAGCACACTGAGAAGCATCAGTGTATAGAGACAGGGAAAGGAAAGGACATAATGACAAGGTCTGGGTATGCACTGATGTCATTTATGTAATATATTCCTACTGAATGACCTTTTCTACTCCTGGAATACAAATAATTAAGAAAAGATGAGGAGAAATGGAAAGCTTGCTATGAAAAATTAATATTAAAACTTTCCATTACATTTTTCTTCTTTTTTGTAAATTATTACAAAACTTACAAACTTGTGTTTGTAAGAAGAAAGAATAGTACAGTAAACCCCTATGTACCCATGACCCAGCTTCAGTAATTATCAATTCATGGCCAATCTCATTTCTTCCACCTTCCGACCACACTCCATTGGATCATTTTGACACAAGCTCCAAACAGCATTTCATTTATAATGTTTCACTATGTCTCAATAAAACACAGAGGGTTTTTTTTTTTTTTCTGGCCGGCCGCACGGCTTGCAGGATCTCAGTTCCCCGACCAGGGTTTGAATCCAGGCCACGGCAGTGAAAGGCCAGACTCCTAACCACTAGGCCACCTGGGAACTCCCAAAACACAGAGATTTTTTTAAAAAACATACTACCATTATCACACTTTTAAAAAAAGTAAAACAATTCTGTATTGATGGCCACCGGCAGCATAGTTTTTCAATCTTCCCAAGTGCTCCCATAAAAACAAAGCAAAAATGAAAACAAAAACTAGTGGACCACATTTATGACAAAACTAGGTGGAAGGAAATCCCCATGATACAAAACACAAAAATGACCTGCGGTTATCAGAGGCCATGGAAGCAGAGGGAAACTACAGAGATTCTGATGATCCTGAAAACAAGAAAACCCCAAAACAGCCAAAAGGTTTTCACTGGAAAGTATGGTGGGCCAATGGCTTTTGTTTCACCTAGTACAGGTAAGCACAAGGCAGTCTGACCACTGTGAACTCATAACTCACAGGCTAGGACTCCCTTCTAGGAAAGGGCTCCACTCTAAGGAGAAACTGTTGAGGGCAGAATAAAACTCAAGTAGGACAGAGATAAAAGCCAATAAAAGAAAAAGTCCGGGCTTCCCTGGTGGCGCAGTGGTTGAGAATCTGCCTGCTAATGCAGGGGACACGGGTTCGCGCCCTGGTCTGGGAAGATCCCACATGCCGCGGAGCAACTAGGCCCGTGAGCCACAACTACTGAGCCTGCGCGTCTGGAGCCTGTGCTCCGCAACAAGAGAGGCCGCGATAGTGAGAGGCCCCGCGCATCGCGATGAAGAGTGGCCCCCGCTTGCCACAACTAGAGAAAGCCCTCGCACAGAAACGAAGACCCAACAAAGCCAAAAATAAATAAATTAATTAATTAATTAAAGAAAAAAAAAAAGAAAAAGTCCAAATAAAAATGCAAGAGGGGAACAGAGTCAGGAAATTTCAAAAAGCAAGCTACCTTTTTTTTAAAGCCACCCTATTTTAACATAACATAAAATCAACAGAATACGGAGCCATGCCGACCTCCAAAAGTTAAGGAAAACTAATTTCACATCAAATTGAGCAGAAGAAGTCTGTGTCAAATCCCATACAAAGCTATTGCAAGAAAAGGGGAGAGGGGAAGAACAGAGTAACACCCTTATTCTTATAGACGAGTGCTGTACAAGAGAAATTTCTGTAATAATAGCAGTCTACTGGGAATTCCCTGGTGGTCCAGTGGTTAGGACTCAGCACTTTCACTGCCAGGGCCCTGGGTTCAATCCCTGGTCAGGGAACTGAGATCCAGCAAGGCCCTTGCTGGGGCCAAAGGAAAAAAAAAAATGTATAGGGCAAACAGTGTAAGTTATTCAACAGAAAAGAAAGGGATAGAGGGAGAACCTATAAATTAAGGGACCACCCACCCCCCCCAAAAAATTAATAAATTTTTTAAAACTGGGCAAGACTAAACTCTATTGTTTGGAGATGAACTCTTGGGCAATGAAATGGTTTTTTTTAAAAAAACAAAACAGCAAATGATTCCAACAGAAGAAAGTGATTCCTTCTGAAGGGCAGAAGTCAGCTGTGATGGCGACACAGCATGAAGGGCTTCCATGGTGCCTGGCTAAACTCAATTTCCTGACCAGGGTGAAAATTACAAGTGTTCACTTCGTAATAATTCTTTATACTACATATTTCTTGTGGGTCATTTTCTATGCTGGTTTTATTTCAGAATAAGAAAAAAGGTTTTAAAATTAACATTTCTTTTATACCAAACATACAATCAGCATACACACCTTTGATTCTCTTGCTCTCTATTTTTTTACGAGTTTGTTCAACTCAAAATCCAACAAGGGGCTTCCCTGGTGGCGCAGTAGTTAAGAATCCGCCTGCCAATGCAGGGGACACGGGTTCGAGCCCTGGTCCAGGAGGATCCCACATGCCGCGGAGCAACTGGGTCCATGAGCCACAACTACTGAGCCTGTGCTCTAGAGCCATGGAACCGCAACTGCTGAGCCCGAGTGCCACAGCTGCTGAGGCCCACGCACCTAGAGCCCATGCTCTGCAACAAGAGAGGCCACCCAATGAGAGGCCCGCACAGCACAACGAAGAGTAGCCCCTGCTCACCACAACTGCGAAAGGGCCCGTGCACAGCAACAAAGACCCAACACAGCCAAAAATAAAAATAAATAAATAAATTTTTTTAAAAATCCAACAAGACCCACATGTTGCATTAAGTTGACACCTTTTTAAAGTCTCTCTTGAAGCTCCTCCTTCCCTCTTTTCTTTTCCTTTAAACTTATTTGTTGACAAAATCACATCATTTTACTACAATGCTTTCCTCATTCTAGCTTCTCCTGACTGTATTCCTGTGATATTGTTTCACATTTCCTATCTGCTATATTTCCCGTGAACTGCTTTTAGATCTACAGGCTATGATCACACTCAGAGTTAACTGGTTTAGCAAAAACTATATTGCCTCTCTCTTCAGCTGTGTTGTATAAATAAAGTCTGGTAGTTTTTTGTGTAGATATTTTATTTTTCCTTAAATGAAAATAAGTGCAAATTATATTTTTTATAATATGTTATTTGAAGATTTAACATCATCAATTTTGCTTATTATTTATAAACAAATTGTAAATCCTAGACAATTTCAGGTAGAAAAGGTATAGTTCTGTAACACAATGACAGGACAACTGCAATACAGCCGATCAAGATATGCAACCACTAAAAAATACTGTCACGTGTAAGCACTGAACTCACCTGCTGGAAGGCTTGAATTGTCGCTGAGTAGGAGTGAAGAGACAGACAAAATTTCAACAGATTCTGCTGTAGTGGTGACAGAAACTGAAATGCAACTTCCAGTATTGCATGATAATAGGAATAATCAGTACCTGTCAGGAAGAACATTAACCAAAATAATTCTATATGACTAGAGGTATCCAAATAAGATAGTTCATAAAGTATAAAGCTATGTGTTACAAAAGCATATTGATTGCAAAATGTTACCACTATACTGTCCTGAACTGCTTGTCAAATGCTTAGAATTCCTTGGAGTACACCATGCAATTGGACTTTTCTTCCCTTTGTTCAGACTATTCCCTCTCCCTGGACTGCAATTCTCCCACTTACCTGGATGACTAACTCCTACTTTCTTCCTCAGGAAGAATTCAGCTGTGAGAGCACCTATTCCAGGGAGGCACTGCCTATCCCTACCCCCTGCCTCACTGGACCAAGTTCATCTCTTCTTTGCTCCCATAATATTTCTTCACTTACCTCTTTCACTTAGCACATCATTTACTCATTTACCTATTTACTAACTGCCCCTCCCAAAGAGCCTTTGGGCCCCCAAAGCCCGAAACTATGACTTGTCTTTGTATCCACAGTGTCTGCATATGTTATCTATTCAAATAACCCAGCAAGATGGAGCAGTGTGGTGAGGAAGTACAAGGTATGAAAGGATATAATGAAACTGCAGTTTGGGGAGAAGCATTAAAACAACTGGAACAAATTATCTGAGGGGAAAAAAAACGCACGTACCAGTATGAAAAAATCCCCAGGATATAGTAAACGAAAAGCACAAGGTACAAAACAATGTATACAGTATGCAATTTTTTCTTACTCTTAGAAAGAATAAGAAATAGGAATACATACTTATGTATTTATTGTAAAAAAGAAAAAAAACACTGAAGGCTAAACAAATTAATTTAAATGGTTATAAAAAGCCAAGAGAAACAGGAGGAACAAGATTTTTCTGTGTATAGCCTTTTGTATAGCTTTGACTTTTAAACCACTATTAACTATTCCAAAAAGAAATTTAAGAAAAATATTTAACATTTAAAAAAGCAAAATGTAAAAGGTCTATATGGCATTAGCACCTTCTAAGGAGAAAAAGAGATCAGAAAGAAATATCTTAAAATGTTGCCACAATGTTAATGGTGACTGTCTCTGGGTGGTGGGACTAGGAGTAGTATTTCAAATAAAATGTTTAACGTAGTTTTATGATCACTTCCAAGAATTCACACTCCCCTAATTTTAACCAGGAATACATTAGCATTTATACTGAAGAAATTTCATTTTAAATGTCAGGGTTCAAAATTCATTACACAACTCACTTCGATAAATGTGTTTTATGAAATCATAAACTAAAATGATTTTTTTTGATAACTCAAACAGTTCTAGCTGACTCTAAATTATGTAACTAAAGCTTACAAATCATGTAACTAAAGCTTACAAATTATGTAACTAAAGCTTGTTCAAAACTTTTATGCACTTAAATCACAAAAAAAGATTCAGACTTGACCTTTTAAATATGTATTAATTTTTAAATATCATAAAGTTAAAAATCCATTAGTCAAATATTAACAGCAGTCACATAATTCTTACACATTTTCTCTTCAACAAGGACTTATTATGCCTGTCAATGTAACACTCAAGGTTTTATTTAACTACTCATGTATCAGCATCTTTGACTATTAATGTTCATACTCTATATAGCTTATATTGAATTGGAAAATGTTTGTGAAAGCTCATCAAAAACTGTAAACAAGTGATACAGTTGACCTTGTCATTGATTTGACACCTTGACACTCCAGTTGTGTGTGGCTGGCATGCATAATGGAAAACATTCTGGATGGCACTAACTTAATGATAACAAACTTAACAGATAATAGATCAGTTGTATAATTAGTTCATAACAAAAGAAAGTGAATCAAATCTGATGGTTATTAAGTAAATGCTAAATGATTTTAAATGAATTTGACTTCCACAAAATATTCATGTAGCACTTTCAATAAAAGAACACAAAAGAACAAAAACAAGGGGAGAAACAAAAAAAAAAATCAAAGGTAGCTCTTATCACCAAAGTTACAAACTTTTTCAAAAATAATTACTAGTTTGTGTTGACTCTGCTGGCTACCATCACAACTCTAGTCATTAAAGACAAAAATGTTTTCCATTAACTGCCATGCCACACATTCTCTGAAAGAGATCAATTTTTCTAATATATTCCCAGACACCGAAGTCAAAGAAGCATTTGCTTCAATTTTACCGTGATGATCTGATGATCCAATATTTTGACTGGCTTCTACAAAATTCCAAAATTTCTCTTGACTGTCTTCTGCTAAAAACTCACTGAGAGAAAAGGGGGAAATATCAGAAATAAAACAACTTAATAAAATCTTCTAATATAAGCTCTATTACTAAGGGGAGTAAAAATCGATTTTTAAATTACCAAATGTCCAAAGCTTGGCTTTTATTTGATAATATATATTATACACGAACATGTATAACATATATTTTCTAATGATAAGCAAGTCTTATTAGCTTATTAGCTATTAATAATTAGCTTAGTAGTTTATTCACTGAATAGTTTGATAGGTATCCCTAAAGAAACCTAGAATAATAGAAACGTTGTAACAACAGGGAAGTCCCAATATAAAGAAAGGTTATGAAATCTCATTTGTGAAAATGCTGTCAGTAGTAGAAGCAGAATTAGGAATTGATAATTCTAGTACTAGTTCTGCTCACTCATTTTCTGAAATACCTTGCAAAGAACAAAATAATATGTTTTTGCCTAAGTTTCTCCCGAGGAAAACATGAACCCTAGAAAAATTTCTAGGAGACTAAAGGCAGCACGTCGCAATCTTTTTACATCCACAAATCCAAATTTTCAAAATCACCAAATATTAGTTTAAAGTTAGCACTGATTTAATAAAATCAGGTCTTAGAACTTAATGCCATCTTAATTTTTTCCCTGACTTTACACTACTGTACTGACCTAAAATAAAATGGCTATTCTACATTTCCCTGCATTCAAGAGCCTAAAATCCCTTAAAAGAAAATGCATGTACTAATTGAATGATTCATGTAAATCGGTAATCTTCTCCTCCAAGGCATACCAATGTAGTGGTGGTCTTTCCCTGTCTGAAAGCAAACTACAGATCTGGATCTCAGCTTACCTAGCCAAAGGAAGACTTTCCCATTACTTGTCAACACTGGGCTGTACAACTCTCACTCTACTCCACAGCTAGACACAGAAATATGGCAAAATAAGAAACATTTCCTGGTAATGCACAGCTTCTCTAAAAATAGGTTTCTGAAAATACCCATTATCATAATGTATTAAATTATTTAGTGCCTCCTTGAGTGTGGCATTTTCTAGGCTTTCGAGTAACTGACATAGACATCATACCAACCTTATAATAGCTTATAGTCTAAGAAAACAGGTACTAAAACAGATTGATTATGATATGCAAGTAAATGCTTTGTATTCTTTGTAAGAATACAAAATGAATCTTAGCTTAGATTCCTACAGAGGCCATATGCACATAAATATATACTTTTCATATAATTACAGGAAAACTTCTTAAACATACATTCTTTTTCACTCCACTGCATAAATAAGTCTTACAACATCTAAGTGTTAAACAGCCTTAAGAAAATTAATTACCAGATCCACTGAAGTAATCCAGGGAAGACAGGAACAATACAAGATATTATTAAAAGGAATGCTGCCATTTGTTTATAGTATGCTTAAGTTTGCTTGCTTTTTGTTTTAAATTGTTTTTTAACTTCTGATACCTGAGTAAAATATCGATAAAACTTCCACTGAGTAAAATATTGATAGTTTTACAGATGACATGATACGATGTCTGGGATTTGCTTTAAAATATTTTCGCGGGAGAAGGTAGGCGGGTGGTGGTGGTGACGGTTATTGGACTTGAGTTGACAATCACTAAAACTGGGTGACAGGTAGAGGGAGAGCACATTATATATACCATTCACTCCACTTATAAACTTATTAACTTTCTTAAGGGCACAGAGTTAGTAAATGAAAAGTCTGGAATTTACATTCCAATCTCAATCACTCAAATCTATCATGCTGCATTCTCAGGCCATTATAATATCTCAATAAATGATTGTATAAGCACTCAATAAATGATTGCTTCAACTTCAATAGTAGAACTTTATTTACACAATATTTCTGTTAGTAACTATAGCTGCTCAAAACATACTCAGAGCTCTACTTCAATTAAATATATATCACTTCATGGACAACCAGAAAGCTACAAACCCTTCATTAGCATCAGGTCCAACCTAAAAATACACACAGGGGACTTCCCTGGTGGCGCACTGGTTAAGAATCCGCATGTCGATGCAGGGGACACGGGTTCGATCCCTAGTCCGGGAAGATCCCACATGCCGCGGAGCAACTAAGCCCATGTGCCACAACTACTGAGCCTGCGCTCTAGGGCCCACAAGCCACAACTACTGAGCCCGCAAGCCACAACCACTGAAGCCCGTGCACCTAGAGCCCGTCTCCGCAACGAGAGAAGCCACTGCAATGAGGAGCCCACGCGGCACAACTAGAGAAAGGCTG
Source organism: Eschrichtius robustus (assembly GCF_028021215.1). NCBI lineage: Eukaryota > Metazoa > Chordata > Mammalia > Artiodactyla > Eschrichtiidae > Eschrichtius > Eschrichtius robustus. The sequence continues at coordinate 137,155,136 of NC_090828.1, read as the reverse complement.
CACACAGCAACAAAGACCCAACGCAGCCAAAAGTCAAATAAATAAAATAAATAAATTTATTAAAAATTTTAAAAATAAAAATACACACAAGAATAGTTTTAGTTCCTAAGGGCCAGAAGCAAGGAAGACAAAATGTCTGTATTAGCTACATGCCTCGATGTGTGGAAAAAGATTCTGTCCCTTCACCCTCCCCTCAATGGACAGTGCTGTGACCCACCATCAATGTCTGCCACGGACCCAGGAGGGAAGATAGTGGCCTCAGCCAGCTCTGGAGGTGAATATAGAGTAGTTTCAAAAAAGCACAGCAGTGTTTTTGAGTTGCCTACACGTCCCATTTCCTTGGCAAACTGTTTGCAAATAGCCACAGAAGAGAAGTAAAAATAATGAACCAAAATGGCAAATGGCCAGGATATCATGAAAAGGGGCTATGTTTGTTATGGGTAAGTTGCAGTGAAGGAAACAGTTTACAATACTCACTTCACAGAGATCAAAGAAACTGAAAAAAAATTGATCAACTAAGGCTGACAATTTTAGCATACTTTCTCAAAAGTCTGTAAGTATATGCCATAAGACTCTTCTAAGACAATATACAAACACCAAGAAATCTGTTAGTGTAAGTGAGAGTAATGGGATGTAATCCAGTGAAGAATGTTAAGCAGAATATCGTAAAACATCTGTTACGGTTAGTTGCACAAAATTATTTAGAAAGTGATAGTAAATCTCAATGACTTAGATTGACACCAGATAAATCATCCAAAATAAGATCAGCAGAAAGGAAGAAAAAATGTTCAGCTACAAGAGTCCTGGCTCAGGCGGTCCAGGACCTCACACGACCTTCAGACACTTCACTGTTACCACCACCAAGATCTAATAAAGCGCGGCCATTTGGGGGGCTCGACCTATTTATCAAATTAGTTATTGTGACATCACTATGAAATACATGCAGTGGAGTTTGGGGGTTTCTGGGGGTGAGATGGGGTTGTTGGAGTTTTGCGGGGGGAGGGGGTTTGCCATTTTATTGCTGAGGAAAGGGAGGCACAGAGAAGTGATGGGAGAAAGTTTGTTCAGCAGAAAGTCGGGTAGGCTCCTCAGCCAGTCAGACCGGCTCCCACACGTCCCACGTTCCCACTGGCCTCTCCTCAATACTGCACCAAACGAGGCTTTGCCTTAGAAGGCACAACTATCCGTACACACTGTCAACACAACAGACTCTCCATTCACATCTTCCCAGGGATCAAGGGGAAGATGTCAGCAGATACAATTAGACCACAAAGTTAACTGATGTAACACAACAGTTCAAATTTCCAGCTCTATCAAATTCTGAAATTTACCCAATGCTTACGGTTCACCTACCTAAATGTATGCTTTAGAAAGATTCTCTACAGGTCCTAGCTATATGTTATTTGAGATACAATAAAAATAAGTTTCCCTCTATAAACAAAAAACCGACTAAAAGAGAGGTATCTGGTTATATTTATATTACAAACACTAACTAAATTGTACACGGGTTATAATCTCCCAAGAAATCATTGACTATATTGCATTTTATCAATTTTAAGACACTGTCAATTCTTTTTTCCAAGTTTGGGAGATCTTTTTTTTTTTTTGGCCGCGCCACGTGGCATGCGGGATCTTAGTTCCCTGACCAGGGATCAAACCAGCACCCCCTGCATCGAAGGCACAGAGTCTTAACCACTGGATTGCCAGGAAAGTCCCTGGGAGATCTTCTTCATTGAGAAACTGAGATGTATGTTTTCTTTTTTTCCTAAAAACCTATGTGTGGTTTCTACGATCCGTCTACTAACTCCTTCTTAGGGTTCATTTGAGCTGTTGTCAAGTTTCCTTCAACTTTGATTTTCTTCTGTACTCCCCAGACCAGGGAATCTCTTCTAGTTTGAGAGATAACAGTGGGAAGCTTGATGTGATTTACTGCATATTTGCTATGCTCTAAATCCCTTCAAGGCCTAGGCCTTTGAAACTCATTTTCTGCACCAAGACCCTAGGAACAAAGCGGGACAGAAATGGCTATGTAGGGGATCAGGCAGACAGGCACGAATAATCTTCTAGAGTTTCCTGTAGCCCCAGATGGTACAGTCCCAGCAGAGGAGCACTAAGGTAGAGATGGGGTAGGAGACTGGGGTCCAGTATGCTCCAGGAATAGCAGGATGAAATGCTGCCCAAAGACACTGTCAATTTTAAGACGTACCATTGTTTTACGAAACACTGAGTGAAAGATGCCACCAATTTTAAGATAACATCTTGATTTGATTAAATGCATCCTGATTTTGGAGATGCTACAATCGGATAAAATGTGGCCACTTTCTCAGCTTCCCCCTGCACTCTCTTATTTTGGGGTCTCCTTCCAAGTTCTTGGGAGGGGCATGTCCTCTTCCCCCACCTTGCCAAGCTCTCTTCTCTTCCTTTTATTAAACACCTCTTAACACCTTCTTCAAATAAATAGAAAATTTCTTTTAAGTACAACTCTCTCTTCCCTTATTACCACATTTACACTTTTCCTGGAAGATAACATAATAATTTAACCAATTCAATATATTTGTCTAAAGAAATCCCTAAAGATCTCTATCATCAATTCAGTCCTAGCCTGCTGACAGATGGTCTGTGTTCTAACAGCCTGTGAGCAGCACACAAGCACAGTGCACACTGAAAGAAGCTCTTACTAAATGCATGTGATGAGAATCTCACTCCCTAAAAAGCTCCTGCATATTCACTAGCAGAGCCTACATTTTCACTCAAACATGTGCAAGAAAAAAGAAATGTCCTCTTACCTGGTCTCTAACAACAACGGAGTGGAAAACCACTTTGCTGTAAGAGAGGTTGTAATGGCTTTTGAGTCTGCCTTTACCGAGGAAAACAGCCATAGTCCCGTGAGTGCAGTCAGAAGGCCCATTTTACAGCAAAGCCCTAAAAAGGGAAAAAAAAAAAAGTTTCGCTGCAAGGCAATGTTTAAACCGGAATCTTAATAATTAGAGATACAAAGTAACATGACTATCACAGACATAAAAATGCTTCCGAAATGTAACAGCACCTACTATCTAGATAGTTCAGCAGATGTTTGCTGATGACTGACACACAACTAAAGGTGTGTCGTTCATTACACTCTCTCCTACAAAGGCTGCACTTCATCTCCTGGGTGCCTATACCACACAGAGATATAAAAGTCAGCTGGTGGCCCAGCAGGTTGCACACAATCATACTTTATGAAGCAGGAGAGTAAATAAAGCTGAGACAGATGAAAACACAAATGAAAGGTGTTACAGGTTGAACTGTATTCCCCCAAAAAGATAGAGTGAAGTCCTACCCCACCCCAGTACCTCAGAATGTGAACTTGCTTGGAAATACAGTCTTTACAGAGGTAATCATGTTAAAATGAGGTCACCAGGGTAGGCCCTGGTCCAATGACTGGTGTTATTAAAAGAAAGGGGCGGGGCGGAGGGGGGGAATGTGGGCAGAGAGACAGGCATGCAGAGGGAAGACTACATGAAGAGACACAGGGAGAATGCCTGGTAAAGACGGGGGCAGACATTGGAATTATACTGCAAGCCACGAACACCTAGGGCTACCAGAAGCTGGAAGAGGCAAAGAAAGATCCTCCTCTACAGATTTCAGAAGGAACATGGTCCTGTGACACCTTAATTCAGCACTTCTAGCCTCCAAAAATTTGTGAGACAATAAACTGCTGTTCTAAGCCACCCAGTTTGTGGTACTTTGTTATGGCAGCCTTAGGAAGCTAATAGGGTGGGTCTCGAATGTAAAATCAAATATAGGTTCTGGAATGAGGAAATGTAAGAACTCAACAGATCCCCATCTATAAAATCAGAAAGTTGGGGTCACTAGTGAATCAGCAGGGCCACAGAATGCAGGCCTCCTACAGTCCCAGCGGCAGCCTCACCAAGCATGCCGAGATCCTTGGCGTCCACATCATTTCAGGAAAGGTCTCCGGACCTTTGCAGACGTCTTTGATCTGTTTTTTCATCCCTGGAAGTCTGCCTAACAGAACCCTAATCAGACTTCCACTGTGATATAAATAGTCAGCATCCAAGTTCCCCCCATTTGAATGGGAACCCAAAGGGGACATGAATATGTGGGAAACACTAAACCAAACTGGTGCTTCTGAATGTTAAGGTCTGGTAAAGCTCACCCCAATTCCTCGCCGCCAGTTATAATATACACTGCTGGGGGAGACGGCCCATATACCGGAGCAACCAGTCAGTATCTTCCTTTTACAAAAAGCCTTATCATTTGTGCCAACATCCTGCTTCGTATGACACACAATACCTCTAAAGAACAACGGTCCGAAGCGAAATGAATTCTACCAAATAGAAAAGTTGCTTTTAAAAGAGTCTGAAGTTCAGGCACTGCCAGCTTCTTTGGAAACAAAAAAAAATTAATATGAACATCCCACTTATAAATAAACACTAAAAAAAATCAACATCGATAAAGACTAGGACTAACCAAACTAGATCTCTGACAATGAAACCTGCTGGCCGTGATTCCTGGCTTGGGGGTGGGGGGCGGGTTGCGGGAGAGGAGAGGTCGGAGACGATGCAGGCCCCTCTCGGAATGTAGCAAAAGTTACTGACATTTCCCGCAGAGCAGCAAGCGAGGACCCAAACTTTTACATACAATTTCAGCCCACTCAACTCCCTCCGACACTCTCCCCGGAGGCCCACGGACGGTGGCCTCGGAAACCTGCCCCTCATGACAGAACAAACATGGGTTAGCAAGAAGAAAAAGCCTTTAGAGTCAGGCGCCTGTGATCAATTCCTGAGTTTGCTACTTACTAGCAGTTTCACCCCAGGCATCTTACCTGATAGCTCGCTCGCCCTTAGTCTCCCACTCTCTAAAACAGGAATAACAGTATCTGCCGCAACATGCGCCACGAGGCGAACTGAGAAGGCAACATGAAAGTCACTTTGTAAAGTGTCAAGTACTACACCAGAACTAACTGCTCTAGTTAAAATATGTAAGGGAGAGAAACTAGAAACTGTCTTCTAAATTATAGAATAATAACTCATCGTTATTACAAGACCTCAAAAATATGCCTTGGAAATATATCCTCTGTGGCTAGGGAAAAAAAAATCAAAAAAATCCTCCCCCAAAGTCACGAAGTTTCTAAAGCGGAGACAGCGCATATGAACTATGTTCAAGCAGTATTAATGCTACAGCTATGTTCACCATTCTTCCTGAAGGGACCTAGACGTGTCATCCCGCAACAGTGGTGATTCCAGGTGAGAAATTAGATGCCGCGGCACAGTACTCCCAGGCCGAGGGCATGCACAGAGTGGGGAGGGGACACGGAGGGACAGAAGGCCCCAGGAAACACCCGCATTTACAGAGCAATTACTCCGGGCGAATCGCTCTGGACAGCGCCACTGCCAAGCGCTCTGCAAACGCGTTGCCCGGCCCTTCCACGCAAGGCCCCAGGAGACTGCAGTTCCCGAGCAGGGCAGCCTCGCCCACTTTGCCCACCAGAGCCAACAGCGCAGGGCCTGGCCAACAGCAGGCAGTCCATAAATACGCTGCATAACGCGTGAAACACTATCATCCCTACTTGAAAAATAAGAAAATGAAGCTCAGAGAGGCTAAGTAACTTGCCCGACTAATAAATAGCAATGTTTGGAACCCACATCTGCCTGTTTTCAAAAGTTCCACAATACCATGCTCTCTGCCCCGGTCCTCTGGCTTTAAGAAGGGGTAAGAATCCACACTATGTAGACCCAGACTGAGCAAAGGACTTTATTACAAGACCCAAGGCAAGTCCAGGGATTTTCTAGGGGCAGAGTCCTTGGGACCCAGGTGGCTGAGAGAGGCAGAGCTTCAACTTGAAACCAAGGGTGTGAGCCTGAAGTTGGGAGCAAACCAAACCAAGCAACCAGCCTGAACAGATCCATAACTTGGGCTGGCTCTGGGGACTGAATGTGAGCTCCTCGAGCGCAGGGAGTTTTGTCGGTCACAGTCACATGCCTAGCATAATGCCTGGAACACAGGAGGCACTCAAAACAAAATAAACACAGACTTTGTTCATTAAGGGATGAATGAAAGCCACTGGAAGGAAGGGATGTGACACCAAGAGCAAAGGCGCTACAAAAAGCCTAAGACTTAAGAAGGGTGAAAATGAAAACTCTACGTACCATGACTCACCCAGAGATCCCCCTGCCCTGTTTTAAAGAGACACAGAGTTTCTGGGGCACAGTACAGCATCAGTAGAGATGGGAAAGAGAGGAAAGCTACACATTAAAGAAGAGCTTTCCCACCCCCAGACCCCACATCCTTGACACCACAGGTAACACCAGAGGAAAAGGTTGTCCAGAGAAGTAGAAATAAGAACATCACTGAGTGGCCTTTTGTTTGAGGATGGCTTCATTCTACGAGATCCCTTATCACTCTGACCCTCTGACCTTAAAAGCAACCCTTAGAAGCTGTGAAATAACAGCTGTCAGAATCTGCAGCGTGGCACTGCATGATTACAGGCATCACGTTTCCAGCATGATGGATAAATTAAAAACAGTCTTTAATAGGTTCTACGCCCAAAAGATTCATCTGTAAGATCTAGTGTGTGGCCCGGTTTCTTTAGTTTAAAGACACTATCTCTTGCTCAGTTATCAAAAATATTTATCAAAATTATATTATGGCAAATGTTTTTCACTTTTGGAAAACAGAAGAGGCATAAAATTATAAATCATCATCAACTTTTTCTTTTTCCATTTTTAAACTGAAGAAAATAGCTAACAAACTCAAGAAAAACCTTGCAGGGTGCAAGTTAATAAGTAGCCATCTGAGTTTCAACATATATGATAACAGCGAGGAAAAATATCAGGAAGTACCCTTCTTGAGAAATAAATTTACTTCTGAAAAAATTAAACTTAATATACACTTATACCTATTAGCAAAACCCATTTGCTGTGAACCACACACATCCAATTTCGGATTAAAAGTAGATACTATACATCTAATATGAAAATGATCGCAAGCAACTGGACAAAAAGTCTAATAGGGTTTTCTCCATAGTTCAATTTATTCACCTCAAGTTAAATATGCACTGTGAAGATGCCCTACTACTGTACAAAGCAACGTTTATTTCCTTCAATAAAAATGAGTTTCAGCTAAGTTTAACAAAACAAGTCAAATGGAAAGGCTACAGTCAACCCAAATGTTGTGTTGTTGTCATGTAGCTATTTAAAATGTCTTCAAACATCACACAGTAAAGTTGGCTGGCCAAGTACACGATGAATGAATGTTTCCAATATAGTGTAACACAGTGAGGCATAAGACCCCAGGACTTTGAATGAACAAAATATGCTAGTTCTCAAATCGGGCAAGAAATGCAAAACGACCTAGAGATTCTGGCCAAGGAACACGAAGAGCTCACACCCATAACTTATTGGCGATGTACGCAGATCTTTCTCTTCTGGCAGGTCCCACACTAAAAGTGAAACCGGATCATCCAATTTTCAGCCACCAGATCCTCGTATTAAATGAAAACGGAACCAATATTCATCACCCGAATTCATTTTAGGGAAAAGAGAAATTTATAAAACGATCCACTCGTTCTCCAACCGGAGTCCTGCAAACTGCTGGTTCTAAGCCTACTTGGGGTCAGGCTTGGTCGAAATTCACGTTAGGGCACTTCCCCCACCTCCGTCTGCACTTGGGCACACGGGTCCCCAAACTCTTCAATGAAGGCTCAAAACGGCTAAACAGAGCCCGCGACCACCCTCGCAGAGACGGTATATGCGCCCAGAGGACACCGAGGGACAACTCGGGGGACTCGCAAAGACTACAGGATACAGGAGGGGAAACTGAGTCAGGGAAGAAACGGAAGCTCAAGGTGACCGGGACATAAGGTGGCCTCGCTCCCCAGACCCTCTCTCCGCCCGCGAGAACTCCCCACGCTCCCCCCCCAGGGGTACCTGTCACCGGCCACGCAGCGGCAGCACACGCGCCGCCCGCAGCCCCTTTCCAGTCCATGCCGGGGTCGCGCTTCGTCCGCGACGGCACCTGCGACAACGCCGGGGCAGGGCGGGGCAGCGGCGGGGCGGCAGCAGCTGCGCCAGTGAGCGGCCGACACGCGCCTCTCCCGCGGCTCCGCTCGCAAGCCGGCCTCGCAAAGATACAGCCCAGCCACCGACCGCCCTTTACTTCCGCTTCCTACTGGCTAGAGACGGAGGACTTCCGGCTACCGAGTCGCGGCCGGAACCGCCCAGAGCGCCTCTCGGCCGCCATCTTACATCCGATGAGGCCCCGCCTCTCGCCTTGCTCTGTGCAGTTCAGTGTGATTAGGCAGGCGTCGGTCTTCGAGGTCGTGGGGGCACGTACAGGGGGACAGCTGAGACCCAGAAGCTTTACCACATGGTGAAGCTGGGTTGGGGTTTCATACTTTTTTCTGTTTGGGGGAGCTTCAGAGTCTACTTCCTTAAACCCTTCTATTAAAATCACTGTTGCACAGTATAGGACAAAATGACTCACTGTTTCTGAGCACCTTAGACTTCATCTTAAACCGTAAATTTTGATAGCTTCCGTTCCAGGTGATAGGGACAGAGTAAAGGGACAAGGTAGGTGATTAAATAGTTAATCCCACTAGGGGATTGTAAGTAGAAGAAAGTATGGGAAACCCCTGTAAGTTAGTGATCCCTCAAGAAAGCAGGTTTAACCACAAAACCAAGCAGGCTTGCTTAGCAACAAAACCATGCAATAGAAGCACAAGACATGCCCCAAAACAAGAGAACAATGGTGGCATGAGACCCACATCCTGCCCAGTGAGCTCAGTAAGTTAATGACCCCTAGAACACATAAAAAACAATAATTTATGGAAAGGTAACATTTCACAATGAAAGATGCTCATTGTTCAGAGACCTGAAATAATTTTTCGATAGTGCCATGATAGTCCTAGCTTGACCATGTAGGGACAAGAAAACTCCCCTGCCCAACCTGGAGGAGGAGCTGATGATGGAAGCATGATGTCTACTCAAGAATGAGGAGGAAAGTGGTCTTTTCCCCCTCCCCACTTCTCCTTTGATTATAAAACTGTAGCCCACTAAGTTCTCAGGGAGCGACACCCTCTCGCCCGCGGGCTTGTAAGCCTCACAAACGTTGTATTCTAATAAATCACTTCTTATTCTAATAAATCACTTCTTATTCTAATAAATCACTTTGCCTCTCGCTGAATTCTTTCTGCATTGAGACGTAAAGGACTGGAACTCTTCGGAGCCCCCCCCAAAATGCCACCTAGCAGTTTCACAGGGAGCAGGGGAAAGGAAAGTTTTTTTTATTTTTATGAGACGATTTTGCTTATTTTATACGGGCAGTGGAAACTTAATCTGCAAAGGTTACTTTGTCCTTTAAATTATTTTTTTTGCAAATATAAATTACTATCTAAAATTATTTTAGAATATGGGACACTGGACAGATCATTTTAGCCACCCGGAAATGAATACGTCTTTGGAGGGTATGTTTTTAACTCATAAAGTGAACTGAAAACCAAAAATACATTAAAAAGTACGTAGAAAGTGTAAAACTTTAACTGACTTTTGATTATATGACACAAAGAGTCCTTTGCTTGAGAATGGCAGAACAAGACTAAAAACACTTGCCTTCATCTGGTAACTATATGTCTCTAGTGTGCTTAAGAACTTCTGTAGCTGACTACTGAGCTTTCTGTTCCTTGCTGGACTAAAAGGAGTTCAAATAATTTTAAGGAATGGAAATGACTGTTTTAAAATTTATTTCTTAAGGGAGATTTTGTGTTAATAGATTTCCATTGTGTGTTTTGTATCCCTTTTAAAATCACTTCAGGTGATGCTTCCATAAAAAAGGAATTGTTTAATTCACCGAATTACAGAGTTAGTTTTTCACTCTCTGTTTTAACTTGGTCTTCTACTATTGATGCATGAATAGCACCAACATTTGCTTAGTTATAGCATACAATCAAGTGATAGTGCAGAACTTCTAAGAAAGTTGGGTGTCTCTTTTTCTAAAATTTTCTGAGAAAATTCAGTGCTATTTTATTTGACTAAACGCAGATTATTTTACTGCTTTAATTTTTTATTTTGAAATAATTACAGAATCACAGGAAGTTGCAAAGATAGTACAGTGAGGTCCCATGTACCTGGTTCTCCCAATGGTTACATCTCAAATAAGTATAGTACAGTCTCAAAACCAGAAAACTGACATTGGTACAATGTGTTTGTATAGTTTTGTCATTTTATCACTTGTGTAGATTTGTGTAACCACCACCAAAATCAAGAACTATTCCAGCACCACAAATATTTCCAGTGGGTTAGGGGGAAGGAAGGACAAGTAGGTGGAGCACAGAGGATTTTTAGGGCTGTGAAACTATTCTTTATGATATTCTAGGAAAGGATACATGTAGTTACACCCTTGTCAAACCCGCAGAATGTACACCAGGAACCCTAATGTAAACTATGGACTTTGAGTGGTAAGGATGTGCCAATGTGGGTTCATCAACTGTAGCAAATGTACCACTGTGGATGTTAATAGCAGAAGCGGCTGGGCATGTGTGGCGTTGAGGGTATATGAGAACTCTCTGCACGTTCTGCTCATTTTGCTATGGCTCTGAAACTGCTCCAAAGTCCAAAAAATGAAGTCTTTTTTCTTTTTTTTTTAAAGTGTGCCCCTCCCCCCAATCTGATACCAGTGGAATATTTGCAGTGAGTTTTCTGGGAGGAGAACTTTTTTTTTTTTAAATTTTATTTATTTATTTATTTATTTATTTATTTTTGGCTGTGTTGGGTCTTCATTTCTGTGCGAGGGCTTTCTCTAGCTGCGGCGAGTGGGGGCCACTCTTCATCGCGGTGCGCGGGCCTCTCACTGTCGCGGCCCCTCTTGTTGCAGAGCACAGGCTCCAGACGCGCAGGCTCAGTAGTTGTGGCTCACGGGCCTAGTTGCTTCGCGGCATGTGGGATCCTCCCAGACCAGGGCTCGAACCCGTGTCCCCTGCATTGGCAGGCAGACTCTCAACCACTGCGCCACCAGGGAAGCCCAATGAAGTCTTTTTAAAAGTGAAAATCATAAATGTTGAAGATGGAAGGAATATAAGAAATAACCTAATCCTCTATTCTCGTTGAAAAAAATGAGTAAAAGTAAGACTCAAACTTTTAAAAATAATTGATAGACTTTATATTTTTAGTAGTTTTATATATACTTTTTAATTTTATAGGAGTATAGTTGATTTACAATGTTGTGTTAGTTTCAGGTGTACAACACAGTGATTCAGTTATACATATACATATATTCATTCCTTTTTAGATTCTTTTCTCATATAGGTTATCACAGAATATTGAGTAGAGTTCCCTGTGTTATACAGTAGGTCCCTGTTGATTATCTATCTTATATATAGTAGTGGGTGTATGTTCATCCCAAGCTCCTTTAGTACAGTTTTAATTTTACAGAATAGTTGAGCAGATAGTACATACAGTTCCATATATCCATCCCACCCCAACACCTAACACCCAATACCAGTTTCCCCTAATATTAACGTCTTGCACTAGTGTGGTGCATTAGGGTTACGTATATATAATGGAATATTTGGAATAATTTTCAAACGGAATAATTTCCAAGCCACATATCTGACAAAGCAATTGAATCTAAAATACATAAAGGACTCTCAAAACTCAATATTGTGGAAATAATACTGATACATTATTATTAACTAAGGTCTATAGTTTACATCACAGTTCACTCTTAGCATTGTACAGTTTTATGGGTTTTTCACAAATGCATACATAATTATCATTACAGCTTCATGCAGAATAGTTTCACCCCTCTAATAATCCCCTGGGCTTCACCTATTCACCTCTCCCCTGAAATCCTGGCAACCACTGATCTTATCACCATCTGCTATAGACTGAATGTTTGTGTCATGTCCCTAAATTCATATGTTGAATCCTTCAATGTGATAGTATTTGGAGGTGGAGCCTTTGGAAGGTGCTAGATCATGAGGGTGGAGCCCTTATGAATGGGGTTAGCGCCCTTATAGAAAAGACCCCAGAGAGCTCCCTTGCCTTTCTCCCATCTGAGGACACAAAGAGAAGTTCTTGCCTGTGGTCCACTTTGTCCATTAACGTCTTTAGCATTTTACACAAAGTTACTTTAAAATTCTAGTCTGATATTTCCAAAATCTCAGCCATAATTGAGTCTGATCTGATGCTTTATCTCTCCAGATTATATTTTTTCTTGAATTTCAGGATGGCTGTAGTTTTTGCTTGAAACCCAGACATGATGTACTGGGTAAAAGGAACTGAGGTAACTAGACCGTAGTATGAAGCTTTATGTTTTTTTGACTAGGAGTTAGGCTGTGTTTACTGTTTGTTGTAGCTGTATATGTCAGAGACCTAAATTTCTTCCACTGTCCTTGTTTTTGTCTCCTCTTTTGTATTTGGGTTTCCCTAGAAGCTGCTTCTTAAATAGAGTCTTGACATTGTAGTTCTTTCAGCTGTAATCCACCTTATTATACAGGAGCCCTGTTGATATGGTGGTGAGGTTGATGAGACGGAAAGCTCTGCAACCCTATGATTAGCTCTCAGCTTTTAGGAGGCCTGTGCCCCTGGGCTGTGACCTTCATAAGTGCTTTTCCCATTTGTATGAGATAGGGTAGCCAGAGGGGGCTGGAGTTGGGTAATTTCTTCCCCTCCAAGTCAGAAAAAGCTATGGCAATGGATTTATCCTTGCTGGGTAGGACGTTTTTCTGGAGAATTCTCTGGGCTTGTTTCAAAATGATTACTTTTCCCCTCCCCCAGGCAGAGCATGAAGGGATTTTTCTAGGGTACCCACTGTGAGAACCTGGTAAGTCTCCTGAGGCAAACCCCACAAAAGTGTGGGAGCCGTCTCACCTTACTCTGGGTCCTCAGGGATATTTAACTCTCAAATTAGTCTAGACTCAGCCTCTAGAAATTCACCCAAATTGCCTGTTCAGTGTTCCTACCAGTTACTAGTTGCAGCCGCTCCTACTGCAGGTAACCTGCTCTGTATTCTCTGTGTTTGTCCATCTCTCCAGTTTTGGGGGTGGCAGTTTGTCCTCTGACTTAATTCTCTCTTGATTTTCAGCTCATTCAGTTTTTTCTTGTTGTGAGGACAGGAAAGATGATGACTCCCAGACACTACTCGTAGAGCAGAAACCGGAAGTCCCAGACAGACCACTTGGCAAGGAGTTGGTGACAGAACCCAGGTCTCTAGATCAGTGCTATCTGATAGAAATAAAATGTGAACCACATATGTGGTTTAAAATTTTCTAGTAACCACATTAAAAAAGTACAAAGACACAGGCAACTATATTCAACATCCTGTGCTAAAGCATAATGGAAAAGAATATAATAAAGAATATATATATGTATAATGAGTCACTTCACTGTACAGCAGAAATTAAACACAACATTGTAAATCAACTATACTTACATTTAAAAAACGTAAAAAGTACAAAGAAATAGGTGAGATTAATCTTAATAACATATTTTATTTAACCCAATATATCTACTACATTATCATTTAAATGTGTAGTTATATTAAGAGTTATTAAGATATTTTACTATTTTTGTACTGTGTTTGAAATCTAGCATGCATTTTGCATTTACAGCATATCTCAATTCAGTCGTCTTTTTAAATATTTATTTATTTATTTGGCTGTGCCGGGTCTTAGTTGCAGCACACGGGATCTAGTTCCCTGACCAGGGACCGAGCCCAGGCCCCCTGCATTGGGAGCACGGAGTCTTAACCACTGGACCACCAGGGAAGTCCCTCAATCCAGTCATTTTAAGTGCTCAAGAGCCACAGACTCTGCTACACCCCATCAGTCATCATAAAAAATTAATAGCAAGAGTGAACTGAGCACATCCTTACCAGGACTGTTCCCTGAACACACAGGCACACCGCTCTGCTTATCCCCCCTGCCTGGATTGCCTTCTTCCCCTTTCTCCACAAGGTTTGCTCACACTTTTCCCCTAGGTCACTGTGAACATCACCTCTTCAGAGGGACTTTCCTGACTACCCCACCTAAAATCCATCCCCCAAACTGTTACCCTCTCTCTCCTTCACCTACTTTATTTTTTCCATTCTGTATTTGTTTATAGTCTGCTATCCCCTGTTAGATGTCACCCCATGAGGAAAGGGACATTACTGAGTTCCGTGCTATGTCCTCAGCCCCAGGGCAGTGCTCATGCAACATCCAATGATGAGTTCCAGCCACATCACCCCCCTCTGTCCGTGAGGACATACTCAACGGAGGAGACGTTCTGCCCTTGCTGTTATTCTCACCCAGTCAGCTTGTGGGCAAAGGACCTGCCTTGAGATCAGTGAGTCCCCTGGAGCTGCTTAAGAGACATAGCATAGAATCCTCCAGGTTTTAAGCTCTGTTTGTCATTCAGAAAACTAAACCATACTTTTGGCTCCGTGTACTTTTTCTCTTAACAGGGGGTTCAGGGGACCCAATGGGAGAGTTATGTCCTGCAGGGGTGCTGGCCCTACAGTCAGACCCACACCACCTGACACTGTAAGCCAACCAGATAAATTATCATTTAAATGTGTAGTTATTTTTTAAGTTATTAAGATATTTTTCTATTTTCTGTACTAAGTGTTTGAAATCTAGTATGCATTTTACATTTACAGAGTTGCCTTACTAGAGTGCCCAATGAAGAAAAGAAATTGCCTGGCAAAAGAAATTTCCCAAAAGTAAGTTAATAAACATAGTAAAAACAGGATATCTAAAAATAGCCATGAGTTAACTGTAAATGCCTACCTGTAAGTATTTTACACTGTTTTATCTTTGATTACATTTACGTGTCTTTCTTCTAATTGTATTATTCTGTCAAATCAATTCTTATTTTACATCTCCTGTCTCCTTATTCTCTCCTCTTTATTGATTGGCCCCATAATGGCTCCACTAACTTATAAAAAGGAACTGAAGCCCCTTGGGGACTTTTCAGTTGTTCATTTTATCACTTCAGAGAACTTGCTGGGCAGTGTCTGGGTCTGTATCACTATCCCCCGCTCTGCTTTATGATAGACCTCTGTTGGCCCTTGTGTCTCCCCCTTTCCTAACCTCTGGTTCTTTGTGTGAATGTGCATGTCCATTTATATAATGTTCCCATGCTCCTGCAGTGAGGTGCCTATTTATTGTAAGGAAGTCTAGTCTGCATTTGTCCTCGGAACTCTTAGCACTTACTGTCTCTACCACTTATTTAGCTACTTCTAAACAGTGCCACATAGCCCCTCAATCATACTAAATTGTTGGAGGAGCATGTAAGATTGGTTAAAAAAGAGGAAGGAATTAAACTTTGAACTGCCAAAGGAAAAGGGAGGGGGGAAAAGAATATGCTCAGAGAAAGAGAGGGGAACAACACTCAGAAAGCATCTTATGGCCAGAAACCAGGTTCTAAGACTCGTGGTTGCCAAGGGGGTGAGGGAGGGGTGGAAGGGTGAATTGGGAGTTTGGAATTAGCAGATGCAAGCTATTATATATAAAATGGATAAACAACAATGTCCTACTGTATAGCACAGGGAACTATATTCAATATCCTGTGATAAACCATAATGGAAAAGAATATGAAAAAGAATGTATATATATATATATATATATATATATATATATATATATATATATATATATATAAAACTGAATCACTTTGCTGTGCAGTAGAAATTAACACAACATTGTAAATCAACTATACTTCAAAAAAATAAATTTAAAGAAAAACAGGTTCTAAAGGGAGACATAGGTGGGAAACACAAGTTATATAAACGAGAGACAGCTTTTATAAGGTTGGCAATGGGGACTATGTAGAACCTTCAAAGCAAATCTTCAGAAAACTGAATTCACTGTTAAGGGGGCTCTACGTACACCTTTGGATAAACTTGAATGTAGCATATGAAACTTGCTAGGAACTGTAGGAATCTGAGAAGAAATTGGTTGCGGAAAGCAAAGTTGATTTAATGTTTGTTTGTTTGTTTTCTACATAGAAAAGGAGTGCAAGACAACAGATGCTTATAGTGGCACACTGCAGAGTTGAAAAGGTGGTCAGGTTAGAAGGCCATCACTGCAGAAGGCCATCCCAAAGGAAGATTGTCCAGCCATGAGAAACAGAGGCTACTCCAGAGGGGAAGATGATTCCATCAGGGAGGTCTGGGGGATGAGGAATCACTGAGGTCAAGATAGTGGCTCCCTGAGGTTTTTGTGGGGTCAGATTCCCTCCAGTTCCTAAAATCTGGGGGAGGTGAGAGATGACTGCTGGCAAATAAGCTGTCTCAGCAAAGTGAGTTCCCTTAGAAGATCCATATACCTTCCAGCAAATAGGATGATCTGATTTCCTAGAAAATCTCACTCACCCACCCCTAAGTGCATTTCCAATGTCAGGTGTACTGTGTATTTTGTCTTGGGCAAGAGAGTAGCAACAGAGACACGTAGGATCATCCAGTTTGTGTGGTGTGGCCCCCAGTGACTCACGCCTTTCTATTACAGTGTGATTTTGCCATTCTCCATCAAGAAGTGGAACCTATCTCCTTACCCCTCAAATCTGGGCAGGCATCATGACTTGCTTTGACCAAGAGAATGCTGTGGATGTGTGTCTTTCTGGAACTTCCAAGCCAAAACCCTAAGGAGCCTGGCAGTTTCTGCCTTTGCACTCAGGGCCCAACCTCCATGTAGAGAAGCTCAAGGTACCCTGCTGGAGAAAGAGGCATTTTTTTAAGGGCAAGTTGTTATACATTTACCACCATTAGAAGGAAAGGAAACTTTCACTGCACATACTTTTGTAGCCTTTGAATTGTAAAATATGTGAATATTACCTGTCTAAATAAAGTAAATGAACTTATTTTCAAAACATATTTCAAACAGGCAGCCAAATAAAATAGAGGGAAAGGGGAAGAGGCAGAAAGAATACACAGATGGAGGTTCCAAGGGAAAGAGCAGGCAACACCTAAAACCTCTCCCCACCTGTGGACAGGAGCGCTGGCTTGACTGGTTTGCGAGTCAGTGATGTGAGCAATGAGTTTCACGTGTTCCACAAGTTATACTTTCTCCCCTAAACAAGAAGCCCTAATTCCACAGACCAACTAGCCATGGACCCCTTAGGATTTAGAAGCCTGACCTTTAGGTTATTCATGGCTCGGGGATGGGCCAGCTGTACCATTTCTCAGGCTTCTCTACATGGAGGTTAGCTAATGTATTACAATAAGTGTATAATGAGGCTCAAGTTCTACTGCAAGTCGAATCTTCTGCCATCTTGGACCTAGTTGGTTCTAACCATTTTTTGTCGTATCCTCAATGGCTGTGTCATTCTTTTACAGGTTGTGCCCTGCCCTCTTCCTTCCTATCTCAGTTGAATGCTACCCAAACTGAGGAGACACTACTGATTCCCTGGGAGACTGCCTGCCCTTGGTCCATCTTGGCCAAACCACCTCTTTCATGTGCACACATGTACAAGAGTTAGACTCAGAGGTCATCACTTGATGTTTTATCAGATGGCAACTGGAGACATAATTCCCAACTATCACCCCCTAAAACTTTCTCGTTTGGAATGGAGGGGTGGTTTCCAAGTCTTGATTTTCTCTAAGCACTTCTATACCCCAGGATTCTTTGGTTAATAAGGTGTTCACATCATAATAATTTCTTACTGTTCTTTTAATGTAGATTCTGTTTAATATGGGTTCATCCTCTCATTCCTGGGCTGCTTTCAATTATATTCTTAAAGAAACTTGAATAATCACCTCTTGGTGACTATAATTTAGATATTTATTCTGCTAAAATAAAGTAAAATACACCTTTTTTAGGCTATTATTTTAAGATTGCTTTAGGAGGTTGTGGGGAGGTTTGAAGATGGCCTCCAAAGATTCTTGCCTCCTAGTATTCACACCCTTGCATGGTCCTGCGATATTGTAATTTATGAGAAATATATAGGGACTTCCCTGGTGGCCCAATGGGTAAGACTCCATGCTCCCAATGCAGGGGGCCTGGGTTCAATCCCTGGTCAGGGAACTAGATCCCACATGCATGCTGCAACTAAGAACTGGGGCAGCCTAAATAAATAAATAAATATTTTTTTAAAAAAAGAAAAAAAAAGAAATATATGTATTTGGTCATTCAGATGACCAAAATATATCTCTCATAAATATTTGGTCATCATCTACAGTTCCTGGCTCACAGCTCCAAAATGCTTCGAATTTCCTGAGTGATGAGAGCTTAAAGATGTCTCTTAGGTTATATTAGTGAGATGACTTTTGAAAAGCACCTAAAGGTGAGGGCTAGTTGCCAGAACCAACCGTGTGATTAGAAGGTTGGAACTTTCAGTCGCCCCACACACACCCCCGAGGAGGTGAGAGAGGCTGGAGATTGAATCAATTGCCAGTGGCTAATGATTTAATCAATTATGCCTATATAATGAAGCCTACAAAAAACCCAAAAGGGAGGGGTTTGGAGAGCTTCCATGTTGGTGAATACATGGAGATTTGGGGGAAACGGTGCTCTCTGAGAGGGCATGGAAGCTCCATGTCCCTTCCCATGTACCTTGCCCTATGCATCTCTTCCATCTGGCCCTTCATGAGTTATATCCTTTTATAATAAAAAGGTAATCTAGTAAATAAAATGTTTCTCTGAGTTCTATGAGCTGTTCTAGCAAATTAATCGAACCCAAGTAGGAGGTCAGGGGAACTTTTGATTTATAGCCAATAGTCTTGCAACTGGCATCTGAAGTCCAGGGAAGGGGTTATGGGATCCTCCAATCTGTAGCCCATCTGTCAGTACCACTGGTAACAACCTGGTTGTGTGATTAGTGTTTGAAGAGGGGGTGGGGAGTCAGTCTTGTAGGACTGAACCCTTAACCTGTGGGATCTGACACTATCTCCATGTAGAATTGACTTGAATTCTAGGACACCCAGCTACTATCCAAGAATTGCTTGCTGTTGTGTAGCAAATCACTCCCCACCACGAACTGGAATTGGGATCTGGACAGTTTTAGGTCCCCTCCCACAGTGAACATGGATGACCTAGGTAACCAACAGATTATTGTGGAAATTATGGAGAACATCTTTCGAGATTAAGTCATAAAAGACATTGGTACTTCCCTCTTGCTCTCTCTTGCATCACTTGCTCTGGAATAAGCCAACTGCCGTGCTAGTGTTGAGACTCAAGCAGCCCCACAGAGAGGTCTACGTGAGCAGGACATGAGCCCCAAGCTAAATGCCGGCATCAACTTTGTGGCCGTGTATGTGAGTTATCTTGGAGTTGGATGTTCCCACTGTCCAATGGCTGCAATCTCTGCCCATATCTTAATTGCACCTAGTGAAAGACACCAAGGCAGATCCACTCAGTTAAGCCAATCACTGGCCCCAACTCACAGGAACTATGTGAGATAATGGTTCTTGTTTTTTAATGCCACTATGTTTTGGTATAATTTGTTACATATCTCAAAGCCACAAAGCAGTGTGGCCCTGTGCCAGTGCACACAGAATGGCCTGGGGCACATCAGCCCAGGCAGAACTGAAGTTGGATGGGCAAGGGGTACCCATGCTGGGAGTACAGGCAGCAGCTGTAAATTGTATCCTCATTACTCTGACCAGATATAGAGTTTTGCTAAGGAGTAGTCCATGCTTGTTTCATGCAATTTCTGAGGAATCCCTGCTCCATGTGGTATCCTGAGGCATGTAGCTCAATGATGCCTAGAAAAGAAACCCTGTATTCACTGGGAATCATTTTTTTCTCAATATTGTGTCTTTGTAAACAGTCTTGTAGGAAAAAAAAGTCCAACACCCCAGATTGTTTGAACTTGAGATGAGGTTTATCCGTAGCAGCTGCATGTTAATGATAAATCTAGAACAGTGTTTAGACTGCAACAAACAGTAACATATTTCATATTGTGACATAATGCTCATAAACATGTCTATAAAACTGAAAAATATTTCATGAGACAATACTTTATACATTTGATCATGTAAAAACATTACAAAGTTGATATCAAATATTATTCTATTCATATGTATATATAATGCAGGAAAAAATAAACAATACAAAACAAAAAAATTGGAAGGACTTTGTTCAATGCCTGTTCTTGAGTGTATTTTAACCCAGAACACTCAAGGACAAAGCTATTATGCACATATCTGGTTGAGACTTATGTGGACGTTCATAATAAAAACTCAGTGGTAAGTCTCATATTTGCTAACTATAGATAAAATTCTCCTACATTTCACAGATGTGACTTATGTTATGTTAAAATTAAACGCTACCTAATACAAAAGAAAACAATCAAACTAAAAAAGAAAAAAACAAAAACAAAAAAGAAAGGAAAGAAGAAATACAAAATCAACTGGAAAACATGATTTAAAATGGCAATGAAAGGACTTCCCTGGTGGTGCAGTGGTTAAGAATCTGCTTGCCAATGCAGGGGACATGGGTTCAATCCCTGGTCTGGGAAGATCCCACATGCCTTGGAACAACTAAGCCCATGAGCCACAACTACTGAGCCCGTGTCCTGCAACTACTGAAGCCCGTGTGCCTAGAGCCCCTGTTCCACAACAAGAGAAGCCACCACAATGAGAAGCCGGTGCACCACAACAAAGAGTAGGACCCGCTCACAGCAACTAGAGAAAGCCCATGTGCAGCAACGAAGACCCAACGCAGCCAAAAAAATTAATAAATAAATTTATTTTTTAAAATGGCAATGAATACATATCTATCAATAATCACCTTAAATGTCAAGAGACTAAATGCTCTGATCAAGAGAAATAGAGTGGCAAACTGGATAATAAAAGGGCCTACAATATGCTGCTGACAAGAGACCCACTTCAGGGCAAAGGACACACATATATTGAAAGTGAGGGAATGGAAAAAGATATTTTGTGCAAGCAGAAGTAACAAGAAAGCAGGGTGGTAATACTCACATCAGACAAAAGAGACTTTAAAACAAAGGCCATAAAGAAAGATAAAGAAGGATACTATATAATGATAAAAGGATCAGTACAAGAAGTGGATACTACACTCATTAAAATATATGCACCCAATGTAGGAACACCTTAATGCATAAAACAAATACTAAGAGATATAAAGGGAGAAATTGATGGGAGTACAATAATAGTAGGAGACTGTAGCACCCTACTGACATCAATAGACAGATCTTCCAGATAGAAACTCAATAAAGCAAGAGAGATCCCAGATGACACAATAGAAGAGTTAGACTTCATTGATACTTTCAGGACATTACATCAAAAAAAAAAAAAACACAAGAAACAGAATACACATTCTTTTCAAGTGCTCATGGAACACTCTCTAGGACAGACCACACTCTAGGACACAAGAGAAGCCTCAACAAATTTAAGAGGATAGAAATTATTTCAAGTATCTCTTCTGACCATAACAGCATGAAACTAGAAATCAGCCACAGAAAGAGAAATGAGAAAAAAATGATTACATGGAGATTAAACAACATGCTACTAAAAAACCAATAGATTAATGATTAAATCAAAGAGAATAATTAAAAATACGTTGAGACAAGTGACAATGAAAACACAACCATACAAAATCTATGGGATGCAACAAAAGCAGTCCTTAGAGGGAAGTTCATAGCAATACAGGTCTTCCTCAAAAAAACA
Organism: Eschrichtius robustus; assembly: GCF_028021215.1. Taxonomy (NCBI): domain Eukaryota; kingdom Metazoa; phylum Chordata; class Mammalia; order Artiodactyla; family Eschrichtiidae; genus Eschrichtius; species Eschrichtius robustus. Next base: position 137,133,527 of record NC_090828.1, on the reverse strand, counting down.
AGAAAAATCTCAAACAACCTAACCTACCACTTTAAAAATTAGAAAAGGAAGAACAAACAAAACCTAAAGTCAGCAGAAGGAAGGAAATAATAAATATCAGAGAGGAAATAAGTAAAATAGAGATAAAAACAATAGAAAAAATCAATAAAATCAAGAGCTGGCTTTTTGAAACAATAAACAAAGTCAACAGACTTCTGGCCAGGCTCACCAGGAAGAAAAGGGAGAGGACCCAAGTAAACAAAGTAAGATATGATAGAAGAGAGATAACAATGGATACTGCAGAAATGCAAAAATCCATAAGAGAATACTATGAACAATTATATGCCAACAAATTGGACAATCTAAAGGAAATGCACAACTTTCTAGAAACATACAGCCTGCCAAGAAGAAATAGATAAGTCAAGAAGAAATAATTTGAACAGACCAATCACTAGAAGTGAAAAAGAATCTTTAATTAAAACACAACAGAAAACAAAAAAACTCCCTGCAAACAGAAGTTCAGGACCAGATGGCTTCACTGGGGAATTCTACCAAACATACAAAGAACTTATCCTGACCCTTCTCAAACTCTTCCAAAAGACTGAAGGGAAGAGAACAGTCCTAAAGACATTCTATGGGACTTCCCTGGTGGTCCAGTGGTTAAGACTTAGCACTCCCAATGCAGGGGGCCCAGGTTCAATCCCTGGTCAAAGAACTAGATCCCGCATGCTGCAACTGAGAGCCCTCATGCCACAACTAAAAGATCCCGCATGCTGCAACTAAGACCTGGTGCAGCCAAATAAATAAATAAATAAATAAATTTTTTTTAAAGAATAAATTAACCAAAGACATTCTATGAAGCTACCATCACCCTAATAGCAAAACCAGACAAAGACACTACCAAAAAAGAAAATTACAGGCTAATATCATTGGTGAATACACATGCAAAAATTCTGAAAAAAATATTAGCAAACCAAATGCAACAGCACATAAAAAAGATCATACAGGGAATTTGCTGGTGGTCCAGTGGTTAGGACTCCACGCTTTCACTGTGGAGGGCCCAGGTTCAACCCCAGTCAGGGAACTAAGATCCCGCAAGCCACATGGCATGGCAAAAAAAAGAAAAAAAAAGATCATACACCACGATCAAGTTGGATTCATCCCAGGGTCACAAGGATGGCTTAACACATGCAAATCAATTAATGTGATATACCACATCAACAAAAGAAAAGACAAAAACCACATGATCACCTCAATAGATGCAGAAAAAACATTGATAAAATTCATTCATGATTAAAAACTCTTTCGAAAATGGGCATAGAGGGAACATGTCTCCATATAATAAAAGCTATTTATGAAAAACCCACAGCCAACATAATACTCAACGGTAGGGCTTCCTTGGTGGCGCAGTGGTTGAGAATCTGCCTGCTGATGCAGGGGACACGGGTTCAAGCCCTGGTCTGGGAAGATCCCACATGCCGTGGAGCAACTAGGCCCGTGAGCCACAACTACTGAGCCTGCGCGTCTGGAGCCTGTGCTCCGCAACAAGAGGGGCCGCGACAGTGAGAGGCCCGCGCACCGCGATGAAGAGTGGCCCCCACTCGCCGCAGCTAGAGAAAGCCCTCGCACAGAAATGAAGACCCAACACAGCCAAAAATAAATAAATAAATAAATAAAAATTAAAAACAAAACAAAACAAAACAACTCACATTATTAAAAAAAAAAAATACTCAACGGTTAAAAGCTGAAAGCCTTCCTGCTAAAATCTGGAAGGATGCCCACCCTCACCACACCTATTCAACATAGTATTGGAAGTCCTAGCCACAGCAATCAGACAAGAAAAAGAAATAAAAAGTATCCAGATTGGAAGGAAAGAGGTAAAATTGTCATTATAGGCAGATGACATGATACTATGTATAGAAATCCCTGAAGACTCCACACAAAAGCTACTAGAACTGATAAATGAATTCAGTAAGGTAGCAGAATACAAGGTTAACATACAGAAATCTGTTGCATTCCTTCACACTAGCAAAAAAATATCAGAAAGGGAAAGGTTTTTTTTAAAATCCCTTATAAAATCACATGCAAAAAATGTACTTAGGAATTAAATTCACCAAGGAGATGAAAGACTTATATGCTGAGAACTGTAAAACATTGATAAAGGAAATTGAAGATGATTCAAAGCAATGGAAAGATATCCCATGCTCTTGGATTGGAAGAATTAATATTGTTTAAATGACCATACTACCCAAAACAATCTACAAATTTAATGTGATCCCTATCAAATTGCCCATGAGATTTTTCACAGAATTAGAACATATAATGCTAAAATTTATATGAAACCATAAACGAGCCAGAAGTGCCAAATCAATCCTGAGGAAAAAAAACAAAGCTGGAGGCATAACCCTTCTAGACTTCATACAATACTACAAAGCTACAGTAATCAAAACAGCATGGTATTGGCACAAAAACAGACATATGGATCAATGGAACAGAATAGAGAGCCCAGAAATAAACGCATATACTTTTGGTCAATTAACCTTCGACAAAGTAGGCAAGAATATACAATGGAGAAAAGGCAGTTTCCTCAGAAAGTGGTGTTGGGAAAGCTGGACATCCACATGTAAATTGATGAAGTTAGAACACACCCTCACACCATATGCAAAAATAAACTCAAAATGGCATAAAGACTTAAATATAAAACATGACACCATAAAAATTCTAGAAGAGAACATAAGCAGAGCATTCTCTGACATAAATCATAGCAATGTTTTGTTAGGTTTCCCAAGGCAATAGAAAGAAAAGCAAAAATAAACAAATGGGTTGTAATCAAACTTATAAGCTTTTACACAGCAAAGGACACCATAAACAAAACAAAAAGACAACTTAAGACTGGGAGGAAATATTTGCAAATGATGTGACAAACAAGGCCTATTTTCCAAATTAAACAAACTACTCATACAACTCAGTAACAAAAAAACAAACGACCCAATCAAAAAATGAGCAGAAGACCTAAATAGGCATTTCTCCAAAGAAGACATACAGACAATAGGCACATGAAAAGATGCTCAACATTTCTAATTATTAGAGAAATGCAAATCAAAACTACAATGATGTATCACCTCAATCCAGTCAGAATGGCCATGATTTAAAAAGTCTACAAATAATAAATGCTGGAGAGAGTGTGGAGAAAAGGGAACCTTCCTACTCTGTTGGTGGGAATGCAAATTGGTGCAGCCACTATGGAAAACAGTATGGAGGTTCCTCAAAAAACTAAAAATAGAATTGCCATATGATCCAGCAATCCCACTCTGGGGCATATATCCAGTCAAATATATAATTCAAAAAGATACATGCACCCCTACGTTCATAGCAGCACTAGTTACAATAGCCAAGACATGGAAGCAACCTAAATGTCCAGTGACAGATGAATGGATAAAGAAGATGTGGTATATACATATATACAATGGAATATTACTCAAGCCATAAAAAAGAAGGTAATAATGCTATTTGCAGCAACATGGATGGATCTAGATTTTATCATACTGAGTAAAGTAAGTCAGACAGAGAAAGACAAGTATCATATGATATCACTTATATGTGGAATTTAAAAATAGATACAAATGAACTTATTTACAAAACAGAAACAGACTCAGGGACGTAGAAAACAAACATGGTTACCAAAGACGAAGGTGGGGGAGGGATAAGGAAAGTTTGGGATTAGCAGATACAAACTATTTTATATAAAATAGATAAACAACAAGGTCCTACTGTATAGCTCAGGGAACTATATTCAATATCTTATAATAAACCATAATAGAAAAGAATATGAAATAGAATATATATATGCATTAATATAACTGAATCACTTTGCTGTACACCAGAAACTAACACAACATTGTAAATCAACTGTACTTTAATTAAAATAAATAAAATAAAATAACATATTTAAAAATTAGGGGCTTCCCTGGTGGCGCAGTGGTTAAGAATCCGCCTGCCAATGCAGGGGACACGGGTTCGAGCCCTGCTCTGAGAAGATCCCACATGCTGCGGAGCAGCTAAGCCCATGCACCATGACTTCTGAGCCTGCGTTCTAGAGCCCATGAGCCACAACTACTGAGCCCAGGCACCAAAACTACTGAAGCCTGCGTGCTCTAGGGCCCAAGTGCCGCAACTACTGAAGCCCACATACCTTGAGCCCGTGCTCTGCAACAAGAGAAGCCACCACTATAAGAAGCCCACACACTGCAATGAAGAGTAGCCCCTGCTTGCTGCAACTAGAGAAAGCCCATGCGCAGCAACGAAGACCCAACGCAGCCAAAAATAAATTTTAAAAAAGTTTTAATTAAATGCTATAAATCCACCCCCTGCCTCTTGGTAATGGTCAAACTGATCATTTACCAGTGAATCAAATGTCACCTATAAACAAAAGCTTGAGACAACAATAGTAGCAAATGCACATTCCTTGTACCATCTCACTCACAAATTTGTCAAAACTGGCATTAGCATTTGTCACAATGGGTGCAGTTTTGGAGTAAGAATCTGTGAAATGCAGTGTGACATTTTCTGTTCTTTTTTTTTTTTTTTTACTTGTCATAGCCCACAGATTTTTGGGTAGTTGGTCCAGAGATTTGAAAACACTGGCTTAGAAGCTTTAACCTTTTAAATACATGCAGTATATGGTTCCCTGCCTGTATTAGTTTTCTATTGCTGCTCTTACAAACTACAACAAAATTAATGGCTTATAACTACACACTTGTATTTTCTCACAGTTCTATAGGTCAGGAATATGACATGGATCTCGCCGGGCTGCATTGCCCTCTGGAGGCTCTAGGGAAGGACCCACTTCCTTGCTCATTCAGGCTCTCACAGAATTCAGTTCCCTGGGGTTGTTTGACTGAGGTCCCCATTTCCTTGCTGGCTGTCATCTGGGGCTACCTTTAGCTCCTAGAGGCCTCCCTCTGGTCCATGCACATAGCTCCCTGCAGCTCAGAGCCAGTAACAGGACACTGAACACTTCTCTTCTGTCCTGGCATCTCTCCCACTGCAAGTCAGAAAGGTTCTCCGCTTCTAAAGACTCGTGTGATTAGATTGTGCCCACTTAGGTAATCTCCCCATCTCAACCTCCGTATCCTTAGTCACATCAGTGAAGTTGCTTTTGCCATGTCAGGTACCATTTATAGATTCCAGGGATTAGAACATAGAAAACCTTGGGACTCTTATTCTGTCAACCATGCTAACACACAGGTGCATGCTTACATACGTACATTTTATTGATAACAAAGCTTAGGATTGTCAAATGAAATTATTTCTTTATCATACTTGAGGATGTTGTAGACGCAGTGTTTTGGGGAGCTTTGTAAGCTTCCATCTGGTGCTTTCTCTGTAGACTTCAAAGTGCCATTTGCTTTTCCAGATGGTGTTTTAACATACATACATAAATCTGGGTACACACAATAGCACACAGGAGTCACGTTTAGGTGTAAACTCAGAAGAGTACTAAAGATAAAAAAGAGGCAAATCCCAGCCAGTCTTTACTTGTAATTTGTTAGATGTGAAAAGGAAAACCTGAATTTTTCAGGTTTTCCTGAAAGTGTCCTGAATGGGACAGTTGGTTCTTTACCCAGTACCCAAAGAATCTTCCTTTAGGCTGCAAACCATCTTGTGTCAGCTGTGGAGGTACCTACTATATACTTTCTAGTGTCCATGGCTCAAGACTCCAGAATCTTTTGAGATCAAACTAGTCACTGGCCAGTTGTTGTGAGGTAGATTAAGTTTGGCTTTTACATAGTCTCTGGTCTCTGTGACCACCACTGACTTCCAGCAGCCGTACCTCTGGTTCCTATTCCAAAGCCCTTGTGTCACAGAATTCCCCACACATTTCCTTTTTTTTTTTTTTTTCTTTAACATCTTTATTGGAGTATAATTGCTTTACAATGGTGTGTTAGTTTCTGCTTTATAACAAAGTGAATCAGTTATACATATACATATGTTCCCATATCTCTTCCCTCTTGAATCTCCCTCCCTCACATTCCTTGATGTAAGAGGGATGGTATATCTAGCAAACGTTCTTTCATTCATTCAGTTAATTAATACTCACTCTGTGCCAGAAACAATCCTTGGCCCTCAAGGAGCCCAGGCTATGCGGAGAGAGACAAAGACACAGACGATCGTAAAACAGGTGAAAGGCAAAGACAAAGGCCATTTTAGGCCATGGTTGTGTGCAGAGGAAGTGCACTAAGCCAGCAAAGAGAATCAGGGAAGGCTGCCTGTAAGCTGTTAACAAGTTTGATTACTTCTCTCTTTTATATGATAATGCTTTTCATTATTAAAAAAATATAACCCACTGGACAAAGAAAATTTGGGAAACTCACATGTAGAAAAATTAACCTATACCTCTATCTTCCAAGCATGTCTTCATTTTAAAATTTCCATCTATTTCCTTCTATTATTTTTTCTATTCATAGATTTTCTTTTTTGCTTTGGGAGATTTTATTTTAATATATAAACTTTCACATGCAAGCAGCATTTTCTAAACCTTGAAAATTTAGGGACATCCCTGGTGGTCCAGTGATTAAGACTCCGCACTTCCACTGCAGGGGACGCGGGTTCGATCCCTGGCTGGGGAACCAAGATCCCACATGCTGCACAATGCGGCCAAAAAAAAAAAAAAAAAGAAAGAAAGAAAATTTAGCTGATCACTATCACATAGATTTGAAAATCCACTTGACATTACTATTTCACACAAATTCCTGGTGTAATTTAATTTTCAAATATTTGGGGATTTTCCACATATTTTTCTGTTATTACTTTGTAATTTAATTCTGTTATGGTCAGAAAACATGCTTTTTATAATTTCAAATTATTAAAATTAATTATAATGTGTTTGACAGATAAGAATATGGTCCATCACAGTGAATGTTCTGTGTGTACTTGAAAAGAATAATTCTGCTCATGTTGGATGAAATGCTCTAAAATGTCAATTAAGTCAATTTGGTTGATAGTGTTATTCAAGTCTTCTTTAATCTTCCTTATTTTCCTTTCTTTGTTATCCAAAAGGTAACATATTTTAGATATTCTTTTGCACTTCACTTTTTTTAACTTATATCCTGGAAATTATCTACATGTTCATGGAAAACTTCCTCTCAAATTTTTTTCTTTTTATTGTTATAGTTTAAATATGAACAGTTTAATGAACAGTTGTTTGTGTTTTAACAAACACATTCAATTGTGTAATGATGACTACAATCATGATGTACAAAAATTCCATCACCTCCCAAAATTCTCCCATGCCCCTTTGTAATCAAACTTCTCCCACCATCCCAGGCCCTGGTAACTACTTCTCTGTCTCTATCCCTGTAATTTTGCCATTTCCAGAATATCATAGAAATGAAATCAGTGTGTAGCCTTTCGAATCTGGCTTCTTTCACTTAGCATAATCTGTGTAAGATTCATATATGTTGAATGAAACAATAGTTCAGGGACTTCCCTGGTGGTCCAGTGGGTAAGACTCTGCACTCCCAATGCAGGGGGCCCGGGTTCGATCCCTGGTTGGGGAAATAGATCCCACATGCATGCTGCAACTAAGAAGTCTGCATGTCGCAACTGGAAAAAAAAAAGATCCCACATGCTGCAACTAAGACGTGGCACAGCCTAAATAAATAGATATTTTTTAAAAAAGAAAGAAAGAAAGAAACAGTAGTTCATTCCTTTTTGTTACTGAGTACTATTCCATTGAATGGCTGTACCACAATTTTTTAGCCATTCACCAGTCTTTGAACATCTGTGTTGCTTGGTAATTATGAATAGAGCTACTATAAGCATTCATATGTGCATTTAATGTGAGCACTCGTTTTCATTTCTTTTGGGTAAAGCAGTAATACTTGCTGGATAATACTGTAAATGTAAAATTAACTCTATAAAAAATGGACAAGCTGTTTTTCAGAGTGACACAAGATTTTAAAAGCATTCACTTTCTATAATTAGGAAGATCCTGAAAGTAAGTACCTCTTTATGTTTGGCACACTCACTTTGCCTCACTTGCCTCACCTAGCCCCAGCCCTGTCTCTAATACATATAGGACTATTCAGGTTACCTGTTTCTTCTTGTGTGAACATTGGTAACTTGTGTCTTTCGAAGAATTTGTCTATTTCATCTAAGGAATTAGGAAACTTTTTCCATAAGTGACCAGATAGTAAGTATTCATAGGCTTTGTAGGTCACATATATTCTTCGTCACATCTTTTCTCCTCCTTCTCCTTCTCCTCCTCCTCCTTTTTTTTTTTTTTTTTTTGCCAGCTTTTAAAAGTATAAAAATCATTCTAGGCTCATGGGCTCATTTGACCCAAGAACCATAATCTGCTCCTGTCCTAAGTTATCAGATTTAGGGGCATAAAATTCATAATATCCTTGCTTCTCCTTTTTTTTTTTTTTTTTTTTGTCATGCCACATGGCTTGTGGGATCTTAATTCTCGAACCAGGTATTGAACCTGGGCCATGGCAGTGAAAACACCAAGTCGTAACCACTGGACCACCAGGGAACTCCCCATTTGTTTCTCCTTTTAATAACTGTAGAATCTGTAAATATATTTCCTTTCTTATTTCTGGTATTGGTAATTTGTGTAGTCTTTTTCTTAATCAGTCTAATTAGAGATTTATTTATTTTAATTGCTCTTTTCAAAGAACCAGTGTTGCTTTCTTTGGCTTTTTTTCATTTATTTTCTCTTTTCACTTTCAATGAAATTTGCTCTTTATTTCCTTCTTTCTGCATGATTTGGGTTTAATTTCCTTCTCTTTTTCTAGTTTCTTAAGGAGAAAACCTAGATCATTGATGTGACATTTTCTTCTTAATGCTGTAAATTTCCCTCTAACTACTTAGCTGTGCTCCACAAACTTTTATTTTGTATTTTTATTTTCATTAGATTCAAAATGTTTTCTAAATTCCCTGCTTCCTCTTTGACTCATGGGTTATTTATAAATGTGTTGTTTAATTCCTAAAATTTTAGGGATTTTTCAAAACTCTTTCTGTTTCTCTCTAATTGTGGTTTGCAAACATGATTTATATAATTTCAATTATTTCAGATTTGTTAAATTTTGCATTATGGTGCAGAATTTGATCTAGTGTGGTGAATGTTTGATGTGCAATTGAAAAGAATGTGTGTTCTGCTCTTGTTGGATGGAGTATTCTATACATGTCAATTAACTCAGTTTGGTTTGTGGTGTCATTCAAGTCTTCTATAGTCTTACTGATTTTCTGTCTACTTTTTCTAGCAATGACTGAAACAGAAGTGTTGAAGTTTCCAATTATAACTGTGTTTTTGTCTATTCCCTGTTTTTAGTTATTTCACTGTTTAATACATGTCTTTTTATAACATCTTTATTGGAGTATTAATACATGTCTTTTAAAGCCCTTTATAGCAATATATATTTACCATTGTTATGTCTTCTTGGTGAATTGACCACTTTATCATAATGGAATGGCTCTATCTTTGTTAATATTCTTTGCCCTGGAGTATATTTTTTGACTGTAATATGCCCAATACAGCTGGGTATTTTGTTAGTTTTTAATATTTGCACTTATATCTTTTACTTGTAACCTACCTACTTTGCCTTTATCTTTAAAGTGGGTTTCCCTCTTTAAAGTGGCCAAAAAATAAGTCTTAAGAAATTTAAGAAGATTGAAATAATATCAACCATCTTTTCTAACCACAGTGGTATAAAACTAGAAAAAAATTACAAGAAGAAAAATGGAAATTCATAAATATATGGAGACTAAGCAACATGCTACTGAGCAACCAATAAGTAAAAGAAGAAACCAAAACATAAATTTTTTTAAAATATTGCGACAAATAAAAATGAAAATACAACATACCAAAACTTATAGGATGCAGCAAAAGCACTTCTAAGAGGAAGGTTCATAGCAATAAATGCCTGCATTAAGAAACAAGAAAGATCTCAAATAAGCAACCTAACTTTATACCTCAAAGAACTAGAAAAAAAGAACAAGCAAAGCACAAATCTAGTTGAAGGAAGGAAATAACAAAGATCAGGGTGGAAATAAATATGATAGACACTAAAAAGACAATAGAAAAGATCAATGAAACCAAGATCTGGTTTCTTAAAAATATAAGCAAAATAGACAAAACTTTAGTTAGACTCACCAAGAAAAAAAGGAGAGGACTGAAATAAATAAAATTAGAAATAAAAGAGGGGAATTCCCTGGTGGTCCAGTGGTTAGGACTCGGTGCTTTCACTGCTGGGGTCCTGGGTTCGATCCCTGGTTGGGGAACTAATATCCTGCAAGCTGGGGGAAAAAAAAAAAAAAAACACTTACAAAGGATCATAAGAAACTGTTATGAACAAATATACATCAACAAACTGGACATCCTAGAAGAAAAGGATAAATTCCTAGAAATATAAAACCTACCAAGAATGAATCATGAAGAAATAGAAAATCTGAACAGACAAATTACTAATAAGAAGATTGAAAGAGTAATCATACCTCGAATAAACAAAAGTCCAGGACCAGATGGCTTCATTGGTAAATTCCACCAAACATTTAAAGAAGAGTAAATACCAATCCTTCTACAACTCTTCCAAAAAATAGAAGAGGAAGGAACACTTCCAAATTCATTTTACAAGGCCAGCATTACTCCGATACCAAAAGCAGACAAAAACACTACAAGAAAAGAAAATTACAGGTCAATATCCCTGGTGAACATAGATGAAAAAAATCCTCAACAAAATATTAGCAAATCGAATTTGACAATACATTAAAAGGATCATACACCATGACCAAATGGGATTTATCCCTTGAATGTAAGGATGGGTCAACATCTGCAAATCATTGTGATACACCACATTAATAAAATGAAGGATAAAAAATATATAATAATCCCAATAAATACAGAAAAAGCATTTGACAAAATTCAACATCCATTTATGATAAAAAAAAAAAATCTCCAGAAAGTGGGCATAGAGGGGAAGTACCTCAACATAATAAAGGCCATATGTGACAAACCCACAGCCTACATCACACTCACAATGAAAATCTGAAAGTTTCTCTTTTCTCCTAAGATCAGGAGAAATGACTACAAGATGAGAATGACTACTCTTGTCACTTTTATTCAAGGTAATATCTGAAGTTGTAGCATAAGCAATTAGGCAAGATAAAGAAATAAACATCATTCAAATCAGAAAGGAAGAAATAAAAAGTATTTACAGATGACATAATATTATATATAGAAAACTGTGAAGACGCCACCAAAAAACTGTTCGAATAAATGAAATCAGTAAAGTTGCAGGGTATGAGATCAATATACAAAAACCAGTTGCATTTCTATACACTAACAATAAACTATTAAAAAGAGAAATTAAGAAAACAATACCATTTACAATTGCATGAAAAAGAATAATATAACTAGGAATAAGTTTAGCTAAAGAGGTGAAAGACCTACTCTGAAAACTATACTACATTCATGAAAGAAATTGAAGAAGACACAAATAAATGGAAAGATATTCTGTGCTCATGGATTAGAATTAATATTGTTAAAACGTCCATACTATCCAAAGCGATCTACAGATTCATTTGAATGTCTATCAAAATTCCAATGGCATTTTTTACAGAATAGAACAAGCAATCCTAAAATTTGTATGGAACCATAAAAGACCCCAAATAGCCAAAATGATCTTCAGAAAGGAGTTCAAAGCAGGAGGTATCACACTTCCTGCTTTCAAACTATACCACAAATCTAAAAAAAATCAAAACAGTATGGTACTGGCACAAAAACAGACATATAAATCAATGGAACAGGATAGAAAGCCTGGAAGTAAACTCACATATTTATGGTCAATTAATCTATGACAAAGGAGGCAAGAATATACAATAGGGAAAAGACAGTCTCTTCAGCAAGTGGCTCTGGGAAAGCTGGACAGCTACATGTAAAAAAATGAAATTAGAACATTTTCTAACACCATATACAAAAAAAATAAACTCAAAATAGTTTAAAGACCTAAATACAAGACCAAAAGCCATAAAATTCCTGAAAGAAAACGTAAGTGTAACACTCTTTGAGATAAACGTAGCAGTATTTTTTTGGCTCTGTCTCCTAAGACAAAGGAAACAAAAGCAAAAATAAATAAATGAGACATAATTAACCTTAAAAGATTTTGCACAGCAAAGGAAACCATGGACAAAACGAACAGACAACCTACCAAATAAGAGAAAATATTTGCAAATGAAATGACTGATATCAGGTTAATATCCAAAATATATAAACAGCGCATACAATTCAATATCAAAGAAACAAACAACCTGGTTAAAAAATGGGCAGAAGACCTGAATAGACATTTTTCCAAAGTAAACATATAGATGGCCAACAAGCACATGAAAAATGTGCTCAACATTGCTAATCATCAGAGAAATGCAAATCAAAACCACAACAAGATATCACCTCACATCTGTCAGAATAACTAACTATCATCAAAAAGACCACAAATAACAAATGTTGGTGGGGGTGTGGAGAAAAGGGAACCCTTGAATACTGTTGGTGGGAACCTAAATGGGTGCAGCCACACTGTGGAAAACCAGTATGGAGGTTCCTCAAAAAACTAAAAATAGAACTACAGTATGATCCAGCAATTTAACTCCTGGGTATACATCTGAAAAAACCCACAAAAACACTAATTTGAAAAGATGCATGCACCCCAATGTTCATGGCAGCATTATTTACAGTTGCCAAGATATGGAAGCAACCTAAGTGACTATCAATAGCTGAATGGATAAAGAAGATACGGTGTGTACATACAATGAAACATTAGTCAGCCATAAAAAGAATGAAATTTTGCCATTTGAAACAATGTGGATAGACCTGCAGGGTATTACCCTTACTGAAATAAGTCAGACAGAGAAATACAAATACTGTATGTTATCACTTATATGTGGAATCTAAAAAATAAAACAACCTAATGAATATAACAAAACAGAAACAGACTCACAGATACAGAAAACAAACTAGTGGTTACAAGTAGGGAGGGGCAAGATAGGAGTAGGGGATGAAGAGGTACAAATTACTATGTATAAAATAAATAAGCTACAAGGATATAGTGTACAGCACACAAAATATAGTGAATATTTTATAATAACTATAAATGGAGTATAATCTTTAAAAACTGTGAATCATTATATTGTATACCTGAAATTTACATAATGTTGTAAATCAATTATACCTCAACAAAAAAGCAAAAAGAAAGAAAGAAAGATAGAAAGAAAGATTTCAAAAAAGGCAATCTATGGAATGGGAGAAAATATTTGCAAACCATAAATCTGATAAGGGGTTAATATCTAAAATATATAAAGAACTCATACAACGTAATAGCAAAAAAACAATCTGATTTACAAAGATGATTTAAAGAAATGGAAAGATTTACCACACTCTTGGATTGGAAGAATTAATATTTGTTAAAATGGCCATGCAGGAGACACAAAAGACCCCGAATGGCCAAAGCAGTCATGAGGGAAAAAACCAGAGCTGGAGGAATCAGACTCCCTGATTTCAGACTATACTACAAAGCTACAGTAATCAAGACAATATGGTACTGGCATAAAAAAATACATAAATCAATGGAACAGGATAGAAAGCCCAGAGATAAACCCACACACCTATGGTCAACTAATCTATGACAAAGGAGGCAAAGATATACAATGGAGAAAAGACAGTCTCTTCAATAAGTGCTGCTGGGAAAACTGGACAGCTACATGTAAAAGAATGATATTAGAACACTCCCTAACACCATACACAAAAATAAACTCAAAATGGATTAGAGACCTAAATGTAAGACTGGACACTTTAAAACATTTAGAGGAAAACATAGGAAGAAGACTCTTTGACATAAATCACAGCAAGATCTTTTTTGATCCACCTCCTAGAGTAATGGAAATAAAAACAAAAATAAACAAATGGGACCTAATGAAACTTAAAAGCTTTTGTAATGCAGAGGAACCATAAACAAGACAAAAAGACAACCCTCAGAATGGGAGAAAATATTTGCAAATGAATCAATGGACAAAGGATTAATCTACAAAATATATAAACAGCTCATGCAGCTCAATATTAAAAAAACCAACAACCCAATCCAAAAATGAGCAGAAGACCTAAATAGACATTTCTCCAAAGAAGACATACAGATGGCCAAGAAGCACATGAAAAGCTGCTCAACATCACTAATTATTAGAGAAATGCAAATCAAAACTACAGTGAGGTATCACCTCACACCAGTTAGAATGGGCATCATCAGAAAATCTACAAACAACAAATGCTGGAGAAGAGGGTGTGGAGAAAAGGGAACCCTCTTGCACTGTTGGTGGGAATGTAAATTGATACAGCCACTATGGAGAACAGTATGGAGGTTCCTTAAAAAACTAAAACTAGAATTACCATATGACCCAGCAATCCCACTACTGGGCATATACCCAGAGAAAACCATAATTCAAAAAGACACATGCACCCGAATGTTCATCGCAGCACTATTTACAATAGCCAGGTCATGGAAGCAACCTAAATGCCCATCAATAGACGAATGGATAAAGAAGACATGGTACATATATACAATGGAATATTACTCTGCCATAAAAAGGAACAAAATTGGGTCATTTGTAGTGACGTGGATGGATCTAGAAACTGTCATACAGAGTGAAGTAAGTCAGAAAGAGAAAAACAAATATCGTATATTAATGCATATATGTGGAACCTAGAAAAATAGAACAGATGAACCAGTTTGCAGGGCAGAAATAGAGACACAGATGTAGAGAACAAACGTATGGACACCAAGGGGGGAAAGTGACGGGGGTGTGTGTGATGAATTGGGAGATTGGGATTGACATATATACACTAACATGTATTGAATGGATAACCAATAAGAACCTGCTGTATAAAATAATAAATAAAATTAAATTAAAAAAAAAATAGCCATACTACCCAAAGAAATCTACAGATTTAATGTGATCCCTATCTAATTACCCATGACATTTTTCACAGAACTAGAACAAATAATGCTAAAATTTATGTGGAACCATAAAAGACCCAGCACTGCCAAAACAATCCTGAGGAAAAAAACAAAGCTGGAGGCATAACCCTCCCAGACAATACTGCAAAGCTACAGTAAACAAAATAGTGTAGTATTGGCACAAAAACAGACATATGGATCAATGCAGCAGAATAGAGAACCCAGAAATAAACCCACACACCTATGGTCAACTAACTTTTGACAAAGGAGGCAAGAATATACAACGGAGGGGCTTCCCTGGTGGCGCAGTTGTTGAGAATCTGCCTGCCAAAGCAGGGGACACGGGTTCGAGCCCTGGTCTGGGAAGATGCCACATGCCGCGGAGCAACTAGGCCCGTGAGCCACAACTACTGAGCCTGCGCGTCTGGAGCCTGTGCTCCGCAACAAGAGAGGCCGCGATAGTGAGAGGCCCGCGCACCGAGATGAAGAGTGGCCCCCGCTTGCCGCAACTAGAGAAAGCCCTCGCACAGAAACGAAGACCCAACACAGCCAAAAATAAATAAATTAATTAATTAATAGAATGTTTAAAAAAAATATAGAATATACAATGGAGAAAAGACAGCCTCTTCAGCAAGTGGTGCTGAGAAATCTGGACAGCCACATGTAAATCAATGAAGTCAGAACATTCCTCACACCATACACAAAAATAAATTCAAAATGGCATAAAGACTTAAATATAAGACACCATAAAACTCCTAGAAGAGAACATAGGCAAAACATTCTCTGACATAAATCATGGCAATGTTTTCTTAGGTCAGTCTCCCAAGGCAATAGAAATAAAAGCAAAAATAAACAAATTGGACCTAATCAAAAGTATAAGCTTTTGCACAGCAAAAGAAAGCATTAAAAAAAAAAAAAAAAAGGACAACCTACAGAATGGGAGAAGATATTTGCAAGCAATGCAACCAACAAGGCCTTAACTTCCAAAATACACAAACAGTTCATATAATTCAATAACAAAAAAATGAACAACCCAATCAAAAAATGGGCAGAAGATCTAAATAGATATTTCTCCAAAGAAGACATACAGATGGCCAATAGGCACATGAAAAGATGCTCATCATCGCTAATTTTTAGAAAAATGCAAATCAAAACTACAGTGAGGTACCACCCCAAGCCGGTCAGAATGGCCATCATTAAAAAAATCTACGTACAATAAATTCTGGAGAGGGTGTGGAGAAAAGGGAAACCTCCTACACTGTTGGTGGGAATGTAAATTGGTGCAGCCACTATGGAAAACAGCATGGAGGTTCCTCAAAAAACTAAAAAACAGTGAAATAATGACATTTGCAGCAACATGGATGGACCTAGAGATTATCATACTAAGTGAAGTAAGTCAGACAGAGAAAGAGAAATATCATATGATATCACTTATATGTGTAATCTAAAATATGATACAAATGAACTTATTTACAAAACAGAAACAGACTCACAGACATAGAAAACAAATATATGCTTACCAAAGGGGAAAGGGTGGAGGAGGGATAAATTAGGAGTTTGGGATTAGCAGATACAAACTATACTATAGATAAAATAGATAAACAACAAGGTCCTACTGTATAGCACAGGGGACTATTCAATATCTTATAATAATCTATAATGGAAAAGAACATGAAAAAGAATACACATATGTGTGTGTATATATATGTATATGTATACATGCGTATATATATGTATATGAATCACTTTGCTGTACACCACAAACTAACACAACATTGTAAATCAACTATACTTCAATTTAAAAAAAAAAAAAACAGGCAGAGGATCTGAATAGACATTTTTCCAAAGATGATATATAGATGGCCAACAGGTACATGAAAACGTGCTCAGTATCACTATCAGGGAAATGCAAATCAACCCACAATGACATATGACCTCACACCTGTTAGAATGGATATTATGAAAAAGACAGGGCATGGTAAAAGATGTAAAAAAATGATGTAGAATAAAGGGAATGGTTGGTGGGAATATAAATTGGTGCAGCTTCTATAGGAAATGATATAGAGATTCCTCAAAAAACTAATAGAACTACCCTATGATCTAGCAATCCACTTCCAGGTATTTATCTGAAGGAAATGAAAACACTAACTCAGGTAGATATCTGCACCCTCATGTTCATTGCAGCATTATTTACAATAGCCAAGACATGGGAACAACCTAAGTGTCCATCAATGGATGAATGGATAAAGAAAATGTGATAGAGATAGAGGTAGAGATATATTTCAAGGACTAGTATTCTGCCAAAAAAAAAAAGGAAAGAGTGAAATCCTGACACATGCAACAACATGGATGGACCTTGAGGGCATTATGCTAAGTGAAATAAGTCAGACAAAGCAAAAAAAATACCATGTGATCTCACTTATATATGGCTATAAATTAGAAAAACAAAAAACTAACTGATAGGTACAAGAGAACAGATTGGTGGATGCCAGAGGCAGGGGTGAGGGATGGGCAAAATGAGGGAAGGTGGTCAAAAGGTACAAACTTCCAGTTATAAAATAAATAAGTCCTAGAGAACAAATGTATGTATACCAAGGGGGAAGGAGGGGTGGGGTGGGAGGAATTGGGAGACTGGGATTGACACATATACACTATTGATACTACGTATAAAATAGACAACTAATGAGAACATACCGTATAGCACAGGGAACTCTGCTTAATGCACTGTGGTGACCTAAATGGGAAGGAAATACAAAAAAGAGGGGATGGGACTTCCCTGGTGGTCCAGCGGGTAAGACTCCATGCCCCCAATGCAGGGGGCCTGGTTCAATCCCTGGTCGGGGAATTAGATCCCACATGCATGCCACAACTAAGAGTTTGCATGCCACAACTAAAAGATCCCGCATGCCACAACCAAGACCCGGTGCAGCCTAAATAAATAAATAAATAAACAATTTTTTTAAAAAGAGAGGATATGTGTACAGGTATAGCTGATTCATTTTGCTATACAGTAGAAACCAACACAACACTGTAAAGCAACTGTACTCCAATAAAAATTAATTTAAATAAATAAAACAAATAAGTCCTGGAAATGTAATGTTATAAATAAAGTAATTGGGTTTCCTCTAGACAGCATATATTTGTCTCCACCTGCTATCTCTAAGAATTTAAATTCCCTGAGTGCAAGGATTTTGTTGTTTTGTTTATAGCTATATTCCCTGTGCCCAGAAAACTGTTTGGCCTGAAGTAGATATAAAATTTTTATTGAATGAACATCCAGCTTAAATATACTTTACTAGAAAGATTTCTTCATTTAAAGGCATGGTATGGTTCTTCTTATATTCCTCTGGTATTTATGTTGAGAGTCCTCATTTTTCTTTCTCTCCGATTTGAAAAATGTAATGTCTTCATTTACTTAGTCTTTTTTTTTTCCCTCTGTTCTTTTCTTATGAGAGTAACTTGCCAATTGAATCTTTGTCTTTTTGCCTTTCAAAGTGATGATTGTTTAGTTCAAATGAATTTCCCTGACTTTTATTTCCCTCTCCTTGAGTGTTCTGTGGTCACAGTATATTTTATTGTACTTCAATGTAAATAAGAACCCTTACCTATAAAAATCTATTTGAACATTAAAAAAAAAAAAGAATTATCAGGCCTGGTGAGGGTTTCCCTAGATTTGCCCAATAGAAGGCAAATACATGGTATTTTTAATATGAATAAATTACATTAACATTAGACTCTATTAACTTTTTTTTTTTGGAATTCCAAAGGCATTTATTGAGCACCTACTATTTGGAGGTTCTGGGCTAGACACTTGGGACACAGCAGTGAATGAAACAGGTAATGTATTTACCCTCCTGGAGCGTAAAAACTGATAATAAATCAGTAAAGATGTAAATAAATAGAATATAGGAGGGTGGTAAGTATTTTTTTAATTTTACTGGAGTATGGTTGATTTACAATGTTGTGTTAGTTTCAGGTGTACAGCAAAATGATTCAGATATATAAATACATATATTCATTCATTTTAAGATTTTACCCATGGAGGTTATTACAGTGTATTGAGTAGAGTTCCCTGTGCTATACAGTAGGTACTTGTTGGTTATCTATATTATATACAGTAAAGTGTGTAGGTTAATCCCAAACTCCTAATTTATCCCTCCCCCATGTTTCCCCATTGGTAATAACTTTGTTTTCAAAATCTGTGAGTTTGTTTCTGTTTTGTAAATAAGTTCATTTGTATCATTTTTTAAAATTAGATTCCACATATGAGCGATATCATATGATATTTGTCTTTCTCTGTCTGATTTACTTCACTTAGGATGATAATCTCTAGGTCCATCCATGTTGCTGCAAATGGCATTATTGTGTTCTTTTTATGGTGAGTAATATTCCATAGTATATATGTACCACATCTTCTTTATCCATTCTGCTGTCAATGGACATTTAGGTTGCTTCCATGTCCTTGCTACTGTAGATAATGCTGCAATGAATATTGAGGTGCGTGTATCTTTTCGAAGTACGGTTTTCTCTGGATATATCCCCAGGAGTGGGATTGCTGGATCACATGATAGCTCTATTTTTAGTTTTTTAAGGAACCTCCATACTGTTTTCTATAGTGGCTGCACCAATTTACATTCCCACCAACAGTGTAGGCGGAGTCCATTTTCTCCACATCCTCTCTAGCATTTATTGTTTGTAGGCTTTTTGATGATGGCCATTCTGACAGGTGTGAGGTGATACCTCATTGTAGTTTTGAATAGCATTTCTCTGATAATCAGTGATGTTGAGCATCTTTTCATGTGTTCTTTTGGCCATCTGTATTCTTTTGAGAAATGTCTGTTTAGATCTTCTGCCCATTTTTTGATTGGGTTGTTTGTGGTTTTTTTGTTGTTGTTGTTTTGTTTTTGTTTGTTTTTTACATAGAGCTGCATGAGCTGTAGACTCTTAACTTCTAATTCAGTGGTCATTGTATGCAGTTGTCAGACTCTGTCTCTGAGCAGCCCATCTCTCTACTGCACTTCTTCCAGAGCAAAAGCTGAAACTGTGGGAGTGCCCCCATAAAGGTACCAGCCAGACCTCAGCAGCTGGCCTGCACTCGTGCGCGTGTCCCGCAGGTCCTGGGGCACCCACAGGCATCTATATAAATTGTTAACCAGATGTGTGCTGACATCTCATAGCTCTGCGACCCCAAGTTCCCATGCAAAACACTTGTAGGTTTCACCAGGAATAAAAATATCTTTGTTCCTTCCTTACAGACAGCCAAATGGCACATAAAAAGATGCTCAACATCTCTAATTATTAGAGAAATGCAAATCAAAACCACAATGAGCTACCACCTCACACCAGTCAGAATGGCCATCATTAAAAAGTCTACAAATAACAAATATTTACATATTACTCAGCCATAAAAAAGAATGAAATAATGCCATTTGCAGCAACATGGATGGACCAAGAGATTATCAACTCTCATACTAAGTGAAGTAGGTCAGAAAGAGAAAGACAAATACCATATGATATCATTTATATGTGGAATCTAAAATATGACACAAATGAACTTATCTACAAAACAGAAACAGACTCACAGACATAGGGAACAGCCTTGTGGCTGCCAAGGGGGAGGGGGTGGGGGAGGAATGGATTGGGAGTTTGGGATTAGCAGATGCAAACTAGTATATAGAGAATGGATAAACAGCAAAGTCCTACTGCATAGCACAGGGAACTATATTCAATATCCTGTGGTAAACCATAATGGAAAAGAATATGAAAAAGAATGTATATATATGTACAACTGAATCCCTTTGCTATATGGCAGAAATTAACAAAACATTGTAAATCAACTATACTTCAATAAAATAAATTTTAAAAAATCTTTGTCCCTTCCTTTGCAGTCACTACTTTTCCTTTCCAATTTTTTTTATTGTGGTAAAATACACATAACATAAAATTTACCATGCTAACCATTTTCAAGCAATTAAGCATTTTTCACTATTTAGCCAATCTCTCACAAATCCTTATATATGAAGATATAGCGGAAGAGTTCCTCTAATCTGCACTCTGTTCATAGTGTCTGGTGTTGAAACTGGCTTCAGCAAACGCCTGAGTCTAACCTTCTAGCACCACTTAGAGTTGAGTAATATCAGAGTGGAGAGCATGTCCAAACAGCCCGGTCTGTTGGCGAAGATTATTTGGGTGCATAGAAATGGGAGCCACAAGATTTTACAGTCTCTGTGGTTTTGATTCGGCCAGAGAGCAGTCACCTAAGTCACAGAAGGAATACAGATGCAATCCCGAGAGGATGGCTGGGTCGATCATGATTTCATCACAAAAACAGAAGCCACTTTAGACAGTCCAGAAAAAATTAGAGGTTTACACAACTGTGCTGGGAAGACTCTAAGATGGCCACAGTGATTCCTCTCTCCTGCTGGCTGTGCACACCCTCATGTAATCCCATTCCCATAAGTGTGGATGACCTAGCAACTTGCTTCTAACCAGCAGAATGCAACAAAGACGTTGTACTCTAAGGACATCAGAGGAAGTCACCTTGGTGAGTAGGTTACAAGAGATTGTGACATCATCTTGCTAGTGGACTCTTTCTACTGCCTTTTCTATTTGTGTTGATGACATAAGCAGCCTTGTTGGAAAGGTTCACATGGCACAGAACTGAGGGTGGCCTTCAGGCAGCATCCGGTTGGGAACCTTCACAGCAACAGACCACAAGGAGCTGAATTCTGCCAACAATCACTTGAACCTGGAAATGGATCTTTTCCCACTCAAGCCTTCAAATGAAGCTCCTGCCCTGACCAACACCTTGATTTCAGCCTTGTGAGAAACTCTGAAGCAGAGGACCCAGCTAGGCCATGAGCAGACTCCTGGTTCAAAGAAACTAAATAATACATGTGATATGTTTTAAGCTGTGAGTTTGTGGTAATTTGTTTTGTAGTAATAGAGAGCTTATACAATAATTATTGGAAGGCTCAAGGAATGACTGTCCAGGAGGCTGTTACCGTCTCAGCTGTCTACAGCACATGGCAAAGAACTTAACTTCTACTCTGCATCTGAAATTGCCACCATAGATTCTCTTCTGCCTTCAAAATCTTGAGCAAGGGGACTAGCGGTTAAGTCCAGTGGTTAAGAATCCACCTTTCAACGCAGGGGACACGAGTTCGATTCCTGGTGGGGGAGCTAAGATCCCACATGACGTGGGGCAACTAAGCCCACGCACCGCAACTACTGAGCCCACATGCACTAGGGCCCCTGTGCCACCACTAGAAAAAGGCCCATGAGCCACAACTAGAGAAACCTGTGCACCACAGCGAAGATCCCACAAGCCCCAACGAAAATCCCGGGTGCCACAACTAAGACCCGACGCAGCCAAATAAATAAATAAAGAAATATTTTTTAAAAACCTTGTGCAAAGGAAAATATGAGTCTGGAATATCTTGGATGCCATAAAATAAGGAAGTGCTTGAATAAATATGGGGGAATGCCAAAAGGACACAGAGCCAACCAGAAGTTCTCAATGGCCAAAACTCAAGCAATTTGGGAAATAAACTAAATAATAATAGTAATGGACAATAATTCATAGAATAAAATAAATATCCATGATTCCTTGCTGATATAAATTAATTAATTAATTGGAGAGAAGGGACAACCTTTCCTTATGGAAGAAAACCAGTTACAAAAGTATTTGGGGGACTTCCTGGTGGCGCAGTGATTAAGAATCCGCACTCCCAATGCAGGGGTCCCCGGTTTGATCCCTGGTCAGGGAACTAGATCCCACATGCATGCCGCAACTAAGAGTTCACATGCCACAACTAAGGAGCCCACGAGCCACAACTAAGACCCGGCACAACTAAATTAAATAAATAAGTATTTGGGTTGGCCAAAAAGTTCGTTCATGTTTCCATAACATCTTACAGAAGGCATATGAGAAATGTAAAATAACCACCAGGCAAATAGCATAGCAACAATTGTTGGAGGCAAGTTTCACCAAGGGATGCTAAAATCAGTGGGCAAAATAGGATATTAGCATAATCTCAGAGTAAATGTAAGATAGTTATAAATTACAAAGGGGAAAAATTAGTAATTTTACATTGGAGAAACCCAGCAAATAACACCTTAGCCAAGTGATCAAGATTCACCTTCTGATATGATGCACAAAGTACACAACATCCCATGCATAGCTTCAGTCTAATCATGAGAAAATATCAAACTCACACTAAGAGATATTCCACAAAATACCTCACCGATACTCATCAGAAATGTCCGGGTCGGGCTTCCCTGGTGGCGCAGTGGTTGAGAATCTGCCTGCCGGTGCGGGGGACACGGGTTCGAGCCCTGGTCTGGGAGGATCCCACATGCCGCGGAGCGGCTGGGCCCGTGAGCCGCAACTACTGAGCCTGCGTGTCTGGAGCCTGTGCAGCGTGTCTGGAGCCTGTGCTCTGCGACAGGAGAGGCCGCGATAGTGAGAGGCCCGCGCACCGCGATGAGGAGTGGCCCCCGCTTGCCGCAACTAGATAAAGCCCTCACACAGAAACAAAGACCCAACACAGCCAAAAATAAATAAGTAAATAAAATGTAAAAAAAAAAAAAAAAATGTCCGGGTCATGAAAGGCAAGGAAATGAACTGGAGTAGAATAAGGAAACACAAGTTGGAGGAGACAAGGCTGTACAAAAACTACATGCAATGTGTGATTCTGGATTGGTTCCTGGGACATTAAAAGGACATTAGAATAAAATAGATAACCAACAAGGACCTACTCTATAGCACGTGGGACAATACTTAATATTATGTAATAACCTATGAGGGAAAAGAAACTGAGAAAGGATATATATATATAACTGAATTGCTGTGCTCTACGCCTAAAACTTATACAATATGGTAAATCAACTTTACTTCAATAAAAAACTTTTTTTTTTTAAAAAAAAAGGACATTAGGGACTTCCCTGGTGGCGCAGTGGTTAAGAATCCGCCTGCCAATGCAGGGGACGCGGGTTCGATCCCTGGTCCGGGAAGATCCCACATGCGGCAGAGCAACTAAGCCCGTGAGCCACAACTGCTGAGCCTGTGCTCTAGAGCCTGTGAGCCACAACTACTGAAGCCCGCATGCCTAGAGCCTGTGCTCTGCAACAAGAGAAGCCACCGCAATGAGAAGCCCGCGCACCACAACGAAGAGTAGCCCCCGCTCTCCACAACTAGAGAAAGCCTGCACGCAGCAATGAAGACCCAACGCAGCCAAAAATAAATAAGTTAAAAAAAAAAAAAGGACATTAGAGAAAAACCGGTGAAATTTCCAGACAGCTTGTGGTTTAGTTAATAGTATTGTACCATTATTCTTTTCCTGATTTTGATAATCATACACTTATATGATCCTACTAGTTGTTAATATTAGGGGAAGTTGGGTGAGGAACATGTGTGAACTCTTTATACTATTTTCACAAATTTCTGAGTCTATGTTTTTTCAAAACAAAAAACTTGGCATGCGTACATGATCTCCTACTCATATGTAAAATGCCAACAAGCAACAATAATTCCATCATCCCGGTTCTGCTTAGCATCCTGATACTGGCCGTCACACCATCAGAGAGGCTCTTGTGCTCTCGCCAAGAAGGGGAGACCCTGAGCCCTAAAAGTCTCTCTCTAGTAGATGTTCATTCCTTTTCTAGATCAATTACAGTCCAGTTTTGATACATTGTAATCTGAAGTCTAAATTATAAGGTTAATATAAACAAATAAGGTCAGTACTAGCATATCATGCAGAACCATCTACAAACCAAGCCTGAGGGAAAAACTAGTCTGTCTCAGTGGATTGGTCATAGGGAACTCCCCACGAGGCCACGGTGTGAGAGAACAGAGTCAGTGCAGCAGGAAGGGCTACCATGGGGTCTAAGCCATTTGCTCACACAAATCACTTGTGTTTTCAGGACAAGTTCATGCACAATCTTATACATACTGTTTCCACTTGATGTAGAATTAGTGGTATGCATGACCAACTTTATAGCTTCATAGATCCAATGACAAACACCTAGATCATGATAACCAACAGAGGTCAAATAATAACTTAGTTTCCCTTTGGTCTCTACTAGCACTGAGGAGTAAACCAGGGGCTGTTTCTCAAAAAGGGAATATCTGTCTTCAGAAAATGGCATTACTTTGCTCCAAAATCCTAGAAGTCTGAGCTGAGATTCTCTATTGGGGTTTTCCAGAAGTCCCATCATAGCCATCAAAATATTAGAGATGCTTTGGAACCATTGAATCTACTGCAGTGCCTTCTCTTGCTCAGGCTTTCACTCAAAACTGAAATGTTAGGTATTACTCAGTAAATGTGTCAAATGTATATGTTGCCTCCAGAATCCAAAGTGACCCACCAAAAAGCTATGCCTCTTTATTAGTGGTAGGGGCACAAGCTGCAGTAACTCATTTCATTCGGGAGGGGACATCTCAAAATACCCCAGGCCAAAGAACCTCTAGAAACATCAACTAAGTGACAAACTTTTGGATTTTTATGAGGTTTATCTCCCATTCTCAGTCATGCAAGTGTATGAAAAAGAAATCTAGGGTATTTGAAGCATCTTCATTATCAGATCCAAACAGTGTCAGTGTAATAGACCAAGATGATGACCTGATGAAAGATTGTTTCCTGCAGACTGGATTATGACATAGAGCCAAAGATTCAACATCTTTGAGGAAAGATGATGAAGGTATACTACTGCTATTGTTGTCAGGGGAAAACAAAGTCTGGTAGGTTTTTTTTTTAATTGGTATTTAGAAAAAAAAAAATTTGCCGGATCAATTACCAATTGATCTGATTGCTGAAAACCAGTTACCAGAAAGGTCAATTTGCTCTAAAGAGACATGAAATCAGATGCAAGTGGAATTAAATTTACGATAATCCTTTGTTCTCTGAAATCAGTCTTTTGCACAAAACTAATAGGCAGGATAAATGGGGAATCACTATCCCTGCATCTTTGTTTTCTTTACTGGTGATGTTGATCTCTGAAATTTCCCAGGGGATGTTATATTTCTTTTGTGATGTGTGGGGTAATTCCTGGGCTTCCACTTGGCCCTTCCTACCATAATAGCAGCCTTCATTCTATGAGTCGGAGAGCCACTGTGGGGTTTTACCAATTAGTGTGTATAGAGAAAAATATACAGAGTGAGTTCACAGACCACTAGACCTACTGTGAGACAGACTTGGACAAAAACTCCATGTACCATATGACTCCGTAAGTCACCCATTTGACTAGTAAAATGAAAAGTATTACAGTTTTAAGGGTCAAAATTTAAGATGGGTCAGCAGGGCTGCATTCCTTCTGTGGGCTCTAAGGAAGAATCAGTTTCTTTGCCTTTCTCAACCCCTAGAGGCCTCCGACTTTGCTTGGATCATGGCTCAGCACACTCTGACCTCCACTTTTCTCATCACATCTCCTCTCTCTCTGACCCTCCTGACTCCCTCTTATAAGAACCCTTAAGATTCCATTGGTCCCATCTGGATAATTCAGGATAATTTCCCGATCTTAAGATCTTTAAGGACATCTGCGAAGTCACCTATTCACAGGTTCCATTCTGGGGCTTAGGAAGTGAACTACTTCGGGAGAGGAACTATTCAGCCCATCCAGTAATCCTTGAAAATTCTGGGTATTTTCCTCCCCACAATACACAATCACTCTGGTAAATGGCCACAGATCCCGTGTGGGAGGTGAGGAAGAAGAGTGGCCAAGTTGCAGGGTCTTTCCTCAGGGAGTTTTCCCTCCCCTTCAATTTAAGGGGCCCTAGGGCTGTAAACTGGCTCAGGTGTGAGAGTCAGGTGACGGGCAATGACCCTACAACGTATAGCTCAAATCAGGTCTGTGGACATCACAACTAGAACACTTTTACTTCTTAACATCAAGTAAAACTTTAGTGGAGTTCTCACATATTTTATTCCTTATTACATGTTCCCTAAGCCATCAGCAAGGATATCTTGAGTGAAACCATTCTGATTGCTGCCCCATCCGTGCTCGCTGCGCACCGTGTAATTACGATTCCATTTCTAATGGTCTTTGGCCTGTACTTGGCCTCTGCCCCTTGGAAACTAGCAGCAGGGAGAACCACCGTTGCCATTAAGAAAGGTAATCTGGGGGAATTACTTGGCAGTCCAGTGCCTGGGACTCCACGCTTCCAATGCGGCAAGCCGCACAGCCAAAAAAAGGAAAAAAAGGTAATTTTGGTTTGTGAGCACAGACGGTCGTGAGGAGAAGAGCAGTCACAAGCCACGTGTCCCCGTCATCTTTCTGCGTGAGGGGTGAGCATCGGAGCACTCCCGGTATCGCTTCTGTTCTTTCTGTTCAGCCCGGGATCCTGGGTGACACGTGGTTGAGCCCCAGCCAGTTTACAAAGGCTGACCCAGGCTTGGCCGAAGTTTTTCTCACTTGCGTTCTTCTCACTTCAACTGTAAAGCGGTGCAGCCTAGACCCAGCAGTGTAAGCTGCACCCCTTCCCACGCCCACCTGGTTCCTCTGAGGGTCCCCCCCCCGCCCCACGTCAGCGGTCTCAGCAAACTGCATGCGTTGAAGGACACGTGAGGCTGGAGGAACCCAGAATTGACCCCTCACTGCCTTTAGCCTGCTTACATAGCAGTAATCATTGGGCCACTTTATCACTGTAAAAGGAATTTCTGACATGCCTACTACGATGATAGACAGGCAGGCTTGGAGGAAATTACTAATTGACCAGGATATAAGCCAAAAGTGCCTGATGTGGCACTACATAGTTAGACAATCAATGGTGTTGCAAAATCTTGGAAATTAGACAGTCATAACTCTGTGAATATGTCCTGTTGTCTTAATGCCTTTCTGGAGAGGGGAGGGAGTGATGCCTAAGATCTCCAAAAATGACAGAAGCACCACATCCCTCCACCTTTATCACCAGAGCACGAGAGCAGACCACCTGTGAGCTGCAGGGAAATCGGAAGAGTCAATTTCTTGTCATTTACAGAGGTGTCGATAAAGGCAGATGTGTATTATTCCAAAGACGGGAGACTAAAGCAGACTGCTCAGAAGGATTTATAACTAGAGTGAGATCTTAGAATATCTGTGTAACATTTTCTGCTGGCCATGCTGTAGTGAGGAAGGCCCGTCAGTTTGTTCTGAGTGACAACAGCTTGGTATAAGTCCCACTTAACCCTGGGATGCCCCACCAATGTCCTCCCATCTGCATGTCCTCAACATCCTCACTCTTTCACTGACACCCCAGCACCTCACATGTATTGAGCTAACATGTTCCCTTTTTGGCGGCATCTGTGAAAGCTTCTTAGGATCCAAATCCAACCAATCAGATAACACCTCGTACAAAATTTAACCCACCCTTAATTAATGCATAAATACTTTTGCTTCTGTAATCTGGCCACTTGTCCCATTACCCTGTCATCACCTACCTCCAGCTAATGAAGCCCCATCTACTTTGAGAGTCCCCACTGGTGTGAGCATTAATAAAGTTTTATCTTTTATGTTGGTTGTTGGTTGTCATTA
Source organism: Eschrichtius robustus (assembly GCF_028021215.1). Classification (NCBI taxonomy): domain Eukaryota; kingdom Metazoa; phylum Chordata; class Mammalia; order Artiodactyla; family Eschrichtiidae; genus Eschrichtius; species Eschrichtius robustus. Next base: position 137,105,037 of record NC_090828.1, on the reverse strand, counting down.
GCACAGCTACACAGGAAGCTCCTAGATGGTGGATCGCCCAGGGGAGCCCTTTCGGGAGGTCAACACACGTGAAATAGGAGAGGTGTGTTGGGAGAGACAGTTCTCCATGGGTCTCTCATTTCTTGCTGGGTATGCCAAGAATGCAAGTCCCTGACAACCCTTCCCCCTGGCCATTTCTCAGGACTGTGTTTGCAACAAGCAGCCTTGAGAGATGTGGTAACGTTTCATCCTGGGGCAAAGAGCAGGCTTGCATACTGCTTGCCATAAAACAGGAGGTTCCCCAAGCTCAGTGTTTCCCAGCTGTGACGCAAACTCACTGTGTGCACGAAAACTGTCAGGCCCGCGTTGCATCACCCCCATGGGGCTTGTGGAGGCAGTGGCGAGAAAAACACCATGCATGTATAATGTTGATGCCGCTTCCTGTGCTGTGGGTAATAAAGTCCACGCAGTGAAATCTGACCCAGGAGTCTGGTAACTTCCGCCAGCACCCATGAAACAGGAACAGGCCAACGTACTAGCTTGGAGAGAGAATGAAATAAAATCTCAGAGCTCGGAAGGTACAGGAAAAGGGCAACGCAGAGCCACAGAAGAAAGCCCAGAAGAACGTGGTGAAGGACAAAGCTGTTGGTGCTTAGGCATCTCTCTCTCTCAGCAGTACAGCCTTTTTATAGATAAATACCTGCCAGAAAAGTCTTAGACTCTTTGAAAGGGACTTGAGACTCACTACTATATATGCTTCGTAAAAAGAATGAGCACCAACACCACACACTGAAGGCAAACCCTGAGAAATGAAAAAATAAATAAAGAAGAGGGGCAACCAAGATCACAAATTTAAAGAGTTCCCTGGAAGAAGTCTGCAGCAAATGTAGAGAAATTCAAGGACATTCTACATTTTAAATTTTATTTATTTATTTGGCTGCATCGGGTCTCAGTTGCGGCATGCAGTGTCTTTTGTTGTGGCTCGCAGGCTCCTTGTTGTGGCAGGCGGGCTTCTCTAGTTGTGGCACACAGGCTCTAGAGCGCATGGCCTCAGTAGTTGCGGCACAGGCTGCTTAGTTGCCCTGCAGCATGTGGGATCTTAGTTCCCCGACCAGGGATCGAACCCAAGTCCCCTGCACTGGAAGGCGGATTCTTAACCACTGGACCACCAGCAAAGTCCCTCAAGGACATTCTAATAGCCAATATTCCTGTCTTAGACTTTCCTTCTCCAGAGCTTCCTCCTCCTATATCTCTCAGAAGATGGTTTAAATTTAGCATAGAAGACTGTAATAGAGTAAGACAGTTAATACAGACAAAAATGGGAAAACACCAAGCCAGTAATGATCCAGGGGACGCAAACACGCATAATATTCTAAGTGAAGAGGCCTGCCTGAGGCTTGGGAGATGGTACCTGTGCTTTCGTTGCCTCTGTGTTGTAATGATTCGCTCTGATGGATTTGGACTAGGTAGACTCTAAGCTCTATGGGGTCCAATATCTCTGGAAAAAACTAAATGGCTACTGGAAATAACTTTTTTCAAGCAACTATAATTTTTATTTTCTCAACTACAGGATAATAAAGTAAAACAGTATGTTACATGTAATAATCTATTATGTCACATGTAATAATCTATTATGTCATAAAATATAATGCAAAATAATATGGAAGCCTGAAGGCTACCTTGAATTTGAAACATTCCTTCCATCATGCAATGGAAATGGTGCACCTTGGTGTGAATATACCATTCATGCATCTAAGTTAAGTCAGTTACACACTTTTAAAATAGCTTTATTGTGGCACAATTCATATAACATACAATTCACTAAGTGTACAGTTCATCGTTTTTTAGAATCACTGCAGAGTTGTGCAACCATCACCCACAATCAATTTTTGAACATTTTCATCATCCCCAAAACAACTCTGTACCCGTGAGCAGTCACTTCCTATTTCCCACCAACCCCCCCACCCCCCACCGCACCATCCCTCAGCTGCCACTAATCTACTTTCTGTCCCTATGGATTTGCCTCTTTTTGACATTTCATATAAATGGAATCATACAACATGTGGCCTTTTGTGACTGGCTTCTTTCACTTACAATAATGCCTTTAAGGTTCATCCATCTGTAGTATGTATCAATACTTCCTTCCTTTTTATGACTGAATAAATATTCCATTATATGGTTGTACCACATTTGATGTATCCATTTATCAGTTGATGGACATTTAAGTTGTTGCTATTTTTTTGGCTATTATGAATAATGCTGCTGTGAACATTCATGTACAAGTTTTTGTGTGGACATATGTTTTCATCTCTCTTGGTATATCTGTAAGAGTGGAATTTCTGTCCATATGCTAACTCTATGTTTCAGGAACTGACAGACTTTTCACAAAGTGACTGCACCCTTTTACATTCCCACCAGCAGTGCGTGAGGTTTCCAATTACACTAACTGCTCACTAACATTTATTATTGTCCCTTCTACTATAGCCATCCTACTGGGTGTGAATTGGTATCTCACTGTGCTTTTGACTTGTATTTCTCTAATGACAAATGAAACTGAGCATCTTTTCAAATGCTTATTGGTCATTTGTATATCTTCAGAGAAATATCTGTTCATATCCTTTGCCTATTTTTATTTTATTTTATTTTTTATACATCTTTATTGTAGTATAATTGCTTTACAATGTTGTGTTAGTTTCCGCTATACAACAAAGAGAATCAGCCATATGCATACATATATCCCCATATCCCCTCCCTCTTGAACCTCCCTCCTACCCTCCCTATCCCACCGCTCTAGGTGGTCACAAAGCACCGAGCTGATCTCCCTGTGCTATGCAGCTGCTTCCCACTAGCTAGCTATTTTACATCTGGTAGTGTATATATGTCCATGCCACTCTCTCACTGCATCCCAGCTGCCCCTTCCCCCTTCCCGTGTCCTCAAGTCCTTTCTCAACATCTACATCTTTATTCCTGCCCTACCACTAGGTTAATCAGTACCATTTTTCTAGATTCCATATATATGCGTTAGCATACGGTATTTGTTTTTTTCTCTGACTTACTTCACTCTGTATGACAGACTCTAGGTCCATCCACCTCACTACAGATAACTCAGTTTCGTTCCTCTTTATGTTCTTTGCCTATTTTTAAATTGCTATTTGTCTTTTTGTCATTGAGTTATAAGATGCTTTGTATATTTTGGATATAAGTTGCTGAACAGCTACATGATTTGAAAATATCTTCTCCCTTTCTGTGGATTTGTCTTTTCACTTTTTTGATGGACACCTAAGAAGACTTTGCCTAATGCAATGTTATGAAGACCTACCCCTACGTTTCTTAGACTCCTTCTTCTAAAAGTTTTATAGTTTTAGCTCTCTTTTTAGGTATATAATCCATTTGGAGTTAATTTTTGTGTATGATGTAAGCAAAGGGTCCAACTTTATTCTTTAGCATGAGGATATCCAGTGTTGTAGCACCATTCATTGAAAAGATTATTCTTTCCCCCATTGAATTATCTTGGCACCCTTTCTGAAGATCAGCTGATCATAAATGTGAGGGTTTATTTTTAGATTCTCAATTCTTTTTCATTGATTAATATGTATATTTTTATGCCAGTACCACACTATTTGATTACTGTAGCTTTGTAGCAAGTTTTGAAATCAGGAAGTGCAAGTCCTCCTACTTCTTTCTTTTTAAGATAGCTTTGGCTATTCTGAGTCCCTTTCATTTCCGTATAAATTTTAGTTTGTCAATTTTGGGGGGTGGGGGAGCCAGCTGGGATTTTGATACAGATTATGTTGAATCTGTAAGTGACACACATTTCTGGATGGAAATAGATGCCATGCTCTGTACTGCTCTTTTTTTTTTTAATTAATTATTTTTGGCTGCTCTGGGTCTTTGTTGCTGCGTGCAGTCTTTCTCTAGTTGTGGCGAGCGGGGGCTACTCTTCCTTGCCGCGCGCGGGCTTCTCACCGCGGTGGCTTCCCTTGTAGTGGAGCATGGGCTGTAGGCGTGCAGGTTTCAGTAGTTGTGGCACACAGGCTCACTAGTTGTGGCACATGGGCTTAGTTGCCCTGCGGCATGTGGGATCTTCCCAGACCAGGGCTCGAACCCATGTCCCCTGCATTGGCAGGCGGATTCTTAACCACTGCGCCACCAGGGAAGTCCCTGTACTGCTCTTAACAGAAGGAAAATCTGAAGACTGCTGGGGAAATAGTCAAATGTCCCTTTTACAGGTAAAGAAATCAAATGATTAGTTCTGCTTTTTCTCTTTTAAATGATCTCTTTACCTGATAAATCAGCATGTATTATAGTCATTGACTTTGAATCTCATTTTGCCATTTAGTCTTGGGAGGAATTTAACTTAATTTAATCTAGTACTGGACAGGCCATTGCAATTCTCCCTTGATTCACCTACACAGATATGCAACTTCTAGGTTTAACATTCATTTGGGATGTTACCATACCTTCCCTTAACTGTAAACTGCATAATTGTTTTCAGATGTAGGTTTAAATATTATTCAGGTATGGTGAGGCCAACAGATCAGGAAACAATTGCCATTGAAAAGACGGTTTCTCACAGTTCCCAGAGGAGGGGGCATGCCTCACCATGCAGGGCCACATGGGAAGCAGGAGGGTCAGCCAGGAGGCAGAGAGAACAAGGGTATAATATGGGCAAGAGCTTTTATTGTGGTTCCCAGGGGAAGGAATGGGCGAGGCAGGGTCAGCAGGCTAAGCACGTTTAGGATTGCAAGTGTGAATAATTTCAGCAGGCTCTGGGGTATAGGGGCTGCCTATTACTTCTAATATTAGAAGGGGTACTTTTCAATATGATGCACATTGTGCTGGGTAGAGACAGTGTCAATACTGTATTGTTAGGAATATGTTTGGTACTAGAAAGGATTGTCGTTCATATTAGACAGAATTGATGGTACTTGTCAGGAGTCTCCATGGACACCCCTTTGTAAGAACAGAGGCTCCCTGGGCTTCCCTGGTGGCGCAGTGGTTAAGAATCCGCCTGCCAATGCAGGGGACACGGGTTTAAGCCCTGGTCCAGGAAGATCCCACATGCTGCGGAGCAACTAAGCCTGTGTGCCACAACTACTGAGCCTGTGTGCCGCAACTACTGAAGCCCGTACACCTAGAGCCTGTGCTCCACAACAAGAGAAGCCACCGTAATAAGAAGCCCACGCACCGCAACGAAGAGGAGCCCCCACTCGCCGCAACTAGAGAAAGCCCGCGTGCAGCAACGAAGACCCAACACCCCCAAAAATAAAAATAAAATAAAATAAATAAATTTATAAAAAAAAAAAAAAGGGCTTCCCTGGTGGCGCAGTGGTTAAGAGTCTGCCTGCCAATGCAGGGGACACGGGTTCGAGCCCTGGTCTGGGAAGATCCCACATGCCACGGAGCAACTAAGCCCGTGAGCCACAACTACTGAGCCTGCGCGTCTGGAGCCTGTGCTCCGCAACAGGAGAGGCCGCAACGGGAGTGGCCGCGACAGTGAGAGGCCCATGCACCGCGATGAAGAGTGGCCCCCGCTCGCTGCAACTGGAGAAAGCCCTCGCACAGAAACGAAGACCCAACACAGCCAAAAATAAATATAAATAAATTAATTAATTAAATGGAATCATATAGTATTTGTCTTTAAAAAAAAAAAAAAAGAACAGAGGCTCCCTCATTTGCAGAGACGTGGATGGACCTAGAGACTGTCATACAGAGTGAAGTAAGTCAGGAAGAGAAAAACGAATAACGTATATTAACGCTTATATGTGGAATCTAGAAAAATAGTACAGATGAATCTATTAGCAAAGCAGAAATAGCGACACAGACATAGAGAACGAACATACAGACACCAGGGGGGAAAGGGGGGTGTGGGAAGAATTGGGAGAATGCGATCGACATATACACACTACTATACGTAAAATATTTTTTCTCACTTGGGGTATTAAAATTTTGTAGGAGAAAGTTCTTATTCTTAGGAAATTCATACTGAAGCATTTTAAGGTGAAGCGTCTTGATGTCTGAACTTATTTTCCAATGGTCTAGGAGGAAAAAAGTGGGTGTCGACAAACACAATCACACATGAGAGAATGGGGGAGTGCATAAAGAAAGCAGATGTTAAAAATTGTTGTGCAAAATGTTGCAAATTGTTAAATCTAGGTGGGTGGCATCTAGCTGTTCATTATGCAATACTGTCAACTCTTCTATGTGTTTGAAATATTCCTAAATAAAAAAGTGAGAAAAAAAAATAACAGTGGTGAAGTGCTTCCAACAATCAGCTTAAAGGGAAAAACTAAAGCTAACCATGATGCAGAGCATTGTTTATTCCTAGACAGAAGCCTGGATGCGATTAGATATATACATTTGTCCCAGACTGGTTGCTTTCTAGATACACCCACTGCACCCGTTTGCTAAAATCCAGAGTCTCCTTTAAGGGAGTGCTTGGGTCCTGATGGTGAGGCCAGGCTAGCCTGAGCAGTCAAGAATCTACCCAAACACCATTGCGAATGTACTTAATGCCACTGAATTGTATACTTTAAAACAGTTAAAATGGTAAATTTTGTTATTTATATTTTACCACAACAAAAAAAAATTTTTAGAATCAGCTTGTTATAGTCACACACACACACACACGGGGGAAAAAAACCTGCTAGGATTTTGACCAGGATGGTAGTGAGTCTCTAACACTTTGGAGAGAATAGAGGTTTTCAGGTTGAGTCTTCCAGTGCATGGAGATGGCATGCACCTCCTTTAAGTCTTCCTTAATTTCTCTCAACGTCATATTATAATATTTGGAGTATAAATCTTGCCATCTAATCACATTTGATTTTAAAATGTTGTTGTAAAACATGATACCTTCTTATTTTATTTTCTTCCTTTTTTATGATTTATTTATTTTACACTAGGTCCTTGTTGGTTATCTATCTTAAATATAGCAGTGTGTACATGTCAGTCCCAAACTCCCAATCTATCCCTCCCCCCACCCCCAGTAACCATAAGTTCATTCTCTAAGTCTGTAAGTCTGTTTCTGTTTTGTAAATAAGCTCATCTGTATCATTTTTTAAAAGATTCCACATATGAGCAATATCATATGATATTTGTCTTTGTCTGACTTGTTTTACTTAGTATGATAATCTCCAGGTCCATCCATCTTGCTGCAAGTGGCGTTATTTCATTCTTTTTAATGGCTGAGTAATATTCCATTGTGTATATGTACCACATCTTCTTTATCCATTCCTCTGTCGATGGACATTTAGGTTGCTGATGTGTCTTAGCTATTGTAAATAGTGCTGCAATGAATATTGGGGTGCGTGTATCCTTTCAAACCATGTTTTTCTTGGAATATATGCCCAGGAGTGGGATTGCTGATTCATATGGTAGTTCTATTTTTAGTTTTTTAAGGAACCTCCATACTGTTCTCCATAGTGGCTGTATCAATTTACATTCCCACCGACAGTGTAGGAGGGTTCCCTTTTCTCCACACACTCTCCAGCATTTATTTTTGTAAATAACTTCCCACTTTAATTTCTAATTGTTTTCTGATTATAAATAAAAATGAAAATGATTTTTTAAAAAAAAGAATCATGACCCCCAAATAGATAAATGTTGGCAGTGGGCAGAGATGGGTGGGGAGCCAGAACAGACAAAGTAAATTAAGTAGGGCATTCCTGCCCAAAGGACACTAAAGGTCATCAGTGAACTTAGGCTATGTGGCCCAGACATGAGCCCCATTCCCCAGGACAGCTGGGGATTCAAGGTTCCAGTCCCCCCCCCCCCCTCCCCCGTTCCCTGAAGTCTCAGAGCTGCTCCTCCTCCTCTTCGTCATTCACGGGGCTCCCTCTAGAGGCCAGAGTGTGCTACTGACACGATGGCCAAGTAGGGGCCTGCAGCACAAGGCGGATGATCTGTCCCATAAAGGGGCGGGAGGGAAGGAGATTTGGTATGGTCCTTGCCCACGCCTGGAAGGTATCATTCTTTTCTTTGCGGGAGTGTGGAATTCCCCCAGTGTTGGTCAGGTGGGTGAACCAAAATGGGAGTGCTGTGTGCTCGTGGAAGACAAAGCGAGTGAAGATTCCAATTACTGTAAACTGGCACACTCCACGCTGTGGGGAATGGACATGCTCCATATGGCCACTGACGGTGGGCAACGGAAATGTGGACCTCTTGGGTCTGGAGGGCCTTGTATGGGGCTACAAATTCAGGTCATGGGCTGGAAGTCTAAATAGGAAATGAAGCGGTGAGGGAAGTCACAAAAGTAAGCCAAACATCCTCAGGAGGCAGGAACAGGTCCACAGGGCCTGGGACTGAAGGTTTCCCATTCTGTGCTGCTGATGTTATTAGCTGGTTTTCTAATGGCCACAACCTCCTCGGGTGGCCTTGGGTGGCCAAGACACCTTCTTCCCACTGGTCCTCAGCAGTCCAGAAGTTGTAACCCTGTGGGTCAGTTTCCTGGGCCGAGTGTCAGGGTAGGGCCACTGTCCTTGGGCTGCACTGCAAGAGCAGAGGTGTAAACACAGAGGCAGCCTTTGGGAAGGTGTCAAGTCAAAGTTAGAACCAAAGAAGTCCTCAGTTAAAAGAAACTGGTCAGAAGGAGAGTCTTGGTCATAACCAAAACAGTGGAAGTGGAAAGAAACAGATAAGAAAGGACTCAGATGAAATGTAGCAGAGGCAGGGCCTGAGTCTATAAAAATATACCTGTAGAGATTTTCTTAACCTGTTATCTGTCACAGACCCCCTTTGACAGTCTTGTGAAGCCTATGGACCCTTCTCAGAAAAATGTTCTTAAATGCATAAATACCTAGGGATCCTGGGGAAAGAAATTATATACAAACATGGTTATTATAAAAATATATTTAAAAAAACAAATTTGTGCATCGTAATACATGTGCTCCTTTATTAATATCTTAACTAACAAACTAATATACTTTCAATATAGGAATGGTTGCAGTTTGTGTTTTGAGATAGAGTTTGTGTAATGTGATATGAAAATATACGTGAGTTTAATTGGTGACAAAGTTACAAGTACTGCTAATATTACCAAAATCTGTTACTTCTATTTACAGTGGAAGGAAATGGTAATTTTCAGGTAGACATTAGTGAAAATAAACATGTACCTTCTTCCTATCCAAGTTCACACCCCTGTAAATTCTGTCCACAGACTCCACTCCAGAACACTGTTCTAGAGTCATTTTCATAAGGAACCCATTTCTTTTCCTTAGCGCCCTACCCAGGAAAAGTGGAGCTACGGTTTCTCCAGGTTTGCCTAGTATAAGGTTTTAGTTCAGTTGGCTTATATCAGAACTGGGAGGCAAAATCCTTCATTTCTTCCAGCTCAATGTTTTTCAAACATTTTGACCTACAACCCATAATAAGAAATGCATCTTGCTTTGAGACCCAGTGCACATACACACAACTGAAACTAAAATTTCACAAAACAATACTCTACTATATGTAGTATACGTATAGTACATAGTTTGCTAGGGCTGCCATAACAAAATATCACAGACTGTAGGGCTTAAGCAGTGGAAATTTATTTTCTCACAGTTCTGGAGAATGGACGTCCAAGGTGAAAATGTCAGCAGGTTAGCTTACCCTTCCCCCTCCCCGTATCCTCAAGTCCATTCTCTAGTAGGTCTGCGTCTTTATTCCCGTCTTGCCCCTAGGTTCTTCATGACCATTTTGTTGTTGTTGTTTTTATATTCCATATATATGTGTTAGCATACGGTATTTGTTTTTCTCTTTCTGACTTACTTCACTCTGTATGACAGACTCTAGGTCCATCCACCTCACGACAAATGACTCAATTTCGTTTCTTTTTATGGCTGAGTAATATTCCATTGTATATGTGTGCCACATCTTCTTTATCCATTCATCTGTCGATGGACACTTAGGTTGCTTCCATGTCCTGGCTATTGTAAATAGAGCTGCAATGAACATTGTGGTACATGACTCTTTTTGAATTATGGTTTTCTCAGGGTATATGCCCAGTAGTGGGATTGCTGGGTCGTATGACAATCACTATTTTTTTTAACTTGCTGTAACAAGTTTAAAAAACTTGGCTCGTTAAATATCCTGCATGTGTCGAAATCATGTTTCTCTATTGTTTCAAATTTAGCTAAAAACTAAACATAACATAATACAGTCAAGGAAGTGACATCTCCTCACCTTTGCCATATTCTATTGATTAGAAGAATGTCACAGGTCCTGCCACATTCAAGGGAAAGAGATTACACAAGGTCATGAACACCAAGAGGGGGATCATGAGGGGTCATCCTAGAGTCTGTCCACCATACATACTCTGGAGGAGACAGAGTCTGAGTTTGGCCTAGGTAATAAACCAGATGAAGGCAATAAAAACAATGAATGTGAGTGAGCTCAAAAGCTTCACGTTCTTTACGCGTGTAGCTTTTAACCTATACAATAAGATTGAGATAAGTAATGGTGCTCTCATTTTACAGATGAGTTACCTGGAGGGGACTATATTTCCCTGGCTGGGGAGTTGGGCCAAGGGGAGTATCTGGACTTAGAGGAACCAAAGAGTCAGTATCATTAGACAACCCAGGCTCAGGCTCAGAACCATCCGGGTTCAGTGGCAGAGACCAAACAGAGCTTCACCCACACTTGCAGACCATCCACTGACGTTTGACTGACCACCACAGGACACTTGCATTGAGAACTTACTCTCTTTGTTGGCAGAGGGCAGTAGTTATTTGTTCTCTTGGTAACCACCCAGCAGATGTTGTGCCTGATGGTGTCTTTGTTCAATCCATCCAAACTCTCTTCTGTGCACACTATCTCCAAGAACCCAAGATACTAATAAGCCCCCGCAACTGGCAGAGGGGGCTTGAAGACCTGAGAAGTGTGGAAGGTTCACCCTGGTTGGGGTACAAGAAGGCTGTCTTCAACATGCCAAGCTCAGGGGATGGGAATCCTAAATCCTAGCAACACAACCATGGATGAAACATCTATTTTCCTTGAAGTATCCACTACATGAGGGACTAGAGACATAAGTGAATAAAGCAGAGACTGTCTCTAGTAACTAAGGAAAATTCAGATTTCATTCATGTACTACGGATGTGTTTGTGATTATACCCAGCAAACATTTATTGAATCCTTCCTGTTGATGGGAGATATAAAGATGAATAATTTTTCTCTTCGCCTAATCCAGGAAGAATACAGCGTAGATAGATTAGTGCTATAATAGAGGGACCGAAGAAGTATCCACGGAAGTATCCTGTAGGGCGGGGGGAAGGAGAGGAATTTCACGGAAGGCTTCTTGGAGAAGATAAATCATTTCCTTTGCAGTTAGGCATTGGAGAATTGGCAGCACTCTGCTACATGTCTGCTGAAGAGTGAGGCCTATATAAGGTAAAGCTTGAGCAAAATCCTGGAAGCCAAGCTGTGTGGAGAACTGGTGGAAACTATGGTTGAGAGAGTACTCAACCATACTTGAGAGGTACGAGGGACTGAATTATTAAGGCCTTTGAACTGGGTTTAGGGGTTTGGAATAGATTTTGAAGTCATTGGAACATCATGGATGGAAAGAACAGATTCAGAGGAATGCTTTAGAAAAAGAACACTGCGGAGGACAGGTTCAGGGTAGGAAGAGATTTGAGTGAGGCAGTGTTAGTATAATCCAGACAGGAATTAATGAAAGGTTGAGCCGAGGCTATGGAAGCAACTGGAAAGGAGGTGCAGAGGTCCATAGGGTGACTCTGGGGGATGGAAGAGTGGAAACCAACAAGAATTAAACCAAAGGCAGGGCTTCCCTGGTGGCGCAGTGGTTGAGAATCTGCCTGCCAATGCAGGGGACACGGGTTCGAGCCCTGGTCTGGGAAGACCCCACATGCCGCGGAGCAACTGGGCCCGTGAGCCACAACTACTGAGCCTGCGCGTCTGGAGCCTGTGCTCCGCAACAAGAGAGGCCGCGATAGTGAGAGGCCCGCGCACCGCGATGAAGAGTGGCCCCCGCTCGCCACAACTAGAGAAGGCCCTCGCACAGAAACGAAGACCCAACACAGCCAAAAATAAATAAATAAATGGATAAATTGAGAAAAGAAAAAAAAAAGTTTTCTGTAAAAAAATAAATAAATAAAGACAGAGAAGATGGTGATGCCATTAACCAAACCCAGAAACCAGGGGCAGGAGTACACAGGTGAGGCAAATCAATGAAGGTGTCCGATACGTTAAGTCTCAGGGGCTTGTAAGACATATTTGTGGGACTGTAGGTATACAATTCGAGAGAGAGTTATCTTGAGTTATCTTTATCACCACGCAGACAAAATACTGAGTCATTTTCGAGAACAGTATTTGAAACTGTGAGAGTGCATTAAACTAGTTAGGAAGATAGCAGAGCGCTGAGAGAGGGCTGGAGAGTGCTGTACACGTGAGAAAGAAGAAGTAGAAAGCAACTTAATAGGGACAGAAGTAGAATCAGGAGAGAGTGTGGTTCTGGTGATCAAGGGAAGAATTTTTTTTCTGAGGATAGCTGATTTATGATGTTGTGTTAGTTTCAGGTGTACAGCAAAGTGCTTCAGTTATAGACATACATATATCTATTCTTTTCCAGATTCTTTTCCCATAGGGAAAAACATTTTAAGGAGGAATTACTGTTGGTAAACTAGACAAGATGAGACCTAAGCAAGGACCACCGGGTGAGGTGAGTAGGTCACTGGCAACTTTGGGGAGCAGTTTGAGAAGAGTGGCAGAAGCAGAATGTTCTGCCTAAGGAGAAAGGAGGCTAAGGTATATCACATCAGTTACTTTTAGGGGAAATTTGAGAAGGGAAGAGTGTGAGAAAGGAAAGTGCCTTGAGGAAGGAGAGGGGGTATTTGAGACATTCTTGTAGCCACAAGCTACTCTTTTCCTAGCAAGAACACAGCACGATAGGAAGAAGGGATGCGAGCCCCATTTATTTCTTAACACAAAACTCCAGATCTAAATTACCATCAGGGAAGGGAGGAGGGGGACATCATCTCTATTGTCAGATTCAGATTTTGCTCCGGCAGCTTTGGCTAAGTCTACCGCAGCTGTACAAACTCCATCCCTCCACCCCAGACAAAACAACAAAACACCACCGCCTCCCTCCGCTTCTTCGTAATCTGGAAAAACCGAGCAGGTGCACCGTGCCGGAGTCCTGCGCCAAAGACCCCTCTCCGAGCCGGCTTTAACCCGAAGGTGCTCGGCTCCCGAGCGGGTCCGGCCTGGTGTGCAGCTCCCGACGCAGCGCGCCGGGCGCAAACCCGACAGGGTCGCTTCAGTTCCGCCCACCTGATCCTCCCACGATGCTCAGGCTTTGCGGGCCGTGGCCTCTGTGGGGACATCAAGAACAGTCAGGAAAACCCTCGGCCCAGCCTGCAGCCCCTTCGGCCCGCTGCAGTCGGCCTCCATTACCTTTTCCCGCGCCGCACCGCCCTCGGGAAAATGAAACCTTGTGCCGTCAGCTGAGGCAAAAGGGTATGAGCTTTTTACTAGGCAAAGAGAAAATGCAGAACCGACTCTACATAGCAAAGGGGTGTGTTGCCCCGGCCCGGTCGCCCGAACGCTCCGCCCAGGCCCGCCCTCTCGGCACCGGGGACTACATTTCCCAGAGGCCTCAGCGGCCCCGAGGGGCAGGCCCGTCCGCTCTCCGCTCACACTGAGCGGTGACTGGCTTCCCCGGAGGAGGGCGGGGCCTACCCCAGCCAATGGGTGAGAGGCTCGTTACGGCGGCGGAAGCAGCGGCGCTGGGCTGAGGGGTGGGGGGCAGAGTGCTAGCGCCTCGGCGGCGGCGGCGGCGGGTTCGGGAGCCCGAGGACGCCGGCCCCACAGGCGGAGAGCGCACGAGAGCGAGCTCGAGGCGGCGCGGCGGCCACTCGGCGCAGCACTCAGGTAATGGCGGGACGGGCGCCTGGGAGCGGAGGGGAGGAGACGAGGGGGCGGGGCGGCCGAGCCGGGCTGCAGCGTCCTTCCCGCTGCGCGTCCCCGGGGAAGGGCAGCGGTCCCTCGTCTCCTGCTGCGCAAACCTGGGCTCTTTCCCGAGCTGAGCACGGAGGTTGGGCCGGCGGCGGAGGCCGGGTGTCCTGTGGCAAGGAAGGGAGAGGCGTCGGGAGGGCTGGGCTGATTCGGGCGTGGGGGCGTGGCGGGCGTGGGCCTTGGCGGGGAAGCTGAGAGGCCGGGGGAGCGCGGGCGGGCGGGCGGCCCAGGGAGTTTGGCTCCTGGAGCAGTTTAAAGTGACTCTCCACATCCGGGCCCTGCGCCCGCCGCTTTCAGACCCTGACCGAGGCGGGGCCTCCGAGCTCCCCGCCCCTTTCGCCTGCGGCGCTTGTCTGCCTCTGCCATTGGCTCAGCCTCGAGAGGTTTGGGCTGCCCCGGCGAGGCTCGCGCCTGATTGGCTGGCAGTCGGCGGGAGGGTGGGGCGGGATCTCAGCGCGCAGGCAGCGCTGGATTGGTGCGGGCCCCGGACTGACGCGCCCGGCGTGGGGCCAATGGGCGGGCGGGGGAGGTAGGGGCAGGTTCGGGGGAAGAGGACTGGAGCGCAGCGGCAGCCGGGCGGCGGGGGTGAGCGGGGCCGGCGGGGCTGGACAGCGGCGGGCCCGAGGCGCGCTGCGGCACGAGTCGTCCCCGCGACCTCGGAGCCCAGCGCTGCCACCGAGATGGGTCCTCCGCGGCACCCCCAGCCCGGCGAGGTGGAATCGGGAGGGGCGGGCGGCGGGCGGCGGCAGGTAAAGGGCACACTGGTCCCGGGGCTCCTCAGAACGCCTGCCCCCCTCCCCAGGGATGGAGTCTCAGAGACCCGGAGTGTCTGGAGACCTGTGTTCTCCGATCTCAGCGGGGGGCTTCAGGGTGGGGGCAGGATTGCGGGCGTATCGGGGATATCGGCTCCTGAGGGAAGAGTGGGGGTCGGTTTTAGGGAAAGTGGTGAAGATCTCGGTTCCCTTTGGCTCAGTGGGGCTCTGTGAAAGGGGCGGGGGAGAAATCCGTCAATGGAGGCCTGTGCAGAAAAGCGTTCGAGAATTCTTTTCGGATCAGGTCTTGATGGAAGGTTTCTGATCCCTTCTTAGGACAGGGCATCTGCCTCCGATTCCTCCTGTGACACACTGATGACAGTTCTGTTCACCTTGGTGTGAGGCTTAAGTCTTTCAAAGGCACATGCCATTTGTCATGAAACTTTACACAGAAGTATATATATTGTGTTAAGACCTGTCACGTGGATGTTATACACAATGTAGTGTCGACTTTTTCTTGTGGCAATCCACAGGTATTGGGGGGCGGTGTCATAATATCCCCCAGCACCACATAAAGGATTTTACCATTAATTGAACCTGTGTACATCAAAAACTTAAACAGCTTACACCATTTCTGCACTGTATGTTGAATCACAAGTATCATTTTAGATAGATGATGCTACGTTTGCTTTTCTAAGGGAAGACGTAGGTACTAAAAATGCTTTACTTTCTCCGTATTGATTCTAATATCAGAATCCAGTAATGACCATATGCCTATGCACTGCAGGTGGAAATGAGTTCTCAACAGTTTCCTCGGTTAGGAACCCCCTCCACCGGGCTAAGCCAGGCTCCTTCACAGATAGCCAACAGTGGTTCTGCAGGATTGATAAACCCAGCTGCAACAGGTGAGATGTGTGATATTTTTCTATATTGCTTCCTGCTTTAAAAATATTGCCAGTTTTCTAATTTAAAAATAAGTAAATTCTTTGTGGGATTTTAGTAAATACTAGATTATCAAATTTGAAAAAAGGATATATTACAGTCCTGATTTAAATAGGGCTTTCTTTCTTCCTGTTTTAACCACTTGATTCACATGTTCAGAGTGTACATGAAACTTACAGTGAAGCACGCCTACAGGAACTATTTTTTTAAATGTATTAATGTGCTCTTACTTAATTAAGGCCCAGAGGTGTAATAATAATGCCATGAGGGAATGCAAAGGTGTGTAAGGCATAGGTCTTGCCTTTCAGGAGCTTACTGTATAGGAAAAGAGATTTTAAAAAGATGTGTATACGCACATATACGCAATTTGGTTTTTAGTTGTATACTTTTTGAATGCTGAAGATCAGTGGCCTCAGCTGGTGATGGTTTTGCCCCCCAGGGAATATTTGGCGATGTCTCCATACACTTTTTGGTGCCACAAGTAGGGGGTGCTCTTGGCATCGGATATTTAGAGGCCAGGGATGCTGCTAGGCACGCGCCGTTAAGCAGGACAGCCCCCAGCCCCACAGCAGAGTACCTAGTCCAGTCAGCAGTGCTGAAGTTGAGTTACTCCTTCAAATAATTCTGTATTCCGTGTACCAAGTGGAAAGGTGGCGTTGCGAAGTGAAGTAAGGTACTCCTTTGTTTATTCCTTTCTTTACTGCCTGATTTCTATCTTCCTCATTATGGTAAATGGTACTACCATCTACTTATTGCTCAAACCAGAAACTCAGGCATGGTGTTTAATTGTTCTGTCTTTGTCTCTCACCTGTGAGCTGTGGCCTCCTTCCTATTGCTTCGCCTCCTTCCTGCCAACCTAGTTTTTGTTACAAATTTATTTTAGTTCTCTTTAGACTTGAAGTAACTTTAAGCTACTTTAGTCCTCCTGCTTAATAGTAGCTGCTCATATTTTCTGAACAGATGATAAGTTCTCAATCTTCTTGACCTTGGGACTTTACACAGTCCAGTTTTGTTTTGTTTGCCACAGTCTTTCTTCTTCCTTTGCACGCTTATTTATCTGGCTAACTCTTTGTTCTTCTTTGAGGTTTCCTCTCAGATGTCACTTTCTCTGGGAAGTCTTTACTGACTCCCATCATCCACTGCAACTCAAGGTCGGGCCTCCTCCTAGAATGAAGGCCAGGACTTTTCTGTCCATGCTCCTTTGTATGTGCTATCCTTGCTACAGGGTGGAGGTCAACAAATTCTTATAGAGCCACTTCAAGTTCCTGACCCCTTAACAAAGATTTTTGACAGTGTTTTATCTTTTGTATGAATTCACTGTGGGATTTTTTTTTTTTTTTTTTTTTTTTTTTTTTGGCCAAGCTGCATGGCTTGCGGGATCTTAGTTCCCCGACCAGGGATTGAACCCAGGACACAGCAGTGAAAGCGCCAAGTCCTAACCACTGGAGTGCCAGGGAATCCTCACAACAGAATAATTTAAAGGAGCATAGCTAAAGAGAATATTTTTGAACATCTATTTGCAAGAATTATACTGCTCATTAAAAAGGGTATCAATTAGCAATAATTGCCCTCAGACTTTGTTGAGAAGGAAATCATTGACTTAGACCAAAATTGTCTATAGAATTTTACTTCTGAAATGTGTTGTTGTTGTTTCCTTCAGTTGCTCTAAAAAGAAAATAAAAGTTTTCCTTAAGTAGTTAGATGTCTTTCTATATTTCCTGTTGCTCTTACTGGAAGAAGTAATTTGGGATCCTACGCGTGTCAGGATTTCAAGTACATGTTCACAGTACAGAAGTATAGATTACAACCAGTTCTCTTAACTACTGCTTCAGGGTTCTTTTCTGATAAAAATAAACAACTTCAAATACCTAGAAGGAAATGATACATAGTTGCAAAAAGAGCTTAGTGGAAAATGGTCAGTGCCTTATATCTTAAATGAAAATGTCAAAAATCGAAGTCTTCCGGGACAGATAGGTTTGGGGGACAGTTATAAAATTGTCCAGTTCCTTTAAACTTTTAGTTAGGGGAAAATCTGGGCAGTGGGGAAGGTTAACAATCAGTTGATAATGGAAAGACAGAAGTAAAACTCTTTATATACAAGCATCACGTATACAGAAAATACTAAATGTTTTTTAAAAGCTGTTAGAACTAATAAGTGAAATTACTAAAGGTTGCAGGATAAAAGTTCAGTGTACAGAAATCAATTATATTTCTAAATACTAGTAATGAATAGTGAAATTTTAAAAATGTCATTTACAGTAGCATTAAAAAAAAAAACCCACAAAATACTTAGGAATAAGTTAACAAAATATGTGTATGGGATTAGAAAACTATGAAACATAGAAAACTATGAAACATAGAAAACTATGTAAAACATTGCTGAGAGAAGTTAAAGACCTAGATAAATGAAAAGATCTTTCACGTTCATGGATTGGAAAACTCAGTATTTTCCTTTACCCAAAGGGATCTGTAGATTCAAATGAATCTTAATCAAATTCACATCAGGTACTTTTCTAAAAATTGAATCTAAAATTGAATCTAAAATTTATGTGAAAACCAAAGGACCTAGAATAGCCAAAGCAATTTAGACAAAAAAGAAGAAGAAAGTTGGGGGACTCCACTGCCTTACTTCAAGACTTGGTATAAAGCTGCACTAATCAAGACAATGTGGTATTAGCATAAATCACTGGATCATTGGTACAAACTAGAGGATCCAGAAATAGACCCACACATAATGGTCAATTGATTTTTGATAAAAGTACATAGATAATTCAATAGGGGAATGATAGTCTTTTTAACAAAATAGTGCCAGAACACCAGAATATCCGTATGAAAAAAATAAACCTTGACCTTTACTTCCACTATGCACATAAATTAACTCGAAATGTATAATTATGGACCTAAATATAAAACTTAAAATTTCTAAAAGAAAATATAGGAGAAACTGTTTGTTACCTTAGAGTAAGTAAAAATTGCTTAGGGCACAAAAAACACTGATTAAAAGGAAGCAACTAATACACTGTACTTCATCAACGTTAAAAATGACTGCTCTGCAAAAGACACTGTTAGTAAAATAAAAAGGCAAGCCACCAAATGGGAAGAAGACATTTGTGATAAATGTGTCAGCAAAGGACTTACATCTGGAATATATAAAAAACTTGTAACTCAATAGCAAAAAAGGCAAACAGCTTGTTTTTTTGTTGTTAGTTTGTTTGTTTTTAAGGGACGAAATATGTGAATAGACACTTTACCAAAGATGCTATATATAAAGGCCAGATAAACACAAAAGATATTCAACTGTATTACTCCTCAGGACAATGCAAATTAAAACCACAGTGAGGAACTACTATACACCCACTAGAATGACTAAAACAAAAAGACTGACAATACCGAGTTTTGACGTGTTTGTCGAGCAAGCAGAACCCATGCATTGGTGGGAATGCAAAGTAATCTAGCCACTTTGGTAAGCAGTTTGGCACAGTATGTTAAAACATTTAACGTAAGCTTACCGTACAACCCAGCAGTCTCATTCCTAGGTATTTACCCAAGATAAATGAAAATGTGTGTCATACATACAGTGACTTCTCCTTCAGTGTTCATAGAAGCATTACTCATAATAGCCAAACCCTGGAAAGAACCCAGATTTTACCAACTGGTGACTGGATAAGCAAAGTTTGGTTCAATCCATACAGTAGAATACTACTCAGTGGTAAAAAGAAGCAAACTAGCATTATACACAGTAACGTGGATGAATGTCAAAAGCATTTTACTGAGAGAAAGAAGCCAGACCCAAAGGACCACATACTGTGTGGTTCTATTTCTATGAAATTCCAGAAAAGACAAAGCAGTGGTGGTAGAACCATCAATAGATCAGTGGTTTCTAAGGAGTAGGGGTGGGAGGGAGGGAATTGACTGCAAAGGGGCATGAATGAACTTGTTAGAGTAAGGGAAATGTTCTATGTCATGATTGTGTTGTGATTACAGTACTGAATACATTTGTGAAAATTTAGTTTTATACAAAAAATTAGACTTTATATGTAAATTTTATCTCAGTTAATAATAAAGCTGATTGATTAAAAAATGGGTAAGATATGAACATATACTTCACAAAGGAAGATGTATATGAATGGCCTATGGTCACATAAAAAGAAGTTCAACATTACCAGTCAGCATGGAAATGTTAATTAAAACCACAATGAGATACCCAGTACACACCCACTAGAATATCTGTGTGTCAAGAATCCGTGAGGATGAGAAACAACTGGACCGCTAATGCACTGCCGGTGGGAACATGAGATAATACAACCACTTTGGAAAGTACTTTGGCAGTTTCATATAAAGTTTACCATTTGACCCAGCCATTCTGCTCCTAACTTGTTGGTGAGAATGTAAAAAAAAAAAAAATCATTGAACTCTCTTTAGAATAGCCATTTTATTGTACGCAAATTATACCTCGATAAAGTGGTTTTAAAAATCAAAATTTTTTAAAAATCTGAATGACCTAGGAGAAGGGTCAATGTATAGCAGAATATAAAATATATTAATCTTTTCTCCCAGCACTTTTTTCCTCCAAGAGAAAATTTCTGATTTTTTTTTCCTGAGGAGATCATTGAACAAGGACTCAGAGTACATATGGATATTTATTCTAGAGTTGTAGACAATAGCAAAAATTTGGAAATAACCTAAAAGCTCATCAATGATATAATGGTTTAAAAAGGTATAGTACATCTATTCAATAGAATTTCATTTAGCACTTTTGAAATAATGCGGTGTATATTCTATATTACTTAGCAATTCCACTCTTAGGTGGAATCCAATAGAAATGGTAATGTTCACCAAAAGACATACACATGAATATTACTAGCATTCCTATTCATAATAGTAAAAAAAACTGAAAACTAACTGGGAGTAAAATGGATAATTTGTAATTTATTCAAGCAATGGCATACTGTACTGAGAATGAAAGAGCTACGGCTACATGCAATAACACGCACAGATCTCATACCTGTAAGTGAGAGAGACAAGAACCGGGTACATTTGTTACGAGTGTGTTTATATAAGTTCAAAAACAGACAACAGTAGCCTATAGCTTTAGAGGTTAGCACAGTGAGTGTCACTGGGAGGGAGAGCGACTGGAATCAGGCTGAGCAGGGGCTTATGGGAACCAGTAGCGTTCTGCTTGTTGATCAGGGGCTGGTAACTCACGCATTCTCTGTTTGTAAAAGCTCACTGAGCTATACACTTGTCTTTAGGAAGGTTATAGTTAAATAAAAAATTAAGTAAATAAAAACCCACCTAAAATTACAGAGCTGAGAAGTGTCTGACATTTTACCAAAATAGTAACTTGGTGCCTTTAGGGGATAGACTTTGGGAGCAGCTTTACTTTCTTTATAGTTTTCCAAGTAATTAAAATTTTTTACGTAAGTATAATCTTTATGTTCAGAAAAATAATGTCAGTGTTGTTTTGGGAAAATGATAGTGCAAATTAATATTTTCACAGACTCTCCTCGTTCATTACATGAGTTCCTTGATTTTTAATAAATTTTTTTTATCAGTGTGTTCTGAATTCACAGCATTTTAAAATTTATTTTTAGTTTTATTTATTTTTGGCTGCGTTGGGTCTTCCTTGCTGCGCGTGGACTTTGTCTAGTTGTGGCGAGCGGGGGCTGCTCTTCGTTGCGGTGCGCAGTCTTCTCATTGCAGTGGCTTCTCTTGTGGCAGAGCATGGGCCCTAGGCGCACGGGCTCTAGAGCGCAGGCTCAGTAGTTGTGGCGCACGGGCTTAGTTGCTCCGTGGCATGTGGGGTCTTCCCGGACCAGGGGTCAAACCCGTGTTCCCAGCATTGGCAGGCGGATTCTTAACCACTGCGCCACCAGGGAAGTCCCAGTTCCTTGATTTTTTTAACTTAATTTTTAAATACGTTACATGTTGTCATGGCCCAAAATTCCAAAAGAAAAAGAGTATACACTGAAAAATATCTCTGCTTCCTGTCCCCCACTCATCCACTTTCTTTCCTTTCAGGCAACCAAGATGCTTTGCAGATATGTTATCCATATACAAATACAAATGTATTTGTATTTGTGTGTATTTTATTTACTTTTTTTCTGTTCTGTACCTTGGTATTTTCATATATTTTTTCATAATATATATATATTATACATTTTCCCATAAGAGTACCTAAAAAGCTTTCTGGTTTTATTTTTATAGTTGCATGGTAGCCTATTGTGTGAGTATACCATAATTTATATAACCAGTCCCCTATTGATGGACATGTAGGTTTTTCGGTTCCTTTGCTAGTATAAAAATACTGAAACAAATAACTTGTACCTGAGTCATTTTATACACATGCTGTGTATCTATAGGGTACAGTCATGCAAGTGGAATTGTTAAGTCTCAAAGGGTGCATGCATTGTAATAATGATAGAGCTTTACTTGTTCACTCTGTAGGGATTTGGACTGAGAAATTGGTTACCTTTTTTTTTTTTGGGCCGCACCACACAGCATGCAGGACCTTAGTTCCCCGAACAGGGGTCAGACCCATGCCCCCTGCAGTGGAAGCATGGATTCTTAACCACTGGACCGCCTGGGAAGTCCCCAAGTCACCTTTTTAATATTAGGTTTTTATAACTTTTTAAATATTTTAAATGAAATTGTCTTATATCTTATATTACAATTTCAAGTATTTGAGGTCATTCTAGATAGTTTTCAGGCCCTTTGTTCATAGGAGTAGGAAATTGCAATATTTAAAACAAGTCCCATGTTCCATAGGTGTGACTTTCCAGTTTGCTATCCATCAGGGGAATTTGGTGCCCAAATTTTCCTTGTTAAGAAAATCTCACAAGGAAATGGTCAGTTTATCAACCCTGAAACATAACTGCAAGTGCCACTCTTATATGTGCTGTTCTATTATTTGATATCGGAAGGGCATGACACGCTGTTTCACCCTTCATGTCTTCACTAGTCAACGATGAATCTAGTCGAGATGCTGAAGTCACTGCCAGGGAGCACGTGGGTTCCAGCAGCTCCCTACAGCCCCGTGAAGAGAAGCAAGAGCCTGTCGTGGTAAGGCCCTATCCACAGGTGCAGATGTTGTCTACACACCATGCTGTTGCATCGGGCACACCTGTCACAGTGACAGCCCCACCAGCACATCTGACGCCAGCAGTGCCACTCTCATTTTCGGAGGGACTTATGAAGGTAATGGAGAGGTTTAAAATTTCACATTGAACGACAGCTAAAGACTGGCTAGTATTTCTGACAGTGTTCACAGAGTCTTAGGCTGTATCCTAGGATCATAGCTTTTTCTTTTTGACCTATCAGTTCAGCGCCTCTCTGTAACTCAGAGTGCCGCTGTTCTGCAGTGCCTAGTCTCGTGCCGCTGGGCAGTTGGCATCACAGGATCTTTTCTCGTACCCATTTTGACGTTGGTTTTATTTCAAGCTATGGGCATGCTAGTGTAGCTTTTATCTTGGAGTGGCACTCTTCTCCAAGGTTTTGTTTTGATAGCTTGCTAATTTGGGTGTATCAGAATATTGCCTTGTGTATTAACCATATGGATATGTGTCAGTTACTGGGAGTTTTGTTTACTTCCGCCCAAACTTGGGAGGCAGCACGGTATAGAAGAAAGAATGTGGGCTGTGAGCCATACAGATCTGGGCTTTATTCCCAGTTCTAGTTTTTACTGTCTGTGTGGCTTTAAGCAAGTGACTTAGCCTTGCTTTGTATGTTTCCACATCTGTAACACGGAAATGCTAGCACTTCAATGGAAAGGCTGTGATGCTAAGAGGTAAAATACATAAGGCTTCTGGCATCTTTCCTGGCACTCCCCAGGTTTGATTTGTGTACGTATATAGAATGAAATGCATCACTAGTAAAAAGCTGTTGATATGTTTCGTGTGGTTTTCTGTTTGCAGCCGCCCCCGAAGCCCACCATGCCTAGCCGTCCCATTGCTCCTGCTCCACCTTCTACCTTGTCACTTCCCCCCAAGGTTCCAGGGCAGGTTACCGTTACCATGGAGAGTAGCATCCCTCAAGCTTCAGCCATTCCTGTGGCAACAATCAGTGGACAACAGGTTTTTTTCCTCTTAATTTGCTGATTTTCAAACTGAGATGCCAAACTGTTGATCATTATTTATTGAATGCCAGCAGTACATTAGGCACTGGACTAAATAAAAAATTAACTGGTCACTGGTATCTGCAAGGGGACGAGAGTAGAGCGGACAGAGAAGGATGGCATCGGGAGTAGGACCAGTATGCACCGTGGTCTTGTCATTTAGCCCGTACGTAGTGAGTGTCTGCTGTGTACGAGGCACCACCTGCAGTGTGAGAAGCAGATCTAGATAAGGCAGCCCGTGACCTGGAGGAGCACAGGAGTCCGGTCGTGCTGGGTTACAGGTCCAGAACTCTCGTGGGCTGAGAGCAGCCTCGCAGCAGTAGTGCTTCTCTAAGCTTATTCTCTGAGGAGAGGGGTGTGTACCTCTTGGGCGACTGGCAGGTTCCCTCAGCAGCCTGCCAGTTGTGAACATTTATTTTAAAGTCTCATGTTGTAACTTAATTTTTTTTTTTTTGAAATTGCAGTTCTCCTCCATAATATGTATTTGATTTATTTAAATATTTTAAATTACTTACCAATGAAAACTGAATCTCACAACTCACTCCCTTCAAGGTTTTAGGAAAAAAATGGTATTCCAAAAAGATGCACTGTGGTTTTTTTCCTTTTGTCATACTGCTGAGTCCTCCCAGAAGTGCTGGAATGTCCACCTGAGAAGCACTGGCACCAGGGTTGGGCAGGTGTGAGGAAGGGACACTTAGGGGTGAGCTGAAGAACTGACGGGGGAGTGCCCGTTGGATGCTGACTGAATTTACTTAGAAATCCTGGCTAGCATAAAGAATGCATGAGTGCAGTGGCGTGTAAAGGAAGTAGTGAGAATAAGAAAAAATAAGCTATAGGCCAAGACAAAGAAAACAAGGGTAAAAGACTAATATTGAAGATGAGAGTGTCTGAAAGTGGACAGTCAAACGTGTCATCAGTGACAGGAATCTAACACCTAGCTAGACTCAAGGCAGTTGACGGGTCCTCCCTGTCCTGTACCACATGCCTGCTGGCACAGGGCATCGTGCAGTGCGCTGTGAAAAGAAAACTAAATGTCCTTTCCCTTGGGGTGCTCACTATCTTAAGAGGAACAACATGACCCACATTTGGAGGCAGCTGACTTCCTAGAAGCAATGGCTAAGCACCCGTGGCTAAGACCAGGCACTTGGAAATAACGTCGCCTCCTGTTTCTTGCA
The DNA here is from genome assembly GCF_028021215.1 of Eschrichtius robustus. Taxonomy (NCBI): domain Eukaryota; kingdom Metazoa; phylum Chordata; class Mammalia; order Artiodactyla; family Eschrichtiidae; genus Eschrichtius; species Eschrichtius robustus. Next base: position 137,080,126 of record NC_090828.1, on the reverse strand, counting down.
GGGACATCCCAGTAACCTGCATCACATCATGACCACGAACGTACAGATGTCTATCATCCGCAGCAACGCACCTGGGCCCCCTCTTCACATTGGAGCTTCTCATTTACCTCGAGGTAAAGGCTGCATGTTTTCTTCAGACTCTTGAAATGCAGTGACAGGTATACGTTTGGTAGAAGATACAGTAACACAAAGCATATCCAGAATGAGCTTTTTAAAGCTGCAGGACAGCAGAAATAAACTTAGATTAATGCACATTTTTAGTGTGGCCTAATGGGTGCTTATTATAGTTGTATTGCAACACATATGTGTAAACTCAGAGCAATTCAAATTTTCTGTATGGTCTAAAAATTGTCCTTTATACTAAGGAACTCCTGAAAGCTGTGGTAGTGTAAATATGGGCTTCATTTTTAATAAATAAGTCACAAATGTTAATACTGAGTATTTCTGAAGTTTAGTGAAAATGCTTAGTCAAATCTTTTTATTCACATGGCAATAAGATGAATTTATTCTTCCAATGAAGTTCTGATAGGTTGTAAGGTATTAAGTTTAATGAGTTTTTTCAATTACTTGATCAGAAATTGTTACCTTCTATTGGAGAGGATAAAATTATTGTCGGCAAAATCAGGCGAACGAATACTCTCTCTCTCAATGTAACTTAGTGGTTCTCAGAGTGAGGTTCACAGACTGCAGGGGGATCTGTGTGAGGATGAAACTAAGACATGTGCCCTTTTGTCAGTGCTGATATTGGCACTGATGGTGCAAAGGCAGTGGTGGTTCAAGTGAACTCTTACTGGTGGTTAAACTGCTGCAGCCTTGGCTTGAATCAGGGTAATAGCAGCACCATGCTGTGCTTCACTGCTACATACTTGCAGTTTTTTTAAAAAAAAAAGCCAGTTTCATTTAAGAACACCCTTGAAGAAGCAATACAGATTATCAGTCTTACGAAATCTCAGCCCTTGAGTGCACGTTCTCTTAATTTTCTATATGATGAAATGGGAAGTATACATAAAGCACTTAAGCTGAATACTGACATACTGAGCTTATAGGGAATATAATTGTAGCTATTTAAATCATGAGCCCGGAAGCCATACTAATAAAAAAAATACTGTTTTTCCAGGTGCAGCAGCTGCTGCTGTGATGTCCAGTTCTAAAGTAACGACGGTCCTGAGGCCGACCTCCCAGTTGCCAAATGCTGCTGCAGCTCAGCCGGCAGTGCAGCACATCATTCACCAACCAATCCAGGCACGCCAGGGTTGTGGGCAGCCAGCCGGCAAGCGTTAAGCGCCTACTCTGAGTTATTCACTGCTTGGCACCGTGCGAGTCCTTGAACCTCAAGCGACTTTGGATCTAGTTGCCAAGATGTAGAGAAGGCTGAATTATATACAGTGTCATGTGATCCGCTGTAGGAATTTAGGAGAGAGGTAGTAAGGGAAGGCTTTTGGTTGGGATGGGTGTGGCAGTGGGGATTCTGAGACGTGAAGGGCACGTGAAGGGGGGCAGCCCTCTGAACAAGGCAAGGAAGATAGTGGTGGTTGTACACAATGTGGAGTAAAGACTAGTTAGAACTAAGGGATTCTAGTTTGGATCGGGGTGTGTGAACCCCTAAACATTTTATGCACGTATATATGCTTTTTGAGGAAGACGGTCCATGCCTTTCAACTTTTTTCAAGGAAATCTGTGGCCTCAGTACTACTGAAGTATATCGTGTTACTGCGTGATACCGTGTCTGTCTCTAAATTCGGGACTCTAAGATGAAGACTGTAAACTTGATTTTGTGCACAGCAGAGAGCTACTGCGTCTTTGGAATATACTGATATATGGTCAAAGAAATACCTTTGAAAGATTAATCCAGCTGAATTGCGTACAGAAGGTAGAAGTTCAGTGCCTTTGGGGCCAGACTGGTAGCATGTATGAAATAGCTGGGTTTAAGGTACTACGGAAGAGTGCTGACTGGGACGTGGGGTAAGATATGTCTAGCCTGGAGCTTTCACATTGAACAAAATAAAAGACCTCGCTAGTAATAAAACACATTTGGAGACTGATTAGGGCCCCAGGAGTATAATGGTAGGAAGGGTAGGAGAAAGAGGAGAACCAAGGTCAGGAGCTTAGTAGTGAGGAGGACAGCACAGCAGTCCTAGTGTGAGAGGACAGGCTGTGAGAGCAGCGCCAGGGGGACGAGGTCTGCAGGTGAGAAACAGATCAAGAATGGGCAGAGTTTGCTGAGTTAACCTGCACGTGGCAGGAGCAGGAAAGAAGGACTACTCAGAAGAGCTCAGATGACTGGAGAATCTGACAGTGGGCAAGCGGGTGAAGCCCAGTGTGGAACTCGTTTGTCAGGTGAAGATTTTACACACAGATGTAGGGGTAAGGGAAGTGTATCCATATGGAAACATCTAGAAAGCATCTGGGCACCCTGCACCTTCCGCTGGTAAAGAATGCTGTTACCACGTGTTTGCCTTTTTTGCCCTCAGATGGCATGAGAGCCAGCATCCAGTTCTGAGTAGGCCCTCTGTGGGAAGCCCTAGGTTGTGTCGTCATGAAAAGTGTCTGCTCTAGGACCAGCGACAGCTCTGTGGGAACTAGAGCGGAAGGGCTAGATTCCAGTCTGTACTAATCGTAGGACAGAATTTTGAGTGGTCATAGTCGAAAAGGAGGGGCTTGTGTACTGTCCAACCAAAATTGGATTTTTTGGGATAATTCTGGCTCTTGGACTTCTAACAACCTATCTGGAAAGAGAACTCGGTAATGAGAATGGTGAGAATTTATTTTCATTTGGACATAAACGCCCTTATTTCTAGGCCCAGTTTTCAAATTATACTTGCAGTGTTTTTGGCATACTATATTTTGCTTTTGTTTTCAATGAAATATGTTTTTCTCTTCTCTTGGTAGTCTCGTCCACCTGTGACCACCTCTAATACCATCCCTCCTGCTGTGGTAGCAACTGTGTCGGCCACCAGAGCTCAGTCTCCAGTCATTACTACAACAGCAGCCCATGCCACTGATTCCGCACTTAGGTATATTCGGGGGTTTGAAGATCAGCCATCCTGCCATCCTCCTTTCTTCTCTCCCCTTTTCTTTTCCTTCCTTCATTCAACTCAGTAAATATTTATTGAGTGCTTTTTTCTTTTTTTTAATGAGCTGTGTTGTGTTCTAGACACTGAGGGTAAAGCAGTGAACAAATAAAAAGAAATTCTTGCCCTCATAGAGTTTCTGTTTGTAGGAACTGTGGCTGGAGACATACAATAAAAAAAATATAGTTTTTTAGGTGGCAAAGAGTGCTTCGGGGAAAAATTGGGTAGGGCGAATGGGATTTGGAGTGACAGGGTAGGCAGTGCGGGGAGCTTACTGTGTCATATAAGGTGATCAGGAAGGGCTTTGTTGATAAGAATGCAGTTGAACAGAAAATGGAAAGATGTGAAATGAGCCATATGGCTGTCTGGGATAAGAGTGTTCTAGGCAGTGGGAACAGTAAGTGCAAAGGCCCTGAGACAGGAGTATGTTTACCGCATAAAGGGGCAGCAAGAGGCTAATGGTAGGAGAGTGGCCAGAGATTATTTTAGGAGGTAGCAAGGTCCCCAGGTCATGCCGAGCCTTATGAACCACTCTGAGGATTTGGCCTGTGCTGGGGGGCAATGGGAAGCTTTAGAAGAGTTTGGAACAGAGCAGCGCCATGATCTGAAGTAGCTGCATCAGCCTGGTTGCTGGAGAGAGTAGGCTGTGGGGAGGCAAAGTTGGAAGCAGGTTGTTGCGAAGAGTATGGCAGGAATCCAGGAGAGATGGTCGTTGGAGGTGGAAAGGTGTGGTTAGATTCTGAATAGAACTTTGAAGATAGCGGAGGGGATTTCTGAGGAATCACGTACGGGGTTATTAGAGAATGAGCACAGTCAGGCTTATGCCAGGGCCGGTTGGCTGTGCAGCTGGGAGAGTGGAGTTGCCTAAACTTGGGATGGGGAAGAATGGGAGGAGTAGGTTTGGGGAGGAATTCCAGACTCTGGTTTGGGGCATTTTTAAGGTTGTGCTGACTTCTGAGCACCCAAGTGGAGATGTTGAGAAGGCTTAATATATGAGTCTGGAGTCCACAGAAGAGTTTGGGAGGAGGTGATTGAGGAAGGCAATGTAGATGGGGAGGAGGTTTATGAGAGAGAAGATGGCTCCCAGTTGAGAGGGCTGTCGAGGGAAGCAGCGTTCTCAGGGAGAACCAAGATTCATTAGGGCAGGAAGATAGTGGATATATTCACAGAAGAGGTTGAGGATACAGGAGATTTTGCTAAAGATGGATTGTGAGTCCAGAGGGTATAGTAGAAAGGTTGGGTGGTTGAGAAGTGAAGCCAGTACAGTTAAGAGATTTACAGAGCCATACAGGGAGAGAGTCTGGTCGATGAGGGATGGTCTCTGATGCTTCTTGCGAGTGACACAATCAGGGATGAAGACATCAAGGTATTTGTCCTCACGACCCCGAAGCGTATTGTGCTGGGGAAGCTGTGAAAGTTGGGGAAGGCAGTGGCGTGAGAGTCTTGCCAGGAGCATGCAGTGTTCAGCGGTCTTTCTTGATGCTTGCCATCGAGTATGTGGGTGCCGGGGAAAGAGCCTTCGGCAATATGAACAAGAAGTGAGGCACTGGACAAAAGCAGGGGTAGGGCATGGAGAACAGAGCTGTCGGGAACTAGAGACCATCCGGAAGACTTGTCTACCAGTTGGAAGCAGTCTGAGATGCCTCCTTGGTTTCCTCCTTGCTTGACCAAGTAAATGAAAAAGAAACAAGGGAAAGAAAGCAGATTTATTTATTTATTTATTTATTTTTGGCTGTATTGGGTCGTTGCTGCACGTGGGCTTTCTCTAGTTGCAACGAGTGGGGGCTACTCTTCGTTGCGGTGTGCGGGCTTCTCGTTGCGGTGGCTTCTCGTTGCAGAGCACAGGCTCTAGGCATGTGGGTTCAGTAGTTGTGGCACACGGGCTCTAGAGCGCAGGCTCAGTTGTGGATCACGGGCGTAGTTGCTCCGTGGCATGTGGGATCTTCCCAGACCAGGGCTCGAACCTGTGTCTCCTGCATTAGCAGGCAGATTCTCAACCACTGCGCCACCAGGGAAGCCCCGAAAGCAGATTTTAAAGAGGAGGTTAAGTTTTGTGATACTGAGTGTATCTGTGGCAACAGGTAGTTGAAGAGATGTCTGTGCTTGAGAAGTCATTAACGCGGGCTACAGTTAACGCTCTAGGTATCTGAGTCTACCCAGCGGGAATAAATACAATGAGAAGAGGGCCCAGAACAGAGCTCTGAAGAAAATAACACTTACGTGCAGAGTAGTGCCTAGGACTTAACTTTAACCGCTAGCTCTGTCACTTACTAGCTGTGTGCCATTAGGCAAGTGTTTTTAACTTCCCTGATCCTTAGTTCCCTCTTCAATAAAATGAAGACACTTTACTTCTCGGTAATTGAATATATTGCCGGAGGTACAAAGAGACACAACAGCCCAACATAAAATAGACTGTGTTATTCATGTTAACTTTATAGTACCTTCAAAAAATTAATATATTCAGATGGTATGATGAAATTCAAAAGGTATAAATGTGTATACAGTGAAAACGAGGGTTAGTTTTTTTTTTTTAAACCATGTTGTTGAATTATCTTTTCCAGTTTATTGTTTTTACTAAAAAATAGATATTGGATTTTGTCATATATTTTTAGCATATAACTGTATTTTCACTCCTGTGACAAATATTATTGTGTGCCTTGTCTGTGCCAGTCACTGCTCTAGGCACTGGAAATACACTAGGGAATTAAACAGGCAAAACGCTAATGATCAGATGATTTTCCTACTTAAATTATCTATAACTGTGACAAATTCCTAATGTCTGACTTCCTAGCTAATGGATGTACTGACGGGCATTTTGGCATATGTTGCATGTTTGTGATGGTGTGCCTTCAAGGTGTATTCCTGGAAGTGGGAGTGCTAGGTGAAAGAGTAAAGAGTAAATGTCTCAATTTCCTCACCTAGAAAATGGCAGTAATGTTACCTCCCTTGATATGGAAGTTAATATGTAAATATTAATATGTAAATATGTATATATTAATATTAATATATAAAGTACTTAATACATGCCTGACATGTAATGGTCATTAACACTTGTTATGTATTAACACTTGTTATTTTTCATTAGAGTAAATGAAAATCAAAGACTAGTATAGTCTATGCTTTCAGAAACACTTAACATATCTAAATACTTAATAGAAATGCTCTTTTAGGGGTATATTTTTGTATGAGCTGGACCTCTTAAAATATGAGCACGTTTAAGTTTGAATTTAGGAGATCCTTTCCGGGTGATTCTGTTGGCATTCTTCTTTGTTACAGGTATCTTCAGAATTGTTCCCATAATTAGATTCCTCCATCCTAAAATTTGTGATTATTTTAATTATGTATACACGTATCTCTCTGAATGCATTTCATTGTAAATGCTGGGAGTGGGCAGCTTTCACTGTACTCTGGTGACCTAAGTCATCAACTATTAAAAATCCAGTCTTCAATAGTAGGCTTTCTCCTCAGTAAGTTCCACCAAGTGTCATAGTTGCACCTAGGACCAGGTCTGATCTTAAAGCATTTTGAGAGAGGATCCCTGTGATGAAACCATCGGTTAGTTTGGATACGTGAGGTCCCAATCACATTTCACCCTTACAGCTCAACTTTTCATGTTTTCTTCTTCCTGATTTATAATCACATGGTTCCAAAATACAAAAACATAAAAAGGTATTCAGTAGGGAGTATCACTCCTCTGTCGCACGTCTACCAAGTTCCTATGTTCCTTTCCCTCTTTGCCTTTGTAAAGTAACATGTTTATAGCTTTCGGGGTATCCTTCCAATGTTTCTTAAATACAGTCGAATTCACTGTAATTCATCTTAATTCACTGTTAAGATGCAATTCTTAACTTTTATCCTTTTTACCCCCAAAATTGTTTAATTCATAGATTCCTAAGCTGCCCTCTTATTGCAGCCAGCAGTGTGTCAGTCTTCTGATAATCGTATGTTCCTCTTTGGGTTTTTTTCGTATAACAACATATGTTGAAAGCTTTCCATTTCAGTACGTGGAGTTTCGTTGTTCTTTTAGCTGTAGTATGATGACCCATTGTGTAAATGGATTTGAGGTTCTTTTCTATACTTTACTATCATAAATAATATTGCAGTGAATAACTTTATACTCTTGTCATTATGCATGTGTGCAAGAATATCTGTAGGATAAATTCCCAAAAGTGATCAGAGGGTATATGTGATTGTAATTTTGATACCTATGTCTTATTGCCTTCCATGGGCTTTGTACCAATTTATACTCCCTCCAGAATATTTAAAAGTGCCTGTTCCCTTACAGCTTGAACAACAGAGTACCCTGTCAGTTTTTTGGATTTTTGCCAATCTGATAGGTGAACGATGATATATCAGTGTCTTTTAAATTACATTTCTCTTCCTCTGATTAAGACTTCGTCTTTTCCCTTTGTTAAGGGGCCATCTGTGTTTTCTTTTTAGCAAACTGACTATTCATATCCTTGGGCTGTTTTTTTTGGCCTGTTTTTTTTTATTGGGCTGTTATTTTTCTCATGGATTTCTAGGAGCTCTTCGTATATTAAGATTACACTTTCACCTATGAGTCTTTTTACTTTGCTTGTAGTGTGTTTTACTGTGTTAGGAGGTTTGCTTATTGGTTTACAGAGTCAAATTTCTTGATTTTTTTTATAGCTTTTGGATTTTGAGAGCTTTTAATTGTTAGGAAGCTCTCCCCCACTCCAAGGCTATTAAAGAATTCTATCTTTTCTTCAAGTACTTCTTTATTTTCCATTAAACCTTTCATCATTTTCATATTTATCCTGGTGTACTGTGTGAAGTATGGGTCTAATTTTATTTTTTCCAAATGGCTATGTCATCTTCCTAGCATCATTTATTAAATAGCCCATTCTCTCCCCTCTGTTTGAGATGTCAACTTTGATACGCTATCAAGTTTTCTTACCATTTTTGCAATTTCAGTAGCATGCTTCCCGGTTAATTTGACATGCCGTCTATGTTGATATCCCTTTCAATTATGAGGCAGTCATAACTGTAACTTTATCTTCTGGTAAAGGATGATATAAAATTGGGGGAAGGAAGTCAGTGCTTCAAGGTCACAGGTTAAGCTTCCGTTAATCAAGGTTTTCTGTAATATTACCTCATAACAGTTAGAACCTTAGTTCATATCTTCAGCTTTGTTCACAGAGTGAAACGTGTTCGTTATAGTAATGTTTACTCGAGATGGTCAGAGAGTGTTGATTAATTATATCGAGGATACTCAGTATGGCTAAGGGTTAATTTATTTGGTTCATGGTACATGTTGATACCTTTTAAAATGAGGCTTACGGCAGTTTCAGGAGAGAAACTCGATGGGCAGTTAACTTCATTGGTTCACCTGTGGACTTCACAGACCTGTGAAAAATAAAACTCTGACTGTGACCCAGCACCAGACAGTAAGTGGCCTTGACTGCCTGCATTGCGTCTGGAGACAAGTCCTAGATCGTAATGTCTTTTCTGTCTTCCCAGTCGGCCAGCTCTGTCTCTCCAGCATCCCCCATCTGCAGCGATCAGTATTCAGCGTCCTGCCCAGTCGCGGGATGTGACGACAAGGATCACACTGCCATCTCACCCTGCGCTAGGGACGCCAAAACAGCAGCTCCATACCATGGCTCAGGTAAAACCAGAGATGAAGAGCCATCTGTTTACTCTGTGGGCTAAAACCAGAACTGTGCAAAACTCGCTGAAAGCCTGGCAGTATCGAAGGCAGTGATTGCGTTTAAGCGGGATTGGGTGGGAGATGTTCGTGTTTCTAACTGTGTTGTGGGGTGTCCCCCCCACAGAAAACGATCTTCAGCACTGGCACACCGGTGGCCGCAGCAACGGTAGCACCTATTTTGGCAACCAACACCATTCCTTCCGCAACCACGGCTGGTAAGTTGGCAGCCCTGCTCTTCCTGCCGGGGAAGAAGGAGGCATGAGGCGTGGGTTCATTTTTTATTTCTCAGCTTCAGGCAGAGAACAAGAGTTAGGTTAGAAAAATTCTCTTACTTTTTCCCAAGAGCTTTTCTTGGGTTTTTGAGAATCTGTAATGTGTGCAGAGAGGCCATTGTTGAAGAATTTCCCTTCTTCTCCTGTTCCAGGATCGGTGTCACACACACAAGCTCCCACGAGTACAATTGTTACCATGACAATGCCCTCACATTCATCCCATGCTACAGCAGTGACCACCTCAAACATCCCGGTTGGTAAGTGGCGTGCAGCCTGCAGGCGGAAGCTTACAAGGAATTTTTCAGCCCCGCTGACCAGGTCTTCATATAGCTGGCTAGTGTTGATTTTTTTTTTTAATTGTTAATTTTCAAAGCAACACTGACTTTAACTTTGAGTATTATTTCATATACAGATTTGGCATTTTGATGGTAGGGGGAGAAAAAAGAAGATAACCGTCTCTGAGAGCTCAAAGTAAACTACTTAAACTCCACTTTTGACTTATTCATCAACCTTTACCTTTTCTATGTTTACCTTTTAAAAAAGTAAGTTAACTTTACTGATAAAAGTTTGACAAGAACAACAGGAAAAGCAAGAAAGAAGCAAAGATCTGGAGTGAAGAGACCTTGTACACTGACAGATTGTTCAGGAAAAATCTCTGGGTGATGCAACAGTGGGAAGAATGCTAACCCTCAAGTCACTTCCCCGAGGTTCTTATCTGGGTGCCACCCAAGGTACTTCATGACCATCCTAAAATTCCTTCCAGGCTTTGTTTATTCCCCTTTTAAATATGTGTATATTTTCAGTATTAAAACATCTTTGAAAAGTTTCTGGCAGCCAAACTTTAGTGATCAAGAGCAGGGATTGGCAAGCTTTTTCCGTGGAGCCGGATCGTAAGTGCTTTAGGTTCTGCAGGCCTCGTGGGTGTGTGCAACTACCTAGCTATGGACAATATGTAAACAAATGGGTGTGGCTGTGTTTCAGTTAGATTTTTTTATGGACACAGAAATTTGAATTTCATGTCATTTTCAGGTGTCACAAAATAGTCTTCTTTTGATTACCCCCCCCCCCCCCCCCCCCCCGCCATTTAAGAGTGTGAACCCATTGTTAGCTCATGGGCCAAAACAGGCATCAGCAAGGTTTGGCCGGCAAGTTGTCGACGCCTATCGTCAGAGCTGATAGCTCACTGTCACAGCTTCCAAAGCAGAGGCTGTGGCCTATGAGACAGAACACTTCCTTCTTTAACCCACAAGTCACAGGTTTTAGTTTCTAGTGTTACCTATGCCTTGGTTCTGTAACAGTGAGTGTGCCATCTTACTCTCCTTCACTTCCAGAGATGTGGGATGGCTGCCATATTTTTAATCTGCTGTACTTTTAGAAGTAAGACTGCCTTTTGTGAGAGGATGCACTGACATACTCGATGGTCAGAAATCTGGTGACCAGACACAGAAGTGTCCCCCCTACCTGCTGTGTCCCAGCACTGGGGTGGTCCCTCCCTCCCTGCTTCCTTCCTTTGCATGTGTGACGGGCTGCAGCTTCCACAGCCCTCCTAGCAAACTTTGAGGGCACTTTTCCAAAATAACGGTAGGACCCAGGAAACCCTTGCTCCTCTTTTAGATAACTGGGCCATTCCAGCCCTTAAATTGGTACTCAGCCCCACAGATGGCTTTTAGCAGAGAAAATAACTGCGGTCTTTCTCACGTTACTGCTCACTCCAGCTTGGCATTGCAGAAACCAAACTTCTGTCACACCCTCTGAATTTAATCTCACTTCTGTGAAGTCTGGCGGTGGGGGTAGGGGTTCGGCATTACAGCACTTTCGTTGAAAAAGATCGTTGATTGTTCCATGTTGTCATTTCAGGCTGTTTTCTGGCTATACCTAACAGTGTCATCAGTTATCCGCAGCGCTGTCAAGTCAGAGCCAAGCCCCTTCTTTTCATCTTTATAGTCGAGAGTCTCACTAGGGAATGTGTAGCTATGAAGAAAATCAGACCAGGAAAGAGGGGCAGCGTACCCTAGGGGGCTGTCTGGTTGCGTCTTGAACCCTCTCTGTGGAGAATTAGTTAGAGATCAGTTCTTGTTAATGTCGCTGTGTCTTCCTAAGAGTAACACTGTGGAAGTAAACTCACTGAAAGTAGCAGGAGACAAATAATGTTCATTCTTTTGGCTAAAACTACCAACTTCTTACCTGTCCTAAGTTACTGTATTGCTGTGTTCTCTAACTCCGCAGCTCAGTTATCTTTGAATTTTTACCGTTTACTAAATTCTAGATATGAAAATCGTTTGACAGAAGTGTCCAAACAGATTTAAACACCTACTTAGTGTGATTGCTTTTGTCAAAGTTCCATCAGGTTTATGCTCTAGTTTTGTTTTCCTCTTGTGTAGTAACCCAGATATTTGTTACATCATAATGGGATCCCTGTACAGAAAGGCCTCAGTTGAGAAGGGAAACCTGATATTAACCCTAGAGCATTGATTTTCAAGTTGAGGGCATAAGAGCTATATTAAAATCACCTAAGTGGCTTTTTCTAAGTGTCACTTGCTTTCTCCAGGCGAGATTAGATATTGAATTCACCCATTGTTATTAATAGGAATGTGTTGGATCAGGGGAAAAGCCTGATAACCCCAAGCATAGGGTTTTCACCTGCAATGAATGCCCGTTTCCAATAGAATGCCACCCTTATTTTCTCCACACATGACAGTGGTCTCAGAATTATAAAAAGCAGAATCAGATGATCGCAGCCTACAGAAAACAGGGATTATCTTTGAAAATAGCCCCAACTTATGATTTCTGCATTATGTTTTTCCTGAAGTTTTTTTTTTCTAAATAATTGAGGATGTATGGCCCTTTTAATTAGGAAAAACTGAAGGTATGATTCATGTGTGTGTGTGGTTACCATCTGATGCTTAGCTACTCTGCCAAACACAGCTGCTTTTTTATTGGAAGCATAATTTTCTCCTACCTTTTATGGGCACAGTGAAAACACAGGCTTAGTCACTTTTCCCTCAGCACCCTCTCGACTGACTGCTGATGGAAAATACATCATGCCAGCTTCTCTCTGCGTTAGCCAGCAGAGGCCATCCTCGCTGGTCAGACTGGGCATCTCACCCATCATCCTGCAGAAACTTCTCCAGCTGCCTCCCTCAGAAAATATCTGGGCCCGGGGGGGTTGCTGCTTACCTTTGGCGTTCAGTGTGCTGCACCTTGGGTAACGTGGTGGCGTCCTCCCAGTCTCTAGTGTTTGCGTGCCTGCCATTCGTATGACTTGGGTCTTTACAGATAGAATTAAATTTGAAAACTGTATGATCATTTTGATTTTGCCATAAAATATTATGCAAAGTCACAGGACACTCAGAAGACTTTAGAAATTAAGTGATTTTTTAGAGAAGGCCTCCTCATAGATGAGGAAACTAAGTTGGAAATTAAAATGACCTTCTCATTACTTACTAGCTACATAATTACTAATTAGTTAGGGGCTCCTGAGAAGAATCTAAGGTATTTGCCATTTCTGTATTCAAATTTTTGTTGATTTTTTTTTTTTTTTTTTTAAGTTTTCTCCTTTAAAAAAAAAGGTCTCCAAGAAGCCAGGTCAGGGGAAAAGGGCCTAGTTGCTGATGTTTTTGATGAAGTATTAACGTTGAACCCTGCTTTAACAGATAGCAGTGTAAATATATCAGTGGATTATTGGATTGAAATAATTCAGTTGAACCATAGGTACTCATCTTTTCATTTTTTATTTTGATGAAAACTAAAAATCCAGGCTTCTTATTACTGTTTGCATTCTTAAGATTGTTGCTGGCCAAGAATGTTTTGGCATGCCAATGAAAGCATATGAGCAGTAATGTAATTGGATTATACTTTTTGTAGCTAAGGTGGTGCCTCAGCAAATCACACATACTTCTCCTCGGATCCAACCCGATTACCCTGCAGAGAGGAGTAGCCTGATTCCCATTTCCGGACATCGAGCCTCTCCAAATCCTGTGGCTATGGAAACCCGAAGTGACAATAGGTAGGAGGGAATGTGCCCCATCGTGGCACGAATTGTTTTGATTTTTCAGTGAAACCAATTGTCCCACAAATATGGCATGTATTTCCTTATTTTCAGTTTTTCCCCCTGAAAATCTAATACATTGTGTAATTTCTTTAATTTTATGAAACTGTGCTGTATTTATTCATTCTCCTTTTGATGAGTGTTCTAGTATCTTTTTTTTGACTTGTGTACTTCTCTTTTTAATTTATTTTGAGCCATTTTGAGTGTAAGGGTGGCAGCATCGTGACCCCTTATCCCTAAGTATTTCCATTTTCATCTCTAGAGAACAAAGCTGTTCTTACTTAACCACAGTACGGGTATCTGAAACGATCCTTTAGCTTTCCATTCTCTTTCATACTTTGAAATTTTTGAAGAGTATAGATAGGCCATTGTTTTTGCAGAATATTCTTCAATTTGGGCTTGTCGGATTGTTCCTCGTAGTTAGATTGAGGCTGTGCATTTTTGAAGTGAATACCAGTAGGTGATATGTTCTTCTCGCTGCTATTACATCAGAGAGCTCATGCTCTCCCTTTGTCCCATTAATAGTTATCTCAACATTAATTACTTAATGAAGGTGATGGCAGATTTTTCTGCTGTAAAGGTGTACTTTTCTTTTTTGTAAATAACTAATTTGTGTGGAAATACCTTGAGACTGTAAGTGTCCTTGTAAGCTTTCACTCAGTAGTTTTGCTTCTATTGACGATTCTTGGCTGAATCAGTTGATGGTTGCAATGTGATGGTTGCAAGATAGTGACTTGTTCGATCATTTCGTTGATATTTATCAGTTGACATTCTGATGTAAAGAAAGTTTATCTATCCCCATTTATTTATTTTGCTGTGTATTTTATTTTTGAACATCTGCATGGGCTCATGGATTTGGTTTTATTTATTCATAATTATAATCTATTACTGTCATCTATTTCGATTCTCAAATTGTCTCCAGGTTCGTCCTTGGGAGCCCCTTCAGACTAGTTCCTGGGTTTTGCTATGTCCTGGTCATTCTAGCCCTTCCTTACTTCTCACCACATTAAGATACTTGAAACTCTTCCTGAACTTGGTCCCTCTGAGCCCTGGAATCTGCCATTTCTCCAAGGAGCCCTGGTTCCTTTGCATCATTTAGAAACTAAGATCTAGCCATTAGCTCTGTTTGTTGTTACTGGATTGTCACTTCTTCTAGGCCCTTTCAGCAGGCAGAGGTAGGAAGTATATAACATTTTACAGACTAAGTACATTCTGGTATCTCTGGTCCAGCACCATTACCTCCCCCATTCTGTATTTGTATCTCCCTTCTCCCACCCCACAGTGAGAACCTGGTGGAGTGCACATGAAGTAATTTCAGAATTGGATCATTTTTAAATATTCTTGTTTGATTATTGTGGTGTATAAAAATACTTATTAGTTTTTTTCTTTTCTTTTTTTTTTTTTTTACCAAAGTACAGTTGATTTACAATGTTGTTAGTTTCTGGTATACATCAAAGTGATTCAGTTTTTTATATATATATATGCTATACAGTAGGATCTTGTTGTTATCTATTTTATATATAGTAGTTTGTGTCTGCTAATCCCAGACTCCAAATTTATCCCTTCCTGCCTCTTTCCCCTTTGGTAACCACAAGTTTGTTTTCTATGTCTGTGAGTCTGTTTCTGTATTGTAAATAAGTTGATTTGTGTCATATTTTCAATTCCACCTGTAGGTGATATCATATGGTATTTGTCTTTCTCTCTCTGACTTACTTCACTTAGTATGATCATCTCTAGGTCCATCCATGTTAAAATATTACTCTCTCTGGGTCTGTATCCTTTGATATAATTGTTTGGGATGCAATTTGGGAAACGTTAGTATGGCAATTAAAAGTAAAAAGAGTTTGTAGGGGATGGGATCATTTGAAGGGAAAGAAGAAAAACCATTGTGGTTCATATTATCTGTGTTCCATCTATAGACCATCTGTTCCTGTTCAGTTCCAGTACTTTCTGCCAACGTACCCACCTTCTGCATACCCACTGGCTGCTCACACCTACACCCCGATCACCAGCTCTGTGTCCACCATTCGACAATATCCAGGTATGAGCCCCACTGTTAAGATGACTTTTAACATTTTAATTTTTGCATGCAATGAGATAGAAATTGATCAGTGAATATTTCTAGTATAGATTTAATTACTCTAGCTTCTATTTTCAGATTCAGATAAGGCTGAAATCTGAAGCTTTAAGGTTGTAAATCACCATCCCTGACATCTAAAAAAGTTGTTACTTATTAGTGATAGTAGCATGATTTTATCCCACCCAGAGGATAATTATGTTAACAGTTTTTGTTATCCCTTAAAATGGAAGTGCAGTTAAAAACAAATAAAGCTGTACTCTTACGGGGCTTCTGTTGTTTTGTGGGTTATTTGTTGTGTTTTAATGTTAGTCCAGTTATGCTCAAAATTCACTATCCAGTCTGGTGAATAGTGTTCTTTTTGCCAATCCAGAATAAACAATACTACTTAAACCTCAGGGTTTGTATAGTCTTTTCCTGTGAGACCCTCAGCTCACTTCAGGCATAAGAAAGCCAGGTTGTCAGATTGTGGCCATTGCCTGTCTGCTGTGCCGTCCAGGACTGCAGCTGCGCCCACATGTGGCCATTGAGCATTGAAGGGGATCCGGCACAAAGGAAGAACTGAATTTTTTGTTTTACTTAATTAAAATGAGAGAAATTTCAAATATGTTTGGGGCAACTTAGTGATATGCAACTACTTTTTCCAAAATTGTAGATTTTATGGAATCAAGATACAAATCGAATATTTCTGAAATTTAGTCTCTGAATTGAGACGTATTTTAAGAGTAAAATGTACCCTGAATTTTGAAGACATAATATGGAAAAGAGAATGTAAAGTATGTTATTAATAACTTTTATAGTGATTATATTTTGAAATGATAATTTTTGGATATATTGAGTTAAACAAGATATGTCCTTAAAATTAATTTGGCCTGTGTTTTACTTTATTAATGTGGCTACTGGAAAATCTAAAATTGCATGTATGACTTATATTTTCGTTGGGACAGTGCTAGTCTAAAACTTTCAAACACTGAGGTTTTTTTAAAATATATATATAAATTTATTTATTTTATTTATTTATTTTTGGCTGTGTTGGGTCTTCGTTGCTGTGTGCGGGCTTTCTCTAGTTGCGGTGAGCGGGGGCTACTCTTCATTGAGCTGCACGGGCTTCTTGCAGCGGCTTCTCACTGTGGAGCACGGGCTCTAGGTGTGCAGGCTTCAGTAGTTGTGGCTCTTGGGCCCTAGAGCACAGGCTCAGTAGTTGTGGCGCATGGGCTTAGTTGCCCCGCGGCATGTGGTATCTTCCCGGAACAGGGCTCGAACCCATGTCCCCTCCATTGGCGGATTCTTAACCACTGTGCCACCAGGCAAGTCCCAATACTGAGGTTTAAATAGCTTTGAAAATAGGTTCCTCCATCTCTACATTGTTCTATGTGTGTGTTTTGATTTTTTTTTTTTTTTTTTTGCCGGGGGTGGGGGGTGTTTGTTTTTCAAAACTTTCTTTTTAAAGGAACTTCATAATGGTGTTTTTTTAATTTATTTATTTATTTATTTTTGGGCTGTGTTGTTGGGTCTTTGTTTCTGTGCGAGGGCTTTCTCTAGTTGCGGCAAGCGGGGGCCACTCTTCATGGCGGTGCACGGGCCTCTCACTGTCGCAGCCTCTCTTGTTGCGGAGCACAGGCTCCAGACGTGCAGGCTCAGTAGTTGTGGCTCATGGGCCTAGTTGCTCCGCGGCATGTGGGATCTTCCCAGACCAGGGCTCGAACCCGTGTCCCCTGCATTGGCAGGCAGATTCTCAACCACTGTGCCACCAGGGAAGCCCATAACAGTGGTTTTTTATTAACAGTCTTATAAAGTAGAATAATGTTTAATTGATTGTTGCCAAAAGTAGGATGCAAAAAGTATCATAGAAGCATGTTGACAATTAGGAAGTAAATTTCATGCGTGTGTGTGTTACACTAATTGCTGAAAATTCTTAAGTCTCTGTATCAGTAACAGCACTTGCCTTCAGGTTCTCTCCTTCATCTACTACCTTGGCCAATTGATAACTTGTATAACAGTGCAGTCATTTTGCTTTTCTGGAGAAGGTCATTCATGACCACTGTGTATTTCTCTGAATGCTAGCCAGCTGAAAAGGGCATGCAGAGTCTCTCTTGACCTAGAATCAACTATGCAGACACTGTCATTCTATATAAACCTTTATTGTAAAAATCCATCATAAGAGCACTGTCTCAAGTGTTGGGGATCCTGCCTGTCATCTGTTTCTCTACATTATTCTCCTTTCATCACTGCCGTAGCCCTGAGAGATACTAACACAGAAAAATGAATAGTACGTTCAATACTTTATTTCTTCCAGGATCAAACTGTCATTGTTGGTGCAGATGAGAGGTAATATATTATCTCTCAGACATGTGAATCTAAACATGGATGGACACAAATGAAAAAATGATTTAGTAACCAGCTTACAGTATCCTATTGAATATTTATTGAAACCCTACTTTATGTAGGGTCCTATGCTAGGCTCTATTTTTAAAGTTGACTTTTAAACAGCTTTCAACAAGCTTAGAGTCTAGTAGGAAGATTAGACATGAAGAGATACTAGAATATGCTAAATCTCAAAAGAGGGGCTTGAGCAAAGCCATGCTGCTTCTGAGGTAAGAGGTTATTTCTACTTGAGGAGGTAGGGTTGGAGGTCAGGAGTGATTTCCTGAAGGAAGTGACATTTGGAAAGCATCTTTCAGGAAGTATAGGGCAGAGCCGTAGTGGGTTTGGAGAAAAGCACTTTTCTGTCTGTGAATAAAGTATTAGCTAGACTATGTGGTCAGAGCAGAGTGGTTTGGTTTGGGCAGGAGCATAAGTGTGAGTGAGAACACAAAGTGTGAAATGAGATTGGATCTTAACAAGGCTTGGAGTGGTGACTAGACTGCAGGTTCAACAGCAGGCAAATGACCAAAAACTGTTATTTAACAGAAATAGCACAGATACACTTCTCAGGAAGAAGCTATAACGCTCTGGAAATTGTGTATGTATGTATTTTACAAAGGAAGAATTATAAACCGTGACTATAAATTTACATGTACTAACTTTTCACTATACTTTTCTTATGCATAATAATAATTTAAACCTTTATCTCTATGGTTTATAGAACGTTTTCAGTCAGATTATTTTTTAAAAATTGAGGTATAATTGACATATATTAGTTTCACATGTACAGCATAATGATTCAGTATTTATATATATTGCAAAATAATCACCACAAGTCTAGTTAACACCTGTCACCGTACAGGTAAAGATTGTTTTTCTTGTGATGAGAACTTTTAAGGGCTCCTCTCTTAGCAACTTCCAAATATACAATACAGGATTGCTAACTATAGTCGTCATGCTGTACGTTACATCCCCATGACTTATTTATCTTATAACTAGAAGTTTCTACCTTTTGGCCACCTTTACCCATTTCGCCCACTCTCCACCCCTGCCTGTCACACCCACCAGTCTGTTCTCTGTATCCAAGAGCTTGGTTTATTTTTGTTTTCTGCATTTTAGATTCCATATATAAGTGAGATCATACGGTATTTGTCATTCTCTTTGTGACTTATTTCACTAAGCATAATACCCTTTAGGTCCATCCATGTTGTCACAAATGGCAGTATTTCGGGTTTTTCTTCTTTAATGGCTGAGTAATATTCCATTATGTGTGTATGGATATATATACCATATCTTCTTTATCCATTCATCCACTAATGGACACAGATTGTTTCCATATCTTGGCTATTCTAAATAATGCTGCAGTGAACATGGGGATACGTTATATCTTTTTCCAGATTGTTTTGATGACTGAGAAGAAAAGTCCTTTGTTTGTTTTCTTTCCACAAACAGTGAGAAATCCCTTCTTTTTTTGTCGCTTCCTGGGAATGTTTTTGTTTTCAGTTTTGTTGTTTGTTTGTTTTTAATATACACAATAGATGATATGTTTGCCTGATAGATAAAAGGACAAGTTAATTCTCTCTTCAGTGCATATTTTGGAATTTAAAATTCGCAACTACTGTATTTCAGAAGTGCCTGTGATAGTGGTTCTATCAATTAAAGCAAAGACTCTTGACCTGGAGGCATGGATGTATCTCAGAAGTTTTATATTAATTACTTACATAGTTGCCTGGCTCACATTCGGCTTTTAATAAATGATCGCTTTTTTCTCATTTTAATGCTATTTCTAGCAATCTGCAGAGAGATCGTATCAAATTGGTGGAAGTAGGGGGGAAAAAACCTCAACGTATAGAGTTTATGTAGCACTTTTTTTTTTTAAACTGGGGGTTTAGATCTTGAACAGTGGAAAAATTGTTTTGATTTGAGTGTTTTTCTCCTTATGTGGACTGTGCTAATCAAAGCTAACATCTTTGTCACTTTTTGCATCATTTTTAGTTTCAGCTCAGGCTCCAAACTCTGCCATCACAGCTCAGACTGGAGTTGGGGTGGCGTCCACCGTCCACCTGAACCCCATGCAGTTGATGACAGTGGATGCATCCCACGCTCGACATATCCAAGGGATCCAGCCAGCACCCATCAGTACACAGGGGATCCAGCCAGCTCCCATTGGGACCCCAGGGATCCAGCCAGCCCCCATAGGCACACAGGGAATTCACTCAGCAACCCCAATCAGCACCCAAGGACTTCAGCCTGCACCGATAGGGACCCAACAGCCTCAGCCTGAAGGAAAGACTTCAGGTAATTTTAATTTTTTACATGGAAGTTGGTGTGGAGGGAAAAGGTACACAGGGTTTGAATCATGATTCTGCTACTTGCTGGCCTTGTGGTTTCAAGTAAGCTTGCTAGGCCTTAATTTTCTCTTTGTAATATGAGTTGCTTAGAACTTACCTGTCAGGGTCTTTGTAAGCATTAGAAGCTACGTACATAAACAGTCTAACATGCATTTGCACATGGGGAGAAGTGGTCTAAAAGAGCTCTTAGTTGAGAGAGTACATTCACCTTATAAGACTAACGTTCTCATTCCATTTCAAGATTTTCTTTTTCTTTTTTCTTTTTTGGTCGTGCTGCGCGGCTTGCAGGATCTTAGTTCCCTGACCAGGGATTGAACCTGGGCCCTGGCAGTGGAAGTGCGGAGTCCTAAGCACTGGACCACCAGGGAATTCCCTAAGATTTTTTTTGGAGTTGTTTGTAAAGCTGTAAAGATAGACTGGAATGTTGGTACCATTATTAGGAATTGAGAGGTGGTGGTATTTCACCAAAAAACTGTAGCAGAACATTTCTTGCAGTATACTATATATTTTATGTATCTTATCTTACTTATTAGTAATTATGACTGTAGAGCAAAGAAAAGAGGTTCTTAATGGTGCATCAGTAGACTTTGTAACCTCTCCCACTTTGCCATCTGCTTTTGTCCTTATCCCTCATCTTCTTGACATTGGACAGTCCTAACATGGATACTCTTGATTGTGGTGGTCTGATCGTTGTTCTTTGTCTTATGTGACATTTTAGTAATGTTACTTCCGTTTCCTTCTCTTCATTGCTCTTTCCTGTCCTCCAGCAGTGGTGTTGGCAGATGGAGCCACAATTGTAGCCAACCCTATTAGCAACCCATTCAGTGCTGCTCCGGCAGCAACAACTGTGGTGCAGACTCACAGCCAGAGTGCGAGCACCAACGCTCCAGCCCAGGGCTCGTCCCCACGGCCAAGTATACTCCGGAAGAAACCTGCCACAGATGGGTGAGTAGACCCAGAAGTGCCAAATGTCACCTCTACTTCTGGATATAATTGGTGTAAGCAGTAGGCAGTAATCCAGTGCTGATAGCAAACTCAATTTCCTCCAAGATAACTTGACCGCCGGGTTATTCAGTAGAGCCTTGCCAAGCTCAGATTGCAGGATGGTAAGAATCCAGGAGTCAGTTGGGTGTCAGTTTGTAAGCATGTGTTGCGTATTACGTACTTTTAGGAGTTCTCTCTGGTTCTGAGAGTTTAATCCTAGAACCCCTAAAGTAACTTGAACGGAACTCTTCAGGCTTGTCTAGCTAGGCACAGTAATGTGTGCTGTGTGTTTTTTCCTCATTGTCCTAAATGAATTGTTGCTCGGGGCAAACAGTTTCCCAAGTGTATTAAGGGTCATATTTAGTAGCAAATAGTGTTCTGTGTTGTCATATAAGCTTCTGAGTTGGTGGGTCATAGGTGGGAAGGTATGTGCTCTGCCATAACAGAGACCAGAGTCTCTGTCTTAATAGTAAGTCCATGACACAGTAACCATATCAATGAAAACACAAGGCAGAGCTTGTAGTTAAGATGGCAGATGGACTATGCACTTCTAAATTTCTCTTCCTCTCAAAACCCTACAGAACTTTTAGTAAAGAGGCTTTTTAAAAAGATTGTAGGGAATTTCCTGGTGGCCCAGTGGTTAGGATGCCACGCTTTCACTGCCAAGGGCGCACGTTCCATCTCTGGTTGGGGAACTAAGATCCCACAAGCCACACGGTACGGCCAAAAATAAGTAAGTGGATAAGTAAATAAATACATATTTTTTTAAAAAAAGATTATAAACCCACAGGGATGGGGAGAATAGGAGAAGACACAACAGCAACACGACTTTGAAGCTGGAAAGCAAATAGGCAAGTGCTCACTCGCTCCCTTAGCTGTGAAAAAGGTGAACGTTAAGTCTGCAGAGAAGAACGCTGAGAACTATCCTTGTTTAAATTGTGAATCTCCGAAAGGACCAGGAGCAGGAAGAACTGGGGGTAAAAGGCTGGGCTGAAATCTGTCTGAAAAGTGGTTAGAGCCCTGCCTTTCCTTCTCTACCCACACTGTTGGGTGCACTGCCCCTCCTCTCCAACCCCAGTGAACTCTGTAGATGGTCCACTGGGATTAGCCAGCACATTGAAGGGCATGGTGCTGTACCAAAAACGGATTAGGTGACCAAGCCTGTGTGGAGTGCTGAGACTTCTCCCTCGTGGCTGACACGACCCTGGCAGTTGAATTTAACTCTGTTGGCAGAAAGTGAGAAGATGGCTGTACTCTCCTTCTAGGGTCCATTGCAGCCCGAGGGGAAAGAGCTAAGGACACTGACAGTAGGGGTTTAAGGACACTCAGGACAGGGCTCTGATTGCCCTTAAAGTAAACAAGCCCTGCCACAAGCTCAGAGCTTCCAACCAGCCTTTTAGTCCCCCCCACTCCTCATCATGAGCGTGCAGCCAAGCATATCAGGTATCTGAGGGTTCTTCTAACAATGCAAGATAGAAGCCACAGTGAACACACTGAAAAAAGCAGCTTGGAAGATGCAGAGGCTAGGCAAGGAGAATAAAACTAAAAACAAAACATAAGAACACATGAACAGAGACAAGACACTGTCAGTACCATCTTCAAAGGACAAAAAATAACTGCATCCATGAAACAGGAAGGCCGTGCTCCACAGAAGGAACATTCCGAGAACAAGAATGTGTCCAGAAATCAAAAAGTCAGTAGAAAACTTGAAAAGTAAAACTGAGGAAATCTCTCAAAAGTAGAGCAAAAAGACAGAGATAGAGAATAGGAGAGAAAAGACCAAAAACTTAAAGAACCAGTTCAGGAGATCCTGCCTCCAAGTGATGGGGTTTCAGCAAGACAGATGAGAGAAGAGGAGAGGGATGACTTAAAAATAATTCATAGAAAATCACCAGAACCGAAGGGTAGGAGTTTCCTGATTTAACGAACCATGAAATGCTCGGTACAGTAGATGGCAATGGATGCAAACTGGCACCAAGATAAAATGTTTTGAAATTTCACAGCACTGGACAAAATGAGATCTGCCCCTTCTCCCATGCTTCGTCACCTCCAAAGTCCCTTCTGCTGTGCCCTCTGAGATCGTCTGTCATCATCTGAGTCCCCTGTGGCCTGACCTCTTCTCTGAGCATGGCTTCTTGCTTTAATTGGAACCTGGCTCTTCTTTGGGGTCTCGACTTCCTCGACTCTCCCCAGGGTGGTGGCTGTCTGTCCCTCCCCATTCCTTCCTGTCACTGGGCCTGGAGGTGGGGTAGCTGTCCTCTTTGGGCCTCACTGCCACTTTCAGGCCCTTCCTTCTCAACAGCAGACATGCTTCCTGGTCTGTATTTAGATTTCATAAAATTCGCAATTGAAAAAGTAGTTTCACATAGCCAGGTTAATCCAGACACACTGAAAAGTTTTCCAGTAACTGAATCAAATACCGTTTTTAAATTCAAATTAGTTTAAATGAAATATTGTTAAAAATCTTGCTCGTCAGTTGCACTTGTCACCTTTCAAGTGCCTAGCCCCATGTGGCTGGTGGCTACCTTGTGGGACAGATTCAGGTTTGATTTGGGGTCTGTGTTTGTCCTTCAGAAGGTACATAGTGTCTGGCTGTGTCATACCGTCCTCAACTTTAATGTAAACAGAAATGATTTCCCAGCTCTCTGGCCTCTCAGTTGCTTGAACGCATCCTCTGCATCCGCCCTCCCTCAGCAGGGCACACCCATGAGTGCTAGCACTCCACGGCACAAAAGCTCAGCAGCTTTTTCTGTACCCTAGGGTCCCACAGCCCGCCTCTCTTTCCATGTCCCTGGCAGCGACTCCCAACCAGACCCAGCTGGGAGCCTTCAGTCTGTTGGTCCTTACCACCCTTTCACTTTTCCTCACTGCCTTCCCTGGCCTCGTTGTCTGCTCTCCCTGGTTCAGAGTCTGTGGTCCGTTGCAGTCATTTCCTTGCCTACAGCCTCAGCTTCCCTGTCCTCCTCTTCACTTTGTCAAAATCAGAGTTAAAATCCAACGTTCTGCCTAAGTTGTGTTGTGCCGCTTGCCTGTGTGTAGCAGAGTGTTGCCTCGTCCTGCTTAACCTCACACACCTCCCCTGGGACCTCACAGCGGGCCAGCACGGTCTGCTCTCCTTGACCATTCCTCCAGACACCCGTGTACCTCTGCTGCTTTCCAGACTTCCACGCCTCCTCTCCCACGTCCACTTGTAGCTAATGAATGTGCCGCCTGCTTTTTTCTTTCTGCTATTTTCTTGGGAAAATGGAAACAAGCAAAAGAGAAGTTCGCAAACTAGCTATCACATACTTACCTGGCTGCCTGTCTCCTGCTCCGCCTCCATCACTCAGTGGCGGGCTCAGCACTCAGAGGTGAGCTCTGGGGGCATCTCTCCAAAGCACCTGATTGCAGCCTGTCTCACCTCCGTGAGAACAGTGCCCCAGCTCTTCTGCCTCTCTCCTCCATCAGTTTTTTCTTGTTAGTGGATCCTTCACATGAAAAAGTATAAACTTGTTGTCATTTCTTCCACTTTGCTCCGCTCTCTAACCCATTTTTTTGCTCCTGTTTGCAATGAAAATGAAGGCGTTGTCTCTATTTGCTAGCTCCACTTCTTCCAGTCTCTCTTTCTTTCAGCACTTCCACTGAAGTGTAGAAAACTGCACAGATAATGTATGTACAGTGTAATGAGTTAGCACAAACGTATAACTGCTGTATCGGTCAAGAAACAGAACATTACCAGCACTTTCTCCCAAAGATTACTAACCAGTTTTTCTTTTTACCCTGTGGATTTGTTTTGCCTCTTTTTGAGCTCCCGTAGAATCATATACATTTTTTGTGTGAGTCCGTCTTCTTTCACTTGGTTTTGGGAGATTCATCCATGTTACCGCATATAATTGTAACTTTTTTTATGGTTATATAAAATGCCCTTGTCTGAGAATACCATCGTTTAACCATGGATATTTGGGTTATTTCCAGTTTAGGGCCATAATGTTACCCCAAACATCTTTGTGCATCACCTTTGATGCATCCATAAATGCAGTGCTGTTATGCACCTCGGAGGGGATTTGCCAGGATGTGGGCTGTGCTCATTTTCAGCTCCAGCAGGTAACGCCAGCGTTTGTCCAGGTGTCTGTACCCATTTACACTCTCACCAGCAGTGGGGTCCTCGCCTTCGTCATCATCGACGCTTGTTATTTGACACTCTTTTTTAAGTTTGGTCATTCTGTGGGTTTATAGTGGTGTATCTCTTTAGGGGTTTGGAGGGCTTGTTTGTACTGAGGGATGGGGGGTTGAGTGGTCTTGCTTTTTTGTTTATTTCTTACTTTTTATTGTGGAAGGTTTAAACATACAAATTTGAACATCTGAATTTATACCCATCATTCAACTTCAGTTATTAACTTATCAGTTCATGTTTTATCTGTATGCCTATCCACCACCTTCCACCATATTATTTTGAAGCAAATCATAGGGAACACGTCATTTTGTTTGTATATATTTGTATATATTTCAGCATGTGTTTATTGAAATACATACTATAAAAAATGTAATAACCCCATAATGTTATCAAATATTTAGTCATTGTTCAAACTTCCAGTGATCTCAAATGTCACAAATTTTGTTTTGTTTTATATTATTTATTTGAGTCTGTATTCTGATAAGGTACACACATTACGATTGGTCGATATGTCTATTAAGACTCTTCTAATATATGTTACCTCCATTTCTTTTTTCCTTACAGTTTGTGTGTTGAAGAAACTTGGTCTTTTGTCCTGCAGAGTTTTCCTCTCCCCTCCCAACTCTCTCCCTGACTTTGTCGATTGCATCCCCATTCTGTTAGTTCCCTAGGGCTGCTATAACAAATTACCACAAGTTTGGTGGCTTAAAACAACAAAAGTTTATTCTCACAGTTCTGATGACTAGAAGTCTGAAATCAACACGTCAGCAGGGTTGGTTCCTTCTGAACACTCTTGGAGGATCCACTCCATGCCTTTCTTCCAGCTTCTGGTGGCTGTTGGCAGTCCTTTGTGTTGCTTGGCCTGTGGATGCGTCACTCCAGTCTCTGCTTCCATATCCACATGGCCTTCCCTCTGTGTCTGTGTGTCTCAAATCTCCCTCTCCTTTCTGTTAAAAGGATACCCATCATTGGATTTAGGACCTACCCTAAGTCTAGAATGATCTTATCTACTTAATTACATTTGCAAAGACCCTATTTTTTTTACATTCACAAGTACCAGGGATTAGGACTCGGATGGATCATGTTAGGGAACACAGTTCAACCCACTACCCCCATTGCCTAGTTTCACTTGTTATTCTCTCCTCCACATTTTCTCTAAGTTGTTGCTTGAATGTAAAGGCTTGGTTAAATTCACTTTTTCTCCCCTTTTGGCAAGACTCCTTCATAAGTTGGTGGTTTAGTCTTTTTATCAGGAGAAGTATGCTGTGTGGAAGTCAACCTTTTTGAGATGTTAGCAGTCTTATGATCAGTGTCTGCATCCATTCATGATTTGGCATTGCAAAGTGGAATGTTCTAGCCGTTTTGTCTCAGACCGACTCTTCTAGCATTTGCTTGCACCACTCTGCCAAAACTAAGCGTGTCAAGATCACTTATGACTTCCACATTGCTAAGCTCCAGTAGTTAGTTGTCAGTCGGAGCCACGCGTGGCCTCTCTACTGTGTGACACAGTTGATCACTGGCTACCTTGATCAACTGTTTTCACTCAGTTCCTCAGGTCAATATAAATACATAGGTACAATAATGATTATAACTGCTAAACAGATTTAAATTTTATTTTATTTTTTAAATTTTTTATTGTTTATTTATGTTTTATATATTTATTTTTGGCTGCGTTGGGTCTTCATTGCTGTGTGTGGGCTTTCTCTAGTTGTGGTGAGGGGGGCTACTCTTCGTTGCAGTGCGCGGCCCTCTCATTGCGGTGGCTTCTCTTGTTGCGGAGCACGGGTTCTAGGTGCGAGGGCATCAGTAGTTGTGGCGTGTGGGCTCAGTAGTTGTGGCTTGTGGGCTCTAGAGCACAGACTCAGTAGCTGTGGCGCATGGGCTTAGCTGCTCCGCGGCATGGGGGATCTTCCCTGACCAGGGATTGAACCCGTGTCCCCTGCATTGGCAGGCGGATTCTTAACCACTGCGCCACCAGGGAAGTCCCTAAATTTTAATATTAAGTACAAAGGAGATGTGTAGGTAGAAGGTAGAAGAAACAGGTAAAAGAGTCGCAATGGTTGCTTCCTGAAGAGAGACGGGCAGGAAGTGGGGAGGCAGGGGGAAGGGATCTGCTGTATGTTATTAAAAGCATTTTAGTACTATTTGGTTTTTTAAATAATCTGCCTTCATTACTTTGATAAAATTTGAAAATCCATTAAAAAATACCTAGCCATAGGTACACTTAGCAAATGTGTAGCTCTTGTCCTTTAATGCCGTCTGGGTTTGTCTCTTTACTCTTTCAGAATGGCAGTTCGGAAAACCCTCATTCCTCCTCAGCCTCCTGAAGTGGCTAGCCCTCGAGTGGAGAGCTCTATGCGGAGTACGTCTGGGTCGCCTAGGCCTGCAGGGTGAGCACATCATTGAGGACAGAAAAGTCTAATACATGTCGCAGACTTCACATCATTTGCCTCTAAAAAGAACCACTAGTGTGTGCATCTGAAAGAACCACTTTCTAGCTATGAGATCTGGACACGTTTCTCAACCTCTCTGATCCTTATTTACCTCATTTATGAAATGGGCATACTTATAACACCTGCCTCATAGGCTCCTTGTGTATTTAAACCACTTAGAACAGAGCCTGCCTCATAGTGAACACCCAGTTATTGTTGCTATCGAAAATGGCATCATGACAATAGTTAATACATTCTGTTTTCTTTACTCTTTATCTCCTTAATTCTAAAAGTAATATTTTGGAAAAGAAAATGAAACAATATAAAAATATTTAAGGTATAAAGAGAAAATCGTCCTATTCTCCACCCCCCACCTCTCCAGTCCCACTCCCCACAGTAATATTGATTGGTTAAAGTTTTGTTAAGCATCTTTCCACGTCTTTTTCTACATACACGTGTAGATAGGTTGATAGATTCTTAAAAACAGGATTTTGTTGATTGTTTTATATACTGCATTTTATACTTATATCCGTAGTAGCTTACCATGTTAATATATTTAGATCTACTTCTTCATAAAGCTTCAAAAAAAAATTTATGAATGCCATGTGTGTGCCAAGTATCATTTTAGAATCTGGGGATATAAGAGTGACTGAAATAAAGTGTCCATTCTCCTTAAGCTTGCTATCTAGTGAGTGTAGAGAAATAATAAATATGTGAAGAAAAAGAAAACAGTGTAAACGGAATATAAGGGATGGGAGGAAGAGGTGATGACTTATAGAAAGGCCTCTCTGAGCAGAGGCTTTAAGAGCATGGAGGAATAAGCCACATGCTCCCTGATGTCAGACTGTGTCAGGCAGAGGAAAGAGCAGGGACTAAGACTTTGAGGCAGGAGTATTTGCAGTCACCACTTTGTGCATTAGTGCAGGAATGTGCAAATAACCACGTAAATGGAAACTGTGCATGGTTATTTATAATTGTTCTGTGACCTTAAAAACATTTGTGAAAGTATCAAAAATTCTCTTAACTGTCAGTTAAAATACATAGGGAAATGAAAAACATAGTAAAACTAAAATTTACTTAGTACACTGGAATTTGAACATCAGAAGCGCTAAGAATTAAAGTATTTTATTTCTTTCTAAAAGCTAATGAAGTGGGAATTCCCTGGCGGTCCAGGGGTTAGGGCTCCACGCTTTCACTGCTGAGGGCCCAGGTTCAAACCCTGGTCGGGAACTAAGATCCCACAAGCTGTGAAGCATAGCCAAAAAAAAAAGAAAAAAGAAATAAAAAAATAAAAGCTAATCAAGAATACAGTTGGCCCTCTGTATCTAAGGGTTCCACATCTCAAGCATCCACAGGTATCCATGGATTTTGGTATCCGCGGGGGTGGATATTAAGGGACGGCTGTAGTTGGAACAGTGCTTCCCTTATTCACATTGAATAACTTATGATACAGAGAGCAAGAGTCCTTCTATGCTTTGGTGAATTGTCATACTCCTTTCTAAGTTTGGGTCTGCCATGACATTTTATCCTGTCTTTTTTTTCTTTTGGCTGCATTGGGTGTTCGTTACTGTGAGCGCGGGCTTCAGTAGTTGTGGCATGTGGGCTCAGTAGTTGTGGCGCACGGGCTTAGTTGCTCCACGACGTGTGGGATCTTCCCGGACCAGGGATCGAACCCATGTCCCCTGCATTGGCAGGTGGATTCTTAACCACTACGCCACCAGGGAAGTCCGGCAGGCAGATTCTTAACCACTGCGCCACCAGGGAGGTCCCTATCTTTTGTCTTTTCAGTGTTGTAAATTATTTCCAGAAGTTCCTTAATGTGAGGTGGTTGCCAGCATCACTCCCAGGGACATCGTTATCCTTTTATCAAACCATCTGCCTTAACTAATCCTTGGAATCTGGGTGCACGTTCCACGGCAGCATCTTTATCTGTGCTGGCAGCTTCACCAGATAGCTTACATTAATCAAATTAATGCTGACTGTTGAAAAAATGAATCCAGCCTTTATTGGCTGTAAAAGGTTTTGGTTTTTTGGTTTTTTTAATCCTCCTTGTAATTTCCATCTTCTTTCAAGGTGGCAGTTAATTCAACACTTTGGTCTGAGTGATTGGGTTGTTGTGGGGTTTTTTTTACAGTCTTCAATCCAAAATGGAAGTAAATACTCCGTTTCACTATAGTGGCTTACTGATCCTACTGCAGTTTCAACTAAAAGATGGTATGAAGTGACTTTACCACCTTTTTTATATTCATTGGACTTTCTCAGTGTGGTCCATGCCATAGCTTTGTACAAGCCTAGGTCTCATCCTAAATTATCTTTGCTGTTGCCATTTTCAGATCTTCTAATCACATCCCATTTTACTTCTAGATTTGTCACATTTTTTTCCTGCGTTTTCATCGCTGTTGGCCAGTTCTCTTTCAGTCTTTGATTTTTGTAAAATTTCACCTGGATTTATCACTAGGAAACTAGACAGCACAACTACACACTTTGCTGTCTGCATGAACTGAGCAGTAGATGTGCAGTCATCAACCAGTCAGCAACATCCTGCAGAAGAAGTGATGTGCGATGTGCATGTCTGTGAGTTACAGAGTGATTTGTGGACTGAAGAGCTAGTAGCAAAGTTTGCACTTTGTGAAGTTACTCACAGTTAATAAATATACTCTAGTAACTGGAATTCGAACAGTGTTGGCGGGGGACTTGGGGAATACAGTTACACGTATGTATGTGAAAGTCACACATATCAGTGTTGTGCGAAGTAAGCACTGTCTGTGTATTAGGAATGAACAAGGAGCAGCAAGGGAGAGCAGCCTAGAACGAGGGGCAGGGTTGTACAAAATGGTTCAGAGATAACAATGAGACCCAGATTATGTATACAGGGCTTTGTGGGCCATTCAAAATCTTTTGGATTTTGTTGTGAGTGAGACAGGAGTGCCATCAGAGGGCTAAGGCATAGGAGTGACATGATTTGACTTATTTCTAAAAGGATTGCTCTGGCTGCTGTGCTGAGAATCAACTGCAAGAAGACAAGAGTGGAAACAGTGAGACCAAGTAAGAGATGATAAAACCTTAGACTCTCTTAAT
The DNA here is from genome assembly GCF_028021215.1 of Eschrichtius robustus. NCBI lineage: Eukaryota > Metazoa > Chordata > Mammalia > Artiodactyla > Eschrichtiidae > Eschrichtius > Eschrichtius robustus. The sequence goes on along the minus strand of NC_090828.1, from coordinate 137,049,625 downwards.
GGCTTGGACCAGCATGGAGGTAGTAAAAGTCTTCAGAAGAGTTCAGGTTCGCAATATGTATTGAAGGTACAGCTGTCGGAATTTTCTAACTGAGTGGAGAGAAAGGGAAGGAGGCAATGATAGCTACCAATTTTTGCCTGAGCAACTACAGATAAGGAATTATCCTTTCTGAAGTGAGAAATAGCAAGGGGGAAATCAGGAGTTTACTTTTAGATATTTTAGTTTGAGATATCCAAGTGGTTAAACACACCCAAGTGGAGATGTCACGTGCATAGCTGGATATATATTTCTGAAGTATGTACAATTCTGGAATTGAAGATGGAGGTCCATGCTGATGATTAAGATTTGGGAATTAAAGCAGGTACCGGCATACCTTGTTTTGTGGCGCTTCACAGATACTGCATTTTTTACAAATTGCAGGTTTATGGCAACCCTATATCAAGCAACTCTATCAGTACCTTTTTTTTTTTTTCAGCATTTGCTTACTTTGTGTCTCTATGTCACATTTTGGTAATTCTCACCGTATTTCAAACTTTTTTGTTATTGTTATATCGGCTATAGTGATCTGTAATCAGTGATTTCTGATGTCACTGCTGTGAGTCCCTGAAGGCTCAGATGACGGTTAGCTTTTTATAGCAAAAAAATATTTTTTACAATTAAGGCGTGTATATTGTGTTTTTTTAGGCATAATGCTGTTGCACACTTAATAGACTACAGTATAGTGTAAACATAACTTTTACATACACTGAGCAACCAAAAAATTTGTGTGACTCGCTTTATTATGATATTCATTTTATTGCAGTGGTCTGGAGCCAAGCCTGCATTATCTCTGAGGTATGTTGTATGTATGCTTTAACACCATGAGAGTGGAAAAGCTCCCATTGACAGTGAGTATAAATAGAGAAGTGGTACAAGGACCACACCTTAGGACATAACCATCTTTAGAGGTCAGGAAAGTGCAAAACCAGAAAAGGAGACTGTATTCCTGTACTGTGTGATGTTCCCAGATAGGCTGGTGCCATAATTAAGTCCTCAGTTAATGAACATTTAAGTTATTTCCATTTATCACTGTAATAAACATTACTACAGTGAATCTCATTATCTATCATTGAGCCTCATTGCAAACATTTCTCAGGGATAGATTTCTGGAAGTAGCATTGATGGGTCAAAGTAAACGTGCAGTTTAAATTCTGATTTCCAATCACTCTACCTTTTTACATCCCATTTCCTGCACATTCTTGCCAACACCAGATATTAAATTTTGCAAACGTAATACACTTATTTTCAGTTGTGTAAGATTTTTTTTTTTAAAACAAAGCAGCATATGGAGTTACTTTTAAAGTGGTAGAAAAAAAGTAGTTCATGAAGGTGAAGAGCACACTGTGATGTATCATTACAAAAGTTTATCCCTTGTGAGCAAAATGTGCAGAAACTTGGGTGAGGAGGGGCTGTTGCAGACTCTTTCCTGGGCTTAGTATGGTTCAGAGAAGCTGTGGGGTGGGCCCCACACAGGCACCCAGGCTGGCCTTTATTTGCAGTTGGCAGTCTGTTTCTGTGGCACCTGAAAGAAGAGAGTATTTGGATTGTGAAAAACAACCAGCTGAAAGAGCAGTTTTCCTACCCTCCCACACCCAAGGAGTCTCACGTAAACGGCTGTTTCTTGGACTAGCCCAACTCATTTACCGACGAGTAATAACAGAAGGATTGATGGGAAAATAAGTTTAAAAAGTAGGAAAAAAGCAACAAAATATACTAGTTGGTTCACTGAGAACACTCACCAGAAAAACATTTACAGGGGACAGATGAAATTTATAACAGAATATTTGACTGTGAATAGAAATTACTTAACAAAATAGCCACCACTTTTATGAAACATAACACAAGGATGAAATAACAAAGACTCCCAAGAATAAATGAGAAAACATAAAGAGATGACACATGAGTGGACAGAATTCAGTAAAGACCTAGAAGAAACCATCACAGAATGAAGTACAGTTAAAACAAAACAGTGTAGGCATAGAGGATGGAAATGAAAAAAGTAAACAAAAATTTTAAAAGAAACAAAACGAAAACCATACAGAACACGCTGTGATACAAGTAAGATCAAACATATACATGTCAACGTCTCTGAAATCAATATATAACTTTAAATTGACTGCATGTTAATATCCTATCATTAAATAATGTATTTTTAAGTTGTTCACAAAATATTGGTGTATTGTATGGTGTTGGCAACTTAGATTCAATGAAGTACTGAAATAGAGTGGTGTTGTGTTGAGATGGTAGTGGGTAGAGTGAAGTTGCTGAGTTGCATTGTACATGTATATTTTTAGTTTTATAAGAAACCTCCAGGGCTTCCCTGGTGGCGCAGTGGTTGGGAGTCTGCCTGCCAATGCAGGGGACATGGGTTTGTGCCCCGGTCTGGGAGGATCCCACATGCCGCGGAGCGACTAAGCCCGTGCGCTGCAGCTGCTGAGCCTGCGCTCTGGAGCCCGCGAGCCACAACTACTGAAGCCCCCGCGCCTAGAGCCGGTGCTCTGCAGCAAGAGAAGCCACCGCAATGGGAAGCCTGCACACTGCAGCGAAGAGTGGCCCCCACTCGCCACAGCTAGAGAGGGCCCGTGTGCAGCAACAAACACCCAACACAACCAAAAATAAAAATAACTAAATACATAAATGAATAAAAATAAATTTATAAAAAAAAAAAAAAAAAGAAACCTCCAAACTGTTTTTCCAGGGTAACTGGACCATTTAAAATTCATACCTGCAACATAGGAGATCCTTTTATTATACAACCCTGCTAAACTCATTTATTAGTGTTAGAAGGTTTTTTGTAGAAATAGTTGCTCCACATTCTTTCCTGCACTTGGTATCATAGGGTATTATATTTTCACCATTCTGATATGTGTGTGATCGTATATCATCAAAGCTTTCTTTGCATGTCTCTTAATGGCTAATAGTGTTGAACATTTTCTTGTGTGCTTATTAGCCATCTGAATATTTTCTTTAGCAGATTGTTCATTATTCATGTGTTGTGCCCATTTTTAATGGGATTATTTGTTTTCTTAGTGTTGAGTTTACAGACTTCTTTATATTTTCTAAATATAACTCCTTTATTAAATATGTGTTTTGTTTTCATTTTTTTAACCATCTTAAGTGTATATTTCAGCGGTATTAAGCATATTCCCAGTGCTGTGCAACCAATCTCCAGATATTTTTCATCTTGCAAAACTGCAGCGGTATACCTGTTTTACAGCAACTCCCCATTGTCTCTCATTTCAGCCCCTGGAAACCACCATTCTGCTTTCTTTTTCAGTGAATTTGACTACTCTGGGTAGCGCATATAAATGGAGTCCTACAGTACGGTCACCCCTCGGTACCCTCTCGGGGCATTGGTTCCATGACGTGCGCCCCTGCATATATCAAAATCCATGGAAGTTCAAGTCCCTTATATAAAATGGCATAGTATTTTCATGTAACCTACGCATCTCCAGATTACTTACAATACCTAATACAACGTAAATGCTGTGTAAATAGTAGCTAGCATGCACCAAGTTCAAGTTTTGCTTTTTGGAACTTTCTGGAATTTTTTGTCCCTAAATATTTTCCATTCACTGCTGGTTGAATCTGCAGATGTGGAGCCTGCGGGTATAGAGGGCCGACTGTATTTTTGTGATCGGCTTATTTTACTTAGCATAATATTCTCAGATATATGCAGTATGTGCTTTGCAGATATATTTTTCAGTCTCTGCCTTGTCTTTTCAATCTCTCAAAATGGTCTTTAGCAAAGCAAAAGTTTTTAATTTTGACGAAGCCCTATTTATCAGTTTTTTGTGCTTTTGGTATCATACCTAAGAACTCCAGTCATAAAAGTTTTATAGTTTTACATTTTTACATTTAGATTTATGATCCTTGTTTAGTTCATTTTTGTATATGGTGTGAGGTTTTGGTCAATATTGAATTTTTTGCCTATATAAGTCCTGTTGCTTGGGGCCTTGAACTTGAGGGGTATTGTCTTGTGTTGCTTTTGATATTCTAAATTTTCAGCAGTAGTATGTAAATTTTCAGCAGCAGTAATATAAATCAGTAAAGCTTTACAGCTGTCAAATGAAATATTTTACTTAAAAAAAATGAGAAGAATTTGTAATGACATCGATGACTTCTTATAAAACTGAAAAAAGTAGAATATACATTTTTGAAGACTGTATTTGTAGTTACTTTAGATGTCTGGAGTATTTCTGGTAAAACATAGTGGAATGTTGTGGTGACCCTGGGTAGAGGGCTGGGTGTTGGAAGTGGAGGGGAGTTATTCTCAATTTGTATTCTTTTCGATCTTTTCCATGTGCATGAGTTTCCTGTTTTATAAGAAGTAGGTTTACAAATGACATATGAAGTGTGAGTATAGTTGTTACTAAAAAAAAAAAAAAAACCTCCTAAGGCAACATATGCAGTAATGAATTCTTGGAGGGAAAAATACACTAATGTAATGAAAATTGGTTGTCTTTCAGTGATGTGACTTTGATTTCTTTAAAATGTTCTTTTTTTTCTAAGTTAATTTTATTACTGCCTATAAAAACGATGGGGATGGTTCTGAAACTTGAATTCCCTTTAAAAGTTACCTTAAAGTTCAACTTTTAAAATCAAGGAATAGAGTTTTAGTTGTGCTGTGTGTTGTACAAAAAGAATTGGACAAATATTCACCTTCTGAGATGATGCAGGTTAAGGCAATTTTTTGTGTTTGCTACATCATCTTTGCTTTCGTGTTTCAGTGCCAAACCCAAGTCAGAGATCCACGTATCGATGGCCACTCCAGTCACTGTGTCTATGGAGACCATGTCCAATCAAAATAACGATCAGCCCACCGTTGCAGTCCCACCCACCGCTCAGCAGCCTCCACCAGCCATTCCAACTATGATTGCAGCAGCTAGCCCCCCGTCACAACCAGCGGTTGCCCTTCCAACCATTCCTGGAGCAGTTCCCGTCACTCCACCCATCACCACCATTGCCACTGCCCCTCCACCGCCAGTGGCTGTGGGCAGCAGTCTCTCCTCTGTTTTGGGCCCTCCTGTACCTGAGATAAAAGTTAAAGAAGAAGTGGAACCAGTGGACATCATGAGGCCAGTTTCTGGTAAGTTCATTCACAGTATACTCTTTGCTGGCAGTTGCTTCTTCCCCTTTTCCTAACTCTCCTCAGAGTCCAAACTCTTGTGTGACCCTCAGCCAGGAAGCCTGACACCTTGATGCCCATTTGAAATTTGTATTTCATTAGTTTTTAATAAATAGAAGAAAGCATTACGCTCCTTTTGAAAACTAAAACCATATTGCTGCCCTTTTGTAGTTAATTTTCTAACCAAAATCATGAAAAAGATTATTATTTCCCCAAGAATATCTTTAAACATAGCTTCTTGTATTCATTAAGAAAATATTGCCATGTAAAAGGGGTTCACAATACAATCGTAGCTAAGTGCTGATTAGTTTACAGTGTATTCCCTGCCAGTTTTTGTTGCCTTGTGTATGCAATAAAGTAAGATTTGTGTTGTAGAAAGTAGTCTCTTAATAAATTTATTTGTGATTAGTAAAATCTCAAAACTACCATTACCCCCTCCCTCTTCTCAACTCTAAACTTCTAGTTTGTAAAAGGCAGGTCACTATAAAAGTTTTCTTTTTGTTTGTTTGGTTTTCTGTTATTTTAATAACTTATGTGGAATCTTATTTTTCCTGACTACAAAAGTAACATTCAGTGTATGAAATTTATAAAATACAGACAAAGCCAAAGTGGAAAACAAGTCAGTTTGTCCCATAGTTACCCAGTATTACCCTCTTACCATTTCGGCATGAAGGCCCCCATCTCCCATGCCATCTGTTCAGTTATGAGGTGTGGTCATGCTATGTCTACAGTTTTTAAACCTGCTGTGTATTTATTTGCTTATTTATTTTCATTTTATTATGCCAGGAAATATCCTTCTATGGCACCCATATTTAGCCTCAGCACTTCAGTTGAAAGGTACTGTGGATAACCCTGGAGGGGAAAGGAAATGGTCTCACTTTTGCTGTTCATCTGCTCTTTCAACGTTCTGGATACTTCCTCTTAACCTCTCGGTACTAGGAAGTTGGCAGTAGTCCTTCCTCAAACTGTAAGGCTCTGCACCGGCCTTTGTCCTGTAGGGCTCGTCACCAGGCATTGATGATACAACCTTGTACAAAACAAGCACAACTCCATCCTGTTGGAGCTTACCTTCTAGCAAGGGCGACAGATGATAAAATGAAGTAGAGACAAAATATAAGGGAAAGTTAGGGCTGGAGCTGTGATTTTTAAGAACGTTTTAAAGGGAAGGCCTTACTGAGGAAATGATATTTGAGCAGAGACATTAAAGAGATGAAATGCTGGCCATGAGGATATCTGGAAAAAGATCATTTCAGACCAAGAGAGCAGTAAACGTAAAAGCCTGGTGTGCTCAAAGAATAGCAGAGGCAACAGTAGATGGAGCTCAGTAAGTGAGGGGAGCGGGATAGACAAGTTCAGAGAAACAGGGTCAAGACTGTGAGAGCCTGTGGGCCACTGTAAGGCCTTCGGCTTTGCTGAGGGAGGTGGGAGCTATTAGAGGGTTCCGAGCAGAAGAGAGACTTGAGCTCACTTCCATTTTTAACAGACCACTCTGGCTGCTCTGTGGGAAAAAGACTGGGAACAAGGGTGGAATTAGGGAGGTGTGTTTAGAGGCTGCTGCGTTAATTGCAGGGACCAGTGAAGGTTTCAGCCAGGGTAGTAGCAGTACCAGTAGTATGAAGTGGTGAGAGTCTAGATATATTATTGAAGTAGAACTGAGAGGATTTCTTTATTAAGATGGAATGTTGTGTGTGAGGAAGGGCATCAGAGGCAGCTATAAAGTTTTTGGTCTTAGTGTATGGAAGCATAGCGTTGCTGGCAGCTGAGGTAGGGGAGGGTGCAGGGGGGCTCCATTGTGTAGGGAGAGATGAGGAGTTAGTTTTTAATCTTATCCATTAAGTTAGATCTTAATGGATAAGATCATCTGAGGAATGAGCGCCGATAAAAAAACGGAAGCAGTTGTGAACTGAGCCGTGGGGCACTGCAGCATCTTGAGGAGGGAGAGGAGGCCGAAGCTAGCAAAGGAGACTAAGTGGAGGGGCCAGAGTGATCGGGACAAAGCATGGAGCATGAGGTCCTAGAAAGCCAGGACAAGGGTCACGACTGATGAGAGATCAAGTAAGGTAAGCACTGAGCAGGACCGTTGGATTTAGCAATACGAAGGTCATGCAGATCTTGAGAAGAGCAGTTTCCACGTCATGATATTGGCCACAGCATGATGGGGAGTGGGTTCAAGAGAAAGCTGGGAAATAACTATTAGAGACAGTGAGTATAAACAGCACTTGAGGAGTTTGTTATAAAGCGCTAGAAAAAAGAAGGGCAATATCTGAAGGGAAGTGATGCCAGGGAGAAGTTACTTTTAAGACAGGACAAATGAGTTTTGTATGTTAATGGGAGTGATCCAATAGAGGGGAAAGAAGTGATGATGCAGGAAAAAGAGATGACTTCCTGGAGCGATGTCTGAGGAGGTGAGAGTGGGTGGGACCTATTGTGTATGTGAAGGAATCTGTGTCTGCTGAAATCACAGAGAGAAAGGAAGTGCCTGGTCACAATGCATGTAAGTGGGTATAGCTGGTGGGAATTTATGGACATTTCCTTCTGATTATTTCTGTGTTTTCCAGTAAGATAGAAAGCAGGGTCATAGCTGAGGGTCAGGGTGGTATAGGAGGTGTTGAGGGTGAATGGACTTGGCAGATGCGGGAGGATCGTCCAGCAGCAAGGGCCTGCTCGAGGCCAGCGAGCGTGCTAACAGGACACCTGTGCCCGTTGCTGTGTGTTTTTCTCTGGCTACAGTCAGCTGCACAGGTGCAAACTGGTTGGAGAGTTGGATTTAGCCTGTTGTGCTTTTTTCTCAGTGAGTACAATGAAGCAAAAGAAAGGACAATAAATGAATAAAGTGAATAAAATTGATGGGAGAATTAAAACCCAGTGATATGAGAGAGTGGACATTTGAGGGATGAGTGACAGCAAATAAGTGGTATGATTAATGGATAATAGTTCCTAATGGGGTCTAGGAATTGTTGGAGGTAAGTTACTAAGAGAAGTGACCTAGAAAGATAGTTGAGCTCTCTTTGGGCTGGAAAGTCAGGTGCTAGAAATTGAGATGTGATGACAGAGTGAAGGGTATGACTGTTGGGAGTGGGTGGCTGAGGAAGGGTGGAGGGAAAGGATAGGCCAAGGATACATGGTGTAGAAGAGTTGAGGAGAACTTTCTCATGCTTTGCGAGTCCCCAGGTACATGATCCATACAAGCCCAAACAAATGATGTTAACGTTGTACTAAGCATGCTGCTTATCTGGGGGCAGTGGGCTGTGGTAGTCGAGTAGTCCAGGCTCCGAAGCCAGACTGCCTCTGTCAGCTCCCAGCTGTCCCACTTCCTACTTGTGTGATTTGTGCCACGTTTTCTCATCTTTAAATTGGGGCATAATATAATGCCTACTTACTCAGATTACTTCTAAGATTATATGAGTTAATGGGTTATCTCCTAGAAATCAACGCTCAAAGGCTTGAAAAACAGTGGCTTGAACATGTAAGGTTTTATTGTCTCCCTTGAAGCGAATCCTGAGGCAGACAGCCCAGGCATGGTATGTGGACTCCATAAAATCATCAGGGGGGCTTCCCTGGTGGCGCAATGGTTGAGAATCTGCCTGCTAGTGCAGGGGACACGGGTTCGAGCCCTGGTCTGGGAAGATCCCACATGCCACGGAGCAGCTGGGCCCGTGAGCCACAACTACTGAGCCTGCGCGTCTGGAGCCTGTGCCCCGCAACGGGAGGGGCCGCGATAGCGAAAGGCCCGCGCACCGCGATGAAGAGCGGTCCCCGCACCGCGATGAAGAGTGGCCCCCACTTGCCGTAACTAGAGAAAGCCCTCGCACGAACCGAAGACCCAACACAGCCAAAAATAAATAAATAAATAAAGTAGCTATTAAAAAAAAAAAAAATCATTAGGGATCCAGGCTCCTATCACCCCTAGCATTTGACCCTCATGCTCTTGATTCAAGATAGCTGCCGGAACTCCAGCTATCCCATCTGAGTTCCGGGGTCACAGGAAGAAGACGAGTGGGTCATGCCTTCTTTCTTTTAAGGAAACTTCTTAAAAGTGCTACAGAGCACTTGTATTTTCATTTCAAAAGGCCACAATGAACTGTAAGGGAGACTAGTAAATATGGTCTTCCAGCCAAGTGACAGTGAGCCCATTTCAAAGTGAGGGGTGCTCGTGCTAAGGGAGGTGAAGATGTGCGGTATTAGAAAGCAGTTGGCAGCCTCTGCCACAGTTGGAGTGCTTAGCATGGTGCTGGGCATGTCGGAAGACTCCATAAATGTTAGCTCTCTTTCCTGTCTTCCTCATCTTTCTCACTGATGGAAATCAAGTGACACTTCCCACTGTGTTTGGGCTCTCATGCATGTGTGCACCCTTTTTCCTATGACAGCAGTTCCCCCCCTGGCTACCAACAGTGTGTCTCCGTCTCTTGCACTGCTGGCTAACAACCTGTCCATGCCTACAAGTGACCTACCACCCGGTGCTTCGCCAAGGAAAAAGCCTCGGAAGCAGCAGCACGTGATTTCAACAGAAGAAGGGGATATGATGGAGACAAACAGCACTGATGATGAGAAGTCCACTGCCAAGAGTCTTCTGGTGAAGGCAGAGAAGCGCAAGTCTCCTCCCAAGGAGTATATCGGTAATGCTCACTTGAGCTAAATTTTGTCACGAGAAGCTTCCCACTTAAGTCAGGGGTCCATCCCTGAGGCTGTTTACATAGCCAGATTTCACTTACGGCTCACCTGCAGGAATTGTACCAGGAAGATTTTTGCAAACAGATAGTAAGCTATTTAATGTCTTCTTTTTCTTCTCTTTTGAATAGATGAAGAAGGTGTGAGGTATGTCCCAGTGCGTCCAAGACCTCCCATTACTTTGCTCCGTCACTATCGGAACCCCTGGAAAGCTGCATACCACCACTTTCAGCGGTACAGTGACGTCCGGGTCAAAGGTCAGTTTCCCCAGAAATGTTCGGTGTTAACACTTGCAATGGGTCTTTCACTCAGCTATATTGAAATCACAGTAGAATAGAAAAACAGAATCACAGTTTCCCAGTTTCAAAAAGAACCATAAGTTTTTGTTATAAAATCTCAAGACTTTATTGTTTAACTTAGACAGACTATACGGTTGAGCATAAAATTTGGAAAATTATCCTTTGCTTCAGAAAGCTATGTGTACTTTACTGGAAACACAGTCTAATGAATAAATGACAACATGTGTTGCCACTCCCCAGGTGGTCACAGATGACCTCTTCAGCCCTCAAAGTAGTTGAGGAAGAGCTATACTAGACTGTTATTGGACATGGTCCACAGTAGTTCCAGGATGCTCAGATATACATGTGTGATAAGCCCCAGGAAGTGTATTTTCCAAAAGACCTTTTGTTCAACATATGTGAAGCTCTTGGAATGGTCCAGCGCAAGCACTCAGTGAATGTTTTTGTGGTTTTGAACTTGAGAATAACATTCTCATAAACCCACTTATAATAAAAATGTCTGATAGTACTTTGCAAATATCTGCAAATATTTCTATGGATAGACTTTGTGTCATTAATCTCAAGTATAATCATTGCACAGAGAAGTGTAAGTTTTCAGGGAATTGGCCATATTTCCCATTCCCTCAAATAAACTTTACTTGGAAGCTTCCTTGAAGCCTCAAGATGAGTCTGAGTTGGATGGTACTGACTAATGCCTATCAGCAGGAGTGAAGGTCCTGACAGTTCACTATCTGAATGGAAGTACAGAGGTGTATGCACTGCCCAGTTTTTCTTCCTCACAAGTACACCCTGAGGATTGAAAAGAGGGTGAGATTTCGAAAGAGAAATCAGAGAATGTTGGCCTTTGGTGGAAGCAGGATATGAGCCACCAAACATTTCTTCACACCACAGGAATTCCATATCGTAGCAGGAAAATATTTACAGTTTTCCCTGGTAACATTTTAAGCCATAAAAGATTTTTATTGCTTATTGGAACTCACTCTTCAAAAGCTATCTCAAGAAAGATTATTTGACAGCTGAAAATACTGATGATTCCTAAATCTTCTGTTTGGATATGTACATATTAATCACCTTGTGCCAAGTCTCTTGACTATTAAACTTTAATTGAACTGTTTTGCCTAAGCTTTAAAGTCATATTCATACAAAGAAATAAAGATGGAGTACTAAAAACAGGTAATTCACAGGGAGGAAAGAAAAGAGAAATAGGGGCATAAGAAGCACAGAAAACAAATAATAACATGGCAGGCTTAGCCTTACATATCAGTAATTACCTTAAATGTAAATAGTCTGAAAGTACCAATTAAAACACAGATGGGCAGAGAGGATAAAAAAGAAAAGATCCAACTATATTATGTCTGTAAGAAACTTCAGATACAGTGAGTCAGTAGAGTGACAGTAAAAGGGTGGAAAAATATGTACAATGCAAAAACTAATCAAAAAACAAGAGTAGTTATAGTAATATCAAATAAAAGTAAACTTCAGAGGAAAGGAAATTACTAGAAATGAAAAAAGGCATTACATACTGATTAAAAATATATAGGCAACAAAAATCGAGAGCTTCAGAATATATGAAGCAAAAACAGCTGAAAGGAGTAGTAGGCAAATGTGCAGTCATAGTTAGAACTTCAACACCCTCTTCTCAGTAGTTGATAGAAGTACTTGACAAAATCAGCAAGGATATACAAGAAGTGAACACCACGAACCAACATCTAATAGACATTATAGGACACTCGAACTGCGGCAGAATACATATTCTCTCAAGTGTACACAGAACATATAAAGACAGACTATATTTAGGATCATAAACCTCAACGAATTAGGGAGAATTGAAGTCATACAGAAAAATATAAAGTATCTTCATTGACCATAATGGAATCAAACTAGAAACCAGTGACAGATAAAACCTCCAAGCCATGGATTAAGCAAAACACTTCTAAATAATGGGTCAAAGAGGAAGTCTAAAGGGAAGTTTCTAAAAATACTTAAAACTGAATGAAAATAAAAACAACATACCAAAATATGTGGAAGGCAACTAAAGCAGTGCCAACAGGAAAATCTATAGCACTAAATGTTTATATCAAAACAGAGGAGGAACTATCTCAATCTCAGTTTCTACATCAAAAAACGAGAAAAAGAAGAACAACATAAACTCAAAGCAGGTACAAGGAAGAAAATAGTGAAGATAGCAGAAATCAGTGAAATTGAAAACAGAAAATAAAATGAAAAAGCTAATTCTTTAAAAGAAAAATCAATAAAATAAATCTCTAGCAAGACTGAAGAAGGTAGAAGAGAGAGAACGTAAATCATGAATATGAAGAAGGAAATAGGAGAGACAGCACTGCAAACATCTGCAGACAACAACCGTACGCTTACTGCATATGCAAGCATGGCAACAAACAGTGCTTGACACGTGATATTCTGTGTCAGAGATTAGCTCAAGATGGCAGAGTAGAAGGATGTGAGCTCAACCCTTCTTAAAAAAACACCAAAACCACAACTAACTGCTGAACAACCATCAACAAAAAAAAAAAAGCACTAGAACCTACCGAAAAAGGTAGCCTACATCCAAAGACGAAGAAGCCACAGTGAGATGGTAGGAGGGGCGCAATCGCTGTAAAACCAAATCCCATACCCGCCAGGTGGGCAAGTCACAAACTGGAAAACAGTTATACCACAGATGTTCTCCCACAGGAGTGAAAGTTCTGAGCCCCACATCAGGCTTCCCAGCCTGGCAGTCTGACAACAGAAGGAGGAGCCCCCAGAGAATCTGGCTTTGAAAGCCAGCAGGGTTTGATTGCAGAAATTCCACAGGACTGGGAGAAACAGAAACTCCAATCTTGGAGGGTGCACACAAGGTCCCATGCACACCAGGACCCAGGGGTAAAAAGCAGTTGACCCCATAAGAGACGGGCAGACCTACCTGCTAGTATTGGAGGGTCTCCTGCAGAGGTGGGGGATGGCCATGGCTCACTACAGGGACAATAACACCAGCAGCAGCAGTTCTGGGGAGTACTCATTGGCGTGAGCCCTCCCAGAGGCCACCATTAGCCCTACCCAACAGCCTGTAGGCTCCATGCTGGAACACCTCAGGCCAAATGACCAACAGGGCAGAACACAGCCCCACCCCTCAGCAGACAGGCAGCTTGAAGTCTTCCTGAGCATGGCCCTACCCACCAGAGGAACAAGACCCAGCTCCACCCACCACTGGGCAGGAACCAGTCCCTCACATCAGGAAGCCTGCACAAGCCTAATCTAGCCTCATCCACCAGAGGGCAGACAGCAGAAGCAAGAACTACAATCCTGCAGCCTGCGGAATTGAAACCACAATTACAGAAAGTTAGACAAAATGAAACAGCAGAGGAATATGTCACAGATGAAAGAACAAGGTAAAAACCCCAGAAGAACAACTTAGTGAAGTAGAGATAGGCAACCTACCAGAAAAAGAATTCAAAATAATGATAGCGAAGGTGATCCAAGACCTCGGAAAAAGAATGGAGGCAGAGATCGAGAAGATGCAAGAAATGTTTAACAAAGACCCAGGAGAACTAAAGAACAAACAGAGATGAACAACACAATAACTAAAATGAAAATTACACTAGAAGGAATCGATAGCACGATAACTGAGGCAGAAAAATGGATAAGTGACCTAGAAGACAAAATGGTATAAATCACTGCCACGGAACAGAATAAAGAAAAAAGAAAGAGAAGAAATGAAGACAGTCTGAGAGACCTCTAGGACAACATTAAATGCACCAACATTTGCATTATAGGGGTCCCAGAAGGAGGAGAGAGAAAGAACCTGAGAAAATATGTGAAGAGATAATAGCTGAAAACTTCTCTAACATGGGAAAGGAAACAGTCAACCAAGTCCAGGAAGCGCAGAGTGTCCCAGGCAGAATAAACCCAAGGAGGAACACGCTGAGACATAGTAATCAAATTGACAAAAATTAAAGACAAAGAAAAAATATTAAAAGCAACAACAGAAAAGCAACAAATAATATACAAAGGAACTCCCATGAAGTTATCAGCTGATTTCTTAGCAGAAACTTTGCAGGCCAGAAGGGAGTGGTGAGATATATTTATAGTGAGGAAAGGGAAGAACCTACAACCAAGATTACTCTACCCAGCAAGGCTGTCATTCAAATTCGACAGAGAAATCAAAAGCTTTACAGACAAGCAGAAGCTAAGAAAATTCAGCACCACCAGACCAGCTTTGCAACAAGTTCTAAACGAACTTCTCTAAGTGAAAAAGAAGAGACCAAAACTACTATAGAAACAAGAAAATTACAATTGGAAAAGCTCACCATTAAAGGCAAACATGCAGTAAAGGTAGGAAATCATCTGCACACAATATGATATCAAAACCAGCAAAATTGTGAGAAGAGGAGAGCACAAATGCAGGATGTTGGAAATGCATTTGAAATTAAAAGACCAGCAACTTAAAACAATCTTATTTATATATAGACTGCTATATCAAAACCTCATGGTAACCGCAAACTGCAAATCTACAATAGATACACAAAAAAGGAATCCAAACACAACATCAAATCACAAGGGAAGAGAACAAAGAGGAAGGGAAGAAAAACCACCTGCAATAACAAATCCAAAACAGTTAACAAAATGGCAGTAAGAACACACATATCGATAATTACCTTAAATGTAAACAGATTAAATACTCTAACCAAAAGACATAGACTGGCTGAATGGATACAAAAACAAGACCTGTATATATGCTGTCTACAAGAGACCCACTTCAGATCTAGAGACACATACAGAATTAAAGTGAAGAGATGGGAAAAGGTATTCCATGCAAATGGAGATCAGAAGAAAGCTGGAGTAGCAATACTCATGACAGACAAAATAGACTTTAAAATAAAGACTATTACAAGAGACAAAGAAGGACACTACATAATGATCAAGGGATCAATCTAAGAAGATATAATAGTTGTAAATAGATATTCACTCAACATAGGAGCACCTCAATATATAAGGCGAATATTAACAGCTGTAAACGGAGAAATTGACAGTAACATAGGACTTTAACACCCTGATTTCAAAAATGAACAGATCATCCAGACAGAAAATCAGTAAGAAAACACAGTCCTTAAATGACACGTTAGACCAGATGGACTTAATTGATATTTTTAGAGCATTCCATACAAAAGCAGCAGAATACATATTCTTCTCAAGTGCACATGGAACATTCTCCAGGATAGATTACATCTTGCGTCACAAATCAATCCTCAGTAAATTTAAGAAACTGAAATCATATCAAGCATCTTTTCCAACTACAACGCTATGAGATTAGAAATCAACTACAAGAAAAAACTGCAAAACCCACAAGCACATGGAGGCTAAACAATATGCTACTAAACAACCAATGGGTCACTGGAGAAATCAAAGAGGCAATCAGAAAATACCTAGAGACAAATGTAAACGAAAACACAATGATCCAAAACCTACGGGATGCAGCAAAAGAAGTTGTAAGAGGGAAGTTTATAGCAATACAATCTTAGCTCAGGAAACAAGAAAAATCTCAAATAAACAATCTAACCTTACACCTAAAGCAACTAGAGAAAGAAGAACAAACAAACCCAAAGTTAGAAGAATTCATAAAGATCAGAGCAGAAATAAATGAAATAGAGATGAAGAAAACAATAGCGAAGATGAATGAAACTAAAAGCTGGTTCTTTGAAAAGATAAACAAAATTGATAAACCTTTAGCCAGACTCATCAAGAAAAAAAAGGAGAGGGCTCAAATCAGTAAGATTAGAAATGATAAAGAAGTTACAACTGACACCACAGAAATACAAAGGATCATAGGAGACTACTACATGCAAGTATATGCCAATAAAGTGGACAACCTGGAAGAAAGACAAATCCTTAGAAAGGTACAATCTTCCAAGACTGAACCAGGAAAAAATAGAAAATATGAACAGACCGATCACAAGTACTGAAATTGAAACTGTGATTTAAAAACTCCCAACAACAAAAGTCCAGGACCAGATGGCTTCACAGTTGAATTCTATCAAACATTTAGAGAAGAACTAACACCTATCCTTCTGAAACTGTTTCAAAAAATTGCAGAGTAAGGAATACTCCCAAACTCATTCTATGAGGCCACCATCACCCTGATACCAAAACTAGACAAAGATACCACAAAAAAAGAAAGTTACAGGCCAATATCACTGATGAACATAGACGCAAAAATCCTCAACAAAATACTAGCAAACCGAATCCAGTAACACATTAAAAAGGGTCATACACCATGATCAAGTGGGATTTATCCCCGGGATGCAAGGATTTTTCAATATCTGCAAATCAATCCATGTGATACACCATATTAACAAATAATTGAAGAATAAAACTTATATGATCATCTCAATAGGTGCAGAAAAGGATTTTGACAAAATTCAACACCCATTTATGATAAAAACTCTCCAGAAAGTGGGCATAGAGGGAACATACCTCAACATACTAAAGACCATATATGACAAACCTACAGCTAACATCATACTGAATGGTGAAAAGCTGAAAGCATTTCCTGTAAGGTCAGGAGCAAGACAAGGATGTCCACTCTTGCTACTTTTATTCAACATAGTTTTGGAAGTCCTAACCACAGCAATCAGAGAAGGAAAAAAAAAAGTCATCCAAATTGGAAAAGAAGAAGTAAAACTCACTTTTTGCAGATGACATGTTATTATACATAGAAAATCCTAAAGATGCTACCAGAAAACTACTAGAGCTCATCAGTGAATTGAGTAAAGTTACAGCATACAAAATTAATACACAGAAATCTGTTGCATTTCTATACACTAACAACAAAAGATCAGAAAGAGAAATTAAAGAAACAATCCCATTTACCATCACATCATAAAGAATAAAATACCTAGGAATAAACCTACCTAAGGATGCAAAAGACCTGTACTCCAAAAACTCTAAGATGCTGATGAAAGAAATCAAAGATGACCCAACCACATGGAAAGATATACTGTGTTCTTAGATTGGAAGAATCAGTATTCTCAAAATGACTATACCACCCAAGGCAATCTACAGTCTTATAATTTGTATGGAGACACAAAAGACCCCGAATTGGCCAAAGCAATCTTGAGAAAGAAAAATGGAGCTGGAGGGATCAGGCTCCCTGACTTCAGACTATACTACAAAGCTATAGTCATTACTACAGTATGTTACTGGCACAAAAACAGAAATACACATCAATGGAACAGGATAGAAAGCCCAGAAATAAACCCATGCACCTGTGGTCAATTAATCTATGACAAAGGAGGCAGTGGAGGAGAGACAGTACAATACAGTGGAAGAGAGACAGTCTCCAATAAATGGTGCTGGAAAACTGGACAACTACATGTCAGAAAATGAAGTTAGAACATTCTTTAACACCATACACAAAAATAAACTCAAAATGGATTAAAGACCTAAATGTAAGAACAGACATTATAAAACTCTTAGAGGAAAACATAGGCAGAACACTCTCTGACATAAATTGCAGTAGTATCTTTTTTGATCCGTCTCCCAGAGTAATGGAAATAAAAACAAAAATAAACAAATGGGACCTGATTAAACTCAAAAGCTTTGCACAGCAAAGGAAACCATAAACAAAACAAGAAGACAACCCACAGAATGGGAGAAAATATTTGCAAATGATGCAGCTCACAAGGAATTAGTCTCCAAAATTTACCAACAGCTCATGCAGCTCAGTGTCATCAAAACAAACAACCCAATCAAAAAATGGGCAGAAGACCTAAATAGACATTTCTCCAAAGAAGACATACAGATGGTCAAGAGGCACATGAAAAGATGTTCAACCTCACTAATTATTAGAGAAATGAAAATCAAAACTACAATGAGGGCTTCCCTGGTGGCGCAGTGGTTAAGAATCCGCCTGCCAATGCAGGGGACACGGGTTCAAGCCCTGGTCCAGGAAGATCCCACATGCCACAGAGCAACTAGGCCCGTGCGCCACAACTACTGAGCCTGCGCTCTAGAGCCCGTGAGCCACAACTACTGAGCCCGTGCACCTAGAGCCCGTGCTCCGCAACAAGAGAAGCCACTGCAATGAGCAGCGCCCCGCAACGAAGAGTAGCCCCCGCTTGCCCCAACTAGAGAAAGCCCGTGCACAGCAATGAAGACCCAGTGCAGCCAAAAATAAATAATAAAATAAAAAAAAATTTAAAAAAACAAAAAACAAAAAACTACAATGAGATACCACCTCACACCAGTCAGAATGGCCATTGTCAAAAAATATACAAACAATAAATGCTGGAAAGGGTGTGGAGAAAAGGGAATCCTCCTACACTATTAGTGGGAATGTAAATTAGTACAGCCACTATGGAGAACAGCATGGAGGTTCCTTAAAAAACTGAAAATAGAGGTACCATATGATCCAGCAGTCCCACTCCTGGGCATATATTGGAGAAAAACATGGTTCGAAAGGATACATGCACCCCAATGTTCATTGTAGCAGTATTTACAATAGCCAAGACATGGAAGTAACCATAGTGCCCATCAACAGAGGAATGGATTAAGAAGGTGTGGTACATATATACAATAGAACATTACCCAGCCATTACGAAGAATGAAATAATGCCATTTGCAGCAACATGGATGGAGATTATCGTACTAAGCAAAGTACATCATACAGAAAAAGACAAATATCATATGATATCGCTTATATGTGGGGGGAAAAAAACATACAAATGAACTTCTTTACAAAACAGAAACAGACTCACAGACTTAGAGAACGAACTTATTGTTACCAGGAGGGAAGAGTGGGGGGGAGGGACAGATTGGGAGTTTGGAATTGACATGTACACACTGCTGTATTTAGAATAGATAACCGACAAGTACCTACTGTATAGCACAGGCAAGTCTGCTCAGTATTCTGTAATAACCTAAATGGGAAAAGAATTTGAAAAAGAATAGATACATGTATATGTATAACTGAATCACTTTCCTGTGCTCCTGAAACCAACACAACATTGTTAGTCAACTGTACTCCAATATGAAATAAAAATTTTTTAAAAAGAAGGAAACAGGATATTACTAAGACTGTGCAGCCATTAAAAGCATAAGGAAATACTACAAACAACTTTATGCTCATAAAGTCAACTGCTTAGATGAAGTAGACCAATTCCTTAAAAGCTACATACTACCAAAACTCAATCAGAAACAGGCAATCTGAATTGTCTTATAACCATTAAATAAGTTGAATCCATAATTTAAAAGCTTCCAAACAGGAATCTGTAGGCTCAGATACTTTTACTGGGAAATTCTACCAAATGTTTAAAGAAGAATCAACACCAGTTTCCCACAATCTCTTTCAAATATAGGAGGGAACACTTCATTTTATGAAGCCAGTATTTTCCTGATACAAAAACAAGACAGAGAGAGTACAACTATAGAAAACTACATATCAATATTCCTTAATTAATGTAGATATAAAAATCCTTAACAAAATGTTAGCAAATTGAATCCAGCAATATCTAAGTAGAATTTTACACCTTGATCAAGTAGGATTTGTTACAGCTATGCAAGGTTAGTTCAGCATTTGAAAATCCGTGTAGTTCACTGTTTTGTAATTCACTGTTTTTAACAGGCTATATTAATTTCCTAGGGCTGCCATAACAAAGTACTACAAGGTGGATGGCCTAAAATAACAAATATATTCTCTCATAGTTCTGGAGGCCAGAAGTCCAAAATCAAGGTATATGCCGGATCATGCCCTCTCTGAAGGCTGTAGAAGAGAATCCTTCCTTGCCTCTTTTTACCTTCTGGTGGTTGCCAGAAACCCTAGTTATTCTTCGGCCTGCTACTGCATTACTCCGATTTCTGCCCCCATCTCCAGCAGAGCATTCCTCCCTGTGTTTCTTGACTCTTTGGATTTAGGGCCCACCCTAATTCAGTATGACTTCTTAACTTGATTACATCTGCAAAGACCCTCTTCCAAATAAGATCACGTTCACAAGTACCAAGGGTTAGAACTTAAACATCTTTTGGAGGGACAATTCAACCCACAACAGAAGCTAAAGAAAAATCACATGATCATATCAATTGATGCAGAAAATTTGACAAAATTCAAAACGTTTTCATGATAAAAACTCAAAGATAGAGAAGGAGGAAGACTTCCTCAACTTGATAAAAAGTCTACAAAAAAACTAGAGCTAACATTATACTTAATGGTAAAGACTGAACGCTTTCTACCTGAGATTAGCAAAAGGATAAGACTGTCTTGTCTCACCACTCTTACTTAGGATAGAACTGGAAGTTCTAGCCACATTGTAAAGTAAGAAAAAGAGATAGAAGGCTATACCGGTTGGAAGGGAATAAATAAAACTCTCTATTTGCAAATGACATCATTGTCTACATAGAAAATCTCAAGGATTCTACCAAAAACCCCTGAAACTAGTAAATAAGTTCAGCAAGGTCACAGGCTACAATATCAACATGAAAAAAATCAATTATAATTTTAGATACCTGGAATGTTGTGGAAACATATTAAAAGCATAATGCCATTTACAATTATTCCCCCCAAAGTGATATACTCAGGTACAAATCTAGCAAAACACGTACAGGACGTGTTTGCTGAAAACTGAAAAATGCTGATGAAAGAAATGAAAGAAGATCTAAATAAATGAAGAGACATACAGCATTCATGATTAGAAAAACTCAGAGATGTCAGTTCTCCCTAGATTGACCGATACATTTACTACAATTTCTACCAAAATCACAGAGGTTTTTGTAAACTTAGTAAAGCTTGTTCTAAACATTATGTGGAAAGGCACAGGGACTAGAATAGGTAAAATAATCTTGAAAAACAAGAGAAATCTTACAAATCTTCTTTAGCTTCAGTACTCAAAACAGCATGGTGTTTGCAGAAGGATAGACGTGTTGATGACGGAATAAAAAATGCAGAAATAGACTCACACAGATATGCTCAACTGATTTTTGACCAAAATGCAAAAGGAATTCAATGGAGGAAGGAGAGTCTCTTTAACAATGCTGGACATCCGTATGTTAGGTTGGGGGGGGGTGCCTCAACCTAATCCTCACACTTCATGCAAAAACTAACTCAAAACGGATAATAGATTTAAATGTAAAACTATAAAACTTAGAAAAAAAACCTAGGAGAAGGTCTTCAAAACCTAGGGCATGGTGAACAATTCTTAGACATAACACCAAAAACACCATCTCTAAAAGAAAAACAATCAATAAATTGGACTTCATAAAACCTTTTTTTATCTGTGAAAGACCCTATTAGGAGGATGAAAAGACAAGCTATAGACTGGGAGGGAATATTAGCAAACTACATCTCTAATAAAGGACTCATGTCTAGGATATATATTAGGAACTCTCAGTACTTAACAGTAAATAAAAACAGTAATCCAGTTAGAAAATGGACAAAGGCATGAAGAGACATTTCACCAAAGAGGATACATGGATGGCAAGCACCTGAGAAGATGTCCAAGGGAATATAAATCCTAGTCCTTAAGTGTGGGCTCTGTAGAGTCTTTGTTCCAGAGTGTGCAGTGTGGTGGAAGAGGGTGTCTCTCTCTCTTTACAGTGGAGACATGTGACAAACATCACCTCAGCCGGGTGATCAAAGTCAGTTTCAATAGTGATGAATCAGTGATGACAATGGTACTTCTCTATGTCTTCTCTCAAAAATCTATAACCTCTGTCTAATCCTAACAAAAACATCAGACAAATCTAACTAGAAGGTCATCCTACAAAATAGTTAACCAGTACTCTTGAAAACTGTCAAGGTCATCAGAAACAAGGGAAGTCTGAGAAGCCATCAAGCCAAAAGGAGTCTCAGGAGACATGATAAGTAAATGTACTGTGGTATCTTGACTGGATTCTGGAACAGAAAGCAGTAAAATTTAATTTTTAAAAAGCGTTTATCCCTAGCCATTAGAGGAACTTAAATTGAGTTGCCTATCAAAATAACTGAAATTAGGGAATTCCCTGGCAGTCTAGTGGTTAGGGCTTGGTGCTTTCACTGCCGGGGACCAGGGTTCAATCCCTGGTCAGGGAACTAAGATCCCACAAGCCATGCAGCACAGCCAAAATAACTGAAATTAAAAATACTGATAATGCCAAATGGGGATGTAGAGGAACTAGATCTATCATACGTTCCTTTGAGCATTTTGAATGTTATCCCACTACTTTCTAGCCTCCATTGTTTCTCTAGAGAAGTCAGCTACTGATTTTATTGGGGTTATCTTGTAAATGATGCATCATGTTTTGTCTTGCTCCTTTGAAGATTTTCTCAACTTTGACTTTCAACATTTTTATAACTCTATAATATGTCTTTTTGTATCTTTGCATTTATCATACTTGGGGTTCCTTGAGCTTCCTGTATATATAGGTTATTGGTTTTCAGTAAATGTGAGACGTCTTCAGCCATTTTTTCTTTGAATATTTCTCCTCCTTTCCCTCTTTTCTTTTTGATACTCCCTTATACATGTTTTGGTGCTCTTAATGGTGTTTCATGTTTCTTTGAGGCCCTGTTCATTTTTCTTCATTTCTTTCTCGCTTCAGTTCTTCAGTGCTGTTGGTCTGTCTTCAACTTTACTAATTCTCTTTTGTACCAATTCAGATCTACTGTTGAGCCCCTCTAGTAGATGTTTAACATTTTGTTTACTGTACTTTTTAACTCCAGAATTTCCATTTGGTTCTTTTCTTAAAAAATTATTTCTATCTCTCTACAGATATTCTCTATTTAATGTGACATGATCATCATACCTTCTTTTACTTCTTTACTCATGCTTTCTTTTCATTCTGTGAATTTATTCATAACGGCTACTTTGAAATCTTCTTCTGATAAATCTGACATCTGGTCACTCTCTCAAGCAGTTTCTGGTGCCTGTTTCTTTTTCCCTGTGTATGGGTCATACTTTCCTGTTTCTTTGCTTGCCTCATAATTTTTGTTAGAAACTGGACATTTTAGATACTGTATTGTAGCAACTCTTGGTACTGATCTCCCCATCTCCTCCAAGACCCACTATAGTTATTTGCTATTTGCTTGTTTATCTGTTTAGCGACTGGCTGGATTCTTTTCGTGAAGTCTAATCACCTGCACCCCACCAACACCGCCAAGTGTTAAGCCTCTGACGTTACTCCTTGGGGAGGCACAGCTTTGGGTGCCCAAATCACCTGGGAAGACAGTGGCATTAGTAGGGTTCTCCCCCACTGTTTCCCTGACCACATCCAACTGATAAACCCCACTACTTGCTTGCCACTTGATCTACTAGAACACAGTACTGGAATTTGACCTTAAACACAAATTCCTCTGCAAACTAATCCAGCCGTATTGTAGCTCCTTGCCAGAACGGCTTCTGAGGTCAGTGTTCGGTGTTTGTGCTTCCCCCAGGAGAGCTCCTGCCAGCTGTCTTACTCTTTGTTCTCTCCTGAAAACTGGTCAGCCCACAGTCTAGGCTGCGTCTTTCACTGGGTCTGCACGTTTCCTCCTACTCACCTTCACTACACTCTCCACTGCTTTTGGGAGCATTTGAACTTGCGCACTCTGTTGAAAATGGAGCCACCTCCTTTGGGAAGAGATTAGAAGCTTCCTGTGCTATGGCCTGTTTCTCCCTCCAGGCAGAAGCTCTGAGCCTAGGGCTCTGGAGGTGGGGGTGGGACAATGACAGCCTTTTTTCCGAGTAATGCCTTGCTCTAGGAGGTGAGCACTCAGTGTAGGCGAAGAGGAGTGAGTAGCCTGGGGTCTGTCCACTTGGTTTGCCTCTCCTAATGTGACGCCACCATTTAACAAGCCAGGAGAAGGGCTCCTGGGGCCCCAGTGTTCTCAGCACGCCTTGCCTAAGGTGCAGTCTCCATCCTACAAGTGGGGTTGAGCAAAAGAAGGGAGCCCCCATGTCAGTTAGACTCGCCTGGGACTTGGCCTCAGCAGCAGGGAGCAGAGAGCAGGATGAGAACTGTCTTGCCCCTCCTGGGAGGAGAGCCGTCTTCCTGGGAGCTGGAGGAGAGGGAGCTCCGTGTTGTGGGCTGCAGCCATCTGGAATGGAGTCGCCGCCTCTCTGAGCTGGAGAGAGGAGAGAGGGAGCAGTCTTGGGTTAAATACCACAGACTTCCTGTTCTTTGCACATTTTAGTAGATTTGCTTGAGTAGATGTTTCTGCATTGCTCTTTGCCCTTAGGACCTTTCCCAGAGGTTTAAAGCGTTTTTTAAAATTTTTCCCCAGTTTCACTGGGGAAGCAGCTTAGAAGAACACTGTCATATCACAAGTCAGTTGTCTCTTCTACATTGCTGAGCTACTCTGGAAAAAAAAAAGTTTAGCAGTTTTATAAAAACCAAACATGCACTTACCATATGACCCAACAGTTGCACTCCTGGGCATTTATCCCAGAAAAATGAAAACCTGTGTTCACACAAAAATCTGTACACAGGTGTTCCTAGCAACTTTTTGGTAAGAGCCAAAATCTGGAAACAACACAAATGAAATTAAACGGTTAAACAAACTATAGTGCCATTGAATACTACTCAGGAATGGAAAGGAAAGAACTATTGATCATGTAATAGCTTAGATGGATCTCAAGGGCATTGTGCTTATGCTTAGTGGAAAAAGCTAATTTTAGGAGGACACATACCAAAAAGAAAAAAAAGAAGACATAGCATGTGATTCTATCTATATAACAATCTCTAAGTGACAAAATTATAGAGATAGAGAACAAATTAGTGGATTTTGGGGTTAATCATGGGGCAGGGGTGGTGTGACCATAAAGGTGTGGCACAGGAGAGATCTCTGTGGTGATGCAATAGTTCTGAATCTCGACTGCGGTGGCAGTCACATAAATCTAAAATGATGTAATGGCATATACTCACTTTACATCAGTGGCAGTTTCCTGGGTGCGATACGGTACTGCAGTTACTAAGATATAGACAGTGGTGAAGGAGAAATACCTGACCTCTCTTTACTATCTTTTTTTCCCCAGTAATAGCTTTATTGAACTATAATTCATGTAGCATACAATTCATCTATTAAAATGTACAATTCAGTGATTTTTAGTATGTTCACAGTTGCACGTCCATCACTACGGTTAGTTTTAAAACATTTTCATTACCCCAGTAAGAGACTCGACAACCCTTAGCCATCATCCCCAATCCTGCCATCTTCACTCCTCCCTACCCGCAACCCTAGGCAACCTCTGATCTGCTTTCCATCTCTGTAGATTTCCCAGTGCTGGACATTTCCTATGAACGGAATCATATATTATACAGTCTTCTGTGACAGGCTTATTCCACTTAGTGTAATGTTTTCAAGGTTCATCCATGTAGCATGTATCAGTACTTCATTCCATTTTCCTGCCGAATAATATTCTATTTTATGGATATATACCACATTTTATTTATCCATTCATCACTTGATGGGCATTTGGGTTGTTTCCACTTTTTGATTATTATGAATAATGGTGCTGTGATCATTTGTGTCTACATTGTTTTTATAAATTTATTTTATTTATTTATTTTTGGCTGCGTGGGGTCTTCATTGCCACACGCAGGCTTTCTCTAGTTGTGGCCAGCGAGGGCTACTCTTCGTTGCGATGCACGGGCTTCTCATTGTGGTGGCTTCTCTTGTTGTGGAGCACGGGCTCTAGGCGTGCAGGCTCAGTAGTTGTGGCTCACTGGCTCTAGAGTGCAGGCTCAGTAGTTGTGGCACACGGGCTTAGTTGCTCCGCAGCATGTGGGATCTTCCCGGACCAGGACTCGAACCCACGTCCCCTGCATTGGCAGGTGGATTCTTAACCACTACAGCACCAGGGAAGCCCCATGTGTCTACATTTTTGTGGGAACATCTGTTTTCATTTCTCTTGGATATATACCTAGGAATAGAACTTCTGGGTTATTTGATAACTATAGTTAACATTCTAGCAACTCCCAGGCCGTTTTCCAAAGCAAATACATTTTTCCCACCGGCAGTGCATGATGATACTTCTGATTTCTCCATATCCTCACCAGCACTTACTCTTTTTTTTTATTACAGCATCCTAATGGGTGGGAAGTGGTACTTCACTGTGGTTTTGATTTACATTTCCCCAATGCCTAATGATGTTGAATATCTTCATGTGATGTTGGCCATTTGTATATGCTTTTTGGAAGAAATGTCTTTTTGGATCCTTTGCCCTTTTTAATTGGTTTGTCTTTTTATTATTGAGTGGTAAGAATTCTTCCTATGTTTTATATACAGGTCCCTTACCAGATATATCTCTAGACTATCTTTGCAACTTCTGTGAAACTAAAAAGTTTTTTTAATGTTCATAATGAAATATACACGTCCATCTAAAACTGGTGAAATCTGAATAGGGTCAGTGGACTCTCACTGTCACGGTTGTGATATTGACTGTAGTTTTGCAAGATCTTACCACTGAGGGAAAGTGGATAAAGAGTACACAGGATTCACAACATTGTAAAGCAATTATAATCCAGTAAAGATGAAAAAAAAAAAAGTACATGGGATCTCCCTGTATTATTTCTTACAATTGTATGTGAACCTACAGTTCTCTCAAAAAGGTTAAAATTCTTTCATCCCATTCATGCTAATACTTGCCTAGTAGACAGGTTTTTTTAAATTGCTCTGAGAAGTAAAGTTCGTCAGTTTTAGGTTCACAACCATATCGAAAGAGATCTTCCATGTCCCCCCCACCGCCCCTCCCGAACATGCACAGCCTCCCCTACCGTCAACACCACCACAAAGTGGTGCATTTGTTGCATCTGCTGAACCTACACTGACATACAAGTATCATCCAAAGTTCATCATTTACGGTACGGTTTGGTCTTGGCATTGTACACTGTATCAGTTTTGACAAACATATAGGTAGGGTTTTTTTCAAGATTAATTTTTAAAATAATAAAATAAGTTTTTTAATTAAAAAATGTATTTTTAATTATCCATGTACTATGTAATTACATTTTAAGTCCTAGTTAAACAGTGATATTAAAACTTCACAAATACAGCTAAACTCACCTTTGACAGGTGCCCCTCAATCCTAGTTTCTTTCCCCAGTCCAAATGATACAATTCATATTTATTTTACTACAGTGCTGGTTACTGGACTTTTCTACCTACATTTAAATGTGACTCAAGTTGGAGCCCTGTGATTTCTCCAAGATCTAGATGACACCACGGAGCTTCTAAGCTTCATGCCCGAACTCTCCACATGCTGGCCAGCATCACACATGAGCAAGGCTCCAACCCACTAAAGACCATTTCCTTCATTTAAGAGTTTAGAGTACTAACTTACTCTCTTTTGAACTCACTAGATTAGCAGAATAAGTCTTTAAAGAATTCTTCTGGTGTGGACAAACAGAGCTTTTATTCATGTTGTGACTTGTATTTTCAATGACTTAAAGATATTTAAGTAAAATTCTTAATAAAGTAGCGGCTTGAACACAAATGGCTTTAGCTCTATAAAAATTGAAATATACTTTTTTTTTCTTTTTTTTTTATGGTTCCAGAGGAGAAGAAAGCTATGCTGCAGGAAATAGCTAATCAGAAAGGAGTATCGTGTCGTGCCCAAGGCTGGAAGGTTCACCTCTGTGCTGCCCAGTTGCTGCAGCTGGTAGGTGGCGCTCTAGCAGTTGTTACGTCCTGCTGAAAAGAAGGATGGATGGTGGAGACATCTGAGTTCATAGAACATTTTCTTTAGAGTGATTCCGAAGCGTTCCCAGTTAACGTGGGTCATGGTAGAATTTTTATGTGTGCTGTGTGATATTATAATTACTGTTATCTATTCTGTGGATGTAATTGTAATCTAAATATATCTTAGTTTTGGTCCCCATAAGTGAAATGTACTGAACAACTTAAGTTTGTGAGATGTACAGTTAAGGTTCAGTATTACGTGTGGCCGTGACATCTGAAAAAGAGGGGGCATCAGATGACCTAACTGTGTAAGCTCCTCCTCCTCACTGCTCCTTATCGCGGGGACCAGGCACAGTTCCCACTTCTTCCTGAAGAGGGCTTCAGTTCTCTGCCAGCTGGCGATACTCACATAAGCCAGTGACCTCCTCCCGGGAGCACCGGGGAGGGGGGGGGGGCACCACTCCCTCCTGATACTACAGTGCCTGCCTCCTACAGCCCCTACTCCTTCACTCCGTTCCCTGCTTGTCATGGAGTGCAACCCCCACGTGGCCGTGCGTGGTGTGCGGTGTCCTCTTCCCCTGGGCTGTGAGTATACTGACTAGTAAACTGCTGTTGATCTCATCTGTCCCACGTGTTAGGTGTCCAGCCCTTTCCATAACCCTAGGCGGGAATCCTTCCTTCAACAAGGTAAAGAGGAAGTGATCAAAATAATAACCTCACAGAGTTTTTCCATCTTTGGAGTAGCAGTGATCTGAAGAACATTGTCTTTTATGAGTATTGTTTTTAAAGTAGTGCCATGGCTAGTTTTTTTATGTAGCATAAAAGCATATTTCTCTGAAACTTATAGACTTGTTTTTCAGAAGAATTGTGAATTCCTGGCAGAATTTAAAAGTTATCCTTGGACTTCCCTGGCAGTCCAGTGGTTAAGACTCTGCACTTCCACTGCAGGGGGCACGGGATTGATCCCTGGTCGAGGAGCTAAGATCCTACGTGCTGTGCGGTGCGGCCAAACAAACAAATAAATAAATAAGTTATCCTGGGGGCTTCCCTGGTGGCACAGTGGTTGGGAATCCACCTGCCAATACAGGGGACACGGGTTCGAGCCCTGGTCCAGGAAGATCCCACATGCCGCGGAGCAGCTAAGCCCGTGCGCCACAACTACTGAGCCTGCACTCTAGAGCCAGTGAGCCACAACTACTGAAGCCTGCGCGCCTAGAGCCCGCACACCCAACAAAGAGTAGCCCCCGCTCGCTGCAACTAGAGAAAGCCCATGTGCAGCAACGAAGACCCAACGCAGCCAAAAATAAATAAATAAAATTAATAAATTTAAAAAAAAAAAGTTATCCTGGAAGATGGACTCTGAATTATGGCAAATTGTAATGTAAATTGTTGTTGATCAGTTTTCTTTACTGCATCTGAGTCATTGGGAGAAATGATTTTATCACCCAAACAGATCTGATACCAGTTTACACAGGTGATTCAGGGTGGGTTGTTTGCCTGAGTTTGACAGAAGTATCTCTCAGGTCATGACGCCCTCCCTCTTGTTTGTTGCAGACAAATCTAGAACACGATGTTTATGAAAGACTCACCAACCTACAGGAAGGGATCATCCCAAAGAAAAAAGCAGCAACTGATGATGATTTACACCGAATAAATGAACTAATACAGGTTTGAAGGAGCCCTTTCCCTCTCCTTATTCTCCCTTTCCCTCTCTCGTCCACCAATGTCTTTAGTAGAAACCTATTACTTACTTCAGCCTGCATTATCAAGAAACACTAAAACATTTTTTCTGTGTGAAAGCCTCAAAATGGCTCAATCCAAAGGTGAGAAGTTCTTTAAAAGCCACATTGTCTCGAAAATTACTGACTGACGATGTCATGTCTTTTGTTTCAGGGGAATATGCAGAGGTGTAAACTTGTGATGGATCAAATCAGTGAGGCCAGAGACTCCATGCTTAAGGTTTTAGATCACAAAGATCGTGTCCTGAAGCTTCTAAATAAGAATGGGACTGTCAAGAAGGTGTCAAAATTGAAGCGAAAGGAAAAAGTCTAGACCCCGAATCAGGACTTTGGAAACAGAATTTATGAAGAATGGTGTTGGGGGTGGGGGAGGGCTTTGGTTATTTTCAAAGCAGAACATTGAAATTAAGAAAGCGTTCCTTAACTCAACGCTCGAAAGCAGAGGGGCCCATAGCATCCAGTGACACGGAAGGATCAGAGCTGATCTGACACAGTGGACTCCAGGCTTTCTTTCAGGCGTCTCCCTCTTACACTTACTGTGTCGTACATGATTCCTGATGCATCAGTGTCTCCCAGTTGGAATCAGTGACACAAGTGACGGGCTGGCGTTTTTCGGCCTTCCAGTTGATAAACTGTATTTATCTGCTGGATTCCTGCAGGACCCATACTGAGCCTGGACTGAAAGTACCCACTCAGACCATCTGTTCTCTCTCTACGCTGAAAACCGACCTCTTCCCCTCACCCCAGTCGGTCCTTACTCTGACCTTCAGATGCCCACGCTGGCCTTCTAAAGCAGTGCCATGGCACCGAGAGACCTGCCACGTCTCACTTTAAAGGGTTTGAACAATCGATTCTTGTGATTTTTTTAAAGAACCATTTCAAAGTGAAATTGTTATATTGTCTGTCCGGCGTGTGTCAGAGCTGGGTGTTGTGGAGGTTCGGAGCAGGCAACACCGTAAGTTGCTCGAAGATCTTTGTTCTGAAGTACATCCTTGATTATCTGTACTTCTGTAGCTGGTGTGATGCTGTTAATTGTATGTACCACACATCTCCAAACGTTAATAAAGGACTCAAAGAGGTTTTTGTACAGAAGCAGTTTACATCTTTTTATAAAGTTAATCAGTGCTGTACTGCACATCGCTCGAGTGTTTACCCTACTGTAGTTTCTCTCACGTTTTTGAGTCTACTGTGTTAAAGTTTTGTTGTTCCACATAGAGTTCCACTTACCCTCATATCTTGAAGATGTCACAGATGGTGAAGCCTGTTGGCTTTTGGTTATCTTAAATACAAGACTACATTGTATCCCACTGCAGATAGAAATTGGTCATTTTATAGGACAATTAGGCTGCAGTAATAGGGATAGAGCTTCCAGGAGAGTGGAGTTTCTTTACAAGGTTGCTTCCTGTGAACTAGCTCAAGTGGGAAGGTAGCCCAGCCTTGCTTTTTGCCTTGACCTGCACAGATCTGAGACAGGAGTCTATGCCGAGTCTGATCCAGTCTTTGGGACCAGAGACGGCCCTCCTGGGACGGCCTTCCTGGGATGGCCTTGGCTCTCCTGGGACAGCCTTCCTCGAACTGGAATGGTAAACTCTCATCTGTTGTAGGATTGGGGAAGAGAGAAGCAAAGCAGGCTTTCAGCCTTCCCCCGGTTAGGCCACATGGCCTGCATAGCATAAGCTAAAGAGGTCCTCGGAACAGTCAAGGCTGCTTCACTAGAGTGTTTCAACCTGAAGATATTACTGACTGTGTACTAGACGATGCCGGTTTAGTGTTGTGTGCAGTATAGTGCCTGTGCTAGCACAGGGCTCCTTGCCTCCATTTCTCATCTGTGCACATTGCCCAGGTATACGTGATGTGCTGGCTCTTAAGGACAGGACCCAGGTACTTTGGATCCTGCTTTGCAGACCTGTTCTCTCTAAAAGTATTGTTACCTCTGTTTAAACAAAACTTTGATAACCCTGGTCAAAGGAAGATTGTCAGTACAAGCTTTGCCGTCAGTGCAGGTTAGAATGGTGGTGTTTTCTGTTTTCCCTCACCTTATGAGGACAATATGATCAGAAGATAGGAGAGGGTGGAGGGGGAGATGAATTATCTGTGTGTACAGCATTATTTAAAAACAAAGCACCTTAAAGTATATAGTCTGATAAGATCTTACATACATATATGCCCATGAAACCATCACCACAATCAAGAGAGTGAAGATATCAGTCCCAAAATTTTCCTTGTGCCTCTTTGTGATTTCCTGCCTCTCATCCCTCCCTGCCTCACCACCCCCCATCTCCAGGCAAAGATTAATCTGCTTTCTGTCACTCTAGATTGCATTTTCTGGGATTTCATTTGAACGAAATCACACAGTATGTTCTTTTTTGAGGGAGGGAGTCTGGCTTCTTTTACTCAGCATAATGGAAATTTATGCTGAGATTTGCTCATGTGGCTTATTTCAATAGTTCATTGCTTTTTATTGCTGAGTAGCAAGCACTCCATTGTATGGATATGGATATTCCTTCCACAAGTTGTTTCTGCATTCACCTGTAGAAAGACATTCAGGTTGTTAGGTTTTGGTTATTACAGACACAGCTACTTTGTACATTTCTGTTCTTTGTATGGACAAATGTCAGTACACACCTTAATTGGTGATTTTATGTTGGTTGTACTTTCCAGGGATTTATGACCAGGAGATAGTGCTGAGAAGTCCAGACACCCAGTGGCTCTTGGTCCAGAAAACTATCATTCACATACTTAAAGATGAGAAAGAATTAGAAATATATTTGAGGTAGGACGTCGATGTGGTTTCTGTTCTTTACAGTAGAAAATTAAATCCGGGGGAAAAAAAATTTTTTTTTTAATATTTATTTATTTATTTGGCTGAGTCATGTCTTAGTTGTGGCACGCGGGATGTTTTAGTTGCGGCATGCAAACTCTTAGTTGCGGCGTGGGGGATCTAGTTCCCTGACCAGGGATTGAACCCAGGCCCCCTGCATTGGGAGTGGGGAGTCTTAGCCACTGGACCACCAGGGAAGTCTCTGGGGAAAAAGTTTTAATCCATCTGCTTGGTCTAGAAAATCTTTCATATTATTTTCTTAAACATTTAGGTATTTCAAAAGATCATTAAATAGAAAATGCTCTAGAATATTTTCATTGATTTTTATCATAGTAATAATATAGAATCACACAGTTTTAGAGTTTAGAAGTTATTTAGAGGTTATATAGTCCAGCCCAACCTGTGATGAAATGGACACCTTTGAAAGGATGTTAAGTTTTTGTACTTTTTTATAGTAAAATACAGCACAGGTAAAGAAAAGTACATGAAACAAATGTATAGCTTTATAAGTTCTTAAAAGAAGAACAACTTTGAAATGGTCCCCCAGAGTAAGAAATAGAACTTTGCTAGCCACAAAACGCTCTATCCCAATCACAGCGCTCTACCTCTCCCTAAAATAACCACTATCTTGACTTTTCCCTCCCAAATAATCAGTTTTATTGTGATGTAATTACAGAGAGTAAAATGCCCAAATCTTAAATTTACAGTTTTGTGCATTTTGACACACATACACAACCATGGCTAACATCCAGATAAAGATACATGACATTACTGTAACCTCAGAAGGAGCTCCTTTGTAGTCAAGTACACCTGTGTCCTCCCACCCACACCCATTAGTTTTGTCTGTTCTTGAATTTCGTGTGAATGGAATCACACACTATGTACTTATTTGTGTCTGGCTCTTTTGCTCAACATAATGTGAGATTCTTCCATCTGTTAAATGTATCCTAAGTTGTTCCTTTTTACTGCTGTGTGACTATGCCACAGTCTGTTTACCCATTTCCCCACTGAAGGGCATCTTGGTGCTTCCATCTCTTGACTATTACGAGTAAAGCTGCTGTGAACATTTGAATGCAGCTTCTCGTGTGGAATCTCAGGTTTAAATCAGTTGAGTAAAAACCTAGGAGTGTGATTGCTGAGTCATAAGGTAAAACTATGTTTAGTTTTGTAAGAAACTTCCAAACTATATTCCAAAGCAGCTGTACCATTTTACAGTCCCACCAGCAATGAGTGAGAGTTCCTGTTGCTTCACATCCTCGTCAACATTTAGTGTTGTCAGTGTTTAGATTTTAGCCATTCGAACAGGTGTGTAGTGGTTTCTCATTATTTTCATTTGTAGTTCCCTAACGATATGGTGTTGAGCATTTTTTCAAATGCTCATTTGCCGTCTTTATATCATTTTTGATGAAGTATTCAGATCTTTGCCTGTATTTTAATTAGCTTGTTTGTTTTCTGATTGAGTTTTAAGAGTTCTTTATATATTTTTGATACCAGTCCTCTTTCAGATGTGTGTTTTGCAAATATTTTCTCCCTGTCTGTAGCTTATGTTGCCATTTACTTAATAAATGATACCTTTTGAAGAGCAGTTTTTAATTTTAATAAAGTACAACATCAGTTTTTTCTTTCATGAATTGTGCTTTTGGATAATAGCTAAAGACTCATCACCAAACCCAAGGTCACCTAGGTTTTCTCCTATGTTTTGTCATAGTGGTTTTATAGTTTTGTGTTTTACATTTAGGCTATAATTATCAATTTTGAGATAATTATTTTGAAAGTTGTAAGGTCTGTGTAAAGTTTTTTGGGTTTTGGTTTTCAGGGTTTTTTTGAACATGGATGTCCAATTGTTCCATAATCATTTGTTGAAAAGACTATTCTTAATTAAATTGCCTTTGCTCCTTTGCCAGAGATCAGTTGACTGTATTTGTGGAAGTCTATTTCTGGGCTCTGTATTCTGTCCCATTGATCTACTTGTCTATTCTTTTGCCAGTACCACTCTGTTTTGATTACTGTAGCTTTACAGTAAGTTTTGAAGTTGAGAGTATGAGTTCTCCAACTTTGTTCTTCAGTATTGTGTTGGCTATTCTAGGTCTTTTGTCTTTTCATATAAATCTTAGAATCTGTTAATATCTATAAAACAGCTTGCTGGAATTTTGACTAGGATTACATAAATCTAAGATCAAGTTGCAAAGGAATTGACATCTTAATAATGTTGAGTGTTCTAGTCTGTGAACATGGACTGTCTCCTCATTTATTTAGATCTTTGATTTCTTTCATCAGTCTTGTAGTTTTCCTCATGTAGAGCCTGTACATATTTCATTAGATTTATACCTAATTATTTCGGTTTTGTGTGTGTGCTATTGTAAATGGTACTTTTTTTTTTTTTTTTGCCACACCGCATTGCTTGTGGCACATTAGTTCCCCAACCCCAGGGATTGAACCTGGGCCCTCAGCAGTAAAAGCACGGAGTCCTAACCACTGGACTGCCAGGGAATTCCCTATTTCAAATTCTGATTGTTTTCTGGTGTTATGGGAAAGCAGTCCACATTTATATACTGTTAACCTTCTGTGCTGTGATGTTGTTGTATTCACAGAAGTTTTTTGTTGATTCTTCAGGACTTTCTATGTAAACAGTAATTCCATCTGTGAACAAATACAGTTTTATTTCTTCTTTCTCAATCTGTTTAGGTTTTATTTCCTTTTCCTATCTATTGCACTAGGTAGGCCTTCCAGTAAGGTGTTGAGTAGGAGTGGTAAGAGGGAATATCCTTGCCTTGTTCCCAGTCATAAGGGTAAAGTGTCCAGTTTCTCATCATTAAGTATGACATTAGCGGCAGGGTTTTTTTGTAGATGTTCTTTATCAAGTTGAAGTTCTCCCCTCTTCCTAGTTTGCTGAGAGTTTTCAGTCATAGAATGAATGGTGGATTTTGTCATATGCTCTTCTGCATCACTAATATGATCATATGAGTTTTCTTCTTTAGCATGTTGGTATGTTAGATTACATTAATTAATTTTTTACTATTGAACCAGCCAGTCAAACCAGCACACTTGAAATAAATCCCACTTGGGTATGGTGTATAATTCTTTTTACACATAGTTAGATTCAGTTTGCCAACACTTAGTTGCATCTGTGTTCATGAGAGATACTGGTCTGTGCTTTCTTTTTCTTACATGCCTTAAGTATGGTTTCAGTGTTTTGGTAATAGAATGAGTTAGGGAATGTTCTCTCTGTTCTCTTTTTGGGAGGGGATTGTAGAGAATTGGTACAATTTCTTCCTCAAATGTTTGGTCAAATTCAGCAGTAAAAACATCTGGACCTGGTACTTTCTTTTTTGGGAAATGATTAATTGATCCAATTCTTTAAATAGACATAGGCCTACTCAGATTGTCTCTCTCCTTGTGTGAGTGTTGGTAGTTTCTGTCTTTCAAGGAATTGGAGCATTTCGTCTAAGTTATTTGTGGGCATGGAGTTGTTCCTAGTATTCCTTTATTATTCTTTCCATGTCTGTAGGTACAGAAGTGATAATCTTTCATTTCATTTTTTTAAATATTTGAGATATAACTCACATAACGTACAATTCACCTACTTGAACTGTGAAATTCAGTGACTTTTACTATATTCACAGAGTTGTGCATCCATCACCACAGTCAATTTTAGAGTATTTTCATTGTCCCCAAAACAAGCCCTGCGCCCTATAACCATTACTCCTGTTTAGGAGTTTAATCTGTTTTGAGTTAATTTTTGCATCTGATGTGATGTAGGGAGTCCAACTTCATTCTTTTTTTTTTATTGAAGTATAGTTGATTTACAATGTTATGTTAATTTCTACTGTAGAGCAAAGAGATTCAATTATACATACATATATTCTTTTTCAGATTTTTTTCTGTTATGGTTTACCATAGGATATTGAATATCGTTCCCTGTGCTATACAGTATAGGACCTTGTTGTTTATCCATTCTATGTATAATAGTTTGCATCTGCTAATCCCAAACTCCCAATCCATCCCTCCCCCTTCACAACCACAAGTTTGTTCTCTTTGTCTGTGAGTCTGTTCCTCTTTTGTAGATAAGTTCATTTGTGTCATGTTTTAGATTCCACATAAAAGTGATACCATATGGTATTTGTCTTTCTTTGCCTGACTTACTTCACTTAGTATGAAAACCTCTAGGTCCATCCATGTTGCTGCAAATGGCATTATTTCATTCTTTTTTAATGGCTGAGTAATATTCCATTGTGGAATTGTGGTATATACCACATTTTCTTTATCCATTCATCTGCTGATGGACATTTAGGTTGTTTCCATGCCTTGGCTATTGTAAATAGTGCTGCTGTAAACATTGGGATGCATGTATCTTTTTGAATTATAGTTTTCTCCGGGTATATACCCAGCAGTGGGATTGCAGGATCATATGGCAACTCTATTTTTAGTTTTTTGAGGAACCTCCATACAGTTTTCCATAGCGGCTGCACTAATTTACATTCCCACCAACAGTGTACACACCCACACCCTCCACACCCTGTCCAGCATTTGTTATTTGTAGACTTTTTAATGATGGCCATTCCTACCAGTGTGAGTTGGTACCTCATTATAGTTTTGATATGCATTTATCTAATAATTAGCAATGTTGAGCATCTTTTCATGTGCCTGTTGGCCATCTGTATGTCTTCTTTGGAGAAATGCCTATTTAGGTCTTCTGCCCATTTTTTGATGGAGTTATTTGTTTTTTTGTTATTGAATTGTATTAGCTGTTTGTATGTTTTGGAAATTAAGCCCTTGTCGGTCACATTGTTTGCAAATATTTTCTCCTAGTCCATAGGTTGTCTTTTTGTTTTGTTTATGGTTTCCTTTGCTCTACAAAGGCTTGTAAGTTTGATTTGTAAGATCTCATTTGTTTATTTTTACTTTTATTTCTATTGCCTTGGGAGACTGAGCTAAGAAAACATTGCTATGATTTATGTCAGAGAATGTTTTGCCTATGTTCTCTTCTAGGACTTTCATCCAACTTCATTCTTTTGCACATGCCTAGCCAGTTTTCCCACCACCATTTGTTGAAAAGACTATTCTTTCACCATTGAATTGTCCTGGCAATCTGTCAAAGATAAGTGAGTTGTATTTGTGAAGGCTTATTTCTGGATTCTCAATTCTATTCCTTGGTCTAGCCTTAGGCCACTACCACACTGTCTTGTTTACTAAAACTTTGCCATAAGTTTTGAAATTGTGAGTTCTACACTTTGGAACTCTTTTTCCATATTCTGGCTGTCCTCGGCCCCTTGCATTTCCAGGTGAGTTTATGAACAGCCTGTCAATTTCTGCAAAGAAGTCATTTGGGATTTTTATAGGTATTGTGTTGAATCTATAGGTAAATTTGGAAAAAGTTGCCCCCTTAATATGAAGTCTTCTGATCTGTGTACCTGGACTGATTTTAGAATTTATTTAGTTCTAATTTAAATTCTTTCAATTGTTCTATAATATTCAGAGTAAAAGTTTTTCATTTGTCAAACGCCTAACTTTTATTATTTTCATGCTACTGTAAATGGAATAGCTTTATTTTTTTAATATTAACTATTGTTAATTTATTATACAACTCACTTAACACATTCAAGCAGAAATACAGTCAGGCCCAGAGGAAGACAGTTTCTTTTCTGCCCCTGTGCCCCTTGGTTATTACAAATTTTAATAAGACATAATCCTTACTGTAGTAGATTCTTCATGTCATCACAGCTTCCTGCCATTGACACATAATTGCTGGCATTAGTAGGTGTAAGAAAAATGTTGTGGGCTGGTCTATGTAGCAAAAATGTTTGTGGCAGGCCCCTTTGATTAGCTTTATTTTTTTATTTTATAATTTTTTATTGAGGTATAATTGATTTACAGTATTCAGGTGTACAGCATAATGGTTTACAATTTTTAAAGGTTATTCTTCATACACTTATAAAATACTGACTATAGTCCCTGTGTTGTACAATATATCCTTGTAGCTTATTTATTTTATACATAATAGTTTCTATCTCTTAACACCCTACTCCTATCTTGCCCCCCTCTTCCCTCTCCCCACTGGTAACCATTAGTTTGTTCTCTATGTCTGTGAGTCTGTTTTCGTTTTTTGCTATATTCACTAGTTCGTTTTATTTTTTATATTTCACATGTAAGTGATATCATACAGTATTTGTCTGTCTGGCTTATTTCACTAAGCATAATACTTTCCAAGTCCATCCATGTTGTTGCAAATGGCAAAATTTTATTCTTTTTTATGGCTGAGTAGTTGGAACAGCTTTCTTGGTTTCATTTTTTGTTTGCTTATTGCTACTGTATAGATACAATTGATTTTTTAAATATTGTACTTATTATTTATTTTGAAACAGCTTGACAAATATAATTCACATACCATACAGCTCACGCATTTGAAGTGTATAATAATTCATTGGTTTTTGATATATTACATTATGAATTTTTTAATTGTACTAAGAAATACATAACGTAAAATTTGCCATTTTAACTATACAGTTCAGTGGCATTAATTACATTCACAATATTATGCAAACTTTACCACGACTATTTCCAAAATGTTTTCATTACCTCTTTGTAACCATTAAGCAGTAACTCCTCATTCCCCCTTCCCCAACCACTGGTAATCTCGAAACTATTTTCTGTCTCTGTGGATTTGCCTATTTTTAGGTACCTCGTGTAAATGGAATCATACAATATTTGTCCTTTTGTGTCTGCATTATTTTGCTCAACATGAGCTTTTCAAGGTTCATCCAGGTTGTAGCAGGCATCAGAACTTCTTTCCTTTTTATGTCTGAATAATATTCTGTTATATGTACCTAGCACATTTTATTCTATCCATTTATCTACTGGTGAACACTTGGATTGTTTATAAATTTTGCCTATTATAAATAATGCTACAACGAAAATTGGCATATAAGTCTGTTCAAGTGCCTGGTTTCAGTTCCTCTGGATATGTATCTAGGAATGGAATTTCTGAATCATATGATAATTCTGTGTTTAGCTTTCTGAGGAACCACCAAACTACTTTCCATAGTGGCTGCATCATTTTACATTGCAAAGTACGTTATTCTTTTTGATGCTATTGTAAATTGAATTGCTTTTACAATTTGCTTTTGTCTTGTTCATTGCAGGTATATAGAAATACAACTGATTTTTGTGTGTTGATTTTGTATGTATCCTTCAAGTTTGCTGAATTTATTAGCTCTAACAGTTTTTTGTGGAATCATTAAGTTTTTTTACATGTCAAATCATAACATATGCATACAGAGAGAACTTTACTTCTTCCTTTCCAATTTGGATGCCTTTTATTTGTTTTTCTTGCCTAATTGCTCTGGTTTGAAATTCCAGAACCATGTTGAATG
The DNA here is from genome assembly GCF_028021215.1 of Eschrichtius robustus. NCBI lineage: Eukaryota > Metazoa > Chordata > Mammalia > Artiodactyla > Eschrichtiidae > Eschrichtius > Eschrichtius robustus. The sequence continues at coordinate 137,009,945 of NC_090828.1, read as the reverse complement.
GAAGTGGTGAAAGGTGGCACTGTTGCCTTGTTCCTGATCTTAGAGGAAAAGCTCTCAGTCTTTCACAGTTAAGTATGATGTTAGCTGTGGGTTTTCCACATATGACTTTTATTGTGTTCAGGAATTTCCCTGTTATTCCTGGTTTATTGAGTGTTTTTATATTGAGTTTTATTAAATGCTTTTCCTGCAACAATTGGAATGATCATGTGGTTTTATTCCTTCTTTCTAATAATGTGATTTACTACATTGGTTAATTTTAATATGTCAAACCATACTTGTGTTCCAGGAATAAATCCCACTTGGTCATGGGATGGTCCTTTTCATATGCTGCTGAATTTGGCTTGCTAGTATTCTGTTGGGTGTTTACATCTATATTCATAAAGATTTTCATCTGTTGTTTCTTTTCTTGTAGTGCCTTTGTATAGTTTTGGTATCAAAGTAATTCTGGCTTCATAGAGTGAGTTAGAAAGTGTTTTCCTCTTCTTCAGTTTGTTGGAAGAATTTGTGAATAATTGGTATTGATTCTTTTTTAAACGTTTGGTATAATTCACCAGTGAAGCCATCTGGTTCTGGGATCTTCTTTGTTGTGAGGTTTTTCATTACTAATTCATTCTCCTTACCACTTACATGTTATCTTAATTCAGGCTGCTGTAACAGAATACCATAGACTGGGTGACTTAAACAACAAACTTATTTCTCACAGTTCTGGAGGCTGAGAAGTCCAAGATCAGGGTGCCGTCATGCCTGATGACTGGTGAGACCACTCTTCCTGATTTGCAGTGACTGTCTTCTTGTTGTATCCTCACATGGGGGAGAGCAGAGAGGAAGCAAGCTCTCTCGTGTCTCATCTTATAAGGACACTAATCCCATTCATGAGGATTCCACCTCATGACCTAATTACCTCCCAAAAGCCCCACCTCCTAATACATTAGAGGTTAGGATTTCAACAGATGAACTTTGGGAGGACACAAATGTCCAGTCCAAAGCACATTTAATGTGATTACTGATAAAGAAGGGTTTACTTCTGTCATTTAGCTATTTGTTTTCTGTGTATCGTCTATGTTTTTTATTCCTCATTTCCTCCATTACTGCCATTTTTGTAGTAAGTTAGTTTTTTGCAGTGTACCATTTTGATTCCCTTCTTTCTTTTTCTGTATATTTTAAAAGTTATTTTCTTGGGAGTTACCACGGGGATTACAATTAACATCATAAAATTATGATAATATGCTTTGAATAATAGTTCTCATAGTATACAAATGCTTTGCTCCTGTATATCTCCTCCTCTCCCTCTTTATGTTATTATTGTCACAGATTACATCTTTATATATTATATACCCATTATCATAGATTTATAATTATTTTATGCATGTTTCTTTTAAATCATATATGAAAAGGGAGACATTGGGACTTCCCTGGTGGCGCAGTGGTTAAGAATCTGCCTGCCAGTGCAGGGGACACGGGTTTGATCCCTGGTCCAGGAAGAACCCACATGCTGAGGAGCAACTGAGCCTGCAAACCCCAACTACTGAGCCTGCGCTCTAGAACCTGTGAGCCACAACTACTGAGCCCGCTTGCCACAACTACTGAAGCCTGCGTGCTGCAATAAGAGGAGCCACCTCAGGGAGAAGCCCACACACCACAATGAAGAGTAGCCCCTGCTCGCCGCAGCTAGAGAAAGTCTGCACGCAGCAATGAAGACCCAACACAGCCACAAAAAAAAAAAAATTTATACACACACACACACACACACACACACACATATATATATACACACACATATATATTTATGTATGTATGTAAAAGAAAAGGGAGATATTATAAATATACACTAAACCCAAAGTACAGTAATACTGGCTTTTTATTTACCTTCATGAAGTTACTTTCACTACTGTTTTTTAATATTTTCTTATGTCTTTGAGTTACTGTCTAGTGTTCTTTCATTTCAGTCTGAATAACTCATTTTAGGATTTCTTTTATTTTTTTTAAAATTTATTTATTTATTTGGCTGCACCAGTCTTTTCATTGCAGCATGTGGGATCTAGTTCCCTCACCAAGGATCAAACCCAGGCCCCCTGCATTGGGAGAGTGGAGTCTTAACCACTGGGCCACCAGGGAAGTCCCCATTTTAGGATTTCTTGTAAGGCAAATATACTGGTAATGGGCGTCCTCAGCTTTTGTTTATCTGGAAATGTCTTAATTTCTTCTTCATTCTTGAAAGATAGTTTTGCCAGATATAGAATTCTTAGGTGACAGTTTTTTTATTTCAGTATTTTAAGAATGTCATCCCATTGCCTTTTGATCTTCATGCCTTCAGATGGGAAATCTGCTGTTAACCTTACTGAAGATCCTTTGTACATGAGGAGTCACTTCTGTCTTGCTGCTTTCAAGATTCTCTCTTTGTCTTTGAGTTTTAGCAATTTGACTATAATGTATTCCTTAAAAAGATGTGGATCTCTTTAAGTTTACCCTGTTTTGGGTTTGTTGAGCTTCTTGGAGGTGTGTATTCATATCTTTCATCAGATTTGGGAAGTTTTGGCCATTATTTCTTCAAGTATTTCTTCTGCCCCTTTCTGTCTTCTCTTTCTAGGATTCCTATAATGTATATGTTGTTCTGCTTGATGGTATCCCACAGGTCCCTTAGACTCTGTTCACTTTTCTTCATTATTTTTTCCTCATTATTTTTATCCTCAGATTGGTTAATTTCTTATTATCTAATCTTCAAATTCATTGATTCTTCTACTTGTTCTGATCTACTTTTGAATCCCTCTGTTTTTCATTTCAGTTATTGTACTTTTCAGATCCAGAATTTCTTTCTCATTGCCCTTTATAGTTTCCATCTCCTTACTGATATTCTCATTTTGTTCAGATGTCACCTTACTAATTTCCTTTAGTTCTTTGTTCATGGTTTCCTTTAGCTGATTAACATTTAAAATAGTCGCTGTAACACCTTTGACGAATAATTCTAATATCTGGGCTTCCCCAGGGATAGTTTCTACAGACTCTTTACTTCCTGTGACTGGACCATACTTCTCTATTTCTTTGTATGTTTTGTATTTTTTGTTGAGAAGTGGATACTCTGAGCATCATGTTGTGGTAACTCTCTGGAAATCTAATACTCCCACTCATCAGGGATTGCTGAGTTTTCTTTGTTGATGGCTGGAACCATCCTTCTGTAGCTTTTCCATACTATTTTTTGCAAAGTATATATTCTTTGTTGTGTATGTTCACTGAAGTTTCCCTTCTGTTTTCTCTACAGTCAGCCAGTGTACTGACAAAGATTTCCTTAAATGGCTCTCAAAAGAGAGAAAAAAACCTATCTCTTTAAACTCTCTCTTGTCTGGGAGGCCCATCAGCCCATGGGTTGAAACGATGGCCCACCTCCGTGGCTCCTGCTCACTTATCAAATCAGAACCCACAACCCCATCTTTTGGAGGACAAAGTCCTTATGACCCACTCTGGGTCCAGCAAGCCACACCAAGAGTGTGTGTAGGCTGCTGTTTCCATAGCTGCCTGCTCCAGGGCTTAAGGCTGAGGAATAGCAGCCACCATCTCACTGAAGCTGAAACAGACAAAAGTTTACCAGCCTCTTCATCCAACTGTCTCTTGGATGGTGCAAGTGTTCTTCTACTCTACTGGCTGTACCATGTAGTTGCTTCAGACAGTTCCTGGCAATCTGATGGGTCAGTGGAGGGATAGCTTCCTGGAGCTTTCTACTCTGCCATCTTTCGTGATGTCACTACAATACAATTTGAAGTTATCTATATACAGTTTGGATTTTGTGTGTTCCCACAAACTTGCTAAACTTGTTTATTTCTTCTGACAGTTTTTTACTGTATTCCTTAGAATTTTATATATACAAGATCAAGATCCTGTCATATGCAAAGAGAGATAGTTTTCCTTCTTTCTTTCCAGTCTGGACATCTTTTATTCCTTCCTTCCACACCTTTTATTCATTCCTTCCTTCCTTCCTTCCTTCCTTCCTTCCTTCCTTCCTTCCTTCCTTCCTTCCTTCCTCCCTCCCTTCCTTCCCTCTTTCAGTAAATATTGAATGTATGTGGTGAGAGAAAACATCCTTGTCTTGTTCCTGATCTTAGGGGAAAAGCATTTATCTTTCACCATTAAGTATGGTGTTGAATATGAGTTTTTCATAGATGCCCTTTATGAGATTAAGTTCCCTTCTATTCCTACTTTGTTGAGTGTTTTTTAATCATGAAACCGTTTTGCATTTTGTCAAATTCTTTTTCCACATCTATTGAGATGATCATGTGGTTTTTGTCCTTTATCCTATTGATGTGTAGTGTATTACATTAATTGATTTTCAGATATTAAATCAACTTTGTGTTTCTTTGGATATATCCCATTTGGTCATGATGTATAATCCTTTTTAGTAATGTACTTGATTTGCTAATTTTTTAAAGGTTTTTAGTATATATTCATTAAAGATATTGTTCTGTGCATTTCTTTTTGTGTGTGATGTCTTTGTCTATTTTTGTATTAGAGTTATATAGGCCTCAGAATGAGGTGGGAAGTGTTCCCTGCTGTCCTTTCTTTTGGAAGAATTTGTGAAGGGTTTGTATTAATTCTTCCTTAACGTTTTTTAGAATTCACCAGTGAAGTCACCTGGTCCTAGGATTTTCTTTGTGGGAAGTTTTTTGATTACTAATTCAATTTGTTTATTTCTTAAAGATCTATTTGGATTTTCTGTTTCTTCCTGAGTCAGTTTTGGTAGTTTGTGTCTTTCTAAGAATTTGTTCATTTCATCTAAGTTATCTAATTTGTTGGCATACAGTTGTTTCTAGTATTCCCCTATGCTTCTTTTAATTCCTGTAATGTCAATAGTAAAGTCCCCTCTTCAATGTCTGATAGTAGTAATTTGTGACTTCTGTTTTTCCTTGGTTAGTCTAGCTAGAGTTTTGTCAATATTTTTAAAGAACCAGCTTTTGGTTTTTGTGGATTTTGTCTGTTGATTTCCTGTTTTCAATTTCATTGATTTCTGTTGTGATTTTTATAATTTCTATGCTTGTTTTAGGTTTAAATAGCCATTCTTTCTCTGGTTCCCTAAAGTGGAAGCTTAGATTATTGATCTTCAATCTTTCTTCGTTTTTTACTTTATGTATTTAGGGCCATAAAGTTACTTCTAAACACTGTTTTCTTAGTTGCAACATGCACACTCCCAGTTGCAGCATGTGGGATCTAGTTCCCCAACCAATGAAGATCCTGTGTGCTGCAGCTAAGACACAGCGCAGCCAAAAAATAAATAAATATTATATATATTTTTTTAATGGTCCACATCAAAACAAACAAACAAAAAAAACACTGCTTTCACTTCATCCTACAAATTTTGAAAATTTGTATTTTCAACTTCATTTAGTTCAAAAAATACTTAATTTCTCTTGAAACTCCTTTGACCCATGTGTTATTTAGAAGTATGTTGTTTCATTTCCAAATATTTTGGAATTTTCCAGTTATCTTCCTGTTACTGGTTTCTAGTTTAATTTCACTGTGGTCTGAAAACATTCGTTGTATGATTCCTATTCTATTAAATTTGCTAACACATGTTCTATGGCCCAAAATGTGATTTATCTTAGTAAATCAACTCTGGCATTAATGGACTCCTCTATCTTGACATTTATTGTAATCATAGTTTTGCATTTCTCTATGATTTTAATAACCAGTTATGTCTATCTAAACATTACAGTTCATCTTGCCTGTTTTCTTACTGTCTTTGATACGCCTTTTATTTATTTTTAACACCTTTATTGGAGTATAATTGCTTTACAATGTTGTGTTAGTCTCTGCTGTATAACAAAGTGAATCAGCTATATGTATACATATATCCCCATATCCCCTCCCTCTTGTGTCTCCCTCCCACCCCTCTAGGTGGTCACAGAGTACCAAGCTGATCTCCCTGTGCTATGCAGCTGCTTCCCACTAGCTATCTATTTTACATTTGGTAGTGTATATATGTCCATGCTACTCTCTTACTTCGTCCCAGCTTACCCTTCCCCCTCCCCCTGTCCTCAAGTCCATTATCTACATCTGCGTCTTTATTCCTGTCCTGCCCCTAGGTTCATCAGAACCTTTTTTTTTTTTTTTTAGATTCCTTATATATGTGTTAGTATGTAGTATTTGTTTTCTCTTTCTGACTTACTTCACTCTATGACAGATTCTAGGTCCATCCACCTCACTACAAATAACTCAATTTCATTTCTTTTTTTGGATGAGTAATATTCCATTGTTGATATGCCTTTTAAATCTTTAGTCAAAGGTGGCCTTCCTGTTCTTTTTTTCTTAGAATTTGTTAAGGAACTCAATCCTTTTCCCCACAGTCTGATTTTTGCCAGTTGTACTTAATAGTATAGTTAAACGTGATTCTCTGTCCTCTGGATCCAGAGTCTTGATCTGTTGATTTTTGATTTTTTATTTTGGTAGGACTATGTGTGATGTTGTATCCTTTCAACAGGAGTTACTTACTGCCTAATTGTCTCTCTTTATAATGATAGCAGCCAGTAGGAGCATCTTCGGGTTGGCTCCTGATTCTTTTTGTTATGATCTTGCTCTCTGGTGTGACAAGATGTTCTAAACACATCTTGTATATTTCCTGCTTCTCAAATTGGTCATTTCTCTAAGAATCTCTAGTTTCAATTACTAGGAAGTGGTGTTTAAACATCACAGTCTAGGCAGTGGGGCATGATTATTGCTATTGGGTATGTAATTGTTTCTAGGACTTTTTAATAGACAGATATACAAATGCATATTTAAGTGTAGTGATTAATTGTAAAGTTACCCCCCACCTCCTTTCCATAAACTACTCTTTGGAAGCAAGTCACTAAGTATAGCCCACGTTCAAGCGATGCAAAATTAAGCTCCACCTCCTTGAAGGCTCTCCCCTCATTATTTTATTTTATTTTATTTATTTATTTATTTATTTTTGACTGCATTGAGTCTTCATTGCTGAGCACGGGGTTTCTCTAGTTGCGGCGAGCGGGGGCTACTCTTCATTGCAATATGCAGGCTTCTCACTGCGGTGGCTTCTCTTGTTGTGGAGCACGGGTTCTAGGCACGCAGTCTTCAGTAGTTGTGGCATGCGGGCTTCAGTCGTTGTGGCTCACGGGCTCTAGAGCATAGGTTCAAGAGCTGTGGCACACGGGCTTAGTTGCTCCACGGCATGTGGGATCTTCCCAGGCCAGGGCTCGAACCCGTGTCCCGTGCATTGGCAGGTGGATTCTTAACCACTCTGCCACCAGGGAAGCCCTCCCCTTATTTTTTATTGTTAAAAAAAATTTTTTTTAATTAAAAAAATAAAAATTTTTGGCCATGCGGCATGTGAGATCTTAGTTCCCCAACCAGGGATCGAACCCACACCCCCTGCGTTGGAAGCACGGAGTCTTAACCAGTGGACCACCAGGGAAGTCCCTCCCTCATTTTTTAAATAGTTGTACTATACCTACAGTATCAGAGCACATCGACAGTAGGGAGCATACTACTCTCCCTTGTAATCTTCAATTGGTATTAGTTCTAGAAATAACTATATATTTAGTGTTTACCACCAGTCCTTATGTCAACGTCTCCATTTTGTTGTTTGAAACTTGTTCTCCGGTGAGTTCCTCAAGAAGGCCTCAGAGGTACAATATTCCTTCAGTTCTGGTGTATCAGTAATTGTTTGTCCACGCCTTTTATAATTGAATGTCAGTTTGACTGACTTTAATAAAATTCTCTTAATAAAATTCTTTTTTTTTTTAAATATACATTTTAGATAAGCAATGCATACTCTTTTTTTAAATTTTATTTATTTATTTATTTAATGGCTGTGTTGGGTCTTCGTTTCTGTGCAAGGGCTTTCTCTAGTTGTGGCAAGTGGGGGCCACTCTTCATCACGGTGCGCGGGCCTCTCATTATCGCAGCCTCTCTTGTTGCGGAGCACAGGCTCCAGACGCGCAGGCTCAGTAATTGTGGCTCACGGGCCTAGTTGCTCCGCGGCATGTGGGATCTTCCCAGACCAGGGCTCGAACCCGTGTCCCCTGCATTGGCAGGCAGATTCTCAACCACTGCGCCACCAGGGAAGCCCTCTCTTAATAAAATTCTTGATTCACATATAGTTTACCTTTTTGTTTTACAAAGAGGAAGTGGAAAGTTTACAAAGAAAGTGTATATAATCTTTTCATTCAAACTAGCATACCAGTGTTTTAAAAGGCTCACTTATAAGTTAAATTCTACCATTTTAATAGCATGTGATTGGTATTTTTATTTTATTTTATTTTACTTTATTTACCTTTTTTTTTTTTTTTTGGCCGTGAAGCTTGCGGGATCTTAGTTCCCCGACCAGGGTCTGAACCTGCACGCTCGGCAGTGAAAGTGCAGAGTCCTAACCACTGCACCGCCAGAGAATTCCCATGATTGGTATTTTTAAAGCACTCTCAGGGATTTGTGGCTATCAGGTTGCTACAATTATTGCATTCAGGGTGTGAATCATCCCTGCTTTTTCTTCTCATTACATTTATCCATATTCTCATAGTTTTCCATGCTGTGTAATAAGTTACCACAAATACAAAACAACAATATTTATTATTTCAGTGTCCATGCTTCAGGAACCCAGCAAAGCATAGCTGCAACCCTGGGCAGGGTTTCACGAGGCTGCAATCATGGTATCCACCAGGGCTGGATATCATCTGAGTCCTCTTCCAGTCTCACATGGTTTTTCAGCATAATTAATTTCCTATTGAACACATGATGGCTTGCCTCTTCAAGGCCCAAAGGAGTGCTTTTCTGGCTGCATAACACCAGAGGCCAGGCAGGCATAGTTACCGCAGTGGACAGCAGAGTCAAAGCAGCAATCTGAATATTTTGACTCGCCATAGGACTCAGACCTATGGTGTTGGCTAGTTAATCATGGGGTTACTAGACATGAAATAGATAGGAAGCCTACTAGATTCTTAATCTGTATAAGCAGAAAAGTTCTAGGTCAAGTGAACAAAAGTCTAGCTCAAATTATAAAACTAGAGAGTCACACCCCCTCAATCAATTCCCAAACTTGAGCCAGTTGACAGATCCAGAACCTTTTGAATGAAGGGGAGTCTGGGTCCCCTTGAGGAAGGACCCCAGTACACTACCAAAAATGTATACTGTTAATCTTTCTCCCAGCCTTCCCCAAAGGGACCTACAGCCTTTTACCACTTTTACCAGAATATCTATGCACTGGGGAACAGGGAATAGCCAGGCCTTTCAGGGACACTGGCTGTGACTAGGCATTGATTTCAAGAGACCCAAAAATGTCATGTGCCCTCCAGTCAGAGTAGGAGCTTATGGGGTTCTGGTCATCAATGGAGTTTTAGCTCAGGTCCATCTCACAGTGGGCCCAGTAGGTCCCCAAGCTCATCCTGTGGTTATTTCCCCAGTTCCAGAATGCAGAATTGGAATAGACATACTTAGCAGCTGGCAGAATCCCCACATTGGTTCCCTGACCTTCAGAGTGAGGGCTATTGTAGTGGGAAAGGCCAAATGGAAGTCATTAAAACTGCCTCTTCCTAAGAAAATAAGAAGTCAAAGCAATACCCCATTCCTGCAGGGATTACAGAGGTTAGCACCACTATCAAGGACTTGAAAGTTGAAGGGGTTGTGATTCCCATCACATCCCCATTCAACTCTCCTATGTGGCCTGTGCAGAAGACTGATGGATCTTGGAGAATGAGAGTGGATTATCATGAACAACTAAGTGGTGACTCCAACTGAAGCTGCTGTAGTGGATATGGTTGCATGGCTTGAGCAAATTTACACATCCCCTGGTCCCTGGTATGCAGCTATTGACCTGGCCTTTTCCTCCTCACCTGTCCATAAAGCTCCCCAGAGCAGCTTGCTTTCAGCCTTCACTGTCCTACCGGAGGGGTATATCAACTCTCCACGCTATGTTACAGTTTAGTCCACAGGGATCTTGATCACCTTTCCCTTTCACAGGATGTCACATTGGTCCATCACGTTGGTGACACTATGCTGATTAGACCTTGTAAGCAGGAAGTAGGCACTACTTTAGACTTATTGGTAAGACACATGTCGGAGGATGAGAAGGAAAGCCAAGTAAAATTCAGGGACCTCCTACCTCAGTGACATTGCACACAGTTGTGTGCAACATGTCAAGATATGCCTTCTATGTTGAAAGATAAGGCCTCTCCTATAACCAAGAAAGAGGCAATGCCTGGTGAGCCTCTGTATATTGGAGGCAACATAGTCCTCATTTGAGTGTATTACTTCAGCCCATTTGCTGAGTGACCCCAAAGCTGCTGGTTTCGACTGGGGCCCAGAACAAGAGAAGGTTCCACAACTGGTCCAGCTGCTGTGCAAGCTACTCTGCCACTTAGGCCCTATGACCCATCACATCCAGTGGCACTCGAGTGTCAGTGGTGGACAAGGATGCTGTCCGGAGCCTTTGGCAGGCTCCTGTATGTGAATCGTGTCACAGGCCTTTAGGATTTTGGAGCGAGACCCTGCCATCCTCCATGGATAACTACTCTCCTTTTGAGAAATAGCTCTTGGCCTGCTACTGGGCCTTAGTAGAGACTGCATGCTTGACCATGGGCCACCAAATTACCATATGACCTGAGCTACGCATCGTGAACTGAGTGTTATCTGACCCACCGAGCCATAAAGTTGGGTGTGCACAGCAATGCTCCATCATCACATGATGGTGGTACATGTATGTGATTGGGTCTGGGCAGGCCCTGAGGGCACAGGTAAGTTACATGAAGAAGTGGCCCAAATGCCAAGGTCCCCATTCCTCTTACATTGCCTTCTCTCTCCCAGCCTGTACTCTTGGCCTCATGAGGAGTTCCCTACAATCAGTTGACAGAGGAAAAAAGACTCAGGTCTGGTTTACAAATGGTTCTACATGATATGCAGGCACCACCCAAAAGTGGACAGCTGCACAATAGTCCCTTTCTGGGACATCCCTGAAGGACAGTGGTGATGGTAAATCTTCCCAGCGGGCAGAACTTCAGACAGTGCACCTGGCTGTTCACTTTCTTGGCAGGAGAAATGGCCAGATGTGGGATTATATACCCATTCATGGCTGTAGCCAATGATTTGGTTGGATGGTCAGGGACTTGGAAGGAATATGAATTTCTTTGGTGACAAAGAAACTTGGGGAAGATGTATGTGAATAGACCTCCCTGGATAAGACTATATTTGTGTCCTATGTGAATGTTCACCAAAAGATGACCTCAGCAGAGGAGGATTTTAATAATCAAGGGGATAGGATAACCTGTCCTATGGGTACCAGTCAGCCTCTCTCCCCAGCCACCTCTGTCATCTCCCAACGAGCTCATGAACAAAGTGGCCATGGTGGCAGGGATGGAGCTTACGCATGGGCGTCCACTCATCAAGGCCAGCCTCACTCTGCTACCAGCAGCAGGGATCAACACTGAGCCCCCATGTGACACCATCCCCTGGGGTGATCTGCCAGCCACCTGGTGGCAGGTTGATTACATTGGACTGCTTCCATCATGGGAGGGGCAACATTTTGTTCTTACTGTAATAGACACTCTGGCTATGGATTTGCCTTCCCTACATGCAATGCTTCTGCCAAAACTACCATCCGCGGACCTACAGAATGCCTTATCCACTGTTATCGTATTCTACACAGCATTGTTTCAGATCGAGGAATGCACTTCACGGCAAAATAAGTGTGGCAATGGGCCCATGCTCACAGAAGTCACTGGTCTTACCATATCTTCCACTAGCCTGAAGCAGCTGACTTGATAGAATGGTGGAATGGCCTTTTTTTCTTTTCTTTATTATTATTATTTTTTAAATTGAAGTATAGTTGATCTACAATGGGTTAATTACTGCTGTACAGCAAAATGATTCAGTTATACATATATATACATCTTTTTTTTAATATTCTTTTCCATTATGGTTTATCATAGGATATTGAATATAGTTCCCTGTGCTATACAATAGGACCCTGTTTTTTATCCATTCTATATATAGAAGCTTACACCTGCTAACCCCAATCTCCCACTTTATTCCTCCCCCAAACCCCTCCACCTTGGCAACCACAAGTCTGTTCTCTATGTCTGTTATTCTGTTTCTGTTTCATAAATAGGTTCATTTGTGTCATATTTTAGATTCCACATATAAGTGATATCATGTGGTATTTGTCTTTCTCTTTCTGACATTTCGCTTAGTATGATAATCTCTGCTTGTATCTGGAATGGCCTTTTGAAGACTCAGTTACAGCACCAGCTAGGTGGCAATACCTTTCAGGGCTGGGTCAAGGTTCTCCAGAACCTCTCTATATATTCTCTGAATCAGTGTCCAATATATGGTGCTGTTTCTCTGATAGCCAGGACTCACAGGTCTAGGAATCAAGGAGTACAAATGGTAGTGGTACCACTCACTGTTACCCTTAGTGACCCCCTAACAAAATTTTTGCTTCCAATTCCTGTGACTTTGTTCTGCTGGCTTAGAGGTCTTGCTTCCAACAGGAGGAATGCTTCCACCAGGAGACACAACAATGATTCCACTGAACTGAAAGTGAAGACTGCCACCAGGCCACTTTGCATTCCTCATGCCTCTGAATCAACAGGCAAGGCAGGGAGTTTCTCTGGTGATTGATCTTGATGACCATGGTGAAATTGGACTACTAGTCCACAATGGAGGTAAAGAAGAGTATATCTGGAATACAGAAGATACCTTAGGGCATCTCTTAGTATTTCCATGCCCTGTGATTAAGGTCAATGGAAAACCACAACAACTCAATCCAGGCAGGACTACTTATGGCCCAGACCCTTCAAGAATGAAGGTTTGAGTCACCCTACCAGGTAAAGAACCATGACCAGCTGAGGTGCTTGCTGAAGGCAAAGTGAATACAGAATGGATAGTAGAAGAAGGCAGGTATAAGTACCATCTACAACCACACAACCCATTACAGAAATGAGGACTCTGATTGTCATGAGTATGTCCTCCTTATTATACCAACCTGAATTATACCACCAGCTTTCTTGTTTCTCCAGTTTGCACACAGGAGATTGTGGGAAACTTAGCCTCCATAACCACGTGAGCAAATTGCTATAATAAATTTCCTCTTACGTATATCTCTATACATCCTATTGGTTCTGTTTCTCTGGAGAACCCTGATACATACAGTTTCCATGATTCAGGAGCTCAGGACGCATAATCAGGAGCCTGATCAGGGTCTCAAAGGCAACAATTATGGTATCATCCAGGGCTGGGATCTCATCTGAGTCCTCTTCCAGGCTCACATGCTTTTTGGCAGAATTCATTCCTGTGGAACTCCTGGTGGCTTGCTTCTTCAAGGCCCAAAGGAGTGTCTTAAGCCTCTCTTAAAGGGCTCCCTGATTAGGTCAGGACACCCAGGATGATCTCCCTTTTAATTAAAGTTGATTGATTAGGGACCTTAATCACATCAGCAAAATCCCTTCAGTTTTGCCATATGATGAAATCAAATTATGAATGTAAAATCCCATCATATACACAAGTCCCACTCACACTCAAGGCAAGAAGAGGGTCGTGCACACCAAGGGGAAGGAAACTTGGGGGCCATCCTAGACTTCTACCTAACACAAGTGGATTTTTTTAAAAAATTTTTTGTGTGTAACAATTGCATTTTGGAAAACATGCTGCTCTCTTTTGTCTTGAGTTTCTAATGTGAACAAGGTCTAGGGTTAAGTTTGAGGACAGATAGAGCAAAGCATGTTTGTACTTTCTGGCTGATTTTTTGCAGACTGTTTACATCAAAAAGAAAGGCAGCAATAGACAGCAGCATGTGCTAAGCGGTAAATCAGGTACATAAAACAAAAGTGCTTTCAGTGTTTAGAGAAGGAAATCATCACAGGATAGGAGTGACAGAATGAGGTTAGCAATTGAACTTAGACCTTGAAATTGAATTGAACAAATATTTATTAAGCCCTGAGTGACTCTATCGGGGCAGAAAGATGAATCAGTCTCTGTCTTCCAGGAACGTATAGTCTGGAGGGAGAGACAACATTGAACCAAATGAATGTGGGCAGGTTAAAAAGTTTGTAGATTAGAGATAGAATACATAGGGAAGAAATCCCATAAATCATAAAGGATAAATAGTCTGCAGAAAAAGGAAAAAGCAACAAATGGCAAAGCAGAAGGGCAGGGTGCAAGGGGAAGTAATAACGAGAGAGAAAACCACAAATGTGCCAGAGCCCAAGGCTCGGGGTCTTGTACGCCCAGCTACATAATTTTCACTTATCCGTAAGAGTCATGGGAATTCTGGATTTCCCTGGTGGCGCAGTGGTTAAGAATCCGCCTGCCAATGCAGGGGACACGGGTTTGATCCCTGGTCCGGGAAGATCCCACGTGCCGCAGAGCAACTAAGCCCGTGTGCCACAACTACTGAGCCTGCGCTCTAGAGCCCGCGAGCCACAACTACTGAGCCCATGAGCCACAGCTACTGAAGCCCGTGTGCCTAGAGCCCGTGCTCCGCAACAAGAGAAGCCACCGCAAGGAGAAGCCCGTGTACCACAATGAAGAGCAGCCCCCGCTCGCCACAACTAGAGAGAGCCCGCACACAGCAACAAAGACCCAACACAGTCAAAAATAAATAAATTAATTAATTAATTAATTAATTTTTTAAAAAAAGAGTCATGGGAATTCCTCAAGGGGCTTGGAGAGGGAAGTGGAGGGCAATAAAGGCACCAAGTAGGGTTTTGTTTCCTGCATTTCTTCAATTACCCCTGGGAAAGCTAATTAACATCTCTAAGCCTCAATTGTCACATCAGTTAAACTGGGATAATAATAATTTCTATTTCCGAGGTGTTGATGAGATGATGAAGTAGAATATTCTGTGCAAAGCCTTTAAGATAGTTCCGAAGGGCCAATATTCAGACAGTGATGAATATTTAGCTACTTTGGTCAGAGATGAAGAATCTCTAGGTAAGAAATTACCCTGCTGCTCTCTGCCAAAGTCTCTTGCTTTGTCTGAGAAGCAAACAGCACAGTTGTTAGGGGAACCACTAACCGAAACTGCCCATCCTGGCCAGGCCGGATAGTAGCCACCTGCAAGAGTTCTCTTACAACAGGAGGTCCTGGTAAAGAACGTGGAACTAACAAGCTACCACCAACTGGAAGAATTCGGGAAAGGTCAAAAGAGAGAGGAGATGCCAGTCCATATGTCCTACCAACCTCCCAGAATCCTCTCACTGGAATCCACCTTGGCTGAGGGATGTGCGCGCCACCAGGAAAGACCCTGAGTCAGACCAAATATGGACCAAGCAAGATGCTCAGCCAGAGACAACCCGGAAACTAACCCCATCACCATAAAACCTGAGACTGCGAGCCATGTGGCAGAGCAGCTCTCCTGGGTTCCCTTAGCCTCCTGCTCTCCACCTGGGCACCCCTTCCCAATAATGTCTCTTGCTTTGTCAGCACGTGTGTCTCCTCAGACAATTCATTTCCGAGTATTAGACAAGAGCCCACTCTCAGGCCCTGGAGAGGTCCCCCTTCCTGCAACACACTGAGTTAGGCAATAACTTCTTAGAAACAAGACCAAATGCACAAGTGATAAATGAAAAAAAAATTATTTGAACTTTATCAAAATTTAAAACTTTTGTGCTTCAAATAACACCATCAAGAAAGTGAAAAGGAAATCCTCAGCATGGGAGAATATGTTTGTAAATCTTGTCTCTGCTAAGGGACTTGTATCTAGAGTATTTAAAGAACTCTTACAACTCAATAATAAGATAAATAAAGCAAATTTTTAAATGGGCAAAGGATTTAAATAAACATTTATTCAAAGAAGATACATAAATGGCCAGTAAGCACATGAAAAAATACCTAACATCATTAGTTTTGCAAATCAACACCAGATTAAGATACAAATGCACACCCTTTAGGATTACTATAATAAATAAGATGACAATAACAAGTTTTGTCCACAATGTGGAGAAATTGGAACCCTCATATATTGCAGGTTGGAATGTAAAATGGTGCAGCCACTATGGAAAATGTTCTGGCAATTTATCAAAATGTTAAACATAGTATTATCCAGAAATGTCCAGATTAGGGAAATCCATCACAGAGCAATGGTTGCCAGGGGCCGGAGAGAGGAGGGAATGGGTGACTGCGACGGGAGAGGAGGTTTCTCTTTGAGCAACGAGAATTTTCCAAAATTAGACTAGGGTGATTGTTGCAAAACTGTACATATACTAAAATCCATCAAATTGTACACTTTAAACAGATGAATTTTATGATATGTATTTATATCTCAATAAAGCTGTTTTTTTTTTTAAAAAGCAAGTTTCTTCAAGGGGTCAAACATTAGACTTCTCCATGCCAAATGCAATAACAGAAAACTACAGGGCAATGCCTACAGAATTCTAAGGGAAAGATTGACCTAAGAATTTTATACACCGTGAAGATATCTCTTTAAATACAAGAGGAACAGACGGACTGCTGAAAAAGCTACCCAAAATGAAATCTAGCTAAATAAGAAAGATTCAAATGAAAGAATTCAACAACAGAGGAGTCAAGGTAAAAGGACTGAAGGTGAAAGTGGCATCAAGTTAAAATTAGAACCATGATTAAACAGTGGGGGAAATATGATTTGAAATAAAATGTAAACGTTACTGACCAGGGTTCTTGGCCGGCTTAATTAATCAATAGAAATTGATCAGAGGCCAGACAAGAAATTCAGGCAAGGACTTGGGAGCGAGAACACACAACAGGTTCCCTTGCTTGCTCACTCACTCAGCAGGAGCGAGCTGGTTCCTTATGTGGGGTGAGGGTAGGGGTGTGTCCAGGGGTCGGCGGGAGGGGTGGCAGAGGTGGTTTGCCCACCCCTTTGGTGGTGTTGTGTGCAGCGGGCATGCGCGGTACCCTGCTTTTGCTCCCAGATCCTCAGAAGTGGCAGTTGGGATTTCTGGTCTGTCTGTATCTTGTCCAGAATTTGCCCCAACTGCACATGAATGCACGCAGTTACTTTTAGTCCCTTATAGTTTCTTTATATTTTGTTGCTCCAGGAGACCTTCTGTTCAGGTGCAAGCACTGCAGCAAAGGGTCCCAGGTCCAAGCCTGTCTCATAAATATTATAAACAAAGGAGGATCATTGACTCCTGTCTTTTAGAGATGAGGAGAAAAATGTTAAACTTCCTTCCTGTTCCCCTCCTTCTGCCTTTTGACTTTGTTGTTTGTATGTATTTTTCAGGTGGTGAGCAGAGGTTAGACTGCTTTGTGTCCCACAGGAACAAGCAACTGTGTCATCTCAGTGGCTCAACGGTGCAGGTGTTCTGTGCCAACGTTCCACACCCAACACTGGTTGTCCGGGGCTCCGCTCCGCACTGTCACCTGGAGACCTGGATCAACAGAGGGTCACTGTCCTGTAGCTGCAAGGCTGGGAACACCTGGCCCTCACTGTCAACACCCCAGGGAATAGCCTGCTGAGCGGGGTTCACACAGGCAATAAAATGCGTTAGCCCAGAAGTTGGGAATTCCCTGGCGGTCCAGTGATTAGGTTGCTTCGCTTCCACTGCACGGGGTGCGGGTTCAATCCCTGGTCAGGGAACTAAGGTCCCCCATGCCACGCTGCACGGCCAAAGAAGAGAAAAGAAAAACACAAACAAACAAAAACAGAACTGACACCTGTCACTTTGACTCCCAGCCCATTGCCCTGTCTTAACTGCAAGGGAACAGGAGAGCGTGACTTCAGCTGTCCCTGGCAGAGAGGGAAAGACTGGATACGGGCAAGCTCTAGAAGTGCCCTGAATACATCACTAAGATAAAAAAGGGAGACGCCTTTAGAGCAGAGACTCCTCACCTCTAGTGGTTTTGAAAGGCTTCCCCTTTCCTGGGGCGCCAGTGCCCACAGCCCTGTCCCTGGGGGAGCTTTGGGATCTCGTACCGGTCAGCGGCAGCCTTCCTGTCCTCGCAGGTCCTGTGGGAAGATAGTCTTGACTGTGGTTCTCCTTGCACGGCCTTGGAACCCAGTTGATTCTTTCCAAAGATGTCCATGTCTTTCCACACATTCTTCACCTTCTCAAAGCAGCCTGGGTGGATTTTTGTCATTTGAGATAGAGAACCCTTACTGGCAGGGTACTGTTACGCACACGGCAGTTAGGTGGCTGGGAAAATGCCCATTTCTCATTAACTTGTTCTGTGCCAAGTGAATAAGTCTCATGATAGAAAAGCCAAATTTGTGGGCTGGGCATAAAAGATTTTACCCCCAGTCCCCAAACGGGGCTCCTACCAGAATTACCCTTGATAGTTTCGCTTTTCCGAGACCTATATTTCCTTTAAGGACAAGAAGAAAAGAAATAATGCATTCTTTCAAATATGCAAGGGTGCTTCCACACATGCCCCATTTCTTTCTCAAAACTGAGGACTTTAGGCGTTTCTTCCATCAGTAATTGAACACTACCTGTAGCTCTGCCAGCACTTCAGGCTGAGAGGAATAATTTCTCAAGTACTAAACTGCAGCTAACTGCCAAATGATTTTGTGAAGAAAAGTGAGGTGCCATGCCGTTTCCAGCTACAAAAAGAGCATCTACGACCCACAGACTGGGAGAGAATATTTGCAAATCACTTATCTGACTTGTATCCAGAGTATATAAAGAATACTTACAACTCAATAAAAAGACAACCCAATTAAAACACGGGCAAAGGATTTGTACAGATATTTCTCCAAAAAAAGACCTGCAAATCAAAGCTATATACATTAAAAGATATTAAGGGAATGCAAATCAAAACCACAATGAGATACCACTTCATGCCCAGTAGGATGGCTCTCATTTAAAAAGACGGACAATAGGGACTTCCCTGGTGGCGCAGTGGTTAAGAATCCGCCTGCCAGTGCAGGGAACATGGGTTCGAGCCCTGGTCTGGGAAGATCCCACATGCCGTGGAGCAACTAAGCCCGTGCGCCACAACTACTGAATCCGCGCACTGCAACTACTAAAGCCCGTGCGCCTAGAGCCCGTGCTCCGCAACGAGAAGCCACCGCAGTGGGAAGCCCGTGCACCGCAACGAAGAGTAGCCCCCACTCGCCGCAACTACAGAAAGCCTGCGCGCAGCAACAAAGACCCAACACAGCCAAAAATTTTTTAAAATTAAAAAACTAAAATATAAAAAAATCTGTTTAAAAAATAAATAAAAAGACGGACAGTAACAAGTATTGCTGAGGATATGGAGTAATTGAGGGCTCATACATTGTGGGTGAGAATGTAAAATGATGCAGCCATTCTGGAAAACAGTCTGGCAGTTCCTCAAAATGCTAAACCTAGAGTTACCATATGAAACAGCAATTCCACTCTACGTGAAGTGGGATGAAAACACATGCCCACAAAGATACATGTACACAAATGTTTACAGCAGCATTATTCATAATAGCCCAAAAGGGGAAATTAGGGCTTCCCTGGTGGTGCAGTGGTTAAGAATCTGCCTGCCAATGCAGGGGACACGGGTTCGAGCCCTGGTCCAGGAAGATCCCACATGACGCAGAGCATCTAAGCCCGTGCGCCACAACTACTGAGCCTGCGCTCTAGAGCCCAAGAGCCACAACTCCTGAGCCCGTGAGCCACAACTACTGAAGCCCGTGCACCTAGAGCCCGTGCTCCGCAACAAGAGAAGCCACCGCAATGAGAAGCCTGTGCACCGCAACGAAGAGTAGCCCCGCCTCGCCGCAACTAGAGAAAGCACCCGCGCAGCAACGAAGACCCAATGCAGTCCAAAATAATTATAATTAATTAATTAATTTTTTAAAAAATCTCTACCTTTAAAAAAAAAGGAGGGGGGGTGGAAATTATTCAAATGTCCATCATCTCACGAGTGGATAAACAGAATGCAGTATATCCATATAATGGATTATTATTCAACCATAGAAGGAATGAAGTACTGACACATGGAGAGACCTTGAAAACATTAGGTGAAGTGAAAGAAGCTGATCACAAAGACCACAGATTGTATAATTCCATTCATTTGAATGGTCCTGTCCAGAAGAGGCAAATCCATAGAGAAAGAAAGGCACTCAGTGGTTACCAGGGCCTGGGGAGAGGAAGGATGGGAAGTGGCTGTAAAGGGTGTGGGGTTTCATTCGGGTGATGAAAATATCCTAAAGCGAATTGTGATGGTTGTACAATTCTGAATATACTAATAAGCACGGAATTGTACCCTGTAAAAAAGTCAGTTTTGTGGTCTATGAATTAGATCTCTTTAAAAAGTGTCATTTTTAAAAAGTACACATAAAACAGCTATTTTGCTCAGATGTTTTTTAAGGTTCAAACAAGTTTGTTATTCTCATTTTCAGCTTTTGAAAGTGATTGTGTAGGAAGAAAAGAGATCAGCCTCTCGCCAGTAAGAGGTGGTTAAATTTTGCCTTGGGGAATAACAGATTAGGGCCTAAATCCTATTAAATTTATTCAGTGCTTCACTCCCTTCCCCCTAGGTCTCTCCTCCTCAAAGAAGCATTTTTCAAAGGCCTAAGCATGTTGACCTATGGTCGTGTCCAGGGTTTGGGGACAGGAATGACCTCAAACACCCTATCCACTGGCGCCAGGGACCTAAAGGTTCCGGACACGGTGGGAGGGGCGCACGCCCTCCAGGGCTCCTTCCTCCCCACCCTCCGGGCCTCTTGCTGGAGGGTCTAATCTCAATATGCAGCAAGGCCCCTGCAATGTAACAAATCACAGAAAGACAGCTTCTCATACCTTGGAATAGCGCTGGCCTGGTGGTTTGGAGACTTTGATGGTGCTCTGATGGGGCTGGCAACTCAGTTGTGGCAGGAGCATGTCACTCTACCCTTTGGGGCCTCAGTTTCCTTATCTGTAAAATGAAATATTTGGATTGGATAATTTCTAACCCTTGGGTTACATTTCCTTTCTATAACAGATACAGATATGTGTGGCTACAGCTAACAAGACCGATATTCAAGCTTTGCATTTCCTTCTCTCCTTTTAGAAATATTTCTATTTCCTTATTTTAATAAAAATTAACATCAATTCCAGACATTTTATTAAACTTTGACATGTTGATTTATAGTAGTAATACTTTATCCTTGTTAAGGGGGTAAAAACTTTCAATGCAACATTGGCTAGCAGGTCCGGTGAGAGTGGGCCCCCCCACCACTGATGTGAGAAATCCACGTTGGTTCGTTTGTCCCCTCTGCTTTCGGACAGAGTCACGGAAAGGAAAGAAAACAAGAGCCCATTCACTTCTCCCCCTGCCCTTCCACATCTTCCTTTCCTCTCCAGGGGAACCACTGTTAACAGTTGTGTCTATGCCTCCTGTCTTTTTTTCCATAGAGTCACATGCAGATAGATAAACATGTACAGAGACACATCACAGCGATTTGACAGTGATGAAATGGGACCAAGTAGGTCGCTGGCTTTTTCCCTTCACAGTTTCTTAGAGAGTAATCTTTGCTGGTGTGAAGTTCCACCAGGCTCTTTTTCCCAACCACGTGGTTTTCCTTATATGAATGCACCATAGTGCACTCTGGACTCAGTTTCTCTAGTGATGAAATTAGGTGGTAAAAAATTCTTTTTTGCGTCGTAAACAATGCTGCACCACCTTGTATTCACGTTTTTGTGCACATGTGCGTGATACCTAGAAATGGAGTGGTGACAAAACGTAGTTCTCCAGAGGAAACTGCTAACAGTTGCCATACATCCTTCTAGTTTTTTTTTCCCAATCTGTAGCATGCAAATATATATGCATACAGAGAAATACATGTATGTATAGAAATATATCACAGTGTCTGTAGGTTAATGAAAACAGGACTAAGGTTGGATTTTGGTAGGTGCTGCTGAGGTAGGAGATCGATGGGCCCCAGGCTGAGCGACTGCAACCCGTCTCCTGCTGACGCTTCAAGATAAGATACTAGCAGGAGCATTGGGCCCTGACTGAGTGGAAGACAAAGCGACCACATTTTCCTCATTTTCGGGGTCAAGGGGATTTCCCAGCCCGACACATGCACAGAGAATGTCCTCAGTCTCCGGAGGGACCAAAGGAGGGAGGAGCCACCAGCCCATAATATGTCCTGCCAACCCCTAGAAACCTTCGTGCTGGAATCCATCGTGGCTGAGAGATGCGTGCACCTGCCAGGAAGGACCCTGAGTCAGCCCAAATATGGGCACACGCAAGATCATTGGCCAGAGACAACCAGGAAAACTGCCCCCATGTAAGAGATCAAAGCACCCCTATTGCGTGCAACTCACTCTTGAGTTCGCCGGTGTGCTTTTCCACACGTACTCAGATTATGATCTGTTTCACAATCTCTGTCTCTCTGCTGAATTCTTTCCTCAAAGAAGACAAGGACCGAGGCCCTTCTTCCAGCCACCTCCTCCCACCACCCCCCCCCACGCCGAGATCACCGCCAAGTCACTTTCCCACAGGGCTGCATCCCCACTCCCCATTTGTCCACACTCCCTGACACTGGCAAGTGTCAGTAGTATTACATTGTACCAGTCGACGGTGGGAAAATATTCTAATTTACATTTTCCTAACTGCCAGGAGGATCAATCATTTTTACTTATGTTTATTAGCCATTTGCATTGTTTATGTTATTCATTGCCTATTCATATTATGGCCAATTTTTCTTTTGGGTTTTGTGTGTGTGTGTGTGTGTCTTTTTTTTATTGATTTGTGATTAGTCTATAATTGTGCCTTGATGTTACCATCTCATTTCAAGAAAAAACAAAACAAACAAAAGCTAAGCTCCTCATTTGCCCTCTTTTTATACACTAAGTTCTCTTATGCCTGGGTATGAAACATTCATGCAAGTTAACATGGGCCTTGAAGTTAACCAAACAAGTCTTTTCCCAGAACATTCAGGAACATTTTTCCTGAATTTCCCATTTGCACAGCAGCAAGATGACACGCCTTCTGAGCACCTTTCTTTCCCCCTTTTTGCCCAGGTCACCAGTCCACAGGCCCCACTCCTTTGAAAGAGCAGGTCTGCAAAGACAGGATGCAGGCGCCCATGGGCAGCACTCAAATGACACTCCCTCCGCAGCACAATTGTCTGCCTCTTAGCCTTAGACACATCTACTCATTCTTTTTTATTTAAATAGATTTTTTTTTAATTTTTGGCTACGTTGAGTCTTCGTTGCTGCGCACGGGC
Organism: Eschrichtius robustus; assembly: GCF_028021215.1. Lineage (NCBI taxonomy): Eukaryota > Metazoa > Chordata > Mammalia > Artiodactyla > Eschrichtiidae > Eschrichtius > Eschrichtius robustus. The sequence continues at coordinate 136,986,853 of NC_090828.1, read as the reverse complement.
CTTCTCTAGTTGTGGTGACTGGGGCCTACTCACTGCGGTGGCTTCTCTTGTTGCGAGCATGGGCTCTAGACACGCGGGCTTCAGTGGTTACAGTACACGGGACCTAGAGTGCACGGGCTTCTGTAGCTGTGGTTCTCAGGCTCTAGAGTACAGGCTCAGTAGTTGTGGTGCACGGGCTTAGTTGCTCCTTGGCTTGTGGGATCTTCCTGGGCCAGGGATCAAACCCGTGTCCCCTGCATTGGTAGGCCGATTCTTAAGCACTGCGCCACCAGGGAAGCCCCATCTACTCATTCTTTTTTATATATATATATATACGTATATATATATATATACGTATATATATATATATATTTATTTATTTACTATGGCTGCATTGGGTCTTCGTTGCTGTGCGTGGGCTTTCTCTAGTTGCAGCGAGCCGGGGCTACTCTTCGTTGTGGTGCGCAGGCTTCTCATTGCAGTGGCTTCTCTTGTTGCAGAGCATGGGCTCTAGGCGCATGGGCTTCAGTAGTTGCGGCACATGGGCTCAGTAATAGTGGCTCGTGGGCTCTAGAGCGTAGGCTCAGTAGTTGTGGCTCACAGGCTTAGTTGCTCCACGGCATGTGGGATCTTCCCGGACCAGGGCTCGAACCCGTGTCCCCTGCATTGGCAGGTGGATTCCCAACCACTGCACCACCAGAGAAGCCAATCCCATCTACTCATTTTTGATCTTTGATGTACAGATACTATGAGAGTATAATGTGGACCTCGTATACCTAGAACACGATGATGTATGGCCTTTTAGTCATTGCAGGGCCAAAGTGACATGGGAGAGCATAGGGGCTGTAGGAAATGAGACTCCTCCTCACCTTGGTGGTTAAGTAAATCCTGGAATTTGCTGTTACGGGAGTGATGTGTGGACATGTCTACCATCATGTGTCGCATAGCGGGGCCTGAGTAAGTGGTGGCAATTAACACTGTGCGTGTTTTTCTTTTTTCCAAATGTTTATTTAGTTTTTGGCCGCAGCATGTGGCATGTGGGATCTTAGTTCCCCGACCAGGGATTGAACCTGTGCCCCTGCAGTGGAAGCACAGAGTCCTAACCACTGGACCGCCAGGGAAGTCCTTGTGCGTGTTAATATACATATCATATTTCCACAGGCTTTAGTTGGATGACTTTACCTCCTAAGATTCACAGGATACCCAAGAGCCATTTTAATCTGCCCTGATGTAATTTCCTGCTGAGTTTCCTAAAATGTCCAGGCTGAGATGCAGGCCAGAGAGGCCAGAATTGGCTCTTGTTGGCAGTGAATAGACAGGAAAAGCTTCCATAAAACATAAAACTGCCATTAGCTTACATTTTCTAAGGTCACTGTGTTTGGCACGATGGTCTTGTCACAGCCATTACCAGCAATGAGCTTAATGCGTGGACGAAGCAGCCGCACCTGCAGATGATTTCCTTGAAGGTAGATTGTGAACAGCGTTTCTTGGAAAGCTTCACTTTCTAGAGCAACGTTGAAAGCTTCAACCAATAAAAGCTTAGGGGTTCATGGCCATTGGAGAATCTGTATCTCAAGCTGCCTGCACGTCCATGGTGCAGACTGCAGTAGTGTGAGGGCTTTGCATGCAAGGTTTCCCAGTCATCACGTAACAGGGAAGAATCAGGGGCTTCCCTGGTGGCACAGTGGTTAAGAATACGCCTGCCCAGGCAGGGGACATGAGTTCAAGCCCTGGTCCAGGAAGATCCCACATGCCGCGGAGCAACTAAGCCCGTGCACCACAACAACTACTGAGCCTGCGCTCTAGAGCCCGCGAGCCACAACTACTGAGCCCGCGTGCCACAACAACTACTGAAGCCCACGTGCCACAACAACTACTGAAGCCCACGTGCCACAACAACTACTGAGCCTGCGCTCTAGAGCCCATGAGCTGCAACTATTGAGCCTGCGTGCCACAACTACTGAAGCCCGTGTGTCTAGAGCCTGTGTTCCGCAACAAGAGAAGCCACTGTAAGGACGAGCCTGTGCACCACAACAAAGAGTAGCCCCCACTTGCCGCAACTAGAGAAAGCCTGTGCACAGCAGCGAAGACCCAACACAACCAGATAAAATAAATAAATAAATAAATTTATTTTTTTAAAAAAAACATTGTATTCTATCACAAGTTAATCACTAAAGGGGTGTGGCCTAAAAGCTTAAATTATACATAATGGCCCATCTCTGGGAACCTTGCCTCCCAGGTAATGAGCGTTAATCCAAAATATCTTTATTTAGATATTAAATGAAGGAAACATCCCAACCAGGTCCACCTGTGAATGACTGCAGGAAAGAAGAAACACATCCCCTCTGGAGACTGACCAGAACCAGGAAATGTTTGACTTTACTCCCTCCCCTTTTAGTATAAAACAAGCCTGAATTCTAACTTAGTCAAGGTGGTTCTTTGGGACACGAGTCCATCATCTTCTTGGTCTGCTGGCTTTCCAAGTAAAGTCACCATTCCTTGCCCCAATGACTTGAATCTCGATTTATTTTCCTGTTGTACAGCAAGCAGCATGAGCTTGGACTTGATAACAATCACCATCATGCTTACTGCTTACTGAGCGCAACTGTGTGTGCACAGGTAGAGTGCCAGGACAGGGCCTTTAAGTATGTCATTTACCCGTGGCAGCTCACCTGTTGGGCAGTTATCAATCAGAGGAGAAAGCTAAGGCTCAGAGAGGTCAAGTGACCTGCTTGGTAGGTGGAGGAGCTAAATGCAAACCACAAATCTGTGCACTTTGCTCTGTGAACATCCTACTCTTTGTCACGGACCGGTGATCCATTCCTCATCCACTTTGGTCATTTGCATATTCACCTGGCCTTTCATCTAAGGAGCAGAGCTGGCACATAAACTCTAAAGAGTATGTCCTGTGTGCTAAAAACTGTCAGGTGTCTTACATATGTGATCTCTTAATCTTCACAGTTCTAAGAGGATTTGAACTTCTTATTTGAATAGTGTCAATTTTTAAAAATTACTTATTTATTTATTTTGGCTGCGCCAGGTCTTAGTTGTGGCACATGGGACCTTTGTTGCGGCATGGGGGATCTTTAGTTGGGGCATGCGGACTTCTTAGTTGTGGCACGCGTGCGGGGTTTAGTTCCCCAACCAGGGCTCAAACCTAGGCCCCCTGCGTTGGGAGTGCAGAGTCTTACCCACTGGACCACCAGAGAAGTCCCTGTCATTTGTTTTTAAACTGTATTTTTAAAATAAATTTATTTATTTTATTTATTTATCTTTGGCTGCGTTGGGTCTTCATTGCTGCGTGCGGGCTTTCTCTAGTTGCAGCGAGAGGGGGCTACTCTTCGTTGCGGTGCTTGTGCTTCTCATTGTGGTGGCTTCTCTTGTTGTGGAGCTTGGGCTCTAGGCGCGCGGGCTTCAGTAGTTGTGGCCCATGGGCTCAGTAGTTGCGGCACGCGGGCTCTAGAGCGCAGGCTCAGTAGTTGTGGCGCACGGGCTTAGTTGCTCTGTGGCATGTGGGATCTTCCCGGACCAGGGATCGAACCCGTGTCCCCTGCATTGGCAGGTGGATTCTTAACCACTGCACCACCAGGGAAGCCCGATGACTTTTTGTTTTCTTTGGCCATGCTGTGCGGCTTACAGGATCTTAGTTCCCAACCAGGGACTGAACCCGGGTGCCCAGCAGCGGAAGCTCAGAGCCCTAACCACTGGACCTCCAGGGAATTCCCTCACATGAAGATCTTCGTGTCTGATTTGGAGAAGGTTGCAAATAATTAATGAAACAGCATTTTTTTAAAATACAGGTTTTATATTCTATAAACTCAGAATGAAATTGATAAGCCAGGCCTCGCCTGTCACATGGGACTAAGTTCAAAGTGAAAGGCACAGATCATAATTTCAAATCGGAACCTTTGGTAAATGTCCTACAACTTTTTTTTAAATAAATTAATTAATGTATTTGGCTGCGTGGGGTCTTAGTTGAGGCACACAGGATCTTTCGTTGTGACACGTGGGCTCCCTAGTTGTGGCGCACGGGCTCTAGAGTGCTCAGTAGTCGCGGTGCTCGGGCCTAGTTGTCCTGCGGCACGTGGGATCCCAGTTCCCCGACCAGGGATCAAACCCGCATCTCCCGCATTGGCAGGCGGATTCTCAACCACTGGACCACCAGAGAAGTCCCCTACAACTTTTACTAGAATACGCTGAATGTTCCACATTGCAAGGCATTTCAGCAATACTTATTTTAAATCAACATTTCTTCTACAGGTACCAAGCATCTGATATGTACTAGATACACGAGTAGGCCTGCCCACCCAGGCTCCTTCCCCACAGATGTCTCCTTTTGGAGCCAGAGAAAAGGCCACCTGTACCTGTGGTTCTGAAACCAACCCTCAGACACTCTCTGACACCAACTAGATGTCCAACAATTCAAGTCAATCCAGTTCTGACCCTAACTACCCAGGTTAGCGGCAGACCCCGCTGGTGTAAGAGGTCAGTTCCACAAGACCTAACCCAGCCCCCGTTTCAGATGCCAATTGCAGGTCCTGGGGGGCCACCCCTACTTCTGACAGACCAGCTGCAGATCAGGGGTTCCCCCAGCCCCTCCTCAGTTTCAATACTCACTAGAATGACTCACAGAACTCAGGAAAACACTTTACTCATGTTTACTGGCTTATTATAAAGGATACATCTCAGAAACAGCCAAATGGAAGAGTTGCAGAGGGCAAGGCGTGGGAGACGGGATGCGGAGCTTCCACGAACAGATTTTGGAGGGACACAAACATTCAGTCCATGGCACCTCTTCTATTGTAATTTATTTTTAAACATCACTTCCTTCACAATTATTTGAAAAGGTGTTTAGTTCAGACATCTTGAGGCAGTTCCTGCTTCCTGCCAAGGTTCCTGAAATATCTCACAAAAAGTGTCACTTTGTGATGAGAATTTGGGAGTAATTTTCTGCCAAAATTGTTGAAGTCTCTGGGTCCTAATGATAAAGTTGGCTAATACAGCTTGTTATAATACCGTAGTGTGAAATCTGGGACCAGTACAAAGTTTCCTGTAGGGGAGGTGGATTGATTTTGAGCTCAGAGGATTGGTGGGTTACTTGTACCTTACCTGGGCCCCATCTCCTCAATGTCTCACTCTTCTTGTTAAAAATCAGGGTCAGCTCAGGAATTCCCTGGCGGTCCAGAGGTTAGGACTCTGCGTTTTCACTGCCGAGGGCACGGGTTCTATCCCTGGTCTGGGAATTAGCATCCTGCAAGCCTCGCAGTGCGTCCAAAAAATAAACAAATAAAATTGAAAATTAAGAAAAGAAAATCAGGGGGCCGTTTGCACCCTCCCGTGGACCTGTCCCAGGGAGGGTGCAATGGCCAGCCCCTCGGATAGACAGGAGCAATAACCAGGCCTCTGGAGCCTGCCGTTTCCTCGGCACCGGCTGAGAGAAGTGAAGGCTAACAAAGAAGGACCAGTTTCCTTGAAGCTGCTAAAACCACGTTCGTGTCGCTTCTCCGGTGAAGTCTGGAGTGTGAGAAACTGTGGCCTCTCCTGGGTCAGCGTCACCCCACATACACACCCCAGTCCTGGCTCTCGGGGACGGAAGAAGCATTACGCCTTGCCTGTTTGTTACCCGTCTTTTGAGTCTTTACTCTTTAGAGCCAATCCTGGCTCCACTGATGGAACTGGAAGTTTATTCCTTAATGAGACTGATACAAAACAGGGTCAGAAAACGGGGTGACAGCTCCTGCAAAAATCTTCTGATTTCTTTAGAATCTTCCGTTTCTGTGAGGATGGAAGATGGAGCTCGGGGGACGCACAATAATTCTTCCCTAACGTACTCTTCTTTCCTGCGGACTTGAGGATTTCAGCTACCCTCACATTCGGGCAGAGGCATTTTTGTTGTCTCGTGCCATGTGACCTGTTCCAGGGACACTTTATATTTTGCCTATTCTTTTAACAGAAGACATCATTTATTGGCACACATAAGTGATGAGTCTGGGGGCAGCTTTACCTCCAGGCATGGACTGTGTCGGAGGCTCAGATGATACAATCAGCCTGGTTTCTTCCCAGCTCCTCCAGGTCATGAGCTACAAGGTGGCAAGACCCCAGCTGGCAGTGCCAGGAGAAAGGCAAGCCGCCACTCTTGCTCGGCAACGGTCTTTGGCCTGAATTAGATCATGGGGTCAGGCCTGACCACTCACTGGGACGAGGAGGATGAGATGCCAGGCCTAGTTCCATCCTGACCTTGCAGTGAAGCTGGAAGCTGAGCCGACCTGAAGGCTGGGCTGAAGTATGGTAAAGGTGTGCTCCTTGGGGTCTCAGAGCCCACGGCCCCCAGGTCCTGAGCCTCAAGCTCCCTCTGGGCAGGGCTGGTCAGCCAGAGTTTGTTCATTTTTATGACTGAGCAGTATTCTAGATTTAGGCTAGTACAAATAAAGCTGCTATGACAATAGTAGAAGGGTTTTTGTGAGGACATAACTTTTTACATCTCTAGAATAAATGTCTACTGCTGCAGTTGTCAGATCATATGGTAAGTATGTGTTTAGCTTTTAAGAAACTGCCGAACTATTTCCAAAGTGGTCGTACCATTTTACATTGCCGTCCTCACCAGCATTTTGTATAAGCACTACTTTTTATTTCAGCTCCTCTGATAGGTGTGTAAGCACATCCCAGGGTGGGGACTTTGTTGGCGGTCCAGTGGTTAAGATGCTTCCACCGCAGGGGGCAAGGGTTAGATCCCCCTTCTGGGGACTGAGATCCCACATGCCGTGGCTAGTGTGGTCTTAATTCGCCCAGTGGCCAGTGATACTGAACATCTTTTCATATGCTTATTTTCCTTCCGTATATCCTCTTCAGCGAAAAGTTTATTCATACATTTTGCCCATTTCCTAATTGGAGTGTATGTTTTTTACAGTGAAGTTTTGAGAGTTCTTTCTATATTCTAGGTATGAGTCCTTTATTGGATATGTGATCTGCAAATATTTTCTCCCATTCTGTAGCTTGTCTTTTTGTCCTCTTGGAGAGGGTCTTTCACGGAGAAAATGTTTCTATGAAACCAACTTATCATTTTTTTCTTTTATGGGTGATGCTTCTGGTTTTCATGTCTGAGAACTGTTCACCAAGCCTTAGATCTTGAAGATTTTCTGCTGTTTGCGTCTCTAGAAGTTTTAGCATTTTACACTTTAAAGTCTGTGATCCATTTTGAGTTAATATCAGGTAAAACAGCCTTAATATCGGTACAAGTTGCGACGTTAAGCCAAGATTCTTTTTTTTTTTCTTTTCATATTTTTTGTTTTGTTTTGTTTGCCTAAGGATATCTAATTACTCCGGCACCATTTGTTGAAAAGACTCTCTTTTCCTCCACTGAACTGCTTTCTCCCTTTTTTGTCAGAAGCCAGTTGGCCATACTGGATAACCAGTAGGCGATCTCTGCCTTCTCTATTCTGTAATCTATGTGTTGGTCCCTCAGCCAATACAACGATCTCTCTTTTTTTTTTTCTTCCAGTTTTATTGACAAATAATGGACATACATCACTGTATTAGTTTAAGGTGTACTGCAAGATGGTTTGATTTACATATATTGTGAAATGATGACCACAATAGGTTCAGCTAACATCCATCATCTCATATAGATACAATAAAAGAAAAGAAAAAAGAAAAGAAATTCTCTTTGTGATGAGAACTCTTAGGACTTACTCTTTTTTTTTTTTTTAAACATTTTTTAAAAATTTATTTATTTTATTTATTTATTTTTGGCTGCGTTGGGTCTTCGTTGCTGTGTGCGGGCTTTCTCTAGTTGTGGCGAGCGGGGGCTACTCTTTGTTGCAGTGCGTGGGCTTCTCATTGCGGTGGCTTCTCTCGTTGCAGAGCACGGGCTCTAGGTGCGTGGGCTTCAGTAGTTGCGGCACGTGGACTCAGCAGTTGTGGCTCGCGGGCTCTAGAGCGCAGGCTCAGTAGTTGTGGCACACGGGCTCAGTTGCTCCGCGGCATGTGGGATCTTCCCGGCCCAGGGCTCAAACCCGTGTCCCCTGCATTGGCAGGCGGATTCTTAACGACTGCGCCACCAGGGAAGCCCAGGACTTACTCTTAACAATGTTCCTTTATATCATACATACATATAGTGTTAACTATAGTCATCGTGTTGTGCATTATATCCCCAATACTATGTGTCTTATAGCTGGAAGCTTGTGCTTTTTGACCACATTCTTCCAATTCCCCCTCCTCCCACACTCCTGCCTCTGGTAATCACAAGTCTGATCTATTTTTCTATGAGCTTTTTTGTTTGTTTGTTTTTAGAGTCCACATGTAGGGGAAAACTCAGTTCTGATGGGGAGGGGGTTTTGAAGCCCTCTCTCTGAGTAGGCAAGAGATAGGAATATGTAGAGGAGATCTTGTATCTAAATCAGGCTGCTGGCAGAAGCTGCGCTATTGTTGTCCTGTCAAGGTGCGGAGTCAAAAATACGTCTGTGTTTAGAGGCTGAAAATACCATATTCACTCCCAACCAACACGGGGAATAGGTGGGCCCGGGGTGTGCCCACTTGTGCACACGTCTGTCCTCTCCTGCCTCCCTGAGCAGAGATGCTCTGTTCCCCTCCCCATCCTTGGCCTCCTTTGCTGTTCTCCCTGCATCCTCCTTCCTACAGCATTGTGTAATTTGGAAGAAAAATAATCACGCATTGAGATGTCTGGGCTCTCTCTTTCTCTGGAGAAACGTGTGCCAGGGTCCTGAGGCTCTAAAGCTTAGGAACTGTTTCTTCATCAGTTGAGATCCCTGCCCTGAGAAGTAAGAAAATATTTATGGCCTTTGAAATTCACTCACGTATCCACTCTTTTGGACGAACACATTTGTGTCCAGTGCTGTAGCGATGTGGTACTTCATGCTTTGACATGTTCAGCACACCAGCTGCGTAGCTTCAGCTGGAAAGGCTGCATGAATTCTTCTGGGCAGTGAGGGACAGGGGTCAGTGAGCAAGGGTTCGTGACGCTTTCAGGCATACTGAGCTGCTTTTACTCTGCCTCGGTGTGCACCCTCAGTGACTGAATGTTTTCTATCCCTCTGTGTCTGTTCAGTGATTTCCGTTCAACGTGGTTACTTCTGCTTTCCCTGAGCAAACCCCAAGCTAATTGCAATCTTCCTGAGCACAAATCAGTCTCTTGGCTTGTGGCTTCTCACCAGCTCCTTCCTTCTGGGTCCCCGTCTCCTACCTTTACTTTTGTATTGGTTAGATGTTAACTGTTTATTCAGTCTCATTTTCCCCCATCATGTCTGCATGTGAAGATCTCCTAACAGAACAGTGAAGGAAAAAAAGATGGTAGTCTTCAATTGCTCTCATTTGTTTCCATCTCTGAGAAACACAAAGTAATTATATTAAGAGACTCCTTGTAACATTTGTAACGCATTGACTTTTGGAATGTGTCCCACTGACCTCAGGGCGAAGAAGGGAAAGTATATCTGACCTCTGGCCCTTTCCTTCCCCTCCTGTGTACCTAAGCACTGCAGCTTTAGGAGCTAGAAGTTCAGGAAAGTCAGCAAGCCCTAAGGTGCTAGACAGTTCAGGACGGTGCCAGCTTTCAGCATTATTGGGATAAGGCCCCAAACGTCTAAGGTTTCAACACAAACCTGAAGGAACTGCTACTGGCATATTCTCAGAAAAACCAGAGGGCAGTCTTATTTTGGTGGAAACTTGAAGCGATGACCGTACCATGATTTACCTACTATTGTTTAGGCCAAGCCTGCCTTTCTCTATTCTGTTCTGCGATGATAGGACTGGAGTCTATAAAAATTACATTTCCCGGACGCCCTTGCCGTCTGATTTCTTTTCAGGTTCTGCCAGTGGGAGGAGCTGGTGGGAGACCGGAAGGTGGCAGGGGAGATGAGCATCCCTTCTCATCTTCAGCTACTGTCAAAGGCCCGAGCACCAGCTGCAACCATCTCTCAATCCAGCACCAGCTGGTGGTGGCCCATCCCTTTGGTTTGAAACGCCTATAGTATTTCAAAGGAAAGTTTCTATTTCCTGGATCTTAACTGATAGGATACTCATTACCAGGATTAGGGGTTACTTCCTACCCCCTGGAGCACATGTGAGTTTCTAATGCCTCTGAGGTACTTGCCACTTCCTGCTCCTCAGTCTGTGCAGCAAGATGTCATGAATGTAATGGATCAGTGTGATGTTCTGTGGAATGTCAGGAAGATTAAGTTCTCTGCTGGCATGATGACGACGGTGAGAAGGAGAGGTGACATAACCCCGAGGCTAGACAAGTGAAGATGTATTGCTGACTTACCTCCTTCCCGACTGGGTCCTGACGGATACAATAGCCATTTTTAGGATTTGCCATTTAAGGATGAACTACACTGAGGTTGCCAAAAAAAAAAAAAAAAAAAAACCCAGGAGATTTTGCAAAAAAAATCTTAAATCGCTAGACTTGTAGAAGGGGACAAGATTGTTTTAAAATAATGCTGGAGAGACAAATTGTGGCATATTCATTCAGTATGTATTGAATGGCATAGTAGTCTATGCAGCAAAGAAAAATAGTGAACTATAGCTGCACAGAACCAAAGTGATGAATTCCTAGCACATAATGTTGAGCAAAAGAAACTAGACACAAAAGAATCCATACTGTACGAGGCCATTTCTCTGACATTCAGGAGCAAGCAAAACCATTCCATGATGATAGCAGTCAGAATAATGGTTATCTTTTGAAGGGAGATTAATACCTGGGCGGAGGCTCATGGAAGCATTCTGGGCTGCTGGAAATTTCTACGTCTTAATTTGTATGGCAGTTACACATATGTATACTAATGGAAGAATTCGCCGAGCTGTACACTTAAGAGTCGCGCATTCTACGTGTGTATCTCTCAATAAAAACCAGTACAAAATTCTCAGTACAGACTAGACATTAAAAGTATTTATAAAATAAATGGATGTGTGACTTGAGCTTTCCAACTTGGTTTCATTTATTCCACCAATAATGCTAGTAGAAGCTTAGAAACTTTTTGATGAATTGTGTACCCAAGTGACATACAAAGTCTTAAAAACACATCTTCTCAGAGTAATATGGTTTAACTCTACCACAAACAAAATACTGTGAGTCTTATCAGTTTATTTAAACTACACATTTCTGAAATACTCACGTAGACATTTGTATATACAGATAAAGATTTATTTTAATCAGGTAAGTATTCATCATCTCTTTTAATTGTCCAAATGGACTTATCCTGTAGAGGATACACAGGAGACAGGCACTTTTGTGGAGGCCAGAGCACAGAGGCAGACTTTGTATCTCCTACCAAGACCAGACTCATGTCAGTCTGGAAAATGGGACAAATGAAATCTATAACACCTATCAATATATCCTGTGAAATCTAATTTCATTGCCACAGGCTGGTAAATGCCCTTGGTGCATGAATGCATTGCCCATCCAAGGTGCACATCCAAAAGAATGTATATGTTTGGTGTGCAGGCTTATTTCATGCTTATTCAACACCCTACTAATGAGGCTCACAGTTATGTAGCATTTTTTGACATGCTAACCTTATCATAGCTTTATATGTATAAACTTATTTAAATCTCATAACGACTCTGAGTTAGGGACTGCTACAGTTCCCATTTTACTGACATGCGAACTTGCCCTCGGGTCACAGGTATTCATGGCAGGGCTGGAATTTGAACGATGCAGTCTGATTCCATTCTTTCTCTCTTTTTTTTTTTTTTTTATAAGTTTATTTATTTATTTATTTTTGGCTGCATTGGGTCTTCGTTGCTGCACGTGGGCTTTCTCTAGTTGTGTGGCTACTCTTTGTTGTGGTGCATGGGCTTCTCATTGCAGTGGCTTCTCTTGTTGCAGAGCTCAGGCTCTAGGCACGCAGGCTTCAGTAGCTGTGGCACGCAGGCTCAGTAGTTGTGGCACACGGGCTTAGTTGCTCCGCGGCATGTGGGCTCTTCCTGGACCAGGGCTCGAACCCGTGTCCCCTGCATTGGCAGGCGGATTCTTAACCACTGGCGCCACCAGGGAAACCCTTCCATTACCATATATTCTTAAACATTCAAGGTAAGAAATGATGGAAAGCTATGCTTCAGGGAGGCAGATGATTTGTTTTGGGGTATCTTGATAGAGTGGCACAGCTATATCACAGCAGATTGGGGTGACATTTCAGGACCATGCAGAGCGCTTGAGCCACTTAGCTTTCCTGCAGTTCCCCTTTCCCAATTGTATTATTTTCCCACTGCTTGCTGTCTTTCTTCTTCACTTAATCATTCAGGCTACACATAATTATTGTATGTCTACTATGTACCAGGCTTCTGTATTATGTGCAGAAAATGAGAAAATAAGACCCAGCCCCTTCCATATTTATGGCATAAATTGCCCTCATTTCTTTCTCTTGTTCCTAAGTTCACTCTGTTTATTTTTTGCACCAGTTCACTGTTGCTTGCTGATGTGAGGTGACCCCAAAGTGACTTTTTAAAGTCCTGACCCTTTGCCTTTTGGCGTCAGTAAACAACAGCAGCAGTGTGTGGGTCCTACTTCTCAGTAAAATGCCGTTTGACAGCTCAAGGCAAGGTTTGTTTTTGTTTTGAGAGTATTTCAAATCCAACTTGGTTCCATCATTTACCTCCTGGCAGCCTGATAACCAGGGAGCAATAACTCCCTATCTGTGGGCTGTTTAATGACAACATAGTACCACCCTGGGAGCAATAGCCTAAGGCCCTTTTCCAGATGCCATGTTTTAAGACTTTCAGCTGGAAAGACCTTCACTACGTGAAATTTATTCTGATTATTTAAAGTCAGGATTTGGTCTTCTAATTCAGAAACAAACATGAACTCTGGCTTGCTGCCTCCTGCATTTCTGGCTCTAGGCCATGTGATCATCTAATTTGTAGTTTTTGAGGCCGACAGAGGTTAGAAACCGGCCAATGTGGGCCTCAACAGCAGATAAGCTCATCAAGACTGTGACAGGAATTATGAAGACTGCTATAGATGGCTTTAAAAAAAATCGACCTCCCGTTCTGGAAGGCATCATTGTCTCTGTCTTCCACTGCTGTGCTTTGCCAGGTTCTCTGTGAGTCCCAGGTCCAAGAGGCACCAATCACTCTCGGTGTTTGCTGCCTACAGGTAATTATGCTAAAAGTCTTGTCGTAGTAGATCTTATTATGCTTTAGTACATTATGCATTCCAGAGCAGAAGGGTTTTGCTGGAAAGCTTCACTGTTAGATATGATTTGCATTTTTTACTAGGTACTTTTCTTTGCTCCTTGAAGACAAACACGTTAAGGATTCCTTTGTGCATAAACAAAACTGTGGGGTTGCGTGTGTGTTCTTAACAAGACTGGCAATACTTTAAAATAGGGCATGCCTTTACTGCAGGGCCTAAACGGTTTGTTTGGAGTGGTTAGGGTGAGGGAGCAGGGCAGAAATAAAAGACTTTTAGGGCAAATCCATCTGTAATTAAAATAAAAACGCTAAGTCGTCAAATCAAATAGCAAGTATTTGAAAGTAAAATGATTTACTCCTAATTTTTAAAAACTGGGGTTTTTTGTAGTGCTGTGTTTGAGGCTCTTGCCCTGCTATAGTGCTGAGAAATGTGTTTAGTCGACCTATTGAATTAAGCCTGTACTGTGGGTAATTCCACCTGAGTCGTCTCCAGGCTGGGGACGCACGGGGTCAAGTCAGAGAGGTGGGCTCCTGACACCACCCGGGTGTAGTCTGCCCCTTCCCGTCCACGAGGAGGCTGGCCTGGAGGCCGAGCCTGGAACACCTCCCCGCGGGCCGGGCCGGAACCAGTGGGTCAGCTGCATTTAAAGCTGGTCTGAGCTGCGCCTTCCTGGCTGCTTTCGAAGGCTGCGGCCCGGTCGGGGGAAGCGACGCGAGCGTGGGCGCTCGGGAAGAAAAGCCGTGGGCAGGTGAGTGTTGGGTCCTAACGCGGGAAAGGGCGGAGCAGCGAGGCCGGGACACCCCGGCTGGCGTGCCCAGCCGGCACCTGGGCCGCGTCGCGGACAATGCCGCCCTGCCGGCCGCACTACAACTCCCGGCGCGCTCTGCGCTCGCTCGCAGAAGCCAAGGCGGTCCGGCGTGCACTGCGCCGGCCGGCCTGACAGCTGGGCGCTCCGCTTGGCCCGCTCAGCGACCTGGGGGTGGCGGGGAGAAAACCAGCCGGCCGGCCTCCTCTCGGTGCCTCACTACCCGCCCCTCTTTATTCCAAGTGCCGGGGACTCGGCCCAAAGACTGGGAAGCAGCCTCCTAAATACAATCCCGTAGAGTCGGCGCCAGCCAATGAAGTGCGCAGAGTCAGGCCACGTGACAGTAGCGGGGTGGTGCTCCGGTGGCTCCCTAATCTCTATGGTTTTGGCGACTCGCTAGAGGGCGTGTGGACCACTGGAGGACTCCCTACATTCTTCCTCCATTACCTCACTGCCTCCGGTGGCTGCTGGGATACCGGAAGACTCGGGTCCCGGCTCGGCTCAGTCCTCCAGCTGCCCCGGGGAATACCTTTAGCAGTTCTTTCCTACCGCTACCGCCGCCCCGCCGCTTCCTCCTCCGCCCGCCCCCCGCTGGCCTTCTTGGCTCCGCCCCGTCCGCGCCGCGCGTCTGGCCCGCCCGCGGCCCGCTTCTCTCGGGAGCCCCCACCCAGGTGCATGGCTCCATGAAGCAGGAGGAGGAGGCAGAGCGCGAGAGGTCCCGTCTGCCCCGGCTGCGTCTGGGCCAGGAGCAAAGGTGGGAAACTCGGTCCGCGCCGCTCCCTCCTCCCCCGTGTCCGCCGGGCCGGCCTCCCTCCAGCTGCCGCCGTGCGCGCCGGGCCTCCTCACCCCGGAGCGACCGGAGGGGCCGGGGAGCGGGTCCCCCCGGGTTCGGGGAGAGGGTCCCGGGACAGCGTTGGGGGGAGCTCCCGGGCGGCAGTGAAAGGAGGCGGCAGGCGGGGCCTGCGGGCCGCGTGTGCCCGCCGGGAGCAGGGGGGTCAGGAGGCGTGCTGGGGAGGGGGGTGGGCGGGCGCCCCTGCCCCCGGGCCGCTAGGCGAGGCCGGGCGAGGCTCCAGCTCCTTTCTGCACTCCCTCCAGGAAGCAGTCTCGGGTCGTGTAAAGTTTGGTGGTCTCCGGCGCCGCCTGGCGGCCCTCGCCCCCAGTCCCACCGCCCCCTCCCCCGCCCGACGTCTGGATTCCACCCCCGCGGCTCGGCCCTCGCTGCCCTACCAGTCGCTGGGTCGTCCCACCACTACTCCCGGCGCCCCCCGCTCTCCTTCCACCCCCTTTTCCTTACCATTCACCTTTCTCTCGGCCTGTTTGGTCCCTCCCCGCTCTGGCCTCTCCTCTCCCCCCAGTATCTCGCCCTTTCCTTGCTGAACTCTCTTTTCGCACGCATGCTTTCGCCTCTTCTTCTCTTTCTTCCCAACCCCACCCTCATTCTGTCCTTCCTTATCCACCCAGAGCCCCCGTTTCCATCATCCCTCCACCTGACACTCTTGTGGGTTTTATGCCTCCCTCCTTCCCAGGCTGTGAGCTTTGCCCTTCATTCCTCGCCCTCCTCCATCCCCTGTCCTGATCTGAACTCCTCACTTTGCCACACTCCCTCACCCTTATCCCTCTGGGCCTATCCTCTTTCACTGCCCTCTCCTAGGATAGAGTGGGTGGGGCCTGGAGTCTCCTGTTTACATCTTTGGGAATAACTCACATCTCTACTTCTGGGGGTGGTGGGGAGAGTTGGTAAAGAGATTACGAAGAGATTTATGCCAGCCGAAGAGTACGATGGGTTGACTCTTACCTACAGTTATCGTCTCCACCTGGGATAACAAGATGGCCTGGCCTCAGGACCCTGGCATGCTGTCCAGTAATCCTTCAGCACCATCTTTGCAGAGGATTTGGGAATCTTTGTATTCTGAAACCAGTGGAGAACCTTGAAATGGTGTATCTTGGCCTGAGAACAAGTTTTGGTCTAAATTAGTGGTGGAGGAAGTTTTAATGTGTGTTTTATGTTCAGGTTCAATAAAACCTTTGCTCCTCCTTGCTCACCCTTCTTGGTGACGGCACCAGGGATGAGGTGATTTTGTGCATGGGGCTGCCCTTGCTGCCTTGTATTTAGATTTTGAAATGTTTTGAATTAAAGAAAGCCTGTTCCTTCGCTTATTTTTTTCTTTCTAGAAATTGCTCTGTTGAGTTGTAGTTTTTCAGAAACCATCTCTTACCTCGGCACTGCCTTGATTTTGTTCATTCACTGCACCTGCATTTCCATCTTAGGTACAGGAAGAAGGAATGGAATCGGAAGGAAGAAAATTCATTTCAGAGACAAAATAGCTCCCCTCCTCTGTTATAGCTGTTCCCCTGGCAATACAAACTTTCTGCTTTCAGTGAGTATTACCTTGGACATACTTAGACTAGAATTTTGTTGCTTTTGCTCTCTTTTTTCGTTTTAGGCCTGTGCTAGGACTTTAGCATGTAGGTTTACTTTGTTCACTTCTGTTATTCTGCTTCCATGAGGGTGTCCTAGAGCTGATGAACCCTTCCACTTGCTCTCTTTATATGTAAAGACAAGGTTATTTTCCATAATCCCATTAGAGTGACCTAGATGGTGGTGTAGTATTACACTTACCCTTCGTGTACATAAGGTCCGCCTCCCACCCCTTCCCAAATTATGCATTTTTTAAAGACAAGATCATAACTTGTAGGTTAATGCAGTTCCTGTCAAGGTCAATTATTGGGTGTCTTCCACATGGGTATAATCTTCAGAGATTTTTGGAGCATTTTGCCCTGAATCTGCTAGGGTGATAACTGTTTTCTTAAAAATAATTAAAAGTCTACACGTAAACCAAGTTCTGGAAAATTTTTTATTACTGCTGCGTTCCCCTCAAGTTTGTTAATAATGGTATGCAAACACTTGTAAGAGAGTTTTCCAGAGTGCTTCACATCTTACTGGAGGCTCACAGCCACTCTCTGAGGAAGGCAGAGGACAAATATTTTCATTTTACAAATGAAAGAACCGAGGCCCAGAAGGATCTGGCACCCTGCCGTAGCTCACATAGTAAAGGGAGGGGATCTAAAAAGAAAACAAAGCATTTGACTCCTTGTAGCCGTGTTTTTCCTTAAGCTAAGTTGACATGAAAATGTATGGTACTGTGTATTTTTCTAAATCTGTAAATTTTAAAAGCAGTTGTATAGGTAGATTCATTTTTCGCAGGGAAAATTTTCACACAGCAAATGTTTTGGATGTGTATGCGTGTATGATGGGCTTTCGTGTAGAAATGATTATTTGAAATGATGACCAGAATGTTTGCGGGTCTTGCATCTGACTGTTTCTTGGAATAGTTCCATAATAAGTAGGCCAGAATTATAGCTCAGGTGCTGTTTCACTGCTCAAATAATTATTAAATTGAATTTCAGTTCAACTCTGTGTCACAAAGCAAACAGCAGCCTGTTCCCTTCTGCATAA
The DNA here is from genome assembly GCF_028021215.1 of Eschrichtius robustus. NCBI lineage: Eukaryota > Metazoa > Chordata > Mammalia > Artiodactyla > Eschrichtiidae > Eschrichtius > Eschrichtius robustus. The sequence continues at coordinate 136,969,468 of NC_090828.1, read as the reverse complement.
AGCTTGGTTTGAATAGACATCCGGACAGTAAATAATAACAGAAGAAAATGCAGAGACCCCTTTTTTCTTTGCTTTTTGCCTACCTTCCAAATCTGTTTCCTTTGTTATAAGGTCATGCCTCCGCATAGGCTGTTTTGAGGCTTCAAAAGGTGACTCTATATATTTTTTTTCCACCTCCAGGCTTTTCTAGATGTTTTAATCTGGTTATTGTTGGAAATCTAACTACTTTGACTCAGTAGTTCTGTTAGTACTCAATATATATCAAGATTCCTGTAATAACAGCATATTTAGCAAATTTAGTTTCTTTTTGGTGTATGGCTGCAAGCTTAAAAGAGGACCCTTGTAGAACAGAACTATGCACAACCCTCAGCCCACTATTCCTTATATTTTTTGGCATCTCACAATGAAAAAAGCAGTGGATGACTTATTAGAAGCACGGCTCTCCAAAGAGGAAAAGCATCAAGGTCATTAGAGTGATAACCCCATGTTAATAATATGGTCTTTTAATGTATTTACAAAACAGAAGTAGAGTCACGGATGTAGAACACAAACTTATGGTTACCAGGGGAGAAGGGGGGGAGGGATAAATTGGGAGATTGGGATGGACATACACCCACTACTATATGTAAAACAGATAACTAGTAAGAACCTACTGTATAGCACAGGGAAGTCTACTCAATACTCTGTAATGACCTATATGGGAAAAGAATCTAAAAAAGAGTGGATATATGTATATGTATAACTGACTCACTTTGCTCTACATCTGAAACTAACATGACATTGTAAATCAACTATACTCCAATAAAAGTTTTTAAAAAATAATGTCTTTGAGCCTACATGGTAGTTCTTAATAGAATTTTATTATGAGGACATTTATCCCTCTAGAAATTGTAAGAACTGAGACCTATGTTATTTATATAACCAACCCTACTTTTATCGGTAAAGGTAGTCCTAATAGTAGTAGTAGCAGATGCTTTAATAAATAGTAGTTCTGTGCCAGAGAACTGCTAGATGCTTTTCATGTCTTAGTGAATTGCTCACAACTAGCCCTCTGTGGTAGCAGGAGCCCAGGTCCACAGAGACGTGACAGCCTGCCTGAGTTTGTACCTGGTAAGTCAGATTTGGGATTTGAGCCTAGACAGTAACCCCAAAGCCTGGGCTGTGTCCTCTGAAGATGGGAGCTGCTCTGGGAAGGCACCAGCTTGTTGTTCTCAGTGGACTTAGGAGCCTTGGAAGGGACCCCCAGCAAGGGAGGGAAGGCCCTCCTGCCCAGCCAGCCACGTCTGTCAGGGTGTCCTCACGTCCTCCCCTCAGTACTGGTCTCCACACCTTGTTTATAACATCAGCAATTTATGAGACATCATTTGTATTAACTCCTTTTTTTAAAATTTTTATTGGAGTATAGTTGTGTATTAACCCCTGAAATCGTAAATTGCCCTCCAGACAAATAATGCTCCCTTGGGTAGCTCTTAAAGCGCCCCATCTTTCAAAAAGAAAAGAAAATTCTTTTCAAGTGCAGTTTAGAAACTAGGTGTGTCCTTTGGAAGGAAAGCCTTGAGCAACCTACGGTTAACAGCACCCGCGGCCAAGTCTAGGACTGACCAGTTACTGTGTTTTAGCCATAGAAGACAGCTACCACCATAAACCAAACCAAGAAGTTAATGTAGGGGATATTTGACGTGTTTTTTAGAATGAATTGTCCACATTGGCTCTCCATCTTGCTATGAATTAAACCATTCCTTGGTTTGGGCTGAGTAGAGTTGACGTTGTGTTTTGCTTTTTTTTTTGTTTTTTTTTTTTGTTTTTTTTTGGCCGCACCACAAGGCTTGCGGGATCTGAGGACCCCAGCCAGGGATTGAACCCAGGCCCCAGCCGTGATAGCGCCGGGTCCTAACCACTGGACCGCCAGGGAATTCCCTGAGTTGACATTGTTGATAATAATAGATACTTGTATTTTGGTCACTTTCCGCTTCTGACACACTCAACAGTCAGCACCTCACAGTGAAACAAGAGTATCTAAAAAAAAAAAAAGGAGTATCTAAAGGTCAGGTTGTGCCATAAATATTCTTTTTATTAGAAAGGCTAGCTTAAATGGAATTGCTGGGAGATCTGTAGATAAGATTGTTGGTGTGTGCACCATGTGCAAGGCACTGTGTTAGGTGTTGCGAAAGAAAAAACAAATGCAGCTTGGCCTCTGAGACTAAAGGTGTTGGTGAGTTCATTGCTGGCTGGAATTTAAGTGGCTTTGTAGGCCACTCGGCCCAGATCAACAACGTACTGCTCAGCTTTCCAACAGAGGGGGCCGGAGAGGTGCCTTTGTTGTGCACCCTCGTGAAGGCCAGGACCCCTTGAGTACTGCGTGTCAGGTAAAGGGTGTGGTGACTTTTTCAACACTGAGAGCAACTTTACTTCATTTGACACTTGGTAGGTTAGGCGGTCTTAAGAGGTAAAACAGTGATTCCTGTTATTTCCTCCAGCTTTTTGTGGAAGTATGGGTATTGTCTCCATCTGGTGGAAATCCAGTTTTAACTAGTTCTTTCTCATTGTTCGTTCTAAAGTGGACAGACAGTAGGAAAATGACATCACTACCGTTGGCCCTTAAAGTGGCCCTTGAGTTTAGCTTTGAAAGAGTAACCAACTGAAGGCTCCGAAGGGTCTTAGTGACATATGTGTTTACAGAGCAAGGGTTTTTGCCTGATTCCAATTACTTCAGATGAACCAGCTTGACAGGAGTAACATTTATTTACTCCTACTATGATCAGTATACCATTGCTGGTAGTTTTTATGAGGTTTGGGGGAAGAGTGAGAACAAATGCACACAGTCCTGGAAGAGGTAGAATATGCCATTGGGGTATTTGTTTTTAGCTGGTCGGACAGCAGGTTAGTCTGTTGTACTGAAATGCTATTATTCTGAGGGATCTCACACTGTGCCCTCAGAAGCCGAGCGGTTGGAGAAATGAATGTGTCTTTGGTCATTGTAGGACAGTCCCGGGAGCCGAGCCTGGGACACTTAGTTGTGGTGAGATGCCCACTTTGTTGGAGTGGGGTTAGAAGAGTCTCACTTTAAAGAGAAACTTGATGAAATTGATAGGTTGAGGTTGACATGGTAAGTGAAAGTACTCACTTACCAGCACCTTCACAGTCTTTCCTGTCGTTCACTTAACATTTGCTTGACGCTGACAGATAGGTAAAATATTGGCCCCTTTAAAAAACAAACCTTAAAAATTCAGTAGGAGGTGGGGAGATGGAGTAAGTAGGCTGCAGATGAAATAAGATTGGCCCTTTGTTGAAAATTGTTAAAGCTGGGTATTGGGTTCATTACACTAATTTACTTTGTATATGTTTGAAATTTTCTATAGATTTAAATTTATGGAACAAATTTTTGAAGAAATGCCTTCTAATATATTTTTGAGGCAGAAAGTCTAACTCTGCCTTTGGTCACTAATTGAGAATATCGGTTGAATTGTTTGCTTAGTGGCCTCCAGAGAAAGCTCGGGCCTAAGGAACCACAAGATTTTGGTGGGTTCTACTGATTACAAATCATAGTTGGGGAGGGGGAATTGTTAAATGTATTCTCTTGGTGTCAGTTGTGATCATGCCCCACTGCAGATCGGTGATTGTACGTGATAGGTAGGCAGAACCTTCCTAGGCTTGAGCTCACCTGCCTTGGCATGGTTTGAAAATCCCTTCTATTGCTCTGTTGTAGGATGTTTCACAGTCAGGTAGCTGATAGCACCTGCAGAGAAACACCTGAGTTGCCACTATCTCATGACATTTCGCCCTTCCTTCAGGTGTGCTTTGGTGTAAGGAGAATGAGGAAAGATTTCTTTTTTTAACCTATTTCATCCCTCCTCTTTGCCTCTTTGAATTTTGGGACTCTCTAGAGGCAGAGCCTCAGGGCCCTGTTGGTGCTGTTAAAACTCTAGCTCTCGAGAGATGGTCCCTCTGCTTCATTCAACACGTGTCCTAAACCCCTTGCACACAGTTATGCACAAGGTGGAAAGTCAGGTAAGAGCTCAGAGGGCAGTGCCATCCCTTGTGGAGTCAAGGGACAATGGCAGGGGTACTGATGATTGTCGGGGGATGGCGGAGATACTGGCTTTGGGCTTAGGTTTTGATTTTTTTTCTTTTCCCTGCTCCATTTTTGTTGGCAAGATTTTGCAAACTATTCTTTTAGTTTTTAGTATACCCTTGATTTTTTTTTTTTTTTTTTTTAAATCATGCCCTTAGGAAAGGGACTGAATCCAATGGATATTATTGGCAGGCCTCATTCTTCTTTGTGGCTTGGTGGGAAGACCCAGGCTTTGGAGTCTTACAGATGGATTGTGGTCCAAATCCTGACTCTGCCACTTAGCGGCAGCCTGGCTTTGGGCAGATTATCTTGCTCGTTAAACCTAAGTTTCCTCCTTTGTAAAATGACGGTAATGTTGTCTGTCCTCCTTGCTGAGTGGTTTTGAGGATTCAGTGAAATCCTGTTTAAAGAGCACCTGTTCGGTGCTCTAAGCCCTGAGTGCCCAGCGAAGTCCTGGCCTTCTGGGAGTTTCCTTCCTGGTGGGAGCAGATGATAAGCCCAGACGATAAGAGCAGCTGACTTTATGCCAGACGCTGTATGGAAGCAGCTGACACACATTAAACTCAGTTCTCCCAGCAGCCCCATGAGGCACGTGCTCTTGTTATTCCCAGTTTGAGGGAACTGAGGCAGAGAGAGGTTAATCCTGGAGGAGTCAGGATTTGAGCCCAGGCCATTTGGCTCTGGAGGCGGCACTTTTAACCGAGATCTTCTGCTCCCTTTCTTAACAGTCCGAAGGAGGCAGTGATATCCGTGCTCAGAAACAGTCTAGTCGTTGGAGGTTTTACTGCATCAAGCGCGTGAGGCTTTCTCAAAAAGAAGCCCCTGTTTCAGGCCAGACATTGAAGCAGGCAAGCTGTTATTCCTCTGCTAGAGACAACTTTCATCTTCCGAAGAACTGTCTTAGATACAAAAATGTGTGTTTGTTAGGGATCAGCATATATCAAGACCATAAGCAATATTTGTGAAATTTTTGTATCTCATTCAACCTAAAGTGGCAGGTGGTTTTTGTAGAAATTACGGCATTGCAAACGGGTACGTGCATATCTAATTGGATGTAAAAGGTTGTAGAAGTTACAATCAAAATACTATACAGTAGAGCAGTGCCTAAAAGGCAATTGTGTGCTACGTGTTCAAACCGCAGGGAAAATTTTAGGTAGGAATTATATATCTTTTTTCAGTGGGAGGGCTACAGCTAACAGGTAATGACTTGAGGAAAAACAAAGTGTACTTTTCTCAAGTCAGCAGAATTTTACAAACTTTGGTATTATCGACATTGAAATAACTAGGATCTCTTTGCCTGAGGCTGCTGATTACAGACACAGACAGCAGAAAGGATCTTGGTCATGTTATAGCTATATATCTTTACCTTAGGCTTTTTAAGAAAAAGAATTTAGTGGAAAAAGATTCCTTCCTCCCCTTAATCAGTTGGGGCTCTCCGGTTTCCTGGCCCATCTGATGCCACATTTTGTTAAGCTGATGGCTTTGCATCTGTCTGCCTTGCTATGACAGGGCAGAAATAGCTACCTCACAAAAGGGCTGTGAGGCTTGGGTCATTTGTGTGAAGAAGGGTTTCTGCTAGGTCGTAGCTTTTTTTGAATGGGGCCTTGACAGGACAGAAGTGTAGAACTTGGAGTGAGTTCAGAGGAGAGCCGAAGAAAATGAGTGAGGCTGTGCCGGACAGCTGTGAGGACGGACAGGCGGGAGGGGAGCCCGGCGTCAGCGAGCGCGCCCTCGTCAGAACAGCCGCCGCCTTTCGTCTTCACAGAGGTCCGGGGCTAAAGTTACACAGATAAACCGAGGTTAGTGATGAGGAAACTGCGGAAAGGATGTGGTTAACAAGGAGAAGCGTGGAAGTTCCTCTGGGTTCTTTAAAAATAGGGTGGTTCACTTTGGAGCCTCTACAAAGGTAGAGAGAGCATCCTGATGAGGAGCCTGGCAGGTCAAGTGCAGCCTTGCAGTCGGCCTGGAAACGTCCCCATTCAGCTGCGCGCTGGCTGCCACCCCACCCTTCTTTCTGCCCAGGGAGTCCGGGGCAAGAGGGGGCTGCCTGTGGCCTGCCTCCGTCCGTGGTGATGATGACCTTTATGGAAAATGGAAAATAGCTCCCCCTGAGGAAGAGGTTAGGCGCCTTCGGTCTGGAACTCAGGGTCTCTTCTAGCCCACCGGTCTGCCACCCTTTGCAACCAGTGTGACCTGGGCAGGAAAGAATTTGATGGCTCCTACCCTCTGCATGGAGACCCTTTCTCTTTGAATTTTGTGTTCTCCTTGCAGCTAACCATTTGAGTTAATGCTTGCATGTTCTCTTCTGGGTTAGGGTTCCGCAGCATTCCAGACCTCAAGCACCGGTTCAGGATGGGAAAAAGACGCTGCGTCCCCCCACTGGAGCCCAAGCTGGCAGCAGGCTGTTGTGGGGTTAAGAAGCCTAAGCTGTCTGCAGGTGGGACGCACGGCCACGGGAGCCAGTCCACAGCCGTCCCCGGCTCCAGTGCGGGGCCTCTTCAGAACCACCAGCATGTGGACGGCGGCAGTGGTCGCGAGAACGTGTCGGACTTGACTCTGGGACCTGGAAACCCTCCCATCACACGGATGAACCCCGCATCGGGAGCGCTGAGCCCTCTCTCCCGGCCCAATGGAACTGCCAACGTCACCAAGAATCTGGTGGTGACCGCAGAGATGTGCTGCTACTGCTTCGACGTCCTCTACTGTCACCTGTACGGCTTCCCACAGCCGCGCCTCCCTAGGTTCACCAATGACCCCTAGTGAGTAAAGCGGCCGCGCGTCGGGGGCGGTGAGGAAGGCGTGACGCCTCTGTCGGGGGCATTCTCTTGAGAGAGTGTGCTCCTTATAAAAAGCTTAACACGATTTGGGCAAAGGTTGATGGGAATAGGATGCTGAGAAATGCGCAGCCAACGTCTAGAACACTCACTGGGCTCAGTAATGGAAGGGTACTAGGCTGTGTCTGCAGGAGCGGTTGGCTTGTCAAAGTAATGTTCCGGGAATCAGGAGGGTTTCGTTCTTGGTCTTCTGTTGGTTCAAATGGCAGTGGGTAGGTCATCTAACCTCTCACGTGGAGAAGTCACACCATCACACCATTGTGGACCCGAGCACCGTTGAAGCCCAAGTGACCTGCCAGTGTCTGGGTGCCAGGTGGGAGACTAGGAGCTCATTTAGTGGGAGCTGAGATGCTCCTAACAGGGGTCCCCTCACTTGGTTCACTGTCAGTCCCATGGGGCTGCCGGCACCCCACCAGCAATGTCAGAATTTGCTTTCCTGTTTCTAGTTCACGACTCTGTTATTTGTCCCAGGTCCCCTCGAGGTGTCAATGACTTTAATAAGGAATATGTGTAAAGGGGAAAGTCAAGTGAAGATGCTCATGCCAATGCTTTCTTTCTCAATTGGAAGCAGCTTTGAGGTGGCTTTAAAGAGCACTGCTGCTTTTTTATTTTTATTTTTTTAGGAGATGCTTTTAGAGCATTCACTGACTGATCATCATTCCTCGACTGTTAATGCCATACTGAGGCGGTGCGTAGCCCCACTGGGCAGGGAATGGAGGAGTATGAAGAAAAAGTCCTTGCTCTCGGAAGACTTGAGTTGGCAGATCACACACAGAAGCTAAATAGTGTTCACACACCGTCTGGGCAGAGGTGGAGAGGAAGTTACTCCTGTGATTGTGTCAGAGGAGAAGAAATGCAGAGAAAAATGTGCTCACTCTTTAGGGAAGTATTGCCGTGCGATACCGTGAACAGAAAAATCCTGACTGAGTCGGTGGAGAGTCTAAGCCTTGATCTGAGTGGGATCAGGTGTGTCCCTTGCAGGAGAGGGACATGGGTTTGGAAGAGTAGGTGGTGGCCGCAGCATTGTAGGGTGTGGAGACAGTGGAATTCTTGAAGGGTTTTTGAGCAGGTTTGTGGAACATTAACTCTGGCCGGTGGTGGTCAAGTGTTTTACTGGAAGGAAAAGATGGGTAGGTGGGAGATCCTGCTTTGTAATAATGATCAAAGTTAGATAACTTAAAAAATTTAAGTTGCTTTTGAGAAGTGTTAAATCAAGAATCAAAGAGGTAAGGGCATAGGAATATGGAGGAATTTCAGGAAGAGGGGACAGCCCTGTAACCTCTGCCTAAAACATCTGTCAGCGTCGATCGGATGTAGCCTAATGCAGCATGACTTGGGCCTAGAAAGTGGTTAACTTCTGCTAAGAATAAGCTTTTTATTTTATCTTAGCGGCGCCACTTGGCTTGCGGGATCCTCGTTTCCCCAGCAGGGGTCGGACCCGAGCCCTCGGCAGTGAAAGCGCCGAGTCCTGAGCCCGGACTGCCGGGGAAGTCCCCAAGAATAAGCTGTCTTGAGGAGACTTTTTCTTTTTTTCTGCAATTTACGAGCAGGAGAGGCAGAAATAATGATGGGCACGATGCGGGGTTGAGCGGAGAAGGTGTGCAGGCCCCGTGTGTCTTCGTGAAGGTGGAACTGGGAGCGTAGACACATGAAAAGAGAGTAAACAAGAGGAGAAAGACATGGAGAACTAGAAGAAGAAAGAGTTGAGTCCCGGGCAGAGGAAGAAGAAAACGGCACGTCCACGTGGCGCTAGAGTGGAGTGAGGCTGTGAGCAGGGGCCTTTCTTCTCGTGCCTCGCGGCGATTTCCTCTCCATTTACGCCCCGGGGCGGCGCGGCTCCGAGAGGGCAGAGAGGGCAGAGCCTTTCAGACAGCCCGCGTCAGAACACCATCCTTGAGGGGAAGAACAGACGAACAGGGCTAGAGCCGAGGTTTTCTTCTTCCCTGACTGACGTGTGCTTGCTCTTTCAGCCCGCTCTTTGTGACGTGGAAGACAGGGCGGGACAAGCGGCTTCGTGGCTGCATTGGGACCTTCTCAGCCATGAATCTTCATTCAGGACTCAGGGAATACACGCTAACCAGGTAATGGCGACCTGCACGTAAGACTGGTAGATTATTGGCCAAAATGGAAAAGAACTGCCTGCCTCTTCTGAGGGGTGAAGTCCGAGCGTTCTCTTTCGGATGATCAGGAAGTGTAGGGGCATTCCGCTGGTGAGCCACTTACCAGTCCACGCACAGGCAGTCAGCGGCCTCAGGTTGTGCTCAGCATGTGCGGGCTGATGGATAGTGGACGTTCTCCGCGGCGCTCGAGAGGCGTCAGCGTCCGGCACGTGATGTCGGCTCCCGGCTCTGGAGCCGCCTCACTTATGTTTTCTGTCCTCTCCAGTGCACTTAAGGACAGCCGGTTCCCCCCCCTGACCCGAGAGGAGCTGCCTAAACTTTTCTGCTCTGTCTCCCTCCTTACTAACTTTGAGGATGCCAGTGATTACCTGGACTGGGAGGTGAGAACAGCCGCATTTGGAACTCTGCATCTCTCGTTGCATTTGGGTTCGGGTTAGTACATGGTAATGTATCTCCTTCATTGAGCGAGGGTATGAGAATGTGAAAGCTGAGTTTGGAAGGAATTGTAGGCAACGTGGGTGACAGAAGAGGTGCTGCGGTATTACAAGTAGGAAGAAATGGGAAGCCTTTCTTCTCCCGTTCTTCCCAGTCTGCCCTGGTCCACATCCTTTTCCCATGTCCAATAAGAAAGAGGAATGGGGATAAAGGAGAACATTCCTGAGTCTTCGTGGTGAGCCCTTGGATAAAAGTTGTCATCCATGTGAGCCCATGTGTGAGGAGTCAGGAACCCAGATCAAAACCCTGTGGCATGTTCTTTGACTGGAGTGGATTGAAGGTGGAATATTCAAGATCTTCGGATGAACTGTTGAGAGAATTTATTTCTGTAGCCTCCGCACTCTCAGAGAGGTGGCTGCAGGTAGACTCTCACTTTCCCTAAAGCAGCAGTTTCGTTGGCTTCCATGCCTGAGAGAGTGAGTAGTGAGTCATGAAAGACAAGAGCCTCCCCTTTTCTCAGCCCCGGGTCAAGCTGGTCAGGGGACAGTGTCGATTTATATGAGGATAATTGAAGTTCCGCTAGAGTGAGTAAATGCCATTTACTGGTTGTGTGTTTTTGTAGGTTGGGGTCCATGGGATTCGAATTGAATTCATCAATGAAAAAGGCGTCAAACGTACAGCCACATATTTGCCTGAGGTTGCAAAGGAACAAGGTGAGTTGGAGACATGGAATTTCCGTGAACGATACTGTTCACAGTGTTGCCAAGTAACGGGCAGGAAAGCGGAGTGTGCTGCCCTTCAGCCCAACTGTAACTGAGAATGAGTGCCTTTCTTCCTCTCCCCGTATCTATCAAGTCCTGAAAGAATGAGAGACTCCCCAAAAGATGTAGGAGCTGGGAAGAGAAGAGGGGTAAAGACTTCCCGTGCCCAGCTGCTCGTTTCACGTACTTTCAGTGAGTAGTAGTATTTCTTGGCCCCCAGAACTGCAGTGGTTAATCGTAGGAAAATTCCAGCAATCAACTTGGTCATATTATGGAGTCCATTGTAAAGGGAGGTTGCCCGTATTCGTGGGTGTTGACCTTTTGGTCGTGAGTTACTACACAGTGTTATCATTGGAAGAATGCAGAACATAATCTCTCCTGTTTTTTGAAAGAACTCAGTAGGTACTTAGTTCTTACAGTGGGACATGAAAGGTAGGAAATGGGTTGGGCAGGTTTTCTCTTTCAAAGCATAGTTAGAAGAATACCGTAAAATGGTGCTCGTGCAGTCTGGTGTATGACCCAGTTTTCTTTCTTTCTTGGAGCTGGTCTGTTTTTTGAAAATAACATGTATTTGTTAGGTGTGAACCTGGAATAGAGAAGAATATCCGGTTCAGTATATCAGTGAACTAATTATGTGGAGAGGGCTTGCCTTGTTGGTTCCCATCGTGGTTGTGTTTAAACCTTTTCAAAAGCAGTGAGGATATGGCATAAAAAGGAGGAAGCCTTTTAACCACTTCATTGAGATCATAAATCTGGCATTTCTGTCCAAGGAGGCACACCAGGAGTTATTTCCTAATAGTGAGATGTGATGATAATATAGGTAAATAATCAAGCACTTTTGCCATTTGAAAACTGGTTGGGAAGATTAAAAAAATCAAGGCACCTACTGCAATAATTTAGGGGGTTCTCTTTGGTTTTCAATTTGATATATTTGGTTATATCTGTTGAAAATGTTTCAAGAACAACACAATGGTAGATGTGTGAACACCTTCCCATCCTTCCTAAAGGAATAGTTTCCTTCCTGCTGTCAAGTCTCTGTAGTAGAAAACGACTCCTAGAAATCGTCGAAACGAAGGAAGGTCACACGAAGGGATACAAGCGCAGAGTATGAACTCTCTCTTCTCCCAGAACAGCCCTGGTTACAGCACTAGGCCAACAGGCTGGTCTACGCTGGGACCGTGTTTGCTCCTAGATAGTTATACTGGGATCATATCTGACAGGAAAGACTCAGAAGCAGGGGGCCTGGGGACAGCCGTTAGTGACGTGTGTTGGGCGTCATCTCACATCTCAGATTCTCCTTGGACTGCCAGTGAGGCAGACGGGGCTCCAGGGACGTGGGGCAGTGCCCAGGCTTGCTCTGCTCGCAGCAGACCTGGCTCCTCCTGTCCTGTCACTGTGGTGTCAGAGCACAGCCCATTCTTGTGTCACTGTGCGCTGACCTCAGGTGTGCCTGCCTTCTCCTCAGACTGGGATCAGATCCAGACGATAGACTCCTTGCTCAGGAAAGGTGGCTTTAAGGCTCCAATTACCAGTGAATTCAGAAAAACCATCAAACTCACGAGGTAAGCCACTGTCTTATTTTCCTTGTCATTTGAATTCAGTTGGGGTTGGATGGAGGATACTTTTGACAGACGGGGGAAGAGAAACATTTTCTCTGTTAATGTCTCTAAACCAAAGAAGTATGGGTGAGGCAGAAGCTCCGAGGAAGCAGTGGCAGCACAGGCGGAGACTCCCCAGCATGCTGGGCGTGCCCACGGCTAAGCTGCCAGCGCCGTGGGAGCAGGGTCAGGGTCGCCGCTGAGCAGGTCGTGGGTGTGTCTGTCAGGCCCACTTGCTGGGAGGCTGAGCGGGAAGGCTGAAGGCAGGAGAAAAAGCTCTCAGTACAGAAGTCCAGGGTCAGCTGAAGTCATCACATGTAGTCAGGTGGCCTGTTGATGGAATAATTCCAAGGAAACGCCTCTGCCTGTCTGGGGCTAATACTTGTATGGGGAGGCTGCCTAGTGTAGGAAAATATGCATGGGCTGGACTCTGAATCGCAGCTCCACCACTTGCTGGCTGTGTGACCTGGGCCAGTTTTTCCACCTCTCTGAGCAGAAAAAAAAAATTTCCTGTCCCATAAGAGGTGAATGATAATGCCTTGGGGTTGTTTCAGGGTGTGGTAAGGTCATGCATGCAGAAGCTCTAGTCCAGGGCCAGGCCACGTGGTAGGTGGTCGGTAGATGTCGGTCCTCTCCCCATCCCTACTGAAGTCGGAAACACTGAAAGGTTTAGCTTCTGTGGGGTTTCTGTGGACCTCTGTCGGCCTGTTCATCTGTAAAATGCTGAATAATCAATATCGTAACCTCACAGGTCTATTTGGAAGATAACCCCGTGTCTTTGAAATGCTTTGGATTCCAAAAAAAAGAAAAATCTTCAAATACAAAGCATTATTATTATCATTATTATTATAATTTATTTGAACAGCCATTTCCCTGTCAAAATTCAGGAATAATCACCTTGCAGTGGAGGAGTGATTACAGTGGGAAAGAGATGGCTCTGGGTAAGGATTGTCACACCCAGCTCCTGTGGTCTGTAGTAGGCTCCATAGGTTTGTAACACCCCATGCTTCGCATCCTGACTCATGGCTCTTTCCAGAGCAAGGCCAAAGTGCTATGAATTCTGTTCTGATGACCCTGTGATATGATATGGCATATTCATCTGGAAAGTGAGACCCATCCTCTATAGCCCCAGGATCTTTTAACCTGCTTCGTCAGAATTTGACCCAGAATTAGGTATCTGTGCCCCTTTTAGTTTATAAATAACTTGTTTGTTGCTTTTCTGCAAGTTGAGGTTGCATTTCTGTCAAATTTATCACATTTTAACCTGAAAGTAGATATGCATTGTACACTGGGCATTGGTGCAGCCATCTTCCAGTCTGCTACCCATGTAATTTGACCTTGAAATTCTTCACCCAGACCCTAGTAGCAGATTGCTTAAGAGCAGCCTGGTGATAAGCATATGAAGTGTTTAAAGGTGGGATGTGCAGAAAACAGATTCTCAGGGGTGAATTGTGATTGTGCTTTTTCATCTTGTTCATTTGTAATAACAACACTGTTTTCTTGTGCTGTCTTTCATTTTCTGTAAGTAAGATTGCTCTCGGTCTTCCATTTTATTCTTTCAAAATGTGGAATAAGCTTTTGGTTTTCTCTGCTGCGTGACTGCAAAATGAAGTGTTTGGGGTTCCTAATACCCTTTCCTGTTTCCTTACACAGGTACCGAAGTGAGAAGGTGACAATCAGTTATGCAGAATATATTGCTTCTCGACAGCACTGTTTCCAGAATGGCACTCTTCATGCCCCGCCCCTCTACAATCATTACTCCTGACACGCGGCTGCATGACCAGTCCCATCCCCCCGTGGCCACCAGTGGCTATGACATCATCGGAGCAGATGCCTCCTCTTCCTGGTCCAGTTACTTTTATTACTGCACCATTTTATGATGCTAGCTTCCGTTGCCAAGTCTGCCTCCAGCCGACTGAGGGGGGCGGGGTTACATCGAATGAAACAGAACTTGAGGGGCCCAAGCCTTATCTCAGCCTTTCCTCAGTATGGGGTTCCGTTGGATTGGGGCTCCTCCATGACTAGTGAGAATTCCGTGTGGGTTCAGAAGACCTTGGTTGCAGGTGCCGCTGGTGATTTGCTGCCTGTGTGTTGGCCACTCAGTGGAAGCTGGAATTGATGGTCCGTGAAGGCTTAGCCCACACACACCCCTGCAGCCTCCCCAGAGCGAGTAGGTGTGTTCCCCTGGCAGTCTGGGCAACGGAGACCAACAAGAAACGTTTTTAGGTTGTTTTAAATTCCTTTTTTTAAACTTCCAGTGTATTGCATACCACGAGTTGATCTCAACCTCCATGCTTCGTAAGTGGACGCCATGTTAGGGTCGAACGTGGGCACCATGAGTCCTCTGCGGCTCCTGGACAAGAGACCCACCTCAAGATCGGAAGCCCTTTGGATGGCGTTGCAGATCTCATTGCTCAGTTAGCCTCAAAGGTTTTAATTCTCATCCCACTCTCAGTTGGATTTTCTGGCACTCTTTCTGCATTGAGTCTCCTGGTACTGAACAGAGCGCTGTGGTGTAGCCTGCTGAGGAATGTCCTGGGATGCCCGCGGGAGGTCCTGACGGCATCGCTGCGAGCAGTGTCGAGGGAGAGGCCTCTTCCTTACCACCCGGCTACCTCACTCCTCTACTGGTGGCAGTGCCTATAGCTGGATCTAGGTTCTCAGAGGGCACAGGTGTTCACACAAGCACTTGGGTTGGCCTCTAGAAGGGCACGTCGGCATAGGAGAGAATCCAGGGTCTCTAAGCTGTTTTTCTGTTCAGGCAAACATCCTGAGAGACCTGTAAGCAGAGGAGTTCCTTTTTCTAGTTTGCCTGGAGAAGTGGGAAAACTGTTGCTCTTACAGTCCTTACAGGACTTGAGAACAAAGCTGTGTCATTAAACAAGGTGAATCTTTATCTTGCCTAACATGCCGGGAATCTTCACCCCACCATGGCAGAGTTCCAAATAGCTCATTTTATTCTAGGTCATTCATACTTTTCATGTGGCATATTTCCCTTTCTCGTTGTTGCTGATTCCAAATACCTGTCAGCAAGTTTCTCCTCCCTCTTGCCTATTCTTCACTCATGTGGTGGCAAAGTTCATAGAAGTTGGGGACTTGGAAGACGCTTTGAAAACATGGTCACAGAAGCACTGCTGAAATGACTCACAGGAAGAGGTGGCCAGTTGGAAGAAAGGACCCTACGGGTGATACACTGGTTTTCAACAACGTGTTTAGAGAACTCTTGACGTGGATTGGGTGTCAACCCAGTGAACGCAATGTTTTGATTTAATTTATTTTTAATGTTTATGTGGTAGTGGTGTGGCTTTCCGAAATGGGCAGATGTTCAAGTCAAAGGGTCTTTGGAGTTTTCTTCTGCCGGGAACGGGGGAGGGGGAGCAGGGGCACAGTCTAAGGAACGACACACGTGCTCTTCTAGGCGTGGCTGTCTCGTTTCTTGAAGAGATGGGTGAGGGTGAGCCGGTGAGCTCGGCACCGTCCTCTGCTGTGGGCGAGGGTGTGGAACGGGCAAGGGGAGCGCCGGCTGACGTCTGGATGCGCGGGCTGGGCTCCTGCACGCCGCCGCGTTTCCCTGGCGGTGTTAATGAAAACAGGCTTCCGAAGAGGAAGGGATTGTTTCGTGATTTCCTGCTGCTGAGAATAATAAATGTCTTGTTGCAAATAAATGTGACGGCAGTTACTATTAGGTGCCATGGATCGATGTCAGGGTGGTCAGCAGCTCTGGACTAAACCGCCCACCTCCAATTTGTACAACAGTATTGATACATAGGGCTACACTCGTTCCTGTTCAAGTCTTCTATGTTGAAAGTTGTGTTTAATTTCTAAAGTTTAAAAACAAAAAAAATGGTGCTAAACTTTCACCCCTGAGCACGCTCAGTGAGACTGGTCATGCAAGCATCTTCAGTGCCATGCTCTTTCAAGCCTGTTTTTTCTCGTAGAAATGTTGCCCTATTTGTCTTCCCCAACGTATAGTATGTTTTTTATTTTATTGAGGGTGGGGTAGGATACCTGCCATTTAAGAAAATGAACAGAAAATTTTAAAACCCAGGAAATGGGGGGAAAAAAAATCAGTGCACAAGAATCGGGCTCCTGAAGCCCAGCACCACACTGACGAGGGCTCCGTGGGCTCTCTTCACTTTCTGGAGTGAAGAAGCCCGACTCCCTGCACATTCCCTCACGCCCCCATCCACGTCCAGCAGTGGAGATGCTCGAGGTCCTCTTGCCTGGGCGAGGGGACTCGGGAGTCGACCGAGGAAAACTGTTTGGCCTCGTCAGGCATGGCACTCTCAGTGTCTTGTCCTGAATGGGGTCTAGTCAGGAAGTGGTCTGGAAGTACACGGTCAAGGTCACCTCTTGAAGATGTACGGCAGGTGGCTCTCAGGAAAAATACCAAGTCTGGATCATCCACGTGGCAGCTTTGCGTAGGGAGATGACAGCTCCGAACTGGAACTGACCTGCCTTCCACGTGCTTGACCACAGCAGTGATGAGGGTGGCCAGTCCACGGAGTGGGAGTGGTGGGTTTAAAGAGAAGGGAAGGTTTTCTGCTCGGTGTTTCCTTTGTCCCTGGGCTGCTCAAGCTGAACAGTAACCACTGCTTTCAAGGAACCAGTCCACCTTGGCTGCTTTGGTTCGGAGTTCGTTTCCTCCCTAGCTGTGAGTGCCTTTTGGTCTGGAAGGTTGGCTTGTCTCATAATACCCACAGCTAGGACATTCTCTCTGTAATTTCGAATTGTCCTTGTTCTCCATTAACTAAAAGAGAATGTCTGATCACTAGAGTTCGTCGGTGTTGGATTGTTTCCACTGTGAGGTTCTTAAACTTTTTCGCTTCATGATATTAAAGCAACTCACGTTAGAGACCCTTTCAACATGAAAGGTTTGTAGTTGAGACATTACATATATTTTATTGTTTATAATAAATATCATCTGTACAAAAGTCCTGGGTGTTAATTTTAATATTTGCACAAGATCTGTTTTCCATGATATGTTAACACCTAAAATTTCACTAACTGTTGACGTTATTTTCTATTGAGATTCTGGAGCCTAGGGAGCTATTTGTTCTTTTTGTTTATTTTCATTCTTACTTCCCTGAAGCAAGAGACTTTGTATGGCCTTCAGTGCAAAGACTTTAGACCAATTCTTTGTATTACACTTGGTTGCCTCTTGGCTATATAACTTCTGAGTGCAAATCATTGAACTCTTTAACAAAGTATTGTAGAGAATAAATCATAATGGGTAAAAACTGTTCTTTGTCTTGCCTCTTTTTTTTTTTTTTTGAATAGTAGTAATAGTAATTTGATTATTATTTTAGTCATTTTATTTTTTTGTTTTTAAATTTTATTTATTTATTTATTTATTTAATTTTGGCTGCGTTGGGTCTTCATTGCTGCGCGAGGGCTCTTCTCTAGTTGCGGCACGCGGGCTTCTCATTGTGGTGGCTTCTTCCGTTGTGGAGCACAGGCTCCAGGAGCGTGGGCCTCAGCACTTGTGGCACGCGGGCTCCAGAGCGCAGGCTCAGTAGTTGTGGCGCACGGGCTTAGTTGCTCCGCGGCACGTGGGATCCTCCCGGACCAGGGCTGGAACCTGTGTCCCCTGCACTGGCAGGCAGACTCCCAATCACTGCGCCACCAGGGAAGCCCCTAGTCATTTTATTTTTAAAGACAGCCAACCAGATCATATTTATTCAGCCTGCATGTTTTTGTGTGGCGTTCATGATACCCAATAACCTTGCACTTTTATTTATTTATTTTTTTTTGTGGTTGGTAGTAATGCCATTGGTTTATTAGAGCCAACTTTTCTGAACTAAGGTTTGTGAACCCTTTAAAATTTGGATTTTTCTAGAAAGAAGGTTCATAGTTCTCATTAGGTTCTCCAGTGAAACTGACCTTGCCCAGAAAGCTACAACCTGAACTCGGGGGTCGGGGGTATGCTCAAATTTAAGATGTCATTTGGTGAGGTTAATTAACCCAAACAAAGACCCTGGGACGTTGGTGTGGTCTGACCTAAAGGAAAGTTTCTTGCTTTTGGATGGCCCAGAAAGGATGAGGCGTGTTTGGAGAGAATGGCAAGGAATAGTTTTTCAAACCTTACAAACATTCATATGCTGATATTGTTAGTCTTTGGTTTAAATTTTTATTTGTAAGCATGTAAAAAAATTTTTTTAACATACCCAGTTCTGAAGCCCTTACAACTTGGCCACAGGTATACGCTGTCAGGGTTAGATGATAATTTTGGAAATAGATCACAACAACTGGTAATAGTTTGGTATTACCAAACAGACTTTGGTAATAACTCTGGGGTGTGTGAGAGGAATTCTGTTCCTTCAAGAGCAATTATAGTTCTAGAGATAGGTATACCGTATTTGCAATTAAACAGCATGGAATTCCATATTGGTTTTTTTGTTTTTGGTGGTGGTAAAATATACATAACACAAAATTTGCCATTTTAAACTCATTCTGTTGTCTGAAACGTGAACTAAGCCATGTGGTCAGAGATCGGTGGTTCTTGTGAGACTGAGGGTGGAGGAAGTGCTCTAAAGCTGCTTCCAGATCAATCTAGGGTCTGTGACCTTGGCTTGAATATCTGCCTTTGAAAGGCACTCACTGGGCTGGTTGAAGAACTTGACCCTGAGCCAATACAGTGCAAAG
Source organism: Eschrichtius robustus (assembly GCF_028021215.1). NCBI lineage: Eukaryota > Metazoa > Chordata > Mammalia > Artiodactyla > Eschrichtiidae > Eschrichtius > Eschrichtius robustus. The sequence continues at coordinate 136,951,003 of NC_090828.1, read as the reverse complement.
AACCATAGTAGCTCTTGTGGAGCATAATGACCTCTTTCTCTGTATCCTTCCATATCCCTCATACCCCTTGCCACCTTCTGTCTTTTATGATGGAAAATAAGTCCAGATCTTGCATCCGCTACTCTTAGTGAGCTCCTTTTGGGGACAGCTCTAGGACTGATTCATCTTTTTAACCTCAGGGCTTTGCACTTAAGTATTTATGATGGTTTTCCTGAACGAAAATGTGGACAAACCAACCTATGAAACATCACTATGTATTATTTGTTATTCTCCTTTCTTCTCTCTTCACCTGTTGACTTCTCTCCTGCTGTGTGTGTTGGGTATCCGGCTAGCCCTGGGGACAGCCCATGTAAGTCCAGTAAGTAGTAGTTGCTCTGTAAAGCCCTGTTGGATGGACAGATGAGAGAAAGAGGCCTACGCTGAGTTCAGGACCATTTCCCACACCCAGCTGCTGCATGTCCCCAGACTCCTCGGGACATCGGTCCACAGCTGTAATGAACTGTGCAGGAAAGCCCTTCAAGGCGGTAGTAAGCTCTAACGATACTATATAACCTGCCATTAATTCACCGGATACATTTCTTCTGGAAATACAGATACAAGGCAAATTAACTTTGTGAAAATTATATCTATAAATCAAAGGAATACGGGTACATATTCTCGTCTGGTAATATCCTCATTCATTTTCTGTTAACAGAGCTCACATGATACCTAAACGTGGCTCACTCCTGAGCCAAGTAGTGTACTGTGATTATTTCCTTCATTGTACAGCCATCTGTTTTCTCTCAAGCTGGAAACTTTTTCATTTGCTTACTTATCTTTTTTTAAATTAATTAATTTATTTATTTATTTTTGGCTGCATTGGGTCTTCGTTGCTGCCGGCGGGCTTTCTCTAGTTGCAGCGAGCGGGGGCTACTCTTCGTTGCGGGTGTGCAGGCTTCTCGCTGCGGTGGCTTCTCTTCTTGCGGAGCATGGGCTCTAGGCACGTGGGCATCAGTAGTTGAGGCATGCGGGCTTCAGTAGTTGTGGCACGCAGGCGCAGTAGTTGTGGCTCATGGCCTCTAGGGCGCAGGCTCAGTAGTTGTGGCGCACGGGCTTAGTTGCTCCGCGGCACGTGGGATGTTCCCGGACCAGGGATCCCAGGGATTGAACCCGCGTGCCCTGCATTGTCAGGCGGATTCTTAACCACTGCGCCACCAGAAAAGCCCCTGCTTACTTTTCTAAGTATCATCCAAATGTTCCAAGAGGCCTCTCAATATCACTATCCACATGTTGAGAAGTATTGGAAAAAATCCACTACAAATCAAACATTTTAAATGCTTAAGGCATTGTAAGAAATTACATTGTATGTTTTCGGAGTCACCTACCCAGCTTCCCATCAACGACAGTTCCTTGGGTCGGTCAGCGCGTTCCTGCATCTCATCTAATCCTTCCCTACGCCCTGGGAAGCTGGTATCCTCATCCACACTTCACCGGTGAGTTAGCTGAGGCTCAGAAAGGCCAAGTGACCAGTCCCTACGACGCGCGGCGAAGGGCGTTCTGGAGAAGAGAAGGACGGTTTCTCCGGAAGCGGCCAGCGCAAGACGCTCCTCGGCCCTCCGGGAACCCCCGCGACCCCGCGGTTCTGGCCCGTCGCCGCTCCCTTAAGGGAAGCTCAAGGCCGCTGCAAGTCCCTCGGCCCCACCCGCCCCGTCGGGGTCCCGCCCGCCCACCGAGGCCCCGCCCACCCACCGTGGCCCGCCCATCCCCAATGGAGCCCCGCCCCGTCGCCAAGACCACGCCCCTTCCGTGGCCGCGGCTCGGCGCTTCCGCTTCCGGCGGCGTGGGCTGCGGTGCGCGGCAAGACGATGGCGGCTGCTGGCAGTGATCCGCGGGCTGGCGACGTAGAGGAGGACGCCTCACAGCTCATCTTTCCCAAAGGTGCGGCCTGGGGCTGCCGGACTGCCCCCGTGGTCCTGCGTGGTCGCCGCAGGCCTGGGCAGGCGCGGCGAAGGGCAGGGAGGAGGGGGATGCGGGCCGGCAGGGCAAGGTACCGCGGGAGCGGGCCAGCCGGAGTCCACGGCTGCAGCCCTGGAGCCGTCGGCGCCCAACTCCACACCGCCCCTGGGCGGCCTCTTGCTTCTGTTTAAGTAGTTTGTTTTATCCGATAAGCTGCGAAGTGCTGGAGGGATGTGTCAAAGACAAAGCCGGCACTAAAGGGGAAAGGACAGATTTTATTCAGTAATATACTATTGCAATAAGAAAGAGAGTCAAGCGTGGACTCATCTAAACTTCGATCTGTAGAGGTGACTGGGCATTTTAAAGGGAGAATGAAGGAATAAGGAGGGGAGTGAGCGGGGCCTCAGTAGGGTCGGGGAAGTGAAAAGTTACGAAAAGCGGGAAGCGGGGGGTTGGTCCATTTGAAACCCCTTTGGATTTGTTAACTGGCCGTTAACTCCTACCCTCCCACACCCCTCGCTCTGGGCTGGGAGACAGGGGCCCTGTCTTCAGGTGTTGGCTGGAACAAACAGTAAGTTATTTTGGCAGCCTTCAGTTTTCATAAACAGCCGCTGTAAAGAGCTAGAGTCATCCCAGGGATGCGGCCTGGAGCTATTAGAAATCTTGTTAGTGTTTTAGTGTTTTTAACGCATTTATTTTATTTTTATTTATTTTTGGCTGCGTTGGGTCTTCGTTGCTGCATGTGGGCTTTCTCTAGCTGTGACGAGCGGGGGCTGCTCTTCGTTGCGGTGCGCGGGCTTCTCATTGCGGTGGCTTCTCTTGTTGCGGAGCACGGGCTCTAGGCGCGCGGGCTTCAGTAGTTGTGGCACGTGGGCTCAAGAGCTGTAGCACACGGGCTTAGTTACTCCGCGGCATGTGGGATCTTCCCAGATCAGGGATCGAACCCTTGTCCCCTGCGTTGGCAGGCGGATTCTTAACCACTGCGCCACCAGGGAAGCCCTCGTCAAGTTTCTGTGGACCAGAGTTGAGTCCTTGGCGAGAAGAGGGCGCACAGGAAGGAGGCTGGAGTTTGGTCCGGGAGATAATCTTTGTCAGATGGCTGGGAGTGAAGCACATTTTGCTGTCAGAGAACTTCCTCTCTGCAGTGTGATGTGCTTGATTTGTAATTTAAAAACCCAAAATAAGTAGAAAGCTTAAGATTTTAAAGTATCATATCTTACAGGTACTGGAAAACACAAAGTAAGTGGGGGAAACCTTAACAGTACCCTCCTTTAAAAAAAAATGACTATATCCACAGTGAAACGTGAAATTCCACACCTTTTCACCCAGAGGAAACGACTGTAAATAGTTTAGTGCTTATGCTTGCACACTGTGCTCCTGTATAAATATATACTTATACACTTTATTCTTTGCAAAAATAGAATTATGCTATAGAAGTCATACAGCTTTTTTAAAATTTGGTGATACATTGTGCAGAACTGTTCTATTCTTTCAAAGGGCTAGGTAGTACTTAATGGTTGTACCACAATACTATTTATCTGTTGACAGACATATAGGTTGCTTCCAGTATTGTATTTTATAGACTCATGGTGAAATACTTCCTTTCGTAGGATAGCTTCATGGAAGTTTTGGGCGTAATGGAAATACATGTTTGTTTTCTTTTTTATGGTGTAATAACTAAGAGGGAGATGGTTTTCCTAATTTCATGATAAATTAAACCAGTTTTTCATATTTAGGTTTTGTCTAGGTACTTTTTATTCAGGTTTTTGTTTGTTTGTTTGTTTTTTGAATACTGTACAGTTAGAAATTCCCTGGTGGTCCAGTGGTTAGGACTCGGCGCTCTCACTGCCGGGGGCCCCGAGTTCAATCCCTGGTCGGGGAACTAAGATCCCACAAGCCACGCGGCATGGCAAAAAAAAAAAAAAAAAAAAAACCCTGAAAAGTACTGTACAGTTGTGGGATATGAAGCCTCTGGATTTCTGCAGGGACAGAGACTTGCTGATAGTCTCAAAGGCAAAAGGAGCGTTTAGAAGCTGACTTTTGGAGGAATATTTTCAGCTGACGTTTATGCTTCTCACAAATAGAGTTTGAAACAGCTGAGACACTTCTAAATTCAGAAGTTCATATGCTTCTGGAGCATCGAAAGCAACAAAATGAGAGTGCAGAGGATGAACAGGAACTTTCTGAGGTCTTCATGAAAACTTTAAACTACACAGCCCGTTTCAGTCGTTTCAAAAACAGAGAGACCATTGCCAGTGTACGTAGGTGAGTGCTGAAAGAAAGTTTTATTAATCCAAACTATTAGACATCTGCACGTAGAATGCTGTCGCCACCTCCCTGCTCCTCCCCACCACCCTGTGGGCATCATCTGTACGATTAATGTAAGTAAAATAATGTCTTTGTCAAAATTTTGAAATAGCTTATATGGTCAAAATCTTCCTTGGCCACCTTTTGCTGTACCCCGAATCCCAGTTACCTCCCTGCAGAGTGACTACTGTCAGAAGTTTGTTGTTAGCCCTCCAGAGCTTGTTCCATACATTGGCATACACACCATAAACACACAGCATTGTTTTATTTTGCTTTTTTTCTTTTTTTTAATAAAGTGGGCTTATTTATTTATTATTTCCCTGATATGTTCTAGAGATCTTGCTATGTTAATAAATATAAATCAGGAGCATTCTTTCTGGATCTTTGCTTTACCATTCAAAAGGTGACCGGCTTTTAGCATTTTTTCCTAAGGCATTGCTTCTCAAATTGGTTGGATGTGCTCTGGGAAACAGTGAGGTGCTGTGGTACATAGGAGGCCCCAGGGAAAACAAGAGCTGTTTTAGCATTTCTTTGATTTCTTCGAAGATGAACATTATCTCATGTGAATTAGATCATCATTTGAAGTTCTGATATAATTTGAGCCACTAGAGAAGTCCATTTTTATAAACTGGGTGTCATCAGTGTTACTTGGTGGTATGGTTTAAAACATTTCTGCGTTAAAGCAAGCAGATACCAGTATATTGTGAAGTAAAACAAATAATATATATGAACTCTTTTTTCTAATACTTTAGTTGTATTTATTTATTTTTATTATTATTTATTTTGGCTGCACCACGCGGCATGCGAGATATTAGTTTCCTGACCGGGGATCAATCGAACCCGTGCCCTCTGCATTGGGAGCTCGGAGTCTTAACCATTGGACCACCAGGGAAGTCCCTGAATTCTTGAAATAAATCATGAGACTCAAATCCTTGCAGTTGCAGAAAGTCATTTGTGCCTATGCCCCTGAGTTGGTTGTGGGTTCTTGTTTGCTCTACTCTGGTGAAATATTTGAGAAGTACTGTCCTAAGGAAAAGCAAGTGGACAAAAAGACGCATATGTGCACATATTCTTCAGAGAGCTGTTAATAATAGTCACAGTTTAAAAAAAACTAAATATTCAACAGTAATTAAATAAATTGTGCTAAATCCATTTGATGGACTACTATATTGTCACTGAAAATTATGATAGAAAATGAAATTGAACGATGTTCACATAATTTAGGTGTGCAGAAAATGAAGTGATAAAGCTGTATATGAAGTATAGCCTGTTCTGAAAAGTGTGGGTGTATGCATGGGGAAAAGATTACATACAAAACTGCGAAGTGTTGAACCAAAAAGATGACTTGAACAAATGAAGGTGGACTTAAACATTCACGAATAAGAGGTCTTAATACTGTAAAAATGTCATTTCTCCTCAAATTAATGTATACATTTAGTGCCATCCTAAATCCTCAAGGTAATTGATATATATTCTCAAATATGCTCGGAACTTTGTAAGTAGGATTTTGGATGACAGTGCATTCATTGTTATACCACCTTGAACATCTGTAATTTGTTTTGTGGCTGTTACTGTTATTCCACTGATAAAGCATAATTTGCCATATAATTCAATTAAGATGAGGTGGTAATAGGTCATCATAAATAAACATACAGTGGCTGAGGCAAGGCACCAGTCACCTGAATCCTACCAGTGAGCAGCACAGGCTACCTAAGTGGCGCCAAGAAAAATATATCCTCTGCTGTGAAAAATAAATAATAATAAGTTAATTAACGAATGCCCCCCCCCCCCAAGATCTTAAATTTGTAAGAATGGTCAGAAAAACTTTTTTTTTTTTTTTAATAAATATATTTATTTATTTTCGACTGTGTTGGGTCTTTGTTGCCGTGCGCGGGCTTTCTCTAGTCGTGGCAAGCGAGGGCTACTCTTCGTTGCGGTGCGCGGGCTTCTCATTGCGGTGGCTTCTCTTGTTGCCGCATGTGGGCTCTAGGCACGCGGGCTCAGTAGTTGTGGCTCACGGGCGTAGTTGCTCCGTGGCATGTGGGATCCTCCCAGACCAGGGCTCGAACCCGTGTCCCCTGCATTGGCAGGCGGATTCTTAACCACTGCGCCACCAGGGAAGCCCCAGAAAAACTTCTAAAAAGAAAAAGGAAGGGGAGTTTGCCCTACGAGCTGTTAAAATACATTAAAAAGTGACAGTAATGAAAATAGTGATACTTTGGCATGAGAATAGATAGATGATTGGAGCAGAATAGAAAATTCAGGAACAGATACAAATCCAAATCTATTATGTTTTATATGAGTCCAGTATATGGGAAAGATGGCACTGTAAGTTACTGGGAAGATACTTTTAAATGAAGTTGTAACTCTGTATACCTTATACCAAAATAATTTCTGAAGGAATTAAGGATTTAAATGTAAACTATGCTGCATAGCATAGAAGTGCTCTGTGATAACTTGGGTGAATATACAGGTTTGGGTGGTTAGCAGGACTTTAAATGAGGGGAAGCTTGATGGACTGTAGCTGACTGTAAGCTTTGCAAGGCGAGGACTTGAGCATATTCATCATTGTGGGCACTAAATAATGTTTAGTTGAGTAAGTAAATGAATTTACGTAAATGTCTTTAAATAAAGTGCCATAAGTAAAATCTAAGTATGAATAAACTGGGAAAAGGATTGATATCCTTAATGTTAAGAGCTCTAACAAGTAATTAAGAGATGACACCCAGTTTGTAAAAATGGATTTATTAGTCTCTAATGGCTTGATTTATATCAGAACTTCAAATGACTATCTAATTCAAATGAAATAATGTTCGTCTTCAAGGAAATCAAAGAAATGCTAAAATAGCTAAGTAGGTTTAAAAAGAATGGGAAACCTGGGACTTCCCTGGTGGTCCAGTGTTAAAGAATCCGCCTTCCAATGCAGGGGACGCGGGTTCGACCCCTGGTCAGGGAACTAAGATCCCACATGCCACGGGGCAGCTAAGCCCGCGCGGCACAACTACTGAGCCTGCACACCGCAACTACTGAGCCCATGTGCCTCAACTAGTGAGAAGCCCGCCTGTTGCAAACTACAGAGCCCATGTGCCCTGGAGCCTGCGCGCCACAACTAGAGAGAGAAAAACCAGCATGCCACAGCTAGAGAGAAGCCCACATGCTGCAACGAGAGCCAACGTGCCACAACGAAAGACGCTGCCACGAAGATCCTGCGTGCTGCAACGAAGACCTGACGCGGCCAAAAAAAAATAAAGAATGGGAAACCTAGTGTAAGAAGTAGGGGAAACAGGCACCATCTTTTAGTGCTGGTGGAAGTGTAGTGTATATTGGTAAAGCCCTTTTAGGGCACTGTCTCTCAGAAAGAAGCCATCCAGTTATATCGTATCCTTTGACTGAATAATTCTGCTTCCAGGAATTTATCTTTAAAGCACACAGTAATCAATCAAGTGCACAAAGAAGTATACATTTACAGTGATGTTTAGAATGCATCATTTTAAATGATGAATAATTGGAAACAACAGAAATGTTCAACAGCAGGAAATTTGATATATAAATTTATGGCACAACCTTTCAGTGCAATGCCATGTTCAAGGTAAAGTTATGTGTGTACTAATATGGAAAACAGCTTCTGTATTGTTGAGTGAAAAAAGGCCAGCTACAGAATAACATTTGTTATAATTCCTTTTGGGGTTTTGTTTTGTTCTGTTTGTTTATTTGTTTTGAATTATGTAAAGGGGGGTGGACTCTCCACAAAAATGTTAGCACTGGTTATTTCTGGGTAGAATTTCAGGTTATTTTCCCATGTTGGGGTTTTGTGGGGGGTTTTTTGGTATTTTTTATAAATGAGCAGGTGTTCCTTTTAGAACAAATCCCTCCATATGATACATACACTACATTATGAACCTCTGCCTGTGTAACTAAGTTTACAGTATTTTCTTTACAAAATGAAAATAGCTTTATTAGGTGACGAAAAGTTACAAAACAGAATGAGTGAGTTTGTATTCTAAAACATAGAAAGCCGTTTGGAATGGCATACTAAGATGGTAACGTTGATTTTGTTTAGGTAGTGACTTTCATTTTTCTGTGTTTATTTTCTCAATTTTGTACAATAACTAATAGGCTTGTAATCGAGTGGTAAGGACAGAAAATGTTTGTTTCTGAACAGATAATTAAGGTCCTCTCTGAAACCAGATTTACCATGGACGACCTCTGTTTTAAGAGGTCGATGTGTGAGAACCCAGGATATGATTTGTATTGATGTTCTTTTTTACAGTTTGAACTAGAAGTGCATTTAAAGTAAGATGCAGTTTATACATAGATTTGTACAAAGTAAGACATGCTTGTATTTGTTTATTTTTTAGATACATTTAAAAGGGAATTTTCTTCAAGTCAAAATGCCTGGTAGATTGGGGACACCTGACATCATGTGTTTGACATAAAATTAATAACAAAGGAAGCAAAGAACAGTGGTAGGAAGAGCAGAGAGCAACAGAATAAACTCTTGGGGGAAAGGTCGTGTAGTCCTCGAGGCGGATAGCAGTTTCTCAGAAGTTACCATCGCAGGCATTCTCTGCAGTGGTGTGCTCGCCTTGCTTTCACTGTCTCTGCCTGATTTCGTTGTAGCTTCCTGTTCTCCAGCAAGAGGAACAGGAAGTGATTTGAAAGTGGGATTTTGCAGCAAACTTAACCATAATGGGAAGATTGCAAGTGCTTTAGTTTTCCTCTTCCTTGCTAGCTACGTTTGATGCCCTTTTTCCTATTCATCCTTGTTTGATTTTGTTTGTCTTGATTTTCTTCCCTGTGATCAGCTTGCTGCTCCAGAAGAAGCTTCATAAGTTTGAGTTGGCCTGTTTAGCCAACCTTTGTCCAGAGACTGCTGAGGAGTCCAAGGCTCTGATCCCAAGGTTAGGACTGGTCGTGAAAAGCTCTATGTGTATTGGATAAATTGTTACAAGTAGAATTACTGTGTCTAAAAGCTGTGTGCATTTAAAATCTAGATAGATATCACCAACGTTGAATGAGTGCCTTTGTAATGAGATTGGTGGTTTTATAGCACACCGATTGTTGGCAGAAATGTGAAACAGCTGAAACTCTGGTACACTGATGATAGGAGTGCCAATTAGTACGGTCACTTTGGAGAGCAGTTTGGCTACATCCAGTAAAGCTAAAGATGAATATACCCCATGACCCCAAAATTCATTCCTGGGTACGTGTCCTAAAAGCAACGCATACGTAGTTTAAAAGAAGACATGTATTCCCACGTTTATTGCTGCATTGTTGGTGACAGCAGAAACTGGACAACAATGAAGACCGGAGAAATAAATCATTGTATGAGCATACAGTGTTTATTATGTAGCAGTGAAAAACTAGTGAACCAGGACAACGTTGGAGTAATGTCAACAAGCGCCACGTTGAACTTTGCGTGACAAAATTGCAGGATACATACAGTACAGTGCCATTTCTTACAGTTTAAAACCAGCACTGCACATTGCTTGTCGACACATTTACATGTACTATAGTAAATATTCATATAAAAGTGCACGTAGGGATGATGAATACCGAATTTAGGATAATGGTTACTTCTGGGGAAGGACAAAAGGGAATGGAATAGGGGAGCACACACAGAGCCATCGATTTGTGTCTGTCATATTTATTAAAGAATCCAGGAGGGAGGGAATTGCCTGGCGGTCCAGTGGTTAGGACTCCGAGCTTCCACTGCAGGGGGCTCGGGTTCAATCCCTGGTCGGGGAACTAAGATCTTGCAAGCCACACGGTGTGGCAAAAAAAAAAAAAAAAAAGGGAATCAAGTGGGGATAACTTTTCAAATTAGCTTATTTTCTGTACCTTTTATATGTTTGAAATACTTCATAATGTTTTTTAAAGGAAAGAAATGAGTTGAAATGTACAGGTGTCGGCGTTTAGGGGTAAGTGGGGAGGTGGGCCGGTGGAGCTCCGAGATTAGCAGGCACGAAAGAAGAGGGCGGGGAACAGTCAGGCGCTGCAGCCTCACTGCTTTTGGTTTTCTCCTCATAGCCTGGAGGGGCGGTTTGAAGACGAGGAGCTGCAGCAGATTCTTGATGACATCCAGACCAAGCGCAGCTTTCAGTACTGATCTCCAGGCGTCCCTGCTGCTGGGGGAGCCACGTCACATCCCCGGCGCGGCACCGCTGGCCCAGCATCCAGGGCTGCCGTGCACAGAAAGTCTGTTGCACGAGACACCTGGGCTCCCTTTGGACAGAGCGACCCAGTGCTTGGTCTTGGTTTAGGTTGCTCTTTCCAGCTCGACTGTGGGACGCCGCTGACCCGCGTAACCTTGGCGAGGCCTGGCCGCGGCTGCCTGCGCTTGCCTCTGGGGAGGGTGAGGCGGGGCGACGTGCGTCTCGGCCACGCCGCTGGCCGCCTCACGTCACGGTCTTTGGCCCTGGTGTTATTTTTGATTCCTAATGTTTCATGTTTTAATTTCAGTGTGTTCGTTGTTTTTGAAGCTGTACTAGAACATGTAAAACTGGTATGGGAAGCAGTCTCACCTAAATGCAAAAGGAGCAATTAAACGAGACCTGTATCGTTGTTTGAGATTCTTAAAGAGAGGATGATAGCGCCTTGGCGTCATTGTGCTTAACCCAGGAGACAGGGAAGAGGCTGCCGCCAAGAGTAGTTACACGTGCGGGTGACTGCTGAGTGCTGTGGGGCACATCGCCGTGAGACGGACAAGTTCTGGGCCTTTCTTCCTGGGTTGCTGCGCAGCATAGATTTGGAGGAAGTGGTCTTTAAGCACTTACTTTGTCACTCCCAAATTCAGATTTTTCCTTCCTGGGCCACATGTGAAGGAGTGAGCACTTCACAGTGTCCTCATATGGGACATCGGGTCCAAACCTCTGGCCTCCTGCTTAGCAGCAGGTGTTCTGCGATGGAGGAGACATGGAAGGAGGGAGCCTGCCACTTCCCGAGCCACTACAGTGGCGTCACTCCATCTGAGGCTAGTTGCGGAGAAAACACTTTAATTACTAAACAGTGTGGCCCTGAATTTTCTGAAGGGAAATATGCCTGTCTTCTTCACAGTTTGGGGATTTTTCTTTGAGGCACTTGTTGGCTCCAAGTGAATTCATGGTCCAGAGAAAAGGCTGGGGAAAGAACAAAGTTGGCTTTAAAAGTCAAGGTCGTTTTATGTCAGCTGCTGACTAAGGCAAAAATAAAATTTCTTTAATAAAGTCTTTCAGTTTCTGAAATGACATGGTTTCTGAGTCCCCAGTATTCTTGATCATTATTTGAAGGAAATGTCATTCATACCTCAATTAAAGAAGTATTTGAGGAAATAATCTTTTCATCCTTGGGCAACTTTACTTCTTTGAGACTCAGTGTTCTCAATTGTAAAATGTGGATAATAGTTTCTATTCCACGGATGATGAAGACTGAATGAGAAAATTATTAAAAAGAGCCTATTGGTGTCTGACATACACTATACCCCAGTAAATGTTAGCTGTTATTAGTCAGCTTGCTTTGTAGAAATAAGTGCAAGGGGGACTTCCCTGGCGGCCCAGTAGTTAGGACTCTGCACCTTCACTGCCGAGGGCCCTGGTTCGATTCCTGGTCAAGGAACTAAGATCCCACAAGCCATGTGGCACAGCCCCCCCCCCCCCAAAAAAAAAGAAGAAAAGAAAAAAAATTAGTGCAAGGAATTGGTAGCATACCCACTGGTACTGGTATCAGACTATGAAAACAAACCCAACTGCCTACTCAAAGTCTGCAGAATTATCTTTTAAGAGAGTCAGTTCCATGGTTGGCACCAGGCAGTGGAACAAAAAGAACAGGCCTGGACGGCAGACCCGAGCTGTAATCCAGGCCGCGTGTGCTCGGTGGCAGGAGCAGGGCGGTGCTGCCATCTCCACGGGGTGCCCGCCTGTGAGCCACCTGGGAGTAGTAAACTGTGTGAAGTGCCTGGCATATAGATAGGCACTAATAAATGGCAGGTAGTAAGGCAACTAGAAGCAGTTTAAAACAACTCACGCCGGGGGATCACACGTAAAAGCAGCCTCATGCCATGTTACAGACTCTAAGCCTGGTCTGCCTTCTGCTGGTCAGGGTTCTGTCTAGCCCTGGACAGCAGCTTGCTGCGCAGTGAACAGGAGGCCCTGCAAAACCTTTAATCATCTGTGAAACATCGTGAGACTCATTGCACTGTTGGCAAAAGCAGAATTCAAAACAAAGATGTCATGATGTCAAAGCCTCACTTCACCAGAAAGCTAAATTAACCAGAAAAGCTTTTCTGAAAGCTCTCGTCATCTTGGTTTTATAAAAATGTATTAAACTTGAGTCTTGAAAAACAGCATTACTGGATGGGGCTGGAGCACAAGCCATTCTTATTAAAAATTATTGTTTTCAGCTTATTTCTAAAACCATTGAAGCCTACACAAAGACTTCTGTGCGAATAATCATTGCAGCATTATTCATAATAGCCGAAAGCTGGAAACAATTCCCATGTCCACCAGTTAGTGATCTGATCAACAAAGTCTGATACAGCCATACAGTGGAATACTTTTTAGCAATGAAAAGGAATGAACTTAAAAAACAAACAAAAACCCAAAGCATTGAAGCCCACAGGATATGCCAGTGGGGTGACATTTTTTCAATTTTTTATTGTGAAAAATTTTAAGCACAGAAAAGCTGAAAGATTAGTGCATTGGTCATACCTATGTTTTTCACCTGCATTTAACAGATAATGTTTATCATATTTGCTTTATTATATTTTTCTAGGAAGCATGTGAAAGCAGACAGCATGACACTTCATTGAAAATTTAAGCATGCATTTTAAAAATACACTTTCCTCTGTTAAGTACAACTGTTGCACTTAGGAATATTGACAAGAATTTCCTGATAACTTAATATTCAGTTAAAACTTCTCCTGAGGAGGGTTCTGGGCCAGTAGTCAGTCCCAGTGTTGGTATAATTTAGTATATAAAATCAATCGTCATAAAGGATCTAAACTGACACTTAGGAGAAATACTGAAGAAATACATGTGGCTACTGCCCTCAAGTTGCTGGACGAAAATACCCGTTTGCAACCCCTGGGTGAAAAGCGGGCCTAGACAGAGTTCAGGCCCTAAACAGTGATCGGTAATGTGTCTGCCTGTGGCTCTCCGTGCCTGTTCCTTCAGCAGCAGCAGGAGGGCAGTTTGGGACTAAACAGGCAGAGAGTGTGAGTGGCGACAGCAGGGTGAAGGCAGGTCCGTCTACTGGAATCACGTTCAGACTTGGGCTCTGTGCGCCTCGCTCCCTTTGCGTGGCTCCCAGGGGGTGCTGAGTAGTGAGTGTTGAGTAAATACACTGCCCCCGTTTGCCGAAGGTCGACTCGGAGTGCAGGGAGAACGAGAATGTGCCTGAAATAATACAGTTGGAGGAGAGGGCTTTGTGAGACGGCGGGGAGGTGGGGAAGCAGCCCAGAAGACACCCGGGAATTTTGGAAGACAAGGCAAAGCTGCCCAGCAGAACTTCCTGCAAGGTAGGAATATTCCGTATCTGCACTGTCCAGCGCGGTGGCTGCCTGCCACAGGTGGCCCTGGAGCACTTGAGGCTAGTGTCACTGGATTGAGGAATTGAACTTCAGTAGACAGCAACACAAAGATTTGGTCACATAGGCTACTTTCCATTCAGTCAACTTTCTAGCTCTCTCGATTGGGATAGAGGCATTTACAGAACTGGCTGTGCTTGAGCCTTCTTTGCAAGCAGCTTTTATTTATGCATGCATGCATGCTTCGCCGGGTCTTAGTTACAGCATGTGGACTCTTCGTTGCAGCTTGCGGGATCTAGTTCCCTGACCAGGGATCGAACCCAAGCCCCCTGCACTGGGAGTCTTAACCACCGGACCACCAGGGAAGTCCCATGAACCTTAAATTTTATTTAAGTTTTAAATTTAAAAATTTAGATAGTCACATGTACCTAGTGGCTACCGTAGTGGGCAACACAGCTCTTAGCTCCCAACACAAGTGTCCTGCAAACCACTGAGAGCATTACAGCAAGACTGACTGCTCACAGGAGCAGCAGTAGTAATGGGAGACCATCAATCCAAATTGGGTCCCCAGAGTTCGGAAGTCTAAAGATGTATGTCACTTTCTATGCATCACTGAGTCCAATTTTTGTGTATAATACAAATTCTCTTTTTAAAAATCTGCCTCTTTAGTACTCATGCTCGTGGACAAAATTATGAAGGCTGTTTTAAGGAAACATTTGGGAATAGTGAAAAGATGAATGCCTCATCTTGTGGTGAGAACCTCTTTCCTAATTAATTCTGCCTTTTCAGTAGGCTGATAACTTGTACGTTGAATTTAAAAAACAAAACTCCAAGGTTTATTACCTTTTAAGCCTTCTGATATATTTTGTAATTCTACTAATAAATATGGTCCAGGCACAGGATACTCCTGGATTCACAGACTGATGTCCTTTTCAATTCAAACTAACCTCTATCTCCTGAGCCATATCAACACCAGCCCATGGCTGCATGTGTCCTAAATACATTCCCCTTGTTAATAGGGAACTTAACGGTTCTCCATATTCAAAGGCAATTGAAATTAGAAGATATTTGACAAGCAACACTTTCTAAACTTAATGATAGAAGAAATAAAAAAGACGAAAGACTTGATTACATAAAAATTTTAAATTGTGTAAAATCACTAAAAAGGCAGTTGAGAGACAATTTATAGCAGAGAAGACGAGCAAAGGGTGAAGATGTTTATAAAGAGATTTTTAAAATAAATTTTAAAATCTTAGGACCCCAATTTCAAAAAGGACAAAGCATACAGACACAAGTTACATCCAATTACCAAATTAATAGGGAAATGTTCACCCTAATTAGTTTTCAAAGGTATCTCAAATGAGGTGATGTTTTTCTCATTAAAAATGTACAAAAGAGGCTTCCCTGGTGGCACAGTGGTTAAGAATCCACCTGCCAATGCAGGGGACACGGGTTCGAGCCCTGGTCCGGGAAGATCCCACATGCCGCGGAGCAACTACGCCCGTGCGCCACAACTACTGAAGCCCGTGCTCCGCAACAAGAGAAGCCACCACTCACCGCAACTAGAGAAAGCCTGTGTGCAGCAACAAAGACCCAATGCAGCCAAAAATAAATAAATAAAATAAATTTATAAGAAAAAAATGTACAAAAGAATGCCCTCAATTTACATGTAGTGAGCAACTTCTTTGTGTCAGTTGCTACTCTGTACACATGAGGATACAGAGACAAGAAAGAATGCCAGCTTTCAGAGTGCTGCCTCAGTGGGACAAATAAAAACATACTTTGTGTTTAAAGTCTTTACACTCCTGAGTAATACAAGGACCACAAAATCAGGACTTCCCTGGTGGCGCAGTGGTTAAGAATCCGCCTGCCAATGCAGGGAACATGAGTTCGCTCCCTGGTCCGGGACTATCCCACATGCTGCGGAGCAACTAAGCCCATGTGCCAGAACTACTGAGCCTGTGCTCTAGAGCCCGTGAGCCACAACTACTGAGCCTGGGTGCTGCAACTACTGAAGGCTGAGCACCTAGAGCTCATGCTCCGCAACAAGAGAAGCCACCGCAATGAGAAGCTGCGCACCACAACAAAGAGCAGCCCCCGCTCGCCGCAACTAGAGAAAGCCCACACACAGCAACAAAGACCCAACGCAGCCAAAAATAAAAATAAATAAAAATTTAAAAATAAAGGACCAACAAAATCACCCCTGAGCACACACTCCCACCTCTCTTTATGCTGTTTTTTTTTTTTTTTTTGTCCAGGACTTTAGTTTGACTCTGATTTTAATTACCCCCAACACACACACACACACACACACACACACACACACACACACACACACACACAATGTTTTACAGTCAATGCAGAGATTTATCCATATTTTTACCAACTTATTTGCTCATTGTTGCATCTATGCATCTTCCCTTCCTCCTGGGTTCAGTTTTCTTTTTCACAAAGATGTTCCTTTGGTAGTTCTTTGAATAAGAGTACGAGAGTAAACATTCTCAGCCTTTCTTTGGCCAAATATGTCCTTCACCCTGATTTTGAGTAGTAGTTGTAGAATTCCATATTCTGTAAATATTCATTAACTTTCCAGAGTACTTTGAGGATGCTATTTGTTGCTGGTAAGATTTCTGACAGTCTGAACGTTCCTGTGTAAATAATCTGTTGTTTCTAATTGCTTTCATGATTTCCTTCTTGTTTTTTGTGTTTTATAATTTCACTACAAGGTGTCTAGGAATAGATTCAGTTTTATTTACTCTCTTTGGGAATTGTGTTGCTTCTGCCTGTGGATTCATGTCCTCTGTGGTTTGGGGCAGTTCTTAGTTGTTGCCACTTTAACTGCACCTTCTTTTCCATGCTCCCTCCTCTCTCCCTCTCGATTTTTTTTTTTTTTTTTTTTTGGCTGTGCCCTGCAGCTTTTGGGATCTTGGTTCCTCAACCAGGGATCCAACCCTGGGGCACTGGACCGCCAGGGAATTACCCACAGAGGTTTTTTTTAACAGCTTTTTTGAAGTATAATTTACATACCATTAAAGTTCACTCATTTAAAGTTTACAAATTAATGGTCTTTAGTATATTCACAGAACTGTGAAGCCATCACAACAGTCTAAGTGTAGAACATTTCATCATTTCAAAGAGAAAATTGTACCATTATCAGTCACTTCCCCTCCCCTATTCCCACCCTCCCCAGCCCTGTCCACTGATTCTTATTTGACTATAGTTTTCTATTTCATGTATTTCAACTCGTTTCCAAATCAGCGTATTCTTTTTTCCATAGTGTCTTGTTCTTTCATCATGGTTTCTATTTCTTCTTTCATAACTTAAGACATATTTAATTTATATTCTCTTTCAGACTGGTTATCTCAAGTTCTTGTTCTCCATTTGTTTTGTAATTATTTTGATCTTTAATGGGGATTGCTTTTACTATGGAAATGTGCCTGCGTTTGTTTGTAGGAGTGTTTCTAACAGAGGGGTCTGCACTGCTCCCAGGCCTGTAGTATCAATAGCCTGGGAATATTTCTTCCAATAATTTCTCAGCTTAGGGATTCCTACAACATGGAACGTGTAGTGTAAATCTGAATTCAAACCCATATGTGGCACAAGTTTCAGGGTTTGGTTCCTCAGATGAGACTTTTTTTTTAACCTGGAGCCATGAATAATGACAAGCATCCTTGGCTTCCTGGATGTCTGGGCAGAACCTATCTTTTACTGAAGTGACAGCCTTTCAAGTTCCTGGCTTTATGGAGGGGGCCCAGCCCCCTGGAGCCTGAAGCCTCTAGCTAATCAGACCTCATGCCACCTCTCTGACCCCAGCCAAGGTTGCTGTCGCGTCACTTGGAACGTCACTCTGGCTTTCAGTTCCCAATTTTTGTTTTAATTAATTAATTTATTTATTTTTGGTTGCGTTGGGTCTTTGTTGCTGTGTGCATGGGCTTTCTCTAGTTGCGGCGAGCGGGGGCTACTCTTCATTGTAGTGCGTGGGCTTCTCATTGCGGTGGCTTCTCTTGTTGTGGAGCACAGGCTCTAGGCGCACGCGCTTCAGTAGTTGTGGCGCACAGGCTCAGTAGTTGTGGCTCGTGGGCTCTAGAGCGCAGGCTCAGTAGTTGTGGTGCACAGGCTTAGTTGCTTCGCGGCATGTGGGATCTTCCCGGACCAGGGATCGAACCCGTGTCCCCTGCATTGGCAGGCGGATTCTTAACCACTGCACCACCAGGGAAGTCCCCTCCCAATTTTTTTCTTACCCCTGGAGATTTCCCTTGCTTTCCTGGAAGCTCACTTGTACATTTTTTTTTTTTTTTTTTGGTAGTGGTGGTGATGACAGGCATATTCTATCCAGACAGCAGGCAGGCATGTGAACACAAACATGAGATAATTTAATATCCCACCCGTCCTTCCACAGCTCAGCCACAGTGAACTTCTTGAGGGTCCAGACACCAACCAGCGTTGCGTCTCTTGAGCAGCACGTGCTGCTCCCTCTGCTTAGAATGTCCTTCCCCTCTGGTCCACTTGACAGATGGTGTCTTGTCCTTCCACAGTCGGCTTAGCCTTCCTCTCCTCTACCAAAACTCCCTTACACTCCCTGCACATTTAGCTGCTGCTTATGTTTCACTTGATCTCAGCTACATTCCACGTGGCCTTCATTAGTTGGGTAAATATACACTGAACATCTATCAGCTCTCAGACACCGTTCCAGGTTCCAAGGATACAGAGATGAGCAAGGCTAACGAGATCCTTTTAGGAAGCTCCCAGTCTAGTAAGGGGAGGTGATGAAGTAAACAAGATCATTTCCAGTAGTGATGAACACATGAAGAAAAGGAAACGGGTAACAACTGACTGACCAGGATGACGACTTCAGGTTGGTTGGTCAGAGGATTCTCTAAGGCGCCTGAAAGGTGAGTGAGACACACAGCCCTGTGAGAACGTGTCCGGCAGAGAGAATACAAAGCGGAATGGCCCTGAGGTGGGGAGGAGCTCGGGAGAAACGGAAAATGGGGTACACCCCAGCAGGGGCGGCGCGTTGCTGTATAGAGCAGGGGGAGGAGGCTGCATGAAGGGAAACAGCTGTGGAGAGGGAGCTGGCGGGGTAGGGGGGCGTGAAGACAGGCTCTTTCTGAGCTGGAAGATCCTTGTGCATGTTTGTCTGTTGATGGGAAGGATCCAGGGGCTGAGATTTGCTCCCTGGATGGAGCACTCAGGAGCAAAGCCCACAAGGGAGAGAGAGGAAACGGTCCCGGTGGCTAAGCCGCGAGGGGGGGTAGGCGCAGAGATGGTTCACCTGCTTTAATAAGAAAGAAGGCGGACTTCCCTGGTGGCGCAGTGGTTAAGAACCCGCCTGCCCATGCAGGGCGCACGGGTTCGAGCCCTGGTCCAGGAAGTTCCCACATGCCGCAGAGCAACTAAGCCTGTGCGCCACAACTGCTGAGCCCACGTGCCACAACTACTGAAGCCTGTGCGCCTAGAGCCTGTGCTCCACAACAAGAGAAGCCACCGCAATGAGAAGCCTGCACACTGCAACGAGGAGTAGCCCCCGCTCACCGCGACTAGAGAAAAGTCTGTGTGCAGCAACGAAGACCCAACGCAGCCAAAAATAAATAAATAAATAAATAAATTTATAAAAAAAAAAAAAAGAAAGAAAGAAGGCAGAGCACGGGGACCCAGAGGGCAGCGCTGTAGGCTCCTCGACTTGGTTCTGCCAAGACAAGTGTCTCTGGGTTCCTTTCAATACAGGTATCAGTGTGACTAGCGGGCCTCACTCTGCTTTATCCACAGTGTGTGTTCGTGTCAGCACGTATCCATGTCTCCAAGCTTTATACGGAACATTTCATGAACTTGACAGTGCTAGTGCAATGAACAGGTGATTTACCAGAGAGAGAGGTTTGAGAGAAGACAAGGTATGAAATAGTCATTTTGGAGAGTGGCAGGTTGAAGAACCAGGGGGATGAATGTAGTCAGTCGTCTTGAAAGCCCTAAGGCTGTCCATGCAAAGCTACTACAAGTGCTAGAAACCCAACCAAAGTACAAAAAGGGGGACTTCTTAATAGGGTAATGGCTTCATTGAAATGAAATTGAACTTCCAAGCCTCAGGAAGAGCAGGAACACAGATGCCATGAGTCTCCTCTTGGTCTCTGCTTGTTTCTTTCTTTTCTTTTCTTTTTTTTTAATATTCATTTATTCGGCTGCGCCGGGTCTTAGCTGCAGCATGCGAACACTCAGTTTCAGCATGTGGGATCTAGTTCTCTGACCAGGGATCAAACTTGGGCCCCTGCATTGGGAACGTGAAGTCTTAGCCACTGGACCACCAGGGAAGTCCCTCTGCTTTTTTTTTTTTTTTTTTAAATATAAACTTATTTATTTATTTTTGGCTGCATTGGGTCTTCATTGCTGTGCGCAGGCTTTCTCTAGTTGCGGCGAGCGGGGCTACGCTTCATTGTGGTGCGCGGGCTTCTCATTGCGGTGGCCTCTCTTGTTGCGCAGCACGGGCTCTAGGCGTGCAGGCTTCAGTAGTTGTGACACACGGGCTCAGTAGTTGTGGCTCGCGGGCTCTACAGTGCAGGCTCAGTAGTTGTGGCGCATGGGCTTAGTTGCTCCGCGGCATGTGGGATCATCCCCGACCAGGGCTCGAACCCGTGTCCCCTGCATTGGCAGGCGGATTCTCAACCACTGCGCCACCAGGGAAGTCTCCCTCTGCTTGTTTCTTTATATCAACTCTGCTCTCTTGTTCCTGCCTACCTTCTTCCATATAGCAAAGGACAGGCTTCTAACTGCTCATGGGTTTCATTATCTTGACCTTCTGCCACCCAGGAGGGGTTGGGATCAGGCTCTGTTTGGACCCAGACTCAGAAATCCCAGGGAAGGGCTTCGCATAACCTGCTTTGTGTCTGGTGCCCACCCTGGAGGTGGTCATGGAGACAGGAATCTATAAAAACACTGCAGGGGCTTCCCTGGTGGCGCAGTGGTTAAGAATCCGCCTGCAAATGCAGGGGACACAGGTTTCACCCCTGGTCGGGGATGACCCCACATGCTGCGGAGCAGCTGAGCCCGTGCGCCACAACTACTGAAGCCCGCGTGTGCACCTAGAGCCTGTGCTCCGCAACAAGACAAGCCACCACAGTGAGAAGCCCTCGCGCCGCAACGAAGAGTAGCCCCCGCTCGCCACAGCTAGAGAAAGCCTGCGCGCAGCAACGAAGACCCAACGCAGCCAAAAATAAATTAGTAAATAAATAAATTTATTTAAAAAAAAAACAGCATTGCAGCTCCGCAAGGAGCTACATGGTTGCAGGGGGCAGGCAGGTGGAGGTGGTATTCACAGATGAGGGGAGACATTCCTGGCCAGTTATTTAAACAAAAGCATCGCCCCAAACTGATCAAGTGCCAGAAAATGTTCATACCCTGACCTGTGACTCCATTTCTGAAAATTATCTTGTATACCAAATATCTCGGGCACCGTCAGGAGGGAGGGCGGGCGGCACTAGTGAGCGCGGGCCCAGAGGGCAGAAGTCAGTGCTGGAGACGGGCTTTTAGTGGTGGAGAGAGGAAATTGAGTCCAGCAGGGAATTCTGCAGCTGTAGTGGGAGGATTGCCGGTACTTAAAGGCTTCTAGTGGGGACACTGAGGCCCGACTGGTGAAGTCACTTGCCAAGGTCCCACAGCTAGCTCCAGGGAGCTGCGTGAAGGCCAGGGAGCCAGTGGTCGCAGGGACTATGGCCACTTCCGAGTGGATCCAGTTCTTTAAGGAAGCCGGCTTTCCCCCGGGACCTGCTGTCAATTACGCTGTGATGTTTGTGGACAATAGGATCCAGAAGAGCACGCTGCTGCATCTCAACAAGGAAGTCATGAATGAGCTGGGTGTGACTGTGGTGGGCCACATCACTGCCATCCTCAAGCGTGCCGAGGTGGCGCACGGCCAAGATGTGTGCAAAGCTGCCACTGAGCCAGTGCCCCGCAGTCCCAGCTCGTCCCAGGCGAGATTCGCCGAGGTGCCTCTAGTGATGCTTTTCCATCATAGGTTATTACAAGATACTGAGTATAGTTCGCTGTGCTATACAGTGGGTCCTTGTTGGTTATCTACTCCATGTATGGTGGTGTGTATGTTTTAATCCCAAGCTCCTAATTTATCCCCTCCCCCCTTTCCCCCTTGGTGGCCGTGGGTTTGTTTTCTATGTCAGTGGGTCTGTTTCTGTTTTGTGAATGGGTTCATTTGTATCATTTTTTTGGATTCCACGTATAAGTGACGTCATGTTTGTCTTTCTCTGTCTGGCTTGCTTCACTTAGTGTGATAATCTCTAGGTCCCTCCATGTTGCTGAAAACACAAACTTTCATTTCTCCAAAAAGAAAACAAAACAAAACAAATATCTTGAGCACAGAAAAAGCTCTCCATCCAGAGCTGATTCTCACTCTTTTTCCAGTAGAGAAAAGGCAGAGTATGTTATGGTCACTTGTTCATGGAATATTGCTCACCTATTAAACAGGTGAGCTTTTTTCAGGAGCTAAATGGTTTATGACCAAAATATTTTGATTTGGATGGAGCTTGAGGGCATTATGCTAAGTGAAATAAGTCAGACAGAGAAAGACAAATACCGCGTGATCTCAGTTATATGTGGAATCTAAAAAAAACCAAACTCATAGAAACAGAACGGATGGGTGGTTGCCACAGGTGGGGGGTTGGGAGTGGGGGAAATGGGTGAAGTTGGGCAAAAGGTACAAACTTCCAGTTATAAGTCCTGGGTATACAATGTACAGCATGGTGACTACAGTTAACAACACTGTGATATACATTGGAAAGTTGCTAAGAGAGTAGATCTTAAAAGTTCTCACCACTGGCAAAAATATTGTAACTATGTAAGGTGACAGATGTTAACTAAACTTATTGCGGTGATCGTTTTGTAATGTACACATATATCAGATCATGTTATATACCATAAACTAGTACAATGTTTTGTGCCAATTACATCTCAATAAAACTTAAAAATCTTTTTGAGCGACTTCCCTGGAGGTCCAGTGGTTAAGACTCCGTGCTTCCACTACAGGGGGCATGGGTTGGACCCCTGGTCGGTGAACTAAGATCCCACATGCCACACGGCGCGGTCAAAAAAAAAAATCGTTTTGATTTGATTTAAAGTAAAAATTAGATACTTGAGTAAACAGACACAAAAGAGGTAAACGTTTATACTTCCTTAGGGGACATTGGAGAACTGAACTTGCCTTCTCACCCAGGTCAGTGTACTTCAGCGTGGAAGCGTGGACAGGGAAGTGCCAAATGCCCACCTCTCCTTCCCTGTGTGGACATGCGAACCCAGGATGCGCAGGCCTGCTGACCCCTGCTGACCCCTGGATAGAGTGGGGCAACCGGCCTCAGCTACGCTCAGGGCTCCCGAAAAGGCTTCAGCGTGGTTCCAAAGCTGCCCCTTCTGGGGCCAGCCTGACACACACTTCCGTTTTGCTGCAAATTCACAGCTGGGGAAACCACAGCTCTCCATCTCACAGCTTTCAACATCTCTATTTGCATTTCAGTATCAGATGAAGAGGCTGGCAGTTGTATATGCCTCTGTGAAGTAGAAAAATCATTTTCAATATGTCCTGTTCTTGGTGGAAAAAAATGGGCTAGTTTTAATAATAATAACAATAGCTTGCCTTCCTATATAAGACTGCACAGAGGCAGCTTTGGGTAAAACTGTTTGTTTTTTTTTAAATATTTATTTATTTATTTGGTTGCACTGGGTCTCAGTTGTGGCAGGCGGACTCCTTAGTTGTGGCTCACAGGCTCCTTAGTTGTGGCATGTGAACTCTTAGTTGTGGCATGCATGTGGGATCTAGCTCCCCGACCAGGGATCTAACTCAGGCCCCCTGCATTGGGAGTGCCGAGTCAACCACTGGACCACCAGGGAAGTCCCCTGGTAACACTGTTATTATTTTCAGCATCTAGTCAGAACTCACTTTCTCAGTAGCTTACTTCTGCCGGTTTCTAATTTTCAATAAGCAGGGTGGTTGTAAAAATATTTAACTAAAATGAATTTTTTTTAATAATAAAAATATTTTTAAAAAACATACACACACTACTATATATAAAATAGATAACTACTATATATAAAATAGATAACTATAACACACTACTACATATAAAATAGGTAACTATTTTATAAAATAGATAACTATATATAAAATAGATAATAAGGACCTACTGTATAGCACAGGGAACTCTACTCAATACTCTGTAATGCCCTATATGGGAAAAGAATCTAAAAAAGAGTGGATATATGTATATGTATAACTGATTCACTTTGCTGTACACCTGAAACTAACACAACATTGTAAATCAACTATACTCCAATAAAAATTTTTTAAAAATATATATTTAAGGGACTTCCCTGGTGGCGCAGTGGTTAAGAATCCACCTGCCAATGCAGGGGACACGGGTTTGAGCCCTGGTCCGGGAAAATCCCACATGCCGCGGAGCAGCGAAGCCCGTGCGCCACAACTACTGAACCTGCGCTCTAGAGCCCGCGAGCCACAACTACTGAGCCCACGTGCCATAGCTACTGAAGCCCACTCGCCTAGAGCCCGTGCTCTGCAACAAGAGAAGCCACCGCAATGAGAAGCCCGCGCACTGCAGCGAAGAGTAGCCCCCGCTCGCCACAACTAGAGAAAGCCCGTGCACAGCAACGAAGACCCCAAGCAGCCAAAAATAAAAAAAATAAAAATAAATTTATTAAAAACAACAACAACAAAACATATATTTATATACATATTTAACAACCTAGAGGCCTATGGCCTGGGTGTTGTCAGGCAGTAACCCTCTAATTGCCAGATCAAGATGAGGTCCTGGGGAGATGGGGGTGGTTGGACGTTCCTTATGGAAGTATTTCAGTATTTTAGAAACTGGTATGACGCTGGGGTAACCTCAGCTGAATCTCTCTCTCTTTCTGTCTCTGTCTCACACACGCCTACTCACAGAGGTCTTGTAACTCCCAGGTTTATTTGCATTCAAAATAGAGAAGGAGCGAGGCAGACTGCCCTTGAGCACAGGTGTTTGCGGCTAGACGCTAAGTGTTTTATAGATCTTATCGAAACTTCAACACAACCCTTGGGGAATTTTTAAAAACACTCCGAGACAGGCCCTTATACTCTAATGCTCACCAATGCTCTTATAACCTTCTCAATACCTGATCATTCATTTATTTAACACATTTTACTGAGCACCCACCAAATACACTGGGATTCAAAAAGGAGAGCCAGATGAGAAGGTTCCAGCTCTCTTGGAGTCTACATTCTAGTGGGGAGAGACAGATGAGAAAAGCAGCGAAGCAGATTAGCCTGCGAACATGTGCTAGATTAGATATGGTGCTTGGGGTTGGCCTCTTTGAGGAGATGCTATTTGAGCTGCCAAGGATGGGGAAGTCTAGGAGGAAAAGGAGTTCCGGATCAGGAGAGAGGATGCAAAGCGGAAAGGCACGGGGACTGGGACAGGGGTGTGGGTACACAGAAGACAAGCTGGAGCTTCAACAATTAGGGGAGGGGCTTCCCTGGTGGCGCAGTGGTTGAGAGTCTGCCTGCCAATGCAGGGGACACGGGTTCGAGCCCTGGTCCAGGAAGATCTCACATGCCGCGGAGCAACTAAGACTGTGCGTGCGCCACAACTACTGAGCCTGCGATCTGGGGCCCGCGAGCCACAACTACTGAAGCCTGTGCGCCTGGAGCCCGTGCTCCACGGCAGGAGAGGCCGCCGCAGTGGGAGGCCCACGCACCACAGTGAGGAGGGGCTCCCGCTCGCTGTGACTGGAGGAAGCCTGGGCGCAGCAGCGAAGACCTAATGCAGCCAAAAATAAATAAATA
This sequence comes from Eschrichtius robustus, assembly GCF_028021215.1. Classification (NCBI taxonomy): domain Eukaryota; kingdom Metazoa; phylum Chordata; class Mammalia; order Artiodactyla; family Eschrichtiidae; genus Eschrichtius; species Eschrichtius robustus. The sequence continues at coordinate 136,925,429 of NC_090828.1, read as the reverse complement.
AAATAAATCAATTAAAAAAACAAAACAAAAAACGATTAGGGGAAATCTAGCAGGAGCCGAGACTGGAGTGAGGGGCTTGGATTTTATACTCTGCGCGTTGGGAAGTCACCTGGAGGCTTCAAGTCAGGGAGACATAATATCTGGGTTTTGTTTTAAGCAGATCTTTCAGGCTGCAGTGTAGACAATGGATTGGAGTTGGGTGGGAGGGGAAACTGAGATGAGAAAGGGGAGCAGGGAGAACAGTTAGGAGGTGACCCCAATAGTCCTGGCAAACATGGCTTGGGTGAGAGCAGAGGTCAACACACTTTCTGTAAAGGGTCAGAGACTGTTTCAGGCGTTGTGGGTTACATATGCTCTCCATTGCAGATTCCTCATCTTTCTTTTTTTTTAACCCCTTAAAAATGTAAAGCCATTCTCAGCTAGACTGCAGGCACAGTCTGCCTGTACCTGGGCTAGAATGAGAGCAATGGAGATGAGATTGGCAATTGATTTTGAACAGTCCATGAAAACATTCCATTTTTCCAAAGAAGAAACTGAAACTCAGGAAAATCAATATCATGCAGTCAGTAAATTACAGAGGTGAGATGTGAACTCCAGAAACTCTCTGAATCCAGGACTATGTGACTCATGGGATTTCTGGTGATAGAAAATATTCAGGACACAAATAGGATGAAGCTATAATAGTAACATTTGCATAGGTCCAAAGCCGAGGGCAAACCCTGGGCTGGGGACTGAATTTGCCAAATGCTCCTAAAATCCTCTAACAGGCGTTGCAGCGGAGGCAGTGGAGCCCAACATCAGCTCACTGTGGGGCAGAGCCAGGATTCTGACACAGGCCTGTTGACCTGGGGGCCCGTGTTCTTTTTCTCCCCCAGCATGCTTTGTAAGGCCAAACGTGCAGTTGTGTGTACAATATTCTAACACAAATTTTTGTTTTCTCGAAGCATCAGAACTCTGTTTTTGGACTTCTCTGGTGGCGCAGTGGTTAAGAATCCGCCTGCCAATGCAGGGGACACGGGTTCGAGCCCTGCTCCGGGAAGATCCCACATGCCGCGGAGCAAGTAAGCCCGTGCGCCACAACTACTGAGCCCGCGTGCTACAACTACTGAAGCCCGGGCACAGAGAGCCCGTGCTCTGCAACAAGAGAAGCCACTGCAATGAGAAGACCACACACCGCAACGAAGAGTAGCCCTCGCTCACTGCAACCAGAGAAAGCCCGCACACAGCAACAAAGACCCAACGCAGCCATAAATAAATAAATTTTAAAAAAAGAACTGTGTATTTAAAGGAATTATATGCATTGTCTTCTTTGGTCTTTAATTCAGGCACTTTAGTTAGTTCTGCTTCTGATTTGTTATTATTGCTGGGTTGAGCAGACTTGCTATCTCGGCCTCTCAAAAGTAGGGAGAACTCTGCATTATCCAGAAGAATCTCTAGAAAGAGTCTACTTTAATCCAGTTGGAGGTGATATATGGAGCTGTGTTCAGATGTATAAAGAACATACAACAATGGCAGTTGCAGCATTAGTTGTATTAGCAAAAGATTAAAAGTAACCTAAGTGCCATCAGTGGAGGACTCATAAAATAAATGATTGTTCAATCATACAACAGAAAACTGAGAAGCCGAGACTAAGGATATGTCTATCCTTAGTCTATGTGAAATGAAAAGTGCCAAGACATATAGCCACAAGAGAAGCAAGATAAGGAACGTTTGTATAATATCCTTCTTGTGTAGGAAAAAAAGTACATTTATATAATATTTTCATATATGTGAGACAGGAGGGAAGGGGGCAGGGCACAACCCTTAAAAGAAGGATATAGGGACTTCCCTGGTGGTCCAGTGGTTAGGACTCCACACTTCCACTGCAGGGGGCACGGGTTCAATCCCTGGTTGGGGAACTAAGATCCCGTATGCCACATGGTGTAGCCAAAAATATAAATAAATAAATAAAATAAAAAAATAAAAGGACATAGCCATTGATGATATGACAAAAACTCGTTAGAACTAACTAGGCCCAAGATGGCAGAAGATTTGACTTCCAGTGGACCTTGAGCCTCATTATACTCTCATTGTAATATATTAGTTAAATGATACACCCACAGGTGCCATGGCAGTTCCAAGGCCGACCATAAAAGGCCAAAAAGTGGACGGTGGCCCAATTTCTGGAATTTCCACCCCTTCCCTGAAACAGTTGGAATAAACCTCCCACTCATTAGTCTATGAAATTACCCAGCCCATAAAAACTCACCACCACATATTTTGGGGCTGCTCTGGCCTTTTGAGACGGGCTGCACTCTCTCTGTGGAGTGTGCTTCTCCCAGGGCCACTCTTCGCCTTTCGAGATGACCCACACTCTGTATATAGAGTGTGTATCTCCCTAAATAAACCTGCTTTCCCACTTAGTTCTCAGGGCAGAGCTCTCTTGCCTTCCCGCCCGTAACCTTCACGAGCGAGCATCCTGTATTAATAAATCTACTTCTTGCTTATTGCTTTGCTTCTCGCTGAATTCTTTCTGCCTTGAGACATAAAGAGCCTGAGCTTCATTAAGTCGTGAGACCAGGTGTGGGGTTTCAGTTGGGAGATTGGGGGTTCAAGTCCCCTCCTAAGCCAGAGATTGTGGGTTCAAGTACCATCTGAGGTGTGCGGTTTCATCTTTGGAAAGACACATAAGAAACTGTGTGTGGCTGCCTCCAGAGATGTGACCAGGGAGAAAGTGATTACCTTTTCACTGTTTTCCCTTTTGTAACTTGAATTTTGTGCCATTTACGTGTATTACCTATTCCCTCCAAATTAATAAGGCAATTGTCCAACCTTTTATTAAAGAAAGTTTCAAATATACACAAAAACAGAATAGCATCATGAGCTCTTATTTACCTAACACCTAGCCAATTCCTGTCATCTAGCTCCCTCTTCCCTCCCGTTCTCCCTTAAGGACATTCAGTCATTTTATAAATTGAGTCTTTACAAGAACAGAAATGCAGCTCTAAAAGCAATTCAAAGCCTACCTATCCTTTTAACCAAACCTCTCCTATTCACCTCAAAAGGCTTGTAGGTATTGTAAAATTCTGGATTTAGGAAATAAAAGTCCTTCTTGGAGGAACTTACATTCCTTCTCTGTACCTTTGAGATGTAAAGGTTCTATCTGGTTTGCTCTAGGAACTGAGGACCATGTCTTTGAAATGCAAACTTCAGGGAGGTAATTCTTACTGGAAGGAAAGAACAAAAAATGGGAAAATTTTATTTGGAAACTAGGCAAATGAAAAATCTGAAGTATCTTCTCCACAATCATTAGTAAAAAATTTAAGTCATCTGACTAAGTAACCTTAACTTATTCCACCTACCAGAGACACAATTTGGATCCAACTATTCTTTTATAAACTAGTGAGTTTTGCATTGTCATTCCTATCTCATGGCTAAATTTTTTAAACTATAAGATCTCTGTTTCTGTCTGTATGTTTATGTATGTCTGTGTATGTATATGTTATAGATGTATGATGTTTTTCTACCTTCTAATGGAAACACTAAAGTTAATTGGTAAAGAGCTCTATTTAATTAGCTTAAAAACAAACAAACCCTATGTAAATCAAATACACACTCAGAAGTACAAAAACTAATCCAAATGGGCTTTTTTTCAAGTTCACGCGATCCAGGTGTTGACAAAAAAATTAATCAGTCAATGTAAGAAAGAAATGGAAAATTTTATTGGAGCCATATTGAGGATTATAACCCGGGACTAGCATCTCAGAAAGCTCTGAGAACTGTCCTGCCCATTAGAAACCAAAGCACAGTTATGTAAGTTTTTTGAGACAGAGGTCTGTACTTTAAATGACATATTTTTAAAAAAAATAAATTTATTTATTTATTTATTTATGGCTGCATTGGGCCTTCGTTGTTGGCTCTTAGTTGCTGTGCGTGGGCTTTCTCTAGTTGTGGCGATCGGGGGCTACTCTTCGTTGCGTTGTGCAGGCTTCTCACCGCGGTGGCTTCTCTTGTTGCGGAGCACGGGCTCTAGGCGTGCGGGCTTCAGAAGTTGTGGCACGCGGGCTCAGTAGTTGTGGCTCGCGGGCTCTAGAGCGCAGGCTCAGAAGTTGTGGTGCACGGGCTTAGTTGCTCGGCGGCATGTGGGACCTTCCCGGACCAGGGATCGAACCTGTGTCCCCTGCATTGGCAGGCAGACTCCCAACCACTGCGCCACCAGGGAAGCCCCCTAAATGACATATTATTAATAGCTTACACAATCCAGATCTAAGCGTCATCGTGGCCCATTACAAGATCAAGAAGGAGTGTTATCTTTTAAGGAGTTGTCTTGTTGATGCTGGGAGAATGTTCTTTATGGTTAAGCAGGTATTCCTGCCAATGGGGAGGTCTGGTCAATGCACAATGCAGGTACACAATGCACAACAGTGGGGAGAGAGGAGGCCAAAAGGCAGAGAAAATATTTATGGTTAAATCTTTCTTGTCTTGCCGTAAAATATGAATTTTATTTCACATAGGATAAATCTTTAATAAATAAAAGTTATCTTTGTTGGTTTAATTAAAACAGGCATATCCTTAAGAGTTATCAGCATTAAATATAATACTTTCATTCTACCTAGGTTTACCAAAAGTTAAATAAGCTCATGTTATTTATGTTACAGAACTTGTCAGTAAGAAAGATAACTTAAGGGACTTCCTTGGTGGTCCAGTGGCTAAGGCTCCCCGCTCCCAGTGCAGGGGGCCCAGGTCAGGAAACTAGATCCCACATGTTGCAACTAAGTGTTCACATGCCGCAACTAAAAGATCCCACATGCCACAACAAAGATCCCAAGTGCGGCAATGAAGATCCAGCGAGCTGCAACTAAGACCCAGTGCAACCAAATAAATAAATAAATATTAAAAAAAAAAGAAAGATAACTTAAGATGATAGTTAGCTGTTTAGTGTCTTATGACAGTTTCATGAATAATCTAAACATAATTGTTAAGAACAAGTGGATTAAATAGATGTAGGTAGCAGTTTATAAATGAATTTTGCAACAATAATTGTGCTTTATGATATGCATACTTAAAAATAGTTTCCAAAAATTTTTTGATTACTTGAAACCTTAAAGTTATCCTGAGATAAGTTAAGTGATGGATATTCATTGAATATCTAGATTATTTCCTTTTTTTTTTTTTTTTTGGCTGCACCGCACGGCATGTGGGATCTTAGTTACCCAACCAGGGGTCGAACCTGCACCCCCTGCAGTGCAAGTGCGGAGTCTTAACCACTGGACTGCCAGGGAAGTCCCAAGATCATTTTCAAATAACATAAAATACTGAAACATTAATTACTGAACATAGGTTTATTCACTTTTGTCTTCATATCACAGAAGAACTAATGATATTTGGGTTTATCATTCAGGATGTTTTTTGTGACACTGGAGAATTTACTATGAGGAAGAATATAGTTCTAGAAATTATGACATGTATTCATAAACTAGCCAGTAACAGACAGTTCACAATGTTTGCTTCTTAATTGTCACTAGAAATAAAGGTATTTAAGGGCAAAAATATTCTAATATATGTAGTTAAAATTACTAGAAATAACAAAGGAAACATCTCTGTGTGCAAGATGGAAGCAGAATGTATTGGTAAGAAAAGGTATTAGGAATGGAGATGCATTTTTGCTAAGGGAAAAGAAAGTTTGTTCTAAAGTAAGGCTGATTATTACAGAATGGGAAAGAGGAGAATAAAGGAGAAACCACGGACATAGAAACTTGGGAGGAGAGAGAGAATCACGTCATCTGCGAATAAAGCACTTTTATTCTTCCTTTCCTTCATCTGAGAATGTCTCCACTTCCCCTACATTCCTGAAGGATATTTCACTGGATTAGGATTCTGGGTTTAACCATTCTTTTCTTTTAGTAGTACTTAACAAATGGTGTGACACTTTCTTCTGGTTTCCATAATTTTTGATGAGAAATTCACTGTCCCTCTAATTGTTTTCCCCCATAGGTAACGTGTAATTTCTCTTTCCAGAATATTTTCTCTGTCGTTAGTTCTCAGAAATTTGACTATGCTATGTCTTGGTGTGGGTTTCTTTGGATTTGTTCAGCTTGAACTTCACTGAACTTTTTGGATCTGTAGGTTTGTGTCTTTTTAAATATGGGAACTTTTCAGCCATTATTATTATTATATTAGTACTTTTTCAGCCCTGCCTTCTTTCTTTTCCCCTTCCTAGACTCTGATGGTGTGAACATTGAATCTTGTTACAGTCCCACAGGTCCCTGAGGCTCTGTTCATTTTTGCTTAGTCTCCTTTCTGTTATTCTGATTGGATAATTTCTATTGCTCTGTCTTCAAGTTCATTGACATATTCTTCTGTCCCCTTTATCCTGCTCTTGAGTCCATCCATTAATATTTTTTCATTATTATATTTTTTAGTTCTAAAATCTCCATTTGGTTCTTCATTATATCTTCTCTTTCTTTGCTGAGACTTTTTTTTTTTCATTTGTTTCAAGCATGTTGTTTTTTATAGTTGTCATTTAGAAATTAAAAAAAAATTTTTTTTTCCTTTTTGGCTGTGCCGCCAGGCTTGCGGGACCTTAGTTCCCCAACCAGGGATTGAACCTCAGCAGTTACTGCGCGGAGTCCTAACCACTGGAACACCAGGGAATTCCCTAAAATTTTATAATTTGGTTTATTCATAAGTAATAGAAAAAACTTTGGTATCTGTAATGTACATATGTGGCAAAGTTTATCTGGCCCAAGTATTCCTCCATCAAATTGATTTTCTAGTATCTTTATTTTATGACATATTCTGCCCATTAAGTTCAAAATAGCTGTGAGAGTGGTCCAAAGTCTGCTTTCTTTTCACCATATGTGCCAGTATGTACATTACTAGTGATTTGAAAGCGATGGGCATGTGTGTATCTGTTGCTGTGAAAGAATTAACATTGCAGCTAACTGGATTTGGCTATACAAAGAAGGAAGAAACTCCTGAGAAGATGCCTCAGTCTCTAGAATATAATGTCAAGCATACTCTTAATTGCTCTTTTGAACATTTTTACGATGGCTGATGTAAAATCTTGTCAGCTAATTCAACACCTCTGTCATATCAGGGATGGCATCTATTTTTTGGGGGGGGGGGACGCACCCTGTAGCATGCGGAACTTCCCTGACCAGGGATTGAACCCGTGGCCCCTGCAGTGGAAGTGCGGAGTCTTAACCACTGGGCCACCAGGGAAGTCTGGGGATGGCATCTATTGATTGTCACTGTTCAGTCCATTTGAGATCTTCCTGGTTCTTGGTGTGATGAGTAATTATGTGCTGAAATCCGGACACTTTGACTATTATGTAATGAAACTCCGGATCTTATTCAAATGTTCTGTTTTAGCTGGATTTTCTGACCCTGATCAAGGAGGAAAGGGTCCCGCCTCATTACTGCCAGTGAGTGTGGACACCAGGTTTCCCACTTGGCCTCCATTAACCCCCAAATGCCAAGGTTCTCCTTACCGCTGGCCAGTGTGGAAGGGGTGGGTGGGGTTCCAGCTACCCGTTAGGGCTCCAGTGATAGGGATGTGTGAGCATCTCCATGTGTGATCACTCCATGAGTGTTCCCCATGTGACCTCCATTGACACCAAGGGTAGAGAGAGTGGCCTCATTGCCACCCTGTGGTGGTGAAAGCCTCCTCTGACACCAACCTAGTGGGGAGAGGGTGGCCCATCTTTTTACTGCTGGGTGGGGGTAGAAATTCGGGCTCTCTCCAAACTCTACTGACATCAGGGAATGGAGGGCTTCCTCATTTCCTGGCAGCGATGAAAGTTCTGAGTCCCTACTCAGCCTTCTCTGACGCAACGACCAACTGCCTCCCCACCAGAAGGGGTTTGGGGGCGCCCCATTACAGCCTGACCATTGTGGAAGCTGAGACTCTCCACCTGGTCTTTATTGATGTGGGTGGGTATCTTATTTGAACAAATTATGATTTCTACTTTGTGCCTGACTCAGTTGCCCTCAATCTGGGATACGAGTGAGAATAAGAATAGTTGGCTAGCTTTTAAAACGTGGCCAGGCATTCTCATTGTCTCACAACAATGAGGGGAAGCACGAAGGGAAAAAACAGGGCTTGCAATGCAGATTAAGGCTTCTATCAATCTGTATTGGTAGAACTAATAACATGTCCTGGCAAGCCTGAAGAGGATCTCAGCCATGAAAATGAGCTTTGGAATCAGACAGCATTGGGTGCAAATTCTTGCTCTTCTACTAATTAGCTGTGTGACCCTGGGTAACTTAATCAACTTCTCTGAACCTCATCTATATAATGAGAATTTTTAATATCACATGTTTTGATCTCCTATTATGTGCAAATAATTGTTTGCTACCACTACTACTACTACTACTATTACGAACCTCATCACTTTGCATTTGCTCTTCCCTGTATCTCTGCCAGGGATACAATAGCAGATTGTAAAAACTGTCTGTAAATTATACTCCTCCAACTAGCTGTGCCCTGTGGTGTTGCCCTCCCACACTAACTCCAGCTTTGATCATGTGACTTGCTCTGGCCACTGGGACGTTAGCAAACATGATGCATAAAGAAAAGAATGCTTTCTACCACATCAACAAAAGAAAAGACAAAAACCACATGATCATCTCGATAGATGCAGAAAAAGCATTCATGATAAAAACTCTCACCAAAGTGGGTATAGAGGGAACATATCTCAACACAATAAAAGCCATTTATGACAAACACACAGCCAACATAATACTCAATGGTGAAAAGCTGAAAGCCTTCCTGCTAAATTCTGGAACAAGACAAGGATGCCTACTGTCACCACTTCTATTCAACATAGTATTGGAAGTCCTAGCCACAGCAATCAGACAAGAAAAAGAAATAAAGTGTTGCCAAATTGGAAGGGAAGAGGTAAAATTTTCGTTATACACAGATGTCATGATAATATATACAGAAAATCCTAAAAACTCCACACAAAAACTACTAGAACTGATAAACAAACTCAGCAATGTAACAGGATACAAGATTAACATATAGAAATCAGTTTCATTTCTTTATACTAGCAATGAAATATCAGAAAGGGAATGTAAACAAACAATCCCTTTTAAAACTGCATAAAAAAATACTTAGGGGACACATAGTTTTTTGAGGCAGGAGCCCACTGTGTCCCCCTTTGCCTGACAAAGTAATAAAGCTATCCTTTTCTACTTCACCCCCCCAAAACAAACAAACAAACAAACAAACCTTAGGAATAAACCTCACCAAGGAGGTGAAAGACATATGCTGAGAACTATAAAACATTAATAAAGGAAATTGAAGATGATTCAAAGATATGGAAAGATATCCCACGCTCTTGGATTGGAAGAATTAATATTGTTAAAATGTCCATACTACCCAAAGCAATCTACAGATTTAATGCAATCCCTATCAAATTACCCATTACATTTTTCACAGAACTAGAACAAATAATGCTAAAATTTATATGGAACCATAAAAGACCAAGAATTGCCAAAACAATCCTGAGTAAACAGTACAAAGCAGGAGGCATAAACCTCCCAGACTTCAGACAATATTACAAAGCTACAGTAATTAAAATAGTGTGGTACTGGCACAAAAACAGACATATAGATCAATGGAACAGAATAGAAAGTCCAGAAATAAACCCACACACCTATGGACAATTAGTCTTTGACAAAGGAGGCAAGAATATACAATGGGTAAAAGAAAGTCTCTTCAGCAAGTGGTGTCGGGAAAGTTGGAGAGCTGCATGTAAATCAGTGAAGTTAGAACACACCCTCACCCCATACACAAAAATAAACTCAAAATGGCTTAAAGACCTAAATATAAGACAAGACACCATAAAGCTCCTAGAAGAGAACATAGGTAAAACATTCTCTGACATAAATTGTATCAATGTTTTCTTAGGTCAGTCTCCCAAGGCAATATAAATAAAAGCCAAAATAAACAAATGGGACCTAATCAAAGGTGTCACTGATGCGATTTTCATAGTATGTTTGAAACATATTTTTTTTTAATAAATTTATTTATTTATTTATTTATTTTTGGCTGTGTTGGGTCTTCGTTTCTATGCGAGGGTTTTCTTCAGTTTCGGCGAGCGGGGGCCACTCTTCATCGCAGTGCGCAGGCCTCTAACTGTCGCGGAGCACAGGCTCCAGACGCGCAGCCTCAGTAGTTGTGGCGCACGGGCTTAGTTGCTCCGCGGCATGTGGGATCCTCCCAGACCAGGGCTCGAACCCGTGTCCCCTGCATTGGCAGGCATATTCTCAACTACTGCGCCACCAGGGAAGCCCCAACATATTGTTTTTTAAACTTTTAATTGAAGTATTATAAACATACGAAAAAATCTTTCATAACATGATTGTACAGCTCAATGCATTTATGAACCTCTTCCCCCAGGGTCACCATTGTCAACCACGTGCAAATAAAGGAAATCCTGATTCCTTTTGTGTCTGGCTTCACTTGCTCTACATTTTGTGAGATTCACTCATATAATTGTCTATTTTAAGGATCATTTTTCCCTATGAAGGTATAGCATATGCTTGCTGAAATATGCTAGAACTGGTTTACACATTCTACGGTTACGAGGGTTTGGGTAGTTTACACCTTTGGGAAATTTAAGAATCATGCTGCTAAGTACCTTCCTGTAAATGTCTTCTGGGAACATATGTGTGCATTTCTGCTGGTACCCAGGACACAGGGATGCATATGTTCACCCTTAGTGGATACTGATTAAGAGTTTTCCAGATGGAGTGCACACCTGATGCTCACACTGGCTGTGGAAGAGCATTTGATTGGTTTGGTTGCTGCCCAGCCTCATCCACAATTGGTATTTTCTGAATTTTTCACATCAGTCATTCTGGGAATGTGCAAAAAGCACATAGAAAGTTTAGATGCTTCCGGTCAGTTGGCAGATTCTGAGAGTTTAGAGGCAAGAAGAAGGGCAACTTCGTCAACCTCTGCCACTGCTGGGACTATTCCTTAGCGTCTGGTCCAAAACAAATAAGAACTGAGGAGATAGTTTAGTGCTATTTGACATCATTATCACCACAAGCCCTAGAAATGCTCAAATTGTGGGAGATACAAAACGTAGAGACAAATAAGCGTTCATTGGAACACTGGTTATTAGACTGGCGTCCAAACGCTCCCTTGCATAGCTGGGTAAAAGTAATGCATGAGCAGGCCCACCAATGTACCAGAAGTTCACCTGCATCCTCCTAGTTCCCCCAGAGGACCAGTGGGGCCATTGTTCGATTTTGCAGCAGTAAGTCTCCACAGTGGGCCCATGCAGAAGGGGCCCTTTAATCACAGCACTGGCCAACGCCCTGGATAAGGGGCATATTCTGTGCATTCAAATCCTGATTATCATAAAGCCAGTCCAGCATGGCGTGTATGCAAAGCATATCAGCTCCTTCATCTGAGATGGACCACTTGGCATTCGCAGGAGGAGTCAGATAGTCCCCCTTCTCAGGGTCAACACATTTTTACAGTGGCTTTTATCCAGTCCACCAGGTGAGCTGTTTTCTCAGGAATAACCTGTGGTGTGTCTGAATCACGCACAGCCGTCTGTGATGGCTCCATAGTGATACGTGGGTCCTGTATCAACCCAAACACTCTCTTCCACTCTGCAGTATTCAAAACCAAAGACACAGCCCCCAAATCAGTCCCTCTCACATTCCATTTCAACAAGGGTTCTTCGGGAAGCTGGCGATACCAATCCACACAATGAGACAACTCCTTCACACTCTTACCTCCTGGTTCCACTAATTTATTGGTTTGGCCATCTCCCCAACTTGGACTACATTTGCATGACCAGAGGTCTCAGAGGTACTGTCTGTTGTCCAAGCCTAATTCTTCCTTTTGGGAAAGCTTTGAGGCCAGTGGCTGTAGGTCAGACCGGCTGAAACCTGAGCTTGGCCGGCATCCAGACCTGACCCAGCGCTCTATTTTAATTTCATTTTAGCTATTACAAATGACAATAATGTAGGGACTGGATACTTAACTTATTTCTTATTCTCTTACAATTCCGTATGCATACAGTGAGCCAAAACCCCAGGAGCTGGGTCCTTCATCTCTAAATTCTACTGTTAACTTGTAGCACACTGGCCATTCTAACCACAAGTGACATTGGGCCACCCAGGAATCAAAGGATCCTCATTCCCCACCTTTCATCCTTGTTCTTCCCAAAACACATGTCTCAGTGAGTCAGGGTCCTTCTAGGGACTCCCACATTTCTGAGCCCAAGTGCTCTGTCTCCCCCAGCTGGGTGGACAGCACGTGATTCTGTTGCTCACCACACGGAGTGAGCATCAGGTCCATAAGACCGTTCTAACATCAAGCACCAGATGCAATTTGGGGATCTCTAGGCCCCCCATGCTTCTGACTGACTGGCTATGTATTTAGGGGTTCCCATAACCCTTCAGGTTCAATGATTCCCTGGAAATAATTCATAGAACTAAAGAAAGCACTATACGGTACTTACAATGGCACTTTCTTAGGAAGGATGCACATAGGTAAGGCCTACAAGGCTTCTGGAGGCAGAGCTCCCGTGCCCTCTCCCTGTGGAGTCCTACCACCGCCCTCCCAGCACGTCAATGGGCTCACCACTTGGATGTTCCACTGAGCATGGTGCCCAGAGGTTTTGCTGGGGTTTCATTATGGAGGCATGATTAATTAAATCATTGGCCGAGTGACTGAACTCAATCTCCAGCCCCCTCCCCTCCCCGGAAGTCAGTTTGGCCCAAAGTTTGGCTCATACCAACTGCATCTAATAGTGCACAAGTTTTTTTCTTACACTCCCAGCCTGAAGCTATCTAGGGACCCACAGTGAGCCATCTCATGGGCAAAACAAAGGCGATCCCACCACTCAGGAAATTCCAAGGATTTCTGAAGTTCTGTGCCAGAAACCAGGGGCAGAGATCAGATATAATCATTATTATACTGCAGTACGTATGTCAAGATTGATCAAATCATAAACTTCAAATATGCGCAGTACTGTATGCTAAATATACCTCAAGAAGCCAGGAAAAAATACCATCGCTATCAAAAAAATGTTCACACAGAGTTCTAAATGGACAAAACTGTTTCACAATCCCTATTTCTGGGACAACAATCACTTTACTAGAAATAAGTCTCAACTCTGAGTAGACCTTTACATTCCCCTCATGGCATTTTGATTGATCATATACAAGAAAAGAATCTAGAACTGTATTTTTTTATATACATTTATTTATTTTTTACTTTGTTTTTGGCTGCGTCGGGTCTCTGTTGCTGTGAGGGCTTTCTCTAGTTGCGGCGAGGGGGGCTACTCTTCATTGCCGTGTGCGGGCTTCTCATTGCGGTGGCTCCTCTTGTTGTGGAGCACGGGCTCTAGGCGTGCGGGCTTCAGTAGTTGTGGAAGAACTGTATTTATTTGACTTATGAGAAAAGGGACAGTTGAGAAGACAATCTCTTCAGCAAGTGGTGTTGGGAAAGCTGGACAGCTGCATGTAAACCAATGAAGTTAGAACACACCCTCACACCATGCACAAAAATAAACTCAAAATGGCTTAAAGACTTAAATATAAAATATGACACCATAAAACTCCTAGAAGAGAACATAGGCAAAACATTCTCTGACACAAATCATTAGCAATATTTTCTTAGATCAGTCTCCCAAGGCAAAAGAAATAAAAGCAAAAATAAACAAATGGGACCTAATCAACTTAAAAGATTTTGCACAGCAAAGGAAACCATAAACAAAATGAAGACACCCTACAGAATAGGAGAAAATATTTGCAAATGATGCAACTGATAAGGGATTAATTTCCAAAATATACAAACCGCTCATACAACTCAATATCAAAAAAACAAACAACCCCATCAAAAATTGGGCAGAAGACCTAAATAGACATTTCTCCAAAGAAGACATACATACAGATGGCCAACAGGCACATGAAAAGACGCTCAACATTGCTAATTATCAGAGAAATGCAAATCAAAACCACAGTGAGGTATCACCATACACCCGCCAGAATGGCCGTCATCAAACAGTCTACAAATAATAAATGCCGGAGAGGGTGTGGAGAAAAGGGAACCCTCTTACGCTGTTGGTGGGAGTGTTAATTGATACAGCCACTATGGAGAACAGTATGGAGGTTCCTTATAAAACTAAAAAATAGATTTACCATGTGACCCAGCAATCCCACTCCTGGGCACATATCTGGGAAAGATGAAAACTCTAATTCAAAAAGATACATGCACCTCAATGTTCATAGCAGCACAATTTACAACAGCCAAGACATGGAAACAACCAAAGTGCTTATCAACAGACGACTGGCTTAAGAAGATGTGGTGTGGGCTTCCCTGGTGGCACAGTGGTTGAGAATCTGCCTGCCAATGCAGGGGACACGGGTTCGAGCCCTGGTCTGGGAAGATCCCACATGCCGCGGAGCAGCTAAGCCCCTGCGCCACAACTACTGAGCCTGTGCTCTAGAGCCTGCGAGCCACAACTACTGAAGCCCGTGCGCCTGGAGCCCGTGTTCCGCAATGGGAGGAGCCACTGCAATGAGAAGCCCGTGCACCGCAACGAAGAGTAGTCCCTGCTCACCGCAACTAGAGAAAGCCCACGTGCAGCAACGAAGACCCAACGCAGCCAAAAATAAAAATAAAATAAATAAATTTATATGGCATATAAATTTATATGGCATACATAAATATATATAAAGCTATAAAAAAGAATGAATATTGCCATTTGCAGCAACATGGATGGACCTAGAGAATATTATGCTTAATGAAATAAGTCAGACAAAGACAAATTCTATATGATATCACTTATACATGGAATCTAAAAAATAATACAAATGAATCTATATACAAAACAGAAACAGACTCACAGATATAGAAAACAAACTTCTGGTTATGAAAGACAGGGGGGAGAACTAATTAGGAGTAATGGGATTAACAGATACAAACTACTATATGTAAAATAGATGAACAACAAAGATTTACTGTATAGCATAGGGAATTAATACCCAATATCTTGTAATAGCCTATAATTGAATATAATCTGAAAAAAAAAACCAAACCCAAACCTGAATCACTATGCTGTACACCTGAAACTGACGCAACACTATAAATCGACAGTACTTCATTTAGAAAATAAGTTATAATTTCCATTCCACTGGAGTTCCTGGAGGAAGGAAGTTAGTGCAGAAGAAAATAAATGAGGGGAAAATGGCCAAAAAAACTTCACAAATATGTAAAACAGAGATCTAGGAAGCTCAGAAAACCTTCACTCTAACACACAATCTGCTAAAAATCAAAGGTGAAGAAGAAATCTTGAAAGCAGTCAGAGAAAAGTGACACATTATACATAAAAGAATATCAATTCAAAGGCCTGTAATTTCTTATCAGAAAACAGAGGCCAGGAAAGATTGGAATAATATCTTTAAAGTACTGAAAGAAAAAACTACCAACCCAGGACATTATATGCAGCAAAGATATCCTTACCACTGAAGGCAAAACAAAGACTGATGAACGTGAAAGAAAACTAGAAGCGTTAATCATATCTGATGATTAACTAGATATAAAATGGTGTGAAAGAAATTTCTTCAGGCTGAAGTGAAATGACACAAGATTTTGTGAAGTTGGAACTTCAGGGATAAAGGAAAAGCAACAGAAGCGGTAGTATCTGGATAAATGAGACAGTCTATTTTTTTTCTCTTCTTAAATTCTTGTAATATATGCATGACTTCTGAATTAAAAAATTATACCAGAATCTCAGAGGGTGGGGTCCAATTCGTGTTGATGTAATACAACAACTATAACATAAAAAACAAAGAGTAAAAGAATCTATATTGCTGTAAGGCTTACATTTTACTTTTGTCAAAACAAAAATTGCACCCAAGAATGTTAAACAGGCAAGGAAGATGTTATTCAAGACTACCGCAATAAGGAAGAGAGACCAGAACTCAGTCTGAGCTCAGCTTCTCTGAACCCAAAGGCAGGAGGAGGAGAGTTTTAAGTGTGAGGTGAGGTTGATCTATGGGGTGTGTCCAGCACATTGAGTTTTTCCTGAGTTGGCAATGGTTTTTCTCTGTGATTAGGACATCTGTGTGTGCTATTTAGTAACCATCAAAGTCAGGCTCCTACCCTCCCACAGACACTGGGAAATATATATGGTATATATGTCCCTCCCAGCCTGCCCTGGATGCCACTTCAGCTGCCCCCCGCAGCAGGATATGGGTGGTATGGGCACCAAGGGAAAGGGCAGGAGGACAGAGTTGCTGATCCCAAAGCTGCCACCTTGTGTAGGAGCTGCTGAACCAGGAACCCTGTTTTCCAGAGTTCCCCCTCTGCTGGGTGGGGACCGGGGACTCTGTCCTGTACAGTTAGTTCCCCGACAGCTCTGGGGCCCGGCTAGAGGAGAAGGGGCCACTGCCCTGCCAATAAGCTCATCACCCTCAAGGCAAACACCTCCAACCCTCAGACCCCAGGCCTGGGAAGCGCCAGAGGGTCCGAGGTGAATCTGCACCTGTGCTGCCTCAGGTCCTCGCGTGTCCTCTGCACACAAGACATCCCTCCGGGACCTTTGCGCCGGCCGGTTCCGTGCACCCACGCCCATTCTTGGCTCACATATTCCCAAGCTGTGTCCTAGAAGCAGGCCCCCAAGTGCTCTATGGTCAATTACCTGGGCAGACTCTGCCCCTCAGCCCCACCCAGGCACTGGGGGCCAGCACCTGCCAGGAGTTTGGCAGCACAAGCCCGGCTCCCTTCAGGTTGAGGGTTTCAGTAGCACCTACAGGCTTTACCCCAGATCCAAGCTGCCCCTTTGGAGCACTCAGCACTATAGCAGAGACAAGGCGAGGGGTGGAGGGTTGCTGGCTACAACACACTGCTATGGGGGAAGTCTGGGACTGAATGCCTGGGGCCCCCTGGTCAGAGCACTCATGGTGAGCCCAGGACCCAGCACTAGGAATAGCCCTGCGTTTGGAGGCACTACTGCCCCTATCTTAAGTCACATTCCCAGGGGCATGCCCCAGTAGAGCCGCCATCCTTCCAGCCAAGGGCCCAGTACCACTGCCAGCAAGGCTGCCTTTAGGGGCAGGTCCATCCCGGTCTCAACCCCTAGGAGCCCTGCCTCCGCAGAGGGCACAAGGACGGGCAACCTTGCTGTTATGGCTCCCTTATCACCTGTCCAGGGTGGGACACAAAACCATTGGGCCAGCCAAATCATTTTCCTCCAGGTCGGGATCCAGTCACTCCTTTGGGGTCTAAGAGGCGAACGCTGGCCTGACTGAATAGCTTCCTGGAGAAGTAGTCAGTGTCTGCCTTCCTCCCAGGCTGGACCTCGTATGGGCCCCATTTCAATGTGATACACACATGTAGGCCTGACCTCTGTGATCCTGGAACAAACTGGGTGCCCAGAGAAACAGTATTCCCATCCCGTACTCTGCAGTTTTCCCCTAAGGTGGGTAGTTTGAGGCTGTTGTCTGTAAGAGGTCCTTGTCCTGTCCTGTCCCCTCCAGTCACGGAGCAGGCGGGACCCCTCCTACTGCCTACAGTAGATTCCTCCCCTCTCACCATTTTTCTCCCAGAACCCTTGGGTCTTCTCTGTAACTTATAATTAAGCCTTAGTCTTGTTGCTTTGCATAATTCTCACATGTCTGTACTCTGTAGACCGTGTGGAAAGCACTGACTTGTATGAGTCATGATCGGTAAGTCAGACCTGTTTAAAGTTTCTTGTGGCCCAGCTCAGCAGGTGTGGAGAGTGGCACAACTTGATGACTAGAAAGACTGACCAATTTCTGAATATTAAAAGTACATTTTGGGAATTCCCCGGTGGTCCAGTGGTTAGGACTCTGGGCTTCCACTGCCGGGGAGCCGGGTTTGATCCCTGGTCGGGGAACTAAGGTCCCGCAAGTCGTGCGGTGCAGCAAAAAGAGAGAAAAAAGTGTACTTTGAGTTTAAAGCTCAGTGCAAGTCCAGGATAAGACAGGCCGGGGGCGGGGGTGGGGGGGATAAAGAGAGAGGCTCATTGTTGCCTGTTGGAATTGTCACCCCCCTTTCTGACCTGGAGGGCTTGGATCATCCTGAATATACACCAGGAGTCCACACCCTACACGTTTAGTCTTTTCTAATGTAGCAATTTCTTTTTTTACTTTTTTGCTTTTAAAGTCCTAGGCAAATTACCTACATACAAATCTCACCTAAAGGGAATGGGCCTGGCATTAAAGCTTCTGAGCCAGCACAAGCAAGGAAAGCTTTATTTCTAGGATGTGACATATCCCTGAGCAGTTTGTGACATCCTGCTTTAAAAAAGTAAAACGACTCCCTGAATTACATCTCTTTGGTTTTCCAAAAATAGGGATGAAGGGGAAAGAAGCTAAAATTAGTTCATTTTAATTATAAAAGATTAAAAGACTTCCAGTTTGTGGTCCAATATGTATGGAGATTAGAGATCATTACGCCTGTCATCACAAGAAGAAGAGAAGCTGAACAAACTGAAAATCAACAATTCTTCCTAAATCCATCATAGAGGTGAGGTCACGGGGCAAACTATCATCACAAAAAGAACAGGGAAGACAAAATAAACAACAACAACAACAAAAACCTGCAAAAAACAAAGCACCCCAGAGAAAATGATTGCTTCTGACACCTATGACTAGCAGCAAAGAGTAAACATGGTTTAACTCCTAGAACATAAAAAACTTACATTAAAGCCCTATTTACCTCAGTTTGGTGTATTTTTTACCCAATACACTAATCATGTCCAGCTTTCAACCAAAAATTACAAGGCATACTAAAAGGCAACCACCTTCTCCCCCCACAATTTGAAGGGACAGAGCAAGCATCAGAAGCAGGCTGGAATATGACAGAGATTCCGGAATATTAGACTGGAAATTTAAAGTAAGTGTAATTTGCGCTTCCCTGGTGACACAGTGGTTAAGAATCTGCCTGCCAATGCAGGGGACACGGGTTCCAGCCCTGGTCCAGGAAGATCCCACATGCTGCGGGGCAACTAAGCCCGGGCACCACAACTACTGAGCCTGTGCTCTAGAGCCCGCGAGCCACAACTACTGAAGCCTGCGTGCCTAGAGCCTGTGCTCCGCAACAAGAGAAGCCACCGCAATGAGAAGCCTGTGCACCACAACAAAGAGTAGCCCCCGCTCCCTGCAACTAGAGAAAGCCCGCGTGCAGCAACAAAGACCCAACACAGCCAAAAATAAGTAAATAAATAAATTAAAAGTAAATAATAAAATGAGTGTAATTCATATGCTAAGAGCTCCAACGGAAAATTGAACAACATGCAAGAACATGATGGGCAGTGTAAGCAAGGAGATGGAAATTCTAAGAGGAAACGGTAGAAATAAAAAACACTAACAGAAATGGAGAATGTTTTGATGAACTCATGAATAGGCTAGATATGACTGAGGAAAGAATCAGTGAGCTTGAAGATGTATCAATAGAAACTTTTCAAACTAAAAAAAAAGAGAGTGAGAGAGAGAAAAGACTGAATAAAGTAGAAAAGAATATCCAGGAACTGTGGGACAATTATAAAAGGGGTAACATCTGTGTAAAGGGGATACAAGAAGAAAGAAATAAAACAATAAAGAAGGAAAGAAAGAAAGAAAAGAAATACTTGATAACGGCCGGAAACTTTTATTTAACATACATCAAACCACAGGAATCCCAGAGAACACCAAGCAGAATAAACACCAAGTGATCAATACCTTTGTATATCGTATTCAAACTTAAGAAAATCAAAGACAAAAAGAAAACCCTGAAAGAAGGCAGAAGGAAAAAATCTTACGTGTAGAGAAACCAGTATAAGAAATATATTGAATTTCTCTTCAGAAACCATGCAAGCAAGCAGAGTGAAATATTTAAAGTGTTGAAAGAAAAAAAACACCCCACCAACCTAGAATTCTTTTAATACATTTATTTATTTTTGGCTGCATTGGGTTTTCGTTGCTGCCTGTGGGCTTTCTCTAGTTGTGGCGAGCGGGAGCTACTTTTCATGCGGTGCACGGGCTACTCATTGCGGTGGCTTGTCTTTGTTGCGGAGCATGGGCTCTAGGTGTGCGGGCTTCAGTAGTTGTGGCACGTGGGCTCAGTAGTTGTGGCTTGCGGGCTCTAGAGTGCAGGCTCAGTAGTTGTGGCACATGGGCTTAGTTGCTCCGTGGCATGTGGGATCTTCCCAGACTAGGGCTCGAACCCGTGTCCCCTGCATTGGCAGGCGGGTTCTTAACCACTGCGCCACCAGGGAAGTCCCACCAACCTAGAATTCTGTATCTATCAAATTTTTCTTTCAAAAGTGATGATGAAATACAGACTCTAAGATAAACAGAAACTGAATTTGTCTCCAGTAGACCTGCCTTGCAAGAAATGTTAAAGGAAGTTCTTCTGAGAAAGAAAATGATGTAGGTCAGGAACCTAGGGCTACATAAAGAAAGGAAGAGTGTTAGAGAAGGTATAAATGAAGGTAAAATAAAAAAATTTTTTTTTGGCAGCACCTTGTGGCTATGTGGGATCTTAGTTCCCCGACCAGGGATTGAATCCGTGCCCCCTGCAGTGGAAGTGTGGAGTCCTAACCACTGGACCGCCAGGGAAGTCCCAAAATAAAATATTTTTTAGTTTTTACTTTTCTTATTCTTAATTTATCCAAAAGATTCACTGTGTTCAAATTAATAATTGCAAAAATACATTTGGTGATAATAGTTTATGGATAACTGAAATGTATGAGAGAAATTTCATAAGGGATGGAAGGGAGGAACTGGGAAAACTCTGTTATAAGATACCTACATAACCATGAAGAAATACAGTGTTGGGACTTCCCTGGTGGTCCACTGGCTAAGGCTCCACGCTCCCAATGCAGGGGGCCTGGGTTCAATCCCTAGTCAGGGAACTGGATCCTGCATGACACAACTGGTGTTCCTGCATGCTGAAACTAAAGATCCAAAGATCCCACACGTGGCAACGAAGATCCTGCCTGCCGCAGCTAAGACCCAGCACAGCCAAATAAATAAATAAATATTAAGAAAGAAAGAAAAAGAAATACAGTGTTATTTGAAAGTGAATTTAGGTTAGTTGTATATTTATTTATTTATTTATTTTTAAATTTAATTAATTAATTAATTTATTTATGGCTGTGTTGGGTCTTCGTTTCCGTGCGAGAGCTTTCTCCAGTTGCGGCAAGCGGGGGCCGCTCTTCATCGCGATGCGCGGGCCTCTCACTATCGCGGCCTCTCCCGTTGCAGAGCACAGGCTCCAGACGCGCAGGCTCAGTAATTGTGGTTCAGGGTCCTAGTTGCTCCGCGGCATGTGGGATCTTCCCAGACCAGGGCTCGTACCCGTGTCCCCTGCATTGGCAGGCTGACTCCCAACCACTGCGCCACCAGGGGAGCCCTAGTTGTAAATTTATATTGTTAATTCTAGGGAAACCATTTAAAAAATTTTAAAAGAAGTACTACTGATATGCTAAGAGAAGAGAAAAAATGGAATCACATTTTGATTAAAACCAGAGAGGCAAAAAATAGTTTAGAAGAATGGAAGACAAAAAAAAGAGAGAACAGGGGCAAAGGATAGAAAATAGTTAGAAATATGGTATATGTTAATCCAACTATCTCAATAATCACTTTAAATATGATGGCCTTAAAACATCAATTACAAGACAGAGATCATCAGAATGGATTAGGAGAACTGCCTGTGTAGTTTACAGACGCTTAAATTTTACTGAGCTCTATGGCCATCACCTTTTCAGTCTTGAGCCACAGACCCAAATGGAATTACCAGGAGGCATTTATGATTCAAAATTCACTTCCTTTGGCAGGTCCCTACTCCCTTGATTAGGAGTAAGTGCAAATGAGGCTGTGATCAGGAACCTTTCATTAACTTTTTTTTTTTTGGGGGGAGGGTTTTTTTTGTTTTTTATTTATTTTATTTACTTTTGGGTCTTTGTTGCTTTGCGCGGGCTTTTCTCCAGTTGCAGTGAGTGGGGGCCGCTCCTTGTTGCGGAGCACGGGCTCCAGGTGCATAGGCTTCAGCAGTTGTGGCTCATGGGCTCAGTAGTTGTGGCTTGTAGGCTCTAGAGCTCAGGCTCAGCAGTTGCGGCACACGGGCTTAGTCGCTCCGTGGCATGTGGGATCTTCCCGGGCCAGGGCTCGAACCTGTGTCCCTTGCATTGGCAGGCAGATTCCCAACCACTGCGCCACCAGGGAAGCCCCTCCTTAACTCTTGTACTGTAAAATCTGCTGCTAAAGCAATAGCTGCCCAACAAAAATCCCTAGACTCTCTGGCTGAAGTTGTTTTTGATAATAGAATAACCCTTGGTTATCTTTTAACTGAGCAAGGAGGTGTTTGTGCTATGGCTAACACCACTTGTTACACTTGGATTGACACTTCTGAAGAAGCTGAGACTCAGCTACATAAGATCAGCGAACAAGCCAGTTGTCTTAAGAGAGTGACTCCTTCAATGGGGTCTTTCTCTGACTTATTTGGTTCTGATTGATTTGGGTCTTGGGGACCATGGCTCCAAAGTACATGCCAGATATTGGGTATTATCCTGCTTATGATAATCACAGTAGTCTTCCTGGGGCTTGGTATTCTCTCAAAACCTTCAAATGCATGTTTGCAATCACTAACCAGCGAGCAAAAGATCTACCTAAAACTAGAACATCAGAAAAGGAACAAAGAGAATGACTGACTTAAAGAACGTGAACCCAATGTAACGACCTGTAAACACCACAGAGAGGTCCAGGAGGTCCAGGCGTTAAGACTCTGTGCTCCCAAAGCAGGGGACATGGGTTTGATCTCTGGTCAGGGAATTAAGAGGTTATTTCTCATTACATACATATATTTATAAGTCACATGGCATGGCCAAGAAAAAGAAAAAAAAAAAAGTGTGTGGGGAGAATTGGTAAAAACAAGACAACAGCCCCCAAAAGGAGTCACTTATGCTAAGCCCCACCTCATCAAACTGAGACTTAATTACAGTTTCGGCTCTCCCAGAAATGCAATCTTAAACCAGTCAATCAGGAATCTCGTAATCAGCTCTAGTTAAGTAACCTGCCTGATAACCCCAGCCCTTAAAGCAAAGTTACCAATCTACTTTTTGCTAGTAGAACTTCCTTGCTCCTGCACCCTTCTGCCTATACTCTCCTTGGAGCTCCTTTCCATCTGTTAGATTGGATGCTGCTTGATCCATGAATCATTGAATAAAGCCAATAAGATCTTCAAAATATACTCAGTCGAATTTTGTTTTTTAACACTACCCTGGAATAAAATCCTTCCTTTCCTAAATCTTTGCTTGTTGCTTCCAAGTTTATGATAATCCCTGCCTCCCTGGAATTGAAGGAATGAAGATTAAACTCTTGGCACCTGGGGAGGTGTGGGGTTCTGATATTTGTTAATAATGCCCAGTGAACTTCCAAGTCTAGTCCAAAAAAATGGAAAGAGAAAGAATTCCTAAATGACGTATGATGTTAATCAATCAACAGGAATTTGTAAACTGTAATTGTTAACAAATAGATGCATTTAATAATAATTTAACATACCATGTCAGTAACCTGTTACTGCTTTAAAAAAACACACCCTTTCCCCCTCAGTGATTACAAAAACAGAACACATGTATTTGAAGAAAATAGTCATCCTTAATCCCACCATATTATTTCCTTAGGCTATTTCTCATTACATACACATACTTACAGTTCTTCATATTCATGTTCCACTAAAATCAGATAATAAGCATTTCTGATATCATCATAAAAACTTTGTATAGATACTCTGTAATGTACAGATACTCTGCCATTATTTAGCCATTCCCTGCTATCGGACATTTAAGTTGCTTCCTTTTTTTTTTCCTATCATCAATAATACTTAAATGAAGTTTTGTATATATATATATTTCACACTTCTGAGACTATCCTTAGAATAGATTCTTAGAAGAGGAATTAGAGGCAAAAGTAATAAATATTTTAAGATTCTTGATTCATACTGCCGAATTACTTTCCTAAAGTTAGAAGACAACTTGTTTTGAAGTTGTATTCTGAACTTCATATAAGTGGAATCATCCGTGTCCTCTTTTGTGCCTGATTTAACAGTATCTGTGATATTCATCCGGTTTGTTGCATTTATCAGTAACTACAGGCATAACTTGTTTTATTGCGCTTCACAGATATTGCATTTTTTTCCTACAAATTGAAGGTTCGTGGCAACCCTGCATTGTCAGATGATGATTAGCATATTTCAGCAATAAAGCATTTTGAAATTAAGGTATTTCTTTTAGACTTAGTGCTATTGCACACTTAATAGACTACAGTACAGTGCAAACATAAACTTATATGCACTGAGAAATCAAAAAAAAATCCTGACTCACTTTACTGCAATATTGGCTTTATTACGGTGGTCTGGAACTGAACACGCAGTACCTCCGAGGTATGCCTGAATTTCCTGTCGCTACGTAGTAGCCCACTGCATGACCACACCACAATTTATTTACCAGTACAACTGCTGATGGACATTGGGGTTACCAGTGTTTGGTTATTACAAAAAAAGCTGCTATGAACGTTCCCGTGCAAGCCTTTGGTGGACGCGTGCACTCAGTCCTCTTGGAAGGGAACTGCTGAGTCTCAAGGGGAGGGTATGCTTAGTGTTAGTACTGGAAACAGTTTACCAAAGTGGTCGCATCCTAGGGCTCAGTTTTTATAACTTGGTCTCCACTCTCAGTGAGGAAAGGCGATAACTCAGAGGCGCTGGGAACGCGCGAACTCTGTGAGCTTGACTCAGCTCGGCGCTTTCCTTCAAATTCTTAAGGTACTGTCAGGCCGGACCCCCAATTCCACGGATGAATAAACAGAGTTAGCAACTGCAGCACCGCCCCCGAACAAATTTCTCATTCAAATTTTCGAAAACAGGGTACTTCTGTGAGCATCAGGGTTAGCTCACAATGTGAAAAAAGTACGGCAGCACCACCTTCTTCCCGCTCCCTCCTCCGGCGGCAGCGCCGACCTCATCTCAGCTGGAACAAAGGAGTCGCTCAGCGAAGCCGCGTGGGGTTCCGGTCAGGCCCCGCCTCTCACCTATGCACAGGCGCAGATTGAGCCCTAGGGAGCCCGGCGGCCCCGGCGCGCGTGACGTAGAAGCGTACGCCGGTGCGTGATGACGCAGGGCGTGCGCTCGGTGGCTCATAGGGGAAGATGGCGGCTGCTCTTTTGGAGGAGTGGGATTGAGAGGGGAGGGAGGAGGCCAGACAGGAGAGACATTCCTGACTGTGAAGACGAACATTTCGCTCGCTAGTCATTAGGAGCTCTGCTCAGCGCCACAGGGTGAGTGCGGCGGCGGCACGGGACCGCTCGCCTGCAGCAGGCGGCGGCACTCCGCCATTTTCAAGCTCGGCCGTTGCGTGCTTTGGGGGCCTGGGGGGGTGCCTGGGGATGGGTTGGAAGAGCTGGGAGGATCGATCTCCCGAGGGCTCTTTGAGGCGGGTTCGGGCCTTAGGGGACGGGGCTAGAGGCTTGAGGCAGACCTGGAAAGGCGGGCATGGTAGGACTAAGGCCCTGACTGGGGACCGGTGGCGACGAGAAGACGTAGGTAGGGTAGGCCACGGAGAAAACTGGGAAGTTTGGAGGAGGGAAGCGCGTTAAAACTGGAATTTGGGGCGGGAGTGGAAGGGGTTGGGCCGAGAGTGGAATGGAGTGTGGTTTTGAGTGGTTGGGTGAAGGGGTCATGGGAAGTTAGTTAATGCGAAACCTGTAAAACGGCGGAAGGTTTAGCCTCGTTATTATCGTGGCTGGAAGTCGGTATTTTAACAGGGATAAGTTCACAGCTTGACAGGCAAAAATCCCCTGCTCCTTTGGAATATCTACATTTGTATTTTGTTTGGTTTAGATCATGGTCCCTGCAAGTGTCTCTTAAGAACTCCATGCACGTCTCCGATTTTAAGACTTCTGGCAACTAGATATTTAGGTTCTTAGAAGGCATTCTCTTTTTTTTACGGAAAGGAAAAAA
The DNA here is from genome assembly GCF_028021215.1 of Eschrichtius robustus. Classification (NCBI taxonomy): domain Eukaryota; kingdom Metazoa; phylum Chordata; class Mammalia; order Artiodactyla; family Eschrichtiidae; genus Eschrichtius; species Eschrichtius robustus. The sequence goes on along the minus strand of NC_090828.1, from coordinate 136,899,454 downwards.
CTGTGGTTACTTGGTTGTAAACCCTAGTGGTTGGTGGTCCTTCCTTCCGGAGAAAGGAGAAGGAGGCGGGTCGATAGGGAATTCCGTAATTGGACCTGTTTAAATCAAGTCAGAAAAGCACGGATTATTTGTAGAAAGACTGTCAAGAATGTTTTGAAGTAATTCCCACACAGATGACATGAAGTTGACTGTTCGGGAACTTTCGAAGACGAGTATGAACAAAAAGCCTATGTTAAAAGGAATACCGCTTGGGAGCACTGAGTTGACTTTCAAGTACACTCTGGAGATTCAGTACACGCAGCATTTTTTGCCTGTGAACGTGATGCAGTGGTAGATCTGTTTAAACAAAACTTTTAGAGACTGTTAGTTAAAAGGAAACATGTTCATTCTTCCCCTGATGGCATTTTTCTGTTCCTAATCTTAATTGCTTTTGACGCCTGTCTTTTATAACCATAAGATACCTTTGCACTTTTTAATTGGTCTCCTTGCCTAGAAGGCGGCAAAATACTGTATCGGTTTGAGTTTGTGTTGAGGCGTCTAGTTCCGTATTTGGCCTTTTTTCTTGAAGTTTAGGGAAAATTTTTACCTTTGTGTATATGGGGGAAGAATTTTCATAGAAAGTTGGCCTTACATCACAGTGCTTTAGGAAAAAAATAAATACTTATCCCTGAAGTTGATGGCTTAACCTGCATTCTTAGGTTGGTGAAAAATACTAAAACGACGGATTTTGCCATCACAGTTTTACCCCGACCTAAGGCTTTAATTATACTTTTAGTAACCATTTAAGGTGCTTATTCAAAGCTCTCTTTGCTAAGTAATAAGTCCGTATATTTTTCACACTACTTTGGGAAAAACGTGCTATTTGATTATTGCTGAAGTTCGAACTGTTTCATATTTCAGAATAAGAAGAAGGTAAGGTAAAGTAAAGCTTTTTAAGTGTAACAAATATATTGACAAAGATATCAGTGAAAGCTTTTCACTTAAGAATCTATTTATGTAATCCTTTTGAGCTTGCTTAGCAAAAAAAAAAAAAAGGACTTTTAGATAAAGTAGTATTAATTAGCTAGAGCCTGCAGATTAGAAATCTTCATTATCAAAGTATGTTTAATTAAATGTCATAAACTTACCAGTTGTTTAAGCATTCCAGATTTGTTGTTTAAGATTCCAGATTGTCCTAGTTTTCTGCCAAACATTATTCCAGGATTTTATTTGTGCTGAAACTTTTTCTTTTGGAATAGTGGAAGTTTTTCTGAGACTCTTAAATATGTATAGTATTGGAAAATCTGTACATTACTCTCATCCTTTCTGGCCCTAGAACATTTTAGTATTTTCTGGTAGTGACTGACTTTATAACGTTTGTATTGTACCTTATGTTCATAGCTTGAGTGCTTGTAAATTCCCAGAGCTGGGTAGTATTGTAAAGGCCACGGTTTTAGCAGTAGACAGACCTAGGTTTGAATGCCAGGCTCACCACTAACTAGCTTTTCTACATTTGGTCATTTACACTCTCTGAACTTCAGTTTTCTTATATATGAAAATGTTAATTATAGTACTTATTTCAAAGGTAAAAAAGTGTCTAGTACATAGTAAGCGTTCAGTAATTTTTGGCATTTTTCTTTGTGACTTTAATTGATGAGGTCACTTTTTTTTAAATTGAGGTATTAGTTTCAGGTGTACAACATAATGATTAGCTATTAGTGTATATTGCAAAATGATCATCGCAATAAGTCCATCACCATACATAATTACAATTTTGTTTTCTTGTGATGAGAACTTTTAAGATCTACTCAGAAACTTTTAAATATGCAGTATAGTGTTATTAACTGTAGTCAAGATGTCATATGTTACATCCTTATAACTTATTTATTTTAGAATTGGAAGTTTGTGCCTTTTGGCCCCCCTTCATCCATCTTGCCCATTCCTACCTTCCCCATTTTCACTGTTTAAAAACTAACTCAAATATCTTTATTGAAAACTTACTGATAATCTCATTCCGCTGGTAAACTAATTACTCCTTTCCCTGTGTTATTAAAGAATTTTGTGTATATCTCTATTTAATGTATTTTGATTGAAGCAGTATCTTTTCCATTACTTTGTCAGCTCTTTGAAGGCAGATGCTTCAGAGCCTTATATATTTTTTGTATTCATGAAGCCTAAGCATTATAAAAATGGAGGAATTATTGATTTTTCTACAAAAATTCTCTTCATGACTCTGCTGGGATCCATATTTCACACAGACCTGGTTTATTATTCTGCTTCTTGGCCCTTACTGGTGACCTCTTTCAGACTATGCATATCTTGTCCATTCCTCAACATCCAACTAAATCTCTTCCCATTAATGAGGTCTTCAGTGAGTATGTATTTATTTACAGCTGTCTCTCCGGTTAACCTAAGCTCTGTGTGACTGCCTTCTATTACTTCGTGTAGTACCGGCCACTATGCCTTAACGGTTTTGAACAGATCCTTGGGTGGGTTTGACAAATGCCTAACTGTGCTTGAAGGCTGACTTTGTTATAGGCACTTGCTCTATTTATTGTCCCACTTAGTAAGATACTTTTAAGGAGCAAATTCCCTTTATTTGTATGTGGGATAATCTGGTAACTTTTTTCCTATCTTTTTATGTTAGGAGAAACTGCAAATATCCAGAAAAGTTGAAAGAGTAACACAGTGAACACCTGTTGCCTTTCATTTAGATTTATCTGTTACTAACATTTAACCATTTTGCTTTAGTTCTCAGTATACCTCTCCCCTCAACAACCAATTGAAATTAAACGCAGATATCATGCTGTCTGTCCCCTGAATACCTCAGGATGGATCTCTTTAAAATAATGCCATTTTCCTACACTTTATGTATTTTTATTGCAAACTAGCCTCCCGCTAAGACTGCATAAAAACAATAACCATTATTATGCTTAAGACAGTTAGCATTAAGTCTCTGGCATGGACTTTTTAAAGAATGTTCCACATTTGGGATTTTCTGATTAAATGATTACAATGTCATTTAACTTATTTCTCTATTTTAAAAATTTCCTATAAACTGGACGTTAGATCTAGAGAGGTTTGATTAAATTTGGGTCAGATATTTTTGGCAAAAATACTTCATAGATGATGATATGTAATTTACATTGTATTACATCAGGAAGGACAGAATGTCTGGTTCTCCTGTTTCTATGATCAATAAGGTGGTGAGGATTACCAGATGTTAGTTTGCCCCATTGTTTACTCTGCTGTTTACTTGGTTAGTGTGGTGTCCATCAGGTTTCTTCATTGAAAAGATACATTTTCCCTGTCATCTGCTGGTTGATGATTGTTGGCCTAGTCATTTATTTAATTGGAGGTTATAAAAATTAAATGAGTGAACTTTCTACAAAAATTCTCCTCATGGCTCTGTTATTTCTTTACATTTATTAGCTGTGTTCTGTAAAAAAAAAAAAAAAAAAAAAGAGCTTCCCCCTCTTTCATGTTTTAAACTTTCAAAAAAATATTTATTTATTTATTTGGTTGCACTGGGTCTTAGTTGCGGCAGGAGGACTTCTTAGTTGCCGCCCACCAACTCCTTAATTGCAGCACGTGGGCTCCTTAGTAGCGGCACGCGAACTCTTAGTTGTGGCATGCATGTGGGATCTAGTTCCCTGACCAGGGATTGAACCCAGGTCCCCTGCATTGGGAGCGCGGAGTCTTATCCACTGCGCCACCAGGGAAGTCCCTCTGCTTAAACTTTTAAATTTTGAAATAAATACGAACTTACAGAAGAGTTGGAATATTAGTACAAAGAACTCTCATATACTTTTTCATCCCTGTTCACCACTTGTTAACTTTCTGTCACATTTGCTTTATCCCTCCTTTCCTCCATCCCTTCTTTCTCCCCATCCCATGTTTTTGGTGTTTTTTGGCCCTGCTGAGCAGCTTGCGGGATCTTAGTTCCCCAACCAGGGATTGAACCCAGGCCACAGCAATGAAAGCACCTAGTCCTAACCACTGGGCTACCTGGGAATTCCCGCCAGCCCATGTATTTTTTCTGAACCATCTGGAGTCCTTCACAGACACCATGCATCTTTCCCCTAAGAACACCATTCTCTTAAATACCCACAGTATTAACAAATTCTACACACTTAACATTGATACAATATTTGATATTCAAATTTCATATTCCAGTTTCTCCAGTTGTCTCAATAACATCCCTTACAGAGTTTTTTCTCCCCTGTCATTTAGGATCCAACCTAAAATTGAACATTGTATTTGATTGTCATATTTCTTTAGTTTTTAATCAAGACCAGTTCTGTGGTCTTTTTTTCTTTAATGACTGACTTTTTTTTAGAGTATAGTCTATTAGTTTTGTTTTCTTTTTGGAGAATTACTAATACTGTTTTTTGGTATGTTGTAGTTGTTACTGTTTTTTTAAAAAATTTATTTAAGTTTGGCTGCGTTGGGTCTTCGTTGCTGCACGTGGGCTTTCTCTAGTTGCGGTGAGCAGGGGCTACTCTTCGTTGCAGTGCACGGGCTTCTCATTGCGGGGGCTTCTCTTGTTGTGGAGCACGGGCTCTAGGTGTGCGGGCTTCAGTAGTTGTGGCGCGTGGGCTCAGTAGTTGTGGCCCTTGGGCTCTAGAGTGCAGGCTCCGTAGTTGTGGAGCATGGGCTCAGTTGCTCCGTGGCATGTGGGATCTTCCCAGACCAGGGCTGGAACCCGTGTCCCCTGCATTGGCAGGCGGATTCTTAACCGCTGCGCCACCGGGGAAGCCCCTGTTATTGTTTTTGATGCTTAAGTTGTTCCAGATTTGGCCAGTGTGAGTCCCTCTTCGAGCTGGTTCTTGTGTCCCTGGCCCTTGCAGTAGAAGTGCAGAGTCCTAAACATTGGACCGCCAGGGAATTCCCTCTTATGTTCTTTTTGACTGAGCCTGATTAATCTCTGAGGGCTTTCTTGGTTTTTGCAAAACAGAATAACCCAGGTCTTTCTCGTATTTTCCTTTCTTCTTGTTTTTTATATTTTTCTATTTCTCCAAAAAACTCTGCTTTCTTTTGACGGAAAATGATAATTATAAATTAAAATTTGGGTGCTAGGTAGTATATGTGCTGTTACTAGAGTGTCTTTGCTTCTAGGCTCCTTTCAGTGGCCAGAGCTAGGAAACATGTTTTCAAAAATCATCAGTTTATATTATAACGTTATTATTGGGATTTGCTACAAAGAAAGTAGTTTCAGTTTACATCCTGCTGAGTGCAGTTGATTTCCTTTCAGTCCTTTTTTTCCTTAGAATGTATTCTACTAAAAATGAACAGAGAACTGTGTTCAAAAGTTACAGTACTTCATTGTGGTTTCAATTTGCATTTCTCTGATGATTAATGATGTTGAGCATCTTTTTCATATGCTTGTTGGCCATTTGTATATCATCTTTGGAGAAATGTCTCTTCAAGCGCTTTGCCCAAATTTTAAGTGAGTTATTTGATCTTTTTTGTTGCTGAGTTGTAGGAGTTCTTTATGTATTCTGATAAAATCTGATAAATCTGATAAATCCGATAAATCCTTACCAGATTTGCAAATATTTTCTCCCATTCTGTAGGTTGTCTTTTCACTCTGTTGTTGTGTCCTTTACTGCATGAAAGTTTTTAAGATTGATCTAGTCCCATTTACGTGTGTGGGAACTTTGTTTTTTCCTAACAATATATCCAAGAAATCATTCCAGGGGACTTCCTTGGTGGCGCAGTGGTTAAGAATCCGCCTGCCAATGCAGGGGACACGGGTTCGATCCCTGGTCTGGGAAGATCCCACATGCTGCGGAGCAACTGAGCTCGTATGCCACAACTACTGAGCCCATGTGCCACAACTACTGAAGCCCACGCGCCTAGAGCCCGTGCTCTGCAACAAGAGAAGCCACTGCAATGAGAAGCCCACACACCACAACAGAGTAACCCCCACTCGCCACAACTAGAGAAAGCCTGCACGAAGCAACGAAAGATCCCGCACGCCTCAACAAAGATCCTGCGTGCCACAACTAACACATGGCGCAGCCAAAAAATAAAATAAATAAATAAATAAAATGTTAAAAAAAAAAAAGCCTTTGCTTAAAAAAAAAAAAAAAGATATATGTTTCATTGGTTAAATTTTTTAAATTTCACTTTTAGGTATTTGGTTAAGTCTCACTGATTATATCTTTAATAATCACTGCCTGTACTTTTGAAATCCAGACTGACTTGTTTGGAGGGAAATACCAAACTAAGATAGTATGTGTCATAGGGTAAAGACACAAATGCCAAAGACTGAGGAACTAGTTAGGCTTTTAGGCCAGTGTGGGTAATAAAACCAGAAACTGAGAACCACTGTTCCAAAATCAAGAGGCACTCAGAGTCTTAAGTTTGTCAGTTTCATCTTGCTGTTGACAAATTTGAAATATTCAAGACCATCTCTTTAGGATTCTTCCTTTGGTAATGATTATGTATTTTGTTAAATGCTTTTACATTCAATTTAGTTGTTAAGCCAAGTTTTAAAATGAGCTGAAAGAAACTGGAAAATCGTTGCTTACTCCCTGTATAATCTTGAAATTTTAGAATTATTTTACTTCTGGAAGTCATCAGATCTAGACCCTTAAAGAAACAGGATTGAGGAGATTAAATTTGTTCATAATCACACAGTTAGTGGAAGAATCCAGGTCGCCTGAGTACCAGTTTAGTATTCTTTTCTCCACCTTTACAAAAAAAACACACAAAAAACAAACCCCCGAACATTTCATAGTGTAACTTGGGAGAGTTTTTTGGTTCATCGTCTTTGGGAGAGAGCTAAAATTATAAGTTTGCATAGCCAGAAAAGTCTGAAATAGGGAAATCTTCCATCAGTTAGTAAGTGGTGACATTATTTTGTGGTTCTGAACTTGACATATCTAGCTTTGTTCAAAATTGATTATCAAACTGGGACTTTGGTATGTTTCTATTTTAGTAACCTAATCATTTCAGCCTTTAACTCTGCCAGATAATCGTAGGATTTGGCAGAATATTTCTTGGTAGATTTTTAAAAAATTAATTAGTCAGTTAGGTCGCGCCGCAAGGCTTGTGGGATCTTAGTTCGCCGACCAGGGATCGAACCCGTGCCCCCTGCAGGGGAAGCGTGGAGTCCTAACCACTGGACCACCAGGGAATTCCCTCTTGGTAGATTTTATCCACACACACCACATCCCAAGTGTGTAGCAAGGTGCCTCCCTCATGTGTTTTATGTACTCAAATTATAGTTGATAGTATGAGGGAGTTTTTTTTTCACCCACATTTTCTACCCACGATGCTTATTTGCAACTATGTTTTTTACAGCAGTTTTGTGCCCAGAGTAGTCATTTCTAGTTCTGTGCCTATGTTCATAACACTACTTAGTAGCATTACTTCTATAAGTTGTTTTATTTTTATGCATTTATTCATTCATTTATTTATAAACAAATTACCAAAAAAGAAAGAAAAAGTACAAAGTACAAGGGGATATACAGTGATCTATCTCTTCCCTATGGCTATTCTCTAATCCTTTTTCATATATCCAGTAGCTGTAGTTATTTGTTCGTTGTAAATTCTTCCATAGATGTTTTGGGTTCTGTATAGCAAATGTATTTACTACAGATGTGTATGTGTCCCTTTTTTGTTGCTTTTCACTTACACAGTTGTAGTCTATACACTGTTTTGTACTTTTTTTCACTTAACGGTATATCTTGGAGATCCTAAATAGAACTACCTTCCTGATAGTATCAGTAGTTGCATAATATACATTGTATGGGGGGACGTCCCTGGTGGCGCAGTGGTTAGGAATCCGCCTGCCAATGCAGGGGACATGGGTTTGATCCCTGGTCCGGGAAGATCCCACATGCCGTGGAGCAACTAAGCCCGTGCACCACAACTGCTGAGCCTGTGCTGTAGAGCCTGCGAGCTACAATTACTGAGCCCGAGTGCCACAGTTACTGAAGCCCACGTGCCTAGAGCCCGTGCTCTGCAATGAAAGAAGCCACCGTAATGAGAAGCCTGCACACCGCAAGGAAGAGTGCCCCTGCTCACCACAACTAGAGAAAGCCCCCGCGCAGCAACGAAGACTCAATGCAGCCAAAACAAATAAATAAAAAATAAATAAAATACGCAACATTAAAAAAAAAACTGCCAAACTGTTTAAAAATTTATATATATAGTATGGGTATTCCATGATTAACTAGTCCTCTACTTAATAGACATGGGTGGTTTCCAGTCTTTTGTTATTAAAAGCAGGGCTCCATTGAATAACCTTATGCATATGTGTTTGTGCCTGTGTGAGCACATGTGTAGGGATAAATTCATGGAAGTGGGATTACTTGGTCAAAGTAGGTGCAGTATTAGTGTGTGAATATGGTGGTTTCTCTCACACCAAACCACCACTTGCATTATCATAGTTTTTAAAAAATTTTTAATAAATTTATTTATTTTTGGCTGCGTTGGGTCTTCACTGCTGGTTGCGGGCCCTCTCCAGCCGCGGTGAGCAGGGGCCACTCCTTGCCGCGGCGCGTGGGCCTCTCATTGCGGTGGCCTCTCCTGTTGCGGAGCATGAGCTCCAGGCACGTGAACTTCAGCAGCTGTGGCACGTGGGCTCAGTAGTTGTGGCATGCGGGCTCAGCAGCCGTGGCTTGCCGGCTCTAGAGTGCAGGCTCAGCAGCTGCAGCACATGGGCCTAGCTGCTCCGTGGCATGTGGGATTCTCCCGCACCAGGGCTCGAACCTGTGTCCCCTGCATTGGCAGGAGGATTCCTGACCACTGTGCCACCAGGGAAGCCTTATCATAGTTTTTGTCTTCTTGAGTTTTGTTGCTTTTCAGTAAATGATGAGTCATTCTGTAGCATGAGTAGCAACAAGAAGTCACTAATTTGGGGATGATTCACCATTGCCTATAATAGTGGTTTCTGTCCTTTTTGGACCCCATAGGAATCTTATGAAAGTTTTATACTTCTTCCCATTATCAAAAATGTGAATATCCATATTAGAATTCTGCATGGAACTGTGAGGTGGAGAGGTCATTTAAATCCTTTTGCCCATTTATGTATCCATAGACTCCAGTTAAGGCTTCCTGCTTTATTTGATACATATAAACTCTTGTGTGTAGATTGGCATAATGGACATTTCAGAATCTAGCCCCACTCTATGAACTCAGGTTTTTGGCTTCTTCCTCTGCTGCTCCCTCTCCCCACTACCCTGTCCTTGAACCATTTTTTAAAAACTTGAGTACACCTAATAAAACTAATGCAATGTTGTGGGGTTGGCCAAAAAAGTTCGTTCAGGTTTTCCCATCAGATGTTACAGAAAAACCCTGAACGAACGTCTTGGCCAACCCAGTATGTCAATTATGTCTCAAAACAAAAACCCAAAAAGTAGTTCTCTTTTGCTTCTACTTACTGTTTCCTCTGCCTGGAATTGCTCCTCTTCCCCTTCTCCACTTGGTGTATACTTTCTTTTATTACCCTTATAAGTTAGTTGATTTGAAACTTTTGTTTCACATCAGTGCTTCCCAACTCATTCTTGTTTCTTCCCATGGCATTCTCTCTCATAGCAGAATATGTAAAGTACGTGGATAGGAAGATTCAATATTGTCAAGATGTCAGTTCTTCCCAGCTTGATCTGTAGATTGAACATGCTCCCAATCAAAATCCCAGCAAGTTATTTTGTGAATGTTGATAAACAAACAAAGCTCCTTTTGGTCAGATAAGTTTCATCAATGCCTGTTAAATGAATGGTTACTAGAGAACAGAATATTCACACAATTCTAAGGCATTACCCTACAGTATTAAACATTTTAGATATACGCAAAGTTGAAGAAAGAAGTTAATACCATTTATTTGCCTCCTAAATTCAACATTTGTTATAGTTTTGCTGTATTTTCTTGCTAGGGCTGATATATCAAAATACCACAGACTGAGTGGCTTAAACAATAGACATTTATTGTCTCACAGTTCTAGAGGTTAGGTGTCTGAGATCAAGGTGTCAGCAGGGCCATGGTCCCTCTGAAGGTGCTAGGGACAGATCTGTTCCAGACCTTTCTTACCTAGTTTTTGGTAGTTCCTTGGCCTGTGCCAGCATAACTCCAATCTTTACATGTGTCCAAATTTCCCCTTTTTATAAAGACACCAATCATATTGAATTACTGGCCCACCCTACTCCGGTATGACTTCATCTTAACTAATGATATCTGCAACGACCCTGTTACCCAGTAAGGTACGGGGTGGTGGTAGTGGTGAAGACTTTGCCATGTGAATTTTGAGGGGATGTAATTCAACCAGTAACAATCTGTCTCTATATACATACAGACATACATACATACTTTTTAACCATTTGAGAGTAATTGCATACATGACAAATGACGCTTCAGCATGCAGTATCAACATGCAGTAACACATCTAAGAAAATTAGCCATAATTTCCTAATATTATGTAATATATGGTCCACATTCAAACAGTCTTTAATAGCTGTTTTTTTTTTTTTTCCCAAACCAGACAATCATTTGGTTGTCTCCTTGGACATGTTTAACTGGAGCAGTCTTTTTGCTCTTTTATTTCTTATACATATACTTTTTTTTTTTTTTTTTTTAAGACTTACAGTGTCGCAGTTGCAGATCAAGCCTCTGTGCTCTGCCAACCTGATTAAGACTAGTTGAAACCACCATTTGCTTTCTCTGTCCAAGAGTCTTAATACAGAAGGCATGTCTCTTGATGGACAGTTAAGAGGGCTGTTACATTTTCTCTGTTATAGTTGTTCTGGAGAATGGACTTTATCTTTGTACGTCTCAAGGGTTGCTCTCTCACCTCTAAATGTTTATTTTGTGTATGCTACACATTCTGTATTTTAAATTAGACCATTGCAAACAGACCCTTTTAATTTGGTGAAAATTCTCTTAGCTCATTACCTGTAATAGAGAAACACAAAAATTATTGTTTGTTCTATGACCAAATACTGTGTTTGCTGTACTTCTCCACTGTATAGTTAATATTTTTTCTTTTGTAGTTAATAAGTACCTTGGAAACTGTGTAAATATACTGTTCGTTCTCAAATTTTTAGCATCCATTGGTAGACCCTGTCTGTAGCAACTATTAATGGGTGTTCCGATGATGATTTTCTGTTAGCATATATTTTAACATATATTTATTACCATTTTCATGTGTGCTAGGCTGTATGCAAGGCACTGAGAATATAGAGATTAAAAACATTCAGTCCTTGCCTACAAGGAATTTATAGTTTAGACAGAAAGGCAGATACGTGGTTTTTACCAGTATGATACATGCTTTTCCATGATTATGCATAATATACTTTAGAAGTGCAGACTGCTGAATAAATTGAGTGTAATAAATAAGCATAAATTTACAAAAGTAATTAAGAACACTGGTATAGGAATATGCCAACAAAGGTTGTGAGAGTGTTTGGCAAACTTAGAGATTTCAGAATAGCATTCAAAACAAAAAACAAAAAAACACTACTCCTAGCTCCTTATACAGACCTTCTTGTCTGTTGTGGACAACTTGGAAAAACCCACCGTGTAAAGAAGACAACAAGGGACTTCCCTGGTGGCACAGTGGTTAAGAATTTGCCTGCTAGTGCAGGGGACACGGGTTCGATCCCTGGTCCGGGAATATCCCACATGTTGCGGAGCAACTGAGCCCGTGCGCCACAACTACTGAGCCTTGTGCTCTAGAGCCTGCGAGCCACAAGTACTGAGCCCTTGTGCCACAACTACTGAAGCCCGCGTGCCTAGAGCCGGTGCTCCTCAACAAGAGAAGCCACTGCAATGAGAAGCACCGCAACGAAGCATAGCCCTTGCTCACTGCAACTAGAGAAAGCCCATGCGCAGCAATGAAGACCCAACGCAGCCAAAAATAAAAAAAAAAAAAAAAAAAAAAGAAGTCAACAAAATATTACCATAAGTCCATGCTCTTATTCCCTTCGTTATGTGTTCCTTCCCATTTTCTGGCTTTTGAGCAAAAGTGTATAGTTCTTTTAAGATAATTGTAATTTTTTCATAATCTGATTTTTCCACTTAGTATTAGATCATGTGCAATTTGTTAAAAATATTTCAAACATTTTTAATTATATAAAATTTCGTGATATAGATACGCAGAAGTAATTTAGTCATTCCTCTCTGGTTGCCTGTTATGCTTGTGAACTGAACTGAAAGACTTTTTTGCAAGACAGGATTTTTTAGTTGCCCACGTAGATCTCTATTAAATCATAGAATGGTTCTCTGAAATTTATAAACATATAAAGGTATTTCTGGAAATCACAGCTAGTTGTAACATGGTTTAAAAATTGCAGAAGTTTCCTTGAATATCAAATATAAGATTATAAGTCATAATCACTCTTTGTGTTTTATACATTTTAAGTATTGAGTGGTATTAATGGTTCTTAATCCTGTTTCTTCATTTTAGAGATCTAGGAAACAAAGACCCAGAGGTGTCAAAAGTTTCTCCAGGATGGGAGAGCCTTAAATAGAGTCCTAGCTTCCATAGTTTGTTGTTCTTTGCACTCTAATGATTCAGTATCCCCTTCCCCCAAGGCTTAGGGGTTCTGTGGAGGAGTTGTGAATAGTATTAGAGTGGTGCAACTTTGCAGTCTATCTTGAACTTACTTTTAAGATGTAGCTTGAAGAAGGAGTTCTTCAGTTGAAGGAGAGTTAAAAGGAGAGAATGAGAGGGAATTCCCTGGCGGTCCAGTGGTTAGGACTCTGTGCTTTCACTGCCGAGGGCCCGGGTTCAGTTCCTGGTTGGGAAACTAAGATCCTGCGTGGCACATAGTAAGTGCTGCCAACTCCAGTTGATTCTTGTTATTCCTGGTAGTTATGTTCTATAAAGTTGCCACAAACACTGAACTAGCAAATACTGAACCGTTGCTCCTAGGAAATTTAGATTCCTGTGAGCCTCTGTGACACTATTTGAGTCAGTCAGCCAAAACGTAACCTTATTTTATGTGTGTTTCTTTTTTTTTTTTTTTTTTAAGGATAGTTTTTTTTTTTTTTATGATTAATTTATTTTTGGCTGCGTTGGGTCTTCGTTGCTGCGCGTAGGCTTTCTCGAGTTGTGGCAAGCGGGAGCTTCTCTTCCTTGCGGTGCACGGGCTTCTCATTGGCGGTGGCTTCTCTTGTTGCAGAGCATGGGCTCTAGGTGCGTGAGCTTCAGTAGTTATGGCACATGGGCTTAAGTAGTTGTGGCACGTGGGCTTAGTAGTTGTGGCTCACGGGCTCTAGAGCACAGGCTCAGTAGTTGTGGCGCACGGCCTAGTTGCTCCGCAGCATGTGGGATCTTCCCGGAGCAGGGCTCGAACCCATGCCCCTGCACAGGCAGGCAGATTCTTAACCACTGAGCCACCAGGGAAGCCCTGTGTTTCTGTTTAAAGATGCCTTACCGCAATGAAGAGTGGCCCCCACTCGCCGCAACTGGAGAAAGCCCTCACACAGAAACGAAGACCCAACACAGCCAAAAAAAAAAAAGATGCCTTAGTTAATGTATATTGCTGATCCATTAACGTTGTTCTCATGGTGAACAGCATTAGTTGTTTACAGCTTTAGTATCTAACTGCATTTAATCCATAAGGCACATCACAGCTTTCTTGCACTCAGGAACACTAGACAGCACTTGAGCACAACACTTGGGGACGGGGAGGGGATGGAGAGCATTTTAAGCAGCAAAATCAACAAAAAGCACAAAAATGTGGAAACCATGACACTCAATAGATTGCAAAAAGGAGACTTGTTTACAGTATGATAACTGAAACAAGAAGGCAGAGCATTGCCTGATTATATCTCAGCTGGGAACTTGAGTTCTGGGTGATTCAACTCTGCATATGATGTACAAATGACCGCCAAAGACTACAAATGTCGATTTTGGGGCTACAGAAAAAGTTAACTATTAGGCAAATTTGCAAATGCCGAATCTTTGAATAATGAGGATCCACTCTAGTTTGAGCACAGGGAAACAATAATAACTCCAGAGGTATATAAAAAGTATGCCTTTTAAGTTCAGAATCCAAACAACTAAAATGCATACTGAAAGTTTTTTCCCTGAACCTAATCATGTAGGAGACAAACGACAAAGACCTAAATGTAGATTTATTCCCCAAAATGGTATTTGAAAGACATGAAAAGACAGTGTAAAACTGGGAGTTTTACACTGGTTTTAAAAACTGGGAGTTTTACACTGGTGGGAGTAAAAACTGGTTAATAAAATTGAAAACTGGAAAAGTATTCAACTTATTAATAATCAGGAAAACTAAAAAAGAAACAACCACAAAAAAGTGATTTTTCTTTTTTAAACCTAAAGTATCAAAAAAAGTGACTTCAGTAGTTCCTCTTGCTTATGATGGAAATAAATGGTTCTACAGAAAAAGCTTTATGTACAAAGATGATCAGTGTGATTTGACTTTTAGTAGGATGTATTTTATTTTATTTTTTAATTTTATTGAAGTATAGTTGATTTACCGTGTTGTGTTAATTTCTTCTGTACAGCAAAGTGACTCAGTTATACATACATATGTGTATATATATTCTCTTCCATTATGGTTTATTACAGGATATTGAATATAGTTCCCAGTGTTATACAATAAGGCGTTGTTGTTTATCCATCCTACACATACTAGTTTGCATCTGCTAATCCCAAACTCCCAATCTTTCCCTCCCCCACCCCCTCCCCCCTGGCAACCACAAGTCTGTTGTCTGTGTCTTTGAGTCTGTTTCTGTTTCGTAGATATGTTCATTTGTATTGTATTTTAGTAGGATATATCTTAAAAACAATTCAAATGTCCAACAGTGGGACATCTGAGTAAATCATGTTTGTATTATATATATATATATATAAATTTTTTTTTTCTACCCAGAATATTACATAAGTTTGTTTTAGATGTAACAGCAGTGTTAAAATCAACAAGTTTTAATCTTAACTGAACCGAGTAAACTTAGCTGTTTAAGTATTTTTAAAGTTATTCTCTCCAAAAAACTAAGGGAGCTTTGCTTTTCCATCCCCCCATACCACGGTTTCCCAATAGTTCTGTTTTTGGAGGACTTTCAGTTGATGAGTAAACTGCATTGCAGATTTTTCAGAACTTCTTTGCCCAAATGAAAACCAATCTGGACAAATTATTTATTGCATAGATTTCTCTGCAGTTTTTTCTTTCTTTAGAACCTTACTGCAATTACCATACAGTATAATTTTCACCTATTTGCCCCACATGAAAAACTACCTGTCTTGAAAAATATGATGGATATATCCTGTGATCTTCCAGTTAATAGAATTTTTACCTCAATGATAATCTTTATATTTCAAAATAACCAACTCCACCTTGACATTATTTCCATCTTTACTGACTCGTAGGCACATGAACTAGTGCCCAGCTTCTACCTCTTCTACATCCTCTTCTCCATAAGTGGATGGAATTATTTAATATAAGTCTGATGTAGGACAATGAACGCTTTACAGACACATACAATTTAAGTTAAAGTCATTGAGTAGGGAGCGTACATGCTCAATTCAAAATTTAATATTTTTTCCTCTATAAATAACATGTACTTAATTGTCATGAGGCAGCTATTTGGTTTTCAAAAAAACCACGTTTAGGTATATATTCATAGGACTGATTAGACAGTCCAGGTGAAATGGTTATAGGAATAGAGGCAGCCGTCATCTCACAAAACTCATTTATATATCAAAATCTATTTTGATATGTGAGGCTGAATTCTTCAAACTAATTATGCTTTCTGTAACTCAAGCACTCTTCTCTTGGCAAGAGCAAGCTGGAACTTATCCATGAAGGTAAAGGTGCTTAATGCTAAACTTTTCTTCTAAGCTTAGATTTGGACTGCTTAAGAAACTGGTACCCAAGAAACCAGCTTGATCTTTCTACATTTTTACTATTTTAAGTAAATCATCTTATATTTAATGGAACATTTAGGAAGTTGTTAAAAACACTTGCAAATAGTTTTGTAACATGCAAAACTCTTAAGCTGTAATTATTAAGGGGGGGGGGGAAGAGTAAAAATTTAGGTATAATCCATGATTTCACATACAATTAACAAGTAACAATGGTACCATATAGTTGTCCCTCACTATCTATGGGGAATTGGTTCCAGGACCCCTGGAGGAGGTGGGGGTCCCTAATATAAAAAGGCATAGTATTTGCATATAACCTACACACATTTAAATTATCTCTAGATTACTTATAACTAATACAATGTAAATGCTGTGTGAATAGTTGTAAATGCAAGAAAAATGCTATGCAAATAGTTATTGGTGTGTGGCAAATTCAGGTGTTTTGAAATTTTCTGGAATTAAAAAAGGTTTATTCCCATCCACAGTTGGTTGAATCTGCAGATGTAGAACCTGTGGATATGGAGGGCTGACTATATTTACTTGCTCCCTCTTGTCTTTACTTTCTCCTCTTTTCCCAGATATCTATCATTACCATGTTGTTTTCACAGTGGACCAAGGCTTAAAAAATGCAAATTATGAATAGGTAATGCAGATTTGGCTCACAGTATATATAATATCATTAGTGTCCGTATTAATGTGACACTGAGGTGGAACAGGATCTTCAAGTGCCTTCTAATAGTCATTAAAGAGAGGTTAAACTGTGTACAGCATGGTTTTCACTTATTCATTCAGTTTTGTTTTGTTTTGTTTCTGAACCCTGAAAAAGTTGAGGTATCATTGACGTATAGCATTTTATTAGTTTCAGGTGTACAACATAATGATTTGATTTATGTATACATTGCAGAGTTATCACCAGATAAGTCTAGTTAATGTCTGTCACCTTACATAGTTACAAATTATTGTTCTTATGATGAGAACTTTTAAGATCTACTCTCTTAGCAACGTTCAAGTATGCAATATAGTATTATTAAATGTAGTCACCACGTTACTCATTACATTCCCAAGACATTTATAACTGGAAGTTTGTACCTTTTGACCCGTTTCACTCATTTCACCTACTGCACACCCCCTTCCTCTGGCAACCACCAATCTGTTTTCTGCATGAGTTCTGTTTTTTGTTTGTTTGTATTTTAGATTCCACATGTAAGTGAGATCATACATATTTGTCTTTGACCTATTTCACTTAGCATGATGCCCTCAAGGTTCATGCATGTTGTCACACATGGCAAGATTTCATTCTTTTTGATGGCTGAGAATAATTTTGATACATATATATGTGTCTATAATGTATACACATATATAGACACATTGTTTCCGTATCTTGTCTGTTATAAATAATGCAGTGAACATGGGGTGCATATATCTTTGTGAGTTAGTATTTTTGTTTTCTTTGGATAAATACCTAGAAGTGGAATTGCTGGATCGTATGGTAATTCTGTTTTTAATTTTGGGGGAAACCTCCACAGTGTTTTATAGCTTACTCCCCTTGTACTGATAGCCATCAATCTCCAGAGGCTTTTAAATTATTAGTAGCTTGAAGTTTGGGAATAGAAAGTATTGCTAAAGCACATGTGAAAGGACAGCTGTTGTTTTGAAAGTTGTATTTCCTGTTTTAAGTTAATTTTGGTTAAAAGTGTTTCAGATGGACTCTAGATATTAGATTTGTGTCTTATTCATTTGTTTAAAATAATGTTATGATGAAGCTGATTGTCAGTTCTCCAGAAATATACTGGACTGAATTCTCCATTTGGAGGGACTGATCACATATATGACATGTATGTTGTCTTTCAGTCTTAACAGACCTTCCAGCTGAGAACTATCTCAGGTTTTTGATTGAAAACTTAATCCAACATAGAATAAGCAACTGAATTTATATTTTTGTCACTTATAAATTGATACTATCCAGTCATTAAAGGAGATCCAGTCAGACCCCTATTGCTTTAAAAAAATTATACACATACCATTTATGGAATAGAAAAAGATTTTCTTAAAAACAAAACAATTCTGGCTTCTATTTCCCAAGTTGAGTGAGGGGGTGAAATTTTACAGTGTTTTAAATTGAGTTTCTAATGTGCGAAATCATTATATATTAACTGTGAAACAAATTTCATTTACTTTTGGGGTAATACATATAGATAGTCTGAAATTCAAAAGGTGTTAACGAAATTTCTTTTTTTTTAACTGATTTACAATATTGTGTTAGTTTCAGGTGTACAGCATAATAATTCAATTTTTTTCACAGATAATATTCCATTATAGGTTATTACAAGATATTGGGTATAATTCCCTATGCTATATAGTAATCCTTATTGCTTACCTATTTTATGTACAATAGTTTGTATCTGTTAATCCCATACTCCTAATTTGTCCCTTCCTGTCTCCCTTTGGTAACCATAAATTCAGTAATCATAAATTTGTTTTCTGTGTCTGAGTCTATTTCTGTTTAGTATATAGATTCATTTGTATTACTTTTTAGATTCCACATATAAGTGTATCATACAGAATTTGTCTTTATCTGACTTATTTTACTAAGCATAATATTTTTTAGGTCCATCCATGTTACTACAAGTGTCAATATTTCATTCTTTTTTTTATGATTGAGCACTCTATCACATCTTAAGCCAGTTGTCTGTTGATGGGCACTTGGGTTGCACCCACGTTTTGGTTATTGTAAATAGTGCTGCTATGAACATTGGGGGGCATGTATCTTTTCGAATTAGAATTTTCATTTTTTCCAGATGTATACCCAAGAATGGAATTGCTGGATCATATGGTAGCTCTGTTTTTAGTTTTGAAAGGAACCTCCATACTGTTTTCTATAGTGACTGCACCAATTTACATTCCCACCAACAGTGTAGGAGGGATTCCTTTTCTCCACATCCTCTCCAGGATTTTTTTACTTGTAGACTTTTTGATGATGGCCATTCTGATCGGTGTGAGGTGATACCTCATTGTGGGGTTTTTTAAAAAAATAAATTTATTTATTTATTTATTTATTTTTGGCTGCATTGGGTCTTCATTGCTGCGCACGGGCTTTCTCTAGTTGTGGCAAGCGGGGGCTACTCTTGGTCGCGACGTGCAGGCTTCTCATTGTGGTGGCTTCTCTTGTTGCGGAGCACAGGCTCTAGGCATGTGGGCTTCAGTGGTTGTGGCTCGTGGGCTCAGTAGTTGTGGCTTGTGGGCTCTAGAGCGCAGGCTCAGTAGTTGTGGCGCACGGGCTTAGTTGTCCCGCAGCATGTGAGATCTTCCTGGACCAGGGCTCAAACTTGTGTTTCCTGCATTGGTAGGCAAATTCTTAACCACTGTGCCACCAGGGAAGCCCCTCATTATGGTTTTGATTTGCATTTCTCTAATAATTAGCAATGTTGAGCATCTTTTCATGTGCCTGTTGGCCATCTATGTCTTCTTTGGAGAAATGTTTATTTAGATCTTCTGCCCATTTTTTTTGATGGGGTTGTTTGTTTTCAATATTGAGTTGTATGACCTGTTTGTATATTTTGGAAATTAATCCCTTGTTGGTCGCATGGGTTGTAAATATTTTCTCCCATTCCTAGGTTGTCTTTTTGCTTTGTTGATGGTTTCCTTTTTTTTTTTTTAATTATTAGCACCTTTAATTATTATTAATTAATTAATTTATTTGGCTGTGTTGGGTCTTCGTTTCTGTGCGAGGGCTTCCTCTAGCTGTGGCAAGCGGGGGCCACTCTTCATCGCGGTGCGCGGGCCTCTCACTATCGTGGCCTCTCTTGTTGCGGAGCACAGGCTCCAGACACGCAGGCTCAGGAGTTGTGGCTCACGGGCCTAGTTGCTCCGCGGCATATGGGATCTTCCCAGACCAGGGCTCGAACCCGCGTCCCCTGCATTAGCAGGCAGATTCTCAACCACTGCGCCACCAGGGAAGCTCTTGATGGTTTCCTTTGCTGAGCAAAAGTTTGTAAGTTTGATTAGGTCCCATTTGTTTATTTTTGCTTTTATTTCTTTTGCTGTGGGAGACTGATCGAAGAAAATATTGCTACGATTTGTGTCAAAGAATGTTTTGCCTATGTTTTCTTCTAGGAGTTTAGTCTTCCTGCTAAATTCAGGAGCAAGACTAAGGATGCCCACTCTTATCACTTCTATTTAACGTAGTGTTGGAAGTCCTAGCCACAGCAGTCAGACAAGAAAAAGAAATAAAAGGTATCCAAATTGGAAGGGAAGAAGTAAAACTGTCAATATTTGCAGATGACATGATACTCTATATAGAGAATTCTAAGGTCTCCACACAAAAACTATTAGAACTAATAAATGAGTTCAACAAGGTAATGGGACGTAAGACTAATATACAGAAGTCTGTTGCGTTTCTGTAGACTAATAATGAAATGTCAGAAAGAAAAAAAAAAAACAATCCTGTTTAAAATTGTGTCAAAAAACTTAAACACCTAGGAATAGATTTAACGAAGGAGGTGAAAGACTTATATGCCAAAAACTATAAAACACTGTTGAAGGAAATTGAAGATGATTCAAAGAAATGGAAAGATATTCTTTGTTCCTGGATTGGAAGAATTAATATTGTTAAAATGGCCATACTACCCAAAGCAATCTACAGATTTAGTGTAATCCCTATCAGAATATCAGTGACACTTTCCACAGGACTAGAACAAATGATCCTAGATGGGATTATTATATGGGACCACAAAAGACCCAGAATTGCCAAAGTCATCCTGAGAAAAAAGAACAAAGCTAGAGGTCTAACTTTTCCAGACTTAAGACTATGTTACAAAGCTACAGTAATCAAAACAGCATGGTATTGGCACAAAAACACATACATAGGTCAATGGAACAGAATAGAGCCGAGAAATAAACACATGCACCTGTGGTCAATTAATCTATGACAAAGGAGGCTAGACTATACAATGGAGAAAAGACAGTCTCTTCAAGTGGTGTTGGGAAAGCTGGACAGCTATGTGTGAAACAATGAAATTAGAACATTCCATCACATCATATACACAAATAAACTAAAAATGGCTTAAAGATCTAAATATAAGACATGACCCTATAAAACTGGAAGAGAACATAAACTAAATTTCTTGTCCTAAGTCATCTAATTCCCTTTCTGAGGTCATCACTGGTAATATTTCTGGTGTATCTGTCTGTAAGTAATATAATCCTATAAAAACATGAGTGTGCTTATAGCTTACAAATGGCCTGCTTTATTTATTTTTTTGTTTATTTTATCACAACCAAGATAGCCAACCAAGGTAGTTTCTTCTTTTTTAGGTCCTATAGAACTTTGTATTTCCTTCTAAGGTTTACTTCATCAAATGAAAGCATAGCTTGATTATTTTCATCAGTGAATTTGGAAGATTTAGGAATGGATCAAGTTTTTAACATTAGTTGTATCTATTGTGAATACTATGTGAATATCTTAAATTCCTAATAAATTTTGCAGTTTGTAAAAATTTTTTCTGTGGTAGTTATTTGAACTTAACTTTGTAAGGCAGTGGAGAATTCTCAAGGTGAGACCAGGACTATTTTTATAATAATGCTAAGATATTATTAGGCTTTTTTACTGTGTTGGCATTTGCACTTATGGTATAAAAGCAATAATGGATAAAAATGCTGGCTCCTTAACATGATTCAAGGCAGTGGTACCAACTGTGTTAGTAGTCATTGTATGTTTACTGTCACCTCACACTGGTAGTTAAAATGAAAAAAGCATTTTACTTAAGAATGTCATTGGGGCTTCCCTGGTGGTGCAGTGGTTGAGAATCTGCCTGCTGATGCAGGGGACATGGGTTTGAGCCCTGGTCTGGGAAGATCCCACATGCCGCGGAGCAACTAGGCCCGTGAGCCACAACTGCTGAGCCTGCTCATCTGGAGCCTGTGCTCCGCAACAAGAGAGGCCATGATAGAGGCCCGCGCACCGCGATGAAGGGTGGCCCCTGCTCGCCGTAACTGGAGAAAGCCCTCACACAGAAACGAAGACCCAACACAGCCAAAAATAAAAAATGAATAAATAATTAAAAATGAGTATCTGTTTATTAAAAAAAAAAAAAGAATGTCATTGACAAGCAGTAAAAATAATTAATTTATTTAAATGTTAAAACTTGAATGTGTGTTTTAAAATACAGTGTAGTGTACTGTGGACAGAATTGTGTCCCTGTGAGAATTGTATGTTGCAACACTAACTCCCAGTGATAGGATTTGGAGATGGGGCCTTTGGGAGATAATTAGGTTTAGATGAAATCATGAAGGTAGGGTCTTCATGATGGGATTAGTGTCTTTATAAGAAGAGACACCAGAGAACTTGCTGTTTCTTTCTGTCTGCCCTATGAGGACACAGCAAGAAGGTGGACATCGGCAAGCCAGGAAGAGAGCTGTCACCAGAACTTGACTATGCTGGTACCGTGATTTCAGATTTTCAGCTTCTAGAACTGTGAGAAAATAAATTTCTGTTGTTTAATCAGTCTTTCAGTCTGTGATAGTTTGTTAACGGCAGCCTGAGGAGACAAATACGTACGGTGTGATGAAATGGGAAGTGTAGATAAAGTGCTTTTTCTCACTTACAAAAGTATGTCATTTCTCTTGAGGGACAATTATGTAATGATAATACTCACTTATTTTTATGGAACCCATTTTTTACTTAAAAGAATGACAGACTGTTCAGAGAGAGGTGGGGAGAGTATAGAGAAGGAGGCGCCCAAATTAACCATCAGGAATGAAAGAAGGGCTATCACTACACAGCTTACAGACGTTAAAATTATAATAAGGGAATAATATGAAAATTCTGTGCTCTAAAATTTAATAACTTGAGTGAAAATGAACAATTCCTGCAACAACACAAACTACTAAAAGTCACTCAAGAAGAAATAGATAACCTGAATAGTCCTGTCTCTCTCTCGCTCTTTTTTTTTTTTTTTTTTGGCTGTGTCAGGTCTTAGTTGTGGCATGCAGGATCTTTGTTGAGGCACACGGGATCTTTCATTGCGGTGAGGGCTCTTCATTGTGGTGTGCAGGCTTAATTGCCCCCACGGCATGTGGGATCTTAGTTCCCCAACCAGGGATTGAACCCGTGTCTCCTGCATTGGCAGGTGGATTATTTACCACTGGACCACTAGGGAAGTCCCTCTCTTTTTTTGTTTTTTTTGGCTCCGTGGCATGTGGGATCCTAGTTCCCTGACCAGGGATTGAACCTGCGCCCCCTGCGTTGGAAGCACAGAGTCTTAACCACTGGACCGCCAGGGAAGTCCCAGTCCTATATCTTTTTTTTAATTTTATTTTATTTTTTATTTTTTTATTTTTTTAAAATTATTTATTTATTTATTTATTTATTTTTGCTGTGTTGGGTCTTCCTTTCTGCGCGAGGGCTTCCTCCAGCTGCGGCAAGTGGGGGCCACTCTTCATCGCGGTGCGCGGGCCTCTCACTATCGCGGCCTCTCCGGCTGCGGAGCACAGGCTCCAGATGCGCAGGCTCAGTAGTTGTGGCTCACGGGCCCAGCCGCTCCGCGGCATGTGGGATCTTCCCAGACCAGGGCTCGAACCCATGTCCTCTGCATTGGCAGGCAGATTCTCAACCACTGCGCCACCTGTGAAGCCCCTGTATCTTTTAAAGAAACTGATTTCATAGTTAAAATCCTTTCAAAAGAAGAAACTTGATGTTCAGATGGTTTCACAGGTGACGTTTACCAAACACGTAAGGAGGAAATAATATACATGGGAGTTCCCTGGCGGTCCAGTGGTTAAGTCTCCGTGCTTCCACTGCAGGGGACATGGGTTTGATCCCTGGTCAGGGAACTAAGATCCCACATGCTGCTCAGCCAAAAAAAAAGAGGAAATAATGCAAGTTCTGTATAGTCTCTTCCAGGAGATATTAGAAGAAATACTTCTCAACTCAGTATATGAGGCTTGATACAAAACCAGATAAAGATATACAAGAAAGTAAAACTATACCAATACTCCTCACGAACATGGATGGAAGAGTTACAAAATATTAGTGACTGTATCAAATACAGCTAATCATAAAATGTATATAATACGTCACAATAAATGCGGTTTATTCTGGAAATGAAAGGCTGTTCAACATTTGAAAATCAGTTGGGGTAATTTACCATATTAATATACTAGTCTTTGTAGATAGAGAATAAGCATTTGATACAGTTCTTCATACTTTCATGCTAAAAATTCTTACAAACTAGGAATGGAAGGGATTTTCTTTCACTCATGAAGGGCATCTATAAAAGTCTATAGCTAATGTCATATTTAATAGTGAATACTTAATAGTGAAAGACATTGCTTTTTCCCCTAAAATTAAGAACACTGCAATAAGGCAAGAAAAAGAAATACAAAGGGCTTTTAGAACAGAAAGGAAGAAATAAAATTGCCCCTATTTGCAAATAACATGATTGTGCAGAAAACCCCAAGAAGTCTACAGGAAAGCTTCTAGAACTAATAAGTGAGTTTAGCAAGATTTCAGGTTATATAGACAATGTATACAATTAATTGTATTTCAGTATGGAAATACAATTAATTGGAATTATAGCAATGGAAATATGTAAGAAATGGTACCATTTAAAAAGCACCAAAAAATAGATATAAGTCTAGCAAAATGTGTACAGGATCTGTGATCCGAAAACTACAAAACTGATCAAAGAAATTAAGGAAGGCCCAAGGAATTGTAGAGAATTTACCTTTTTGTGGTTTTAAAGACTAAACATTAAGGTGTAATTTCTCCTCAAATTGATCCACCAGATCAGAATCCCAGAAAGATTTTTTGTAGGTAATCAATGATAAGCTGCTTTTAAAAATCAGAGAATGGCAAAGGAGCACAGATTGCTAAAACACTTGATAAAGAACAGCATAGTTGGAGAATCTGATGTGAGATCTGGCTGATTTCAAGATATTCTTTACAGTTACGGTAATCAAGATATTGAGGTAGACCCCCCACAAAATGTGAAAGACAATTCAATAGAAAAAAGATGAGTCTTTTTTATAATTGTTTACAGTACAATTGGAAAACGTAAAACAATAAAATTGACAGAGGAGAAGACAGGAGAAAATCTTTGTAGCCTTGGCTTAGATAGAGACTTCTTAGATATAATCGAAAGCAGGAAATCAGTTGATAAGTTTGATTGCATTAAGATGAAAAACTTCTACTCTGAAAGAAATGGTGAAGAGAATGAAAAGAAGTGACAGACTGAGAGAAAATATTCGCAAATCACATATCTGATAAAGGTTTTGTGTGTAGATTATGGAAGGAACTCTCAGAACGCAACAGTAAGAAAATAACCAGAGGGAGTTCCCTGGCAGTCCAGTGATTAGGGCTCCACGCTCTCAATGCCAAGGGCTTCGGTTCAATCCCTGGTCAGGGAACTAAGATCCCGCAAGCCATGTGGCATGGCCCAAAAAACGAAAATCCAATTTAAAAATAGGCAAAAGATTTGAAAAGAAGCTTTGCTGGCAAAGATACATGTGTGACAAATAAGTATCTGAAGAGACTTCTACATCATTAGTCACTAGGGAAATGCAAATTAAACCTCAACAAGATACTACTTCTCTACTATTAGAATGACTGAAAAGCAAAACAAACAACCATGTCCTCCGCCTAGTAGACTATACCAAGTATAAGTGAGGATGTAGAGCAACTGGAACTTTTATGCATTGCTGTTGGGAATGCAAAATGGTACAGCCACTTTGGGAAACAGTTTGGCTGCTTTCCATAAAGTTAAACATAAACTTAACATGACCCAGCAGTTTCAATCCTAGATATTTACCCATGAAAAATGAAAAGTTACGTCACACAAAAACTACATGTGAATGTTTATAGCAATTTTGTTCAAATTGCCAAGCACGGCAAAAAATCCAAATGTTCCTGAATTGGTAAATGGATAAACAGTTGTGGTATGTCTATAGAATTCAACAGTAAAAAAAGGAATTTGCAATAGCGTTGGCGAATCTCGAAAGTATTATGCTGAATAGAAAATACCAGACTTAAAAGTCTATATACAATGTATGATTCTATTTATATGACATTCTGTAAAAGACAGAAACTACAATGATGAGGGGACTTCCCTGGTGGTCCAGTGGTTAAGACTCCACGCTTCCACTGCAGGGGTCGCAGGTTAGATCCTGCATGCCGTACCTAGCGGCCAAAAAAAAAAAACAACAACACACAATTACAGGGATAGGAAACAGATCAATGGTTGCCAAGGGCTAGGAGTAGTGGTAGGAGATCTGTAACAGCGGGCCAGTGTGAAGGAATATATGGGGGTGGTGGAACTGTTCTACATCTTGATTGTTCCATGATTCTATGCATTTGTTAAAACTTAGAAACATATACCAAAAAGTGAATTTTGCTGCACTTAGCTTTTTTTTTTACAGGTATGTTTTATTTATTTTATTTTATTTTTTAAATAAATTTATTTTTGGCTGCGTTGGGTCTTCGTTGCTGTGCGTGGACTTTCTCTAGTTGCGGCGAGCGGGGGCTACTCTTTGTTGTGGTGCGTGGGCTTCTCACTTCGGTGGTTTCTCTTGTTGTGGAGCATGGGCTCTAGGTGCTCAGCCTTCAATAGTTTGGCACGCTGGCTCTAGAGCACAGGCTTCAGTAGTTGTGGCACAAGGGCTTAGTTGCTCCGTGGCATGTGGGGTCTTCCCGGAGCAGGGCTCGAACCCATGTCCCCTGCATTGGCAGGCGGATTCTTAACCACTGAACCACCAGGGAAGTCCCTTGCATGTAACTTTAAAAATAAATTAATCAAGAGTATGAGAAGATAAGCCACAGACTGAGAGAAGATATTTGCAGAAGACATATCTGATAAAAGACTGTTACCCAGGATATGCAGAGAACTCTTAAAACTTAACAATAAGAAAATGTAGAACTCAGTTTAAAAAACGGGCAAAAGATCTGAACAGACACCTCTCCAAGGAAGATATACAGGTGACAAATACAAATATGGAAAGATGCCCAGCATCATACATCATTAGGGAATTGCAAATTAAAACAACGAGATACCACTGCACACCTGTTAGAATGTCTAAAATCCAAAACACTGACATCACCAAATGCTGGTGAGGCTGTGGAGCAACACAAAGTCTCATTCATTGCTGGTGGAAATGCAAAATGGTGCAGCCACTTTGGACAGTTTGTTAGTTTTTTACAAAATGAAGTATACTCTTTTCTAAAAATATTTATTTATTTATTTGGCTGTGCTGGGTCTTAGTTGTGGCATGTGGGATCTAGTTCCCTGACCAGGGATTGAACCCAGGTCCCCTACTGGAAGTGTGGAGTCTTAACCACTGGACCACCAGGGAAGTCCCAAAATGAAGTGTACTCTTACCAGAGGATCCAGTAATCGCACTTCTTGGTGTTTAACCAAATTAGTTGAAGATAAATTCATAGAAAAAACCTGCATGTGAATGTTTATAGTAACTTTATTACTAATTGCCAAAACTTAGGTAACCAAGATATACTTTATAGGTGAGTGGATAAACAAAGAGCGGTACATCCAGACAATGGAATGTTAGTCAGTGCTAAAAAGAAATGAGCTAAGCTGTTGTGGAAAAGACCTGGAGGGACTTTAAATACATACTGCTGTGTGAAAGAAGTCAATCTGAATACATTTTTCAAAACCCATGGGATGTACAACACCGAGAGTGAACCCTTATATAAACTTTGGGCTTTGGGTGATAGTGATGTGTTAATATTGGTACACTGATTTTAACTTTCAGTCTGATGCTGAATGTTGTGAGGGAGGGGGACTATGCGCAGGAACTCTGTGCCTTCTGCTCACTTTTGCTGTGGACCTAGAACTGCTTTAGAAGATAAAAGTGTATAGGAATAAACCTGCCCAAGGAGGTGAACGACTTATATGCTGAGGACTATAAAACTAATAAAGGAAATTGAAGATGATTCAAAGAAATAGAAAGATAGCCCATGCTCTTGGATTGGAAGAATTAATATTGTTAAAATGGCCATACTGCCCAAAGCAATCTACAGATTCAGTGTGATCCCTATCAAATTACCCATTACATTTTCACAGAACTAGAACAAATAATCCTAAAGTTTATATGGAACCATAAAAGACCCAGAATTGCCAAAGCAATCCTGAGGAAAAAGAACAAAGCAGGAGGGATAACCCTCCCAGACTTCAGAGACTACTACAAAGCTACAGCAATCAAAACAGCATGGTATTGGCACAAAAACAGATATCTGGATCAATGAAACAGAAAAGACCACTCAGAAACAAACCCACACAACTAAGGTCAGTTAATTTTCGTCAGAGGAGGCAAGTACATACAATGGGAGAAAGATAGTCTCTACAGCAAGTGGTGTTGGGAAAGTCAGACAGCTGCATGTAAGTGAATAAAGTTAGAACACACCCTCACACCATACACAAAAATAAATTCAAAATGGCTTAAAGCCTTAAGTATAAGACATGGCACCGTAATCTCCTAAAAGAGAACATAGGCAAAACATTCTTCAACATAAATTGTATCAGTGTTCTCTTAGGTCAGTCACCCAAGGCAATAGAAATAAAAGCAAAATAAACAAATGTGACCTCATCAAACTTACAAGCTTTTGCACAGCAAAGGAAACAAAACAAAAAGACAACCTATGGAATGGGAGAAAATATTTGTAAACTATGTGACCGACAAGGGATTAATTTCCAAAATATACAAACAGCTCATACAACTCAACAACAAAAAGAAACCCAATTGAAAAATGGGCAGAAAACTTAAATAGACATTTCTCCAAAGAAGACATACAGACGGCCAACAGGCACATGAAAAGATGCTCAACATCGCTAATTATTAGAGAAATGCAAATCAAAACTACAATGAGGTATCACCTCACACCGGTCAGAATGGCCATCATTAAAACATCTACAAATAACAAATGCTGGAGAGTGTGGAGAAAAGGGAACCCTCCTACACCTTTGGTGGGAATGTAAATTGGTGCAGCCACTATGGAAAACAGTATGGAGGGTCCTCAAAAAACTAAAAATAGAGTTGCCATATGATCCAGCAATCCCACCCCTCGGCATGTATCCAGTTAAAATTATAATTCAAAAGGTACATGCACCCTTATGTTCATAGCAGCACTATTCACAATAGCCAAGACATGGAAGCAACCTAAATGTCCATCGACAGATGAATGGATGAAGATGATGTGGTACATATATACAATGGAATGCTACTCAGCCATAAAAAAGAATGAAATAATGCCATTTGCAGCAGTATGGATGGACTTAGAGATTATCATATTAAGTGAAGTAAATCAGAAGGAGAAAGACAAATACCGTATGTTATCGTGTGTGGAATCTAAAATATGACACAATTGAACTTACCTATGAAACAGAAACAGATTCACAGACATAGAGAACAGACTTGTGGTTGCCAGAGGGGGAGGAGGGGAGGGGGAGAGATGGAGTGGGAGTTTGGGGTTAGCAGATGCAAACCATTACATGTAGAATTGACAAACAACAAGGTCCTACAGTATAGCACAGAGAACTAGATTCGATATCTTGTGATAAACCATAATGGAAAAGAATATACAAAAAAATGTATACATATGTATAACTCAATCACTTTGCTTTACAGCAGAAGTTAACACAATATTGTAAATCAACTGTAATTTTTAAAAGTATATAAAAATATTAAATAAATTTAAATGAAAAGAATGACAGGCTATGGCATTCAGACTTCTTGAGTATATGTTAAATATTTTTCTTGAAGATGAATGTAAGTAGACTGTTGCTTCAAGGAAAGCAACTGTTAGTGTTTG
This sequence comes from Eschrichtius robustus, assembly GCF_028021215.1. Lineage (NCBI taxonomy): Eukaryota > Metazoa > Chordata > Mammalia > Artiodactyla > Eschrichtiidae > Eschrichtius > Eschrichtius robustus. The sequence goes on along the minus strand of NC_090828.1, from coordinate 136,869,818 downwards.
TTGCCAGTGATAAAAATTGAGTTTTCAAGCAAGAATTAGAGTTTTCGAAAACTTGTGTCTGTGAGGTTGAGATTCCCAGTAATTAATAGTACTTATGATGAGATCAATGCTGATTTTAATAAAAGTGATTATTACATGTTTTATAAGAAGTGTGACAGTTAGATGAAATGCCTGATTTTGTGGAACCAGTGTTTTCCAAGTGATCAGTGCATGGTGTTGAAAAATCATGGTTTAAAGTTCCAAAGTGCAAAATAAACCAGTGTATTTTAATATAATAGAGTACAGAAAGCTTATTGATGTGATTTCAGAGGCTGCATTACAGTTAATATTTAATAAACTATCACTTGTCAAGTTTTGTTGGAATATCAAAGAATACTCCTAATTTTCTGAGGCTATTAAAATAATCTTCCTTTTTCCGAATGTATATCTCTGTGGGTCCAGATATTTTTCATGTACTCTAACCTAAATAATAACATATTGCAGCAGATTGAATGCAGAAGCAGACATGAGAATCCAGCTGTTTTCAGTTAAGCTAGACATTAAGGAGATTTGCAAAAATGTAAAAAACAATGCCAGTCTCTCACTAGTTGTTTCTGGTGAAGGGAAAATAGTTATTATAATAGGTTTATCATCATTCTAAATTAAATTAATAAATACTTTGGATTTTTCTGTTTTAATTTCTAATATGGCAAGTATCTATGTATATAAATACCACAATTAACAAAAATTGGGGGGAAATCCTCAATTTTTAAGAGTAAAGGGGTCCTGAAATAAAAAGTTTAAGAATTTGCTGCTATAAAGAAACTTTCATTGAATTCCTTGGTGGTCCAGTGGTTAGGACATGGTGCTTTCACTGCTGTGGCCGGGGTTCGATCCCTGGTCGGGGAACTAAGATCCCACAAGCCGCAGGGTGCAGCTAAAAAAAAAAAAAAACCTGTTTCAGAAGTAAGCTATCCAAGTTACTTTGTCCAGTGGTTCCCAAATTTTGCCACACTAAGGTATCACCTGGGAGCTTTTAAAACTCTCTGCTGCCCAGTTCATATCCCATACTGTTAAATCAGAATGAAGATGAGACCCTTAAAGTCTGGCCTTAGGAACTGCTGACTTCAACTCACACTGGAATCTTTGAATTCCTTATCTTTAATTTAGGAGGTCACTTTATGATTACTTACCTTATCTAAATTGGGCATGGTTTTTGTTTACTTTTACAAAGGCAGTTCACTAATCCAGTGAGAATTGGTTTGTCCAGTTTTTATTGGTTTAGACAGTTGATAAATTACAGTGCAGTTTGAAAAGTGTAAGAATGGAAAACCCTCTTTGTATGCTAATGACAAGGGGAAATAAACATATCCAATAACCACTGACTTTATCTCCATTGAAAACCGTTGATGGTACAGGTTCCTTATCCCAGAATCACACTTTTGAAATATTGAGTTGTTACTTTCCAATTGAGTAGACAGTCAGATTTGTGGTCACATGTCCATTAAATATTAAAGTTAGCTTTTGAAATGGCACAGAAAACTGAATGTAAAAGCCCAAATACAGTATCAGGTAACATGTATTAAACTGGTTGAGTGCAGTGTCCACTAAAATGTTTCAGTACCCTTGTACCTAAGTATACAACCAAAGCTGCTTACCGCAAGTTACAAAGAATTACGCAGGTAAATCTGAGGCTGAAAGCAATAAAAGTTGGAAAACTCCTACACTGAGAGTTAAGTAAAGTTGATCTTTAATGTCAGATTTAGTCATCAACAAGATACAGAATCGTGAACTTTTAAAAACTACTTATTTAAACAATTGCCTTCTAGTTTATTCTTTAGAAGATGGAATGGTCTCAACATAATGTCTCCTGATTTGTTCAGGATTCATATTTATCAGTGATTGGACATTGAAGAGAGAACATATTGATCACTTTGTTATTGGCCTTTTTTACCACTCGTGTAGATCCCCTCAAAGTTCTATGGCAGATGAGGTATCAGATCTCTTTTAGGGTAGACTATCCATCTCAGGGCCTAATGGTCTGGTGATAATCTTCAGTAGAGGTTCCTAGGCTGAGGTTCTGACCTAGGGGACCAGGTTTGTGTTAATGAGGGTGGTGATCTTAAAATCTTCTGTTATTTTTAAAAGCCCTTCAGTAATTGTACTTGCTATCCTAGCTATTTAATGCATCAGTAGTTTGCTTTCGGTTAGAATTCTTTCCTCTCAGTTTGGGGAAACAAGCTTTCATGTGCTGATCAGAAAGCTCTGATTAGTGGTTGACACGGTAAGAATTGTTATATTTCATAGTCCGACCAGATTCTGGTGCCATAGCTACTGTAGCAGGCATTGTACCCACACTAGACAGATGCTGTATTTGAACTTCTTTGGCTATGGATTCTCAGTGGCAGCAGAAATTAAGTCATCATAAGCAGAAGATAGCATAAATAAGAAACTCTGGTTTTCACTGAACGGTTTGTTAACATTAAGCCATTTGCTTTCACTTTTGACAAATTAACAGGAAGGAAATACTTTTTTACATTGTGACCTAGTGTACACACATGTACAACCAAAACAAGTTTTAAGAAGCAGTTCTTTCCTTTAAAATCTGTGGTTCAGTCTTGTCCTATTTTTTAAATTATTAAAGTAATGCTAGTTGTCAGCCACATTGATTTTAGGAACCACCAATAGGATATGACTTATGGTTTAAAGGAAAAGCACTACTTCAGAGCAATTGATGAACTTTCAGGCCATGGAGGTTTCTTTTCAGTTCTACCCTCCTGAATCGTAAAGATATTTTTATTCAATTGTGTGAAGCATTTAGTAAATTCATTTTGGATTGAATTTGTGGAATTAGTTAAGGTTTAGCAGTGTTATTTTCCAATAAAAAATACATTTGACCCTTGACCAATGTGGGTTTGATCTGTGCAGGTCCACTTAGACACAAATGATTTTCAATAGTAAATACTACAGTACTGCATGGTCCATTTGATGGTTGACTCTGAAGTTGCGAAGGACCGTGGATATGGAGGGCTGACTATAAGTTATACTCAGGTTAACCCCGCATTGTTCAAGAGTCAACTGTACACCTTTCCCCCTGTGTTTTAGTTGGAGATTGGCTGTGATGGTAAAATTTTTCTCAGGGAGTCAGAAATGTTTGCTTGGGGAAGATTATTTTGGATTATGTTTGGTTGGGGAAAAGATTATTCGGGATGTGGTGTGCTGAATGAATGAAGGTTACTTATTTTTGTTTCTTTCCTGTCTTTTCCTCCAACCTTCCCCCACCCCACCCTGAATTTAAACTTCTTGAGGCTGAATTGTGCAGTAAGCATATCCTGTGTTATATCCCTATTGCCTATGAATAGTTCCTGGTAAACAAGTATAGTAGATTCTCAATGTAGTAGTATTCTCACATTGCTTTCTTTATGAGCTCTTCTGTTCTGATAAACTGTCAGTCTTGAGGACAGACTTTATGTGTGTCTCTGTCTTTAGCCTGTCAAGTAGTTAGTGCTCACTGATTACTTCTTGAAATGAATTACATTTCTTGTTATGCTTCCCCATGTCACAGGGATTTTTCAACAAATTCAACAGTTCCTAAGTTTATGTATTCATAGCTAGTAACTAGTAACTGCCTCAGTGAATTTGGTGGTGCCTGCTCATTATTAATAAGTTTTGCTATATAATTTTCAATTTAAGTCTTACATCTCTCATAAATCTCTTTCTGTTCATTCTGTTATTGTTCTAATTTTTGAGCTTGTGTTACTACTAGTATAGAGTTTTTATTACTTTAATTAGAAGTTAGGTTCAATAAAATGAGTTATTGTTTAGCACAATTCTACAATGTGAAACTTGTAATGACTTTTCTTTAAGAAAAGCATTTGTGGTTCACTGGTCAGAATGGCCATCATCAAAGAATCTACAAACAATAAATGCTGGAGAGGGTGTGGAAAAAAGGGAACCCTCTTGCACTGTTGGTGGGAATGTAAATTGATACAACCACTATGGAGAACAGTATGGAGGTTCCTTAAAAAACTAAAAATAGAACTACCATACGACCCAGCAATCGCACTACTGGGCATATACCCTGAGAAAACCATAATTCAAAAAGAGTCATGTACCAAAATGTTGATTGCAGCTCTGTTTACAAGAGCCAGGACATGGAAGCAACCTAAGTGTCCATCATCAGATGAATGGATAAAGAAGATGTGGCACATGTATACAATGGAATATTACTCAGCTATAAAAAGAAACAAAATGGAGTTATTTGTAGTGAGGTGGATGGACCTAGAGTCTGTCATACAGAGTGAAGTAAGTCAGAAAGAGAAAAACAAATACCGTATGCTAACACATATATTTGGAATCTAAGAAAAAAAAAAAAAGGTCATGAAGAACCTAGGGGCAAGACGGGAATAAAGACACAGACCTACTAGAGAATGGACTTGAGGATATGGGGAGGGGGAAGGGTAAGCTGTGACACAGAGAGTGGCATGGACATATATACACTACCAAACATAAAATAGATAGCTAGTGGGAAGCAGCTGCATAGCACAGGAAGATCAGCTTGGTGCTTTGTGACCACCTAGAGGGGTGGGATAGGGAGGGTGGAAGGGAGGGAGATGCAAGAGGGAAGAGATACGGGAACATATGTATATATATAACTGATTCACTTTGTTATAAAGCAGAAACTAACACACCATTGTAAAGCAATTATACTCCAATAAAGATGTTAAAAAAAAGATATCTTTGTAAATAATGACTATCAGTATTTTAAATATATCAATTCTTCCCAAAGTGATCTAGAGATTTGCTGTAATGGCAATTCATATGTAAAAGTTGTCTGTTTGTTTATTTGGTAGAACATGACAATCATGTTATTAATCATAAAATTAATATGATGTAAAAAAAAAAAGGAAAATGGAGGAACAACAACAGTAACAAAAAACAAAAACATGACACATGTAGAAAACCAAAGGTAAAATGTTAAACATAAATAAATCCTACCGTATCAATAATAAAAACTAAATGTAAGGAATTAAACAATACAATCAAAAGTCATATATTGTCAAACTGGGTTTAAAAAAATGTTTTCTGTAGGAGACGCTCCTTGGATTCACAGGTCTAATGTGTACAAAGTAAAAGGATGAAAAAATATACATCATGCAAATAGCAACCATAAGCATGCTGAAGTGGCTATACTAATACCAGAAAAAATAGACTTTAAAACAAACAAAAAATTACTAGATATGAAAAGGGACATTTTATGATAAAAAAGGGAAGATACAAAAATTATTAACATATGTGTCCTGAATAAGATAAAACCAAAATACATGGAGAAGAAAATAGCAAAATACACGAAGAATTGAAGGAAGAAATAGGTAATTCCACAACATTAAGTAGAGGCTTCAGTACTCCACGGTCAATAATGGATAGAACAATTAGGCAGATCAACAAGGATACAGAAGACTTGGACAACACTATGAATTATCAAGACCTAATAAATGTCTACAGAACACTCAACTGAACAGTAAAATACTCATCTTCTCAACTACATGTTTTCCAGCATAGATGACATGCTAGGCTAAAAGACAAGAGGTTGAAACCCACATACATTGTTGGTGGGAATGTAAAATGGGTGGCCATTTTGCAAAACAGCTTGACAGTTCCTCCAAATGTTAAACGAAGAGTTACCCTATGACCCAGCAGTTCCACTACTAAATATATACCTAACAGAAATAAAAACTTAGGTCTACACAAAAGCTTGTACGTGAATGTTCACAGAAGCATGTTTATACAAACAAAAGGTGGAAAAAATTCAAATGTCAGTCTGACAAATGAATAAACAAAATGTGGAATATCTGTACAATAGAATAGCACTCAGCTATAAAAAGGAATGAAATATTGATCCATGTTACAACATGGATGAACCATGAAAGCATGATATAAAGTAAAAGCAGCCACTCACAAAAGATCACATATTGTATGGTCCCATTTATATGAAATGCCCAGAAGAGCAAATTTGTAGAGACAGAAAGTAGATTGGTGATTGCCTAGGACTGAGAGGGTTGAGGAGAATGAGAAAACATTGTTAATGTGTAATGGGTTTTTTTTTGTGGGGGGACAGAAATCTAAAATTGGATGTTGTGATGGTTACACAAGTCTTTTAGTGGTTACACTAAGAACCACTGAATTGTATACATTAAAGCGTTGAAATTATGGTATGTAAATTACATCCCAGTAAAGCTGTTAAAAAAAAAAAAAGCATTTGTGGTTTTTTCCCTATCTTCATTTATAACCTTGGTAGTATCACATGACTAAGATTATAAAAGGTTATTTTGTAATAGTTGGGACAAGAAGCAGAATTATAATGCTTGTATGGATTTGCATACACAAACACGTCTGGGTATTCCAGTTTGTTCAACAGACTAGTCAGTACATTGGCTAAAAGAATAATATATTTCATACAAAATAATATCTTTGAGCAAAAAGGATCTTTGAAGTTATCTACATTACACTTGTCGTCCAGGTTGAAAAAACAGATGCAGAGAAGTGGCATGACCTGCCCAATTTTGGAGAGTAGTTGCAAGCTTGAAGGCTAAGAATATGCTGCAGACTTTTGTGACTTCAGGAGTCTTTGTATTTGCCAAAAATAGAGATGGGGACCAAAAAACACAAAGTATAAAATCTATTCTATGACCTTAGAAGTGATATTCAGTGAATCACGACAATATGTTGTACCCTATGCTAGGTGTAATAAAAAGTAGGCACTTGATAAAATTGTGCTGATTTCTTGAAACATTGAAGGTTTGTGTGTATGAGAAAGACATGATGAATTCAATGTTTCAGGTGATTTTTTTCCTTAGCAATTTGGTTCTGTTGTTAGTATGTATTTAATAATCATACGCAAATTACTTATGCTCATTCTGCCTCAGTTTCTGTCTTGCCTACAGCACCCTTCTCCCCACCCCATCCCGTCTATCTCCCTCCCTCCCACTCTACCCCAGATATGAGATGAATATGCTGTGGGGACAGCCCTGCCTTGTGGTTTAAATTGTTGTCTTCTGTTAGCATAGCTCAAGTGTGAGTACTTCAGTGAGTAGAAATTACAGTAATTATTTTTATGAAAGATAAAGCTCTTATTTCTTTTTCTGTATTTGGTTATATATATAGTTCCTTGAAGTATAGTCCTGAGTGAAACCTGAAAAGGATAGTTTTAATGATTTTATTAATGGTTTTTCTATCTGGGTCATTCATTTTTCAACCTCATATATCAGGTTTTCTGCTGTTTCAGTCATCGAAAGCTGTTATATCATTATTGCTGAAATCTTTTGGCAACCCAAAGGAAGAAGAGTTGAAGAAGAGTCAGGAGGTCCAGGTATTTTGCTCTGCCTCTGCCTCTGTGTTGGTTTGCTGGGGTTGCCATGACAAAGTGCCACAGACTGGGTGGCTTAAACAACAGAAATTAATTTTCTCACAGTTTTGGAAGTTAGAAATCTGAGATTAAGGTGTGAGCAGGGGGTTGGTTTCTTCTGAGACCTCTCTTCTTGGCTTGTAGATGGCTTTCGTCTTCCCATGTTTTCACATGGCCTTCCTTCTGTGCATGCCTGCGTCCTAATATCCTTCTCTTATTGGGATATCAGTCACAAGGGTTAGGGCTTTATCTCCAAGTGCAGTCACATTCTGAGGTACTGGAAGTTAGGACTTCAACATACGAATTTGTGGGGGGACACAGTTCAGCTCATAACGGCCATTAAGAGGCTCTGTTTTTGACTTTGGGCAAATTACAGTGGTTTGCAGAAGTGAAGCTGAAGTGTGTAAGGCATTTATGAAGACTGGTTACTGTATTGTCAGGAGGTTTTCTTGTTTTAGGGCTGGATTTTGATTTAGAATATTTTTTTTTCATTTTCTTCATGCTGGACCTTTTTAATTTTTTTTTTTTTTTTTTGCCTGCGTTGGGTCTTTGTTGCTGTGCGCAGGCTTTCTCTAGTTGCGGCGAGCGGGGGCTACTCTTCGTTGCGGTGCGCAGGCTTCTCATTGCGGTGGCTTCTCTTGTTACAGAGCACGGGCTCTAGGCGCGCTGGCTTCAGTAGTTGCAGCACTCAGGCTTAGTAGTTGTGGCTTGCGGGCTCTAGAGCACAAGCTCAGTAGTTGTGGCGCATGGGCTTAGTTGCTCCACGGCATGTGGGATCTTCCCGGACCAGAGCTCGAACCCGTGTCCCCTGCATTGGCAGGCGGATTCTTAACCACTGCGCCACCAGGGAAGCCCCTTGAGTAGTGTTTTTGAGATTCATCCATGTTGTAGCATGTGTCAGCACTTCATTCCCTTGTTTTTTTGGCTGAATAATTTTTAAGCCTCTTTTGATACATGTAAAAATCTTTATTCTCATTTGGTATCAATGATATTAGAAACTAGACTATTAGGATAACTTTATTCTAATAAAATTAGAAATTTGATGATTATAAAGTGAAAAAAATAGAAATTTTAAAATACACTTTTCAAAGCTGCATCCTTTTAGAATTACTGGCGTAGACATCTGAATTAAAGCTGTTAATTGAAATCTGCATGCTGAAACTTAGTTGGATTCGTGGGATAGCTGAATAAACAGATTCCTTCACCAACCTTATTGAGGCAAATGCATTCTAATTTAATATACACACAGACTGAGAATGTGTCTCATCTCATTACAGATGAACATTTGTCAGGAGTCTTCTGGGATTGCTCCAGAGTAGTGGCAGTAATATGTATTAGATGCACGTTTAATTGCACTGTTTACTTTTGGTGTTGTGGGGGTCAGGACTTATCTCCCCACCCCCACCCCTCCTCCTGCCCCATTTCCTTTCTGTTATTATTAAATGGTTTCAGGAGATACTAAAGGGACATGGGTGAATTAGCTAGTACTAAGAATATTTGCATCCAGAGGAAATCACAGATTTATTTTCAGGTCCTTTATTTAGTGTCTTGAATGAAGAAAGGCAAATGTAAGAATATAGAAAAATAATGGAGAGTGTAATCATTCCTCTTTTTCAAAGAAAAATACCAAAATGGTTATAACACCCTTTATGTGTTTTTTCATGGTCTGATTTTTTTTTTCCCATGGTCTGATTTTTAAAATATGCTTGAAAATGTGGTTTTAAATCATGCATATTTGTATTATTGGAATGTAAGTTTAATTGGAGAACACTAAAGTTGAAAAACTGTAAGCTCTTAACGTTTTTTTCCTTCAGATGTTAGCTTAATATTGCCTTATAAATATGTAAATCCACATACTGAGAAATAAGTTTCTGTGGTAGTTACTTTGAGCCTGAAATTAGATATACATACTTTTAGCATTCATATGAAGTAAGATAGTTTATTCCACTTTTTAACACTAGTCCTAGGAAATTTAAAAGGACAAAATGTCAGGTTTTAAAATTTTTTAGTTACTCTTGTATAAAATGGGGGTCTTACGATAAAATGATGTGTTTTACTATCAAACATCTAATGAAAACTTCATTTTAAAAATGTGAACAGTTCTCAATGATTTTACCTTCCTTACCCTCCACAATTTACCCACCCCACACATGCACAACACAATTGCCCCAAGCTGTTATAAACAGTGATTTTTCCTTCCGTCAGGCTAAATTTTACAACAAATACTTACTAGCATTTATTCTGTGAATTGACCTTTTTCAAATGTGTAACTGGTCTCTGCCATTAGATTTGATAGTTCATTTTGGAAATAGGTTGACTAAAAGCTAAAAGTGGTGCATATTAGGAAAAGGAAAAGAAGTGTAAAAAAATGTTCATTTAAAAATATTTTCAGGCAGTGTTACAGTGCTGATATATTTGTAGTGACAGTACTTTTTCCTTACCCTAGTGTCCTAGAAGGAAAACATCACCATGGCTACAGAAATTGGTTCTCCTCCTCGTTTTTTCCATATGCCAAGGTTCCAACACCAGGCACCTCGACAGCTATTTTATAAGCGACCTGATTTTGCACAGCAGCAAGCAATGCAACAGCTTACCTTTGATGGAAAACGAATGAGAAAAGCAGTAAACCGAAAAACCATAGACTATAATCCATCTGTAATTAAGTATTTGGAGGTAAGTCCAGTTAATGTACTTCAGATGACCAAACTTTGGTTTCTTAAAAAGAAGAAAGTTTTTATAATGCAGGGTAATGAGTATACCTGTGTTTTTTGAATTAGTAGGATGAAGTAGAATTTCAAATGAGGCCAATCACCTCAATAAAAAAAGTACTTTTTTTTTTTTGCTCTTTGCGTACATGAGTAATCTCAGAAATTATTAGACTCCAACTTAAAAATAGATTTTGTTCTAAAGGTTCACACTGTATTTCAGAAGAGGGTACTTTTGTCCAACTAGGCCAACTTTAAAACACTTGTTAAACCCACAGTGTATATGAAATGTTAAGAGACTACCAACATAGGAATATTTGTATTAGAACATGTGTTCAGAATAGTGACTTGCATGTCCAAGACACTGGCATCAGAACACGACTCTCCAAGCCCCTCAGGGAAAAGGGCTGTATTTACTTAGAGGGTTGAGCGCCTACTATAGTCTTATAGGGTGAAACTAACTCTGACATGGCAAAGAAAGGCAGTGTAGGGGTCTGCCTAAACCTGTGTCAGCTTGACATATCTCCCCTTTGAGTTCTTTATTTACTTGTCTTAACCTTTCTTGTCTTAAGCCTCTGTGATTTGTTTTTTTCATTGCTAACTCCACGTTAATCAGGTTTTGGTCTGCTCTGCCTCCTGTGAAGAAAATTTGTCTGCTTTTCATTACCTGAGACAAGTTGTTAAAAGACCTGTATGCATATTGGGCATAATTAGTATGTTGCAGGCACATAGCAAAAATATTCATTCAGAGGTAAAGACAGATTTAGGCTTTTTCAGGTGTTTCAGTTGGAAAACTAGACTAGGAAAGTTTGGGAGGAATTAAGAAAACCAACACCAAGATAAGAGGAATTGTTTTGTGCTGAGAATTTTGAAGGAATTGGGAATGTCTGTCTACCCCTTGTCCTTTTTCCGTTTACTGAGATATGGTCAGTGAGAATGTGTTGGGGTCAGCAGCATCTTGGATGATTGGTTGGGCATAATATGAGTAAAGAAAGGAGGGAAATTCTAAGCAATGTCAGTGTCATAAGAGGGGAAATCTCTTAAGATACACACTATTAGCTATGTTTTAGAACATAATGAAAAAGTTTTAGTCTTCTTTTTTCCCCATTTAACGACAGCTTGCATTTTGTAAATATTTACTTACGTTTCAAATTGAGTATAATTAGACCATATATTAATTGATTGATTGATTAATTAATTTATTTTTAACAGAATAGAATATGGCAAAGAGACCAGAGAGATATGCGGGCAATTCAGCCTGATGCAGGTTATTATAATGATGTAAGTATAAGATATGTCATGCTAGCTTAATAGAAACCTCTTTGCTTGGACATTTGAACTATGGGATCTCTAATTCAAACATGGACTTTTCTTTTTACATTTTTATAATTAAAATAAAACATTCCTAAAGGGATAATATAACATATCTGTGTAAACCATGGGTTTTTTTTTTTAAATCTCAATTTAAATTTTCCTTTTAATCTGATGACGGATGAACTTTTGATTTGGGGTTTAAAGCAGTGTCCAGCAAAAGATTGCACTGCCTCAGAGTCTCTGTAACAGGAAAGTTAATTTTAAACTTGGCTTGTTATGAATGTGTTTAATTGTGTTAACTTTGAGAAGTAATTGGGGGAAATCTGGCACTTGATTTTATTGTTTATTTAGTAATTATGGGCATTCACCTTTCCTGTATCTCCATTTTCTTCATTTAATTACTATAGACTAATTGTAATCTATTATAATAGTGTTTTGAAAGTCCTATATGGTCCTGAATTTGTCTTTAAATGTTGAAGTAATTACCTTGTCATGTCCCTGGTTTATGCCCTGTTTGTGATCTTTAAACCCAATTTTCTTTTTTTGTAGCTGGTTCCACCTATTGGGATGCTGAATAATCCTATGAATGCAGTAACAACAAAGTTTGTTCGAACGTCAACAAATAAAGTAAAGTGTCCAGTATTTGTTGTTAGGGTAAGTATTCTGTTTGATATTTTTTGGAAAAATTAACTCTTGAGTTAGCCTGCAAATATATTTGCAAAGAAAATTAAACATTATTTTAAATGTATATCTGGGATAAAAATCAGTGTATTGCTTGTATTTTTATTTTGAAATATCCAATCATTTATCCACTATATCTGCATTTAGTAAGGTAGTACTTTTGGATTGCTTTTCTTCATGTTGCAATTTCCATAGAATTCTCTCTGAGCTGGCCATGGATGTATATATTGCAGCAGGTGTCTGACTTGCTCTTGAATAGGAATGTTTTGTTACTGTTTAGAGAGCAGCATCTCAAGGCGAATGAAAACTCTTAGGGTTACTAGGAAGGAAAACACCTAAGAAGAGCTGAAGACCAGTGGTAGACCATAATTGTCAGCTCCATGAAGGTACATTGTAGGTACTCTATACATTTTCACTAAAATTTTTAAAATATAATTTAAAAATAAATAATATATTAACATGGTTCAAATTATTAAAATTTGAAGGGGTTTGCAATAAAAAAAGTCTTCCCATCTCTGTCTCCCAGGCGTCCTGTTAATATTTCCATAGATAATGATACAATCATTTTTTTGTGGTTTGCTAGTAAGAATGCACTTGCTGGTTAGCAGTGTATCAAGTCCAGAAATGTAGGAAAGTTAATAGTCAAAGTGGAGCAAATAAGAATTGAAAAAAGTAATGGGACAGAGAAAAGACAGTCATGGCAAACATTGTGGCAAATGAGCAAAATAAGCAGGTCTTCTTATTAGAGAGTTGTGATAGACAGCCGGGAGAACTGAGAGGGGCTGGAAGAGACTCTGGCTTGAGCTCCATACAAATGTGGTAGTCAGTCTCAGGCCTCCTGTTTGCTTCAGAGGCCTATTACAGTAGAAACCATTAGTAAAGAAACATTATTTGAATAGCTTTTGTATTAGGAGAGCCAACCAGTAGGCAGTGTAATTTTGTTTGCCAGGGAATTTGGCAAAAGGAGTATGATGGCAGCTAATTTTAATATCTTGTTAGTATAACACAAAACCTTTTTGGAATGAGTAATATCTGAGCATTCTGTGTCCTGTATCTTGTTAGATGGGTAAATTTCTCATTTGGGAATCAAGCTATAAGGTCTTAAGAAATTTGCACATAGTAGAGGCAAGTCCAAATTACAAGGTATTAAAGACATAAAGACTGTGGGTCCTGTGTCTACAGTTTGATTGCTTGTAGTATTTACTGGGTTAGGATCCATAGCAGATAACAGAAACTAGGAAAGTAGGAGGATTTTATTAATAATAATCAAAATCATGATCTGCAGGTAAACAGTAAAAGGCTGGCTTGTCATATATATCTGTGAAATTTACCAGACTTCATTTCATGTATCTCATCCTATAAACACACTTGTATTTTTCAACTCTGTGTCACACTTTTCACTAATAGGATTGTTGTATTGATATTTCATGTATTTACATCTAAGGAAAATGAACGTGTAATCTATCATAGAAACTTGAAAATAAAAGTAAGAAAAAATATGTTGCAGTTTGAGTTGATAAGCATATATCACAGATTCCCTTCAGTGTGCAAATTGTGACATTGAAATATTGGGGTGCTGTTTGTCATGCCTCTGTTGTATTACATTTTCTTGGAGACTAGATTAGCATAAGACCTGTCACTGCCTGATACTGTGAACGAAGAACTTAAAAAAATATATATACATGTATATATTGTACGTTTAGTTTCCAGGAAAAGTTTGTGATAGCCTTGATGTCCTTAAATGTAATACTGTTTTTTCATAAGACACTGGTAACTTTTTTGCCTGAATTGGTTCACTAGCAGCTGTAATAAACCAAATCCTTTATACATTTAGTCTTTGAGTTTTTCTGGTGACTGACCATCTTATTTATGTTGGTCTGCCATGTATTCTAGAAAAATTAGGTCTTTGCATATTTTGTTTTGAAATGCTGTTTAGAGTGCCTAGGTGTGTGTAACTTAACAGGTATTTAAAATGCACTTATTATTTTTACTTAATGAGCTAAAGTGCTAGAGCTTTCCTTGCACTGTGTTAATACAAGTTCTTTTCTGACAAAGTACTTGCTTATAAATCTGAGCTATAGTCTTAAGTGAAAGTCAGTATTGTCAACTTAATGTCAATTATTGGATATTTTATAAATAAAGACTTTCTAAGTGTTTTAAAAATTAAGGTTGAGGATTCGTGACCTTGTATAATGTCTTTTTTTTTCCCCCCAGTGGACTCCAGAAGGAAGACGGTTAGTCACTGGAGCCTCTAGTGGAGAGTTCACCTTGTGGAATGGACTCACTTTCAATTTTGAAACAATATTACAGGTAACAGTAATCATCAGATGGTAGCATCATCCTGTGTTACTGTAAAGAACTTGATATAGAGTTACTGTCTTGGCATTTTAAACTTAAAATTGGACAGATTATTGTTATGAGTTAATATATGCTCCTGTAAAGGCTTCCGTCATATATTCTTTTGTATAATGTTTACAAATGTTTTATGTTTTCACAGGCTCACGATAGCCCAGTGAGAGCCATGACTTGGTCACATAATGACATGTGGATGTTGACAGCGGACCACGGAGGATATGTGAAATATTGGCAGTCGAACATGAACAACGTCAAGATGTTCCAGGCACATAAGGAGGCGATTAGAGAGGCCAGGTTTATACACAATATACCATTTTCTGTAGTCCCTATTGTCATGGTTAAATTATTCTCTAAGTGTATTCTGGGTGCAGAGATGCATGGGCTCTGTCAGATTCTGGGAAACTTTCTGCACCCTATAAACACAATATTTTTCTTTGTTTTCACACATTCACCATTTTGCTGGCACTTTTCTGAAGTAGTGTTGTCCCGGTATCAGCCTTTGCAATATGTTAGAGATGTATTGTCTGCCGCATTTTGCACTGGTTTTCTCTTTTCGTTTATGGTTAATAATGTGTATACGTTATTCATTTTTATTACCTACTATGTAAGACAAGAATATTTCATTCCAAATAAAGAATTCAGTCTTTAATTATACAACTGAATAAAATCTAAAGCCTACAGAAAACACCTTCAGAGTTCACACAAAATGCAAGATAAAAAAGGCTTAAGTGAAGACCTGGTTGGCTTGGTTATGCCACGACTTCAAAAGGAAAGTATAGTAGGACTAAAAACTCTCACAAGTAACTCTGGATGTGGCAAACATTAATGGATTAATGAGTGGGTTCTTTCAAGCTTTGAAACTGTAAGCAGACCAATGTCAAGAAGACTTTCCTTCTGATTCACTGTTGATAACATCAGTAATGCAAATGTATCGTAAGTGGGAGTTTAAAATATTTTCAGTGAGTTGTATATTTTTACATATCAGTGAGATATGTATAGTAGAAATGGAAAAAAAAAGTTTCAAAAACAAGCCTGAAGAATTGCTGCAGCCTCAGAATAAAGCTAAGCAGCATTCTTTACGGTTGTGCCACCCACGTGTGGGAGGAGGTTGACATCTTTATAGAAACATCATCCACTGCAGTCACTTGTTTCTACTTTCAGAATCTTAACAAAAGTTATTGGATAAACACGCTTCTGCAAAGACTTTGCCTTATTGTCCTGACCATACGTTGAGTTTTCACAGTTGGTCCTTTCTTAGGCAAAGGGTTCAGAAGTTCAGGGGAGTTCTTAGATGAGAAACTTGATGGTCTTTTACAGGGAGGAAAAAATGGATTCCTCCTTTGCAAGCATATTCTTTGGCTTTAAACAGTCAGAAGGTCCCCATGTTAGTTTTCTTCAAAAAGTGCAACATTCATGGGATAGCTTGCCTGGAAGAAGGTGTGAACGTTTTCCACAGACCTTTTACATAAATCAGAAACATCATATGTAGGGATATGTAGCAACCAGTCTTTAAACAGCCTGTCTGAAACTTCTATGAAGTTTGAAGCAGAAGCTGATGCTAATTTTTTGAGCAGTATTCCTATGTGATTTAAAAGACTTTACAGGAATATTGCAAAGATAGAATTTGTTTAGTTTCTACACTTAAATCAGCTCCATGTTTTCTGTTGGTACCATAGGAAATACTGTACTGGGGAGTGTGGGTAACAATAGTACTAATAATACACTCATAAAGTTCTCTGAATATTGATGATTGAAAACTAAGAAGCAGCTACTCTGTTGAATTCTTCTTTTGATGAGATACATTTGTTAGCTGACAACATTCTCTTTAAGGGCTTCTTCACTGTGGATACTTCCCTCTCCTGTTTATAACGCAGCACAGTGTTTTTATTTTTCCCTGTCTGAGAAGCACAGATAATCTGTTAAATGCTGACTTCTTTCCCCTGCTGTGTGTCTTCATGTAACAGTTTCTCACCCACGGATAATAAATTTGCTACATGCTCTGATGACGGCACTGTTAGAATCTGGGACTTTCTTCGTTGCCATGAGGAAAGAATTCTCCGAGGTACGTGTACTAACAGTACTGATTGGAATATTTAAATAGGGAAGGCATTTGTGGTTTAAATCGTCACAATACCACAATACCAGCTTACATCTTCATTCAACTGTTTTACATACACACCCTCTCAGTCAGGCTCTTTAAAGAAAACTGAACTCTGGTTCACAATCATTTTTGTAGATTTTTACTACTAATATTACCTTTGAATTCTTTGAACTATAAATTAAATACACATGTTCCCCTTCTTCTCCCCTCTCCTCCCAATTACTTACTTATCTGTATGCATCCGTTAGGGCTATATTCCTTTTCCTGCCTTGTACCCAGGATAGCTTTCACCAACATACTGACATGATAATTTTATTTATATAGCTCACATTCTCCTGGCAGGCCTTTTACAATATGCATTAACCAAGGTCTCACTAGCTACACTTCTCAGTATTGGTATTTCTGAAAGGAGGTGATTTTTCAGTATACCACATTTGTACTACATGGCCCACTTGTTACTAAGCTTTGGAGGGATTTTTATTTACTTTTATTGATTTCATAATTATAAACGAACATCTATGAATTACTCTATTCTAGAAAAGAAATCCGTATTTTCACTTGGATTAACTTAGTTTTAGACTTCCTAAGGTGGGGCTGTTGAAATACTCACAGTACATCAACACCATTTATGTGAATTCAGTGCTGTTAAAGTAAGTTAAGGAAATTAACTGTGTGTTTTATATATTCAGTACAAACATTGAAACAAAAAACATTTACACTTTTAACTAAATCTCATTATTATTAATTGGGAAGGTAGTTTTCTCAAGTGCTTAATTTGAACCTATACTGATTTAACAGGGTGTACATTCTGTTGCATACTCTTGATTCCAATATGCCATAAACGTAACATCTTCCTCTGACACATAAATGCAGCGTGGGAGAATGGGTGCCACAGACATTGGGTGTCAAGCAATTACTATTCAGAGATTGCCCTTTTTGTTCAAGAGTCGGCGGAGTTAGTTATCTTGGTTGACTTATAAGTTTTTTACACCTTTTTCAGAGCTTTATTTACAGCATATAGTGTCGATGCTTTCTAGACAAGAAGCTAAGTATTCTTGATATTTAACCCATATTTCAAGCCAGTATTTTTTTTTTAATCACAATTTTTAAACATTCCTGGCTTTGCACATTTTGTGTGGGTTTTATCCACAGCAATGTATTGTGATAGCTAGCGTAAGGATATAGTACCTTCACCTGTCATAGTGAAGGGGTGTCCTCACAAGGAGGTCATAATATTGTACAGCTTCAGAACTAGATGGAGCCTTTGAAATCATCTAATCTGAGTTACTATATGGATGAGCACCATGACCCAGAAGGCTTAAGTGACGTGTTCAAGGTAAAAGAAGTTCAGAGCCAGGACTAGCATCCTGTCACTTGACAACTAGCCTAATGCTACACTAATGTCGCATCTTTCCTCACTATTAGTGGAAGTCTTAGCTACTAAACAGTGATAAGGGAAGCAACTTTTTCTAGGCTTTGAAAATCCTAAGAAATATAGAGGAAAACAAATAATTTTATTTATTGAAAGTAATTCTAAAGGATCAAAACCATTAATTTTACAGTGACCTAGGACTATAATAACTGTGAAGTCTGATACAAAACCACTCTGCATCTTGCATTAAATAAAGAAGAAGAAGAAAAGCTGCTCTAAAATAGCATTTTCAATCCCAAGCTCCAATGAAGTGTTATATTCAGTTTCTAAATAGTGCTTAAGAACTTTTCTTCTGAAATTTAGTATACATGAGTTATTAGTTAGCAGTTAAATATTTTCAGATTTGAGTCCAGGTGGATTTGGATAATGTGGATGCTGAATCATTACCTGTTCTTCTTATAGCGTAAAAAATACACCAGTATCATGTGTATACTGAGAGTTGAATTTTATTTTTTATGTGGGTGTTCTTTTTAAGTTTTTACTCTGAAAATTTCGAACATGCACAAGAGTATAATGAACTTGCATGTACTTTTAGGATTTGTATTCTAGCTTATTCATGTTTTTTACTTCCTTTAAACAGTATTCTACTTGCTTTTATGGTCATGATTTTTTTTCTTTGTACCTCAATGAGTATATGAGAAGTATAAATATAGTAAGCCAAGTTAATTATACCACCCAAGTAGTAGTTCTGATAGTGGATCTGGTATAGTAGACGGGTTTTTCCAATTAACCATTCCTCATTTTTCTAAATTTTCTGAACTTTAGAGATGATTATAAAATAATGAAACCAATGTTGTTATAATTTTCCTATTCTTCACTTGGTGGCTTGGGGATCAGGGGATGATGGAACTCCACTTGTCTCAAGGGTTGATGTGAAATTCCTCAAATAAAATTTGAAGTGAACTTAATTTAGTTCTGTTCGTAGAGAGAAAGGTGGATCACAGAGTTAAGCAAATAGGGCGGCCTCTAAAATGTCAGTTGCCCTATAGAAAGGGGGTGATGTTCACGTAGCCTCCATAGGCTGTGTGACGCCAGGCGGGTAGGCATATTCCTGAGGCATGTTAGTGTTGTGCATCAGACCATCACTTGGGATTAAGTTAAGAAAATCCAAGAACATGTTGATTGAAGGGAATGTTTGTGATCACGTAGTCCAACTCTTTATCTGATACTTTTCTACATCATTCCCCAAAACCAGTTTTCTACTCACAAAACATTTTTAGTGATACAGTATTCACTACCGCACATGAATCTCTTTTTCAATTTTAGGTAGCTCTAATTTTCAGAAAGTTCTTTCTTTATATCAGAAACCCACTTTCTTATAACTTGTCCTGCCTTCTGGAACACAAAAAATCAAGTCTGTACTCTTCTACATAGCAAGCAGCCCTTTAAGTATTTGAAGACAGCTCTCATGTCTTCTTAATGCAGTCTTTCAGCTGTAAGCTTACAGGTTCCCTGTGAGTGCAGAATTTACAGTTGCTTTTTAGTGTCCTTACTGAGATTGTTCTTATGCTTCTTGGAAAAAGAAGAAGTTACACAAGAGAAAATAATCAGTATTTTTAACAAAAAATGAGCATCGATCTATTGCCAGATTTGCTACTTTGAAGTTGTAATGTTTGGTCCATAGATGGGAAAAGGAAACACTTGTGAAATTGAATATACTGCAACATTGGGAAGCACCATGTATATGTCCACCCATTTCCAAAGCATATGCAAATCAGCATAATTTATACACATTTATCCTTTTCTAGTATGAATTGCAGCACTCAAATTATGGACTGGGATTAAAATAACATTTAAGCACCAGGAATACAATACATGAGTCTAAATGAGCCTCTAGGTGTTCATGCACTTGACTCCAAGAGAAATAGAGGCATTAAAATCCATTTATTTAATTAGCATATATTATATGCATGCTATCATAGGTAGAAGAAATTTAAAAGAAAATAAAGTATGATGACCTCCTACCCTCCTGCTTCTTTTTTTTTTTTTTTTAATTTATTTATTTTAATTTATTTATTTTTGGCTGTGTTGGGTCTTTGTTTCTGTGCGAGGGCTTTCTCTAGTTGTGGCAAGCGGGGGCCACTCTTCATCGCGGTGCGCGGGCCACTCACTGTCGCGGCCTCCCTTGTTGCGGAGCACAGGCTCCAGATGCGCAGGCTCAGTAATTGTGGCTCACGGGCCTAGTTGCTCCGTGGCATGTGGGATCTTCCCAGACCAGGGCTCGAACCCGTGTCCCCTGCATTGGCAGGCAGAATCTCAACCACTGCACCACCAGGGAAGCCCCCCCTCCTGCTTCTTAAAGTTTAGTAGGAAAGGTAAGATATTGTCACAAACAATATTGTTGGATATTAGGGGAGAAGAGTCATGAGAGTATTAGAAGTGTAGTTTTAAAAAAAAAAGTGTAGTTTTATCAGTGTAAAGTTAGAAGCAGATCACTTGTGACTAAAATGAAAACGTGAAACATTGAAAATGTAGAATCAGTAAGAATACGGAGTAAATTTTAATGAGAAGCATAATTATATATTATATGATATATAACATGTATATTATATATAACTTAAAAAGAATCCAGTTTACCAGCTTTAGCATGCTTTAATTTTGTTTTACCTTCTTGATTTTAACAATAGCTGACACATTACACTTACTATGTATCAGGCATATTTTAAATACTTCGTTTAATCTTACCAGTAACCGGTACTTCATTTAATCTTACCAGTAACCCTATGAGATAAATACTGTTTATTCCACAGTTTACAAATCAGTAACCAAGGTACAGGAAAGTTAAGTAAACCTCCCCAAGGTAATATAACTTGTAAGAGGTGAGGCTCGGATTTGAACCCATGTTATTTCACTCCAGAGTTCATGCTCTTATTATGTTAAACTGCCTCTTTTATGTTTTAAAAATATCATCAGCATGGATGTAATAATGTCTTCCTGAGCTGTGATGACAGAATTGTGGAGTTTTTTGGGGGGAAAGGAGAGAAGTGTGGGTAGAGAGAATTTAGGTACTCAAGTTTATTTTACCATTCTTCTTTAAAGCTGTCCATATAGGCTATAGGTTTTCAAAGTATATTTAACAACAAAAAAAATTAAACCTCAATGAATAGTTCAAACTGCAGATGAGTTATAAGCTAGGTTATATAAATAGAACATGGACATAAGGAGCTGTACTGAGACTTAC
This sequence comes from Eschrichtius robustus, assembly GCF_028021215.1. NCBI lineage: Eukaryota > Metazoa > Chordata > Mammalia > Artiodactyla > Eschrichtiidae > Eschrichtius > Eschrichtius robustus. Next base: position 136,848,665 of record NC_090828.1, on the reverse strand, counting down.
TCAGGAGGTAAGATCTGTTTTCAGTTTTAAAATATAGCACTCATGGAGAGGGAATGAACCCCTGAGTACACACAGCTTATGAAAAAGAATACTATTAGTATTTTTACTAAGTCTCTGTGTATCCATGCCTGATTGTATTTGGCTGTGGTTCTTAATGAGAGAAACTCCTCTGCAAAGATCTTTTGGTTCAAAAAGTGTGTTTTTGAACTGTGTAAAGACATGTTTACAAAGTCTGAGTGTTCAAAAAAATCTCTGATTTTTTTTTTTTTTTCTTTTTTTGGCCGTGCTGTGCGGCATGTGGGATCTTAGTTCCCCTACCAGGAATCGAATCCATGCCCCCTGCAGTGGAAGTGTGGGCCACTGGACCACCAGGGAAGTCCCCTCTGATGCTTTTCATTGGAAATAATTTTACTTATTTAAAGTAAAATTGGCAAACCATGAAGTTTATGATTAATGGACCTAATGTATTTGTACAGAACATTCCACAAAATCCTTTCTATTCTCTCCAAGACAAAAAACAAAACACCCAGCTTCCTTTAAAATAAATAGCCTATAGCAGAATAACTCCTTCCACTAACATAGCATGTTTTAATATTAAAAGTACTTCAGGCACATCTTATATAATCATCCATACAATCATGTGGGCCCATATATATATATTGATTGACACCTGTTTTCTCTTATCTGTGATTCCTTATTTTGAGGAAGCGTTTATTTAAGGCTCTTTTCCCTCTGCTCTCCTGAACAGACTGGATCATGGTAGGTTCTCCTATGTATCGATAAATAACTATCTGGGTATATCATGAGAGGGAGGAAGACTTAATATTTACTTCTAAAGCAAATTATTTGAAGAAATTAGTGTAGTAGTGTCCTGAAATATTCATTTTATATAGTCCATTCACAGTTTTACAGGAATTGTTTTAGATTTTTATGCTGGGCTTTGTCCTTTCTAACTCTACACTTAAGATATTGCACAAATGTGGCAAAAACTTGTTGAAAATAGATCTTAGCTTTCTTGGGATGCCAGTGCTACACACTGTTACTGTCTTATTCACTGTTATAATTAAGAGTCGAGTAATTTCCAGACATTCTTTTGTGTATAAAGATTCCAGTTTTTTGACAGCAACAAATCACTATGACTCGTAATCTAGGCAGTCAGTTTTCATCTTTGCATTTAGTAAATATTCTGTAATTGTCTGCTTCAGTTTATTTTGAGTGAGGCTTAAATTTGTTTGCTGAGGAATTAGTTACCCTCTTATAGAGCTTCTCAGCTAATCAAGTTTTTGATAGTTTTTAAAGTTAAAATTCAGAGCTTTGGAAAGAGCTGATAAAAGTAGATAAATATATAATACTCTTTTGGCTTCTTCATTTTCAGTGGGTAGATCCTTTAATAAAAGTATATGATTAAAATATGGTGTCACCACAAACAAGTTATTTGCCAATGAGGGGCATTAAGTACCAAAACAAATACTGTTTTTTTCATAGTCATTTTTTTCCCTTTACTCACTTTTTTATTATATATCTGAAAACCATCTTAAAATTTGATTTAAATCATATATCTCAGGAATTTCTAAGAAACACCTACCATGCTGTGATCTCTTTAGTTATAAAGAGACTAGAAGAAGAATTTCTATTTAAAGGAAGAAATGGTAGTTTCTTGGTCATTTATCCTTTTTTACAGATTGTGTCATAAAATAGTCTTAATTTGTCCAGAACACACTATTATGTCTCAAAATCAATCTGCTGAGGTCTCTTTATGTTTTTTTCTGCTGAATATAATTTAATATAGTTCTCTTTGAGAGAAGTTTACCTTCTTAGCATGATTTTAGAATACCATGTTACTTGCGTTAGCCCAGTGAACTGTATCTGCTTTAACTTGATGTTTTTAACTATTGCACTGGTTCTAGGGAACCCCAAGGAAGGCCCAGCCACCACAAGGTGCCTTTGAGCAGGGGTAGGTAGAGCTTCTCCATAGCCCAGTGTGCTGCTTTATTAGAGCCCTCCCCTGGCACGTGCATGCCCCTTTGTCTATAGTTCTGAGTGGGCAAAAGTGCGGACATCATGTAGAGATCCAGTTTAGGATATGTGGCTTTAAAAGTGGCCGAGTTGTTGCTGTTTTCAGGCTGTGTATGTATTTTTTTCTCCTTTTTAAATTATCTGTTCAAGAGTTAAACCTTGAGCATTTTATGCACCTGGCATCTCCCTTTGACAGCTTGTGGGAATCCCCACTCAGTTTTCAGGTTTGTTTTGTCAAAGGTGGAAACCATAAGTATTCTACCACAGTAAAACAATTAGGAAATACTGAGGGAAATCAACATGAGTGCAGAACCAAAGTACAAAGGTGAGTCCAAGAAACTTCATACCTGGGAGCTCAATATTTTATCTGCGGCGGAAACTTTTTATGTATTATTAAACAAAAGTAATTTTTGATACCAGGAGTCATCAAAGGTTAGAGTAGCTGGTCTTGGTCCTGTAAAGCCTATTAATTGCTTTTTCTAATAAATAGTTTTAACTCTTACTCTTCTGAAATGAACTTCATTGATAATAACTGCTACACATAAAACTTTTTTAAAAAGGCACCAGTGCACACGCATACAGGCTCTGAGAAGAAAAGTTTACAAGATGCTCATTAAGGGACATTACTGCTTCCATTGAAAACTGGTGGTTTGGAAGAGGTCATGCTAATACAACCCTCTTTTTCTAGAATTACCGGAGGGGGTCAAGGAAATTGTAGTCAAACCGTAGTCAGTCTTTTGAACTCATCATGGTAGAGGATCATGGCTTTATAGCTACATGATTGGTCATTTCCAAAAAAGTTTCATTAGGTGTTTGTTACCTGTGAGGCAATTATGCAGAGAGTGCTGCAAGATCCTTTACTTGGCCTCTGTCCTGTTTTAACATTTTTTATTAAAGATGGCTTGCTTTGCAAATTTACAGGTAATTCAAAATTACAAGCAGAAATTCTCATCTAGAGAGAACTTCTTGAATCTCATCAGGATTCAAGAAGATAGTGTGATGTTAAACTTAATAGAAAAGTATGTTAAATTTTAAATAGAGATGAATGTAAAGTTCAGTATTTAGGTTTTCAACCTCAATTCTGGAGTTTACTAGATTGGTTTGTGAGAGTTCATATAAAAACGATCATGGGTTTTAGATGATAAGTGTGAATTCTTGAGGTGTCATGCCTTCCCCTATTTGTAAAAGTCATGTTCAAAATGATGGGGCTTAATTATTGACGGGAGATGATTAGAATGGAGAAGGATCTGGAAATCATGAGGAAGAGTAAAGGGAAGTTTAGGATTCAACTTGGATAAGAGAGATTGAAGAAAAGTTTTGTCATTTTCAAATATTTAAAGGCTTTTGTATGGAAGTAGGATTGGATTTATTGTACATATGTCTAGAATAAAGGGGACATCATATTTGGATTTAATTATGGAATTTTTTTGTTGAAAAGAGAATGGGCTATTCTGTGAGCTGTTAGGCTTTCCTTTGCTCAAGTTGTGCCATGTTTAGCTTTGCCAACTGTTACGGAGATTATAGAATGCACTCCTTTTTCAGAAGGATGGTTCTATTTGATAATAATTAACCTGGATTAGGTTGTCTGTTAACTGTAGTTTCATGTTTTAAGGCAGACCCAAAAGCCTGAAAGTCAAGCATGTGGATACATTCATTACAAAGGGTTAAGTGGATGGGATATTATCCCATGAGGAGATACTGCCACCTTCTGTTCTAAAAATATTTTTGGTGAGACATTAGATAATTTAATTAATCCTTTTGCTTGAAGTAATAAATGGAGCCTCAAAGCCACCTCATCTTATAAAAAATATTTTAAAATATTTATACTTTTAGATCATATTATACATATACGTATACAGTAAAGTACACAGATCCTAAGTGTACGGTATGATGTATTTTTACATATTTACACACTCATCTAACCACCTCTTAGATCAAGATACAGAGTGTTTTCAGCACTCTAAAGATTCCTTCCTGCCTCTTTTCCACCTAAGGCTTCTATTAGGTAGTTTAGACTTCCAGAGATATTTTCATTAAATTATTTTTCCTTTTTTTCTACTGTTCTTTATTTTGTCATTTTGTGGTTTCTATCATCTCACTTTCCCTTGTGTGGAGCTTTCTTAATTTCCTTTCCTTGATTTGCTTCTGTACTCTTTTGAAAATAATGTTTTACTATTTTTTCTGATTAGCTTCTTTTACTAGTTTCCTGCTACATAACAGAAGTTAGTGTATAAAGAGATAGTATTGTGTATTACTACAATCACAATCTGAATGTGATTCACAGTTTTAGCTGTTAGCAGCTATGTAAGTCACATTACTGTGGTTGTGTCCTCATGTGTATAATGGGGATTAATAATAGTACCAACCTACTAAGTTGCAAGAAATAAATGGGTTAATTCATAAGAAGCACTTAACTAGTGCCATAAAAAAGAGTGTTCAGTGGATGCCAGCTATTATGTCATTTCTAAAGCTAATTTCAGAGCCTGTTTCCCTGTCTCTGCCTATTTAAGGATTAAAATGGTTATTTCAGAAGTGTATTCTACTTTTCTCATTTAAATATTTTTCAGCCATTGTCATTAGTTTTTTACAGTAGTACAACTTTTTATTTACAGGTAGTCCATAAATACGAGCACTTGTTTAAACAGAGTTGTCATGATTTTCTAATGTTTTCAGGTATAAAAAATTCAGTGCTTAGAATTGGGCAAAGAGTAAAGGGAAGTTTGGATCTTAAGATCTCATGTGGAAACATTTAAAGATTCTATCTTAATTGTTAGATGAATTGAATATTTAATGATTCCCTACTGGTCAAGACGCTGTGCTTGATTCTTTTGCTGATATATTTACAAGGCATTATCTTGTCCCTTAAGCAGCATTTTCAGCAGTTCCCTAGTTCTTTCATTTCTTCACATGTTTTGTAAATTGGCCTAGTACTATGGTGAGCATAGTGCTGAATAACTGAAATCCAGCAGTCTTCACAGCTTATCACACTGCAGCAGATTGTGGTAATTGGTGTCTAGACTGATTCCTTGGGACAGCATTTATTTTTCTCTGAGGAAAGAACAGGTTTTTTTTTTCCTATTGACTGAATTTGATCACAGTTTTAAACTTCAGACTCCATTTAGCAATGTAATAAAGTTGGGTGAGCTAGTGATAACTCTGGTAAAATGTCATTTCTGTTTGTCATCTTTGATGAGGAATGTGATAAGCAGTAAGTTTGGAGTTTTGGGGAAAGTGTATTCCACATATTTTTTGTCACAACAGACAGGACTTAAATATAGAAATCTAGTATCAACCGTTTCAGCCTCCTGATCATCCTCTGTTCCCATCGCATCCAGCTTGCCAGCTGACAGCCGACTGGCTGGGCGTGTAGCCTATTCTAGCCCAGAAGTCTTTGGTGGAGTTTGTTACAGGGTGGGATCTAGATCCTGACATAGGATGTAGCAGATATGGGCCCGACTGATAAAGTGATTCTAGGAGCAAACAGGATGCTATTACAGGAGGTATTAGAAGTTAAAGAGCATTCATTGTAAGTTTGATGATTTCTGAACATAAATCCTGCTGCTTTCTTGAGGTCATATAGTACACCACCCGCTTCTAATGTTCTTTCTGTAGGCCCTCAATGTTTTGAAATACTTCAAAAGTTTGGTGTTATTAATATTTTACATATTTTTTGTAATGGTCAAATCAGATCATTTAATTTAGTTTTCAGAGATTTATGGAAACTATTCCATTTACATCTTTTTCAAGTGGCTTAGTCTAACTTTTGAGGACATTTTTAGTTTTACAGATTTAATGTTTTAATGTGCCATGCAAATGTAAATCACCAAGGGTCTTCTGGGTAAAAATAAAATCTTTGTTAAAACAAAGATTCAAGAGTACACTAGGCATTTTGTTTGGTTAATTAAATTCTAGCAGAAAAATCATTAAATGTTACTGTAAAATACTTTAACTTTTTGAATTAAGTGTTTTAAATGTAGTTTTTTACTTTATATTTTGTACCTTTTTTTTTTTTTAGGGGTATAATTGCTTTTGTACTTTTTTTAAAAAAAGGAAAATCTGCTATCCTTCCACCATGAGGAAATAAGATGCTGACACAGTTCTGATTTGGGAATTGGATATTAGAGATTGAAGCCCGTGAGAGGATAGGTGCTTGAAAGGCTCAGTTGGGTAGAGGAGAGTTTCAGTCCTGGAGGAGGCTCACCAAGGACTGTGATGATTGTGAAGGACAAGGCTTGGCACTGTTGTTAAGGTCTGGACTGTAAAGAGAGAGTAGTCAATATTGTGGTGTTTCCTTCACCGTTATTTTACAATCACATTTGAATTAAATGTGCTAAAATCCAGCAGGCAATAAATTTGCATTTCTTGAAAAAAATAAATTTAGAAGAGATTTACGGAGGAGGTTACTGTAAAATGTAACTTATGAATATTTAGCCCGTTGTTCCCTAAAGTCTTTTAGTACTTCATTTACCACAGACTTCCTTTTCCTACTGTAAATTACACAGACATTACATGGTATAATATATATTGTCTTTGAACAAACTTTTAAACATTTTTTATTGATATATTGAAGTCATGGTTTTCAACTGCATGATGGCATCAGAAGATGAGTTTAAGTCATTGCTCCTTCTACTTGTTGAATAACCAGGTTTTCATGATCCATAAAAAGTGAATGGTAATGCCTATATAACAAGGGAAATCAGGTTGTAATATACGCAGCACTTGGTGTGCTACATGTTAGAGGGCAGTGGTGGTGAAAATGTTTTCTCTCACCCAAAATGTCCCCACAGTGCAGGTTCCTAGGAAATGATGTGCCTTTGAAGACAATGACTTTCATGTTTGGGATCTCAGACTCCAAACTTACATCTTCTGTGGCCTGGAAGGACACAGTAGGCACTAGGGGAACAGGCATACATTCACCCATGTCCCCAACCTTAGACATGAAAATCTTCCGGTTACATCTGGAAGGTAAGGAATGGGTGATTTTTTTTTTCATAGTTTTTTTTTTTTTTCTTTCTTTCTTTTAAAGCGGATTTTATAGTTGACAAGTTAAAAGATGTTTTCTGTTTTTTCTTTGGGCCAGAGGGGCTTTTTAAAAATTATTATCCTCAGGTTCTTTAAGACTTCTGGTTTTTCACTTTTCTGTTAAACATATAGTTATGAATAGATTAGCTTTAAAAAAATTTTTTTTGACAAAATGATGATTTTAGTGTCTAGTAGATTTGTTTGTGTTATAGAAACTTGTTTGTTTTAAGTTGGCATTCTTGGTTTTTTTAACCTCTGTCTGGATGTGATTAATTCTTACAAAAGTAACGTTCAGCTGTAAAGTGGGAGATTTTTTTTGCACATCTAAAAAAATCTTTCAGTGGAAAAGTGCATATGAAAATCTTCATTTTCTTCTCATACTAACCTATTATCTAGATTTTCCAGTAGTTATGGTGAGCACTTTTTTTTTTTTAAGAGTTATTTTCTTCCACCTTTTCCTTACATACCTTTGGTTTTATTATTGCTGAGTATTTTCCTGGAACCCTTTTTTAAAAATCCTTCTGAACTGGGTGTAGCCCAGATACTTGAGCATACCTTCAATTGAACTGACTCTTGATGAACTCCTGCTCATTCTCCGAATCATCTTGGCTAGATAGGCTTCTCCTATGCCTCCTCAGTATGATTGGCAATAATGCTTTTTATTTTATCTGAACTCTTTAACACATATTAGCATGGTTTTGACATTGAAAGCAAAAGGGAAGAAATCTTTTACCAAAATCATCCAAAGCTGCCCTCCCTGTGAATTATGAGATGTGTATTAATAAGGCATGTTTTAGAGTCATTTTGTAACCCCAGAACACTTAGTCTATTTTATTCTACCATTAGTATTGACAAATGTAAGTACCTGTCGTCAGAGACCACCAGGAGCATACCTGTAGTTGAACAAATTGGATTTATTACTCATCTTAAGCAAAGAACACAGACTATAGGGAACCACGGGGTATCTCAGTAAGAGGATGTTATAAAGATTATATTATAGGATTTGGACTTTGGGTAATTGAGGTAAGGGTTCAAAGAAGTGAGGGCTATCACTCTTTTAGCATAAGAGAGATGTTTGGTATTTTGTAGGTTGTGCAGGACCTTGTTTTTGTTTCACGTCATCGTGATCTCAGAATGACTTAATTTGATACAGATGTTTAGTGAGATTGTCCAACAGGAGAACAAAATGGTTTAGCTGTAAATGTCGGATCAGTTTTTAATAACATGGAGGCTTAGCTGTGAGCATCAGATTAGTTCTCAGAGATCAGCAACTGCTTTCCCCCCACCGCCCCCCAATAGCATTTAAGTCCAACTGGCTTCTCACTATGTAGGGACCAGCTGGGGGAGGTCAGGATTTAATAGCAGTGACCTGTTGGGTCTGTCACTTGAACAAGCTGCGGTGATACTGACAGGTATATTTTTACAAAGCAGAGAAATTGGGAATCATGCCAGTCTTCAGCTGGCTAGAAGTAATTACAGGTTTCCCCCACTATCCTAAAGTAGGACTCAGCTTGCCAGCGGATGCACAAAATAAAGCGCAGGTGCTCGCAGGCTACCATGGCTTGCTGCTGAGATGCTGAGTGTAGTTCCTAGGGAAGGCGCTTGGTGGCGCCACTCTTGTTGCTCAGGGTGTCCACTGCCTCTATCTCGGTTTTGCTGCAAAACAAATGCTTTTTGCCTTTTTTTGTAAAAGCAGAAATTCTCTTTGGATTTCTTTCTGTTAGCAAAAACAGGTACAAGCATACCTTGTTTTATTGTACTTCGTTTTGTTGCACTTCACAGATAGTGCATTTTTCACAAATTGAACGTTTGTGGCAATCCTGTTTCAAGCAAGCCTATTAGCACCATTTTCCAATAGCATTATTTTTTATTTAAGGTAGGTACATTTTTTTAAGACATACTGTTATTGCACACTTAATAGATACAGTATGTGTAAATATAGCTGAAGTACTGGGAAACCAGAAATTCATGTGAATTGCTTTATTGCAATATTTGCTTTATTGTGGTGGTCTGGAACCGAACCCACAATACCTTGGAGGTATGCCTGTACTAATGTAGATCTTTCATAAAAGCGAAGTGGTGTAAAGCAAACTTTGGAAAAGCACGGAGTACCTTTAGTGGGTAAAACCATGTCCTTTTTAGGAAATAAGATGAGTCAGTTTTGCTGCATTAATCTCTCTGGGGATCTTAGGGTTTATTTTACTAAATTTAGTGTCTAGGAATTAGTTTTTCATACTTTAGGAGTTCTTTAGATCTGGGAAGAGTCAACTGTTTATTTTCTCTGTTGTCTTTGTTAATATAATACATAGCAGTGTACACCAAAGGGATTTTAAAGGTTTTTAAGACTTATGAACACTGTTTAAAAAAGCCTTACAATTAATAATTATAATAATTGTAAAATTCTTTATGAACTCTCAGGTTGACTTAAGGCAAAAAAAAAGGACCATGTTTTGAAACTCCACTCTGTAGTTTATTCATGTGCATCAAAGATCACTGAGAAGAAATGTATATTTATTCATTTATTTAAGTAATTGCTGTGCACTGTGTGCCAAGCTAGGTGCCAGGCCCTGGGTATGGAGGGGGGAGTCAAGCACTTATTCTTGTCTTCATGAGCAATACAAGTGATAGCTGGAGATTTTTGGTTTAAAAGCATCACTTTTAATGGTATCTTAATTTCATATACTAAAGTAAGCACTGTATTATTGTATTATAGTGCATAGAAAAATATCCCTATGATTAATGAGGTAGTTCTTAACATTTTTGTGATTTCGAAAGTGGTGGCTTTTAAAAATCATGTATTTGTGGAGCATCTGCTCATGCACGTCTGGAGATAATTTTTTTTTAATGTGCAGGTCTTCAGAACAAAATTTGTCTCCTAGGAAACTGCAAGATAGGCTTCTTCTGTTGAATCTTTGCCTTGAATCATAAACTGGGAGTATTCTTAATACTGAATCTTTTTGTCATTTGGTAAAAACTGAGTAAGTTTTAATACTAGAAAAGTTAGGTTTGTAATTAAGACTTGACTATAGGTACTTATTAAAAGTATATAGAGCACATTAGGATAGTGTCACATGATTAGAGAATTCAAAATGTCTAGCTCCATTAGACAAGCAAGACACACTATAGGCAAACCAGTCTCTTTATGTGGTACTACTAGTTTTGCCATTGGTCTATAGACTTTTCCTATAGAAATAAAGACTATAATCATATTTTGTCATTGAAATCTTCATGATAGCTTTGAATGTTTATGAGAATCTCAAAAACCTTGAAGAAAGGATTTAGATTGCAAAACTTTTGAACTCTTGATGCTTTTAGTAGAGCAGTAGTAGCATTGGAATATGGTTGATTTGGGCCAAATGTAGACGCCAGAATACATCTTCATGTAATTTAGGCACAAGGGTTTGTGGTACATTCTCTTGATTTAAAGTGCCCAGATAAGGTTTTGTAATTTAAAATTAAATCTATCTGGGCAGCAACCCATTTTCATGATCCCCACAAAACTCACTTTTCCTGTTATTTACTATAACCAGTAGATTTGCATCTATGTTTTCTTTGTAACTATCCACTTACCATAAGGGTTGTTGTGAAATAGTACCAGTTTACTATGTCTTTTTATAGTCAATGATGAGTGCAAGTCTGTTTGTAATGTGTCATTTTTTTTTTCTATAAAAAAGGGAGGGGTAAATTCTCTGTTTGTGTATTGCTACCTCTAAAATATAGAATACAGGAATTCCCTGGTGGTCCAGTGGTTAGGACTCTGCGCTTCCGCTGCAGGGGGCACGGGTTCAATCCCTGGTTGGGGAACTAAGATCCCGCATGCCACGCGGCACGGCCAAAAAAAAAATTTTTTTTTTAAATAAAGTATAGGAGAATATAGTGTAATTGCTGTTTACAGTGGTTAAGTGACAAGGAAGAAGAAATCATTAATGTTGTCGAACCTCTTCTCCAGCTGCTCCAAAATTCTGGCTGCAGTCATAGTTTCTACTTGGGCAATCTTTGTTTTTTCGTCTGGGGTACTTTAAACATTACTCATCTGAGAGCAGCAGGTCTGGCTTTGAATCCCAGCTCTGCTATTGGGCAGGTCAGTCTCTCTCAGTATGCGCTTCCTCCTCTGTAAAGCGGAGCTCATGGTACCTACCTCACAGGGTTGTTGTGAGGGTCCCAGAAGTACGCAGAAGAAGGCACTTCTCATGTTGCAGGCATGAAGTAAATGTTGCTTAAGTCATATATGTGCTAGGAAAGATGCAGAAAGCATGGAGGGTGTAAAGAAAGTAACACATTTAAGTTAATTTGGTTTAAGAGGAAGTCGGAATTGATTAGGAAAGATATTATAAAGGGTTTATTTAAGAGGAGATTACTAGATCAAGAATTGGGATGGATTGTCATATATGATTATCCTATTTCAGTAGTGATTCTTAGGTTTAGATGTGTCATTGATAAAATTAATTGTATTGTAAGCCACATTTAAATAAATAACATTATATTGAAATGGAACTATGACTTATTTTTTAAAGCTTTATTTATATAAGTCCTCATACTTTATTTCCACTGTCATCTCAGAATCACAGCATTACCTTAAGGCAATAATTCACTCCCACCATTCCCCATGCACTGTCCCCAAAGTTCTGTTCCTTTTTTTGGTTGCTTGCTTGTTTGGTTTTTGAATAGACAGTACATTTGAATCTTTCCTGAGAATCACTAGCTGTTTTTTTGAGTTCTAGTTAGGTAAATTCATATTTGGTGAATATAAGATATACCAAGTTATTCTATAGATGCAGCAGAATTTTCTTTCCATTGCTACTTTTTACTAGGTTTATAATATCTTGAAAGGATATAATGGCCAAAAAAATGATACATCTCTGCGGTGTGAGTTATTTGGGCATTTTAAATAGACAAGTTAGATCAAGATCACATACTCCATTTCTAGCAATGCAGTCACATTATAAGTTCTTACTTTGATTTTCTTCAGTCTTTGATTTTCTCCTTATAGAGTTGCCTTTTCTAAACATGAGTAGTAAAAGAAAAATCATTCTTCAAGCACAGTTAAGGTTGAGAAACCTTCACTCTGCCACATTACTTTGATTTTGTGTTTGGTATGATGGCTGAAGATGAGAATTAAAGACCAGAAACTGAGACCTTTGTGGTCCCACACACCCCAACATCACATTGGTCCCACAGAGCACAGACAGGCGGTGTTGCTGCAGATACCTGGTTAACCGGCATTCTCTCTCTGGGAAACACTGATGACACAACTTAGTGTGGTTGACTGGCAAAGAAATGTATAAACTGCGGTCATACGTGTACACAGATGTGTTCAGAATACAACCAAGAGACTGAAGCCCACTATCAGTATGTATCTTTTAAGAAGCGTTCTCACTAGTTAAAATGGGTTTATGTTGATTTTTCCACACCTTGTCCTGTCACCAGAAAGATGACAGATGATGAGTACAAATGCAGGCTGACTTCATAACAATTACTGACCTATATGTGGATATCACTTGCAACCTTGGCTTTATTAGCAACACCATTTCCTAACCAACCAAGCTGAAGACCACATGCAACATTTTAAGATGCATTTTTTTTCATCAGTCATGCATGACGACAAGTATATTCTGTGTATCACGTGGAAGTGAGATTTCGAGAGAATTGTATGTCTGGATTCACACATTCCTACCATGTGCCATATGGAAGGCTGAGATCTATTATGATGCATCAGTGTTGGGGGAATGGAGGGGTGGAAAGGTAAGGAAAGAATTGGGTAGGATTAATGTTGAAGATGTTTTCTTGAGAATTTTCTGCCTTTTACAAGGGTAATAAACATTCATAAAAAGTTCAAACACTTAGAAGTAACAAGTCAGTGTCTTGCCCTCCCTGTTTCCAATCTCACATTCAGAGGTCATCACTGTTCCATTAATAGTTTGGTGTGAATGTTTCTACAACTCTTACGCATATACAAAAAGATATTTTTTTAAAAAAACTACTGAAACGGGATTATACTACATATATTCTTCTGCTGTTTGCTTTTCTCACAACACAGTATATCATGATCATTCTTCCGTCTCATTACTATTCCAGTCTTTTTAAAGTAACTGCTCTATAACATTACATAGCATGTATCTACCATAGCTTATTTTACCATTCTCAATGACAGACATTTAGGATTTGCAAGAAGTTTTACAAACACAAAGTTGTGCACTGAGCTTCATTGTACCTTTATATTTGTTCCCACTTAAGTAAATTTTCCTTCAGGATAGAATCCTAGCAGTAAACTTGATGAATCAGAGCATGACCATTCAAACTTTTGGAAGATAACTTCTGAGCTGTCCTCACCATCCTGGAGTCATTAACGATAAACTTTAAGAATGTTGTGATCCAGCCAAAAATTCTAGAGATACTGTAGGCTTAACATTTGAGGAAATTTCCACCATTTAAAAATGTAAGCTTATTTTTTAAAATGTATAAATAAAATGCACATATGGTAAAATCTTTTCTCCAGCACCATAGAGGGATGGAATGTGGATAATCCTTTTAAACTAATTTGTTTATTCCTGTGGTTACCATCAGAATTTAAAATATTTCTTGGTATATCTACCTGACACAGTGTCTCTTTACTACCTATCATGAAAGGTGAAGAATTTCAAGTACTTACACCACCAGCCTTGCCTTCTACATTCTGGGCTTTGTTATGAATTGTAGTTGTTTTGATAGTTTCCCATATAGCGTTAAATGTTCTTAGTTCTTTATTTTTGGGGGCCACCAACTTTAGGCAGCGTTCCTTGACTCACCATTATGTTACCTAAGGAAATCTGTGCCCCTCAATATCTTTTCTACTTATCTCCCTTTTATCTCTCCAAGGATTTTTAACCAAGGTTTCAGTTCTAAAAAAAAAAATGAAACCAATAAGTAGAATTGTGAATATGAATGAGCCTGTTGGTCTCAGAAACAAGTAGTACAAGCAGGTTTATAAAACTCTGTGGCAGTTAAAAGTTGTCCTACTTGAAGATTATCAAGATCAAGTGAGACTCTGTTTTCTTAAATCGATTGTCCTATAAACTGTTGAAAGTAATGCCATAATTAAGTTTGCTTTAGTTTTTCTTACAATTTGTAATTACTTTCCCTTCTTTCTTAATGGCACTAAAAGCCTTTATCATAGCAAGTTTTTAAATTTTAATTTTGCAATTATAGTAAATGCATTTTATTTTTATTTTTGAAGATATTCTTCACCTGGTTCTCTGACTTCCTACTCTAATTTGGACTGATTGTCTTCTGTGCCTGTGACTGCAGTCATACTGGGATTTCTTTGCCTTCCCCTGTTAAGTCCACTCTGTTTTGTTTTTGTTTTTGTTTTTCAATTTAGTTAAAAATATACTCCCCCCCTCCCTAACCCCCTGAAACAGTGCTTGAGAGGTAAATTTCAAAATTCTGATGTCTGGAGAGGTCTATAATTTGCCATCATACTTGACTCATAGTTTGGGTTTCAGATTCTAGGTTTGAAATTCTTTTCCCTCAGGATTTTGAAGGCTTTCACTATGTTCTGTCAGTTCTGCTGATGAGAAGTCATATGCTATTCCAGTTCTCATTATTTTGTATGTAACCTAGTTTTCCCTTCTGAATGTTTTTTAAATGATCTCTTTTTTTCTGTGGACTTATTATTATTTTTTTACTGTGGGTATAGGTATAAGGTTTTAAACTTCATCTTCATTGGCTCACTTTGATCTACAATCTCAAATCTTTATCCTAGTCAAAGGGTTTTTCTTCTTTGATTATCATTTCGTGCTGTCTCTGCTTGTATTATGGAACTTGATATATGAATGTTGGACCTCTTGGAGCTATCTACCGTGTATTACCTCTTTCATATTTTCTGTTTCCATCTTTTGCTCCAAGTATTGGGAGATTTCTTCTATTTTATCTTCCAGAATATGATCTTCAATCATGCCCAATCTGTTATTCAGCCCTTCTGATGAAATTTTTATTTTATCCACTGCCGTGTTTAATTTCCAGGACCCCCTAGTGGTTCTCTGGTCTTTTCATTTTTCATGGTGGCCTGTTTTGTTTGTTTTTTTGAAATGCATATACCCTTTAAAACTTTTAGCATAGTAATCGAGGTGTGTGTGTATGTGTGTATATGTGTGTTTAGTTTGGTTGGGTCTATTCCTATTTGTTTTCCCTAGAATCACTTAATCTGTTTCTTTTTCCTGGTCTTTCTCTTTCCTCCTGTTTGATTTTTCTCAAATGTCCAGTGATCCTTGGTTGGCCCAATATTTGAATGAAGATTTGTGTTGGTTAGTATAAGTGGCTGTTTTTCATTTCTTTTGCAGTTGAGTAAGTCCACTGGCCCAAAGGACTCTCTGCTCGATAATAGACCTCACCGTGGACTCTGTGTGCGCACATGTGCGCACGTGTGTGTTTGTGTGTGAGCGCGTGTGTAGTGAGCTGTGTGGGGAAGGACAGTCTTGGAGTAAACGGGCAACTGCCACAATTGCCAAAGTAAGAAAGTAAGTGTGTTGTATTCTGAGATGCAGTGCTCAGTTTATTTCACCCTTGGGTGGATGGAACTACCTTCCTTTCTCCCCTTTCCCCCTCCCCTTTCCTCCTCCTCTCCTGTCTCATCTCCCCTCCTCTTTCCTTCTTCCTCTCCTCTCCCTTCTCCTTTCCTTCCTCCAGGGTCATAGTATGGCATTGGCACAAGCTTTGTGCTGCTTTTCCCTCCAGCCTTAAGTCCTGTTCTGGGATTTCTTCCCAGACGTACTATTGCTTTGTTTTAGAAAGCCGTTGTCTGGCTTTAGCTGAGTGCAGCTGTTCTGTATAAATGGGAAGGCAGGAGGAGGGGCCTGGACAAGTTGCTCTGTGGAGAGTTCTGTAATTACCCTCATTACAGCATCACAGCCTTTGTCACTGAGCTGTCCTGGAGCCTAGAGTCTTTAAGGCCCCAGCAGTCCTTTGTGTATTTTGTGTTTTATTTCTGTGCTATGGTTCATTCATCACTGAGCCCCATCTGTTTTTGGAGAATTGCCCACATTTAGGTTGAAGTTTTTTGAAATTTTCATAACGTTTGTGGTCAGCGACCGTCGTGGGAAATAAGTGCATCCACTGTAAATCTTTCAAAGTAATTTAGGAAGGGGCTTGCATACATAATTTAACTTAGTAGTAAAATCATGATTTATTCCAAGACTCAATTCCTTCTTCACATTAGTGACCTTGAGACAGTTTCCCTTACATCCCTCCTGGTATTCTTCCTACTTCTATCATTTCTCCGTTTCTTAAGAAATATTATACATTTAAGTTTTTAATCATGTATTTCTAGTTTAAGGTAATCCATGGCATTTGGGGGAATTTAGAGGTAAGTGATCAATTAAAATAACTGAAAGACACTTGAGTTAAACCTAGTATTTTTCCCGTAGGTTTCTTTTTTCCTAGAAATGTGTTAATATTAATAAAAATAGAAAAAAATGTAGAGAGAATGTTCAAATATTTACTTAATACATATTAAAAAAAAGTGATTGGTTTTATCTCAGTATTGGAGACTGCCATTTAGTCTAGTGGAATTAACAGTATCGTCTGTCATCAAAAGTATTACCTGTCTTTCTTAGTTACTTAAAACACAGTCAAAATAATATAATAAAGGCAATGATGGCCCCCATTGTAGGTTTTCCAGTTCTCAGAGAGAAATGGCATTAGATCAAGTCTAATACTTAGGTTGGATGTTGGTAATTAGAACTCCGTGTTCTTTTTTTCTTGGGTCACTTGAAGAGTGAAATTTAGCGAAGTCTTAAGAAGTCTCACTTGGTGGGAAGTACTTTCAAATCGAGCCATTTTCTGCTTTTCCATACTCTGTTCATGATAGTGACAGCTCTTGCTGAATAACTAGCTCTACATGGAAATCTCTGTCCTTATGGTGAGCTTTTTCAGGGCAGAGATTGGATCAAAATAAGAGTTTTTAAAATTTGACTATTCAAAATGTGTGCTAGGCATGATGCTAAGTGCTTCATACATTTCATTTAATTCCTGAAACAACCCAATGATTGAGTAGTCCATTTTACACATGGAAATATAAAGGCTTAGCAAGGGTTAAGTAAATTATATAAGATGGTAAATGACATTTGAGGTTTAAACAGATCAAGTTCACTTCAAATCTTTTTACTAATAGCCACTGTATAGCACATGAGCACTAAACATAGTACCTACGTGAATTAAATTATATTTAACATATCCTTTCCTTGATTCCAAATAAAACTGTTCTGACACTGTACCTGTGTGCCTGTTGGACAAAGCTCACTTTATCTTGTGGTTATTTCTTCCAGAAGGAAGGAAGTATATAGTAGATTGTAGGTGGAGATGAGAATTTTTGTGATTTCACAACGCTGCTCAGAGAGGAGGGCAAAATAAAACACTGATCTGTTTTTCCTAAGAACACAGTTTTTGTTTTTTGTTTTTTTTTTCTCTGGGCTTTTCATCATACATTCATTCATTCATTCAACAAAGTACAAGAAGATGGCAGATTTTAAAACACCTCCACGAGGAAATAATGGCATTCTTTATAATATGTTAAGTTTAATTTGAGCTGGCTTGGATTTTCACATTTCCTAATCAGTATTACTTGGTTTCCACATTTCTAGAATGGTCAAAAATTTTTTTTCTTTCTGAGATCTATGGGCAAAATTTTGAAAATTTATTATACGTCTTCATTTCATTTATAATGAGGCTTTGGCTGGATTCAGAATTCTAGAATCAAAGTTTCTCCCCCACGTTAGCACTATCAAGATTTTGTTCCTCTGTCTTCTTGCTGCCAGTGTTTTGATGAGAAGTATTATGGTAGTTGTGGAATGGCCCTCAGTTGGGTTTTAGCTGATATTTTTCTCATGATTGGTTTTGGTTTTATGGGATTTGGGGAGGTAGATCACAGAGGGGAAGTGCCATTTTTATCACGTCAGAGCAAGAGGGTGTATACTGTCAACATGACTTGAGGTTGACTTTGGGCAGCAGGTTGAAGCAGTGTTTGTCAGAGTTCTCCAGTGAAAGGCTACTCTTTCTCCCCCTCTCCATACAGTTCTCTCTGAAAGGAAGTCGTGAAGCACAGCCCACACCAAAGGGGTTGGGAATTATGCTCCACGTCCTTGAGGGTGAACCTAAGTTATTTGGAATTTTCACGTATGAGAAATTCAGCTCTTCTCCCCCTCTTATTTATTATTTATTTATATCACTATGGGCTAATGAATATTTTATTGGAATATGTTTTCAGTATGATGGAAACTAGACAATAGGACCAGCTCCCAGTTGAGGTTTTCTCCATTATCTTATTTCTGCTTTGAAACAGAATTGAAGATGATTATCAAGATCCAATTGGAGTGTAATGCCATATAAGAATATTCATTTGTAGGAAAAGTTTTAGTTATAGGTAGAAATTACACAATGTGCTGGCAATCATGTGATACATACTTACCCCAGCAGTATTTAGGGGTTCCCATAACCCTTTTATTCTGGTACAGGTAAATTTCTATAACCTTGCCATTGTTACCTTCCTTTCTTCCAAGAGGTGAATAGTAGTAGATGGAGAGGATTATATAGGGAACCACATTTACCACAAGTGTGCAGATATACCCAAGAATAGTCTGGCAAAACTCAGAGATTCAAAGTACAGTTGATGCTGTACATGGCCATGATTGCCATGGGGTTAATTCTACTTTGACCAAGATTATGTGTTGCTTTTATGTATCTAAACTTCAACTTAAAAAAAGTCTCCTTAAGATGGCCAACTGGGTGAACCATATTTTTTACCTTGTTTTCAGAAGGAAGGCTTACTCTAGAAGTACCCTAAAGTATCATTCTAAGTGGTTTTGCTTTTTCTTTATTAGAGTTTCAGTCATGACTTCTCTTCATTCTTGGCCAAGGTACCTGCTGGCACTAATGACTTTACTATTAATGTCGCAGAGGTACTGCACTTGCTGGTAGCCCTGCTCATTCTTTTAAAGGAGTTTTTGGGTTTACATTTTCTTTCTAGTTTTTCAAGCAATGGCTCTATGCTTTTCTTCTTGATCCTTTAAAAGAATATTGTATCATCTGTATATTACTATTGAATTATGAATGTGTGCAGAAATGTTTACTAGAGAACTTTGACTAATTACGCACGTGCTCACACACACACACACACACATACACATACACATGCGCACACACGCACACACCAGTGTACCCTTCCTTACAAAGGACTTTGTGGCTGGTTTCTGCATTGTGTGGGACACCAAGTATCTCCCATCGCAGACAAATGGCTGAAGTGCTTTGATACATTGATTGTTAACATCCAGCAACTGGGGGAGTACAACAGCAATGAGGCTGAAAGAATAGTTGGTTGTTGCATTCCTTTGCTTTAATCTGCTTGGATAAATATTCAACAAAATAGCCTTGTACTTTTTTTGAATACTTAAAATTTTTAATTGGACTCAGAAATTATATACTTAGTCATATATTCATAATTTTTTTCACTTTATGCCAGAAGTAGTTACATGGCATTAATCTTATGAGATGGATGTTTAATTTCAGTTTTTAACCTACTTGACAATTTCATTTAGGTCAGCCTTTGTCAGTACCATGTAAATACATGGTACAAATAAATAGAAACCATTTTACTTGCATATGCAAATTAAATAAGTTAAGTAGAAGATGGGCAAATTTATGATGTGTCTACCCCCTGTGCCATTTGAGTTTGTTTTTGTTTGTATACTGGATGCTTTTCTGACACCGTATGTTTAACTGTTTTTCGTAACACTTTTCTGTGTTACCACTCGGCTCTGTCAAATCCTTACATTTTGCCATACTTATTTCTGAATTTTAAAAAGAAGTACACATTACACACATTACAGATATGGTTAAAGGTCCCTTTAGTTGCTCCTCTCCTGCTCCAGAGGTGTCTGCTGACCTGAATTTAGGTTCATCATTGCCAGACCACATACTAAGCTAGCATTTCAAAATTTCGCAGATTGGTCTTTTGAGGGACTTGGAAGTATTCTGAGAAAAAAAAGGCTTGTGGTCAAATTTTCACCTACAGATTTGTAATACATATTGAAAGCACTGAAGACTCTCAGACATGAAAAGAAACTTGTCAATATTTAAAATTCAGCATTGCCCAGCTATTTGACCAGAGAAACCCTTCACCCATGATTCTGTGCACTGTTGTTGCTTGGAATATGCTTTGTGTAAACACTGCCTAGAGGTGTACTCTTTCCAAAATTTATTTTCCATTTAATTTTATAGTTTCTTACTAATGTAACTTTCTAGATTTAAATGACAAAGATAGTAATTACTTCCAGTTGATGTTCAGTGTTGGATCAAGTTTAAAATCATTCTGCAAAAAAGGAAGGTAAAAATGTTAATAAACTGCATATTCATTGACCAACATACAAGTTACTTATGCTCCTTAATTTTTTAAATTCTTGATTCCGCTGACCTACTGAAGTGTTTGGCTATGGACCATGGCTACACATACCCTTTGCCTTGAACTGATCTGTTACATTTTATGTTCTTGTGGCTGGAAGTAGCTTGAGTTTGTTAATGTTTGACACACTTTCTTGAATAACAGTTCTTCAGCTGTTAATGTTGTACAAGGTGGTGCTTAAATTTTGTTTGCTTTTTTTCCTTGCTGTATTAGAAAATCTTGGTGCTTTTTGTAAGCTATGTATAAAAGAAATTTTCCTTAAGATTTGTTCATATAATGGTCTGATCCAGGAAAAATAAAATGGGAAAATGGACACTATTTCTGACCTTCAAATAAAACTCTGTATCTTGATTTTCAGACTGTTCACCCGAGCCTTGGGGGCATATGCATTGACTTAAGGCAGGGCTGTTTACCTGTGTGGGATAATAGGTCCCTTGGGATCTGGCGAGGCTGTGGAGGAGAGATGAGGTCCTTGAGAAATGCACAGGGGCACAGAGTTTACATACAACTTCACAGAGGCCAGGGGGTCTCCCCCCCATAAGGGAAGAGTGCAAAAACAGACCTTGTTCCCTTGTTGGCTCCTAGCGCTCACTGCACTGCACTTTACGATTCTGAGATTGGAAATTATCAATCAACAGGAAGACTCCACTTTCTACAAAAGTAAGTCTAGAGCTGTTCACCAAACAGCGAAGGACCTAACCATCTATCCTGTTATTCTTAGAATTGTAGGGTTTATTAAGGAGTCTCTGCATTATATTTCTAGGATCTCCTTTAAAAACAACAACAACACATTAAGCATTTTGTCATTAGGAAAAATCTTTTTTTTTTTTTTTTTTGCATTCTGCACCTTCCTATTTCAAGCATAGTCATGTGACATTGTTTTTAAAAGAGGTTTTTTTTTTCTGTTTTTATTTTGTGGAGAGGGTCTCTAAAAAACCTGCATTAATTGTTTGCTGGCTTAATTTCAGTCTATATTCAGAAAACTTTTTTATTCTAAGTATTAACTTTCTTGGAAGTTATTGTACCTGGACTGTGTGATTCCACAGATACTTCCCCAGTGTTCAATTCTATTTCATTTGGTGATCACATATTTTAGAGGTTGTGCACCCGTAATAGGAACCCAATAAATGTTGCTATTGAGCACACTTATTTTGAATTAGTGAACAAGTGAAAGATAGATCAATGTGTGAAAGTATAATCAAGTGGAATAAGTAAAATTACTGTTTACCTCCCCATTTGGTATAAATTCTAATGCACAATTAATGGTTGCTTTCTGCAAATAATTATTATGAAGTAATAAGCTAAACAATTCTGGCATGTCAGACACAGGTTAATCCCCAAAGCAGTGCCACCAGTCTCCCAGAGATGCTAATTCTGTCACTATTCATTTAGCTAGGACCCTGAGGGAATGTTTAGCTAGCAGAGAAATGATGCAGAACTCATTGCTCTCAAAGTTTAAGCTCTGAGAGTAACCCAGTATGGTTAGATTAATTTGGAATTTCTTTGGGTGGAGTTGGGTCATGGTTGCCCATTTAACATTTAACAGGACCCTGGTCTTCGAAGTCAATCTGGTTACTTCTCAGATAGTTAAAAAGTAATTCTTTTTTATGTGTTTATCTTTAGATTTTACCCCTAAATTCTCTTCTTGTACAGTTCTGAGAGATGGAAAGGTGTGTAGAAGTTTGCCTTCTACACCCTCCTCAGTTACATTTGAGCAAGCAAAATTTGACTGATAAGTGAAACAAAACAAAAGGACCTCTTCTGCCGCTTCATTTGGATGTTATATTTAGTGAGGTGAAGGGAAGATTGGAATGGGAAGAAGGCAGTCCCGGCCACCTCTGGCCACTGGCCTAAACCCTTTTAGGCCTCAGTTTTCTCTTGTAAAAATTACAAGGCTGTATAACTTTGTAGGTCTTCCCTAGCTCAAGTATCAATTGAAGGTAATTTTTTTGTTGTTGCTATTCATTGTGTAACTGAGATAGGGAATAAAAATAATATGATTATGGAAATTCAAGGAGAAACTTTCTTTAAAATGTCTAATTACAGTCTGAATCAGTGTTGTCCAGTAGGACTTCTTGAGATGATGGAAATATTCTGTGTTTCTGCTGTCCAGTGTGCTAGCTGTTAGTCACAGGTGGCTGTTGAGCACTTGAAATGTCGCTAGTGTGACTGAGCGACCTAATTTTTAATCTAAATTAAAACATTTAGATAGCCACAGGTGGCTGATAGCTACTATATTGAACAGTGAAGGTTAAGTTCTTAAATATTTATAAGCATTCAAAGGGAATGTCACGTGTAGATTTATCATGACAGTCTTGTTTTTTTATTTGATGATTTGCAACTGGGATATTTTAGAATTTGGCAGTTGTACCTCCAAGTCTCAATACTGAAATCTTTCTTTAAGCATAGCCTCCATTTCTAGTTGTAGTATGGCCGAGCTACTTGTTACCTTTCCTGGGGATCCTAGAGTTTTTACTTGGTAACTCTGTGCCCACGTCTCTGGCTTCTTAAAGCTCTGCCATCCTACTAAGGATTGTATGTGTTTACTACAATCTACCTTTAGACTCCTGTCAGTCCCCTGCAGGGCTCCACGTTTTCCTGTGTTAGGCTCTATAGTATCTGGAGGAGGTTTGGTGTTGTTGAGAGTTTTATCTTTGTATTTTTTATGGGCTTGATTCTGAAACATTTAAATGCCACTTTAAAAAATACTTGGTCTTTCATTGGCAAGAAGTTTTCAGTCCTAAAATCTTGAGCCATTAGCAAGATGTTTTTAGTACTAAAATATCTAGGTCAGTAGGCCAATAAAAAACAGTTGTCACGTGAATGAATTTTCCATTAAGTCTGTATTAATTGCTTCAGCACTGCAAATACTACAGTCTTGAAATTTTCATGTTTGGGGATAACAAAGAACTTTGAATGGTTCTATCCTGAAATTCTGGACCTTTGAAATGATAAAAATTATTGTAAAGGTGTTCTTTAGGGTTAATGGTTGAAATTGATAAGCCATGTGTTTGGGACTCAGTCATTTTTCTATGAGATAATAATTTATATAAGATTAAGTTTTTATATATAGCATGCCAGGTCACAAAACCCATATTATCCTTGAAACTTAATTCAGCCATAGCAAGTCCAAGAGCTTTCAACGAAAACTTTCATTCCCACTGAGGTTCTGAAGCACATCTTCCCGGGACCACAGTCACCGGTTAGTTCTGTATTGACAAACACAGGCGCTAATTGATGTCAGTCAGTCCCTTGAGTTTTGAATAGAGGGAAACCAAAGCCTGTTGACATTAAGTAAAGTAATAAAAGTGCATGTTAAAAACTTCAAGCAGTACAGAAGAGTAAATGCCGCCTTCTTATTCCCATACCATTTCTTCTCCTTAAAAAACTTTTAACAGCTTAAGTTTTCTTTTTTCCAAATGGGGCTAAATTACACCTTGCTTTTCTGCTTATACTATTTAGAAGTCAGGTTTATTGAGGCGTAAGTTACATATGGTAACATTTACCTTTTTTTAGGTGTACAGTTCTATGAATTTTGACAAATATATACACCATAATCAAGATATATAACATTTCAGTCCCTCCAGAAAGTTCCTTCTCACTGCTTCATTTTTGAAACCACCACCATAATCAAGATATAAAACACTTCTGTCACTCCAAATTCCGTTTCAGCTTCAGTTTTAACAGCCATATGGTTCAATTATATGGATTTATCTTAATTTTTCTAAATATCCCCTCATTGATTTATATTTAGTTTGTTTCCAGTTTTACAATTCAAACACGGTGTAATAAATACCTTTGTATATAAATCTTGGTGTGCTTTTACAGCTACAAACATAGGGTAAATTCCTAGCAGAGGGATTACAGAATTAAAGGTTGTGAGCACTTAACATTTTGATAGGGCCAAAAGCCTCCCTGCAAAGTCGTACTGATTTACCTTCCAACCAGTTATGTGTAAGAGTGTCTGTAACTTACTTACACTGGGTGTCACCGAAATTAATTTTTGGTAATTTGATGGATAAGACATTACCTAGCTAAGTAACTTGCATTTTTTTCTCATTTTAAAAACATATCAAAAAGTTCACACACACACACAAAAATCTAACCCATGTTATTTATGCTTAAAACCACAGTATAACATTAGAGGAAATGTGGATAGAAAAATTGTACCTTTGTTCTCACTATCCCAATATGTTTTTCATTTCCTGCTTATTCGTATCTACGTTTTTGCAAATATATGTGTACATTTTTATAGTCATTCTCATAGCATATGCACAGGTTGTGCCTGTGTTGTTTGCTTGTAAAAGTTCCCTTTATTTCATGAGCATGTTTTTCTTTGTTCCCAGAATCTTCATTGTAGTAGTTGTATGTTTCTTTTGTTTTGGGACTGTGGCACAGTTTATTTAGTCATTCCACTTCTAAAATTTTTTATACTTTTTAACTGTTATGAACAAGGCTTCAAATACCATATTTTAAAAATAAAAGTTTTTAAAAATCCTTGAAAATTATTTTCTTAGGATAGATTTCTATCAGTCTGATTCTTCTGGATCTAAATGTATCATATTGACACGAGAGGGTAGAATTTTATCATTTGAAATAGTTTTTGTCACTTCATTGGGAATTCAGTAACTTTTTTCCCTGGAGAAGGAAGCAGTTACATATCAATTTGCTTCTATGCCAGCTTAATCTGTTTATTCTTTTTCATGAAGAATTACGAAAATGACATATGCTGCTTGTAAAGATTTCATACAGGTAATCAATCTGTTATCTAGTAAATAAAATTTTTTAATTGAATTTTTTTCTCAATAGATCATTTCATGTGTTTCAATATTTTAAAATTACCAAATAATATACAGTGAACTCTCCTTACCCTTGTTCCCAGGGTACAAGGGTACCAGTTCCCCTTCTTGGTGGCAGTCAGTATTATCAGATTCTTTCATATTCTTTCAGACATATTTTATGCATTTTTAAGCAAATGTATTGTGTGCTCTGTGTATGTTTGTGTGTCTCTCTCTTTTTAAGCCACAAATGTTAGCAAGCTGCACATACTTTTTTGTACATATTTTCTTAGATTATTTTATTTGTATTTAATTTTTTTAAAGTAGATAATACATGTACATTTTTCAAAAGTAAAATAATGTAAAGGTTTGAATAGTCCCCCTTCTATTTCAGTACCCTGTCTGCAATGTACCGTCCTTTGGTGAGTCTTTATGCATAGAGAAGCAAATAGGAAGGTACATATTTTTGTTTTCCTTCTGTAACTCTCAAAGTAACCTTTCACATGTAATCAGGCAGTATAGAATAGGCATTAAGAGCAGTGGCTCGGGGGCCGGTTCCCTGCATTCAGGTGTCTGCTCTGCCACATATCATCTGTATAATCGTGGGCAACTTTTTTAACCTTTCTGTGCTTTGTAATCATATGTAAAATGATGACTCAGTATACATTCTTTGCTTAGAATAGTACCATACATAAGGAGTATATGTGTTTGCTAGTAGTATTTTTATTATTAGGGACAGGGACCAATAAAATAACATCCAAGAATCAGTTCCAATCAGTTTGATGTATATTAGTGATATATATGGATATGGGTAAATTCATTTAACAGAAAGGGATGGATGGGATTTTTCACTTGTTTGAATTCTACTTAAATAGTTTAGAAAACTTCCGAAAACAAAAGTGAAGCCGCTAAAATACATTTTGTTGTTCCTTTCTTATGGGTTGATAGTTTTCTTGTTCTTGCATATACTTCTTTAAACTAAGCTCAGCTTTCATTATGTAATAAAAGTGTCCCGGAGAAGGTGAGGGTAGAGGTGGCAGCTAAGAAAATGAACATTTTTTGCATAGTGCATCACATTTTAAAAATACTTTCTCACGCACTTTGTACTCAAATTTGGTAAAAATAAAAATACATACGTATCTATACATAATATTTAATTTCAGGTGATAGTGGCCCATAAAGTTTTAAAATTCCCTGGCCATATCTTTTAAGGATAAAATGGTTAATAACATTAAAAGTTCTTAAGTCAAGCAAGGGGCTGGGGGACTGAATTATATTTCTGTCCAATTTTTCCATCCTTAGTTCTTAATAAAAAATTAAGGCAACAACGAGACCTCTTTCCCCTTTCCCACCTTCAGATCCTAGTTACAAAATAATATATTATTTATTGTAGGAAATATAAAAACAGAAGACACACAGAGAAATAAGAATCACCTTAAAATTGCTATCCAGCTTAATATTATAACAGCTTGGTGTCTAGACTTCCTGCCTTTTTTTCTCTATATAGATGTGCACACACAGTCACTCGTTATTGATTTGTTTGCCTTCTACAGTGATGGCATCAGGAATGCTATACACACTGGTGTTTGTTTTAATAAACTTAGTATCATGAACATTTTAATCATGCCATTAAATTATCTATAGAATCATTTATAATAGGTGCATCATATTCCATTGAGCACATACGCCATGCTGAAATTTATTCTGTAGTATATTTCCTATTCAAGAGCATTTAAAAATAAACTATATCGGTCAACATCGTTATATGCCAGTCTTTTTGGACACTCATTGTATCCTGATGATCAGTTCTGAGACGTGGAGTTACTGGGTTGCAGGATATGTACTTTTTCCATGCTTTTAATACACGTTGCCAAACTTCTCCAGCGAGTTGGTATCTCGCGAGCGCCAGCACTGGGATGAGCTTTAGATAAGTCCTTGCCTACTTGAGATGCGAATTTCCCTCCTGCGTGGTGCACGTTCACTCTCCAGCGCCTCTAGAACCATCTCTTCCTTCTTCCCTACTTCCCTATTTTCCTATTCTTCTGTATCCTTCCTGCTTCCCACCTCATACTCCATAGAAGCTGGATTTGATCCTGGTTAGAGAAGGAGCTGTTTCAAATGCTGTTTACCTCCCTCTTCACCTGCTTCATAGTGCGTTTGCTATATAAAATACTCTTGAGGCTCTTTTTGTACAGCAACAAGTTTTCAAAAATCATGCTCATTTTTTTCAGTTTTGTAAATTCTGATTTTCACTTTAGTAATTTTTAGTAACGGTTAATCTGTTGCGTTTGTGAAGCAACCTCATGCTCTAGCACAGTGGTTAAGAGAACTATCTCTATTCCTACAGACAGGGTTCAGATTCCAGCTCCTGTTATTGTTGACTAGCTTCTCTCAGGATTTTGAGAGGATTTAAAGAGGTGATGCTTATAAGTGCTCGATACACTGCCTATCACATAGTGAGCACTCGATAGACGAGCTTTTATTGTCATCTCATCTGACATATGTGTGAGTGAAGCAGGGATTATTTTTCCCATTCTGCATTTCAGTAAATGGGATCAGAAAGATGGAACACTTTTCGTATTGTCACATCTAGAAAGTGGTGGTGTCTGAATCTGAATTTAGGACTTTTGATCTATCGGGACTACTTCAAAGCAGGAAAGCTAAAGTGAATGACAAGCATTGTTTCTAATAATTAGGACAATACATAGAAGATCATGAAAAGTTTGCAAAGCTTTATATACAGGGGCTTCCAGAAATCTTGACCGGCCTACCAGCAAGTCAGTGAGAAGGTG
This sequence comes from Eschrichtius robustus, assembly GCF_028021215.1. Classification (NCBI taxonomy): domain Eukaryota; kingdom Metazoa; phylum Chordata; class Mammalia; order Artiodactyla; family Eschrichtiidae; genus Eschrichtius; species Eschrichtius robustus. Next base: position 136,820,628 of record NC_090828.1, on the reverse strand, counting down.
AGCTTAGCTCCAGGAGAAGAGGAATGGTCCCTGTGCGTTGTGGCATAGGAGGAGGGGTTGCTGTACCCGAAAGTCTTCCGGACACAAAGACCAAAGAGAATTTTTTTTGAAAGTTTAAGAGGACTGAGTACTAGGATCAAAACATTTAATAGGTTTCTCTACTTTGGTTTAAATTAGAATGGAGTCCTGTTTTAAATATCTATGCTGATTAGGTTTTTATCTTAACTTGTTTCCGACAGGGCACGGTGCTGATGTGAAGTGTGTAGACTGGCATCCAACAAAAGGGTTAGTTGTTTCAGGAAGTAAAGATAGTCAACAGCCAATCAAGTTCTGGGATCCCAAGACTGGGCAGAGTCTTGCAACACTGTAAGTGATAGGAACCCCACCTTGGTCCCTAAACCAAGGGGAGCAAAGCTGCCTGTATTCTTTAACTTTTAGCTTTTTTTTCCTCTCATGTATTCCTGAAAAAGTAGTGTAGACAACAGATGGACTTATCCCTAGAGGCTTCTTATTTATTAAATGTGATTTCTCTCTAAATTCCTAATAAAATAAGGCTTGATGTTTGTTCTGCCACATACATCTAAATTTAATTTGGGAATCATGGGGGTGGGGGAGGTGGTTATCACTACCGTTCTAGCTTGCTGTTTCCTCATCGTAATACATTTTGGCACTGTATGGAATTGATATGTGTGCCATTTTTTTTTTTTTTTTTTTTTTAACTTTTGGCCGCACGGCACGTGGGATCGTATTCCCCGACCAGGGATCAAACCCGCGCCCCCTGCCTTGGAAGCGCGGAGTCTTAACCACTGTACCACCAGGGAAGTCCCGACGTGTGTGCCATTTGTTAGACACAGGCCAGCTTTCTCCATCTCACTACGTCTATTTATAGAGAAATTTTCCCTTCATATTTGAATCAGTTCTCATTTTTTGTCTGAGGTATTTAGTTATGATGCAGCCACATCATAAAAAATTTTCTCTTTGAATTATCTGTAAACATTCACAGTTCTGTGAATATGTTGTTAACGTTTTTTTTGACTAAGCAGCTGTATCCTGGTCCCTCTGCTTGGGAATTGAGCCATACCCAGAGTGAGCTGGTTGGAGCCAGGCTGCCTTGTTGCGCAAGTCCAATGGCCACAGCCAAGCAGAACGCCTTGTGAATGGTGCTCCTCCGAGACGCGCCTTGTGCAGGCCTCAGCGGTTGCAGGGTCTTTAGTTCAAATCAACCCTCAGACTATCTTGTGTCCTTCTTAAAAATGCTTTGAATTAATGAGAGCAGCTTCATTGAATTTTTAAAATTTAATGAGCTTTATCGAATATTAACTTATGTGTTCAGGTGCTTCCCCTGCTTCACAGATACACTTTTCTATCCAGTTGAAGTTCTACTACTTTAACTAGTTAATGAAAGCTGTGCTTAGATAATGAACATTATTTCTTTCTGTCTTTGACCTATTTCTTTCACGTGTACTTTTAACCATGGTCCATGCTTTATTACTTCTAGGCCAAACTTCTTGCCATCTTGACTGCCATGTGCTTTTCAAGAAAAATGGCCATTATATTGATTTATACTTGTTTTGAATTCTGACAGATTATTTTCTTGGTGCTTTGTTTGTAGTCATGCCCATAAAAACACAGTAATGGAAGTGAAATTAAATCTCAACGGTAACTGGCTACTCACAGCATCACGTGACCACCTCTGTAAACTTTTCGACATCCGAAACCTGAAAGAAGAGCTTCAAGTCTTCCGAGGTCATAAGAAAGAAGCTACAGGTCAGCGGCTATGATATGCTTCTCATTTTGACTATTACCTGTAGTGTTCCGAGATCCTAATAGTTTTGTCCTTCTCCATGTTTTTGTTTACAGCTGTGGCCTGGCATCCTGTTCATGAAGGCCTTTTTGCCAGTGGAGGGTCTGATGGCTCTTTGTTGTTCTGGCATGTCGGGTATGTGGCACTTACTATGTAAAGAAGTTGTAAATTTTATGAAGAGAGCACCTGAACGTGAAAAAAATGATAGTGTTTTGTATTTTTTCTGAGTGTTCATATGTCCTGTATCTGTAAACCCACTTTGGGATAGAAAACTTAGCATCTCTCTTTTTGGCTATGGAAGTCATGAAGGGAGAGTATGACCCAACTTCCTTGTTTCTTGTGGTGCGGTCATTTCTGAAGCATTTCCCCTCTGAGGCACTCTCTGGATAAAAGACTGTATTACTGATGACAAATCAGTACCTCTGAAACATGTGGAATTGACCAGATTCAAAGTAACAGACTTTGGTAGCTTTGTGTTGCACTAAAAGACAATGTCTTTTTTGGTGGGGGAGGGGTTGGGTAACTTTTGTGAAAAAGACTACTTTCTGTGGTGCCATTACAGGGTAGAGAAAGAAGTGGGTGGGATGGAGATGGCCCATGAAGGAATGATTTGGAGTCTGGCTTGGCATCCTCTTGGACATATCCTCTGCTCAGGCTCAAATGACCATACTAGGTAAGCTTTATGTCAAAAATAACAAGGAATTACTGTATTTTTGGAGCAGCAGGAGATAAATGTATGTTTTATTCATATAGGAATGTATTAATTTGTTTTCTAACTTACTCTTAAGGACATGTTTGTCGTGGTTTATAAATACATATTTTACAAGGAGATTGGGTATTGAATATGACTTTGTTATTTGAATTTTGTTTTGCCTTCTAATTTAAAAAATATCTTTCTACATTAAAAGTGTTTAGAATAAGGCCTTGTAAAACTTTGTTGTTTTTGCCAGAGGACTGCTAAGTACTGTTAAGTGCCCAGAAATACACCGAAACCATGCTCCTCTCCTCCCCCCTCCAAATACTTTTATTTTGACAGCAAATTTTGGACCCGAAACCGACCAGGTGATAAAATGCGAGATCGATACAATCTAAATCTGTTGCCTGGAATGTCTGAAGATGGAGTGGAATACGGTGAGGTTCCTGCATGTTTATCCGGCTTTGAAATCTGATATTCTGTTATAAAAGTGTTAGGTGTTGAGAAGATTTTGCAAAACGAATTTTAGTTTTATAGTTTATGGATTTATAAATCGCCAGCAATAATTTTCGTTTTTATAAAGTGTTAATTTTATTGGCCTGATACATTTATAAAATCTCTATTGACAATGGCTCTATTCCTATGTATAGATGACCTTGAACCTAATAGCCTGGCAGTAATTCCAGGGATGGGAATACCAGAACAACTAAAATTAGCTATGGAACAAGAACAGATGGGTAAGAGAAGTTGTACCTATAAATTTTACTTTTTCTGTAATTCTACCTATTTCTTATAATCATGATATTAAATTATGTTGAAAATGCCAAAATGATGTATGTTGAGAAGTGTTGATAAAAGTGATGTAAACTGCATGATATTTAGAATCTGTTCTTCCAAAAATGTGTTCATTGATGAAGTGACCACTTTCTTTTATTTCCTTGGCTAACTCCTTCTCTTTATGGTTTCAGGGAAAGATGAATCAAACGAAATTGAAATGACAATTCCAGGTTTAGATTGGGGAATGGAGGAGGTGATGCAAAAGGATCAGAAAAAAGTACCTCAGAAGAAAGTTCCTTATGCAAAACCTATTCCTGCTCAGTTTCAGCAGGTGAGTAACTAGAAGTGAGCCCCTGCCCACTTGGTGGGAGACTCTGCTTGGTAAGTCTAACTGAAGTGCAGAAATAGGTTTCTCTTGGATTATCTCATCTGTTGAAGGTATTTCTGTACTACAGATACTTTCTGAGCATTCTTCACATATTTCAGGCATTATTAGACATAGTTCCCATCTGTTGCTTTGCAGTGAGTCCTGAGTTTGTCATGAATCTTCTCTAGGTCTTCTTTTATTCTCACCTCCTTGTTATCATTCCAAGCTATCAGAAGAAGGAAAAAAAGAGACATGGAGCAGGGAGAGTATGTTGACCCTCTTCAACATATTCTGTCTGTCTTCCACTTTGTTCCCTCAACAGAGAGTACACGTGTCCTTTTGAAGAGGCAGGCAGGTGTTGCATCTTAATAACATGTGAGATCTTGCAGCTTTTATCAGCTTAACAATTTCTACCTAGTGATGTGCTTGCCTGACTCCATTCCTGTGTCACTAAGAATTAGTATTAGAAATAAAGATAGTTTACCAGCTGAGCCGACTTGTACTCACCAGATTGGAATGAGCCAGCGACATTATAGAATGGCTTTCTCATTCTGTCATTGTAATTTACACACTTAGAGTATACTTTAATATTCTCTTCTTTCCCAAGGCTTGGATGCAAAATAAAGTTCCAATTCCTGCTCCAAATGAGGTATTGAATGACAGAAAAGAAGACATTAAATTGGAAGAGAAGAAAAAAACACAAGCAGAAATCGAACAAGAGATGGCCACATTACAGTATACTAACCCACAGCTTCTGGAGGTGTGTGACACTCTTTTGGGGGATTCGAGATGATCTAAGAAAGTAGTGATTAACGTTTTTTTTATTGATATGCTCTTAAGGAGAAGGGAAGGGACTCTCAGATGGGTCTGATGAGCAATATCATTTCTTATTGCTGCATTAGGAAGCTAGTTTCTAAAAGAATCCTGTTTCTTAGACTTTTAAAACCAGATCAGTCAAGCAGCAAGTAGAACTAAGTTGAATATACGTTTTTTAATAGACAAGATAAAACCAACATAGTTTTAATTTGGATTCACTTACTTATCCATGGATAAAAAATTTTTTTCTGTCAGCTCTAGAGCAGGTGGTTTGTTCTTATTTTCCCTACCTTTGGCAGCTACCAAGAATGATAAAACACTAGTAAATTGTTGGGCTTTCCCTGATCAAGATGGATATAAATAGTCCTGACTGCTGTTTCCCAGCACCTAAAAAGAAGCATTCTAGAGTCTGGAAGCCTGAGTACCTTCAGAACATCTGAATATCATATGGACTCTAGAGGTCAATCAATACCTTATGTTTGTTTTGAGGCTCCCCTAACGAAATAAGTGATAGCAATATTGTCATCTTTAAGGGCTCTGGCATTTTTTATCAGCATGCTTTTTCTTCCTTTCTTTCCAGCAACTTAAAATTGAAAGACTTGCACAGAAACAGGCTGAGCAAATTCAGCCTCCTCCTTCATCTGGCACCCCTCTCCTGGGACCCCAGCCCTTTCCAGGACAAGGTCCAATGTCTCAGATCCCTCAAGGTTTTCAACAGCCTCATCCATCTCAGCAGATGCCAATGAACATGGCTCAAATGGGGCCTCCAGGTCCACAGGGACAGTTTAGACCCCCTGGACCCCAAGGACAAATGGGACCACAAGGTCCTCCACTGCATCAGGGAGGTGGGGGGCCACAAGGATTCATGGGACCACAAGGGCCCCAGGGCCCACCCCAGGGGTTGCCGAGGCCTCAGGACATGCATGGGCCCCAAGGAATGCAAAGGCATCCTGGACCTCATGGCCCTTTGGGACCTCAAGGACCACCTGGACCACAGGGCAGTTCTGGTCCTCAAGGCCATATGGGTCCTCAGGGCCCACCTGGCCCACAAGGTCACATAGGCCCCCAAGGCCCACCTGGTCCCCAGGGTCACTTGGGCCCTCAGGGACCTGGTACTCAAGGTATGCAGGGACCACCTGGTCCCAGAGGAATGCAAGGACCTCCCCATCCTCATGGGATGCAAGGTGGGCCAGGGTCTCAAGGGATCCAAGGTCCTGTGTCTCAGGGACCTCTGATGGGATTGAATCCAAGAGGAATGCAGGGTCCTCCAGGCCCCCGAGAGAACCAGGGTCCTGCTCCCCAAGGGATGATGCTGGGCCACCCGCCTCAAGAGATGAGAGGACCTCATCCTCCAAGTGGACTGCTGGGACATGGCCCTCAGGAGATGCGAGGTCCTCAGGAGATGCGAGGCATGCAGGGGCCTCCGCCCCAAGGATCAATGCTGGGCCCTCCCCAGGAATTGCGAGGGCCTCCAGGCTCACAAGGTCAGCAGGGGCCGCCCCAGGGCTCTTTGGGACCTCCACCCCAGGGTGGCATGCAAGGGCCCCCTGGACCTCAGGGACAGCAGAACCCGGCAAGAGGGCCACATCCATCTCAAGGGCCAATACCATTCCAGCAGCAGAAAACAGCTCTGCTAGGTGATGGGCCCCGGGCCCCCTTCAACCAGGTATTATTTCTTTCCAACTTGTAGGCATTACACTTTGGGGAAATACACTCTGCACTGAGGTGGCACTTCCAAATGCTGAGAAAGGCAGTCACAGCTGGTATAGATATCTCTCAAGTAGTGATGGTGGCTTGAGAATAGCATCATGGCTGAAGAAAGAAATTAAGTACTTAGAGTAATTAAGTAGACACCAAATACATCACAATATGAATCTTTACTTCTCAACCTATGTTTTTTTAATAGAGGTTCTTCCAGAAAAGATGAACTCCCTGTTGAATACAGTTCATAATTGTCCCAGGGCTCCAAAAGAGCTGTGGCCCTGAGGAGGGTGAGGAGGGAGCATGGGTGGCTCTGATCCTGTCCTGCTCCGTTTTCTGGGCTGTTGCCTTCGTAGGCTGGTGTTTCATGGGCTTGCCAGACAACTGAGCCACCTCCTATCTGCCTGCGGATCTGCCTGCCGGCTCTACTTTTAAGATAGTGCGGGCTGTTTAACTCATGAGTATACTGTAGACTATGATCTCACTATTTTCATTTCAGTGAATGCTTTTAGAGATCTCTTGAGTCCAGAATTGTGCATTTTCAAATGGTGACCCTTTGGATGAAGTTCCGTTCAAGTTGGTTTTTTTTAGCTCACATCTGAAAGTATTTACAGGAGGGAGTATTTCTGTAGAAATTTTCTTGGCCCTTTTTAGAGGATTCTGTTATTGTCAGCCAAGTTTTTTTACCCATTCTCTGAGCTGTGCTTGAGAGGTGGTATGATGAGAGTTCAGTTTGCTTGGGCTGAATTACAGAAGACTGCATGGGCGTGAGTGGATTGAACACTGTTTGGCTCTGTGGTGTTTACATTTTTCTGAATTTCATAGTCTGAAGGCATTATTTGGGTATGAACAACTGGGTTTGTGTCCTTGAAGTCAGTCGTGGACCAAAAGTAAGTGGGTGACTGAGTGAGCTGGTGTTGCAAGGCACTCGATTCCTGTGGAAGGGCCTGCTGTGGATGCTGTGTGTAGAACACACAACACCTCCGAGAGTCTGTAATGGGAAGGTGGCCATTGGATTCACTGAATTAAAATAACTAGATTATATGTTCCTCTTCAGCAGAACTTAAAAATGTCATACCAATGAAGAATCTGATGGCATTTGAGTTTATTTCCAGAGCTTATTGGGCACTTTTCAGAATTTAGGATGTTTAATAAATCTAGGTTTACCATCCAGAACTGTCCTAAGACTTAAAAGTAATATATGTTTTATTAATACAGAGTATATTTGTGTGTGTTTGTAATAGTTACCTACCTAACCTTATGTTAGTGAATGAACAGTTTTCATTTTGGAGGATAAAAACATAATGAACTTTAGCTATCACCTTGTGACTGAAATTATATAAACATGTCATATTCCAGAGGACAGGTCTGTTGGGGACAATTTAATAAGTTTTTATTGTGTCATATAGTAAAAGATTTTATACATGAAAAGCAAAATGTCTCTAAAAATTTAATTGACCTATAGAAATATTGGTGGCATGAGAATGGAGGATTAATATATTATAGGGCATTTCACATCTCAGAAGTTGTCTGATAAAAAGCTTTGCTTGTATTTTTCTTTTTTTTGCTTATATTTCTTACACTGATATCTGACTTTCTTCACTTTGACCAGGTCAGCTATTTATTCATTTATTTATTTATTTATATATTTATATATTATTTTTGGCTGCCTTGGGTCTTCGTTGCTGTGCACAGGCTTTCTCTAGCTGCAGCGAGCGGGGGCTACTCCTTGTTGCAGTATGCTGGCTTCTCATTGAGGTGGCTTCTCTTGTTGTAGAGCACGGGCTCCAGGCGCGCGGGCTTCAGTAGTTGTGGCACGCGGGCTCGGTAGTTGTGGCTCGCGGTCTCTAGAGCGCAGGCTTAGCAGTTGTGGTGAGGGCTTAGCTGCTCCGCGGCATGTGGGATCTTCCCAGACCAGGGCTCGACCCTGTGTCCCCTGCATTGGCAGGCAGATTCTTAACCACTGAGCCACCAGGGAAGTCCCCCAGGTCAGTTATTTAAACCGGTTGTTTTAATTGGTTAAATTTAATGGAATTGCCTTCAGGTGTTACAGTAATAGCATGAAAGATGTTGATAAGAGCTGCCCTTGAGTAAAAGGGACAAGAAACAAAGGAATATGGAAATTACTGGTATTGAGTTAATGACGGCAATTTATAACTGCAGTGCTGTAAATGAGTCCGATCAACGCTGCTCTTTCTTGTAGCTAGTTTGGAATGTGAAAGCACTTTTGCTGTTGATGGTTTTGAAACTCTGCTATTCTCATGGTAGGTCCAGTCACTAAATGCATTTTTTATATGAAGGAATGACTAGATATATATTTGATTATTTGTTTGTTTGTCAGGAGACCAGATCCAAGGTCACTGGGCAGTGTGGGGAATCTGAATTTAGACACGGCTAGGTAAAAATACAGAATATTAGGACTGGGGACAAGCTGGGGTTGCAGAGCAGCAGGTTTGCGTCAGACAGAAGCTGCAAGAGCCCACGAACCCACGTCCCGGGTAACGTAGCTGGGAAAGAGCAGTGGGTGCTGAGCACGGGGGAGTTAGACGGTAGAGGTTAGGGAGTGAAAGGAGAAAGCAGTGTGTGAACACCTTGCTCATCAGGAACCCCTTTCTTATTCTCCTGCTCCCCGCCTTTTAAACCTGCCCATAACCTCTTGAGAGGATGGATATTTTCTATAGCTGGAAAGGGGTCATGGATGCGAGAGCAGAGTTTACCTGTCCTGGCGGGTTTCCAGGTCTTTACTTTTGCTAGAAGTTCCGCCTTTGTGCAGAGTGTTGTTGTTTTATGTTATGATTTCTGATTTTCCACTGAGGTTCTTGCTTGGCATTACAAGTAAAGATCTAGCTTTAAATAAAACTTATCAGCAGGTTTAAAATATAAGTGTTTCCTTTTATTATGGTCAGAGAAGTATCTCCTTTCCCCCAATTTAATGACAATTTTGCTATAATGTCACTAGGTATATATTTACTCGTGGAAGTTTTGGGGCAACCTAGTGTTTTTAGCTTGTCACATTATGATACAATTGCTGTTCATGAAGCACAAGCCTTTGATTTCACACCCCCACTTTAAAAACATCTTTTCAGGAAGGACAGAACGCAGGCCCCCCACCCCTGATACCAGGCCTAGGGCAGCAGGGAGCACAAGGTCGCCTCCCCCCTCTTAACCCTGGACAAGGACCTGGCCCTCACAAAGGTAAATATCTGCTTGGCTGAATACGAGGTCATCTTCTATCTCCTTTGGGTAAATCTTACAATGGTTTTACTGGTAAGTAATTGATAGAATGGTCATTGGAACCTCTAGGGAAACTAAGAGCCTAGTTACCTCAGGTCATAGCTTTGTCTTATGTCGTTTTCGTAGACTCGCTTTAGTTATAGCCCAGATCCTGCCCAGAGGAAGCAGCTCCTCGCCACCACAAGTGGGCGGTGAGACCCCTGGACAGCCACCAAGAGCAGGGCCTGAGCCACAGGCCGGCCTTGTCTGTCTCCTGGGAGTGGGAGTGGTTCCTGTGCTAACAGAACGCAAGCGTATGTTTTTAGCCTCCCAGAGAGCTGAACTGTCTCAGTTTAAATTTTTGATGGGATAAAGAATTCAGAGATTTTGACGGTGTTTTTAATATCACCCCCTCCTCCCCTCAAATTGTGTCATATATTGCATTCTTTAGCTGGTTACATTGTTCTGTACCCTTTGAAAAGAAGAAAGCCATGTACCAGTGTGTTGTGCCTCAGGTTGTTGATAGTATGACAAGCACAGAGGTGAGACTTGTCAGTGTTGAGATATGAGGCTCTGTGGAAGTTGAGTCACCCCTGAGGGTTGGAAGGGGGCACGCGCAGGAGCCGCAGTCCCTGCTCTGCCGAGGTGTTCAGCTCTCACACGCGCAGGAGGAGCTGGAGCAGGCGTGTGGTGAGTGGGCAGCTACTGGGTGGAGAGTTACAGGGCGGGACTGGGAGGGAGTGTGGATGGATGGATGGAGTTGTACGTTCAGTGCGCCTTTTCACGGGGGAGCAAGCCAGAGAATCATGAGCGTTGTGGAGACGTGACTACAAAGAACTAGACCCCTTTTCATTTTTAATTGGCTAAGCCCACAGCACCTTGTGGTACATGTTAGGTTTCTTGCCCCCATTTGATCAGACTAAGAAAAGTCCTTGTCAGCATTTTCAGCCCTCGGACTTTGGGAATTTAAAGCTTAGTCCTGAATTTACATGAGTTACTAGAGGTAGGAAAGGGAGAGGTAAAGGAATTAGGAGAATGTTTATTTTAGTCTCATCGTATGGAAGTGGTGGCCAACAGGGAAAAAGAAAGAAAGCGTCAAGAACCAATCTCTGGATTTGGGGACCCTAAGAAAAGAAGTCTGTTTCCCACAAGGTACAGCCATCAGCAAACCGAGAGCCTGCCTCTCTCCCTCTCCCCAACCTTGTATCTGTCTCCACCTACTTCCCTCTCCTCCTTGCTCTTCCCCTTTTCTCTTCACCATCCCCCCCGCCCCCACCTTCCTCCTTTCTCCTCCCAGGGACCAAAGGGAGAAGGGAGAGCCGAGAAACTGGCCCTGCCATCCTTACTGGATTAACCAATGCTGCCGCCCATCACCAGGGGCCACATCCCTTCTAATTTGTAGTGGTGGGTTTCTTTCTTTGGAGGAGCCAGGGTACTTTTAAGCAGATAGAGGTAATGGGAGGATTATTATTCATAGGTAAGTTCGAATGGAATGTGTTCAGCTTCCTCAGGTCAAAGGTCTGCTGTGTCTGAGGTCACACAAAGTCCAAGCCACATGAAGTCAGAGAAGGAGCCGTCAGCGGCAGGATCACACTGAGAAGTGAGGGGCTGTTTACCAGGAGGAAAGAAGCCTGGGGTATTTGAACAAAGAGGCAACTTCGAAGGCGCTTTCCTCAGCATGGAGAGGACTGGTTTAATGGAAGGAAAGAAGGGAAGGTAGAGGGGACAGAGAAAGCTTAAAAGAAGAGAGAGTCCTTCTAGTGGTGTATTTTTATACTAAGAGTTCCAAGTTTTTTAAACATGTTGAATGGTGAGGAGGAATTGAAATGAGAAATGAGTAAAAATGAGAGAGGAAGGATGTTAGAAGGGTAAAGATTATGGCCGACTGTGCTGTAAGGAAAGGAAGCTCGTCTTGATTGCCAGGGAAAAGCAGTAAAAGGCATGAGCTGGGCAAGTGGAGGAATTTCATTTTTAAAAGTTAGTTGTTTTAGAAGCAAGAGTGTCCCTTTGCTATCTACTTTAAAAAAAATATTTGATTTAAATTGTATGTTGACAGAAAATAGGTGTACATTTACAATGGCTGCAGTAATCATTCAGTAGCCAGGAAAACAAATCCCTTCAAAGTAAACTAAGTGTAATTGGCCGCTTTCCATTTTTATTCAGTACTCTGAATATATTACATATATTAAAATATTTTTAAAAAATCTTTAGTGGGTTTCCAAACTCTTATCTGCAAAGAATGGTGATGATATTATAGACGAGGGATATCATTCACAGAAAGGGACAGAAAAAGTGTTTATATAAACCCTGAAACTGAAGTACAGCAAGGCTGTTTGGTCACCAAGCAGTTATTAGAGAGGCCCATGCTTCCATGTACCTTACAGAGGATTTTGTTAAGAATCAAAGTATGAGTTAACAAATCAAGTTAAATGAACTAGGAGTTAAAGGAGAGACATCATGGCAGTGTAGGCCTGTGGCCCTGTGGTGAGCTTGCGGGCTTTTACAAATGCAGAGGTGAATTCCTTGTACTTGGCTTCCCGACTTTCAGCATGAATTTTCCCTGTTGCCTTCTCCCTGGGTATGGGGAGTGGGCCCAACAAAAACACTGAAGGAATGGGGGCAGGAAGGGAAGCTCGTTCTTATGCCTGTGAGGCTCTCTTGTGTTTTCTAAATGAATCTTCACATCAACTGAGTTGCTGATCTCATTTGAGATTAAATATTTGCCCGAGGTCGAGTTGCTTAGCTAATGAGTGATGAAATCTGCACCCCCAGAACCCTTGTTCTTTTCATCATATGATGCCTTAGGGACGTTTGTCTCCTAAGTATGCTGGGAACCAAAGAGGGAAAACATTCTCAATAAAAGAATGCATTCTGAAATTTTAAGATGCTGAAAATCAGATCTGCGTTGGCAGGATTCCTGGAAGATAAGGTAAAAATCAGTTTTGTTTCCTTTAGGTGACTCACGTGGTCCTCCGAACCATCACATGGGCCCAATGTCAGAGAGACGGCACGAGCAGAGCAGCGGGCCCGAGCATGGTCCCGAGAGGGGTCCTTTCCGGGGCGGCCAGGACTGCAGGGGTCCCCCTGATAGGCGCGGCCCTCACCCCGACTTCCCCGATGACTTCAGCAGACCAGATGACTTCCACCCCGACAAGCGCTTTGGCCACCGGTTACGTGAATTTGAGGGGCGAGGAGGACCTTTACCGCAAGAAGAGAAGTGGAGGCGTGGGGGCCCTGGGCCTCCGTTTCCTCCTGATCACAGGGAGTTCAGTGAGGGGGATGGCCGGGGCGCGGCCCGGGGCCCTCCAGGGGCGTGGGAAGGCCGCAGACCTGGAGACGAACGCTTCCCCCGGGATCCTGAGGACCCACGGTTTCGAGGGCGCAGAGAAGAAAGGTGGGATGGATACTTCGTGGGTCCGTTTCTTCTTCCCTGGAGCTTTCCACCTGTTCTCTCCACAAAAGTCTCTTTCCTCTCTCACTTGGGGAGAGAGTACCCTCCCTCCTCTAGGCTTTGTGTTTAGACTTAAAAATATATATATGCCTTTAACATTTATGTGGTTCTTTTTTGTCTCTACAATTCAGAAATCTTTTTTCTTTTTGCTTATTTCTTGGTCCTTTTAAACAGATAGGTGGGCAGTGTACTGTAGAGTTTCTTGGATTTGAATAGAAATCTCCAGGTTCTCTTGGTTAGAATGACGAAATATGAGACAGATATCTAGATTGAGAATAAAGGAATTATTGAGTAGATAGTTTCTGTGTAATTGCCTAAAGATCTTAACAAAATCCAATTAAACTGGAAAATAATCTTGCTATTAAATTAGGTTGAGGTCAGGCTTGAACACTCAACTTGCTTGGGGTAACAAAAGGAATAGAAGTAGGGGGAAAAAAACAAGAATTAGTGAGAGCTCAAGTGAGACTCAGAATAATCAATGAGATAATAATTGAGTATTTACCTTGTGCCAGATGTTACTTCATTTAACTGTTAGAGTGAGTTGTGAGACAGGTGTTCCCGTCAGCATTTACAGATAAGGGATGACACGGAGAGTCAGAGCAGTTTCTTGACTTTGGAAGGCCCCATAGGTGGTAAGTGGAAGAGCAGCTTCAGGCCTGGGCCGTCCGACTGCAGTGCCCAAGCTGTGCTGTCCAGCACTCCCGCCTTTCCTGCCCCAGTCCTCTCTCCTGCGTCTTTTCCCGTCATACTTCTCATGCCTGTCGCTTGCAGGTATTTGAGGTAAGGGTTGGCAATCTCCGTTCTCACGGTGTGCGTTAGAAAAGAGTGGCTGATAAAATGGCCAGGGAGGGTGAGCTAGAGGGGTTAAAGGAAGCAGCTGTCGGGGGAGTTTTTAATAAAAAGAGTTAAGAGCGCTCGCAATGACATCCGAGTGTTCACAAGTCTGCAGGAACCTCGTTTCCAATGGCTTTGGCATCAACATAACTTTCATGGAGTTCTTGAATCTCTGCATCTTGTGCAAAGTTTCAGATTTTACTGTGCTTCAGTTTGTCGTATTTCGTCTGTCAGTGACAGACCCACACCTAGACTCTTATGCTGTTTCCAGCTTGTGCTCCTCTTCAGATGTGCCAAACACGTCCTGTCCACGTTGTGCTTGCTTTTTCCTTTGCCTGGAGCGCAGTCTCCCGGATGTTTGTGGCTCACTCCACTTAGGTCTCTCCTCCTGTTCCTTTATTTTGCCCTGCTTTATATTTCTGCATAGCACTTAGCACTGCCTGACATTAAGTGGTATACTTACTTCTGTATTACTTGTAGCTCCCAGAAGCACGGCAGCTTCCTGAAGGCAGGTCCTCAGAAACTAGAGCAGTAGTGGTGACGCCCTGTAGGTGCTCAGTAACTGCTGAATAAATGAATCTGTTAAAGGGGGCGATGTATTTGACAGGGGTCAGTTCATTAGGAGGTGTGCTACTCAGCTTGGGCTGCCGTAACAAATACCACGGACTGGGGGGCTTAGACAACAGAAGTCAATTTGCTCACAGTACTGGAGGCTGGAAGTCCCAGATCCAGGCCTAGCAATTTGCTCACAGTACTGGAGGTTGGAAGTCCCAGATCCAGGCCCAGCAGGGTGGGTTTCTGGTGAGGCTCCTCTTCCTGGCTTGCAGACAGCCACCGTCTCCCTCTGTCCTTGCATGACGGAAAGAGAGTGAGCAAGCTCTTGCTGGCATCTCTTCTTACAAGGGCGCTAAGCCCACCCTGGGGCCCCACGCTCAGAACCTCATCTAACCTAAGTAGCTCTCAAAGGCCCGTTTCCAAAGCCACCTCGGGGGAGAGGGCTTCAACATACGAATTTGGTGCAGGGGACGCAAACGTTTAGTCCGTAACAGGAACTGTTTTCTAATGAGGGCGCATGAGAGTCCCCCTGGCCTTTTGTAGCTAGGGCAGTCGTATAGTGGCTGCCTGGACAAGAAAAGAGTCCTGCCGTGTTTGGGGAGTCTTCCCCGAATCTGTCTCAGGGCAGTAGTGCCCTCTGCTGATACGCTTCAGTTCCACGCTCACCTTAGGTGGTTATTTCAGCCAGCGTCTGGGTCACACCCCCTTTGCTTGCAGGAGCATATGGCTCATTAAGTTACCTCAGGACAAGAAGGGTATTAAAAAGGTAGCTAGTAGCTGGAACGGTGGAGTGAAAAAAGGAAAGCTCTTTTTACAGTAAAACACCAAGTTACAAATGGAGGAGGGGTGATAGAATTAGAAAACCACTTCTTTTAAGCACCCAGTGTCATAATTGATCCAGGCAAGGATCATCAGTGGATGCTAAAAGCCACTGAGTCAAAAGATTTGTGGAGAATCAGGATATTCGCATGCTGCCAAAGTATCACCCTACAGATTACTTAATTGCAAAGGAGGAAATGTACCTTTGCAATAATGAAGTTTTGTTGCCATACCACTTTTGCATCATAAACAATGGGACAGACTGGCATCCCTGTGAAGACGTTTTGCCAGAAGTGTTTCACCTGGAATCTAATCATGAGGAGGCAATCACGTGAATTCAAATTGTGGAACGTTCTGTAAAACGATCCATTTCGAAGGATGGGTCCTTCAAAAATGTTGGGGCCTATCTCAGTAAAAATTAAAAAATAAATAAATAAATAAGTAAAGTCGAGGTCATGAAAGATAAAACACAGGAGGGGGACTGTTCTAGATTAAGGTAGACCAGAGACGTGACCCCTAAATAATAGTGTGTGATGATGACTGAAATCTATAAAGACAACTGTAAAAGGACGTTTTGAGGACAATTGGAGAAATTCAAGTTGGACTGTATATTAAATAATATTACATACTATTTAGAGTGATAGTAGTGTTACTATGTAGGAGAAAGTCCTTGTTCTTAGAAGAAACTTACTGAAGGATTTAGGGGTGAGGCATCATGTCTCAACTGGTTTTGAAATGGTTTAGAAAATGAATTTATAAATAGATGGATAGAGAAAAGACAAAGGCTCATGTGGCAGAATCTTAAGAACTGAGTAATTAATCGCAGTGAAGGATGTATGGGCATTTGTTGCTCTATACTTCCATCTTTACTGTAAGTTTGAAATTTTTCGAAATAAAATGTTGGAGTAAAATATAACTGAGTGGAAACTCAGGAAAAAGCAGAAGGCCTGGCCTGAGAGGAAGCCACGAGCAGGCAGTTCATGCAGATGGCCCAGGCCCTTTCCCCCTTCTGATCCTTTCTCGTTTCCATGGCCCCTCTTGGGTGTTCACGCACCTTTCCTGCTGGCAGGCCCCTGTTCCTGCTTCCCCACAGGCTTCTGCTACAGCTCTGGCACCCCCTCATTAATGGTCCTGCTTCAGTAACACTCCTGGCTGACTTAGTTTCCCAGTTCCAGGATTTCTGAGAGGTGGTGAAATTGTCCACCAGCCCAGGCACCAGGTTGCCAGCTTGCCAGCGGGTGGGCTACCCATAAGCCAGAGGCCCTACCAGTACACCAGTCAGCTGTGGTCTGGGGCCATTGGTGAAGTTCATGGCCACCAGGCCTGCCCCTGAGTAGAGGTGGGCCGGGGCAGATGGCAGAGCAGATGCCCCAAAACAAGTTGGGTACAGTTAGCAGGCATGAATCTGTGCCCCCCTTTTTTCTGATTATATAAGTAATAGCCATTATAAAAACATAAACGGTAATATGAAAAGTATTTGGGAGGCAATGGTAAAGAGCCTGGGCTGGGTGTCAAGACTGGCTGAGTTCAAATCCCAACACTTACTGTGTGTCCTTAAGTAAATGACTTAACCTCTCTGAGCCCCAATGTACACATGGGTAGAATAGTAGTGTCAGTTTCTTTTCTTTTTTTTTTTTTTTCTTTCCATTTTTTGGTGTGCTGCATGGCATGCGGGATCTTAGTTCCCTGACCAGGGATCGAACCCCATGCCCCCTGCCATGGAAGCACGGAGTCTTAACCACTGGACTGCCAGGGAAGTAATAGTGTCAGCTTCATAAGGTGGTTGTGAGGATAAAATGAAATGAAATAATACATGTAAAGCACTTGGCATGATATAAGCACCTAAAAAATGCTCACTGCTATTATTCCTAAAAGCCTAAAACAAAGTTAAAATAACCCTACATTCTGGTACTTTGCCCTCTTGCCTGTTTTTACGTGCCATATTGGGATTGTAAAATGGGTACTTAAAAAAATACATACTTTTATTTTGTTTTTCTCCCATTTAACATTGTATCATATTTTCTCACATCATTATGCTTCTTTGAAACATGAACTGAGGACTACAAGGTGTTCCATTAGGTGGATATTCTGTTGTTTTTCCCTAACAGCTTCAGACGAGGAGCCCCCCCGAGACATGAGGGCCGTGCTCCCCCCAGAGGAAGGGATGGTTTTCCTGGTCCCGAAGACTTCGGACCAGAGGAGAATTTTGATGCTTCTGATGAAACAGCCCGAGGAAGAGATCTCAGAGGTCGAGGTCGGGGTACCCCACGAGGTGAGCTGAGAACCCCGGGTCTGGGAAGGACGGGGGTGGAGAGGTGGGTTGTTGTGGACACCCCTGAAATAGTCTGTGAGTGCGGCGTTGCTGTGTTCTATTGTGTAGGAGGAAGGAAGGGTTTACTTCCCACTCCTGATGAGTTCCCTCGCTTTGAAGGAGGTCGGAAACCAGACTCCTGGGATGGAAATAGAGAGCCAGGTAAGGCAGTAGAGCTGCTTGTGGCTTCGGGTCCCACAGTTCACAGAGTGTGGTCTGAGGACTCTCCCAGGGCTCCACTGGGTTCTCTCTCTCTTTTTTTTTTTTTAATTAATTAATTAATTTATGACTGTGTTGGGTCTTCGTTTCTGTGTGAGGGCTTTCTCTAGTTGCGGAAAGCGGGGGCCACTCTTCATCACGGTGCGCGGGCCTCTCACTATCGCGGCCTCTCTTGTTGCGGAGCACAGGCTCTAGACGCACAGGCTCAGTAATTGTGGCTCACGGGCCCAGCTGCTCTGCGGCATGTGGGATCCTCCCAGACCAGGGCTCGAACCCGTGTCCCCTGCATTGGCAGGCAGACTCTCAACCCCTGCGCCACCAGGGAAACCCCTGGGTTCTCTCTTTAGCGACTCACCTCTCCGTGGCAGGCTGGATTGTCTTCAACCCACATCTTCAACCCACAGTGTAGACTGAATGCAGGAGCAGATGGGAGAACCCAGCTTTCTCCTACTGAGCCAGATATTAAAGAGATTTGTCTAAATACCACTCTTTTCACTAAATTGTTTTGTTTTTGGAAAATATAGTTAAATGAACTAAAGTTTTCTCAGTCTTCATTTCTGACATGGCAAATGTAGTTAGAACTCTCATAAATGAATTCTCTTTGGGATCCTCAATAATTTTTAAGAGTGTAAAGACACTCTGAAACTAAAAAGTCTGAGAACCACTTTTCTGGTCCTTCCCTGCCTCCTGTTTCAGGAGGTACATTGGTTTCTAATCTTGACCCTTTTTGTGTACTCATGACGTGACTAGGTATTCAGGAAATGTTTCTTGCATGAGTGAATATTGGTTTTCGGGTTGCCACTTATTCTTAGCAGTATAATTCCTGTCTGCTTTTAGTCACACTGTGCTTTAATAGAATGAGATGGTCAGACTCTTAGCCCTCTGGGTCTGTGTTTTCTGTATTAGGGCCAGGTCATGAACACTTCCGTGATGCTCCCCGCCCTGATCATCCCCCTCACGACGGGCATTCCCCAGCTAGCAGAGAACGGTCCTCTTCTCTCCAAGGCATGGACATGGCATCCCTACCACCCCGAAAGCGCCCCTGGCATGATGGGCCAGGAACCTCTGAGCATAGAGAAATGGAAGCCCCAGGGGGTCCTTCTGAGGATCGAGGAGGCAAAGGTAAGTGAGGCCGGTGATTTCAGCTCAGGATCTACGGATGCCACAGCCCTGCCAAGAAGGCTGCAGGGGTCACGGGAAGCCTCATCTCCAGGCCAGCCCCATCCCAGTGTGTGCCTGTTCTGTCTGTCCCCGACTGGGGTACTGGGGGTCCTTTCTCCACTCTACCCTCCAGGGCTTCGACTGTTCAAAGGCACGTGCTCCCAGCTGCGGTACAGCCAGTGGGAGCTCTCGGTGGGTGACTGCAAGCTGAGCCTCTAGGCAGTTCTCCTCCCCTTGCTTCCAGGAATCTCTGGTTTGTTCGCATTTTCCACTCCAGCGCTCTTTCAGATTGCCCCGGTGCTTTCTCTGCTGATCTGTGAGACTCTTGCTCTAACCGGCAAATGTGCTCTCTGGTAGTGGCTGCTCTGATCCCTTGAAGGGTGTCCCCAGTGGCAGCAAGAATTGTCCTCTCTCAGGTTCTGTGGTTTTTTTTTTTTAAGTCTGAACCCAGGAGGAATTCGGCTTATGCCCAGAGTCACAAAGACTTTGGGGAGTATGGTCTGGAAAGGGTTTTCTTTTCAGGGGGGGCAGGAGTGAGATGGTGGTCCAGAAAAGCAGAGGCACAGCTTTCAGTGCTCTGAGGGCTGTGCTCATGCCCTCAGAACTCTTGTTTTTTAAAAAAAAGAAGTGTTCCACTGTCTGTCATCATAGAGTAAAAGTTTGTACCAGGAGTTGTTAACAGTCTCTGATGGAAAAAAAAGTCACATGTAAAACCATTGTTTCATTTCAGGCCGAGGGGGCCCCGGACCTTCTCAGAGAGTGCCAAAGTCCGGACGTTCCAGCTCCTTGGATGGAGATCACCATGATGGATACCACAGAGATGAACCTTTTGGGGGCCCTCCAGGCAGTGGTACCCCTTCTAGAGGGGGCCGGAGTGGCAGTAACTGGGGTAGAGGGAGTAACATGAACTCTGGCCCGCCAAGGCGAGGAGCTTCAAGGGGGGGTGGAAGGGGTCGGTAGAAGTTGGGGCTCAATACCCCTTGGCCTCTCTGGACAGTATTTAAGAACTTCTGTGGACTTTCCAAGAGAAACAAAAGGAAACCTGCACCGTGTAGCCCTGAACTCTTTCTGGAGCAGCAGGATCCCAGGAGCCCCTGATGTCTTCAAGGTGAAGAGACTGCTGCCAGAGTAGCTGGCTACCCAGAGTAGCTGGCCTTGTTTTGTCCTGTCCGCCCAAATTGCCCTAAATCCCACGTGGGCTTGTGAAGATAAGAGCTGGAATTTTTTGTTTTTTTTTTTAAAGTGTCACAAGACATGGAACCTCCACAAATTTAAGTTCATGTCCAATTGGAAATTTGTTTCTATATGTACAGTTTGTCAGAGAAAAAGTTGTTTTTGTATGAATACAGAATGTGATTTACGCAAGAATTAACAGAAAACAACTAGTCGTCAAGTGCTTGCCTTAAGGAAACCCTTAGCTTCCATTGCATCCGGTCTGCTGAGGGGTGTACAATTATTGCTTATATTTGTGAGCATACTTGATGGGAATCTCTAAGTCATCTAAAGTCATCTGTGAACTTTTTGTTTTTAAACAAATTCTTATCTAGCCATTCTGTCACACTTATTTTTGTAGTAGAGTGAGAAATACTTCAAAACTATAACAAGGTTTGAAGTAGATTCAAAGCCTTATTATTAGTTGGATCTACTGTGGCAGATGGAAAATTATACACCGGAGAAAAAAAAAAATCTGGATGTCCAAGTAGGGGTCTTCCTTGGCTGCATCTCCTAGTAATCACACCTTAGACCTGAATTGCCTTTTTCTGATGAGAGGAACTTGACATAAACCAGAAATCAACTACACATACCTTCTGAATACTGTAAATCATTTCACAAATTGTTCTAAGTTGAAAAGGAATGGATCAAAGTATCTCTTAAAACAGTTTTGCAAAACTTAAATAATTTCTTCCTCTTCCACACTAGCTATGTGGAAACACCAATCTTTAAGGCAGAGGATTGTTCCAACTTAAAGCCAGGAAGTTCTCATCCACAACAAATTCCTTTAGTTTTAAATAAATGGAACATTTGGCCCAGTTTGAATTGAAAGCCAAAAGTTCAGTTTGAGATAACCCCAGCATACTTTGTATACTGACCGCTTACTTTGTTTTTATAAAAAGAAAGCTTTTATTATTCAAAGGACTGTCCTGTGGCCACCCTAACGTCTCATTACTTTGCCAGCTTCAGTTTGGCATAGGAGAAAAGTTTCCTTGACAGATTTAGTGGTGCTGGAAAGTGTCAGTAGTTGCTTAGGAAAGGGATACTGACATAGTTGGAGAGTATATAAAAAATTCCCAACTGATTCTCCATTAATTTAAAAAATGGTAAGTGCTAAGTTATCTCTGCAGATAAAATGTTGACCACACACACACACTGCTTTTTTAGGGTGTTAGAACCTAGAGACTACAAGAGATTTTCTCTTTACTTTGCGATTTAAAACATCCTATTGATCAGCACTTTGCTCTAAACACATGTTTAGGAGACTCAGGATTGCTTTAGGTTTGAGGATATTCTTTATTTGCCCTCCACTGGCATAGCTTAAAAAGAAGTTGTAATCAAATTCTAAGAAGCTAAAAAGGGATCCAGAGAGCAAACCCATACAGAGATTTAGGCTCCTTTTTTCTGAGATTTATGTGGTAAGAACTTTATCGTAACATTCCAAGGCTTTAACTTGAAAAACACAGTACCTCAGTAAGCAGATAACCAGATCACATTTTGAGGATGAATTCATTTAGAGAAAACTGAAAACTCAATGCATTACTTAGTAAGTGATGCATTTTAAAGTATCACTGTCCAAATACATACAAGATGTTGTGCTTTGAATTTTATAAAAGCTTAGATTTCCAAACAAACAGTGAATTCTTGAAAAAATGTTGGGAAAACAATTTTTAAAAATACAGTAGCATGAACATAAAAGTCAACACTGTGAAATCTTCAGCCATGCAAACTGTAGAGAAATCTAGAACTAGAATGCAGATTTAACGGGGGGGTAGAAAGAGCAGCCAATGGTACAAGTTTTCCAGTCAAAAAATAAATCACTCCCCGAAAACAGTGGATTTGCTTTTTACAAACACCCCCTTGGTTGCTCCTCTTGAGGTAGGTAACCCTATTTACTGAGAGGGGAACAAGGCAGCATTCTTAGAGAATATGGGGGGCTGGGGTAAGTCTACAGTGTGGATGTTGGTCACTTTAGTGTCCACTTCTTGGAACAGGGCTTAGGACACTGATAAAAATCTAAATTTTGAGGTTGGACAAAGGGGCAAGGCTCTACTGCTGCCTGACAGCCAGTTTCGGCAACACTGGAATCCAGCCCCAGGAGACAGTTATTTTCAAATCATGCAATCCAACATACAGAAAAGTGGTTCACAACCTTAGCTGGAAAAGGAATCATCTGGAGAGCTCAGAAAAAATGCTGATGCCTGGCTCCCACCCCCACCCCCGCAGAGACGGACTGAGTTGATCTGAGGTTTGAGTCCTCAAGTAATTCTCATGTGAACGGAGAACCACTGGCATAGGATTTAAACATTTTAAATAGTTTACTTCCTAGTTAATATACAGCTAGTGAGAAAACGTGTAGTTTTCTGGACTCATCAGAATATTGAGCCCATACTTTCTGGCAATAAATTAAGGTAAGTAATAAGGTCCTAAACAAAAGTTAAGTGCTAAACCTAAAATGAAGGAAATTTGGCAATTACGATATGAAAAGCACCTTGCATTGCATGAAGATCAGACTGTAAAGTGTAAATTATAGTTAAAAAGCAGATCATAAAATTAGGAATGAAAAATTAGGCCTTGTAGAAATCCATGGTTTCAATCAGATAGGGAAACCGCACGTAGAATCATCTGTCTCCCAGGAGTCCCCTAGCTCAGTTCTGCCCACGGACCTCTCACAGCCATTTACATGCACCTTACTGGGTACTTCTTACTGGATGCTTCTTGGTCCATCGCTTTCCTCATCTAATACAGAACCAATTTTCCTTTAATTTTATAAGGCACCATGTTTACAACTCCACTGAAAGTAGAAAAAACTGAGATAAACCGTCTTAACTAAAGTACTTTTAAAAATTCCGGTGGCTAAAGTCGGTATTTATTTTGATAACTCTTATGGATCCACTCACGTTGAAGAATACGGAAAAATAATTTCCAAGAACCGAGGAGAACAAGTTTACTGTAGCTACTACAGTCTACCACTGGGTTTTTTAAAGTGACAAAACGTGGAACAGAAGTCTGAGAAAAGTAATAAGGGCAGTTAATTAAAACGGAAGAGCTAGTGTTCTTTTTCTTTTTCAGCTGAGGGTAATCTAAGACCACGGTTAACGCAAAAGCAATTTATCATAAATGCTTCACAGTATGTCACCAACTCAAGGACAAAATTTAGTTCTCATAGCACCTGCTGCCGAGTATAGCACAAAACGCTGAACTTGAGGAGCTTCCGAAACAGCTCATGTCTCAGTTTTCCAACAGCTGCTCAGTTTACAGATTTCGCTGGCACAGTAAAAGGGCAGCCTTTGCCCCGCGCGCTCTGGGAACGGCGGGCGCAGTCCTTGGCATGGCGAGCGAAGGGCCCCTGGGCCGGCTGCGTGTGGTTTCCCGACGGCGCGTCCCGGGGCCGGCCTCTGCGTCCTTTCCGACGGCGCGGGCCCCGGGCCTCTCACACGGGGAGCGCCTTGGCGAGAGTGGCGCCCGGGCCCAGGCGCCCGAGCGTCAGGCGCAGCGCGGTGCCCGCGCCGCGGGGCAGCAGTCCCAGCAGCACGGCGAGCAGCGCGGCCACCTGCGCGCAGGCGCCCAGCGCCGTGAGTAACGTGCTGCGCAGGCCCAGCGCCGCGTACAGCGTAGCGCCCAGCGCGGCCACGTAGAGCAGCGCGGGCCGCGACGGCGCCTCCTCGCCGCGCAGCAGGCGTCCGCACGCCGCACCGCCTCGCAGGAGTGTGCCGCCCGCTAGCGCCAGCGCCGAGCCCAGCGACCACAGCAGCGCGAACTTGCGGGCGCGCAGCAGCAACACGGGCGCGTAGAGTGCGGCCAGGCCGAAGCAGAGCGCGGCCAGCAGCAGGCACACGCCGCTCGCCGCCAGCCGCTGAAAGCGCGTCACGCTCGGCATGCACGTCGGTCCCGCCGCCGTCGCCGGCTCCGCGGAGCTCCGCGCCCATGTCCAGCGCAGGCCCGCGCGGCCGAGCCACGCCCCCGCCGGCCCGGCCCCGGTCGTGGGCTCCTCCGCTTCTCCCGCGGCGAGCAGCGGCTCCGCGGCCCCCTGCCCGCCCGCTTTCCCCTGCGCCAGATACTCCTGCAGTTGGCGGTGGAGGTCCGCCATCTTGGGCGGGGGCGCCGGGGAGGAGAGGGCTGCCGCCCACTTCCGGTTTTGCTCGGTCGCCGTTGGAAGCGGCTCGGCCCTCGGTCGGCTTCGGCGGAAGGGGCGGGGCCTGCGGCTCCGCGGCTGCGGCTGCAGCTGCCTCAGCTGGCCCCGGGGCTGGGGGCTCTGCTGGTCCCTGTGCGTTTACCCTGCTAGCCCCGGACCTTGTCCTGTGTCCGGTGTAGGCTCTGTGAGGGCCTGGATAAATCATGGCAGCATTAAAAGTTAGTTGGGGGGCGTGAGTCGGTGTGGTTATAAAAGAACTTGAAGGAAACTTAACGTGTCTTGACCTTATGGATGTCAGTATCTTGTGATACTGTGTTACAGCTTTTCAAGATGTTGCTATTGGGGGAAAATGGGGAAAGGGTACACGGGATCTACATATTTCTTAAAACCATACCAATCTATGTCAATAAATTTAATGTTTTTAGAAGCTCAGACTGCAGGTCTTAGGTGGTTTCTTTGGGAAAGCTACAGAGGTGAAGAAGAGTTAACCCCCCACTCCCACCAATTGGCTTCTTTTCTCTTCCCCGTTTCAGCAGAGGCCTGGCAATATTCTTGAGTCTTTCAAGCCCCTTATCATGTATCCTTGGCCCACCTTTCCGTGCTCCTCGCACTTCTGGGTGTTCTGAGGTGGCTCCCACAGCCCTGCTCTTTTTCAGAGCCTCCTTGAAGGTCTTCAGCCTGTGGTCACGTAGGTCACAACTTTCCGGGTCTCTGCCAGGGCTTCAGCCCCCTCTGGTTTCTACCTAATTCCCATTCCCGGACGTTGGATCTAGCTGCACCTCCTGCTATTTACTCCTATCCCGCTTAGGTGCACTTTTTCTGAGTTCTCCAGGAGGTGAACCCAGGGTATCTCCCCCGTGTCTGCCGCTTTTGGCTGTACTGGCTTCCCCTGGGCAACTCCTGCTGATGGGCTGGTAACACCCCTTTGTTCTCTCCTCTATGAAAAGGTTGGTATTAATGGCTTTCTGCTGTTGTCATCTCTGACTTTTCAGTCTCCCTGTTACCTGTGTAACCTGTTTCCCGCATTAAATTCCCCTTAATACTTTCTGTTTTCCTGGTTGGATCTTGGCAGTTACTGTTGGTCCTGAACCAAACTTGGTTCCACTTGCCCGATATGAGCAAAGCCAATCCACTGACACTGGATTGTGGTGGCGGAAAGCGCAGCGTTTATTGCAGGGCGCCCAGCACCATGCTCAGAGGACCCGCACTCCCCAGTGGCTTTCAGGGAAGAGCTTTTAAAGACAGTGGGAGGGAGAGGGTCACAGGGTGTATGATCAGCTTGTGCACAGTTCTCTGACTGGTTGATGGTGAGGTTAAGAGGGTGATGTTTCAGGAATCTCAGTCATCAACCTTCTGGTTCCAACCGGTCTGGGGTCTACGTGCTGGTGGTGAGCATGCAGTTAACTTCCTCCACCTAGTGGAGGTTTTAGTGTCTGCAAAACAGCTCAAGGGTATATGGTTCAGGATATTATCTACAGCCCTTGAGAAGGAACTAAAGGTCGTCAACTTTGTTTTATGGCTAAACTGTTATTATTTTGTCTGGCTTGACTGCTTTCTTTTGTTTCTTCATTTTCTCACTTTGCTCTTTGGAACTTGGGGAACACCTAGGAGGCTAAAGCTTTTCTACAAACAAGAAGTGGAGACGTGGGGAGGTCTCTCCCTGGAAGAGTCCTGCTTGGTTTCAGTATGCTTTTTCAAAATACATTCCAGTTTGTTATCTCACGTGTATCACCCTAAATAAAGGGGTAAACCGAGGCAAGCTTAAGTTACCAGACATTGAACTTATTCGGGAATAGCAGAGGAATTGCATTTCGGGAAAAGCAAACTGTAGCAGCTACAAGGGAGTCCGTTGAGTTTTGGGCTGGGCTGTGTTTATGGGCAAGGAGTGCCTAGAGCAGGGAGTCTAGCCAGAGTCCAAGCAGTAAGTTTGGCTTGAGGATGGGGAGAGATTTTTTTTTTTTAATTGGAGTATAATTGCTTTACAATGTTGTGTTAGTTTCTGCTGTGCAGTGAAGTGAATCAGCTGTATGTATACATATCTCCCCTACCTCTTGGACCTCCCTCCCACCCCCCATCCCACCCATCTAGGTCATCACAGAGCACTGAGCTGAACTCCCTGTGCTATACAGCAGGTTCCCACTAGCTATCTGTTTTACACATGGTAGTGTATTTATGTCAAATCTAATCTCCCAATTCATCCCACCCTCCCCTTTCCCCCTCCCATGTCCACACGTCTGTTCTCTACATCTGCCTTTCTATTCCTGCCCTGCAAATAGGTTCATCTGTACCATTTTTCTAGAGTCCACATATATGTGTTAATATGCGATATTTGTTTTTCTCTTTCTGACTGACTGCACTTTGTATGACAGACTAGGTTCATCCACATCTCTACAAATGACCCAATTTCATTTCCCTTTATGGCTGAGTAATATTCCATTATATATATGTACCACATCTTCTTTATCCATTCATCTATCGATGGACATTTAGATTGTTTCCACGTCCTGGCTATTGTAAATAGTGCTGCAGTGAACATTGGGGTACATGTGTCTTTTTAAATTATGGTTTTCTCAGGGTATATGCCCAGTAGTGGAATTGCTGGATCATATGGTAGTTCTATTTTTAGTTTTTTAAGGAACCTCCGTACTGTTCTCCATAGTGGCTGTACCAACTTACATTCCCACCAACAGTGCAAGAGGGTTCCCTTTTCTTCGCACCCTCTCCAGCATTTATTGTTTGTGGATTTTCTGATGATGCCCATTCTAACTCGTGTGAGGTGATACCTCATTGTAGTTTTGATTTGCATTTCTCTAATAATTAGTGATGTTGAGCATCTTTTCATGTGCCTCTTGGCCATCTGTATGTCTTCTTTGCTGAAATGTCTATTTAGGTCTTCTGCCCATTTTTTGATTGGGTTGTTTGTTTTTTGATGCTGAGCTGCATGAGCTGTTTGTATATTTTGGAGATTAATTCTTTGTCCTTTTCTTCATTTGCAAATATTTTCTCCCATTCTGTGGGTTGTCTTTTCATCTTGTTTTTGGTTTCCTTTGCTGTGCAAAAGCTTTTAAGTTTCATTAGGTCCCATTTGCTTATTTTTGTTTTTATTTTCATTACTCTAGGAGGTGGGTCATAAAAGATCTTGCTGTGATTTATGTCAAAGAGTGTTTTTCCTATGTTTTCCTCTAAGGGTTTTATAGTGTCCAGTCTTACATTTAGGTTTTTAATCCATTTTGAGTTTATTTTTGTGTGTGGTGTTAGGGAGTGTTCTAATTTCATTCATTTACATATTGTTGTCCAGTTTTCCCAACACCATTTATTGAAGAGGCTGTCTTGTCTCCATTGTATATTCTTGTCTCCTTTGTCATAGATTAGGTGACCATAGGTGTGTGATTTTGTCTCTGGGCTTTCTGTCTTGTACCATTGATTTATATTTCTGTTTTTGTGCCAGTACCATACTGTCTTCATTACTGTAGCTTTGTAATATAGTCTGAAGTTGGGGAGCCTGATTCCTCCAGCTCCATTTTTCTTTCTCAAGATTGCTTTGGCTATTCGGGGTCTTTTGTGTTTCCATACAAATTGTATAATTTTTTGTTCTAGTTCTGTGAAAAATGCCACTGGTAATTTGATGGGGAGAGATTCTTGGTGAATGTTCAGCTCTGTAGCCACTAGCCACATGTAGTTTGAGCAACCTGAAAGGTGGCTGGTGAGTTGAAAGAACTTCATTTTAAATTTTAATTAATTCATTATTTATAATGAATTATATTTATACTATAACTTATATTATCAACATAATTTATAAAATATAATTTATTATAACATAACATCATTATATGATCAAATTGATAAGAGCCACATGTGGCCAGTGGCTTCTGTATTGGACAGCACAGCTTGGAGCACGTTGGAAACATGGGCATTTTGGTTATCACCGTGACCAGCGGGCACCGGAGGCATTTGTTCCACAGTGCCTGCAATGTCAGGCTTTGGTGAAAGTCAGTGTCTGGGCTGGGATGGCTTGTTCCTCCACAGGGGTTCTGGCAGAGCAGTCTGATCTGAGAACCGTGTTTTCTCAGCTCAGCTCTGCAGACCTCGCTGCCTGCCCCATGGCAGGGCTACTTGAGTTGGGGCCCTCCCCTGGGGGAAACCAGGGAAGCAGGCTGTCGTACACAGGAGTTCCTCGTGCGTAATGAGGGCCCATCACAGCGTGTCTCACTGTTGAGCAGGGCTTTGTGTGTCCAGCTCGCTTAACCTGAGAGACATCCTTGTGCTGTTTCCTTGGGTAGCCACCCTGGGCACCGGCGCCCTCGTTGGGTGTCATGGGGCAGCGAGCTGGCACTGCCGAGTCCCAGAGGAGGGCTGAGGGGAGACTCAGGCTGAGGTGAGGGCCCTTTCTGTGGCCCCGCCGTGACCATGGCTGCCCTGGTGCGCCGCACTTCTTGCTGCTGTCAAAGGATTCATCGGGACGTCTTATTTGTCACTCGCAGCTTGGTCTGACTGCAGCCCAGCAGAGGGCTCAGAGGGGCGGTGGTCAGGGTGCTGGTTTAACCCTCCCCACCTGTCCCTCCGCCCACTGATCCCAAAGACTGGGCCTTGGGGGTCGTTTCCCACTCAGAGCCCCAGGGTGGAGGTGGGACCTGGTCACCTGGAAGGGGCCCACAGTTCTCCCTCTGCCCCAGGCTCGGTGGGCACGGAGGAAGCAGGGTGATCTGTGTGGGGGCCTGAGATCACAGGATGCCGGGGGACCAGGAGCACAGCCCCCCACCGACAGGACACGGGAGCAGGAGACGTGACAGTGTGGCTGTTGGCATGGCCCGGCTGGGACAGCCCCGGGGCGCCGAGCTGCCGGAGGCGCGGCCAGCCTGGAGCAGAGGAGCGCCCAGTGGGCTGCGCTCTCGGGAGGCGGCCCTGGGCGGGGTGCTCGGGAGGTGCGTGTTTGTGTGCGTTCTAGGACTTGCTGAGGGAGGGCCTTGGGCGTGTGAATGTGTGACTGTGGAGCAGTTAATTCAGTTCGTCTCAGTACTTGTACTGTGCTCTTCCTAGGCCTCTTCTGGTATACCAGCCACAAGCTCTGTAATCTCATTATTGTCCAATTAGTAGCCTGTGAAATCCTGACGTTTTCCTTGAACTTAAGTGAAAACAACAAGTACATGCAAATTGTTTTCTTATTTTGCAGTATTATTGAAAAAAATTGTGTCAAAAACCTTTGTACATTTACATTTTATCTAAAACTGTTACTAATTTAGAATTTAACATTTTATGCTCAAGTAAACAAAATGTATTTATACTGATTTTTTTATTTTAAGATGGATTTTTGACTGTAAAATAGAAGGCATGCTTTCTCAACCTACAGTTGCACCATCTACATCTAAAGATGCTGAAAAAGGGAGTTCCCTTCTTTTTGAGTGGTTAGGATTCTGGGCTTTCACTGCGGTGGCCCGGGTTCAATCCCTGGTCAGGGAACTGACATCCTGCATGCCGCACGGTACGGCCAAAAAAAAAAAAAAATCCCAGAAAAGGGAAACTGACGTATAGCAGAGTTGTTCTCTGGAAGACAGGAGTCAACTCCATAGAACTGGGCAAAACTACACATTAGCAAAGAAAATATGACAAAAGCTCCCTTTTCGTCGGCTTTATGGATGTTGACCGCGATGAGCGTTGTCTGAGCCCTGTGCTCCTGGAAGCAGTGACAGTGGAGAGATGCCCGTGCCTCAGATCCAGTCTTTGTGTCTGGGATAGGGCCCCCTCCCACCCCTCAGCCCCATGACCCCTTCTCCACTTGCCTCTGTAACACCCTAGACCCCTTCCTTCCTGTTTGAGACATTGCTCATTAACGAACAGTCTCCCCAGCACCGCAGCCCGAGCGAAACCACCTCCTTAGTTGTCAGTGCATTTTGGTGCCGTGACTTGTTCAGGAGCAAAGCCTGTGCTTGGATCCCTGCCTCCTCCACCCTCATGGGGAGCCTCTTCATTCCTGACTGCAGATTTGGGACCGAGGGTATGTCTGACTTCTGCTCCTGTACTCTGGACTGTGTCCATCAGTAGCCCAGGAAGGATTTTATTTTGATTCTTGTTGAGTCCTCACCTGCTTTCACGATCTGACCATTTGGGTTATAGAGATCAGGTCTCTGTTGGGTAAAAGAAGATGGGTTCATCTACTCTGAACTCATCAATTAAAGATTTGTATCCACTGGGAAGAGAACAGCTCTTTGACGTGGACTAGTGAATTCTGTTCATCTCTGTTGACTGCTGCCCAGGGCTGAAATTTTAGAATTGGAGCTATAAGCTCTTGGTCTGTGACTGTCATTCAGAAAGGCCTTTACTTCTCATTGTGTGAGTGTGTGATGTTTTCCTACTTCTGGGTGGTATTGCCAAATCAGATTATGAAATTGCTTAAATTAAAGGAGCTCTATTTTCATTGACTTAGAGAGAAATAAGCACCTTATAAATGCAGTATTCTTAAAATTTCCAGAAGTTAAGGAAACTGAACTTCTAATACTTTCAAAGAACAGAAAGGAAAAATACATTCTTAAAAAAAAAAATACATTCTTACAGAAATTAACGCAGAAATGTTTTAAGAATACGTTCACATTATTTAGGCAAATGAGACTAGCTTAATATTTTTGGTTTAATAAAAACAGCTGTGTCTTCTCTGACCATTAAGTGCTTACATTTTTATTCTACTTGGGTATATTCTTAAATTTATGCAGGTTTAGTGATCAAATAAGCTAGCATTACTTACACTCACTGTTGAAGATTATGAAACACCTGTTTGTATCTAACCAAATCAAATCATTATTCTGACAAACTTTATTTCAACAGTATTTACTTTTCTTGAAGATAATTGCCAAGATGTTTAGGTAACTTAACCCTTGTACTTATAGTGTATTGAGTTAATTAAGCAAAAATACCTAGATCATCTCCAAGTAAGAGAATGCTGAAACATTGTTACTAAGCATAATTTATTTATTTATTTATTTATTTATTTGCCACACAGCTTGCCTTAGTTCCCTGACCAGGGATCAAACCCAGGCCCTGACAGTGAAAGTGCCGAGTCCTAACCACTGGACCACCAGGGAATTCCCTAAATTTTGCATTCTTTTGCTTCTTTTTTATTTGCTACAGAGGGCTGTATCTTTGGGTCTGTAATGGACATGCTCATTTCTGCTCATTTCTTACATTTTATAAGGTGTAAGAGGCCATACAGAGCTGTCGTGTGTGTCTTCAGGAGTGCTGCTAGTCTGCGATAAAGAGCTGCTGTGTGACAGTGCACAATTGTCCACCCTGTTATCTCTCAACTGGGAGTTAGTTACTTTGGTTAAAAGTATCATTAATATGTGGTTTAGACTAAGTAGAAAGAACTTTGGAGAAACACAACTGAGTACATATATCTATTTTTCAAGGAAAACAGTAGTTTTGTCCTAAAGAAGTGATTTTTTTTTTTTTTTTTTTTTAGTCTCCATCCCCTTTCTGCACTCTTCAAGCTTATTGAGGACCGAGAAAAGCTTTCTCTGTGGTTGTAACTGTTGACATTTACTATATTGGAAGCGGAAACTGAGAAAACTTTGAAATGCTTACTCATTGATTGATTTGACAGTAGGAACAATGAACACATTGCACGTTAATATCTTAGTAATATTATAGAATTAGTTCTGACCATGTGGACCCCCAGTGCTATGGTCTGAAAATGCCCCCCTAAAATTCATATGTTGAAATCCTGTCCTCCAGAGATGATGGTGTTAGCAGGTAGGGCCTTTGGGAGGTGCTTAACTCATGAGTGGGATTAGTGCTCTTATAAAAGAGGCTCCAGGGAGCTCCCTACCCCTTTCAGTCATGTGCATGTATAAGGAGAAATCTGCCACCCGGACGGAGGCCCTCGCCATGCCACACTGGCGCTTGATCTTGGACTTCCAGCCTCTAGAACTGTGAGAAACGCATCCTTGTTGTTTGTAAGCCACGTAGTCTGTGGTATTTTGTTATAGCAGCCTGAATGAGCTAAGGCACCTTGAGATTGGTCTAGAGTACAATGTCCATTTGTCCCAGAATATGAAAGAGTGCAGTGAAAGACAAAGTTTGGAAATGAATTTTATTCACCTTGATTTATAATACCTGAATTTGAAAAGTTAAAATCTTGGCAAAGTTTGCTCAATTTGATAGGCTTGTTTCCTTGGTTTACTGTTTATTACCTTCACCTACAACATAAAGGATCACTTATTCTGTTACTTAATCTATCGAGACAACAAAAATTCTGTGTCTTACCAGAATAGCCTTCTTTGGTTTATATTCATTTATTATGTCCTTGATTATTTATCAATAGAAAACAAAGTTTCTCATTTAAGAATGGGCTAAGGTGCTTTGCAATCATATTACCGTCTTTTTTTTTAATGTTTTATTGTCACTTTGAAATGAATAGCCAAATATTGTTTCTCAGGCACCCATGATTTGATTCCTATCTTAAATCTGATAACTTTGATTTTTATGTTCTCATAGTGAATCCTAAATGTATAATAAAATAAAATAACAAAATTCCAAGATCTAACCTGGAATGTCGTATTTGAGAATGATGTTCCTTCAGGATATCTTTTACACCTAAAACTGTCTTTGAATTTCCACGAGGATACCTGGAAAATCACAAAGCATTTGTTCCTGTTTATTCTTCTTTGAAAATAGGGCTAATTATGTATATCATTATTTTATATAAATTGGGGGGGTTGACTTAATTATCTTGTTTTGCGTGCTGCAGAAATAACCAGATTTCCTTGTCAATTGCACTATTCTTGTAATGAACTCTCATCCAGTCTTTAACTTTTGAAAATTATTTGGATATATAAGGAACTCCTTCCTCTGTTCTTTGAAGTTATCTACAACTCATAACAATATAGTAGACTATGAGTTTATAAACAGAAATGTGCAATTTATAAAATGATATCTTATTTTTCCTAACTGACCCCTACAGGTAGGAACTCTTACCGAGTTCTGTTATTTTCATAGCAATATAAGCTGTTATCATAAATTCAGTAAGATTGTCTTCCTTGTTAATGGATGTAGCTGGAAATACTGTTTATGGAACCAAAGCCTTGCCTGGAATATCGTATTTGAGCATGATGATCATTTAACCAGATATGACCAGACACTTTTAAGAAGCTAAGGTTGACTTTATGGAGCCAATGCTTACAAAACCCTCTTTGGAACACCAGCCTGTTTCCTGGCTTACAGGTCTCCTAGTCTTAACAGGTGAGTAAGGAAGGTCGCTTCCTGGCAGGTCCAGGAAGCTTAAGATATCTTGGGAACCTTGAGAAGAGAGGAATTCACCTAAGTCTATAGGTACTGCAGTGAGATCTGGTGGCAGTTCTTTGCTTGGTTTCCTAGCCTCAAGAAGGTTTTTTAAAAGTGCAGTCTGAGGACTTCTCTGGTGGCGCAGAGGTTAAGAATCCGCCTGCCAATTCAGGGGACACAGGTTCAATCCCTGATCTGGGAAGATTCCACATGCCGCGTGGAGCAACTAAGCCCATGCACCACAAGTACTGAGCCCACATGCTGCAACTACTGAAGCCCACATGCCCTAGGGCCCCTGCGCCGCAACTACTGAGCCCCTGCGTACTGCAACCACTAAAACCCGCTCTCCGCAACAAAAGCAGCCACCTCAGTGAGAAGCCCGCGCACTGCAATGAGGAGTAACCCCCGCTCGCCACAACTAGAGAAAGCCCGCGCACAGCAACAAAGACCCGGCTCAGCCAAAAAAAAAAAGTGCACTCTGAGATTCCTTAGGAAGACTTCCAGTAAAGCGAACTTGGGAAAGCCTAAGGTAAATTACCATTCTTGCTGCATCTATGAAAACACCAGGCCAGATCTAATGAGACCAGATTTATTTTGCAGGCAAGATTAGTGTATCTTTGAGATTAGAGACCTGAGAGCAAAAATTGTGTTTCAGTAGCAAACTATGCACTGCGCGTTCTTCTAGGTATTCAGATTCCAGCCCTGTTCATTGTCTTTGAGCCACTTTGCACTTCCTTTGTAAATTGTAGGTAACTGATGGAGGTGCAAACTTTGTCTTATCTGGTAAAGGTTTTTTGTTTTTAAATTATTTTATTTATTTATTTATTTTGGCTGCGTTGGGTCTTTATTGCTGTGCGCAGGCTTTCTCTAGTTGCGGCGAGCAGGGGCTACTCTTCGTTGAGGTGCGCAGGCTTCTCATTGTGGTGGCTTCTCGTTGCAGAGCATGGGCTCTAGGCACGTGGGCTTCAGTAGTTGTGGCATGTGGGTTCAGTAGTTGTGGCTCATGGGCTCTAGAGCGCAGGCTCAGTAGTTATGGCGCATGGGCTTAGTTGCTCCACAGCATGTGGGATCTTCCCGGACCAGGGCTTGAACCTGTGTCCCCTGCATTGTCAGGTGGATTCTTAATCACTGTGCCACCAGGGAAGCCCTTATCTGTTAGAGATTTAATTGACTTCCTTGACACTGGAAGAATCGGTTTTGGTACCTACCTGCACATTGAACTGGACCCTGCTACCTTTCCCAAGTTGTCAAACCTTACTAAATTTTCAGTGTTTCCAGTTTGTGTCAGCATCTGGCAACAACCCTCCAAATGAATGTTTCCAGTTTTCCTCCTTCCCACCCAACTTGGCATCACTAAGGCTGAAGCCTGACCAGCCAGATCCCTGTTGGGTCTCTGGATCGCCTGGCCATTTCCACAGGATCTGGAGAAGCCTGGTGACTTGTTACAAACCTGGAAGGAGTTATTGCTGCAGCAGACATTTCATGAGCTGGATTTCCCTGGACAGGTGGACCAAAGGCTCGGGTCACACATGTCCTGTATGGAGGCAACCAAGACTGTGAACAGCATCACCAAAAGCATTGACATCTAGCAAGGGGGCTTTAAGAACCGCAATAAGCAGTGCTGCTGCATAGCTGAAAGATTTCCCTCCACTGACCTCTTAGAATCTGCTGGACTAGGTACTTTCAGCGTTCAGTGTGGGGCTCTTACTTTCATACAGCTTTTATATTATCCCTTTTTCATTTAGATTTCCCTCTTTTAAGAAGTCTGATCTCTAGGACCCTAAAAGAACTGACCTTCGCCACCACCTTCCAACAGATGGTTCAAATGGTTTTACAAAACACCAACAAGAATGCCTGAGATATAAACACAGACCCTTCTTCACCTACACAGGAGGTTTATGATTGCCTCTGAGTTCAGCAACAACTGAAATTTGAGGGGAATAACCACACTGACCCTCTAATGTTCTGGGAGATGGCTAATTGTGAAGGATCACCCTGTGCTTGCAGATTGGACCTGCCTCCACCCTTTTTCATGACTCCCTTGTTTATCTGCCTCTATAAAGTCCCAGGCCCCCTTCCACTTCTTTGAACCCTTTTCCCTAGTGTAATAGGCTGAATAGAATCATCTCCTTAATTGTCCAGTGCATTTTGTCTTCCACAGTGTTAAAATCTTACTTTAGTTTTTTGTATCTTATGCAATAGAACATTTTCAATAGTACTGTGCCACTTAAGTTGCATTATCACTTTAAGACCAATAATTCTGAATTTAAAGGAATTGAATTATTTAAATATTTGAAAGACAATTTATTTCTCCCAGCTTTTAAAATTAGATATGAAAAAACTGCTAGGACATCTTACAGGTTAAGTTATCAGGCAGTCTTGACTAGAGAAATACACACAGTAGCTGAGAGACCAATAAAGCCTATGCATTCAACATTGCTGGATGAAAATACAGTTAAAAATCACAGAAGTGAACCTATTTCTGGAATGTTGGAGTGAAGGTCATGGTGGACTCTCCCCCCAACAAAACAACCATTTAACTGGAGAAAATTATTAAAAACAATAATTAAAAGTCTCTGGAAATTGTCCTAAGGGCATACAGCAAATGGAGAAACATTCATTCAAGGAAACCTAAATCTCAATAAGATTTCTTTGGCAACTGAGCTACAACCCACTCCCTCCCCTGTCAGCTCCATCTTACAGAAACTCTATTCCAGGCACCCTACTTGGTGCAACCAAGAAGAGGAGGGCCTCCCCCCAGACCCTACTTGTAGAGCAGAGGCTCTACTCCAGCTGCACAGGCTGAGAATCCTGGGACCTCAATCCCCACCCCCAATCCCCACCCCAGACTGCTTATGGTGGGAGCTTCCACACCAAGAGGGGCAAGCCAAGAAGACCAGGAGCTACTTTCAGCCCAGAGCCCACTTTTAGAGAAGACATGTTCAGTTTAGGATAAGCGGGTTGCTGTCCCTAAGCCTAGATCCTGTGCGGTGGTGCAGAGATTCTCTCCAGGGGAGAGTCAGACTATAAGGACTAAGAGCTCCCAGCTCTGTCCGAGGGGGACTGATTTTATTTGGAGGAGAGGGAGGAAAATTTCATGCTAAGGGTGTTGTTGAAAACAAGGGAGATTTTGGTTGAGAGAGATTAAGAAGGCACTCATAGCTCCATGATACTAGTAGCAACAAGCAAAAATGGCAGAGCAACCAGAAGTTTGATAGAGAAAACCAGGGAAAGAGACAGCCAAGAAAAATTCTCCAGGGATCACAGTCAACCATGGGTGTCAGGAAGTCTGTATACAAGCATTAGGCTTCACCCGCTTAGGAGCAATCACAGCAGGATGTGAGCAGTCTTGGAAACACTTTCCAGTCTGCACAAAAACTCAGCACAATGTGGAATCCTCATTGGCACAAGGGCCTTAAGCAGAGCTTCTGACCAAGCACTAGTTGAGCAATAAGCTACTCTCATGCAGAGGCAATGCCTAGGAAGTCAGGCTTTAACATAAAAGTTAAAGGAGTTTGGAAGACTGTGTGCATGGCCAAGGCTGAACATTCTTAGGAGGGATCAGAGGGGGACAATCCAAGCTACTGGTCTCTGGCTGAACATAGGCCAAGAAAAAAAAAATCCTCAAGCTGTGATAGCAGCATCCAAACCACACATACATCCAACGGTAAAGGGTAAAAAATATAACTGTTCAAGGGGGCTTAAGCACACCCATTGACCAATAAGTGGCTTATGCTGACCCAGGGGTGACCCCTAGGAAGCCAGACTAAAATATAAAAGCAAGACAAAATCTGAGTAAGGACATCAGAAGCTTCACACTGCAGGGGAAATAGACTTCACAGAGTGAGTTCAGCAAGTCACTAAACAAATAAATGACCAAGCAAAGGACAGCATCAACTCCTGGGGGATGGAGAGAATTGGTATCCAGAGTTGCTAGTATAATATCTAAAACATCCAGTTTTCAACAAAAACTATTTGACACACACAAAAACAGTAAAGTGTGACCCATACATAGGAAAAGAAGCAACCATTATAAATATTTTCAAAGAACTAAAGGAAACCATGCTTAAAGAATTAAAAGAAGACTTGGGAATTCAGTGGCAGTCCAGTGATTAGGACTCAGGTTTTTATTTATTTATTTATTTAGGCTCTGCTGGGTCTTAGTTGCAGCATGCAGGCTCCTTAGTTGAGGCATGCGGGACCTTTAGTTGTGGCATGCAAACTCTTAGTTGGGGCATACATGTGGGATCTAGTTCCCTGATCAGGGATCGAATCCGGGCCCCCTGCATTCAGAGTGCAGAGTCTTACCTACTGGACTACCAGGGAAGTCCCTAGGACTCAGCTCTTCACTGTCATGGCCTGGGTTCAATCCCTGGTCCAGGAACTAAGATCCCATAAGCCATGCGGCGTGGCCAAAAAAAAAAAGAAAGAAAAAAAAGCAGAAGAAGACTTGATGACAATGTCTCATCAGGTAGAGAATACCAATAAAGAGAAATTATATAAAAGAACCAAATAAAAATTCTGGAGATGAAAATTCTGGTACAATAACCAAAATGAAAAATTCACTGGGGGTTTCTACAGATTTGAGTTGTCAGAAGAAAGAACCAGTGAACTTGAAGACGGATTCAATAGATAGAATGCAATCTGAAAAAAAAGAAAAATAATCAGAGCCTCAGACTAATGTGAGACACTATTAAGTGCACCAACATATGCATGGTGGAGAAAAGAGAGAAAAGGGGGCATAAAAATTATTAGGAGTCATGGCTGAAATTTTCCGAAATTTGATCATAGACATTAATCTGTACATCCAAGAAGCACAATGAACTTCAAGTAGAATAAACATAAAGAGATCCACACTGAGATATATCATAGTCACAACACTGAAAGTCAAAGATAAAGAGAAAATCTTAAAAAACAGCAAGAGGAAAACAATTCATCACATATAAGATTGACAGCTGACATCTCATCAGAAACAATGGAGGCCAGAAGATGGTATTCAAAGTGCTTAAAGTAAAAACCTGTCAACCAAGAATTCTATATCCAGCAAAACTGTCTTTCAAAACATAAAGATATTTCAAAATTAAGGGAAGCTGAAAAAATATATTGCTAGCAAGCCTGACATAAGAAATACTAAAATAAGTTCTTCAGACTGAAAACAAATGACACAAGATAGTAATTCAAATCCATGTGAAAAACAAAGTGTCAGTAAAGATGGATAATTTCAAAAGACAGTATAATTGCATATTTCCCTTCTTCTCTTGTTTAAAAAGTAATTACCTAGGATATATGTATATAACTGTATTCTTAGGCTTTTCACTTATAGAAATATGTGTCAACATTTTGTCAAAATGTTATCTGACAATAACAGCACTGAGGAGGGAGGTGGGAACAAAGCTGTTTTGGAATAAGGTAATGACACCAGATGGTAACTCAAATCCACAAGAAAAATAGAATCAGAAATGCTAAAAAAAGTTTAGTATAATTTTATGAATATATAATTACTCCACTTTCTTCTCACAGAATCTTTAAAAGACATAGGATTATGTAAAGTAAGGATTATAAGAATTTATTGTTGGGTTTATAATTGTTGGGACGTGATATGTATAACAGTATAACAGTAACACAGAGAAGGGAAGGAAACATCTACAGACCACTCCACCTAACAAAAGCAAAATACAGGGGTTTCCCTGGCAGTCCAGTGGTTTAGACTCCACACTTCCAATGCAAGGAGTGTGGCTTTGATCACTGGTCAGGGAACTAAGATCCCACATGCTGCATGGTGCGGCCAAAAAAAAAAAAAAAGCAAAATATACGTTCTTCTCATGGGCACATGAAACATTCTCCAGGATAGATCATATGCTAGGCCAATAAAACAAACCTCAAAATATCTAAGATGACTAATATCATACAAAATATGTTCTCTGATGACATGGAATGAAATTAGAAATCAATAACAGAAGGAAATTTGGGAAATTTACAAATATGTGGAAATTAACATAGTCCTAAAGAACAAAAGGGTCAAAGAATAGATCACAAAGGAAATTAGAAAATACATTGAGATGAATGAAAATGAAGACAAATATACAAAAACTTATGGGATGAAGGAAAAGCAGTGCTCAGAGGGAGATTTATACCTGTTAAAGTGTACATTAAAAAAGAAGAAAGATCTGAAATCGATAACCTATCTTTTCACCTTAAGAAATTAGAAACAGATGAGAAAACTAAACCCAATGCAAGCAGAAGGAAGGAAACAAAATAAAGCAAAGTGGAAATAGAGAATGGAAAAAAAATCAATGAAAGGAAAAGCTGGTTCTTTAAAAAGATCAGCGAAACTGATAAACCTTTAGCTAAACTGACACACACACACACACACACACACACACACACAAATGACTAAAATCAGAAATGAAACAAAGGAATCACAAGACTTCTCTGGTGGTCCAGTGGGTAAGACTCCATGCTCCCAATGCAGGGGGCCTGGGTTTGATCCCTGGTCAGGGAACTAGATCCCACATGCATGCCACAACTAAGAAGTCCACATGCCACAACTAAGAAAGTCCGTAGGCTGCAACTAAGAGTCTGCATGCCACAACTAAAAAAAAAAAAAAAAGAGAGAAAGGAATCACTATCAAGCTAACAGAAATAAAAGGGTTATGAGAGAATACTCTGGGGGACTTCCCTGGATAAGACTCCATGCTCCCAATGCAGGGGGCCCGGGTTCGATTGCTGATCAGGGAACTAGATCCCACATGCATGTCGCAACTAAGAGTTCACATGCCACAACTAAGAAGTCTGCGTGCCGCAACTAAGGAGCCAGTAAGCCGCAAGTAAGGAGCCGGTGAGCCGCAACTAAGGAGCCCACATGCCACAACTAAGGAGCCCTCCTGCCACAACTAAGACCCCACACAACCAAATAAATAAATATTAAAAAAAGAATACTATGAACAGTTCTATACCAATAAATTAGATAATCTATATGAAATGGACAAGTTCATAGAAACACAAACTACCAAAACTAACTCAAGGAAATATAGAAAATCTGAAAAGACTCATAACAAATAAAGAGATTGAATTAGTAATTTAAAAGCTACCCACAAAGGAAAACCCAGGACCAGAAGTTTTACAGGGGAATTCTACCAAACGTTTAAAGAATTAACACCAATCCTTCAAAAACTCTTCCAAAAATAGAAGAGGAGGGGACACTTCCCAACTCATACTGTGAGATCAGGTACTTGATATCAAAACCAGAGAAAGACATCACAAAAAAAAGAAAACTACAGACCAACATCTCATGAATATACACAAAAATCCTCAGCTGATTACTAGCAAACCAAATCTAGCAACATGTACAGAGGATTACACACCATTACCCTAGGATTTATCCCAGGAATGCAAGATTGGAATAATATATGAACATCAAACAATGTAACACACCACAGTAATAGAATACAGGACAAAAGTAACATGATCCTTTCAATAGATACAAGAAAAGCATTTGACAAAATCTAACACCCTTTCACCATAAAACATATATAACAACCAAGCAAGACAGGGAAATTCCTCAGCATGATAAAAGAGGTCTACAAAACACAGCTAGTATATTTAATGGTGAAAGACTATACTTTCAGGCTAAGAGCAAGAACAAGATTCCTATTCAACAGTGTACTGGAGGTTCCAGCCAGGGAAAATAGGCAAGAAAAATAAATAAAAAGCATCAAGTTTGGAAGGGAAGAAGTTAAACTATATTTGCAGATGACATCTGTTATGTGGAAAAACTTAAGGAATCCCCTATGAAACTATTAGAATTAATAAACAAGTTCAACAGGGTTATCGGATACAAGATCAGTGTACAAATTTTAATTGTATTTCTATGCACTAACAGGGAGATATCTGAAAAGGAAATTAAGAAAGCAAGTGCATTTACAATCACACCCAAAAGAATAAAATACTTGGGAATAAACTATCTAAAGTAGGGCAAGGCTTGTACACTGGAAACTACAAAACACTGTTCAGTGAAATTAAATAAAATCTAAATAAATGGAGAGACAACCCATGTTAATGGATCAGAAAACTCCTTTAGAGTCACACTTACCCCCTCTCCAACCATTCCTAACCCCTGGCAACCACTAAACTGTTTTCCTTCTCTATGACATAACTTTGTTATTTCAAAGATGTTATATGAATTGCATAGGATGTCATCTTTTAAGACTGGCTTTTTTTTTTTTCACTCAGCATAATGCTCTTGAGATATGTCCAAGCTGTGTGTGTATCATTCCTTTTTATTCTGCCTCCCCATGTTACGCTTGAGCATATTTTTAGAATTCCACTTTGATTTACCTGTAGCGTTTTTTGGTGTACCTCTTTGTATAGATTTTTTTAGTACTTGCTCTAAAAAGTCGTATATACATAACTGATGCACAGTCCACTAGTGTCGACATTTTACCATTTTGTAATAGTGTTACAGATTCCTGGGGTTCTCTACGTTTTTTTCAGTCTATCCCTCTGTGTTCAGTTTGGGTAGCTTACGTTCCTCCATCCTGCGATTTCTCAATCTGGCTGGTGGAAATAGGCATTATTCTTGGCCCCGTGAAGGTGCCAGACACTGTTTCCTCACACTATTTCCAGTGGTTTTCCCCGAGGGAGTAGTTTCTCACGTGCACGTGCTTGTCAGCACTCAGCTGAGGACTTGAGGCGGACCCTCTGGTCTTCGGAGTTCTCTCTCTTTGCAGCCTTCTCCTTCCCAGGATCCAGTCCCATGAAGTCCAGCTGCCTCTGTCTCCCTGGGCTCTCTGCTCCATCTCTTTTTTTAAAATTAAGTAATTAATTATTTATTTTTGGCTGTGTTGGGTCTTCGTTTCTGTGGGAGGGCTTTCTCCAGTTGCGGCGAGCGGGGGCCACTCTTCATCGCGGTGCGCGGGCCGCTCACCGTCGCGGCCTCTCTCGTTGAGGAGCACAGGCTCCAGACGCGCAGGCTCAGTAGTTGTGGCGCACGGGCCCAGCTGCTCCGCGGCACGTGGGATCTTCCCAGACCAGGGCTCGAACCCGCGTCCCCTGCATTGGCAGGCGGACTCTCAACCACTGCGCCACCAGGGAAGCCCGTCTGCTCCATCTCTTTAAGGGAGTTCTCTCAGCTCTGCCTGGGTTCCTTTTCTCCAGGCTCGGGCCTGGGAGCGCTCTTGAGGCCGTAAGCTGGGGCAATCACTGTTCACTTGTCTGTTCTGTCTCTTATGGATCACAATCCTTGGTTACCTGATGTTCAGTATCTTGAAAACAATTGTTTCATATATTTTCTCTCTTGTTTTACATGTTTTGTTTGGTTCCTGCTACTTCATCTTGGCTGGGTATAGAAGTCTTAGTAATTATCTTTTGTCTTGGAAAATATAGTTAGTTTTCATAAACATGTATCATGTTAATATGTACTAATGTTCTTATTGATTTTTTTTTTTTTTAATCTGCGTCAGGTCTTAGTCGCAGCACGCAGGATCTCTTGTTGAGGCACGCGGGATCTTGTGTTGCAGCACCCACGCTTCTCTCTAGTTGTGGCGTGTGGGTTTTCTCTCTCTAGATGTGGCGTGTGGGCTCCAGGGTGTGTGGGCTCTGTAGTTTGCGGCACGTGGGCTCCCTCACTGAGGCGCGTGAGCTCAGTAGTTGTGGCGTGTGGGCTTAGTTACCCCGCGGCATGTGGGATCTTAGTTCCCCAACCAGGGATTGAACCCGCGTCCCCTGCATTGGAAGGCGGATTCTTTACCACTGGACCACCAGGGAAGTCTCCATTCTTACTGATTTTTAAATGAATTGATAACTAATTAAAATTTTTTCGTTTTCATTTCTAATAAGGTAAATATTGATAGATATAACCCACATAAATAAAAGTATCCTTGCTCTACCTTGGTATATCCTTGGTACCAAACTATCTTTGGTATCCTCAATACTTTTGAGAATCACTTACATATATGAGTTTATTTAATCCCCACAAAATCTTTATTAGGATTATTGTTATCAGCCCTGTTTTACAGATGAGGAGACTGAGGCCCAGAGCAGGGAAGCAGTCGTCCATCACACAGTAAGCGTGAGACAGTATCTGAACCCACGTAGCCTGGCTCTGTGGTCTATACTCTTCAAACCACGATGCCACACTGCCCTTCAGAGCATGGGTTTTTCCACTTGTTACAGTGTTTCTCAGCCTCAGAGTAACCATTAGATGCCGGCCCAGCCCCTTTTTTCCCCAGGTGTCTGCACCCTTCTTGCCCAGCAGAATCCTTGGGCTCCGAGTGTCTTCATGTAGACAACTTTGGGGGTGGCCCCAGGGGAAAAGATGTGCAGCTGATTTCTGCTTTGCGTTCGTG
Source organism: Eschrichtius robustus (assembly GCF_028021215.1). Classification (NCBI taxonomy): domain Eukaryota; kingdom Metazoa; phylum Chordata; class Mammalia; order Artiodactyla; family Eschrichtiidae; genus Eschrichtius; species Eschrichtius robustus. Next base: position 136,776,943 of record NC_090828.1, on the reverse strand, counting down.
CTTGGACCCCACACTTACGGACTCGGTCCTAATCGACAGACGTGCAGGTGGAATTACAGCTTCTCTGGGCGGCGCCAGTCAGAGGCCTTGGGCCTCCCTGTAGCTGGTCAGTTAATGGGGTAGCATTAGTGCTGGTCAAAGTTACTGTGCCTTGGCGGGGCTGGGGGTGTTTCCAGACCTGCTTCTCCCGGGGCAACTCTCAGACTAGTGAACAGCTATGAAAGTCTGGAATATGTAAGATGACTTTGAGCATTAATTGCATTTCCAAAGAGATGCCATTTTTCAAAGAATACTTTCCATCAAGATTTCCTCGAATGATAGATTCCCTTAGGTGTAAACTCTTTCAGTTATACAAATTCAGTTCAGGAATTGATGTGTTGAGTAAAAGGATGAGATGCTTTCAGCAACAGGAGTATGACACGCACTCTACACTTAGGCAGCTCGTCGTACGTGTATAAAACTGACCAGGAATGTGTAAAACAATGTTCATTTAACAAATATTTACTGAGCAGCTTCTCTGGCCCAGGGGGTAGAGCAGTGAACAGGGCAGGAGCCCTGTTTACATTCTGGTGTCTAGTACATTTATAGCATGAAGGCAAGTCATTTTAAACAACATGTCAATACAGTATAACATCACTGGTTCCAGCAAATGGCTGAGTGCCTGCTCTAGATCTAGCTGGCCCTCTTGGGTGCTGTGTTGTGTAAAAGTTCAACAGTTCCAACCTCGAGGGGTGTAACGTTTGATTGAAACACGAAAACCAGTCATCCTCATAAAAGTTGTGCACACGAATGCCGGCCCACCCCTAGCAAGCACCACAAGTCCAGGGAGATCCCGGAGCAGCATTTACGTACTACACAGTGTGACTGATGCCCAGAGCGGGACGACTGGGGCTGCCCTGCTAAGTGCCAGTCAGTGTGGACATCTGCCATGAAGAAACAGAGCATGCAATTGCAAACCCAGAAGGAGCACAGAATAACTCTGCAAAAAGATCACCAGATAACTCTGCCCAAATGAGACTGGAACAAAGAGGTCGTCAGTACCCATCTTGGATGGTGCAACTCAAGGTAATTTTTCTTCTTTGTACTCCTGGGCATTTCGCAATACAATGAAATTGTTACAGCAGAAGATTATAATTGATTTGACGCAAATAATCCTGAGAATTTCCTTCATGGGGAAACAGTAACTGGCAGGGAGGTGTCCTAGTAAGCGTTCTTGGGTTATTCCATGTGGTTGCAGGTTCTCCCTTCTTGTGCCCTTGTCGGGGGGTGGCTTTGGCCTGTGTACCTGTTCTAAGCATCAGGCTTCCCAGGGGCTCATGAACCCAGTTTAGTGAACGCTCAGTTTAGCAGCTGCCAAACGAAGGCCACCCGGGACGGCTGCACCTCTGCTGGCCCCTCTGAATTCAGAGGGCAGCTGTCGCTCCATTTGTTCTGCAGCCCTGGCTCCCGGTGGCAGGGAATAGACTTTCAATGGCCCGCCCAGCAGGCGCCTCCCCAGGGAGGCCGGCCCTTCCTTCCTCGGCTTCCTCCATCTTCTCCGGATCCCAGAAGCACCTCCTGCCCCACCACCAGCTGCAGCCCAGCCTTCTGTCCAGGGAGAGACGGGGCTGAAATGCCTGGGGACCCCGCGGTGACCGGACACTCCCAGGGGCTGCCCGGGCCTTCTCCACGTGGCCACGCCAGGAGGGCCAGGCGGCTGCTCTTCCCCAGAGAAGTGGCTGGCGGTGCCCAGGGCAGGAGGCGGCAGGAGGAGGCGGAGTGGCGACTCAGCCCTCTGAGGTAGAGACGCTGCGTGGTGCCCAGCGAGTGGCGCCTTTTGCTCTTGAGATGTGCGTGGGGCCCTGTTCCTGGTTCTCCCTGCCATTCCCTTTATGCCTTCTAAGCGGTCTCGCTAAGGTCGCTGATGGGGAAAGGGACCATGGGGGCAATGCCCAGCTTACCTTGGCCGGATGCTGGGCCTCCTGCTGGGCAGGCCAAGGATGGACAGGCTGCGGGTGGGCGTGGGCACAGCCGATCTTTATTCTGGACACGGGATGGAGGTGCTCCGATGGGGAGGTTGGCGGTTGGTCGTCATCGTGGGAAAGGGAAAGTGAAACGGACCTCGGCGCATGGAAGAAAGGTGCTTTTAGAAGCAGGGAGAGGCTGGGGACCCTGCAGGTGAACAACTCTGTGGTCACTGTGCACAGGTGGTTTCTTGTTGGGTGACGGAGGCCATGATGTTTGAGGTGCAAAAACGTGGCGTTGCTGAATGCCTGCTGCGGGGGCTGTTCTCTGGCCACTCTTGTTCCAAACTCGGGAGTTGAGTCAAGTCTGCCCCAGAGCCAAGGTAAGACTGAGATGCGTTTTCCTCTTCAAAGTTCAAGGCAGGCCGTCTTTGGAGAGGAAGCCAGGCCACGAGTGGTGAAACTCCTTGGCTAGGCAGCACCCCTGAGTGAACCAGACTCTGAAGAAGCGTCCTGGGTTCTCCTTACCCTGAAGAAGGTCTCTGGGTCTCTTTGTTTGTTCTACAAGTGTTACAAGAATTAGTGGGTTACGATTCCACCAGCTTATTTCACTGCGCGCTGCGTGGTCCGAGAAGAAGTAAGGACATTTTGTGCTGGTCAGACGGCGTGTTCTGAGGGCATGCTCACATTTTAAAATAGAAAAATGTATTTGTCAAAACGACAAATGTTCTGGTGTCTGTGGGTGTGCTGCCCGCTATTCACTTCTCAGCCTGGGAAGCCTGGGCGGGGGAGAGGCTCCGGCTGGAACAGTCCAGGTGCTTCCCTGGCCCTCCCCAGGGATTCTCGCAGGCCACTTCTGGAACAAACTTTAGACTCGAAGGAGCTGGCTGATTTGAGTAATGTATTCCTGCCCTACGAGGACCAGTGCTTGATCACCCCCAACACCCTGAGAGAAATATGCCCAGACCAGACGCAGGGGGAGAGACCCCTGGGGCCCTCACGTCACATGGGCTGCTGTTAACCAGGCGTGACACCCGTCCTGCCTGCTGGGAAGGCCCCTCTGCTCCTGCCCTGGCAGGAGAGACCCTGAGACCACTCTGAGACCTCCTTCTCCGTCCCATTGCCACATGGGGGAGGGGCCCTGGCTCTAGAGAGAAGGCCACTCGAGGCACCTGGAGACCCCCAGTTCCCACTGTCCTCATCCTACTGATTAGGCCATGCTGGCTGAGGGAGGCCCAACCCCTCCTTTGGCCCCCATGACCCCCAGCCCCCCACCATGGGACCCCTGGGCACAGGGCTAGCTCAGGTGCGGTGCTGGGCTGGAGTGGGGAGTGAGAGGGTGGATGGGCGGGGCAGCCAGGGAAACGCCCTGGGAAGGGGGTGCTTACAGACGCCCCGAGGCCCAGAGGGTGAGGAGCCTGCGCCCAGGGGGGACCCTACGCCTCCGGGTCCCTTCTAGGACAGCCCCCGTGTCGCTCCCCTGCTTGCTTTGTGGCCCAGCCTTGCCCTGTGACGTCTCAAAGCCTCATCTGTCCTGCTCTGAATCATCACATTAAGTGGGTGATTCAAGCCTCACTTCTGAGTGTCATCAGGGGCTCCCTCCCTGTCAAACCCCAGCCTCCTAACTGCACCCTTGCCTCCTCCCTCCCTCCCACGTCTCTGCCCCCCTAGAGCAGGATTTCTCCAAGCAGTTATAATATTCCCTGTCACCTCCATTCTCCCCCTAGGGCGCTGCATGCCCCACCGCAGGGAGCACCGTCTGCATGACCACAGTGAGGAGTGCTCCTAGGAGTGGGGCATTGCAGGGTCCCCCCGCACCCCTCCAGCTGGACTCAGGTCCCCGCATACGCATGGCCTGCTCTTGCCACCAAATCCAGGTCCCTCCCTGTCCTGCAACCAGAGCAGCTTGCACATGGGAGCAGTCATGCCCTCCGGGCTTCTGTGATACCTCACCCCTCTCCTCCTCACTCCCTGGTCCCCTGACCTCTCACCCTTGGAGGGCTCCTGGCTCAGCACAGACATCGTCAGTGACCTCATGAGCCCCAGGGTTGAAACTCCATCTGCACCAAACCTTCCACATCTTTGCAGAGATGGGACCTCTCTGAGCTCCAGGTTCACAGTGCCCACTCCCCTGCCACCTTCCCTGGGATGTGCAACCATGTGTTTATGGCTTCCTTTGCTGTGCAAAAGCTTTTAAGTTTCATTTGGTCCCATTTGTTTATTTTTGTTTTTATTTCCATTTCTCTAGGAGGTGGGTCAAAAAGGATCTTGCTGTGATTTACATCATAGAGTGTTCTGCCTATGTTTTCCTCTAAGAGTTTGATAGTGTCTGGCCTTACATTTAGCTCTTTAATCGATTTTGAGTTTATTTTTGTGTATGGTGTTAGGGAGTGTTCTAATTTCATTCTTTTACATGTAGTTGTCCAGTTTTCCCAGCACCACTTACTGAAGAGGCTGTCTTTTCTCCAGTGTATATTCTTGCCTCCTTTATCAAAGATAAGGTGACCATATGTGCGTGGGTTTATCTCTGGGCTTGCTATCCTGTTCCATTGATCTATGTTTCTGTTTTTGTGCCAGTACCATACTGTCTTCATTACTGTAGCTTTGTTGCATAGTCTGAAGTCTGGGCGCCTGATTCCTCCAGCTCCGTTTTTCTTTCTCAAGATTAAATGCACAAATCTTAACTGTACATTCCATGATTTTTGACAAATGCATACACTTGTGTGACCCAAGCCCCTCTTAAGATATAGAACATTATCACCCCCAAAAGTTTCTTCATGCCCCTTTCCAGCCAATCCTTGCCCCCCACGCACACCCTGAGGCAGCCACCATCCTGAATTTTTTCCACCACCGGCCAGTTTCTCTGCTGTAGAGCTTGATATAAATGGAGCAGGCGCTCTTTTGCATAAGGCTTCTTTCACTCAGAGTCATGTCTGGAGATTCATCCACGTTGGTGTCAGTGTTGTGTCCGTCCTTTCTTAGACTCTGCCCCTGTGCTCTGGCCCCACCCTCTCCCTTATTCCCCATGCCCCGCCCTCCCGCTCTCCAGACCACCTTCTTTCTGACCTCAGGGCCCCTGAACTTGCTGTTTTTTCCGCCAACTCTTTTCCTCATTCAAGCGTCACCTCCACTCGCCCCTCCACTCTAAAGCAGCCCCGTACACTGCCTTTTCTTTGCAGCACTTGTCCCTGTCTAAAATCATGTTTACTTGTTTACAGCCTGTCCCCCGCCCCAGCTAAACTCAGTGAGAGCTTGGCCCAGGTCCTCTTGTTCACAGCTGTACCCCCGGTGCTCATACACCATGAATAGTCTTGAATGAAGGGGTGATGAGTGAGTGAACATCTGAATAACCACTGCCAGGAGACTGCATGCTCTTTCTTGCAAATCTGACCTGTAGCTGCACCGTAGGAGGCTGGCCCATGACTCCTGGAGGCTGCACATCTCCAGTGGGGCTGAACGATGCCACAGTCGCCACCCAGCTCTTGCTGAGTTTGCCCCCGGCACAGGGAAGAGGCACTCTGGATGATGGGTGAGCAGCAGAGGGCTCTGGTTTGGCCACAGGCAGATAGTCTCCTGCTCAGCAACAGTACAAAGGGAGGCTGGAAGGCTGGAGGGCAGGCATGGGATCCCCTACAGGTAGGGAGCAGGTCCCTTTGGTGTTTTGCCGTCGACTTTTCATCCCCTTTGGTTCCCACAGGACCCCAGTACTCGCTTAAGCATCCAGTCCATTTCTGGTGCACGGCCCCCAGCACACGTGCTTCTCGGTGTTCACAATTACGGAAAGCATTTCTCTCTCAACAGGCAGACGATCCAAGAAATCATCCACATTTTACACTTAATCAACCAGCAAATTACAGTTAATCAGAATCTGCTAAGACACGTTCGCAGAAAGAACAACTGCAAACCACACTAGCTTCAAGATATCAGCTACTTAGGAATAGGTGCCTTTTCCAAGCTTATTCTGCAGATATAAGGCTGCACGGTAGTATCAATTCATCTTTCTGAATTCCCTGTTTATTCATAGGTTGCTACTTTGCATGGCCATTTCTAGAGAGTCTTTGTCTGTTGCCAAGAAGTAATGCGCGACGTTCAGTCGGGTTAATAGACCAGGCTGCTCAGTTCTGCCTGCCTTCCCCCCCCCCCCACCCCGCCCCCCGACGGTGTCATGTGGGCCGTCTCCAATTATGAGCTGCACTCCACTGCCCCGCTAGAAATATCTGCCTTCGGGTAGAGTGAGGCTTTTGTTTTGTTTGTTTGTTTAACACTTTTCTCAGAATAGATTCCCTAAATGGTTTTATGTCACCAGGTCACTTTAATGGCTCTCCTCTAGCTTACCAAGAACGCGCTTCATCACAGGAAGGAGGAGTAGTACCTGGCCCTCCTCCCCAACTTCGGCGTTTGGTTTGTCTTCACAGAGTACCTTCTGCTGGGTTAGGGGGCTGCTCACAGACTTGGATGAAGTGGTAATTTCCTGGGGAGGGCACTAGGTAATCTCCTGGCCTGGCATCCAAGTATGCAGAGCCAGGCTCCTGACTCCGAGGGGCGCCCCTCGACCTTGACCTCCCTGGAGGCGGGGCTGCGTGCACTGGGAGTCCCCAGCGCCCCGGGAGGGAGTCGGTGCCCAGAAACATCCGTCTGCGGAATTAAAGCGCGAAGGTGACCCCCTTTCCTGCCCGGGGCCGCAGCGGGGACTCCGGGCTTGGGGGCCAGCGGGGAGGGAGGTGGTCTCAGCACCGCCGCTCTCTCCCCCGTCCTCCCACCCCCTGCGTGTGTTCGCGTTCCAGGGCGGCCCGGGACAGCGGAGGGGGAGCGCCGGGTGGGGCGCCCCGGCGGGGCGAGGGGGCTCGTTCGCGTTTGTTATAACTTCCCTCCCTTTTAAAGGAAAGCTATGCCCGGAATCCGGGAGGTGGCGGGCGAAGCCGGCGGGGAGGACGTGACCCGCGCCCGCCGCAGGCCGAGCTCGCGTGTCCCCCGAGACAAGGCGGCGCGGGTGGCGCGGCGCCCCCTCCCCGCGCTCCAGCGTTGGGCTCCCAGCGCCTCGCCCGCCCCCGCCCACACCTCGTGGGCGGGGCGCCCCCCCCCCCGCCCCCGGCTCTCCGGCCGCGGCCCCCACCTCCCGCTCGGCGGGCTGGGCTGGGCTGGGCTGGGCTGCGCGGCGGGCGGAGCGGCTCCCGGCCTTTTTTGGGCGTCTCCTCGCTCCGCGCGGACCTGCGGGCGGGCGCTCGGCGGGCGACGGCGGCGGCGGCGGCTCTGGGGGTCCCGAGGCGGCCCCGGTTCGGCGCGCTCGGCCACCATGACGGGAAGGTAACTGCCCCCGGGCGGAGGGCGCCGCTGGCCAGGGAGGGGGGCTGCGCGACAGGACCCCCGCCCGCCCGGAGCCCTTCCCGCACGCCGGCCTCGCGCGGCCCCTCCACCTCGGCCGCTCCCGGGCGGCAGCGCCGGTCAGGTCAGCGGCCCCTGCCCGGCGCGTCCCGCCCTCCCGCCGACCCCGGGCAGCGGCAGGTGAAGGGCCTGACCCGCACGACGGGGCCATTAGCCCCGCCCCCTCCGGAGGACCAGGGCTCGGGGCTCAGAGGGGCCGGGGACTTGCTCAAGGTCACAGCCAACTAAAGGGCAAGGCGTCAAAACCCAGGCTGTCGGCTTCTTCCAGCTTCCCCGTGTGATCTGTGAGGCCTCACCTCTGGAGCCTCTGTTCCCTCTTCTGTAAGCCAGGAATGGTAAAAATGGTAAAAGGTCTGACTGGGGGCCTGGCCAGAACTGCCCCCAAACATAGGCTGCACGGGGATGGGCTGGGGGCAGGAAACTCCCCCAGGCCTGGCCCAGGTTCTGCTCTCATACCCCTTGTGGCCATTTCACAGATGGGGTGACTGAGGCCACAGAGCCCGAGTGACTCACCAGGCCAGTCACATGTCCACCAGTTTCTGGCCGGTGTTGGCCTCTGCGGCCCTTTCTGGAACGTGGCTGGGTACAAGTGCATGACTCACGGCTGGGTGGGAGGGGCTGGTCTCTGAGGTCCGGGCGCCCCCTTCCAGCCAATCCCTGGGAGGAGGATGCTCTTCTTCACCACCCCTTGACTTGGGCGGAAGGGTGGAGGGGACCCCGTGGCTTTGCTGGGGAAAGGGGCTTGGAGAGGCAGTGCCCAGGAATGGGGAGCGGCCACTCGGGACAGGGTGGTGGACCCAAACCTAGGTGATGTGCAGGGCGGTCACCCAGCCTGCAGGGGCACATTGATCGCTGTTAAGGCTGTGGCCCCGAGTCTTAGGGCAGCCCCAGGAACCAGCACGGGTCCTGTCACCTGGGGAGTCCTGTGCTTCATATGCGATTTGCTGCCCACTTCGCAGACCTCCTGTCCCGACCCAAGTCTGTGGACAAAGCCAGCCCCCAGTGCTCACCCCTCCTGCTGCGCTCGTGTCCTCCGGTCCCTCGCAGGGCGCCCCTGCCGGCTGCCTCGCTCCGCACCCTCAGAGCTTCCGAGGGAAAGAAGGGGGGAGAGAACAGGGACAGAATCAGGAGCAGCGACGGATGGATGGGTGGTGGGGTGGGGGTGGGACGCGTGGCAGGTGGTTCTCCAGGCGCAGAAGAGATCGTAGGGCAGAGCCGCAGGGTGCCAGCTTCTGTAGCAGCTTCTGCCCAGATGCCCTGGGTGGGCGTTGAGGCAGAAACCCAGACGCACCTCTGTTCCCTCAGCAGGAGTCCTCTCAACCCTGAGTCCCGGGGGTCTTCCAGGAAGAGGGGGGCCGTCGGGTCAGCCAGACGCAGCCCGGCAGGAGAAGCTGGGAAGGCAGGCGGTGGAGGGGGGGTGGAGCAGAGGCCAGCCTGCCCCAGCTGCTGCCTGGCTCCAGCGGGCTCCCTGAGCCTGAAAGATGCTGGTCGTCAAGTGACTCGGACCAGAGTGAGCCTTGGAAAACACTGAGTCGGGTTTTTCCTTGTGAAAGTAAAGCTGCTCATCTTAGAGAGTTAGGAAAAACCCAGAAACAAAAAAGGTAACAGAAACATTAGAAGAAAGAAAGAAAACACCGGCAGTTCCACTCCTCAGAAATGCCCTCAGGAACATTTTGGTGGCTTTCTTCTTTTCTTGTGGTGTATTCATTCTCCTGCTCATTTGTTTTTCACAAGCTGTGAGTGGTCTCCACCCTCCTTTGAAGTTTGCCTACCACATGCGGCGTCATGCCAGGGCTGGCTAGCCTCCCCTCCCCACACAGGCATAGGGGCCAGGCTGGCAGAGCAATGGACATTCTACCCAATCTTTGGGGTGGGCGAGGTTTTTCCTGTCCCAGAAGCTGTGAAGTTTCATTTTCATGCCACCATGCCCTCCGCACGTCCACTGCCCCCACGAGATGCCAGGGCAGTTCTCACACCTGGATGCTGGTTCTCCCCACATCATCCCTTGCTGCCCAGACCAGGCTGACCTTTGGAAATGACCCTGTCCTTGTACACCTCATGCACCTTCTGGGGCTCTCCCTGCCAACGGCGTAAAGTCCCAGCCCTCCATGGGACTGGAGCAGATGAGACCAGAGGGAGGGCAGTGGGGAGCCACTGAAGTGACCTGGAGTGATGTGCATGACCAGGCACTTTGGAAATACTCCTCTGGGGCTGCTGAGGAAGAGGTGGGGAAGGAGACTGGCCAGGAGGCAAGCAACGAGAGAGCCTCTCCTTGGGAGCCACGGGACTCGAGAAGACTAGACGGACTCAGGGGACCTGGGGGGTGGAGTCTGGACCCCGGGCGGATCCAGGAAGAGGATGCCCAGTTTGTGGTGGCAGGTGTGGGAGTGGACACAGAGCTAGTTTGGGCCATGAAGCATTCGAAGAGCTGTGGTGAGTCTAGGGGGAAACCCTGAGACTGGATATGAGCGCCTGCAGCCAGGAGAGGGCTGAGCTAGGACGGAAGACTGAATGAGGCCTGGAACGTGGGCGTGGTTGCTTAGGGAGCAGCTGTGCTGTGGGAAGAGGCTCAGCCCCAGCTGCAGCCCTGGGGACTCTGGACCTTGAAAACACCGCATCTTTGTCCCAGCTGAAGGGGCCTTTGGCATCACCGGTTTTCAAGCCCGGGTGGGTTACGTCCCCTCCCCAGGGACCTGGCCTGGCAGCAGCTCTCTTCCAGAGGGAGCCTGGGACCTGGTGCTCGCAGCAGTGTGACTCAGTGGCTTGGCCTGCCCACCAGGTCCCACCCACCACATGACCGGCATCCGCAGAGGCTGCCAGATCCCAGCCGGGTCCCACGCTCGGTACGGTGCAGAGTGGGGCTGCTAGAGCTCTGTCCTCACACCTACCAGCCTCCCCCGACCCCGATGGTGCTCCCAGCTGTTCCCCACCCTCCTCAGGAATATGGCCAGTGACCCCTCAGTAGAGCAACCTGCCGGGGTGCAGCTAGGGTGGCAGCCAGAGCCCTCAGGACAGCACATGGGACTGTGATGGAGTCAAGGGTTTAAGCAAAGTGGGAAGCGGGTGACACGGGATGTGCAGCGGAGGCCTGAGCCCCAGGCTGGGCCCCGCCCATGGCCCCTCACCCCCTCCCTTTTCCTCTGCTTCTAGTGTAGACTCCCCTCTCCGGCTGGCCTGACCTGTAGCGTGTGCCCAGTTCCGTACTATAACAACACCTCTACCTGGGCTCACTTCAGGCTACCCATGTGATGTGAACCCGTTCACGAAATTCCTGAAAACTGAGCAGTGTGCAGTGTGAGCTGGCACAGGATGACCCGGGCACACCGCTGGGGAGAGGGACCAGGCGTTCCCTGCGCAGCGGCTGGCCCGCCTCTGCAGCGACACGGCTGCTCCCTGCTCCCACCTACCACGTGCAGATTCTCACTTAAACCTTCCTGGGGGCTTCATTTCTAGGTGGGGAGCGGGGCAGAGGGAGGTACCTGAACTGTCCTCCTTGTGCTGTTTATTCAGATCTTCTGAATTTCTGATGATGTCTATTTACTTGAATTTCCTGTGAGGCAAGAAGGTTGGAATACACCGTTCATCATCTCAGGCATGCCAAAGGATCTGGGCGAGTCGTCTTCAGCCCCCCAGTGAGGTTGGCTCTGGCGGAGAGGCTGTTTGTGGTGGTGTCGCTGGCTCCCCTGGGGGTGGCACTAACCACTCAGCCAGAGAGGCGGCGCCATCTCATGCCTTGCTGGCGGCTGCTCTGGCCCTTGTCTCTGCCCTAGTAAGTGACATAGTTGCATTCATCACTACGTGTGTGCTGCTTAAACATTTGAGAGAGGAATCCCATGCCATGAAATTCACTGTTTCAGAGTGTACAGGTCAGTGGCTTTTAGTACATTCACCAGGTTATGCAACCGTCACTACTAATTCTAGAACATTTTCATCACTCCCAAAAGAAACCCATTTGCAGCCAATTTCCCCCCTCCCCCAGCCCTTGGCAATTCCTAGTCTGCTTTCCCGTCTCTACTGATTTGCCTGTTCTGGACGTTTCATATAGATGGAACCATACATTATGTCACCTTTTTTTTTTTTTTGCCTGGCTTCTTTCATTTAGCATCATGTTTTCAAGGTTCATTTATGTTGTCATATGAATCAGTACTTTGTTCCTTTTTTTAGCCAAATATTCCCTTATATGGATATACCACATTTTGTCTATATGTTCATCTGTGGTGGACATTTGAATTGTTTCCACTTTTGGCTCTTATGAATAATGCTGCTGTGAACATCCCTATATATATTTTCTGCTTTCTGGAGCATATACCTAGGAGTGGAATTGCTGAGTCACATAGTAACTCTATGTTAAACTTTTTGAGGAATTGCCAAGCTGTTTTCTAAGTAACAGCACAATTTTTACATTCCCGCCAGGAATGTGTGAGGGTTCCAGTTCTCCACGTCCTAATTAATACATCATTATCTGCATTAGTAGGTGTAAAGTGGTATCATATTATAGTTTTGACTTTTATTTCCCTAGTGACTTGTGATGTTGGACACCTTTTCAGGTGCTTATTGGCCACTTGTATATCTTCTTTGGAGAAATGTCTACTCAAATTCTGTACCCATTTAAAAATTGGATTCTTTTTATTGTTGGGTTGTAAGAGTTCTTTTTGTATTCTGGATATTAGACACTTGTCAGATATATGATTTGCAAATACTTTCTGCTGTGGATTGTCTTTTAACTTTCCTGAGTGTTCTTCAATGCACAAAAGTTTTAAATTTTGATGAAGTCCTATTTACCTATTTATTTTTGATTGCTTGAGTTTTTGGTTTCATATCTAGGAAACTGTTACCTAATCAATGGAGATTTATACCTATGTTTTTTCCTAGGAGTTCTTTAGTGCTAACTCTAATATTTCAGTTTTCAATCCATTATGAGTCAGTTTTTATTTATTTTTTATTTTTATTTTTTATGAGTCAGTTTGTATATATGACCTGAAGTAGAGGTTTAAAATCATTCTTTTTCATGTGGTCATTAAGTGGTTCTAGCATCATTTATTGACAAGACTATTCTTTCCTCAGTGAATTGTCTTGGCAGGCTTGTCAAAAATCAATTGATCCTGGATGTATGGGATTATTTCTGAATTCTCAATCCGATTCCACTGATGTACATGTTTATCCTTATGCCAGTACCATACTGTTTTGATTACTGTAACTCTGTAGTAAGTTATGAAATTGGGAAATGTGAGTCCTCTGACTTTGTTCTTTTTCAAGTTGTTTTGAACAACTATTCTGAGTCCCTTGCATTTATTTCCATATGAATTTTAGGATTAGCTTGCCCATTTCTGTAAAAAAGGCAGTTGGAATTTTGATACGGATTGTGTTGAATCCATAGGTCATTTGGGGGGAAAGGTATTGCCATCTTAACAATGTTAGCTTTTCTAATCCATGAACATGGGATGTCTTTCCATTTATTTAGGTCTTCTTTTATTTCTTTCAACAATGTTGCATAGTTATCAGTGTATAAGGCTTACACTTCTTTGGTTAAATTTATTTCTAAGTATTTTTTTCTTATTTATTTATTTATTTTGGCTGCATTGGGCCTTCATTGCTGCGCACGGGCTTTCTCTAGTTGCAGCAAGCGGGGGCTACTCTTCATTGCGGTGCACGGGCTTCTCATTGTTGTGGCTTCTCTTGTTGCAGAGCACGGGCTCTAGGCGCACGGGCTTCAGTAGTTGTGGTTCACGGGCTCTAGAGCACAGACTCAGTAGTTGTGTGCATGGGCTTAGTTGTTCCACGCATGTGGGATCTTCCTGGCCCAGGGCTCGAACCTGTGTCCCCTGCATTGGCAGGCAGATTCTTAACCACTGTGCCACCAGGGAAGCCCCGAATTTTTTCTTTTTGATGCTATTAAAAATGGAATTGTTTTATTAATTTTATATTCAGATTGCTCATTGCTAGTGATTTTTTGTATATTGTTCTTTTATCCTGCAACCTTGGTGAATTAATTTACTAGCTGTAATAGGTTTGTGTGTGTGTGTGTGTGTGTGTGTCAGGGGGGAGTTCTTTAGGGTTTTCTATATATAAGAAAATGTGATGCACAATTAGAGATAGTTTTACTCCTTCTTTCCAATCTGGATGCCTTTCATTTCCTTTTCCTGCCTAGTTGTCTTTGCTAGAACCTCCAGTGCAATGTTGAAAAGAAATGAGAAGGCTGGATATCTTGTCTTGTTCTTGACCTTAGAGGGAAACCTTTCAGTCTTTTACAACTAAGTATGATGTTAGCTGTGGTTTTTTTGCAGTTTGAAGAAATTCCCTTCTATTCCTAGATCCTTGAGTTTTTTTTGTTTTGTTTTGTTTTAATCATGAAAGGTGTTGGATTTTGTTAAGTGTGTTTTCTGCATTCACTGAGATGATCATGTGGTGTTTTCCCTTTATTCTATTGATATGATGTATCAATTTTGTAATGTTAAAACAACCTTATCTTCCTGAAATAAATCCCATTTGGTCATGTTGTTTAATACTTTTTATAGGCTTCTAGATTCAGTTTTGTTGAGGACATCTGTATTCATAAGGGATATCGATCTGTAGTTTTCTTGTGATGTCATTGTCTGGTGTTGGTATTAGGGCAATACTGGCCTCACTGAGTTAAGGTGTTCCCTCTTGGTTGATTTTTGGGAAGATTTTTGTGAAGGACTGGTGTTAATTCTACTTAAACATTTGATGACATTCACTAATAAAACCATCTGGTCCTGGGGTCCTCTTTGTGGCAAGTATTTTTTTCTTTTCCTTTTTTTAAAACTTACTAACCTATTCCCTGTACTTGTTACTGGTCTATTTGGATTTTCTGTTTCTTCTTGAGTCAGTTTGGGTAATTTATATCTTTCTAGGAATTTGCCCATTTCAACTAGGTTATTTAATTTGTTGGCATATGATTGTTCATAGTATTTCCTTACAATCCTTTAAATTTCTCTAAGTTCAGTCCCTTGTTTCATTCTGATTTTTAGTCATTTGAATGTTCTCTTTTTTTGTTGGTCAGACTAGATAAAGATTTGTTAAGTTTTGTTGATCTTATCAATGAACCAACTTTTGGTTTCATAGATTTTCTCTATTTCTTTCTAGTTTCTGTCTGATTTATTTCTGCTCTAATCTTTATTATTTCCTCCTTTTGCTTACTTTGAGTTTAGTTTACTCATCTGTTTCTAGTTCCTTAAAGTGGGAGGTTAGCTTATTGATTTGAGATTTTTTTACTGTAGATATTTACAGTTATAAATTGAGTACCACTTGAGCTTCATCCAATAAATTTTGGTCTGTTGTGTTTTCATTTCATTCATTCCAAAGTATTTCCTAAATTCCCTTGTGTTTTCTTCTTTGATTCATTGGTTCTTTAGGAGTGTGTCATTTAATTTCCACATACTTGTGAATTTACTAACTTTCCTTTTATGATTGATTTTAATTTTATTCTGCTGTGGTCTGAGAATATGCTTCCTATGATCTCAATCATTTTAAATTTATTGAGGCTTGTTTTATGTCCTAATATATGGTCTGTCCTGGAGAATGTTCCATGTGCACTTAAGAAGAATGTATATTCTGCTATTGTTGGGTGGAGTGTTCTATAGATGTCTTTTAGGCCTAGTTGGCTTATAGTGTTGTTTATGTCTTCTATATCCTTGCTTAGCTTCTATATAATGGTCTATCCATTATTGACAGTGGAGTATTGAAGTCTCTAGCTATTATTTTTAAGTTATCTATTTTTCCTCTCAGTTCTGTCAGTTTTTGCTTCAGGTATTTTGGGACTTTGTTGTTAGGTGCCTATGTTTATACTTGTTATTTCTTCTTTATGGATTAACTCTTTTATCATCATAAAATGTCCTTCTTTGCTCTTGTAACAATTTTTGCCTTAAAGTCTATTTTGTCTGATAGTATAGCCACTCCAGTTCTCTTTTGTTTGCTGTTTGAATGGTCTATCTTTTCCATTCTTTTATTTTCAGCTTTTTGTGTTTTTGAATCTAAAGTGAATCTCTTGTAGAAAGCATATAATTGGATCACATTTAAAATATCCATTTAAAAAAATTCAAAAAACTTTTAATTGGAAAGTTTAATCCATTTATATGTAATGTAATTACTGATAACTGGGGTTTACATCTGCCACTTTCCTATTTTTTCTTATTTGTCTTATGTCTTTTTTGTTTCTTAATTCCTACACCATTGCCTTCTTTTGTGTTAAATTATTTCATTACGCAGTCATCTTTAAACCAGATTGGAAAAAAAGGTTTACAAACAAAAAATACATTTATACTGTCTTTTATATTTATCTTATGGTTACCTTTACTGCTCTTAGTTTCTGTTTTGTTTTTAAATAATTTAACAGTTTCTTCTCTTTTTTTTCCTATTTATTTAGTTATTTTTTCCTGTGTTGGGACTTCGTTGCTCCGTGCGGGCTTTCTCTAGTTGCGGTGAGCAGGGGCTACTCTTCGTTGCAGTGCTCAGGCTTCTCATTGCAGTGGCTTCTCTTGTTGCGGAGCATGGGCTCTAGGCATGCGGGCTTCAGTAGTTGTGGCCCACGGGCTCAGTAGTTGTGGCTCACAGGCTCTAGAGCACCGGCTCAGTTGTTGTGGAGGACAGGCTTAGTTGCTCCGAGGCATGTGGGATCTTCCCGGACGAGGGATTGAATTTGTGTCCCTGCCATGCTGGCAGGCGGATTCCTAACTGCCACTGCACCACCAGGGAAGTCCCTGCTCTTAATTTCTTCATGTGGATTCGAATTATTGTCTAGTGTCCTTTCATTTCATCCTGAAGGACTCTCTTTAGTATTTCTTTTCAACTCTAGGATTTGTTTTTGGTCCCATTTTATAATTTCTCTCTCTTTATTGATATTCTCCATTTGGTGAGACATTTTCATACTTTTCTTTAGTTTTTTAGACCTGGCTTCCTTTAGTTCTTTGAACGTATTTATATTAGCTGATTTGAGGCCTGTCTAGTAAGTCTAACATCTGGGCTTCCTCAGGGACAGTTTCTGTTGATTGCTCTTTTTTTTTTTTATGTGTCTAGGTCATTTTTTTTGTTGTTTCTTTGTGTGTATCATAATTTTTGCTGAGAACAGGACTTTTCAAATAAAATAATGTGGCAGCTCTGGAAACCAGATTCTCCCTACTCCCCAGGGTTTGTTGTTGCTGCTTATTGTTTGTTTAGTGATTTTTCTGAACCGATTCTGTAAAGTCTGTATCTCTGTCATTTGTGGCCACTGAAGTCTCTGCCTGGTTAGTTTAGTAGTCAGCTAATGATTAGACAGAGATTTTCTTGAATGTCTGAAACCAGTAAGTCTCCCAGCCTTTACTGAAGGCTCTGAGTGTATGTTGGGGCACAGTTTCAACATCCAACCAGGCATTTTACAACTCCGCCTTAGTCTTCACTTCCTGATTGTACAGAGCCCAAAAGGTCCATCATAAGTGAGAGCTTAGGACCTTCTAAGGACTTTCCTGAGCATGCACATAGCCCTGGGCATTCACATGGCCTTCTAGATTCCCAGGAATATGTGGGTTCTTTTCGAAGCCCCTAAGGACATCTCATTGCTTGGTGTTTCCTTTTAAGCTTTTGATTAGTCAATTGCCCAACTGTTACCCTTTGCCTGTGACAATGGCAGCTATGATAGTAATACATAGGTAGTTGTGATAGTAAAATACACTTGGAAAACTCACCCCAGGAGAGGCTTTGAGCACTGGGTAAGTGTGAGTGAGGTCACATAAAAACCAGCCTTTCAAGCGGGATCTTCCAGGGAAGACCAGGTCATTCTCCTTTGGGAATGAAGCTCTGAAAGAGTTTCAGCCCTGTTCTGCTCCCTCATTACTGGGAATGCAGCCAGTTACTTTTCTAGGCAGCTATGAAGTTAGGAAGTGGGGATTAAGGACTAGGATAAATTAAAACACCATAAAGGTGTTCTTACCAAGATTCAGCTTTTATAACCCCCTCCCAGTTGGTTATATTTTTAATTTATCTATTGTTATTGAGGTATAATTGACATACAACATTATGTTAGTTTTTTTTAGTTTTTTATTTATTTATGGCTGTGCTGGGTCTTCATTTCTGTGCGAGGGCTTTCTCCAGTTGTGGCAAGCGGGGGCCACTCTTCATCGCGGTGCGCGGGGCTCTCACTATCGCGGCCTCACTTATTGTGGAGCACAGGCTCCAGACGTGCAGGCTCAGTAACTGTGGCTCACGGGCCCAGTTGCTCCGCGGCATGTGGGATCCTCCCAGACCAGGGCTCGAACCCGTGTCCCCTGCATTGGCAGGCAGATTCTCAGCCACTGCGCCACCAGGGAAGCCCCTATGTTAGTTTTAGCTGTACAACATAATGATCTGATATTTGTATATATTGTGAAATGATCACCACAATAAGTCTAGTTAACATTTAGTTAACTAGACACCATAGTTATAAAAAATTTTTTTTCCTTGTGATGAGGACTTTTAAGATTTATTCTCTTAGCAACTTTCAAATATGAAATACAGTATTACTAACTATAGTCATCATGCTGTACATTACATCCCCATGACTTATTTGTCTTATAAAAGGAAGTTTGTATCCTTTGACCCCCTTCACCCATTTCACCCATCCCCCACCCCCCCACCTCTGGCAACCATCAATCTATTCTCTGTATCTGACCTAGGCTTTTTGTTTTGTTTTGTTTTTAAAATTCCAAGTATAAATGTGACCACACAGTATTTGTCTTTCTCTGTCTGACTTATTTCACTTAGCATAATATCCTCAAGTTTCATCCATATTTTCTCAAATGGCAAGATTTCATTCTTTTTTTATGGCTGAATAGTATTCCCTTGCATTTATATACCACATCTTCTTTATCCATTCATCCATTGATGGACACTTAGGTTGTTTCCATATTTTGGCTATTGTAAATAATGCTGCAATGAACATAGAGGTGTGTATATCTTTTCAAATTAGTGTTTTTGTTTTCTTCAGATAAATACCCAGAAGTGGAATTGCTGGATCATATGGTAGTTCTATTTTTAAGTTTTTGAGGAACCTCTATACTGTTTTTCATGGTGGCTGCATCAATTTACATTCCCACCAACAGTGCAAGAGGGTTCCTTTTTCTCCACATCCTCACGTACACTTGTTATTTCTTGTCTTTTTGATAATAGCCTTTCTGACAGGTGTGATATCTCCTTGAGGTTTTGACTTGCATTTCCCTGATGATTAGTGATGTTGAGCATATTTTCATGTACCTGTTGGTCATCTGTATGTCTTCTCAGCAGTTTTTCTTGCTCTCTGGGTTACTGTAAGTCTTTGGTTAATTTACAGAGTTCTGAAAAAGGTGATGCTGACATTCTTTGCTAGTTTTTTCATTGCTTTTATGGAAAGACAAACTTTCAGAGGTCCTTATTCTGCCATTTTTGCTGACATCATTCTTACTGTGTTTTTGCAACTGTGTTCTCTGGAGCCAGAATGCTGGCCGGGGATCCCAGTGTGACTGATACCTCCACCCCCACTGGTAAGAGGGGCCTAGGCCCTAGGCCATCGACTTGAAGCTGCTCTAAGAAAACTCTCTACGCTAGCTTTCTTAAGCATTCATCTCTCTACATCAGCAGGTGGGAGGTGGTCCTTCTGCTTGTTGGCTCCAGGCTCAGCTTCTCTCTGCCCTTTAGCCCCTGGGGCCACCTTTAAGAAAATATTTGTTGAATTGATCAGTGCTTGGTACCTTTGGAATTGAGCTGCTTTGACAAACTATACTGCACCCAATGCTTGTAGTCATCTGGCTGTGTTTGGGGGTTGACCCCCGGGGTGGTTAATGAGTACTTACTTCCTCGTGTTTGGATTTACTGGATGACGTGTGTTCCTCGGTGTCTGGGACTGGCATCTGAGTCTCGATGGATCCCCGCAGTTTCCTCCTGCCCCAGTGGTGGAGGACCAGCACCCTGGAATGATGATGGAAGGCAGAGGAAGATACTGCTCATGCTTCCTGACCTCACTAGAAAGGTTTTCCAGGGAAATGGAATCTATGTTATAGATTTCTGTGAGTGCTCTGGATCCTTATTTAATGCCGATCGTGGTGCCCGCCCGGCCAGCAGTGGCCACAGTTCAGATGCTGGCCGTGGGTGTTTGCACTGAGACCACAGTAACCCCGCCAGTCCCTTTAGGTAAAAATGCGTGGAAACGGTGCCTTCCTGGTGGTCTTCCATCAGATCCTGCAGCTTCTGCTTTCCGTGGTGAGCTGGGGGGCTGCCTGCCCTCTAGCTTTTGACAGTGTGGACCTCTTTTGGGGTGGATGGTTATTTGCTGGCCAGATCCAGGGACCGGGCTGCCCTGGTCTGGGTCTCCTAGGTGGCTGCAGGTTCTCAGGGAAGGGAACAAGGCAAACGTGGGCATGTGTAGGAATCCCTCATCAGCTTCTTGACTGTTTGCCGGATTCCTAACCCGGCTCAGTCCCATACTGCCCTCCTCAGATGACTGTACCATCGTCAGCATGTCCAGGGGGCTTAGGGTTTCCTCGGAGGCTCCTGGCAACCCGGGATCTCCAGGCATCCTGCCCTGCCACTGTGGACTGGACCTCTCACCTCAGTGCTCTTTGGCATCTTCCCAGCGTGTCCCCTCCCCAGCCTGGACCCAACCCTGCCAGCCTCAGCTTTCACTGTGCTGCCCCCGCGGCGGGAACAATATCCTTTCTATTCGGAGTTGACTCTGCTGCCCTTTGGAGATCGCAGTGCGTAACGTGAGCTCCTGTGCAGAGGGGTGGGGGCCGAGGCGCCCCCTGCGCGCCGGGCGTCCGGCCGCCCAGCCCGGCCGTTGGTGGCTGCCCGCCGCCGCACCTGCCCTCCGAGGCTGGGGTCCGACGGCCGGTCGGAGCAGCCGGCCCGCGACGCGCCGGCAGGAGGAGGCCCGCGCCATGGCCGCCCGGCTGGGCGCGCTCGCCGCGTCGGGGCTGTACCGGCGGCGCCAGCACCGGCAGAGCTCGCCGCCCGCCGCGCCCGGGTAGGTGGCCGGGGGCAGGGCGGGGGCGCGGGGGACAATGGCCGGAAAGCTGCCGCCGCGGGCCTTTCCTCGGACGCCCGCCTGGCCCTTCCGACGGCGGCGGCGGCCCGGCTGCCCCGGGCGTGGGGACAGCGCCTGGCGTGGCGGCCATGGGGGGCAGGGCGCAGCTTAATCCAGCCGGGTTTGCTGTCCTGGGATCAGCGCTCTTGGGCAGGGCGCCTAGGATGGGGCGCTCAGATAAGCTGCCCGAGGTAACCGCCACGACTGCTTTCAGACTCGGACCGCTTTCCGGCCGCTTTCTAGATGAGCACCCTGGGTGGTCAGGGAACCCGCTGGACATCACCCATCCAAAAAATGGCTAAGCTGTGACTTAAAGCCAGTTTGCCCTGACTCTAAAGCCCGAACTGCTTTATCCCGGGGAGAACTGCCAGTGTAGACAAATGAGGAGCGCTTCCTTTGGGACTGGCAGGGGGAACCTGTGGGTACGGGATGGACCTCAGGGCATCTCCGAGGATGAGTTAGCCTGGGTGGGGAGGGCCTGAGGGGGCACTTAGATGGTGGAGCCCCCGGAGTGAGGGTGGGGCTGGGGGAGGGGCTCCTGGACATGTTGAAGGTGCAGGGAGTGAGAGCGGTGAGGGCTGTGGGCTTGGGGTCTTTGGCATCAGAATAGCAGGTGGGAACCCCAGAGGCGTGGGCGAGGAGCTGTGGGAAGGAGGTGGGGTTTGGGAGGGGGTGGGGATTCAGGGAGGAGACAGAGCAGCAGTCACAGAGGTGGGCCGCCTGGCGGGTCTGGGAGGGGAGGAGAGCGAACCCAGAGGCTGATGCTCTGCGGTGAAAGTGCGGCCCACTGTGTGCTCAGGGTGCGCGCGTGGCCAGGGCAGCCTTCCGGGGCGGGGCTGAGCGTTGAGCCCTCAAAGGTGTCTGGGGGGCCGTCAGGTGGGGAGCGGCGAGCAGAGGCTGCAGAGGGCCACCCGCGGGATACCTGCTGTAGCCGGGCTTGCACCTGCATCCGTGTCCCAGGCCCCTCCCTCACCAGGGGCCACACCAGGATGGGCGCTGGACAAGCCCACTGCTCCGGTGGGGAAGCCGGAGCGCGGGAGGCCAAGTGACTTACC
Organism: Eschrichtius robustus; assembly: GCF_028021215.1. NCBI lineage: Eukaryota > Metazoa > Chordata > Mammalia > Artiodactyla > Eschrichtiidae > Eschrichtius > Eschrichtius robustus. The sequence continues at coordinate 136,755,536 of NC_090828.1, read as the reverse complement.
TGGGTGAACGGGAACCCTCACCCGTTGGCCTCTGGATGACCCTGGACATCTGTGGAGTGAGCCGGGAGTGGGCGACCAGGGCCCTGATGGGCCAGAGGCCAAGCTGGAGGCTGGTTTCACTGTATGAATGCAGCACAAGAACTCGGCCCAGATGAAAGGAGGGCAGGGCTGATAGCGAAGATCAGGCCTCAGGAAAGTCCCGTGCACACACGCATGCACACGCGTTCATATGCCAACCTCAGCTCGATGTTTCTTCGAGCTTCTGGCTTGTGACTGACTGCTGTGCGGGATCACCTGGCCGCAGCGACACGGACTCACCCTCGAGTGTGCAAAGGCCCCTGTGGCCAGCCCCTGCCTATTCCCGGGCCCTCACGCTGGCTTTCTAGGCTCTGGTGGGTGGGAGACTGGAGTGGGGGATGGTCTGGGGTTGTTGAAAAAGCAGTGTTGAATGGTCATGCCTGTGTGATGCCACCAGGAGCTGAGGGGACGAGAGAGCACGGGTCCAATCCCGTGTGACCTCAGCAGGTTTCTGACCCTCTCTGCACGTCAGTTTCCTTATCTGGAACCAGCACCCTCCCCTCACAAGGACCTGGCTCAGAGAGGACTCCCTCCAGCCCACCCCAGCCTAGAGCTCAGTGACGTCTTGCAACAAATAGGCTTGCGTTGGCTGTCGAGATTGAGAGCCTTTGGGGTGCCGCGGAGGGTTGCAGAAGGGTACAGGGTAGGTGGGGGTGACCACCTCCCTCCTGCCCCACTGGCTGCCCCAGCCTGTCTCAGGGAGCGGGCACTTCTGTGACGGCATCCCCATGGGCCCCGCTCGGCAGCACAGGTGTGCCCCCCCCCCCGCCCCCCAGCTCTGGGGTTTGGCCTCTAGGTGGTGGCCGTGCCCTCGGCAGTGTTTGTGTGCTGTCCAGCCGGGGCGGGGCAGCGGTGTCTCCCTGCGGGTAACCGGGCAGACTGTGCTCCCAGCTCTTGGGCGGAATGTGTGAAGGAGGACGTGGCATGCGTGTCTCCCTCCTTTGTCCTCGCAGGGAGCGCTGCTGGGCCGGCGCGGGGGGGGGTCCCTGAGCTGCCGGCAACAACCGCTCTGTATCCAGCGCTTGGCCTGCCCGGCCCTGTGCTCCGCGCGCTGTACGTGCGCTGCAGGCAGCGAGTGCGTCGCTGCAGCTCTGCGGGGCGGATCCTGCCCCTCTGGCGACCTCTTTGCTGATGGGGAAATGAGGCCCCGAGGAGCTGGCACCTTCCAGGGGCACGGCTGGGGGCTAGGGCTGTCAGCGTTTAACCTCGCGGGGCGGAGCCCGGAGCGGCCTCCTCCTGCAGGGGACAGCTGGCGTTTTCTCTGGCGGGGCTGTGGTCCGGCTGTCCGGCACGTGGGCACGTCTGCCCATCCCTCTGCCTTTGGCCAGTGGGCTGGGGTGTTCTCTGTGGTCCGGAGCAGGGGCCATGGGGATGCAGCTACAGAAGTGACGCCGGGGGTGCACCTGCCCGAGACCTGGGCTGGGGCAGCCGGTGGGGCAGGGGGGAGGTGGTCACCCCCGCACCCCACCTGTCTGTGCCGGGGCTTATTGCGAGGTGTGTAGGGGACAGACGGCAGAATCCTTGACCTGAGACTTCCAGGGACCCAGCCAGGGAACTAGACCCAGACCAGTGAAGGGCCAGCTGCTCTTCTGGGGGCTGGCTGCCGTGGTGACAGCGTGGAGATGCAGTCCCTGAATGTCTGCCGCGCGGGGAGGCCGGGGTTCTGGAGAGGCAAACCGAAGATGGGCCTGCTGTGCACTCGCTTGGTTAGGGTCCAGAGGTCTGGAACAATCTGGAAGCCTGGGCTGCACTTGAATTCTTGTTTTGGCTTCATTTTCTGGGTCCTTTCAGTGGGGAATTCCAGGCTCAGAGTCACAGGATTTCCTGTTGATTTCTGACTACTCCAAGACCTGCCAAGGTCTTGTTCATGGCCAGGCACTGGAACTTCCTCCCAGCCACCTTGGGTATGTGTGTTTGGGGAGAACAAGGCCTCCAGGTTCACAGTGTTCTTGGGACAGGAAACCATGCCTGTGCTGACGGAGTCCAGCCCAGCCCATGGCGACTGGTCAGTCCCTGCCCTGTCTGTTCCGCCTTGTGGCGATCAGCAGGGAGCTGGAGAGGAGGGTGGTGGCCACTGTGCACAGAGCCTCCCTGTCACCTTGGGCTCTGCCCAACCCCTCCTGCCACTGTCCTGCCTCCTTGCCCCTTTGGCTTAAATACGGATGCAGGAGACGGCTTTGGTCCCCCAAGTACACCTGAGAGCAGGCAGAGGCATGCAGCGGTCCACTTGCCTGGCAAGGCTTGCCGAGGGGCCTACCGGCCCTGCCCTTGCCACAAGGGCTCCTCCAGCAGAGCAGAGAGGAAGTCCTGCCCGGGTGCCCCAGGCCGGCTTCCAGTCTGTCCACGTGGCAGCGACCCTCCGCTAGACCCACTGTCCACACCTAGACCCCTGAGGGCGGAGCCCTCTCCCACCTCCTCCCGGTGCTGTGGCCGTGAGGGAGGGGTGGGCTTCAGCATCCCGGGAGGCGGAACAGGCTGAAAAGATGTTCTCGGGAGACGTGCCGTGTGCCACCGCACGCGTCTACGCGATGTGGCCAACGGGTTACATCTCTCCTCCCTGAGCCTGACCTTCCTTCTGTGCCCACCCAGTTGACACGAGACAAAATCTGTTTGCCGCCCTTGTAGCCAGAGGCACAGGCATCAGGGTGCCGGGCGTTTGTAGAGACTGTCGGGGCTGATAGCCAGGCTCCTGCCTGAGGCTTGGGTCCCCAGCCTGGAGCCGGCACACGTCTGTCTGTGTGGCCATTTCCCCTGTAGTTCAGTTCGGATTCCACGCCTCCCGGCAGGATGCCTGCCGCTTCCCCGGGGACGGCAGCTGCCCACTGTGGATGAGGGGATTCGCTCCGCACTCTGCGCCCATCCCCAGTGTTCACAATCTCACCTTCTCCACAGTAGGGTGGTTATATGTTTTGGGGGTGCAGGTGATTTGAAACTAACTCACGGTGCAGGGAAAAGAGCCATGGAAGTCGGACCAATCTGTGTTCAAATCTGGACGCTGTCATCTGCTCTGTGAGTTTGGGCAAGTTACTTAACCTCTCTGAGCCTTAGGAAAGCAGGGTGGCCTCGGGGATTAAATAAGTGTGTAAAAACCGAGCCGCTCCCCTGTGTCTGGGTGACAGTCTCTACCGGAGACATTCTGGTTCCCTGAGAGGGTGACAGGAGGCACAGGAGGAAGCCGGGGTGTCCCTGACACCTCGAGAGATGGCCCAGCACCATGACCGAGCAGCCTGGGGGCCCGGTCAGTGACACTGACAAGCACAGCGCCGTCCTCTGCGGGCTTACAGTGGGCCGGGCACCCTGCTGAAAGCTTGTGTGTCCGTCATCTAACAGCCTGTAACCCGTGGCCACGGCCGTGCTTAGGGTCCTTCCACGGCTGGGCGGCTGGGCCTGGAGAGCGAGGGCCAGCCCCGGCCGCCCCGTGAGTGAGAGCACCGGACTTGAGCCGTGACTGCTCTGGCCGGCATGAGCCCGGTGACGGCCTGGCCTGTGCCTGACCCCCTGTGTGGGGCACCGGGGGCTGCAGGGTGTGGGGGAAGGTCGGGGCCCCAGAGTTCTGATGTCGGCTTTGCCTCCACCCACTGTGGCCCTGGTGGTGGGCGGGTCACTCTCTCCAGGCCTCCGCTTGTCCAGCTGGGAGATGGAGGTGCTGCGCTGGCCTCGCAGGGTTGTCATCTGGGAAGGCCCCCGTGGCCTGGCCTGCGCTGGCACCTAACGTGTCCGAGGCACACGGTAGCTGCAGGGATGGGTGACAGCCAAGCGGGGTGACCCAAGCCGGTGCCGGGCAGCGTGGCCCTGACTGTGTGACTCAGTCCCTGCGGTGCCAAGGCCGACCCGGGCTGAGGACAGCGCCGTCTTCACCCCAGAAAGCGTGTCCATCGAGTGCGGCCCTCAGGCCCTGACCCGCCCTTTCCTTCTTCCCGCCCAGTAACATGTCCAATGCCTTGGCCAATGCTGTGTGCCAGCGCTGCCAGGCCCGCTTCGCCCCCGCCGAGCGGATTGTCAACAGCAACGGAGAGCTGTACCACGAGCACTGCTTCGTGTGCGCCCAGTGCTTCCGGCCCTTCCCCGAGGGGCTCTTCTACGAGGTGAGGATGGTCCCGGGGCCCTCGCCGCCGCCTTCTCGGAGCCTGAGCCCCGGACCCAGCTCAGGGTCGGCCCTCGGGCAGCCTGTGGGCCGTGCCCGGCCGTGGTCCTCTTGTGAAGGATGAGGCAGACATGCCAGCCCTTGAGCCGAGCGGCGCTCCGTGAGAACCTTGCTGGCCACGCCTCGGGGCCCCATCCCTTACCTGTGAGATGTGAAGTGTTCTCCTGGTGGCCGTGGGTGCTGGAGGAGAGTCACCGTTCATCCTGTCACCTCTGGGCAGATGCTGGGGGGCCCTGGGGTGCAAACGCCCTGCCTTGGTGGCACTTACCCTCCCTGGGGTCAGGCAGTAAACATAACCCACGTGTATCAGATGGTGCTAAGTGCTCTGGCTGTAAGGCATCTCGGGGGCGGGGGGTGATCAGGGAAGGTAATGTCTGAGCAGACCTGAAGGAGGTGAGGGAGCAGCGTGTACCTGCAGGAAGAGCTCTCAGCAGAGGACACAGCAAGTGCAAAAAGGCCCTGAGGTTGGAGCATGCAGGTATTTGAGGAGCAGTGGGGGGCCGGTGTGATGGAAGCAGAGCAAAGGAGAGGGAACAGCAGAAGATGAGAGTGGGGAGGCAGATTTGCTTGGCCCCGTGGGCCTTCATAGGGCCTTAGGCTTTCATGCTGGGAGGGGCAGGAGCCACTGCAGGGTCTGGAGGGGAGGAGTCACATCGTCTGTCTGACCGTAGAGAAGGACCCCTGGTTGCTATGCTGAGGAGAGACTGTGTGCGGGCGGGGACAGAAGCTAGGAGAAAAGGTGGGACCAGAAGCCGATTATTTCCGTAATCCAGATGGAAGTGAAGGGGCCTACACTGGGCTGCAATGGGTCACAGGAGCAGATTGTTAAATTTTCAGCAGTCTTGCAAGCCGGTTGTTAAACACAGCCATTATTAAAAGTTAAATGATACAAACATACAATGAGATAAAACTGTATTAAAAACAAAGGTAACATTCGTTTTGCTGTACAGTAGAAACACAACATTGTAAAGCAACTATACTCCAATAAAAATTAATTTAAAAAAACAACAAAGGTAACAGAAACTCAAAACTCACCACTTCCTAATTACTCTATTACATTTCACGATCAGCTATGCCTTTGAGGTTATGATTTGTTTTTATGCCTGTGTGCTGGAAACACTGTACCATGGTGGCTACTGACGTCTCTTCTCAGCTCCATGCGGAGGTCTGGTTGGTAGCTTGAAATTGACCACGGGTGGGAATATTTACACCATAGAAATCGGCAAACGCTACAAGGCAGCCTCAGAACCAGTTGTGAAATGTTTACCAGCACGCCAGGGCAGTGCTCGGAGGCTGGATAGATTTCCAAGCTGATGGGACGGGCTGGTAGATGGCTGTGGGGTGTGTGATCTGCCTGGCAGAGTAGGGGTTGCTGTTGCCTGTGGTGCCTCCTGGGAAATGCTGGCCGATGATGGAGGCGGGGCTGGCGGGGGGGGGGGTGATGTGGGCAGGGCGCTGTGGATGTGCCTACGACAGTTTAAATTCCTGCTGCCTCTGCAGGTCACTGGCTAGGGCTCTAGCCAGGTGCAGCTTAATAAGACACTCATTTTAGAGAACAGGGGAAAACCAAATACAATTATCAAGGGAGAAGAAAGCAGAGGCTTTCCTGGGGCCAGTGTGAGGGCCCTCCTTGCCCAGACAGATGCGGACAGCGGCTGCAGGACTCCCTTGCCCCCCTTCCTGTGTCCCTCCTTCTGTGTCCCTTCCCTGGGTATTTTGTGGCCCCTGGGGGAATGGACTTCTCACACAGGAAATAGGGCCAAGGGACACACAGAATTCAAACTCCATCCCCGCCCTCCCCAGCCTGAAGTTCCGCCCCCAGCCCTCAGCTTGTTCCTGGGACCAACAGGGCCAAGATCTTCTGCAAGCGGCAGTGGCCCTTTGAGGGGCTGGCCTTGCTGAGTTGCCAGCCTCTTCGAGGCCCCTCGCTTTGCACTCTCCCCAGGTCGAACAGGCCAATCCCGTCCCATCTCCAGGCCTTGCACGGGCTGCTCACTGTCTGGAATTCCCTCCTCTCGGAACCCCCACCCCCTGCTGCCTTTCCACTCCTCATCACCTCCTCCAGGAAACCTCCCCGCCCCCCACCCCCGCTTCCTGTGGTGGTAGCAGGTGCACAGAGTGGGGTGTTTGTCCAGCCTCCCCGAGGGCAGGCCCTCACCCAGCAGACCGGCCAGCGCAGCTCGGGGGATGACAGTGCCTTCCTTGTCCTCTGTCTGCTGGCCCCGTTTGCAGCTCGAAGGGCGGAAGTACTGCGAACACGACTTCCAGATGCTGTTCGCTCCGTGCTGCAGGACCTGCGGTAAGGGCCGCACAGGCCTCAGCGCCGCCTGGGGGGCGGGTGGGCAGAGAGCCCTGCCTCTCAGAGCACCGGCCTCGGGCTCCCACGGGCACCGCCCTCCCGGCTCTGGGAGGGGGCCGCGGAGGGGAAGGGCGCCGGGCGAGCAGGAACCCCTCTCCTCCAGGCGAGTTCATCATCGGCCGCGTCATCAAGGCCATGAACAACAACTGGCACCCCGGGTGCTTCCGCTGCGAGCTGTGCGACGTGGAGCTGGCCGACCTGGGCTTCGTGAAGAACGCCGGCAGGTGAGGCGGGCCCCTCGTCACAGGCCCAGGCCCGGTCCAGGCGCTGCAGGCTGCGGGTGGGGCTGCCGTGCGGCCCTGTCCCCGCGAGGCAGACAGGAGAGCCCTGTCCAGAGTACGGGTGAGGACGGAGCCTGGAGAGAGGGAGGGACGGTGAGTCGGGGGCCACCCAGGCTCGGGGCTCTTCCTGGGAGCAGGCTGACAGCGTACAGGCGGCCCAAGCGGGTGCGTGAGTCATCCTCACGGATGAGGAGCTTTGAGTCAAGGTCCTGCCTGCCTGGCCACCCACAGTGCTGACCCCAGCCGTCCACCTCCGTCCTCACGCCCCACGAGCGCTGCTGGAGGGACGGCACTCAGCTGGGGCCCAGGTTTCCTCAGCAGGCTAAGCTGTCACCTTCCACGAAGACTTGCTCTTTTCTCCTCCGCTCCTACCCACCCCCCACCCCACACTGTCCCTGCACCCTCACGCCCACAGCCAGGACCTCCCCTCCCCCTCCCCGAGGGATGGGCACCCCTGCCGCCCGGCATCTGTGCCGCCCCACTGCCTTGTCAGAGTGGGGGCCGTGTCCCTGCACCCCAAAGCCCTGCTCACTCCACACACCCTCTCCAGCGGGGGCTCGTGGCTCTGGTCCGCTCTCTCTCCCTTTCTAACGGCTCAGGCTCGGTGGCCCCCAGGGTTCAAAGCACCCTCTGAGCCTTCTTTCCACAGCGATTCCCTGCAGCCCTCCCCAGCCCTCCAGCCGGGTCCTCCCGTCTGCTCCCCGCCGCCCAGGCTGGGCGGCGTCCCCGCGGCCTTTGCGGCAGCTCCTGCTCCTCTATGGGCACCCAGGCCCCCGTGTTCTGGGAGTCTCCTCCTACTTCACGGCTGCGCTGGCCCTCTCCTCTCCTGGCTCACTTTCCTCCGCCCGTCTCTCCGTGTTGGGCTCCCCTGGGGCTCTGCCCTGGGCCCAAAGTCCCGCTGCCTCACATGGTGAGTGTGTGCTGGGCGATGCAGATGTCCGCCTCCCCCCCAGACCTCTCCCCGCATACCCCACTGCCCACATGCCAGCTCCACGTGGTGTCCAGAAGGCACCCCAAGTGCCACAGAGCCCAACCAACCAAGCGACTGCGAGTTTCCCCTCTGCCGACAGCCAGGCCTCAGGGAAGAGCAGGCCGGCCTCGTTAGCAGTGCCCTAGCGGTCTGCCTCCCATGCCCTCCCCTGTCCGGGCACTTGTCACATTCTCTGGTGCCAGTCGAGCTCCCCTTCCTGACGCTGCCGTAGCGATCTCGCCCATCTGCCTGCCCCACCAGAGACGCGTGTTGTCCATCTTGGTGTCTGCAGAGCACTCGGTAGCAGCCCGGGTGGTGGGTGCGGATCTGAGAGACCATCGGGGGGCAGACAGTGCAGCGGGGCAGGGGGGGTCCCATGCTGGTCTGTGGGGTCACCTGCCGGGTGTGGGCCTGAGCCGCAGCTCATGCTGGGACCCCTGCTCCGGTGCTCTGCTGGAAAAATCCGGAAGAGGCTGGACGTGCTCAGGAAAGTAAAGTATCGCCGTGAGGCAAGGAGCGCGGGGCCCCTACGCGCACCCTCCAGCCCAGGTCGGCGCTCTGAAGCCCACGGGGCAGAACTTCAGAGTCTGCGCGGGGCAGGCCCACCGTAGGGCCCCCAGACCCACAGTCCACACTGCTGCCTTTGCCTCCGCTTTGCCGTTCTTGGGTCAGAGGGAAGAAAAGTTCTGGGGAGGGAGTTGTGTTAATCAAACAGAAGAACCTTCAGTTATTAAAGTACGGTTATGTTTATGATCAGTATAATTAAGTACAAAAAAGGACCGGTGAGGGCGATCAGGCCACCCTATGAGCAAAACAGCTCAAAGCTTGGCCCGCCGGGACCGGTGGAAGCCTCTTGGGAAGGAGTGGGGCTCTGCCCCTGCTGGGTCTGGGTTAGTGGGAGCCGGGTTCACAGGCCGGGCCTTGCCCTCCCTGCCGCCCAGCGGTGACAAAGCTCAGCTCCCTGTGACCGTCCACCCATAGCGTGTGTTCCACCGGGACTCGGGAGGCGCTGGGCAGCTGCCGGGAAGCCCTGGGGATTGTAGGGCACATGCAGGTCTGTGTGTGGGTGTCTGGCAGGAGGGATGGAGAGCTGACGTGCCTCACAGGCCCCGCCCATGTTGCTGGCTGTCACCTGGTGACCACCCTGAAATGTGCCTACAGTGTTGGGTTCTAATTTATAGCTTGTGTCCCCTAGACGCGGAGTCCTTTGGCAAAGGTGCCACAAAGGGACCTCAAAGCACCTTGCACTTGAGAGAAAACCTTTAGACCACCCCCCGCCCCCCAGCTTCCAGTGCCCCCTCTTCCGGTGGGCCGTGGGCCGTTTGCAGCTGTCTCCCGCGTCCTCTCTGCAAAGCTTCACCGCCGCGCGTTTCTGTCTCTGTCGGGGGAAGGAGGCCGGGAACCTCGCAGGCAGGCGGCACTTGGGAAAGAAAGACGCTCATTGTGCAGGAATGTTTCTGGCCTCCTTGCCCCCGCAGCAGGGGGTGAAGCTGCTGAGTGTCTTGTAGCTGTGAGTGAGCAGGGCCAGTCTCCGCAGGGGGGTGGCCGGCTGGTCCCTTCTGTTCTCCCTGTTCAGGGATTTGCGTGGCAGAGAAGACAGAACTCAGCGCCGGGTGATGCGTTCGGGCCTCGGAGCAGGTGGCGGTGGCCCGCTGAGGCTGCAGTTTGTTTCCTCGGGGGCCGCTTGGGGCGGAGGCGGGCTCCTCCTCGGGGGTGAGTCTGAGGGGTGGTCCTTGGGGAGGAGGCGGTGGCCCCCGGCTCACAGCTCCGACCTGGCGCTCAGCGAGCTCTCGTTGGTCTTCCCGTCGGCGCTGGGGGGCGGCCCCGCGAGCCTCTTGCCGCACAGCAGGCTGCACAGGGCGTCTCGGAACTTCTCGGCCACGAAGAAGTACATGACGGGGTCGAGAGCGCCGTTGAGGCTGCTGAGGCAGGACGTGACGCGGTTGCCGAGCGCCAGCGCGCGCTGGGCGGCGCACGAGGTGCGGTGGCCGCGGTAACGCAGCACGTAGACGGAGCGGTGGACGTGGTAGGGCACGAAGCAGACCAGGAAGATGGCCAGCACCGCGGCGATCATGCGCACCGCCTTGTTCTTGAGGCGCCGCTCCACGCGCGGGCCCTGCCGCAGGCTGCGGATGATGAGCAGGTAGCAGGTGACCGTGGTGACGAACGGGAAGGTGAAGGCCACGGCCAGAGACGCAAAGGCGTGCTGGGAGGCCTTCTCCCGGTACAGCTGCAGGCAGACCACCGTGCGGTTGGTCCGCACCGTCTGTGGGCTCACCAGCAGCGGGGCCATGGCCACGGCCACCATCACCCAGAGGAAGGCGCAGGCCAGGTGGGCGTGGAGGGGCCTGCGGAGCTTGAGGGACTTGACGGGGTGCACGATGGCCAGGAAGCGGTCCGCGCTGATGCAGGTGAGAAAGTAGATGCTGGCGTACATGTTGAGGTAGAAGAGGAAGCCGGTGAGCCGGCACGGGATCTCCCCAAACGGCCAGTGGCTCCCCGAGAAGTGGTAGACGAGGCGGGTGGGCAGGACCAGCACGCAGGACAGGTCAGCCACGGCCAGGTGCATCAGGAACACGTTGGCAGGGGTGCCGGACTTGTGGTCCCGGACGAAGAGCCACAGGGCCAGGGAGTTGCCAACAAAAGCCAGGATGAAATCCAGGAGGTAGAAGGAGGCAAAGAGGACGTTCTCCAGGGGCGTCTCTTGGCCACAGTGCTCCGGGGGGGCCAGGGAGGAGTTGGCCGTCAGGCCTGGGGAAGCCACCTCGAGGCCATCCATGCTTTGGCTGGAGGTCGAGCCCGGGGCTGAGCCTGGAGGGAACAAGCAGACAGGCCCCGGAGAGCCTGCGACCGGCGGGCTGTCACCCTCTGCAGACGTGAGCCCTCGGAAGCCTGCGGTACCTGCCGACCCCGACCCTGTTCCATGCTCGGCATTGCCTCGGGGGCCACTGAGGACACCTCCTGGGTCCAGCTGGGGGTGGGCAGGCGTCACAGGCTCTCTGAACTCCAGCAGGAAGCAAAACCAAAAGCAGGGACTGGGTGCTAACCTGCGGCTGGGGCTGGCTCCCCACTCTGCAGCCACGTCCCTACAGGGCGTGTGAGGGCCCTGGCTGGACCCTGGTGACCCGGAAGGCCCCCTCTCAGGCCTGGGGGATGGAGTCAGCACCACAGGGAGAGCATGGCGACCCGTCTGTCTGAGGCTCTGGGGGGGTGCGAGGGCGGAGGGAGGAGCCCCACGTTTTCTGTCCCTTTCCCCCGTGTGCTGTCTGAGGGGCGGGGTGCATGGGGCCCCTGAGCCCCACTTCTCATGGGTGGGTGGCCGGGTCGCCTGTTCCTGAGGGCCCGGTGTGTGGAGCTCGGCCAGCTCCTCTTCAGCCTCGGGAGAACCCTGCGCACCCCTCCCTGACCCGCCTGCCCACCGGGCTCCCCAGTTCTCCCGGCACCCGGCGCCCGCCACAGGAGGGCCTGGCTGGGAATGCAGTGTCAGAGTGTCAGGGGGGGCAGAGGCCTGCTCTGTCTGCTGGCACATCCGGGCCTGGATCCCAAGGTCTCTTGAACTTTCTGGACTTAGCCCACCAGCCCCACGGTAGGCATCTTAATGAGTGGAGACCTGTGTTTTAGAAAGCCCTTGGGCCCCAGGCCTGCAGCGGGTATTTTACCACCCCGGGTAGTTTAACTACCAGGAGGCGGATTCTTTCCCAGGAGAGGAAGAGCCATTTTTCCCAGAGGTAGAGAGACCTTCCAGGGTTTTCTGGCCAAGATCTGCAGCCCCAGAGAGGCCCGGGGCCCAGGGAGGCGGCCTGTCTCTGCCTGGCCTCGCCCGCCTGGTGTACCTCCACCTGAGAGGCCGCGCAGCTTGGAGCCCTGCTGGCCTTGGTAACAAGCCATTTCTGTCTGCCGACCCCAGGTCTGAGTGGGTGACCCTTGCTGCCGCCCCAGCAGACAGAGTAACAGCTTCCTATTTTGATTTTGGTCAACTGGGGAGATCCAGAAAGGAGAGGGAAGGTCCCTAACACCCCGCCTCCCTCGCCAGGCCTGGGACCAGGGGGTGTGGGCAGGAGAAGGCAGGACAGCCGGGCCAGAGCGCCCTCTGTCCACACCCCACACAGGCCACAGCCCCGAGCGGGGGTCGGGGAGGTGGCTGCCAGGTCCTTCTCACGCCCTGGGGTTTCCGCCTAGCGCACCCCTGCCTGCAGCGCAGCTTCTGGGGCTCCCCTGAAGCCCCGCCTCCCGACACCTCCACTCCCTAGCCTGTGCGGTTGGGCTGCAGGGGGGCGGCAGGAAGCGGGGAGGAGCAGCTTGCGCAGCGGCGTGTCCCGCCGAGCAGCAGGACGTGGGGCAAGTTGTCTGCAAGCTTCTCCTGGCTCTTAGGCCTCCGCTTTCACGCCCATGATAACAGCCCTGGCAGGGGCTGACAGGTGCCCCGAGGGCGTGGGGACGTCAGCCCTGAGGAGGAGGCTGGGTGCCGTGCCCAGCCGTGGGTTCCCATAGTAGAGGGAGGGAGGGTGGTCCAGACCGCGGGGACGAGGGTCTGTCGGGCCGGGCAGCAGCTTCATGCCTCATTCACCACCACCGGGGGCCCTGGGCTCCTCCCTCCCCACAGATGGCTGTGGCTGAGTGGCAGAGAGCATCTGACCAGTCGTCCTCAAGCAGAGGGCGGGCGCTTGCCCGATCGTATCACATTTTAATTATTGAAGGGGTCCAGGGCAGTTCCCCTGCCCAGATGATGTCTCCTGGCTCCAGAGTGGTTCAGGCTGCCTGAAATTCTGATACAGGGGTTATTGCCTGTTGGTCCAGGTGTGTGTGACTTGACGGGGGGGGGGGGGGGTGGGGGGGTGGGGGTGGTCTGGAGGCCAAGTGAGGGAGGGGTCCTGTTGGAAACCTGGGGATGGGGAGGGGCTGAGCTGGGTGCCCTCCGCTCTGGGCTGACCTCGGGCCCGGGCTGTGCCCCGCGGCGGTGCAGTCGTGCCCCTCCGTGAGGGCCACTCACAGGTACTGACCACCTCTTCTGGCCGGCATGAGGCGGCGGGCCTGCCTGGACACCGCACCCCAGTCCTGAGGGGCAGGCGTCCGTTGCCTCATTTTACAGATGAGGAAAGGGAGGCTCAGCATCCGCCAACTTGCCCAGGGTCACTTGGCCGGGTGACGGCCTTGGAGTAGGAAGTCAGGTCAGGAAGACCCGGTGGGGACAGCCAACACCTCCACCTGCCTTTCTCGTGGAGGCTGGCAGTTCCCGGCTGCTAGAGCTCGTGCTGCAATTTCCTTCCCGGCTCAGCGGCGCCCCCGGGGGGCCTGGCCCCAGGACCAGCGACACAGTTTGTACCACCGCTGTTCAAAAAGCAGCACAGTGGTGACGGCAGAGCAGCGAACCGAGCGTGGGCCCCGCGTGCCTGCACAGGTGGCAGCTGGTGGGCGGGCCAGCGCCTGCTCTCTGCTCCCGCCCCGTGCCCTCCGCCTCCCACCCCTGAAGGCTGCGTGCACCGCGCTCTCTCTGGGGCCGCAGACTTGGTTTCAGAATGCTTTCAGGCCGTTTCTGGTTTGTCGGGGTTTCTCTCCCCCTCCGCCACGTTAGGAGTTTTGGTGCTGGTCCCGCCGTGTGGTCCGCAGTGGCGCCTGCTCCCCTCCGCGGGTCCCTAGAAGCGCCCGCACTCGCTGCCCCTCGACGTGTCGCTCCGCTTGGCCAGGGCGACTGGGGTGCATGGAGTTTGGCCCGGGCCTGGGGGGGTTGGGGCCCCGGCCGTGGGTCAGGCGCCGGGCTTGGCCTGCGCGGAGGGGACGTGGGCGGGCCGGGTGGCGGGAGGTGGCCGAGGTGGCCGTCTCCCGGCATCGGCGCCGCCAGCACCTCTCCCTCCTGACTCCTCCTCAGGCCCCTCCCGGAGCCGCCTGGCTCGAGGCGAGGCGCCCGGGGGCTGTCACTGCAGCCGTGGGACCGCAGGCCGGGCGCTCACCCTTCCTTTAAAAGCCCCGACAGTGAGACGGGAACGCTGCCTGTGCGCCGCTCTCATGCAGACCGGGCGGCCTGGATAACTAGGTCGTAGCCCGACCACAGAGAGGCTTCTGGGGGACGGGGCTGGGCTCGCGTCCCTGCCCTGCTCCGCCTCTGCCTCCGCTGGGCCTGAGCTCCCCGCCCGCCCCGCCAGGCCCTGCCCTTACCTCTCTCGGCGGGTCTGGGGCGGCAGGTGGGCTGCAGCCTGTGGGTGGGTGGTGGGCTCCGTGCAGCTGTGGTGGAGGCCGGCTGGCTATTTAAGGAGAGGAGGCGAGGCTGCAGCCCCTCGGGCCCTGAAAGGCCGCTTCATTCCTGAGGGGTCCCCTGTGTGGTGGGCCACTCCTCTGGCTGCCTCTGCTGCCGCTGGGCCGTGAATATTCCAGTGTGTCCCAGCCGTTCCCCCCCCACCCCCCTGCCCCCAGCTGGGCCACCGAGCGTCACAGAGGCCGAGTGTGCGACTGTCTTCGAAGCCGCACAGTGGGCGCCGGCCGGGTGGGAGGCCTGGCTGGGACCGACAGACACAACAGGACGTTTCAGATCAGGGTAATTTCCTGGGGGGGTGGGGGTGGGGGTGGGGGAGGGGGCCAGGGAGGGGCTGGCCGCCATGGCAACGGGCCTGGGCGCCCAAACCCGCACTGGCCATCGGCAGAGGGGGTCTTGTGAATGGGGAGGGTGGGAGGCCGAGGAGTCTTGTTCGGTCCAATGAGAGGGGACTCTTTCAGGACGCTTGCTTAGGGTCCTTGTGTCCTGCCCCATATAATGAGGCCCCGTTTGGGTGTGCGGAATAAATCACGGCCTTTATCTCGAGCGGGGCCCAGCTGCAGGCTGCCTCATAATGGGGCGCTGTCTGTGCCTGTGGGGACCCGGAGGCCTGGCCCTCGCCTGTGTGGGCTCCTCCTCTGGACGGGAAGCCTGGGAAGACGGTCGCTGCGGCCCGCCGCCCACCTGCCCCACAGCTCCTCCGGGGAGTCCGGGAGTCTGCGGGGCGTTTGGATGTTGACAGTGGCTGCTCCTGAGACGGCTCCAGCAGAGCTTGGTTCTCCCCGTCTTTCCCAAAGTGATGCGTCCGGTAACACAGGGAACCGAATCACCATTCCTAATTTCAAAAGACTTTAAAAAACTTTTTAGTTACAATGTTGAAAGATGTACACAGCCATCACTGGGAAGTACCTGCCACAAGTACTGTCTGAAATGTCTGAATTTCTTTCGCACAATCCCGTGCACTTGGGATTACTGCCCATTTTACAGATGAGGAAACTGGGGCTCAGAGAGGTGGTGAGGTAACTGGCCAATGACAAACCAGTGGGGTGGCCGAGCCAGCATTTGGACTCAAGCGTGTGTCACTCTAAAACTCAGGCTGTACGCGTGTGTGTTTTGTTCTCTTCTTCTGTTGCAGCTCAGTGGTAAAATTCTCAGGTTCCATCTTCATTCTACCTGGGAAAAAATTCTGCAGGTTGCCCTTAGATCTGGTGCTGGGATCAGGTCTGTTGAAAAGACGTTTCCCGTCTGGGGTTCCGTCAAGAGAGCGGGACTGCGCAGTTCTGTCATGCCTGGGAGCCGGTGGGGTGTGCGGCCCCCCTCCCCGCTGTGGCCCGGGGTGGCTGTCTGGGAGAACTGGCTCATGGTGACTTGAAATGTGGGAGTCTGGCTGGCTGCTGTCGGGTGACTGATGGCAGTGGTTTTAAGGGCACTGACTGTTGCAACAGAATTTTGAGGAGTTGCGCTACTTTCTATATCTTTGAAACAAAAAGCGTTCCGTATGGGTTGCAAGTTGTCCTACTGCTGAAGACGAGTCACCAGGATTGGAGTGGGGTTGTAGGGAATAAATGCCCTGTCTGTGGCAGAGACGCAGTCGGCGGCAGGCGTGGGAGTGGCGAG
The DNA here is from genome assembly GCF_028021215.1 of Eschrichtius robustus. Taxonomy (NCBI): domain Eukaryota; kingdom Metazoa; phylum Chordata; class Mammalia; order Artiodactyla; family Eschrichtiidae; genus Eschrichtius; species Eschrichtius robustus. The sequence continues at coordinate 136,739,840 of NC_090828.1, read as the reverse complement.
GCCCCGCTGTGGCAGGAGGCCTGGGATGGGGCTGGGGCACGGGGTGTCTGGGGGAGAGTGGGGCGGGGAGAACCCACTGGGCTTCAGGGGTCTGGGGACGGAAGGGAGATGGGGACTGAAGCCACGGGCCACGTCTGTGGCCCCTGGGCCGGTAGAGTGAGCCGGGGGTCCCAGGCCAGGAGGCGACCTTCCAGTCTCGGTGGCCACGTCGTCGTGGGGAGATGACGCCCGCCGTCCTTCCCTTCTTGTCTTTTACAACCATTCACCCACGTACGCATCAGAAGACCTGTCCTGAGCCGCTGCCCTGGGTGGGGCACACAGGGTCCAGAAGAGCACAGCTGGGAGCTGGTCAGCGGCCTAGCAGGCGGCTGCTGGGCACTCCCTTGGGCCCCTTGCCCTTCACCCCGGGGAGCTAGGACACACTCAGGGCAAGCACAGGGCAGTCCAGACCCAAACGCGGTAGGAGGCACTGCGGTCAAGGGCATGGATGCTGAGTTGGCTGCCCTGGCACCTAGGATCTGCCCACCACACCTGCTTGGGGGTTCCTGAGTCTGAGAGTCAATCTCTTAAGTGGACTCCCTGACCTGCCTCTAACAGAGGCCCACACCGGTATCAGGTGGCCGGGAGGCTGGTGAGAGTGGGTTGGGGACCTGGAAAGGGAGGGAAGGAGGGCCCGGATGCTGAGAGCACTTGCAGACTGGGTGGCAGGTGGGGGATGGGAGCAGTGCACTGGGGCCTTTGTGCGTCTTCGCCGGGGGACCCTGAATCTAAATTGCTGCCGCCTTTGAGGCCCAAGGAAACAGAAACCATGTTGATTTCTCTCTCGGTGGAGACCGCAGCTGTGGCCCAATGGAGGGAGTAGCACCAGAAATTCCTCTGAGGTCTTCACAAAAAAGACTCTGTGATGACAGTTCCTGGGTCTGGGGGCCTCCATCTGACACAGCTGCGCTTGTCTTTGGAGACAGAGAGAGCCTGTAGACGTCCGGGTTCCTCTTTGTCGGGCCGACCCCTGAGGAAGCAGGCGTGCAGGCCCAACGGGCCTGGCACTCCTTGGCCCCTGGGCTGGGCACGAAAGTCACTATACGGTTACTCGTGTGTGTTAAAAGACATTTGAAAAATAAAATGAATTCTTCAGCAAATGTCCATGAAACGTCTGCTCTCGTCCACACACGATGTCCTAGGCTCAGAAAAAGCGTAAAGAAGAAAAGCACCACATTTGCTGTACTGTCCAAACACGGCAAACACCAGCATGCTGCCGTGTTTCCTTCTGGTCTTTGTCCCGTGCAGAGGCTCCTTTTAGAGGGTGCACCCGTGGCCTTCCCGGCCGCAGGACTGTTAGCTTGCTTTTCTGGACCACCGAGCTGAGCCCCCGAGGCTTCCCGGCAGGCGTCCGTTCAGGCTGCAGGCGGGGGCTGGGGGCGTCTTCTCCAGGGAGGTGGCCCAGGCTGCCTGGGGAGGAAGAGGAGCGCCTCTGCCCCTGACCCCCAGCTCACTGCTCACAGGCACCTGTGCCGACCCTGCCACAACCGTGAGAAGGCCAAGGGCCTGGGCAAGTACATCTGTCAGCGCTGCCACCTGGTCATCGACGAGCAGCCCCTCATGTTCAGGAATGATGCCCACCACCCGGACCACTTCAGCTGCACCCACTGCGGGTAGGGGCACAGCCGGGGCCCGGCGGACCGGGAAGGTGGAGAGCCGGGCGGAGGGGGGCCGGCCGCCCGGGGCAGTGACGGGGCGGGAGGGGAGCACCAGGGGGGCAGAGAGGGGCGTCCGGAGAGTGGGGTGCAGGGGCGGGTAGAATGGGTCCGGGAGGGCACTGCTGCAGGAAACGCGTCTCTCAGGGGAGGCTGATGGGAGGACTCACAGGTGAGGGTGGGTGAGGGAGGGCTGGGCCCCCCCCCCGGTGAAGCCGAGAGGAGGGAATCACAGGTGCGGAGGGTGAGCGTGAGGTGGGGCGGATGAGGGAGGAAGGAGAGGCCACGGAGCCATCCCCTCGTGCCGGTCCCAGACGCCCAGTCTGGTCTGGAGGGCGGGGGCCCGGGGAACAGATCTGTGCCGGACACAGGCCGCCTTCTGCAAGGGCCGGGCGGGAATCCTGTGCCCCGGGGCCCGTCTGGGGCACAGGAAGTCTCCAGAGAGAGCAGAGATGAAAGCGGCGCCTGTCCCGGGCGCTCTGCTGGGACCGAGCTGGTGGGGGGGTGGAGGTGGCGGGCGTGTCTCAGGAAGCTGCTTCCCTGGCGCTGAGGGGCTGGGGTGACCCTCCCAGCATGACAGGCCACGGAAGGGCAGGGTGGTCACCCGGGGGCTTCACGCTGTCTTCCAGGAAGGAGCTGACTGCAGAGGCCCGTGAGCTGAAGGGCGAGCTCTACTGCCTGCCCTGCCATGACAAGATGGGTGTCCCCATCTGTGGGGCCTGCCGCCGGCCCATCGAGGGCCGTGTGGTCAACGCGCTGGGCAAGCAGTGGCACGTGGAGGTGAGCGAGGCCAGCCCGGACAGCAGGTGGGCGCCCCGGCTCCCGTCCCCAGCCAGCCAGGCCCCGAAGCCCCTCCACACGCCCTCCAGCCCCCAGGCCGCGTGGCCGGCTCCCAGCGGGGACCTTCCTCGTGGGTGCTACCCCTCCTCACCCCTGGTCTGGGACAGGTCTGTCCACGGGACCCAGGAGACTTGAGCCCACAGGCCATGGCCGGGCAGGCACACCCCCTCCCCCCCTCCCCATCCTGGCCTTCTAGAGGATTCCAAAGTCATGAGAACACCTTGGGGACACTGGCCCGGGGTGCCCTGTGGGATTGCGGTTGACGGAAGTGGCTGCGTGTCTGGCCCACCTGCAGGCGAGGTGCTCAGGTGTGTCCGACCGGCTGTCCGGGAACACTCACCCCTGCGCCGGGGGCTCTGATGGCCTTAGGGACACCACCTGGCCGGGAGGCATGCAAGCCCGTGACCGGGCCAGCTCTGTGTCCCGCAGTCTCTGCCCTGGGCGGCCTGTTTGCGAGGGTCCTGGCGCGGCCCCCGGCCCCCCGGGGGAGGGTGAATCCTCACACGCCACAGCCTCCACGGGCGGAAGGTGTGTCCGGGGACCCTGGGCCCGTAGAGGTGGGCGCCAGAGGCAGACGGTGCAGCCCGCCACGGCCCGGGCACCTCGCCAGCGCCGACACGGGGGCCGAGGGCGCCCCGTGGGCCCGGGGCGGATGCAGCGCCACCGGGCATCAGGGAAGGAGTGGGGTCTGCTGACCAGGAGCAGTCCGTGGAGGTGTCAGCCCAGCGAGGCCCCCCGCCCACCAGCCTCCGCTTCCTGGCTGTGCGCTGGGAGGTCGCTCCAGGCCTGACGCTGCCCTCCCTGCCCACCCCCCCCCCCAGCACTTTGTCTGCGCCAAGTGTGAGAAGCCATTCCTGGGCCACCGGCACTATGAGAAGAAGGGCCTGGCCTACTGTGAGACCCACTACAACCAGGTAGGGCCCGGGGCAGGGGAGGCGGGGGCTGCGGGGAGCCGGCAGGGCGTGGGCTGTGTGAGTGGCAGGAGAGGACATGGGGCGGCCCCCGGGGCCCCGCCGTGGGTGCTGAGGCCAGGCCGGTGAGCTCAGGGTCTCGGGACCGGGGCAGCCCTCTGGGCCTCCGTGTCCCCATTTGAGAAACGTGCCTTGTGGCCCAGGCCTGGCCCGGGCACTGAATGAGATGGCAGTGTGAAGTCCTGGGCTCTCGGGGTGACGTGTACCACCATCTCCTCCCCCCTGCCAGGCCTGGCAAAGCTGCCCAGCTGTTCTGGCACAGAGGACAGGGTTACTGCCTTGCCCACACTTCTCAGGACACGGGCAGGAGCAAAGGGGCCTTAGGGGGAGCAATGCCTCCACCTGCTGTCTTTCCCAGGGGGGTAGTTTTGATGGGCCCTCAGGCCTGAGGCTGTGCCCTGGCAGGAGGCCCAGGTGGCTGATGAGAGCTGCCCTTTGTGGGGGTGGGTGCCACACCCCTGGCCCCGGGCTGGGGGCACGAATGCCTGCAGCGTGTTTAACACCCGCTCTGTCCACAGCTCTTCGGGGACGTCTGCTACACCTGCAGCCACGTGATCGAGGGCGATGGTAAGGCCCCTCTGTCCCCGCGCCCCCTTCCCGCCCCAGGCCCCGTTCCCCCGCGCTCTCTGGGCTGTGGGTCCTGCAGCTGCGCGCCCAGCTGGCCCTCCGTGTGCACAGCTGGGCCTGTGGCTGGCCTGGGGGCGCCGCTAAGCCCCCATCTGCCCCGCACAGTGGTGTCGGCCCTCAACAAGGCCTGGTGTGTGCACTGCTTCTCCTGTTCCACCTGCAACAGCCGGCTCACCCTGAAGTAAGTCGTGCTGGCTCCCGGGGGTCGGGGGCCAAGGGGGGCGGAGACCTGCAGGGCGTCCCCCCCCTCCCTCCTCCTGGGGCCCGTTGGGGGCTCGGGTTGGAGTCGGCTTGCCACGGGCTCTTCTCTTCATCGGACCTTCCCTGGGGATGCAGTGGGAGCAGGGGCAGCCCCAGCCCCAGCCCCGAGAAGGCAGGTCCAGGGAGGCACAGGGCACAGGGAGGTCCAGGCCCCAGGGCACAGAGGGAGGAAGAGTCACACGGCCCTCCAGCACCCGGAAGGGCGCTGGCCTCTGGGAGGGAGGGACGCTCCGGCTCAGGGAGCAGCGCGCTCAGAGCCAGAGGAGCCAGACCTCACCTAGGAGGCTGAGGGGGGAAGGCCAGCTGGAGCGGTGAGGGGAGGGGAGGTGCGGCCCGGCTTCTGAGGACAAGAGGGAAGGTTCTGGAGTTGCCGCATTCAAGAGAAGTCTCTAGGCAGAAAGGGAGGCCTGGAGGCCCATCTCCTCGTCTCCCATGGCGTCCGGCCAGAAGGTGCCCCCCGGACCTGGCCGGCTGGCGGGGGACAGGCTGCGGCAGGGGGAGGTGGTGGGCTCTGGGCCGGGGGTCCGAGGAGACCCCGGCTCTCCTGGCCGCTGCCCCTCCTCCCCAGGAACAAGTTCGTGGAGTTCGACATGAAGCCCGTGTGTAAGAGGTGCTACGAGAAGTTCCCGCTGGAGCTGAAGAAGCGGCTGAAGAAGCTGTCGGAGCTGGCAGCCCGCAGGGCGCAGCCCAAGTCCGCGGGCCTCCAGCCCGCCTGAGAGGCCCGCCCGCCGCCCGCTCCCGGCCCGTCGTCCTCCTGCCCCCCGCGGCTTCGCTGCCCGCCGCCCCCGCTGCCCGAACCTGTGGCCTCTCCCTGCCCGTCTCTCTGCTCAGCAGCTTCTTCCTCCCCGCCACAAGGCGTCCCGTCCCTCCCCGCCCTCCTTCCACGAGGCCAGAGGCCACGGGGCAGGGGCCTGGGCGTGGCAAGCCTGTGACAGGTCCTCGTCCACAGCCTCAGCCCGAGGTCTTCCAGGGACAGAAGTAGGGCCAGGGTCACCTGGGCCGGCCTGTCCTGACCTGTTCCATCCCCGCAGGAGGCCTCGTGGCTCACATGCTGTGGCAGCTTGGCCAGCCTCCGCCCCCCCGTGGCACGGGTGTAGCCCACGGCCAGGCGGCCGCCCGGACCCCAGGGCCACGTGGGTGGGCGCCCCCGGGGAACCACCCTGCGGTCCCCCAACCACGCACGCGCTCAGCCAAGCAGGAGCCTCGTGCCCAGACCGGGCCGGCAAGTCCTGTTCCTTCAGCCCATGCAGCAGCAGGAGGGCCCCGCTCACCCGCCGCCAGGGCACGCGCTGACTCCCTGGGTACGGCCTGGGGCCACGAGGTGGTGGGCTCTGGTGGGCGGCTCGTTCCTGCCCTCCGGGGAGGACACCGTGGGACCCTGGTGTTGGGACTCGCACTTGCACAACGAATGAAGGCTTCTCTACACGACCCCAGGGCTTGTGTGGTTCGTGACATTGCGGTGGACACGCTGCCGCGGGGTTAGGGAGACAGACGCCAGACTGGACAGGCGTCCCAGGGCCAGGCTGCCAACAGAGACCCTCAGTCCCTGAAGGCTGGCCCGGTGGGTGGAGTCGGGGGACAGGCTCCGACAGGGCGGGCCGGGGCCGTGGGCGCCCAGCCCAGGCTCCGAGGCCCTGCATCCAGCTCCGCTCTCGGGGCAGCGAAGCCAGCGGCCACCTCCACCAGACCCTCCTGGTGGCAGCCCATGTGCAGTGCCGGGCGGGGGAAGGAGGAAAGGTGTGCAGAGGGGCCTGTAGAAAGCATCTCTGCAGTCCGCTCCCTGAGAATGGAGCTGTCCTCTGCTGGGCCTGGACGGGCCGCAGTGCTGTTTGCTTTCCCTGGAAGGAACCCTTTGCTGGACCTCCTGCCCACCCGAGCCCCAGCCCAACCCTCGTCTCTCGCTGACACTCTCCCCACTGCTCCGCGGAAGTTTTATTGAACATTCCTGCAGGGGCGGGTCCTCCCTGTCATCCATCCGTCGGCCTGGAGGCCTGCCTGTCCCGGCCCTGCCCTTCGGCCCTCAGAGTCAGCACCTGGGGGAGGGGGCCCCTGGGGTGCCACAGGGGGGTGGTGCTGGGGGTTCTGGGGAGAGGGTGACTTGAAAGCCCGCCACCAGAGGGCAGGCTTTGGGCCCACAGAAGGGCCCTCGGGAAGTGCCACCAGGACCCCCCCGATTGCGGAGGCTGGCTGAACCGGAAAGAGGGCCCCGCTGCTAGGGATTGGCCGGGACTGAGGTCCGGGGGCCCCGCTGCTTGTTCACGGTGCTCAGCAGCTGCTGCACGTACGAGGTCAGCAGGTCGTCCATCTTGTAGCCCTGGACGGGGGGAAGGGTGGGGTGGGCGTCTGAGGGGTACAGCTAAGCGGGGCTTGGGCCAGCGCTTGCGGGGCCCAACCTCTGCCTCAGTGACACAGCGGGCAGGGCGTGAGGAGAGAAACAGGGCTCCTGCGCCCGGGCCCCAAGTCCCCTTTCCTCCCTGAGACCACAGGCCCCCCCTGCCAGGCCTTGTTGCCCCCCGGGGTGACACGCCCAACCCTTCCTGAGCTGCACCTCCTTCCTCTGCCGGCCCAGCCTGGCCTGCCCACCCCAGGCATGGGGGCCACGTCCTCCCAGGGAGCAACTCGCCCGGTGGCCAGGGGCGTTGGGTCAGGGTCAGGGAGACCCAGTGTCCGGAGCCTCTGGGTCCTTTGCGTGTGGGCTGGGAGGAGCCCCCCGGGCCTCGGGCTCACCAGAGAGGTCTCACACAGCAGGCGGCTGCCCCGGCCCAGGCTCCCCAGCACCATGTGGAAGTAGGTACTGCCGCTGCTCCAGCTGGCAATCTTGGTGAAGGGGTAGGTGGTGAGCAGGTCCTGGGGGCACAGCGGGCGGGGGGTAGGAGCCAACCAAAGCCCAGACGGCCCAGGGGCCCTGAGTCTGAGCTGCTGCCCGGGGTCCTCCAGAGCCCACGGGGCCATGTGTGGGAGGCCAGGAGGGCCGCCCCACCTGCGCAGGGGCCCCAGGACCCTGGCGCGGTCCCCGGGGTCCTGCCACTACCTTGGTCTTGGGGTGGATGAGCAGAACCCCGTGCCGGTTGATGGCGATGACGATGATGTCCGGGTAGGAGGGCTCCGAGCTTTGCTGGGGAGGGAGGTGGTCACGGTGATCACAGCGCAGCCTGGGAGGCCAGGCGGCCCCTCCCCGAGACGCACGCACGCACGCACACAGGTGCACGCCCGCTCCCCCAGACCTGGCCGCTGGCCCTGCCCGTGGCGTGTTTGGAGGAGAAGCTCAGGCTGCTGGGGCCAGAGCCGGGCGGGGCCTGCGTGGCCAGGATGGCCGGGCTTGGGGCGGCGCACCCTACCTTCACCTCGAAGAAGGCGGACCCGAAGGTGGGCCACCGGCAGATCCACTTCAGGAAGGCCACCTTGGCCTCCTCCACTGTCATGTCCCTGTGCTTGTCACAGGCCAGGAGGATGCGCTGGGGGAAGCAAGGGCCAGTGAGGGCCTGAGTGGAGGCCACTGCCCGACTGGGCTGCCACACAAGGCCCCGAGGTCCTGGCCCAGAGCGGCAGCTGCTGCCTGAGGCCGTGGACAGCGCGGGGAAGGTGCCACAGCGGACCCAGGCCACCCCCCACGGTGGCACCTGGGTGGGGTCCCCGTAGGGGCAGCAGCCGAGGGCCCCCTCCCCAGCCCCTGCCAGAGACCTTCTTCCATTCCTCTGAGGACATCAGACGTGTGAGGTTCTCAGGCACGAGTTCCCTCAGGACCTTGGGCATGCTAGCTAGCTGGGACCGGTCATTGCCAAACTGGGCCTTGTAGATGAGGCCTGCCAGGTGGACGGCATCCTCCTGCGAACACTTGTGGAACCCACGCAGGTACTTGGGCAGCTCCTGGGTGAAGCACAAGCTGGACTTCAGGCTGCAGCCGCCCCCGGCTTCACACTCATGTGATAGCCCGCCCTCATCCAGGAGACCGAGCCCGCAAAAAGCTAAGGTCATCAGGGTAAGATGTCCCGCAGAGGGAAGGCCGCTGAGTGGAGGCAGGGCTCCCTGCCGTCTCGCCGTGGAGGCTGAGGCCTGCTCTACCCCTTCAGGGCAAGGGCCAGTGCTCCACGGGCTGCAGGACCCCCTGCGCCTCCCCGCCCCGGCAGGCACGCTGCAGGTGCTGGTACGGCCGCTGTCTCCAGACGCCGCTGTCCCTCTGCTCCTGGCTCCAGAGCCCTCAGGGGCGCGGCCGGCCCACCGTGAGGCCCTGGCCGGGAGCTGGGTGCCCAGGGGCAAGGGGGCCATGCTCCACTCTCAGGGCAGGTGTGGGCTGGAGCAAGGGTGGTCCCAACGCCCACCAGGAGGGGCGGCCCGGGTACCTGATGGTAATGGAGTATGGTGTCTGCCTTCACATCTCTCCCTGGGGCCACGCTGAGCCACAGTTTCCGCATGAAGTACACCTGGTAGGGGAGCGTCACAGCGGCCCCTGGACAGGGGCGGCAATGAGCACCAAGCCTGTCCCCGGCCCAGCAGGCCCGGGGCGCTGCCCGCCCACCCCCGCACCCTGCCCCTTGGCCCCTCGCATCGCCGCTGTGTTTGCTACAGCGGCCTCCCCAGCTGGAAAGCCTCCACACCTCTTCCTCCCTGGCCCCCAGCTCTTCCTCATCCCTCAAGATGAGTGTAGAAGCCCCCTCCTCCAGGAACATTCCCGGATCTCCCCGAGGGGTCAGGCCCCGTTCCGCCCTCCCTGCCCCCATGCACCCTCCATCACCCGCAGTCCCGCCATGTGTTCTAGGCCTGCCGCATGCCCGGCCCCTGCCGGAATTGGGAGAGCTCCAGGGGCAGGGCCTGACCGCCTGGCCCCGGGCCTGGCCTACCCATGACCCAGGATACATGAAGGGGAATGAGAATGAATGAATAAATGAATGGGCATAGCCATGCAGGAGTGGCCTGGGGAGCCGCCTGACCCTGGCCCAGGAGGCAGACAAACCCTGCCCCGCTTCACATCCCCGCAACACCCCTTCCCCGCCCCACCTCTCCTTCCCGGCCTCCCGGCCCCTCCCTTCCTCGCCCCCCTCCTCCTTCCTGGGCCCTCCCCTCCTTCCCGGCCCCATCCCTCCTTGCCGGTCCCACCCCTCCCTGCCGACCCCACCCCTCCTTCCCCACCCCTCCCCTCCCCTCCCCTCCTTCCCGGCCCCTCCCCTCCTTCCCCGCCCCACCCCTCCTTTCTGGCCCCAGCCTGCCCCACAGAGCCCTCCTCTCACCTTCCTTCTGGGGCTTGTTCTTCTTCACCCAGTCGGCCACCTGCCTCAAGGAGTCAAAGAAGAAGTCTCCCTCCTTCTGGCTGATGACCTGAGGCAGGTGGACAGGAGGGCACAGGGAGGCATGCAGGTGTGCGGCATCCAGGGACCCATCTCTAGCCTGGGAGGCTAGGTGCGGCACTGGGGCTCCGACCCCTCCCGCCTACGTCCCTTCAGTCTGTGTGCCGCGGGGGGCCCGGCCCAGCGCAGGTGGGAGACCCCCGCCCGGCCGCCCTCCCTCCCGGCCCCTGGCCTGCTGGGCCGCGCACCTTGTCCGCGATCTTGATGAAGAGGCTGCAGCCCTCCCAGGAGGCGAGCTGCAGCCGGGCCGCGATGCCGTCGCATGCCTCCCGCACCCGGGTGTTGGTGCCCACCTCCAGCATCTGGGCAGAGAGGGGGCAGGGGGATGCCTCAGGACGCGGCTCGGCCCGGGGTGACCCTCAACAGCCTGCTGGCTGGGGCTGGGCTCGCGCCTGCCCTGTCCTGAGAAGGGCAAGACTCCCTCTCTGGAAACCTGGCCGGATGTGTGCACTGTTTGGTCACAGGGCTCGCTGTCTTGGGGTCCCAAGGGTCCCAGCCTTTTGAACTTGCTCTGAGAGCCTGCCGCCAGACTGTGGGAGCTTTGTCAAGGCCACAGTCCGCTTGGGGAGGGCTGTGAGGGCCCCCTCGCTGCACTGCTGCCCCTTGGCCGAGGGTCTCCCGCCTCCCACCTGTCTCCTCCGCCGTCCCCAGAGGCCGACTGGGCTCTGTCCGCAGGCACCCCATGGCGGCCCTTGCTCACCGTGTCCCGGGGCCGGGTCGGAAGCCTGAGGGGCCCCCAGGCCCTGGGACTCAGCCCTGTTGCCCAGCCCTGTGGCCTCTTCTCCCCTGTGCCCGGCCTGGAATGCCCCCCCACACCTTTGGGACGTCCGGACTCCTGACTGCACTACAGCCGCCCCCGGGGCCCATCCCTCCCCTGTGCGGCCCGGGGCACCTGAGGGCGCCCAGCACTCAGTTCATGCTCATGGGGACCGGGGTGGGGCGAGGCGGTAGTTTCGGGGGAGACGGGGCAGGGCTAGGAGAGCGCTGAAGGGGAGACCATCCGCTCTGTATTGGAAACAGCCGTGTCCGGCGGTGTCTCCCGGCTCTCTTTGGGTGACCCCCGTGGGGAGGGACCTTGCTCTGGCTGCGGGTCCCTGGGGGGTGCAGGGGCTCACCTCGCTCGTGTTGTTGGGCAAGCAGATCTTGTGGCACATGCGGGAGATGTTCTGCTCCACGGCCTCCACCTCCACCTGGTGCGGGGGCTGCTTCCGGGGCCCCGTCCTGGAGCAGACAGTGCACGCTGCACCTGCCGCCCGACACCCTCACCTGGGCCCAGCCCGTCACCAGCCTCTAAGCTAAGCTCTGCGCCAGGTACAAAACAAAAGCCAACCCTGAGACCACCGCCGTTCCCTGGGGGCTGCCCTGCCTACGGTGCTGGGCACATGGCCTAGGGGAGGCAGCAGCGGCCAGCCTGGCCTCCCCTCCCAGGTGCCCCGAGGTTCTGAGGACACACATGGGGAGGGGACCCAGGCTGGCCAGGGGTCCTGGGCCCGGCGCCAGTAGGCAGGGTGGGTCGTGTCCTCGTTCCCACACAGCTGGGCGGGGGGTTGGGGATGGGGACAGCCACCTTCCCCACCGCGACCCAGGCTGCCACTCACTGTCACGTCTGCTCACCAGGTCACCCCCCCCTCTCCCACAGACACAGGAGACCAAGCCAGGGCTGGAGGGCAGGCAGAGCCGGGGAAGAACTGCAGGACGGGCTGGCAGGGATGGGTCTGAGCTCAACTCCCGTGGGCTGGGCTAGGGGGACACACAGGTGGCTGGGGACATCAAGGCCGTCCTGTGGCCTCAGGGCAGTTCCTTCTCTGCCCTGGACAGGCAGCCACGGGGGCCTAGGAGCTGTCAGGCGCACCTCAGGACCCTCTGGATGCGGCGGCTGCAGTCGGGGGCCAGCAGCTCCCTTCTCCGCGTGTCTGTGAACTTCTGGGCGTGGGGCAGCAGTGCCTTGCCGGGCGGGAAGAGGCCGGTGCAGAGCCACAGCAGCTGCCAGCCCCGCTCCTCGCTGTGCCTGCAGGTGGAGCGCTGGTCAGCCCAGGAGGGGCCCCTCCCGGAAGCCCGGGCCAGCCAGGCACCTCGGGGAGATGGGGCTTCTTAGGATTTATGCTATGAGCTGAGGCCTGCCTGAGGCCCTGGGCAAGGCAGCCGCTGCCCTGCTGCCAATGCCACCAGGGCTTCCCTGCCCACGAGAAGGGGAGGGGGTGCTATCGTGCCCATCTTGTGGAGTAGGGCACGAGGTTTAGAGAGGCCAGGGCCTGCCCAGGTGACAAAGGAGAGGGGGGAAGAGGCAGGGCCCAGGGCAGGTCTGCCTCCCCGCCGGCTCTGGCCAGCCCAGGAAGTCGGGGACACACCGGGTCCCAACCTTCCCACCGTTACCGCGAGGGTCGCCTCTATGAGGGGCCGCCTCCCCCTCTGAACAGCGGACACAGCCTCGGGGGCTGGGGCGAGGCCTGAGGGGGCCCTGGGCACGGCAACCCGCGCGCGCGGTGCCCTCCGCCCCTCCCCGGTCCCCACAGACCTCTTGGTGTTGTGCGTCAGCTGCTTCAAGATCTGGCAGTAAACCTCATCCTGCAGGGCCGCCTGCTGCAGGGCCGCCGAGAAGATCTGGTCGGTGAGCTCCAGGGAGGTCCAGGCCTTCCGAGAGGGGTAGTCGCCCATGTACCTGAGGATGGGTGCGGCCGTCAAGGAGAACGCGCCGGCGGGGCTGCCTGTCACCGCTGACCCCCGAGCCTCGCCCCACGCGGACCCTGGGGCAGCGCTGTGCCCTGGGAGATCTGGCCCCCTGGCGGGCGGCTGCGGGGCCGGGGCAGGCTGGCCGGGAAAGGATATCGATGAAGATCCGACAGGCGACGTCCCGCAGCTCGGCGTCGGCGTGGACGCGCCTGAGCAGAGGCTGCCGCAGCGGCTCGGCTGAGTGGGCCCACAGGCGGCCCCGGGTCCGGGCCAGGGGCAGCACGGCTCTGCTGACCGTCTCCTTCTCTGGGACCCTGTCCGGGATCGAGGCGGGGGTGAGGGCCCTCCTCAGGCCTCCTCTGCCCGTGCTCCTCTCTGTCCCCTCCCCACCACGAGCCACGCGCACACAGTGGCAGGAGAGCCCCGGGCTCCAGTGCAGGTCCCCACGGGGAGGCCCTCTGTGCCCACAGCACGCAGCTCAGAAACGGGGTGGTCGTGGGAGGGTCAGAGGGTCCCCTCCCTGCCCAGCGAGGCCAGGCGGGCAGTGCACCTGCTTTCATGGCCTCCGGCCCCCGGGGAGCAGAGAGAGGCTGCTTGGGGTGGGTTCTGGGGGTGGGCAGGGCAGTCACCTAAAAAACTCATAGGAGAATTCCTCCAGGGTGTGCAGCTTCTCCTCAGGCTGCTCCTCGGGGGCCGGCTCTGCGGGCCGCCCCTCCTGGGCTGCCAGCTTCCGCTTCTCTGGTGGCATGGCCAGCAAGCTCTGTGAGGGCATGGGTCTGTGGGTGTCCAGGAGCCCCTGCCCACTAGCTCCTCCTGGCCTGGTTGCCTCAGGGACTCGGGAGGGGCCGGCCCACAGGGCTGGATAGGCCTGGGTCTACCCTTCTTGTGTCACCTGCTGTGTGACCCAGGATGAGTGACTCAACGTCTCTGAACCTGTTTCCTTTCCCTTAGGAGGGCTCTCAGGCCCACCACGCTCCCCTTCCCTGGGGCACCTCTCCTCAGGGACATCTCTCACCCTGACCCTGACAGCCTGGCCCCCGACCTCCTTCCGGCCTCAGCACAAGTGCCAGTCCCTCAGGGATACCTTCCCAGACAGGGCAAGCCCCCGCCCTAGGATTTGCTCCCATAACAACAGGTACTTCTTCTTGGTGGCACTTCGTTCACTTGCCATCAAGTCGTCATTCGTCCCAGTGCTCCTTGAGGGCGGAGATACTACTGTGTTCAATCCTGTACTGCAGGCGCGGGGCACGCAGTTGGCACTCAATACATGCACGCTGGAAGGCCTGTCTGTCCTGTCTCCCTGGGGGGCTGGTCTTGGGGGCTGGGGTGGGGTGGCTGTCAGGGGTAGAGAGACTTGAGCCCCCCTGGGTCAGAGTTTAAATGAGGCTGAGACAAGGACGGATGCATCCCCAGGACACTCCCTGGTGGGAGGGGTGGAAGGAATGCCCACTGATTGAGCACCTACTGAATGCCGAGCGCTGCGCCAGGCACTCACTGCACAAGCACTTCCTGCCTCTCCATCACCCCAGAAGGACGATGGGGCTGGCAGAGCTGACGTGATTGCCCAGGATCTGTGAGGTGGGTCCCCGGCCCCTGAGCTAGGACCCCACGCCGGGCATCTCGGCCACTTCCCCAGGTGCCCACGGGTGCCTAGCTGAGGGCAGGGGAGCATATGAGTTACCAGCAGCTGTGCTGAGGGCTTGGTGACCGTTGGGATGGTGTAGAGGCAGGCCGTGGGCACCAGCCCCGTCTTCTTGGTCCTGTCATTCTGGGCCAGGGTCCAGTTCTCAGAGGTCAGCAGCCCCTGCTTCTCTGTCAGGATCAGCAAGTCCCCCTTCTTGAAGGGCAGGAGGGTGGCATCCTCTACAAATCCAGGTCACACAGACACACACACGGGGCAGAGAAGACGCCGTTTCCCAAGGGCTCAGCGGAGGCCACAGGCTGTGCTGGCATCCTGTGGGCCATCTCCTTTGACCGGTGGGGAAATGGAGACGCAAAGCAATGGGCCCAAGGCCACCCTGACAGTGAGCTGGTGGTGGGATTCCCAGAGCTCTGGCCCTCAGGGGGCCTGGACAGGCACAGAGCCTGGGGTGGCAGGAGCTGGGGAGACCTGCTCAGACGCCTGACCAGGAGATGGCTGGCAAGCCGGGAGGGAGGTGGACCAAGGGAACAGAACACCAGCTGGCAGTCACCAAGCCTGCCCGGGAGCTGGGTGACCTCTCTGAGCCTGTTTCCTCAACTGTAAAATGAAGAGTCATTCCTCCCTCCTGGGGCTGTTGTGAGGATGGAATGGGCCCCAGGGACAAAGCTTCTGCTGACGTTTCTTACTGCACTTAAGACCCTGTGCACAGCCCTCCCCTGCCCCCTCCCTCCTGAAGCCTGATTTCCAGCTGTGCTCAGGGAAGCCGTGGCCGAGAACTCGACTGCCCGGGCTCACCCCGCCCGCAATCCCCCTCTGAGCTGTGTGGCCCTGGACAAGTTGCGCCCCTTCTCTGAGCCTCCAGTCCTTGCCTGTAAAATGGGACAACAGGGCAGCTGTGGGGATGGTGGGCAAGGCACGGGCGGGTGGCCCAGCTGTTCTCTGCAGGTGAGGGCGCGAGGACAGCCCTCAGCGCACTTCACTTTGGAGGGTTTGAGACCCCTCCCCGAGTCCCCTCATCTTGCACATGGGAAGGCCTTGCCTACCGCTGCCCCCCGAGTGCTTGGTGGCCTCTCTCCCTCTCTCTGCTCGAGTCCTTGTGCCCCGCCTGCCACGTGACCACCGGGACCTGGCACGAGCAAGCCACCCACCTTCACTGGGTCCCCTCCCCACCTGGCTGGGTACCTGTGGCTTTCCTGTCCTGCAGGGCCATGGCGAACACGGACCTCTCCTTCAAGCCCTCCAGAAACATGGCCACCAGCTCGGCGATGGCCACGCTGCTGGGGGACCTGAACTCGAACTCCTCTTCGTGCAGCGTGAAGAGCGCCAGCCTCTGCCCACCCTGGGCCTCCCTGAGGGGGAAAGGGGGCAATGTGACCGGAGGTCTACTCCACCCTCCCCCTGGGTCAGCCCCTCGACAGCCTCGGAGGGGTGACCCGCCTGCGTTGCAGATGAGGAAACCGAGCAGCGAGTCCAGAGCCGTGGCAGGGCCAGGGGCTGCGAGCAAGTCTGCCCCAGTCCCAGGCCCCGCTGTGCGTGTGGGCAGGTGAGCCAGAGCTTAGGCTCCCATGGGCTCCAAACGCAGTGGTGGTATTGAGCCCCAGTCTGTGGGTCAGCTCCGGGCAGGCAAGGTGGTGGCCAGCGTGGAGGGCCACCACGGGGCCACCGCAAAGAACGGTGGCGCTGAGATGGAGCACCAGCCTGGGCGAGCTTGGGCGAGCTACCCAGCCTCTATGTGCTTCCGTTCATTTATCTGCAGACTGGGGGTGCCGGGGGGACTTACTGGCATAGCAGAGCGCGCCCAGAACGGTGTGCCTCAGTGAGTGGTGGCCAGCCTGCGCCCTGCACACACCGGTAATGACCACAGTGGTCATGCCACAGCGGGCTGTGCTTTAACCAAGCAGGGGCTCTGGCAGGGCACAAGCAGGCCTTCCCGAAGGGCACGGAGGCCTTCTCAGAAGGTGAGAGCCATGGAGAGCACGGGGACAGGGCGTCCGAGGTCCCACCAGGCGTGCAAGGCCGCCCTCGTGCTGTTCTGTGCCCTGCACACGCAGCCTTGTCCCTCGCTCCCTCTCCCAGATGGCTGGCACCTCCGCGTCAGTGGTTCCCACCCGTGAGAAGGGAAGGAGCCTATAGGTGAACGTGCACCCTGGAGGCTGCAAGCTTATGTGCCCCTTTCCAGGGGGCCTGGGTTCTAAAGGAAGCTTGAGAAGGCAACGCGTGATGTGCAGACACAGTGCTGGCCCTGGGACAGTGGAAGGTGGGTCCCGATCCAACGGCCATCACACCACACGTGTGATGTGGTATGAGCCAGCCGGGCTCCGAGGGACAATGTCCCTCCTCCTCTCCCTGTCTCTCCTGCAGCCTCCAAGGGCTGAGGCTGTGGGGAGAGAGAGATTTGGGGCCTCTCCCCTCAGGGCGCCCACCTGTCGGTGGTCACGCTCATGACCTCTAGGAAAGAGAGTTCTAGCAGCATCTTCTCCTTCTGGTCCAGGAAGTACAGCCCCTTCCAGTTAACAGCCAAGATCAGCTGGGCCCTGGGCAGTCGGGGGCCTGGCGGACGGAGACAGAAGTGTGAAGCCTGGGCTGGCCCGGGGTGTGGGCCCAGCCGCACCCTCTTACCCGGTCAGACACCGTTACCTGAGAGTGTGGTGACCTCAAAGAGCCGGGAGAAGAGCAGCGGCCACTTCAGGCAGGCGGTGTCCACCACCTGCTCCTGCACGGCCAGTGGCGTGGCCCGCTTCTGGGTGTATGGCGCCTGCTCGGGGGACATGATGATGCGTCACCTCCGTCACTCATCATCCCCCACCTAACTACTCACCCAGCGCCCAGGGCGCTCATTCGCTGGATCATTCTGTGAAGCCTCTGCCTAAAGCCAGGCCAGTGCCGGCGAGGGCTGGGTGGGAGGCTCTGGTGGGCTGGGGAGGACCCCTCACGGGCGGTTTTGAGAAGGAAGGAAGGCTTTCCCCTCCCCAGCATCAGAGCTCCAGAGGCTGTAGGGCCAGGCTCCTGCTCGCTGCCTCAGCCTGGAAGACCGTGAGGGTCACGTGCAGGTGTCTGCGGGCCCCCGTCTGCGGGCTCAGGCGGGCTCTCGCCGACACTGGCCTCAAGGGGCTGCATGTTGCTCCGTGCCCAAGGCCAACCATGGTGTGTGTGTGTCCGTGTGTTGCTGGTGCCCCCTCTGCCTCTCTTCTGCGGAGCTCTTCGTCTGCACATTTGGGAGGCGTCTTTCAGGCACCTTCACCTCAAACCACCCCCCCCCCCCACCAAGTCTGGTCTCACCTTCCTTCCTCCCCTGTCCTCGGCTTTTCCCCACCTTCACCCTTCCCTCTCCCCATCTCACTGCTCTGTGCTCATCGCTGGCTGTAACATCCAACTGAGCTTTCTTGTTAGTGTGTTGAGTAAAATGCTATTTCTCTTGTTCCTACTTTAAAAGGTGGTTGGGTAACATTCAGATACTGGATTGGGGGATGTAAATTGATACATCCTACCTGAGACTTGGCAGTATGCAACGGGTGTCAAGGACTTTAGAACATTCACACACTCTGAAATCCCTTTTCTAGAAATTGATCCTGATGAAATAACCGGCAAACATACAAAAGTTGTATCTACAAAGAGGTTCGCCTTGCTGTTTTAACAGTGGAAAATGGGGCATGACCTTAACATTCATCAGTAGGAATCAGTGAAGTGAATTATAACTCATGAATACAGTACTATGCAGCCCTTAAAAACAGAGAGATCGGTATTTAGTGACACAGAAGTAGGGACCCAAACTATTAAGTGAAGTAAAGAAGCATGTTTTAAAGTTATCTAATGATAATCCTATTTTTATTTTTTAAAAAAGGTGTGTTTCAGGCTTCCCTAGTGGTGCAGTGGTTAAGAATCCGCCTGCCAATGCAGGGGACACGGGTTCGAGCCCTGGTCCAGGAAGATCCCACATGCCTCGGAGCAACTAAGCCCGTGCGCCACAGCTACTGAGCCTGCGCTCTAGAGCCCGTGAGCCACAACTACTGAGCCCGTGTGCCACAACTACTGAACCCGCGTGCCTAGAGCCCGTGCTCTGCAATGAAAGAAGCCACCGTAATGAGAAGCCTGCACACCGCAAGGAAGAGTAGCCCCTGCTCGCCGCAACTAGAGAAAGCCCATGTGCAACAATGAAGACCCAACGCAGCCAAAAAAAAAGGCGTGTTTCTCTCACTCCAATCATATGCACGTCTCCGTTGTGTACGTGTGAATAAGGCAGTCTAGAAGGACACACGCCACAAGCTTAAGAGGGATGAGCGCTTTGATGTGATATTATTGGTGATTTCCCTGTTGTTTTTGTATTTGTCTGTATTTTCTGGTTTATTTGGTAATGCCCAGGTTTTAAGTGTTTAATGGAAAAAAATCAGTGAAACTATGTCCACTTCGGAAAGAGTGTGGTGTGAATTTCCTAATTCTTTACTCTCACCCCAACTCCCCCTTCCCAAATTACGAAGCCACTTCTCACTCATGCTCATCTGGGGTCGTGTGCCTCTCTTGTTCCCCTCCGTCTCGTACTAGCCCTAAAACGTCCATGGTCTCTCCCCTGTAAACACGTCCACTCAGGCTGGGAAACAACAGAAACAACCAACAGGGTTTGCTTCCCCAAATTCCCGTTCAAGGATTGTCCCCAAGGTATGCTAGCCACTGCCTTGTGGAACAGGGCATCTGTGGTCAAGCTTGTGTGGGGAACACTGGGTAAGACAATCAGGCTTCTGTCCTGCAGGACTTCTTAGAGCCTTTCCTAAGGGCTGTGCACTGTGACACCCTGAGAGCAGGACAGAGCAAGCTGCATCCCCCGCCGCAGGCGTACAGGGCCCTTGTCCACGGACCCACTTTGAGCCCCTCCTTCTGTGTTGCCAGAAAGGAGAGCGTGTTGCTTGGTCATCCTCCCTGCCCTTCTCCGCACTTGGATGGGCCCTGCTGCCACTCCCCCCGGGGCTTATCTCCCTGCCACTGGGCTGTCAACCCCTGCCAAACAGGCGCCATGCTGCCTTCGTATTTCCCACTGCCTGTCCTGTTCTTTCTTGGCCCCCAGTGCAAGTTAATGCAGGGGAGGCATTAACCAAAGGGCTGTATCCTCAGTAACCCCCCGTGCACAGTTCTCCTGCAGCAGCTGCGCCAGCCAGCCAGGTCCTCAGAGATGCCTTTGCACCCTCAGGCCAGGCTGCAGAGCAAAGCACCCTATGAGGAAGGAGGCTCTGACAGAGGGGCGGGCTGGGGACAGCCCTGTGGGGAGGGGCAGAGAGACAGGGGGACTGAACCAGACAGCCTGTCTTTGTCCCCTCTTGGGGTGGAAGTTCAGGAGCAGCAGAAACCTCCGCTGGTGCAGGCGATCCCGAGAACACGAGTGGGCGTTGGGAGGTGCAGGCAGAGGCTTGGGGAGGAGGCTGTGCGCCTCCGGGAGCCGCCTTCACTTGGTGCGGGCTGACCAAGCAGGGGTAGGAGAGGGGCAGCCCTCCCTGCTGTCCAGAGCCAGCCCCGGGCACACAGGGCCCAGCAAGGGGACACCGTAAGGCCTGGGGCCAGGATGGGGCCTCACAGGGCGGGACTGGTGCCGAGGCAAGGGCGTGCTCGCGGTCAGCAGCTGGGCCCAGCCCGACGCTGCAGTGGAGACCAGTGCGGGGCTGAGCTGCCCTGACCTATGCAGGATGCCACCGTGGAAGGAGGAGGGAAGACGGAACGGGCCTGTCAGAGGGAGTGGACCTGAACGAGACTCTTTAAACCTGAAGAGACAGGGCTCTGCTGAGCGGCAAGTTAGTCTCCCAACCCCCCATGAGTGGGGACTCGTAACGGGGTCTCCAACCGTTCTACACACCCAGGGCCCCCAGGGCCCCAAAAAGAGCTGCACAGCCCGAGTGCACAGGCTCTGGGGGGCTGACCTCAGCGTGGGCGGCGGTGACCAGGCTGGCCCACTCCTCTGGGGTCTTGGTCCTGTACAGCTTGGCGGGGACACAGCTGGGCAGCAGCTCCCGGACGGCCTGGCTCCCCACCGAGGTGCCAAGCTGCACGTAGCAGTGTTGGGCCAGCAGTTGCACCAGCTCTTCCTCCTGCACAGCCCGGGGGACACACAGCGGGCGGGGGTGGGGGGTGATGGCATTGAGAGCCCACCCTCCCCCAGGACGCTCTCGCCCCGGCACAGCAGAGGTGACCAGCCACCTCCGCTAGGCAGGACCTGCCCCTCCCCCACCACGGCAGAACCTCCGCGGGCCCCGACTGGGCCCCGACGTGGGCTGGGCTCCGGCTGGCAGGCAGGGACCTCCCAGTGGCCTTGGCCTGAGCCCTGCGGGGCTTCTGCTTGAGGACAAGGGGGGGATCCCCTGTGGCCCTCTCTCAGCCCTCCGGAGCCAGAGAATGTGTGGGAGGGAGCTCTGAGGCCTGGGTGGAGCCCCAAACACTGCTGTCTGAGTGGGGTGAGTGTGGGCGAGGCCTTTACCCTGTCTCCCCGAGTCCTCACTGGGCAAAGGTGACCAGTGGCCACCCCTGTGTGGCCTCTGCGGGACTCATGTGGGTGGAAGCCTGTGTAAGGCACCAGCATGCACAGCACAGAGCAGGGCTCCTGCTCCAAGTAGCCCTGTTCTTCCGGGGAGACCAAAACCTTGCCCGGCCACCTAGCTGCCTGCCCTCTGGGCCCCCTTTTCCCCTCGCCCCTGCCTCTCCCTGCCCACTGCCGCATTCCAGGCCGGCCTCCAGGACTGCCATGGCTGCCTCCGACCTCCAGGGCAGCACCCTCCGATTCAGGCCCGGGAGGTCTGCACCCACTGAACAGGTGCAGTGCTGCCCTAGGACTTCAGGTGCACGAGCTCCCTTCCCTCGAGTCTCACAAACATACAGAAAGCTCAGGTGACTCTGCACTTTCCAGATGAGGGCCAGAGGCTCAGAGAGGTGACCTAACGTTCCAAGGTCACACTGCCAGGAAGAGGCACAGGTGGGACCTGAACTCAAGTGCCGGGGCTCCAAGGCCATGTTCTTGACCCCCAGGCCCTGCTGCCCCATAAGCAGCTGCCCTGGTGAGGCCAGGTGGGCTTGGGGCTGATGGGGGGGGGTCTCCCCACCTGCTGCAGGTGCCCCAAACCCCAGAGGCTTGAGCAAACCTATGGCTGAGGGGCGAGATGGAGGCGGCCGGGCAGGGACAGCTGCGCCCGGAGGGGCCCAGTGACCTGCACTGGCGGACGCACCCCCGGGCCCACTCCTCTCCCCTGGCCGCCTGCCCTCCACGCTCCCCACGGGCATCCCTGGTGGCCGCAGCCCAGCTGCCCTTGCTCCGTCCCCGCCGCCCCTGCGCTGGAACAGGGCGCTTCCTCAGGCTGTCTGATGGGTGGGTCTTCAGGGCCCTGACGGCCGCGGCCCCCTCACCTTCTCGAAGCTGTACTCGCCGGACCAGACTCCGTGGAGGACTTGGTGGTAAATGAGCTGGGTGCTGACCGGGTCCTCCCGGGAGTCGTGCCACGGGGTGAAGAACTCCTTCCGGAAGTAGAGGCGCCAGGGCGCCTGGCGCTCGCTCTCGCCCCTCTCCCGGGCCAGCTGCTCACACTGGGCCATGGCGTCCATCACGTGGTCGCGCCCGCTGCCCAGCGACCAGAACTGAGGCCAGAATCGGGGCGGCAGGGGTGAGAGACTGCTGCGTGTCAGGCCGCCCCACCTGCCCTTGGCACGCAGAGGACAAGAGCCCGCTGGACGCCCGAGGGACTCCTCCCCACGGGGCGTGGACTGTCAATCAACCCCCCCTCAACACTGCCCCCCCGCCCGCCCCGCCCACAGGCGGCACATGCCCACGTGACGGGGTTGGAACACTCTGATTGGTTGGTTGGCGTGAGCACGTCTCGGTCTGAGGCTGTGAGCATGCGCGTCAGGGCATCTGGGGGGGGCGACAATGTGGGGTTCAGGTGGGGCAGTGCTGGTGTGACCTCCGCATTGCTACATGGGAGTCTGAGCTCCCCGGCGTGGGGGGGCTTGGAGCAGGATGTGGGCATGGCGGGGGACCTACCAGGTGTGTGTGTGACACCGTCTGGGGCCGAGGTACAGCCTCTGGGCTGAGCGCGTGAGTGTTGGGGCAGGAGGGCAGGTTGCCTGGTTAGGAGGCATGTCTGTGAGCGGGAGTTTGTGTTCGTATCTGTGTTTGGCAGCCGGCAAGGCGAGCGGTGGCTAGGCTGACAGGCGGGCGGTGGATGGGACCCCCTGGCCAGTACCTTATCGTACACGGCAACCTGCAGGGAAAAGCCCACGTGGTCGCTGAGGCCCTGCTTGTGGGCGATGTGCAGGCAGACTTCCCGAGACGTCGAGGCTGAGTCCACCGAGACGGTCAGGCTCTCTCTAGTCGCCAAGGTCACATGGATCGGGACGTGCTTCTTGGACTTGACAGCCTGGGGACAGACGAAGACTCAGGTCCTCTACCCGGGAGGCTCCTGGACTCAGCTGCCGGCGCTGGTGCTCCCGGAACCCTGGGATGGGAGGCCGGTCCACCATCCCCTCTTCCCAACCCCCTGCCCC
Organism: Eschrichtius robustus; assembly: GCF_028021215.1. NCBI lineage: Eukaryota > Metazoa > Chordata > Mammalia > Artiodactyla > Eschrichtiidae > Eschrichtius > Eschrichtius robustus. The sequence goes on along the minus strand of NC_090828.1, from coordinate 136,717,285 downwards.
TGCTGGCTCATCCCCATGGGTTCCAGGGGGAGGGGCCTTCTGAAGCCCCACCCGGTGCGGCAGGGAGTTAACAAAAGTCCTGGCCAACGGACATCTGCTACTGAACTGACAGACTGGGCCGGGGCTGCGCCCCTGGGATGCAGCCGGCAAGTGGAAGGCCCAATTTTAACATGAGATCCCTGAGCTTTGGCTGGGTGGCTCAGAATCACAGAAAGTCAAAAAGCTCTTGGAAATGGCTGGGTCTCGTACTCTGGAACATTTTGGGTCCAAGGAAGCCACTGTTCCTCTCTGCGTACAGCAGGGCATGAGCACCACCACACCGCGAAGGCAAGTTCACCTGCAACCCCAAGGCTCATGGGCAGAGCAGGTAGATAAGGTGGAAGCGGGGAGGCCCTGTGGACTCGGGTGGCAGGGCGAGGATGGGAGGGGGTGTGGCGGGAGGTTACCCTGGTATAGGGCACCATGGGGCACAGACAGTGAGTGCCTTTCAGGAGCTGCAGGTATAGTGGGGGGCAGGGGTGTCCCCTCAACCCCGCCTGCTTCTGAAGGACCTTTCCTGAGGACACTGCAGGAACTCACAGGTGACACAAACAACATTGCCAACCTTGGTTGGCCACATAAAATGCATATGTCCTCGGGAGGGGTAACGCTTTAAGCAGCCACTCACACCCTGCAGCTAAGGAACTGAGTAGACTTACTTTCCCCTTCAGCTGGTAGGGCCCTAAAGGAATGCCGATTTAGATTGGTGGCGAGGGTGCAATTTTGAAGGCCGGACCAGGCCTGGGGAGGCTGAGCCCCAGGTGGGGCTCACAGGGACCACTGGCACAGAAGGCGGTGGACGGGCCCGGAGCACACACTTCCTGCTGGCAGCCCCATGAGCTGTGCTGGAAGAGCCATGACGGCTGGCACCACCCCACACTGACTGTCTCTCGCCCCTACCTGCAGCTCCAGCCAGGAGGGCGGCTCCGTGCGCACCCCATTGGCACAGGTGCGTCTCAGGCGCTCAACACAGAAGGGCCCGTAGCCGACTGGCCCTTGACCAATGAAGTTCAGCAGATACTGGTGGGCAAGGAAGGGAAGGGGACGAAGACACTTAGAATAGAGGACACTTTCTTCTTACTGTCCAGATTCTAGAAACTGTGATACTAATTGTAACCATGGATGTTGGATGTGTTAGCTAACCTTACTTGGCAATCATTCTGCAATACACACCTATGTAAAATCACTACACTGTACACCCTACACTTGAACAATGTTATATGTCAATTATATTTCAATAAAACTGGAAAAAAAGTTTAAATGAAAATAAAAATGATAACAGTGTTGGCAAAGGTGCATTGACACGGGGCTCTCACACTGTGAGAAGAAATATCAATTGCACAGCATTTCTGAGGAGTCATTTGTCAATATGTTTTAAATAGTACATAGTTTAAAAATGTACATACTCTTCGACCTAATAATTCAAACCTATGATAAAGGGAGATATATAGTTTTTTTTTGTTTTTAATTTTATTTATTTAGTCTTTTGGCTGCACTGGGTCTTCGTTGCTACGCGTGGGCTTTCTCTAGTTGCGGCGAGGGGGGGCTACACTTCGTTGTGACGTGCGGGCTTCTCATTGCGGTGGCTTCTCTTGTTGCAGAGCACGGGCTCTAGGCACGCAGGCTTCAGTAGTTGCAGCATGTGGGCTCAGTAGTCGTGGCACGCAGGCCCTAGTGCGTGCGGGCTTCAGGAGTTGCGGCACGTGGGCTCAGTAGTTGTGGCACATGGGCTCTAGGGCACATGAGCTTCAGTAGTTGTGGCGCGTGGGCTCCGTAGTTGTGGCTTGCTGGCTCTAGAGCACAGGCTCAGTAGTTGTGGCTCAGGGGCTTAGCTGCTCCGCGGCATGTGGGATCTTCCCGGACCAGGGCTCGAACCTGTGTCCCCAGCATTGGCAGGCGGATTCTTAACCACTGTGCCACCAGGGAAGTCCCTAAAGTTTTTAATCATAGTGGTGTTTATGGTGATGGGCAATTGGAAGATGGATCCTAGATGTCCATCAACGAGTGAAATACGCGCTGGGACAGCGCTAACAGATGGCATTAGCACTGCCATTTGGGAACAGTTTATGACAGGAGAAGACACATAAGATAAGTGAAAGCTGCAGGAGAGCCGATGTTCAAAATATGTTTGACAAGATGCTGAAACAAGGCATTGAAAACCTTTTTGTCTCTCAGAGAGATTCTTTGAGGGGATGCAGCCTGGAAGGGTTTACTGGTGTCAAGGGTGGCCCAGGGCCCAGGGCAGATGGCCAGGGTGACCACACTTCCTGCTGTCCCTGAAGGGACAAGAGGTAGTGAGATTGTTTCCTATGTGATTCCAAGTATGACCCTATCGCACCATAAAAGGCCAGGAATTGTAACAGAAGTTACCTCTGGGTGTGGGGATGACTTTTATTTTCTTTCTAGACTTTCTTCATATCCTACATATTACTTTTATCATCAGAACCAAAAGGTATATTAGAGTAGCAAAGCCTGGGGCCTCCAACACTTGAAAGCACCTCCCTTGTTAGTTCTAAGGCCTAGAGAGAGATGCTGCAGCCAATCTCTGGTTGGTGCCCACTCCTCAGACTCCTTTGCCTTTTCAATGCCCATTGCACCCATTGTCTCATTGTCTCCTGGTGACTGAGCCCAGGTAAGATGACCCTGCAGATCCTGATTAGGGGTTGGAAGGAGCATCCTTCTTTATAGACGAGAAACTGAGGCTCAAAGAAGCCCGGGCACTGACACCCATCCTGGCCTGCAGGAGCGGGAGAACTGGGCCATGCATGGGTCAGGAGGTCTGGACCTGCTCCAGGGCCCCGGGCCCACCCTCGCTGCCCCCGCCTTCAGCCCCTGCCCCCGGCCCTCCCCACCTTCATGAACCTTTCGGAGGGCGGGAAGCAGCCCAGGCACAGACCAAGCAGGATCCAGCCCCGGGCCAGGCTGCTCGTTTTGTAGTTCTCCGAGAGCTGCTTGCAGATCTGGCAGTAAATCTCGTCCCTAAAAGACACAGAGCGCTGGGAGGCCAGGCAGGGGGCTGGCTCTGGGGGAGAAGAGGAGACGGGGCACACAGGCACACAGCTTCTGCACCCCTGGGGGCAGACATGTTTGCAGGGGGACCTCCGGCCTCCTCACCTCCAATTGCTTTTGCTGCACGCCCTCACCTCCCCGTCACATTCAGGCCCACCATGGACCCTGTCGTCTACCAGGACTGTGCTCCCTCCAACGTCTCCCCAGTGGGCTCTGTAGCCCCACTCCTTTTTTTTTTTTTTCTTAATATTTATTTATTTATTTGGCTGTGCCGGGTCTTAGTTGCGGCATGCGGAATCTAGTCCCTGACCAGGGATCGAACCCGGGCCCCCTGCATTGGGAGTGCGGAGTCTTAGCCACTGGACCGCCAGGGAAGCCCCTCTGCACCCCCGCTTCTGATAGCCCTTGTTTCCTGTCTTCCCAAAGCCTCAGCCCTCCGTCCTCCCAGTCAGTCATCTCGGCCCCTTGGGCCTTTGCTCCCTCCCTCACCCACTCTGCCCACAGCACCTTGACCCTCCAGTTGTGGGTCACAGCTACAGGGAGGGCCCAGGGGTCTCCAGCCAAAGCCCTGCTCCTAGTAGATCAGCCCAATCTGATCTGCCCTTTTCCCCAACCTCACAATTATTTCAAACCTTTCCCTCTGCCTAGAGGCCCTCCCCCTTCCCCTGAATGCAGCCCACCACCCCCCGCCCCCCAATGCAGGGAGGAGAGTGGGGACTTCGAGAGAGAACCCCTCAACTCCTTACCTCCTGATCAGTTCCCATTCCCACAGGCTCATGAGCCTCTCTTCTCTGTGTCCTCTTGGGGAAGGGGCTTTCCTCCACTCTTCCCTGCTGACTCAAGCCTCTATCAACTTATAAGAGTGTCCCATTAGCCTCTCCAACCTCACATACCCAGAGGCCAGCATCTTTCCCCTAATTACTCAGTGGTATGCTCCTAAATGTTTAACAACCAACTCTTCTGGGGGAAAAAGCCCTGAAATTCATTGCATTTGCCAATTTCTGTGGTGTAAATATTCCCACCAATGCTGATTTCAAGCTAGCAATGTCACCTTGCTGACCACAGAGTTCAGAGGAGACGAGCACTGCCAGCTTTCCTGGGCCAGTAGAGTCAGTCCCAGCAGACCTCCTCCTTCTGCAGCCTCTGCAGGCACTGCCATCAACCACTCACCCAGACTGGAAATCTGGGGGCCACCCCAGACTCCACCCATCGGCCACCACATCCTACTATCTGTCTCCTGGAAATTTTCTCTGTCCCCTGCTCTGCACTTCTGCTCCCTGGGCTCCCTCATCAGCTCTGCAGCAGCCCTCTCCTGGCCTCCCACCCCCAGGCTCCATCCCTCCATGTCATTGCCAGGAAGATCTTTCTGAAAGTCATCTATGATCATGGTCTTCTCTTAAAGCTTTTCCCTACGCTCTAAGGATTGAATTCAGACTCCGGGCCCCAGCTGGGACAAATCATCTGGAATTCCAGACCCTCAGGCTGTTTCAGAACTCTGTGACCCCGCTCACCCTCTGCCTCTGTCTAGCGAACACCCCTCCTCCTTCCCACCCCACCTGGCCCTACTCTTTCTCAGTGCCCCCACTGGATCACCACCTTAGCACAGGCAGTTATTGTGGGTCTCCGGGTCCTCCCATGCTCCCCAACTAAAGGATGGGCTCCTTGAGGACAGAGACACGTTGCCTTCATCTCTACATCCCCAGCCCACAGGCCAGGGCCTGGCCCTGAGCAGGTACTTAATAAACATATATCGAACGTGTGGCTGGATGTGAAGTGGGGCCTTTGCTTTGTCTTGGAATTTGGCTAAGACTCCAAAGCCAAGGATAAACAGATGGTAATACTCAATATTCTAAAGAGATACACTCTTGTAGGATTTACTAAAAGATGGCAGAACCAGTCCAGCCAGCACGCCATCCCCAGCCTGCATAAAGGAAGGTGAGAAATTTGAAAGGTGATTCCTGGAAGCGACTTCATGGGAGTAGAGAGATCTCTGGCTCATCTTCACTACATCTAAGTGAGGGGGAGTGAGGGGGACCCAGGAGAACTGCTAATGGAGATGGGGACTGTCTGCCAGAGATGGGACCCATCTCACTCCCCATCTGAGGCATGATGAGCCCCAGCAGCCCATTGGACCACCCCAGGGTACTGGAATGGGGCATGATGACAGAGCTCTTGAGAGTGCTTCATTTGTGTCCCCTGGAGATACAAGTTGGGGGTCTCCATGAACAAGAGACTAGTGTCTGCTTCCTGCTAGGGAAGTCTAAGCCACCCTTGATGGGCAAGATGGAGAAAGAACAGTCATGAGCTGAGAACTGCACTTGTACAGTTTGGTAGGGGCAAGCGTGGATGAGTGTCTGTTGACCAAGAGGAGGCCATGGAAGGAGCTGGGCTTCAGGCATCTTGCTGGGATCCATGCAAGCAGGCCAACCATCATTCCAGAGGGTCCCAGTGGTTAAGAGGCTGTGGTATGTTCCATTAGGGGCTAGAGATGACAGAGAATCTCAAGGGATCCCTGAGACAGTGTTGGCCCCAGCTGGGGTCAGGACTGCACAGAAGTGCCTACAGGGTTTCTGAAGAACCCACAATCATCTCATATGGGTCTGCCATGTTGGAGGGTGTGGTGGCCAGTGAGGACCAGCCATGAGAGAATTACCAGTAGAACCAACTAAGTTTGAAGAGTTGCCACGTTAGTGTCATGCAGGCAGCTAAAACGCTAGTCTTACTGGCTTGAAGAACCAGAAGACAGAGTTTGGGTACCCACAGCAGTTGAAAGTGAAAAGAGAAATCCTGTAATGAAGACAACCAAAGAAGAGGAGTCCTACATTTTGCATATAAAATCTTCCTGAATCTCTGGCTCACCCTTGATCTACACATGTGTGGGGCAGACTCCAGGTAGTCCAGCAAAGGCTAAAATAACTGAACAGGGTTTCCAGCTGCTGCTCACCAAAGGGAGACAGAGTTTGAATCCACCCAAGTTAATTGTCTGCCAGAATGAAAAGTCAACACTCTCTGAAGGAATACAACAGATTGCAGAGTCTCTAAACATATCATCCCCAAATGTCTAGGATACAACCCAAAAGTACTAGACTTCTGAGAAAATAACAGTCAGGTACTGGACATATGAGGAAACAGGAAAACATGACCATTCTCAAGGGAAAAGGCAATCAGTGGAAACTGGCCCCAAGATGAACCAGATATTGGATTTATCAGAAAAGGTTTAAAAGCTACTGTAACTGTGTTCAAAGATGTAAAGGACACTATGCTCATAGTGAATGAACAAACAGGATATCTTGGTAGAGAAACGGAAACTATAAAAAAGAACCAACTGCAAGCTCTAGAATTGAAAAATATAATATCTGAAATTTTAAAAAAATGTTGGATGGGTATGATAGCAGACTGGGGAAGACAAAAGAAAAATCAGTGAATGTGAAGAGAGATTAATAGAAACTATCCAATCTAAAGAACAGAGGAGAAAAAAAGAAAGCAGGGATGAACAGACCCTCAGGGATGTGAGGGATAATATAAAAGTCTTCCATTGGTTTAATTAGAGTTCAAAGGAAAAGAGAGAGAGAATGAAGTAGAAAAAAAACATTTGAAGAAATAGTGCCCCAAATTCCCCCAATTTGGTTAAAAATAATAACTTAAAATATGTGAACCCTTGAGATACAGTAGTCTGTTCCTGAAAGCAGTATACATGGTTCTTTAAATTTGTATAAAAACACAATTCCTGTAAAGCAAATTGTATATAAAGCAAAATATATATAACATAAATGAGGGACTTGCCCATTTAAAGGGACTTGCATTAAAGCTGGTTATCAAATGAATCACCAGCCCATGATGAATTTGTCTTCCTAAAACTGGGTTTCACCCAGGGGTTTTAACGCAGAGCAAATAGAGAACCCTTGATGATAGCGTCTGCTGTCCTGAGACCCAGCCTACAGGCCCCAGGGTAGGGAGCAGGATAGGGCCGCAGCCATGGGCTGAGAGCCAGTGAGGGGTCCCATGTTCTGAATGGGGTGCGACGGGGGTGGGGACTGACCTGAGGCTGGGCTGCAGGATGGCGTAGCCCACAATGAACTGCACCTTCTCCAGATTGGACATGGGTCGGTCTGAGATGGGGTCGTCAGGATCAAATGCCTCTTCTCCGATATTCAGCTGGCTGGCCACCTTGAAACCCAAAGGCGGCAGTCAGGACAGCTGAGATTCTTCCCATTTGCAAAGGAGGAAACCGTTTGAAAGCCTGGAATGTTGCCCCAGGCCAGCCGGGGGGCGGCAGAGCTGGGAACAGGCCCGGGTCCCCTGTCCCTGGGCTCACCTGGCCCGTGACCCTGGAGGACCGCTTCAGCTTCATGGAGGAGATGTCCTTGGTCCCTCTGTCCCTGCGGCTGGGCCTCTGTGGATGGAGACAGTTCTTGAGGGATGGTGAGCTGGGGTAGCACCTCCCAATCTGACCCAACAGTGCCTAGGGTGGGGCTAGTCTCCAGATCCCCCAGCCATTTCCCAGCCGATTCACAAAGCACCGAGCAGCCCCTCATCTTGACCGAGCTGTGCAACACTGACAGATGTGCATTGCCATCCTCACAGCTGGGTGAGGAAACAGAGGCGAGGGAAAGTGAGAAACTGGACAAAAGCTGCTCGGCCAGTCACCAGCCCTCTGGGAGGGCTCAGGACTGTCCTGATTCCGAAGTTTGGACCTCTTGCCAGCCAAGTGGGCTGGGTCTGAGCCCAGGTGCCCAGGACAGCCCCAGGCTATGGTCATTCTCTGTGACAATTTGGTGGATGAATTGGAATACACTCCACCCACTGCAAGGTAGGGGCTTTCCCAGAGATCAGAAGATTCTAAGCTGCGGGGCCCAGGCTGTGTGGGGAGGGGTCTGCCCCCAGCCATCATGATCTGCTGGTCTCCTTAGGCAGGGGTCACACCCTGTCCTGATGGTGTCATGAGAAGTTGCTGCCAAAATTAGAGCTCAGTGTGGGACCAGGTCCAGGGCTGGGCACCAGCTTCTGGCTGGGCTAAACCTAGTTTGGCACACAGGGGACAAACATAAAACATGTTAGGCTGGCGAGCGAGGGTGGGCAGGGCTCACTCAGCCCACTGCCCCTCCTCAGGGGGCACATGGTGGGTGCTTAATAAATGTGCAGGAAGGAACACTTGAGATCTGACCTCTGGAAGCCAGTCCTCCCTGTGCTCACCTTCCAGAGGTGCCAGTGGCTGGACCACCTCCCAGCATCCCCTCCCTGAGAGGTGGCCAGCCTCCAAGGTGGCCCCCAGTGGCCCCTGCCTCCTGACATTCTCACCCACTGTGGCATGTAGGCATTGCAGCTTCCTTCCTGCTGTCTCTCTGAGGTCACTCATTGTGGAGGAAGCATATGTGAGAACACTTGGGCAGCACCATGGAGAGGCCCATGTGGCCAGAGCTGAGGTCTCCCGCCAGCAGCTACGTGAGGGAGCCATTTGGAAGCAGATCCCATAGCCCCGGTCGAGCTTCGAGATGACAGCTTGACTGCAACCTCACCAGAGACCTTGAGCCCAAACTAACCAACTAAGCTGCTCCTGACCCTCAAAAACTGTCTGAGATAACGAATGTGGGCTGTTTCAAGCTGTCAAATTTAGGGGGTAATTTGTTACACAGCAGTGAATGACTATTACACTCTGCAGAGCCCACATCTCTAGAGGTCAGGGAGTCAGGGCTTGAGCTTGGGCAACTTCCATGTCATTCCTGGACCAGATCTGGCCACGTGATGCCAGGCTGCAGACTCCCTTAGATGTCTATGCAGTTGGTCTGCACACAGGACCTCACAGCTATCTGAGCTGAGGTATGGGGCACTGTGATATTGTGATTTCTAATAAGAAATATATATTTGGTCTTCATCCCCATTACTGGCACAGAGCTCCTAAAGCCCTTGGAATTTCCTGTGATAAAGGTGTCTTTTTATGTTAATGAGGTGACTTTTGGAAAGCACCTAAGGGTGGGTCTGGTTGCCAGGGGACAAGGGGAGGGGGGGAGGGGCGGGAGATTGAGTTCAACTGGCTCAGTGGCCAATGATTTCGTCAATCGTATCTATGTAATGAGGCCTCCGTAAAAACCCAAAAGAACAGGGTTCAGAGAGCTTCCAGGTTGGTGACCACTTGGAGATTTAGGGAGTGTGGTGCCTGGAGAGGACACGGAAGCTTCTTTTTTTTTCTATTATTTATTATTTATCTTTTGGCTGTACCGTGTGGCTTGTGGGATCTTAGTTTCCTGACCAGCGATTGAACCCGGGCCCTCGGTAGTGAAAGTGTAGAGTCCTAACCACTGGACCACCTGGGAATTCCCCATGGAAGCGTCTTAATCTTTCCCCACACCTTGCCCTATGCACCTCTCCCATCTGGCTGTTCTGAGTTGTGTCCTTTTATAATAAACCAGTAATGTAGTAAGTAAAATGTTGCTCTGAATTCTCTGAGCCGCTCTCGCAAATGAAACCCAAGGGGGGGTCGTGGGAACCTCTGATTATAGCCAGTGGGTCATCAAATGAGGAACAATCCGGACTTGAGTTGAAGCAGGGGTCGTCTTGAAGGACGGAGCCCTTCATCTGTGGAATCAGATGCTATCTCCAGGCAGATAGTGTCAGGATTGAGTTGAATTGTAGGACACCCAGCTGGTGCTGAGAATTCTTGGTGTGGGGAAAAATCCACATACACTGGAATTGGTGTCAGAATCGTAGGCAATCGTGGGACTCCTAATGCTGGTGGGCCCGAGTGCTATCACTGCTGTGTCATTCCTTTGGACTATTTTGGTTAATTCCACTAAGATGACATCATGAAACCAGGGCTTTAGGAAGGACTTCTGACCAAAAATGGACGTGAATTAACCTTCCATCAGAGGACAGGGCAGAACATGGGTAAAGAACTTGGTCTCTGAATTCAGCAGAATGCATTCAAAGCCCAGCTGTGTCACACGTATTCACTGTGATCTGGGGACAAGTCACTTCACTTCTCAGTTTCTCTAGCTACAATAAACTTAATAATCCCTACCTTGTAGGGATGGCTCATCTGGAAATTAACTGAAGAGAAGCAACTGGCACATAGCACGTCGCCAGTCAGTAATAACATCTGTTGTTAGTATTACTGCCCAATGTTCAGGTCAAACCGGGTCTTCAGAGCCTGGGAGATCCTCTCCTGTGATGACTGTATAATTCACAAAGTCCCGGGTGTAACGCCTGACTCATGAGCCCCTGAGTGCCATTCAAGACTGAAAAGCCCTGGGGGCCCCTGCGCCCAGCAGGTGGTACTCACTCCACGCCTTGCCTCCCCCTGCCAGTCCAGCTTCCGGGGCCTGGGGGACACGCCCTTAGTGCCCCCGCCCACTGCGCACCTGTGCGGATCCGCTGTGCGTCGGAGGCTGGGCACTGCTCTCCCTGCCCAGGGCGTCATGGATCTGCCGCATCACCGAGCCACCGCGCAGGGTGTTCCTGGCAAAGAGCACTGGCTCCGGGATGTCACCCATGAACCTCAGGATGACGTTCCACACAGCCAGGGCGGCCTGGGGAGACGGGGACAGAGCGCCCGGCTGGAACCCGGCTCCACGCCGCGTGGAGCCCACAGCACCCCGCCCGAACCAGGGGGAGGCCTGAGCCGCCAGAAACCAGAGAGCCAGGTACCGAGCAGTCGGCGTCCTCCTCGTGGTAAAGCAGAGGGTACCGCAGGGGCCGCCGGATGTGTGTGTGGCTGGCTGATTTCTGAAAGTAGGTCACGGCGAACTTGGGGAAGGTGTACTCGGCCAGGTCGTCTGCGTCCTCCTCGGGCTCCCCCATCATGGGGACCGTGTCCAGGTCAACCTCGGGTAGCTTCTGGGTCCTCTCTTCCAGATCCTGGGTGCCCGTGAGAGAGAGGGACAAGGGTCTGCTGTCCTTTCAGATGTGACCTGGCAGCGTGTGCATCTTTGGGGGGCCAGGGAGCCCCAAGAAGGGTCTGTCTGGTTATTGACGGGGTGCAGAATTATCCACTGCCCCTTGTGTTGGGGACCTCCCCGACCCTCACCCTCGGTGGGCCCCTGGTGGGCTGCCGGGTGCTGGGCGGGCCTCGGTGTGAAAGCCCCAGGTACCTGGCACCCTCTGCCTGCAGACCTGGGCTCTCCAGACACCCCCCACTCCCTACCCGCCTCCTGCTCACTTCTGTCAAGTGCTCCTCCAGTGGAGGGGGGCCGGGCTGCCGGCACTGCACAGATGATTTGTGTGTGGGGAGCCTGGGTGGGGGGAGGGGGAGGCATGAGCACCTTGGGGGGCGCCTAGGTCACTGGCCCAGAGCAGGATGCGGTGCGAGCCAACGGGACAGCCCCGGAGCTGCCCTCTCCTGCCCGCTCCTCCCGCCCTGCCGCCCCCTCCACCCCCCCCCCCAACATCAGACACGGCCTCCTCCTGCCGTGCGTTTTCTACCTCGGGTCCCCAGGTCACATACGGCAGAGCAGCGGCCACCGAGGTGCTGTGTGACAGGGGCCGAACACACGCGGGAAACGCTGCCCGATTGAAAGCCCAATGACATTCACACAGTAAAGGCTCTAGGAAGCCTTGCAGGTGAGAAACCTGCTCAACTTGAAAGGGTTTGACCACAGAGACCGTTGCTCCTCTTTTCTCTGCATCTTCACCCAGGACCGCAGAACTCACTTCAACACCTACCTTCTCCATCGGCTCCCCGAGCTGAGTCTTGGCTTTTCAGCAAAGCCTAGAGGTTGGCCCCTAGACAGAGCCCCCCACCGCCGCTGGGCCGGCAGGGCCTGTCTTACCTCGATGTGCGGCGTGGCCTGGTCCTCCTGCCCGCCCATCAGGGAAGGCAGGAAGCCGAACACCTGCTCCACCATCTCCGTGTCGGTGACAGTGTCGTAGATGGACTTACGCTTCCTCCTGGGGACAGCGCTTGGGCTTTTCTGCTTTTCAGCGGGGACGACCAGAGGCCCCTGCACAGACACCCCGGGGGCCACGGTTACCACAGGCCCGGCGGGGGCAAGCCCCTCCCGGAAGCCAAATAAACCTCCTCCTGCCGTATTTGTCCAAATCAATACATTTCCCTCTAAAATCCTAGGTTTTAAAAGCGAGAGGGACTGGAGATAACCAGCCTGGGCCTCTCCTTTCCCAGTGGATAGTTAGAGGTCCATAGAGGGGAGATGCTTGCTTGTTCTCACAGGGTACCACGCCAAAGCCCGAAGACCCCCAGAACCTAGCTGCAAAACCCACCCAGGCCCACCTGGTCCCTTCACAAAGAGCACCAAGGTTCCCCTGGGAGAGGGCCCTGGGCCTGCCCTGGTTTGTGGCCCGTCCGGGGCCATGTGGGTGCAGGAACACGCTGCTGACATGTCTGGGGCTCTGCCCTCTTTCTTGCTCTGGCCACTGTACTAGCACTGTGCTCCGGGGACCCATTTTCATCTACGGAGCAGGGGCAGACTTCATCCTAGGCCCTCTTCCTTATCACCATTGCCAAATGAGCAAGTTCTGAGGAGTGAGGTTGAGTCTCAGGTGCTGTCCGAATGGAGGGAATGGGATCACGCAAGGGTGAAATTTCAGAACGCAGGGATATGCATCTCGGCGCCACTCCCCTGCTCCCCGCCCTCCCGCCTCTCTTGCCCGGACTCTCTTGAAGGCTCCTCTTGGTATTTCTTGGTATTTTTGGACCTGGAGGGGGCAGGAGTGTCTGGTGGGAGCCCTATGTTGCTGCTTACTCCTCCTGCCTACCCTCCCTCACCTGGGCCCGGCCATCTCCCACCTGCCCGAGAGGGCAGTGACCACCTACATTGGCTTTCTGCCGCCGGACAGCTAGGCCCCTGGCATACGCCTGGATGACCACCACTGCCCTCCTCTTGGCCTGGACCTGCTGGCGCACAAGGTAGCCCCTGCAGAGGGCCTGCAGCTGGGTCATCCTCTGCCGCATGGCCTGGTACTGCTTTGCCAGCAGGTGGCTCCGGGCAATGGCCTGCAGACGCTCAAAACCCAGGAGGACCTGCGGAGGCAAGAAGGACAGGCGCTCACAGAGAGGCCTGGGCCCAGCCGGGCACAGAGCAGAGAAAGGCCTTCCCGAGGGGACAGAGAGCAAGGGGCAAGGTGACCTCACAAATCAGCTTTACAGTTACCTGCTTTATGGCAAAGCGCGAGTGCTAAAGTTTTACGTGCCTGTGAGTACGAGCGTATTGAATGAGTTATACTTGTAAAGCAGTTAGAACAGAGCCTGGCAAGAAATTAGTGCTAAAGAAGTCTTTTTAAATGGCGTAAATAGGGCTTCCCTGGTGGCGCAGTGGTTGAGAATCTGCCTGCCAATGCAGGGGACGCGGGTTCGAGCCCTGATCTGGGGAGATCCCACATGCCGCGGAGCAACTAGGCCCGCGCGCCACAACTACTGAGCCTGCGCGTCTGGAGCTTGTGCTCCGCAACAAGAGAGGCCGCGATAGTGAGAGGCCCGCGCACCCCGATGAAGAGCGGCCCCCGCTTGCCACAACAAGAGAAAGCCCTTGCACAGAAACGAAGACCCAACACAGCCAAAAATAAATAAATAAATAATAAAAATAAAGGAATTCCTTAAAAAAAAAAGAGAGAGAAAAAATGGCGTAAATAATAAAGTAGTTTCCTGGTAGTTCTGCCAGTAACAGAGAACTGGTTTGGGTGTCACATGCGTGATACGATTCCAGAGGCCTTGCTTTTCACACCTGCAGCCAAGTCCAGCCAGCTTCTGTGGAGCTAGAGCACCTGTGTGGAGGCCTATGGCCGGCTCCATCAAGCTAATCCCTCAGGGATCTTGAAAATCAAGAGGAAATAATAAACTATGAGTACCTGTTTCTATGCTGCAAACACACCCTAGGCCACAGCAGTCCCTAAGCTTCTGGGATGGCTCCTGTTGGCTTCTGAAAGACCAACCTAACGGCTGCCAGGTGTGAGGGGTCATGCTTCATCTTACAGGTTTGGAAGTCACACAGACATGCATCCAAACTCCAGCTCTGCTGCCTACTGATTGCGTGCTCTTGGGGAAATGACTTAATTTCTCTGTGCCTCGGTTCCTTGACATACAGCGTTGGCTTAATAGTAAATAAAATGATGCACACAGAGCAACAGGCCCCAAGTAGCCTTTCCATCCATATCAGCTGCCAACGTGCCCTTGTGAGCATGGAATGCGGACAGGTCTGGGTCAGTTTTGCTGATGTGACCACTGCATGTCCCAACCACAGTCGCAGCCATGACCAAGACAAGCAGTCAAACAGGCCCCACAGGACACGGTTAAAGGTTGCTCTGGTTTGTTTGTTGTGCAGACACTCATTAGCAGCGCCTGTGGTCAAGGAAAAAATTAGAAAAAAATGCTTGAAACAGAAAATAATCAATCCATTAACCTATTTTGTTGCCTGGAAATTGGGAAAAAAAGCCACCATCTAATTTCAGAGTAGGACATCTCATTCTAGCTCTGGAGATGCCCCAAATTCTGCAGGAGAACGCTTTGAAACCTGCAAACCGTGTGACCTGACACTGTGCTAAGAAGAGTGTGTGGGGTGCTGAGGTCTGGATCATGCCTGTGACTGATGTGATGCTTCCTGCCCCAGCTCTCACAGTCATAAACAAACGTCAACATTCGTATCTAATTGGACGGCTGCTCCTGCAGGCTCCGCCTCCCACGTGAGTCTCTTACCAGCTTGAAGTTCCTCTGGCTGTAGTAGCCTCTCCACCAGGCCTGGAGGGTCACAGCTGCCTGCCTCTGCCTTAGGAACTCCTTCCTAGAAGCGGAAATGCAAGTCAGTGGTAACAACCACAGACATTTTAAAGCCTTTGGCGGGGAAAAACTGATTTTAAGGGAAGAGAGATAATGAAATGTTGGGGGAAATGAATGCATACAATATTTCTTTTCCAGAAGCCTTTATAGGCTGAAAGACAGGTTAGGAACTTAAAATCTACTGCCAACAACTAAATTTGTGAATGAGGACAGTCCAGTTTTTATTTATTTATTTAAATTTATCTTTTTTCTTTTTCTTTTCTTTATTTTTTTTGGCCATGCCACGCAGCTTGCGGGATCTTAGTTCCCCAACCAGGGATCGAACCTGTGACCCCTGAAGTGGAAGCGAGGAGTCCTAACCACTGGACCTCTAGAGAATTCCCAAGGACAGTCCAGTGTTTAGAGTGAAGAGAAAGAATTTCCTCATTCCCCCCAAAGATCTCTGAAGGGATAAAACCCATTTCCAACTTTTTATTCGTTGTCAGACTCTGCCCCCTCCTCTGGCCACTAGCCCAAGGGTTTACCAGAAATCAGGTCAGAAGTCTCAGGACCAGAGCTCCTCTCTGGGGGCAGGTCAAAGCAGAGGGCAGTCCCCAGACCCAGGCAGCCTGGCAAGCTCCATCAGACTGCTCCCTCCACATGGAGGAAAGTGGGCTGAAAACTGGAGGAGGTAACCTGAAACCTCGCCTCTGGGGAGTCAGAGGTGCATACGGATGTACCTTTTCTCCCACACTTAAGTGAGTTTTCTTAGCACTTCTAATAATTTTTCAGGGTATTTTCTTAGGTTTAGGAAAATAGATCTCAATCATATTAAAAATCATCTTCGGGGAGTTGGGGGAGGGGGAATTGGATGAAGGTGGTCAAAAGGTGCAAACTTCCAGTTATAAGATTAAGTACTAGGGATGTAATGTGCGACATGATGACTATAGTTAGCACTGCTCTATGGTACATATAAAAGTTATTAAAAGAGTAAACCCTGGGGCTTCCCTGGTGGCGCAGTTGTGGAGAATCTGCCTGCCAATGCAGGGGACACGGGTTCGAGCCCTGGTCTGGGAAGATCCCACATGCCGCGGAGCAACTAGTCCCGTGCGCCACAACTACTGAGCCTGCGCGTCTGGAGCCTGTGCTCCGCAACAAGAGAGGCCACGATAGTGAGAGGCCCGCGCACTGCGATGAAGAGTGGCCCCCGCTTGCCGCAACTAAAGAAAGCCCTCGCACAGAAACGAAGACCTAACAGCCATAAATAAAAAAAAAAAAAACTAAAAAAAAAAAAAAAGAGTAAACCCTAAGAAGGATTTCCATCACAAGGAAAAAAAATTTTTTTTCTTTTGTTTCTGCATCTATATGAGATGGTGGATGTCCACTAAACTTACTGTGCTAACTGTTTCATGATACATATAAGTCAAATCATTATGTGGTACACCTTAAACTTGTACAGTACTCTAAGTCAATTATATCTCAATAAAACTGGGGGATAAAAACCAAAAACCAAAACAAACAAACAAAAAAGGAATAAGAAAAAAATCATCTGGAAAATTTCAATATTTATTGATGCCTGGGTGCCGTGCAGTCCAATTAAGTCAGAATCTTTGTTGATGGGTGGACAATATATATCTGTATATCTATCTATTCAATATTTTTTGGTGCATGTACATACACACACACACACACACACACTCATGTGATGATTCTAATATAAGGCCAAAGTAAACAACTGAGTTATCTAAAAATAAAGATAATTGGTCTCCTTTCTAATATTTATACCAGTGGTTCTCAACTGGGGGTGATTCTGCCCCCCAGGCACACTTGGCAATGTCGAGACACATTTTTGGTTGCCATGACCGGGGGCTGGGGAGGAGAATGCTACTGGCATCTAGTGAGTGGAGTTCAGATGCTGCTGGACACCCTGCAATGCCCAGGACAGCGCCCCCTATAGCAAAAAGTTATCCTAGCAAAATGTCAGTAGTGTTGAAGCTGAAAAACCCTGATTTCTATATTTTCTTTAAATTTCTTGTCTAATTGCATTGGCCAGAACAGCGAGAACACCATTAATTACCAATGGTGATCA
Organism: Eschrichtius robustus; assembly: GCF_028021215.1. Lineage (NCBI taxonomy): Eukaryota > Metazoa > Chordata > Mammalia > Artiodactyla > Eschrichtiidae > Eschrichtius > Eschrichtius robustus. The sequence continues at coordinate 136,700,450 of NC_090828.1, read as the reverse complement.
CTTCTGGGAAGATGAAGTAGACATACTTTCCCTTACTCCTCCTGCTAACTACAACTAAAAACCCTTAGACATTATACATAAAACAAACATTAAGAAGACTCTGAAACATGGAGAGAAGAAGGAAGACCAGCTAAGGATCTCAGACACAGTGGTAACTTCTCTGGATTTCTTTTTGCCTCACATACTCTAGACTAGGAGCTGAAGAAGAAGGCAGTCCAGAAATGACAATGGGCACAGACCAGAAAGACCCCAAGAAAAGCCTTCTCTCTCTACCAAAAGGATCAAGAAAGCGGCAGTTTAGCAAGACAGAAAACTTTTAGATAATAACTAAGTCTACTCCAGTGAAACACCGTGTAAACAACTGTGGTCCCCCCGCCTACACCAGAAGATGCCCAGTGGAAAGCCTAGACTTCCACCCTCACCTGGGTTGTGTAGGAAGTCATCCTTGATGGGTAGTAATGAGCCCACCCCCAACAATGGCAGTGGAGACCATTGGGGAATCCTGAACCTGTATGGCCTTCTAAGCCACACCTCCCCACCTCACGACCCTGCTTGCTGGTGCCCATGGCCGCTATTCCCGTGGCTCAGCCACTTGCTTGCATTTTGTCCTGTCTGGGTTTCCAGGCCTTCCTATGGTTGGCAACGGGCCGACAGGACAGCAGGGAATGGCACCATGGGAACTGCTGAGCCCCCTGGACGTGGTGAGGGGGAGGGAGGCGGTAATATGGCTGATTTACTGAACCTGGACTGAAATTCAAGGGTTATCTTCTTACTGACCAGGGAACCGAGTCAAAGACAGTTCTTTTCTTCCCTCCAAAACCAACCACCTCATAAAACCAAACCCATGCATTCTCTAAGACAACTGAAGGAGAACGCCGAGATACAGTCAAAACCAGAGCTGACGCTTCATTTGGCTCTTGCTTCTGTAGTGGATTTTGCCCTCCACCCCAAACATTCAAATAATGTATTAGAATTCTCTGGCCAACACAGGCTGCAGTGTCCCTGGTCAGGAGGTCCCGACAGCGCTTCTGCCTCGGTTACCCCGAGAGGGGGACCAGTGGGAACTTGTGCCCCTTGCGGGGTACAGGCCTGCCCAGGGCACATGGCGGGTGGGTGTGTGGGCTGGGAGGGGGCAGGGCGGGCACCTGTATCTGTAGCCCCGCAGGACTCTCTGGATGCTGACGGCAGCCTTGTCCAGGGCCTGGCTCCTCTGTACCGCCAGCAGGGTTTCCTGGTTTTCCTGGGACGGGAGAGATCTCATCATGCAGCTGCCCCGCCTCACCGCCACTCCCCACCTGCAGCCAGAAGTCAGGGTCTCTCAGACTCTTCCCACACTGCTCCCAGGAGGGCGGGCAGGGGAAGGGGCCCTCATGTTGCCACCGCTGGTGGCTCAGAGCACAGAACCGCAGCTACATCCCCAGCCCCAATCCAAGAACTTCCCATTTTAGCTCTTTCTTCTTGTTAATTCGATCTGGGAAATTTCACTTCTGCTCTGGAGAACCCAAGAGGGGGGCAAAAAATTTCCCCAAAGCTGTATTTTATTTCCCAAAATTCATGTGCAAGGCGCATTCAGCTGTAATACAGATGCATGCTTGTTTCCATGTAAACATGAGTTCCAGCCTTTGCATAGAATTCATGGTGTGAGGTGATGAGCCTTATTCATCCCTGAGCGGTGACTTTCCCTGGCCCACCTCCCTGCTGCCCCTGGATCCCGGGCCGGAAGGAAGGGACTGTCTTTGCAGAGGCGAGAGCAGCACGGCCCTTTGGTAAGTGATGGGCAGAGGCCAGGGGCTTGGTGGCCCTTCCTGCCCCCATCAGTCTTGCACCAAGCAAGCACTGGGTCTCTTCGTGTGCCTGGGTGGGCCCTGGGGACACAGAGATGGACTAGACCCCCGACTGTGGCCTCATGGAGCAGCCAGGGAGGGGGAGGGATGGAGGGGCGGGCACTCTCCTCCCCTCCTTGGCCATCCACCCTCGCTGACCCCACTCTCCATACCACACCCTCCTGGGCGGCGGCCCTGGGACTCCCCAGACCTCTTCCCTCTGCCAGCCTCACCTCCCCAGTGGAGTCTGAAGCCCCTCTGCTTCTTCCTTCCTGTCAAGCCCCAGAGCCCCAGCACAGGCAGACCTGACTAACGCACGGACAGACGGACAGACCCACTGGAGAGCTGGGGCTGGGAGGACAGACAAGGACGTTTGGGCAGGCTCTACGGGGGAAGAGGAGAGAGTGGAGGCCTCAGGAAGGGCAGTGGGGACGAGGTGGGGTGCGGGGCAGGCTGGCAGAGCCCTGGTTCTAGCCCTGATCTTCTCTTCCTCCTCCTCTTTCTCGCCCTGCTGACCTGCCCAAGGCGTGTGAGGCTAGGAGACACGGAGGTTCTCTCCATGTGGCTCTCTGACCCAGTTCGCAACCCTGGAGGGCCTGAAGGCCAGCCTCAAGGGTGAGAGGCTGCCTCTGCGTGACCCTGAGCCTCCCTGTGAGTTGATGGAGAGGGAGGTGGGAGGTGGGAGATGGTGCTGCTTGCACTGGCCCGCCAAGGAGCTGTCATGGGGGGAGGGGGGCATACTGCCTCCTGCCTGAAGCCCCGCCTCTCCAGGGAGGCAGGGGCGGGGCTTCCCCAGGTCGGACTGCAGACTGTGGCCCCGGGCCTGAAGGGCTGATCTCGGGGACAGTGGGAGACCTCCCTCAGCTCCTTCTTGCTCTCCCGCGGTGGCTTGGAGGCAGGCCCTCCTTCTCCTCAGGCCTCGCCCTAAATGTCCTCCTCTGAGAAGCCCCCGGGCTTTCACGGGCTGGGCCGGGCTCTCCCCCGACCCCCTGCCTCCCTTCCCCCCTAGAGTGGCTTTCTTGAGGGCAGGGGCCACGCACGGGGCAGGAGCCCACGGGCACCAGACCGGCCACACAGGCTTCAGGAGGCTGAGGACCAGCGCGTTCAGGGTCTCACCTTCAGGAAAATTTTGGTCTTTCCCACTTTCCAGTCTTTGTCTGTGCCCAGCCACATTTCGACGATGCGCAGCGTCATCTGGCGAAACTTGCCCTGAAGCTGCCAAAGAGAAACAGGAGGGGCTCTGTGGAGTCCCGCTGGAGCCTGAGGTCCCTCCTCGGTGGCTTCCTAGGGAGCGGGGTCCCTCTGCTCCCACAGGTGTCGCCGTCAGGGGCTCCTGGATCAAGGGTGGGGCCCAGGGGACCACGAGGCCACCACACCTTGTAGGGCCTGGGGCCTACAGTGTGGCCGTTGGACACGGGCAGCCCAAACTTCAGGATGGCTGAGTGTTCGGGGAAGGCTGGGAAGCAGGAAGGGTCCTGCTCCCTGGCCACTTATCACCTCTGTGACATTCTGCCACGTAAAAGGGAGTGTTTGCTTCTAACTGCGGATGCTCCTAGAAGGAACATATTCAGCGGCTAGCCTCGTCCAGAGAAGGGAAGCAGGAACGGGGGTCATTTCAAAGCTTGGAGTCCAGGGAGGGGCCCTGGGCGTCAGGTGGGCAGCCCGCTTGGAACGGGGGCCGTGCGGGCGCCCAGAGGCGGCTGGGTTCTGCGGCTGCGCACGCCGCCTGTCGGGGCCCGTGGGCCGGGCTGCGGGGACGCACACCTCGGTGCGCGCGGCGCTGGGCAGCAGGACGCGGAACCTCTGCGAGAACTCCTCGAACGAGTAGCGGATGGGGAATCCGGACTTGCGGATGTGCACCGTCTCCATCATGCCTGAGTAGCGCAGCTGCCAGAGGCACAGCTCCCGGTTGAAGAGCTGCGGGCGCAGAGGAGAGGGGCTGATGACGCGGGCCGCCCCCTTCCCGACCTCCCTGCCACCAACCCTTCGGCCGTCCACCAAATGCAGGAGAACGAAGCAAACGCTTGGTTTCATGAACGTTCTGTTTTGAAGGGAGATATTTGGTTGAAGTCGCTGCCAAGTCCTGGAAGTGTTTTCCAAGGAGATAAAAAGTCGATAACATACGAACTGGGACACCCACAAGAACACCAAATACCTCCCGCATTTTCAGAATATGCAAAGTATGAGGAATATCAAAGTGTTTTTGCATATGCCACGTTTAAAATTTTTTGAAGTACCCCCAAACAATGATGCCAAAGGACACGGCTTCCTTCTGGCCTTGCCTGTGTTGGGGTGACTGGTGCCCCTGCAGTCCTTCCGGCTGGGGCTCCATCGTGCCTTTCACACTCTAGTGGAAGGAATAAGTACCTTTCCTACTTTGAGTGTGAAAATATTCTAGTCAACTTAGTCTCTCCATCCTCCAGAGATGGGTATTTGGAGAGGAACTTGGCCACGATGCTTTGCACAGGGGTATGGGGTCTCAGCCATGGGCCCAAGACTCTGCATGGCTGGGACCCTCGAGAGCCCCCCTCCGCCTCCAACCAGGAGTGTCTGGGGACTAGGGGCAAGCCCTCCAATCTGGCAAGCCCACCGGCACCTGGAAACACGGAGAGCCACAGCAGTTAGTTTTGGGCAACTCCTTAGCTCCCATTTATTATTTCCGGTGGGCCTGGTGCTTCTCCTTTAATCTTTACAACAGCCCTACCTGGTGCGGTACTTAGCTCCAACTTAAAGACAAGCTGCCTGAGGCTCAGGGCCATGCTCCTGAGTGGCTGAGCCAGGGTTCCTACCTTGAGCCTTCCTGGCCCCTCAGCCTGGGGTCCCCTACACCCGCACAGCAGCTACCAACTCCCAGAAATGTCTCAGCCGGGGGCACCCACAAGACCTGAGAATGATCCTCAGGCCCCCCACCTGTGGGCGTGGGTAAGGACCTCTGGGAGCACAGTTACTCTCTAACATCTGTGCATTGTGCTTTAACGAAGACACACTTTGGATCTCCTGGGCCAGCCTGAATTTCATATGATTTTATACTTTTCAAAAAGGCACTTCATTTAATGTGATATTATTTCTTTTCTCTTATAAGATTTTTTGTTTTTTTGAACCATTCTATCTCCTCTCAGATGGCATCTCCCAGTTTCTGGAATCCTGTATTTGCAGCCTCTGGGTGGGATTCCCAAGCCCACGGGTCAGGGGCTGGGCAGGCAGCAGGCTCCCACCCCACCCCACACATAAGCAGATAAAGCCGCCTTCCAAGGGCTGCATGGCCTCAGGTCTCGGTGACCAGCAGTTGGTGTCAGTCTCTAAAATCGCAGTACTGGTTGCTGCCCCTTACGGAGTGTGGTTTACTTATGCAGGTGTGGCAAAAACGTCACGTGCAATCCTTGCTGCCCCCTGCAGGTAGGCAGATCCTGAATTTACAGAAGAGGAAACTGAGGCTCAGAGAAGCAACACACCTGGCCAATGGCAGGCGAATGGCAGGGCTGAGACAGTTGAGGTCCGGGTGATCCAAAGCCCTGAAGGTCACAGACCTTCGAATGGCCTAGACTGGTCACCTTGCCTCAGTACCCCCATCTGTAAAATGGGGGCAGATAGCTCTAAAGCTGCTCAGACATTCGAGCAGGGAGTAACATGATCCCAGATGCCATCAGACTCATCCAGTAGAGGCCCTCTCCCTCCCCGCATTACCAGTGGCTTCTTGTACTCATTGGGTTTGATGCAGCGGATGAAGTAAGGCTGGCAGTTGGTCAGGATTTTCATCAGCTTGTCCAGGGACTGCTTGAACTGGCCCGCCAAGGTGGAGGGCCGCTTGCTGGAGTCTGCAGACTGCAGGCAAAAGCACAGGGCACAAGTGGGGGGCTGCGGAGCTTGGCCTGGGGCACAGTGAGGGCTTCTGCCGAGGTCCCGCAGGTGGGCAGGGCTACATTCATCCAATCGCTCATTCATTCATCTAGCACAGGTTCCCCAAGTGCCTATGTGTGCAGGTGCCCAGCTAGATACTGGGGACCCAGAGCCAAGTAAGACAGGGCAAGCCTCCTGTCTAGGGGTCCCCAAGTGGGACGCACAAGATGATGTGCCAGGGTGAGGAGCGAATGTTAGAACTCCCAACTGTCTTACCTCACCATTCTACATTTTCAGTTTTTGTATCGGTTTTATTTGCTTTTTTGTGTGTTTTATACTGTACATTGTAAGCATTATAGTAAATGTCTACAGTTTTAAAATACATGTATTAAAATGATGGATGCAAGAGAAAACAAGAGCCCAAGCCCCGGGCCAAGAGTAGTGTGTGTTTTTGGGCAATGCTGGCCTTGGACCATGCTCCTTGATCAAACCTTTCCAAGGTCGAATGTTCCTGAGCAAATGTATGTACTGCCAAATTGCATCAGTCTGGAGACACGAGTTCACCGTTTAACACCTCTGAAAGCAGGATGCAATCACCGGCAGGCCTAATGACGACGGGCAGCATTTTCCTGTTGTTCCGGTTTATAAAATAATGTGCATTTCCCTCCACTGTCATTCTGTTCCCTGAAACCTGTGGGACATGCTCTGGTGTCCCCACAGGGCCAGGACCAGGCTGTGCTCCGGCCTCAGCTGTGACGTCCAGGCTGGCTCCGTGAATGCAGAGGGTCTGGCCCGGCTCCGCCTGGTTCCAGACCTGGGCAATTCCTGCACAGCCTCGCGGCTCCTTGGTGACCCCCCTGGGCTGGCTCTGCACGTGGTCGTGCTGTGGGCCCTGGGCGCTAAAGCCTCAGGAGCACAGGTTGGGGTGGGGATGATGAGAGGTCAAGGGCACCTCAGTGTGGCCAGAGCTGACTGTGTGGCATGGGGTGGGGGACGGGGGGTGTCCTCTGCTGCACCCACAGTTCCTGAGCCACTGAGCCAGCCTCATCTCCCTGCCTGGGGTGGGGGAGCTCCTCGTCAGGTGACTCACGGGGCTTTTCTGCAACAGTCACTGTTAAGGGGTGAAGGCACGGCTGGCAGTGGGTGGGCAGACCTGCACCCTGCTGGGACGTCCTAGGCTGCTCTGAGGAGCACCTGGGGCTCTCTGTTGCCCACCGCCCTGGCCAGGAGCCTCAGTGCTGCTGCCGCCACACCACACACACACCACATACCACACACACACACACACACACACCACATACCACACACACACACACACCACACACACACATACCACACACACACACACACCACATACCACACACACACACACACCACATACCACATACCACACCACATACCACACACACACACACACACACACACACATACCACATACCACATACCACACACACCACATACCACACACACACACACCACACACACCACACACACACATACCACACACACACACACCACATACCACACACAGACACACACCACATACCACACACACACCACATACCACACACACACACACACACACTACACACACACACACCACATACCACACACACACACACCACACACCACATACCACACACACCACATACCACACACACACACCACACACCACATACCACACACACACACACTACATACCACAAACACACACACCACACACCACATACCACGTACACACACACACCACACACACACACAGCACACACTGCATACCACACACACACACACACCACACACACACACCACACACACACCACATACCACACACACCACACAAAACACACACAGAGACCGATATAGAAAGAAACAAGATAAACCAAAGCAGGTGGGCCCTCTAGAGTCCACCACTCACTGGGAAGTGGGTGGAGTCCCGTTCCCCCGCCCCCGCCCCGCCCACTGCCCCTGAAGCCCCTCCCCCCGTTTTCAGCCACCTCTGCCCACCCACCCTCACCCACCCCCCCGCCTGAGAATCCCCAACCCCAGACCCCGGGACCCGGGCTGGGCAGGGCCACCGAGCCCACCTTGAAGAGCTGGCTGCCCGCCGGCACCCGGACGATGGTCCCTCGGCCCCGCTTGAGCTCCGAGGACTCCAGCCCGAATATCTCCCGCAGGAACTTGTTCCGGGAGGAGTGGACCAGGGCGAGGATGTCCTTGCTCAGCACGTCCCGGTTCTTCTCCAGGAAGCCTGCAGGGAAGCAGAGCCCCCCACCCAGCTCAGCCACCGCTGCTGACTCCGGCGAGGGGCGGGCGCGGTGCGGACACAAGCCCCCCGCAGGCCACCCCCTCCAGGCCCGCCTCCATCACCGGGGAGCGGCGCCGGGGGCTGTCACGGACACGGCCACATCCCGCAGCCCCCGCTAGCCCCCATCCCCACTGGCGCCCCCATCCAAGCCGCCACCAGGCCTTCCGCCTGATTACCCTGCCTGCCTCCTGCGCCTCCCTGCCTGCCTGGCCCCTCTGCCCCCAGGGACCTTCCTGAGAGGGCGCATCGCCCGTCACCCCGCTGTACCTCTCCTCTGCTGCCAGTGCCTGCCTTCCTCCTCCTCTCTCCCCTGGGGCCTGCACCCCGCCCCAGGGAGACCTCATCTCTCCCCCAGGCCCTGTGTCCCACCCCAGGGGGTTTCATCTCTTCCAGCGGGGCCTGCAGCCTCCACGAGCTCTCTGGGGCCCTCTTCCCTCCTAACCCACCCAGGCCAACTCTGGTTTGTGCTTCAGGCCAGCTCAAGCGTCATCTATTCCAGGAGGCTCTCCTGTCCCACAAGTGGGGTGAGAGGCCCTCCTTGGGGCTCCCTTCCGCCCTGTCACTCGGCTCAGGGGTGGCCTGAGGACTTCCCATCTGCTCCACCAGCCATGGCTCCCCGGGTGGACCATGGGCAGGAGCGAGTGCATGCCCCTCAACATCCCAGCAATCCCAGCCACCGCTGTCACTGCCACATGCACCCAGGAACCCACTAGCAGCACCGCAGACGGAGTGTCCGTTTCATGTGCAGTTTAGACCTCCCCGAGGGCAGTGTCTGCAGGCTCTCATCAGGGCTCTGAATTTCTGGGGACCCTGGGCAAGTATGATCGAGGCAACTGCGTGTTTACATAAAGGAGCCAAAAGAAGAAGAGAAGGGAAAGGAGAAAGTACAGAAACCTCCCCACCCCTCATAATCCCTGAAAATCTGGCAGCCTGGTCACGTCCAGGCAGCTTGCAGTCTGGAGAGGAAGACCTGGGCACTCCCGCCTGGAGGCCCACCCTTCCCAGCTGGCCAGTCTGTGCAGGAGCGGCCACTTCAAAACGCCCCTGCGGAACCAGCGCGGGGGCAGTAGCTGCTTTGCTCTTCCTGGAAGCCCAAAACGGGGAAACGAAAGAAATTAAACACCATTTGGCTTCCTGGCTTCAAGGATGGGGGGGTGGGTGACTTGCTGATTATGAGGTCCTGAGACGTATTTCCCTCTTCATCATAAGTTTAAACTGCACTGGTCTTGGAAATGAATGTGTGCCCATAGGCATTGTGCGCACATGCGTGTGAGCATATGTGTGTGCTTGGACAGAGTAGGTTTAAGAACAAAGCATGTCTGTCACTCACTAAGGAGACCCTGAGGGCCTGGGAACCCCAGGGCCCCTCTACCAGCCCTGCTCTGGGGCCTTGGAAGGACTTTCTAGGGCCAAGGGGCCCTGCAGCCTAAGGACTGAGCCTCCAGAAATCAGGGAGGGCAATGTATGTGCTGAGCTGTGTGCCCCCCACAATCCGTATGTTGAAGCCCTAACCTCCAGTACCTCAGAATGTGACTATATGTGGAGAGAAGGGCCTTTAAAGAGATAATTGCGGTAAAATGAGGCTGTTAGAGTGGGCCCTAATCCAGTCTGACTGGTGTCGTATAAGAAGAGGAGATAAGGGACTTCCCTGGTGGCGCAGTGATTAAGAATCCGCCCGCCAATGCAGGGGACATGGGTTCAGGCCCTGGGCTGGGAAGATCCCAAATGCGGCGGAGCAACTAAGCCCGTGTGCCACAGCTACTGAGCCGGTGCGCCACAACTACTGAAGCCTGTGTGCGGAGAGCCCGTGCTCCGCAACAAGAGAAGCCACGGCAATGAGACGCCCACGCACCGCAACCAAGAGCAGTTCCTGCTCGCCGCAATTAGAGAAAGCCTGTGCGCAGCAACGAAGACCCAACGCAGCCAAAAATAAAAATAAATAAATTTATTAAAAAAAAAAAAAAAGAAGAAGAGATTAGGAGCCAGAGACAATAAAGATGCCAGAAGAGAGACATCAGAAGGAACCAGTCCTGCCGACATCTTTGTCTTGGACTCCTGGCCTCCAGAATTGTGAGAAAATACATTTCTGTACGTATTTGTGGAATTTTGCCACGGCAGCGCTGGCCAACGAACAGAGGCGTGGGTCTGGGGGTGAGCAGACAGCACCCCTCCCCTGCTGCCATAGGAGAGAGTGGACCACCTGAGGCAGGGCACAGAATAGCAGGGAGAATGCACTGGAAGAGGCTGCTTCTCGAAGCCAGGCTAGATGAGGACCCGGGACCTGCTGAGGGATTCACCCAGCAAGGGCCCGACCCTGACTTGTCCTCGTGCTTTGAGTCACCCCACATTTTAGTGGGGTGCATTCTTAAATTCTTAGGAATTTGAGTAGTGTATGGTCTCTATTTTGTTCAGAATTTAAAAGCGATAACCGATGAAAGACTTTTCTTATTCCCTCTAATTCACATTTACAGGATATCAGAAGCTGATACAATATTGAAATACTAAGTGGTACTAAGGAACTACAAAAATACTATAGGACTTCCCTGGTGGCGCAGTGGGTAAGAATTCGCCTGCCAATGCCGGGGACACGGGTTCAAGACCTGGTCCGGGAAGATCCCACATGCCGCGGAGTAACTAAGCCCATGTGCCACAACTACAGAGCCTGTGCTCTAGAGGCCATGAGCCACAACTACTGAGCCCGCGTGCCACAACTACTGAAGCCTGCACGCTAGAGTCCGTGTTCCGCAATAAGAGAAGCCACGGTAATGAGAAGCCCACGCACCGCAACGAAGAGTAGCCCCCGCTCGCCGCAACTAGAGAAAGCCCGCGTGCAGCAATGAAGACCCAACACAGCCAAAAATAAATAAATACATTTATATATAAAAAAACAAAAGCAAACAAACAAAAAAACCCAAAAATACTATAAAGCTCATCTGTGTATCTCTGCCATTTAACAGTTAATTTAACAAAACTATAACTGAATCGTATGCATACCAAAAAAAAAAAAACAAACCCACACAGCCTGGTGTGGGGTGCAGGGAGGCCACATCAAGGGTGGAAGAAGGAAGCCTGGTTCCCCCTCTGCCAGCAGGTGCTGTGAGAGGAGGGGACTGGACCGGGAGCTGGGGCCATGCGGCCCTCACCAAGCTGGGAGTGGTGAGAGCCTAGGCGAGGCTCCAAGGCCACCTAAGCCCCTCTCCCAGCTGTGTGCCAGGAGGCTGCTTTCTGCAGGTGGGGACGGGCAGACACTTGGTGGCACCCTGTGCCTCTCCAGGCTTAGGCAAAGCCTCCCCGCCCCAGGTGTTCTCAGAGTCGGGGGAGGGTCAAGGCACCCCTGGGCTCAGTCCCTCAAAAGACAGAGTAAATGGGGCTCAAGTTGTCAGCACAGCAGGGCGCCAAAAGAAAACCCAGCAGGCCCATCGTCAAAGAGTCTGAATAAAATTTTGCACTCAGAAAGAAGCTACCTTAGTCTTAGCATACAGGAAAGTTTCAGGTCACTTCAAAGACTAAAACCTGGCCTTGAGTAGCCCATGGAGGTTGCTGCGCTCAGTGTCTTTGTATTCTGGGATTCTGGGGTCCCGCTAGCTCTGGTCTCTCCCTTTCGGAAGAGCCCCAAAGCCAGGATCTGGTGGGAACTACGAAGGAGCAGACTCGCCTCCTTATTTTTCCAACAGAAATAACCCCCTGACCTCCTAACACTGCCCCTCCTCTATGTAAAACATCAGCCCCTCCTGCTGCCTTGTCCCTCCACCTGAAAAGTGCTTGGAACATCCCTGACTCCGAGTTTCCATTTAAACAGATCAGAGCAACTCCTCATTTCTCCATACGAGCCCCACAGTGACACTATGACTGTCTGCCTCGTTTTCCTGACCACGACACTCTCTGGCCACCTTTCCCACTTTTCTAAGCACATCAGCAGGTTGACCACCCCAGGTCTTTATTTCTCCAATCAAAACCATGACTGACCTTATCTCAGCATATACACTTTCACTACCAAGAGAGTGAAAAGATATCCCACAGAATAGGAGAAAATATTTGCACATTCTGTATCTGATAAGGTACTTACAATAAAAAAGAAGACAATTAGCCTGTGCTCATAAGGAGCTGGAGAAATTGGAACCTTCATGTATTGCTGATGGAAATGTAAAATGGTGCAGCCGCTTTGGAAAACAGTCTGGTGCTTACTCCGGAAGTTAAATAGGATTACCATATGACCCAGCAATTCCTCTCCTAAGTATATACCCACAAGAAGTGAACACATATGTCCACATAAAAATTTGTACACGGGGAATTCTCTGGCAGCCCAGTGGTTAGGACTCTACGCCTTCACTGCCGAGGGCCCGGGTTCAAGGATCCTGCAAGGTGCGGGGCGCGGCCAAAAAATTAAAAAATTTTTTTTAAAAAAGGAAAACTTAAAGTTTTGTACAAGAGTGTTAATAGCAGCATTATTCATAATAGCCAAAAAGTGGAAACAACCGAAATATCCATCAATTGATTAAAGGATAAACAAAGTGTGGCATATTCGTACGGTGGAATATTGTAATTTAAAGAGACAAAGTACGGACACATGCTACAACGTGGACGAACCATGAACACATTATGCCAAGTGAAAGAAGCCAGTCACAAAGGCCACATGGTGTATGATTCCGTTTATGTGAAATGTCCAAAACAGGCAAATCCATAGAGACAGAAATCAGTGGTTGCCTAGGGCTGGGGAGAAATGAGGAATGACTGCTAATGGGAGTTTCTTTTTTGGGTGATGGAAAAGTTTTAAAATTGTGGCAACAGCTGCATAATTCTGTGAATATACTAAAAACCCTTGAGTTGTAGACTTCAAATGGGTGAATTCTACGGTATGTGAATGATCTCTCAATAGAGCTATTACCCACAAAACAAAACACAAACAAACATGCCTGGTCCATTCCATTCCCTCTGTCCCATTGCTGGTTCTGCAAAATGACCTAGTCCCCTGAGCCTTCTTTCCTTGGCCTCCCTGGAGTGCTTGGGATTTGGAAGGAAGGGGCTGCGGAGAGGAGCTGCACCCACCTTCTGCGTGGTAGTACACCTCGCCGGCAAAGTGGGCAATGCCAAATCGGGCATCGTGGATGTTCTTGGGCTGCAGGAAGGCCTTGTTGTTGGCATGGACATTCTTCAGTTTTTGCAGCAAGGTGGTGTCTGTCCCCTGGAAGAACGGACACCCTATGGGCTGAGGTCCCAGAGTCCAGCCACTGGGAGGTCAGCTGGCACAGCCCCAGGTCTCAGGGGCTCCCTCAAGAGGGCAAAACAACTGGGTTCAGAATGACTGAGGGCCTTTCTACAGACAGCAAACGGATGCCCAGGTGGTGGCAGCTTGTTGCGGTGAGTGAGGACAGAGGCGGGAGTGGGTCTCTCTCCCACCGCCAGCTCTCCTGCTCCGCCCTTCCCTACAGCTGCCCAGGGACCAGAGCTTCTCCCTTCTGTGGATCAGAGCTCTCACTGACTACATTTGAGAATCCGTCTCCCCAAGGACAGGCAGAGTCCCCCAAAGTGAGAATGAAAGTGTTTCCTTGTCTTGAACCCTCTGCAGCCCTTGACCCACAAGGCTGAACAAGCCCCCTCTTGGGGTGTGTCCTTGAATCTAAATAATGCATGCTGGGGAGTGGGAGTGAGGGTAGAGTCAGATGCCTTCCTGCGGGAGGCAGGCCTTGAAGGAGAGGAAGGCTGGAAGGCTGGGGCTTGTCTGCTAACTCCCGGCAGAGGTTCCAGCAGCCCCGGAGTTTCCCACGTGTGGGGTCTCCACCCGAGGGGCGGCGGGCCCAGGGGCGCACCTGTGGGAAGTGGCTCTCTTCGTCCAGGAGGGAGATGATGCTCAAGGGCTTGAGGGCCAGCAGGTCCAGCGTGGGCAGGTTGTCGTGGTAGTGGATGTAGTCCCAGGCGATACGCTCGGTGCGGTACTCCTCCTGCTCCATGGTGAACACGTGCTGCACGAAGAGCTGTTGCAGGTGCTCGTTGGCCAGGTTGATGCAGAGCTGCTCGAAGCTGTGGGGACAGGGACGCCCCGGGCGGGGCAGGGTTGGCTCGATCGCTACTGCAGCCGGCCACTGGCACACAGCTGCACACCCCCAAACACATGCACACGCCGACACACAGCCTCCCTCTTCTTCTACCTCCACCTCCATCACCTCCTCCGCCCCACGGCAAACAGACTCAGAGACATGAGGAGGCTCTGTGTATCATCAAGCCCCTGCCTTTGGCTCCTTACGGTCCCCTGCAGTGTCCTCTGCCAGGCCTGCCTATCCTGACACGGAGACAATCCCTGGGGGACCAAATGTCCAGTAGCCACCCCAGCATCTATGGGCAAGTGGCCTTGGTATTAAGATGAGCTTCTGGCTGGGCTCCTTTGCATCAACCAGACATACCCCCTACCCCCACCCCAATCCTCCCAACCTGTTCTTCCTCCTGGGTTCCCCACCTTGGAAAATGGGTCCGCCACTTATCACCCCTAGCTCAGGTCAGAAACCAGCCCGTCATGCCTGACACCCCTCTCTCCCTCCTCCCCAATTCCAATCAGTTGCCAAAGTCTGGTCCACGCTTTCTCCAACACAGACCTGTTTACTTCTTTTCACCGCCACTGCTGCTACCTTAATCCAGGCCACCCTTCTCCCTCACCTGGAGCGCGGTAACAGCCTGCTCGCGGCTCTGCCTGCCTCCAGCCTCACCCCCGCAATCACCCTCCACAGCCACTAGGGGGAGCAGATCTGATCCCGCTCTCCCCCTGCTTCGAATCCTCGCGGACCTGGGCGCCCATTGTGTTCGGGATCCAGACAGACAGTGACACGGTAGAAAGCCTGCCCTTCTCTGCCAGGGAGTGGCTGAGGGGCACCCTGGACTTCTCGCAGTGCTGGGAAGGCACCTTGCCCCTCCTTACCTCTGAGTCTTCTTCACACGCGTGAGCCCCCTCCCCTCCCTCCTCTGACCTGCTTGTTCTGCTCAGCCTCTGGGTCTCACTTCTTAGGCATTTCTTTTTCAGGATGGGTTGCCCATTTATGCAAAGCCGCGTGGTACCCGGGACTGGTTGTTCAAGGTCTGTTAACCCAAGAGAGTTAACACACCGCCTGCAGAGTGTGGACTAAGAATGCTGCCTGCCATATCAGCAAACAAAGGGTGTCACAGCCATGAGCCCTGAGGGAACTCAGGATGGAGACAAGGAATGGCCACCATCTAGCAGTCAGCAGACTGCAGCCACCCCCAACGGTGCAGATCGAGGAGACTCAGGATGAGAAAGCACAGGATACTGGCCTCGGATAGCCGAGGCGCCTATCAAAGGAATGATTTCAATGAGCCCTGACTCTTGCATCTTCCCATACATAGAAAAGCGCTAAATGCCTTAACTTGGGATGTCTGATTTTCTTTAATTAACAATAATCTTTTGATGTTCCAACTACCTGCCCTTTGTTGCAAAACTCTTATATGCCTGGGGACGCCCCTCGCCTCCTCGGAGCAGTTTTCTCAGAGTTGTTTGAGATGCTGTCTCCTGGGCTTCAAGTCCTAAGAACGTCCACTGAATAAAACATGACTCTCAACTTTGAGGTCGTGCACTTTTTTTCAGTCGACAAGAGCGCTTGGTGAACCCTGGTCGGGCCAGTGACACGGCGCTGCTCCTTCACGTGGCCCCCAGACTGCAGCCCTATCGCAAACCCGGCTCGCTGCTCCTTCACGGAGGGTCCTTGCATAAATGGCCAGATCCCCTACAACCAACTACTCATCCACCTCCACAGGGTCCAAAAGTGTGCTTGGTCTGCTCAACGGCCCCTCTCAGGGCCAGAAACCAATGATCAGAATCACTTTTTAGTTTACTTAGAGCTTGCATCGCGTTGGGCTGAGTTCTGCCAGGCCTACTCCATCCCACCTGCCTGCAGAGAGCTGGTTCTGGGAGGCTGTCATCTCCGTGTGCTTGCGTTCGGAATGGCTTGTATCTTGACAATCCTGGCCAAGTTGTTAGGGAAACCACTGACCAAAACCGCCTGCCCTGGCCAGGCCCGATAGTAACCACTTGCATGAGTTATCTTAAACAGGAGGTCCTGGTAAGGAATGTGGAACTAACAAGCTACCACCAAGCGGAAGAATTCGGGAAAGGTCGAAAGAGAGAGGAGACACCAGTCCATATGTCCTACCAACCTCCCAGAATCCTTCTCACTGGAATCCATCTTGGCTGAGCGATGTGTGTGCCACCATGAAGGACCCTGAGTCAGAGTGATTGGCCAGAGACAACCCGGAAACTAACCCCATCACCATAAAACCTGAGACTGTGAGCCACGTGGCAGAGCAGTTCTCTTGGGTTCCCTTACCCTGCTGCTCTCCACCTGGGCACCTCTTCCCAATAAAGTCTCTTGCTTTGTCAGCACATGTGTCTCCTCGGACAATTCATTTCCGAGTGTTAGACAAGGGCCCACTCTCGGGCCCTGGAAGCGGTCCCCCTTCCTGCAACAAAGGGACCTTCTAAGACTTAAGTTGGAGATAGGGCCTCAGGCAGGGACATGCCAAGGTCAGGACGGCCCCTTGGCTCCTCTGACGGTTCCCAGAGGCCTCTACTTGGAAACGAAACCAAGCAGGACCCTGCGGGACCCTCCTGGGTACAAAAGCCCCTCTGCATCCCCTGTTTCTTGTTTGTAGAGAAAGGCTTTAGTCTCCTAGGCCATCCCTGAGTTCCAAAGAGCAGACTCAAGCAGTTACTAATTAGGGAAGTGAGGAAATGCAGTCAAGAAACAATAATGCAGTGATAAAACAGGGTCCTAGTTCTTCCTCAAGGGGTATACATAACAATCTGATGCATCTCTTTGAGTTCTTCTACAGAAACTAAGACCCCTGCCCAGGTGGAGGATGGTGACTACACGCTGACCACAAGCACGTAGACCCCAGACTGGTTGGAACCAGAAGGTTGACGATTAAGCTATGTGAAACATCACCCCATTACTTCACCACCAACCAATCAGAAGAAAGTCCACAAGCTGATCACGTACCCTGTGACCCTCACCCCGAAAGTTGCCTTTAAAAAACTTTCCCTGAAAGTCATCAAGGAGTTTGTGTTTTGAGCATGAGCTGCCTGTTCTCCTTGCCTGACCCTGCAATAAACGCTGTGTTTTCCTTCACTATAGCCCAGTGTCAGTAGATTGGCTTTGCTGCACATTGGGTGAGCAGACCTGAATTCAGTTCGGTAACAGAACCAACTCTAGGCTCCATCCAGCCCATCCCTTTAAATGAACCAGGCTCACCTGGGTAAGCTAGGTCACGCATGTAGGACACCTCCTGCTTGCTTGTCCCCAGTCCTCATTTCCTCATCCTCCGGCCCCCGGATAACACCCCAGAGCAACACCTGTCCTCATCTGGCCCCACTGCCTGGCTCCCCTCACCACCCCTCTCTACCTCAACCCCCAGCCTTCATCACAGTCTCAGCTGGGAATTACTTTTCTGAACTGCCTCCTGCCTCCAGATCTTCAGCCTCCAGACTGGGACACTGGATCAGAAGTGTCCTGCCTCACCTTACCCCTGCCAAACTGAATAGTCGGTGATGGGCCACAAACCCCATTACCTAGTATGATATCCCACCTAGATGCAGTTGCATCAGTGTTACTGATTTCCATTTTCACCCTAACCACATGTGATGATTCACTCTAGTTCATGAGGAGAGCGGATGGCTCAAGAGGGGTGATGAATGCTGAGGTGCTTTTAGCCTGACTCTCAGGGATGCTTTTAGTTATGTGGCCTTTTCTAGACATGTTGTGGATGCCAGGGGATGTGCACGGACCACCTCACTGAGGAAAGCCATAGTCTTGCTGAGGGACTCACCCTGGTGTCTGTGAGCAGAGGTGAGAGGTCCTGCTCCTAGCCCAGAGGGGGAGGAATGGCTACCCTCCAGCTGGCTCAGAGAAGAGCTAAGCTTATCTTCCATTTTCCAAAAGCAGGTGCACTGATCTCCATACCTATTTTTCTGGAAATTTTCAAAACCAAATATGTCCAGGAGGCCGATGGTCCTTCGCACATTTTTGGGGTCCTGGGCAGGTGGGGTGAAAATTGCGGCGTTGATTTTCTTGAGAATCCACAGGAAGAGGTGCCCATAGATGCCCTGCGGAGACATGGGGTAGAGCCCACAGGCTTTGATGTACAAGAGGAAGGCTGCCCCTTTCCAGTTCACCTGGAAAGGCTGCAGGCACACGGGATCTCATGGACCTACTCAGGGAGATCATCCCTACTTTAAGGTAAGAAACCACCCTGGAGAGACTAGGCAGCCCATGGTCACCAGGCAGGTGACCGGCAGAGTTGGGACTTGCCCAGCTATCTCTGCCCTTTCTTGCTGTCCACCCACAAGGCAAGGAGCCATGCTCAACAGATTGACACGCGGGCCCCTTTTCCCGCAGCTCTGTACCTTGACGAAGGCATCCCTCCGGTCTGCAGCCTGGGCGATGTTCAGGGGCCTGGTGACAAACTCCCCACGGATGATGATGGAGTGCTTGATCAGACAGTCTCGGAGTGCCTGATCCTTCACCTGGAAGGCAGGTGGGGGCTGGCATCACAGCTGACTGAGCAGGGCCTGGCACCAACACCTTGTCTCATGACCAAATACCCTATGCCCAAGGCCTGAGGGTAGGAGATGCCTGTGACTAGGGCCAGAGTCAGGATGCTGGGCAGGGCCCGGGCCAGGGTCAGTCTGAGCACTGGGGTATCAGTGCTGGGGAAGGATGCACAAGCTGGGTGGACCCCGAGCACGCTGGTTGCTTGGTTGACCAGTCCTGTGCTGGTCTCCTGGTGCTGGGTCCACCATTGGGTGGACCCTGGGAAACAACGGGAAGGAAGGGCTCTGAGGCCCAGCCATTGACATCTGGATACGCCCAAACTGACGTCACTCCTGCCTGGAGGCTGAAGACCCAAGGGAGCAAGAGGAGTCTGGATGGAGTCCCTCCCACCACGCGGGGAAGACTGAACCAGCAAAAACCGAAGGTTTCTAAGAACCCTGAACCACATAAAGAGCATTAGCAGCAAAACATGCCCACCTAATGTGATTGCTTTTTTCCCCTCCCCTTCTGATTCTATTAATTTCCCACTGGACCTGCCAACGGGGTGTCATTTGGAGGACATTACAATGCCCCATCGCTCCAAATCAACGCTCTATTTGGTCTCCTTAATAACGTGTAGGGTGAATGGTCTGAGCACATTCCACGGGCCCAGAATAGCACAACTCATGGAGAAGCCCCGGGGACCAGGACACGGGGCAGGGACCTTTTGATGTAAGGACATCAGATTGTGTGAGTGGGGAGAGCCTGGGGTCTGGGTGGGGTGGAAAGTTGAGTAAAGGCCACAGAAGAGCAGGAGGGTCAGGGAAAAGGGAAGAAACACACATTCGAGCAAAACTGATCATTTCCAGGACTTCGTTAATAGTTAGCTCCATGACCCCACCCTGATTCCCAACCCCAGGGCCTGCAACGCTCCACCAGGGAGCTCAGGGGGTGAGCGGAGAGCCTGGGAGAGGGGTAGGAGCAAGGAACTAGAGCCTGGGAAGGGCTGTCAGCCCAGACCCCCGGGGCTCTTCACGAAAATGGAAGCTGGCGGACATAACAGCCCAGTCACCTCCAGTAACTTTATCACAGTGGGAAAGGCGGGCGTCTCCATCACGTCAGAGGAGTCCAGGTTCTCGAAGACCGCAGCTGCAGAGAGAAGCAATGACCCTGAGAGGCAAATTGGCCTGAAGTGATGGGACAGAGGCCTCAGGAAGGCAGCCCCAGATCCACACTTAGAGACAACCGTCCCCAGGAGGGAAGCACTGCCTCTCCCAGACCCCCTCTGAGAGCCGAGGCCTCCCTGGGGACCTATCAACACCTTAGCTGTAACTACTGTTAACAGGGTATGTCCCCCTCTGCTGAGATGGGGACCCTGACTCAAAGGGGAGTTTGAAGTTATTGGAGGGAGAAGGTGCTGGTGGGGCAGGTGGGGTCTCCTGAGGGAGAAAATCAGCCATCCGTCCCCTTCCATCCACTCTGCTGTCCATAGAAACCTAGGCGTGTTTGTTCGTTTGGTCAAACAAGCACGGAGCTGAGTGGAGGAGTGGCTGGAGGCCGGGCCCAGCTCTGTTGCACGTCTCCTGACCCACCTCCTGGTTCAAGTCCCTCCCCTTTGAGGCCCTCCACCTTAGGGCTGCTGAGCTGGGGGGAGGGAGGAATGCTGTTTCTGTATTTTTTTTCTTTTTTAAACTTAAAAAAATTGTAAAATAAAGTATACAGACTTTTTAAAATGCATAAAATCCAAGGGCATGTTATAACGGATAATTATTAAGTCAACAGTGTGTAACGACCACTGAAGCCAAAACCCAGAGTCTCACTAACACCCGCAGCCTCCTACATCCTTTCCTGCTCAGACCAGTTCCTCCACAAGAGGCAGTATTCTCCTGACCTCCATGGAAACCAGTTCCCTATTTTCTCTTTATCTTTTTCCTACCTACATATGAATCCCTAAACAGCATTTAATTTTACCTGTTTACCTGTGTGTCATCTAAGCACCTGCATTCCTTTGTAGCATTTAATTTTACCTGTTTTTAAATTTTGTGTGTGATCTATAATTGTCTGTATTCTTTCACTTGGCTTCATTTCTTCAATATCACATTTGATTCTCTTCCATGTCCTGAAGCCCCCTGCTTGTCAGCACCCACGTCTGGTTCATTACATGGTCACCTAGCTACAACTTGCCTGGAGCAGATTTCCTCATATCCTGTGAGACAGTGGTTCAAGTTCATGTTTTCTATATGAATCGCTCTAGAACAGTTTATTGAAAAGTCCATCTTTTCCGCACTGCTCTATGAATTGGTGTCTTTCATTAGATCTAAAGCCAGCCATAATCTCTTCGAATGTTGTGTATGCCCCATCCTTCTCTTTTCCTTTAGAACTCGAATTAAATGTATACTACATCTTCTCACTGTATCTTCTAGGTCTCCTACTCTCTCTTTTATATTTTCCATCTTTTTATCTCTCCATGCTGTACACACAGTTTCTTCTGACATTTCCTCCTTTTTCACATTATAAAACTGGCCGTTAGGGACTTCCCTGGTGGTGCAGTGGTTAAGAATCTGCCTGCCAATGCAGGGGACACAGGTTCAAGCCCTGGCCCGGGAAGATCCCACATGCTGTGTAGCAACTAAGCCCGTGCGCCACAACTACTGAGCCCACGTGCCACAACTACTGAAGCCTACGTGCCTAGAGCCTGTGCTCTGCAACAAGAGAAGCCACCACAGTGAGAAGCCCGTGCACCACAACAAAGACCCAATGCAGCCAAAAATAAATAAATAAACAAATAATTTAAAAAATATATATTAAAAAAAAACTGGCCGTTAAACTCATCCATTGAGTTCATTTTGGTTTTTATTTTTTTTTTTACTTTAGAATTTCTATGTGGTTCCTTTTAAAATCTGTAATGTCACTTTTTTTATAGTTTCCAGTTCCCTGTCTAAATTTTCAGGCTTGGTTTTTTCTTTTCTTGAACAAAGCAAGCATAGCTGCTTTGTGGTCTGTGCTCAGTAATTCCAATCTCTGAAATCTATGTGGCTCTGTTTCTATTGTCTATATGTCTGCTGATTCTTGCTCATGGTATCTCATTTCCTTGTTCTTGTTTATTTTTGGAGGCATGCTGGATGTTGTGTTTGAAACTGTTTAAAGGAATAATTTGTGACCTAGGTTGATGCTATTTTCTTCCACAGAGGATTATCAGCAACTCTGTCAGTCAGGCGCTTGGAGGCACTAACAAGCCAGGACACCTTAATCCTCAGACCAACTGGATGCTTACAAACTGGTTTGTAAGTTCACGCACGGCTTTGCTTACTCTGCATCACCCTTTGGGTTCCCAGCCAAAAGTGGGGGGATGATTGATCAGAGTCTTCACCTTTGGAGGGCCCTAAGCTTTGGCATCTCCCCCCTAACCCCACAAGGCCTCCAAAATCATAGCTAAAATTTTCAATGTACTTTTCCAAGATGCTGTGACTTTGGTGGGTCCTTTGGGTGAGGACCCGCAGGGATTTTTTTCCTCCTCTGTCCCAGTCCCCCCATTCTTCCTCCCCAGGGGGTGTACTCTGGGTGGAAACAGCATTACCCATGAACTCCACATTCCCCAGGTGGAGAATGGCGGCCAGCAGCTTGCTGAGGTCCCAGTTCTCGGAGTCGGAGAACATGAGGATCTTCATGGCTGAGCGGACGTGGGCATAGTTCTTGGCGTCACTGAGCCCCTCACAGGAGGTACAGTTCCCCTGCAAGATCGGGCCCATCAGGTTTCTGGGGCCACCCCACACCCTACCTTCTCCACTGTAGGGCCAGCAAGGCAGGGATGCATCAGGGATTCGGCCAAAGGGCCCTGGTAAGTGATACTGCACTGGCTCCGGGTGGATCCCAAGGGGCCACCTGGAGGCCCAACCTCAAAAAATACACAGAAGGGCTTCCCTGGTGGCGCAGTGGTTAAGAATCCACCTGCCAATGCAGGGGGACACGGGTTCGCGCCCTGTTCGGGGAAGATCCCACGTGCCGCAGGGCAGCTAAGCCCGTGAGCCACAACTACTGAGCCCGCGTGCCACAACTACTGAAGCCCGTGCGCCTAGAGCCCGTGCTGTGCAACAAGAGAAGCCACCACAATGAGAAGCCCGCGCACCGCAATGAAGAGTAGCCCCCGCTTGCCGCAACTAGAGAAAGCCCGCACACAGCAACAAAAACCCAAATCAGCCAAAAATAAATAAATAAATAAATACACAAATATTTTAAAAAAAGAAAAAGAAAATACACAGAGGTGGAACAGTGGCGACACAGACGCAGTGTGCTATGGTAGCTTGACAGCTGTGTGGCCACGGCTAAGTCATTCCGCTTCTCTGAGCCTCTATTTGTCAGCCATCCATGGTAACGCCTGCCTCACCCTCTCGGGGGGAACGTCACGGGTTCATTCCTTTAACAAACACTTTCCAAGGCTCACTGTGTGCCAGCCCCTGGGCTATGTGCTGGGAATTCAGAAATGGAGAGACCAGGCCCTGCCCTGGGTGCTGTTGCATCCAGGAGGGGAGGCACAAAGCGAATGGCGGGGTCACAGGCTGTTACAGGCGCTGAGACCAAAGGGGGCTGGGCCGGCCTCCTGGGAGCTGGGGAAAGGCTTCCTGGAGGAGGCATCTGAGCGGTCCCACAGGCTGAGCTTCACAGCAGCACAGGGGAGAAACGGCCAGACTGGGCAGTGAGGTGGGAGGCACGGGTGGAAGCCGCAAGGAGCCTGGCGTCGCCGTTGAGGGGGAGAGGTTGGTGGGTGGTAGGATGTGGAGGGACTTGGAAACCTTGCCAAGGAGCCACAAGGAGCCCCTGAAGAGCTGTAATGAGAGACGTAGTCTGTCAGACTTGCTCTGTGGGAGGTCTCGGGCTGGATGATAGATTGGGGTCAAGTCTGGAGAGGGGGGTGGACCCAGGAGGAAGCTAGCACCATGGTCTAGGCAAGAGATGACGGAGGCCTCCAGGCAGAGACCCAGGAGAGAGGGCTTAGGCAGGACACAGGGTCAAGACGTGGGTTTCATTCATTCCCTCAGCAGCAAGGTGAGCCTGATGGCTGCTTGTGCTACACTGTTCGTGCATGGGGACGCAGCGAGCAAGGCCCCTGCTCTCCTGGAGCTCAAGCTCTAGCGGCACCTCCGAGGATGGTGAGTGGAATGAAGCGAGGGTTTCAGAGCCTTCTGTCCATAGGGAAATAAGGAAGATGAGGCTTGTGGGGCGGGACCATGGGCTCAGTAGGAAACAGGGAAGCACACGGACAAGGGCAAGCCTCTGATGGCCGCCAAACACAGAAAGGGTGGCGTGGAGAATGGAAAAGGGGCGTCCTCAGTCCCTGCCCAGGGGCCCGACCACAGTTTGGGCTTTTATGAGGCTGTAAACCAAGGGTTGAGCTGGAGCCGGCCCTTCTTCCTTCTTCCTCATTGTTATTGAGAGGCGGGGAGGGGAGGGGAGGGGAGAGGAGGGGCAGGGAGAGGAGGGAAGGGGTAGGAAGGGGAGGGGGGAGGCGAAGGGAGAGGCGGGGAGGGAAAGGAAGGTTGAACAGAAACCTGCACCGGGTCTCCTCCTCTTCCCGGAGCCCCAGGCCACGGTGGCTGAGGCGTGGGGAGGAAGCAGGACGGGAAGGGGCGGGGAGAGGCGGGGCGGGGGCAGGGCGAGAAGGGGAGGGGCGAGGAGTGGCAGGGGCAGCGCGGGCCTCACCATGGTCAGGTAGTGGTAGTCAGAGGGCGTGCCTAGGCACAGCAGCTGCTTCTCCTCCGCGCTCATCCCCATGAGCATGCAGTAGAAGATGTGGTAGTTCCGCTCCTCGGGGGCCTAGTGGGGAGGGAGTTCCAGGGAGCTTGTAAGCATCTCCCCCGAGGCTGCGGGGCCTCAGGACTGTCTCCTGCCCCCAGCCCTGTCCCAGCTTCCTTCTTTCTCAGCAGGTAGGGCTCCGGCATTGATCTGAGGGATGGCCACGCCTGGTCGCTCCTCCAAGGCCAGCTCATCCTGACTGTTCTGCGCGGAAAGGCCACCTTGCCCTTGGAACTCGTCACTCCCCGGGGCTTCCCTGCATCCTGACTGCTCCTCGCAACCCGGAGTCACAGGTGAGGCAGTGTGTCCAGATTCAGACCCGAGCCCTCTGACTCAGAACCCTGGACTCTTTACAGTCTACGGTGAAGCCTTCCTATTCACCGTGTGACCCCCCAGGACCTGACATCCACAGGTTTACCTAGCTGGGCCTCTGCATTTTTAAACTTTATTTCACATCCCCATTGTGAAATTCAGACAATGCCAAGTGTAGAGTGTTAAAGGGTGAGTTTCTTTCCGCCCCACCTTGCCATTTCTCAAATGACCTCCCCTTCCTCCTCAGAACAGTTTGATGGCGTGTGTTCCTTTCTAGACATCACTAATGTATTTACTTAGAGTATATCTATGAAAAGTTTATTTTTATTTTTTAGGCAAGAACATACTTATTGTTCTTCAGCTTCCTCTTTTTTCATCTAAATGTGTCTCTTAGCCGTCTGTCTACACTGACACAGACACACCTCCCCATCCTTTTAACTTGCCCAGCATTCCACAGTATAGATACGCCAAAATTTTTTCATCTTATCATGGACAGGACTTATCTCTGACCTGCTTTAGAAGTCTCCTGTCCATCCTGGGGTACCTCTCTGAGGAACAAATTCTCTGAATTCACCAACCTCCATGCGAAGAATTATAAGCTTCTGGAAAGGGCAAACTTTGGAGTTGGAGAGACTACCTTCTACTAGTTCTGTGACCCTGGATCAGTTACTTAACTTACCCGGACTCAGTTTCTTCATCTATACAATGGGGAGAAAGAGACCCGTCTCTCATGGTTGTTGTGAAGGTCTAATGAGATAATGCAGGGGAAACACCTGGCGCCAGGTGGGGGTCACTAAAGGTGAGCTTCCTTCTTCAGCTTGCCCAGGTGTCTGTCTGTCCTAACACACAGCGCCAGTCCCTTTGGCGGCACGTCCCCAATCTGAAACATCGTGTGTGTGTGGTGCATGTGCGCTCATGCATACACGTGTTGGGGGTTATAGCATCATAGGAGAGAGCGCCCTACCCCCAACAAAGCCGTGTTAACTCAGCCGACGTGGCTGCCACACTTTGGGCCCCTTGTGACCCAGGACTGTCTACTTGATTTGTGGGGCGCAGTGCAGAATGAAAGCATGGGGCTTCTTGCTAAAGACTTATTGAGAATTTCAAGATGGCAACAACAGAGCATCAAACCGAGACCGGGCCCCCGTGAGCACAAGGCTCTGTGTTGACGACACAGGCCACATGCCACCTCATTTCCTGCAGGTGGTCTTTTGGACAGTGTCATCTAGGTCCTCCTGCCAGGGGCCCCAACACACCTGAAGATACATCCACCCCAAGACGGGGACTGGCCTGGCCTCAGAATTAATTCTAGTAGAGGTGAAGAGTAGTAAGCACCAAAGGATGAAGACAACTGTATAGATGGAAAATTCAAAAGAGAACATCCTTGAATAAATCATTTCCTTGAATATTGGGGAAGGACCATCATTATCCAGTTCTAAGGGTCCTTGGCCCATCTCGGATCAGGGTTCAATGACAGCAAGCTAAGGCCTATGGGGGTCTGGGGCGGAGGAAAGGAGAGGTGAGAGTGATGGAAGGGACCCCTCTTGGAAGCCTCCCCAATCCCCTGACTCCCATCCTGGGGTCGGGGGAGGTTCCCCCAGGACCAGTGCAGCAGGCGGAGGCCTTACCTGCCGGCAGACCCGGGATTTCTCCAGAAGAAATTGCTCAATGCACGCCCCCTCAATCACCCCACTGGGGTTGAAGTAGATGTCGATGTACTTCCCAAAGCGGCTTGAGTTGTCGTTTCGGATCGTCTTGGCATTTCCAAAGGCTGAGGGCCGACGGATGATGCCCATGATGGGAGCAGAGAAGGGAAAATTTACTTTTATTGGGGTCCTCGGGGAAGGCTCCTCAGAGGAGGTGGCCAAGCCCAGACTCGAAGGATGGGTAGGATTACAGTGGACAGTGGTGGCAGCCGAGGGTTTGCTAAGAGGAAGGCAAAGTGCAGCTAAAGGTTCGGAGGTCAGAAAGCATGGGGTGTGCTTCCAGGGAGGGAAATTTTGCTGGACCGTAGGATACAGGAGGAAAGCAGTGGAAGATGGATGGAACCGTTAGCAGGGGGTGCCAAGGAGCGCAGAGCCTTGAATGCCAAGCTAAGAAGTTTGGCATCAGTCCCACAGGTGACAGGGGAAGCAGGAAACCTTCTGAGGGAGTGTGGAGGCAGATTTACATTTTAGAAAGATTGCTCAGGCTGTAGGGTGGAGGCTGGGTTCCAGAGGGCAAGCTTGCAGAGAGAGTGGCAAGAGCTGGCACGGGTCAGGGTGCAGATAAGGAGCTTAGACCAGATGGCATTTGGGCTGCAGCACGATCCAAAATGCATTCCGTAGAGCTGTTTCTGCAAGGTTTTAGGATGTGACTGCATTAGGAAAGATCCTTTGCACACACATCCTCACCTGCATACATAATTGAAAAAAACAGAGGATCTGGCTACTCTTATTAGCATAATGCATTTGGGATCCTTCCATGTATCAATAATCCATTTCCAGCTTTTCCAAATTGATTTCATCTTGGAGCCCTTTTTATTTTTTTATTTTATTTTTTAGTCTTTGGCTGCATTGCGCGACATGTGGGATCTTAGTTCCCTGACCAGGGATCGAACCCGCATCCCCTGCAGTACGAGCGCAGAGTCCTAACTACTGGACCGCCAGGGAAGTCCCTTGGAGCCCTTTTTAAAAGAAATACTTGTTAAGGTTCCATGGAAATCCCACCTGTGAAAGCTCACCAGATCATCGGTCTTTCTTCTCTGTGCTTCCCGGAAGCCCCCATGCTACCATCCACCCCATCCTTGCCTTTCGTGTCCTGAGGAACCCTGAGAAGTCGCTGAAAGTGTATGGCTTATTCTGCCCTTCCCCACAGGCACCCCCTGGCAGGAAGGTGCCAGCCCACAGGTCCTGGAAAGGAGGCTGGTCCCGTGGGTGCCTGCATACCTTCCAGGATGGGGTTGGCCTCCAGGACCTGCTGCTCAATCCACGAATGCTGGCTGCTGATGGTGGCCAGGAACTGCAGGATGAGCTTGGTGGTCTCTGTTTTCCCTGCTCCAGACTCGCCACTGCAAAGAGGGCATGCAGGAACGTCAGTCAATAGAACAACTATTTTTCAACACCTCTCAACTCTCCTGCAAACCCATCACAGGCCCGCTTTCTGGGCCAGTCTGAACAAGGATGCTCTCTCCCTGTGCAGAAATCCCACTGTGTTCTCCCTGACGTCCCCTGCCTACTTTGTGTTAGTTTATCAGTGTGTTCATCTTTCCTGCTCGACTCTGCAGGTATGGTTGTATGTGGTTCTTTCCAGGGTCACTGGCACAGTGTTCAGTAACTATATGAATGAATAAGACCAGGTGATGCAATGCCCTGATATAACGTTCTCTCTGTGAGCAGTGAGGTCATGCTGGCCAGAGGGGGAACTGCATCAGCCTTTCGGGAAAGCAGTCTGGCATAGGTATCAAAACCCTTCAGAATTATACCGCCATTAGTCTAAGGAAAGAATCCTGAAATCAGAAAAAGCCTTCTCCACAAAGCTTCCTGCTCATTAAAGCGTTATTTATTTATCATTGCAACTGTGGAACATGGGAAGCAACAAAAATGGGGGAAATTAGTTGTGGTCCATCCAGTCAGAGAACATTGTGCAGCCACTTAATCCAGGTCTGCACAGAGCCTGCAGTCACATGAGCAATGCTTACCAGTTAAGTGAAGTGGTAAATGTAGGTAGTATTCAGTAAAATTTTAACCAAGTGGGTAGAGGAAGCTTTTTCTTCCAAAAATGTCTAGCAATATTTTTGCTGAGAATATTTTTCTGAAATTTTCTAAAATTTTCATAGTGAATATATATATTCATTTCATAATGGTAAAATATGAAAACCAGTTTTTAAAATTACTTAGGGCAGTGCAGTGGCCAAGATAGTGCTATAGAAGGACCTTGAGGACCCTGAGCTTGACTCCTGCCCCCAAATTACAGCTATTTATTTGTTTAAAAGATTTATTCGTTATTTATTTATTTATTTATTTATTTATTTAATTTTTGGCTGTGTTGGGTCTTAGCTGCGGCACACGGGATCTTCATTGAGGCATGCGGGATCTTTCTTTGCAGCGCGCAGGCTTCTCTCTAGTTGTGGCGGGCAGATTTTCTCTCTCTAGTTGTGGTGCTTGAGCTCCAGGGCGCGTGGGCTCTGTAGTTTGTGGCACGTGGGCTCTCTAGTTGAGGCGCGTGAGCTCAGTAGTTGTGGTGTGCGGGCTTAGTTGCTCCGCAGCATGTGGGATCTCAGTTCCCTGACCAATGATCGAACCCACGTCCCCTGCATTGTAAGGCGGATTATTTACCACTGGACCACCAGGGAAGTCCCCCCAAATTACAACCATTTACAGAGAAATTATTGATGATGAAAACTGGAAGACTAGAGGAAAAGAAATTCTTTAACTAAATACATAAAGAAGGAATCACAGCACAGGGAACTCGACTCAATATTCTGTGATAACCTACATGAGAAAAGAATCTGAAAAAGAATGAATATATGTGTATGTATAACTGAATCACTTTGCTGTACACCTGAAACTATCGCAACATTGTAAATCAACTCTACTCTAATAAAATTAAAAAGACAAAAACCACAAAACAACAACAACAACAACAAAACAAAACAAACAAAAAATATTTGCTTAATTGTCTCGGGACTAAATGTTAAATGGCATTATGTTTAAAGAATAAAATACATTTAGTTCACAGTTAAATTATATCAACTCAAAACAAACGAAAAAACAAAAAAACAACCAAACCAACAACAACAAAGAAGGAACCACAATGAGATGGTAGGAGGGGCAGAGATGCAGTATAGTCAAGACCCATACCCCCGGGTAGGTGACCCACGAGTGGAAGAATAATTACAATTATAGAGGTTCTCCCCAAGGAGCGACCCACACTGGGCTCCTGAACCAGGAAGACAAACCCCCAAAATGTTTGCCTTTGAAGGCCTGTGGGACCTACTTTTTTTTTTTAATTAAAAAATATATTTTTTTAACATCTTTATTGGAGTATAATTGCTTTACAATGGTGTGTTAGTTTCTGCTTTATAACAAAGTGAATCAGTTATCGTGGGACCTACTTTAAGAAGAGCCAGAGAGCTGTGGGGGATAGAGACTCCACTCCTAAAGGGCACACACAGAACCTCACACTGCTTGCCTGGGGCAGAAGCGGTGATTTGAAAGGAGGCTGGGTCAGACCTGCTGATCTTGGAGAGTCTCCTGAAGGCAAGGGGCAACTGCAGCTCCCCCTGGGGACACGGACACTGGTGGCAGCCATTTGGAGAGCTTGTTGACCAAGTGGACACTGGGGCTGGTGGGTGCCATTGTGGAATCCTCCCTCTAGCTCATTAGTGTCAAGACATCAACAGCCTGTTGCTGCCAGTGTCGGAACATCTCAGGCCAAGTAACTGCTAGGTGGGGACACAGCCCCACCCACCAGCAGGAGGCTGCCTTAAGACCCCCAGACAGCTGCCCTAGGACCTGGCTCTGTCCACCAGAGGACCTGGAACCCAGCCTCACCTACCAGCGAGCCAGCACTAGCCTCAGGAACCCCTGGGACCAGCCCACAGCCACCAACAGGCCAACACCAACCTCGGAAATCCCCGGGCCCTGCCTACCAGCAGGTTGACACCAGCTCTGAGACACCTTGGGAACACAGTTCTGTCCACAGTGAGCCAGCAATAGCCCCAGGACACCCTGAGATCCAGCCTCACTCACCAACAGGCCGAAGCCAGGTTTGGGACATCCCAGACCCTGCAGCTAGCCATGTCAGGAACTGGCCACACCCATCAGCTAGATACACTAGACGGAAACAGCAGTAGATCAGATGATACAGAGACACGGATCAGCAAGCTGGAAGACAGAGTAGTGGAAATCACTGATGCTCAACAGGAAAAAGAGTGAAAAGAAATGAGGGCAGTTTAATCTGGGACAACATCAAGCATGTTAACGTTCACATTACAAGGGTCCCAGAAGGAGAAGAGAGAGAGAAAGGGGCAGAGAACATATTTGAAGGCATAATAGCTGAAAATGTCCCTAATCTGGGAAAGGAAACAGACGTCCAGGTCCAAGAAGCACTGAGAGACCCAAGCAGGATCAACCAGTGAGGACCACACCAAGACACACTGTAATTAAAATGATAATGGGATGAGAAAATATTAAAAGTAGCAAGGGAAAAGCAACAAGTAACATACAAGGGAACTCCCATAAGGCTATCAGCTGACTTTTCAGCAGAAACTCTTCAGGCCAGAGGGAGTGGCACAATATATTTGAAGTGATGAAAGGGAAAACATACAACCAAAAATACTCTACCCAGCAAGGCTCTCATTCAGATTTGATGGAGAGATCAAAAGCTTTACAGACAAGCAAAAGCTAAAGGAATTCTGCACCACCAAACCAGCTTTACAACAAATGTTAAAGGGAGTTCTCTAAGCAAAAAAGAAAAGGCCACTACTAGAAACATGAAAATTATGAAAAGAAAAAAGCTCATAGGTAAAGGTAAATATACAGTAAAGGTAGTAAGTCAACCACATACAAAGCTAGTAGGAGGGTTAAAAGACAAAAGGAGTTAAGATCGCTTAAATCCACAATAAGTAGTCAAGGGATATACAAAACAAAAGGATATAAAATATGATGTGGAAAATAGTAAATGGGTGGGGGGAGTAAAAATGCAGGGTTGTTAAAATACATTTTAGCTTATGAGATCAGCAACTTAAAGTAATCATGTATATATATGTATGATTATGTATTATATACCATGTATATGTATGATTATATACATGATTATATGTATGATATATGATATACGTATCTACATAGCAATATATAAACCTCACAGAAACCACAAGCCAAAAATCTATAATAGATACACACAGAGAAAAATAAAGGAATCCAAACATAACACTGAAGATAGTCATCAAATCACAAGGGAAGAGAACAAAAGAAGAAGAAAGGAGCAAAAAGAACTACAAAACAACCCAAAGACAATTAGCAAAATGACAATAAGTACATACCTATTAACAATTACTTTAAATGTAAAGGGACTAAATGATATATATACAATGGAATATTACTCAGCCATAAAAATGAATGAAATCTTGCCATTTGCTACAACATGAATGGACCTAGAGGGTATTATGCTAAGTGAAATAAGTCAGACAGAGAAAGACAAATACTGTATGATTTCTGGTGGAATCTAAAAAACACAACAAATGAACAAACAGAACAAAACATAAACAAAGTTATAGATACAGAGGACGAGCAGGTGGTTGCCTGAGGGTCAGTGGTGGGGGGAGGAAAGACATAGGTGAGAGAGATTAAGAGGTACAAACTTCCAGTCACAAAATAAATGAGTCACAGATTTGAAATGCACAGTGTGGGGAATATAGTCAATAACTAAATAATATCTTTGTGGTGACATATTGTAACTAGACTTGTTGTGGTGAGCATTTTGAAGTGTATAGGAAAAAAATCACTAGGTTGTGTAACAAGAACAAATGTAGTGTTGTAGGTCAATTATACTTTAGAAACAAACATACAAACAAAATCATAGAAAAAGAGATCAGATTTGTGGTTACCTGAAGTGGGGGGTGGGAGGAGGGGGAATTGGATGAAGGCAGTCAAAAGGTGCAAACTTCCAGTTATAAGATAAATAAGTACTAAGAATGTGATGTACAACGTGATAAATGTAATTAACACTGTCATACATCTCATATGAAAGTTGTTAAGAGAGTAGATTCTAAGAGTTCTCATCACAGGAAAAAAATTTTTTCTGTTTCTTTAATTTTGTATCTATATGAGATGAGGGATGTTCACTAAACTTATTGTGATAATCATTCCATGATGTATGTAAGTCAAATCATTAGGCTGTACGCCTTAAACTTATACAGTGCTGTATGTCAATTATATCTCAATAAAACTGGAAGAAAAAAAAAGCATTAATATCTACCATAAAATACCAATCAGAAAAAATAGCCAAAACACACACCACGCACACACAGAGTTTGGAAAGAACAAATATATCAGAAAAAAATACCCAAAATATTACTACAAAATATACCAAGGTAAAAAAGCATTAATAGAAAAAATAGGACATTACATAATAAAAGAAACCATTCCCAGGATATCAATAGCACAAATTTGTATGCACCTAATAACACAGCCTCCAAATATACAAAGCCAACTCTGTGGAAACTAAAAGGAGATTTTAATACATTTCTGTCAGAAATCTAAAGATCAAGCAGATAGAAAAAAGCATTAGTGAGCTTAAACTAATAATTATAGACTCTTGAGCTAACACAGAACATATAAATGTTTTGAAGCTCACATAAAATATTTACACATTTGACTAATAGGTCTGTAAAAGCAGTCAGCATATTCCAGAGTCAATGACATAAAGAACATATTAATCACGATGCAATTAAATTAGAAATCAACAACTAAAATGTGGAAACATTTTTATGTTTAGAAATTAAAGGTGCTCTTCTAAAAGACAATGAATTAAAGAAGAAACCATAACAAAAGACAGTGAATTAAAGAGGAAACCATAACAAAACCATACATGTTTTAAGCTTTAACAGTAAAATAATTATCAATCAATCAATATAAAGATAAAAATTACTTAGGGGGTTTGATTAAGTTAAAAAATATACTTATGTCTGGCACATAGCACACACTCAGGATTGCAGTAATGATTTTTTTTTTTTTGATGTGGACCATTTTTTAAAGTCTTTATTGAATTTGTTACAATATTGCTTCTGTTTTATGTTTTTGTTTTTTGGCCGCAAGGTATGTGGGATCTTAGCTCCCTGGCCGGGGACTGAACCCGCACCCCCTGCATTGGAAGGCAACGTCTTAACCACTGGATCGGCAGGGAAGTCCCTAAATGTTACCTTTTATGAATTATTTTTAATTATAGAAAATGTCAAACGTAACAACTGGAGGCAGAATTATGCAATATGTTGCTAATAAAAGTATGGCCCATAGGCCAGCAGCACCTGCCGCCTGGTTGGAAATGCAGACTCCCAGGCTCCCCCAGCTCTGCGCAACCAGAATCTGCATTTTCACGAGATTCCCAGGGGACTCCTGCACTTTACAGTTTGCTTAATGAACTTCCACAGTCCCATTCCCAGCTGCAACTCCTGACCAGTTTTGTTTCCCTTCCTGTACTATTTTGAAGCAAACCTCAGACAAATACGGTTTCCTCTGAAAATATTAATTTTTTAAAAAAGTTTTGATCCAAATGTCCCTGATCACTATGCCAGGGAAGTCAAGTCAGGAGAACACCCCTGCATGTAGAGATGACTCCGAAGGAAGGGGGCTCAGGTGCCTCTCTCGCGCCCCGGGGAGGCAGTTTGACTCAAGTGGTGCTCATGCAAACAGCCACCCGGGTGCTCTGCGCTTTTCTGCAGGGACTGCTGTCCTGGGGGTGAGGCTTCCTGGCCAAGACATCGCTCTGTCTTCTTTTCCCAGAGCCCTGGGTTTAAATTCCCTGTTTAACAGCTGTGTGTCTCTAGGAAAGAATGTCAACCTCTCTGGTGGGAGGTTTCCCCAACAGTAAAACAAGAATAGGAGTATCTACTACAGAGAGTTGCTGACAACGTGAAACATGATAACCTAAGCTGTAGGACTTCGTTCCAGTCTCTGTTCCAACGTCCCCTCCTCAGAGAGGCCGGCCCGATCTGCCCTTTTACCTAAAGCAGCAGGCCTATCACTCTCTTTCTCCTCTTTCCCGGCAGTGTTTTCCCTCAAAGTTCTTATTACCTGCTGAAACAATTTGCTTATTTATTGCCTGTCTCCTCTTCTAGAATGTAAGGTCCACAAGGCAGGGATTTTAGTCCCTTTCCTTTGCTGCTGTCTCCTCATGTTAGGACAGGACAGGAGACAGAATTGGAGCACAAAAGAACCTCAAAGGAATGAATGAATGAGTGAATGAATGGGTGAATGAATGGATGAGTGAATGAACGAACAAATGAATGAGTGAATGAAAGAATGAGTGAATGGATGACTCTACTAGAGAACTAAGCAAGGTGCCCTGGAGCCAAATTCCCTCTCGCCCTTTCTTTCCCGCTCTGCCTCCCTTCCATGGGTACCAGGAGGGCAGAAGGCAGAGAAGCCAGGCCAGGCAGCGAGTCTCTGAAGCAGCGGCACCACCTGGACTGGAGAGGGTCACATCCCTTCTGGGCCCAAGTACCTGAGATCTGTCCTCCCTGAGACCTGCCCTCAGGTGGATTTTTTTTTTTTTTAAGATTTTTTGATGTGGACCACTTTTAAAGTCCTTATTGAACTTTTTACAATATTGCTTCTGTGTTATGTTTTGGTTTTTTGGCCCTGAGGCATGTGGGATCTTAGCCCCCAAACCAGGGATCAAACCCGTGTCCCCTGCATTGGAAGGCGAAGTCCTAACCACTGGACCGCCAGGGAAGTCCCCCTGAGGTTGTTTTTGAGGGGCCTCACCTGTTGGATCCTTGCACCCCAAGTGCCTATCTTGGGTCCCATTTCTAAATCAGCCCATCCCCACCCTTCCTTCCTTGTCTCAGGAAATATTCACAGAAGGCTGGGGCGGTCCAGGCCCTGCTGATACAGTGGAAGAGCAGGTTCTGAAGGAAGGCAGCCTCAGAAGGACTTTTCAGGGTGGAGTGGCCACAGGGGCCAGATGCAGGGGAGTTGGTGGCCGTGAAGGGGGGTGTTTGTAGTTGAACGGGAGCCCCTAAGTCACACACTACTCCGGAGAGGTTTTGGGAGAGGAGATGCCCCCTCCTTTACGAGATGCTCAGAGAAGGTGTCCGGCCCACCTGCCCGCCCAGGCTCTCACCTGATAATGCAGCACTGGTCCGTCTTGTTCTTCCTTATGTTGAAGTAGCAGTTGTTTGCGATGGCAAAGACATGCGGTGGCAGCTCGCCCACATGGCGCTTGTAGTACAGCTGCACCTGCTCCACGGTGTAGAGGGGCAGCACCTGGTACGGGTTCACGGCCACAAGGATGGAGCCTGTGTACGTCTGGGGAAGGGAGAAGGTGGTTAGTGACCCCCTACTCCGAGGATCAGCTCTGCCTGGCCCTGATCTTGGCCTTGGATGCCACCTCCCGAGGGCCACCAGGGCTGGCTGACTGTGGCGGGGAGGCAGGGTCTGATTCTGGACCGAGAGACGAGACCCTCAGCAGCTCAGATCCTTCACCTGGAAAGATAAGGGTGCTCACCAGGAATGAGAGCTCCCGGGGCAGGGGCGCATTCACAGGGACATTAAATGAGGCGGTCGTGCTTAATGTTTGGCGCTCTGTCTGGTATTCAGAAGAGGCTTGATAAAAATGGACTGAATGGGGACTTCCCTGGTGGTGCAGTGGTTAAGAATCCGCCTGCCAATGCAGGGGACACGGGTTCAATCCCTGGTCCAGGAAGATCCCACATGCCACGGAGCAACTAAGCCCGTGCGCCACAACTACTGAGCCCAGCGTGCTGCAACTCCTGAAGCCCGCGCGCCTGGAGCCCGTGCTCCGCAACAAGAGAAGCCACTGCAATGAGAAGGCTGTGCACCACAACGAAGAGTAGCCCCCGCTCGCTGCAGCTAGAGAAAGCCCGCGTGCAGCAACGAAGACCCAATGCAGCCAAAAAAAAGGAGTGAATGTATGAAGCGAGTCTGCACCTGCCTTTCACAGGGGCCTCCGTGAGGCTGGGCCACCACAGTAGCCCTCATGGACCCCTCCTGGACCCTAGTTCAGGATCACCCGCTCATCTGGAGCCTCCACTGGGCCTGCCTGCCCCTCTGGGTTGGGACGGGGACGGCCACCTCAACAGTCATGTAATCATCTGTGTCTTCGTTTTCATTTTAGGAAGGGAGGGGATAATCTCTCTGGCTCAGGACTATGACAACCAGATACAAGAACGCAAGCATAAGCTCTCTGGAAAGGATAAGCTGCAATTCAACTTAGATACTTGCTGTCATTGGTCCCAGGAGCCGAGGCTCACTCATCCAAAGTGGACTCAGAGTGCCCCGTCCCCCCCTCCTTCCCCTGAGGGCCTCCTCCTTCTCCTCTCCCAGCCCAGCCCTCTGTTCGGGGGCCCCTGCTCACTCTCCCGCTCCTCTGAGCACCCCAGGATCAGGGCTGGTCAGAGGTCAATGAGCCACCTCCCTCTGAGAAGCCCAGGCGGGTGGTGACTTCCCCAGGTCACAGCCACTCACGGCAGGGCTGGTATCGGTTTTGGAATACCACCTCCCCTGGGAAGTCTGCATTAGAGCAGGGATGAGACCCTCCCATCCACTGCCAGGCTTTGGGAGAAGGACCCGCATCTACCTACGCGGGCCAACTGGTCAACACACAACTTACTTCATAGGAGGGCAGAGGTCTTCTGCCTGGTGACCCTGTCTCTGCCGCATACCTAGGAAGGGACCAGGCAGAAGACTACTCCCCACGGCCTTCGGTTCACTCGGCCCTCAGAGCAGCGAAGAGGCAGCAGTAATTGAGTACCTCCTGTGTGCCGGGCACTGACCTGGCATGCTGCCTGTCAGCTTTCTGTACACTCGAAGGCTTTATCCCCCTGCTTCTTTCAGACTGGGGAGCAGAGATCGATGAGCTTCCTCATACTATGAGGGCGTGGGGAGTGGGGACAGAGCCAGGTGTGCCCGGGGCATAGTTTGCTTCCGCAGCCAAGTCAGCGCGTGTGGCCCCAGCGCGCCAGGGGGCCCCATGTGGCCAGGAGGGACTCACGTAGATCTTGTGCTGCTTGTAGCGGATCAGGAGGTTGTGCACCATGCCCGCCTCATTCAGGTCCCCCAGGAGGATCATGTCATCCACGCCCTGAGCAGAGTTGGGGTGCATGGGGCTGAGGGTGCCAAGGTCCTCTGCTCGGATCCAGTGTTCCTGGAACAAAGGGCACAGGCTTTCCTGAGTGGGGGTTGTCCTGGACCTCCACGTCCTCAATGGATCAGCCAATCTGGTGGCCAGCATCTGGCCAGGGTTGGTCTGTGGTGAAGGTCAAGGGATTGGCTCAGTCCGAGGCTGCAGTTAGCACATGTCTAGGGCCGAGGGTCAGTGTGCACTGAGGCTAAGAGTGAAGCTCAGACCAGGGTCAGAGGAACGTGTAGCCAGGAGTTAGATCTGGCTGTGATTGGGATCAGGGGCAGTTTGCAGCTGGGGAGCCTCACAGATGGTTGGAATAAAAGTGTGCAAGTAAAAGTGTTCTTTAAATGGCATGACATCATTTTGCAAATAGAAGATATTATTGTTAACATTTGACTGGCTTCCAATCTATGGGGCTCACAGGTCACAGTCTAGAATTTTCTCCTCGGAAGCCAAGTCTCCACATGCTTCACTTGGAAGCCCCTCAGCAAAGAGGGTTGCCCAAGGAGGACTTAAATGACCAGCTGGACCCCTCACTCTGCATGCCCTTCTCCACGGTCGCTCGCTGCTCCTCCCCAGCCCCCCAGGTGACTGAGCTGGCTTCCCAGCAGGTCACCCTGAGCTTCCTACTCTCTCTTCTGGGCTGTTTTGCTCAGCGTGAGCTGGGCTTCCTCCTCCTCCTCCTCACATTCCGGGGCCTCCCCTCCAGGCATCTTTCTCACCTTTCCCTCCCTCCTCCTGTCCTTCCTGCTCAGCTTCCTTTACTTTGCAAACCATCTTCCTGCCCTCCCCTTCTCTCTGTCACAGCCCGTTTCCCACTTCACGCTTTCCTGCTCCCCTAATTGTGCTAATTTTCCATCTGCCAACACACTCCCTGCTTCTTCACTATAGAAACAGTTCCCAAGACAGACACACAATGTTCACCACGACGGGACTTCCCTGTAGTGTGTCCTGCCACATGGGTCCCTGACTTGGGCTCTGGAATCCCTGGCGCTGGGAGCAGCACCAGAGAAGGCAGGGGGCTCGGGGCCCAGGAGGGGTGGGGCGATGGGGCTGAGAAGGCGGAGCCTCTCAGGAGAGGGTGGCCATACTGACTTTGCCTTCATCATCTTCCACCAAGATCTTGCCGGGCTTTGTTTCTTTGATGATGCCCCCGATGGGCACGCTGGTCTTGTCAGCAGAGGTGAGGTTCAGCCACACATGGTCACCCTGGAGAGCAGAGAGGAGTCGGTGGTCAGATCCTTGATCCACCTTCCCCTTCCTGCTCAAGACTTACCTCCCCGGGGCGGTGTCCCTTCCAACCAAGAGATCCCAAGGTGGCTGAGGCATGCTGTCTCCCCCTTCCCCTCCTCCTCCTCCTTCTTCTTTTTCTTCTTCTCTCTCTCCTACCCTGCTCCCAGCCCTTTCTCACTCTTGCCAGGAAGTTAATGGGAGGTGGCAGGGGAAGCTTCCCTGGCCTAGTTTTTGCAGGAAAGTATCTCTCTGTGAGGTGCAAAAAGAGAGTCTTTGCCCTGCGAATAGCCCTATAGTACCCAAACCCATTGTCTGGGGAAAGACAAAGACTAAAATCTCACTAGGTTTGTGCCTGGCCTGCAACATGGCATTGACCCACATGAACCTCTTTCTAATCCAAGAAAGCTCACCCTGCTCAA
Source organism: Eschrichtius robustus (assembly GCF_028021215.1). Taxonomy (NCBI): domain Eukaryota; kingdom Metazoa; phylum Chordata; class Mammalia; order Artiodactyla; family Eschrichtiidae; genus Eschrichtius; species Eschrichtius robustus. The sequence goes on along the minus strand of NC_090828.1, from coordinate 136,661,353 downwards.
AGAGGAGGAATCCCAAAGGAACAAGCACAGATCCACATGCAAATATACTGACATTCAAAAGGAGGAAATGAGCAGGTGAATAACACTTACCAGGGGAAAAGAAACTGCCACAGAGCAGTGGAAAGTTGTGACCAAGTATCTCACCGTGATTTCCAAAAACTTACTGAGGTGTAGAGCAGAGGCACAAGAGCTCAGAAATTAGACGCCAAGACAACTGAAAAGGATGGGACATGAATTGACAGAGCTCAAGAAAGAAACGGAGGAAAAGAAGTAAACATGGGCCAGAGATGAAAGCAAAACTGGAAGCAACAACAGGGGAATAAGCACTGCTAAAATCATAGTAAAGATCATAGAAGACAGGAGGAGAAAAGTGAGCAAAATGACAGAGAAATTTTCAAAATTAGGATTAGGAAGAAAAGGATAGATATGGAAGGCAGACAAAAATACTAATAATTGAAGTGCACAAAGAAGAAAATCGGGGAGAAAAAGAGAAAAAATACTTAAATATAAAATTCAAGACAACTTTCAAGAAATTAATGAAGCCTTGAATCTATGGATTAAAGACACAACATTATGTCTTTGAAATAATGACAAAGAAAAATCAACTCTAGGACATAAAGGTTATTGGACTTCAAAAATAAAGAAATAATTTTTTGAGGGGTAGGGAGACAAAAAGACAAGTTCACTTATAAGGAGATAATTCAGGACAAATTCAAATCATATATGAGGGCTGAACACCTCCTACAAAGATCTCAGGAAGAGAGCAATACAGCTGTTAGGATGGCCATTATAAAAAGTACAGAAAATAACAAGTGTTTTGAGGATGTAGAGAAATTGGAACCCTTGTACACTGTTGGTGGGAATGTAAAATGGTGCAGCCACTGGGGAAAACAGTATGAAGGTTTCTCAATAAATTAAAAATAGAATTACCATATGATCCAGCAATCCCACTTCTGGGTAAATATCCAAAAAAATTCAAAGCAGGATCTCAAAGACATATTTGCATTCCCATGTTCATTGCAGCATTATTCATAATAGCCAAGAGGTAAAAGCAACCCAAATGTCCATTGGCAGATGAACAAACAAACAAAAATGTAATATATACAGTCATCCCTAAAAGTACTGGGGGATTGATTCCAGGAGCCCCTGCAGATACCAAAATCCATGGATGCTCAAGTGCCTTATATAAAATGACATAGCACAATGAATACTACACACCATGGAATATTATGCAGCCTTAAAAAAGAAGGAAATCCTGTCATGTGCTACAGTGTGGATGGACCTCAAGGACATTATGCTGAGCAAGAGAAGCCAGTCACAGAAGGACACATGCTGTATGATTCCACTCATGGAAAGTATCTACAGTAGTCAAAATCATAGAAACAGAAAGTAGAAAGGTGGTTGTCAGGGGCTGGAGGAGGACGGAAGGAAAATAGCGTTTAATGAGTATAGAGTTTCAAGTGTGCAAGATGAAAGTGTTCTCTGTTGCACAACAATGTGAATAGACGTAGCAATACTGAAATGTACACTTAAAAATGGTTAAGATGGTAAATTGAATGTTATATTTTTTACCACAATAAAAAAAATAGAAAAAAAATCCAATAATTTTTTAACCCAGCCAAATTGTCTTTCCAGTATAAAGATAACAAACATTTTTGAAGATGTAACATTTTCCCATAAGCCTTTTGGAGAAAAACGATTAGGGGACAAACTTCAGTCAACAGTGCAAAGAATGAATATAGGTCCACACCAACACACACATCAAGAAATTTCAAAATACTTGGGACAAAGAAAAGATCATAAAAGCTTTCAGAGAGAAAAATAAGTTTTATACAAAGGCTCAAGAATTAAAATGTTGTCCACCTTCTCCATAGCAAGGCTGGAAACCAGAAGGAGTACATGTCTTCACAGTTTTCAGGGAAAATTACATCTAGTATGGAATCCTATGCCCAGCTGACATTCAAATGTGAAAAAACATATTTTTAGACATGCAAGTTGTTTTACTTCATATGTACCCTTTCTCAGGAAGCTATTACAGGTTGTGCTTGATCAAAACAAGGGAGTAAACCAAGAGAGAGAAGAACCTTGGGTCCAAGAAAAGGGATTCAGTGCAAAGGAGACGTGAAAGAAATCTTCGGGGTGGTTGTGAAGGAGACCCCAGGACAATTCCGAGATGTGTGCCTCAGAAGTAGAAGATGCCGGTTTAGATATGGCCTCAGCAACTCTGGGAGAAACTTCTTCCTGAGGATGAAGTTGATTGAACTCCCAGATGAATCATTTTGAAAGGACGTTGACATATCTGGGAGAAAGCTGGGTGGCGGGGGGTGGGGGGAGGTTATGTCGTCGTCAGTACAGAGAAAACAAAGCAGATAGGGCAGAAGGACAATTACAAAGTCTAGCAAAGGGAAGCACAGCACTTAGACTACATTGCAGGGCTCAGTTGAGAGGAACATGTTCTTTCTTTCTTTTTTTTAACTTTTTATTTTATATTGGAGTATAGCTGATTAACAATGTTGTGTTAGGGACTTCCCTGGTGGTCCAGTGGTAAAGAACTCGCCTTCCAATGCAGGGGACGTGGGTTCGATCCTTGGTCAGGGAACTAAGATCCTACATGCTGTGGGGCAACTAACCCCGTATGCCACAACTACTGAGCGCTCGTGCCTCAACTAGAGCCCACATGCCACAAACTACAGAGCCCATGTGCTCTGGAATCCATGAGCCACAACTACAGAGCCCACGCACCCTGGAGCCTGTGCACCACAACTAGAGAAGAGAAAACCCACAGGCCACAACTAGAGAGAAGCCCACACACCACAACGAAGAGCCCACGTGCTGCAAAGAAAGATCCTGCATGCCTCAATGAAGACCCTGCGTGCCGCAACTAAGACCCGACGCAGCCAAAAATAAAAACAAAACAACAACAACAAAATAATGTGGTGTTAGTTTCAGGTGGACAGCAAAGTGATTCAGTTATATATATACATGTATCGCTTCTTTTTCAAATTCTTTTCCCATTTATGTTATTACAGAGTATTGAGCAAAGTTCCCTGTGCTCTACAGTAGGTCCTTGTTGCTTATCTATTTTAAATATAGCAGTGTGTACATGTCAATCCCAAACCCCCTAACTATCCCTCCCTGCCCCTGACACTTCCTCCCTGGTAACCATAATTTCATTCGAGAGGAACATTTTCTTAGATAAAACAAGTAAACTCTGTATGTAGATCTAATGAAAGCTAGGATTTAACAATTTTGGGAGGAAGGAGAGACAGTATGAGTACTGTGGGTGGGCGTTAGGAGCGAGGAGCTAAGGCCCTTCTCACCTAGTGGGAAGTCAGTAATAGGTGACGCCTGAAACCAAAAACTCAAGCAGCCCTGTACACATGTTCTTTAGAGACACAGAGGGAAGTATCAGTGAATCGACTAGAAGGTCGAGGGTGGTCACCTCTCTGGAAGAGGAAGTGGGGAACTGATTCTTCAAACTGTGTGCCCAAAACAACTTAATAAAACTAAAAGCGAAATGAAGAAGAACAGTAAGGAACAGCTGCCACAGGATACAGAAGACCAGCCTGAGCAGCATACTAGATTCAGTGAACTAATTGAATCACATCAGGAACCTCAGAGACCTAGAAAACTTTCTTACAACAAGGATAAAATTCCAGTGTGAAAATTGCAGCATGCAGCTGAAACAGCGGGCAAATTACCAAAGAGAGAAGATTATCAGTCAAAGACAGATGATGGGGACTTCCCTGGTGGTCCAGTGGTAAAGAATCCACCTTCCAACGCTGGGGATGCGGGTTTGATCCCTGGTCAGGGAACTAAGATCCCACATGCTGCGGGGCAGCTAGGCCCAAGTGCCACAACTACTGAGCTTGCGCACCTCAACTAGAGAGCCCACGTGCCGAAGACTACAGAGCCCACGCGCTCTGGAACCCGCACACCATAACTACAGAGCCCATGCGCCCTGGAGCCTGTGCACCACAACTAGAGAAGAGAAAACCCGCACGCCACAACTAGAGAGAAGCCTGCACGCCACAGTGAAAGATCCCGCATGCCTGAACGAAGATCCTGCATGCGTCGAAGGCCCGACGCAGCCAATAAATAAATAAATAAATAAATAAATAAATAAATAAATAAATACGTAAATAAATAAATAAATGAACTTGATATTAACCAGAGATGAAAAAGAGAAAGACCATTTCCAGTCCACACTTAATGATAAGGTGTCAGGCCAACATGAGCTGGAAAAATAAATAAAAGAGCTAGAACATGACTTTTGTTCACTCCATTTGGCCAAAGCTCTCCTAGGAAATAAATGAGAAGCCAAGCAGCAGAAAATAGAGCTGCTTCATGAACTCTATTGGGAGAAAAAGTTGACTGTGCAGAAACAGCTGAATCAGGAGAAGAGTGAGCGAGAAGAGATAAAGCAGAAGCTATCAGCTGCAAAGAAAGTCAAGTCTATATTGAGATTCAAGAAATAGAGGATGAATTACAGAAAGCAGAGAGATCCACGTGACCTTCGTTGTTCTTTGTGGTAAGAAATACCTGACAGCTGGCTGCTGCCCATGATGCAGAAAGCTCCTTCCCCAGCCTGAGACAGAAATTACTACAAGGAAACTCAAAGACCCAAGGCCATGAAGAATCCACTTCCGGGAGACCTGACCCTCAGTCTTCCGAGGTGGGCTGGCTCTTCTGGACATTGGCTGAAATGGGTGTTGTGCCCTGATCCCATGTGCCCACCTGCCATGTCTTCTCTTCCCATAGAAGAGATGGGCCTAGAGATGGCTCTGTGCTGCCTTTACTTAGATACATGAAGGATCCAACAATTGAGAAATACCCTGTCAAGACATTTGTTTTTCTGTTCTTTTATTTTTCATTTTATTTTATTTAAAAAAATTTTTTTTTTCTTGTGTAACAAATTTTATTTAGCATTCTTATAGAGTACACAAAATAAACACTTGGATAACTCAAACCTAACAAACACATATGTATTTTCTCATAGGAAAGCACAAGGAGAAGACAAAAATATTGTGAGTCTCAAGAATTTCTGAATGAAGTAAAAAGTTCTCCACAAAAATTCAGCAGTATACAGTTCCCCAGTTCATTTTATGAACCCCATCAAGATTTTACCAGTCCAGATATGTTCAACAAGTCAAGCTCTCCATCTTGGTACACATACACTTCTACAACTGGTGTGGAGGTCACAGAATTAGACAGTTCTACAGGATTTTGGCTTTCAATTTCCCAGTTTACTCTTAGTGAAGAGATAAAGGCAGATGTATATTATTATGGCTTCACCATTCTTCTTCTTTTGATATTAGTATGTCTTGCTTCATATTTTCTCTAAAGATATCAAATAAAATCCTTTTGATAATTTAAGTTTCCAGTTCTTCACAGAAATGTTGCATTCTTATTTCAGGCTTTTTTTTTTCAGCAAAAAAAAGTATTTTTAAAATTTTTATTGAAATATAGTTGATTTACAATGTTGTGTTAGTTTCAGGTGTATAGCAAAGTGATTCAGTTATACATATATATATTAATATATATATATTCTTTTTTTACATTCTCTTCCATTATAGGTTACTACAAGATATTGAGTATAGTTCCCTGTGCTATACAGTAGGTCCTTGTTGGTTACCTGTTTTATATATTGTAGTGTGTTTTGTCAAGACATTTTAAGCCCTGAATATAAGTGAGGGATTACTGTGCAAGTGTGGTCCCCCTGCCAAAGCCCAAAGGTTGGCCAAGGTCATTTTCTTTAGTTAAGACAATCTGTCTTGTTCCTCCAAACTCCCTGTCTCCGGTATTTTCCTTACAGGGTCTCATTGCCTCTCTTCTTCTTTCCTTGGGAGTGATTTGACTCAGCCTTTGGCAACTCCCACGAACAACCCCTCGATGGAAGAGATGCAATTCTTACCAGTCTCAAGCCAGACATCCTGAGGCGGCCGCTCCTGACAGCCTGTGTGCAGAAAGAAAGCAGAAAGTCAGTCCTCGTGGCCCTGACTTGGAGCCCTGGAGGGTAGGAGCCACGTGTGTTCATCAACGTGGCTCTGAGCGCCTGGCATGGGGCCGAGAAATGACTCTTCAGTGAATGGACGGATGAGTCATAGTCACACCACAAGTGTGAGAGGAGGCTCTCTCAGCTTCATCCATCCCATCTCATCTTTACTGAACGTCTATTTTGCACTTGGCACTGGGCTCAACTGGGAGTGCGGTGGTTCTGAACATCCTTAGGACACCATCCCTGCCATCCAGAAGCTCAAGCTGTGTCTGGTCAGACATCTGTGAACACCAGTCATCACCCTACACCACACGGAGTGCTGAGGGAAGCAGCCAGCAGAACTAGAGACACAACATACTTGATCTAAACCTCACAGACAGGGGCTTCCCTGGTGGCACAGTGGTTAAGAATCCACCTGTCAATGAAGGGGACACGGGTTCGAGCGCTGGTCCGGGAAGATCCCACATGCCGCGGAGCAACTAAGCCCATGCGCCACAACTACTGACCCTGTGCTCTAGAGCCTTCGAGCCACAGCTACTGAAGCCCGTGCACCTAGAGCCCGTGCTCCGCAACAAGAGAAGCCACCACGATGAGAAGCCCGCGCACTGCAACAAAGAGTAGCCCCTGCTCGCCGCAACTAGAGAAAGACCACACACAGCAAAGAAGACCCAACGCAGCCAAAAATAAATAAATAAACCTCACGTACACCCCCAAAACACAGATATCCCCCATTTCACTCATGGGACTCAACAAAGGAAAGGTGACCCGTTGATCAGTAGCACAGCTGAGAATTCAACCTGGACCTGCCTCCTTTCAAACCTGTCCGCAGCACCTGGCGGCCTCCCCGGTGCCCTGGGAGCACACAGGCGGGCCAGTGTAGCTGCCAGCAGGTGGGGGAGGGAGGGAGGGGAGGGCGGAGGCCCTGATCTCAAGGAGGAGCCCCACCCATCCCCAGCCTTGCCCCACTGAGCTGCGGGAGGCAGGTACTGGCTTTTTCGTTCATCATATGCTCCCTGCTTCTAACACAGACTTGCTCCAAGGAGGGACCCAGGAAATAGTTGTTCAGTGAAACAGAGAACGAAGCCCTTGGAGAGGATGTCCTTTGACAATGGCTTTGCCAGATTTGTAAGAATTCACAGTGGAAGGAAAGAGGGGCCTTCTCGGGGGTTCCCTGGTAGCCTAGTGGTTAGGATTCAGGGCTTTCACTGTTGTGGCCCGGGTCCAATGCCTGGTCAGGGAACTGAGATCTTGCAAGCCGAGAGACCAAAATAAAAGGGGAGGGGGAGCGATTCTCTAGGGATGCTGCAACTTTAGCAAAGGCAGAGGGAAAAGTGCAAAGGATGTGAGGGGTCAGCACATTTGGGTTGAGCGGACCAAGTTGGGAGGTAAGAGGAGAGTAGAGGTGTAGGTAGTGGGTGAATGTGACAGAGAGTCTTTGCCACTCTGTTCTGCTGGACAAAGAATTTTCTTATTCCAATTTTTCTTTAGTGTGTGAGCATTTATATGTTTATGGCAATCTACTCCTCCTAGCATTTGTTGAGTGCCTACAATGGAAAAGGTGGTAGTAATCAGATTGAGATTCCTTTTTAAGGGTCTGAGGCTACAGCTCTTTCAAGGGGAGGCTGGTCCATCTCCGCGCCTCACATACTGCAATGAGGTGGTGGGTGGGAAAGACGCAGAGGGCATTGCCTGCCTCTGGCTCCCCACTATGGCTCTGGCCCCTCACTTCTCCACCCCAGGTAGGAATCTGAGGCTCACCCATGATCTTTAGCTCTGTCGCCCTCTACCCCCTCACCCATGGCACTGACCTCCATGGACATAATCTCTCTCCAGACACCAGGATCTGTCCCATAGGTGCCCCCCACCAGTCCTGCCATCCCTGGGGGATGAACCTGCCAAGTGTTCTGGACTCTCACTCCTCTGGACCCCAGACTCCACTGACCCCCACTCTCCCACGACTGGCCCTGGTCTTCCTGTGTCCCAGAACCTCTCCACTTCAGAAGCCATGTCCTCCAGCTGCCACCCTCCAGCCACACCCCAGGCCAGCACCAGGCCCTCTGCCCATGGCCCACTGTTCCCTCATTTCATCATGACCCCTCAGCCCTTGCTTTGCTCTCCATTCTATCAACCAGGCATCCGAGCTTCATTTCTATCCCAACCTGCCTAGAAACTGACTTACATCTTTTCTGGAACAAAGTGGTTTTGTAAGTACCCATAAACGGAATACAAAAATAAAGTACAATAAGCTGCACTCTCTGTGGACCCCTCTGGTCCACTCCTGTCTTGTGAATGTTGTTGACTCCTGCTCGCACCTTGCAAAGTCCCAGCACCAAGCTGAGCACACCAAGGATGGGTCACACCATCTTGACGACAGGGGCCAGCACCTCCCCTACGACCATAGAAATGCTCAGGGACACTTGAGTGGGCCCTGGTCAGCTCTTTCTGGAAAAAAAAGCCCAACAGCACTCTTATTTCAAATCTCCCGCCCACTACTCACTCTGCAGAACACCTTGATCTGTGTCATTGAAAAAAGAGAGAAAAATCACCCTCAGCTTCCAGCTCTGCCCACTCCCTGCCTTTCCCTATATCTGAGAACATTTAAGGGACTGCCCAGGGGAAGGGGCCCCCTGACAGCCCCACACTAACCCTTCCAGCCCTGCCCTCTCTGGCCTCCTCCATCAGGGCTTTTGCTTTATCAGTTACTCTGGTGGTTAAAATACTCCCACAAATTCTTTGACACCTGCTCCCTTACAAATATGGAGACTCATTCTCCTTACTGTGGATGTGGATTTAGTGACTCCCTTCTAACAAATAGAATAAGGTCGGAGTGGTGGAGTGTAGCTTCTGAAACTAGTTCATAAAAGGCTCTGTGTCCTCGTCCTTGCTCTGTCTGAGATCGCTCGGCCTGGGGGAACTTGCTGCCGTGTCATGAGGATACTCAAGCAGCCCCAAGGAGGACCCATGCGGTGAGGAACTCAGGTCTCCAGTCAACAGCCAGTGATCTTGAAAGCAGATCTTCCAGCCGTGGTCAAGGCTTCAGATGACCAGAGCTCCAGCCAACGTCCTGACTGCAACCTTGTTATGGGCTGAATTGTGAACCCCTCACCAAGTTCATATGTTGAAAGTCCTAACCCTCAGTAGCTCACAATGGAACTGTATTTGAAGATAAAGCCCTTTTAAAGAGGTGGTGAAGTTAAACTGAAGCTGTGAGGGTGGGGCGTAATCCAACATGACTGATATCCTTGTAAGAAGAGGCAGAAATACCAGAGCTGTACATGCAGAGGGATGGCCATACGAGGACAAAGTAGCAAGAGGGTAACTGCCTGCAAGCCAAGGAGAGGGGCCTTGGGAAGAACCACCCCTGCCAACATCTTTGGTCTGAGACTTCCAGCTCCAGAATTATGAGAACATAAATATCTGTTGTTTAAGCTGCCTAGTCGGTGGCATTTTGTTACGGCAACCCTAGAAAATGAATATAAACCTCGTGAGCGTTCCTGGCCCAGAACCACCCAGATAAGCTGCTCTTGGATTTCAGACATTGGGTGAGGAAATAAATATTTGTCATTTTAAGCTGCAAAATCTTGGAGTAATTTGTTATGCAGCAGTAGACAACTAATACAATTACCCCTCCCTCTCACATCTTCATTCTTTCTTACTCTTCTGGTTTTCCTCCCTGCATAGAGATGCAAGTTTTGTCTATCTTAAAATGAATTTTCTTGGCCTCATGACCGCCTCCAGCTATTGCCCTCCTCTTGTTTCTATTCCACAGCTGAACTGCCTGAAAGAGTTGCCCCATCATGCTGCCTCCACTATCTCACCCTTCATGCCTTCCCAAGCCTTGGGTCACACACACGTACCCACAAACGCTGCACCGACCCCTCCAGGGCCAACATTGCCCAAGTCCATGCCAGGACTTTTTCAGCCATGTCCTGTTCCCTGAGCACGCCCCCTTGGCTTCTGCAGGACTACACTTCCCTGTCATTCCTTTGCTTTTGGGGGTCCCCTCAATCTCCTCCCAGGGCCCTTTCCCTCACCTTGATCTCTTGGTGTCTGAGGGAGATGCTGGTTGTTTTTGTCTGCCTGATGTGCCTTCCCCTATTTTCTTTTGGGGGGAATTCTCCTCCCTTTGTCCAAAATGTTTCTGATAGGAACCATGAATCATGGTACCTCAAAGATGGCATGCGATCCAAGAAAGGGCCTTCCCTGAGATGTTCTGAATTGGAGCTGGGGATTCGTTTTCTTCTCTAGTTGCAAAGTTCTGAAATGTGATTCCAGAACTGCCAGGGGCCATGGTCCTAGTGTCCTGAAAATAGCTGATATGAGAGAAGAAAGTTGGAAGGACAGGAGGGAATGAAACAAAAGACAGAAATCCTGTCTTTGACTTTTTGCACTTTGTTATTTGAGCTAAGCCATCTGTACTCTGTCATTGAAACCAAAGAATTCTCATTGACATGGTGGTCCTCATTCTATTCTCCTTCAGTTTGCCCACTCCCCTTGCACATTCCCACCCTCTCCCAGGGCCACTGACAGAATCAAAGCATTTCTGAGTCTGAAGTCAATGTCTCAAACCCTCATCTCTACCTGGAACTCCAGCTCCACCAAGGCCCTAGTCTCTGGATATCTCCAGCAGATAGGCCATGGGCACAACAAACTCAACATGACCACACATCTCCTCTGTCCCTAAATCTGCTCTTTCCCCTTCATTCTTTATCTCAGTGAATGAAACTAGCAATTGTTGAAGAAAACACTTGAGTCATCCTATGATCCTCATATCTAAATGATCACTAGGATCTGAAGATTTCATCTTTTAAAAGCTCGAGGCTCCCAACTATATGTTGTCTGCAAGAAACTCACTTTAAATATAAAGACACAGATAGATTACAGATAAAGAGATAGAGAAAAATATACCATGTTAATATTAATCAGAAGAAAGCTGAGGACTTACCTGGTGGTGCAGTGGATAAGACTCTGCACTCCTAATGCAGGGGGCCTGGATTCGATCCCTGGTCGGGGAACTAGATCTCACATGCATGCCACAACTAAGAGTTTGCGTACCACAATTAAGGAGTCCGTGTGCTGCAACTAAAGAGCCAGTGAGCCGCAACTAAGGAGCCCTGGAGCTGCAACTAAGGAACCCATGTGTGACAACTAAGGAGCTGGCGAGCAGCAACTAAGGAGATCAGGAGCTGCAACTAAGGAGCCCGTGAGCCACAACTAAGGAGCCCCCCGCCACAACTAAGACCCAGCACAACCAAATAAATAAATAAATATTAAAAAAAAAAGAAAGCTAGAGTAGCTATACTAATTTTAGGTAGTGCTGACTTCAGGGCAAGGAAAATTATGAGGTATATAAAGGGGAATTACATAATAATAAAGGGGCCAATTTCCAAAGAAGACATAACTTTACTTAACATGTATGTGTGTAACAACAGAGCATCAAAATACATGTGGTAAACTGGTAAATGTACAAGGAGAAAAAGATAAATCCACTATTATAGTTGGAGGCTTTAACACCCCTTTATCAGTAATTGACATGTTTGGCAGGCATAAAATCAATAAGTACATAGTTGAAATGCATAGCATCGTTAGTCAACTGGATCTAATTGACACTTGTAGAATACTTCATCTAACAACAGCAGAATATACCTTCTTCTCAAGTTCACATGGTACATTCACCAAGATAGGCCACCTTCTGGGCCATAACACCCCTGAGGAAATTTAAAAAGTAAAAATCCTACAATGTCTGTTGTCAGACCACAAAGAAATTAAACTAGAAATCAAAATAGCTAGAAAATCCCCAAATATTTGGAGATTAAGAAACATACTTATAAATAACACGAGTCAAAGTCTCCAGAAAATTCTCAAAGTGTTTTCAACTAAATGAAAACGAAGATACAGCTTACTAAAAGTTGTGGAATGCAGTGAAAGCAGTGCTTAGAAGGAAATTTATAATACTGAAAGACTGTATTTAAAAAGATGAGGATCCAAATCAAGATGGTGGAGTAGGAAGACACAGAACTCACCCCCTCCCACGAACATATCAAAAATACATCTACATGTGGAACCATTCTTGAGGAAAACTAACTGGAGACTGACAGAAAGACTCCTGTACAACCAAGGCTCTAAGAAAGATACACACAAAATTGGGTAGGAAGGGAAGAGAAGCGGTCAGGTGGGGGTCTGTGCCCCTGGGAGGGGACTCAGAAGAAAAGAGAGATTACATGGGCAGAGACCCTCCCTGGAGAGGGAGCGGTTTGAGCCACATATTGGGTGCTCTAACCCTGGGGTCTGACAAAGGGAAGACAAGCCCCCTTGGCTCATTGGAGGGCAAGTGGGACTAACAGGAGGGAGGTGGAAATCCTGTACCTTGCTTGTGAGGAGCCCATGAACACTTGCCTGCTCCTGAAGCAGGGTGGAGAGGGCAGACTGAAACCACACAGCTGGCTGACTGGTTTCCCAGGACCACCCCAGAGCGTGCCCTAACCCGAGCTGAGCAAATGCTCCAGCACTGTTTGCCCCACGTCACAGCTCCACACTGGAGTGAGGGCTGCCATGGGCAAGGAGAAAGCTTGGCTGTGAGACTCTGTGGCAGTTCAAACACTAAGCAGCTTCTGAGCAGGGAGGGGGCCGTCATTACTGGTGATTGCACAAGTGATACATCAGAGGCACTCCAGATCTTTGACTGTGGCCATATCAACATACTCTGTGCCCAACGTTCATTGAATACCCAGTCCAGCGCCTCTTCTCCAGCTCTGCTCCCCTCTGGGGCTGAAAGTGCTGGTGCTGGGAGGGGGAAGAGCACACACTTAAAGGGAACTTAGCCAGCTCACACCTGACACTCAGGGCTTCTGTTCCAGCAACTTGAGACCTAACCCCACCCTTGATAAGGCAATGTTGGCCACTGAGCAAAGGGTAAGCCCCACTTCACACCTGGCTCTAGCCCTAGCCCCTCCTTCTCCAGCCCCACCTACTACCAAGAAGAGAGCTGCCAACACACCCTGAGGAAAGACATCACTTGTGTTCACATCAAATCCATCTCTCCCAGCAAAGCCACTGGGCACAAGCAAAATGTATAGGGATGTTCCCACATAAGGACACACTTTCAAGACCACCATAGGTAACAATTTCACTTAAATTCATAGAGACAGAGAAAGATAATTAAAATGAGAAGAGAGAAGAATTTGTCTCAATTGAAAGAACAAGAGAAAACCCCTAAAAAAAACAACTAATGAAACAGAAATAAATAATTTACTAGGTAAAGAATTCAAAGCATTGGTAATAAGAATGCTAACTGAATTAGGGAAAAGAATAGATGAACACAGGGAGAATTTTAACAAGGAACTAGAAAATATAAGAAAGAACCAGTCAGAACTGAAGAATACAGTAACTCAAATGAAAAGTGTTCTAGAAGGAATGAACAACAGACTAGGTGATACAGAACAATGCATAAGTGACCTGGAGGTAGAATAGTGGAAATAACCCAAACAAAACAGTAAAAAGAAAAACAAATTTTAAAAAATGAAAACAGTTTAAGGGATCTTTGAGACAACATCAAGTGTACCAATATTTACAGCATAGGAGTCCCAGAAGAAGAAGAGATAGAGAAGAAAGTAAAAGATGTATTTAATGAAATTATGGCTGAAAACTTCCCAAGCCTGAAGAAGGAAACAGATATCTGGGTACAGGAAGCACAGAGAGTCCCAAACAAGATGAACACAAACAGACCCACACCAAGACATATCATAATTAAGATGGCAAAAGTTAAAGAAAAAAGAGAATTCTAGAGGCAGTAAGAGAAAACCAAAGAGTTATATACAAGGGAACCCCCATAAGACTCTCAGCTGATTTTTCTGCAGAAGCTTTACAGACCAAAAGGAAGTGACATGATATATTTAAAATGTTGAAAGGGAAAACCCTGAAATCTAGGATACTCTACCCAGCAAGATTATCATTTAGAATTCAAGGAGAGATAAACAACTTTTCAAACCAGCAAAACCTGAAAGAGTTCATCAGTACTAAAATAACCCTAAAAGAAATGTTAAAGGGTCTTCTCAAAGAGGAAAAGAAAAAGCTATAAGAAGAAGTAAGTATCTATAGGAAAGAAAAAATCCCACGAATAAAGGCACATATATAGTAAAGGCTGAGGGTCAGCCACTTAAATAAGCTAGTATGAAGGTTAAAAGACAAAAAATTTTAAAACTAAGTATAACTACAATAATCAGTAAAGGTACAAACGTGAAGATATAAAATATGACATCAAAAACACAAAATATGGGGGAAAAGAATAAAAAATGTAACTCTTTTAGAATGTGTTTGAAATTAACACATTTAATTTTAATTTTAATTTAATTTTAACAGAACTACCTGTTTAAAACAATTAAATATAGTTATAGGTCAACATATATGTACCCCATGGTAATCCCAAATCAAAAACCTACCATAGATACACAGAAACAAGAGAGAAAGAACAGAAACATACCACTAAATGAAATCATCAAACCACAAGGGAAGAAACTAAAAGAAGAAGAAAAGAACAAGGAAGGACTACAAAAACAACTGGAAGACAAGCAATAAATGGCAATGCTCCAATCAAAAGGCATAAGGGGGCTGATTGGATTAAAAATGAGACATCTATATGCTGCCTGTAAGAGAATCACTTCAGAGCTAAACACACACACAGACTGAAAGTGAGGAGATGGAAAAAGATATTCAAATGTAAATGACAAGAGCTTCCCTGGTGGTGCTGTGGTAAAGAATCTGCCTGCCAATGCAGGGGGCACGGGTTCGAGCCCTGGTCCGGTAAGATCCCACATGCCACAGAACAGCTAAGCCTGTGCGTCACAACTACTGAGCCTGTGCTCTAGAGCCTGTGAGTCACAACTACTGAAGCCTGCGTGCCTAGAGCCTGTGCTCCACAACAAGAGAAGCCACCACAATGAGAAGCCCGTGCACCACAACGAAGAGTAGCCTCCTCTCACTGCAACTAAGGAAAGCCCATGTGCAGCAACAAGGAACCAACGGAGTCAAAAATAAATAAATAAATAAATAAATAAATAAATAAATAAATAAATAAATAAATGTATTTTAAAAATGTAAATGACAAGAAAGTGGGGTGACAATACTCATACCAGGCAAAAGAGACTTTAAACAGAGTCTATAACAAAAGACAAAGAAGCTCATTATATAATGGTAAAGGGATCGACATCAGGAGAGGATATTACACTCATTAACATATATGCACCCAATACAGGAGCACCTAAATATAGGTGCAAATATTAACAGACATAAAAGGAAAAATTGACAACAATACAATAATAGTAGGGGACTTCACAACCTTCCAAGACTGAACCAGGAAGAAATAGAAAATATAAACAGACCAAGCACAAGCACTGAAATTGAAACTGTGATTAAAAATCTTCCAACAAACAAAAGCCCAGGACCAGATGGCTTCACAGGCGAATTCTATCAAACATTTAGAGAAGAGATAACACCTATCCTTCTCAAACTCTTCCAAAATATAGCAGAGGGAATAACACTCCCAAACGCATTCTACAAGGCCACCATCACCCTGATACCAAAACCAGACAAAGATGCCATAAAAAAAGAAAACTACAGGCCAATATCACTGATGAACATAGATGCAAAAATCGTCGAGAAAATACTAGCAAACAGAATCCAACAGCACATTAAAAGGATCATACACCATGATCAAGTGGGGTTTATCCCAGGAATGCAAGGATTCCTGAATATATGCAAATCAATCAATGTGATACACCATATTAACAAATTGAAGGAGAAAAACCATATGATCATCTCAATAGATGCAGAAAAAGCTTTTGACAAAATTCAACACCTATTTATGATAAAAACCCTGCAGAAAGTAGGCATAGAGGGAACTT
Source organism: Eschrichtius robustus (assembly GCF_028021215.1). Classification (NCBI taxonomy): domain Eukaryota; kingdom Metazoa; phylum Chordata; class Mammalia; order Artiodactyla; family Eschrichtiidae; genus Eschrichtius; species Eschrichtius robustus. The sequence continues at coordinate 136,645,456 of NC_090828.1, read as the reverse complement.
ACCTCAACATAATAAAGGCCATATATGACAAACCCACAGCCAACATCTTTCTCAATGGTGAAAACCTTAAACCATTTCCACTAAGATCAGGAGCAAGACAAGGTTGCCCACTCTCACCACTATTATTCAACATAGTTTTGGAAGTTTTAGCCATAGCAATCAGAGAAGAAAAAGAAATAAAAGGAATCCAAATTGGAAAAGAAGAAGTAAAACTGTCACTGTTTGCAGATGACATGATACTATACATAGAGAATTCTAAAGATACTACCAGAAAACTACTAGAGCTAATCAATGAATTTGGTAAAGTAGCAGGATACAAAATTAATGCACAGAAATCTCTTGCATTCCTATACACTAATGATGAAAAATCTAAAAGAGAAATTAAGGAAACACTCCCGTTTACCATTGCAACAAAAAGAATAAAATACCTAGGAATAAACCTACCTACGGAGACAAAAGACCTGTATGCAGAAAACTGTAAGACACTGATGAAAGAAATTAAAGGTGATCCAAAACAGGTGGAGAGATATACCATGTTCTTGGATTGGAAGAATCAACATTGTGAAAATGACTATACTACCCAAAGCAATCTAAAGATTCAGTGCAATCCCTATCAAACTACCAATGGCATTTTTCACAGAACTAGAACAAAAAATTTCACAATTTGCATGGAAACACCAAAGACCCCAAATAGAAAAAGCAATCTTGAGAAAGAAAAACAGAGCTGGAGGATTCAGGCTCCCTGACTTCAGACTATACTACAAAGCTACAGTTACCAAGACAATATGGTACTGGCACAAAAACAGAAATATAGATCAGTGGAACAATATAGAAAGCCCAGTGATAAACCCACACACATATGGTCACCTTATCTTTGATAAAGGAGGTAAGAATATACAATGGAGAAAAGACAGCCTTTGCAATAAGTGGTGCTGGGAAAACTGGACAGCTACATGTAAAAGAATGAAATTAGAACACTCCCTAACACCATACACAAAAATAAACTCAAAATGGATTAAAGACATAAATGTAAGGCCAGACACTATCAAACTCTTGGAGGAAAACATAGGCAGAACACTCCATGACATAAATCACAGCAAGATCCTTTTTGACCCACCTCCTAGAAAAATGGAAATAAAAACAAAAATAAACATGTGGGACCTAATGAAACTTAAAAGCTTTTGCACAGCAAAGGAAACCATAAAGAAGATGAAAAGACAACCCTCAGAATGGGAGAAAATATTTGCAAATGAAGCAACTGACCAAGGATTAATCTCCAAAATATACAAGCAGCTCATGCAGCTCAATATCAAAAAATCAAACAACCCAATCCAAAAACAGGCAGAAGACCTAAATAGACATTCTCCAAAGAAGATACACAGATTGGCAACAAACACATGAAAGGATGCTCAACATCACTAATCATTAGAGAAATGCAAATCAAAACCACAATGAGGGGCTTCCCAGGTGGCGCAGTGGTTGAGAGTCTGCCTGCCAATGCAGGGGACACGGGTTCGAGCCCTGGTCTGGGAGGATCCCACATGCCGCGGAGCAACTGGGCCCGTGAGCCACAATTACTGAGCCTGCGCGTCTGGAGCCTGTGCTCCGCAACAAGAGAGGCCGCGATAGTGAGAGGCCCGCGCACCGCGATGAAGAGTGGCCCCCGCTTGCCACAACTGGAAGAAAGCCCTCGCACAGAAACGAAGACCCAACACAGCCATAAATAAATAAATAAATAAAAATTAAAAAAAAAAAGACCCTCTTTAAAAAAAAAAAACAAAAAAAAAACCACAATGAGGTATCACCTCACACCGGTCAGAATGGCCACCATCAAAAAATCTACAAATAATAAATGCTGGAGAGGGTGTGGAGAAAAGGGAACCCTCTTGCACTGTTGGTGAGAATGTAAATTGATACAGCCACTATGGAGAACAGTATGGAGGTTCCTTAAAAAACTAAAAATAGAACTACCATACGACCCAGCAATCCCACTACTGGGCATATACCCTGAGAAAACCAAAATTCAAAAAGAGTCATGTACCACAATGTTCACTGCAGCTCTATTTACAATAGCCAGGACACGGAAGCAACCTAAGTGTCCATTGACAGATGAATGGATAAAGAAGTTGTGGCACATATATACAATGGAATATTATTCAGTCATAAAAAGAAATGAAATTGAGTTATTTGTAGCGAGGTGGATGGACCTAGGGACTGTCATACAGAGTGAAGTAAGTCAGAAAGAGAAAAACAAATACTGTATGCTAACACATATATATGGAATCTAAAAAAAAAAAGGTTCTGAAGAACCTAGGGACAGGGCAGGAATAAAGATGCAGACATAGAGAATGGACTTGAGGTCAAAGGGAGGGGGAAGGGTAAGCTGGGACGAAGTGAGAGAGTGGCATGGACATATATACACTACCAAATGTAAAATAGATAGCTAGTGGGAAGCAGCCGCATAGCACAGGGAGATCAGCTTGGTGTTTGTGTCCACCTAGGGGGTGGGATAGGGAGGGTGGGAGGGAGATGCAAGACAGAGGAGATATGGGGATGTATGTATACATATAGCTGATTCACTTCGTTATACAGCAGAAACTAACACACTATTGTAAAGCAATAATACTCCAATAAAGATGATTAAAAAAAGAAAAAAAATAGTAGGGGACTTTATACCCCATTTACATCAATAGACAGATCATACAGACAGAAAATCAGTAAGAGAACAGTGGTCTTAAATGACACAATAGACCAGTTGGACTGAATATGTATCACAGGACATTCCATCCAAAACTAGCAGAATATACACTCTTTTCAAACGCACATGGTACGTTCTCCAGGATAGATCACATGCTAGGCCACAAAACAAGTCTCAACAAATTTAAGAAGAAAGAAATTATATCAAGCAATTTTTTTTCCCACAACGGTATGAAACTAACAATTCATTACAGGAAGAAAAATGGCAAAAACATGCGGAGACTAAACAACATGCTACTAAAAACCGATGAGTCAATGAAGAAATCAAAGAGGAAATTAGAAGATACCTTAAGACAAATGAAAATGTGAACAGAACTTTCCAAAATCTTTGAGATGCTGCATAGCAGTCCTAAGAGGGATACACAGCAATACAGGCCTATCTCAAGAAACAAGAAAAATCTCAACTAAACAACTTAACATTCCATCTAAAGGAAAGAAAAAGAACAAGCAAAGCCCAAAGTCAGCTGAAGAAGGAAATAATAAAAATCAGAAAGGAAATAAATAAAATAGAGACCAAAAAACAATAGAAAAGATCAATGAAACCAAGAGCATGTTCATTGAAAAGATAAACAAAATTGATAAACCTTTAGCCAGCCTCATCAAGAAGAAAAGAGAGACCCAAATAAACCAAATAAGACACAAATAAACAAAATAATAAATGAAAGAGGAGAAATAACAACCAATACAACAGAGATGCAAAAATTTGCAAGAGACTACTACAGACAGTTATATGTCAACAAACTGAATAACTTAGAAGAAACGGACAATATTTTTAGAAACATACAACCTTCCAATACTAAGTCAGGAAGAAATATACAACGTGAACAAACCAATCACTAGTAGTGAAGCTGATTTGTAATTAAAAAAGAAAAACAAAAACACTTCCTGGCAAGCAAAAGCCCAGGACTAGACAGCTTCACGGGGAAATCTTACCAAACATATAAAGAAGAGCTAATACCTATCCTTCTCAAACTATCCCAAAAATATCAAAGAGGATGGAACACTCCCCAAATCATTCTATGAAACCACCACCATTCCCCTGACACCAAAACTAGACAAAGACACTAAAAAAAAAAAGTAGCTTACAGGCCAATATTTCTGATGCATATAGATGCAAAAGTCCTCAAAAAAATAGCAAATTTAATTCAACAATATATAAAAAGAATAATACACCATGATCGAGTGGGATTTATTCCAGGGGCGCAACGATGGTTCAATATTTACAAATTGATCAATGTGATATGCCACATTAACAAAAGGAAGGATAAAAAAGCACATGATCATCTCAATAGATGCAGAAAAAGCATTTCACAAAATTCAACACCCATGCATGATAAAAACTTTCATCAAAATTGTTATAGAGGGAATATCTCAACATAATAAAGTCCATTTATGACAAGCCCACAACAAATATCATATTCAACAGTGAAGACTTGAAAACTTTTCCTCTAAAATCAGGAACAAGGCAAGGATGCCCACTCTTGCCACTTCTATTTAACACAGTATTGGAAGTCCTAGACTCAGCAATCACACAAGAAAAAGAAGTAAAAGGCATTCAGATTGGAAGGGAAGAGGTAAAACTGCCATTATTTGCAGGTGAGATGATACTATATATAGAAAACCCTAGAGCTTCCACCAAAACACCATTAGAACTAATAAGTGAATTCAGTAAAGTTGCAGGATACAGTATTAATATACAGAAATCTGTTGTTTTTCCATACAATAATAATGAACTATAAGAAAGAGAAATTAAGGGAAAAATCCTATTTACAAACACATCAAAAAGAATAAAATAACTAGGAGTAGACTTAACCAAGGTGAAAAACCTGTACTCTGAAAACAATGAAACATTGATGAAGGAATTTGAAAATGATACAAAGAAGTGGGAAGATATCCTGTGTTCTTGGATTGGAAGAATAATATTGTTAAAATGTCCGTACTACCGAAAGCAATATACAGACTTAATGTAATCCCTGTCAAAATACCCATGACATTTTTCACAGAACTAGGACAAATAATTCTAAATTTTTTATGGAACCGCATAAGACCCCAAATTGCCAAAACAATCTTGAGAAAGAACAAAGCTAGAGGCATCATGCTCCCTGACTTCAGACTATACTACAAAGCTACAGTAATCAAAACAGCATGGTATTGGCACAAAAACAGACATATCAATCAATAGAACAGAATAGAGAGCCCAGAAATAACCCATGTATTTATGGTCCATTAATGTATGACAAAGGAGGCAAGAATATATAATGGAGAAAATACAGTCTCTTCAATAAGTTCTGCTGGAAAAACTGGACAGCTGCATGTAAAAGAATGAGATTCAAACATTTCCTCACACCATATACAAAATAAACTCAAAATGGTTTAAAGACTAAATGTGAGACCTGAAACTGTAAAACTTCTACAAGAGAAAATAGGCAGAACACTCTGACATAAATTGCAGTAATAATTTTTGGAGCTGTCTCCTAAGGCAAATGAAACGAAAGCAAAAATAAACAAATGGGTCCTAATTAAACCTAAAAGCTTTTTCACAGCATGGAAAGCATCAACAAAATGAAAAGACAACCCACTAAATGGGAGAATATACTTGCAAATTATATGACTGATAAGGGGTTAATATCCCAAATGTATAAACAGTTCATACAACTCAATATCAAAAACAAAACAAAAAGCAAAGAACCCAATTTAAAAGTGGGCAGAAAACCTGAATATACATTTTTCCAAAGAAGATATACAGATGGCCAACAGGCATATGAATAAATGCTTGGGGACTTCCCTGGTGGCGAAGTGGATAAGACTCCACACTCCCAATGTAGGGGGCCTGGGTTTGATACCTGGTCAGGAAACTAGATCCCACATGCATGCCACAACTATGAGTTTGCATGCCACAGCTAAGGAGCCCATAAGCCACAACTAAGGAGCCCATGTGCTGCAACTAAGGAGCCAGCACAACCAAATAAATAAATAAATATAAAAAAAAGAAAAAATGCTCAACATAACTAATTATCAGAGATATGCCAATCAAAAACACAATGAGAAACTTCACACCTGTCAAAATGGCTATCATCATCCTCAAAACACCTAAAAATAGAACTACCATATGATCCAGCATTTGCACTCCTGGGTATATATCCAGAAAAAAACAGAAACACTAATTTGCAAAGATACATGTGCCTCAGTGCTCACAGCAGCACTGTTTAAAATAGCCAAGATATGGAAGTTACCCAAGTGTCCATCAACAGACAAATGGATAAAGAAGATGTGGTACATAAATATACAATGGACTATTACTTGGCCATAAAATAAGAATGAAATTCTGCCCTTTGCAGCAATGTGGATGGTCCTAGAGAATATTATGCTTAGTGAAATAAGTCAAATAGAGAAAGACAAAAACTGTATGATATCACTTATATGTGGAATCTAAAAAATAATACAAATGAGGGGCTTCCTTGGCGGTCCAGTGGTTAAGACTCTGAGCTTCCACTGCAGGGGGCACGGGTTTGATTCCTGGTTGGGGAACCGAGATCCCACATGCTGCACGGTGCAGCCAAAAAAAACCCAAACAAACCAAATGAAAACAAAAAAAAACACAAACCAAAACAAAACAAAACACAAACAGACTCACAGATATAGAAACAAAAAACAAAACAAACAAACCAAAACACAAACAGACTCACAGATATAGAAAACTAATGGTTTCCAAGAGGGAAAGGGAAGAGGGAGGGGCAAGTTAGGGGTATAGGGTTAAGAGACACAAACTAAGCAACACAGATATATTGTATAGCACAGGGAAATATAGCCATTATCTTGTAATAACTTTTAATGGAGTATAATCTGTAAAACTACTGAGTCACTATGCTGTATACCTGAAACTAATATAATACGTAAATCCACCATATTTCAGTAAAATTTTTTAATTCAAAAATAAAAGAAAAAAGATATAAAATTAATGATCTAAGCTTCCACCTTAGAGAAAGAGGAGCAATATAATCCTAAAGCAATAAGAAAAATAAATGAATATTAAAAATTAGAGCAGAAATCATGAAATTGAAAACAGGACATCAACAGAGAAAATCAATGAAACCAAAATCTGGTTCTTAGAAAACATCAATTAGACTGATAAACCTCTAGCCAGGCTAACCAAGAAAAAAAGAGAGAAGACACAATTTCTAATATGGAAATGAAAGAGGGACACCCCATTGATAACTGATCTGATCCCAGGGACATTAAAAGGATAATAAAACAATATTATGAACAACTCTATCCCTACGAATTTGGTAACTTAGATGAAGTCGACCAATTCCCTGAAAGATGTAATCTACTGAAACTCTCATAAAAAGAAATAGACTATCTACATAGGTCTATACCTATTAGAAAAATTGAATTAATAATTAACAACTTTTCAAAAAAGAACATGCCAGGCTCAGATGGTTTCATTGATGGAGTCTACCAAACATTTAAGGAAAAAAATGATACTAATTCTCTACAATATCTTCCAAGAAATAGACGCAGAGAGACCACTTCCTAACTCATTCAATGAGGCCAGCATTACCCTAATACCAAAACCAGATAACAGACATTAAAAGAAAGGAAAAACTTGAGGGTTTCTCCCCTCCTGCCCATCCCTTAGTCCCCTATCATCCTTCACTTGGTAGAATGGAAGCCTCCCAGGTGGACTTGCTTCTTCTGTTCTCTCCAAAAATCATTCTTCATTTAACCAACCAAGTAATCTTTAAAAGATGCAAAAAATCAATCATGTCATGCCTCTCCACAGCTAAGAGTGTGCTGTATCTTTATAGCATTCAAGGTCCTTCAGGATCCTAACCTGCCCACCTTTTCAGCTTGCCCTGTATCTCACCTCTTCCCCCAGGATATGCTGAATTTCATGTGGTTCCTGAAATACCCCAATTCTCTCTCACTTCAGTGTCTCTGAACTTGATCTGAAATGAGTTAGGAACACATACACATGCACACATGTACTCACACACAGGCACACACGTCTCACATGCAGAAGCTCTTGCTACGTCATCCCTTACTTCTGTTTTTTTCTTATATCACTTACTTCTGTTTCTCCCACATTTGTGAGAAACTTAGGAGCAGAACTGTGCCTTACTCATCCCAGAAGGAGTTCACGATATGATTGCTGAGTGAATGGATGGATGGGTGGGTGGATAGGTGGATGGATGAATGGCTCCTGGGGGATGGAAGCAGCCCTGCCCACATCTCAGGAAGGCGGGTAAGGGGTTGCTCCTGAGGGGAAGCCCAGGGGTATTTGCAAGTTCCTGCCCCTTTGAGGTGAGATGCTTCTTCTTAGCTCAGACCCTCTTGTCCAGCTCTGAGGCAGGTCACTGTGGCTGAGCCCATGGTGGTCAGTACCTTGCATTGGCCCCAGGGTCTACCTAATCTTAAGGATCAGAATGGGGATGACTATCACCCGAGGTGAGAAGGGTAAGCTGCTGGTTCCCAAAGACGTCCTCAGAGCTGCTGGAGGTCTAAAACCACACCACTAACATGCATTTCTGGGTCATCATTGAACAGCAGTGTTGGGGGAGTGGGCAAGAAAATGCTGAAAGGTGAATGAGAAAGCGGACCTGGGGAGAAAATCAAAGGTTGCAGGGACCAGGAGGGACCAGAGTGGGCCGGGGGTTGTGTGCCAGGTGGTGGGTGGGGCACAGATCAGGAGACTGGGGTCTAAGAGGCAAAACCAAATTGAGACTCTAGTCTGTGGGCTGCCAGGCCAGAAGGAGCCCCTATCCTAGAGGGCTGACAAAGCATTGCCCAAGTCAGGGATGCGAGTATCTTTGGGTCAAAAGGGTGTCTGGGGCTGGGTGAGAGACTGAGAGGCTTGGAAGGTACATACACTATGCCACCAGCTAACTGCCTATTCCCCACCCTCCCAGAGCTCAAGGTCCCTAGTGTAGAATCCGACACTGCAAGGAAAACAAAGCCTGCACGGGCTGGCAAAGGTGGGAAGGGCCAATGCTCTGTGGAAATCAGCATCATCCAGCAGGTGACAGGGATCCGGGCTGGCCCACCCACTCCAGACAGTCAAGAAAGTCAAATATCGGCAGTTTCACGTGGTTCCATCTAATACATGTTGATTTATGAGTATGTAACAAACACAAGCTATAAGATATGTTTTTTGGAGATACATCTTTTTTAGAGGTAATTGTATTAAATCATTGACAGTGGTTTCTTCTGGAGAAGGGAATTGGGATGGGGAGCAGAGGGAGATGAGCTTTTCCACATCCAGAGATTGCTTATATTATTTATTTTACAGTTCACAGGATTGTCCAGGGGCCTGAAATCCCACCTCGTCCCCACAGTGATGACTACCTGCAAAGATCAGCCACCAAGCTCAGTGACAGGGTGGTGTGGAAGAGCTCACGGCAGTCGCAGCTGCACTGAGCTGGGAGCTCTCAGTGTGGCGGGGTTCAGCTGTGCATACAGGAAAGGGCCTGGGAATCCAGAGTCTAAGCCCCTCTGTGGGCCCTGATCCACCCAGGGACAGCTCAGCCCCTCTCTGCAGCCCAGGGCCCCAGAGGGCCTGAAGAAGGACACACGCTCTGTTGAAAGCTAGTCCCACCCCACCCAGGACTGCCCGGCATTCGGGATGACGTCCAGGGGTGGCGCTCCCAGGAATACACGTGACTGGCCGCCCAGAAGGTGTAGAGAGGTGCCCCGGCCCAGAGACGTGATGCTCCTGGGTCCTTGCCAGGGCTCCTTCCCTTCTGCCCAGGTCACCCAGGGTGAGGATGTGAAGGCATAGTCCTGTGTCCCATCTTCCCTTAGAGGGCACAGGGCCTGGCCACCCTCACTGCCAAAAACCTTGCAGTGTGAGACAATGAGAGACCCCGTTCCCCCGGAGCCAGGCTCCTGGCCCCTGCAGGGGAAGTCAGAGATGGCACGGTGGCCCCGGTGAAGGGGCCCTCCCAGGGGAATCTCTCCTCCTAGCAGGGCTCTGCTCCCACTCCTGAGACGCAGTGCACTTGTGGGGAACTCAGCAAGGCTGCCGGTCCCCCGCAAAGTCATACAGTGAGTGAATTAAACTAGGTTTATCCAGTCCCCTCTCACACCTGGGTTCAAGTGCTTTCCGGCTCCCTGAAGGTACAGGTGAAGTCCCTGCCTCTCCAAACTCATCTCCAGGCCACTCTTCCAGACCTGGCTTAAGAGTCCCCTTGCAGCCTCCTTGACGCTGTCCTCAGCCACCCCAGCTAATATCTGTCTCTCTCATGTCCCAGAAGACCCTAGCCAGCCCTTGGGAAGGATGTTCACCACCCTGCACTGAAACCCATGGTTTACACCTGTCCAGAGAACATTGTTTTCCTCAAGCTTTGCCTTGGCGGGGTGCTGTCAGCCTGCCTGGAGAGAGCTTGGCAGGGACGGCCCTTGAGAAGCCCTCCTGAATTTACCGTTTATGTCAATAGCATTTCCTCTCTTGGTACCCCCTTCGTGGTATCCCATCAGGAAAGATGGGCTTCTTCTCAGAAACGGGCTTGTTCTTAACTCAAGGACATTATTAATCTAGTCGCTGCTTCTATTTTATTTTTGCATTATCCGCCAGGAAGCTCAGAATACATTTGGTAGCTCTGTCTAGCAAATAGACTGGAGCTTCGATTGCAAACCTTTCTCCAGCTGCATTGTATTTACCTTAATTTTCCTTCATCTTGGTTTCTCATTTATTGTATTCATATTTCTGATTCTGTTGTATTGCACGTATCTCTGTAAGCTGTCTCAAATGACTCTCTTCTGTTTACTTTTGAATAAGGCAGGTGATGGATGAGAGAGAGGTTGATAGATACATCCACATGTGCATGCCAGTCTCCCACTGTGCTATGGCCCCTTTCTGTACCCTCAGCACTTCGTCCCTAGCCCCCAAAACAGAGTAGGGGTTCCTACTACACTGTGCTGAAAGTTTTCCAATGGTAGTCCATTCATTTAATCTGTACAATAATGCTGTAAGGTAAGTGATGTCGTTGCATTTGACCGATGAAGAAACCGAGGCTTCAGGTCCCATACTTGGTAGGTGGTTGAGTCTGGATTTGAACCCACGCTTGTCTGGCTCTGCTCGTTTATTCCACTTTACCTTTTTCCCAAGTCTGACGTGCTCCACTCTCTAGGGCTGCACTGTCTAATATGGTAGCCACTAGCCACATGCGGCTATTGAAATTTAAATTAATCTTAGTTAAAATTAAAAATTCAGTCCCTCAGGTACACTGGCCACACTCCCTGGGCTCCATGGCCACATGTGGCCAGAGCTGCTGTATTAGACAGTGCAGGAGAGAATGCTACTCTCAGCATGGAAAGAGCATTTCCCACGGCCTCCCTACACCTATGCTGGGTTCCTGCCAGGAGCCAGCAGTGCCCGAGCTGGACTTGTACTTTCCTTCCTCTGCATCTTTACTTTTTTTTTTTCGGCCGTGCCGCACAGCTTGTGGGATCTTCGTTCCCCGACCAGGGATTGAACCCGTGTCCCCTGCAGTGGAAATGTGGTGTCCTCACCACTGGACGGCCAGGGAAGTCCCTCCTCTGCATCTTTAGGATGGCCCTTCCTCAGCCTGGGCATCCCCTGCCCTCCACCGTCGCCATCAAGCCATCCTTGCCTTCACAGTCCACTCTGGTCCCTCCCCCTTCCTCACCTGTCCTCAGCCCCAGTGATCTCCACCTCTGACTTCCTGCTGCTGTGAGGCCTGTACCCCCGGATGGGTGACTTTTCCTTTGCACAGTCAGTCTCACCTCACCAGCCTGGCAGAGCAGGAACGTGATACAGGCTGCTTGATTACTTGAGGAGGAAGACAAGACAGTCTAACATGGCAGTGGACTAGAAAACGTGACTTCGTTCTGACCTCTCTTTCTGCCACTCACGACTACACTCCTCTATACATCTGCCCAGGGCCTACTCTCCACCAGGTCCTGGGTGGGTGCAGGGGCCAGAGGAACCAGGAGGTCCGGTCTGTGCCCTCAAGGCAGGCATATCCAGTAGCCTTGGGCAAAGGATTTTACCCTCCTTCATCTCAATGTCCTCTCTTGTGAAAATGATCTATAATTCCTGCTGTTCCTCCCTGGAGGGCTTTGTCATGGAGACTAAGGATGTGCAAGCAAGTTCCTTCATAAGACATGAGAAGCACCAAGTTACCCGAATGCATCTGGGAAAGTGGGAAACGTTTGCCCCTGCTGTGTCACCCCTCCGCAGAGCTGTGGCCCGCTTCCCCCCCGAAGGCCTGGCCATGCTGAAGCGTGGGTGCAGCAGGGCCCACGACACGCATGCACAGCTCCCCTGGGTAGAGGCCGCAAGGGCTAGCTGCTCAGCTCCCGGAGGGTCCAGGGTAGGGGCGGTGATACTGAGCTGAGTGCTTTTCTTCTTTTTTTTGGCCAGCATGTGAGATCTTAGCTCCCTGACCAGGGATCGAACCGGCACCCCCTGCAGTGGAAGCGCGGAGTCTTCACCACTGGACCGCCAGGGAAGTCCCTGAGCTGAGTGCTTCTGAACAAAGATTCCTTGTGTGTGTGTGTTGGGGGTGGGGGGGGTGGCCGTGTGTGCTCCGCACGCAGAGCTTTGGTTTTCCTCAAAATAAAATCCTGAATGGAGTTCGGGGGTTTTATGGGTTGGAACAAAATTCAAGTCCAGAGTTACAGAGTGGAGGCTGAGGGGGAGGCCTGGTTGTAGGGTCAGGAGGCTTAGGATGGGGCTGCCCCCTGCCCGCGGCCATGTCAGATTCCCTCCTCTGGGAGGTGGGGACGGGTGCCCACCGCGCTGACCGCTCGAGGGAGGAGCCCAGGCTGGTGGCCCTCCTCTCCCCACAGCACAGCACCCCTCCCAGGGAAGGCCTTGAGGCCTGGCAGGCAGGGTCCTGCCTTACCCGGGGGCCCAGGCCACTCAGAGGCGACTAACACACCTGTCTACAATTGTCCAAGAGGGTAGGTGGTGGCTCAGAGGAGCCCGGGCCTCGGAGTCGAGTCCCCCTTGCTTCTTCGCGTGGGCACTTCAACTCCCACGGCCCTCAGTCTCCTTGTTGGGAAAACACCAGCATGCAGTGACATGGCACATATGGCACGGCTGACGTTGCCGGGTGCCCGGTCCTTGGCGCCGAGGCTGTCCTTCATGCCCCATGAGGCCCCCCCTCCAAGGCCCTCCTGCTGGAAAAAGGCAGCCCCAGCACCTGTCATCCCCCTCCGCTCCCGAGTCTGCCTTCCTAGAGCAGAAGCCTGGGACACCTCCTGTCCCTCGTCCTCCTGCAGCCCCCCAGGGGCCCTGCAGCTGCCGGGATGGACCTCTGCGCTGGGGCTCTGGTTTCCAGGCTGCCGCAGCGGCTCTCCAGCTCGCTCCTGGTCATGTGGACAAGGTTTTTCCCACCTCGTTCCCTACAGGGCTTCCCCAGATCTGTGTCTCCCAACCCACCTCCTGCCCAGAGACCCTCCTCCCGGGAGGTGCTTCCCCTCCCATGCCCCCAGCTGGCAGAACGCAGGCCCGGGGCGCCTGGCACACAGAGAGGGCCCCAAGAGCTCTCTTACCTTGTCGGGGTGGGGCTCTTGTTGACCACCTTCCCCTCTGCCCTCAGCACTCTGAAAGAGCTGGGCAAGGAGGCAGTGCCAGGGCTCTGGGCGCGTCGGAGAGCACAGCGGAAGGGCCCCAAGAGGAAACGGCAGAGTCCTCTGGGCCCACGTAATTTATTACAGGACTTTGTCCTTGGGCTCCAGGCACACCCACTCCCACACGGCTCCTGCAGCCCCAGCTAGCAGAGCTTCCCGGCGGTCCGATCTTTAACCCCAGCCTCTGCAGCAGAGAGTCCCCATGGGCCATTAGAGCCCAATTTCACACACCTGTTGCTGGCCACCAGCCAAATCCCACGGTGACCATCCATCCAGGGAGCTGAGCAACTTTCCGGGCATCAAGGGGACTCCAAGGCAGCCCATGTGGGGGCTCTGCTCCCAAACACCCCATGTCCTAATCGGGGGCACACACAGGAGGTGCCAGGAAGCCTTACACTGGAGCTAAAGGCCATTGGGGCAACTAGATTCCCAGGAGGGTCCCTGGGAGCAGAGGGGGCTGGCTTGGGCTGGGACCTGAACGCAGGGGGGATTTTTGCTATGAGGCAAATTCAGATCCTTCTGAAGAAAAGGGCATCAGGCAGCGTGTCCTGGGAGAGGCCAGGCTGAAGCCGACCCTGGAAGTGAGGGTGAGGGCTTTGGAGGTGGGTGGAAAATGAGTCCACGGGAGATACCTGCTCAGCTGCAACGCTTTCCCTGGGCGAGGAGAGGCCTCGGGGGTCCTCACTGTTGGCCCAACTAGAGCCGGTCAGGTTCTGTCCCTTCCCCAGGACTTGGGAGGAAGCCCCAGGCAGAGGTGTAGGGACTAGCTATCATCTTTTAGACAGAGTTGAGGCCACAGCAGGGCAGCAGCCCTGACCTTGGGCCTCTCTGGGGGACAGGAGCCAAATGCTGGTGGGAGAGAGAAGGGTAAAGTAGAAGAGCCACAGGGGCAGAGACCAAGTGGCCCCAGAGAGAGGCGGTGGCCACTGCTGCCTGAGCTTTCTGTGCTTCCTGCAGTGGGCTCTGCGGAAGCTTCCTTCTGCTGCACACTCCATTGTTGAGACAGCTTGAAGGAGTTTCTGTTCCTTACAGCCAACCAGCCCAGGACAAAGGCAGGGAAGCGAATTGGGAGGTGACTTAAGGAAGGGCCATTTGGAGGAAGCGTGGGCCCTGAGGTTTTCAGCCAGCTTCCCACCCACTCCCCATAAGCACTGTGTTCAAGATCTGCCCGGCTCCAGCTAGCCTCCTGGCCCCGAAAACCTCACCCAGTTCCTGGGCCAATGCTTGCTTCTGGGGGGCTTCACTTGGCCGGTGGCTCTTCTGGTTTAGGAAGATACCATTTCACTCCCACAGGATTGGCACCGCTGATCCTAGCAGCTCCTGGAAATGGCGAGCCCCCTACTTTGGGACTCCCGGGACCAGGTTAGGTCCTCTATAGCCCTCATTCCACTGTCCTCTTGCAAAAAAATACAGTGAAACAGAATATCTGTGTAGAACAGAATGACTTATAAGACATCTCTCTCCAGAGCCTGTCTTAAAATTTGATAGAAACACATTTGGGATACGTACAAACTTGTCTCCTGCTTTTTTTTTTTTTTTTTTTTTACATCTGACATTAAATCATAAGCATTTTCTGACACTGTACCAAACTTTAACCACCAGTCTTTAAAGACAGCGTGCTGAAAGACAAATATCATATGATATCGCTTCTATGTGGAATCTAAAAAAAATGGTACAAATGAACTTATTTACAAAACAGAAATAGAGTCACAGATGTAGAAAATAAACTTTCGGTTACAAAGGGGTAAAGTGTGGGGAGGGATCAATTGGGAGGTTGGGATTGACACATGCACTCTATTATGTATAAAATAGATAACTAGTACAGACCTACTGTATAGCACAGGGAACTCTACTCAATACTCTGTATTGGCATACAGGGGGAAAGAACCTAGAAAAGAGTGGATATATGTATATGTATAAATGATTCACTTTGCTGTACAGCAGAAACTAACACAACATTGTAAATCAACTATACTCCAATAAAGATTAATTAAAAAAAAAGAAGACAGCATGGTGGTCCAACCTACAAGCGCTCCATCATTCGTGTAGCAGTCATCCCTGAATGGACATCAGGAGGCAGCCAGTCCGTCACTATCATCCGCAGCACCGCGATGGACAAGTCTGTGCTCACAGCTTTATTTGCATTATGTCATTACAGGGAGGTTGCAGAAGGGAACTTACTGAAACAAGGGGCTTGAATGTTTTGTTGCTAACCTTTCTCAAGTGGCACGTCAAGTCCTCCCTCCCAGCAAACAGCGTGCATACAACTTCAAGGACCTGGCCTGACTGCTGTGTCAGTTGGCAGGGCTCAAAGGGGACAGCTGAGGGGCAGTTCTCCGAGAGCCTCGGGTTTTCTGTTGCTGAGGTACCCCAAGCCCTGGAAATCAAGAAGAGAGGCTGGGAAGTCAGGGCACGCTCTTCCCTGTCACATGTGTGGCCAGACTGGGCTCTCCCATGGCCTAGTGCTACTTCCACAATTCTCCTCAAGGTGCAAATAGTCCGCTAACCTTTAAGAACGTGTTTCTGGGCCCCGGCGACGAGGGGCCACTGCGTGGCGGCTGGATCATGGCGACGTCTGTGGGGACCATTGGACGGTGAGGGGAACGACCCCCGCGGGGATGACTCCGAGGGAACCGTGCCCGAGTCGGAGAAAGACGGTGAATTCCAGGAGCATGAAAAGATTCTGTCTCCAGATTTTCTTTCAGTTGCCCAGATCCCTGAAATGCTAGCAGAGGGTGTAGATGGAGTTCAACAGAAACTGGAAAAGTTTTTGAATTTCTAAAGTCTTCAAACCTGTTTAAAGGAAGCCAGTCTACTATATTATTATGTATCTGGATTTTTGTGGGCAAGAGGAATGGACTTTTCTATTATTCAATATTCAAAATTTATGACTTTACTAGATATGGTACTTCATAATCTTAGAAATTTTTCATTTCTGAAATTGCTATTTTCTAAAGAAGTTTATCATAGAAAAAGAAATAGGGACTTCCCTTGTGGCGCCGTGGTTAAGGATCTGCCTGCCAATGCAGGGGACACGGGTTCGGTCCCTGGTCTGGGAAGATCCCACATACCGCGGACCAACTAATTCCGTGCACCACAACTACTGAACCTGAGTTCTAGAGCCCGAGAGCCACAACTACTGAAGCCCGCGTGCCTAGATCCTGTGCTCCACAACAAGAGAAGCCACCGCAGTGAGAAGCCCGCGCACTGCAAGGAAGAGTAGCTCCCGCTCGCTGCAACTAGAGAAAGCCCACGTGCAGCAACGAAGACCCCAATGCAGCCAAAAATAAATAAATAAATAAACAGATAAATTTTTTAAAAAAAGAAAAAGAAAAGCTCAATAATAATTGAACTGCACTTAGAATGATACAGGAAAGCCTAGTTATCGAGTAATAATTATGTGTATCTGACAGACATAAAACAGGATCTGGAAGGAGGCCATGAGAATTGGACTAACTGACATTCATTAAACCAGATTTTAATTGTTATGTAGTTTTATGCTTCTTTTCTAATTCCTACACATAGAAAAGAATCTAGACTAAACAAATTACAAGTTGGTGTTTATAGTGTCTTCTGAAATTTTAAATTACTTTACTGTCATTTTATTAGTAATCTGGGGACCTAGCACTTATATCCCAGAAAGAGAAGCTAGGTAACCCAGAAATAATTGGATCCAGCAATCAGCCTGTGTTCTCATAACTCCTCTGCACTCTCCCCTTCTACCTCCCTGAAAAATCCACCCCATTAACAAGACATGGAAAGTTTATTAATGGTCTCCTAAGAGAGACAGAAGTTTGGTTGGGGTTGGGAAGGTGGGATTCACATTGTTCAACACAGTTCTGCCCCAGGCCCTCATGTAGGCCACCAGCTGACAATCGCCTCCTCCAAGCAACCAATCCAACCTCGTTTTTGCTGGAGCCCTTCAACTTTCCACCTCCATGCTGTTCGGTCTTGTGTCCATACACCCCTCACTTGCCAGCAAACAAAAGACAATTTGGACACTCCAGTTACCTGGATCCTCCTCAAGATGCAGGGAGCTGTGTGTGTACGTGTGTGTGTGTGTGTGTGTGTGTGTGTGTGTGTTGTAAATAATATTTGCCTGCCACAAATAAAAATATGAAAAGATGATGAAAGTTAATATTTGTATTATACACATTATAAAATGTAAGTCCAAGGAAAAAAACAAACAAAAAGAAGAATGTGCTTCTGACTTGAGCCAAAATGCCTCCATGGGACAACCTATGTTTCATTCCATTTCTGTCCAATGATCAAACCCATTGTAGTATCACCATAGCAACTAAAACAGAGCACAGTGAGTATTTCATTTCAGCTCTGCCAACACACCATAGAGCGACCTGAAGTGGTTTGTTTCCTGGTAACCCCGATCTTCCCATCCGGTCTACAGCAACCAAGTTATCCATTAACACTATAAAATAGCACAGTAGTAAGCATAGACCTCTGTGACAGAGTGACTGTTTAGAGAATTTTATAATTCTTGGTCTCAAAGAGAATGAGCATTTAATGAGTGCTTTTGGTATACTGGCTTCATTGCATGTGAACCCATTCCACCCTCATCAAAAACCCTACAAATTTGGGGTGTTTATCCTCATTTCACAGTAAGAAAATTAAAACCAAAGAAGTTAAGAAACTTGCCTAGGTCACATGGGTAAAAGTGGCAGGGGCAAGATTTGAACCGAGGTCTACCTGACTCCAGGGCCAGTGCTCACTGCACTACATTACACCACACCAGCCCTCAAACAAACCTGGACTCCCTCCCCTCCCTCAAAGACAGATAAGACTTCCATTTTTAGAGATTCTTCAGGGAAGGTGCTTCTCCAATTTGCTCGTCCTAGCTCAGGGTCTGAAGGCCCTTTCGCCTTTCATTTCAGTGATCTCCAAAGTGCAATGGCAGAAAAATATCTGGGGAAAAGCAGGGCTTAAATGTTTCCCCAGAAACAGTTATTCACAGTACAGGAGTGTAGGTCACAGAAAACATTCTATCTGGGTAGTTCAGAGTTTCTCAATCTTGGTACTGTTGACACTTCAGACTAGATTATTGTTTATGGGGGCATTGGGGGGAGCTGTCTTGTGCACTGTGGGATTTTTAGGATTTTTAGCAGCACCCCTGGCCTCTACCCACTATATGCACTCCCCTGGTGGTGCAATCAAAGTGTCTCCAAATATTTCCAAATAGGGGGAAAACCCAGCCCCCATGGAGGACCAACATATAGCTCATAGGTCCAAGTGCAATTAAGACTGGGAGAAAGAGGAGGCCAGACAGAGCCAGAATGGAATGTCTTCCTGGAAGAGGTGACACCCAAATTGGCCTCCTGGAATGGCAAGAAAATATGGCTCAGAAGATGGGGGGGGAGCAGGTACAGGGCAGGGGCTATTGGACTGGTGTTCCCTAGAGGATCTTGGTTCTGACAAACCAAGGAAATGCCTGTATCATCAGGGAAGCCCAAGTACTGCATCCTCCCTGGATCAGCAACTGTGAGATAGACATTTCCAGACTGGGCGAAGCTTAGATCCAAAGTCCTGATGGGCCAGGGGGTTGTCTACCATCTCTGTCCAGGAGGAATGACTCATTTCTGATTGTGCTTTATCAGAACCCATCTGAGGCACCCGCCCAGAGGTTTGTCCAAGGGTTAGTGTTAGGGTTAGGCAGCAGGAGGGGCACTGTTGGACTGCACCCCGCAGGCCTCTAAGGCCTGCCCTTGCCCAGCTTTAAGACCAAAGGAAGAGCCCAGAGTCGGCGACAGAGACATCCATGGCTTAATGGATGGGGGGAGTCTGAAGCAAGGTCCTGGAGTGACACCCCACTGTGTGCTGTGAACAGCAGGCAGGACGTGGCGGCCAGTTTCTAGGGGGAAATTGACGTCAGGTTGGCTCATTAGTTACCAGGGAAACCAGCAGAGGGACACGCCCCTCACTGCCTTTTTGATAAGAACAATCACTAGCTGAGGCCTGAGGCAAGCATGTAGGAAGGTCAGTCCGGTGAGTAGAATATAGGTGAAGCAGGCACTGGTCTGGCAGGGGATGTACAGAGAGCAAGAGAACAGCTGTCTTGAGTGGCCTGACCATACAGGCACAAAATATGAGTCATTTTCTCCTCTCTGGAGAACTGTGGGCAGTCCAGTGAATAAATCTCAGTCTTGGGCTCTGGCACTTAATCCCAGGCCACTGGTTGTAAACAGGGGGACCTCTGCCCCATGACCAGAATAATGGCATCCTTGTGACTAATATGATTTCCCTGGGGAGGCTGAAGTAGTGGAAGGGGAAAGCAAAAGCTGATTATGTGGCAGCTCAATAACCAGTTAAATGATGCTGATTTTGATGATGATAATAATACTTTGTACAGCTCTTGGAAGAGGTTGAGGGTGAGAGGCCCATTGCTAAGAGCTTTATTTCTGAAAAAAGAAGCATTAGGATGCTGGCATCTTACCTCTGGCTGAAATGCTCTGTGTGCACCAAATGCTCTGTGTGTCCTCCTGTTCGCACAGCTGGGATGCTCTTTTCAGCCTCACTCATGATTAGGATCGGCCACAGAATGAGCGTAAGTAATATGCTTCACTTCCAGGCCCGGCCCGTTAAAACCTCCTGTGCCATTCTGCACTGTCTCTCTTCTCCCCTCTGCTGGTGGCATGCAGAGCATCCAGGAGTGGATTCTGAGGCCCTAGGGGATGGTGGAGCCACAATGTGGAAAGAGCCTGGGTTTCTGAATGACTCCAGGGTGCAGAGTACCACCACTGACCCCACTGCCCATTTACAAGAGCAAGAAATAATTTTTTTGTTTCAAGCCACTAAAATTTGTTGTTGTTGTAATAGTTAACCTTCCATAATTAAAACATGATCCCTCTCCCATCCAAATCGGCCTTTGTCTTTCAAATACCATCACAAATACTCCTCTCCCAGGAAGTTGGCCCTGACTGCTACAGTTCACTCTAGCCTCGCCCACCTTTTAATTTCTAAGGCGCTCGTTACTCAGATCACATGATTTACCTGTTACCATGTATTTTTTTTTCAGAGTAGGACTTCTGATGGATTGTAAGTTTCTCCAGGCAAGAATTATATGTTAGTTTTTTTGTATCTTCACAGTGCCTGATAATAATAATGATAATAACTAATATATATGTATTATATATATATATATATATATATATATATCTATATCTCCCAGGAATCATTATTTATACATAAACACATTTAATCCTCATAACTCTATGAGATAAATACTACTAATATCCCCAACTTATAGATGAGGCTGTTTAAGCACAGAGAGGTTACACAATTTGTCCAAGGTCACAAGCTAGAAAGTGACAGAGCCAGTATTCACACCCAGAAATTTGAGTAATGACTAAGCTTCCAGTAATTATGCCATCTCAACCATAATTGTTTCAGGACCATTAGCTTGTATGTCCAGTGAAACTGCAGCCCCCTTTGGGCAGGGAGCCATGGTATTGATCCCATTTATTCTCATACCTGAAGCCGGCAAGGTGGAGAGGAATTGTCACCCACCACTTGCTGGCTGAGGGAACTGCAGGTCAGCTGGAAGCAAACTGTGTGGGCAGGGCAGGATTTGCTCTCAGTGCTGGTATGTATTTACCATCCAGAGCCCCGGAAAATGTGTCAAATAATCCAGGAAAACTCACTCACTGCTACTTTAAACTAGTTTTGAAAAAAACAACTTTTTTTTTTCTGCATAGTCCCTAAAACTAGAGATTACAACTCCTAGTAACTTCTCCTAAATCTTCTTTTAATTTGTATCTTCTGTTAAATAAACCCAGACTATTAGAGACAAAAGGAAGACCAGGGTCTTGAGGAGGCCCATTGTGGAACTGTATGTGGAGATAGGACCTTTAAGGAAGTAATAATTAAGGTTAAACAAGGTCATTAGGGTAGAGCCCTATTCCAATCTGACTGATACCTTTAAGAGATTATTACACAGACATGAAGAGGGACAAGGCAGAGACAATGGGAAAAGGCAGCTATCTACAAGCCAGGGAAAGAATCCTCAGAAGAATCCAACCCTGCTGCCACGTTGTTCTTGAACTCTCCGCTGCCAGAACTGTGACAAAACAAATCCCTGTTGTTTAAGCTGCCCAGCCTGTGGTATTTGTTACAGCATCCCTAGCAGACTAATATACCAAGTGATCAAGTTTTAACATCTCCTGTGATATGTCATATTCATATGCTGTAATGAGAGGGTATTTCACCTCTGTGGTATTCTTCTCCCAAACCCATAACCCCAGTCTAATCATGAGAAAAGTATCAGACAAACCAAATCGAGGGACATTCTACACAAGGGGTCCCCAACCCCCCAGCTGCGGACTGGTAGTGGTCCGCGGACTGTCAGGAACTGGGCAGGACAGCAGGAGGTGAGCAGTGGGCAAGCGAAGCGAAGCTCCACCTGCCCCTCCCCATCGCTCCCCATTGCTCGCATTACTGCCTGAACCATCCCCCCAACCACCATGGAAAAATTGTCTTCCACGAAACTGGTCCCAAGTGCCAAAAAGGTTGGGGACTGCTGTAATCTACACACTGTTTTTCCAGGATGCCTCAAAACTGTCAAGATCATGAAAAACAAGGGAAGCTTGAGAAACTGTCATAGACCAGTGGAGACTAAGGAGACGGTTAAAGGCAATGTGGTATCCTGGTTGGGGTCCTAGGACAAAGAAAGGACATTAGTAGAAAAACTGTTGAAATTTAAATAAAGTTTAGGGACTTCCCTGGTGGCTCAGTGACTAAGAATCCGCTTGCTAATGCAGGGGACATGGGTTCGAGCCCTGGTCCGGGAAGATCCCACCTGCCGCGGAGGAACTAAGCCCCTGCACCACAACTAGTGAGCTTGCGCTCTAGGGCCCGCGAGCCACAACTACTGAGCCTGCGTGCCAAGAGCCCATGCTGCGCAACAAGAGGAGCCACCATAATGAGAAGCCCGTGTGCCGCAACTAGAGAAAGCCCGCTGGCAGCAGCAAAGACCCAATGCAGCCAAAAATAAATAAATAATATTGAAAAATAAATAAATAAAGTTTAGAGTTTAGTTAATGGTATGTATCAGTGTTGGTTTCTGGCTTTTGACAAAAGTAACGACAAATGGTAATGTAGGTTATTAATATTAAGGGAACCTGGATGAGGGATATATGGAAATTAAACTATCTTTGCAAATTTTCAGTAAATCTAAAATTATTCCAAAATTTTAAATGTATTAAAAAACAAAAAATCCATTTGAGCCCAATTGTTTGGGATCCATACCAAGGATTAGATTTGTTGGGTCATATGGTAATCCTATGTCTAACTTTTTGAGGGATGGCCAATTTTTTTCACAGTGGCTCCACAATTTTACATTCCCACAAGCAACTGTATAAAGATTTCAATTTCTCTGTAGCCTCACCAACACTTGTTGGTTTCTATTATTTTGATTACAGCCATTCTAGTTGGTGCGACATGGTATCCCACTGTGGTTTTGATTTGCATTTTTCTAATGACCAATGATGCTGAGCATATTTTCATGCGTTTATTGGCCACTTGTATTTATATCTTCTTTGGAGAAATGTCTACTCAAGTCCTTTGCCCATTTTTGAATTGGGCTATTTGTCCTCTTGTTACTGAATTGTAGTTCTTCTTATATCTTAGATATTAAGCCCTTATCAGATATATGATTTGCAAAAATGTTCTCCTATTCTGTGGGTTGTCTTTTCACTCTCTTGAGAGTGCTCCTTTGATGTACAGAAGTTTTTAGTTTGAACCAAGTCCACTTTATCTATTTTTGTTGTTATTGCCTATGCTTTTGGTGTCATATTTAAGAAACCATCGTTAAATCTAAGGTCACGTAGATTTGCTTGTATGTTTTCTTCTAAAAGTTTTGTACCTTTAGCCCTTACATTTAGATCTTTGATCCATTTTGAATTAATTTTTGTATACGGTATAAGATAAGGGTCCAACTTCATTTTTTTGGTAGGTTGATGTCCAGTTTTCCTGTCACCATTTGTTGAAGAGACTGTTCTTTCTCCACTGAACAGTCTTGGCACCCTTGTCAAAAATCAGTTGGCTATAGATGTGAGGGTTTATTTCTGGATTCTCAATTCTATTCTATTGGTCTATATGTCTATCCTTATGCCAATGCCACACTGTTTTGATTAATGAAGGTTTGTAGTAAATTTTGAAATCAAAAAGTGAAAGTCCCCCACCTTTTCTCTTATTCAAAATTGTTTTAACTCTTCAGGAATTCCTTGCAATTGCATATGTATTTTAGGACAGGTTTTTCCACTTCTGAAAAAAAAAAACACTATTGGGATTACGATAGGGATTACACTGAATCTGTATATCATTTGGGGTAGTATTACCATCTTAACAATATTAAGTCTTCCAATCCATGAACATGAGATAGCTTTTTATTTATTTATATCTTCTTTAATTGTTCTTAGCAATGTTTTATATTTTCAGTGCACAAGTCTTCCACTTCCTTGGTTAACTATATTCCTAAGCATTTTATTCTTTTTGATGCTCTTATAAATAGAATTGTTTTCTTAATTTCCTTTTCAGATTGTTCATTACTAGTGTATAGAAAAAAATTAATCTTTGAGTGTTGATTTTGTATTGCAATTTTGCTCTTCCTAGCAGTATTATTCACAGTAGCCAAAAGATGACAACTATTCAAGTGTTCATCAACAGAAGAATGGATAAACGAAATGTGGTATATACATACAATTGAATATTATTTAGCGATAAAAAAATGAAGTTCTGACACATTCTACAACATGGATGAACCTTGAAAATATGCTGAGTGAAATAAGCCAGTTACAAAAGGGCAAATATTGTATGGAATATCTAGAATAGGCATATTCACTGAGAAAGAAAGTAGATTAGAAGTTACTAGGGGCTGTGGGTAAGGGAAAATGGGGAGTTATTGTTCAATGGGTACAGAGATTCTGTTTGGGATGATGAAAATTTTTGGAAATATTTGGTGATGGTTACATAACATTATGAATGTAGTTAATGCCAGTGAATTGTACACTTAAAAATAGATAAAATGGCAAGTTTTGTGTTATATATATATTTTTACTAATATAAAAAAATATTTTAAAAAAAGGCTGTGAAGGTCACTTGGTCCAACCATGGTTCCAAAGCTGAACCCCTTTATGATACACTGGCAGTCTCTGCTCCCACACTTCCAGTGATATGGTGCTCACCACAAGCCAAAACCAAAACCAAAACAAACTAAAACAAAACAAAAACAAAGAGTCCTTAACTTGAATAATTATTCAGCCACACACATAATTGTGCATTGAAGAGGCTTTGCTCAGGGCAGGGCACACACCTACGGTTTCTATAAAAGGAAAGACCAGAATCCATGAAGATATCTCTGCCTGGATCATTGGGCCTAGAGATGGGGCCCAATCATAGCATATTGGTCCGGGTAGCTTCCACACCATGGGCAACTGGAGACTGGCACTTCCGGTTTTCAAGTTATGGGCTGTAAGCCCATTAGTGGGCTGTGAAGTTAATTTGATATGCTGATCTAAAACAATAAAACAGCCAGTTATTTTGCCAGCAAAATGTTCATTCAGGAACAGCAAAGAATTGCAGTTCGCCACATGCAATCTATGGTGAACTGCAATCTCATCCAGTGAACAAAGGAAAGGTCCATTTTCTTTATAGAGAAGGGGGCGTTGGGAGGGGCTGTTAAACGGAGTCCATTGGAGGAAACTGGGAGTTTGAAGTGTAGTGGCTTTTCATTGGCTAAGGTGTGACCGTTT
Source organism: Eschrichtius robustus (assembly GCF_028021215.1). Classification (NCBI taxonomy): domain Eukaryota; kingdom Metazoa; phylum Chordata; class Mammalia; order Artiodactyla; family Eschrichtiidae; genus Eschrichtius; species Eschrichtius robustus. The sequence continues at coordinate 136,620,341 of NC_090828.1, read as the reverse complement.
CTTATTGGCTGCCTATTGCCAGGCAAGGAAAATTTCTTCCTTCCTCCTGCTGGGTAGTAAAGCAGTAATCTTCTTCCTGTTGGACATGCAAAGATACTTCTTTCTGTCGGGTCTGTAACTGATGTGGAGCAGTAGGGCATAAGAGCTCCCCTTTCTGACCTTCTGACTCCATTTTAAATGAGGCTTCTGCTTATCAGTTTTCACAGATATAACATGACAAAATTAAATAGAGTTGTACAGGAGTTATCACGTGGAGCAAGAGTAAATGTTATGTGTTTATTAAAAACCTTAAAAACGTATTCCCACCCTCTTTCCTTGTCCTCCCTTCCCCCGACAGACAACCAATATTTTGTTTTTTATACGATTTTCAAATTTAAAAAATATAGTTACAAGTAACAATAAATATATGTTCTCCTCCCCTTTTCACAAAAGATGGCATACTCTTTTGCACTTTGCATTTTTTCACAGCTTAGAAATCTTTCATATATCAGTACATAGAGAGTTTTCTTGTTTTTTGTTATAGCTACGTAACATTCCATTGTACAGATGTATCATAATTTTGTGATCATTCCTGTTTGGACATTTAGGTTATTTACAGTATTTTTCAAATAGTGCTGCAATGAATAATTTTGTAGATACATTATTTGCACATAATAAAGTATATTTATAGGATACATTTTCTGAAGTGCAATTGCTAGGCTAAAGGGCATATGCATTTGTAATTTTTATAAACATTGCTAGGTTGCTTTCTGTAGGGAGCTACACCAACATACTCCCACCAGCACCCTATGAGAGGGCTTCTTTCTCCATAGCCTCACAAATGGAATGTTATCAGATTTTTGCAATCTGAGAAGTGAAAATTTGTATCTCAATATGATTTTAATTTGCTTTTATCTTACTTTAGGATATATTTTCATGCGTCTTAAAGCCATTAAAATTTTCTCGGGACTTCCCTGGTGGCACAGTGGTTAAGAATCCACCTGCCAATGCAGGGGACATGGCATCGATCCCTGGTCCGGGAAGATCCCACATGCCGCAGAGCAACAAAACCCATGCGTCCCAACTACTGAGCCCTCGAGCCACAACTACTGAAGCCCATGCACCTAGAGCCTGTGCTCCACAACAAGAGAAGCCACCGCAATGAGAAGCCGGTGCAGCGCAACGAAAAGTAGCCCCCGCTCGCTGCAACTAGAGAAAGCCCACGTGCAGCAACGAAGACCCAACACAGACAAAAATAAATAAAGGAATAAATAAATTTATTTAAAAAAACCTTGTTCCTTATAAAATTGTTTTTCTCTTTTGTGAATTGTCATATCCTTTGCCCATTTTTCTATTGAGTTATTAGTCTTATTGATTTCTAGGGGCTCTATATTCATTAGGGAGATTAGCCCTTTGGTCTATGATATGAGTTGAAAAAAAATTTTTTTAACTTCCTAATCATTTATCTTTTGGTTTTGATAATGGTGTGTTGATTGTGCCACGCATATGTTTTTACACTTATTTTATTATTTTTTGAAGTTTTTATGTTTAGTCAAAATTTTCAGCCTTTTATGGCCTTTAGCTTTCAATCTTTGTTGGAAAGTTCTTTTCCCTCTATTTTTATGAAGGAATTCTTAGGTTGGGTTTTTGTTTGCTGTTTTGGTTGTTCACATAAATAATGTTATACTATTTATAGTATTCTATGACTGTTTTGTTCACTTCATATATTGTGGAGATCCTTCCATGTGAGAGCTAAAGACTCAATTCAATTGTATTAGTGGTGGTGTGGAATGCCATGGTACTGATGTTTAGTGATTCATTATCCTCTATTAATGGGCTTTCAAGTGAGTCCCACTTTTCAATATTACAAGCGACTTCGCAGGACACATCTTGCATGTGTCCTAGTGAGTCATGGGGCTCGGGTGTGAGAACAGTGCACAGACCTGGGGAGCAGGCTTAGAACGCACTTGTTTCATTCATTTCTTCACCGTCAGGGCCCTCTAGTGGCTCAAGCACAAGAAGGCAGCTCAGACTTGGAGGCCTGGTTTCTCTGACGTAGAATAATGAAATTAAGGTGCCTTGAAATCTTCTGATCCAACTCCCTCATTTGACACAATAAGCTCAGAGCTTGACCCAGAACCCAGATCTCTGAGCCCCCAGTATGCAGCTCTGCCAGTGCCAGGCTGTTCTTTATAGTGTGTGACATTTCACTCCCAGACATGTTCATCAAGTTACAGTGTCTCAAAAGGCTGGCCAGATAAATCTTGTATGTCTCTGGGTTATCAGCCAAGGGAAAGAGAGTTCTGGATGGCTGCAAGGTCACTTCTCCCTTCCTCTCTTCTTTGTCCTTAGTATCCTTGGTGGGAAAAACAGCCTCCCCCCTGTGAGCCTCTCTACCACCACCAGCATGGACCAGCTGTGCTGGGACTGGAGAGAGGAATGAGGATTGGAGAGATGGTGGTCTCCAAGATGCAAGGCAGCCAAGACTCAGAAAAGCACATCTGTGCTGCTCCAGGATTTCTCCATTTGGGGCTCTGAAGGACAGCTAGCTGGTGAAAAGGGACTCTGGAAAACTTTCCTGGAGCTGTGTTTGTATTTACAAGCACAATGCTTTAACTAAGACTCTATGTTTATTTCAAAAAGTTTGTCCTGTCTCACTAAGTTAATGGCTTCTTGAGTACAAAAAATAGATCTGACACTTCCTTACAGCCTTCTGGGGCTCCGCACATTACTGTGTGTTCAGTTCACTTCTATCTCTCCATTCTCCAAACTGCCAGGACAATTAGAATCTTTATGTTAAAATCCAGCAATTATCCTCTTGTAATTACATCGTTTAGCCCAATTACTTTCGCGGCTGTTGGTCTTGTACCTTTGGTGAAATTACAAGTTCTTTATTGGCAGGATTTGCACTGGGTTCCCTTTCATTTAACCTCTTCCTGGACTTCTGCCCTATTCACCTTGCCTTATTACACAGGTACAATCCCACGCACTCTCTTTAGAAGAGAGCTTAGATCCTGGGGCCTCTTCTATTAAATGGAAGGAAATGAATATTTTAATTTTGCATCTTTGGTTCCAGGCACCATTAATTCCTTTCCCTTATAATTCTCACAACAGCCTGAGAAGATGTCATTCTTACAGCTGAAGGGGCAGACTTGGATTTCAAAGCTGGTTTCCACTATACAGGGGAAAGAATGCCCATGAACTCTCTTGCAAGAAAATGACAATTTCCAGAGAAACCCTCCCTCTCTCTTCCTTCTCTTTTCATATCCTTTTCTGGAGCCTAGAACTGGGTTCTGCCAGCATATTCTGACCGGCTAACAAAGGGCTCCAGGATTATCAAAGCTGGAATGTGTCTTCACTTAAAGGCATTTTGAGAATTCATAGCAAAGCTAGCATCAGGGATTTCACATATCTCAACTCCAAGGTAGGAGATGGACCTTTCAGGGCACCACATGAGGCCTTACAGCAGGCTAGGCATGCCCAGAAATCCAGTTCAAGATGTATGTTTTGTCACTAACAAAAGGCCCTAATTCTGCAACTCTATACCTGCTGGGGAACATTTGCTTATACCTCCTCTGGCCCTCCTCCAATCCAAAGGTAGTAACATTGCCCTCTCTATTGAAGAGAAAAAGAAACAAGCAAAGAAATAAGACTGTATTTGGGGGTATTGCAATAGGGAGAGCACACCAGATATGAAGATCAGAATGTCTAGGTTGTGTGGTTTTGTCTTAGGCTTTCATAGGGAGGAAGGTGTGATGATTTACAATCGGGATTGATTTGCAATCAGAAGTTTCAATCAGTCAAGTGAACAGAAAATATTTATCTCCGTATCTAGCTAGTTTTAGAGGGCAAAGATTTTAACAGGAAGTTTGAGGATCTGAGTCCGCCCTTACGAGCAGGATCAGAAAAATGGGGACAGGTCTTTGGCCTTGTCACGGGTAAACAAGGGGGTCTTCTGTAAGTCTTACAGGACTCATGAAAAAGGGTGGAGAGTGAGTTTTACCTAAGAGATAGGGACAAGGATTGTTCTTTACAGTGAGCCGTTCTGGGAACATTGACAGGTCAGGAAGTTTCTAACCATTGTTGTTTCCAGGGAGCATATAGTGCTCAAGTAAAGTTCAACAGTGTGACTTCCTCAAGATTTCATTAGGGCGGACTCTTCTGGAAGCAAAAACCTGTACTTCGTATTGTTGACCAAATGGCTTTTTAAGATGAAAGTTAAGTCGTTATTTTAAAAAAGAAAGGAAGAAAAATGCCTTGAAAAGAGGCCCTTTTGATCACGCCACTTAATAACTCATCGTACCTCGCCAGGCTTCGAACTACAAGTCCCAGAGGGCAATACGCCACTTCCTCCCCGTACTAAGGGCGGGAATCAAGCGCCTCGCTGCATGATGGGAACGACAGTTAATTTCCGTATGATGGAAAATTTAATTTTAGCCGGTCTTCATTTTTCAGAAGAGTAAATTAGAAGGTCCTCAAACAAGGCGCGGACGGAGAACCCATATAGTAACATTATCATCTCCATGGGGAACGGACCAGGTTCCTCCAAGGGAAGGTTTTAACCGCAGCCGCGGCTCCCGCTCAATTTTCCCAGTAGTCTCCTTTCCGGTCGTGTCGTGCGTCATTACCGTTGCGGCTTCTCATTGGCCGGATGACAGGTGACGGCGCCTGCGCACTGAATTCTTTTGACGGTCGGGGGCAGGCGCCATTTTGGCCGTAGAGGTGCTTTTGGGAAGTAGTGCGCTGACCTACACACCTTGCCAGCCTGCCGGGTATGGCCTCTTCTGCCGGGGCTTTCTAGGTCGAAGTGTTCGCGTCTGCAGCTGTTGCTGCCTTACTCTCCGCAGCCTCCAAGGCCTCTAGTCGGGCGGGAGCCTCTGAGCACCGCGCCGCGCCGTCGGTGGTCACAGCGCCGGGAAGGAGGTGACAGGGGCGGCGCGGGGCGCAGACACTCCCCGCCGAGAGCCGCCTGCCATGGACTCGGAATATTACAGCGGCGACCAGTCAGGTGGGGCCCGGACCTAGGGGACAGGGCTGGGGGGCGGAGCGGTTACTTGGCCGGGCTTGGCCTCGCACTCCCGCGGGGGAGGGGTGGGGAGGGGAGGGACGCCCCGGAGACGTTCCCTCCGCGGACTGGGTCTAACGTGGAGTGAGGCTGAGCGCTGAGAGCCAGCCGACGGGCTGCGGCCCCCGAAGTTAGAACCTCGGAGAGGGGATTCTAGATGGACAGCTGTCTTCTGAATCGGCGAAGGACGTCGCTGCAACAGGGAGCCATACATCAGACACTGTGTGCAAAGTACGAGGGAAGGTCTCCTGATAGGGGATTTTTTTCAGGAGTTGAGAGTGATTTTCGAGAATCCGAGGGAGTTAGCTGTTCAGTGGGGTTGCAGGATCTTATCTAGACTTTTCACTAGGAGTTGGGACTAGTTTGATCTCGCCTGCAAACTAGTTTCTCCCATTAAAGAACACGTAGGACCCAAATTTGAGTTGTATACATATTTTAGAATAAGGCGTGTTCCTCTGGGGCTTACTAGCGATTTTTGTTCCTTTCCTTCACCTTGACATCTTTCCCCTTTCTCCTCACTGAAGTTCTCCTTTCTTTTCCTGTTTAGTGTGTAAACACGGGGCCCCTCTCTGCTAACACCGTGCTAGCCAGCGGAGATCCAAAGACGAATAAGGCAGAACCTCGTGGGGAATAAAAACGTTGCTTTTGCTTTCCTATTGTGTCCTAGTTCCATTTAGTATTCTCTATCAAAAGGGCTTAAATAATTTTCTAAGCGTTAATTACTCCGTTGTGTTTTGAGTTCACTTCGATTCCTTATTATGTGACGGCGAATAGTAGTGACTGCAAACACGTTTCCAAACACATACTGCTGTTTTGCTTTAAACTGCAAACACGTTTCCAAACACATACTGCTGTTTTGCTTTGCTTTCCTGATGTTTTCAAAATAGTTGTCAGTTTATTTGTATTTTTAAATTACTTTTAAATAAGTAATCATATGTAATATGTGTATATAACGTGCTGAAAGACATGAAAAGTTAGCAATTTCCTGACTTTTCATTTTTTTAGCCATTTTTTGACGTCCATCCCTGTATTCCTAATTTATGCTATCTCGTTGCATCATTTTTAGGCATTGTGTAACGACTTCCTATTATGCTAGGACAGGGTCTTAGCCTCTTCTGTGCCCTCTTTCCCCCATATTCCAACCATTGAAGCGCAAGTTTTCGTTACACTTCAGAATTTTTTATTATGACTATATAATAAGAATATTAAATATTAAATATATATATATTTTTACTCCTTAGCTAAGTAGAGAAGCTGATTAGTATGATACTGATTTTCCTGTAGTTGAGTGCTTCATTTTTATAAATTTATTTATTGGGCTTCCCTGGTGGTGCAGTGGTTGAGAATCTGCCTGCCAATGCAGGGGACATGGGTTCGAGCCCTGGTCTGGGAAGATCCCACATGCCGTGGAGCAACTAGGCCCGTGAGCCACAACTACTGAGCCTGCGCGCCTGGAGCCTGTGCTCCGCAACAAGAGAGGCCGCGATAGTGAGAGGCCCGCGCACCGCGATGAAGAGTGGCCCCCACTTGACGCAACTAGAGAAAGCCCTCACACAGAAACGAAGACCCAACACAGCCAAAAATAAATAAGTAAATAAATTTAAAAAAAAATTTAATTATTTTTAGTAAACTCCTAACCAAGGCTTCCCATATTCTCCAACAACTCTAAATTCCTCTCAGTACAATTTTACTTTGTATCTTTAAAGTATTGGTTAAAGATAGGTAGCAATTCATTTTATAATAGTATAGTAGTATATGCTTTACTTTAGGGAGTTTACACTATTTCTGGACTGGAGTTCCTTGTGCTCTTCATTCATAAACAAAAACTGTACCAGACAGTGTTCTGGGCTCCAGGGATTCAGCAGCGAACCAAAAATCGCTGTTCTTTTGGCACTTTCTTTCAAGCGAAGAGAGAAGCGCATTAAACAAAACTAACTTGGAAAGTCATGTAGTACATCAGAAGGTGGTAAGTAAGTGCTATGGAGAAAATAGACTCGGTTATTTTAACATAAAGTTGAAATAAAGTGCACACTATTAGTTTGTTGACTTGGTCCTTAGTGATGTTTATTAAGCTTCCTCTTCCTTTAATGATATATTCTCGCTGCCACCTGTGTCAACAATACAAGTTACGATTGTTGGTATTTATGTAAGTATTGTACTGTTGTCTTATTCACAAATGAGCATCAGTAGTTATGCTTCATCAGTGGTAACCCTTGCTCTTACGTTATTCTTGATTCATTGTGTTCGTTTCGGTTGTAGATGTCATCCATCTTACACCTTAAGTGGGTTTTTGTTTTATTTTTAAGCAGATGATGGTGGCGCTACCCCAGTACAGGATGAACGGGATTCAGGGTCAGACGTTGAGGAGGATGTAAATGAGCAGCACTCTGGATCAGACCCTGGAAGTGTAGAGCGTCATTCAGAGGTATTGGCTAAACAACATCTTTGGGGAGGCTTCTCCCTTGCACATTCTATGAGACCTGTTTTATTTAGGAGTTGTAGAGAGCCTGTCTTAGGGTCTAGGCTTCAACCCCTTCAAAAATGATAGAGCACGGCTTTCAAAGTAAATAAATAGGGATCGTCTGGTTACTTATGAAATCACAGGGAAATAAGTATTGATTGAGTCCCATTTTGGATATTAGGCAGTTTCAACTGTGCTTATTGATTCAGAAAATAGGCCAGGCCTTTGATATTTGGCTAGGCTTCCCCATTCCCAGAATGATGTCTTAGTGGGGCAGTGCGGATTTGCAGTCTGAAGAAACATCAATTGAAATAGAAAGTTATGGTGGTTATCACCTATTAAATTTATATGATTTTAATTTGCTTCCCTGGTTATACAGTCTGTACTGCACAATGTTAACAAAATAAAATTGGGACTTTTTCAATAATTCAGCTGTAAGTTTTTGGTAAACACAAACTGAAACGTAGGAATGATAAAGATGGCCAATATACCAAATATTTTGCTTTGACTACACATGCACAGAAAATTGTCCAATTTTAAGTAGTAGATGCAGTTGTTAGAGATTGTATTATTGACTCTGTCCGTTGACATATCACTAGTATATTCATATATCCAACAAATATTTTTTGAGCACCTGCTATGTGTCAGGCTCTTCTGAGTGACTAAATGAGGTTCCACTGCCACGAAAATCCTCTCCTTGGATTTATTTTCCAGCAGGGGGAGAAAGACATTAAACAATATACACTTTTTTTTTTTTTAATTTTTTTATTTTTGGCTGCATTGGGTCTTCGTTGCCGCACACGGGCTTTCTCTAGTTGCGGCGAACGGGGGCTACTCTTTGTTGTGGTGCGCGGGCTTCTCATTGCGGTGGCTTCTCTTGTTGCGGAGGATGGGCTCTAGGCGTGCAGGCTTCAGTAGTTGTGGCACGCGGGCTCAGTAGTTGTGGCTTGCGGGCTGTAGAGCGCAGGCTCAGTAGTTGTGGCGCATGGGCTTAGTTGCTCTGCAACATGTGGGATCTTCCCGGACCAGGGCCAAATCAGTGTCCCCTGTATTGGCAGGCAGATTCTTAACCACTGTGCCACCAGGGAAGCCCTCCACACTTCTTTTTAAAAATTGTAGTTTGTTAGGAGGTGATAAATGCTGTGGAGAAAGAAGAAAGTTTGAACAGAGTGAAGGGTGCCAAGGTGGAGGGCAGGCTTTGGTGTTAAATAGGGAGGTACACATAGGCCTTATTGAGAAAGTGACATTTGAATCAAGACGTGGAAGGAGGTGAAGGAATAGCACGTGTCTATGTAGGGGATGAACATTCCTAACAAAGATCTAAGGTTGGAGCCGTGTGGCTAGAATAAATAGGCGGCAGGTGAGATCAGAAGTGAGAGGAAGGCTTATCTTTTAGTTATTTTGACGTCGTTCAGTTTTTGGTACACTCTTAAGCATTTAGACTAAATTCTAATTAATATGTAATTGATAGGTAGAAATTATTTGATAACATAAACATTGTTACAGTTTATTTAGTGTATAATATCTTAACTTTCCATTTTGGAAAGCAGCATCAGGAGATTGACTGATGGCTTCATGCTTCAGTTATAAATGTATAAATGTAGTGTTGACTTTCTTTTTTTCAACTACTTTTTTTAATGAGATGGATTCTAAATAAATAAATGTGCATGTTGAAAATTTGGAAATCATATAAAAGTTTAAAGAAGAAAATTGAAGTCAGCATATTCCTGTCACAGAAATGACTATTAACTTTTTTACATTATTTCTCCTGCGTTTTTATTCTCTTTCTATAGAACGTATGTATACGTTTTAAGTTACTTGTGATTTTTCTATATATGTTACGTATCAATATAACATTTTTATCTCTTCACTTAACATTATACTTAAGTATTTCCGCATGTCGTTAAAGATTCCCACTAAGTGTAATTTTTAATGGTTGCATAATATTTCATAATATGGATGGACTATTACTTATTCAACAGTTTCCTGATTATTAACATTTAGACTGTTTAGCTATTATAAATGAAGTCTGCCATGAACATATTTTTGTGCTTTTCGTAGATTTTCCCCTCCAGGAGGGTTATCCTAATTTGCTAAACTTCTAGTAGTTTGAGTGCCAATTGTACCCTTGAAAGAGTACAGTTATATTAAATGGAGCAGTGCAGGTTATAGCCCCCAAACTTAAAAGATGTGTATTAGTTTCCTATTGCTGCCATAACAACCTGATACAAATTTAGTGGCTTAAAAAAACAGAGATTTGTTTCTTACAATTCTGGAGGTCAGAAGTTCAAAGTGGGTCTCACTGGGTTAAAATGAAGGTGGCACCAGGGCTGTGTTCCTTCTCTAAGGGAGAATCTGCTCTCTTGCCTTCTCTAGCTCTACAGGCCACTTGCACTCATTGGCATATGGCTTCTTCCTCCACCTTCAAAGCTAGAACTGTCGCATCTTTAAATCTCTCAGACCTTTGTTTGTGTCCTCACATGTCTGTCTCTTACTCTGACCCTCCTGCCTCCCTCCCATGAGGACCCTTCGTGATTATACTGGGCCTACTCAGATAATCCAGGGTAATCTTCCTATCCTTAATTACATCTGCACATCCCTTTTGCTTATTTACACGTTCTGGGGATTAGGATGTGGACATCTTTTGTGGGGGCATTGTTTTGCCTGCTGCAAGATGGTACTCACAACATGATTTTTCCAAATAATGTTTTTCCTGTTTGCATTTTGGAGTTCAGGCTAGTTGTGGTTTGTTTTTTTGGTTTGTTTTTTAATTCATTTTATCTATAGTACTCATTCTGCATGTGTTTCTTTAGATCTCTAAGGAAACTGTTAAAAAAGATCAAGATAATATTTTAAAACTTAATGCAAAAAATATGATGAAAAAAATCAAAATCTTAAAGTCAGGATCAGTAACAGTGCTTTACTGGTCCATATTGGAGCCTGAAGCAAAAGAAGACTTATTCATATGTATGCTAGTATTTAAATTTTGATATTTTGTTCATCATGGATTTTTGTGTCAAATTTGACCTTTAAAAATATCACCTTTTTTTTCCCCCAAATATCTTTATTGAGATAAATTTACATACCATGCAATTCACCCATTTTAAAGTATGCAATTCAGTGGTCTTTAGTATATTCACAGTAGTACAGCCATCACCATAGTCAATTTTAGAATATTTTCATCACATTGAAGAGAAACCCTTTAGCTGTTACCTCCTTATCACCCCCACCCCCCAACCCCTCCTTGTTCTGGACATTTCATATGAATGGAATTACATAACATGTGGTCTTTTGTGACTGGCTTCTTTCACTTAATGCTTTCAATGTTTATCCAAGTTGTAGCATGTATCAGTACTTCATTCCTTTTTGTGATCAGTAATATTCCATTCTTTGGAGATCCCACATTTTGTTTATCCATTTGTCAATTGATGGACATTTAAGTTGCTGCTACTGTTTTTCACATTTGCTGCATCAGTTTACATTCCCACCAACAGTGCACAAATGTTCCCTTTCCTCCCCATCCTCCCCAACACTTCTTATTTCTTGTCTTTTTGATAAGAGCTGGTGTGAGGTGATATTGTAGCTTTGACGTGCATTTCCCTGATGATGAGTGATCTTTTCATGTGTCTGTTGGCGATCTGTATGTCTTCTTTGGCCAAATGTCTATTCAGATCCTCTGCCCATTTTGTTATTGGGTTATTTGTTTTTTTAATGTTGAGTTGTATGAATTCTTTGTGTATTTTGGATATTAACCCCTTATCAGATATATTTTTTGCAAATATTTTATTCTATTAAGTAGGCGGCCTTTTTGTTTTGTTGATAGTTTCCTTTGCTATGCAGACTTTTTAGTTTGATATAGTTCCTTTGTTTACTTTAGCTTTTGTTTCCCTTTCCTGAGGAGACATATCCAAAGAAACATTGCTAAGACCAGTGTCAAAGAGTGCACTGCATATGTTTTCTTCTAAGAGTTTTATGGTTTTAGGTCTTACATTTAAGTTTTTAACCCATTTTGAGTATACTGTTGTATATGGTGTGAAAGTAATCCAGTTTGATTCTTTTTCATGTAGCTGTCCACTTTTCCCAACACCATTTATTGAAGAGACTATTCTTTCTCATTGTATATTCTTGGCTCCTTTGTTGTAGATCATTTGACCATACATGCATGGGTTTGTTTCTGGGCTCTCTATTCTGTTCTGTCGATCTATGTGTCTGTTTTTTATGCCAGTGTTAACACTGTCTTGACTACTGTAGCTTCGTAATATAGTTTGAGATCAGGGCATATGATGCCTCTGTGGCTTTGTTCTTTCTCAAGATTGTTTTGGCTATTCAGTATCTTCTGTGGTTCCATAGAGCTTTAGGATTATTTTTTCTAGTTTTTTGAAAAATGTCATAATTTTGAAATGGATTGCATTAAATCTGTAGATTGCTTTGGGTAGTATGGTCATTTTAACTATCAATTTTTCTAATCCATAAGCACATAATAGCTTTCTTTTTATTTATGTCTTCGATTTTTTTTTAAATTAATTTATTTTATTTATTTTTTATTTTTGGCTGTGTTGGGTCTTCGTTGCTGCGCGCAGGCTTTCTCTAGTTGTGACGAGCGGGGGCTACTCTTCCTTGCGGTGCGCGGGCTTCTCATTGCGGTGGCCTCTCCTGTTGTGGAGCATGGGCTCTAGGTGCACGGGCTTCAGTAGTTGTGGCTCGCGGGCTCAGTAGTTTTGGCTCGCGGGCTCTAGAGCACAGGCTCAGTAGTTGTGGCACACGGGCTTAGTTGCTCTGTGGCATGTGGGATCTTCCCGGACCAGGGCTCGAACCCATGTCCCCTGCATTGGCAGGCGGATTCTTAACCACTGCACCACCAGGGAAGCCCTGTCTTTGATTTTTTTTATCAGTGTCTTACAGTTTTCAGTGTACTCTCCTTGTTGGTTAAATTTATTCCTAGATTCTTTTATTCTTTTTGAGGCAATTATAAATGGGATTGTTTTCTTAATTTCTTTTCATAGTTCATTGTTACTGTAAAGAAGTGCAACAGATTTTTGTATATTGATTTGTATCCTGCAACTTTACTGAATTCATTGATTAGTTCTATCAGTTTTCTGGTGGAGTCTTTAGGGTTTTCTCTATATATTATGTCATCTGCAAATAAAGACCATGTTACATCTTCCTTTCTGATTTGGATGCCTTTTATTTCTTTTTCTTGCCTAATTGCTAAGCCTTCCAATACTGTGTTGTATGAAAGTGGTGAGAGTGGACATTCTTGTCTTGTTCCTGATCTTAGAGGAAAAGCTTACAGCTTTGCACTATTGAGTGTGATGTTGGCTGTGGGCTTGTCATATGGCCTTTATTATGTTGAGATACATTCTCTCTTTGCCCAGTTTGTTAAGAGTTTTTGTCATGAATCAAAGTTGAATTACTTTTTTTTTTGCATCTATTGAGATGATCATGTGATTTTTAGCTTTCATTTTGTTAATATGGTATATCACATTGATTGATTTGTGGATGTTGAACCATCCTTGCATCCCTGGAATAAATCCCATTTGACCATGGTGTATGATTCTTTTAATGTATTGCTGAACTTGGTTTGTTAATAATTTGTTGAGGATTTTTGCATCTATGTTCATCAAGGATATTGGCCTGTAATTTTCTTTTCTTGTGTCCGTGTCTGGTTTTGGTATCAGGGTAATGCCAGCTTCATGAAATGAGTTTGGAAGTGCTCCCTCCTCTTCAAGTTTTTGGCACTCTTTGAGAAGGACTGGTATTAATTCTTCTTTAAATGTTTGGTGGAATTCACCAGTAAAGCCATCTGGTCCTGAACTTTTCTATGTTGGGCGGTTTTTGATTACTGATTCCATCTCTTCACAGTAATCAGTCTATTTAGATTTTCTATTTCTTCATGATTCAATCTTAGTAGCTTGTATGTTTCTAGGAACTTATCCATTTCTTACAGATTGTCCAGTTTCTCAGCATACAGTTCTTAGTTTTTATGATCCTCTGTATTTGTGTGGTATCAATTGTAATGTCTCCTCTTTCCTTTATAGTTTTATTTCTTTCCATCCTCTTTTTTTTCTTGGTAAGTCTAGCTAAAGGTTTGTCTATTTGTTTATCTTTTGTAAAAAACAGGTCTTAATTTTATTGACCTTTCTATTGTCTTTTTAGTCTCTATTTCATTTATTTCTGCTCTGATTTTTGTTATTTTTTTTTCCTTCTAATAATTTTGGGCTTAGTTTCTTTTTTCTAGTTCCTTGGGGTGTAAAGTTGTTATTTGAGATATTTCTTTTTTTTTAATATAGGCATTTATTGCTGTAAGCTTCCCTCTTAGGACTGCTTTGCTGTATTCCGTAAGTTTTGGTATGTTATATCAATATTTCCATTTTCATTTGTCTCAAGATATTTTTTGAATTCTTCTTTGACTCGTTGGTTGTTTAGCAACATGATGTTTGATCTCCACATGTTTGTGAAATTTTCAGTTTTCTTCTCATACTTCTCATACTTATACTCATTTCTACTTTCATACCATTGTGGTTGGAAAAGATGTTTGGTATGATTTCAGTCTTCTTAAATTTATCAGGACTTACTTTGTGGCCTAACATATGATCTGTACTGGAGATTGTTCATGTGCACTTGAGAAGAATGTGTACTCTGCTCCTGTTGGATGGAATGTTCTGTAAATGTCTGTTCAGTCCATTTGGCCTAACGTGTAGTTTAAGCCCAGTATTTCCTTATTGATTTTCTATCTGGATGATCTATCCATTTTGAAAGTGAGACATTGAAGTTCCCTACTATTATTGTGTTGATATCTTATTTCTTCCTTAAGGTCTGTTAATATTTAGGTACTCTGATGTTGGGTGCGTAAATATTTACAAATGGTAAATCCTCTTGTTGGATTAACTCTATTATCATTATACAATATAATGACTTTCTTTGTATCTTATTATAGTTTTTGGCTAAAAGTCTATTTTCTCTGATTATAAATATAGCTACCTCTGCTTTCATTTGGTTTCCATTTGCCTGAAATATCTTTTTCCATCCTTTTTTTTTTGTTCAGTCTGCGTGTGTCCTAAAAGCTGAAGTGAGTCTCTTGTAGACAGCATATAGTTCAGTTTTTGTTTTTGTTTTTCCCATCCATTTAACCACTCTTATCGTTTGGTTGAAGAATTGAGTCCATTTACATTTAAAGTAAATACTGATAGGTAGGGACTTATTATTGCTATTTTGTTCTTTGTTTTCTGACTGTTTTGTCATTCCTTTTTTCCTTCTCCCGCTCTCTTCCTTTGTGGTTTGATGATTTTCTGTTAGCGGTATGCTTAGATTACTTAAAAAAATTTTTTTTTGTATATCTAGTATACCTTTTTGCTTTATGGGTTACCATGAGGCTTATGTAAAATATCTTATACCAGTCTATTTTAAGCTGATAACTTCAAGTACATGCTAAAGTTACACATTTTTGCTCTCCCCCACATTTTATGTTTTTGATATCACACTTTATGTCTTTTTCTCTAGTGTACTCGTTAACAAATTATTGTAGTTATATTTTTAATACTCTGTGCATTTTAATTTCTTTAATAATATTTTTACTATGGTTTTGAGGTTTGTTTTTTTTTTTAGTGGTTGCTCTAGGGTTTACCACATATATTAATCAGAATCAGCTTCAGATTTACGGTAGCTTAATTCCAATGGTATATAGTAAGGTTAGTGCTATGTAGCTCTATTCTTTTTCTCTTTTTGTAATATTATTGTTATACATATTATATTTATTAATGCTAAAATCCAACAATGCGTTGTTATAGAAGTTATTTCCTTAGTGTAATACAGGTTTGTTCCCACCCACCTTCTTTGTACTGTCATTGGTCTTATGTATTACAAGTCCAGCAATACAGTATATACATATTACTTTATGCAACTGTTACATAAATCAGTTAAATTAAGAACAGAGAAAATATGCATTTATACTGTCTTTCATAATTACACAGTTATGTTTACTGGTGCTTATTGTTTTTTCATGTGGATTCACTGAGGTCACTTGCTTTCAGCCTGAAGAACTTCCTTTAGCAGTTCTTGTATGGTGGGTCTACTTGACAAATTCTTTCCTTTTCTTGGTTATCTAGAAAAGTTTTCATTTCTTTTTTGTTAATTATTTTTGAAAGATAGCTTTGTTGGATATAGGATTCTTAGTTGATAGTTTTTCTTTGAGCACTTAGAATATGTTATCCCACTGCTTTCTTCCTCCATTGTTTCCATTGAGGAGTCAGCTGTTAATCTTACTGGGTTACTCTTATAGGTGGTGAGTCAAATTTCTATTTCTATATATATTCTCTATTTGATATGATATTGTCATCATGCCTTTATTTTTTTAACCATGTTTACAAATGGCCACTTTGAAGTCTTTTCCTGAGAAATCTAATACCTGGTTGCTCTCACAGGCAGTTTCTGTTGCCTGCTTTTTTCCTGGTTATGGGTCATACTTTCCAGTTTCTTTGCATGCCTTTTAATTTATTGCTGGAAACTGGACATTTTAGAGTAATTGTTCAGTGACTAGCTGGATTATTTTAGTGAATACTGTTTCCTCACTCGCAGTTTTAAATCTCTGGTGTTGCATCCTCAGAGATGCGCAATTTGGGACATGCTTACAGTCACCTGGGATGACAGTGGTATTAGTAGGGCTCTTTTTTTCTCTTTCTCTGACCACAATCAGCTGTTAAAACTCCACTGATGGCTGTGTTATTTTCAGCAATGCCCTATGGCATAAATTGCTCAACAAGTCAATCTAATCAAATTCTGGCTCCTTTGAAGGCATAATTTCTGAGGTCTGTGTTTGCTTTGTTCTGACCTCAGGATGGCTCCTCCCAGCTGTATTATTACCTGGTTATCTCCTGCAAACTAGCTGGCCTACAGTTTATCCTGTATTTTGAATCTTCTTCTAAGTGCCTTCCACCAGTTTCCAGTGTTAGTGAAAGTGCCTTAGCCTGAACGTCCCCAAGCTTGGTTACAAATGAAGTTGGTTTCTTTGGGGGAAAATTAGAAGCTATCTACTTTACTGCCTGCTTTTTCCCCAAGCAAAATCTCTGAGCTGGGGCTCTGGAGTTTGGGGTAGGGGGTGGGGAGAGAGTGACGGCAGGTTTCTTTCTGAGTGACATCCCAGTTCTAGAAGCCGAGCTCTCAGTGTGCAGTGGGGATTTGATAGCAGCCTGAGGTGCTCCCGGCTTGCCTCTCTTGGCATGGAACCACTGTCACACAGGTGGGGGCAAGGGTGATCAGGGCCCCAGTATTGTCAGTGTGCTGTGCCCAAAGAAGAGCCTTCTTACTGTGATGGAGTGCTGGGCAGAAGATGGGAGCCCCCACTTGCAACTACATTTGCCTGGAACTTACCTTCAGCAGCAGGTAGCTGGAGGCAGAATGAGAAATGCTGACATCGGGCTCTTCCTGGGAAGACACCCTGCCCCTGGAAGCTGGAGGGAAAGGGGACCCTTTGTCTTTGGCTGCAGCAGCCTGGAGTAGTGTCTTTCTGACTGAGCTGTGAAGTTGAAAGTGAGGAGTGGTCTTGGTTCAGATACCAGATACTTCGGCTTCTCTTACCAACTTTTTGTAGATCTTCTTGGGTAGATGTTTCTTTATTCACTCTTTGTCTTTAGGACCATTGCCAGGGGCTTTGAATAGTTGTTTTTCAATACTTTTAACCAGTTTCACTGGAGAGTGGGTCAGCAGAGCTTTTCATTTTCATACCAGAAGCCCTCATCTGGCTTAGTTTTTATCTCTTCTAATAATTGGTCAGACCTCTCCATATTCCCCCATTCACATTCCAGAAGAACCCAGGATGCTTTACTTGTCTATTACCACAGTCTCTGTTAGGCCATTTGGCTCTTCCGTCTCACTGGGTCTCCTGCCTGTGTGTGTGTGTGGGTCCTGTCCGTGGCCTCCTCTGCATGGAGGGCAGCCCAGTGCTTTCCTAAACGGGTGACTCTGAGTAAGCCAGCTGTTGGCATTCGGAGGCAGGCCTGTATATTGCAGGACATTTAGTATCTTGGTTCCCAAACGGTAAATAAAATGGTAGTAACATATCCTCTCCAGTCATGGCCAGCCGAAAATGGTCCCTCGCATTCACAAATGCCCCCTTAGGGGAGAACCCAGAGCTACCCTTAGGCTGAGAACACTGAAATGGACAAATGAGGTGTAGAAAGCATAAGAAAGGAAACAAGAAGTATCCAACGATATAAAAAACTAGTGATTAAAATGTAAGTAGAACTTTTGTAAGAGTGGCAATGTGTCCATTAAAATTGTTTTCAAAGAATATTTTGTGACATGGGAGAATTCAGTGTGTGACGGCCATTAAATTAATTGTGATTCTAGATCCTTGTTTACTTTTTTAAAGTGAATTCACACAAAGAAAAGATTGGGAAGAAATTCCTTGTAAAAATTGGAAATGATGGTGAACTTTGGGTTGTTATTAAAGGTAATTTTAATTTTCTTTATACTTTCCTGTGTTGGCACATTAATATTTAAAATCAAAGGGAGAATAGTTAGAATAACTGTCCCATCATTTTATATGGTTACCTATTTTTACTAGCATGCGTCAAATAATTTTAAATATATTTAAAAATTACCGAAAGGGTACATACGAAGGGCCACGGGAGGACGGGAGGGTGGGCTGAGTGGACTCTGAGGAACGAGTCTGACATTATTGCCAGATGCCGAAGCCGGTGAGGGGTGCTGGCGATGATTCTAGCTGGAGAGCCGCAGGTTCAAAGGCCTAGGATTGAGAAGGACTTGTTACATTTCAAGAATGAGTATTGTGACTGGAAAGTGGGATAGTTTAATGGAAGATGATACTGAAGAATTAAGTTTGGGTTAGATGGTATAATAGCAAATCTCTCTTGGGTGATGATGATAAAATGTTGTATTTGCATAGCTCTTTAGAGTGAAAGGCAGTGTGATGGCCAAAGTGTAGTTTCATATATTGGCTTTGCCACTTAATAACCATAATGACTGTCAGGTCCTAGAAAAATTATTTCATCTCTGAGCCTCAGCTCCACCATCTTGACAGTGGGTTAAAATAATTATTATGAGGGCTAAATAAAACTTATGTAACAGCTCTGAAAACTGTAATAGCAGTTATGTTATGTAGGGGAGGCAAAATTTTACCCCTACCCATCTTAGGTTGGAATTCTTTAACAAAAAGACATTAACAAGTGAAAAAAAATCCGAGTTTATTAACATGTGCAACATACATCACACAGGAAAAAACTCAACAGAGAGTAACTCAAAGCAGTAGCTTAGAATTCTAGTTTATATAGCATCTTCAACAGAGAGTCATAATTTTGTGGAGAAAGGACAGGACAAAGGAAAGCAGTTCTAGGCTTCCAAGGGTGACAGACTGCGAAGGTTAAATATATGGGAAGAAGCTAATGTAGTAAAGTTTGTTTGCTGATTCCTCTGCTGGTGTCTTTGGGCTAATGACAGTCCTGTCTCCAGTAATGGGAATATCCTGCCTTTTGAAGGAAAAGGGGGGAAGGTAGAGAGAGCTACTCTTGTGTTTACTGCTTATTAATTGCCTTCAGATCAAAATATTTATGTCAGAGGCATATTTTGAGGGGACATAATCTGGTTTCCTTTAATTATTTTACAATTAGCCTTTACAGTAATTAGGCAGATTATTTCTTAGGGGGCTAGTCAAGAGTTAATCTTTATGAGGTTGAGGCCCACTGTTTTAAAGCAAAAGAGACTTACCTTATGAAATGAAATTTAAAAATAATATTCTTAAGTTTAGGCCTGGTTTGTTAAAGAAATCTATATATAAGCAATTGCAGCAATAAGTTGATGACATATTTAAATTATTTGTTTCTAGGTTATTAACATCTTTTGGGCTAGGTTTCTAAAAGGGATATGAATATCAGGGGAGTTTTCAAGTATATTTATTCTGTGTAGAGCACTTTGAGAACTCAGAATCTTCACACAACGTTGACGGTAGGGCAGATAGGGAAAAGGGGAAAGATTTTTTTAAAAATGTTTTTGAATAGTCATTACTGAAAACACATTTTTTAATAAAGCAGTTTGAGCGTGAATGTGACCTAGTTATAACTGGTTGCCAGTTCTAATTTTTGTTGTTTACTCTTGGGGACTTCACTGGTGGTCCAATGGTTAAGACTCCACATTTCCAAGGCAGAGGGCATTGGTTCGATCCCTGTTCTGAGAACTAAGATCCCACATGCTGCAAGGTGCGGCCAAAAAATAAATAAATAATTCTCTTGAACAGTGTGAAATTAGTTGTGGATTGTGGTCAGCTGGTTTTTATCCCACAGAAATACATTGAAGGTAATAAGCATTTAACAATACAGCTTGTAGATTTCATCTGCATAGAAAAGTAGTGTTCCCTTCCTGAGGGTCTCACAGGAAAAAAGTAGTGTGTGGGACAATCGAGAAAGAGATTGTTTGGAAATGGCGCATAGCTTCTCCTTGTTTTCTGACTGTAGGCAAAGCCTAGTGGGCACAAGCATCTGTCTGTCATTGAAGTTGGTGACAGCCCCATTAGCGCCAGCCTTACTCTGAATTGAGTAAAGATGGCAGTCTGCGGTCATTTGGATCTTTCCACAGAGACGTGCTAGTATAAGTAAAGTATTCCTATGGGGAAGTACATCAGAGCCCGTAGAAGATTCTTGTTGGCTTTTGCCGTCCCTTGTTTACCCTATTTCTTACCAGTTCTTTTGATTCCATCTACACTTCTTTTTTTTGTGTTAGGTTTCAGCCTTTGTCTTTGAGTCTACCAAATTGAGGAGAAGAACATTGTTTTGCTTTGGTTCTTTTTTGTTAAGCATTGTCTTGTGGATTTGTTTTATTTCAGTGAATTTAATTTGAGTATCTTCTGTATACTGAAGGTAAAAGATAGTTTTTTGATCTTAAGGTCATTTATTCAATCATATTATGAAGATAAATGTGTAAAAAATCACCTTTCAGTGAGGTAGAGATACAGGATGCTATGGGGACATGTAAGAAGGAATGACTGACCAGCTCAGCCTTCATAGATGATGTATTTGAGCTGAGTCTTGAAGGGTGAATGTTTTGTAATTAATAAGGTATTTTTGTTATAAATGATTAACAACATGTATTGAATGCTCACAGGCACATGCTAACTGCGTTACATGCATTTGGTCCTCTGAACGGCCCTCTAACTTATAGATACTATTTCTGACTCTGTCATATTGAGGAATTGAGGTTTTGAGAAGTTAAGAAAATTTCCCTGGATTACACAGTAGAAGGTGGTTGCGAGCTAGGCTTTGGACCCCAGGTCTTACCGACACTAAAGGCCACGTTGTGAACTGTCACATTATATTGCACAGAGTCCATTCTACCTAGAGAGAAGGATGGAAGAGGCTTCAGGAAGGGGGTATTTTTGCCTAGTGTTGAGGTATGAAAAGGACTAGGTGAGGTAAAAGCATGGAGGTAACAGTGAAGTTAGTAGTTCCATGTGTCTGCAGTAAAATTATAATGTGCGGTTAGAATCACTTGGATTAGATGTCAAAATGCAGATTCTTTGACCTCTTCCCCAGACTTACTGTATTAATATCTGGAGGTGAGAAGCACAAAAATCTGTATGTTTTCCTCCAAAGCTCCCCAAGTTATTCTTATGCAAAAGTTTGGGAACTGCTGCTGCAGCACATAGGGTTGATGGTGGTGAGAGGGCAGAAATGAGTCTGGGGAGGTAGGCAGGAGTTTGCTTCATCATTATAAACTTTTTTTTAAAAATTAATTAATTATTTATTTATTTTTGGCTGCATTGGGTTTTCGTTGCCGCACGCGGGCTTTCTCTAGTTGCGGCGATCAGGGGCTACCCTTCGTTGTGGTGCGCGGGCTTCTCATTGTGGAGCACTGGCTCTAGGCGCGCAGGCTTCAGTAGTTATGGCACATGGGCTCAGTGGTTGTGGCTTGCGGGCTCTAGAGCGCAGGCTTAGTAGTTGTGACGCATGGGCTTAGTTGCTCTGCGGCATGTGGGATCTTCCCGCACCAGGGATGGAACCCGTGGCCCCTGCATTGGCAGGTGGATTCTTAACCACTGCACCCCCGGGGAAGTCCCCATTATAAACTCTTAGACTTTGTGTAGACATTTTCTTTTTCTAGTACTCATCAGGAGTGCTTCTGTTTTTGACTGATTCTAATAAGATCAGCCAGCTTTTGACAAAGGACACTGGTATACATCTTCATTTTGTTATGTGTGTTTGTGCTTGCTGTAAAGCTGGAGTTTCTCAGAGTCAAAGCCTTGCAGCGTTCCAGGACCTACCCTGGATTAACAGCATTGTGTAGTAAAAACTGGATTTCCCAGATTCTTCCTTATGCTTTTAAGATGATATGTATTGACAAACTCCAAGACGAGGATTTCAAATATATCTTCTGGAACTAAGGTCCAGTAAAACATGGTTTTGAAAATGCTCCTATAGATATTTCTTCATGGAATTTACTGTGTGACTTGGTGTTGAATGTTTTACCAATTTATGATGGAAGGTTAGAATGCAAGTTCAACAGTTTTGAGTTTCTTTTACTGGGAACAGGTGTCCTGAGTTGTTTGGTTCTGTACAAGGACTCCTATTTGACATTCTTATACTACTTTGTAATTTACAAATTGATGTTTGCTTTACAGCAGTTTTATTATTTATTTTGTAATTTTAAAATGTTAATTATCTCTGTGCATGTGTATTGTGGCACTGGTCATAAAGAGTGTGTTACCATTTGATTGCTGAGATAAACCACCAGATCATTCATTATGGGGAACCAGAAGTTATTTATAACTACAATGTAAATGATCATAAGAGGGAAGTGTGAGGCATTATAGACATTTCTAAAGCCTCTGAGGACACTTAGAGTGCTCAATTTCTCTGACAGTTAAAATTAGGGATTTTTTTTAATATTATTAAGAAATAGCATTTAAATGGCAGCTTCTGCTATTGATTTGTTGTACCCATATTTGACTTTTTAAAAACTGTATTTTGGATTTTTTTTAAGTTTGCAATTTAGACTAATTGCTGAAACCAGTCTAAAATATTTGAATATTGTTTTGATAACTTTTAAGGTTAGTTCTTTTTTTTTTTTTTTTTAATTAATTAATTAATTTATTTATGGCTGTGTTGGGTCTTCGTTTCTGCGCGAGGGCTTTCTCTAGTTGCGGCAAGCGGGGGCCACTCTTCATCGCAGTGCGCGCGCCGTGCCTCTCACTATCGCGGCCTCTCTTGTTGCGGAGCACAGGCCCAGACGCGCAGGCTCAGTAATTGTGGCTCACGGGCCCAGTTGCTCCGCGGCATGTGGGATCCTCCCAGACCAGGGCTCGAACCCGTGTCCCCTGCATTGGCAGGCAGACTCTCAACCACTGCGCCACCAGGGAAGCCCAAGGTTAATTCTTTTCCCAAATCCTATGATGTCTTTACCTAACTGCCTTCTTTAACTTGAGTCTGTCGACCAGTACTTTCTTACTGCAATGATTTCCCACATTTTCCCCACTGTGCCACATGTAATGGATAGATACTCAGGATTTTATGAAACTCCTCAAAAATTGATGGGAATTCATAAGTTTCACAGTCATTAATTACATGTAATGTCCTTGTAATGGTTGCTTGTTTGGAATGCATACACCATGTGTTGGGAAGTCCAGGGTAGAGTGTAACAGATAAGTTTTGGGAAGACTACTCAGGTCATGGTATCTCTCCTTTCTTTGGGAGTGGCTCCCAGTGCTGTGCCCCTGCTCTGGCATTGAGTCACAGAGTAACGACATCCTCTGTTGCCATGGCCAGTTAGATCATGTCTCCTGGGAATTTAAAATTTAGATCCTGGACACTGAAATTTAGCAAGGTGAGAGCTGAGTCATGTTATTGATAGTGCTCTAGTGAAAGGTCCTTGAGTTTCCTTTTCTAAGCTCTCTGAGCTGCCTTGGTTCCTACCCTTCTTGAGCCTTTAGCCATTTATTCCACTTTGATTCTGGAAAGATTGTTCTTTTTTTCTGGAGCTAGCCTGAGATGATTTCTGTTGTTTGCAGCTGAAATAAATTGAGTCACACACGAACATGTTGTTGGAGTTATGTCATGTGTATGCCATGGAAAGCATTCCAAAAGCCAGTTAACAATTTCCCCTTCTGCCTCCTGCTTTAAGTTGCCTCTGCTGGTACCTGTATGTTTCATCTTCTGCCCTCAGTAACGTAGTTAACTTCTTAATTCAGTCATCACAAACTAATTCTGAATACCTGTTGTCTACACACCTTTTATAGCTTAGTCTCATATAGATTACTTCCTGTAGGCTTTCAAAATGTCACGCATACCTTCATAACAGTGCACGTTATACTGTATTGTTATGGTATATTTGGCTGGCTCATTAGACAACATTTCCTTAAGGTCAGGCACTGAGACATGGTCAGCTTTGATTCCTAGCACCTTACACGTGGTAGACATTAAACAAATACTTGTTCAGTTAATTATTCCTCACTTTAAATTATTCTCATTTAACTCTTTTTATTAAATGAGAAAATTAAGTAAGTAATTACTTTCTTCCACAGTAAGTAAGTAGGTAGGTAAGTAAGTAATTACTTAATTAGTAAGAATTTACTGTAATTTTGTATATACCAGACACCATTCTGTGCTCTGAAGCACAGAGTGTGCCTTCTCAGTGAAGAAAACAGACCAAAAAATGCCTGCCTTCTTAGGGCTTACATTCTGGATAGTTAATTTCTTCATCTATATTCTTTTAAAATATAAAAGAATTAAATTATGACGTATGGCCAAGAGTAAACTTCTAGCAGTATATAGAGTACTATATCTTGTACTGTATCAAAAGGTTCTATGTTATTTCTCCTGTCCTAATTTAATAGATAAATGCCAGTTTCATTGGGGTAGTAGGATGTATGACTGACAAGGAATCCAGTGCTATGCTGTGAGTGTCCCGTGATAGTAAAAGAAAAATGTCTTTGGGAAATTTGAAAAGTTTATTATTTTAGAAAGTTTCCTGAATATGTTATACCTGAATGAATATGTATAGCAGTTACTGTATCTTTGGAACTCTGTGCTATCAAGATGGCAATGAAATATGGAGGGGAAAAACCCTCAAACATATTTTATAAGCTTATTTTATAAGTTTTTGTACTCTTTTCTGAAGTTGTAGACACAGCATACTTAATCTTTTTTAAATGAGCCCGAAGCAAATTAAAGTGCGGGTTTTGTGAAAACATTTTAATGCCTTTTATCTTGTCACTGTATTCTCTTACTGCTTAATTATTTCATTGTGTGATATGGTGGGCATATACTTTATTAAAGGCTCTTTGTTCCTTGAAGATTGATCTGTGGTAAGTTCAGGAAATGTCCGTCATATATTCTAAAGAAAAATATTTGGCTCAGTAAACTTTTAAGGGGGAAAACTCAAACACAGAAGTACTTTACTTTTTAAGCCAGAATATTAATTACCATGTTACTGGAAGTTCAGATACTATTATAGAAGGGAAAAAATTCTCCACATTCTAGTTATTAGTATTTTGGTATGTTTAGTTTTATATATTTTTCTCTGCATTTAAAAAACATAGCTATAATGTGCTTAGATCAAATTTGTACCCTAGAGTTTTCAGATTCCTTCATGTAACATTATTTGTTAGTATAGCTGGATTAGTCAGTGTTTTCCCTAAAACTTTAAATTTTTTGCCAGGGTTACTAGATATATGTCCAAGACTGCTCTAAGCCTCAGTTCTCTAATCATGAAAAATACTCTCGTGAGGAGTAAACTAGCAGGAGAGACCCTAACATGGTATTTGGCTCTGTTAGTTGCTCCTCTCCTTATACGTTCAGATTCACTTGGGAGAATGTGCCCTAAGTGTATTTTGGCTCTTTAAATAAAGTAAAGTTTTATAGTTCTCTTCCTTAAAATAACTTTAACATTATAAAACCCAAGAATGTTCCTTTTTTAAAAGAACCTGGGTACATGTTTGCTTGTATGTACTTAAAGAATATATTTAGGAGCTAGAATTATATGAGAAAGCTAAGGTTTATTTTTTGTTGTTGTTTAATCTAGCTTTTCAAAGTATAAGGTACCGTAGAGTATTCTGGGGGTATATGCTTTACAGATTCATGAAGGCAGGTTATCGGTCCTCATTTTGGGATCTAAACCACGTTAGCCATTTCACAGATGAATGGCCTTTTTAAAAGTGGGATGTTTCTATATACGTATAGGATGAGAATTCTACATTTAAGCATGCGTATTCCTTTTTTTTTTTTAAGTTGAAAATTTTTAACATTTTTACTACCAAAACTTTTTTTGCACTTTTCTAATTTTTTCTCCCTTGATTTTTCAGAATGAACCTAGTGATCGAGAAGATGGCCTCAACAAAAGACATCATGTGACAGACTCTGAGAATGATGACCCCTCAAATCTTAATGCCAGTGACTCTGAAAGTGAGGAGCTTCAAAGGCAAAAAGACAGTGACTCTGAATCGGAAGAGCACGCGGAGCCTCCTGCGAGTGATTCCGAAAACGAGGGCGTCAGTCACCATGGGAGCGACTCTGAGAATGAGGGGACCAGGAAGTTACCTGTGAGTGACTCTGAAAATGAGCAGCTGCTTAATGGGCACGCGAGTGACTCAGAAAATGAAGACGTTAGGAAGCCTCCTGCCAGTGATTCAGAGGTTGAAGAGCTCCCCAAAAGTCCTGCCAGTTACTCGGAAGCAGAGGATGCGCTAAAACCTCAAGTCAGCGACTCTGAGAGTGAGGAGCCCCCAAGACACCAAGCCAGTGACTCTGAAAACGAGGAGCTTCCCAAACCTCGCATTAGTGACTCGGAAAGCGAGGAGCTTCCCAAGCCTCGGATCAGTGACTCAGAAAGTGAGGGGCCTCAGAGGACTCAGGCCAGTGACTCGGAAACTGAGGAGCTTCCCAAACCCCGGATCAGTGACTCAGAAAGCGAGGACCCGCCAAGGCACCAAGCCAGTGACTCGGAAACTGAGGAGCTTCCTAAACCCCGTGTCAGTGACTCAGAAAGCGAGGATCCCCCAAGGCACCAAGCCAGTGACTCGGAAACTGAGGAGCTTCCCAAACCCCAAGTCAGTGACTCTGAGAGCGAGGAGCCTCAGAAGGGACCTGCCAGCGACTCCGAAGCTGAGGGTGCCTCCAGACACAAACAGAAGCCGGGGTCTGATGAGGACAGCGACGGGGAGAGCAAGAGAGAGGACACAGAAGTGCAGAGCGACCCCTTTCGTGCAGATGCCCATGCAGACAGGAAGCGGTTCAGCAGTTCTGACAGCGAGGAGGGAGAACCAGAAAGGCCCAAGATTGGCAGTGATGAGGATGAAGAAAAAGAGGGGGCGGAGGAGAAGGTAGCGAAGCGAAAAGCTGCCGTGCTTTCTGATAGTGACGATGAAGAGAAAGCATGTAAGGAATTATTTTGGGCTGTTTTTCCTTAGCTCTACTTTTATTTATTTATTTATTTGGCTGCGTCGGGTCTTAGTTGAGGCACACGGGCTCTCTAGTTGTGGAACACGGGCTCCAGAGCACGCGGGCTCAGTAGTTGCGGCACGCAGACTTAGTTTCCCCATGGCATGTGGGATCTTAGTTCCCTGATCAGGGATCGACCCTGTGTCCCCTGCATTGGAAGGCAGATTCTCCACCACTGAACCACCAGGGAAGTCCCTCCATAGCTTTACTTGTTGTCTAAGCTTATAACTATGAAGCATTGTTTCTTTTCCTGGAATGTTAGGTCTGTATTCTCTCATTCAACTTGGTGTTCTAAAATATCACCAGGACACTGGTTTTCATTGGCAAGTGTTTCGGTTTTTTGTTTTGTTTTTTGTGGTTTTTTTGGCTGCACCATGTGGCTTATGGAATCTTAGTTCCCCAACCAGGGATTGAACTCATGAGCTTGGCAGTGAAAGCCCGGAGTCCTAACCACTGGACCGCCAGGGATTTCCCTCCTTGGCAAGTCTTAATATTAAATTTCCTTTGAGTTGTTCTAGCAGCATTTGTTAAGTTCTGACTGCCTCAAAATGATAAACTAGACTGCATTGTAATGGCAATATGAAAGATTTATATGAAAATGAGGATTTTTTAAAAGATTTTTTATTAATTTATTTTTGGCTGCGTCAGGTCTTAGTTGTGGCGCGTGGGATCTTTCGTTGCAGCACACGGGCTCTTCGTTGTCCGCGGGCTTCTCTCTAGTTGTGGCTTGCAGATTTTCTCTCTCTAGTTGTGACACACAGGCTCCAGGGCGTGTGGGCTCTGTAGTTGTGCGCGCGGGCTTCAGAGTGCATGGGCTCTGTAGTTTGCAGCATGCGGGCTCTAGTTGAGGCTCGCGAGCTCAGTAGTTGTGGCATGAGGGCTTAGTCGCCCCACAGCATGTGAG
Source organism: Eschrichtius robustus (assembly GCF_028021215.1). Classification (NCBI taxonomy): domain Eukaryota; kingdom Metazoa; phylum Chordata; class Mammalia; order Artiodactyla; family Eschrichtiidae; genus Eschrichtius; species Eschrichtius robustus. Next base: position 136,592,496 of record NC_090828.1, on the reverse strand, counting down.
ATCTTAGTTTCCTGACTAGGGATCAAACCCACTTCCCCTGCATTGTAAGGCGGATTCTTTACCACTGGACCACCAGGGAAGTCCTTTTTTTTTTTAACTGGAAAGGGTAATGTTTCAAAAGAATACTTTTACATGAAAACCCAACCTTATCCAGAGTTAACTGTGGTCTCTTTCTTTGACAGCTAATGCACTACATCCCACCTAGACAATGACTGAGCTCCCATGGGTACCTGTCTTCATTTGTTAAACATTGTTGAATGCCAAATTCAAGGAAGTTTGTGAGGGACTCTATTTAGAGACTCCATGTCTCCACAAAGTATTCCAATCTTTACTACTTGATTACTTTTTTATGAAACATCTTTTTGGGAAAAGACATTTCTTTGTAACCCGACAGTTGTTAAAGGAGAAGGGAAAAGAGCACCACATGTGCAGTTTCCTAAGGTAGATGAGAAATTCCAGATTGAGCAGTGATGGATGACTGAGGAACATGGGGATTCCACAAAAGAATGTCCAGGCCTTTAGAGTTCTGCTAATATTAGGCAGCATAGAAGGGATTCTACTCTTATTTTCTCTGTTCCCCAAAAAGAAAGGTAGCTATTGATGCCCACTTTTATGTTGATGAAAATCTTCATCATTTTGGCCACTTTCTTCTATATAGCAGATAATTGTAAGATGACTCTGAATCTTTCAGCTATTTATTTATTTTTTATTCTAAACTGTGTATCATGAGGCCTTTGGGTTTTGCCACGTACTGACATTTTAGAGCACCTGTTGTACTTAGTAATACAGTGACTGTGATGGAGTAAGATTAATGATGATTTTTTTTTTCAACAGCAGCAAAGAAGAGTCGTGTTGTCTCTGATGCAGATGACTCTGACAGTGATGTTATATCAGACAAATCAGGCAAAAGAGAGAAGACGATAGCATCTGACAGTGAAGAAGAAGCAGGGAAAGAATTGTCTGATAAGAAAAATGAAGAGAAGGACCTCTTTGGGAGTGATAGTGAGTCAGGGAATGAAGAAGAGTAAGTGACAGTGTAACCTGAACTTCCCAGGGTTCATACAAGGTGGTAGAGAGAGGGGTTTGTCTTTCAGGGTTTTTAAACTCGTATTAAAATTCCGTGTTGAGGTGTAATACAATATACCCTGCTTAATTTCATGACCTTGGGGGATTCAGGATTTTAGGTCCTGAACTATTGCTGCATGCTACAACATGGTTGAACCTCAAAAATATTATCTTAAGTGAAAGAAGTAAAGAGGACATGTTATCTGATTCCACTTATGTGAGGTTCAAGAACAGGCAAAACTAATCTGTGGTGGTGGAAATCAGAGTGGTGGTTGCCTCTGGGATGTTGATAGGGGGGACTGACTAGAAAGGGCCACAAGGGAACTTCCTGGGGAGATGGAATTGTTCCGTTAGGATAATGGTTACATGAATATGTGCTTTTGTCAAAACCCATTGAAATGGACACTTGAGATCTGCATGTTTTACTGTTATTAAATTATACCCTATTAGAAAAATATTTTATGATTCCTATGCAAATGAGAAGAAAGCAAATGAAAGTTTTTTATATTCTAGAAATCTTATTGCAGACATATTTGGAGAATCTGGTGATGAGGAGGAGGAAGAATTTACAGTAAGTATAAGATGGAAAGATTTCCTCTTTGATTATGCTTTTTTTTTGTTTTTATGGTAGTGGTTGTCTAGTAGGAGATTCCAATAAGTAGAAATAAATAGCTATGATGTATCCAGTAGAAAAATCTAGAACAAAGGTATTCAGAAAGTGAAATAAAAGGGTCTACAAAGACATAAAAGGAAAATAACAGGCAAAATTGAATTAAGGGGAGGAAGGAACACATTAAGAGACAATGAAACACGCTTTGTAATGCTAAAGAGAAAGATTCACAGTAGTTACGGAACTTCTGATTATAGCAATGGCACATGAGATAATTTGGACCAGCCCTTCCGCTAAGGACAACTACAAAAGCTAGACAAAATGTTTAAAAAATCTGCTCATCATCATAAGAACTAGATAACAAAGAATTACTAAGCCAAAACCCAGCAAAAGATAGAAACCTAAAGAGGTAAGCTCAGCATTTAGAGCTGCTTTTTCTGGGATGTTCATCTACTCAAGCTGAGAGGCTAAATTTATTTTTGATTGCCTCAAGGCTTAAGAGATAAAACTGGGAGGTTGGGACCTGCTGAGGTTAGGGGACCCTGAAAACCCCATGCTCTGGATTGAGACTGCTAGGATTAAGGGTGAACTGGAAGTTAAAATAGCCTTTGCTCAGATTTTAGGCCACCTTTGAGTCATCTAGCAACATAGAGAACCTCCGTCTCAGAAGTTTGATTGCAGTGATTCTTAAACCATTGTCTGGCTCTCAGGCACCTGACATATGCAAACAGAAATCCTTTCAGGACAAAAGTAACATCATCACAGACCTCAAATTATTTCTGTAGTTTTTCAAATACACAGTACACACTTATCTGTAACATTTAAAAAGAAACAATAGTAACAGCAGATAGCAGAAATAGACCTAGGGGCTCTAGATACAGGAATTTTAGATATTGCCTTAAAAAATATATATGTTTAGCAAGGTAAAGGATCGAAAAGTTTCTTAGAGCAAACAGTTTTTTTAAAATACCTGAAAAAGAACCAAGTAGAAATTCTGGAACTGTGAAAATACAGTAACTGAAATTAAAAACTTGGTGGATGAGTTTAACAACAGATTAGACGTATTTGAAAAGAAAATGAGTGAACTGGAAGGTAAGTTAGAAGGAACTATGTAGAGGGACTTCCCTGGTGGCACCGTGGTTAAGACTCCGCGCTCCCAATGCAGGGGGCCCAGTTTCAATCCCTGGTCAGGGAACTAGATCCCACGTGCATGCCACAACTAAGGAGCCCGCCTGCCGCAACTAAATAAATAAATAGAAGGAACGAAGGAGCCCGCCTGCCGCAACTAAGACCTGCCACAACTAACTAACTAACTAAATAAATAAATAGAAGGAACTATGTAGAATGAAGCATTGATATTAGTGTGGAAAATGTAAAAAATAAAACATAAATTATGCATGAGAAGGTTTAACAGAGTGACTTGGAATCCCAGAAGGAGAGGGGGGAAAATGTATATGTATATATATCAGAAACAATATTTAAAGAAATGATTCATAAAGCCATAGAGTCTAGAAGTTCTACAAATTACAAGCAGGATAAAAACAAAGCAATCCACACTTAAATATTGGGCTGGCCAAAAAGTTCGTTCGGGTTTTTCTGTAACCTTTTTTTTTTTTTTTTTTTTTTTTAATTAATCCGTTATTTACTTCTGGTTGCACTGGGTCCCCGCTGCCGTGCACGGGCCCTCTCCCGTTGCAGCGAGTGGGGACCACTCTTCGCAGAGGCGTGGGGCCTCTCACTGCAGTGGCCTCTCCTGCCGCGGAGCACGGGCTCCAGGCGCGCGGGCCCCAGCAGCTGCGGCACACAGGCCCAGCAGTTGTGGCCCGCAGGCTCCAGAGCGCAGGCTCAATAGCTGTGGCTCCCAGGCCCAGCTGCCCCGCGGCACATGGGATCTTCCCGGACCAGTGCCCGTACCCGTGTCCCCTGCACCGGCAGGCGGGCTCCCAACCACTGCGCCACCACGGAAGCCCATAACTTTTTTTTTTAATTAATTAATTTATTTGGCTGCTCCGGGTCTTAGTGGCGGCACGTGGGATCTTTAGTTGTGGCATGCAGGATATTTAGTTGCGGCACGCAGACTCTCAGTTGCGGCATGCGTGTGGGATCTAGTTGCCTGACCAGGGATCAAACCCGGGCCCCCTGCATTGGGAGCGCGGAGTCTTAACCACTGTACCACCAGGGAAGTCCCTTTCTGTAACATCTTACGGAAAAACCTGAATGAACTTTTTGGCCAACCCAGTACACCACAAGAAAATTGCAAGAAACCGAAGAAAACAGGAAAGTCTTAAAAGCAGCCAAAGGGGAAAAGATATTACATTCAGAGAGGCAACTGTTATTTTAACAGCTAACTTCTCAACAGAAGTAATAGCATCCAATAACTGCAAACTTAAAGGTCTTTTATATTCAGTAAAAATTCTTTTCAGGAATGAAGATTCCCTGCTATTTCATCTTACCAAAATGCCAACTGAAGGAAATACTAAAGGCAGAAAGAAAATCTCAGGTGGAAGGTCACGGATGCAGGAAGGGAAAAAGAGCAACAAAAGCATGTGGCTAGGTCTAAATGTGTAATGACCATCCAAAACAAAGTCACGTCTGGTGTGGTTTAAAATGCATATAAAATTAAAACATATGACGGCAGTGACAAATTGGGTGTTTACATGGAATTGAGATGTTCACAGGTCTTTGCAAATATATGTAAAAGTACATTAGTAGTCTTTGGTAAGTTAGGATGTACATGGTAATCTCTAAAAAGACTAATGGAATGTGTAACTTCCAACCTAATAGAGAGGGAAAAATGAAATAATAGAAGCTAGTCAATCCAAAAGAAAGCAAGAAAAGAGAAAAAGAAATATAAAACAGCGGGACAGTTAGAAAGTAGTACATAGTAAGGTAGCAGATATAAACTTTGATAATATCAGAAATCATACTGAAATATATTAAGTGCTCCAATTAAAGGACAAATTAAAGACTGGATTTTAAAAACCAGCTATATATTAATTTAGAAATTCATCTGAAACAGAAGATAGAGTTGAAAATAAAAGGATGGAAAAAGGTACTCTCTCCGAACACTAACCAAAAGAAAACTGGTGTAGCTATATGAATATCAACGAGGTAGACTTTAAGGTAAAAACCATTGTTCGAGGTAAAGAGGGTCTCTTTATATTGAAAAAAGGGTTTAAAATTGTACCTAGCCATGTACCTAGTAATATGGCTTTAAATATGTATAAGCAAAACAAAAATTGACACAACCGTGAAGAGAATGAACAGATCTGTAATCTAAGTGGAATGTAAACAATGGAATAATCAAGACCAAAAAACCAGGAAAGATAGAAAAGAGAAGTGTCTCTTTTTATATAATCCAGATATAAGCCCTTTGGAGATTATAAAAGATAAAAATACCTTCTGTTCAGTGGCTTGCCTTTTCACTTTTTAAATGGAGTCTTTGATGAGCAAAAGTTCTTAACTTTAGTGTTAATCAACTTTACCAGTCTTTTCGTTTATGTTGAAAGTTTTTTGAATTGTAAGAAATTTTTGCCTATCCCCAAGGTTATAAAATATTCTCCTGAGTTATTCTTTCGAAGCTTGATTATTTTATCTTTTTCATTTAGTTATATTGTCCACCTGGAATGGGTTTTTGTGTGCAGTATATATGAGATAGTCAAGATTTACGCCCCCCATTTGTAGTATCTAGTTGAACCAGACTATCCTTTTCCACTGTTCTGCCATCTTTGTCATAAATCGAGTATGTATATATTTTCTAATCTGTTTCTGAAGTATCTTTTCTGTTCCATTGGTCTGTCCTTGCACCATTAATGCATAACCCTCGATATTTGGTTATTTATGTCCTTTAAGGTTGTTATTCTCTAAGATTGTCTTAGCTTTTCTTGGTTCTTTGCATTTCCATATAAAATTTAAATCAAGCTTTTGCAAAACGTACAAACTGTAGACAACATTTTCTGAGTGCAATGAAATTAAAAATTAGTAACAAAATTAGCACATAAAAGCACCCTTGCCACCCCCAAATTTAAAACTTAGTTGTTAAACAGTTCTTGTGTTAAAAAAGAAGTCAGTACTTTCATTACTAAAGCAAGAGAGGATGAAAGTAGATGAATTTAGAGTCTAATTCAAGATGGTAGAAAAATAGTAAATAAACCTAAAGAAAATAGACAAGAATTCATTCAACAAATATTTGAGAGCCTGTATACCAGAGATTGTTTGGACATTGCCCTCATGGGGCTTACACTCAGTTAAGCAACATTTTACAAGCATAAGATATGTTTCTCTAGTGTGGAGAGTGGACGTCAACTTGATTATGGGTTCAGTTCAGTGTAGAAAACAGCATACTAGGGGAACCATTGGGGAGGCCTTTCTGAGTATAACATGAAAGTTGGAAGCTATAAAGAAAAGACTGACCATTTAAATGACATAAAAAATTTTAAATTATACCCAGAAGACATTACCATAAACAAAATCAAACTGTACAGATGTCAGGATTGTGCAGTTCCCATCATGTAGCAAGGGCTAATTTCCCTAATTTTTAAAGAGATTTTCCATACCAATAAGACAAAGATCCAACGGAAAACTGGCCATAGGATATTGAGAGTTCACAGAGAAATAGCAACAGATGGCTTTGAAACATGAGAAATGCCCAGCTTTACTCATAATAAGAGGATGCAAAGAAAGCTACAGAGATGCCTTTTGTTTTTTTCAGTCCAGAGATTGCAAATATCAATGCTTGATAACCTGCTGTAGTAGTGGGAAGGTGAGGAAACAGGTGAATTTGTGCTTTCCTGGAAGGAGAGTTAATTTGGTATAACCTCTGTAGAGGACAGTTTGCATGCAGATGTTTCTCAAAATTTCAAATACACATACCTAAATGTCATTAGGGAAATGTTTAAATTATGGTTGCAGTCATTTGGTGAAATCATCTAAAGCCTTAAAAATGAAGAAGGAGACAAGAAAACTAATAACACTAAGGGCTAGGGTGGGAGGGAGCTTTTTTGCTATATGTCTTTTGATATCTACTTAATTTTTATTCTTTATGAATGTATTACTTTAAAAATGCAAAAAATTAAGAGCAGTTACATAGATGAGAGTCTGTAATGAGGTTGCGGTAACTCCGGCTAACTTACCCTGCCTTTAGGGTTTTAACCAAGAAGATTTGGAAGAAGAAAAAAGTGAAACACAGGTAAAAGAAGCAGAAGATTCGGATTCTGATGATAACATAAAGAGAGGAAAACAGTAAGTTTGTTTTATTTTTTTAAAAAGGACTTTGTTAAAGAGAACTTTAAAAATGAAGGTAGAGACTACCAAACTTTGTTTTTCTTATTTTGGTTCCTGATTAAGTGTAGGAAAGAATCTTCCATTTTTTTTCTCCCATCTACTTCTCTATATACAGTGCTGTCCAAAAGTTATTTGCTGTTGTTATTTTTCTTTCATTTGCCCTGTGCTCAGCTGTCTTAATTTGTGGGGCTGTATGGTTACCAGGCTTTTAATTTATATCTCACCAAGTAAGTTCTTCTGAAAAATAACCTAATAAAAACTTTCTTTTTTGACAGAGAGAGAGGAAGCTGATTTGGGGGTCCCAGGGGGGAAGTTTTAGATACAAAATATTCCTTGATTGTATTTCACATAGTTTTGTTGAGATGGTTGGAATCTATGTTCAGAAGAATCTAGTGTCATGAGAGGTGACAAACATAGACTGATTTGTTAGTTACTGTTTATAAAGATGATGCTTTAATTCCTAGTGACATGCAAGAATTAAGCTGAATGAGTTTGGCAGTGCCTTTGGAAATTAAATTATAAACCGTATCATCTTATTTATATGATAGAGGCAGAGAGCATATTAGCTCCTCGTTGAGTGTAAAGATTCAGGTGAAAGCTACAAAGTCTTTTTGAGGCTCTTAGCAGATTTGTAGATCTCTATCTTTATCTCAGTCACATTATGTTTTGAGAGTTATACTTCTTATCACTAAAAAACAGCAGTTTTTTTTTTCCTACTTATTCTGTATAAGACAAAAAAATTCAGATAATTGAAAACAACTCTTTTCCCCCCCCAAAAAGGCAATGCAACTAAAACTGAACCATGGAGTGGCAGGCAAAACTTGAAATTTGAAATGTTCTTTTTCAGGCTAACACATGTAAGCATGAACATAGTGTATGAAGGTGTAGGGCTATTAGTATTTAATGTGTAACTGTTGGGAAGTTGAGCATAAAATGTATGATCACTTGTACTTTTAAAAGCAATTTTAAAAGTACTTGCACTTTAAAAGAAAGTAGCACTTCACTGAGTTAGAATTAAGAAAGTTGGTGGTTCTTAACTGTCATAAAAGAAAATGGGTATTTAAAAGGGAATTTATATTTCACTTAATTTTGGGTTACTGCTTAGCATGGACTTTCTGTCGGACTTTGAGATGATGTTGCAGCGGAAAAAGAGCCTGAGTGGCAAGCGCAGGCGTAACCGTGATGGTGGTACTTTTATTAGTGATGCTGACGACGTTGTGAGCGCCATGATCGTCAAGATGAATGAAGCTGCTGAGGTGAGATAGGTCACTTCTAGCTTCATCTTTCTTTCTCCCACATATTTGGTTATGTGGCCTTTTTTGTTTTGTTTGTTTGCGAGGCATGTGGGATCTTAGTTCCCAGACCAGGGATCGAACCTGCGTCCCCTGCATTGGAAGCATGGAGTCTTAACTGCTCGACCGCCAGGGAAGTCCCTGTTTTGTTTTGTTTTTTTCTCCGTGCAGCTTATGAGATCTTGGTTCCCCTACCAGCGATTGAACCCGGACCCTCGACAGTGAAGAATCTTAACTATTGGACCACCAGGGAATTCCCGCCTTTTTTTCTTTTCTTTTTTTTTTTTTTTTTTACACTTAATCCTTGCTTAAACTACATTAAAAATACTTTGTTTTTGTTTTTTTTATAATAAGCATTTACTGTTCTAAATTTTAAGCATGGAAATAATTTTAATTTTTAAGTAGTGTGTTTTAGGAAAAAAGTGAAAAGACTAAGTATTAAGTAAAATGGGGCTGTTTAGCTGAATTGGTTTGCTGGTTTTATGGGGGAATGATTTTGTTCTCAGGTTCTGCTACCACAAAGTGATGTTTCTTCACATACAAAAAATTATAAACTCATATTTATTATGTTATAAACCTGTGTGTCATTCTTTTGTCTCTGATCAAATGATTGCATTTAACTCACTGCATTTAAAAATTCTGCTCAAATTGTAAAAATTGCCCAAGTATTATGTTTAAAAACAAGTCCTGCTCTTTTAGAGACACTTGCTGAAGTATTTGTGAATCCAGTGACATGTGTCTAGGATTTGTTGCAAAATTATTCAAGGGTGAAGGGAAAAGTAGCTAGAGAGATAGCTGAATAAGACTGGCCATGTGTGTTTAATTGTTGAAATGTACATGACAGGAGTGTATTATTTTGTTTTGTATGTCTGTAGAATTTAAAATTTTCTATAATTAAAAAAGTAGGCGGAATTCCCTGGTTGCCCAATGGTTAGGACTCTGCGCTTTCATTGCTGAGGGCCCGGGTTCGATCCCTGGTTGGGGAACTAAGATCCCATAAGCTGTGTGGCCTGGCAAAAAAAAAAAAAGTAGGAAAAACATACCCAAGCAAATACTAAAACTCTTCTTTAATAGCATATTCTTTTATCTTTCTTTACAAGCCTCATATAGCTGCAAAATTATTCTTGATGATAAACCAAATTTTTCCATGTATAATTTGTACCTTGAATGAACTCTGAAGACTTGATAGTTAATGCCAATGTTTTAAATTAAATTTGTTCCTCTCGGTTTATAGTTGTTAAAACTAATTATTGTAATAGTTTTGTGGGTTTTGGCTCTGCAGAAAGTCTATTCTTTTTTTTTTTTATTTTTTTATTTTTTTTTATTTTTTATTCTTTATGTAATTATTCTTTCTTTTAGGAAAAACTGTAGTGTCTTGGAGAAATTGCTGCTTTATTATATTTAAAGTTTAGAATTGTAGTGGTTATAATTCACTATTAACAATTGCCCTTTTTTCCTTTTTTTTTTTTTTTTTTTCAATCTTTTTCTTCCTGGATAGGAAGACAGACAGTTGAATAATCAAAAAAAGCCAGCACTGAAAAAATTAACATTATTACCTACTGTGGTCATGCACCTTAAGAAGTAAGTATTCTGTTTTCTTGAAAAAGTGTTTATTTATTTATTTATTTATGACTACATTGGGTCTTTGTTGCTGCACGCGGGCTTTCTCTAGTTGCAGCGAGCGGGGGCTACTCTTCATTGCGGTGCGCGTGCTTCTCATTGCGGTGACTTCTCTTGTTGCGGAGTGGGCTCTAGGCGCGAGGGCTTTAGTAGTTGTGTCTCACGGGGTCCACAGCACAGGCTGTAGAGCACGGGCTCAGTAGTTGTGGCGCATGGGCTTAGTTGCTCCGCGGCAGTTAGGATCTTCCTGGACCAGGGATCAAACCCGTGTCCCCTGCGTTGGCAGGCGGATTCTTAACCACTGCGCCACCATGGAAGTCCGAAAAAGTGTTCCCTTTTAATGGAATGATATTCAAGCTATGTACTAGTATTCTAGAGATATTAAAGAATGATTGCCTTCTGTCAATTTACAGAAAAACAATAGTGAATAGAATTTCCTAGATTATTAGTTCATCACAAATTTTTCTTAAACTTTGATGCCTGATGCAAACAGAACAAATAGCAAACTAATATTAATGAAAGAAAAACTTGGAAACCACTTATTTTGTTCTTTATAGACTGTTTAGTGTCTGGTAAAATTGCATCTTTTTTCCCAGTGTGATTGAGAACAGAGCAAATCCTGGGAGACTAGTTGAAGCACATAGTGAATAAGACTCATGTGTCCTGTTATATCATGAATTATGTCAGTGGTCCTTCTGCAGGTTCTTTTCATTGGTTTGCTCACATTCCTGAGCAACTTTGATTTCTCCTTGAACTCAGCAGTAGCCTTCTTTTGATGGCTAAAGAAATGCATTAGTACACCGATGAGCCAGCCATATGGTCTAGGACTTTCTACTAGAAAATTGCTACCTCTATCCCAACAGACAAAATTATCTGTGCCAGATTTCATATATATAATGTCATGTTCCCTGTTACCATAATTGATTCTAGTACATAAAATGGAATTTGAATAGCATCGGTATTTCATTGGGATTTTTTTCTGCTAGGAGAATGGTATTCTCTCTGGTGTCCTGCAAAGAATAGCACAATTCTGGGTTCTGTCTTACTTGAAACAGTTTGAGGATCACTCTTCTCATAGATTAAACTTTTTTTTTTCTTAGCTGTAATAATTAAAGCTCATTATTCTTACAGTCTGTACCATTCATATCAGCATTACCTTTTGTAATTTGGTGTGTTTTTTGTGTTTTTTTTTTTTCCTTTAACACATCATCTTTACCTATCAAGTCTGTTTGTTTCTTGAAAATAGGAGCTAAATTTCATATTGCTGTTGAAGTCTATGAATAGGTGCTCAGTAAATAATGTATATGAGTCAGTTTTTAAAAGCAGTTTTTGGAAACATCACTAAATCTGTAAGAAAATCCAAAGGAAGCTACAATAGAATCAACATTCATAGACTTGACTTTTTTTTTTTTTTTTTTTAATTCTTCTTCTTATTACAGGCAGGACCTTAAAGAAACATTTATTGACAGTGGTGTGATGTCTGCCATCAAAGAATGGCTCTCCCCTCTACCAGATAGGAGTTTGCCGGCACTAAAGATTCGAGAAGAGCTGCTGAAGATTCTGCAAGAGGTCAGAGGCAGATAATCTGACTTATTTGCTCTTCATTCATTATCTACTGTGGTTTGTATTATCATAACCTGTGTATTTTGCCATATATTTATATATCCTCGCTGCCACAGCCTATCAGAAGAGGAGTTTTATTAGGTGTGTTTATTAGGAACATAACGAATAAAATGAGCATAAAAGGAAAGCCTTTTAAAACTTCGTGTGACTGTGGTATTGAAGGAAAAAAGGTCTTGGAGTAGCTCTGGTTTATCTGAGAAGAGTAGTATAGTAGTGGGCATGTTGTAGGGAGGCACTTGAAGTAGAAAGAGCACCAGCTTCAGCATCAGATAAGCATGCATTTGAATCTTGACCTGGGCCACCTTCATGTGGCTGAGACACCTTGGGCAAGCTACTTAACTTCTGAAGGAGTTCCCGAGGAACCTGCTATGTGCCAGGTGTTTTTTAAATATATAGGTTCACTTATTCCTCACAACAAACCTGCAAGGTAGGTGTATTATCTCCATTTTACAGATGAGGAAATTAAGACTCAGGGAAGTTAAATGACTTGTCCAAGGTCACATAGCTAGCAGATGGCTGTGGTTGGGTTCAGGCTTAGGTCTGTTTGGTTCAGAGGCCTGAGAGGACCCTTGATTTATTAAGCTGCTAACCTCTGAGGATGCTTAGTTCACACTTTCTCATACTGTTAAGTTTTACTTCAACTCAGTGGTAGTACTGAACTCTCAACTACTGATGTGAACACAAAGTATGTTTGTGTTCAGTGTCCGTAGATCCTGAAAATAAAACTTTTTTGTTATTCTGTTGTGAATGAACCAGGTCTTGCCGGCCCTCTAGAGTAGATTGGCAAGACTCCCAGCTTCAGAATGATTAATATGTATGTCTGTGTTTATGTTCCCCAGCTACCTAGTGTGAGCCAGGAGACCCTGAAGCATAGTGGGATTGGACGAGCAGTGATGTATCTCTATAAACACCCCAAGGAATCAAGGTCCAACAAGGACATGGCAGGGAAATTAATCAGTATGTACATTTTACTTTTTGTTTGGTGTGTTTATGTATATAGAGAGACAAGTATATATAAAAGCTAACTATATTTTTACCAATTTTCATTTAAAATGAGTCAATGAAATGGAGTAGGAAAATTTTTTGATACCTTCTTATAGGTACTAAGCTTTTTTCCCTTAGACTTAAAATGCTTCTCAGTATATTTAAGTATGCTATCCAGTATATAACAAGTAGAATGATACATTTTCTAATCATGGATCAAGACCATGTAGAGAGAGAGGGATTAGAATGTTGGCCCTAGAGTCGGTCATACCTGGGTTCAAATCCTAGATTCACCACCTACCTTACTACATATCCTTGGGCTAGTGATTTAAGCTCTAAGCCTTGGTTTCCTCCTCTGTGAAACAGAGAATTATGTGTTTAGTTTGGGTTGTCTTAAAGAATAAGTGAGAAGGTGTATGTAAAGCATGGTGCCTAGAATATAGTAAGTCTTCAAGAAATGTTAGCCACTGCTGCTATTGTTGTTATATTTATAATGGTCTCCAAAGCCTTTGTGTGTTATGACTTACTGATGACAGAGGAATCCAGAGGAATCTAACTGAGGTTCATTTACTCAGCTGCCATATTGTTCATGAACACCGCATGCGTCTTCATCATCCTTCTTAGCTCGTCCTGTGCTTTGTGTTGGAAAGAAATTTTTAAACTTCAAGTCTAATTTGAAATAGTAACTACTTTTGTATCTGAATACAGTAGTTATTTTTCTGTTGAATGTTTAAGACTATCAAAAGCCTTTAGAGAAATTTAATTCTTTTTATAAACTAGAGAAGTAGTATATCTTCGATCTTATTAATAATCAGTAGTTTATTGCCTATTAAACAATAAGCTTTTGATGCTTTGATGCAGTGGGTCTCCACGTTCTTTTTGCCCTAGGCAAGAGAGAAGCAGACTGTTCCCCCTGGTACCTGTGATGTACTACAGGTGATTCTGAATCCAGGGTTGGGGACAGCGGGTCAGTTTTTAAAGAGATATAGACTCCCCTGAGACTCCTTGCTTCCTTCTTAGTTTGACAACACCTGTGTTCTGTCTGTAAAGGTCCTTTCTTGTTTTGATACAATGCGGCGATAAGAGCAAAGACATCAGCTGGCACCTCTGGACTTTTACTGGCTAAACAGTGCGCATGTAGTACTTTTTTGTGTGATCACCTTAGCAGCTTTCTTAGACTTAATGAAGTACAGACCCTACACCTGCACTATCAAAATGTAATTTTTAAAGATTTAGACCATTTTGACAAGTAATAAGGGAGCTTGTTTTTGGTTAGAGTAAGAAAGTAGAGGAATTTCAAGGTTTTCTGTTTTCAATATTTGCAAATGATGTGACCGACAAGGGGTTAATATCCAGAATATACAAACAGCTCATGCAATTCAATATCAAAAAAAAAAGCCCATTAAAAAAATGGGCAGAAGACCTAAATAGACATTTCTCCAAAGAAGACATTCACATGGCCAACAGGCACATGAAAAGATGCTCAACATTGCTAATTATTAGAGAAATGAAAATCAAAACCACAGTGAGGTATCACCTCACACCAGTCAGAATGGCCATCATCAATAACTCTGCAACTAATAAATGCTGGAGACGGTGTGGAGAAAAGGGAACCCTCCTACACTATTGGTGGGAATGTAAATTGGTGCAGCCACTATGGAAAACAGTATGGAAGTTCCTTAAAAAACTAAAAGTACAACTTTCATACAGTCCAGCAATTCTACTCCTGGATATATATCCAGAAAAACAATGAAAACTCTAATTCAAAAAGATACATGTATCCCAATGTTCATAGCAGCATTATTTATGATAGCCAAGACATGGAAGCAACCCACATGCCCATCAACAGACAATTGGCTTAATAAGATGTGGTACATTTATACAATGGAATACTATTGAGCCATAAAAAAGAATGAAATATTGCCATTTGCAGCAACATGGATGGACGTAGAGAATGTTGTGCTTAGTGAAATACATATTCCACATATAAGTGATATCATATAGTACTTGTCAGACAAAGACAAGTACTATATGATATCACTTATGTGTGGAATCTAGAAAATAATACAAATGAATCTGTATACAAAACAGAAACAGACATACAGACATAGAAAACAAACTTACGGTTATCAAAGGGGAGAGAGAAGCGGGGAGGAACAACTTAGGAGTATGGGATTAACAGGTACAAAATATTATACGTGAAATAGATAATCAATAAAGATACACTGTATAGCACAGGGGATAATAACCTATAATGGAAAAAGCATCTGCCAAAAAAAGAATCACTATGCTCTACACCTGAAACTAAATATTGTAAATCAACTATACTTCAGTTAAAAAAAAAAACAAAAGATTTTCTGTTTTCAAGAGACTAAATTTAGAAATTAAACTGTCTTTATGAAATAACACAGCTAGTTGATGACTGTCAAAGTGAGATAGATGTTACTTTCTTTAAGCCTCTGTGGTGATTACAGGTTTAAGTGATCTTTTTTTTTTTTTTTAAGTGAACTTTTTATATTGAATTTTCTGAATCAGCTGGAGCTAGTTGTGATGCTGGTATCATGCTGTGTTTATTCTACAAATGGTCCTGAAATAATGTTATCTTTAAGGAAAGAATGTTCTTTTTTTTTTTTTTTTTTTTTTTTGGAGGAAAGAATGTTCTTAATGCCTAGAATATGATATTACACTAGGGTATGATTATTTCAAAGAATGGTAGTAGAAATGCTACTTTATGGGCTAAATATTTAATTTTTCTCCATTGTAGATGAATGGTCCCGGCCTATATTTGGTCTTACCTCAAACTACAAAGGAATGACAAGAGAAGAAAGGGAGCAGAGAGACCTAGAGCAGATGCCTCAACGGCGACGAATGAACAGGTAGGAGTAAGTGGAGTAAACGCTATTGTTGCGATAACTCGGGGGGGTTGGTAATTAAGATCATTAAGAAACCTACAAGATGGTAGGATTTTGTCTTTCGCCTGCTTGATATGTCTTGCAGTTCGTGATACCTTTTTAGTTTAAATGTGGTAGTGTACAGTGAAGCTCCACACCCCTTCCGCTTGCAGGCTTTTCTGGTTGGATCTGGCCTCTGCCACCGTCTGGAGGTTGCTTAGGTTGTTTCAGCCTCTTGCAGAAAAAACTTTCTCAGTCCCATTTCCAGATCCTTAAGAGAAAAAAAAAATGTTCGATTTATATCAATAAACTGGATGTAGTTGCATCCAAGATGGCAGGCTCATTACAGGTGAGTGAAACCCGGTGTGCAAATGATCATTAAAATAAGTAGTACTCCGCGATGAAGAGTGGCCCCCACTCGCCGCAACTGGAGAAGGCCCTCGCACAGAAACGAAGACCCAACACGGCCAAAAATAAAAATAATAAATAAATAATAAATAAAAAATTTTTTAAAAAAAATAATAAGTAGTACTTTTATAATACAATATTAGGAATTATTTTCCCTGATCCAGTGTAAAGGACCTAACGGTGGTCTAAGTTTGATATTTCATTTTGCTCTTTTTTCCTTAGTTATAAGGTCCTGACATTTCCTAATATCTCATCAATTACTTTTTTTCCCAGCACTGGTGGTCAGACACCCCGAAGAGATTTGGAAAAGGTGCTGACAGGAGAGGAAAAGTAAGATTTTTGTATTGATTTTCAATGTAGACTATATTGGGAATGTTCTGCTTGCTGCTTTGTTTTAAGAAAAATAGCAAATGAAATGATGCTCTGTTCACATTGGCAGGGGATGATTCCAGGTGTAGTATTTATTGAATATTCACATTCTGTGGGTGCCCTGGAGGTTGTAAGAAGATTGAGAAATAGTTCATTCAAAGATTTTGTTGCTGCTTGCTATGTGCTAGACTCTCTGGTAAACTCTGAAAATACAGAATCAAATTAAAAGTAGTCCATTCTTTCAGAAAGTCTTTAGAGGGATTGTAGGCAAAGGGGAGAGCTTAAGCAAAGATGTGGGGTAAGCACGCAAGGCCTGTTTTAGGGATGGCAAGTAGTCGGGCAGTAGTATGGTGCCTGAGGTGGTGGAAGATAAGGTTGGAAATGCAGATGTTGACCAAATTCTGAAGTGCTTTAAGCCAAGATGAGGAATTCTCACTTCTCTTTGGTTTCCTAGAAAGTTTTTGAGCATGGACGTGAAGTCGTCCGATTGATTTGGAATGCTTCTGCTGGTAGCACGATGTAGGATGGGTTGCAGGGCAGAGGAACTGAAGGCAGTGATACAGCTAAACTGAGACTGTAACGGAGAAGCAGAAGGTTGAGGAGCCCTCGCAGGTGTACAGCTGCCAGGAGTCTGGCGTGGCGGGTGAAAAGTGGGCTAGAGCTGAAGATACCAACCAGAACTTTAAACTTAAGTAACCCTTCACTAGAGTGGAGAGGAGGAGTAGATGTGAAGGCATAGATGATGTCTGTTTTGAGCATATTAAATGTAAGGTGACTGAGATGGTCCTATAATTATCCTGGGCTTAGAACTGCAATTTGGGCTAGAGACATAGATTTGATAGTTACCTCCGTAGAAAAGATTGTTGACTCAAGAGAGTACAGAGTAAGAAATAAACTGAACCCTTTGAAAAGGGGTGTAGCCAGTGAAGGCCAGTGAGCAGTTGTGGTCCTGCACGTTGGAGGAGAACCCAGAGGAGAATGAGGCCACGCTGGGGGTGGGCCGTGGCAGAGGGTAGGCTTCACGGGGGTTTGTGCAGTGAGGGCTGGCAATCAGGCAGCACCCAGATCGCAAAAGGAGAACGAGAAATGAGCTAGAGGGAGCACGTGTCGTTTGCTGGTGGATAGGTGTGCTGACAGTGGCTTCTGGGGAAAAATGAGAGTTGTGGGAGGTTTTCTAGTCAGTTAATGTGTATGAAAGTTAACAGAAGTTTCAGTTCACGTATATGAAAGTTACAGAAGCTTGATACTAAGAATGGAGTAAACCGTACAAGGGAATAGAAACAATTTTAGAATTTTTTAGCCTTCTCTTCCTCTTCTTCCCCCACCCCCGCAAATACCCACCCTCCGTTTACCACTGGGGTGGATAGTTACCTAAAGGTTGAATGATTCGAATTCCCAGACATCAAATAGGCTTCACTTTTGAAGGATGGTAGTCTTACGTTAGTCTAGCGTGGTAGTTCTCCAATTTGTACATAAAAGTTACTGTATGTGGCGCCATCCAGTGCTGGCAAGGATGCAGAGAAACTAGATCACTCATCCATTGCTGCGGGTGAAGTGGTACAGCTGCCCTGGAAAATAGTTTGGCAGTTTCTTGTAAGGTTGGACATGCAACCACCATACAACCCAGCACTTGCACAAGATTCTCAGGCATTTATCCCAGAGAAATGAAAACTTATGTTTGTGCAAAAACCTGTCTATTAGTACAGCTTTATTCGTAATAGTCCACAACTGGAAACAACCCAGATGTCCTTCAGCAAGTGAATGGTTCAACAGACTATAGTATATTCATACCATAGAGTACTGCTCAGCAATTAAATGGAACAAAATATTGATAGATGTAACAACTTGGTTGGATCCTCAAGGGCATTATGTTGAGTGGATAAAGCCAGTTTCTAAAGGTTACATGGTGTATTATTCCATTTATATGACATTCTTCAAATGCCAGCATTACAGAAATTAATAGATTCATGGTCACCAGGGGCTAGGGACTGGGCAGATGGGGTGGGGAGGTGGACATGTTTACTAAAGGGCAATAGGAGGGATCCTGTGGTGGATGCACGAACTTACACACATGATAAAAGTGCATAGAACTAAATACACACACACACAGATAAATGTGTGCAAGTAAAACTGGGGAAATGTAAATAAAAATTGATGGATTATAGCAACATCAATATCCTGGTTGTAATATTGTACTATAGTTTCTGCATGTTGTTACCTTTGGGAGAGACACTGGATCTCTCTGCATTAATTCTTGCAACTGCATGTGAATCTATAATTATCTCGAACTTTTTTAAAAACAAGAAACAGACCAAAAAATTACTGTATGAGTTGCGTATGCACAACCATGTAAGCTACTTTATGGGTATACTCAGTCTAGGGGGTCATTTTGAATCCCTGGTTCTTCACCTCACAAGTGAACACATGAGTGACTATTAGACCAGAGAAATTGAGATTCAGAGTCCTGATGGAGGAACCAGCCTTAGAAAGGAGAGATGCGATTATATCTGAAGCTGAGGAGAGGTGAAAAGGAGTCCTGAAAATGCAGAGGAAATAGGCTTTGAGGGGGAAGTTGAGCCATTGGTACAGCAGTGTGAGTGACGATGAGGCCATCTAAGACAGACAGCAGGATGCTGGAGCGGGTGACTTCGGGAGGGCAGAGGAGGTTTGACACAGGTGTGCAGCCGAACGGGATGCAGCCGGGTGTGGTCGGCTACATAAGCAGCATGCTCTTCTTCCCGCTCTCAGGGCTCTTAGACCTGGAGATCCTGGATTCTGTGCCCGGGCAAGGGTCCCCATGCCCTCGAACAAGGACTATGTTGTCAGGCCCAAGTGGAACGTGGAAATGGAGTCGTCCAGGGTAAGCAAGCAGGGGGACAGCAAGGTGGATCTGAAATGCAGATGACTGTCTTTTACTTTGTGTTTAATAACCCTTAACAGCTCTTAAGGTTTATCTGATTTGACGAGAGCTATTTTCTGGTCACTTATCTAGCCAGATCACTTATTGCTGATGAGGTTTACTTCGGACTTAAAGGAACATTATCAAGTTGGGAAGTTTCCTCTTATTAGTCCCTTTATTTCAACTGAATCTTGAAGCCTAGAGTGTTTTGGTACAGTCGTTTTTTTTTTTAAGAACCCTGAGAAACAAAACTCACCTGCTTCTGCAAGCTACCCCTCCCTTTCTATTCAGCTGTTTTAAGTAATTCTGTTGTGAGGTGTTTATTAGGGTAGACACTTCCTCTGCCATCACTGTAAATACTATTCGGTGATCCTTATTGCTTCTCAGTAATCTTTTTTTATTCTCCATTCAAACTACTCTTTCTAGCCTGGTATTCTTAAAAAGGGCCTAAGCCGATTGGAAAAGCATAAGAGGCGATTTGCAGAACAGAAGCGACTCAGCAGAGTGCACCGTGCTGTCAAGTTCAGCATTGAAGGCAACAGGATGCCCCTGTAGGCCTGGCCCTACCAGAGCGTGTCCGGGAGGTATCCCCAAGGAAGCATGCTCTGTGCATGGGCTTGAGTTGTCAGCAGCTAGAGTGAAAACAAGTGTGTGTGTGCTTTCTTAACCAGAAAAGGCCAGGACCACTTTCAGTTTATGAAATAATGACCGTAACAGGCACTTAGTGACATTCTAGTCCTCTTGAATATTGAGAAATTGATACGGGATTCCCTTCCTTTATCAGTACCCTAGAGACTAATAGGTAATTACCTCACGGCTAGGCATTTTGGTCTTTCTGACTGGTACCCTTTTTATTAAAAAGGTTTCTGTTAGGGCCTGGAATCCTAGTGGTCGCCCTTACAGGCATGCAAATTGGTTAGTAACGTCTTGGTGAAAGGGAGGTGGCTTCTTTTCCTGTTGTCAGTGGCTCAGTAACTGCACTGAGGGCTCATTGCATAAAGCCTGACACTGAATATTTAGGAGATAAATTTAATTAATACATATTCAGTTCATGGTCGGAAATGAAGAAGACTTGGAAACATTCATAAAGCCAGACTCACTGACCTGCTGTGCTCAGAGGTTAACGGTGGCGCCTTTGCGGCAGTGCCCTCTTGAGCATCTGTCTGAGTGTGTTGCCTTCCTTTTGTGACTCCTCCGTGACCCCTGCTTTGGCAGCTATTTCCACGGACACACGTACCTTCCTGCCATTTCACTTTGTTGTTAAGCTGCTATCAAAACAAAGCACACAGTCTTACTTAATGAGAATAAATAAAGGGTAGAAGAGCACTGGTTCAGTGCTAAGAATTTCTTCATCTCTACTTCCTTCCCTTTTTTCTTCCCACCCCCCCTTTTTTTGGCCACACCTTGGGGCTTCCGGGATCTCAGTTCCCTGACCAGGGATTGAACCCTGGGCCACGGCAGTGAAAAACGTGAAATCCTAACCACTAGGCCACCAGGGAAGTCCCCTTCTTCCCTTTTTTCTTTCTATTTCTGTGTCCCTTGATATCCCTCCTTCCCCCCCGACCACCCCTGTTTATCTTTACCTTTACTTTTCTCTCTGTCTCTTCCATCCTTTTATTCCTCTCTTTCGTAACACATTTTCTTCCCCAGCACACTATTTTGAGAATCAAGAACTATAATAGGGCAGTGAAAACGTAATAAAAAATCCTAGTGGCCAGTCTTGTTTGGAAGGGCATGTGCCTGTCTGCTGGTGTTGCTGGTTCTGATCCCACCCTCCCCGTAGCTGATGGGGAGGGAGGCAGAGGTGGCCCAGCCTGTTGCTAGAGCGAGAGGTGACCAGCATGACGAGAGGGGAGTTCAAGCAGAGTTCTTCTCCATCCCCAGCACTCTCCAGATCAAAACTGGCTGGTATTTATCTTGGCCTGTGTCTGGCTTATAGAGCTCTGTCAAAAAAAGAAAAATAATAATAAGGCATGTTTTGGGGGCTGGTAGTCCCATGTTACATTTCAGTAAATTGTCCTTAAACCACCTGACACTGTTTCCCTGTTCAAGAAGATTCCTTACATATTCATTCAAGGCTTTCACATTGCATAGACACTAATGAGTGTTACTAGAAAACATGTTTCCCAAGAAGAAAATTGGAGTGAGTAAATGGCTTTCAAATGAAACTCTTTTTGTTTTAAATGTAATTTTTATTTTTGAAATTACAAGAGTAAATATACTAGAGAATAAGCCCCATTCCCAAAGTCCTGCTCTTCCTCTGTGTAAGTCACCACTGCTAACAATTTTGATGTGTTACATGTATTTTCAGTAATGCTTTAAACTTAGTTTTTTCTGCTCATAATTGTAGAAAATTTTGAGATTATAAAGAGAAAAATCACTCACCACTCAAAAGCAATTTGATAAAATTTTTGCCTTGTTTTCTATTGATACTTTAATATAATTAAAATTATATTGTATAGAATTTTGATCACTTCTCATTAAACCACCTTATAGAGTTATCATTTGTAATGGCTGCATAATAGTCTATCATGTGAATATATAATTTGTTTATTCATTCCTCTATGGTTTCTGATTTTTCGCTTCTAAATAATGCAGTAACCTGTGCTACATTGTATGTTTATATGCTAATTTTTTCCATGGAATGCTTTTAAAATAACATTAGAATGACACAAGCAGTGCATGTTTTTATATAGACTTTTAAATATGAAAAGCACAAATAAAATTAATGTCACTTGTAATCCCACCACACCTTAATATTAACATTTTGGGTTATTTCTTTCCTGTCCTTTATATATGTGTACATAAACATTATTACTGGTTTGGAGAGGCTTTTGTTGGAGGTGGTGGTGTTTTTTTGTTTTTGGTTTTTAACTTTTAAGCAAAATTGTGATCATACTCTTTTATACCTTGTTGGGTTTGTGTTTTACTTAACATGGTAAAATTCATTTGAGTTAACATTCTTCAGTGACTTAATATTGTGTTGTAATATGATTGTACCATATTTTTTTAAGCAAACCCATCTTGCTAATCTTTTAGGCTCCTTTTGGTTTTTCACTGATAAAGCAGTGCAGCATACAGTTTTACTGTCCTAAGGAAGTGGTGTAGGGTTGACAAATCAAGAGAGGAGTCATTGAATTTGACAGGCTAGGTACTCAGTTCTGTATGTTTTCAGGCTTGGGGTAACCAGGCATCTGCCAGATGCAAGTCATACAAGCTGTAACTAGGAGTAGATCAGCGCAGCCTGGGCATGTCCCAGTTGCTGAGGCTAGAGGCTCAAAGTATTAGAGAAGGTCCTGGGAGTGGACAAGAAGTCCGGGCTGATGGGTAGGGCTGCTGGGAGTTGGGCAGTTGGCAGAGGTCTGAGCAGGTAAGGCTTCCACTGTGGACTGGTTGCAAGTACTAAAAAGCAGGGCACAGTGTCTGAAAGGAAGTCAGATATTTGGGACTGTCTAGAAATCTGGGGTATTGCATGCATAGGGTGATAGTCGCATAACTTTCTCATCTGATAATGAATTTTTATGCTCCCTCAGAGTACTAGTGCCCAGTATTAAAATTGATATAAAATAATATTTGGAATTGGGATGTATGTAGAAAGTCTAGGATGGGTGATCAATGCAGCTCTTGTTCAAGAATGACTTAGAGGTCTTTGCTTATAACTGAGGTGGAAGACGAGTCCAGAGGTGAGATAAGGCTTGGGGGGGGGGGGGTCTTCCCAACTCAAAAGAACTTCACCACACTGGTACCGACCCTAGGGTGTCTCCTAGTCTCCACCTTATTTTAGCATTCTTTGAATTGAGCTTCACAGGTGATTCAGTAGTAAACATCTGGGGAGAAGAATTAGAAAATCCCATCTTTTTTTAACCACTTGACAGCCGTGAAGATTGGAATTGTTAGATTACTGTAGCCAGCAAGAAGAGCTTGCCCTGATCTGACATAAATGGCAGACCTTTTCAACATTTCTAAAAGGTGTCAATTTCTTGGAGACCACACCTTTTCAAGACACAGTCTTTTCAAAATAGAAATTACCTAACAAGCAAACCTTTAAACATAAAGGGCAAGCAGAAGGAGATGCAAGAAGTATAAGCCCCTTGGTTCAAGAGAATTAATTTACTTTTTGTGTCAAACTAATTGATTGCAAAGTAGTAGTAATAGCAATAATAGCTGCTTTTATTTTGAGCGCCGATTGTTCGCTAGCCTCTGTGCTTGTATTTGTTATAATTATCTTATTCACCTCTCCCAGCAGTCCTGGAAGTAGTTCAGACAAGGGGCATCATTTGCACAGGGTTACAGAACCCTGACTAGTTTCTAATCGGAAACTAGAGTTCCAGCAAGCACCTAGCGGTTCTAACCTCATTCATTATGCTTCAGGCTTTTTCTCGATGACTTTCCTTGCCTTAGAAGATCATTATTTTTTATGCCAGCACTGTTTGAAGGTATATGTGTCAAGCGATCACCTCCACGTTTGGTCTTTGAAAGGGAGAAGCATACAGTCAAGATGTGATCTGATGGAATTAGGGGGATTGTAGTTTCAGTTTTAACCCCCCTTTCTCTCTTCTAGCAAATTTCTGTGGACCAGAGGCAAAATTTGAAAGTAAGACACAGATAAGAACAAAATTATTCTCCATTGAGAGAGTTTAATATGCTTTTCTAACACTGCTGTGTATACTTGCTCTGTTGTTCCTGAGGTCACCAAAGCTTATTCTGGCTATTCCAGAGCTGAGAGCTCTTCTGTCTGCTGACTTTCAGATAAAAGAAGATGAAAGACAAAACTAAGCGTATGTGTTTCAATAATTTGCTCTTTAATTTTTACCCCACTCTTAGTTTCAGGGGACCTCCAAGAAGGGTATCAGTCGACTGGATAAACAGATGAGAAAGTTCACAGACATCAGGAAAAAAAGCAGATCTGCACACGCAGTAAAAATCAGCATCGAGGGCAATAAAATGCCCTTGTGACTGCCTGGGAGGTTCCCTATCTCTGCTCTTAAGAAATGCGCAATGGACTCTTTGGCGAAAGATGATATTTTAAAAACTTTTTTAGTGTACTTGTAAATGATTCAGCTTGTATCAAATGTTGTCATAGGACTTGCATTTCTCTCAGTTATATTTAAAACCATTTGTTGTGCACTTTGTACAGAAGAATACTAGTCATACTTCTATCAACTTTACACAATAAAATTCCATTCTGGTTTTGGGGGGCTGTCTCTTCATTGTCTTCGAGGATGCATTCTCCATGGGGGTGAAAATTGGTTCTTGGTGAGTGCAGAAAATTTTTAGATATTACAGTGGTTTGTGGCCCTTCGGAGTTCAGCCTGCCTAACTGTGGTGTGGTTTGTCTGGTCGTTACCCTTGGTTCCTGACGATGAGCTTCTGCAACCCTTGGGATTCCTGGGTGCTAAGAATGTCTTTGTGATGCGAATGAGGTGGGTCATGAAAGGCCCCTGGATAGCTTTAGGATGGGGGCTGGTCACCAGAAAGGACCTACCACGTAATTAGAGGGTCAGGACTTTGGGCAGACCTCAGGGGCTGGGGGCTGGGGGGTGCTGGAGATTGACGTAGTCATGTTGCCGGGTGATGTAATCAGTCGTGTCTAAATAGGGAAGCCCAGTTAAAGACTCTGGACACTGAGGCTCTGATTGGTGAACACACTAATGTGCTGAAATGGTGATGGGCCTTGATTCCACAGAGAAAGGGTGCAGAAGCTCTGTGTTTCCTCCCAGACCTCGCCTCACCCTGTGTGTGTCTTCATTTGGCTGGTACTCCTCATTTGAATCCTTTACAATAAAACTAATTTTAAGCACAGTGCTTTCCTGAGTTCTGAGTCATTTTAGCAAACTCTTGAATGTGAGGGGATTGTGGGAACCCCCAAATTAGTCAGAACTAGTAACGAGTCGGTCAGAAGTGGGGATGGACTCCACTGGCAGCCATCATCTCCAGTGCGGGCAGCTCGTGGGGGACCGAGCCCTTACACCTGTGGAGCCAGTGATGACTTCAGGTGGTCAGTGTCAGAACTGAATTGCAGTATCCCACTGGGGTTGAAACAAAATGCTGACAAAATCTTATTTCTTAGTATTTCTCTTGTTAGGGAAATTTTTAATTATTTGATTTAAATTAAATTCGTTTTCTCCTTGGGGGAGGTCCTACAATCTGAAAAAAAAGATTGAGAAATACTGTCTTAGAGGAAACATGGACATAATTAAAAATCACTGTAATTGCTGATAAGCAGCCGGGCAGTTGGGATAGAGAATAATGTTGCTTATGGCTATATTCTATTTTTGTGATACTTTAAAGTCATTTTATTAGTCTCTGCAAACTTATTTATGAGAAGTCTCTTGTTGGTCAAGAAGACTAAATCCAAGAGTAAGTAATTGATTTTAATTATAGAAATCTTATGATACAAATTGGGGAAGGGTTATCTGGCAATGTTGATTTTCCAAAACACGTGAGAATCTTATTGGCGATAAAAGCCTTGGAACAACCAAAAGATCACGAAGTTTTTGCACTTTACTCATAAAAAAATGGGGATCTCTTTACCCTTACTTTCAACAAATTTAAAAGCACAAATGTGATAGTTGTAAAAAGCAGGTACATAAAGATATCAGGTAATAGCTAACCACTAGATGGAGATGGAAAAACAACTATTTTCTGCAATGTCATTTTTGCTTTATATTAATACCCTCAAAAACACTCGTGAGAACAAAACAAACAGCCATCTACTGAAACATGTTGATGACCCTGATCATTAAAAATTCTAAACAAGAAAAGTAAATTAGTACTTTTTTAAAAAGGCTTTAGAGTTATTAATACACCATTCTGGCATTTAATGGGGTAAGCTCCAGTCATCTGAAAATTTCACGTATGTAGGGTAAAACTCCTGATGGTTCCAGGTGTTAAAGTGATAATCATACCTGGGGAATTCAAAATGTTAAAAAATTGCTAGTTTCTTTATAAACTACCATTGCTGTGTGGTTCATTTTAAGTCTCAAAATTGGCCGAGAATAGTCTTTTTTTTTTTAATTGGAAATACTTCCAATTTACAATAATGTTGCAAAAGTGGTAAACTCCCATATACCCTTCACCTGTATACACGAAGTGTTAACGTTTTGCCACATTTGCTGACAGCTTGCCTCTTGATCCCCAAATACTTATGCATATTTCTCCCCAAAACAAGGACCCTTAGTTTGTCCCAGTGTTGGTGGTGTTAACTTTGGCCACTTGGACGTAGTGATGCAGAATCACTTTTTTTTTTTCAATTAAAAGAAAGTTTTAATTATTGATTAATTGTAATTTTGGGAAAGTTTTATGTGAATATGTAATGTACACATAAAATTTGCCATCTTAAAGGACAGTTCTTAAGTATCCCGTTAATGGCAATACAAGCATTCCCTTTGTTGTGCAACAGTCACTACCTTCCATCTCTGGAAATCTTTTCAGCTTGCAGAACTGAAGCTGTACCCATTGAACAGTAACTCATTCCCCTCTCCCCCAAGCCTGGCAAGCACCATTCTACTTTGTCTCCGATTTTGACTACTCTAGATGTCTCATGTAAGTGGAATCATGACTGGATCATTCATTCAGTTAGCATAAGTGTCAAGGTTCTCCTATGGTGTAACATGTGAAAGAATTTCATTTTAAGGCTGAATAATATTCTGTCATGTATATACCACATTTTGTCTATCCATTCTGTTGATGGACACTTGGGTTGCTTCCACCTTCTGGCTATTGTGAATAATGCTGCCATGAATATGGGTATACAAATATTTCTTTGAAACTCTTCTTTAAATTGTTTCAAGTATATACCCAGAAGTGGAATTGCTGGATCGTATGGTAATTCTATTTTTAAATTTTTTTCTTTATTATAATTTTTTTTTTTATTTAATTTTTTTTTGGCTGCATCAGGTCTTATTTGAGGCATGCAGGATCTTTCGTTTCGGCATGGGCTCTTCGATGTGGTGAGTGCTTCTCTCTGGTTCTGGCGTGCAGGCTCCAGGGCGTGTGGGCTCTGTAGTTTGCAGCACGTGGGCTCTCTTGTTGAGGCGTGTGGGCTCAGTAGTTGTGGTGTGCGGGCTTAGTTGCCCCATGGCATGTAGGGTCTCTGTTCTTTGACCAGAGATTGAACCCGAGTCCCCTGCATTGGAAGGCGGATTCTTTACTGCTGGACCACCAGGGAAGTCCCTGGTAATTCTATTTGTAATTTTTTTAAATGGCTGCACCATTTAACATTCTCACCAACAGTGCAAAAGAGTTCCAATTTGTCCACACCCTCACCAACACTTATTTTCTGGTTTTTTGATAGTAGCCATCCTAATGGATGTGAAATAGTATTTCATTGTGATTCTGATTTACATTTCCCTAATAATTAGTGATATTGAGCATCATTTTGTATTCTTATTGGTGCTTTGGGTATCTTCTTTGAAGAAATATCTATTCAAATCCTTCGCCCAGTTTAAAGTAAGTTTTTCCTTGTTGGGTTGTCAGAGTGCTTTATGTATTCTGGATGACTCTTTATCAGGTATAAGATTTGCAAATTTTTTCCCATTCCTTGGGTTGTATTTTCAACTCTGTTAATTGTACCCTCTGACACACAGTTGATTTAAATTTGGTGTAGTTCAATTTATCTTTTTCCTCTTTGATTGCCTGTGCTTTTGTGGTATCCAAGAAATTTTGTCAAATCCAATGTCATGAAGCTTTTCTTTTATTTCTTCCTTTTCCATGCAGTTTTTATTTTTCCCTTTTCCAACAACAGTGTTGTTGTTCGCTTTTAAAATTTTTTTGGAGTATAGTTGAGTTACAGTGTTGTGTTAGTTTCAGGTTTACAGCAAAGTGAATCAGTTATACATATATACACTTTTTTAGATTCTTTTCCCCTAAATGCCATTACAGAGTATTGAGTAGAGTTCCCTGTGCTATACAGTAGGTCCTTATTAGTTGTCTCTTTTATATATAGTAGTGTGTATATGTCCATCCCAATCTCCCAATTGATCCCTCCACCTCCCCTTACCCCCAGTAACCATAAGTTTGTTTTCTACATCTGTAGCTCTTTCTGTTTTGTAGATAAGTTCATTTGTACCCTTTTTTTAGATTCCACATATAAGCAGTATCATATGATATTTGTCTTTCTCTGTCTGACTTAACTTCACTCAGTATGACAACCTCTAGGTCCATCCATGTTGCTGCAAATGGTATTATTTCATTACTTTTTATGGCTAAGTAATATTCCATTGTATATATGTACTACATCTTCTTTATCCATTCCTCTGTTGATGGACATTTAGGTTGCTTCCATGTCCTGGCTATTGTAAATAGTGCTGCAATGAACATCGGGGTGCATGCATCCTTTCGAATTATGGCTTTCTCTAGATATATGCCTGGGAGTGGGATTGCTGGATCATATGGTAGCTCTATTTTCAGTTTCTTAAGGAACCTCCATACTGTTCTCCATAATGGCTGTACCAATTTACATTCCCACCTACTGTGTAGGAGGGTTCCCTTTTCTCCACACCCTTTCCAACATTTATTGTTTGTAGATTTTTTGATGATTCATGAAGTTTTTCTTACGTTTTCCTATAAGAGTTTTATCTCATATTTAGGTCTTTGATCCATTTTGAGTTAACTTGCATTTGATATAAGGTAAGCATACAACTTTTTTTTTTTTTTAACATGTGAATATCTAGTTTTCCCAACACCATTTGTTGAAAAGATTGTCCTTTCCCATTTAATGGTCTTGGCACCCTTGTCAAAAATTATTTGACCATATATGTCTATTTCTGGACTCCATCAGTCTATGTTTGTCTTTGTGCCCGTATGATACTTCTTTGACTACTGTAGTTTAGTATTAAAATTTGAAATCAGAAAGTGTGAGTCCTCATACATCATTCTTTTTCAAGACTGTTTTTGCTATTTGGGATCATTTGAGATTTCATATGAATTTTAGGATGAATTACACTGTTTCTGCAGTAAACATCATTGGGATTTTGATAGGGTTTGTATTGGTTCGGTAGATCACTTTGGGTAGTACTGACATCTTAAGAATCTCCCAATCTATGAACACAGGATGTCTTTCCATATATTGTTTTCTTTAACTTCTTTCAGCAACATTTTGTAGTTTTCGGTGCACAAGTCTTTCACCTCCTTGGTTAAGTTTAGTCCTAAGTATTCTTTTTGATGCTATTGTAAATGGAATTTTCTTAATTCCCTTTTAGGATTTTTCATTGTTAACATGCAGAAATGCAACAAATTTTTGTATATTAATTTTATATCGTTCAACTTTGCTGAATTTGTTTATTCTAACAGGTGTGTGTGGTTGTGTGAGTGTAGAATCTTTTGGCATGTCTGTATTTAAGAGCATGTCTGCAAACATTATTTTTCTTCTTCCTTTCCAGTTTGGTTGACTTATTTCTTTTTCTTGTGAAATTACTCTAGCTAGGACTTCCAGTGCCATTTGATTAGAGGTCTCAAAAGTAGGCATCCTTAATTTTTCCTGATCTTAGAGGAAAAGCTTTCAGTCTTTCACCATTGAGTATGATGTGAGCTTGTCATGTATGGCCTTTATTATGTTGTTATAGTTTCCTTCTGTTCAGTTTGTTGAATGTTTTTATCATGAAAAGATGTTGAATTTTGTCAAATGCTTTTTCTCCATCAATTGAGATGGTCAAGTGGTTTTTGCCCTTTATTCTGTTAATGTGATGTGTTACACTGATTGATTTTTGTGTTTTGAACCATACTTGGATTCCAAGAATAAATCCCTCATGGGCTTCCCTGCTGGTGCAGTGGTTAAGAATCTGCCTGATGATGCAGGGGACACGGGTTTGAGCCCTGGTCCAGGAAGATCCCACATGCCGCGGAGCAACTAAGCCCATGCGCCACAACTACTGAAGCCTGCTCGCCTAGAGCCCATGCTCTGCAACAAGAGAAGCCACTGCAATGAGAAGCCTGTGCACTGCAACGAAGAGTAGCCCCGGCTCACCGAAACTAGAGAAAAGCCCACATGCAGCAACGAAGATCCAACACAGCCAAAAATTAAATAAATAAATTTATTTTTAAAAAAAGAATAAATCCCTCTTGGTCATGGTGCATAATTCTTTTATGTGCTATTGAATTTGTTGGCTAAAGTTTTTTTGAGGATTTTTAAAAAAACATTTCCTAGAAAAAAAAGCCATGATTTTGTTGTTGTCAACAGCATTAATCACAGAGTGACTAAAATTTTTGTTCACCTCTACTCTCTATTAATATTACTTGAATATTCTCTTGCCTTTGCGGTTAAAAGCATTGAACACCTATGATACCTAATGAATGTGTATTCTTGCTTATATGCTATAGTCATATGATTCCTAGGCTCTGGCACTGATCTTACTGTTCACTGATATTTCTTACTCAACAGATGGCCTAAAAATCACTCTAATAGCAACTTGTATTTTAACTTTAATTTGGCAAAGTTATTTTTCTAGCTACTCTGGCAGTGTGGCCTAATTCAACTTCTTAATTTGGTAATACACAATCCTATTATATATAGCAAGAGAATTATCATAACATATTGACTCTTCCCCTTCTCTACTGGTAGGAATAAAGGGTTAATAATTAACCAAATATCTGTAATGAAACAATTCAGAATTTTAAAGGCAATCTCTAATTACTCTGTTCTAACATTTGGTACAAGTTCTTTATTTTTGAAAATGTGGTAATATGTACAGTTTATCCACATATAAAGTTATGTCTTAACTAAAGTGAAAGTTAAGAGATAATTTAGTATCTATACAACTTTTATTGCTAAGAGCTTTTTTTCTTAGTCATAATACATTTTTGAAAATAATTCACAAGTTTTGAGAGTTTCATGTGAGTCCATTATAGCATGAGAAATAGATTGTCTTTTTAGTTCAATAAATTTTATTTTCCTAGGGTTTGAAAATAAAAGGCTATCAGCTTATACAGAAATTCAGTTTAACAAACATTTATGTTTAGATCATGATACTTAATGATGTAAGGAATCTCAAGGTGTAGAAAGTATGATCCCAGCTTCGAGAAGTTTATAATCTTGGAAATAATTAGAAATGCCTCACTCTAATGATAATAATAATCAGTTAGAGATTGTTAGTTTGAACAACCTCACAGTCACCTGATACATAATCATCTTTGTCATATCAAAATTCAAAAAGTCATTCTGAAGAGGACCTTCACTGAGTTACATGTGAATAATATAGGCCTACAGGTTTATTTACTTTATTGTAAGACATGGACACGAGAGGATTTTTTTCCCCCTGTGTTGAGGATGTTTCCACCTATCTCGTTCAATATCCCCATTTAATTTTCCTTGTAACAATTCTTTTAAACGTGGATCTTTTAAAGAATTGATACACTTCCTTATACTGAATTGTGACAATTTTGAAAGCCAATGTCCTTTCTTTTATTTTGCAGGAGGGGGTGTGAATTACTAGAATTAAAGTTATTTTTAAATAACCTTTTAATATTTTAGACTGAAGTAGTAGGTTTTTTTTTGTTTTTATTTTTATTGAGATATAATTGACATACATTATATTAGTTTCAAGTGTACAACATAATGATTCAATATTTGTATATATTGTAAAATGGTCACTGCAGTGAGTCTAGGTAACATCCATCACCACACATAGTTGAGAATTTTTTTCTTGCGATGAGAACTTAACCAGATCTACTCTCTTAGCAACTTTCAAATATGCACTACAGTGTTATTAACTATAGTTACTATGCTGTACATTACATCCCCATGACTTATTTATAACTGGAAGTTTGTATCTTTTGACTCCTCTCACCCACTTCACCCATAACCCCACCCCCCGTTCGCTGAGAATTTTTGAGTCAATATTCATCAGGGATATTGGTCTGTAGTTTTCTTGTCTTGTACTGTCTTTCTCTGGTTTTGGCCTCGAGGTAATGCTGGCCTCAGAGTTTGGAGTTTGGAAGTGTTCCCTCCTCTTCCATTTTCTTTTGGAATAATTTGAGGAGGTTTGATGTTAATTCTTTTCATATTTGATAGAATTCACCAGTGAAGCCATCTTGTCCTGGACTTTTCTTTGGTGGGAGGTTTTTGATTACTGTTTCAATCTCCTTACTAGTTTTTTTTTTCTTTTTTTTTTTTTTTTTTTTTTGACTGCACCATATGGTATGTGGGATATCAGTTCCCCAACCAGGAATTGAACCCATGACCCCTGCATTGGAAGCACGGAGTCCAAACCACTGGACCTCTGGGGAAGTCCCTCATTCTCCTTACTAGTTATAGATCTATTCATATTTCTGTTTCTTCATGATTCTGTTTTGGTACATTGTGTTTCTAGAAATTTGTCCATTTTATCTATGTTACCCTATTTGTTGACATACAGTTCATAGTACTCCCTTATAATTCTTTTTATTTCTGTAAAATTGGTGGTAATATCCCTTCCTTGATAGCTGATTTTAGTTATTAGAGTCATCTCTTTTTCTTAGTCAATCTAGCTAAAGTTCAATTATGCTGATCTTTTCAATGAACCAAGTCTTTGTTTTGCTTTTTTTTTTCTTTTTTCTATATTTTGTTTCTCTCTGCTCTAATCTTTATTATTTTCTTGCTTTTGCTCTGAGTTTAGTTTGTTGTTATTTTTCTCGTTTTTTAAGGTGCAAAGTTAGGTTGTTGATTTCAGATTTTTTTAATATAACAATTAACAATTATAGATTTATCTCTTAGCATTACTTTTGCTGCATCCCATAAGTTTGGGTATGTTGTATTTTCATTTTCATTTATTTCAAAACATTGTCTAATTCCCATTGTGATTTCTTTGAGCCATCGGATGTACTGTGTAAATTCCATATATTTGTGGATCTTCCTGTTTTCTTTTGCCATTGATTTCTCTAGTTTCTTCTGTCGTGATCAGAAAAGATACTTTATATGGTTTCAATCCTTTAAAATTTAGTAGGAGTTGTTTGTGGCCTTACATCTGGTCTATCCCAGAGAATATTCCATGTGCACTTGAGAATAATGTATATTCTGCTGTGGTTGAATGACACATTCTGCATATGTCTGCTAGGTCTAATTGGTGTCTACAGTGTTATTCAAGGCCTCTATTTCCTTACTGATCTACTGTCTTGCTGTTCTATCCATTATTGAAAGAGGGTATTGAAGTTTTCTTCTATTTTTGTAAATCTGTCTATTTCTCCCTTTAATTCTGTCAGTGTTTGCTTTACATATTTAAGAGCTCTGATGTTTGCTATATATATGTGTGTGTTTATATGTTATATCTTCTTGGTGAATTGACCTTTTCATCATTATATAATGTCCTTCTTTGTCCCTTATAACAGATTTTGACTTAAAAGTCTACTTTGCATATGAAGTGTATGAAGGTTCCCTTTTCTCCATATCCTCACCAACACTTGTTATTTGTTGTGTTTTTGGTAATAGCTCTTCTGACAGGTGTGAAGAGGTGATAGCTCATTGTGGCTTTGATTTTCATGTCCCTGATGATTGAGGATCTTCTCTGTTGGCCATCATTACGTTTTCTTTGAAAAAATGTCTATTCACGTCTTCTGCCTATTTTTTAATCACATTTTTTTCTATTGAGTCGTATGAGCTCTTTACATATTTTGGATATTAACCTCTTATCAGATATATGATTTGAAAATATTTTCTCCTAATCAATAAGTTGTCTTCTCACTTTGTTGATTGTTTCCTTTTCTGCTCAAAAGCTTTTTAGTTTGATATAGTTTCATTTGTTTATTTTAGCTTTTGTTTCCCGTGCCTGAGGAGACATATCCAAAAAAATATTTCTAAGGCCTATGTCAAAGAGTGTACTGCCTATGTTTTCATCTAGGAGTTTTATGGTTTTGGGTCTTACATTTAAGTCTTTAATCCATTTTGAATTTACTTTTATGCATGGTGTGAAAGAGTAGTCCAGTTTGATTCTTTTGCATATAGCTGTCCATTTTTCCCAACACCATTTACTAAAGAAGCTGTCATTTCCTCATTGTACATTCTTGCCTCCTCTGCTGTAGATTAATTACCCATATACATGTGAGTTCACTTTGGGCTTTCTATTCAGTTCCGTTGATCTGTGTGTCTGGTTTTATGCCAGTACCATTCTGTTTCGATTATGTAGCTTTGTATTGTAGTTTGAAATCAGGGAGTGTAATACCTCCAGCTTTGTTCTTTCTCAAGATTGTTTTGGCTATTTGGGGTCTTTTGTGTTTCCATATGAATTTTAGAATTATTCTAGTTCTGTGAAAAACATCATGGGTATTTTAATAAGATGTGCATTGAATCTGTAGATTGCCTTGGGCAATATGGTCATTTTAATAACTTTAATTCTTCTGATTAATGAACATGATACATCTTTCCATCTGTGTCATCTTCAATTTCTTTCATCACTGTCTTATAGTTTTCTGAGTACAGGTCTTTTACTTCCTTAGTTAGATTTATTCCTATGTATTTTATTCTTGGATGTTTTCTTAATTTCTCTTTCTGATTGTTGTTAGTGTATAGAAGTGCAACAGATTTTTGTATATTAACTTTGTATCCTGCAACTTTACCAAATTCATTGATGAGCTTTAGTAGTTTTTTGGTGGTGTCTTGAGGGTTTTCTCTGTATAGTATCGTGTCATCTGCAAACATTGACAGTTTTACTTCTTCCTTTCCAATTTGGATTCTTTTTATTTCTTTTTCTTGTCTAACCGCTGTGGCTAGGACTTCCAATACCATGTTAAATAAAAGTGGCGAGACTGGGCATCCTTGTCTTGTTCCTGATCTTAGAGGAAATGATTTCAGCTTTTCACTATTGAATACGATGTTAGCTGTGGGCTTATCATACGGCCTTTATTATGTTGAGGTATATTCCCTCCATACCCACTTTTGGAGACTTTATCATAAATGGATATTGAATTTTTTCAGAAGTTTTTTCTGCATTGAGATGATCCTATTTTTATTCTTCAATTTGTTAATGTGGTGTATTGCATTGATTTGCAGATATTGAACCATCCTCACATCCCTGGGATATATCCCGCTTGATTATGGTATATGATCCTTTTAATGTATTGTTGAATTTGGTTTGCTAATATTTTGTTGAGGAATTTTACACCCATGTTCACCACTGGCATATAATTGTTCATAGTAATTTCTTATGTTCTTTTGTATTTCTGTGGTGACAGTTGTAACTTCTCCTTTTTCATTTCTGATTTTATTGATTTTGGCTCTCTCTCCTTTTTATTCTTAATGAGTCCAGCTAAAGACTTCTCAATTTTGTTATTTTTTTCAAAAAACCAGCTCTTAGTTTCATTAATCTTTTCTAGTATTTTTTTAGTCTCTTATTTTATTTATATCTGCTCTGATTTTTATGATTTCTTTCTTTCTACTAACTTTGGGTTTTGTTTGTTCTTCTCTTTCTAGTTCCTTTAGGTGTAAGGTTAGGTTGTTTATTTGAGATATTTTTGTTTCTTGAGGACAAGGCTTGTACAGCTATAAACGTCCCTCTTAGAACCACTTTTACTGTATCCTATAAATGTTGGGTCATTTTGTTTTCATTTTCATTTGTCTCCAGGTATTTTTTGACTCCCTCATTGATTTCTTTAGTGCTCCATTGGTTGTTTAGTAGCATACTGTTTAGCCTCCACGTGTATGTGATTTTTGCAGTTTTTTTCTTATAGCTGATTTCTAGTCTAATAGCATTGTGGTTGGAAAAGATGCTTTGTATGATTTCAGTGTTCTTAAATTTACTGAGAATTGTTTAATGGCCTGGCATGTGACCTATCCTGGAGAATGTTCTATGTGTACTTGAAAAGAATATATTCTGCTGCTTTTAGATGGAATGTTTTATATATATATATTTCTTTTTTTTTTTTTTCCATCTGGAATAATGTGTTATTTAAGGCCAACGTTTCCTTATTGATTTTCTGTCTGGATGATCTGTCCATTGATGTAAGTGTGGCTTTTTTTTTTTTTTTTCTTGGTCATGCCATGCAGTTTGCAGGATGTCAGTTCCCTGACTAGGGATTGAACACAGGCCACAGCAATGAAAGCCCAGAATCCTAACCACTAGTTCCCTACCAGGGAACTCCCATAAGTGGAGTTTTAAAGTCCCCTTACGTTATTGTGTTACTGTCAATTTCTCCCTTTGTGTTAATATTTGCTTTATGTGTTCAGATGCTCCTATGTTGGGTGCATATATATTTGCAATTGTTATATCTTCTTCTTGGATTGATCCCTTGAGCATTACATAATGTCCTTCTTTTCCTCTTGTTACAGTTTTTGTCTTAAAGTCTATTTTGTCTGATATAAGTATCGCTACCCCAACTTTCTTTTTGTTTTCATTTACATGGAATACCTTTTTCCATCCTCCTACTTTCAATCTGTGTGTGTCTTTAGCTCTGAAGTGAGTCACTTATAGGCAGCATACATGTAGCTTTTGTTTTTGTATTCATTCAGCCACTCTATGTCTTTTGATTGGAGCATTTAGTCCATTTACATTTAAAGTAATTATTGATAGGTATGTACATATTGCCATTCTGTAAATTGTTTTGAGGTTATTTTTGTAGTTCTTTTTTGTTCTTTTCTTCTTTTGTTCTCTTCCCTTGTGATTTGATGACTATCTTTAGTGTTATGTTTGAATTCCTTTCTTCTTCCTGTATGTGTATCTATTATAGATTTTTGGTTTGTGGTTACTGGGAGGTTTATATATAGCAATCTCTATATATATATGTGATTAAGTTGCTGATCTCTTAAGTTCAAATGCATTTTAACAACCCTGCATTTTTACTCCCTACCATGTTTACTGTTTTTGACATCATATTTTACACATGCTTTGTCTGTGTATCCCTTAACTACTTATTGTGGATATAAATGCTTTTACTCCTTTTGTATTTGAACCTTCCTATTAGCTTTATACATGGTTGATTTACTGCATTTACTGTATATTTGCCTTTATCAATGAGCTTTTTCCTTTCATAATTTTCATGTTTCTATTTGTGGCCTTTTCTTTTTCACTTAGAGAAGTCCCTTTAACATTTTTTGTAAAGCTGGTTTGGTGGTGCTGAACTCTTTATTTTTTGCTTGTCTTTAAAGCTTTTGGTGTCTCCATCAAATCTGAATGAAAGCCTTGCTGGTACATTATTCTTAGTTGTAGGTCTTCCCTTTTCATCACTTTATCATGCCACTCCCTTCTGGCCTGCAGAGTTTCTGCTGAAATGTCAGCTGATAGCCTTATGGGAGTTCCCTTATATGTAACTTATTGCTTTTCCCTTGCTACGTTTAATATTCTCTCTCTGTCTTTAGTTTTTCCCATTTTAATGGCAATGTGTCTTTGCGTGCTCCTCTCTGGGTTGATCCTGTTTGGAAGTCTGGATGTCTCTTTCCTTTCCCAGGTAAGTTGGCTGTCTCCACTTCGCTTAGTTCTTCTTCTGGCGTTTTATCCTGTTTCTTCATTTGGAATATATTCCTCTGTTGCCTCATTTTGTCTACTTTGCTGATTTTACCTCTATGTATTTGGTAGGTTGGTTACATTTTCTGACCTTGGAGAAGTGGCCTTTTGTAGGAGATGTCCTATGAGTCCCAGCAGCACACTCCTCTCTGGTCACCAGGGCTATATGCTGTCGGGGTGTCCCCGTTTGGGCAGCATGCATCCTTTTGTTGTGGCAGGCTGACTACGGTGGGTGGTCTGGTAGGTGTGGTTAGCCACCATCCGGTTGGTCTCCAGGCCCTGCCTTGTGCAGATGCTGCTGGCCACTGGTGGGCAGGGCTGGGTCATGATGCTGCTGAATACAGGGCCCCTGGGGTTCCTAGGGCTAGTGCTGGCCCACTGGTGGGCAGAGGTAGATTCTGGAGTGTCCTTTGAGTTTGGAGGAAGAGTGATTTATTTGTAGTTCTTGTCTTTGTTGTATGCTCTTTGAGCAAGAAGTTATAACTTTTGGCTAGACGTAGTCTAGAAATAGAGAGGGTTCCCCCGGACCAGTTCTGTGTGAGACTGGCAGAGGTCAGTAAGCACTGGTCTTCTGAGGAGCTTACATGGTAGTTGACTAATGTAGTTATGTGTAGCCATTCCAAGCTGGCCTCTTCTGAAACCCATGTCAGGAAGAAGTAGGACCAAGTCAAAGAGTCTGTGAGTTCCCAGCGGTCATGGACCAGGTCCATGTGGTTGTCTCCAGTTTGCTGAGCTAAACCAACACACAGCACTTCACATTTTGACATTTATTGTACTTACTTCTATGAGATGGTGTTGTCCCTGTTTTATGAAGAAAATGATGCCAGGGGAACAAGATGCCACCTACCTGGTGAGTGGCAGAGCCAGAATTCAAGCTCAGGCCTTCTGATTCCAGATCCTATGTGCTTTCCTGGCCACCTGATCAATTGGATCTTTTCCACATGGAGTATGTGATAGCTTTTATTGTTCAGACTTTTCATTCCTTGGCTTTTATTTTCTGATCATTCCTAATGATTGCTATTCTGTTTTTACTGATGAAGTCAGAGAGAAAACCATGAGGTGGATAAAGCCATTTAAGTGTTTCTTGAGAAATAATATTGTTCAATATGAAATTTTAAAATGAATCAAATACAGTAGAGTTTCAGCATAATCATATTAAACTTAGAGGTGAATTCAGAATGAATTTGCTCTCATATCAACCAATTTTCTTTTTAAAGCAGAAAAGCAAAACTTTGTAAGTCAATCCCATAGCATAGGTGGTCTTATAAGGACCATCCTGTACATTTCTCTACTGAAAGGGAGAGGAACTAAAACCAGCCTTGTGCCTACTATGTGTTGGGTTAATTTTTTAATTAACTATAAGAAGTCATCATTACCTTTTATTTTTTATTTTTTAAATTATATCAGTTCCAGGTGTACAGCATTATTGTTCAACATCTGTATACACTACAGAGTGATCACCATCTATCATTACCTTTTATATAAGTGAGAAAATGTGTTCACAATGAAATGACAGCCCAAAGTCACACAGTAAATAGCAAGCCATCCAAGGATCTGAAGTCAATTCTGCCTCCAAAGCTTTTGGTTATGCTCTGGTGTTTTCTGGAGGAAATGCTAGGATTTAAATATATGCTTGGAGTTTTTGTGCTGAGTCTGTAGTTGCTCTTGGACCTTGTTAAACTTATGCCATCTGAAATGAACACCTGTGTCCATTCTCTCCCAGGTCTTGCTGTTACTGCTCAGTGCAATCACACCTTGAATAATAAATGGAGACCTCAGGACACTGACAAAACTAAATCCTAATGAAGAGCCTCAGTGGGTCACAGCCACGTAGGAGCTGAGATTCAGCCAAACTGGTAAATGGTTTGATGACAACCTTCTTCAGACATCATATTCATTGATTTTCGTTAGGGCTAAGGATCTGGGGGGAAAGTTTTGAACTTTGTCCACTACTGGGTTTGATTATTGATTGGATTAATGGGCTGGAGTGGCCCAGACAGGGGCCCACTTGCAGGGATTATGGGAACCCTGAGAGAAAAGGATTCACCATAAGAGAAGAATCAGGTGACAGAGCAAGCCCGTCTTTCCCAAGAAGATGGAATGTTGGAGGGAAAGTGTAGTTCCAGGTGTGTATGTCCTGACCCAGTCAATCTGGAGATACACCACCCTGAGAAGGCGTATACTTATTCCAAAATTGAGCACTTGCCATTGCTCAAAATATTTAACAAACCACAATGTCATCTTCAGAGTCCCCTGAGTGTCCATAATGGTAAGAAACTGTTCTTTCAAGAAAAGCAGGCTTGGAACAAGAATGATAAGTTATTCAGAGCCAAGTCTGCTAATTGAGGCAGCTGAATCAAGATAATTATCTTTGGGGTCAAAAACCATGTGTTCTTGTACCCATGAGGGTGCACCTGGAGGAGGCCTTCCCGCCATGCTGCAGGAGTCATCGCAGCCTCCGGTGGCAGAGCTTCATTCTCTACCCACTCACCCCTGTATGTTTTTTACATTATTATTTGTTTAATTGGAAAGTAAAAGCTGCCCATGGTTAAAAAAGAAACAGTTAACAGTGCAAAGGATGCGAGTGCAAATCTCCCTACCACACACAGGCAATCACGTTTCCACTCTCTTATATGAGCATATGTGGTTCTAAATGGTCCCTTCTAAGAGAGGAAATGAGGGCCCGGCATCCACACTGTTGTCACCTTTCTCTCCCACTCACCACGTTCCTAATGGAGCTCTCCTGCGGGTAAGACTGTTAGCACTTTGCTCCACAGAGAGGCACAGGTAATCAAGAAACGCCCAAGGCAGGCCTTTGGGACTCCCCAGATTCTTAAACACCACCATAGCAGGGAATTGCCACTGCTCTGTACCCTGAAATTTTTCTTCTCCAGCTCTCTCACATCAGATCATTTTCTGTTCACGTCTACAGCCAGCACTAATAGTTGGACTTCTTTTGGAAGAAGGGAGAGACAGAGGGAGGAACGGAGGGGGAGAGAGATGAGAGAGAAGAAAAATGGGGGGGGGCAGAAAGAGGAGAGGGGAAGGGGGGGACAGGACCTTTCACTCATGGCTATCGGGTTGTTATGAGTTGAACTGTGCCCCCTTCAAATTCATATGTTGAAGGTCTAACCCCCAGTACCTCAGAATGTGACCTTATTTGGAAATAGGGTCATTGTAGATGTAATTAGTTAAGTTAGGATGAGGCCCTATGGAAGTAGGTGGGTCCCTAATCCAGTCTGACTGGTATCCTTATAAAAAGGGAAATTTGGAAACAGACACACGGGGAGAACACCATGTCAAGAGGAAGACAGAAATCAGGGCGATGCTTCTACAAGCCAAGGAGTGCCAGAGATTGCCAGCAAAGCATCAAAAACCAGGTGAGAGGCGTGAATAGAACCAGCCCTGCTGACACCTTGATTTTGGACTTCTGGACTCCAGGACTGTGAGAGAATAAATGTCTGTTGTTTAAGTCACTCAGTCTGCGGTCCTTTGTTAGGGCAGCCCTAGCCAACTAATGCTCCAGTCAAAGGCAAGCTGTTGGCACTCCAACCTCACACATCAGTCAAGGAAGCCCAACAGTGAGGAGGAAAGTTTGGATTCTGGTGCCAGCATGCTCCTCACGTCCAGTGTTTGCCGGCCCTGTCTACTGAACCTCCCCATAAATCTTCCACTTTTCAGT
The DNA here is from genome assembly GCF_028021215.1 of Eschrichtius robustus. Taxonomy (NCBI): domain Eukaryota; kingdom Metazoa; phylum Chordata; class Mammalia; order Artiodactyla; family Eschrichtiidae; genus Eschrichtius; species Eschrichtius robustus. The sequence continues at coordinate 136,551,366 of NC_090828.1, read as the reverse complement.
GGGGACCTACGCAGTAACGAGAGCCAGATAAACTAAAGGAGGCTGTCACTTGGGCTCTCCCACTAGCGCCCTGAGGGCAAGACTTAAAATTAGAAGTTGCAGCCACCTCAAAGTTTGCTTCCTGGAGTCTCTGTGCCAAACGGACAGGTAAATGCTTCACGACGGACTTTTGAAGACGTTCCTCTATCTCTTCTAGCATTTAATGTTGCTAAAGAGAAACTTGCTTATGCCTTTGAAGATGACCTTTAAAAAAAAAATCTCTCTAGAAACTTTCCAGTGTCTATGTTTGATCTGAACGTTCACAAGAGTGTGTATAGGCGTGGGTCTTTTTCTACTCACTTTCTTGGCATTTGATGGGTTCTTTTAATTTGAAGACTTATCTCCTCAGTTCTGGGACATTTTTTTCTATTATTTCTTCAATAATTTGTATTCTTTCATTTTTTTCTATTCTCTTTTTCTGGTATGCCGTTTAATCAGATGCTGGACACCTATATTTATGTGTTTTTTCTCCTTGTGTTATTTATGTATGAATATTTATTTTGTATTTTGAGTTGTAATCCAATACTTCTTTATTTTGTTGTTCAGATGGATCCAGCTTTGGCCATTGGGAACTCTTTCAGTTGGCTCCTATGTCTCTTTGACATAGCCCCATCTGTGTGTGTGTGTGTGTGTGTGTGTGTGTGTTTTGAGCGATTCCTTCCTTTCTGGCACTATAAAATACTCCAGGCTCATCTTGTATATTTTCTGCCTCAGTCCTAGAATCAGACATTTCTCTGGGGATCCCTGGTTCCTTTTATTGGAGAATGGTATCGGAAACCACGATCTGGGCACTAGTTGTGCTTGTTGCTTCTGGGGTGTTGCTGCATCTAGGCCCTCCCAGCAAGAGCTGAGACAGAGCAAGGATATAAATGTGTGTATACCACCCCATGTATATAACCATATCTCTAAATATTTCTCTGTGTAACCACCTGTATCTGTGTTAAGCTAAACATGAATTCGTACTGATGTTTTCAACTCGAATCTATTACCTTATGGATTATTCTAGCCTCCTTCCCTTCCTTATCTGTAAGCTGCCACTCCCACAGTGAGAATCCTGGCTTCCACCCTCTGCCATCAGAATTGCTAACCCATACACCTAAGAGAAACAACTTTATCAACTCAAGTTCAGTTGTTATATGCAGTTATTTTTCCCTTTAGTCTTACAAACTCCACTCATTTCCAGGGTTACTTAGGTCAGCACCTTTACCCCAATCCCCTTAAGTGAGATTCTTTTGTGTATTTGTGATACATGAGTTTTTTTTTTTTTGTCACAGTCTGAATTTCATTGTAGGATTTCCCCAAACTTCTAAATGATTTTTTAAATTTGCATATATTAAGGTTCACTTTTTATACTGAAATTCTATGGGTCTTGACAAATGAATAATATCATGTATCCATCATTACAGTATATAGAGTAGTTTCACAGCCCCGCCCCCCCAAAAAAAACTTCTGTTTCACCCATTCAACCTCTTTTTTCCCCCTAAACCCTTGGCAACCACTGACTTTTTACTGTCTCTACAGGCTTACCTTTTCCAGAATATCATACGGTTGGACTCATACAGTAAGTACCATTTTCAGACAGGCTTATTTCAATTAGCACTATGCATTTAAGTTTCATCCTTGTCTTTCGATGGCTTGATAGCTCGTTTGAAAAATAATAATATTCCATTTATGCACATAGCACAATTTGTTTATCTGTTCAGCTATTGAAGGACATCTTTGCTATTTATGCTTTTTGGCAATTACCAAAAAGGCTGCTATAAACATATCTGTGTAGGTTTTGTTTGGAAATAAGTTTTCAAATTAGTCGGCTAAATATCTAGGCACACAATTGCTGGGTCATGTGTTGAGGCTATGTTTAGCAGTGTAAGAACTGCCAATCTGTCTTCCAAAGTGGCTGTAGTATTTTGCTTTCCCACCAGCAATGACTAAAATTTCCCGTTGCTCCACAATCTTGACAACATTTAGTGTGGTCAGTGCTTTGGATTCCAGCTACTCTAACAGGCTTGTAGTGGTGTCTCCTTGTTTTAATTTGAAATTCCCTAGTGGCATATGATGTTGAGCATCTTTTCATATGCTTATCTGCCACCTGTACATCCTCTTTGGTGAGTTGTCTGTTTAGATCTTTTGCCCATTTTAAAATTGGGTCTCTGATTTTTTTATTACATTTTTTCTTGTTTAAGGATATAATTTTCAAAAAAAATCTCTTTAAGGAAATTAAATTTTTCTTTTAAACTTTTCTTTTGTTTCCTGAATTTCTCTCTTTCCTCTGGAGTCAGTTTTTCTATTTCTTTATTTGAGGTTTTTTACTTTCACATCAAGGGTTTTCTTCAAATATCCAGTGAGTCTTAGTTTGTTATTTTTTCCTTTAAATATTCGTTTGTGGAAAATAAATAACATATACCAAAAAAGAAAATATGAAACAGAAATGTTAAGCTGAATGAATTTTTATCCAGATGAAGAAACCGAACATTGCCAGTATTACGCAAGAAGCCTTCTGTAATGCCTCTGTCTATCAGAATTCTCTAACTTCCTGGCTCCCTCCCCAACCAGCTTATCACTATTCTGACTCATCATAATCATCTCCTTTTTTAAAAAAGTAGTTTTTACACCAGGTAGATATGCACCTATAAATACTGTGGTTGAGTATTCAGTCATCTTTTAAAATGTGAGAATAAGGTAATGTTTTAAAATACAGGAGGGACTTCCCTGGTGGTCCAGTGGTTAAGAACCTGCCTTCCAATGCAGGGGACGTGGGTTTGATCCCTGGTCAGGGAACTAAGAGCTCACATGCCACGGGGCAACTAAGCCCGCCGCGTGCCACAACTACTGAGCACATGGGCCACAACTAGAGAGCCTGCATGCTGCAACTACAGAGCCCATGCACCACAACTACAGAGCCCACACACTCTGGAGCCCACACGCCACAACTAGACAGAAGCCCACGCACCACAACGAGGAGCCCGCGTGCCACAGCAGAGGATCCTGCATGCCGCAATGAAGATCCCGTGTGCCACAACTAAGACTCCACACAGCCAAAAATAAAATAAAATAAATAAATATTTAAAAAACAAACAAGCAAACAAACAAACAAAAAAACAGGAAAAGCTTTAGGAATTGACAGAGCCCACTGATTGGCAGGTTTTGCTTTAGGGTCATGAGGCACGGGCCAGGCTTTGCACTGGGAATGCAAGAATGAGGAGAACTTGAGGCTGAGATTCCAACATCTAACTGCCCTAACCCTCCCCAGGTAATTTATTCAGCTTCTTTACAGCAGAAGAACCCTTCTTATGACTGTCGTGGTGGTATTTGCTGCCTTCTTCTCTGGAGGGCAGCACCAGGCCTCTTGCCCAGAATCCTCCCCTAGGTCTCATCCCCTGGGAGTTGGACCTCCTGCCTCCTGTGCAATGACATCCTGAAGAGACAGTTCCTGGTGAGAAGTGGCAAGCAGAGCCCAACAGGCATCTCATCTTCTCAAGGTTTGGAGCACGTGTTCAATAGGATAACCACCTCCTTCAGAGTCCTGGGAGGGGCAGGAATATAAACTTCCTTGTATTTAGTCACTTTGAATAATGCTTTAGCAGGTTCAGCCCAAGGGTTGGGCACCGCAGACCCAAGCAGCAGAGGCATGCTAGCTCTTTAAAAGGCGTCTCCCCCAACTGCCAAAGAGGCCAGCCTCAGCCTGACATCTCTGCCCCATCTGCTCCTCTACCTGCCTCTCATCTCAAGAGTTCCCTAAATTACCAGCCTGGCTGTGGGGAGCTCCTCATGCTACAGCCTGTCACAGAGTCGGAAGTAGCCCACCCTTTGTGCAGAGGTGTGCCCTCCTCCCCCTTTACCACCCAGCCCCCGAAGCTTTATATCATCCAGCACCTGCCTAGTAGAAGACCAGGAATGTGGACTGACCTCCCACTCAGGGCAGCTCAGGACCTCTAGCCCCAAAAGTCAATTCTAGTGGCAGGGGTTCACTCAATACTGGTGGAACCATTTGTCCAAGCTAATGAGGCACTGGAAAGACTACAGAAAATAGAGTACAATATGGCACAGAGCGATGCCACATCAAACTGAAGTGGAGATGTTCCAAATTTTGAGTCCCAACCACTTAAGGCTCTCCAGGATCATTTTGCCAATTGATTGTCCTACTGACTCAGTAGACCCCATATCAATTTCTTCATCATTTCCAAAATCCTACCTTTCCTCATCACCCTTGTAGTGAGTTCAAGCATCTGGGGGGCTGATCAAGGAAAAAGATATGATCCTGAAGTAGCAGTAGCACACAGCAAGCTTTATTTGGGCAACACTGACATGTGACATGTGGGAAGTCTCTCACAGACTGAGACCATCTACATGCTACAGAGGCTACCACACAGGGACCACCTCCCAGGAGGGGAAGAGGGCAAGAGAATGCTAAAGGAGGAGAAGAATTAAAGAGGGGACTTATGCTTCTAGACAGTGCTGCTCAGCCGTGCAATGGAGAGCATCTGGATCAGAGATTTCTGGGTTTATCTTATCTGTGGCTAGCAGATGTTGGGTGCAGTTTCCTGGGGTATGCAAAGCAGAGAGGCTCTAAAGAGCTAAAAACCTGTTTATTAGGGCTATGTTTAAAACAACTGAATGTGTGAAGTTTGAGTTTGGCACCAGCTTTTGAGCTTACGAATCCCAGCCTGCTATGAATAAGTAAACAGCATAGGATCAATATACAGAACCTATCTTTGGCTCATTTATATAGAACAGCCTGATCAGGAAACAGAGAAAAGTCACAAATCAACAATGTCAGGAATGAGAGAAGAAACAACACTGTTTTATATATATTAAAAAGATAGAAAAAAAATATTATAAACAACTTTATACCAATAAATTTGACGACTTAGGCAAATTTCTTGTAAAACACAAACTACCAAAACTAACTCAAGAAGAAACAGATAACCTGAATAGCCCTATATCTATTTTTTAAATTGAATTTGTAATTAAAAATCTTCCCAAGTTCATGGAATAGAAGAATTAATGTTGTTAAAATGTCCATACTACCCAAAGCAATCTACAGATTTAATGCAATCCTGATCAAAATACCCATGACATTTTTCACAGAACTAGAACAAATAATCCTAGAATTTATATGGAACCACAAGAGACCCCAAATAGGCAAAGCAATCTTGAGGAAAAAAAGAACAAACCTGGAAGTATCACAATCCCTGACTTCAGACTATACTACAAAGCTACAGTAATCAGAACAGCATGGTACTGGCACAAAAACAGACACATAGATCAATGTAACAGAATAGAGAACCCAGAAATAATCCCATGCACTTATGGTCAATTAATCTATGACAAAGAAGGCAAGGGAGAATATACAAGGGAGAAATATACAAGGGAGAAATGACAGCCTCTTCAACAAGTGGTGCTGGGAAAACTGGACAGCTACAGAACAGAAATTAGGACATTTTCTCACACCATATACAAAAATAAACTCAAAATGGATTAAATGACCTAAATGTAAGACTGGAAACCATACAACTCCTAGGAGAAAACATAGGCAGAACACTCTGACACAAATTGTAGCAATATTTTTTTGGATCTGTCTCCTAAAGCAAAGGAAACAAAAGCAAAAATAAACAAATGGGACCTAATTAAATTTAAAAGCTTTTGCATAGCAAAGGAAACCTTTGACAAAACAAAAAGCCTACTGAATGGGAGAAAATATTTGCAAATGATATGACAAATAGGGGCTAATATCCAAATATATAAAGAGCCCATACAACTCAATATCAAAAAAAAAAAAAACCAACCAATAACATTTAAAAATGGACAGAAAACCTGAATAGACATTTTTCCAAAGAAAACATACATATGGTCAACAGACGCATGAAAGGATGCTCAACATCACTAATCATTAGAGAAATGCAAATCAAAACCACGATGAGATATCACCTTACACCTGTCAGCATGGCTATCAAAAAGTATACAAATAACATGTTGATGAGGATATGGAGAAAAGGGAACCCTCATACACTGTTGGGAATGTAAATTGGTGAACCACTATGGAAAACATTATGGAGTTTCCTCAAAAAACTAAAAATAGAACTACCATATGATCCAGCAATCCCACTCCTGGGCATATATCTGAAGAAAACAAAAGCACTAATTCAAAAGATATGTGCACCCCAATGTTCATAGCAGCACTATTTACAATAGCTAAGATATGGAAGCAACCTAAGTGTCCATCAACAGATGAATGGATAAAGAAGATGTATACACAGGACTTCCCTGGTGGCACAGTGGTTAAGAAACTGCCTGCCAATGCAGGGGACACAGGTTTGAGCCCTGGTCCAGGAAGATCCCACATGCCACAGAGCAGCTAAGCCTGTGCACCACAACTACTGAGCCTGCGCTCTAGAGCTCGTGTGCAGCAATGAAGACCCAACACAACCAAAAATAAATTAATTAATTAATTTTAAAAAAGATGTATGCACACACACACACACACACACACACGCACAACTACTACTCAGCCATAAAAAAGAATGAAATTCTGCCATTTGTAACAATATGGATAGACCCAGGGGGTATTATGCCTAGTGAAATATGTCAGACAGAGAAAGACAAATACTGTGTGTTATCACTTATATGTGGAATCTAAAAAATTAAATTAATGAACATAGCAAAACAGAAACAGACTCACAGGTATAGAGAACAGACTGGTACCTACCAGTGTTGGGGAAGGGGGGGCACGAAGGGAGGAGGAGATTGAGAGGTACAAACTACTGTGTATAAAGTGGATAGGCTACAGGGATGTGTTGTACATCACAGGGAAATATAGCCATTATGTTCTGGGCACTTTAAATGGAGTATAATCTATAAAAATGTTGAGTCACTATGTTGTACACCTGAAATTAATAGGATGTTGTAAATCAACTACACTTCAATTTAAAAAATAAATACAGTTAAAAAAAAATAACTGATTCCCTTTGTTATAAAGCAGAAACTAACACACCACTGTAAAGCAATTATACTCCAATAAAGATGTTTAAAAAAAAATTTAAAAATTAAAAAATAAATAAATAAATAAAAGCCTTCCCGTGAGGAAAACTCCAAGCCAAGAAGTCTTTACTGGTGAATTCTAGTAAACTTTTAAGGAAGAAATAATTCTACACAAATTCTTCCAGGAAATTGAAGAGGAACGGACACTTGTAAATTCATTATTTGAGACAGCATTATACTGATATCAAAACCAGAAAAATAAAAAAGACATGAAAAGAAAACAGGAAGTTGCCCCTCATGAAAAATCCATTTCAAAATTTTAGCAAATTGAATCTAGCAAGTGTAAGAAGATAGTATATCATGACCAAGTGGATTTTATCCCAAGAATGCAAGAGTGGTTAACATTTCAAAATCAGTGTAAACCACCATATTAATAGACTAAAATAGAGCCACCGCTCATATATGCAAGAAAAAAAATTTGATAAAATCCACCATCCATTCCAAATAGAAACCCTCAGAAAATTAGGAAAAAGAAGGAAACTTCTCAACCTGATAAAGAGTATCTATAAAAAACCCTACAGCTCACACCCTATTTAAGGTGAAAAGCTGAATACTTTTCCCTAAGATTAGCAACAGGGCAAGGCTGTTCTTACCACTTTTATTTCAACATTGTGTTAGAGATTCTTACCAGTACAATAAGGTAGGGTTTTTTTAAAGTCATCTATATGGTTTAGAAAAGAAAATAAAACAGGTCTTTATTCACAAACAATGTGATTATCTATGTAGATAGTTTCATTGACTCTATGGAAGAGTTCTTAGAGCTAATGAGTGAGTTTAGCAGAGTGGCAGGATACAAGATGAAAATGGAAATTCAATCATATGTCTTTATACTAGGAACAAAGAATTGGAAATTGAATTTTTTAAAATGCATTTTAAAATAGCATGAAAACTATTGATTGTTTATGAATAACTTTGACAAAAGATATGTAAGTCTTGTACCCTGAAAGCTACAATTGCTGTTAGAAACTAAAGAAGATCTAAATAAATCGAGAGATGTACTATGTTCATGTTTCAGAAGTCTATTTTTAAGATATCAATTCTCTATCATACTAAGTGAAGTAAGACAGAGAAAGACAAATACCATATGATATCACTTATATATGGAATCTAAAATATGGCACAAATGAACCTATCTACAAAACAGAAGCAGACTCACAGACATAGAGAACAGACTTGTGGTTACCAAGGGGAAGGGGGGTGGGGGAAGGATGGAGGATGGATTGGGAGTTTGGGATTTGCAGATGCAAACTATTATATATAGGATGGATAAACAGCAAGGTCCTACTGTGTAGCACAGGGAACTATATTCAATGTCCTGGGATAAACCATAATGGAAAAGAATATAAAAAAGAATGTATATATGTCTATAACTGAGTCACTTTGCTGCACAGCAGAAATTAATACAACATTGTAAATCAACTATACTTCAGTAAAAAATAAAATATAATAATAATAAGCATGAAACACTTAGCACAGTGCCTGGGATATGATAGAAGTTTAGTAAACAGTTATCATGGAAAGAAAGGTATCAATTCTCCTGAAAATTGATCTATAAATTTATTGCACTACCAATAAAAATACTAGCAGACTTTTTTGTAAAATCTGACAAGCTGATTCTAAAATTTATATGAAAATGAGAAGGACCTAGAATAGCCAAAATACTTTGAAAAATAATTAATATTGAATTATTTTTTCTTTATGTTAATTACTTGGTTTAAAGACTTACTATAAAGCCCCAGTAATCAAAATTTTGGTATTGGCATAAAGAGAGACAATTAGATCAATGGAGCAAAATAGAGAGTCTATATAGACTCACACACATATGACTTTTGCAAAAGATGCTTAGGCAATTCAGTGAGGAAGGATAATCTTTACAAGAAAGAAATATTTGCAACAAATCTTTTCAACAACTGGATGTGCAAAAAATTAAGCCTCTGACCTTACCTCACACCACATTCAAAAAATAACCCAAAATGGATTGTAGACCTAAATGTAAGAGCTAAAACTACAGAGCTTCTAGGAGAAAATTTTAGTGACCTTGAGCTTGGCAAAGATTGTTAAACAACACAAAAAGCACATACAATAAAGGGGAAAAAATTAATAAATTAGACTTCTTCAAAATAAACAACTTTTGATCTTTAGAAAACATTGTTAGTTTTCAATCTGTCATGTAAGGAGTTTGACAGTCATCACTGCTGATCTCACAACAAGAAAAAAAGTGAACAAACGGAAAATCAACAACTATTCTTAGATCCATCAGAGTTTCAAGATCACAACTTCTGCCCACAAAATTAGAGAAACAGGCAGATACAGAGAATCACAACTTACAGGAGCAGAAACTCCAAGGAACAAATACCAGCGCAGGAAAACCTAAACTGTAATTGATGATTTGCTGGAGGCTCAGTGAGGACAAGTTTGAGAGTTAAAAACTCCAAGAAGGACAGTCTTATACCCCCAACCCCACTTTTCTGAGTTTTATCTCCAGAAGCCCTACCACATTCTCAGAATCAGAAAAAAAATCCCCTTATGCTTCTGGGAGGGGGGAGGGGAAAATGGCCATTTTGAAATATGCCCAGAATACTCTGTTTGTCTTAATAAGGCCTGCCCTCAAGAGAAAGTGGTTTACCAGAGCTTAACTGACCTGGGGGAGGGGAAATACCTAACTCGAGCCTCCTCTAACCTTCTATGTGGGTGAAAAATACCCAACTCCAGCCCCCTCTAGCCTTCCTGTCTCTCTAAGAGAGAAAAAAACAACTGAAAAGCACTTGTGAACATCACAGCCCAGGATCACAAGCTCATTAAGAGACTGAAACTTAATCATAGGACTATAGAACATTCCCCTCTCTCCACACTTCACAACCACGTCAGTAGAGATCCTGTTTAATAACAAGGAATACAACTAAAAGAACTGCATGTCTCAGATGTAATTTAAGAAGAAGGCTCTAGGGAAACCCAAAGACAGTAGGGGAGACAAAGCAAAGACTCCAGAATATATTTTATCCTCTGACATCTACATCTGTAGCAAACAATAAACATAGCCTAACCCATAGCCAGATAAATATAAAACCTCACATAAAAGCCTATTTACCTCAGTTCATTTTAACCCAGTACCTCACACTGGCTTTTAACAAAAAATTACAAATCATACTAAAAGAAAAAAAAAAAACCACATTTTGAAGAGACAGAGCAAGCAATCCAAGTCAGAACAAGAATTGGATACAGCAGAGATATTGAAATTACCAGACTGATCATTTTTTAAAAATATGATTAATATGCTATGGACTCTAATGAAAAAAGTGGACAACATGCAAGAACAGGTATGCAATATAAGCAGAGAGATGGAAACTCTAAGAAAGAATCAAGTGGAAATACTAGGAATCAAAAAATGCTGTAACAGAAATGAAGAATGCCTTTGATGGACTCATCAATAGACTGTACACTAGCCCAGGAAAGAATCCATGAACTTAAAGATATGTCAATAGATATTTCCAAAACTGAAATGCAAAAAGAAAAAATAATGAAAAAGAATGGGACAGAATATCCAAGAACTATGGGACAATTTCAAAAGGTGTAAATACCCGAGGAAGAAAGAGAAGAAATATTTGATAACGACGACTGAGAATTTTCAAAATCAATTTCAGACACCAAATCACAGATACAGGAAGCCTAGAGAACATCAAGAATGATAAATACTAAAAAATCTACATCTATGCATATTATATTCAAACTGCAGAAATCAAAGGCAAAGAGAAAACGTGAAAGAAGCCAAGAGGGGAAAACACCTTACCCATAGAGGAAAACGGATAAGAATTATATCAAAGTTCCCTTCAGAGATTATGCAATCAGGAAGGGAGTGATATGAAATAGTTAAAGTATTGAAAGAAAAAACCCACACCTAGAATTCTGTATCCAGAAAATTATCCTTGAAAAGTGAAGGAGAAATAAAGACTTTCTCAGAAAAAAAAAAAAATTGAGGAAAGTTGTCACCAGTAAACTTGCCTTGCAAGAAATTCTTCAAAGAGAAGGAAAAGTATACAGGTCAAAAACTCAGATTTACATAAAGAAAGGAAGAGAAGAAATAAATGAAGGTAAATTAAAATATTTTAATTTTCTTATTCTTAATTGATCTAACAGGTAACATTTTGTTCCAAATAATAATAGTGATTATAGGTTATGAATAGGTGAAATGAATGACTGCAACATTATAAAAGATGGGAGAGAGAAGTTGGAACACTCTGTAATAAGGTATTTGCACTATCCATGAACTGGTATAGTGTTATTTGAAAGAAGACTTATATTGGATGTAAGTATATATTGCAAACTCAAGGGAAACAAAAATTTTAAGTTTTTTAAAAAAATAAATTTATTTATTTAATTTTTGGCTGCACTGGGTCTTTGTTGCTGCACATGGGCTTTCTCTAGTTACGGCAAGTGGGGGCTACTCTTCATTGCGGTGTGTGGGCCTCTCATTGCGGTGACTTCTCTTGTTGTGGAGCACGAGCTCTAAGTGCGTGGGCTTCAGTAGTTGTGGCACGTGGGTTCAGTAGTTGTGGCTCGAGGGCTCTAGAGCTCAGGCTCAGTAGTTGTGGCGCATGGGCTTAGTTGCTCCACGGCATGTGGGATCTTCCCAGACCAGGGCTCGAACCTGTGTCCCCTGCATTGGCAGGAGGATTCTTAACCACTGCGCCACCAGGTAAGTCCCAAAAACTTTAAGTTTTTTAAAAAGTATAATTGATATGCTAAGAGAGGAGAAAAAAATAATACAAAATGCTCAATTAAAACCAGAGCAGGGGACATCCCTGGTGGTCCAGTGGTTAAGAATCTGCCTTCCAATGCAGGGGACACAGGTTTGATCCCTGGTTGGGGAACTAAGATCCCACATGCCACAGGGCAAATAAGCCTGCATGCCACATCTAGAGAGCTCATGTGTCACACCTAGAGAGCCCACATGCCACAACTACTGAGCCTGCACTCTCTGGAGCCCACATGCCACAACTAGAGAGCCTGTGCACTGCAACTACTGAGCCCGTGTGCTCTGAAGACCACACACCGCAACTAGAGAGCCCGCACTCCATGACTACTGAGCCCATGTGCTCTAGAGCCCATGCGCCACAACTAGAGAGAAGCCTGCGTGCTGCAACGAAAGATCCCGCATGCCACAATGAAGATCCCATGTGCCACAAATAAGACCCAATGCAGCCAAATAAATAAAAAATAAATTAAAAAATAAATACTAAAAAAATGTAAAGGGATGGAGGAAGATACACCATGCTAAAACTAATCAAAAGAAAGCTGGAGTAGCTATATTGATTTCAGACAAGAAAAATTATCAGGGATAAAGAGAGTTATTACTTAATGATAAAGGGGTCAATTCTTTAAAAAAATAAAAAAGATACTTAACATGTATGCACCTAACAACAGAGTGTCAAAATATGTGAGGCAAAAACTGATAGAAATGCAAGGAGAAATAGATGAATCCACTTTAATAATTGGAGATTTCAATACCTTCTATCAGTAATTGATCCAACAGGCACAAAATTAGTAAGGACATAGTTGAACAGTACCAGTCATTAACTGGACCTAATTGACATCTATAGAATACTTCACCCAATGACAATAGAATACACATTCTTCTCAAGTTCACATGGAACACTGACCAAGACGGACCACATTCTCAGCTGTAAAACACACCTTAAGCTTATAAGAATAGACAGAAATTGTACAATGTCTGCTCTCAGACCACGATGGAACTAAACTAGAAATCAACAGAAAGGTAACTGGAAAACCCCAAAATATTTGGAGATTAACAACCCATTTCTAAATAACACATGGGTCCAAGAAGAAATCTCAAGAGAAATTGAAAAATATGTTCAACTAAATGAAAATGAAAGCACAACTTATCAAAATTTGTGGGATGCAGCAAAAACAATAGTAGAGGGAAATTTAGAGCATTGAATGTGTATAATTAGAAGAAAGATCTAAAATCAATAATCTAAGGTTCTACTTTAGGAAACTAGAAAAACAAGAGCAAATCAAGAAGAGAAGATCAAGATGGCAGAGTAGGAGGACACGGAGCTCACCTCCTCCCCATGAACAAAATACAAAATACATCTACGTGTAATAGTTCGCACTGAAAACTAACTGGAGACTGGCAGAAAGGCTCTTGTACAACCAAGTCTGTAAGAAAGAACCACATGGAATCAGGCAGGAAGGGAAGAGAAGTGATCAAGTTGGACCTGTTCCCCCGGGAGGGGACATGGAAGAGGAGGGGATTACACAGGTGGTGGCACTCCGTAGGGGAGTGAGTAGTTCAGTCCACATATTGGACACCCCAGCCCTGGGGTCCAACACTGAGAAGACGAGTTCCATTAGCTGGTTTGAAAACCAGTGGGACTAACAGGAGGGTTGTGAGAAACCGAGATTCCACTCTGAAGAGCGCACAAGTGCCTGGTTACTCCTGGGAACAAGGCAGAGGAAGTGGATTGAAACTGCACAGGACTCTGGGTGTGCCCCAGCCTGAGCCTAGCACCTGCCCTACCCTGCTTGCTCCCCAGCACAGCTCCACACTAGGGCGAGGACTGCTGTGGCTGCGGAAGAGCTCAGTGGTGTGGGACAGAGCCAGCTCAGACCCAAAACAGCTCCTGAAAGGGGCAAGGGCAACCCTTACTGGCACTTAAGGAGGCAGAACATCAGGACTAGAATAAATAATCCTAAATTTATATGGAACCACAAAAGACCCCAAATAGCCAAAGCAATCTTGAGGATAAAGAACAGAGCTGGAGGTACCTCCCTGACTTCAGACAACACCACAAATCTACAGGAATCAAAACAGCATGGGGGACTTCCCTGGTGGTCCAGTGGTAATAAATCTGCCTCCTAATGCAGAGGACGCAGGTTCCATCCCTGGTCGGGGAACTAAGATCCCACGTGCCTCAGGGCAACTAAGCCCAGAGGCTCAACTAGAGAGCCCACGTGCCGCAAACTACAGAGCCCATGTGCTCTGGAGCCCGGGCGTCACAACTAGAGAGAAGCCCGCGTGCCACAACGAAGAGCCTGCAAGCGGCAACGAAGATCCCGAGTGTTGCAACTAAGACCCAACACAGTCAAACAACAACAATAACAACATGGTACTGGCGTGCACACACACACATAAAGACACAGAGATCAATGAAACAGAGAAAAGAGCCCAGAAATAGACCCACACAAATACAGTCTACTGATCTTTGTCAAGGGACCAAAGACAATTCAGTGGAGAAAGAATAGTTTTTTTCAACAAATGGTTCTGGAACAACTGGACATCTACCTGTAAAAAAATAAATTTAGACACAGACCATACATCTTTCATAAAAATTAACTCAAAATGTATCATAGACCTAAATGAAAATCTCAATAATATGCAACTTCTAAAAGATAATTTAGGAGAAAATCTAGGTGACCTTGGGGTTAGTGATGACTTTTTATTATTTATTTATTTTTTGCTGCGTTGGGTCTTCGTTGCTGCACGTGGGCTTTTTCTAGTTGCGTCGAGCGGGGGCTACTCTTCATTGTAGTGTGTGGGCTTCTCATTGTGGTGGTTTCTTCTTGTTGCGGAGCACAGGCTCTAGGCGCGTGGTCTTCTGTAGTTGTGGCACGTGGACTCAGTAGTTGTGGCTTGAGGGATCTAGAGCACAGGCTCAGTAGTTGTGGCTCATGGGCTTAGTTGCTCTGCGGCATGTGGGATCTTTCCGGACCAGGTCTTGAACCTGTGTCCCCTGCATTGGCAGGCGGATTCTTAACCACTACGCCACCAGGGAAACCCGGTGATGGCTTTTTAAATACAATGCCATTCTTGAAAAAAACCTGACAACTTAGCCTTCATTAAAATTAAAAACTGCTTTGCAAAAGACACTGTTAAGAAAATAAAAATACAAGCCACAGACTGAGAGAAAATCTTTGAAAACTGCACATCTAATAAAGGACAGGTATCCAAAATATATTTTTAAAACCCTCAGCAATAATAAAACAAATGATTCAAATTTTAAAATGGGCAAAAGATCTGAACAGGCATCTCACTAAAGAAGATATGCAGATGGCAGAAAAGCATATGAAAGATACTCAAGATTAAACGTCACTAGGGAATTACTAATTAAAACAACAGTGAGGTAGCATTACATACCTATTAGACTGGCAAAAATCTAAAACACTGGCAACACCAAATGCTGGTGAGGATGTGGAGGAACAGGAACTCTCATTCATTGTTGGTGTGAATGCAAACTGGTACAGCCACTTTGGAAGGTAGTTTGGCAGTTTCTTACAAACCAAACATAATCATACCATACAATCCAGCAGTCATGTTCTTTGGTATTTTTCCAAATGTTAACTTATGTTACATAATTTGAAAACTTACAATATGTTCATACAAAACCTGCACACAGATATTTTTAGCAGCTTTATTCATAATTTCCAAAACCTGGCAGCAACCAAGAAGTCATTCAATAGGGGAATAGATAAACAAACCATGGAACATCCAGACAATGGAATATTATTCAGCAATGAAAAGAAATGAGTTCTCAAGCCATGAAAAGACATGGAGGAAACTTAAATGAATATTGTTTAGTGAAAGGGAACAATCTCAAAAGGCTACATACTGTAGGATTCCAAGCATTCTGGGACATTCTGGGAAAGGCAAAACTATGGAGATGGTAAAAAAGATCAGCGGTTGCCAGGGGCTTAGAGGAAGGGAGGGAAGGATGAGTATGTGAAAGACAGGATTTTTAGGACAGTGAAAACATTTTGTATGATACTGTAATGTTGGATACATCTCATTACAGGTTTGTCAGGACCCATACAATGTACAACACAAAGACTGAGCCCTAATGTAAACTATGGACTTCAGTTAATAATAGTGTATCAATATTTAGGGACTTCCCTGATGGTCCAGTGGTTAAGATTCTGTGCTTCCACTGCAGGGGGCGCGGGTTCAATTCCTGGTCGGGGAACTAAGATCCCACATGCGGAGTGGTGCAGCCAAGATAAATAAATAAATAAAAAATAATTTGACTCATCAGTTGTAACACACACACCACAGCAATGCAAGTTGTTAATAATAGGGGAAAATGTGGTGGTGGTGAAGGTGGGGGTATATGGGCACTCTCTCTACATTCCATTCAACTTTTCTGCAAAACTAAAACTCTTGCTTAAAAGTTAAAATATTAAAAATTTTAAGTGTACCTACCCCCACTCCCATCCCAGTTAATTTGCTGATTAAGGAGACTAGGGATTTCTCAATGGTAGAGCCTAGTCTCCCTTAGTCTCAGGTATCTGGGAGACAAAGTCCTATCCAGAAAAAGGGCCTGCCTCAAGCAACCTGCCAGTCTCCTTCTTAAGATATTTGCCAGGCTTCCCTGGTGGCACAGTGGTTGAGAATCCACCTGCCAATGCAGGGGACATGGGTTCGAGCCCTGGTCCGGGAAGATCCCACATGCTGTGGAGCAACTAAGCCCATGAGCCACAATACCGAACCTGCGCTCTAGAGCCCGCGAGCCACAACTACTGAGCCTGTGTGCCACAACTACTGAAGCCCGCACACCTAGATCCCATGCTCCGCAACAAGAGAAGCCACCGCAATGAGAAGCCTGTGCACCACAACAAAGAGTAGCCCCCGCTCGCCACAACTAGAGAAAGCCTGCACGCAGCAACGAAGACCCAACGCAGCCAAAAAGAATAAATGATAATAAATAAAAGAAATTTAAAAAAAAAAGATATTTGCCAAATTTGGAAGGAGCACTGGTGGGGGTTTGCGGGGGGAGAGGGAGGACTAAAGAGCAAAGCTTAAAACTGCTAAAGGGAAGAACAACCTCCTGCATCTTCGGGGTGGACAAGACAGATCTGTCAGGCTCTCAGTCCAAAGCTGAGAGTGCCTCCCCAGGAAGCATTTGAAAGGCTCTGAATCTAACTAAAGTTGCCATCCAGCTTCATCCCAGCTTAGTTCTTTTTTTTTTTTTTTAATTGAAGTATAGTTGATTTACAATGTTGTGTTAATTTCTGCTGTATAGCAAAATGATTCAGTTATACATATATACATTATTTTACATATTCTTTTCCATTATTATCACAGGATATTGAATATAGCTCCCTGTGCTATACAGTAGGACCTTGTTTATCCATTCTATATGTAATAGTTTGTGTCTCCAGCTTAGTTCTTGATTGAACCAGAAAGGGGAAACATTTTCTGATAGGAAAAAATGTATATTCTTCAGTCTCTGGTTCCTTTATAAACAGTTTTCAGCATACTGTAAAAATTCCAAGATGGGCAAAGAAACAGGAAAATGTAACCAAGAGAAAAAAAGCCAATACATGTATACCCACAGATGATCCAGATGTTGGAATAGATGACAATGATTTAAAATGACTATAACAATGTAAGATAGAGAAAAACATGAGTGAAAAGATGGAGAACTTTTTTGAGAGAGATGGAATATGCAAAGAAAATCATATGGACATTCTAGAGTGGAAAACTTTGGTATCCAACATTAATAACTCACTGGACAGATTTCACAGGGGTTGGACACAGGAGAAGACAGAATTAGTGAACTTGAAGACAGAATAATAAAAACTACTCAAATCAGCACAGAGAGAAGTCAAGAAGTAAACGAGGAGGGATTGGATGGCAGATAATGACCGCTCATATTAAGTCCTCTGTACTAGTTGGTTGTTTAACCACGTGCATGTATAATTTTGATTTCTTTTAAGCACGTGCAACCTGGTCCTGCCTGATGAAAGATCCTGTGGGACCTCTGTGCCCACACTCTGGCCCTTATGCTCATAGCACAAGATGATGAGTGGGTGCAGGGGAAAGAACACGGGCTAGAACCAGGGGTCCTGGATTTCAGGCCTAGCTCTACCACCGACTTGCAGTGAGATCTGGGTTTTCTTGCCTTCCAAATGAGGGTCAAGTGATGAGTGCTGTGGCCCAGTGGGGTGAGGTGACTGGCCCCCAAACAACATCAATTCTCTGGGACCAAGAGAGGCTTTTCCACCCACTTGCCACCACCCAGCTCCAGCTCACATGCCTTATCTCAGGCGAGCTCTTGTTCCTGCATGTCACTTTGTAATAGAATCAGAACTCTGTCTGTGGAGAGCTCATAGCAGGGACGTGTCAGCCACTGGGACCCTGCATTCCCAGGGCCGGTCCCATTCAGCTCCAGCCTCTGCCAGAACTTGGAGGACACCCTCACCCTGCTGGCCTGCACCCCTCCCCAGTTGCTTACTCTGCTGAGATCTCTCCAGGACCGACGTTAACTAAAGGGTTCTCGCTTGGAGTCAGACAAACGTGGGGGCAGGTCCTCATCCTCTCCATACTCAGTGTGCATTTGGAAAGTAGTTTCACCTCTCTGAGCCTCAGTTGCCTAAGATGGGTAAAATGGGAGAGCATGTGTCTCTTAGGATGGCCTAGAGGATTAAATCCAACAGTGCGTAGGAAGGGCCTAGAACAGTCCTTGGCACTTAGCACAGGTCAAGGTGAGCAGAGCGCTAGAAAGCTTATGGTGTGCTTTCTTTCCCCACGTACATAATTGAAAATAAAAATCATCCTAAACCACAAAATAAGTGCACTCAAGTCCATCAAAATTCTGCCTTTCCCATGATGACTACTTTCAATGCCTTTTTTTTTTCTCTTGACAGATTACTTTCAAACTCAATTTCCCAGTTGTTTTAGCATCCTAAGCGCGTGCTCACTTGGCCCCCGAGACAGGACTCTAGCCCTGTGGGTGGGGACAGGGGGGGATACCACCAACCACGGGGGAAATTTCCGGAGCGGAGGGCGGGCACTGCCACCTGCCTGCCCCTCCACGTCCAACCCTGGAGAAGCCCCATGGAGTCCCCCAGCGGGCTGGCAGCGTGGGCTCAGGGCACCAGTCTCCAAGGGCTGCAGCCAGGGCCAGGCCTGGCCCAGCACCTGCCCTGGAGAGTCTGCCAAGGGACAAAGCTGAAGTTGGATAATGATTGAACCATCCCAAATATTGACAGAGCCCAGGTCCTGCCACTGCCCAACCGTACACGACTCCTCTTTCACCTGCGACCTGGCTCCGTGTCACAGAGGACAGAGCAGGGACTTTGGAGCCAGCCACACCCCCAGCCGGACTCCCCCGATAGGGACAACTTAGGCATCCCCTCTAGGCTCTTTCCTCCTCATCAAAACGGGGACAGTCAGCAGTTCGCCCCTCTGGTTGCCGTGAGATTTCCATCACACGGT
The DNA here is from genome assembly GCF_028021215.1 of Eschrichtius robustus. Lineage (NCBI taxonomy): Eukaryota > Metazoa > Chordata > Mammalia > Artiodactyla > Eschrichtiidae > Eschrichtius > Eschrichtius robustus. The sequence continues at coordinate 136,532,057 of NC_090828.1, read as the reverse complement.
CAGCTGCAGTGAAAGTATTCAATACGGCCACCGTCACCCTGACCTGTGGCCTCTCCTGGGACAGCTCTTGGGGCCCGTCTTGCCACCCAGGCTCTCCTGGCCTCCCCTGAGACTTGGCCCACCTGTTCCTGGACCGTTGCCTCCCAGCTCCTGCCAGCGCCCTGCGGTCTCTCCCCAGCTCACTGTGGTCCTTTGGCCTCACTTTTGTCAGCAGTTTCCCATCTGTCCTTCCAGGTGAAGCTGGGTTGGAGGGCTCCTAGGAGGCAGAACCCCCAGCCCCTCGCTCCAGCATCCCCAGCGTGGGGTTCTCTGCCTGGCCAGCTTCCACTGGAAAACTGAACTCTTCCACTTTCACAGCTGACTTCAGCCTTGGCTGACCTTTGCCTTCTCTGAAAAGGTTTTAGTTACTGTGACCATCAGTCCTGGATTTGCATGAAGGAAAGGAGGGGAGGGAGGAGCTTACCTCAGCGAGTCCTAGGCCATCAACTGGGAAATGACTAAGGCACTAAATGTAAAATGAGCTGCGCACCTGTTGTACTGTTTTGCTCCTTTTGCTCATTTTGGGGAGCAAACTTGTTTAAGATGGGAACTTTCTGTTCTTTAAGAGTTTCTTAGGGACTTCCCTGGTGGTGCAGTGGTAAAGACTCCACGCTCCCAATGCAGGGGGCTCGGGCTCGGTCCCTGGTCCAGGAACTAGATCCCGCATGCATGCCTCAACTAAGAGTTTGCATGCCGCAACTAAGGAGCCAGTGAGCTGCAACTAAGGAGCCCGCCTGCCGCAACTAAGACCCAATGCAACCAAATAAATAAATAAATAAATATTTTTAAAAAAGTTTGGTAGAACTCACACACACAAAACAACATGTGGCTGAAGCTTTTGAGGGGAAGTGGGAATGGCTTTCACCACTTCAATTTTCTTCTTGCATCAGCATTTGTACTTTGTATTTTTTCAGTATTGTATCTATTTCATGTATGTTTTCAAATTTATTAGCTTAAAATAAAATACTTCCTAATTCCCTCCCTTTTCTTTCTGTCTTTATTTTTTTATTGAGATATAATTGACGTATAACATTATATTAGTTTCAGGTGTACAAAATAATGATTCAATATTTGTATATATTTGCAGTATATATAAATCTAGTTAACATCCATCACCACACAGTTACAATGTTTTTTCCTTGTGATGAGAACATTTAAGATCTATTCTCTTAGCAACTTTCAAATACACAATACATATTGTTAACTATAGTCACCATGCTGTACATTACATCCCCATGGTGTGTGTGTGTGTGTGTGTGTGTGTGTGTGTATCTCACATTTTATATTTCTATCTCATATCTATCTATCTATCTACCTACCTGTCTCATATTTTCTCTATCTATTCATCCATTGATGGAAATTAAGTTGTTTCCAAGTCTTGGCTATTGTAAATAATGCTGCAATGAACCTGGGGGTGTGTGTATCTTTTCGGGTTAGTGTTTTCGTTTCCTTTGGATAAATCCCCAGAAATGGGATTGCTGGCTCATATGGTAGTTCTATTTTTAATTTTTTGAGCATCCTCAATACTGTTTTGCCATAGTGGCTGCACCAATTTACATTCCCAGCAACAGTGCACAAGTGTTCCCTTTTCTTTACATCCTTGCCAACACATGTTATTTCTTGTCTTTTTGATAATAACCATTCTAACAGATATGAGGTGACACCTCATTATGGTTTTGATTTGCATTTCCCTGGTGCTTAGTAATGTTGAGCACATTTTCATGTACCTGTTGGCGATCTGTATGTCTTCTTTGGAAAAATGTCTATTCAGATCCTCTGCCCATTTTTATATCAGATTATTTGGTTTTTTGATATTGGGTTGTATGGGCTCTTTGCATATTTTGGATATTAACCTCTTATCAGATATATGATTTGCAAATATCTTCTCCTATTCAGTAAGTTGTCTTTTCATTTTGTTGATTGTTTCCTTTGCTGTGCAGATGCTTTTTAGTTTGATGTAGTTCCACCTATTTTTGCTTTTCTTGCCTTTGTTTTTGGTATCAAATCCAAAAAAATCATCACCAAGACTCATGTGAAGGAGCTTACTGCCTATGTTTTCTTCCATGAGTTTTATGGTTTCAGGTCTTACATTAAAGTCTTTAATCCATTTTGAATTTATATTGTGTAAGGTATAAGACAGTGGTCCAGTTTCATTCTTTTCATGTGGCTGTCCAATTTTTCCAACACCATTTATTGAAGAAACTGTCCTTTCCCCATTGTGTATTCTTGGCTCCTTTGTCATAAATTAATGGACTATGTATTTGTGGGTTCATTTCTGGGCTTTCTATTCTATTCCATTGACCTTTGTGTCTGTATTTATGCCAATACCATACTGTTCGAAATCAGGAAGTATGATGCCTTCAGTTTTGTTCTTCTGTCTCAAGATTGCTTTGGCTATTCGGGTTCTTTTGTTGTTCCATACAAACTTTAGGATGTTTTTGGGTTTTTTTTTTTCTATTTCTGTGAAAAATGTCTTTGGAATTTCCAAGGGAATTTCATTTTTGATAGGAATCTGTAGATTGCTTTGGGTAGTATGAGCATTTTAACAATATTAATTTTTCCAATCCATGAGCACAGAATATCTTTTCATTTATTTGTGTCTTCAGTTTTTTTCATCAATGTCTTATAGTTTTCAGTGTACAGGTCTTTCACCTCCTGGGTTAAATTTATTCCTAAGAAATATTCTTTTTGATACATTATAAATGGGACCGTTTTCTTAATTTCTCTTTCTGATAGTTCATTTCTGATAGTATATATAATAGCAACAGGTTTTTGTATGTTCATTTTCTATTCTGCAACTTTATTGAATTTGTTGATTAGTTTTAACAGTTCTTTTTTTTTTGGTGATGTCTTTAAGGTTTTCTATATATAATATCATGTCATCTGCAAATAGTAACAGTTTTAATTCTTCCTTTCCAATTTGGATGCCTTTTGTTTCTTTTTCTTGCCTAATTGCTCTGGCTAGGACTTCCAATACTATGCTGAATAAAAGTGGTGAGAGTGGGCATCCTTGTCTTAGTCCAAATCTAAACAAAAAGCTTTCAGATTTTCACCCCTGAGTATGATGTTAGCTGTGGGCTTGTCATATGTGGCCTTTATTATGTTGAGGCACATTCCCTCTATATCCGCTTTGTTGAGAGTTTTTATCATAAATGGATATTGAATTTTGTCAAAGGCTTTTTTCTGCATCTATTGAGATAATCATTTATCCTTCATTTTGTTAGTGTGGTGTAACACATTGATTGAATTGCAGATGGAACCATTCTTACAACCTGGAATTAAATCCCACTTGAGGGACTTAACCTGGCAGTGCAGTGGTTAAGACTCTGCACTTCCAATGTAGGGGGTGTGGATTCGATCCCTGGTCGGGGAATTAAGATCCAACATGCCGCATGGCATGGCCAAAAAAAAAAAAAATCCCACTTGATAATGGTGTATGCTCCTTTTAATGTATTATTGAATTCAGTTTGCTAATATTTTGTTGAAGTTTTTGCATCTGTGTTCATCAGAGATATTGGTCTGTAATGGCCTTTTCTTGTGGTGTCGTCTGGTTTTGGTATTAGGTAATGCTGACCTCATGCAATGAATTTGAAAGTGTTCTCTTCAGTTTTTTGGATGGGTTTGAGAAGGATTGGTATTAATTCTTCTTTGAATGTTTGGTAGAGATACCTGTGAACTCATCTGGCCTTGAACTTTTCTTTGTTGGGGGGGTTTTGATTACTGATTCAATCTCCTTACTAGTAATTGATCTGTTCAGATTTTCTGTTTCTTCATGATTCAGTCTTGGTAGTTTATATGTTTCTAGGAATTTATCCACTTCTTATGGGTTGTCCAATTTGTGGTTGAATAACTGTTCATAGTAGTGTCTTATACTCCTTTGTATTTCTATAGTATCAGTTGTAATGTCTTTTCTTCCATTTCTGATTTTATCTATTTGAGTCCTCTCTCTTCTTGGGCAGTCTAGTTAAAGGTTTGTCAAATTTATGTTTTCAAAAAACCAGCGTTAATTTTCATTGATCTTTTCTATTATTTTTTTAGTATCTGTTTCATTTATTTCCATTCTTTGTTATTTCCTTCCTTCTACTAAATTTGGGCTTTGTTTGGTTTTCTTTTTCTTGTTCCTTAAGGTGTACAGTTAGTTATGAACTTCCCTCTTAAAAGCTGCATCCACAAGTTTTGGTGTCTTGTATCTCCATTTTCATTTGTCTCGAGGTATTTTTTGCTTTCTCTTTTGATTTCTTCTTTAATCCCTTGGTTGTTGATTGGCATGTTGTTTAATCTCCACATATTTGTGAATTTTTCAGGTTTCCTCTTGGAATTGATTTCTAGTGTCATACAATTATGGTTGGAAAATCTGCTTGGTATGATTTCAATCTTCTTGAATTTATTAGGACTTGTTTTGTGGCCTAATGTGTAACCTATCCTGGAGAATGTTCACTTGTACGCTTGAGAAAAATGTGTATTCTGTTGCTTTTGGTTGGAATATTCTGTATACATCTGTTAAGTTCATCTTGTCTAATGTGTTGTTTAAGGTCAATGTTTTCTTATTGATTTTCTCTCTAGAGGATCTATTACTTTAATGAAAGTGTGGTATTAAAGTCCCCTACTATTATTTTATTGCTGTCTCTTTCTCCCTTTAGGTCTGTTAATATCTGCTTTATATATTTAGGACTTCCAATGTTGGTGCAGAAATACTTACAAACATTATATCCTCTTGTTGGATTGGCCCCTTTATCATTATGTAATGACCTTTTTACAGTTTTTGTCTTAAAAAGTCTATTTTGCTGGGAATTCCCTGGCAGTCCAGTGGTTAGGACTCCCTGCTGTCACTGCAGAGGGCATGGGTTCGATCCTTGGTCAGGGAACTAAGATTCTTTAAGCCGTGCAGTGCAGCCAAAAAAGAAAAAAGAAGTCCATTTTGTCTAATATAGGTAAAGTTACCCCAGCTTATTATTTTTTTGGGGGGGTTTCCTTTTGCATGGAATATCTTTTTCCATCCCTTCACTTTCAATCTATGCTGTGCCCTTAAAGCTGAAGTGTCTCTTGTAGACAGCATATAGATGAGGCTTGAGTTTTCATCCATTCAGCAATACTTACATCAGACAAAATAGACTTTAAAAGACTGTAACATGAGACAAAGAAGGATATTATGTAATGCTCAAGGAATCAATCCAAGAAGATATAACAATCGTAAATATATATGCACCCAGCATAGGAGCACCTCAATATATAAGGCAAATGTTAACAGACATAAAAGGAGAAACTGGCAGTAACACAGTCATAGTGGGGGACTTGCACACCCCACTTACATCAATGGACAGATCATCTGGACAGAAAATCAATATGAAAACATTGGCCTTAAACAATACATTAGATTAGATGAACTTACCAGTCATATACAGAATATTCCATCCAAAAGCAGCAGAATGCACATTCTTTTCAAGTGCACATAGAACATTCTCCAGGATAGATCACATGCTAGGCCACAAAACAAGTCTCAGTAAATTTAAGAAAACTGAAATCATACCAAGTATATTTTCCAACCACAACACTATGAGACTAGAAATCAATTACAAACACACACACACACACACAAACACACACATGTGGAGACTAAACAATATGCTCACCAATGGATCACTGAAAAAAATCAAAGAAGAAATAAAAAAATGCCTGAAGCCAAATGATCCAAAATCTATGGGATACAGCAAAAGCAGTTCTAAAAGGGAAGTTTATAGAGATACAAGCATACCTCAGGGAAAAAGAAAATTCTCAAATAAACAATCTAACCTTACACCTAAAGGAATTAGGAAAAGAAGAATGAAAAAACCCGAAGTTAGTAAAAGTAAATAAATCATAAAAACCAGAGCGGAAATAAATGAGAGACTTTTTAAAAAACACAATAGACAGATCAATGAAACTAAAAGCTAATTCTTTGAAAAGATAAACAAAATTGATGAACCTTTAGCCAGACTCATCAAGAAAAAAAGGGGAGGGTCCAAATAAATTAAAACTACTTTTTGTTATTAATTTCTATTTTCATTGCCTTTTTACTAGAGGATATGTTTTATATCACATTGAGCCCCTGGAATTTATTGAGGCTTCCTTCATGGTCCAGTATATTTTTGTAAATGCTCCTAGCAGGCTAGAAAAAAGCATATTAATTTTATTGTCCAAAATCTTCTATATATCCATTTATTTTTTAATCTGTTTAATGTATTGGTTTTGAGAGAGTTCTTTTAAATTTCCAAATACAATTGCTTACTTCTCCCTGCACTTCTGTCAATTGTTGGCTTATAAATATTTTGAGGTTATATTGTTAGAGGCATATATTATTTTATCATGATTATACCTTTATACATGATTGATTCTTTTGTCAGTATTTAATGTCCATCCTTGTTGTTTGTGATATTTTTTCCTTGATTGCCATATTATCAGTTATTAAAATCACTATCTTAGCTTTCTTTTCATTCAAATCAATGTGGAATTTCTAATATTATTTTCAGTCTTCCAGTGTTTTTTGTTTTTACGCTGTCTGTAAATAATATATTGTCAGGTTTATTTTTTATTCTGAAAGTTCTTTCTTTATATTGATAAGTTTAACCCAGTTACATTTATCCTTATTATTTCCATCTTACTCCATAGTTTCCATTAACTGTACTTTCTTCTTGTTTCATTTTATAGTTTTTGTATGTAAGTTCATATTGAGTTAATTTTTGTATAATTTTTGTGTTCATTTTTTGGCCTGTCAATGCCCCATTGTACCAGCACCATGTGTTGACAAGGGTCTCCTTCTTCCATCGAATTGCTTTTGCATCTTTGTAAAAAAATCAGATGGCCATGGCTGTGTGAGTCTATTTCTGGATTCTCTATTCCATTCCATTCAGCTATGTGTCTCTCCCTCCACCAATACCACACAATCTTGTTCACTGTAGTTAGATTATAATCCATGACACTGGGTAGAATGATTTCTCCTAATTTGTTCTTCTTTTTCTAAAGTGTTTTAGCTACTCAAGGTCATTTGCCTTTCCATACATATAACATATATATATATATATATAATAGTAAGCTTGTTTACAAAAAAACCATGTTGAGATTTTTCTATGAATTGTGTTAAACCTATAGCTCAATTTTGGGAAAATTGACATCTTTACTGTGTTGAGGCTTCCATTGTTTCTCTATGTATTTAGGTATTCTTTAACTTCTTTCATTAGCATTTTGTAAATGTCATCACACAGATCTGGTACATGTTTGTTATATTTAAATCTAAGTACTTCATTTTCTTTAGAGTGATTGGAAGTGGTATTGTGGTTTTAATTTTGGTTTCCACATGTTTATCATTAACATGTAGAAATACCATTGATTTTTACGTGCTGCTCATTTACTTTTATTCTCCTTCTTTGCTTTCTGTGGACAGATCAAGTTTTCTTATGTTGGTTTAAAAGTTGTATTTTTGTTCTTGTTTTGTTTGCTCTTAGGACCGTTTCCAGAGACTTTGTTTATTTGTTTGTTTTAATAATTTTCACTAGTTTCACCGGAGAGGTCAGCAGATCTCTTCAGGCTGGGATGCCAGAAGTTCTCTCTCCCACGCTAGTTTACCACCTTGACAGGAGACTCACCTGGGGAATCTTTAACAAGGGCAAAGACCTCAACATGCTGTCACTCTTTCAATCCATCATGTCCCACTGCAAGTGTTGGGGTCGCTGGCCTTAGGCACTGATCAGCAGATGGTTCCAGCCCCAGGCCTGGCTTCCTTCCACCTCCAAGCAGTCCCACCTACCCTTTCCCAGGCCCTAAGGAGACAGATCCTGCAGCCTCCTTCTCAGCCATGCCTCTTTCCTTGTGTTGCACTTATAGAACTCAGTGGGTCCTGGTGTCCCCCCCGGTCTGTAAGCAGCAGCTGTGGTTCCAACAAGCGGGATGTAATCATAAGTCAAGGCCTCCTGTACCGTTGACTGATTTGTGCTATACTTTCTCTATCCTCATTGGCCCTGAGTGTCTTGGCACCACAAGCAGAAAAGGTCCTTAAAGTTCCTTTTGTCCAGTGGCTTTCAACCCTAGTCACACATTAAAATGACCTGGGGAGTTTTAAAAATATCAGTGTTTTGGTTCCCCACCCTAAATCATCTAAGCCAGAATCTCTGCAGGTGAAACTGGATGTAGATGTCTTTGAAAGCCCTCACGCACATCCCCAGCCCCCAGGAGATTCTAAAGTACAGTGAAGGTTGAGAACCACTGCTCTCAATCTAATCTTTTCATTTTACTGACGCCCAGAGAACAGAAGTGACTTGCCAAGGCACACGGAGAGTTAGACTAATTTAATGACTTAGACTAATTGCCTCGGCTCTGTCTCACCACTCTCCCTTTTTGTCGGGTGCATCCTAACTGATTTCTCTCGCTCATCCTGTTATGCCTATAAGGCCGGGTCAAGACAGAGTCAATAGCTTACCGCTATTCACGATTGTGTGGCATTGTTCTTAAACAGCTTCCCCACCTACAGCATGAGTTCATTCTGGGCTGAACCAACCCCTCTGGGTCTCTGGCTCCTCCCCGCACAGGCTGATGCTGGCCTCCAGAGCCAGCAGGAAGAGTGGGGGACGGCCTGAAGGGCCCTGGCTTGGGAGTCAAACTTAGTTTGAGTTTTGGCTCCACAATGCAAACCTTCCTGAAGCTCAGTTTCTTCACCCATAATATGAGCTGCAGTCTCTACCTTCAGAGCTGGCTTTACTGTCAGGACCCCTGACTCACACAGGCCCCTTCCAAAGCCCTGGGAGGGGCTCTCCCAGTTTCGTAGTCCCATTTTTTATTCTTTTTCATAAAGCGAGCTCCCCCAAATTTTACCGGCTTTAGACGCCACAAACCTTGGGTCTTCTCCTCCCCACCCCACAGAGTAGTTGCTATGGAAGGTAAATAAGATTCAGTTCATAAAGTGTGGGGCGTGCAGTAAATGCTCCAAAAGTACTTCCCTCCAGAACAGCCCAGAAAAGGGTTGGAAAGACAGACAGAGCCATAGCTGCTGTGCTTGCTGCATGCCCTTTTTAATGTCCAACATCTTGGCCATTCAACAACCCAGCCCCCGTCCAAGTGTGTCCTCTGGGGTCCAGACACAAGTGGGGGAGATGCTAAGGCACCTGGCTCTCGAGGGGGGCCTCCTTAGGGTTGATGTAGCCGTGGATCCAGTCGAGGTAACGGCTGACTTTGGTGTAAACACCGTAGTTGTTGAGGCGCCCGCAGCCCTCGCCCCAGCTCACCAGGCCCACCAGGAACCAGGTGCCGCGGAAGGAGACGACCATAGGCCCCCCGCTGTCGCCCTCACAGGCATCCCGCGGGTCCCCCAGGATGCCGGCGCACAGCATGTTCTCGGAGATCTTGTTTTGCATGGCCAGGACGCACATGTTGTGCGGGACCAGGGGGACCTTGACGAAGTTGAGGACGAAGGTGCGGTTTCTCTTGGCCTCGCTGCGGTAGCCCCAGCCTGTCACCACCGTCTCCTGGCCGACCTGGGTGAGCTCACGCTCCGACAGGCCACTGTCTGGGAGGCAGATGGGCACAATGGTCTGCGAGAGAGTGGCGGGCCGGGCCAGGCGGAGCAGGGCGATGTCATTGTCGCTGGTGCTCTTGGTGTAGTTGGGGTGGACGAAGACCTCCTTGATGTCCAGGTCCACCTCCCACTTCTCCCAGCGCCGCAGGTCATACTCCCCTGCAGGGCAGAGGGGCTGTCAGAGTGGGCCTGCGGAAGCCTCGCTCCCCTGGGGCCCCCTGAAGCCAACGTGGCTGCCATGCTCCTGCAGGCCCTCGTGGAGGGACCGCAGGAGTGGTCACCGCGTATGCCCGGCACTGTCCTGGGCCACGGGGCTGTGCCTCTGGTCCCTATCAGGGGCAACAGCCCGTGAGTGTCGGTCCTAAAGAGGCACAACGCTGGTCTGAATTCAGGACTGGCTCATAGATGGAGCAGTGAGGCCTGGGAAGTGACCAGGGGTGGGCAGTCAGCAGGGAAGCCTGAAGCTCCCTGGAGACCTGGGACACAGACCAGAGCCGCAAAGAGAACATGGGACACCTGCCGAGATGGGGGCGGGGCAGGAATAGCAGGACCCAGAGAGGAGGGCCAGCCGGACACAGGCTCCACCAGGGAGGAAAGATCTGGACCACACACAAGACACGAGGTCTTCTCAGACGAGGCTGTTGGTTCCTGGAAAGGGGGGTGAGGGCTCTGCCTCCAAGCCCAGCCCCGCTGGAGGCCACTGGCCTCCGGTTGTGCTGGGTGTGAAGGCAGGGTGTGTGAATCTGGTCATTCACTCTCAGTACATATCTTTGCCTTCTTTTTTTTGCATAAAGATTGGAGTGAGAGAACCCCCGCCCCCCAGAAATTGGTAGAGAGTGGGGTCTAGGCTCGGGGAGCCCCGGGCTGTTGCAGGGGGGCAGCTGGCTGCTGTGCCAGATGCCAGGGCCCCCTGCGCAGTCCATCCCTGTGCACCTGTGGGAAGCGTGGCCCTGAGGATGCCTTCTGGGTCTCTGCACCCCAGGGTGCCGCAGGTCCACACACACGGCCACTCCACATAGTGAGAGCGAAGACACAAGTATGTGTGCAACCTCCTCACTGGCAAACACACGTGTGTAAGCACCTGGGCACCAGATTCGAAGAGAAGCCCTTACGTGCAAACTACCTGGTGTCACTGTGTCTAAAATGCCGCCACAGGAGCGGCGGGGAGGGAGCACACGGGCCTCCTCCCCCCAGATGCCTTCTGTGCGGCTCTGGTGTCCTCTTGCTCAAGCACCCCGGAGACCAGGCTCCCCAAACCTGGCCAGCCCATCTGGGCCACCCCTCCGGCCTGGTTCCAGCCCGCACCGAGCCTGACGATGAGCTTCTTGCGGTCTTCCAAGCAGTGGGCCGCTGTCAGCACCCAGGAGACGTGAACGAGCACCGCCCCGCAGGCCAGCTTCTTCTTCGAGTCCAGCAGGACCACCTGTGGTGGGGGGTGGGCAGTGACGGCACCACGTGGCCTTCGGGCAGCTCCGTGTCAGGGCCCCCGGTCTCAGCACAGCCCCGGGCACTAGCTGCATAAATAGGTCTTCCCTGGGTTCCCTGGTCACACGCGCGTGGACTTTTTTGGCATTTTCTTTCCTGCATGTTTGGTGGAGTTTGCCTGTTCCAGGGTATCTCCCCGCCTTTGCCTGTGCTGTTCCTATAATCATCCTCAGCAGCCTCCAGAGAGTTCTTCTCACCCTCGGGGGCTCAGGCTGGTCCTCGAGTCCTTTGAGAAGCCTTTGGGGCCCCCAGGCTGCCTTGGGAGTCCTCTCCGGGTTCCCTCTGTCCCTGTCCTGCCGGCCGGCTCTGGTCCCATTGGGTTGCTGAGTGTTCAGGAGCCTGAACCTCCTGGGGGCTGTGAGCTCCCCAAGACCTGCCAGTCTCCTGCTTATTGATCTCTGGGCAATCCCCCCACCCCAGTGCCTGGCAGAGATGGGGACCAAATAAGTGTTAGTTCCCATGGGGGGGGGGGCTGGAGAGGTACTCAGAGGTCAACCCTGCCTCCCAGCCCTTTCCCACGCAAAACACCGCTCCCCTCAGCCAGGTCTCTGCCTCCAATACCACCAGCAGAGCATTATCTTTCCAGCTCTTTTTAAAAGCTATACCTCTCCTTCCTGCATATTCCCCCTCGGCCCCCGGTGCCCAGCCCACCCTGCCTTCTCCCATCGGGTTAGCACCGTCTTTCCCTGGAACCCTCTACCCTTAGCACTGCCACCCCCCCCCACCCCCCAAGCAAAGGCTGCACATCCCTTCCCACTGGTGCCTCCTGAGCGGGAACTGGGCGCAGTGACTCCTGACCCAGCTGCTGAGCCGCTGCCTCTCTCTCCTCTCACCTGCCAGGGGCTCTCTCCCCATCCGGCCTCCTGCCCACTGATGAGCCGTGGATCTAGTTGGCCTTCTTGGTCTACTTGGTCTGTGTCACGTTTCAAGTTCTTGCGTTTCTTCTCCATTCGCTTCCCTGGCCTCCCACAAGGGAACGTCACTGAAGACAGGGGGAGGCTGCTGAGTGCCCGCTGGGCACTGTTCCCGAGACTGCCCTCCCATCTCTGTCCCCCTCCTGCCAGCAGCCTCCTTTGCTGCCTTGTAGGATAAATGATGCTCAGACACTCAATTCTATCAACTTGCAAAGCCTCTCGGGTTGGTCAGTCGGGTAACGAACAGCGCCACTTAATGGCAAGAGTCAGACCAAGCAGCATCTCTACCTAGCGGTGTGCCCTTGGTCAGGTCGTTAAAGTTCTCAGAGTTGGGACACCCCAGGGCTGTTGGGAGTAATCCCTGAGATGCACAAGTAAGGTCTCGTGCTGGGACACTGCCGAGCTCGTAACAGAGGTAAGGACTTATGGGGAGGAGGAGGTGGGCACGCCCAGAGAGCCTCCGAGTGGCTCCTGAGCCCAGAGGAGAGAGCACTGAACAGAACGGAGGGCTGGGAGGTGGGCCAGGGCCATTCAGGCTGGGTTGGGAGATTTAGACTCGCAAGAAGCAGTGGGAAACCATCAGCAGGGGGATTGCATAGTGACAGAAAATGGAGATGAAACAACAGCGACAAGATCCCAGAAGCTGGACAGCAGAGGGACACGGTAACTGACTTGGCCGACTGAGAAAGCCGAAACCTCAGCCAGTAGTAGGAGACGCTGGGAGCAGGCTGCTTGGCAACGCAAACGCCCAGGAAGCCTCCATGTGTCTCTGAAGAAGCTGTGCAGGTGGGGCTACAGCAGGAATGTTGAGAGCTTGTCAAAGAAACTGCTAGAGCCCTAGGCTTCTGTCTCGACCCCTCATCAGTGGCTTGACTCTCCTCTCTGACCCCTGCAGAAGACCCTAGGTGTATTCTCCGCAGAGGGTGAACCAGAGGCCTGGGGACTCCAGGCACCGCCACAGGAAAGAGTGACACGCAAGGCTGACCAGAGGGAGTCACGCAGACATCTGCAGACGGGGCAGATGCCAGTTCCTCTTCCCCCTACTCTCCCCAGGGGGCTGGAAGCCAGGCTGGGACCACCCAAGCATGAGCTTGGAGGATTCCTCTCAGAAAATGGCCTAAAGACCTAAGAATCTGGGCAATAGGGGTTCTGCCAGTGACCTGGGCCTTCAGATGGTCTCACAGGAAAGCCCACCAGCCAACAGGTCCACCAGGCATTTCTTTGCAACTTTCTGTGAATGTCTAATTACTTTAAAAGGAATAGTAAGTTGTTTTTTTTTTTTTTTTTCAGTAAAAGGACTGGAATATAAAGTTGTGGAAAGTTCCCTGAAAGAAGAACACAAAGTCAAAGATATGGAAAATAGAAGAGATAATGAGATAATAAAACTAGAAGATCAATCCGGGGAAAGAGATCTGATTAGGAGGTGCAGAAAGAGAGAACAGAGAAAGCACAGGGCAGGCCATCAAGGAAATAACTACAGAAATGTTCCTAGAGCTAGAAGACACGCATTTCCATGAAAAGGGCGCGGCACAGTGAATGCAAGAAGATGCACACGCAGGAACAACCTGCTGAAATCATGGTAAGAGTTGTGAAACTCCGGCTGTTGTGTAAGTATATAAATCTGATAGAAATTTAAACGTATAAAAAGGAAAGTAGAAGAGAAGGCAGAAACACGGTTCCTGTCTCTCCTCACAGCAGCCAGAGGTGAAGGCGGAAGTAAAGCCGGCAAGAGAGATGAGGAGGATGCTGGAGGCGTGCCCTCCCCACCCGCTCCGGCCTGGGGAGATGCGCTACCTCTGGGCTCCTGCTCCAGGCGACGCCCCCAACGTGAGCAGCGGCCCCATGGAGGAAGGCGGGCAAGCGAGGGCAAGAGCGGGCAGGACACCCGCCGAGGGCACCCTCCCTCTCCGTCGGGGCGGCCCGTCTCCTTCGCCTGGGACTCGGCACTGTGGCTTGCTCACCGCCCGGGCGCCCCGCGCTGTCCCCCATCTGCGGCTCACCCTTGGGCTCGCAGAGCAGGTGGTCGTCCCCCAGGCGGTAGCCGGGCGCGCAGCGGCAGTGGCGCCTGTCCTCCTCCTCCAAGCAATAGTGCGCGCAGCCGCCGTTCTCCGCCGAGCAGTTGGAGAAGCGAGCCTCTGCGGGGGACCGGCGGGAGGGCGCCGAGAGAGCGCGGCGCTCTGCGCGCCCGGCCCCGCCCCCGGCCCCGGGGAGCTCCCCGGCCCGCCGCCCGCCGCCCCTCACCTTGAAGGCAGAAGCGGCCCTCCCAGCCCTGCGCGCAGTCGCAGCGGAAGCCGCCCAGGCCGTCGATGCACGTGCCGCGCCCGCAGCACGGGCTGTCGCACGGGTGCGCCGGCGGCGGGGCCGCGCACTGGTCCCCGTCTGCGACGAGGGGTAAGGAGGGGATCACGGGGGTCCGCCGGCCCCGTCCCCGTCCCCCCAGCGGCCCAGAGACCTCGAGGGGCACGGGCACCGCGGCCAGGGGTCTGGAGCTCACTCACCGTGGTACTTGGACCAGAAGGCCATCTGCGGAGAGAAGGGGCGGCGTCAGGGGCCATCAGCCCACCTATGTAGATGGGGAGCCCCCAGGGCCCCTCCCCGGGCTGGCCCAGGTCCGGCAGGCAGCATCTAAGCGGGCAGGGAAGGGAAGGGCTTCCACACAAAGAGGGGTCAACCCCAGCCTCTGGGCAGCTGCACCCTGAGAAAGGCCAGGCTCCTCGCCCCTCTGCCCATCTCCACCCCACATCCCATACGCGCCCCCCGTCCCCCGCCCGTGCAGCTGGAAGCGTCCTCTGGGCGCTGGCTGCTACCACAGCAGCCTCTGCAAAGGAAGGGACCCCAATCCGCCCCCCCCGCCCCCGCAGGGTGCTCTGCCTGCTTCCAGCTCCATCCCTCCAGGCGCTGGGCGTCTAGTCTTTCCCTGAGCCCGTGTCCTCAGAGCTGAGTGTGGAGCAGGACGTGAGGCACAGCTTGCCGGTTCAGAAAGTCTGCTTTTCTAACCAGCTCTCTGGTGGCACTTCTGCTACTGGGCTGGGACCACCAGTCCCTGAGATCCACTGCTTGATGCCCAGGCCGAAAGCTCCCTGCTGGCCTGGGAGACCCTGGGCGAGGTGGCGGGGGGAGGCCCGGGAGGGGTGTGATGTGCCCAGGCTGTGCCTGCAGAAAATCATCTTGGCATCTGCTGAGGAGACCATTTGGGGAAAGAGGCAGTGGAGATGGTGGCTGAGGGCAAGAGAGGAGGCCACCCAGAGCTCCCCCTTCAGCCGTGAGAGCTGAGTGGGAAGGGCATGCCTACAGACAGCTTGAAGGGGACCCAGGTGGTGGCACAACCCCAGGTCCTGGTCGCTAAAGTGAGCGCTGGGTGCTGGAGGGGGTCTGAGCCTCGTATCAGGAAGCCACCTCCCTTACCGAGTGCATCCTACCACCTCAGGGCCACCGCCACAGGGCCCTGGGGGCCAGAGAGGACACAGACCCTTTCCTTGGATCCGCTGAGCAGTCAGATTTCACCCCTGCAGTATCTAAGGCACAGAGTGAGTGTGTGTGCCCAGACATCAGGGAGTCTTGGGTCACCTGGTCAGCAGGTGCAGGGTGGAAGCAGGGGTGGTGGCCTTCTGATCAGAGGGAGAGAGAAGAGGGGAGGCCGTGGTGGCCAGTTGCAGGTGGAGAGGGGGACTGAACTACCTCCAGTGGGATTGGGTGGGAATCCCAGCCTAAGGCTTCCCCAGACGCTTCTCACGCTCATTGCAGAGTTCTGTTTCTTGGAGTCCCATGTGCCCTGACCAAGACCATAGGGCCGTTCACTCCACTGCTGCACCCCTGGCAAGCTGGGAGGGTAAGGGGCTGGTGCCCACTGCTTCCCAGGACTCCCAAGGGGCCCCCGGCTGCTCCTCCAGGTCCCACCCCTGAGCCTCACGCTCTGCACCCAGTCGGGCGGCCGTACTGTGTCTTCCATGTTTTGGAAAATCTCCCGAGCCTCCTCAAATTCACAGGTCTCCTCTCTGCACTCGCGCTCCAGGCTGCCGGGCCGCAGCTCCTCCAGGAAGGTGTTGGCACGTTTGCGGATCCGCAGCACCTGGTGGGCACGCTGGTGGCTGGAGAACACTGAGTCTGGGAGGGTCACAGGGAGCTCGCATTGGTGGGGGGCCCGCAGTGAGGGGGCCCGGCTGGGGAGTCCCTGGGGAGGTTTTCGTCTTGGGTCCCTCGGGATTATAATTCCAGGTACCGATACCCTCTCCTCCTCCCCTGCTCTCCTCCTCCTCCCGAAGCAGGTGGCCGGCCATCGGAGGACAGGACACTTGACCATTCACAGTGCGTGCACTGAGACCGACAGACCTCCCTCCCTCCGAACCCAGCCCGACCTCCGTGTGACCTTGAGCCCATGTCTTTACCTCTCTAAACTTCAGTTTATTCATCAAAAAATGAGGATGAGATAATCATGTAAAACACTTAGTACAGTGCCTGGCGCGGAAATGAGCAGCCAGTGACAAACGCCACGTGCTGCTGCTGTTGTTATTATTATACTGCAAAGGTAAATGGGTCTTGTTGTTCTCCAAATACACCTTGTGCAAGCCCATCTTGACGCCGTCCCTCCATCCTCCCTGCCCTCTCCTCCTCCCCCTCCCCCTCATGGAGCATTTCCCATGCTCCTCCCCTAGGGCAGGCACACCTGGACAATGGCAGACCTGCCACCCAGGGAGCATCGCTGAATGTCTCCTGGGCTCTGAGAGGTGTCTGCCTTGGGGGCAGGGGGACAGCTGGGGTGCAGGGACCAAGGCAGGGGAGTGAGCAAGAGAGGCTCGAGGATGCCAAGGCCAGGAAGGGCATCCTCAGGAAGGGAAGATGTGCCTGACTGAGTCTGGACATCGGAGCCAAGAGGACCGCAGGTAGGAACCGGGGCTGGGGGTGGGGAGGAAGGGCCGCCAGGCGGATGAGCAGCTCAGGAAGAGGCATACATGGAAGGAACAGCCCATGGTGGCTGCAGGCGGTGTGGGGGGAGGGCCGCCTAAGAAACCAGGTAGCACATCTGTCCCGCAGGCCCCCCTCCCCCAGCATCCTGGCCTCCTCCTCTCCACATCCTGGTCCCTTGGCCGTGGGGACCAGGGGAGGGGTTGGGGCAGGGTAGCGGCCAGCAGGTGAGCATTTTAGGAGGACGGGCTGCTCTGGGGCAGTTTGCGTGGCAGCGGGGCCTGGCGCTCTCACAGTTGAGGGAAGGAGCGGTGGAGTGGGAAGACCCCAGGGGACTCTATGACCCACCCCCCAGGTAGGAGGAAGGACGTGACCTCGGGGGCTCCCTGCCATTACCACAGGACTCAGCCGCTGAGCTGCGGCCTGCTGCTGTGTTCCCCTCAGTTAATTTATCCCTGTGCCCTCAGGTCCGCCTCTCGTCTCCTCTCGCCCTGAGGCTCAGGGGAGATGGTGAAAGGTGTGAAGACCCCGAGGGTCCCCGAGGAGGGGGGTGGGAGAGTGGCCTTACCAGGAGGAACTGGTGTGCTGGAAATTCCCCAGATGGTCACGAACAATAAGAGGCTTGTAAGCTGCCACATTCTGAAGTTGCTGCCACCTGTCTGAGGAGGACTTCTGAGCTTCCGGCAGCCCCGCCAGCCCCCCGCTCCGCCCCCTCCGCCGGCCCCGGGTGGGAGCTGAATGAACCGGCCTCCTGTGTGTGCTGATCGCCAGGGCAAAAGCTGGGGTGGGGGGGGGGGGGGTCCCTGTTCACTATTCAGACACCCACGTGGCGCCTCAGTCCCCTTGTCTATATGGGGCTAAGGTCACACGACCCGAGCCTGCAGGGTGAAGAGAGGAAGTGGAAGGGGCAGTGACCTGGTGAAGATCAAAGGGGACTCGGCACAGAAGGGTGATGGGCAGGTGCACCCACAATGTTCCTGCCCTCCCTCGGTGAGGATTCGGGGGGTGACGCCTCTGCTAATCTAAAGGTCAGGTTAAGAATAATAACTGACATTTATTGGACAGTCCCGGTGTCTTTCAAGAAATTTGTACATGGTTCAGAGGACAGGCCACCAAGTCAGAGCGCCTGGTGCAAATCCCAGCGCCAGGACAGGATTGTCGGGCAAGACCCCTAACTGCTCCTCAGTTGCCTCATTTGTAAAATGGATGGAAAAACTGTATTGCTGCCCCAGAGGGTTGTTGCGAGAATTAAATGAGTTAATCTACATAAAGCTGTTGAATAGGTTTGCACATAGCAAATGCTCAGTAAGCATGAGCTACTATTATCTCAGCGAAGGCTCACCACCACCCGAGAGGTAGGTATTAATGTTGTCACCCCATTTCACAGAGTGGGGGATTGAGGCTCACAGGAGAGAAATCGCTTATTAAACACCCGCAGCCAGGAAGCGGAAGAGCTAGTGCTTGAGCTCAGGCCTGTGTGGCTCCAGGCCTGGAACCTTAACCCCTGCCGCAAACCACCAGGCGCACCACAAGGCCACAGAGGTAGCCCTGCTGGCCGGAAACCTAGGAGCCCCCGCTGCCCCCCCAGGCTGAGTGGGTTCCCCACCGGCACCCCCCTCCCCGTCTAACCTCATTTTCCACTTTGCCGACTCCCTCTGAGGCTGATTCTGACATTTGTTTAAAGGGTTTAGAAGCAGAGGTGAGGCTGTGGTGGGGAGCCTGGAGGGCCCCGGGCTCCAAGCTGCCTCTGGCGATGGCTCTGGGGTCTGGAGGCCCTCAGCCGACTTCCACTTCCCTCAAAGTCTGGGAGGAAGGCCCCTGGGAACCATGGCACCCCAGCCTGAGGAATGCCAGCCAGAGCCTTGGCCTGGCTGGTGGCAGAGCCCAGATTTCCTTTACCCCAAGCTCCAGCCAGCCTCTCAGACCCTGGCTAGAAGAGTCCAACTTCAGCCCTGCTCACCCTCCTGCGGCCCCACTCACAGACCTGCCTCGAAGGGGACTTACTGGGGTGGACCGCCGAGAAACTGCAAGGTCGCCCTCCTGCCGCCATGACAGCCTGGACCTCGAGTTAATCCATAACTGCAAATATTTGCTTGGCCCTCGGTGCTGAGGCCTCCCTCTCCACAGATAAACAAACAAGTTCCCAGCTCGGGACCGCTCTGTCTGCCCCAAGCCCACCTGTGCCCATCAGTGGTGCCTGCAGGAGGGAAGGAGGGAAGGGCCGGGCAACGTCAAAACTGTCTACGGACGTGGCCTCATTTTAGCCTCATAGTGGCTGGCTGAAGGAGGGACATTGTCCCCCTTTAGCTGATGGGGACATTTTTACCCGGAGATACTGCAGTTTGCCTCAGATCAGCACAACCGGTAATGATATTTCACCAAATCTAGGATGCCATTAGTTATAAGATGCATCTATTTCATGTGTCAGTGTAAAAGAAAAGAAACATTGTTAATTACTCAATGGCCGGCCATCCTGATTACATCATGAAGGTTTGATGTAAAACATGAAAAGAGGGACTTCCTTGGTGGTGCAGTGGTTAAGAATCTGCCTGCCGATGCAGGGGACACGGGTTCGAGCCCTGGTCCGGGAAGATCCCACATGCCGCGGAGCAACTAAGCCCGTGTGCCACACCTACTGAGCCTGTGCTCTAGAGCCCGCGAGCCACAACTACTGAGCCCGCGTGCCTAGAGCCCATGCTCCGCAACAAGAGAAGCCACTGCAACGAGAAGCCCATGCAACACAATGAAGAGTAGCCCCCGCTCGCCGCAACTAGAGAAAGCCCACTCAGCAATGAAGACCCAATGCAGCCAAAAATAACTAAATAAATTTATAAAAAAAAAAACATGAAAAGATATGCCTCTCAGGGTCCCTACCACATAGGTGCCAAGCACTCGGCTAAACTCTCAGCTCCAGCCGCACCGGTAACTGCCCCCCAAGCCCACACACACGCACACACGACTGCACATGACTATTCCCATAACCTCGATTTTGCAGATGAGGACGCTCAGGAATCTTTTGTCACTTGCCCAAATTCACGGAGCTGGTAAGCGGCGGGCCTGGATTAGAACTCAGGTCTTCCCAGCACCTCTTGGCCACTTCTGTGAGCAAGTGAGAAAAATAAACAGGATTCCGAAAAGGCTGCAGTCAGTTCTTGACCGGTTTGCCAGAAAGGGCAGGAGCAGAAGTAAAGGGGTCGACCTAGAGCCTCTGCCCTGGCCCTGCGGTCCGTCAGAGTTTATTCCGTATCTTCCTTCCTGTACCGGGGATGTCCCCACTTCTTGCAAACCCCACTCCCTCCTTGGAGGACTTGACCAAACTCCTCAAAGTCCCAGCCCCTGAACGGCTCATGTGACCCTGCCCTGCTGGCCTCTGGTGACGGCACCAGGAAGTCCCCTGACCCGGGAGTCCATCAGATTCTCCCCCTCAGCCCCCAGGCGTAGGGCATTAGAGCCTTATTTCACTGTGAGCACTGGACTCACAGATTTTTTAATTTTTTAATTTTTTGGCCACACCGTGCGGCATGCGGGATCTTAGTTCCCCGACCAGGGATCAAACCTGCGCCCCCTGCAGTGGAAGCACGGAGTCTTAACCACTGGACCACCAGGCAAGTCCCTGGACTCAGATTTTGAAGCCAGAGGCTGGGCACTGACGTTTCAGACTAAAGCGGACGAGGCTGATGAGAGGGAAGATGTAGAACGTGCAGACAGAGGCTGAGAGTCTCGGGCGGGCTGCGGGCGGGCGGTAGCAGCCTACCTCGTCATGACTGGGGCGTATCCTGCCTCTGGCTTCATGGCAGTCCCCCTGCGCTCCTGGGAAACCCCCTCTTTCCTTAAGTCTCCTTGCAACCAGACACCTCCTACTGGGGTACAGCACCGTGCCCGGCTGTGGAGTACAAGGCCCTTGTGCTGCCCACACGGCCCACTGGAGAAGACCAGAGGAACAGGGTGAACGTCTAACAAGGCAGACCCACTGGGCGGAGGCCAGGTGACAGGTGCGGATGGCGAAGCTTGTGGAATTCCGAGGAGAGGGAAATCAGCACAAGTGGGATGGTCAGGGAAGGCTGCCTGGAGGACGCAGAGCTTCAGCTGGACATCAGAGGGCAGGCAGGACCCAGGTAAAAGAGGAAGGGCCCTCAGGTGGGGAGGGGGAGGGGACAGAGTTTGGGATGGAGCCTCTAGGAAGTGGGGAGCCAGCGGCTGTTTGTAGGGTCTGGGGCCACTGCTTGGAGAAGGGAAGTCACGGTCCTGTCGACTCGGGTAGGAAGCATGGAGACGACGTGCCTGACCACGCAAGAGGGGAGGCTTGCAAGCTGAGGAATGTGTGAAAATGCCTCCTGCACCCCTGTGCTTGCTCCAGGGTCCTCCCCCATGGGTCTGCGGCATCACCTCCACTCCACCGCCTGCCACCCGTCACCCCGCCTGCCAAGTGCCAGGCGCTGTGTGTGTTCACAGGGACTCCTGCCCATCTTCTCTTCCCCACCACCTCCTCGCCTCCCACCTGCTCCCCAGCCTAGCCCAGGAGATCAGCTCCATGTGACGTCTATGTAGGGTCCACCACAGACCCTGACCAAGAATAAGGGACTCTGCCCGAGGCACCCCCTTCCAAACCAGCCCAGATGCCCACTGGCACCCAGAAGAGCCAGAGCGCCTGCAGTGGGAGGAGTGACCAGTGCTGGGGTCCGCAAAGGCCTGGAAGGCCGTCCGGAGGTCAGGAGGGCTCCTCTTGCCCTTTCTGCTGTTGGCCTCCTGGGGCGCTGCAGTGCGGGTGCCTGCATCACCGCCTCCGCATTGGCTGCCGGCGCAGGAGGCCCGGTTCACCTCCCTGAAGCAGGGAAGGTCCACGCCACCAGCTATTGCCGAGTTCTGCTGGCTCTGAAAGCCTGGCATCACCTGGAGAGTCCAGGTGCAGCCTGGAATCCGGCGTCTCTGCTCACCTGCAACAGGCTTCCAGCAGGGGGCGCTGCTCTGGTCCCTCAGAAGGGTCCAGACCGCTGTTCCAAGGTGCAGCTTCAACGGGCTTGGTGGGCGCGGATGACTGACCTTGTCTGACTCTGGGGTTTCTCTTCCCAGGTGTGAGTCACCCCACATGGGCCCGAATTCTGTCAGGTCGACTCCAGATGCTAGAGCAGAATTTAGGCATCCCAGCCAGAGGTGATTGAGAGACAGGAAGGACGTCTGTGTGCAGGGAATTCCCTGAATTTGTGAGGGCCCAGGTGAAGGAACAAGAAGCAAAGGTGTGTGTGTGTGCGGAAACAGAAAGTCACAATTATCAGATGGCATCCAGCAGTGGGGTGTTCAAAAACTCATCTTCGGGGTCAGGCTTACGTGGGTTTAAGCCTCATCTTGGCTCCTTCCTGGCTGGGCTGTTTAACTTCCCTGGGCCCCAATTTCTACTCTGTAAACGAGGCCAAGAATAGCATCCACCTCAGGTGGTTGTTATGAGGATCAAATAGTTTCTACAAGGTGGGCCTGAGACTTAACAGGTGATCGATTAATCGACAACAATTTTCTCTTGTGGCTCCCCAAATATCCCAGAGAGAAGGTGAGGATCAAACCCCCCAGGGGAAATGATGTCAACAGCATAAGGACACATTGATTCTTTTTTTAAAAATTTTATATTGGAGTATAGTTGATTCACAATGTTGTGTTAGTTTCAGGTGCACAGCAAAGTGATTTAGTTATACATATTCATATATCTATTCTTTTTCAGATTTTTTTCCCAAATAGGTTACTACAGAGTCTTGAGTATAGTTCCCTGTGCTATACAGTAGACCCTTGTTGATTATCTGTTTTACATATGGTAGCGTGCATATGCCAGTCTTAACCTCCCACTTCATCCCTCCCCCGCCTCTCCCCCTTGGCAACCACAAGCCTGCCCTCTAAGTCTGTGAGTCGGTTTCTGTTCTATAAACAAGTTCATCTGCATCATTTCTTTAGATTCCACATATAAGTGATATCATATGATATTTGTCTTTCTCTGGCTGACTCACTCCACTTAGTGAGTCCATCCACGGACTCACTTAGGTCCATCCATGTTGCTGCAAATGGCATTATTTCATTCTTCTTTTTTTTTCATTCTTTTTTTAAAAAATAGGTTTGAGGTATAATTTACATGCAGTAAAATTCACTCTTCTTGAATGAACAGTTCTGTTTGTTTTGACAGATGTCTGTAATAGTGTAACCACCAGCACAATAATTAAATGGGACATTTCTAACACCCACAGCCCCTGGCAATCACTGATCTGATTTCTGTTGTTTTTTGTAGAATGGCATATAAATGGAATCCTTACAGTATGTAGCCTTTTTAAAACTGGCTTCTTTCATTCAACATGAAGCTTTTCAGATTTATCCATGTTGATGTGTGTATCAGCAGTTTCTTTTTTTTGCTGAGTAGTTTCCATTATACGGAGGTACCACAATTTGTTATCCTTTTGCCACTTCTTGGCTATTGTTAAATAAAACTGCTAGAACATTCACGCACAGGTCTTTGTGTGGGTATATGTTTTCATTTCCTGTGGGCAAGTATCTAGGAATGGGATTGCTGAGTCATGTGGTAAGTACATGTTTACTTTTGTTAAAAAAAAAAAGAAAGAGAGCAAAACTGTTATCAAAAGTGGCTTATATTATTTTGCATTCCCACCAGCAACATACAAATGTTCTAACTGCTCTGCATCCTGCCCAGCATTTGGTGTGGTCAGTTCTTTGGGTTTTGTTTATTAACTGTTAGCTATTCTAATAGGTGAATTGTAGTATCGCATTGTAGCTTGAATTTTTATTTCCCTAATCACTAATGATGTTAAGCATCTTTTCATGTGCTTACTTGCCATTCATATATCTTCTTTGGTTATGTTACTGTTTAAATCTTTGACCTGGGGCTTCCCTGGTGGCGCAGTGGTTGAGAATCTGCCTGCCAATGCAGGGGACACGGGTTCGAGCCTGGTCTGGGAAGATCCCACGTGCTGCGGAGCAACTAGGCCCGTGAGCCACAACTACTGAGCCTGCGCGTCTAGAGCCTGTGCTCTGCAACAAGAGAGGCCGCGATGGTGAGAGGCCCGCGCACCGCGATGAAGAGTGGTCCCCACTTGCCGCAACTAGAGAAAGCCCTCGCACAGAAACGAAGACTCAACACAGTCATAAATAAAAAAAAAAAAAAAAATCTTTGACCTATTTTTTAAACTGAGTTTTGAGAATTTTTATATATTCTGGCAACAAGTCCTTTGTCACATAAATAAAATTTTCTTTCAGTTGATGGTTTGTCTTTTATTACTTAACAGTGTCTTTTCATGAGCAAATATTTTTAATTTTGATGAAGTCCAATTATCAATATTTTTTATAGTTTGTGTTTTTGTGTCCTACCTAAGAAATCTTTGCCTTAGATCACATAGGTCACAAAGGTTTTCTCTTACGTTTTCTTCTAGAAGCTTTATGGTTTTAGCTTTTACTTTTGGATCTCCAACCCATTTTGAATTTATTAATTTTTATATATGGTGTGAGGCAGGGATTGGTTCTTTTTTTTTTTTTCCCTATGGATATCTAGTTGTTCCAGCACCATTTGTGGCAAACACTATCATTTCCCCATTGAATTGCCTCAGTACTTTGTCAAAAATCAATTGACCATATATGCACGTGTCTACGTCTGCACTTTATTTTATTCTATTGATCTATCTGTTCCTCCTTATGCCTTCATCATACTGTCTTAATTGCTTGACCACTGTTACAAGATTCCAGTGAGTCATGAAATCAGGCAGTGTAAATCCTCTTTGTTCTTTTTCAAAATTGTTTTGGCTATTCTAGGTCCTTTGCATTTCTACACACATTTTAGGATCAGCTTGTCAATTTCTACCAAAAAAAATGCTTGCTGGAATTTTGATTGGGGTTGAGTTGATGCTATAGAACAATCTGGGGAGAAAAGACATCTCAGTATTGAGTCTTCTGATCTATTAACATGGTATTTCTCTCCATTTTTTTTTTTTTTAGGTCTTTGTTAATTTCTCTCACCAAAGTTTGATAGCTTTCAGTGCGTCAGTCTTGAATATATTCTGTTAAATTTATCCCTACTTAACTCATGTTTTTAAAATGCTATTGTAAATGGCATTTTACAGATTACAATTTACAATTGTTTGTTGCTAGTATATAGAAATACAATTGATTTTTTAATATGGAGACATTTCTCTTTTTGCAGTTTTATTGAGATGCAATTAACATATAACATATTAATATAAGGTATACAACATAATGATTTGAGATATGTATATATTGCAAAATGATCACCACAATAAGTTTAGTTAATATCTGTCACCTCACCTAGTTACAATTTTTTTCTTGTGATGTGAACTTTTAAGATCTACTCTCATTGCAACTTTCATATATGCAATACAGCATTGTTAACTATAGTTATCATGCTGTACATTACATCCCCAGAACTTATTTATCTTATAACTGACCACCTTCACCCATTTCCCCTGCCCAGCCCCCACCTTCTGGCAACCACCAGTCTGTTTCCTTAGTCTATGAGTTGGTTGTTTTTTTTTTCACTCATTAGTGATGTCATACAGTATTTATATTGAGACTGAGCTCTTGATCCTGCAAGCATTTGCTAGAGTGACCAACCAACCTGGTGTGTCTAGGACTGTCCTGATTTTAGCACTAAAAGTCCGACATTGGGTAAACTCTTCCCTGGGATGAGAAAACTCCCAGTTTTCAGTGATGGGCACAGAAGGTTAGGGGAAAGGTACAAAACCCAAAGGTGACCCCCAAAAGAGAGGCTGAAAGCCACAATGGTTTTAGTGCCAAATGGACATAGCACTTTCCCTAGTCTCTGTTGCTGATGATGGCAACCACGACTTGCAGTTCCTGATAGTGGATCATCCATTATAAACCACCACCACCCCCGCTGCCTAGTGATTCAACTTAAGTGCACTGTAATCTAAAGCATGAACATCCACTTTGCCTGTGGACTGACTGTTATGATTTGTGTCGAGACAGTGCTAGTTTAATTTTTAACATGGTGAATATTGTGGCCATGTTTTTTAAGAGTTTGAATAATGAAAATGAAAACGATGACAATACCAGTCAATGCCAGCAGGAACCAGACATGATGGTCATTTAGAAGGCTAAATGACTATGTCACTTTAATGACAGCTGGCATAACACGTACAACTGGGTTAGGGAGGTAAAAAATCAAAAAGAGCATACTGCACAGTATGCAGAAAAGAATTTGGGATGGGCATGATGGAAAAAGGAATGTGAAAGCACATGTAGAAACTGATTCTCACAAGTCCCCAATGAGACAGGCAAGTGCTTCTGAATTAATCAAAAGGGTTTTTTGGCCTCCCCCCAAAACAACAATTCGCAGTTGAAAATAGTGGCTGCTGGAGGAATCACGCTCCCTGACTTCAGACTATACTACAAAGCTACAGTAATCAAAACAGCATGGTACTGGAACAAAAACAGGCACATAGATCAATGAAACAGAATAGAGAGCTCAAAAATAAACCCATTCACTTATTTTCAATTAATCTATGACAAAGGAGGCAAGAATATACAATGGAGAAAAGACAGTCTCTTCAATAAGAGGTACTGGGAAAGGACATCCCTGGTGGCGCAGTGGTTAAGCCTCCGCGCTCCCAATGAGGGGGACCCAGGTTTGATCCCTGGTCAGGGAACTAGATCCCACATGCATGCTGCAACTAAGAGTTTGCATGCCACAACTAAGGAGCCCATGTGCTGCAGCTAAGAAGCCTGCAAGCCGCAACTAAGGAACCTGCGAGCTGCAACTAACGAGCCCACCTGCTGCAACTAAGACCCAGCACAACCTAATTAATTAATTAATTTAAAAAATAAGAGGTGCTGGGAAAATTGGACAGCTACACGTAAGAGTATGAAATTAGAACATTCTCTAACACCATATACAAAAATAAGCTCAAAGACCTAAATGTAAGACCAGAAACCATACAACTCCTAGAAGAAAACATAGGCAGAACACTCTTTGACATAAATCATAGCAATATTTTTTTGAATCTGTCTCCTAAAGCAAAGGAAATAAAGGTAAAAATAAACAAATGGGACCTAATTAAACTTAGAAGCTTTTGTGCAGCAAAGGAAACCATCAACAAAATAAAAAGACAACCTGAATGGAGAAAATATTTGAAAGTGATATGACAGATAAGGGGTTAATATCCAAAATATATAAACAGCTTATACAACTCAACATCAAAAAAAAAAAAAAAAAAACCTGATTAAAAAAATGGGCAGGAGACCTAAATAGACATTTCTCCAAAGAAGACAAACAGATGGCCAACAGGCACATGAAAAAATGTTCAACATCATTAATCATCAGAGAAACCCAAATTAAAACCACAGTGAGATGTTACCTCACACTTGTCAGAATGGCTATCATCAACAAGAACACAAATAACAAATGTTGGTGAGGATATGAAGAAAAGGGAACCTTTGTACACTTGTTGGTGGGAATGTAAACTGGTGAAGCCATTATGGAAAACAGTATGGCAGTTTCTCAAAAAACTAAAAATAGAGCTACCGTATGACTCAGCAATCCCACTCCTGGGCATATATCCAAAGGAAACCACACTTTGAAAAAATACATGCACCATTATGTTCATAGCAGCATTATTTACAATAGCCAAGACATGGAAGTAACCTAAGTGTCCATTGACAGATGAATGAATAAAGAAGATGTGGTATATATATATATATATATATACAATGGAATATTACTCAGCTATAAAAAAGAATGAAATAATGCCATTTGAAACAACATGGATGGACTTGGAGGGCATTATGCTAAGTGAAACAAGTCAGACAGAAAAAGACAAATACTGTATATATCACTTATATGTGGAATCTAAGAAATACAACAAACTAGTGAATATAACAAAAAAGAAACAGACTCTCAGATGTAGAGAATAAACTAGTGGTTACCAGTGGGGAGAGGGAATGGGGAAGGGGCATGCTAGGGATAGGGGATTAAGAAGCACAAACCACTATGTATAAAATAAATAAGCTTCAAGAATATATTGTACGGGGCTTCCCTGATGGCGCAGTGGTTAAGAATCCACCTGCCAATGCAGGGGACATAGGTTCGAGCCCTGGTCTGGGAAGATCCCACATGCCGCAGAGCAACTAAGCCTGTGTGCCACAACTACTGAGCCTGCGCTCTGGAGCCTGTGAGCCACAACAACTGAGCCCGCGTGCTACAACTACTGAAGCCCACGCGCCTAGAGCCCGTGCTCTGCAACAAGAGAAGCCAACACAATGAGAAGCCCGTGCACCGCAACAAAGAGTAGCCCCCGCTCACCACAACTAGAGAAAGCCTGCGTGCAGCAACGAAGACCAACACAGCCAAAAATCAATCAATAAATAAATTTGTAAAAAAAAAAAAAATTAATACCATTAAAAAAAAAAGAATATATTGTACAACACACGGAATACAGCCAGTATTTTATGATAACTATAAATGGAATATAACCTTTAAAATTGTGAATTATTATGTTGTACATCTGAAACTTATAAATATTGTATATCAACTATACCTCAATAGGACTTCCCTGGCGGTCCAGTGGTTAAGACTCCGCACTTCCGCTGCAGGGCGCACAGGTTCTATCCCTGGTCAGGGAACTAAGATCCCGCATGCCACACGACCAAAAAACAAAAACAAAACAAAACTATACCTCAATATAAAAAAAAGAAAAACAGTGGCCATTTAATTAGCTTGGGCCTGCCACAAGAATGAACGTATTGCTCCTTTCACTGTTCAACGAAACTGAGTAAAGTTACATTTCCTCATTCAGAGGCTGTAACTGAAATATCCTGTGAGTGAGAAAAAGGAGAAAAATTTTGATAACAGATGTGTTGGCTCTTTATGATGTAGAGCTGAATCTATCAGACACTACCAACAATCACACTTTCTGCAGCCGGCATGCCACAACTACTGAGACCACACGCCACAACTATTGAAGCCCGCGCACCAAGAGCCCATGCTCCGCAGCAAGAGAAGCCACCACAATGAGAAGCCTGTGCACTGCAACGAAGAGTAGCCCCCGCTCACCGCAATTAGAGGAAGCCTGCGCGCAGCAATGAAGACCCAACACAGCCAAAAATAAATAAATAAATAAATAGATAGATAAATAAATAAATAAATAAATAAATAAATAAATAAATAAATAAGTTAATTAATTTAAAAAACTGTTCCTCTAAAACTGATGATGTTTGAAGAGGCCATGTGGACCCTAAAAATGGGTGAGCTGACTGCCCCTGAGTTGTTCAATGTGATGTGTAGGTAGTGACAAAAACTCATAATGAAAAGTGACTCACCTTGGGGGAAATAAAACAAAATGTCACCAGAAAAGGACAACGAATTTAAACAGGATTTTATCATTTCTTTACTAAAACTGGAAATTATTTGTCATTCAACTTTAATTTCCTAAGTTCAAATATCACTGTGCTTTAAAATCATTTTCCCTGAGAGGTTTAACTTACGACATCCAGAGTGCTTCAAAATGTCTAAAAAGGACATTTTAGACACGAATATCCTACATAATGAATTTATAGATGCAAAGGAGCTGACAAATAACTTATCTACCAAAACCAGCCTGTAGGTACGAAGCGGATGGACATTTTTGGAGATCTGGAAACTAATCCCTACAGTCTAAAAACTTGCTGCTGTTAGTAAGACCCTAAATGTTCCAAGCTCAAATGATTTTGTTGAGAGAATCGTTAGCTTGGTGCCATCACATTGGACTGACAGCTGGAATCAGTGCAAAGTGCGCTTAATAACAGCAGGGTTGCAAGTCAAAGAATTTTATGTTTGACCACATTCAGTTTGATCACTACACAAAAGAAGCGTTTCCTAAAGGCTGCAGGCAAGGAAATAGAGGTAAAAAGAGCCTTTGTATCATAGAACAGAAATGTCGTTATTTTTAAAAATTAAATACTGGTAATATCTGTTTAATTAGTCCTATTATATTTACATTCTCCCTTTTAAAAGTCTTACATGTATTTTTTAAAAATTTATTTTGTAGAGCAGTTTTAGGTTCACAGCAAAATCAAGGGGGAAATTACAGAGATTTCTCATACACCCCCTGTCCCTACACATGTGCAGCCCCTCCCATTATCAACATCCCCACAGCAGTGGTGCATCTGTTACAACTATGAACCTGCATTGACATAACATCATCAGCCAAAACCCATAGCTTACATTAGGATTCACTCTTGATATTGTGCTTCACCTATTCATCCCTGGCACTAACCCCCTCTCCCCAACCCCTGGAAGCTACTGATCATAGTTCTGCCTTTTCCAGAATGTCATATGGTTGCAATCATATAGTACATAGCCTTTCATATGTATGTATCTTAATACAAAATTTAAGTAATCTATAATGGGTTAAAATAAATTGCCCTGTCAGAGGAAAGAAACATTATAAAACTATTTTCCTATTCCTTTCTCATACATATTATTTGCTTAATTTGTCCTACTCTTAATTATTAATTGTTACTAATCCTATTGTTTTGTTTAAACAATAGCAGTTATGTAACAGAGAAGTAAATACAGAATATATCATTTCAAATAGACACCTATTTTTCATATTACACATATAAAATGTGTAATTCTAATAGATATCATTTCAAATAAACGCTTTGTTCATATTTCTATGTTAAAGTAATACAGATATGTACTTGTAGAATTTTCTTACATATTATATTACTCTGGGTATAACAAATAAGTGTCTTATTTTTTACCTATTATATTATTATCGGTTTGGGGGATCTGGTATGGATGTGTCTCAGGTGGGATCTCTAAAGTTGGTCACTTGAATAGAAGTCCACCTCCTCCTCTGCCTGGGCTGTGTTTAAGCCCCAGGGATGCAGAGTCAACTGAGACCCGGTCGCTGCCCTCCAGGGGCTCACAGTCTGCTGATGAAGCCTGTCACAAAACAGGCAGGCGGACAGCGACGTCGAAGGTGCCAGGAGGGAGGTTCCCCAGGCAACCCTGGAGCGGGCCCTACCTAGCCCCGAGGAGGCCCCGTGGGAAGGTTGCCTGGAGGAGGCCAGCCCCGGCTGGACCGCGGGGGCGAAGGACCGGGGCGGGGTGGAGGACGGGGGCGGGGGCGTGGCTGGAATTCCGGGAGGGGGCGTGTGAAGAGGTGGGCGGGGCCGGCGCCCCAGCCTCTCCCGGCCGGGGACTGGCCCCAAGGGACCTGCGCAGCCCGGGCCTCCCTCCCGGTCACCGCCCCCGTGCGCCCGGCGTCTTCCGGGCCTGTCCTGCGCCGGGGGCCGTCGTCCTTCGGGGCGCAGGCTCTGGCGAGGCCACCGCGCCCGGCAGCGCGGGTTGCCCGGCCCCGCAAGGCTGCTCCTGCGGCGAGGCGTGCGCCCGGGCCCGCGCCGCTCCGTCCCCTGCGCGGCCGCCGCCACGCCCCTACCTCCGAGGGCAGCGCCGCCGGCCGGCCGGCCGCCAGCCCGCCCGGCGCCCCGCCGCCCAGTCCGGGCGTGTGCTGGCTGCGCGCCTGCCGCTGAGTCAGCCTGTGAGTCAGCGCCCCCTGACCGCCGGCCGCCGCGTCTGGGCTGCAGTCGGGGACCCGGAGCGGAGAGCGGGGGAGGAGGGAGGGAGGGATGGGGGAGAGGGAGGAAAGGAGGGCCACTTCCAAAGCAAGGGTTTGCAACCTGTGGCCTGCGGGCCAAATCCAGCATCTGATGTTTCTGTTCAGCCCAGGAGCTAAATTGATTTTTACATATTTTCATGGTTAAGTCCCCCAAAATGATTTATTTTGTAAGAAACAAAATTATATAAAATTCAAGCCTCAGCGTCCATGAAAATTTTTATTGGAACAGCAGTGCTTATTTGTTTATGTATTTTCCATGACTGCTTTGCACGACAGCTGCAGGACGGAGCAGTTGTGAGGGGCTGTGTGGCCCCCAGAGCCTAGACTCCGCACCTTTCACAGAAGGCGCGCCCCGCCCGGCTGTTAAGAAGGCAGCTTGGTCTGCAGAGAGCACGTCCTGGGCTGGGGTGGGCGGCTCCGGCCTGAGGGGGGATGCCCACGCTGGGAACCGTTCCAGCCCAGCTAAGCTACCCCAGGGTTTGTCAGCTGGCGGGAGAGCCCTCGGCACAGGCGCCCTTAGCCTCCTCTGTGGTTGAACTTGCTAGGCCCTGGGGCAGTCCCACACCACCCCTGGGAGCCCTGTACCCTGCGGTGTGGCAGGGTCCCCCATGGGACCACACCCCCCCAAGCTGAGTGGTTGTCGTCCCTGGTTACCCATTAAACAACTAGTCTTCGAATCAAGTTTCAAGGAAGTCAGGCCTGCGCATGTATTGCCTGGTGGATCCCAGGAACGTGACATGCCCTATGGCTTGCAGCCTGGGGCAAACTGTCTTGGTGATCCAGGTTCTAGCCTTCTGACAGTTGTGGCTTAAGGTAGTCTTTTTCAAACTTTAAAAAAATAACGACAAGCCCTCAACCCTCAGTAAGAAATACGTTTTACATGGTAACAAAGTTTCACAAAAACGACCCTTAATACAGTGATGCACTCTTGCCATTGTCTATTCCTTTCTCTCTCTCTCTCACTTTTTATTTTTTTTTAATGGAAAGAAAAGCTGCCTAGGAGATATACAGAAACTATTGTGGGAAGTCTCAAACACAGAAAAGTAGAATAATGTAATCAGCTTCCATGTACCCGTCCCTCAGCTTCACAATGAACGTTTTGTCCATCTTGTTTCATCTACTGTATTCCCCTTTTTACTTAGAATATCTTTCCTATTTTTAAAAATTGATGATCATGAAACACTCAGTTGATGTTTTGACCTACCTATTAGTGCAACACCAATGTGTTTGATGGTATCCAGACATATCTGTCTTTTCTGTCTGCAATACAAAACACAGCAGCAGGAAAGGACCTTCTTCACCTGTTGGCAGAAGCTTCCTGGCTCTCACCCGTCATGACCCTCCTTGACTTCGTGTGACCGAAGACAGAGCCCCCAACCTCTACGGGCAATAAATACACATACCTGTTTGTTATTATCTGATGTGCATTGAATCCTCTGTAACTGTGATAACCTAGGAGGGGGGAAGGGAGGTGGGGTGGGGGAGGTGAGGAACTTGGGGATGGGAAGAAGACTTTTCACTGTGGTGTTTGAATTCTGTTGTTACTTCAAAATTTTTATTAAAAACATTTCAAACCTACACCGAGGTGTCAGGAACAAATGTAACAGTCCTGTACCCACCACCAAGTTCACGTACTTGGCCTTCCTCCCACTCCCCCTTCCCTCCCCCTCCCCATGGACAACTCGACCACCCTCAGCTCTGCCCCTGGGATGAAGCCAAAGAACTAGCATTCGGGGCAGCCCTGAGTTGAGTGATTTGCCATCCTGTAGGCTGTACCCTTCTGATGCTGGCTACCAGCACCCAGTCTTTTTATTTTGAAAATCCCACATGTCATGTCTCCTGGGTCTCCTCCCATCTGGGACAGTTCCACAGTCCTTGTCACTGTGGCACTTTGGCCAGTTGTTTTGTAAGACATTCCTCACTTTGGGTTTGTCTGATGTTTTTTCATTCATAGATTGAGGTTATGCATTTTGGGCAATATGCATTGCCATGGAAGCAATGTTGTGCCTGTCTCAGGACACCACATGAGGTCTTGTTGATGTGTCTAATTACAGGAATACCTCGTTTTATTGCTCTTTGCTGTATTGCCCTTTATTGCATTTTTCACAAACTGAAAGTTTGTGGCAACCCAGCATCAAGTAAGTCTTGTGGCACCATTTTTCCAACAGCATTTGCTCACTTTGTGTCTCTGTGTCACGTTTTGGCAATTCTCACAATAGTTCAGACTTTTCCTTACTATTATATTTGTTGTGGTTGTCTGTGGTCATTGACCTTTCACGTTCCTACTACCACTCGCTGAAAGCCCAGAAGGTAGCACTTTTTTAGCAATGAAGTATGTTTAAATTAAGGTATGTACATTGTTTTTTTTAGACATAATGCTATTGCACACTTAATTGACTAAGGTATAGTGTGAACATAATGTTTGTATGCACTGGGAAAATAAAGTGTGACTCGCTTTATAGCAATATTCACTTTGTTGCAGCGGTCTGCAACCCAAACCAAAATATCTCCCAGGTACACCTGTACTAGTCATGGTAACTTTGATCACTTAGTTAAAGTGATGTCTTCCTGAGGTTTCTCCACTGTAAAGTTACTGTTTTCCTTTGTAATTAATAAACATCCTGTGGGGAGAAGCTTTATGACTATGTAAATATCCTGTTTCTCCTCTTACATTTTCCTTCTAATTTTAGCATCCATCAGTGATTTTTTTTTTAAATTTATTTATTTATAGCTGCATTGGGTCTTCATTGCTGTGCACAGGCTTTCTCTAGTTGCGGCGAGTGGGGGCTACTCTTCGTTGCGGTGCGCGGGCTTCTCATTGCGGTGGCTTCTCTTGTTGCGGAGTATGGGCTCTAGGCGCATGGGCTTCAGTAGTTGTGGCACGTGGGCTCAGTAGTTGTGGCTCGCAGTCTCTAGAGCACAGGCGCAGTAGTTGTGGCGCACGGGCTTAGTTGCTCCACGGCATGTGGGATCTTCCCGGACCAGGGATCGAACCCTTGTCCCCTGCATTGGCAGGCAGATTCTCAACCACTGCGCCACCAGGGAAGTCCTCCATCAGTGATTCTTGTTTGCAAGAGTTATTACTGTGTTTTTTTTTTTTTTTAACCAAATGGTGATTTTCCTATTACCACTGTTCTTTCTACATTTGTTCTTTGGAATTCTGCTGTAGAAAAGAGCTGTCTCCTTCCCCCACTTATGTATTTATTCCATTATTTGTATATCTGTATGGACTTGTGGATGTTTATTTCATTCTACAGCTTATAGTCCATTACTATTACCTTTTTATTTTTGCTCAGATTGCACCACATTTGGCTATTGGGAGCTCCTTTGAGTTGGTCCCTGTGTCTATGATGTGCCCCCATCATTCCTTGGAGCACTTCCTTATTGTCTGACACAAGATGTTGCAGGCTTATCTTGTACTTTCCCTGCTCCAGCGCTGCGATCAACCCTTTCTCTGGGAGCCCTGGTTTGTTTCACTGGAAAACGTATTTAGAAAGTAAGATCTAAGCATGAGTCAGATTTAACTTGGTTAAATGAAAATGCAGAACTGGGCTGCCATTGGGGCAGCTTGGGAAGGCGAGGGGCAAACTGTGCAGGGCCGAGAAGAGAGGCAGGGGGCACACAGACCGTGAGACTGAGAGCGAACCAGAGCGAGGGAGGGCAGCTTGGTCCCTCAGTCCTTGGCTGGGAGCACCTGTGGGGACCTGGCCTCCATTCAGATAAAAGGATGGATTCAGAGCGGCAGTGCCCCTCCAGTGGGCTCCACGCAGCAGAGCTTGCCTCTGGGGTGCACCTGGGGCCGGGAGTTGAAAGGGAGAGGATGATTTTTCTTTTTTCCCTTGCATCAGTACTGCTTGAATTGTTTTTGTTTTTTTAAACCACATCATCTATTATTTTTAAAACAACAGAAAAGATCTATTCGGTTTTTTTCTTTAACAATGTCTATATTGTTTCCTTTTTCTCAAACTGAAGAACAGCGGAGGGGATGTGGATGGATTGTTACAGTGGGGTTCACCCACCACAAAAAGTGTTTGTGTGTGTGTGTGGGGGGGGGGGAGCGGTCCACCTGCACTCCAGTTCCGAATGATGAAAGCCTCGGGTCTCAGAGGGAGAGGGGCTTTCAAACTCTTCTGATTGTCACCCACAGTAAAAAATAAAAAATATATTTTACAAGATGTCCTACCATAGAGACACACATTCAACTTAAAATTTCACAAGACAATAGTCACTCTTGTCATGTGTGATACTTTCTACCCCATGCAGGTTATTTCCCCCTACTTTGATTTCACAACATACCAATGAATGGATCAGGACCTGCAGTTTGAAAAACACCTCTCTGGGCCAGCTTCTTGTTGTGCAAACAGGGAAACTGAGGCCCTAATTAGGGGAGTGAGGGCCCAAACTGCTGCGCCTTTTTAGGATACATTTGCTTATGGCCTTTAAAACAATGCTACATTTTTACAGCTACTGGGGAGAAATAGGTCTGAATAATAAGAGTATAGTTTTAAAAAGTGTCCAGAGCTGGATGAAATTAGCCTAAGGGTCATGAACCAGAGATTTCCTGCCCTTATATCGATAGACTCAAATTCCTAATGTTGGAGGCTTTAGGCTGTTTAAGATAAAATAAACATTTTGTCCTTCACCTACCCATGCATCCACTTACTCAGCAAATACGCACAGCTGGTCCTAGGCAGAAGCAGGCATGCACGATGGAGGTGGGGTACTTTGCCATTGGGGTGCTTTCGGTCTCATCGGGAGGCAGCCGTAGAAGCAGCCACAGAGGACCTTGCAGTGACAGAGATGAACGGGGTGGGAGTGAGGGCTGTCAGCCTGGCAGGACAGGAGTGTGACAGTTGGAAAGTCATCTTCCTGAGCCTCAGTTTCCTCCCCTGTAAAATGGGGCAGCTAAGACCTACCTGCCTGAGTCCTAGTGAGCCTGGGAAGCATCCAGCACAGGGAGGCTGGGGAGGGCTTCAGGAGAGCATGGCGGGGAGGCCTGCCGAGGGAGAGGGAGGAGAGGAGACAGTCTGTGGGGGACATGCAGGCCTGAGAGGTGGGACTGGTTGAGGATTTGGGGTCTGGAGAGCAGGGCGTGATGAGAATGACAAGACGGGCTGGAGATGCTGAAGCCCTAGGATGGAAGCCTTGTCCGCCTGCCACACGATGGAGTTTAAACTTCATCCTGTGGGCAAGGAGGCCACCGAGGTGCTCTGTGAAGGGGAATTGAAACAGGCTGGGACCTGGGACCTGGGACACTTTGCTGCAGTGCTTGCACCTGGACAAACGTCTCCTCAGTGATGTTTGCAACAGATACAAAGAAACTATGAGAAACTAAATACAAAGAAACTAAAAATAACTGTGTGCATGGGCAGCTGGGGCAAATTATGGACAATACGATACAAAAAGACCAAAATCCCAGCTGCCACTTCTGAAGAGCTGGGAGTAAAAGTAGGGTACTGCGCATGCCCCCTGCACACACCACCACCAAAGGGGTGGGCAGACCACCTCAGCCACCCCTCCGGCCCGACCCCTGGGCACACCCCTACCCTCACCCCATATAAGGAACCAGCTCGCCCCCCCTCACCTTGGGGAGTGAGCAAGCAAGGGAACCTGTTACTTGTTCTCGCTCCCTCCTGCTCTAGCAGGGGCTCCAGTAAAGCCTTGCCTGGCCTCTTATCAATTTCTATTTATTAAGGAGGCCAAGAACCGTGGTCTGTAACAGAGTGACATGGCCAGATCTGTATCCTTTACCCTGACTCAAGAGATTCCTGCAGCTCTAAGGAAACTGGTCAAAATCTGAAAACCTGCAGCACTTGGAAGACACCCGGTAAGGTGACTCAGGAATAGAAAAGGGGGGACTTCCCTGGTGGCACAGTGGTTGGGAATCCGCCTGCCAGTGCAGGGGACACGGGTTCGATCCCTGGTGCCGCAACAAGAGAAGCCACCGCAATGAGAAGCCAGCTTTCCAGTGAGAGGAGGCAGGCTGAGGCCTGAAGGCAGCTGCAGCCTCTCCCG
Organism: Eschrichtius robustus; assembly: GCF_028021215.1. NCBI lineage: Eukaryota > Metazoa > Chordata > Mammalia > Artiodactyla > Eschrichtiidae > Eschrichtius > Eschrichtius robustus. Next base: position 136,494,543 of record NC_090828.1, on the reverse strand, counting down.
GCCAAGTGCAGGGACCATCCGTGCTAGTCTGAGACCTGGCCCTGATGTCAGAGGGAATTCTCCAGCCCTCCATCCTCTGAGGGTCTGCCCTGGAGAATCGCTTCAGGCTGAGCCCAGGAACTCAGTCCCTGAACCCCTTGGAGGGGCCAGGTATCTGAGCACTTGAGGTGGGGTGTCACAGTGAAAAGGCAGGGTGCTGAAGCACACAGGTCCAATTGGAATCCTGCTTCTTCCACCTACAAATTAGGTGATTTTAGGAAAGTTAGTCAACTTTGCCCTGGACTACAGTTTCCTCATTGTCAAGTGGGGGGAGGGGTAAGTGTGAACGAGGTCATGTATTTAAAGTCTGTTGTAAGCCCCCAGTTAGGAGTCACTCTAAATGTGATCTCATACTCTTCATTTACAGATGAGCAGGCTGAGGTCAGAGAGGTTAAGGGACTTGCCCAACGCTACACAGCTGGCAGAACCCGGGGCCCAGTGGTGGTCTGACTATGCGGCCCATGTTCCTCCCAGGAGCTGGTCCTGCTCCAGACTCGGTTCCACAGGAAGAGCCCTGGCTGGCTGCACCCGGCCTGAAACGACGTGTACCTGGCAACCTAGTCCCAGGGGCCACAGCGTGCAGGGATGAGTCACAGCAACCCACTCCAGCAAGGAGACCCCCTCCTCCCCAGCCTGCTCGCGGCCCAGACCTGGTTGCCAAGCAACAAGACACAACACACATAAACACTCTGGGATCCCTCGCTGTTAACAGTGAGGCTGTCTATGGCGCTGCTGTCTTTCCCCTGCCCCTCCCCTCCAGCCCCGGCCCCGCAGCCTTCCCTCCGGCTTTCCCTGGGGCAGAAGGTTTGACCCTCGGGCTAAGAGCTTCCAGACCGGAGTGATGCGGACTTCCCGGGGTGGATGCGGGGCTCTGCCTGGGCGACGAATGGGACGAGGCTACGAGGGGCAGGGTGGAGGGAGGGGCGGGCGGCCCAAGGCGTGGGCGGCGGCAGGCAGCGTGGACTTTCACCATTTCGGCTGGGTGAGGTGGTGCCCGGGCAGGGCTCCCTGAGGCCGAATCGGTGGACACAGGACGGCTCCACGATGAGAGCGCGTGCCCATTTCCCAGGGGCACGAGGGGCTTCTGCTGCTCTTGGTGCCCCGAGGGCGGTGACAGCGCCCTGCGTGGGTCTGCAGGACTCCGCGGCTCCTCTCCTCGGACCTGCGCACCCGCGCTTTCCTTACTCCACCTCGCATCACGCGGTTACTCAGTTTAGCTGGGAACGTCTTGAGAGGGTGGCTCCCTGGGCAGCCTCTTGTCTGCACACTTGCCTGCTTGGCCGAAGACTGCGCGCGCAGTTAGCAGCTATTATTTTAGGACTCCTGTCCTACTCAGGCACTGAACTTGGGGCTGCATAGATATCATTCCATTAACCCTCACAGCGACACTGTAATGCAGGTATTTTAAAATCAGTTTTATTAGGCTTAATTGACATACAACAAAATTCAGCAATTTTATGTGTACAATTTGATGAGTTTTGACAAAAGTATACAAGCTTTTAATCACCGCCACCACAATGTTCATGACATAGAGCATTCCCATCACCCCTCTGTAGACAATCCTCCCCTCTTGGCCCCTGGCAACCACTGACCACTATAGCTTTACCTCTAGACTTTCATATAAATGGAATCCCGTACTCTGAAGTCTTCTGTCTGGCTTCTTTCACTTAGCATACCGCATTCGAAATTCATTCATACGAGCCTTGGTTTGTTCCTTTCTTTGCTAACCAGTTGATGAATAGTTGGATTGTTTCTGGTTTGGGGCTATCATGAAAAAAGCAGCTATGAACATAACGTGTACAAGCCTTTGTGTGGACATACGATTTCATTTCTCTTGAGGAAATGCTAGGAGTGGAATTGCTGATTCATTCAATAGGTATTATTATTATCATCTCCATTATATAGATGGAGGAGTGAAGCTCAGAGAGGTGAAGCAGCTTGCCTGCGCTCCCACAGTTTGGCAGAAATTCAAAGTCAGGTCTGACCTGTATGCCAAGTGGCCACCCATAGAAAACAGGTATTTTTTGAGTTGAAAGTACCTCTTTGGTTAGTAATCACTGTAGTGACGTGTACGTGGGCTGAATTCAGCTGCATTCAAGTCATAGCCTGACACTGAGCACAAGTTGCTGAGCACACCATATGCACAGGGACAAAGGTCACTCCTGGAGGGCACTTCAGCAGGTGACTTCTGGAAGCTTCAACGGCAGGGCTGCAGGGTGTTTGTTTGGTAAAGGTGGTGTTTGCCGGATTTCTCCACTGTAAAGTGACCATTTCCCCTTTGTAATTAATAGCTTGAGAGGAGAGACTTTGAAATAAGTATCCTGTCCCTCATCAAGCTTTCACCCACCAGTCTGAATATCCAACGTGAATTTCCTGACTCCACCATTCCTTTTACATTTGTTGGTTGACATTCTTCTGCTGGTCCTTCATGTGTCAGTATGCCCCATGGGTTATCTTATGATATGGGATAGAATTCATTACTATCACTGTTTTAATGTTCACCATGTCCCACATTTGGCCAGAAGCAGTCCCTTTAAGCTGACTCCTGAGTCCTTTTAACACACCCTCAGGGTTTTCTGAGCGCTTCCTTACTCTCTGGTGTACGATGGTCCAGGCTCTCACACTTCTGCACCAGCCCTGGTCCCCTTAGTGGAGAATGGCAAACAGAAACCAAGACCAGGGCATTAGACATATTCATCATCACTGGGATATCTGACTTCTAGGCCCCCCCAAGCTAAGGGATCTTAAGGCAGCAGGGTTAGGTGAAAGGTGTGGACCAGAGACTGGACTTGCAAGTGAGGGCTCAGCGAAGTCAGGCATCGGCCTGTAAGGGAATCTGTAGGAAGAGCCAGGTTCGCTGGCTGCGGGAATCCAAGCCAGACCAATCACAGTGCAGTCTGTCTGCTCAGCAATCTCTCTACAGCTTCATAATTTTATAAACCTCCAGGGATAACATCTTTCAGGTCTTCTTGCTTTGGCGTGAATTACTTCCAGGGCAGAGGACCTGAGAGGCTGGTTCTCAAGGACGGTGGTAGAGGGTCAGGGAGAGCGGGGGCAGGCCCAGCGGGGGAAGGGTCGTCTCAGGGACTCCAGGTGGTAGGTTGTGTCTCCCATGGCGACAGAAAGCTGCCCAGATTTCTCCTGGCACGGACCCTGTGCTGTGCTTAAGGCTGACTGTCAGCTGGCTCATGAGAGCCTGATTATCCACGTGACTCCAGGAATGAGAGGTGGTGACTCATCTCGTGGGGACACAATCTCAGAGTTGGTCTCCCTGAAAATGGCCATGCGTGCCGGTCGTGCTGGAAGCCCTCCATTCTGAAGGGCTCGCCGGCTCTTAGTCTAGTGGGGAGGGGGCAGTGCTGGGCTTTCTGTGGGCAGCAGGTGGGGACAAGTGCTGTCCATTTCCAGTGGCTTCCACATGCCTTACCCCGCGGTGTCCACCACAGTCCTGGGGCAGGATGCCTTCTTCTGTCTTCAGATGAGGATGCTGAGCAAGGTGGGCTCCGAAGAGCGGGCACCGGTGTCTGCTAGCTCCAGGGTTCTGTGTGGCTCAGCCTGGCCAGAGCCACCAGGCCTGGCCACGGCAGGGCGGCCACTGTTTGAGGGCCCAGGGAGCCCTGCTCTCTGAGACTGGTCTGAGCAGTCTGGAGGGCCTGAAGGTTCAGTGGCACCGCTGTCTCTTGGGACACTGAACCCTGCCCCGCTCAGCTTCAGCTAGGCTGGCCTCTGATGAAGAACCAGTGGAAGAAAGGACCCCAACCCTTGTGATTTGACTTGTAGAAACCATCTGCCGAAGGAGCTACGTCACACTGGGTTGAGGGGTGTGATGAGCCCTAAGGATGAAGATGACTGACCCTTAACTCACCTATGCTGGTGCCAGCCCCCTTGATGGTGCACCGCGGGGGCTTTGAGTCCTGCAGAGCAGCTCTGAGAGGGGGCTGGGAAGGCTTGGAGTGAAGGACCAATGGTTTCAGGGATGACGAGGCTGAATCTGGAGAGCAGAGCCCCGGTGCTGGGAGGAACCCCCGGGCGTTAGGCAATCAGGGAGGGACCTGGCATCAGGGAGCCACGTGAGACATCAGGCACCTGTCCACCGGACAGGTGGACTCCAGTTCAGGGCTGCTTCATGAGGTGTCCCAGGGGCGTGGTGACAGTAACCCCAACCTTTCTCTGCCACTTTTTCCTCAGAGGCAAATGAGAATAATAATTCTGCTGAGCTACTCAGGATGTTTGTGAAAAATAACTAATAATACTTGGTGAATTAAAGGGAGTGGGGAAGAGGCAGAAAGAGAAGGAGAAAGAGGAACAGGAAGAGAATAAGGAGACGGTAAAAACAGGAGGAAGGGAAAGATCAGCCAGTCCTCGTGCTGACAGAAGTCAGAAGCGAGGAGCCCGTGGTGTGTGTGTGTGACAGGGGGCAGTGGCTGCCGCAGTGGCGGGGCCACCAGGAGGCCCCAAGCAAACAGCCACCTGCTAAAAAATCTGGTTATTATTGTTCACAGTTTGATGTCTTAAAAGCATATCTTTTACTATAAAGTCTTAGAATGCACTAATGCGGATAAACCATATGATTTAAATACGTATGGGTCCTTTTCCAAAATAGGAAGTTCTCCCCCAACGGTAATCCATAATATTCCTTTGGCACCGTAAGCAAAATTAGCTCAGGCTGGGACAAGGGCTAAGGGGATGCGAAAGGGACAGTCATTCCCTGTAGTGTGAGGTTCACTTCTCAGGCTTAGGTTAGCATTGGGGATCTCCCGTGGTCGCTCTCTCTTGGCCTCAAACACTAAGGGCAAAAAGAAATCTCTCTCTAATGTGTTCCACAGCAGCCAAGAAGCTGTCATTGGCTCCACATATACCCATTTTATGAACATTTTTCATTAAAAAGATGAGAATAAAGGCAAAGTTTTAAGTATATATACCAGCGATTCAAATTTCTGTTTGCAAGTATAAGGAAAATAAAGTCAAACTACTTAACGCTGTGTTAAGTGAAAAAAGCAGGATATAAAATTACACGCACAACTACCTGAAAACTATCTAAAAATGTATCTAAAAATAAAAAACACCCCCTCAACAAAGATCTGCGCAAAGAGAAAAGATTGGATGGAAATACAGCTACAGAAGGAATTAGAGGGTTTTTTCTCTTGTGCTTTCCACATTTTCTATTACTATGTGTAGCAGAAAATATGTAACAAATATAATTTTAAAGAAATGTATGTATTAGCAACAGATAAACAAAAGAATTGGAGATGATCAAGATCACAGAAAATTCAAGATAATCCTCTGTTAGAAATCCTTCATATGGCCTTTTACCAAACTCAGAAAACTTCTCGGGCAGTTCCAAGAAGCAGAAATCCCAGAATGACTTTTCTTTGGTTGTGGAAGCACTGTGCACTTCGATCAGGAGATTCACCTTACTAATGTTTTACTTTTTGAAACAGCAAAGTGAGTTTCCACCACGACTGCCCTGAGGATGATGAGAATAATAGACACGCCACAGATCATTTACAGAGTACGAGATACGCTCAGGGGTCCTGCCCTGGCTCCCCGAGTCCTGACTCTCCACGCGCTTCTCAGGCAGACACTGTCGGCCGCTATGCAACAGCCATCCATCCCTTGGCTCCCCTGTAACCTAACCTGGCTTTCTGTCCAGATGTGGCCTGGCAGCGTGCCCAGCCCCAGTGTGGGCCTCATGTGGGCTGAAGCCATCCTAGCAAAGCCGAGTCCTTTGCAGGCACAGGCACGTGGCCCAGCTCCTGCCAATGAGATGCTATTAGGAGTAGGTTCTCTACTGGTGACAGGTATTTACTCCTCTCTCATGAGAAAGTACAGACTGGGAAGGGGGCTCTGCTTCCAGCTCCACCATTCCTGTGTGTGGCCCCTTGTCCTCACTCTCCAAGATGGCCAGGAGGTATTCCAGAATGGAGGAGAGGATGAAGACGGAGGGGCAAAAGCGGTGGTCTGCCGAGGAAGGGTCTCTCAAGGCAAGTACTTGGAATAGACACTTCCACTGATTTCCCTTTAGCCAGTACTTACTTAGTCACACAGCCACATTTAGCTGCAAGGGAGACTGGGAAATGAACTCTTTATTATGGGGGGCCTATGTACTCAGCTAAAATCTGATGACTTGGGAAAGAAAAGGATGAATTTGGGGCCACCATTAGCTGACCTTGCTGCAAAAACAAAAGAGGCAGTCTTCTGTGGGGGAGGGGGGCTGATGTGAGATCATCCTTAATGAAAAGAGAGTCCCAAGCATACCCAGCCTCAGATCTTTGTTTCTAATGTCATTCCCCAATAAAAGGAAACAGGGCTCCTTGGAGAAATGGCTGAATCTAGGACTGGGGCAGGAAATAATCAAGATGAATCTGGCACATCTGTTAAGGCAAGAAAGTAAGGGAGTGCTCAAAAAAGTAAAACAAAAACAAAAACAAAACAAAACCTGCACAGTGATGGGGGTATGTCAAAGGGTCACAGGAGTTGATGGAAAGATCTCCTAATGCCCAAACCTGGAGCTACTTGAACAAAATAATGTGGTACTGGGTTATAAACCAGAGTAAAACATAAATACCCGTGAGTTCATAGTAATGTAAATAAATGACTGTATAAGTAAGTAACTGAGGTAGAAGGGACACATCTCCCACGCAGAAGAATTCTATGGAACTCATGTCCGATACTCTGCATTCCAGGGAGTGGAGCATATCTCCCCACTCCTCAGGTGTGAGCACGGTGACTCCTCTGCAGAGAGTACAGTATGGAAAGGGGGGCAAAAAGACTGTAGAAACCTGACAAACCAGACCTCAAACAGGCAATCAAGGTCAAGCTCAACAGTCATAAATCATGTGGATAGGATGTATCCTTGACAGGCTGTGGTGAGAATGGCACGTTACCTCTGTGCTCTGCATCCCCCAAACCCATAACCCTGGTCTAATCACTAGAAAAACAGCAGACATACCACAGTGAAGGGATATTCTACAAAACACCTGACTAGTACTCTGCAGAACTGTCAAGGTCATCCAAAACAAGGGAAGTCATGGCCAAGAGAGCCTAAGGAGGCATGATGACTAAGAGTAACATGGTGTCCCGGATAGGATTCTGAAACAGAAAAGGGACATTAAGTAAAAACTAAGGAAATCTGAATAAAGTACGGACTTTAGTTAATGATAATGTATCAATATTGGTTCCCTAATTGTGACAAATGTACCATTTTAATGTAAGATATGAATAATAGAGGAAACTGGGTGTGGGGTATATGGGAACTCTCTGTACTATCTTCTTAATTTTTCTGTAAATCTAAAACTATTCTAAAATTAAATATTCATTAAAAAGAGAGAGAGGGACTTCCCTGGCGGTCCAGTGGTTAGGACTTGGCACTTTCACTACCATGGTGCCGGGTTCAATCCCTGGTCAGGGAACTAAGATCCCACAAGCTGCACAGTGTGGCCAAAACAAAACAAAAACAAAAAATGAAGACAGAGAGAGAGAGACGAGAGAAAGACACTTTACCCTCTTTCCTGAGTGGGAGGTCATAATGTTTGAAGCTGAGGCAGCCATCTTCTGACTGCAGAGATAACAATTCACAGCCCTAACCAACTTTGGACCCATCTATTGGATTTCTGTTAGGTGAGAACATAAACTTCACTGTTTAAGCTGTTTTTGGTCCGGGTGTTTTGTTCCTTGCAGCTGAATGCATCTCAACCGACATTCTTCAAATCACTTTCACAGTCACTGCTGTGGTTTACACCTTCACCTCCTTACTTAAGATCTTTAGCCCGCTCCAACACCCTTGCCTTTGCTCTCTTCCTTCTCTGCCTTACCCCCTGCCTGCATCTCTTCCAACACCCCAAGGCCAGCAACTCTTGCCATTCCCTGGACAGGGCATGTTCTTTTACACCTCCAAGCTTGTGCAGACTTGATTCCCTCTGCTTGGGAATGCCCACTCCTCCATCCTTATTTCTCCCAGCAAATAACTACCCTGAACCAAGTTTTAGCTCACCATGTGTGGTGCGCAGGATTCTCCTGTGTCCCTGAAAATTCCTGCCCATTGGTGGACGTGGCCTGCATAACCCCCGGCTACTGTGAATGCAATGAGCTGTACTCCTATGGTTAAGTTATGTTGTAGGACAGTGGGTCTGGGTGGGCCTGATCTAATCACATGCACTCTTTAAAGGCAGACAGTTTCCTCTGGCTGGTAGCAAAAGAGAAAGTCAGATATTCAACATGTATAGGGGGATCTGGTGTGCAAGACATCCTCTGCTGTTGGCTTTCAGGATGGAGGGGATCACACGGCAAGGAATGCCAGTGGGCTCTAGGAGCCCACAGCAAGCTCTGGCTGACTGCCTGCAAGGAAATGGGGACCTCGACTCTACAACCACCAGGAACCAAATTCTGCCAACAAGAATGAGGTTGGAAGCAGATCTTTCCCAGGGACTTCAGATGAGCACTCAGCCCAGCTGACATCTTGCTTTCAGCCTGTGATGCTGACCAGAGAACCCAGCCAGGATGCTGTGCAAACTTCTGACCTACAGAACCGTGAGCGAATAAACAGGTGTTGTTTGAAGCCACTAAGTCTCTGGTCGTTTGTTATGCAGCAACAGAAAACAAACACATCATGCCTCCTCTCGCAAGTTTTCCTTCACTTCTTGGGTACCCCTGTGCCATCTTCCTCTCCACTGCTGTGGCACCTCATAAACATCCTGCTATAGGGCATGTCACTCGGTATTATAATGATTCGTTTACCAGTCTGCTCTCCTCACAAGATTCTGAGTTCCTGGGAGAGGATGGGGACTACCACTTTATCATTGTAATCCCAGGCACAGAGCAGGGAGGCAAAAGCAACAAATATTTGTGCGATGAAGGTTTCATCCAGGAAAAGAAAGCCTGAGATCACTAATTTGTAATCATATATACCACAGTAACCCAGGATGCCAGAAATTTAACGTCTAAGCAAGAGTCTCACCAATGTAAAAAGAGACTGGAGAAAAAGAAAAAAGAGACTATTATTAATGTACACGTGGGGTGTTTCTAAGGAACCAGTGGTGGATGAAGTCCCCAGGTAGGGAGGGAAGGAGTGAGCAGAGGTGTGAAGAAAAATCCATCTCCATCTCTAGATTATTTAGTAAACAAGTATTTATTGAGCGCCTGCTATGTGGTCAGGCCAGGAATTGTTCAAAACAATATAGAAGTTTAAGATTTAAATCCTGCCCAAGCATACTGAGATCCTTTTTTTCTGTGGTCTACCAGGCTTAGATGTTAGAACCAAAAGCAATCTTAAAGACTGATTTTATGCGTATGTAAGCTTAAAATTCCTCCACTTCTTAAATTAGTGGGAGCAGTCTGCTTTTCTATTTAGCTGTGTATTTTTGAAGTCCTTCAGCATTAGCCCTTCTTTGTGTTGGCTGCCTAATCCTCCGCAGAGCAGATGAACCACTGTCAGCTCAGTCTTATAGTCATTTAGGTTTCCAGGCTTTCACTGTTACAAAAACCTGCCAATGAACATCTCTGTTCCTGCTCCTTTGACAACACCGCTAATGGGTCTGTAATAAAAATTCCACGAAGGGGATCCAGATATTTTATTACATAACATCCTCCTCCTCAGTCCCTGCCCCACGGATGCCAGCTCCCCTGCCCTCTAGGGCCCTGAGTTGGGGCAGTTGCTTACCTCTGGGTGGGTGCCGCCCCCAACTCTCGGTCTGGAAAAGTCAGGAAGCGGGTGAGACCCACAACGTACCGAGAAACCAAGCAGATGCTGAGAGAGAGGAGAAATGGCACAGGAAGTTGTTAAGGGGGTATTTGAGGAAAGAAGAGATGGGGCGGGACAGATACTTTCCGGATCAGAGTAGTGTGGGCTGAAAACAATAGGAATGTACGTTAGTCACATCACAGAGGCCTCCAACGCTAGCACGATGAATTTGTATTTTATCCCGCGGGGCGAGAGGGAGTGAAAATGGATTCGGTGAAAGAGATTGGGGTTTAGACCCTGCCACGAGTTCTGGGGGTGGGGTGTCAACTCATCTCTCTGGGCCGAGATTTCCACATCTGTTAAACTGAAAAAGTAATACTTGCTAGGCCGACCTCGAATACATATGTGTAATAACTAAACAGAAAACAACTATAAAACTTAGAAGGCTGATCTCCAGGGGGGTGGTTTACGGTCAGGTGACAAGCCGACAAGAATTTCGTAAGTCCTTTAGGAAAAAATTCTGAAACCAGATCCAAAAATGAAGAGGCAGATGGCTTTTCGCCTGCAAACGACTGGCCATGGACTCGAAGTGGGTCGCAGCCTCTTCTTGCTCTGCTGCCCCCGCTCTGCCCGAAGCCACGCGGGAGACCCTTTTCGAGGTTTGCTTTGGAATCTCGGCGCCGAAGACTCCCGCAGATGCGAGGGGACCGAGATGCCTGCGCGCGTGTGTGTGCGCGCGGCTCACCGGCCGGGAACCGGTAGCTACGACCTAAGTACAAGCGGGCGCGGCAGCCGGGCCCGGGCCGGGCATCTGCGCACGGCGGAGCGGGCGTGGGCAGCGGGACGTGCGTGGACGCAACCGGCCACTGCGCAGGCGCGGACACGCTCTCCTCGGTCTGCGCGCGGCGCTCCAGGCGGGCGCGCGCCCACGGCGGGTTCCGCTCCCGACAGGCGGAGGGCTGCGCGGGCACGAGCGAGCCGGCCGTGACGTGTGCCGCGCTACGCCCGACGTCACGGGTCCGTGTGTAGTGGCGGCCGGGCTGCCCTCAGCAGCGGCTCCTGACGAGGGCGGTGCGGCCGCTGGGTGCGGCGTTCGGGGGTCCTGCGGCCCGCGGCGGCGGCGGCGGCGACCACGACCGGGAGGCCCGGCGCTCCCAGCCGCGGAGTCGCCGCTCCCGCCCCTTCTCCGGCCTCGGCGGCGCACGGCCGCGGCTTCCTCCTTTCCTACCCAGCTTCCCGCGGGCCTCCGGGCCGCGGCGGCGAGAAGCACCGAGGGGCTCTGAGAGGCTCCGGCCGGCCGCCACGGTCCACGCGCCCGGCCCGGGCTCCATGTGAAGGAGGGACGGGCCTGGCCCCCCGGCCCGCGCCCGACTCCTCGTGCGCCCCTCCGGCTCCCGGGGGCCCGCAGCCTCCCCCGACCGGGGGGCGCGGTGACAGGCCGCGCGGGGGCGGAGGGGTGGGCCTGCGGCTCCCTATGTCCCCGCGGAGCGGCCGGTACGTGTGCTCGGGCGCGCGCATGTGTGTGGGGGTGGGGGCGGGGGCGGGGGCGGGGGTGCGGGCCGGACGTGGGGAGGGGGCCGCCGCCGGCCTGTGCGCTGCTCCCGGGGCGGAGGTTTCGCTAGGTGGTTGCCTCGCTCCGGGTGGGCGGGTTTCGGGCCCCCTGCATCCTGTCCTGAAGTCCAGGTCTGAGCGAACTAGACTGCTGGGCGGTGGAGCTGTCAGACGCGTACTCTGCAGGGCTTTGGGAAGGAAGATTGTCCCTGGTCCTTGGCAGAAGCAGAAATGTTATATGCAGTGAGCGAGAAAGTGCTTGTCTTTGCCCTGTTACCGCGTGGTTCACTAGTGGTTAGGGTCGAGGCCCCTTTCTGTTTACGGACCGTTTAGCTAGCACTTATCACTTAATGCGCGCCCGGTATTTGTCGTGCGTTGTCTCACTTCACCTTCGAAGCCCAGTGAGGTGGGTACGTGTCTCCCCATTTTACAGTTGAAAAAATCGAGGCTCAGATTCAGGAACTTGCCCAAGGTCGTGCAGTTTGGTAATCTGGGAAAGTCTTGATTCGAATATGATGTCTTTTCTGTAGACTCGTATTTCTGGGTCTTGCGAAAATAAATTTGTGAGGAAAATGAGAATAGCTGGAAAGTTTCTTCTTGGGAGTAAATTCTAAATACATAGGTAGAGTTCATTTGCCCGTAATGTAGGCTGTTCGATGTGTTTTGCTGCAGCCTAGCCAGATGATTTTCTTGGCTCTTTTTTAAAAAAATTACTTTTAAAAGGTGACTCCATGCACCTTTACCTTTTTTTTTTAAAGTGGGACTGAATGAGCAGAAAATATTTCCTCTCTTATCAAAAAGAAGAAATAGATTTGGTAAAACTCCATGTTTCTTGAAAAGTTACAATTTTACTTGTGTAATTCTTGATGCGTACAGGGAACTCGCAGTTGGGTGATTTCCTTGAGATTTCCTTATTGCAAAATTTGTTGCTGGATTATGTGGCAATGGCAACACGCTTAGTAATTTGTGCGTTAATTTGTGCAATATTTCTGAGTGGAGTGTCAAAATTTAATGTGTAGAATATTGTAAAAAGTTATCTTTTAATGGTGTGATATTTTTCTTTCCTTTATATGTAGCAACTAATGAGTGTTTATAAACTAACTGAAATTCTCATTTTAACATTGGCCTGTACTGTTTCTTTGGTTATGGTTAGGGAAAAACTAAAGTTCTTTACATTTCTCTTTACAGAAGAAAGTGTTGATAAATCCCTTTGAGTAGTTAAAGCTTCATGCATAGTTGTAAATGTTTAAGAAACCTATTGATGCCCAAAATTGTAGTACTTTATGATTTCTTTTAGTATATTATCAGGTTTAAGAAAATTTGTAGTTGAATGTCTTTGTAATGTCTGTAGAGAAAAGGTCGAATTATATAGTTAAGAAGTGGATGGTTCACAGATTGATTTGTTGTTTGGTTAAAATATAAATGTATGGTGAGTCTTGTTGAATATAATATCATTGTAGAATGCTTATCCAGTCATGCTCTCCATGTGTCTCTCTTGAAAGAAATAACTATTAAAGATTTATCTTAAATAATTGTATTACATTATAGATTCAATCTTTTAAGCAGTGTTTTAGTTGGAACTTTCATTCCTAGTTTACCTTATTGCTACCAAAGGGGTAAACTATATTTAATAGATGCTATATTAAAATGAAATCATGTTTGGTTCTAGGCAGTGCCCACAGCTTTGGTGTCAGGTTGATTTTTTTTTTTTTCCCCCTGTAGAATTGGAGCTCTCTAGGCTCCCTCCCACCACCACCCCCAAACCCAGCCCCAACTTTTTATTATAAAACAATTTCAAGTACACAGGAAGTTGGTAATATTGAACATCCGTATGATAACTCTCTAGTTTCATTTGTTGACATCTTGCCGTATTTGTTTTGTGTATAAATACGCGTATATTATTTTTGGCCATACCATTTGAAAACTAAGCTGTAGACATTATGACACTTTACCCCTAAATATGTCGGCTTGCATCTCCAAAGATAAGGACATTTTCTTACATAGCCAAAATACCATTATTGTTAACTTTCTTAGTTAATACTTTTTATTGGTAGTTAATAGTTTCTTATTGATCATTTTTTAATGTAATCTAGTATCTATCCATGTTTAAATCTCCCCATTTGTGCTGCACGGTCTTTTACGGCTTTTTATACTCAATCCCACCAAACCAGGATCCCATCAAGGTTTATTCACTGCATTTGGTTAAGTCTCTTTGATCTCTTTGAATCTAGAACAGCCTCACCTCCCCCTTTTATTTATTTTTATTTTTTATTTCTCTGTCGATCTGTTTTTTGGCTGTGCCGCATGGTATGTGGGATCTTAGTTCCCTGACCAGGGATCGAACCCGTGCCCCCTGCAGTGGAAGTGCGGAGTCTTAACCACTGGAATGCCAGGGAAGTCCCATTACCTCTCCCTTTTAAAATGGTGGGTTTTTTTGTTTGTTTTGTTTTGTTTCAGAGATCAAGCCAGTTACCTTATAAAATGAGTCACATTCTGGATTTGTCTGATATTCTTCCCTCGTGTCATTTAGCATGTTCCTCTTTTCCCCCTACACTAACTGTAAGTTAGGTTTAAAGGATTGATTAGTTTCAAATTAAATATTTTGGGCAAGAATAACTACTGAGTGTTGCTGTGTTCCTTATATTGCTTCCCATCAGGGGATGTATATTGTCAAGTCCTGTTATTTGTGATGCTGAGTTTGATCACTTGGTTATGGGGGTTAAGGTGAGGTATATTTTCCCCATTGCAGTTGGCAAGTAGGCTGGCATGATAAATTAGCACTCTAGTGCTGGCCTGTTCTCCAGTAATCTTTCACCTAATAGTTTTATGTATTGCTGCATCTATTGCTGATCCTTGTCAAGGTAACTTTTGAATTTCAATGTTAACAATCTTTTGTTGGTCTATAGATAGTAACAACATCACAGGAATTGTAAAAATCTATGCAGCTATGTTAGGTTCTGATTTCTAGGATTTTAAAGATTTTTAATCATGAATTCAAGGTATCTCCTCTTATGAATAAAAAGAAACCTGGCCCGAGAAAAATGGGAAAAATTCAATGCCTGTCCTTTCCTGTACTCTTTTGTCTGTCTCAAGGAGTGTGAGTGTGTGTGTGTGTTGTTTTTTTTTGTTTTTGGCTGTGCCACGTAGCTTGTGTGGCTTGTGAGATCTTAGCTCCTCGACAAGGGATTGAACCCAGGCCCTTGGCAGTAAAAGCGTGGAATCCTAACCACTGGACCACCAGGGAATTCCCTCAAGGAGAGTGTTTCTTTTCAGTTTTTCTTAGCCAGTATTTGTTGCACAGGAATAGCCAGAAATACAATAAAGGGAGAATGGCTTTACTAGAAAACGTTTTGACAAAACTGTCTGTTTTCTGGTGTAATGCAAAGGAGCACTGGATTGAGAATCAGAAGATCTAAACTCTAGGCCTAATTCTACCATTCTGTGAAGTGCAAGGGTTATAAGTTTTTAAATTTCACCCTGTATTCTTACATCATAATGATTGTTAGTAAACATTTGTGAATTTCTGATAATGAGACATGTTGGTTACATTTAGAGGCAAACCTCACTTTAATTAAGCCACATAGAAATAAATCAACTGTGTGTAATATAAAATTGAATTTATTTCCCAACGAATTAACTGACATTTAGTAGGTGATTGTTTTAATGAAGGGTTCATAATAGAACTTACTTAAGTAACACATTTTCTCATTAAAAATATGATTTAATTCATGAAGCAAGTTTACATGAAGGTTTTCCACACATCTCTTTTATAAACAGGATGAACTGTATATATGGAAGTTAAAAAACTTCTCCCTTATTCTCAAGCGTTGTGCAGAGGTATACCTCTTTATACACACACATTTATAAGAAACATGTCTGTATAATTTCGTCTTTTATCTAGGATATCCTTGGGATTTATTAGGAACATTGGCTGACTGTTTCTCATTCTGGTTAATCACATATTTGCTTTGTAACATCTCTTGTGTTGTTGCCTTTATTGTTACTTAACCCTTGTTGCTTACTTTTTTTGTTATGCATACTTTGTCAGGAGGATAGGGGTAGAATCTTCTTTGGAGTTCCTCTGGTAACTAGCTCACCACCTTTCTTATAAGTGTTCAAGAGTGTTACGCTTGAGATTCATAGTACCATAAATTTAAAAAGCGCTGTGGGGTTTATAAACTTCAGAAGTTTTTTCTAGAGTTTTTCCCCCAGTTTGCATGCAGTTAGTCATTTAGTGTGGACTTTAATTATTAATAATGACCATTTAAAAGAATAGTTTAAGATATGATTTTATCAGTATTCTTTTGATAATTCCCAGATTGGGTCCCCTCAGCGCTACTACCTCAGGCAGAATGCTCCCTGAGCACTCTGCACCTGCCTCGACCACCCACTGACCGCATTGCACTGTGCACATCTCTGTGCCTTCCACTGGGAAGTTGGCTCTTCAAGGACAGAGGCAGTGTTTTGTTGATTTTGGTGCCCCAACACCGAGCACAATGCCTGTTGCCAAATGTTTATTAAATGCATAGGGAGTTGACAGAAGAGACCTCCTTTTGCACTGTTATAGGAGTCTTAAAAGGTGGTGCCTGCCTGAGTTGAACAGGGTGGGGAAGTTCAATAAAATACTTCCATATGCCGAGGAGAAAATTAAGTGTTTGTGAACAGCACTACCACAGAGGCAAGGCTGTGGAAAAGTTGTTGTTGTTGTTGTTTTTTTTTTAATTTTAGCCTTCTTTATTAAAGATTTATTGATTGATTGATTGATTGATTGCTATGTTGGGTCTTCGTTTCTGTGCTAGGGCTTTCTCTAGTTGTGGCAGGCGGGAGCCACTCTTCATCGCGGTGCGCGGGCCTCTCACTATCATGGCCTCTCTTGTTGCAGAGCACGGGCTCCAGACTCACAGGCTCAGTAGTTGTGGCTCATGGGCCCAGTTGCTCCGCGGCATGTGGGATCTTCCCAGACCAGGGCTCGAACCCGTGTCCCCTGCATTAGCAGGCAGATTCTCAACCACTGCGCCACCAGGGAAGCCCAAAGTTGTTTTTTTTTTAAAAAATTTTATTTATTTATTTGGTTGCACCAGGTCTTAGTTGTGGCAGGCGGGATCCTTAGTTGCGGCACGCGGGCTTCTTAGTTGTGGTATGTGAACTCTTAGTTGCGGCATGCATGTGGGATCTATTTCCTTGACCAGGGATTGAACCCAGGCCCCCTGCATTGGGAGCACAGAGACTTGCGCCATGGGGGAAGTCCCTCGAAAAGTTTTTGAAAATTATTACGAGGAGCTAGTGGGAGAATATGAGATAATATTTATTATTTTTTTAAGTCTTTGAGAACAGATCTGCAGTCTAAGGTGAAGCCAGTTTTTAGTTGTTTCTGTGCTATTGTTAAATACTTCCAACTCATATTGTATTTTAGATTTGTGACTTGAAGATGCTTCATTATCATTATCATTATTTGATAAGTTTGTGATTACTCTTAAGTTTGACTGACTTGGCTACATTTTAATCGTATTTGTGGAGTTTTAAATTAACCCAAAATATTTTGTTCTTTTGTTTTAATATGAAAGAAATGAGACCAATGTCCTCTGCCTAACTTTAAGGAGAATTAATATCATGATTTATATGATGACTTTTTAAATGTATTTTTAAATCAGTTTAGGCATTTTTAAGTAGCCTGTTGACTGCTTTGTAAAATTAGTAATATTTTATTGTATAGTGTGAAATAATGTCAAACTATATTTACAAACTTTCTGATTTGCTTAGACATTAAAAGGAAATGAAAGAAGTAGAAGGTAGCTTGCCTTAGTGTTGATGAAGATCTACTTTGAGAGATGGTGCAACATTAACCGTCTGACCTGTGAGCAGTACCTGCCTGCATTCTATTGACTTCACCCCCAAACCACCATGTACCTGCATATATAAATCTTGCCCGATGATATGAGAAAGGATAGATGAGTTATGTGTTCTTAAGATCATGTAATATATATTAATCAGCATCTCAAAGTTATGTCCCATAGTCATGGACTGTTGCATACTGCCTTAGGGTTAGAAGGTTTACTCAGGGATGTATCTTGCCTAGTATTCCTGAAGTGAGTACCACAAACTACAAACTGTATTTCATGCTGTTTGTTGAACACTGATGGTAGGTAGGAAGCCTGAGTTCAGTCTTAAATCTGCCATTAATTAGAAATAGACTGTGATAAAGTGACTTCAACATTTCTTTTTTTAAAAAAAAACTTTTATTTTAAATTTTTGTTTATTTTTGGCTGCATTGGGTCTTCGTTGCTGCGTGCGGGCTTTCTCTAGTCGTGGCAAGCGGGGGCTACTCTTCATTGCGGAGCGCAGGCTTCTCATTGCGGTGGCTTCTCGTTGCGGAGCACGGGCTCTAGGCACGTGGGCTTCAGTAGTTGTGGTGCACAGGCTCAGTAGTTGTGGCTCACGGGCTCTAGAGCGCAGGCTCAGTAGTTGTGGCACATGGGCTTAGTTGCTCCGTGGCATGTAGGATCTTCCGGCCAGGGCTCGAACCCCTGTCCCCTGCATTGGCAGGTGGATTCTTAACCACTGTGCCACCAGGGAAGCCCACTTCAACATTTCTGAATTTGAAAAAGTTGCCCTAGTTAATTTCTTAAGGACCTGTCTAGTCTCTGATTCTGTGAGATCCTCAACATAATAGAAAATAGTAAAGAGTCAAAAGAGATTTAAGTTTTTTTGGTTAGGAGGTTGTTAAGATGACAACAGTCCAGGGAAGGTTAGTTATAGGGCAGCATTTGGAAGATAAATAGCTCTCTTTAAATGTGATTAATTTGTCAGAATGAGATTTTTTACTTAAAGGTAGTTTATAGCCAAGTACCTTGTGTTGAACTATGGTAACCTATAGTAGGCTCTCAGTAAATACTTGTTGAAAGAGTGAATGAATAACTTCAGGACTGATGCGATAGAAATCAGAATCACTCATAGATCAGTTTAGTGATAAAATCCAGGATAGTAAGCATTGAACCCTAGAAAATAACAGAGAAGAACTACATTATTCTCATGAATGGGGAGCCAAGACTAGTGAAATACATTTTTGGAAATACTTTAGCCAAAAGGGAGGGAAGATCTTTCTGGAAAAGGAAAAAAAAAAGTATTGGAAAACTTGTACATGCAGTCTTTTATGCCCACTAGAAATTTTAAAATAATTTATGGATGTACTTGGATAAGTCCAAAACGATTACATAAAAGAATGAAGCTTTCTACTTCCCAATGGAAAAAACATTTGGGACAAATTATACCTCAGCAAATTTTTTTTTCCCTCAGAATCTTTCTGTATCCTTATTCTTTCTTTCTCCATCTTCACATCTCTAACCAAAGCACAGAAGTACCTTAAGAGTGCTTAGCTTATTTTATCCTTAGTTAATAAATTGGTATTGGCTTTTGTTAATCTGATTAACACTAAACTCTAGTGTTTTCTCTCATGTAAATCTTGCTCTTTTGCAAATGGGAGGATCAAGTAAGGGAGATACAGCTTCTTTAGAATGAGGGACACTTCAGCCTGTTTTCAAAGATGGGCAGCTCAGAACCTATAAAAGAAGGCTTGATTGGAGATTATGAAAGGACTGAGTGGCCTAGATTTGGTTATGCAGGAAGATTTCAAAAGGGAAAGTTGCAGAGATCTTGGTCAGTAGATGGGGGGAGGCTTGAGCAGTTGCATGGGTTAGGAGTCAATCACAGAAGAAGAACTGCTATGGTATTATGGAATTAAGGGATTTATGAAAGGAGGAAGAACTTACGGAGTTGTGGGAGAAACTTGGAAACCAGAGTCTGTAAGGAGGAATCGGCAGATCAGAGAAGTCACTAATCAGTCTTCCTGAAGCAGTGGTGCAGTGGGCAAGTCAGAGTTTGCAGGTGAATCTGAGAAGCTAGGTATGCCCAGCTGCTGGAGTGGGACTGCACAGTAGAGCTGGTGGAAAGTATGGAAAGCTGTTGCCTCTGCATAGCTACCTCTTCTGTGGTCTTCTGTCAGGCTTTTGGTGGTGGGGCTGAGGTTGCTGTTTGGTCAGCAGGGTTGGCAATCAGGAAGAAGAGCTGCATGCAGTACAGGGGAGAGCAGAGACACGGTGCAATCTTCTGGCAACTCTGCATCTAACCATAATCTTCCGAGAGTAATTTCCATCTTTGGCCAGCTCTAACCTGGAACCATGTGGGAAGAGGATTCTGGGAAATGTAGTTTGAACTTAAAAGTTGACATGGTACAAACTGTCACTGCAGGTGAGAGTGGGGGGTGGGAAACCACAGTCGGGAATGTGGTAGTTGCGGGAGTCCGCAGTGATATTTTATAGATCTAGGTTCATCCTCCTGTGAGAGAGCAAGTTCTTTAAAATCTCCAGGCCTTTTTCTTCCTCTGTGAAATGGGGAGATAATACCTACTTTACAGGATTATTGTGAGGATTAAATGAAATGTTTGTAAAGCATTTAGCAGTGTCAGCACAATGTAAAATATTGTAAATAGTAGCTTTTGTTATTGGTAGTAGTTGCGGTAGTAATGAGAAGGGATTGAGAAATAGGAAGGGTGTATTTCGAAAGGGGAGAAGTAGAGTAGATGAGTGGAGATAAGAATGAAGTAGAAGACATGGTTCCTGTATTTGAGAATGTTATAGTCAAGCTGCAGACAACACATGTAAACATAAAGCATGGTTGGGAAGCTGTTAAATAAGGTAATATCCTTTAAGAAGAATGACTGCTGTGATGAGCGGAGAGACAGCAAGTGCTGTCATTCCAGGGCAGTTAAGGTTAAGCGGTAATGTATGTGAAATTCCTAGTACACTGGCAGTCCACAGAGGTTAATTATTTTCCACTTCTTATTTATAGAAGGAAAGATGCCCAGATGAGGGGGGTAGGGGAGGCTTAAGCTGGGTCCTTGTTTAGACAAGTAGAAAAAGGGAGGAAGCATTTCAGACAGCAGAAATAGGAGGAGACACGGACAAGGCATGTAGCACTTCATTAACACAATTTGGGACCTGTTGACTCCACTCTTTGCTTTTGGTAATCTGTTTATAGTTTCTAAAGATTGTCCGTGTTTGCTTCTGCTTGGGCCAGTTGCCCACCTCTGGACCATCAGTTATGGTGTGGGACCACACTGAGCTAATTTGGTGACACTTAGTAATCAAGTGGGTGGTTGGAGGTGGTGGTGGTAGAAGGGACAAGCTTCCAGAAGAAGGCCACTATGGATGAGTCCCTCCTTTTGTTATAGTCATTTGGTACAATAATTCTACCTTGTTATTTTTCAGTTCCTCGAATTATGCATTTTATTCTTTTAATACAATTAATATTTGTGTAAGTTAACCATGTTTACCAATTTTTTGCCAGCTTTTGTTCTCCTGGAATCACTTTCCTTCTTTACAAAGTATATCCTTTAGAAGTTCCTCAACTAAGAAGGGTCTGTTGGTGATAAATTACGATTTCTGTTTGTTGGAAATTTTTAACTCTTGTTCTTGAATGACGTTTTAGTTGTGAGTGAAAGTCTAGATTGGCAGTTATTTTTCCCTCAGCATTTTGAAGATAGTATTCCAGTCTGTTTTCTCTTGTATAATCAGACCTAAAAGGCTGTATGGATGTTTTATTAATGATAATTTTTTCATTGTGTTGTTGGAGTATATAAGTGATTTTTTAATGGAAGTATTCACATTTTTTTTTCTTTCTATTTTAATTTTTAAATTCACTGAATGTTTATTGAAAAATCTTAGGAATGTCTTAGGAATCAGTAAAATAAGCTTTTAATAAGTTTGTTATCTAGTTGTTCATGTGCGCAGTTATTACTAAAATGTTTGACTACCTTCTCTGTGTTAACACTGAAGATAAATAAATTGATCATTGTCCCTGTAGTCATAGACTCCATTCTGGTTGGGGAGAGACAGACATATTAGGGTGACCTCATAATTAGTTATCCAAACTGGGCTACTTTTAAGAGTGAAAGGATGGTATTTTAATAATGATCTTGGAGCAACAAAAATAAACTGGGAAAGACCTGCAAGATGACAGAGGAGTAAGACGTGGAGGTCACGTTCCTCCCCACAAATACATCAGAAATACATCTACATGTGGAACAATTCCTACAGAACACCTACTGAACGCTGGCAGAAGACCTCAGACTTCCCAAAAGGCAAGAAACTCCCTACGTACCTGGGTAGGGTAAAAGAAAAAAGAAAAAAACAGAGACCAAAGAATAGGGATGGGACCCGCACCTCTGGGAGGGAGCTGTGAAGGAGGAAAAGTTTCGACACACTAGGAAGCCCCTTCACTGGTGGAGATGGGTGGTGACGGGGGGAAGCTTTGGAGCCACGGAAGAGGGCACAGCAACAGACGTGCAGAGGGCAAAGCGGAGAGATTCCCGCGTAGAGGATCGGTACCAACCAGCACTCACCAGCCCGAGAGGCTTGTCTGCTCACCCGCCGGGGCGGGTGGGAGCTGGGAGCTGAGGCTTTGCCCTCGGAGTTCAGATCCCAGGGAGAGGACTGGGGTTGGCTGCGTGAACACAGCCTGAAGGGAACTAGTGCGCCACAGCTAGCTGGGAGGGAGTCCGGGAAAAAGTCTGGACCTGCCTAAGAGGCAAGAAGAGGCCATTGCTTTGGGGTGTGTGAGGAGAGGGGATTCAGAGCACCGCCTAAACGAGCTCCAGAGATGGTTGCGAGCTGCGGCTATCAGCGCGGACACCAGCGGCGGGCATGAAATGCTAAGGCTGCTGCTGCAGCCACTAAGAAGCCTGTGTGCAAGCACAGGTCACTCTCCACACCGCCCCTCCTGGGAGCCTGTGCAGCCCTCCACTGCCAGGGTCCCATGATCCAGGGACAACTTCCCCGGGAGGACGCACGGCGCGCCTCAGGCTGTTGCACCATCACGTCGGCCTCTGCCACACTTTAACCCCGTCCTGTCTGAGCAAAGAACAGATGCCCTCAGGCGACCTACATGCAGAGGCGGGGCCAAATCCAAAGCTGAACCCCAGGAGCTGTGTGAACAAAGAAGAGAAAGGGAAATCTCTTCCAGGAGCCTCAGGAGCAGTGGATTAGATCTCCACAATCAACTTGATGAATTCTGCATGTCTGGAATACCTGAATAGACAACAGAACATCCGAAAATTGAGTTGGTGGACTTTGTGTGATTTTATCTGTGTAGCTTTGCTTTTACCATTTGTCCTAGGGTTCTGTCTGTCCATGTTGGGTTTTTTTTTTTTTCTTTTTAAGTATAGTTTTTTAGCGATTGTTATCATTGGTGGATTTGTTTTTTGGTTTGGTTGCTCTCTTCTTGACTTTTTTTTTTATTACTTTGTTTATTTTTTTATTTTAATAACTTTCTTTTCTTTTTCTTTCTTTTCTTCCTTCCTTTCTTTCTTTCTTTCGTTCTTTTTCTTTCTTTCTCTTCCTTTCTTTTTTCTTTCTCTCTCGCTCTTCCTTCCTTTCTTTCTTCCTTCCTTCCTTTTTCCTTTCTCTCTCTTCCTTCTTTCTTTTCTTTGTTTCTTTCTCTTCCTTTCTTTTTTCCTTTCTCTTCCATCTTTCTCTTCCTTCCTTCCTTTTTTCCTTTCTCTCCTTCCTTCCTTCTTTCCTTCCTTCCTGATCTTCCTTTTTTTCTTTCTCGCTCTCTCCCTTCCTTCCTTCCTTCTCTCCTTCTTTCTTTTTCTTTCTTTTTCTTTCTTTCTCTTCCTTCCTTTTTTCTTTCTCTCTCTTCCTTCCTTTTTTTCTTTCTTCCTTCCTTTTTCCTTTCTCTTCCTTCTTTCTTTCTTTCTTTTTTCCTTTCTCTTCTTTATTTCTTTCTCTTCCTTCCTTCCTTTTTTCCTTTCTCTCCTTCCTTCCTTCCTAATCTTCCTTTTTTTCTTTCTCTCTCTCTCTCTCTCCCTTCCTTCCTTCCTTTTCTCCTTCTCTTTCTTTTTTTCTTCTCTCTCCCTCCCTCCCTCCCTTTTCCTCTGAGCCGTGTGGCTGACAGAGTCTTGGTGCTCTGGCTGGGTGTCAGGCCTGTGCCTCTGAGGTGGGAGAGCCAAGTTCAGGACATTGGTCCACCAGAGGCCTCCCGGCTCCACATAATATCAAACAGCGAAAGCTCTTTCAGAGATCTCCATCACAACGCTAAGACCCAGGTCCACTCAACGACCAGCAACTACAGTGCTGGACACCTTACGCCAAACAACTAGCAAGACAGGAACACAACCCCACTCATTAGCAGAGAGGCTGCCTAAAATCATAATAAGGTCACAGACTCCCCAAAACACACCACTGGACGCGGTCCTGCCCACCATAAAGACAAGATCCAGCCTTACCCACCAGAACACAGGCACCAGTCTCCTCCACCAGGAAGCCTACACAACCCACTGAACCAACCTTAGCCACTGGGGGCAGACACCAAAAACAACAGGAACTACAAACCTGCAGCCTGTGAAAAGGAGACCCCAAACAGTAAGTTAAGCAAAATGAGGAGACAGAGAAACACAGCAGATGAAGGAGCAAGGTGAAAACCCACCAGACTAAACAAATGAAGAGGAAATAGGCACTCTACCTGAAAAAGATTTCAGAGTAGTGATAGTAAAGATGATTCCAAATCTTGGAAATAGAATGGAGAAAATACAAGAAACGTTTAACAAGGAGCTAGAAGAACTAAAGAGCAAACAAACTGATGAACAACACAAGAAATGAAATTAAAAATTCTCTAGACGGAATCAATAGCAGAATAACTGAGGGAGAAGAATGGATAAGTGACCTGGAAGATAAAATAGTGGAAATAACTACTGCAGAGCAGAATAAAGAAAAAAGAATGAAAAGAATTGAGGGCAGTCTCAGAGACCTCTGGGACAACCTTCAACGGACCAACATTCAAATTATACGGGGCCCAGTAGAAGAAGAGGAAAAGATAGGGACTGAGAAAGTATTTGAAGAGATTATAGTTGAAAACTTCCCTAATATGGGAAAGGAAATAGTCAATCAAGTCCAGAAAGTGCAGAGAGTCCCATACAGGGTAAATCCAAGGAGAAATACTCCAAGACACATATTAATCAACCTATCAAAAATTAAATAGAAAGAAAAAATATTAAAAGCAGCAAGGGAGAAACAAAAAATAACATACAAGGGAATCCCCGTGAGGTTAACAGCTGATCGTTCAGCAGAAACTCTGCAAGCCAGAAGGGAGTGGCAGGACATATTTAAAGTGATGAAAGGGAAAAACCTACAACCAAGATTACTCTACCCAACAAGGATCTCATTCAGATTTGATGGAGAAATTAAAACCTTTACAGACAAGCAAAAGCTGCGAGAATTCAGTACCACCAAACCAGCTTTACAACAAATGCTAAAGGAACTTCTCTAGGCAGGAAGCACAAGAGAAGGAAAAGACCTATAATAACAAAGCCAAAACAATTAAGAAAATAGTAATACATATCGATAACTACCTTAGATGTAAATGGATTAAATGCTCCAACCAAAAGACACAGAGTGGCTGAATGGATACAAAAAAAAGACCCACATATATGCTGTCTACAAGAGACCCACTTCAGACCAAGGGACACTTATAGACTGAAAGTGAGGGGATGGAAAAAGATATTCCCTGCAAATGGAAATCAAAAGAAAGCTGGAGTAGCAGTTCTCATATCAGATAAAATAGACTTTACGGTAAAGACTATTACAAGAGACAAAGAAGGACACTACAGAATGATCAAGGGATCAATCCAAGAAGAAGATATAACAATTGTAAATATTTATGCACCCAACATAGAAGCACCTCAATACATAAGGCAAATGCTAATGACCATAAAAGGGGAAATCAACACAATCATAGTAGGGGACTTTAACACCCCACTTTCACCAATGGACAGATCATCCAAAATGAAAATAAATAAGGAAACACAAGCTTTAAATGATACATTAAACAAGATGGACTTAATTGATATTTATAGGACATTCCATCCAAAAACCACAGAGTACACTTTCTTCTCAAGTGCTCATGGAACATTCTCCAGGATAGATCATATCTTGGGACACAAATCAAGCCTTGGTAAATTTAAGAAAATTGAAATCATATCAAGTATCTTTTCTGACCGCAACGCT
The DNA here is from genome assembly GCF_028021215.1 of Eschrichtius robustus. NCBI lineage: Eukaryota > Metazoa > Chordata > Mammalia > Artiodactyla > Eschrichtiidae > Eschrichtius > Eschrichtius robustus. The sequence goes on along the minus strand of NC_090828.1, from coordinate 136,469,217 downwards.
ATGAGACTAGATATCAATTACAGGAAAATGTAAAAAATACAAACACATGGAGGCTAAACAATGCACTACTAAATAACCAAGAGATCACTGAAGAAATCAAAGAGGAAATCAAAAAATACCTAGAAACAAATGACAAAACACGATGACCCAAAACCTATGCGATGGAGCAAAGGCAGTTCCAAGAGGGAAGTTTATAGCAATACAGTCCTACCTCAAGAAACAAAAAACATCTCAGACAACCTAAACTTACGCCTAAAGCAGTTAGAGAAAGAAGAACAATAAAACCCCAAAGTTAGCAGAAGGAAAGAAATCATAAAGGTCAGATCAGAAATAAATGAAAAAGAAATGAAGGAAACAGTAGCAAAGATCAGTAAAACTAAAAGCTGGTTCTTTGAAAAGATAAACAAAATTGATAAACCATTAGCCAGACTCATCAAGAAAAAAAGGGAGAACACTCAAATCAATAGAATTAGAACTGAAAAAGGAGAAGTAACAACTGACACTGCAGAAATACAGAGGATCATGAGAGATTACTACAAGTGACTATATGCCAATAAAATGGACAACCTGGAAGAACCGGATAAATTCTTAGAAAAGCACAACCTTCCGAGGCTGAACCAGGAAGAAATAGAGAATACAAACAGACCAGTCACAAGCACTGAAATTGAAACTGTGATTAAAAATCTTCCAACAAACAAAAGCCCAGGACCAGATGGCTTCACAGGCGAATTCTATGAAACATTTAGAGACGAGCTAACACCTATCCTTCTCAAACTCTTCCACAATATAGCAGAGGGAGGAACACTCGCAAACTCATTTGACAAGGCCACCATCACCCTGATGCCAAAACCAGACAAAGATGTCACAAAGAAAGAAAACTACAAGCCAATATCACTGATGAACATAGATGCAAAAAATCCGCAAGAGAATACTAGCAAACAGAATCCAACAGCGCATTAAAAGGATCATACACCATGATCAAGTGGGGTTTATCCCAGGAGTGCAAGGATTCTTCAATATATGCAAATCAATCAATGTGATACACCATATTAAAAAATTGAAGGAGAAAAACCGTATGATCATTTCAATAGATGCAGAAAAAGCTTTTGACAAAATTTAACACCCATTTATGATAAAACCCTCCAGAAAGTAGGCATAGAGGGAACTTACCTCAACATGATAAAGGCCATATATGACAAACCCACAGCCAGCATTGTTCTCAGTGGTGAAAAACTGAAACCATTTTCTCTAAGATCAGTAACAAGACAAGGTTGTCCACTCTCACCATTATTATTCAACATAGTTTTAGAAGTTTTACCCATGGCGATCAGAGAAGAAAAAGAAATAAAAGGAATCCAAGGTGGAAAACAAGAAGGAAAGCTGTCACTGTTTGCAGATGACATGATACTATACATAGAGAATCCTAAAGATGCTACCAGAAAAATACTAGAGCTAATCAGTGAATTTGGTGAAGTAGCAGGATACAAAATTAATGCACAGAAATCTCTTGCATTCCTATACACTAATGATGAAAAATCTGAAGGAGAAATTAAGGAAACACTCCCATTTACCATTGCAACAAAAAGAATAAGATACCTAGGAATAAACCTACCTAAGGAGACAAAAGACCTGTATGCAGAAAACTATAAGACACTGATGAAAGAAATTAAAGATGATACAAACAGATGGAGAGATACACCATGTTCTTGGATTGGAAGAATCAACATTGTGAAAATGACTATACCTCTCAAAACAATCTACACATTCAGTGCAATCCCTATCAAACTACCAATGGCATTTTTCACAGAACTAGAACAAAAAATTTCACAGTTTGTATGGAAACACAAAAGTCCCTGAATAGCCAAAGCAATCTTGAGAAAGAAAAACGGAGCTGGAGGAATCAGGCTCCCTGACTTCAGACTATACTACAAAGTTACAGTAATCAAGACAGTATGGTACTGGCACAAAAACAGAAATATAGATCAATGGAGCAGGATAGAAAGCCCAGAGATAAACCCACGCACATATGGTTATGTTATTTTTGATAAAGGAGGCAAGAATATACATTGGAGAAAAGACAGTCTCTTCAATAAGTGGTGCTGGGAAAACTGGACAGCTACATGTAAAAGAGTGAAGTTAGAACACTGCCTAACACCATACATAAATATAAACTCAAAATGGATTAAAGACCTAAATGTAAGGCCAGACACTATAAAGCTCTTAGAGGAAAACATGGGCAGAACACTCTATGACATAAATCACAGCAAGATCCTTTTTGACCCACCTCGTAGAGAAATAGAAATAAAACCAAAAATAAACAAGTGGGACCTAATGAAACTTAAAAGCTTTTGCACAGCAGAGGATAACATAAGCAAGACAAAAAGACAGTCCTCAGAATGGGAGAAAATATTTGCAAATGAAGCAACTGACAAAGCATTAATCTCCAAAATTTACAATCAGGTCATGCAGTCAATATCAAAAAAACAAACAACCCAATCCTAAAATGGGCAGAAGACCTAAATAGACATTTCTCCAAAGAAGATATATAGATTGCCAACAAACACATGAAAGGATGCTCAACGTCACTAATCATTAGAGAAATGCAAATCACAACTACAATGAGGTTTCACCTCACACCAGTCAGAATGGCCATCGTCAAAAAATCTACAAACAATAAATGCTGGAGAGGGTGTGGAGAAAAGGGAACCCTCTTGCACTCTTGGTGGGAATGTAACTTGATACAGCCACTATGGAGAACATTGTGGAGGTTCCTTAGAAAACTAAAAATAGAACTACCATACGACCCAGCAATCCCACTACTGGGCATATACCCTGAGAAAGCCATAATTCAAAAAGAGTCATGTACCAAAATGTTCGTTGCAGCTCTATTTACAATAGCCAGGACAGGGAAGCAACCTAAGTGTCCATCGACAGATGAATGGATATAGAAGATGTGGCACATATATACCGTGGAATATTACTTAGCCATAAAAGGAAACAAAATTGAGTTATTTGTAGTGAGGTGAATGGACCTAGAGTCTGTCGTACAGAGTGAAGTAAGTCAGAAAGAAAAACTAATACCGTATGCTAACACATATATATAAAATCTTAAAAAAGAAAAGAAAGCTACTGAAGAACTAGGGGAAGAACAGGAATAAAGACGCAGACATAGAGAATGGACTTGAGGACATGGGGATGGGGAAGGGTATGCTGGGATGAAGAGAGTGGCATGGACATATATACACTACCAAATGTAAAATAGATAGCTAGTGGGAAGCAGCCACATAGCACAGGGAGATCAGCTCGGTGCTTTGTGACCACCTAGAGTGGTGGGATAGGGAGAGTGGGAGGGAGACTCAAGAGGGAGGAGATTTGGGGATATATGTATATGTATAGCTGATTCACTTTGTTATAAAGCAGAAACTAACACACTATTGTAAAGCAATTATACTCCAATAAAGATGTTAAAAAATAAACTGGGACTGTCCTTAGCAACCTGAGACTTAACGGTTTACTATACATATGTGCAAATACAAAGTACCATGGGAATATCACAGATAATATATTATAAAATATAAAAATAAAATTAAGTACAAAAGTATAGATAGTAATATAATATTGAAATACTGAAGCTGTATTTAATTGAATAGTGATAGTCATAATACTCTTGATCTTACAGGAATGAAGGACACCTAAATGTCAGCTTAGCCTAATGAAAACATGGCAAAAGCCACAGTGGACAAAAATTTTAAATTTTCAAATTGGATATGTAGTAGATCATGCCCAGAAATTGGGGAAATAGGGGGCAAAGTGCTCAGAGTGGCAATTAAGTTAATTGGAAAAGGTTTCGTGAATAAGTTGTTTTGAGATGAATGTTAGGAGTATGAATTCCTAAAGAGGAGGCGGAAATGGGCGTTCAGGGGATGAACAGAAGCCAAGGCCCAGGAAGTAGGATCTATCAAGTCCTTTGGGGAAGGCAGGTAGATTGGATTGACTGAAACAGGTGTGTGCTGTGTTATGTTGTGGTAGTAAAGAGATTCAAATTTGAGGTTTAAGGTATTTGTTAATGGCCTAGCTATTTACAGAGTGCTTTTAGGTGCTTCAGGAGATACAAAGATTTGTAAGTAATCTTTCTTGCCCTCCAGGAGCTTACTGTATCATGAGGACACAGCCCGGTACACAAAACTTTTTTACAAAGCATGAAATGAAAGGGATTATGGGAATTGATTTGATGAAAATTGGCCAGCCTTGGGGTTTTATGTTGGAGTTTGAGGTTCTGGCAATATATATTGAATTCAGAGTTCTGACTGAGAAGTACTGCGTTTCATATTATTTGGCAGTTTTGTTTTATATAAGCAATAGAAAGTGTCCGACTGCTACCAGCAAAATGAGTGTGCTCAGCATAATCCTAGTTCGAATATAACCCTGGCCGTGATTTTATTATACCAGTATAAGGTATACGTATTTGCTTATTTTTTAAGCTTTGGATAGATTTTAGAATTTTAAAAAGACATCAGTATTTTAGAATTTGGTGTTTTGTCGTTTTTAAAATCCAGGAGATTAGCGAGGGGAGCATATTGGTACACAGTAGGCAGGGGCTAAGTGTTGGTGGACAAATGAGAGGCAATATAATGTAGCATGTAAGAGTGGATTCTGAATAAGGTTGTGTGGGTTCCAAAGCTGAACTTAATAAGTAAACTTCTTATTTTTTTGAGTGTTCGCTATGCTTTGGTATTGTTCTGGGTGCTTTACAGATGTTCCATTTAAGCCTTATAATAATCACATGAAGTAGGCACAGTTACTGTCCCCATTTCATAGATGAGGAAGTGGGCTTTGAGAGCCATCATTATCATTATTGTCAGGGAATTTTGTGATATTTTTGGTGAACTAATGTTGAGTTTTTTCCTCTCTAGTGCATGATAGAAATATCAGGGAATGCCAGTCAGGGTACAGATACATCTACATCAGCCTACAGTGATTTGAGAGATGTTATTTTTTTTTTGGCTGCGTTGGGTTTTCGTTGCTGCCTGCGGGCTTTCTCTGGTTGCCGCGAGCGGGGGCTACTCTTTGTTGCGATGCGTGGGCTTCTCATTGAGGTGGCTTCTCTTGTTGCGGAGCACAGGTTCTAGGTGCATGGGCTTCAGTAGTTGTGGCACGCAGGCTCAGTAGTTGTGGCACGCAGGCTCTAGAGAGCAGGCTCAGTAGTTGTGGCTCCCGGGCTTAGTTGCTCTGTGGCATGTGGGATCTTCCCGGACCAGGGCTCGAACCCGTGTCCCCTGCATTGCAGGCAGATTCTTAACCACTGCGCCACCAGGGAAGTCCCGAAAGTTTTTAAAAAGGCCCAAATTTCTTAGAGTATTGACTGAAGAGCTACCCCATTCTCCTTTAAGATCCATTTAATAAAATGTAGAAAAGACTTAAGCTTTGTAGACATTTAAAATAAATTCCCCAACATTCTTAGTATGATTTAAGAACTAAGAAAGAGAAAAAAAAACCCTTACTATATCAACTTAATTTTAACAAACATTTACATAATTATTACTATATGCTAGGCCCATTCTTAGCACTTTACGAACATTAACTTGTTTAATTTCCATGGCAATCTGGTGATGATTATACCTATATAAATCTTCCTGTTACAGATAAGAAAATTAAGGCAAAGAGAGATAGAGTCATTTGCCTAAGATTACACAGCTAGTGAGTGGCAGATGCAGATTTCAAACCCAGGCAGTTTGGCTCCACAGTCTGAGCTCCTAACCACTATGCTTGCTATTTTTATTTTTATAGGGAGCATGACCTGTTGAATGTTAAAATGCAGGTGAGTATGGCATAATGTTACAGATCACAAATATATTGTTACTGTGTTATACTTAAAAAAGGAGAAAAATTAGAATTTGCTTTTTAGAATTTAACCTGCCTTTAGCTCTGAGTTGTTTGGTGGAAGAGAAGGCAACTGACATCTATTAAGTTAGAATCTCTATGTTAGGTATTTGTGTTAGGTGCTATACGTATCATCTTATTCAGTGCTTAAAACAAACCTGGAATATGACCTCTGATATCTTCATTTTATAAACAAGACCATGAATACTCTGATTGTATTCAGAATGGCCAGAGTTATGAATGCAAGTCCCTGTGTGACTCTAAAACATTCTACTACAATACTCTGCTTCCCAAGGAAATGTGAAAACTCAAATTTGATTTGCCAGATAAACTACATGTTCTTTTGAAATGTCAGTTCAAGAAATAATAAAACATTTTATTAACGAAAAAGTCTTTTAGAACTTGATAACAGAAAGGAAGCAAAAACATCCTAAATATGATGATTATCATGACAACAGGGACCACTAGATGGACATTAGATTTTTCTCTGCCTTTCTGAGGATGTGCAGGCCTGTTTACAAATGATTGCCTGCACATGAGGGTGATCATTCAACCAGTTTGAAATTACATTAGAGCTAGCGCTATTAAGTTATTAAGAATTAACCAAATTTATTGCATCTAGGTAAGTACTTTCTTTAATCATTCTAGGAGGCTATGTATTGTTATTATATCAGTACTTAAGATGTTTTGGGAACACTTTTAAAGTTCTCTTTAAATTTGATCTTTATATGGTTTTGAGTAGATAATATGGTACAAAGTTCAGAAACTATGAAAAGATATACAGTGCAACTCTCACCACCCAGCTAGCTACCCAGTTCTTCCTAACTGGAAGTGACCAATATTACTGGGGAAGTACTCCTTTGAAATTGTCTTCCGAATTTTTGAATACCTGAAATTGGGATGTGTCTGACAAATGATGGCAGATTTTATTTTTTTCGAGTCAGAATTCATTTGTAGTCTGGCAAATAAAGGGGCCACAAGTCTGCGTAATTTTTTAAAAATCAAAAGCAAGGGGTGTCTATAAGGTAGTGAGACTTGTGTAACTTATAAATTGGCTTAAAGTCAGTGGTCAGAGTTGCAGTGCTAGTAGCATTATAGAATAAAATTTGTAGCTGGATTGAGATAATTGACAGACTACACATTTAAAGTATGTGATTTGGTAAAATTGGACATACACACCTGTAAAACCATCACCCCATCAAGATAGTGAACATATCCACCACCCCCAGAAGCTTCTTCATGCCCTTTTGTAGTCCCATCACTGTCTTGCCTCTTTCCATTGTCCTTAGGCAACCAATGATCTGTTTTTTGTCACCATAAATTAACTATACACCTGGTGATGGACATTTGAGTTTCCAGTTTGGGGCTATTACACATAACGCTTCTATGAGCACTTGTGTACTAGTATTGGTGTGGACATACGCTTTCATTTTTCTTGAGTAAGTGCGTAGGAGTGGAATGGATGGGTTGTAAGATTTTGCCAAACTGTTTCATAAGGTGGTTGTACCGTTTGACATTCTTACCAGCAATGTGGATGTTTTTGTTGCACAACATCCTTGCCAGTACTTCATATGGCCATTCTTTTGGAATCTCATTGTATTTTTCCCCCCCTCCTTTCCGAATGTGAAAAGGAAGGAATTTTACTTTTTTTTTTTTTTTTTAGCAGTTTTAGGTTTACAGAAAAATTGATCATAAAGTACAGAGTTCCCATTTACCTCCTCACCCCCTCCCAGTTTTCCCTATTATTAACGTTTTGCATTAGTGTGATATTGATACATTTGTTACATTTGATGAGCCTGTATTGATACATTCTTTTTTAAAAAATATTTATTTGTTTGTTTATATTTGGCTGCGCCGGGTCTTAGTTGCAGCATGTGCGGGATCTTTAGTTGCGGCATGCGGGTTCTAGTTCCCTGACCAGGGATCGAACCCGGGCCCCCTGCATTGTGGAGTCTTAACCACTGGACCACCAGGGAAGTCCCGATACATTCTTATTCATTGAAGTCCATAGTTTACATTGGGGTTCACTCTTTGTGTTATTTATTGAATGAGTCCTGACAAATTTATAATGACATATATCTACTATTATTACAATACCCTACAGAATCTTCTGTGGTCTAAAAATCTTCTGTGGTCCACCTATTCATCCCTTCCTCCCTCCTTCCCTGGCTGCCACTGGCAGCCACAGATCTCTTTACTGTCTCCATAGTTTTGCCTTATCCAGAATGTCATATGGTTGGAGTCATACAGTATACAGCCCTTTCAGATTGGCTTTTTTCAGTTATAATATGCATTTAAGGTTCCTCCATGTCTTTTTCATGGCTTGAGAGCTCATTTCTTTTAGCACTGAATATTCTATTGCTTGAATGTGTCATAGTTTATTTATCCACTGACTTAAAAAAAAAATCACTCTCATTGCTGTATGAGGGTTTGGAGTGAAAACAGGCTGGTTAGATGGGAAGGTATTGCAGTAACCCACACAAGAGATGATCATGCCTTGGAATGGAATGGTAGTTGTGGAGATATATATTTAAGGACAAGCTAACAGGATTTGCTGACGGGTTGGAATGTAGAATGAAAAAATGAAAGGAATCAGGGCTATCCCAAAATTTTTGTCTTGAACAGCTGGAAAAATAGAGATGCTTTTTTGATGAGATAGTGAAGACTGGGGAGGAACAGTAATGTTTATATTTTCCCAACTTTGTTAGTTTAAAATTTTTTCTTTAGAAATTTTCAAAAGTTGCAGAAATGGTTGTAAAGAAGTTTCTTTTCTAATCATTTGAGACTAAGTTGCCAGCATGAGGCTCCATCACTCCAGAACACTTTAGTTTGTAATTGCTATCAGCAAGGGCATTTTCTTACATATCTGGAATACAGCCATCAAAATCATGAAGTTATCACTGATAGAATAGTATCATCTAATCCACAGAACCCATTCAGGTTTTGCCAGTGGTCTCAGTAATGTCCTTTTTAGCAACACAATTCAATCGAGGATCACATTTTGTATTTAGTGTTTTCCTGTCTGGAACAATTCTTCCATGTTTCCTTGACTTTCATGATCTTGATAGTTTTGAAATTTATAGAGTAGTTGACTCTTAAAATATTCCTCAGTTGAGGTTTGTCTGATGCTTCCCCTATGATTCAATTTAGGTTATGTATTTTTGGCAGGAACATCACAGAGGTGATGTGATAGTCTTCTCAATGCATCCCATCAGGTGTAAATGATTTTAATTTGCCCATTACTGGTGATGTTAATTGATTACTTAACTAAGCTTTCTGCCAGATTTCTACTAAAAAAGGTACTTTTTTCCTTTATAATTAATAAACATTGGGGGGAAAGATATTTTGAGACTAAGTATCTCATTCCTCATCACTTCACCCACTAGTTTTAGCATTTATTGATTTTTCTTGGCTGAATTATTACTACTGATGACTGCCAAATAATGATCTTGTAATTTCATTATTATAATTTATAAGTCTACATTCAATAACCCGTGCTTTGAATGTCAGGAAAAAGGAAAGTCTTCTTCCTCTTCTCCCATTTATTGATTCATTTTTTAATGATGTGTCTGTGGACTCATGGATTCCTTTTTTGTTCAGTGGGTTGTAATCGATCATTATTTATTTTGAAACCCAAATTGTCCCATATTTGGCTAGTGGGAGCCCCTTCAAGGTCGTTCCTGTGTCCTTTTGACATGTCCCATGATTCTTTGCATACTTTCTTCCTGGCACAGTAAGATGTTCTAGGCTTCCTTTGCAGTTACCTGATTCATACATGGAAATAACCCATATTTTCAAGGAGGCTTCATTCCTCTTAGTGGAGATTGGTGTTTAGAAACCAACATCTAGCAGGTGTACTTATTGTGAGTAGGATGTCACTGCTTCCAGGTCTCCATAGACAAAGCTTTAAAACATATATAGGTACAAATGTGTGTGTTTGTGTACATCTATATCTGTTTTTTGACATATTTCAAAACCGTGACTTACGATGATACCTTCAATCCCAATTCCACACCACAAGGTTCATTCTTGCCTTACCCCTTTCCATATTTGCAAGACCCCCAAAGACATTAGATGGAGCAGTTGTTGGGTGGGCAGAGACAGGTGTAATAGCAGCCCAGCATGGTGCTATAATTTTTCCTCTCACCACTTCTTTGCCTGTGTTTTACATAGTTTTACATGTTGTATTTCCGTTTAGTTCTATATACTTGAAAATTTGTTGAGACTTTCTCTTTTAGCTGCAGATTATTCTTTAAGTATGTTGTTTCACTTCCAAATGTTTGAAGATTTTCTTGTTGTCTTTCTGTTAGTACTTTCTGGATTGCTTCCACTGTGGTCAGAGAACATAGTTTATATGATTTTAATTCTTTTAAGTGTGTTGAAATTTATTCTGTGGCCCAGGATATGGCCCAGGTCTACCTTGGTGAATGTACCATGGGTGCTTGAAAAGAATGTGTAATCTGCCATTAATGGGTGGAATGGTCTGTGTGTGTGCGTGTGTGTGAATTAGCTTAATACAATCATATGTTTTTTAAGGAGCTTAAGAGAAGAAAAAAAGAAAACATTTTAATAATCCTCAAACTTACTCTCATATTTCTTTCTAGTGTGCTTCATTTTGTCTATTGGATTTGAGTTACCTCATCTGATGTCACTTCTCAGTCTGAAGAACTCACCTTAGTATTTCTTTCTTTTCTTTTTTTTAATTTATTGCCTCTTTTTTTTTTTTTTTTGGCTGCATCGGGTCTTAGTTGCAGTATACGGGATCTTCATTGAGGTGTGTGGGATCTTTCGTTGTGGTGTGGGCTCTTCGTTGTGGCGTGTGGGCTTCTCTCTAGTTGTGGCGGGCAGATTTTCTCTCTCATTGTGGTGCTTAAGCTCCAGAGCGCGTGGGCTCTGTAGTTTGTGGCACGTGGGCTCTCTTGTTGAGGCGTGCGAGCTCAGTAGTTGTGGTGCGTGGGCTTAGTTGCCCTGCAGCATGTGGGATCTTAGTTCCCCAGCCAGGGATGAAACCTGCATTCCCTGCATTGGAAGGTGGATTCTTTACCACTGGACCACCAGGGAAGTCCCCCCTTACTCTTATAAAGCAATTCTTCTTGCAGTGAATTCTCTCAGTGTTTGTTTGTCTAAGAATGTCTTTATTTCACCTTCCATTTTGAAGCATAGTCTTGCTGAATATATGATTCTTGCTTGATATTTGTGTTCTTGTTTTATTTTTGTCATTACACATGCCATTCCACCTTCTTCTGACTCAGTTATTTGTGATAGAAGTTAGTAGTTGTATTTTTCCTCTCTAGCAAAATGAGTTATTTTCTCTTTCAGCTTTTAAGATGTTCTTTATGTTTGGCTTTCTGTAGTTTAATTATAATGTGTGTCTAGGTGTGAATCTCTTTTTTTTTAAGATTTTTCAAATGACTTTAAAAAAAATTTTAGGTGTTGATCTCTTGATATTTATTGTGTTTAGAGTTTATTGAGCTTCTTGGATCTGTAGATTCCTGTTTTTCAAGAAATTTGGGAACTTTTCAGCCATTGCTTCTTCAGATATTTTTTTCTGTCCACTTTTTTCTTCTTCTTTCCTTGTGGGACATGCATTAAAATGTGTTCATCTGCTTAATGTCTCACAGGTCTCTGAGACTTTGCTAATTTTCCTTCAGTCTTTTTTCTCTCTGTTCTTCAGATTAGATGACTACTATTGATCTCTTTGTGGAGTTTAATTCTTTCTTCTGCCATCTCAGATTTACCGTTGAGTCCATCTGATACACTTCACATTTGGATATGGTATTTTTCACCTCTAGAATTTCCATTTTAGTTCTTTTTTTATAGTTTCTATTTATTGATGTTTCCTATTTATGGAATAATTTTCTCTAGATTTTCCTTTAATTCTTTTAAATATATTTATAATAGCTGCCTTGAAGTCTTTGCTAATTCCAACATTTTAGCCTACCCAGAGTCCATTTCTACTGATAGCTTTTTTTTTTTTTTAATCTTAAGTATGGGTCCCACTTTTCTCTGTCTTTGCTTGCTTCACTTTTTTTTTTTTTTTTTGAGAACTAGACATATTAGATAAATACATTGTAGGATCTCTGGATTGGGATTTTTTTTTTTTAAACCAACTTGCTTCTACTTAATCCGTGGAATACATTGTTGCCCATGCTTGTTTGGCTGTTATTGTATTTGCTTAGTTATTTTTGTTTGTTTTTCTGTTTGTATTTTTAAAGCCAGGCTTCCTAAGGGTTGCCCTGTGACTGCATAACTTAGTGGTCAGTCAGTGATTGGGCAGAGGTTACACTCAAATACCTCAAGCCTGTAAGGCTTCAGCCATCTTCTGGTGGATGTGTGTGAATTGGAGAGTGCAAATTTAAGGCAGTAGCCAAGTGGACCTTACTTTTTACTTTGTACCTGGCCCTCTTGGGTTTCCTCTGTCTACATATGCCCATAGTTTCCTAGTCAGCCAGGGATTTGTAGAGTTCATCCAGCACTTCTGTGGCTCTCTCATTTTCAAGATCTTCTCATTAAATTTTTGACTGGTCTGCCTTTGCCCCCAGCTGAGAGCCTTTCTTCCTCCTCCTAGCAGAGCTACTGGTTTTCCCTGTTCATTTTTACCCTGTTTTTTCCTTTTATTGACAGTGTCACTCAGCGTGGCTTTTCATCTTTCACACCAAATCAAGTCAATCCCTTTAGCAAAGAGTTGCTGAATTTCAGGGCCAGCTCTGCCCTGTTGAAAGTTCTTATGTAGACCAAACTGGGCTAGTGTTGGGAATCTGCTGACTCCCACTGCTTTACCTGAAGTTCTGGTAGTTTTCCCTGAATAAATACTTCTCAATTTGTTGTTTATCTTTTGGCAATTTCCAAATCCCTGAAACAGTTATTTTTGGCAATTTGTCCAGTTTTATTCTTATTTTTGGAGAAGAGGATTTGCTGACCTTTTTATTCCGCATTAACTGGAAGTCCAAGCTCTTTTTATTTTGTCCTCAAAATATACCATGAATCCTTTTTTTTCCCTCCATCTTCCCTACTGCCATATTATTCTAAACACTTTAATATACCGTCGTCTCCTTCTGGACCTTAAGTAACCTTATAACTGTTTTTGCTGCTTCTGTTTCTCTTACAGTTCATTCTTTAAATAATTTTTTGAGTTTGGGAATGTTTTAGTTTTACAGGAAACTTTTAGGTAGTTCAGAGGGTTCTTGTATTCTGCACCCAGTTTCTATGTTGTTAACATCTTATGTTATTATGATACATTTGTCACAAGTAAGGAATCAATATTGATACATCATTATTAATCTCATATTCAGATTTTGTTGTCCTTTCTCCATTCCAGGATCCCATCTAGGATGCCAGATTACATTTGGTTTTTATAATGCCTTAATTCCTCTGGATTGTGGTAGTTTCTCAAACATTCCTTGTTTTTAATGACCTTGACAGATTTGAAGAATATTGATCAGGTATTTCATAGACTGTCTCTCAAATTTCATTTTGACTGATGTTTTCTCATATTACTTAGTTTATGAGTTCTTGGAGGAACACCACAAAGGTAAAGTGCCATTTTCATCATATTTGATAACATCATATTAAAGGTTGAGTATAAACTTGATTTATCACTGTAATGTTGACCTTGGTCACCTGGCTGAGGTAGTACTTGTTATATATCTGCACTGTAAAGTCATCCCTTCCCTCTTTTACAAATGAAAACACACTGTAAGCATTCTTTTTTGTTTGCTTTTTTGCTCAACATATGTTTTTAACTTCAAGCATTGTTTGCTCAATATGAATAAATATCCATGTTTTGTTACATGTATCTGTAGTAATGCAAATGAACCAACTAAATAACATTCAGTGCCTGAATTTATAGTGTGTCCATTCTATGAGTGATACACATTTTGGCTGTTACATTTATTCACCAGCCAATGTGATATTTATTAATTTTTAATATTTATTTATTTATTTATATTTATTTGGCTGCACGGGGTCTTTAGTTGTGGCACACGAGATACTTTGTTGCTACATGCGGGATCTTCGTTGCGGCATGCGGGATCTTTAGTTGTGGCATGTGGGATCTAGTTCCCTGACCAGGGATCGAACCCGGGCCCCCTGCATCGGGAGTGTGGAGTCTTAACCACTGGACCACCAGGGAGGTCCCCCAATGTGATATTTAAAAACAAATCAAAACAAAAACAAATGCAACCAAACAAAGAAAAAACCCCAAATCAAATCATATCTTTGCTTAAAACCACTTATTGGCTTTCTACTGTATTATATATGATAGTCAAACTCCTTTATGAACTTTCTTGGTAGTGGCTGTAGCTTACATTTTCAGTTTATTTCTTGCCACTCCCCCTTTGCTTTGTAAAATACTGACCACACAGTCCTTCCTACAGTTCCTGGAGCATGCTAAGCTTTTTGGGCATTTGTGTGTGCTATTCTTTAGCCTTGAGAGTTTTCCCACTGACTCTTCTTCAGACTGATACCTTCTCAGTTTTTAGAGAGCTTACCTATTTACTCATTCACTGAGTTTGTTTTCTTCATTGGCACTTTGTATTCACTTGTATACAAAGTCCCAAGAGTACAGGGACTTTGTTTACTACAGTATATGTGGCACATAGTGAGTGGACGCTTAACAATTTTTTTTAAGACATTAGTGAATGGTAGTCCTCAAAGCGTACGAAATGGAGGTATTTACAATGTTAGTAGATCATTTAAAATAAAAATTAAAACCCTACATTTTAAAAGTAAATGGTTGCGGGACTTCCCTGGTGGTGCAGTAGTTAAGAATCTGCCTGCCAATGCAGGGGACACAGGTTCGAGCCTTGGTCCAGGAAGATCCCACATGCCGCGGAGCAACTAAGCCCATGCGCCACAACTACTAAGCCCGTGTGCCACAACTACTGAAGCCCGCGCGCCTAGAGCCCATGCTCTGCAACAAGAGAAGCCACCACAATGAGAAGCCCACGCACTGCAATGAAGAGTAGTCCTCACTCGCCACAACTAGAGAAAGCCCGCACGCAGCAACAAAGATCCAATGCGGCCAAAAAAAAAAAAAGGTTGCATTTCAAGGAAAGCACAGTGTAGGATCATTAAGTTTAGATTTGAGTCTTGTTGGGATTTTGCAAGAAGTAAGTGTTTTGGGGTGTTTCTTTGGTATTTTTAAAATTGTAGTAAAATAAAAATAACTTAAAATTTACTGTCGTCGCTATTTTTTTAAGTGTACAGTGCAGTGGCATTAAATATATTAGCATTGTTGTACAACCATCACCACCGTCCTTTTCTAGAACTCTTTTCATCTTGCAAAACTGAAACTCTAGACCCATTAAACAAAAACTCCTCCTTTTCTTCTGACCCCAGCCCCTGACAACCACCTTTCTCATTTATGTCTGTATGAATTTGATTACTCTAGGTACCTCAAATAAGTAGAATCATACAGTATTTGTATTTTTGTTGGCTGGCTTATTTCACTTAGTAACATGTCCTTAAAGTTTATCCATGTTGTAGCATATGTCAAAATCTACTTCCTTTTTAAGGCTGAATAATACTTCATTGTATACATATACACCATGTTTTGTTTATCCATTCATCTGTCAGTGAGCGCTTGGGTTGCTTTTAACATTTTGCTTATTGTAAATAATGCTCCTATGAAAATGGAAGTATAAAAACCTGTTTGAGTCCCTGCTTTCAATTCTTGTGGGTATATACCCAGAAGTGGAATTGCTGGATCATATGGTAACTTAGTTTTTAATTTTTTGAGGAACCACCATACTGTTTTCCATAGTGACTGCACCATTTTACATTCCCACCAACAGTACATAAGAGTTCCAATTTCTCCACATCTTTGCCAACATTTATTATTTTCTTTTTTCTTGATAGTAGCCATTGTTATGGGTGTGAGATGGTATTTCATTGTGGTTTTGATTTGCATTAGTTTCCCTAATGATTAGTGATATTGAGCATCTTTTCATATTCTTACTGGCCATTTGTATACCTTCTTTGGAGAAATGTCTATTCAAGTCCTTTGCCCACTTTTTAATCATGTTATTTGTTTTTTTGTTGTTGAATTGTAAGAGTTCTTTATATATTTGGACGTTAACCTCTTATCAGATAAATGGTTTGCAAATAGTTTCTCGCATTCCTTTTCACCCTGCTGATTGTGTCCTTTGAGGCACAGAAGTTTAAAATTTTTTAAACAGTTATATTGAGGTGTAATTGATAAAATATAACTGCATGTATTTAATGTATACAATTTTATGAGTTTGGACATATATGAACACCCATGATACCATCACCACTATCAGAGTAATAGACATATCCAACACCTCCCCCAAATTCCTTGTGTCCCCCTCCCCCCCTTTTTTTTGGTGGTGGTAAGAGCACTTAACATATTTACCTTTTTAACAAAATTTTAAGTGCACAATACCATATTAATAACTTCAGGTGTTGTACAGCAGATCTCTAGAACTTAATCATCAGCATAACTGAAACTTTATATACATTGAATAACAATGCCCCATTTTCACCACCTGCTGGCCCCCCAACCCCACAACTACTTTATTCTCTGCTTCTATGAATTTGACTGTTTTAGATACCTCATATAAGTGGAATCATGCGTTATTTGTCTTTCTATGACTGGATTGTTTCACTTAACATAGTGTCCTCCAGGTTCATCCATGAGATGTTTTAAATTTTGATGAACTTCAGTTTATCTATTTTTTCTTTTGTTGACTGTGCTTTTGGTGTCACATCCAAGACATTGTTGCAGAAATGAAGCTTTCTTTCCCTCTATATTTTAAGAGTTTTACAGTTTTAGCTCTTACATTTAGGTTTATGATCCATTTTAAGGTAATTTTTGTATTTGGTGTAAAGTAAGGCTACTTTTTTTTTTTTTTTTTGCATGTGAATGTCTAGTTTTCCCATCACCAAATGTTTAAAAAACTGTTCTTTCCCTGTTACATAGTCTTGGCACCCTTGTCAAAAGTTATTTGACCAAATATACAAGGGTTTAATTCTGGACTCTATTCCATTGGTCTTTATGCCAGCACCACGTGTTGTTTTGATTACTGTAACTTTGTAGTGCGTTTTGAAATCAGGAAGTGTGAGTCCTCCTATTTTGTTCTCTTTCAGGATTGTTTTGGCTATTTGGCATCCTTTGAGATTCCTTATGAACTTTTGGATGGGTTTTCTATTTCCGCAAAAAAAAAAAATCATTGGGATTTTGATAAGGATTGCATTGAATATGTAGATCACTTTGGATAGTATTGACATCTTAGTATTAAGTTTTCTCATCCATGAACATGGGATGTGTTTCCATTTATTTATGTCTTTTTAATTTATTTCAGCAGCATTCGGTAGTTTTCATTGTATAAGTCTTTCACTGCCTTGGTTAAGTTAATTTCTAAGTATTTTATTCTTTTTGATGCTATTGTAAATGGAATTTTCTTAATTTTGTTTTCAGATTGTTCATAGTGTATAGAAATGTAACTGATTTTTGTGTGTTGATTTTGTATCCTGCAGTGTTGTTGAATTTGTTTATTAGCTCCAGCACTCTGTGTGTGTGTGTGTGTTTGTACAGTCTTTAGGTATTTCTACATATAAGATAATGTCACCTTCAAACAGAGATCATTTTACTTACTTCATTCTGATTTGGAGGCCTATTTCTTTTCATGCCTAATTGCTCTTACTACAACTTCCAATGCTATGTTGAATAAAAGTGGCAAAGTGGGCATCTGTGTCTTGTTCCTAATCTCAACCAGGAAAAGCTAAGGGGAAATGCTTTCAGTCTTTCACAATTGCGTATGATGTTGGGTATAGGTTTTTCTTATATGATGTTTATTATGTTTAGGAAGTTTCCTTCTGTTGCTAGTTTGTTGAGTGTTTTTATCATGAAAGAGTATTGAATTTTGTTAAATGCTTTTTCTGCATCAGTTGAGATGATTGTGTGTTTTTTCCCCTTCCTTCCACTGATGTGATATATTACATTGACTTTTCATTTGTTGAACCATCCTGCCTTTTTTTTTTTTAAAGGCTTTTAAATTAATTAATTAATTAATTTCTTTTTGGCTGTGTTGGGTCTTCGTTTCTGTGCGAGGGCTTTCTCTAGTTGCGGCAAGCGGGGGCCACTCTTCATCGCGGTACGCGGGCCTCTCACTATCGCTGCCTCTCTTGTTGCGGAGCACAGGCTCCAGACGCGCAGGCTCAGTAGTTGTGGCTCACGGGCCCAGTTGCTCCGCGGCATGTGGGATCTTCCCAGACCAGGGCTCGAACCCGTGTCCCCTGCATTGGCAGGCAGATTCTCAACCACTGTGCCACCAGGGAAGCCACATCCTGCCTTTTAATAATCCATCCCACTTGGTTGTGATGAATACTCCTTTTAATATGTCGCTTAGTTTGGTTTCCTAGTACTTTGTTGAGGATTTTTGCATCAGTATTCATAAGAGATAATTGGTCTATAGTTTTTCTGTAATGGCTTTGTCTGATTTTGGTATCAGGGTAATATTGGCCTCATCCAGTGAGTTAGGAAGTGTTCCTTCCATTTGGATCTGGGCTTTTCTTTTTTTTATAAATTTATCTATTTATTTTATTTTTGGCTGCGTTGGGTCTTCATTGCTGTGCGCGGGCTTTCTCTAGTTGCGGTGAGTGGGGGCTACTCTTTGTTGCAGTGCACGGGCTTCTCATTGCGGTGGCTTCTCTTGTTGCGGATCACAGGCTCTCAGCATGCAGGCTTCAGTAGCTGCAGCACATGGGCTCAGTAGTTGTGGCTCGCAGACTCTAGAGCGCAGGCTCAGTAGTTGTGGCGTATGGGCTTAGTTGCTCCGCGGTATGTGGGATCTTCCTGGACCAGGGCTCAAACCCGTGTCCCCTGCGTTGGCAGGCAGATTCTTAACCACTGTGCCACCAGGGAAGTCCCTGGGCTTCTCTTGTTTGGAGGGTTTTTTTTTTTTTTTTTGGCAATGCTACATGGCATGTGGGATCTTAGTTCCCCAACCAGGGATCAGTCCCTTGCACTCCCTGCAGTGCAAGTGCAAGCATGGAGTCCTAACCACTGGACTGCCAGGGAATTCCCTGATCCTTTTCATTTCTGTAATGTTCCCTCTTTCATTTTTGATTCTAGTTATTCGAATCTTTTCTTTTTTCTTTGTCTAGCTAAAGATTTGTCCATTTTGTTGATCTTTTTGAAGAATCAACTCTTGGTTTTATTGATTTTTCTCTGTTGTTTATCTCTTCTCTGTTTTGCTTCTCTCTGCTCTGATCTTTATTATCTCTTTCCTTTTGCTAGCTTTGGGTTTAGTTTGTTCTTTTTCTAGTTCCTCAGGATGTAGAGTTAGGTCATTGATTTGAAATCTTTATTTTTTTTTAAATTTATTTATTTACTTATTTAATTTTTGGCTGTGTTGGGTCTTTGTTGCTCGGTGAGCGGGGGCTACTCTTCGTTGCGGTCCGCGGGCTTCTCACTGTGGTGGCTTCTCTTGTTGCGGAGCACAGGCTCTAGGCGCATGGGCTTCAGTAGTTGCAGCACGCAGGCTCAGTAGTTGTGGCTTGTGGGCTCTAGGGCACAGGCTCAGTAGTTGTGGCACACGGGCTCAGTTGCTCCGTGGCATGCGGGATCTTCCCGGACCAGGGCTTGAACCTGTGTCTCCTGCATTGGCAGGCAGATTCTTAACCACTGCGCCACCAGGGAAGTCCCTTGAAATCTTTTTTTTTAATGTGTGTGTTTACAGCTATAAATTTCTCCCTTAGCATTGCTTTTACTGCATCCCAAAAGTGTTGGTATGTTGTGTTTTCATTTTCACTTGTTTCTGGATATTTTCTAATTTCCCTTATGATTTCTCCTTTGACTTCTTTGGCTGATTAAGAGTTTGCTGTTTAATTTCTACATATTTGTTACTTTTCCAGTTTTTCTTCTGCTATTGATTTCTAGTTTCATTCATTGTGCTTGGAAAAAATATTTTGAGTTCAATCTTACTAAATTTTTAAGACTTTTTTTGTGGACTAACATATGATCTATCCTAGAGAATATTCCATGTGGAGTTGAGAAGAATATATATTCTGTTTTGGGGTGGAGTGTTCTGTATATGTCTGTTAGGTCTAATTGCTCGTAGTGTTGTTTAAGTCTTCTGTTGGCTTATTGATCTGTGTGGTTGTTCTATCCATTATTGAAAGTGGGGTATTGAGTGAACTGTTGTTATTGTTTAAGTATGTCTATTTGTTTCTTTAATTCTATCAGTTTGCTTCATATATTTTGGAGTGCTGATGTTTATCATTGTTATATCTTTTTCATGAATTGACCCTTTTGTTAGTGTTTAATGTTCTTCTTTGTCTCTTGTAACAATTTTTGACTTACAGTCTGTTCTGTTTGATATTAGTATAGCCACTCTGGTTTTCTTCTCTTTCTATTTGCACGGAATATCTTTCTCTGTCCTTTCACATTAAACCTATTGTGTCGTTAGATCTAAAGTGAGTCTCTTGTAGACAGCATACAGGAGCATCATGCTTTTTAAGTTCGTTCTGCCGATCTGTGCCTGTTGATTGGAATGCTTAATTACTTTACAGATAAAGTAATTACTGATAGAGAAGGCATTTTGTTTTTTGTATTTTTGTATTTTTTTGTCCCTCATTTCCTCCATCTCTGCCTATCTTTGTGTTTAGTTGATTTTTCTGTAGTGATGCAGTTTGATTTTTCTCACCTTTTTTTTTTTTTTAAATCTATGTTCTGTTGGGTTTGTGTGTGTGTGTGTGTGTGTGTGGTTACCATGAGGTTGCATATAACATCCTAAAGTTATAACAGTTTGTTTTGAATTGAAATCAACTTAACTTCAATCACATATGAAAACTCTACTTCTATATAGCTCTGTTCATCCCTGTTTATTGTCAGTGTCACAAATCACGTTTTTATGCATTGTGTTCCCATTAACGTAAATTTAAAATTATTTTTGTGCGTTTGTCTTTTATATCCTATAGAAAATAAAAAGTGAAGTTACAGACCAATATTGCAGTAATGCCGGTTTTTATATTTGCCCATGTATTTACCTTTACGGGAGGTCTTTATCTTCATATATCTTAGAGTTACTGTCTGGTGTTTTTTCATTTGAATATGAAGAAATTCCATAGCATTTCTTGTAGGGCAGTACTAATAGTAATGAACTTCCTTAGCTCTTGGTAGATACAGAATTCTTCGTTGGCATTTTGTTTCTTTTAGCACTTTTAATGTATTATCCCACTGTCTTGTGGCCTCCACACTTTCTACTGGTAATCTTTTTGAGGATCTACATGATGAGTGAATTTTCTCTAGCTGCTTTCAAGATTCTGTCTGTCTTTCAACAGTTTGATTATATTGTGTCTTGGTGTAGATCTGCCTGGGTTGTCCTACTTGGAATTTATTGAACTCCTTGGATTTGTAAATTCGTGTCTTCTATCACATTTGGCAAGTTTTTGGCCATTACTTCTTCAGGTAATCTCTCTGCCCCTTTCACTCTCTTTTCTTCTCAGACTCCTATAATGTTTATATTGATATATTGGTCTGCTTGATGGTGTCCCATAAGTTCCTTAGGCTCTGTTCACTTTTCTTTATTATATTTTTCTATTCCTCAGCCTTGATAATTTCAAATGTTCTATATTTAAGTTTGCTGATTTGTCTTTTTACTCAAGTCTACTGTTGAACCCCTTTATTTTATTTTTCAGCTCTGGAATTTGTGTGGTTCCCTTTTGTAATTTTTTTGTTGTTGATAATGTAATTTTGTTTATATATTGTTTTCCTTGTTTCTTTTTTTCTTTGTGTTTTCTTTTAGCTTTTTAAACATATTTAGGACAGTTGTTTTAAAGTCTTTATCCAGTAAGTTCATCACCTATGCTTCTCTAGGGCTGGTTTTGCCACTTTATTTTTCTTCCTTTGAATGGGCCATGTTCTCCTGTTTTTTGTATGCTTTGTCATTTTATGTTGAAAATTAATCATTTGAAAAAATGATCACTTCTCCCTGCCTTTGCAGACTTGTTCTGTGTCTGTCAGACCAGTCTTTCACTAATAAGCCGAGTGTGCTTTGGGGCTTAGGATCAGCCCAGTGTGAAGGCTTTTTGTCTTCTCAGGCCTTTTCTGGGCATACCTTTTGCTAAATCTCCATGTGATGTCTTCAGTTCCCCCATATCCACAACTGCTTTTTTTTTTTTTTTTTTTTTTTTAAATGCTGATCCCAGTCTCTCTACCATTAACCTCCAACGGAGGTTAACGGGGTCCCACTGTCCCGCATCTTGTACCCCAAATTCTGACCTTTCTGCTATATCTGACACTCGTTTTTTAAAAAAAATTTATTTATTTTTGGCCACACCACATGTGCGGTCTTAGTTGCCTGGCCAGGGATTGAACCTGCGTCCCCTGCCGTGGAAGTGCAGACTCTTAACCACTGGACTGCCAAGGAAGTCCCCACAACTGCTTTTAAAGGTCTTAAATTTCCGAAGAATCTTCCCCTTGAATCTTCTCCTCAGGGCCCTAGATGATCTGTTGTATGTATCATAATCTTTTGTTCCAGGCATCTGCAGGTCTGTAGGCCCCCTGCAGTTTACCCACATAGTACTGGCATCTTTGCCATCTGAGTTCTGAGTTAGGTACAACAGAGAGCAGTCAGTCCTTCAAGCAGCTCCCAGCAGCTTAGAACACTGCAAAGAAATTTGCTTTGTTCCCTCTAGTTTGGGGGAGGGATTTGGGAACCAGGCTGTTTGCTCCAGACCAAGAGTGTGTAGGGAGGGGGTGGAGCAAGGTCAAATAAAAATGCCACCAAAAAAAATTTTTTTTTAAATAATTTTATTTATTTATTTATTTTTGGCTGTGTTGGGTCTTTGTTGCTGTGCACGGGCTTTCTCTAGTTGCGGTGAGCAGGGGCTACTCTTCGTTGCGGTGCGCGGGTTTCTCATTGTGATAGTTTCTCTTGTTGCGGAGCACGGGCTCTAGGTGCACGGGCTTCAGTAGTTGTGGCTTGCAGGCCCTAGAGTGCAGGCTCAGTAGTTGTGGCACACAGGCTCAGCTGCTCTACAGCATGTGGGATCTTCCCGGACCAGGGCTCGAACCTGTGTGTCCCCTGCATTGGCAGGCAGATTCTCAACCACTGCGCCACCAGGGAAGCCCCAAAATTTGTTTCTGTTTTGAATGTAGCTTTTACTTGATTAGATATTTACTTGGTTGTTGTAGTTGTTTAACTGTTTTCCAGAGCTCCTAGTTTAACTGTTTTCCAGAGCTCTTATTTCACCAGCTTTCGGCTGATTTTAAATGTTCTGTGGGGGAATAAGGGCTTGGAGCTTCATAGTCCATCATGTTGCTGATGTCACTCCTGAGTATCTTATTTCTTTATATTGCCTAATAATAGTCTACTGTATAGATATACCACATTTTTCGTATCAGTTCCTCAGGTGATGGATATTTGGGTTGGTTCCACTTTTTACTCCTATAAATAATGCTGCAGTGAATCCATTTAGTTCTGTCTTTGACAGAAAGACACTCCATGCATCAAAAATGTCCTCTCTATTTTATGAATCTTAAGTAATAACATATTAAATAAAAGTGTAAGTATTTTAAATATACTTTAAAGATTTAAAGTATATAAGTGTATATGTATAGGCAGAATGGCATTTGTATTGTTAGAATGACATCACTTTATAGCTCATACATCTCTGTTTAGTTAGTATTTTATTTTTGTCTGGAAATATCAATCAACATTTACATAGATATAAAAAGTTAATTTTTGCCTCTGTGTTAATTATCTATTCTGCATGAGAAGTTTCCTCAAAACTCAGGGGTTTAAAACAGCAAGCATTTGTTATCTCACAGTTTATGTGGAGCAGGAATCAGAGCACAGCTTATCTGGGTACTTTTGGCTCTGGATTCCTTACAAGGCTGCAGTGAGTTTTTTGGCCATGCTGTAGTCATTTTAAGGCTCACTTGGGGTGTGACCTGCTTCCTCATTCAGTTGGCTGTTGGCAGGCTTAAGTCCCTGTTGGATGTTGGGCGAGATATTGTTTCTTTGCCATGTGAGCCTTTCCATAGGGCAGCTTACAGAATGTTGTCTGGCTTTCTTCAGAGGGTGCTACCGAGAGAGAGAGAGAGCAAGATAGAAGTCAGTCTTCTTGTAACCTAATTTCAGAGACGACATCTCATCATTTTTTTCCTGTTCTTTTTGTTAAAAAGAGAGTCACTAGGTCCAGTTGTGCTTAACAGGAGGACATTACACAAGAACATGAATACAAGTTTTCAGTATGCCACCTTGTTGAAGTGAATGCTTAATAAGTGAGGTTTTGGACAGTGAGGAACACTGTGATATAAAGGCTTTTCCCTAGTCTAAGCCTAAATGATTTTAGATAAAGACCTTAGATAGGTTGTGAGTGACATGAAATGTGCGGTCAGTGTAAATTATTTTGTTTGGAAAGCTTCAGAAGATTATAGAGTGTTAATGATATTTTAATATAAATTATAGTTTTCATTTTTAGCATATATTTTTGTGGGTTTAGTGTTTGAGAAAGTTGTTAGAATTATTGAGTTTCAGAAATAGGTTACTTTGTTTTAAGTGTATTTTGATTAGATCCTGGAATGAGAATGATTCCAGGACAAAGGATGTATTTTGGAAAATAAAGCCACATACAATAAAAATTTTTAAAAACTTTTTTACATGATACATAGAATATAGGTCATCTTTGCTTAGACTGAATCTTTATAGGCTGAAATGTCATGAGATGCTCTCAATTTACTGTCAGCTTCTCATACACCACTTTCATAGATCTCATTTAACTTGTAATTTATTCATATCAGGACAGAGTCTTCTAATCATTATTAGTTTTCTATAAACGTGAAATGATTAAAATCTTGTTAGAACAGTTTAACAAATTTAGATTGAGTACCAGTTTTGACTGCTGTTTGTTGGTGAGGATAAAGAGTTACATAACATTTGGTTTGATCTCAGTGAATTCATGATCTGCTTGCGGATGGGGGTGTGCTTAATTATAATGAAATGCACTTTAAGTAATTAGTCATAGTACAGTATGGCAAAATACTGTCACACAGTTGGGTATTTCTTACCTATATTTTAGTGACATATCTCTGTTAACATGCATGACACTACAGCAGTGTCTTTTCCTCTTTTCTTTATTGGTCCATGGGCTTTTTGAGTGTGGGGTGCAAAACTGTCTTACTAATGTCTTGCTCATTTTCTTACAGTGTGAGTATTTGTGTAGACCTTTTTTCCCCTGTTCTTTTATTATTATTTTTTTCCCTGTTCTTTTAGATTTAGGTTTTTATCTTTGCCAGCTAACTTCTCTCTTCTCTTATCCCCCACCTCCCACTTTTTTGCTTTCTGTCTTTCATTTTAAAATACTCAACACCTTCTATGAGCCAGGCACTGTCCTGTGCATAGGAGATGCAGTAATCAACCATATCAATAAAGTCTCTGTTCTTAAGGCTCTTGTGTGCCATTGGGGGTGGAGATACAATAAATAAGTAAATTAACTAAATTAGAAGTATTTTTGTGTCATGATAAGTTCTATCAAGAAGCAAAACTAGGATGATGTAAAAAAAATAATTGAGTGGGTGGGAGAAATATTTTATATTGGATGGTCAGTAGACATGAGCAGCCATTTAAGGACTTGGGGAAAGACTCTTAGATGTAGAAAAAGCAAGTGCAGAGGCCCTAAGTTGGGTGTTGTGAATTGAACAAAGTCAAATTGGTTATGCACAATTACTGTGTTCTTTTAGGTAAATAAAAGTAGCTACCAGTCAATGAAGTTAAGTGAAGATCAGCTGCTTCCTTGTACTTTATTGGCTTATAATGAAAGTAAACCTTAGACTAAATTCTGCCAAATATAGTAGACTTTTATTTCGCCAACATTTATTAGCAAGCAAGTTCAAAAATAGTAAGTGCCATTTGCTTTGTAAACATGTTAACTTCCCAACTTTCTCTCCTTAAGTTACTTCAGCCATACTTGCATGAAAGATTCACTTGATATATAGATGCAACAAAACTGTAGAGGCAGGAGTTGGTTAATCTTATTGGTGGCATCAAATAACCAGAATCCTCAAAATGAATGACTGACCTTGGCACTATCTTTAAGAATATAGGCTTTTACAGAAATAAACCAACACACCTACGGTCAGTTAATCTTCGACAAAGAAGGCAAGAATATACAGTGGGAAAAAGACAGTCTGTTCAGCAAGTGGTGTTGGGAAAACTGGACAGCCGTATGTAAATCAATGAAGTTAGAACACACCCTCACACCACACACAAAAATAAACTCAAGATGGCTTAAAGACTTAAATATAAGATATAACACCATGAAACTCCTATAAGAGAACACAGGCAAAACATTGTCTGACATAAATCATACCAGTGTTTAGGTCAGTCTCCCAAGGCAATAGAAATAAAAGCAAAAATAAACAAATGTGATGTAATCAAACTTATAAGCTTTTGCACAGCAAAGGAAACCATAAACAGAATGAAAAGACAACCTATGGACTGGGAGAAAATATTTGCAAATGATGCGACCTACCAGTGCTTAATTTCCAAAATATACAAACAGCTCATACAGCTCAATAACAAGAAAAGAAACAACCCAGTCAGAAAGTGGGCAGAAGACCTAAACAGACATTTCTCCAAAGAAGACGTACAGATGGCCAACAGGCACATAAAAAGATGCTCAAATTGCTAATTATTAGAGAAATGCAAATCAAAACTACAATGAGGTACCACCTCACACCGGTCAGAATGGCCATCGTTAAAAAGTCTACAGGGGCTTCCCTGGTGGCGCAGTGGTTGAGAGTCTGCCTGCCAATACAGGGGACACGGGTTCGAGCCCTGGTCTGGGAAGATCCCACATGCCGCGGAGCAACTAGGCCCGTGAGCCACAATTACTGAGCCTGCGCATCTGGAGCCTGTGCTCCGCAACAAGAGAGGCTGTGATAGTGAGAGGCCCGCGCACTGTGGTGAAGAGTGGCCCCCGTTTACCACAACTGGAGAAGGCCCTCACACAGAAACGAGGACCCAACACAGCCATTAAAAAAAAAAAAAAAAAAAGTCTACAAATAACAAATGCTAGAGAGGGTGTGAAGAAAAGGGAACCCTCCTACACTGTTGGTGGGAATGTAAATTGGTGCATCCACTATGGAAAACAGTATGGAGTTCCTTAAAAAACTAAAAATAGAATTGCCATATGATCCAGCAATCCCATTCCTGGACATACATTGGGACAAAAAGATGCATGCACCCCAGTGTTCATAGTAGCACTATTTACAACAGCCAAGACATGGAAACAACCTAAATGTCCATTGACAGATGAATGGATAAAGAAGATGTGGTATATATACACACTGGAATACTACTCAGCCATAAAAAAGAGTGAAATAATGCCATTTGCAGCAACATGGATGGACCTAGAGATTATCATATTAAGTGAAGTAAGTTAGGCAGAGAAAGACAAATATCATGTGGTATTACTTATATGTGGAATCTAAAATATGACACAAACGAACGTACTTACGGAACAGAAACAGGCTCACAGACATAGAAAACAAACTTGTGGTTACTAAACGGGAAAGGGGGTGGGGAGGGATAAATTAGGAGTTTGGGATTAGCAGATTCAAGCTAATCTATATAAAATAGATTTTAAAAATGGTTCTGTATAGCACAGGGAACCATAATAAACTATAATCAGTATCCTGTAATAAACCAAAAGAATATGAAAAAGAATATGTATATATATATGTGTGACTGAATCCCTTTGCTGTACACCAGAAACTAGCGGCGTAAATCAACTATAATTCAGTAAAAACATTCTAAAAATTTTAAAAAGAGAGTAAAGAATATGTTGTTCATGCAAGAGTAGAGGAGTGTTTCTTTGGTATTTTAGCCGGTCTACTTATTTGAACCCCACCAGTTTCATGAATGAAAACTCATTTCTAATATCTTTCATGCCAGTTAATCACCACCAGAACACACATGCACATTTTTATCATTTATTATGCAAATAATAAAGGCTCTGATGTTGGGAATAAAATGAAAAAGGATAGCAGAGACAGTAGTAACTGGAATGTAGCCTTTCTGAATAAATAGTAACTGTGCATATTCCAGTTTTGTCAGTTGACCTAATAATGGTCTTTATAGCATTGTTCCCCTCTAGTACAGGATCCAGTCTAGGGTCAGGATGGATTAAGTTGCCATGTCTCTTTACTCTCCTTGAATCTGCAACATTTCCATAGCCCTTCTTTGACTTCTGTCTCACTGGCATTTTTGAGGAATGCAATCTCCCTTTTTGTTTAAATACAATGTTTCTTATTTTTTATTTGTCTAAAGTTTCTTTATGAATTGTATTTAGGTTATACATTCTCAGAAAACTGCTTAGTTTATGTTGTGTCCTTCTCAGAGTATCACATCTAGAGACACAGGATGTTCATCCGTCCTTTATATGTGATGTTAATTTTGATCACCTCATCAAGGACTTGCCCAAATTCTCCACTGTATACTTACTGACTCCATTAAATTTGTTAGAGTGAAGATATCATAAACAGAGTGTAAGGAGAAGACACAGACCATAATGAACATATCCAACAAAGTTTTTGTATCTAAAATTTTAAAATGTGCAAGATACGTAAGCAGTCGTTTTACAAAAGAGGATATCAAAGGGGCCAGTAAACCAATGAAAATGGTACTCAACATCATTAATCATCAGATAAATGTAAATTAAAACTATAGTGAGATATTACACAACCACCAGAATGACTAATAGTGTTGCTGAGGATGTGGAAGAACTGGAACTCTCTTACATTGCTGGTGAGAGTATATATATTTAACACAATCACTTTGAAGAAATGTTCGGCCATAACTGCTAAAGCTAACTATATGCATGTCTTAGAGATCTAGCAGTTCCCTCCTTGGGTATATATCCAACAGAAATATGTATTTATGTTTACCAAAAGGCATGTTCAAAGAGGTTCATAGAAGTTTTATTTGTAATAGCCAGTAACTGGAAACAACCTTCATGTCCATCAGTAGTCGAATGGGTAAATTAGTTGAGGTATAGGCTTATAATGGAATATTACACAGCAATGAAAGTGAACAAAATACTTATACAGATAATGTGGAAGAATTTCAGAGACATAAGATATCAAGTGAAAATAAATACAGGGAATTCCCTGGTGGTCCATTGGTTAGGACTCCATGCTTTCACTGCCAAGGTCGTGGGTTCAGTCGCTGGTCGGGGAACTAAGATCCTGCAAGCTGCACAGTGTGGCCAAAAAAAAAAAAAAAAGAAAAAAATACAAAGAGTTTGTCTTGTATGATTCAACTAACATGAAATTTTAAAAGGCAAAACTAATCTATGGCAATAAATGTCAAGACGATGGTTACCCTTGTGGGGAAAGGGTGACTGGGAATGGGTACAAAGGAGCCTTTATGGGTCCCAGAAATGTCTATATTTTTTATCTGTTTGGTGGTTATGTGGGTAAATAAATGCATATGTAAAATGTATATTTAAAATTTGTTCACTTTAGGTAAGTTCTGCATTTAAAAACTAAGGGTGGTTGGTAGAAAATGATGTTTATACCTCTGTTCCCTTCTAAGAGTTTTATAGATTTAGCTTTTCCATTTAGTCTTTGATCCATTTTGAATTAATTTTTACATATCATTTGAAGTAGGGGTCCAACTTCATGCTTTGGCATGTGGATATCCAGTTGTCCAGCACCTGTTATTGAAGAATGTTCTTTCCCCCATTGTCTTGTCACCCTTGTCAAAAATCATTTGACTATAGATGTTTGGGTTTATTTCTGGACTCTCATTTCTATTCCACCAGTCTCTCTCCTTATGTCAGTACCCCCACTGTTTTGATTGCTATAATTTTGTAGTAATTTTTAAAATCAGGAAGTGTGAGTCCTCCAACTTTATTTTTCTTTTTCAATATTGTTTTAGCTCTTCAGGGTCTCTTGTAGCTCCATATGAATTTAAAGATCAGCTTTTCCATTTCTGCAAAGAAAGGCCATTGGAATTTTGATAGAGGATTTTGATAGAGATTGCATTGAATCTGTAGATCACTTTTTTTTTTTTTAGAGTATAATTGCTTTAACAGTGGTGTGTTAGTTTCTGCTTTATAATGAATCTGTAGATCACTTTGAGAGTTTTGTCACCTTAAAAATATTTTTTCCAATCCATGAACATGGGATGTCTTTCCATACATTTAGATCTGTTTCAGTTTCTTTCAATAATGTTTTATAGTTTCCAGTGTACAGACTTTTTGTTATTCTTTTGATGCTGTTATAAATGGAATTTATTTCTAAATTTTATTTCTGTATTGTTCAGTGCTAGTGTATAGAAATACAACTGATTTTTCAGTGTTGATCTTGTATCCTGCAACTGTGCTGAACTCATTCATTAGCTCTAATATTGTTTATGTGAACTTCTTAGATTTTCTGTATACAAGATTGTCAACTGCAAATAGGGATAGTTTTGCTTCTTATCCAGTCTGGATTCCTTTGATTTCATTTTCTTGCCTCATATTCTGACTAGGACCTGCAGTACAGTATTAAATATGAGCGGCAAGACTGGACATCCTTGCTTGTCCCTGATCTTAGGGGGCACATATGCAGTTTTTCATCATTAAGTATGATATTAGCTGTGGGTTTTTCATGGATCCCCTTTATCAGCTGGAGGAAATTTCCTTTTCTTCCTAGTCTTTTGAGTAGGCAGTTGGATTTTGGCACTTGCATTTTCTTTGTCTGTTGAGATGATCATGTATCTTTCTGTCTTTTATTCTATCAGTGTGGTTTATTACATTGATTTTTGTATGCTGAACCTACCTTGCTTTTGTGGGATATATCCTAAATGTTCATGGTGTAGAGTCCCCTTTTTTAATGTTCTGGATTAGGTTTGCTAGTATTTTGTTGAGGATTTTTCTATATTCACAAAGTTACCAATCTGTAGTTTTCTCTTGTAACGTGTTTGTCTGGTTTGGTTATCAGAGTAATACTAGGTTCAGTATTTTTTTTTTTTAAATAATTGGTGGTAATTCTTTCTTAAATGTTTGAAGCCATCTATCTGGGTTAGGACTTTTTATTTGTGAAAAGTTTTAAAATTTCTAATTCAATCTCTTTATTTCATCCAGGTGATCTAATCCATTGATATACAGTTCTTCATAGTATTCCCTTATCCTTTTTATTTCTGTAAGGTTGGTAGTAATTCTCCTTTAATTCCTGCATTTAGATATTTGTATCTTCCCTCTTTTTTTCCTTGGTTAATCTAGCTAAAGTTTTGTCAATTTTATTGATCTTTTCAAAGAACCATTGTTTCATTGATTCAAAAAATTTCGATTGTGTTTTTATTTTTTTGGTTTGTTTCCACTTCTAATCCTTATTGTTTCTTTCTTTCTACTTGCCTTGGGTTTAACATGCTCGTCTTTTTTTGGTGTTTTAAGGTAGAAGTTTAGTTTATTGATTTGAGATCTTTCTTTTTTTTTTAATATAAACACTAACAGTTACAAATTTCTCTCTCTCTCTCTTTTTTTTGGAGGGGGCCATGCTGCATGGCTTGCGAGATCTTAGTTCCCCCACCAGGGATTGAACCCAGGCCACGGCAGTGAAAGTGCTGAGTCCTAACCACTGGACTGCCGGGGAGTTCCCAACAGTTATAAATTTATCTTTAAGTTGTACTTTAGGTGTATCCAATAATTTTCAGTATGTTTTGTTTTTATTTTCATTCTTCTCAAAGCATTTTCTAATTTTCCATGTGACTTCTTTTTTGTTCCATTGGTTCTTCAGGAATGTGTTGTTTAATTTTCACATATTTGTAAATTCCCCAAATTTCCTTCTATTATCAGTTTCTCATTTCATTGCATTGTTGTCAGGGAATATACATCATATTTCTTCAATCTATTTATACTTACTGAGATCAGTTTTATTGCCTAACAAGTGGTCTGTCCTGGAAAATGTTGTACATGTATTTGAGAAAAATGTGTATTTTTCTGTTTTGGGGTTGAGTGTTCTATAGATATAGTGCTCTGTATCTATATAGCATTATTTTATCTGTATAGCATATTATAGCATTATTTAAGTCTTCATTTTTCATTGATTTTCTGTTTACTTGTTTTATCCAGTATTGAAAATGAGGCATTGAAATCTCCAACTGTTATATTTGAATTGTTTATTTCAAGTCTATCTTTTTTTTTTCCCATGCATTTTGAGAATCTGTTGTTAGGTGCATACATGTTCATAATTACTATATCGTGTTGATAAGTTGGTAATTTTTTCACTATAAATGTCCTTATTTGCCACTAATAATGATTTTGTAATATATTATTTTTTATATTTAATAATTATTTATTATTTGCAGTTATAGGAAACATTTTAAACAAATTTGTATACATGTTTTGTTGCTGTGATACATGAAGAGACTGATCAATAAAAGACTGTCAAGCATAAAAATATCAATGTATTACATCAGGATAAAATTCTGTGGGGGAAGTGAAATGGAAATATAATTTCAAGGAGTAAAAGGAATGATGTAAAATGTCTGATTGTTAAAGAGCTTGTCTTGTACTTTTAAAATGGATGATGGTGGCTCTCACATCATAATGATGCTTTTTTTTTCCCAACATCTTTATTGGAATATAATTGCTCTACAGTGGTGCGTTAGCTTCTGCTGTATAACAAAGTGAATCAGCCATATATATACACATACCCCATATCCTCTTCCTCTTGTGTCACCCTCCCACCGTCCCTATCCCACCTCTCTAGGTGGTCACAAAGCACCAAGCTGATCTCGCTGTTCTATGCAGCTGCTTCCCACCAGCCATCCTATTCTACATTTGGTAGTGTATATATGTCCATGCCACTCTCTCACCTTGTCCCGGCTCACCCCCCCATCCCTGTGTCCTCAAGTCCACTCTCCACATCTACGTCTTTATTCCTGTTCTGCCCGTAGGTTCTTCAGAACCATTTTTTCTTTTTTTAAGATTCCATATATATGTGTTAGCATACGGTATTTGTTTTTCTCTTTCTGACTTACTCGGTATGACAGACTCTAGATCCATCCAACTCACTACAAATAACTCAATTTTGTTTCTTTTTATGGCTGAGTAATATTCCATTGTATATATGTGCCATATCTTCTTTATCCATTCATCTGTCGATGGACACTTAGGTTGCTTCCATGTCCTGGCTATTGTAAATAGTGCTGCAGTGAATACTGTGGTACATGATTTTTTTTGAATTATGGTTTTCTCAGGGTATATGCCCAGTAGTGGGATTACTGGGTCATATGGTAGTTCTATTTTTAGTTTTTTAAGGAACCTCCATAATGTTCTCCATAGTGGCTGTATCAATTTACATTCCCACCAACAGTGCAAGAGGGTCCCCTTTTCTCCACACCCTCTCCAGCATTTATTGTTTGTAGACTTTTTGATGATGGCCATTCTAACTGGTGTGAGGTGAAACTTCATTGTAGTTTTGATTTGCATTTCTCTAATGATTAGTGATGTTGAGCATCCTTTCATGTGTTTGTTGGCAATCTGTATATCTTCTTTGGAGAAATGTCTGTTTAGGTCTTCTGCCCATTTTTGGATTGTTGTTTGTTTTTTTTGATATTGAGCTGCATGAGCTGCTTGTACATTTTGGAGATTAATCCTTTGTCAGTTGCTTCATTTGCAAATATTTTCTCCGATTCTGAGGGTTGTCTTTTCGTCTTGTTTATGGTTTCCTTTGCTGTGCAAAAGCTTTCAAGTTTCATTAGGTCCCATTTGTTTATTTTTGTTTTCATTTCCCTTTCTCTAGGAGGTGGGTCAAAAAGAATCTCACTGTGATTTATGTCAAAGAGTGTTCTTCCTATGTTTTCCTCTAAGAGTTTTATAGTGTCTGGCCTTACATTTAGGTCTTTAATCCATTTTGAGTTTATTTTTGTGTATGGTGTTAGGGAGTGTTCTAATGTCATTCTTTTACATGTAGCTGTCCAGTTTTCCCAGCACCA
Source organism: Eschrichtius robustus (assembly GCF_028021215.1). Taxonomy (NCBI): domain Eukaryota; kingdom Metazoa; phylum Chordata; class Mammalia; order Artiodactyla; family Eschrichtiidae; genus Eschrichtius; species Eschrichtius robustus. Next base: position 136,435,381 of record NC_090828.1, on the reverse strand, counting down.
CTTATTGAAGAGGCTGTCTTTTCTCCATTGTATATTCTTGCCTCCTTTATCAAAGATAAGGTGACCATATGTGCGTGAGTTTATCTCTGGGCTTTCTATCCTGTTCCATTGATCTATATTTCTCGTTTTGTGCCAGTACCATACTGTCTTGATTACTGTAGCTTTGTAGTATAGTCTGAAGTCAGGGAGTCTGATTCCTCCAGCTCCGTTTTTCTTTCTCAAGATTGCTTTTGCTATTCAGGGTCTTTTGTGTTTCCATACAAATTGTACAATTTTTTGTTCTAGTTCTGTGAAAAATGCCATTGGTAGTTTGATAGGGATTGCACTGAATGTGTAGATTGTTTTGAGAGGTATAGTCATTGTCACAATGTTGATTCTTCTAATCCAAGAACATGGTGTATCTCTCCATCTGTTTGTATCATCTTTAATTTCTTTCATCATTGTCTTATAGTTTTCTGCATACAGGTCTTTTGTCTCCGTAGGTAGGTTTATTCCTAGATATTTTATTCTTTTTGTTGCAATGGCAAATGGGAATGTTTCCTTAATTTCTCTTTCAGATTTTTCGTCATTAGTGTATAGGAATGCCAGAGATTTCTGTGCATTAATTTTGTATCCTGCTACTTTACGAAATTCATTGATTAGCTCTAGTAGTTTTCTGGTAGCATCTTTAGGATTCTCTATGTATAGTATCATGTCATCTGCAAACAGTGACAGTTTTACTTCTTCTTTTCTGATTTGGATTCCTTTTATTTCTTTTTCTTCTCTGATTGCTGTGGCTAACACTTCCAAGACTATGTTGAATAATAGTGGTGAGAGTGGGCAACCTTGTCTTGTTTCTGATCTTAGTGGAAATGGTTTCAGTTTTCACCATTGAGAACGATATTGGCTGTGGGTTTGTCATATATGGCCTTTTTTATGTTGAGGTAAGTTCTCTCTATGCGTACTTTCTGGAGGGTTTTTATCATAAATGGGTGTTGAATTTTGTCAGAAGCTTTTTCTGCATCTATTTTGATGATCATACGGTTTTTCTCCTTCAATTTGTTAATATGGTGTATCACATTGATTGATTTGTGTATATTGAAGAATCCTTGCATTCCTGGGATAAACCCTACTTAATCAGGGTGTATGATCCTTTTAATGTGCTGTTGGATTCTGTTTGCTAGTATTCTGTTGAGGATTTTTGCATCTATGTTCATCAGTGATATTGGCCTCTATGTTCATCAGTGATATTGGCCTGTAGTTTTCTTTCTTTGTGACATCTTTGTCTGGTTTTGGTATCAGGGTGATGGTGGCCCTGTAGAATGAGGTTGGGAGTGTTCCTCCCTCTGCCAAATTTTGGAAGAGTTTGAGAAAGATAGGTGTTAGCTCTTCTGTAAATGTTTGATAGAATTTGCCTGTGAAGCCATCTGGTCCTGGGCTTTTGTTTGTTGGAAGATTTTTAATCACAGTTTCATATTCAGTGCTTGTGTATAATATATTCTATTTTGTCTGCTATTAGTATAGCTATGTCTCCTTTGTCTACTGTTTGCATGGTATATCTTTTTACAGTCTTTTACTTTCAGCCTGTTTTGTGCCTGAATCTATAATGTGTCTGATGTAGACAACATATAGTTAGATCATGTTTTTTAACCTAGTCTGCTAATCTCTGCCTTTTAACGGGTTTGTTCATTCCTCTTATATTTAATATAATTACACATAAGGTAAGATTACTTCTGCCATTTTATGTTTGTGTTCTATGTGTTTTGTATCTTTTTTGTTGTTTTTGTTCCTCATTCCTCCATTACTGCCTTCTTTGTGTTAAATAGATATTTTGTTGTGTGCTATTTTAATTCTCTCATTTCTTTTGCCATTTAAAAAAATGTATTCTTACATTTGGTAGTGTATATAGTGGGAAGCAGCCGCATAGCACAGGGAGATCAGCTCGGTGCTTTGTGACCACCTAGAGGGGTGGGATAGGTAGGGTGGGAGGGAGGGAGACGCAAGAGGGACGAGATATGGGAACATATGTATATGTATAACTGATTCACTTTGTTATAAAGCAGAAACTAACACACCATTGTAAAGCAATTATACTCCAATAAAGATGTTAAAGAAAAAATGTATTCTTCAGTCCTTGACCTGGGGATTAAAATTAACATCTCAACTTAAAACAATGTAGTTTGAGTTAATGCCACTTAATTAGAGTGGCATACAAAACTTTCCTTTTAACTCCATCCCTCCTCTTTCCTTTGTACTATACAAAGGGAAATTTGTGTATATTGTTGTACAAATTATATCTATATATTGTACACCCAACAACATGCTTATAGTTATTGCTTTATGCAGTTTCTTTAAATTTGTCTTTTAATTTCCTTCTGCTGTTTGTATAGAAAAGAGTTAACATAGCCTCACCGCTTATCCTTGGAATGAACTGCTTATCATTGGCTGGCATCTGGGAACTTGGATTTCAAGAGAGTTCCCACCTGCCTAACTGTTAAGAATGGCTTATTGTACCTAAGCTGCTTATACAAACAATATAGTTTATGCTGAACACTTGCTTTTCATCTGGGAATCTGGAATTTTGGTATGTGTCTAGTTAGTCTGACATTTAGGCTTCCTCAGGGTCAGTTTCTGTTGATTGCTTTTTCTCTGTGTATGGACTAATATCTTTGTATGTCTCATTTTTTTCTTGAAAACTGGACATTTAAAATATTATAATGGGCCACCTCTGGAAATCAGATTCTTCTCCCTCCCCAGTGGTTTTTTGTTTGTTTGTTTGTTTGTTTTTTGGCTGTACCACGCAGCATGCCGGATCTTAGTTCCCTGACCGGGGATTAAACCTCTGCCCCCTGCATTGGGAACATGGAGTCTTAACCACTGGACCACCAGGGAAGTCCCCTCCCCAGTGTTTTTTGTTTATTGTTCTTATTTGTTTGTTTAGTGACATTTCAGAACTCACTTTTTAAAGTCTGTATTCTTTGTCATATATGGTCACTGAAGACTGCTCTTAGTTTAGCTGTCAGCTAATGATTAGACAGAGATTTCCTTAGATACTTGGAACAGATAAGTCTCGTCTTGAAGTCTTTTTTGAGTGGTTTTCTGTGTGTGTTGGGGCTGGCCTTTAACATTCTCCCAGGCATTTACAACTCCACCTTATCCTTTACTTACTGCTACACAGAGCCTCAGAGTTAGTCAGAGGTGAAAGCCGAGGGCCTTCTTAGGCCTTTCTTGAGTAAGCAACAGCCTTGGGCATTTGTGTACCTTCTAGAGTCCCAGGAGTCTGTTGGAGCTTTTCAAAGTTCCCTGTTGACATCTCATTCCTCAGCTTTTCTAAAAAATTTTTTTCTTATCCTATTGTTTGCCCAACTATTTTCCCCTTCCTCAGACAGTTGAGATATGTTGTCCCTGATTGATTTCAGCAAACACTCCAAGTTCTTTGCAATGGAAAAGCTTTGAGTCAGGTTAAATAAAGGCAGCCTTTCAAATGGGGTCTATCAGCCAACCATTAGATAGGTCAAATAATGACAGTTTTTTTGGAATCAGACTTTGAAGGCATTCCAGTTACATTCTGCCCTTTCCAGTTGCTGCCAGGCTGCTCATTTTCATGGTGACTGTGGGCTGTTGGTTTAGATTGCTACTTTGGAGCTGGGAGTAAGGGGCAGGAAGATAGGAATAGGGAAGGTCAGAATGCCACAAGGTTCTCTTTTTACTGTGACTCCTAAATGCTGCCCAGATTGCTGCAAGCTTTTGGTTAATTCCTTTTTGTTGATTGTGATAATATTTTCTTTTATGGAGATTTGTAGGCCTTTACTATTTTGTTGATGTCTCTAAATATGACATTTGCCACTCAATCTTTATATCTGCCATTGCCCTGTGGGAACTTCAGTTTTGTTTTTGTTTTTGTTTTGATATTTATTTATTTTTGGCTGCGTTGGGTCTTAGTTGCGGTGTGCGAACTTCTCTCTAGTTGTGATGCGCGGGCTCCAGAGCACGTGGGCTCAGTAGTTGTGGCATGCCAGCTTAGTTGCCCCGCTGCATGTGGGATCCTGGTTCCCCTACCAGGGATCAAACCTGCGTCCCCTGCATTGGAAGGCGGATTCTTATCCACTGGATCAACAGGGAAGTCCCGGAACTTGAGTTTATTAGATTATCTCTTAAGTTTTTTGACTCTCAAAAAACGTGTCGTTTTGTTTTGCTTTAGCTTAGATAGATAGGAACCTGAAAAATACTGAGGTAAATTTAATTTAAAATAATAATGATTTTCAGTTCCTTCTCAATAATTGAATATCTGGAAAAAAGAAAGCACTTCTCCCCAGCAAAATGTGTAAAGTATTAACATTGTACATTCACATTAGTGTTATTTATACTGACTTTTTTCTTTTTGTGGCTATCTCTTCTCTTTCTTCATCTTATTAACGTGTTCATCTTTTTATATTCTTAGGCAATAGAGAATGCTGATGAGAGAACCATTTCCCTAATTTTCAAATAGTCAAGCTGGTTGCCATGATGGGTGAGTTCCAACTAAAAGCATTTCTCATCTATAATTAAAGGATAAAATGGGAAGGAAAACTTTTTCTCTGTGTGTATGATAAGCTTTTTATGAAGAAATTTTATGATTAAGTAGATTTATGTAATATTTACATTTATTTACTTAATAGATTTTCAATTAAAGCACTTTTTGTGTTGACTTTTACAGTTTTGGGATAACCAGTTTATGCAGGACATAGTATGGACATTCAAAATAAACTGTTAAGATGGATTGTGATTTTCTTAGAACCTGATGGCCAGAGAGAATACTTAGTAAAGAAACCTGACTTTTAAAGGTTGAATAAATGCTGAAGAATGAATTGTTTTAATTACTCAACAGTGTAATAATATAGATAGGCTAAGGAAAATAACTGCATAAAAATAATAAATCATAAAACTTTATAAAAGAATAGAGCAGTAAATCATTGGTGCTCGAAGAGGATATGTTTTACAACTCTTGTGAATTTCCTATGGTGTCATAATGTTAATGGAAAGAGAGGCTAAAGTATGGGAATGGATTGTGGGTGTTCAGTTTATATATCATTTTGTTTTCTTCTTTACTCTCTTTTCTTTCTTTTCTTCTCTTTTCTCCTTGGGGTTGAGCATTCCAATGTGAGGCAGGGACTGGACAGTGAAACACTAGAAACAAATGGAGCAACTGGCCTGTCCGATCTTAAATGGGGAAAAATGGACTGGGTAGTTGGAAGCTAAGGTTTTAAACTTAGACCAGTATCTTATAACGATATCTTAATGCTGACATGTATTTGCCAATGTTTGTCTTTGTCACACTTTTCCTACCACTTGCTTAACAAATGTATCAATATTAGTCACTCGGATTTCCCTGGTTGGTGCAGTGATTAAGAATCTGCCTGCTGGGGCTTCCCTGGTGGCGCAGTGGTTAAGAATCCACCTGCCAATGCAGGGGACACGGGTTCAAGCCCTGGGCCGGGAAGATCCCACATGCCACAGAGCAACTAAGCCCGTGAGCCACAACTACCAAAGCCCATGTGCTCTTGGCCTGGTGCTCTGCAACAAGAGAAGCCACCGCAATGAGAAGTCTGTGCACCACAACGAAGAGTAGCCCCTGCTCGCTGCAACTAGAGAAAACCTGTGTGCAGCAACGAAGACCCAACGCAGCCAAAAATAAATAAATAAATTAAAAAATATATATTAGTCACTCGTATATGTATATACACGGCATTTAGGCCAAGGAGCTTTAATTTGGCTGTGTTCTTTAGTGGAAGGGCTAGCACACTTTCAGTGTGTCTGCTCATGGCCAAGTGTGTAAAACAAACCTCCACCTTCCTACTTTCTAAATTTCTCTTCTACTGTCTCTTTTATTTATTTATTTATTTATTTATTTAAATTTTTTTATTTTTGGCTGCGTTGGGTTTTCACTGCTGCACGCAGGCTTTCTCTAGTTGCGGCGAGTGGGGGCTACTCTTCGTTGTGGTGCGCAGGCTTCTCATTGCAGTGGCTTCTCTTGTTGAGGAGCACGGGTTCTAGGCGCATGGGCTCAGTAGTTTTGACTTGCTGGCTCTAGAGTGCAGGCTCAGTAGTTGTGGCACATGGGCTTAGTTGCTCCGCGGCATGTGGGATCTTTCTGGACCAGGGCTCGAACCCATGTCCCCTGCATTGGCAGGCGGATTCTTAACCACTGTACCACCAGGGAAGCCCTACTTTCTCCTTTTTTAACCATGAGTGCAGTGCCGTCATGTGGTCCAAATTCTCCACTTTTGTCACCTTCACCTCCAATTCCAAATTGGATATCCTTTTACTGAATTCATACCAACTTTTCATTTTTGTTGCTCTGACTTGCAGTCTGAACTTTATATTAAATTGATTTACACCATACTTCTCAAATGATACTTATAGTATGCAAAGATCAGTCATTGCTTAAAAACATGTACAAAGCTAGTCACAAGAAACTATGAATATTTAAAAGTGTGTCACAGATATTTGAATTTTTGGTTTAAGATTTTCTCCTGTACTTTTAAAGTAAAATAAGAATATAAGATATCAAATTAAACATTTCTGATAAATTTTTTATTTGAAATTATTTCCCAAGTATTTTCCGGTTTTCTGCTCAACTCACTGTCCTTTTAACGTGTGTCAGAAATACACTGCTTCTCCTGTGTGACTGTTGGTCAGGCTCTGGTATCCTTCAAGCATCCTCTCTGCCATCCTCTCAACTCATGATCCTATGTTGTTTATAACCTGTCTAATTTTCCTAGTACCTGTAACCACCATAGAGATTCTTAATAGAGTAAAACAGTCTAGGAGTAGTGCTTGTAGTGTATGTTCACCACTTTGCTTGATCCTTTGGGGATTTGTTAGCTTACATCTTATCAAAAGTAAGTTACCTGCTGGGTACTTATTTACCATCTGATTCTCCTTCATTCCAGAAAAAGAAGGAATTCAATTAAATAACCCTTCAGTTGTATGTCATCTCCCTAAGAAGTTACTTTTATTCAAATGGCTCTCTTTACTTCTTTACATGTACTATAGAAAACGGTATTCATTTTTTTAAACAAGGAAGTTAGTATATGTAAATGTGATAAGAGATTTAAGCCAAAGGCTTCCCAGGCATTTATTTATTTTGGTGTTATAATATTAAACATATAATGTTAAACATTAAATATTGTGAAAATGCCTAAATTCAAGTGTTTAATGAAGAAAATAATTAAAACATAGATATGTTTAAGAGTTTTCCTTTCCCCAGTATAGAATTAAGGGTCTTACTTTTCTTAAGGCTACATCAGATAATTTTATTCCAGTTCAGATCATTTTCAGCTTATTCTTTTCCTAAGGGAGGATTTATTTTTATCAATAAATGACATAATCTGGCTTGGACCCATATACAGTACACATGTTGTGATTACATTATACCCATCTGGCTCAGTTACTGTTTGGCTAAGCTAATATTATATAGAAATTTTATTTTACAAAGAATACTTTGTGAAGGATTAAAATTTTCTCCAGACCTGGAATTTATTAACAAAACCTTTGGAGCCATTATTTTAATTTTAATATGCAAGTTTTTTCACTGTAGAACAGAATATATTGAGTGTTATAAAAAATTAACACGTTAGAGAAGTCAGCTATTTGTGTCTTTGAAAGACTGATGAAGCCATTGACTTGCCACATTCTTTTTTCTTTTTTAATTTGATTTATTTATTTTTGGCTGTGTTGGGTCTTCGTTTCTGTGCGAGGGCTTTCTCTAGTTGCGGCAAGCGGGGGCCACTCTTCATTGCGGTGCGCGGGCCTCTCACTATCGCGGCCTCTCTTGTTGTGGAGCACAGGCTCCAGACGCGCAGGCTCAGTAGTTGTGGCGCACGGGCTTAGTTGCTCCACGGCATGTGGGATCTTCCCAGACCAGGGCTCGAACCCGTGTCCCCTGCATTGGCAGGCGGATTCTCAACCACTGCACCACCAGGGAAGCCCCATTGCCACATTCTTTTTAATGATCTCCCTTTACAGGGTAAAGCATGTTTTAATTACTACTGCTCTGGAACATAAATTATTCTTCACCAAAATGGTTACATTTTAAAATGTAAGCTGTAAAGTCCCTCAGTTTCTTTATTTACCAATTGTTGATTATCATTAGTAGAGTTGATTTACTAGTGAAAATCAATTAAATTGTCTCTGAAGTTTTCCAGAGATCATATAATTGACATTACTAGGAGGCTTATGCTTATAGTCTTAGAAAGAAATCTTTGATGTGTTTGGAAGAGATTAAAAGTTCATGGTTCATGATCCTTTCATTCAGTTTTATGGATTCATTACTTTTTTCTTGCATTGATACCTTTTAAGTTGTTAGTGGCTGAGACCATTAGTTTGTCTGTTAAATGTAGTCTTGTTGAACGTTATGGTGAAGAAGTTAAAAAAAAAACACTTCCAAGTATCAGTAGGTCTTCATCCACCTATAAAGCGTTTCTTTGTTTCTGACTTGAAGTATCGATGAAAGAGAAAAACTCTAAAAGGAATTCCATACTTTGAACATAAATGTTAAATAATGATGGTATTTATAGAAAGTTGTTTATTTTTTCCCCACTTGTTTTAATTAAGATTTTAGATGTCTTGTTGATGTTTTGTTTAGGAGTCATAGAAAAGAATTTGTCATAACAGGGCTGTTCTGACCCATATGCTAGGATGTTACATCACTAGAAGCATCAGAATGACTTTACTTGCCTTATAAATGTCTCGTGTGAACACCTGTGCAAGTATGATGCAAATGCTTGAGTCTAGTGCAGTTTTAATGTTACTTGTCTTCAGTTTTTAAATAACTAAATTTTTATTTCACCAAAATAGCAGGAATGTAGGCATTGAAAATGTTCTAGATGCATTTTTTTGCATTAAATTAATGTATTTTTGCATTAAATTTTACTATAAATTTTGTATTGATGCCTATGATAAATACATATTGAAATTACAATTCTGTGTATATGTTATTTTAAAAATACCTAGATGATCAGCAAGCTTTGAACTCAATCATGCAAGATTTGGCTGTTCTTCATAAGGCCAGTCGACCAGCATTATCCTTACAGGAAACCAGAAAAGCAAAATCCTTATCACCAAAAAAGCAGGTATTTGTCTCAATAATATTGTAATAAATATATATTATTATTCTATGAATTACTTTCTTTGAATATCCTAATCGTATAGAGGGTTTGTTTAAAGCGATTAGCTTTTACACTTTCGAATCAAGTATTTTGTTGTTTGTCATACATTTTTCCATAGGGTGTCTGTTTTGTTTTGTTTTGTTAAATGGTAGTTTCATTTAATGTGGTAACTTCTCTCTAGAGTTGATGTTTCATCCAATTCTTAAGGCACGTAACACAAGCAAGTGGTTCTTATTTAAAATAGTCTATTATTCTGTATATTTACAGATGAAGATCATTTTGATTCTTTTTTTAATTAATTTTTATTGGAGTATAATATAAAATTTGTTTGGGATGTCTAACATAAAAAGTGGAAATACAGTATTCTATATTGCCCTCTAACAGAATTAGCAAATGTCGCAGACCCATGATGCCATCACTAATAGACCTTGGTGCTCTTTCCTGTTGAGCCCAGATTCAGCAACCTAGTTCTCAGCTCAGCTCTTTGGTAGACACTATCAATTGATTGGAGTTGACACTGAAAATGAAACCTTCTTCCCCCTCTGCTCTATTTTAAATGAGTGACTAAGAAAAAAGTGGTTTAGAAATTCTGGAAATTTTATCTGATCTCTGAAATGATTTATTATTTCATTACAGAATGATGTCCGAGTCAAATTTGAACACAGAGGAGAAAAAAGGTAAGGAAGGAAACATTATATGTTGGTTTATTGATATAATCAAATGCATGTCCTAGTTAAGACCATTAGAGGTTGTTTTTAGAATTTTAATGAAGGTTCATGGCTTACAAATTGAGAATGGAATAGTCCTTGGTAACTGTAATGTGTACTTGGACTTAAGATAGAACCTGTCAAAATTCAGGCTAAACATCAGAAATGATTAATGTTTTTACTTTGCAGTACTAGGAAATAAATAAGGTCATTGCATAATGCAGTTTTAAATATTACCATTTTTTAAAATTTTTACTCAGTGGAAATTAAATATATTTCTCCTTATTATAATTGTATCATCCCTTCAGATACCATATAGAATTTAGGTGCATGGACTTAAATTCACAATTTTGATCATTCCCAAGAGACTTTAATCATATGACCTGTATTTAATTAATAACATTGAGGAAAGTGAGTTGGAATGGTGACTACAAATTACTTAGCGGAGGTGGAAGCCTAGCCTTCAACTGGGTATCTGTATCTCAGTGGAATGGTGGAAGTCGTAGTAGTGGTGGTTGACAACAGAATTGCTAAACAAGACCTAATAGGAGTTAGAGAAGATGGGATTTTATTTCTATTACTAGTGTCTCATTAAATTAATTTAATGAAAGATCTAACCATTTTAAGGAATTTTAAAAGGCTCATAAATCATACAACCTGAAGATGTAAAAATGTTTTACACGGAGATGTTTAAAAAAAGGAGGGGGGGGGAACATACCAGATATACCATACATGTATTGTACAATCTACTTTTTTCCTATTTACAATTCTTTATGGATATTTTCTCAATTTTTTTTTTATTCATTGAGCACTATTTATTGAGTACTTACTATATGTTAGGCTATGAAGGGAATAAAGTAAGTGAAATAGACATGATCCCTCCTGTTACAAAACCTACGGTCTAGTAGAATAGTCTCCAAGCTTAGGTGCATGGTGCCCAGGGGCAACACAAGTCAATCCTTTGTGAAATACGAAGAAAATTCTAGAATTTTAAAATTTTAACCCTTTAAAGATATTTATCTGGGGGAGATATGCTTACATGATATATGTATGTGCTCAGAAATGTTGAGTTGATAAGGGTACAGGAATCAAAATTTGGATCCCTGGAGAACAGCTTTATTCTTTTTAACAGTTTCGATGCATTTCATCATATGGATGTCACATAGTTAAGTTTAATCACTTTCCTCAATGAACATTTTACATTGCTCTTTTATGTTCATATAACACTTGCAGCACAAATTATAAAGTGCAGAACATTTAGAGAATTTCCTTTTTATAATTTTTATTAAGATAGAACAAACTTCAGAGTTCTTGAACTTTGTATTGAAATATTGGTGCACTTGATCAAAAATGTGCCATTGTAGTGTTTAAGTGAATGTTTACATTTTAACTTAATTTTATATTTCTCTATCCAAGCGATAACTGTTGCAAGTAAGTTGTTTAACTATGCCTAAGAAAATAAAATATATAAAAATTCTGTCTATATAGAATCCTTCAGTTTCCCAGACCAGTTAAACTGGAAGATCTGAGGTCTAAAGCTAAAATTGCCTTTGGACAGTCTATGGACCTACATTATACCAATAATGAGGTAAACATGTACAGTTTAACTTTCAATAGTTCTTATTTTGGAAAACAGTGTGTTTATTTAAGAGATTGTTTTAGGATGGTTGTGCTTTTATTTGGGGCTTGATAAGGATATGGTATTTTAGAGAAGAATAAGATAACAGAAGTAAAGTTTAACTTATTAAAATGAGTTTTTTCATTGTGGAAGATATTGAAAGGTGCTACTGTGCAAATAATTGAGAATCTATTAAAGGAGGACATATATGTATTACTTAGAGGTTTGCTGCTTATTTGTGTTTTATTTTTACTCTTTGTTCTTTATTGATGAACTCTCTAAGGAATTCTAAAGAACCCAGTTATATATGTATACTTGTCTACAGAGTCAACAGAGCTTTGGTAGTTGGACAGTTTAGTTAAAGCTTAAAGGATTACTTTCATGTTTGTAAGGACGTGATTAGATCATCATGTTTATGTTTGGGAGTCAGTACTTGTAATCTTAAGGGCTCACCATGACATTCAGGAGCTCTGTGTTCTGGGGAATCCCTTTTGAACCTTCTGTAAAATTTGGATTGCAAATCTCTGAGATTTCTTTCAAGTCCTGTGATCTCAGATCAAGATCTTGAGATTTAAAAAATTTTGGGGACAATTTAGTTAATTGGTTAATTTGGTTTTTTTCCCTGTCGAAAAATACTGTTGAATTTGCCAGGCATGATGGCTATGATTTATGAATTACAGCCCCTCATGGAGTTTATGGACTTGTGGTAGAAGCAGACAGTTAACAATTGAATTGTTTAAATATGTGAAGTTCTTTGAAGGAAATGCATAAAGTGTTATGATAAAGGATAAAGGCAAGGGCAGTAGGTGTCCTATTTAGGTGGTACTAAGGAAGAGCTGAATGAGGTGGTACTATTTAGTTGTTGAGATTTGAAGTATGAAAAGCCAACCCTGCAAAGAGTTTGAGGGGAACAACATTCCTGACAGAGAGAGCAGCTCGAGAGCAGAGCATACGGAGATCCTAAGATGGAAAAGACTTGTGTGTCAGGAATAGAAAAAGTGTCAGCGGGAATGGAGTGACAGTGGAAAGTTCAGTAAAAATTAATTTGAGAAAATGTGAAAGTACTTTGCAAATATTAAAGCATTGTGCTAATAAAAATATTTGAAATATTAGATTTTCAAATGAATTATTGTTATTTTAAAGCAAAAGAACATGCTAATGTAGCTTGTCTAAAGAAACCACTTATAGCTGAAAGTGGAAAATATTTTGATAAAGTAAAAATCCATATCCAAATAATATTTCTGAACAAAGTGATGAGTATTATACTGTGGTAATACCTTAAAATGTTATTTTTCAAATACTTTTTTGGGTTTTCAGTTAGCCATGAACACCTCTTGTTGCCTGGCCCTATCTTGATATTTATTTCTGTTTGTGCTGGCCTGATTTCCATCTGCCAGCCCCTGAGACTCTGAGGGCTTTTCAGAGGTATGGCTATAGGGTGTAAGCTGAAGTACATATGGTGGTGGTGGGGAATTGGGATTGGCGATACGAGGCTCAAGGATGTGGTGGGAGGTGGGGATGGATGGGCCCCACTTACCAACTGTGGTAAGTGCTGGATAGTATATACCCTTTATGGGGCTCCTTCTCTTCCCTGTCTTCCCCATTCCCCTATCAGTGTTTCCTAGTATCTTTTATAAGCATACTTGAATCTTTATCTCATGGTATGATTCTAAGGAACCCAGTTATATCTTTGTTTTGGTTTTGTTTGGTCTAAAATTGTATCATGGAAAACTTTCAAATGCCAAGATACATTGACTACAATATTGTCTTAATCTGTGAACTTAGTAGTTCTATCAAGAAAAATGAAGTTAGTTTGACATGATTTGTTCCTATTGTACCTGTCTGAGCTCCTAAAATTACTGTTTATTTTCTGAGTTCTCCCAATTTGTTTATAGGCATACCTTGGAGATACTGCAGGTTCAGTTCCAGACCACTACAATAAAGTGACTATTGTAATACAACTAGTCACATGAATTGTTTGGTTTCCCAGTGCATATAAAAGTTATGCTTACATTATAATATAGTCTCTTAAATGTGCAATAGCATTATGTCTAAAAAAAAAATCTTACTTAAAAATACTTTTATTGCTAAAAAATTCTAACCATCATCTTAGCCTTCAGCAAACTGTAATCTTTTTGTAATAGTAACATCAAAGATCACTGATCATAGATCACCATAACAATTGTAATAATAATGACAAAGTTTGAAATATTAGGAAGAATTACCAACATGTGACACAGAGACATAAGGGGAGTAAATGCTATTGGAGAAATGGTGCCAGTAGACTTGCGGCAGGGGTGCCACAGGCCTTTAATTTGTAAAAAACACGGTATCTGTGAAGTGCAGTAAAGTGAAGCACACTAAAACAAGGGGTGCCTGCATATAATTTTTTCTAGGGTTTTCTTGAGCATTGACATCAAGCTAATTGATCTGTAGTTTTAGGAACCCTCTCCCATTGTCTAAAAATTGGAAAATGTCTCCATTTCAGTTTCTTTTTCTCATGCTTTCTAAAGGATTTCTGAGAGTGGTTTTGCCATTACGCTGGGTGGCCTCTTGGCAGAAATGTGGTGGAGGAGGCATTGGGGTAACATTACATTGTTTAAAATTGTCTTGCAACTCTGAGTTTCTGTGAGATTCTGTGAGTTAACCATGTCCTGATTCACATCATGACAAGCCCAGGGCATGTCCTTGGACACTGGGGGCACTAGGGAAAGACTTAACAAGGGTTATTAGTTTCGTGGACTTGTAGACAAGTTAAAAACTCATTTAGACTGCTTGTTTTTCCAGTTCTATAAATTTTTTTTTTCTCGTGTAATATAAAATCCTCTGTTCTAAAAGACTATAACTTCTGGTTTGCCAGAATGGAAACAAGCAAATTTAAGCTGGGATTGGTTGGATCTGTGAGTTAGGCAACTCTTTATCTAATAAAGTGTCGGGTGTGTGTGTATTGTCACAGGAGATAAATGGGGGTGTGCAGGCAAAAGTAAGTGGATTTTCTAAGACCTTTCCCATTTTAGATGGGTAGAGGAGGACAAGGCTTTTTATAGACAGTTTTCATGTTTCACTATGTAAAGTTAGGAAGATAATTAACTTATTTCAAATTTAGGTTCTATTTAACGGGGTTTTGGACTTAATTTTTAGTTTCCTTTCCAGAAATGATTTTTATTAACATACAACTGGATTTATCAGTAATAAGCCAGAGGCAAATAGATTTTATGAGTGAGGCCAAAATGAATTCACCAAGCAGGGAAATGTTGGGTGACTTATTGAGTATAATTTAGGTAGGGTGGGACTTGTTCGTGACTCTTAGTCTTTGTTTTAAAATTTGTAATGAGTGATCTCAGCACATATGAGGGATTACATCAGCGATATATAGACAGTAGTCCAGGCTGCCACTGCAGGTACTCCAGAATGGCCAGATTTCACTTTCGTAAGCTAAAGAAGAGCGGAATCATTTATGTTCATACTTTGTTGCTGTGATTTAAATTAGTGCTTTTTTACTGCCAAAGCAGCAGTATCTTGGAGAAGTAAACAATCCAATTATAAATAATGTGTAGTTAAAGTAAACATTCAGGTTTCCCCCTAAATGAAAAGTTGGCAAAACAATCCTCTTCATTGCTTTAAAATGTTTTCTAGTGCTTAAAATATAATTTAAAAACTGTTAAAGATGGGAACAAGGTGTACCAATATGGTTCATGATTGATAGGAAAATGAAAGGAATTTAATTAAGTAGATCAGACTTGTGCTATGATACCAAACAGTTAATATTCTTTTTGTTATTAGAAAAAAATTATCACAGGGAAAAAAAGGCCTGATAGTAGCTAAATTGTGACAGTATAAAACTAGCTATATGAACAGAAATTGGGAATATAATTTCAAGTACAGAGTAAGTAAATGTAAGCAGATTGTATGATGTAATTCACATTAGTTCTGCTTTGTATTTGTGTCTGGCAGCCTTTCTTAAAACAAGGAATAGTTTTCATAAAGAAATCTACGGAGAATGAATGCACACCATGTCAGCTAGTGGGTTTGGGTGCAGATGAAGCTTTTACCCTATGATATTTATTAAACAATATTTACCAAGTATTTGGTTTTTGATGTGCTCTGTGTTCATTGCTGGCTTAGGGGGAGTCCTTACCTGCAAGATATTTGTACTGTAGAGGACCCTTAACTAACTAGGCCTTTACGTTTGATTGGCTTATATACTGTGTTAGTTAGTGCCGGCTCACAAGTATGGAATATGTTCACTTGTTTTTATTCTGTCCTTTCAGTGAAACGGAATGTACTTTGAAGATTATTGACAAAGTCATCTTAAGCTACTAAGTTTACATTTTTAAAAAAAGAAGTATTTTGTTAAGTAGTATGAATCATGCTTTTTTCCTCACAGGCTGTTCAGGTGCTTTTGTCCCTTATAACATCTGATCCATGAGAGGACTAATGAAAGCAGATTTCAACATTCAGGCGTTACTGTAGGATGGCTCACCCATTTAGCTTACTTGTTTTAGACTGTAGTGGTCAAGTCAGAGATAAGAGCGCCAGGTAGGCTGTAGATTGCAGGTACATTAGTGGAGGCACCCCTCCATGGCATCCGTCACTGATGCTCATTGTATTTTGTATGTTGGTAAGCATACCGGGTGAGGACGAGAATCTGTGGTTGCTATAAAAAAAGTAAACCTTTCATCAATGCAGATAAAAGATAGTACTGTTATTTTACATAGTTTTTGTGTATGTTCCTTAATGCTGTTTTGAGGTGAAGATATTATAACTTAAGTTTAATAATATTACGGAAATATCCTAGAAAATTGATCTTTAACCTTTAAATGTGTTTTCTAGAAGAATTTAATGTTCAGTAAAGCAAAAAAATTTATTAATCCATACTCATGATTTTAGCGATGGTAGGATGGGAAGAGCAAAACAATCTAGATACATGTATTCATTCAGAATTTCATTATACTGACAAATCAAAGAGCAAGGTATTTTGAGATTTATAAATCCATAGTAATGGAGATGCTCCCGGGAGGACTTGACCTGGTGAGATGGCTACATAATTCTTATGTTCCCTTTTGTTTAGTTGGTGATTCCATTAACCACCCAAGATGACTTGGACAAAGCTGTGGAACTGCTGGATCGTAGTATTCATATGAAGAGCCTCAAAATATTACTTGTAATAAACGGAAGTACACAGGTATGAATTGGGATTTTTTTTTTTTTCAGTGAGGATTATAGGATTTATGCTTGTAAAAGTCAATATATGAAACATAGTTACATAGAATGCCTGGGTTATATTTGGTAGGGGAAAGGATTCTGATTAAAGCCCTAAAGGGGAAGAATAGCATGAATCTTCTTTTTTTCTTCCTAGGCTACTAATTTAGAGCCATTGCCATCACTAGAAGATTTGGATAACACAGTATTTGGAGCAGAGAGGAAAAAAAGACTTTCTGTAGTAGGTAAGAAAGCTAGTGTCGAAATCATGAAATGGGTGATTTCTTGGTTTCATCTCCATCCTTTAAGGTAGGGCAACACCTAAACATAATCCTGATAAATAGCAGCCTATCTCTGTACTCTTTGTAATTTAGTTCAGTTAACTATGCTCTGGTATCTGATGTCCCTTGAAAAGTTAATGTCAAGTATTACACGATCAGCAGTCTCCAGTTTAAATATTTCCTTTCTTTATATACCCAGGGTATTTTGATGTTTAACAAGTTAAAAGAAAACCTCAAAAGCGTTTTAATTGTACAAATAAGCTGAAGGGAAAAAAATTAAATGAAGTAATTCTAACATATTAAAATTAATGGATGGACTAAGTTCATAAACCTTTCTCTGAGTTTTAGTTATTGCCAAGAATGCTACCAAAATAAAGATTGCTAAGAATTTCCAGATTATGTTTTATAATTACTTTATTAGTCATTAAAAATACACTTATATTTAAGTTTATGGTAAAAAGAAAAATGGATCCTGTGTGCCTTTTTTTTCTTTTTTTAAAGGAGGCCTATTAGAGAGGCATAGGCTGGGCAGAGGTGCTCTGAACTCCCCAGTTCCGTGTATCTTCTTCAATTTGTATAAAACATTGATAATCTACATTTTTATATGATAAAAACATTTCATTGCTCGAAAAACACTTATAAATCTTTTTAACAGGGCAGTGAATATGAGTATTAAAGGTAGCATGAAAACATATGTGAGGGATGGATTTAAAGGGGGAAGTAGGAGACATAAAACAGATGAATAGGGAGGAAGCAGGAAGGGAATCTAAGACTGGTGATAGAAGAGGATTGTTAGTAATGAAAGAAAAGATTAAATTAGCATGTGAACCAACCAAAAAAATCTGTTATTCATCTTCTGTTTTGTTGCCCAAAAGCTTTTTTTATGACTACTTCCTTCTAAGTGTCTGTCTTTTGTCTTACTTTGGGTTTGAGAAGTGTTGGAAGTATGAGCAGCAGAGATAATATACAAGTAAAATAAAAATTGCTTGTCTTCATTTGGATGTTTTTTGATATAATTTAAATTTTTGATGAAAGAACATTAGGGGTACCTGAATTCAAATGCCAGCTCTATAATTAACCTGAGACCACTAACATTGTCCTCATCTTTAAATCATGGGATTGTTGTAGCAGTCAATTGAGAGAACACTTTTTTTTCTTTTTAATAAATTTATTTATTTATTTATTTATTTTTGGCTGCGTTGGGTCTTCATTGCTGCACATGGGCTTTCTCTAGTTGCGGTGAGCAGGGGCTACTCTTCCTTGTGGTGCCTGGGCTTCTCATCGTGGTGGCTTCTCTTGTTGCAGAGCACGGGCTCTAGGTGCACAGGCCTCAGTAGTTGTGGCGCAAGGGCTCAGTAGTTGTGGCGCAAGGGCTCAGTAGTTGTGGCTCACAGGCTCTAGAGCGTAGGCTCAGTAGTTGTGGTGCACGGGCTTAGTTGCTCTGTGGCACGTGGGATCTTCCCAGACCCGGGCTCGAACCTGTGTCCCCTGCATTGGCAGGCAGATTCTTAACCACTGCACCACCAGGGAAGTCCCTGAGAGAACACTTTTAAACTACATTTTGCTTTTCAAACTAGAAAGCATGACTATTATTAATCATACATTTATTTCTTTATCCTTTTTCTTATCATTATAGTACCTATCATTTTAAAGTAAAAAATTGCTAATTCATCTTAGTTGCATTAGACAGAACAAGCTAAATACATTAGTTAAATTGACATTTTAAATTCATTTTGATTTAAAACTGTACTGAATGTCTCACTGTTATTCTACTAATAAATATTCTTGTTTGACTTCAGTGCCAGCATAAGAAGAAACTGGAAATTGTAAAGTATAAAATTTACTAGTCTTTTCTTGGCACCTCTTTAAACTTGAAATGGCTTTGATAGATATGACCATTATCTTTTTTCCTTATTTATTGATCATTATCTCCTTCAATTATTTTTACAAAAGATAGAGGAAGAACTTCCTTTGGGATGGGAGTATATGCTGGTGTGGAGGTTTTGACCAAGAGTGCATTGGCGTACCTATTAGTAACAAAGGTTCAAAAAAATGGGTTAGCAATTAAGAAGATGAAGAAATTTTCTAAGCTGTTTTTCTTCCCTATACTGCTTCGAATAATGAGTATATTTATCTTCGTTTATAAATAGGGTCATATGGAAGAAATAAAAATATTAGGGACATTGTGATCATAGTGGTTACAAAGCCCAAATCAACCACTGGCTCAATAGTTCCTAATAATTTTGGAGTCCCGTGTAGAAAAATTATCTTTTTCATGCATATCTCTTGATAATCATTTTGTTCTCTTTCTCCCTATCTCTTCACTAACAAATGCCGACACGTACTTACAGTGACCCCTTTACATGAGGCAGAAGCCTTTTTTGCTTTAAATCTGACCAGAACTCAAATGCTCACATGATTTCATCATATCTTTTTTATAGTTTAATTTCAAAAAATAAGGAGGAAAGCTGAGAAACTGTGTTAATAAACATAGCATAATTAGATGAACTATATTAGATTCTCTAATTTTCTAAACTATGAAGAAATTTAAATTCCAGGAATATGGCTTGCCGCCAAAAGCCTAATTTTAAGTACCCAAGAATAAAATCCAGGATTCCAAATTGGAAACATTCTAATGTTGACTAAATGACTAAGAAGTAACCTCACTTTAGGTTTCTAAAGATTAAAGAGTGGCAATGGAAGGAACATCATGTAGACAGATGTGCACAGCATATGTTCATTATGAATAATTTTGCCATCACAACACCCTTGCAAAGGAGAGATTTAGTCCCATGTTTACAGATGAGGAAACAGGTTCATGGCGATTGGATAACTTTCCCAAAGACGCAGAGCTGGTAAATAACTGGAACTGAGATTTAAATTGAGGTTGGACTGTAAAGCCCATATTCTTTCCACTACATCATGATGCCTTCCATAAATTACATTAAAGGGTAACATATACCAGGGTACAAGTGACCTTTGAAAGTGCAGAAGCAGTGGCATTTGTCTAAAAATCTTTATTGTATTATCAATACAATACTCATAATGCAGTTGCCAGCAGTCAGAAGAACATACCACCTAAAAAATGGAAGTGAATATTACAATAAGGTTAATAATTACAGTAGGTGGGAGTTTAGAAAGGAATAAAAACATTTGAAGTTTTACAGACATGAGTGCTCTGATAAGCTTTAATAAAAACTAGGTTTCAGTTGCTAAAAGCATTCGTATTATAGTCCAGAAATTTTGAGTGTATATTTAATTAAAACAAGAATTGGTTCCCTGCTGGAATTTATAAAATCATATAATTTTTCTCCTTTGAGGTCCCACTAGTAGAGATAGAAGCTCCCCTCCCCCTGGATACATTCCAGATGAATTACACCAGGTTGCCCGGAATGGGTCATTTACCAGTATCAACAGTGAAGGAGAGTTCATTCCAGAGAGCATGGACCAAGTAAGCAAAATTTGGATGTGGTTTTTAATTTCATTTAAAGGGATGTTGTCAGGGAATAGTGTGGTTTGGCAGGTATATGGAGGAGGGGGTATTTGTTTTACCTCTTCTCCAATCCCATATCTTCCTTTATAAGCGAACAAAGTAGTAGAACTATAGGAAAACCCCGCTAATTTACATGTGTCTGTGTGCATTCACGTATAAAGAAGGTGGAATGAGGCTGATTCTCTTACGTTGCTCATCCATAAGTGAATGAATGCATTTGTTTATAATCCTGAGATTAACATTCGGATTTTTTTAAATTAACATTTGAAAGACACAGTAAAACTATAAATATTTAACTTTGTGAAGCTGAGGTTTGTCTACTTTCTAAAACATTTAAAAATGTTTTTTAAAGTTTTGTGGTATTGAAGTATTTTCATGGATTTGCTATTGTTTTCTTAACATTACATTGGCTGCTTATATTATTGCAGGAGTTTACATTTTCTAATCATGTAGCAGTCATGGTGTCATTTGTTTCCATTTGGGTTGCCCCTTTGTTCAGTTTTCAGTAAATAAAATTATGTAAAGTGTTTTAGCTTTTAATTATTTAGATAATAATCCAGAGAGAAAGAGATAGAAAATTCCTATTTTTCTGTTAGTAAATTTTGAAGTTGTAGCCTACCTACAAGGACAACTACTTTTAAAACATTTAAAAATGAATAACTCTGGGGATGACTGCTGTTGGAGATGGAGTTTCTTTTTTGGGTACTGAAAGTGTTCTGAGATTATGGTGAGGGTTATACATTCTCAATATTAACCACTGAACTGCACTGTATGCTTTAAATGGGTGAATTTTGTGATACATGAATTATATCTCAATAAAGCTGTTTTTAAAAAACAGTAACTTCTGGTTATATCATGCAGACTCAAGGTGGACCCATTTATTTTTCTAGATGCTGGACCCATTATCTTTAAGCAGCCCTGAAAATTCTGGCTCAGGGAGTTGTCCATCACTTGATAGCCCTCTGGATGGGTAATGTTGATTGTAGTTTTTGTTTTTTAATATATATGGGTAAATATGCATATATATAACGTGTCGAAGTATCAACTCTTTTGTGCTACATTCAGAGCAATGTAGTTGTTACTCATCTATACTTACGGCAAATTGATTTTTTCAGTTTGGACAAATTTCTTAACTTCATGGGCTCGGTATCTTTTTTAGTTAAAATGATATCTGATTATAATATTTTGAGTTTCCTGCTTGCTAAATTGTGTTTGAAACTAAAGGCAAACTTAGAATTTATGTACGTTTACTTTTAAACCTGTGTTGGTGAAACTGCTGTCAAATTTTTCATAATAGGTTTTGTTTTGGAGATTCTTGAGTTGTTGCACCTGTTCAGGATTATGTTCATTCTGGCACCAAATTATAAATAACATATATTCTTGATAATTATGTCCCAGTATTTTGGTCAATTAAAGTTTAAGTACTTTTGTGAGACAACTGTTCAGGAATATAAGCTGGGGCAAGTTGCATCTGTGAATTTTTGGTTACAAGTGCTCCCTCTCTCTTGGTCTCAATCGGACAGTGTTCACCTGTAGCATGTAAAGTCAGTATCTTTATTAAGATCATGACCTATTTAATCTCCTCTGGAATTGCTTTATGAAAGCAAATTTGGAAAATATAACTAATATTGTATGGAACTTTACACTTAATTTTTTGTTACCCATATACATGAAACCTTTGTCTGTGCCCATGTCTATCTCAAGATAGATATTTAAAACATTTAAGAAATTCAGGGAAATTGTGTTGTGAAAGCTATATATTGAGTACTTAATACTTGAAAGACACTGTCCTGAGGTAGATAAGTATAAAATTGATGAGTTAGACATTATTATCTCCTTGTTATAAATGCGGAAATAGTCTCAGAAAGGTGATTTGCCAAGGTTGCAATAGCTAGTTTAAGTGGCAGAGCTAGGATTGAAACACAGGTATTTCCATGCATCTGTAATTCCAAAATGTATTCTTACCACTGTACTCTGTGGGTTAATTTTAAAAGCCAGGCTTTTTGCGGTGCACGTACCAAATAAGTGTTTGAAAAGAAGTTCCCCCTTTCTCAGTTAATGTTTCAGAGAGAGCGTATATATGTGTATATATATGTATGTGTGTGTGTATGTATGTATGTATATATAAAAATATATGTTATTTTATATATGTATGTATATATACACATACATACAGATAGATATTGGTATTGCATAAAGATTTTTTTAAATGTCTTAAATATTTTGTCTTGAAATAACAAGACTTTTTCTACTTTTAGAGAGAGCTATCCAAAATCACGAATGCCTAGGGCCCAGAGCTACCCAGATAATCATCAGGAATTTTCAGGTTAGACTGTTCACATTCTAAATGTTTAAATGTTATGTCATTGAATAATCTTTTGGCTGGGAGGGCGAGGGAACTTTTTTAAAAAAATCAAATAAAAATGAGTAAATGTGTTGTTCATCATTGGAAATATTTGACTTTTGTATAACTTGTATACAACTTTCTTGTGTGTCTTAATAGACTATGATAACCCTATCTTTGAGAAATTTGGAAAAGGAGGAACATATCCAAGAAGGTATCATGTTTCATATCATCATCAAGACTATAATGATGGTAAGTTTATTAGATCAAAGAACAGTTTGTTAAAAATCTCAGAAACAATAAAAATAAACTTGTTCCTATATCACTTAGTTTTCTGCTTAAAACTTTTTTTAAAGATATTGGATCATAATTAAAACGACAATAACATCTTAGCTTTATGCCAACTTACCTCATAATACTTATCTTTCCCTTAGAAAAAAAAAGGAGTAGTTAAAAATGGTATTAATTAGAAAACTATTCCTTGATGTTGAAATGCCTACTTGCATTGTCCTTTTAAGGAAAAAAAAATTGCTGCCTATAAACTTTCCAATTTTTATTTTGTATTTTAAATCATTATTGGAAATGAGAATAAAATATATTTTTTCTCCTTTTTATACAAAACTGAGGAAGTTCTATGCTTTTATGAATGTGTGTGTGTTAACATAAGAGGTTATTTGAATTTATATTCAGATTCTGTTTCTTTTTTCCCCACTTTTCATTTCTGCTTTCACTTTTCTCTTCTTTGTGTTTTTAGTTTTTACTTCATGATTCAGTGTTAACAAAGATACTTCTTTGCACTCTTAAAAAATACTATTCTTAAGTTTAAAACATATAATCAAATAATTGCTGTTTTAGTTTCTTAGCCTAGTCACAGAACAAATTTCTGTTCCTCATGTTACAAATTTTAAATACTTTTAATTATAATATATTAATAAAAGTTGCAAGGTAATTCTGTTTTCACTGTGTAGGTCGTAAAACTTTTCCAAGAGCTAGAAGGACCCAGGGGACCAGCTTCCGGTCTCCTGTGAGTTTCAGTCCTACAGACCACTCCTTAAGCACTAGTAGTGGAAGCAGTATCTTCACCCCAGAGTATGATGAGAGTCGAATAAGAAGAAGGGGAAGTGACATAGACAATCCTACTTTGACTGTAATGGATATCAGCCCACCCAGCCGCTGTGAGTAATAGAAATTGGCGTAGTGAAATGTGTAGCAGAGCCTTTGCAGAATTTTATAGTATTAAAAAAGAATAAATACCAAGCCAGTCTTCACGGTGAGACCAGAATCTCAAAAGAGGTAAAAATGGTATTTCTAAAGATGGTTGTAATGTCAGGTATAAGCATGGTATTACTGCTATTACTTTAAATGATTCTGTCCTTTGCTTTTATTTGGAAAATTGTTACCAATTAAGTCATTCATTCATTCATTCCACATATCCTTATTGAGTGCTTAGCTCTGAGATTTCAAATATGGCCTCTAAGATGTAATCTAATGGGGAGAATGATGTGCATAGGAATTCACCAGTTAAGGAGGTGACATGTGCAAGAGGCCATGATATATTCTGAAAATGGGGAATAGTTCATTTTTGGCTGAAGTAGAGGGTATCTTACTTGAAACAGTCGAAGTAGAATTAGAATGGTAACTAAGGCCGGATTGTGAAGTATTTGAACTTTATCATGTAAGCAATGTATAAAAGATTCATGCTCAAAGATATTTATTGCAGCAATATTTTTATACTCTGAATTCCGCCCTTTTGTGCTAGTGTTGTCATATTTTACTTTCACATCTGTGACTCTCACTACATTGCTGCTATTTTTGCCTTAGACAACTGTATTTTAAAGTGATTAAAAATAGGAGAAGAATGTCTTTTAAATATACCTCCAGTTTATTTCTGTAGATCTTTATGTAGATCCAAGATTCTGTCAGGTATCAAATTCCTTTTGCCCAAAGAATTGTTTTTAACCTTTTCTTGTAGTACGAGTCTACTAGTAATAAATTCTTTCAGCTTTTGTTTGTTTGAAAAACTCATATTTCTCCTTTATTTTTGAAAGATATATTTTTCTGGGTATAGAGTTCTGGGCAGTTTTTTTTCTTTCAGCACTTTAAAGTTATTTCTCCATTGTCTTCTGGCTTGTATACTTTCTGAGGAGAAGTCTGCTGTATTTCTTATCTTTGTTCCTCTGTATATAGTGTGCTTTTCCCCCCGCTGGCTGCTTTCAAGATTTCCTCTTGTTAGAATGAGAGCGATGGTCTTTCCAGCTTTCTACATTGTAGGCAGTTGAAAAACTAATTACAGATATTACTGCAATAAAGATTAGAAGTAGTGCATCTTACTTAATCAGTGGCATCTTAAATTGAGTGAAAAATGCTATTACGTTTATAATCAGGTGAAAAAAAATCTCACTGGAAAAAATTAGTCATAGGGATCTGAACCTTGTTTGGGTTTAGAGTTCTTATAGTTTTCAAAGATGATGATCGTTATGAATTTGGATGAACATGATTTTCCCTTAATATCCAAGCATATTCAATTAAGGATATCACTAATGCAGTAGTCCTTAACCATTGTGTGCCATTGGGCTATTCCATTTTAAGAAAATGTTCTTTTTTAGCACCTCGTGCTCCAACCAACTGGAGATTGGGCAAACTGCTTGGCCAGGGAGCCTTTGGCAGGGTCTACCTCTGTTATGATGTTGATACAGGAAGAGAATTGGCTGTTAAGCAAGTTCAGTTTGACCCAGATAGCCCTGAGACCAGCAAGGTAAGAATCACTGCATAAGCTACTTTGTCACATTATAAGAAGCATTTTTACTAAAATAAATATAACACATAATAGAATTTTTTGTTTTTCCTCAATACAAATTATTTGCAAAAAAAATAGATAACTAGATATGTTTGTTTACTTTGTACTATGGATTTTTCTCTTTTAGTACTCAGTTATATTCCTAATGTGATTTAGTGTTGCTTTAGCAATACCATCAAGGACTGTTACAAAAGTTATTATTGTTTAGAGACTTTAAAATGTTTATTCCTTGGGAAGTGAAAATTTCAGAGTGAAATCACCTTGATGGTCCATGAAGTTAGAATTTTTTTGCTTTTACTAGCCATGCTGTAAAGACTTAACAGTGAGTTCTGTCTTTCAGGAAGTAAATGCACTTGAGTGTGAAATTCAGTTGTTGAAAAACTTGCTGCATGAGCGAATTGTTCAGTATTATGGCTGTTTGAGGGATCCCCAAGAAAAAACACTTTCCATATTTATGGAATATATGCCAGGGGTAAGTTAGTACATCCTTTGAAAATAGAGATATTCTATTTAAAGTCTTAGTTGAGAATAAAGAAAAACAACAAAACTTTGATTATAAAATGTTAAGGACATTTTGGAAGAGTTTTAAATGAGAAATGGGTAATATAATTTTATTTTCTGTCTTCTTCATCTATCTTTGTATTTTTTAACTCGTTTTTAAAAATACTAAAGTATACTAAAATAGGTTACAGACATCATAGCAGTCTATACTCAGATTTCCCTAAGTGCCCTAAAGATAACCTGTAATAACTGGCTTATCCAAACCAGGACTCAGTCCAGGACCACACATTACATTTTGCTACTATGTCTCTTATTCCTCTTTTAATCTAGAACAGTTTTAGGTGACAGATTCGACAAAGAGACCAAGCTGTTGGTGCTTTGTGACCACCTAGAGGGGTGGGATAGAGAGGGTGGGAGGAAGACGCAAGAGGGAGGAGATATGGGGATATACATATAGGTATAGCTGATTCACTTTGTTATAAAGCGGAAACTAACACACCATTGTAAAGCAATTATACTCCAATAAAGACGTTAAGAAAAAAAAAAAGAAAGAGACCAAACTAGTTGTTCTGTTGACAGTCTCATCTCATAGATTTCTCCCCTTGCATCCTCATGGTGGTGTTTAGTTTGTTCGTTTACCCCCGTATTTCCTGTAAACTCCAAGTTAGATCTAAAATCTAAATTATATTCAAATTCAGCATTTATTCGCATGCATCCTAAATGATGCTGTGCATCCCATTAGGAGACATACAGTTTCTGGTTGTTCTACTGGTAGTGATGCTAAGGTTGACTGCTTGACTAGGGTGATTGATGTCCTGATTCTTCCATTGTAAAGTTTTGTCTTTTCCTGAAGACCAGAAAGTAATCTGGGCTTACAGCAGTGGCACATAGGAATATCCAGTTCCTTTTCAACCATCCACCTAATGTTTTTAACACAGATTGATAGTCATTGCCTGAGTCAGTAATTTCATTGGGAGGTGAAAAATGTGATTTGCAAAAAACTCTGTCATTCCTTCTTCATTATTTTTAGTATTTGTAGAGTACATTCTAATACTAATGATTTTCAAGATGGTGGTATATTTACTCACTTAAAAATACATTCATTCTCATAATAGGCAGTATATGTTAGAAAAAGGCTTGATTTATGGGTCTTTAAGGAAATAGCTTATTAGAATTGTATGTAGAATGTACAGGTTGCAGTTTAATCTTATGGATCAATAAAACTGTGGATCAGTATCTCATAGTACAGTTGTCCCTCAGTATCCCCAGGGAATTGGTTCCAGGACCTCCCACGGCTATCAAAATCCAAAGATGCTTAAGTCCTTTATATAATGGTGTAGTATTTGCATATAAGCTACGCATATCCTCCCATATACTTTGTCATCTCTTAATTACTTATAATAACTAATACACTGTAAATGCCATGTAAATAGTTACAACTACAATGTAAATGCTATGTAAATAGTTGCCAGTGCAGCAAATTCAAGTTTTGCTTTTTGGAACTTTCTGGAATTTTTTTTCCAGATATTTTCAGTCAGCAGTTGGTTGAATCCCCAGACGCGAGGCCTGCGAATACAGGCTGATTGTAATGGTCTTAAACCATCCTCGGTCTTACAACAGCAACAGTAAATTTTACTTTGATTTTTATCTTCATGAATAATTGTTTATAGGGACACCACTGATATTCATCATTGCTACTTTTTTATTTTCAAAGATTACGTTGGCAGTGTAAATTGTTTTTTAAAATTCAGTCTACAAAAAAAAAAAAAAAAATTTAGTCTACAGAAGTAATCCAAAAGGAGAAAGCTGTGAACCTTTATTTTAGTACTATCTGTGATGGAAAAAGTGGAAATATCAGTTCCCCCAGTGGAAGTAAATTATGATGGCATTGTCCAAGAGAGTATATATTAAAAATTAAAATTGTGAAGCCCATGTAGCAAAGTTGGAGGAAGTACTTAGAGAAAAAGAATATAAGATGCTTTTTAATATTGGTAATGATATTTTAAAAGTATCTGTATTTGGACAAGAACAGAAGAAATTTAGAAAAATGAAAATGTATTATGTTGGGATTGTGATTGACTTTTCTCTTATTCAGATTCCCATTACTGTTTGTGCAACAAATATTTAAATTAAAAATAAGGAAATAACTATGAATAAATGTGAATAGAGACCCAGATTGTTGAAGATAAAATTAATTAAAATGGCTCATTGGTTAGAACCAGTTTACATCGCAAATAGAGATATGGGTAATCTTTATATATTTAGCAATCTTAAGACTAAACTAGGACTATTCAGAAAAAGGCATTAGATCATGTTTCTCATTAGGTTTTGTAAAGGCAGCTGTCTTTTCAAAGTCTAGGTTATCACTCCTTGAATTTGAAAAGCATGTTACTAAATTAATGATAGTTCACTGACAATCTAAATGAATTATGTGTACAGCAAGCCCATGGCATATATGGGATGGACATAGATGTTCCTAGACTTCCGTGAATCTCCAAGTCTGTAAATGATGCTATATAATTTCTTTCATTAAATTTGGTATAATGGACCCCTTTATGCCCTAGATTCAAGCTTTGCCAAAATTGTCATTCCATTCTTCAGTTTTTCCCAACATAACATTCCATTCCTTAGTCTATCTAGAACTACTTTCACACCGGAACCATAACTTTCTTTTATTTCCAATACCTGACCTAGCAGTTGACTTCTCTCTGTTACTCTTACACACACACACACACACACACACACTGTTTTTATCTGACACAGTGCTTTCCAGCCCATTCCAGTTGTTCACACTGAAGAAGATAATATTTTCATGTTATACAGCAGTAAACAGACTACACTGATGGAGCTGTTAGCACCATGGGCCACTGGCCCAGCTGCCTGAGGGCCCAGAGGATCTGTAAGTCTGACACTCATTTGCAGCCTACAAGTATCTGGGGGCTTACGGTTTGGAAAGCTCAGTTCTAGCTGTGTTATTTTGTGCATTACTACAAGTAGAGACATAATAAGTTGACTGAAGAACAAGCCGCATTGAGTTATAGGTATGACTGGTTGTCTGGGTTCACTCACTGCCTAAGGCTTTCCACACGTGTTTGCAAGTTGGGGTCAGCAGAATTGCATCTTGCTGTTCCTTCAGGGATTGCTCATGAATAGTGGAAACAGCAAATGGCTAAACCTGTAAAATCCAAGGATCTATTTTTATATGACAAAGTACACAGTTTACCAAAATTCAAGGAAAGACAGGAACATTCGGATATGTTATCTCTAAAAGATTTTGTCCCTCAGGAAGCATTTTATTTCCATCTTTTAAAGTCGTGATTATTTATCAAATTTGCACATTGGAATCATCAGGGAAGCTTTTTCAAAATTCAAGTGCCTATGTCTCACTTCAGATTGATTCCCTATTCTCAGAGATGGTACCTCATCCTGCCTAAAACATGTAAGAAAATTAGAAATTCCTTTTTAATATATTTTTCTCATGTTTTGAACTAAAATGGTGAGTATATAAAAGAAAAACTTTAAAATCTCACGTGTGTTCAGATCTTCTAATCATACCCATTCTTTCTCCTGAGAAGTAAGTTTGCAGGTATCAATAAAACTGTGTTTTAAAAACAGAGTAAGAACAAAATAAATAAAATTAAAGTAGGATGTATATAGAAGAGCAAGTAGGAAAATCAAAAATGTATTCAGGGCAAAAGCAATGCAAGATAAAAGTACTGGAGAATTTTAAAAAATACAGTTGCAAGGAACAGGAGATAGAACCAGCATAGTCATAGAAACAAGGGTATCAGTCAAAGAATAGTTTTAAAGGCTTCCTTCCACAGTTCTAGTCAGGGAATATAGTAGAGTTTTATGTTAAATTAATAGCATATAATGTCCTTCCTGAGAATTCCTGTGCTCTCCAATTAAAGCCTCCCAGTCATGAACTAGGACTCTCCAAATTAAAATGTCTAGTTTTAAGATAAATAAGTCATGGGAATGTAATATACAGCATAAGGAATATAGTCAATAATACTGTAATAACTTTGTACAGAGATAGATGGTTACCAGACTCATCGTGGTGATCATTTTGTAATGCATTTAAATGTCGAATCACTATGTTATACACCTGAAGCTAACATGACATTGTATGTCAACTACACTTCAATTAAAAATAAATAAAATATTGTAAAGCAGTTATACTCCGATAAAGATGTTAAAAATAAAATAAAGATCACTTTATTCAGTCGATAAGAATAACAGATAAATATACATGTACACATCTTTAAAGATAAAGATTTACTAATAGTTTTCATTTCAAACCATACTATAGTTTTCTTTCGTTTTCTTTTATCCTAGGGTTCAATTAAGGACCAACTAAAAGCATATGGAGCTCTTACTGAGAATGTGACTAGGAAATACACCCGTCAGATTCTGGAGGGAGTCCATTATTTGCACAGTAATATGATTGTTCATAGAGATATAAAAGGTAAGTAATGAGGTATTTTTTAAGTACACAGTTCTTTTCTTTTAACAAAACATGTGCTGTGGTTAAGAAATTCAACATTTAATACATGCACCTTTAAAATACCAGGGGAAAACAGTTCCAGCTAGTCGTGTTGTTCAGGTCGCCACAAGAGGGAAGCTCCCCTGTTGGGGCTCACAGAATCAGTAAAGTTCAAATGAGCATGAAAATGAGACATGTTTTCACACATAGCGCACAGGCATTCGAACATAGCGGTTAAGAATAGGGGCTCTGAATTTGACCTGAATCAGATTCAGGCTTTATCCATCACCAGATGTGTGACCTTAGACGAGACAATCTCTCTATGCCTCAGTTCCTCATTTTTAAGGAGGGTGATGATAGTGAACAGCTCACAGGATTCTTACACGGATTAAATGAGTTCATGCGTATAACATGCTTAAAACCGTTCTTGGTACCTAGAAAGCACTCAAAAGTTAGTTACGGTGATGACGTACTTTATGCTGAGATCATATTTAAAGCTGAGGGAATGGACCTCATTACCTAAGGGAGAGAATGAGAAGAGAGACCAAGACTGAGCTTTGATAAACTGCAACTCAGTTAAGCTCACTTTTTAAAACTCAAAAACTCAACTGTTTTCATGGATCAGTTACATAAGGTAACTGCATGAAGTGAGACAAAATAGTGGTGGAGGTATATAAGTTTGAGAGTCATAAAACTCTGTCTGCAAAGCACACTGATAGGCTTCATTCTGTAAAAACCAGGTTGTGACCCGAATATAAAGATCACTTTATTCAATCATTTGACGAGAATAATGAACAAATACACAACACACATTTATAAATAATAAATTGAAATTTTTTTTTTCATTGGTCTTTCTAGGGGCTCTTATGAGCTACCAGGAATTTACTTCCTTTCTGTGGTATGTCACACCCTGAATATGGCCATATTCAGGCTAAAGAGAACATTCCTAACCAGTGTCTGGTCATAGAGTGGGATCTGCTGCAGAATGCCTGAGCCAGATCACATGTAACGAATGGACCTTACTAGTGAGTCTTAGGGGATGACAGCACGGCTCATGATCTGAAAGAAACAGGAGCCTGTCTTTCACCTCAGGGTCTACCCAGCTTAGGCAGACCTCAGCTATCAAGTTCAAAACCCGAAAGCTTAAAGAACCACATAAGGTGGTGACCATTTTGTAATGTACAGAAATATTGAATCACAATGTTGTACACCTTGCAACTAACATAGTGTTGTAGGTCAAGCATACTTCAATTAAAAAAAAAAACACATAGGAAAATGATTTGATTGTGAATTATTCTATTAGGAATAATCTATTCAAGCCAGTTTCTCTTTACCCCTGATAATAAGGTAAAGGAACCGAGGGGAGCTACTACCCCCCAAGCGGATCCTCCTCTAACCTTGCCAGTAAAATGAGGAGGTTGGAAACAAGCTGATTTAAAATCATTATAGGGGAAATATATTGATAAGAAAAATGTAAGGTATAAAATTGGATAAAGCAGTATGATCTCAAGTTTGTAAAATTAATGTATGACTTAGAAGAACAATCTCTACATGATTAACAGTGGTTATTTCCAAGTGGCAGAATGAGTGATAGTTGTTTTTCTCCTGCATACTTTTTACTTTTTATGTATTTCCTAAATTTTTATAATGAGCAGTTTTTAAATGGCGAGGGCAAAGGAAAGCTAGTTGATTCCTTTTAAGTTTAGACTTATGAGTTCATAATGAAACCTAGGGTAAAAATTAATTGATCATTGTTGCTAGGGAACCAACTCATTATTTCATAATAGGGTTTCTTTATTGGACCTTTCTTTTATGAACTGTGCTGAGGACTAAATAGTGGATGAAAGGAAACTTACCTTTATAAAAATATTTTGGCTAACAAATGAAGCAGGAATGATAGAATAGTACCATTTTACAACGACTAACAGATTAGTAGACATAAGCACTAAATATTAATAGCTGTTAACATCACTTCACACAGACAGTCTATCATTACATACTTCCTATTCATAGACTATATCATTATCTACAAAGTAGTTTTGCCAAAAAAAAAAATTTTGAACTTGAATCTGATCAACCCTCTAGATTCAGCTACCAAATTGGAGAATTATAGAACATATATATAGAACAGATGAACATGTTAAATGACTCCTTGGGATGGACTGAGCAAAATCTAGACAATAAGAAAGCTATAGGCAGACAGCTTAGACTCTTCATAAACTGCAAAGGAAAAAAAAAAGGTTGGAGGGAACTTTAGGAAAGACTTAAAAGATGTATTAGTGATTCTCAATGTAAGGACCTTATTTGGATTCTGATTTTTTGTTTTTAAAGAAAAACTGAAAAAACCACTGAGTGTATATTTAATAATATTAAAGGAGTTGCTGTCTGTTCTCTTAGGTGTGATAAGAGTCTTTATCTTTTAAAGATATGGACTGAACTATTGATTGATCGTGACGTCTTCCATCTGATTCAGATAGTATGAGAGGGGAAGAGGAGTGGCTGGAAGAGGTTGGGGCTGTGTGAGGGGTTCATATGCGGTTCGGTCTGCTTTTGTGTATATTTGAAAACTCTCCTTCATAGCTTACTTTTAACATATCCAAAGTAAGTTTTTAAAAAATTAGATGACTGTATTGGGAACCTGGCTATACATTTTCTCCTCAGCCCTTTGTATGGTTGGCCGTTGGTTCAGCATTGGTGATTACTCCCCGGAGATAGCTCTCTCTGTCTGTGACCTGCCTGGGCCTGTTCCTTCCCAGCTGGTAACCAGTAAAAACTGGCTTGTTTCTTGTCCTTCCCCAGGTTAAATATTTTAGACACGGTGGCTTTTTTTGACAGAGTCCTTCTTTAAGAATTGGACAGCAGGAGATGTTAAAAAGGCAGTGCTGTCTTAGAGAGTCACTGGTACCACGGCATACTTAGGCTTATGGCATGCAGAGAATGGATCCTTAACCCTCCCCGGAGAGAGGCTTTGGAAAGCCTTCATTGACTAGACTGGGAAATTTGCTGGGAGAACAGAAAGACAGGTACAGAAGTTCATGGCGGGGATGGCCAGTCTGTAGTCTCTCCCGTCTATAATACAGATCTTTTCCACTGTTCACTCTCCTTCTTAGAGGCCATTAAAAAAAAAAAAAAAAAAGGACAAATAGGGAATCTTTTTTTTTTAATATAAAATATGATTAAGGTTAGGAAGACTTAAAAATAATTGAGGTAAAATTTAGAAACTAAAATTAGATAAGTTAATACGCCGCTCATTTAAAAACAGGTAGTTTATAGAAAAAGCTAAAAATGAGAATAGAAATAATTTATGTATGAAGAAACTAGACTTACAATCCCAGAAAAAAGATTGAGTTTAAAGAATGATAAAGGGGGGGAAATAGAGAATAAAAGTACATGAACCTAGCTCCTAGATCTTGGTTTCTGATACCATTCTTCAGTAAACGGAACTAGTGCTCCTTGGAGAAAGTGGTAGAATTCTAGAAGTGGTACAGGAGATACACAAGGTGAGCCTGGAGCATGCTCTAGTACCAGAACGTAAGACGATACTAAGAAACAAACAAACAATCCAGAAATCAGATCAAGCAAGAACACAATGATTGAGGTATAGCAGAGGGACACAGGAGCCAATAGAGAGAGCTCCCAATGACCAAAGCTGGAACAACTTGAGCAAAAAGTCATTGGATTATAACCCAAAGTATAAAATAAATATCCATGTGTTCAGACTGATAGAAATGGATGGTTGAATAAATAAATGGGAGAGAAGAGACAAATCTCCCATGCAGAATAATTCCCAGTATATGTAACTACTAAGCCTGGAGCATAACTTCTCACTCCTTTACACATAGTGAACTTCTTCCAAAGAGCTAAGTAGGAAAAAGGGGAAAGAGTAACTTTACAGGGGAGGACTCTGCAAACACCACCTCAGCCAGGCTATCAAGGTCAGTTTATAATAAATAAAATTAAAAGTTTACTATAGAAGTAAATGAAATTTTAAAACAGAAACCTCAAAGCTTGCTTAGATTAGATTTAAAATATACTGTACAGAAATTGAGAATGAAGAATGAAAAAATTTTGATTATGAAGGTCCCTTAAGAGGTTTCTGAGGAGATGCTAGGTCCTCAGGGAAACAATCTATAGACATGGGCTTCTTACTTTATGACAGAGAAATTGGGGCCAAGAGCCTGCTACTGCTCTCTTCATCCTTCTCTGAACTTCACATTCGTAGTCCTTTCCCCCTTTCTCTTCTTTTTCATCCTCGCCTCCCACTTGCACCAGTCCTTTTCGGTGGGAGAACCTTCTTAGGTCTTGAATCACACAGGTGACTCTAAATATTCAGTGTTCATGTAATAAATTTTTAACGCACACTGACTGTATGACTGGCATTATGCCAGGTACTGCTCGGAAGGTGAAAAGCAGCCTGGTTTTGGAGACAGATTGAAGAGTCTGCTAAGTAATTTTCTGCCGTTCTTTTATGTTGTATTCCAAATTGCCAATAAAAATAATGAAATGAGGATATTTCTTATTTTAGGCGCAAATATTCTGCGAGATTCAACAGGCAACGTCAAACTAGGAGATTTTGGGGCCAGCAAACGGCTTCAAACCATCTGTCTTTCGGGGACAGGAATGAAGTCTGTCACAGGCACACCATACTGGATGAGCCCTGAAGTGATTAGTGGAGAAGGCTATGGCAGAAAAGCAGATATCTGGTAGGTTTTGATGGGGGATTTGACCGAAAGCACATGCCTTCTTAACATATTTCCACCCAGGATGGAATTTACTGAGGTAAATTTATTTTTTGTACTTTTGAAATAGGATGTCAGGATTACAGGGATTAATATCATTTTAATTATGTGTGTTTGAGGCTTAATAAGTGACTAAATAAATAGAGCTTTTGAACCTGTCTTCCATTCTTTAGGAAGGATCTCTTTTTTTTTTTTTTTTTAAACAGAGGACAACTTATTTTTATTTTTATTTATTTTGATTAATTAATGCATTTATTTTTGGTTGCGTTGGATCTTCTTTGCTATGTGCGGGCTTTCTCTAGCTGTGGCAAGCGGGGGCTACTCTTCGTTGCAGTGCACGGGCCTCTCACTGCGGTGTGGCTTCTCTTGTTGCGGAACATGGGTTCTAGGCACGTGGGCTTCAGTAGGTGTGGCACACGGGCTTAGTTGCTCCACGGCATGTGGGATCTTCCCAGACCAGGGATCGAACCCATGTCCCCTGCATTGGCAGGCAGATTCTTAACCACTGCGCCACCAGGGAAGTCCCAGGAAGGATTTCCTCTTGAGCAAATTTCAGCATTAGAAAGCTATCTTCATTTTATTTCCCTGAAGAACTTTAAAAGTAATTAATCTTTATTATTAGTCTTATAATTCAGTTAACCTTTAATTACTTAATAATTCTAAGTTAGAACATAAAATGGCCATTTCCTACTTCCCACTGAGAAATTTTTTTTTAAATTTATTTATTTAATTTATTTATTTTTGGTTGCATTGGATCTTCGCTGCTGCACACGAGCTCTCTCTAGTTGCGGCGAGTGGGGGGCCACTCTTCGCTGCAGTGTGCAGGCCTCTCATCGTAGTGGCCTCTCCCGCTGCGGAGCATGGGCTCTAGGTGCACAGGCCCCAGCAGTTGCGGCATTCCGGCTCAGTAGTTGTGGCTCATGGGCTCCAGAGCACAGGCTCAGCAGCTCTGGTGCACGGGCCCAGTTGCTCCAAGGCATGTGGGATCTTCCCAGACCAGGGCTTGAACCCATGTCCCCTGCACGGCAGGCAGATTCCCAACCACTGCACCACCAGGGAAGCCCCGAGAAATTTTTTTGGGAGATATGCATTTTAGGCACCTAAAGACAAAGAATTTCTAGCATTTGTATTCTTTGTAAGATAAAGACAAAAAACAATTATATTCAATGTCAGGTTAGAGAATTATATAAAGCAAAATTTATAAAATGAATAACATTCTTTGCCTAACAAATTTGAGAGCTTAAATTTTAGTTTATTTTCATTGATTTTTATGTTTAAACTACAGGGTTGTTTTTTTTTTTTTTTTTTTAACTCAAACACAGGCTGCTTACTTTATTATTTTTTAAAATTTATTTATTTTTGGCTCTGTTGGGTCTTCATTGCTGCGCACGGGCTTTCTCTACTTGCAGTGAGCGGGTGCTACTCTTCGTTGTGGTATGCTGGCTTCTGATTGCGGTGGCTTCTCTTGTTGCGGAACATGGGCTCTCCGCACACGGGCTTCAATAGTTGTGGTGTGCGGGCTCAGAAGTTGTGGCACATGGGCTTAGTTGCTCCGTGGCACATGGGATCTTCCCAGACCAGGGCTTGAACCCGTGTCCCCTGCATGGGCAGGTGGATTCTTAACCACTGCACCACCAGGGAAGCCCTGCTTACTTTATTTAACAATGAAAGAGTAATAACTAATTCAGTTGTAACAAAGCCATGAACAGAGCAATATAAAAACAAAGCTCAAATTGATTATCTTCTTTAAACAGGAAAAACCACCGTTAGTCTAGCGGTTCTCAAACCTATCCACACGTTTGAGGAATGGAGGGAAGGAGGAGGATTGGTGCTTAAGAACTAGCTATACCCAAAGCCCATATCAGAACAGTTATATGAGGATCTCTCAAGAGTGGGGCCCAGGCAAAGATTTTTGAAGTATTGTCAGGATTGAGAACTACAGGCCTAAAGTAATAAGCAATAAAAACCATGCCTTCAAAGCAATTCAAAAGAAGAAGTTAAAAAAAAGAAATATGGTAAATTTCTTTCCCCTTATCCTGGGAAAAGGTGGGAAGCACCTATTCATTTCCTCATTATTTTTTATTCATTTTTGATTGCCCAGAGTTGAGTTTAACAAACCTCAAATATTGGAAGTTATGCAAACATTTTACCCAAATTGAAATTCTCACTACTTTACATTTACAAAGCTCTTTCAAAACAATACCAGCTTTCAGAAAGAAAAGCACATTTTAAGTTTGCATAGGTGTTTAAACTGTTGAAGTAAGAAGAGTCAATAAAATGCACTAGGAAGTATTTCAATAATAACAGTTATTATAAAACAATATTAATTTCCGGTACCACAAATTAACTTTTCTGTGCAACAAGAGGAATATTTGAGTGTTTCCCATCTGCTTCTACAACTGTCAGAATTCATGGAAGTCTAGACTGCAAACATAAATTTTTCTTCAAGGCTGCATACGTGAAATGCTTCCCCTCTGAGTGCCCTCTGCCCTTGACAAATCCCTGTTGGGAGGTCCAGTAGTGTCTGCAGGCATATTTAGCTTTAAAACAGACTTTCCTCATCTGTCAGGTGTGGGAATGATACCACATCAAGTGTGGACATATTTTGTCCTTAAGAATACATAAATTCACTTAAAGATGTCTCCTCAAATTCAGGAAACCCCGTTTCTCCAGCCCTTTCTGTCAGGTCTCCGTGTCAGTCGATCTTTAATCGCCTCATTCCTGCCGCGAAGCCTTCTCTCAGGTTGTCTGCATTCGCGCCCTCAGTGTCCGCCCGACGCCAGGAGCGGAGGGGATTCTCCTCCAGTGCCGGGAGGGGGCGCGGGGCGCGGGGCGCGGGGCAGGTGTCCCCGCCGTCGGGTGCTGGCCGCGCTGCGGGCCGGGCCCGCCGAAGCCTCGGGCACCCCTGCGTCTTTTTGGCGCTTTGCGGCGGCCCGGGGACCCCCGCGGGGCTGCCCGGGTTGCGGCGGCGGCGGCGGCGGCGGCGGCGGCGGCGGCGGCGGCGGCGCCTCGGCAACTCGGAAGTGAGGCGAGGGCGCCGCTGCCGAGGCGTGTGGCCCGCCCGGCTCCGGCCCCGACCCCGACCCTCGGCCCCGGCCCCGGCCCCGGCCCCGACCCCCGGCCCCGGACCCCGACCCCGACCCCGGCCGCAGAGGCTCCGTAGAGCTCAATTTTTACAGCCTTTTAACGAAACTTTACATTTGAAACCAAGTCGTATTTAAATGTATATGGACTCCACGCCTGTTTCTCATTTTGTAGTTAGTTAGCTGACCTCATGATGATACTGTTTGTGTAAGGTCTTTCTTTTATTTCTTCGTAGGAGCGTGGGCTGCACTGTGGTGGAAATGCTAACGGAGAAGCCTCCTTGGGCGGAATTTGAAGCAATGGCTGCCATCTTTAAAATCGCCACTCAGCCAACGAACCCGAAGCTGCCACCCCACGTCTCAGACCACACTCGAGACTTCCTCAAGCGGATCTTTGTAGAGGCCAAACTGAGACCTTCCGCTGACGAACTTTTAAGGCACATGTTCGTGCACTATCACTAGCAGCCAGTAGCCTCTGCCGTGCCTCTTCCCGGCTCCCATCTGTTCGTTCACCTTCTCTCTGACTGCACTTTTCTTTTTTATAAAAAAGAGAGATGGGGGAGAAAAAACAGACAAGAGGGAAAGTGTTTCTCTTGATTCTTGGTTAAATTTGATTAATAATAATAGTATCCTAAAGTTTTTATATTTAATCTTTTTTTCCCTTACAAGAACTTGAAACTTTTTTTTTTTTTTTAATTTTTATAATGTACTGATGTGGTTCAGAGACATAAAGCACTTTAGTACATAGTCACTCTTTTTAGTACAAAAAGATCATTTGGAATACCTAAAGATTGTAGAGTCTTTCCCTGTGTCACTGACAGATTGGCAGTGATGGGGAGACATGGAAAACAAGGAGAAGAAAATGATGTATAATTTGTAGTTTTTAGTGATAGTATTTAAAATAGATTCTTGTTTGTGGGGTTGAGCCCTAAACTTGAGTTTAGGATAGGTACTCAGCTTAAAGAATATAGGTTCCTTCTTGTATCTGTATTCTTTAGATCCTAACCTCTGTCTACCAAGCTTTTTGCTCAGTAGGACTCTTGATAGAAAATATGAATCTCTAGGAGGTATGTTTGTTTGTTAATCCTAACCAGTATAATAAGCAAATACACTATAATAGATCCATGTTACTGGAATCTATAAACCTTGAGGGATAGCTTTCTGCTTAAAAAAAGAAAAGATATTGTTTTATTTTAAAACAGATATGGGAAGTCAATAAGCAAATCCAAATTAAAAGACAAAAGGAGATTGCTCTAATTAAATGTGTAAGCAGTAGAAGAGACCACATTTGCCAGTCAACAGAAATAATGAAAAGAAGAACTAAGTGTTGTTTAGTGTATTTTAAACTGTGTTCTTTACCCGAGGCGGAAAGTCCCAAAAATCAAGGGGAAGGAGAAATAATCAAAATCATGTATACTATATCCTTCTGTTTCTAGCTCCTGATTCCCCATAGATAACATTGTTTAGGAAGTAAGAGTTTAACCTGGAGTAGCCATGTGTTAAAAGCTAGCGTCATGATATGAAACCCTTGTTCTTGTTCTTTGGATCACAGACTACTAAAGCACCTCAAAAAACAGTTAGCATGTAAAACAGTGGTTTTCATAGCTGGGGTGAGGATAGTTTTGCTTGGCATGTGGCAATGCCTGGAAACATTTTTGGTTGTCACAACCAGGAGGATGCTAGAGGCATCTAGTGGTTAGAGGCCAGGGATGCTGCTAAAGAAAGTAAAATATACAAGAACAGCGCGTCCAGCCCCCCGACAAAGAATTATCCTGCCCCAAATGTGAAAAGTGCCGAAGTTGAGAAACCCTGATATACATACCAGCCCCAGTTATAAACGAAAATGGCCGTTTACAAAGCAGGTTCCTTGCAAAAAGTAAGTTTCAGAGAGTGATGTAATGCATAATGAGGGTTTTACAAGAGAAGATACCACTACTTCAAGTCGAGGGTGAAAGGTCTCAACAGACAGCCAGTAACAATCCTTTCCCTTCCAGCTGCATATTGCACCCAAATCAGTAACTTCCATTTTAGACACAAAATGAACTTAAACACGGAGCCTATTGAACTCAGTCATCTGTGTGTATTCTTTCCTCAAAAGTCAATT
This sequence comes from Eschrichtius robustus, assembly GCF_028021215.1. NCBI lineage: Eukaryota > Metazoa > Chordata > Mammalia > Artiodactyla > Eschrichtiidae > Eschrichtius > Eschrichtius robustus. The sequence goes on along the minus strand of NC_090828.1, from coordinate 136,394,898 downwards.
CATAATTGTGGGAAAAGAAAGGCATATTAAAACAAAGTATTAGCTACTTTATAGGAAGGTTAAAAACTGCCAGGTATTTCTAGTATAAGAACAAGGACATTAAGCGAACGAGACAGCTGGGAAACTCCCACTGTCTCTGATGGGACTTGTGCTACTGAAAAACATGAATGACATCAGTAATTTGGCCACTTGCAATTTTTTTCAACGTATTAAAGCAAATGCTAAGTACTTTATTTTTAAAGGTCTAGAAAATAGTATTCTTCTTGGAGGCCCTAACTGTGATGCCTTTCATGGGATTCATAAGGGACTCAGGTATTTTGTTTTCTGCTAAAAGGTATGCTCATTTAGGAACTCTTTTAAAATACTTTGTTTCTGAAGTTAAGTAGATCTTGGTTTACTGTATCAAGGTCCTATCTGGCATTCCCTGTAGGAATATTTGAAATTCCATTAGCTAGTCTGAGAAGAAGTCAAAGCACAAATATAGTTGTTAAAGCTTCTCGCTTACCCTTATAACGAAAGGAAGCAGCTTGCAAGGAAGAACGTGAATTACTGGCCTCCTCCCCCCTGGGAAATCAACTGCCAAATCTTGTGCTATAAACATAGTCCCCAAGGATGTGGATCTATTATAATTTCTTTATCTTTTATGAGTGAAGGCATCTCTTCTACTTGAGCAAGATCATGGTATCTGGACCAGTGGGCTTTTCCTTTGTTTCTTTGTATTGTGTGGTTGTGATTTCCTTTTGGCTCATTTTTGGTCTGTCAGGGTAATCAGCAGTGCAAAATATGAGACAGATGCTCTTTAAAGAGAAATCTTGGGAGACTGTGAAACCCAAAGCAAAATTGTTTGCTTTTTTTTCCAGTCTTCTTTTTCTTTTTGAAATGCTATAGAAAATAAAATCACCTGAAAAGAAACTACTACTTTAACACTGCTGCACAAGACCTTTGTTTTATAAGAAAAAATATTATTAGCTATGGAAAAGTATTGTTCTTTATTGTAAAGACTTAAGAATAGACTAATAGTTTACAGAGTTATATAAAAATGTGATGTGAATTTATTTCAGACAAGTTGTAAAGGTACCAAAAACCACAGTAAAAGTTAATATATATAAAAACTACTAGAACAAAAAAGCTTAAAGTGGGGTGAGGTATGAAAGACCAAAATTAAATTTAAAACAGAAAATTTTCAAAGGAACCACCTCTATCAGGGGCAGTTAAAATAACACTCCAATTTTTTCTTTCTAATAATGGTATGGATCAACAAATGAAATTTGAACTTTTTAAGATGACTCTAAATGTATTTTGTTTTTTAAATGCACAACTGATTCTTCTATACTGTAATGTTTCTTTGCTGAGGCTGGAAAATGACCAGACTGCTAACTTTGTGCCTTTAAAATGCATTCTGCTTTGATAGTGGCAGACTTTTTGGTGCTGGAGAAGATTCACTAGCAGTCTTGTATGTGCTTTTCAGGAAATATCTTTCTACTTAGGCCTTGAGAGATTCAAAATGGCATGATTTAGGCTTGGACCAAATATAAGATCTTTTACATTGCAAACAAAGTGTATTGAATAAAAGGGTTGAAAAATATCATAATGACTAATGGAAGTTTTGATGATAATTCTTTAAAATGTATTTAAAAATATACAGACTTTGAAATTTTCAGTATGACTATCTTTAATTTTCCTCATTTACAAAACATGTTTCTAACCTGAAAAATGGTGAAAGACTACTGCCTTAGAAAGTTTTCAAAGGCACAGTCAACCTTACATAATTTATATAAGAGATTGGAATGTTAACGCACAGGCTGAACTATAAAAGAAAAAACTTATTTCATAGTAAATTGAATTGGCTTTCACTTGAAGGAGTCTTTATCTTATTCCCAGTAGAAGCTACGTTAAAAAGAGGAAACTATTTCTTTAGAGTAGCTTTCTTCGCTACTTCAGCTCTTATATATGTCAGGTCTGGTGTGTCGTATCTCTGAGAGGGAGTTGTTATAAGATACATGAAATCGTTGAGAAAATCAAATCTGAATAGTTTATAGGACAACTAAGCTTGGGTGCAAAAGCCAAGATGTTCGCCAGATGCAAACTCCTTGGCCCACAGCAGAATTCTTTGTCACTGATTTCTTTTGGGACCAATAGCGTGATATAAAATCACCTGGTGTCAACCAAGTATAGGAATCTATTGATTTTTTTTTTTTTTAATATGGTGAATCCTTTTCATTTGCTTATTCAGTATTGTGGCTTATTATGTCGGGTACTAAATTAACTTATCCTTAAGGAGGTCACAGTCTAGGAGGAAAAATGGGCAAACAGTTACTTATTTTTATGGCATATCCTGAATCTGAAAGTTCAGCAATGATGTTTTAAAATGTTATTTCTTATGAAGTGAGGGAAAGCAATTTTGGGTAACCATTGGCTATTATAAACTAAAATGTCATTAACAACAGCAATTAAAAGTATCCCCAAATTGGAGGGATCCACGTAGGTCAAGCAGCCTCTCTCTCAGGACTCCCTCTTACAAAACCCAGCCTCTGCTCAAACAGTTCCAGTGATGGGGGGCATTTATTCCATTACATAGTCTTTTTTCCTGCTTTTTCCTTTAAAGAAAAAAATATTTTCTTTTGGTCTAAATTGTTAAAATACCCAAAACATTTGATAGAAATTGAATTCTGTCAACAGTGTTATTTATACTAAGATCAGGAAAATTTCTTGAGATCTTATTGTTTTATATGAAGTTTGGCCTTAGTTCCAAATGCACTGTTCATATTTATTTGAATTTTAACATTGGTTAAAATGTCAACGGAAAGCAATTTAATTGTTAATTTTTTGTAGTGCCTTTTTCTCTGTATGCCTTAATTTTGTTTTATATCAATAATAATTCAAGTTACCCACCGAAATGAAGGTTTTTCCAAAATCAGTAGGCTTCAAGACTTGATTTGGCCTTAGACTGTGTATTGGCCCTTAAATGTTTCTTAACGCCTGCTTCTTCCTCCTACCCTTTTCTACCTCTTTTTTTTTTTTTTTTAATATGTTAGAAGAGAAACATTAGCATTGTTCTGTGATAGACACATTGCAGTTTTGCTAGACACAAATTCCTAAGATAAGGATAGAAAGAGGTATTCTAATTCTAAAGAGACATAGTGAATTGTTTTCCAGGTTGATGACTTGATTTTCAATCACACTGGCACTGTCCAAATTCTTTGTATGTCATGGTTCAGTTATGATTTTCAAAGCAGAACTAGAAAGGTGGCTTTTGTCCTGAAGAGGTCGTTTAAGTGGTTTACAGATGTTAAGGCAATGAGACTTAGGGCAATGAGCAAGAAATCCAGGGATAGCAAATTCTAATCCTTACTTTCTAACTAACATTTTGACTAAAACTCACTCCACCTTACTTTTCTGTGAAGTGTGTGTGCGTGCGTGTGCGTGTGTGTGTGTGTGTGTGTGTGTTTGGAGTTGGGGCAGGGGTGGGAAGGAAGGAAAGGTGTGAATGTCCAGTTAGATTAGTCTCTGTTCTTGGAAGAACAGCTCAAATGTGTGTGACCTACTGATGATGGAATGCCAGCACATTTTCCACAAGTAGCTAGTACAAACGGTTGTTTAATAAAGGTATTTATTGTAAATTGCCAAGCTCTTGGTTGCTAAAAGTAGATTAAAATTGAATTTGTATGTGTGTATAATAGCTTATATATAATTCTTAAGTAGAAAGTAATTGGTTTTGCATAGTTCTTCGTGAGCTCTTTGGAATAGAAATTCTGCCAGACATTATCAAAACAAGCTTCCTTAGCTTACCAAGTGTTCAAAAGGAAATTTTACCTCTTTTTTGGTTGGCTAGGGAAGGCGTGCTGTGAAGCCACTGTTCCTACTTCATAGTCGTCTTTAGCTTTGCTTTAACTTCTGCCACAGTCTGGACAGGATGCCATAATAGGTGTGAAAGTATCAGGGCCAACCATCTCTCTGTACTCACCTTTCAGAGCTGTAGATGGTAGTGAGCTCTCAGGGGAGTCTAGAGAACCTTCTCTAGGTTATAGTGAGAGCAGACATGGTTTCGTTTCAGAAGGTCGAGGGAGGAGTCGTAGCTATCGTAAAGAAAAGAATAAATTTTACCTGTTGCCTGTATACAGTCTCTTATGTAATTCTTCATATTTTTCATAATTGTGCATTTTAATTGACAGTAATGATATTTTTGTTAATAACAGCAAAGGCATTAAATCAGTGAGTACTATTATTCCCTATGCCTGATGACTTCTTGTTTGTATTTACAATCTGTATTATCAGAATCACTTTAAACCAAAGCTTTTATATTCTCTGCACACACAGCCAAAATGATTAGCACTGTTACTTCTGCCCACCTGTAAGCTAATAGTATAAAAACGATAAAACAGGTACTAGTAGAATTTGTATCTCAATCTATCCTTCAAGTTAAAGACAGGTGCTCAGTGTTTGCATTTAGACACGCAGGAATTTACTTCAACTATTATGGAACTATATAGACATTACGAGCTTGAGTTTGTACACGTGCCAATCTTATTAATGTCACTTGACCATAAACGCATGTACATTGACATATGATGCCTCAGGTTGGTGGCGTACTTTCTTCCTAATGTCTTAGCATTTATGAACTTGTGTTTGACTTGAGGGGCATTTCAGGAAAGCTGTGAAGAAAAGTAGGTTATGGACTTTTTGTGCCATAGACACTTTGGAACGTAAGGACGAGTCTGCTCTCCAGCATACATGCAGAATTTGTCCCCAGGTAGGGTTTCTGAGTCCTTCATGCCAGCTGAGAACAGTAAAGTTGGTGACTATACTGAAAAGCACTTTTGTGTTCACTTATTTATGTAACTAACAATTGGTGACTTTAGCATTAGCATTACTTGGAGGGGAGAGATAAGTAACAAAATTACATCCTAACTCTATTAGATACTTAGGCTCCAAAATGGATTTGTCATGTTCTCATTTTTTCCAAAGACTTTTTTCCACCTGGAATATGAAGAGAGAACTAGTGGAAACATTTGAGCTGGAAAGGTTTATGGGCAAAAAAAAAAAGTGGGCCAAACCCTTGCAATATACCCTGTTCAAGTGAAAGTACAGTGTCTAAGGATAAGAATACTTCTTTAAAAACAAACAGTTGTTTTTAATACAATCTTAATTAGTAAGTAAAAGGTTTACATTTTTTCTATTGCTGTTGGTTTTAAAATTTGCTACCCTGCATTCTGAAACATTATAAAAGAGTTAATACCAAAAATAACTTTTAATGTCTGACATCTCTTACATTTCACATGGTTCTTTTTATTCAAATATCATTGTAAATAAAAGCAAACTTGGATAAATCTGAGAATAAACTTTTAATTGTTGCAAACTATGATTATCAATTTGTAAATTTACCCTTTGACCTAATGTACATTTTTAAATGTAGCCATTAAATTCTCTATATTTAATCCATTAGTTTCTCTCTGTAAACGTTTTTAACCTCAGTTGAATGCTGGGCAGTTTATAATTATGTACAAAGGTGTTCTTTTCCTATCAAGGTTGACTTTTTTGCACATTTTTGGAAATGTTTAATTTGTACACTGATTTACTACTCTGACCAATAATTGTTGATGGGTGTATGAGCATCATGAATGCGTGCATTGAACTACTGTCTGTGTCTCTACGTTTAAACTTCTTTCAAGATGTAGCCGTCAGTAACTGCACTGCTATTACTGACTTAAATGGACTTTCTTGCTTTTACAAAGTATACTTATCTATGGTTCTATCTTTGTTGAAGAACTCAGGAGTTCAACATCACTTTCTGATTTTATGTGTATTCTAAAATCCATGACTAAGTGGAAAGTATGCTTGTAACTCTGTGTTTCAGGGGATGTGTGTGTGGAGATGTCTTTTTCTGTCTGTAGGTACATGTATATATCCCAGTAATTTCTTATTTTCACTTCTACATTTTTATGAACTTGTTTTATAAGGGTACTGTTTAGTTAGAATAATTAAATATATATAAAGCTTTCTGAGAGATTATTTACTATATGAATATATTTTCAGCTGGCTGATCAAAAATATTTTTTTAATTTTGTTTTTAACCATTCAAAATGTATTTGTATTTCCACAATTGGATGCAGATTTACTTAGATATCTATCAATTAAAATACTCTTGCAAAGAACAACATTGAATTCTCTCTGAGAATTCTATGAAATGCAAATTAAGAGAAAAAAATAGGTTTTAAGCAGTAGCAAAAACACTGTCCACTAAAACAGTCTTTGAATTCTCAGAACTATGAAAAAATGTGAGAAACTAAATTATTTTGAAGAGATGTCAAGGTTTTTATATCTCCAGTTGCTGTTGGCCTGTCCTACTGTTGTTTTTGAATATTTCCTTTATTCTACCCCAAAGATTTCAACTTTCAGTTTTTTTCTTACTGGGCAAGGTCAGACCTCATTCATAAAACAATATATTGACAAATTCTGATTCTCTGTAATTGACTATAAATTGGTTTAGAAATGTCCAAACATACATTGTGTCTTTATACCGTACTGTGTATTTTAAGTAAGTGGCAGAAAAAGAACTGGGAATTAAAGTTCCAATCTGACAATGTTGTTGTGCTTAAGGAAAACCTTGTTTTTAATATGTGGTACCATGTAAAATTACTTAAGTTAGGAATAAAGTCCACTGTTGAAGTTGAATGTCACTAAGCTTATTATGTTACAAGGAGCCGATATGATTAGAAAAACCTACCAGAAGCCAGATACAGTGTGGTGTGTGCCACATTTCATGCACATTTTGACTTTGTGTTCATTCAAAATTGTGCTTGTAAAAATGTATAAAATTTCTGAGTTTTACAGGTTTTATGTACTTGTTTTTTCTTGCTGGTAAATAGCCTTTTTTTTTTTTTTAATCTAATGTGAAAGAAACCATGTTTATATTTTGTTAGTGATCAATGACTTTGTTTATATGGAAATTTGTATATTGTTGGCACCCATCTTTGTTTAGATTTATCGTGCATGAAGGCCTGCAATAATTAGCACAATGAAAATTGCTTTTTCTTACATGTTAGTTCATTTTTTGAAAGATTGTGGTGCAAAGGCTTACTCTAAGTAACCTTCTGGACTATGGAATGAATATAAATGAATGGCACTTTGAGTGTTAATAAAGCTGATATTTATTTCCACTGTGACTGCTTTGTCCAGATCTGTTCTTGGACACATTGCCCTCACGGTTGTCTTTCCTTTGCCTGAGCTGATCACTTTGTAGGAGACCAGTAACAGACCAACCTAGAAACACTGCAACTAAATCTTCCCAGGATACAAGTTTATAATGTTCTACCCAACATACTCTGGCATATTTCTCTGGACACTTTGATTACCCAAATCAGAGATCAACGGTGATTAAAAACAGAAAGTCTGTTGTCAGAGGGTAAGGAATGGATGCTCCCACAGTATTGGAGATCATTTAAGTTAATGCCGCATATAGAGCAGGGGTCCCCAACCCCTGGGCCGCAGACCGGTACCGGTCCACGGCCCGTTAGAAACTGGGCCGCACAGCAGGAGGTGAGCAGCGGGTGAGCGAGCGAAGCTTCGTCGGCGGCTCCCCATCGCTCGCATTACCGCCTGGACCCTCCCCCCCGCCCCACTCCCCCGTCCGTGGAAAAATCGTCTTCCATGAAACCGGTCCCTGGTGCCAAAAAGGTTGGGGAACGCTGAAGAGGGCAACTTAGCAATGCAAGTCAACTGCCTCAATCTTGTATATCCTCTGACACAACGGTTTTGTGTGTAGGAATATGATTGCAGATGTGCTAAAATATATCCATAAAAGCCCAAAATTGAGGTTCTACATGTCCAACAAAGTACTACAGCTGGGTGGCTTGTAACAAATTTATTGCCTCCGCTCTAGAAGCTATAAGACCAAAATTAAGGTGCCAGCAGGGCCGTGCTCCCTCTGAAACCTGTAGGGGAGTCCTTCCTTGCCTCTTCCTAGCTTCTGGTAGCCCCAGGCATTCCTTGCATGTGGCTGTAACTCCTGTCTCTACCTCCTGTGTTCATGTGGTGGTCTCCCTCTGTGTGTTTCCCTTTTTTAAAATAAGGACACCAGTCATATTGGATCAGGGCCCACCCTACTGACCTCACTGTAACTTGATTACCTCTGTAAAGACTATATTTCCCAGTAAGGCCACATTCTGAGGTACTGGAGATTAGGACTTCAAAATACCTTTTTGTGGGGAACACAAACCCATCACAGTCTGCCCTGTGGCCTCTGAAAATTCAAATTTTTCCCAGGTACCGAATACTTCCACCCCAGCCCAACTTCCCCCAAAGTCTTAATCGTTCCAGCGTCAACTCTAAGTCCAGTATCTCATCTAAACCACATCAACTCAGATATCATCATCTAAATTATCCAAATCAATTATGGGTAAGAGGTATGATTCATGCTGGAGCAAACTTCCTTTCCATCTGTGAACCTGTGAAACCAGACTGGTTATCTGCTTCCAAAGCACAGTGGTGGGGCAGGCAGAGAGAGGATAGACACTTCCATTCCAGAAGGGAGATGTCAGAAGGAAAAAAGCGACACGAGTCCCAAGCAGGTCTGAAAGCTAGCAGGGCACATTTCATTAGATTTTAAGACTTGAGAAGAATCCTCACTGGCTCCATGCCCTGTCTTAAGGAACCTACTGGGGTCGTTGCACTGCCCCCTCAGAACCAAGAAGGTGGCCCGGAGTCAGCGGACCTGCACCCTGGCCTGTCTCTTCTGGGCCTGTGGTGGCAACAGCAGCCCTGCTGGCATCTGAACTGCCCTCAAATCGTTCTTCCCTTTTCTTTAAGGATAACACGTTTGCAGCCGAAAAGCTCTATCAATCCTTTTCCTGCCTGTAGAATACCTGACGTCTACCAGCCTTTCTTCATTTTGTCCCATCTCTGTCCCCTTCCAAGTGGTCAGGGTTTCTGCTGATAGTTGATTGGATCCGCAAGTCACAAGCCTAATCTCTTTAGCAAATGGTTGTCCAGCCACACCCTTGGTGTTTTCTTTTCTAGTTATTTGCCAAATGGATAGGCTGAGAACTTTCCAAATCTTCAAATTCTGGCTCCTTTTTGCTTAACAATTCCTTCTTCAACTTATCCCTTTCGTCTCACATTTAAACTTAGCAGCAAGGAGAAATCAGGCCACGCCTTCAACCTTTGCTTACAGATCTTCTCAGCTCATCCAAATCTTATCCAGGTTCATCACTTACAAGTTCTCCTTTCCACCCAACAGAAACAGTTCAGCCAAATTCTCTGCCACTTTATAACAAGAATCATCTTTCCTCTAGTTTCCAATAACATAATGCTCATTTCCATCTGAGCACTCAGCACAATCACCTTTAATGTCCATGTTTCTACCACCCATCTCTTCAAGGCACTATAGGCTTCCTCTATCGTGCATTGCAAAATTCTAGCCTCTACCCCTTACCTGATTTCAAAGACACGTCCACATTTTGGGGTATTTATTACAGCACTTCCCTTTACCAAAATCTGTACTAGCCTAGGTTCTCAGAGAGGCAGAACTTCTGGGTCACAGTCTGGAGGCACAATTCCTTTTTCCTTCGGAAACTTCTCTTTGCTCTTAAGGCCTTCAACTGGTTGGTTGGGACCTGCCCACATTATTGAGGGAATTCTGCTTTAGTTAAGTCTACTAATTGCAAATGTTCACTACATCTAAAAAAAAAAAGATCTTAATAGCAACATCTAGACTGTGTTTGACCAAACAACTGGATACCATAGCCTAGCCAATTGACACATAAAATGAACCATAACAGGGACTGAGCAAATAAATTGTAGTATATCCGTACAATGGAATTCTTCATCATGTATTAACGACTGAAAGAAAGCAAGTTACACAAGATGTATAGTTTGATCCCACTTTTTGTTTAAAAATAGCTAGAAAAAATATTGAGAGAATATATATGTCACTCAAGTGATGGTTATTACTTTTACTTATCTGTAATTTTAAAACTTTTATGATAAATGTGGGTGTTTTTGTTTTGTACAGAATACTTTCCACCCTCCCAGCTTTACTGAGATATAATTGACATAAAACATTGCATGTAAGTTTCAGATGTACAAAGTGTTGACTTGATACACTTACATATTGCAATACAATAACCACGGTAGCATTATCCATCACATAATTACCATTTCCTTTTTTTGTGATGAGAAGATTAAGATCTAGTCTCTTAGCAACTTTCAAGTATTTATTTATTTGTTACAGGTGGTTGGTTTTTTTTTAATGTGGACCATTTTTAAAATCTTTATTGAATTTGTTACAATATTGCTTCTGTTTTATGTTTTTGGCTTTTTGGCTCTGAGGCATGTGGGATCTTAGCTCCCTGACCAGGGATCCAACCCACCTCACCCCCTGCATTGGAAGGCAAAGTCTTAACCACTGGACCGCCAGGGAAGTCCCCGTCTTTCAAGTATTTAATACAGTGTTATTAACTATAATCACCATCCTGTACACTAGATCCCCAGAACTATTCATCTTCTAACTGGAAGTTTTACTCTTTGATCAACATCTCCCCATTTCTTCCCACCCCCAACCCCTGGTAACCACCACTCTACTCTCTCTTTCTATGAGTTCAGAGTTTTTTAGATTCTGCATGTGAGTAATATTATACAGTATTTGTCACAAATGGCAGGATTTCCTTCTTTCTCATGGCCGCATAATATTCCATTGTATATTTAAACCAAATATTCTTTATCCATTCATCCATTGACAGACACTGAGGTTGTTTCCATACCTTGGCTATAGTCAATAAGGCTGCAATAAACATGGGAGTGCAGACATCTCCTTGAGACCCTGTTTTTATTTCCTTTGGATATATACCCAGAAGTGGGATTGCTGAATCATATGGTTGTTCTACTTTTAATTTTTTGAGGAACCTCCACACTGTTCTCCATAGTGACTGTATCAATTTACATTCCCACCAACAGTGTAGGAGGGTTCCCTTTTCTCCACACCCTCTCCAGCATTTGTTATTTGTAGACTTCTAAAAAAATATTTATTGGAGTATAGTTGATTTACGACGTTGTGTTTGTTTCTGCTGTACAACAAAGTGAATCAGTTATACATATACCCACTTTTTAAGATTCTTTTCCCATACAGGTCATTACAGAGTACTGAGTAGAGTTCCCTGTGCTAGACAGTAGGTCCTCGTTAGTTATCTGTTTTACATATAGTAGCGTGTATGTGTCAATACCAATCTCCCATTTATCCCTCCCCCCCGCCCCTTTCCCCCCGGGTAACCATAAATTTGTTTTTTTACATTTGCAACTCTATATCTTTTTTGTAAATAAGTTCATTTGTACCCTTTTTTTAGATTCCAAATATAAGCAATATCATATGACATTTGTTTTTCTCTGACATTTCACTCAGTATGACAGTCTCTAGGTCCATCCATGTTGTTGCAAATGGCATTATTTCATTCTTTTTTATGGCTGAGTAATATTCCATTGTATATATGTACCACATCTTCTTTATCCATTCCTCTCTTGATGGACATTTAGGTTGCTTTCATGTCTTGGTTATTGTAAATAGTGCTGCAATGAACGTTGGGGTGCATGTATCTTTTTGAATTATGGTTTTCTCTGAATATATGCTCAGGAGTGGGATTGCTGGATGATATGGTAGCTCTATTTTCACTTTTTAAGGAACCTCCATACTATTCTCCATAATGGTTGTACAAATATACATTCCCACCAACAGTGCAAGAGGGTTCCCTTTTCTCCACACCTTCTCCAGCATTTATTGTTTGTAGATTTTTTGATGATGGCCATTCTGACTGGTGTGAGGTGATACCCCATTGTAGTTTTGATTTGCATTTCTCTAATAATTAGTGGTGTTGAGCACCTTTTCATGTGCCTCTCGGCCATCTGTAGATCTTCTTTGAAGAAATGTCTATTTAGATCTTTTGCCCATTTTTTGATTGGGTTATTTGTTTTTTTGATATTGAGCTGCATGAGCTGTTTGTATACTTTGGAGATTAATCCCTTGTTGGCTGATTTCGTTTGCAAATATTTTCTCCCATTCTATGGGTTGTCTTTTCATTTTGCATATGGTTTCCTTTGCTGTGCAAAGGTTTTTAAGTTTAATTAGGTCCCATTTGTTTATTTTTGTTTCTATTTTCATTACTCTAGGAGGTGGATCCAAAAAGATCTTGCTGCAATTTATGTCAGAAAGTGTTCTGCCTATGTTTTCCTCTAAGAGTTTTATAGTATCCGGTCTTACATTTAGATCTTTAATCCATTTTGAGTTTATTTTTGTGTATGTTGTTAGGTATTATTCTAATTTCATTCCTTTACATGTAGCTGTCCGGTTTGCCCAGCACCACTTATTGAAGGGACTGTCTTTTCTCCATTGTATTTTCTTGCCTCCTTTGTCATACATTGGGTGACCGTAGGTGCGTGGGTTTATCTCTGGACTTTCTATCCTGTTCCCTTGATCTATATTTCTGGTTTTGTGCCAGTAAATTACTGTTGGAGAGGAGCGAGTGACCAAAGGAACTGTAACTGATTTAATGAGCCATTCACAGTTTCTCTGTACCAGCCATGCGTACTTAGACAGGCATGGTTTAATCTTTGAGACAAGCATGTGCTACTGGCATGATCAACCAGGTATGTTATTTGTAGACTTTTTAGTGATGGCCATTCTGCGCGGTGTGAGGTGGTACCTCATTGTAGTTTTGATTTGTATTTCTCTAATAATTAGTGATGTTGAGCATTATTCATGTGCCTATTGGCCATCTGTATGTCTTCTTTAGAGAAGTGTCTATTTAGGTCTTCTGCCCATTTTCTGATTGGGTTGTTTGTTTTTTTGTTATTGAGGGACACAAGGAATCCCTTTCCTCCATATCCTTGCCAGCATTTTTTACGCTTTGTCTTCTTGATAAGCCATTCTGACCTGTGTGACGTGATATCTCACTGAGGTTTTTGATTTGCATTTCCTTGATTATTAGTGATGTTGAACATCTTTTCATGTATCTGTTGGCCATTTTTAGGTCTTCTTTGAAAAAAAGGCCTTTACAGTTGCTCTGCCCATTTTTAAATCGAAATTTTTTTTTGTATTGGGTTGTATGAGTTCTTTATATATTTTGGATATTAACCCCTTATCAGATATATGGTTTACAAATATTTTCTCCCATTCTGTAGGTTGCCTTTTCATTTTGTTGTTGTCCTTTTGCTGCACAGATTTTTACTTTGTTATAGTTCCACTTACTTATTTTTGCCTTTGTTTCTTGTGCTTTTGGTGTCATATCCAAAATGTTGTTGCCAAGACCAATGTCAAGGAACTTTTCCTTGTTTTTTTCCCAAGAATTATATGGTTTCATCTCTTTTATGTAAGTCTTTAATCCATTTTGAGTAAATTTTTGTGAGTGGTATAGGATAGGGGTCCAGTTTCATTCTTCAGCATGTGGTTATCCAGTTTTCCCAACAAAATTTATTAACGAGACTAACCTTTCCCCACTGAGTATTCTTGTCAAGTATCAGTTCACAAAATATCTTCTTAATTATGAAAAGGTCAGATTAGTCATTCTTCCTCATCAAATCCTTCAGTAAAATTAACCAGGTTTGGCAGTTAGAGCTTAATCAAAAGCCATACGTTTAATGCCATTATTTCTTTTCTCTCTCTCTCTCTCCCTTTTTTTTTTTTTTTTTGGCTGTGCCATGTGGCTTGCAGAATCTTAATTCCCCAACCAGGGATCGACCCCGTGCTCCGTGGAAGCATAGAGTCCTAACCACCAGAAAGCCAGGGAATTCCCAAGGCCATTATTTTTATTTCTCAGAATTTGCCTTAAAAAAATTCAAGATGCAGTTAGAGATTAATTGCCAATGATACTCATTGCAGAGCTATTTACAATGGGATAAACTGGAACTATTCCAATGCCCCCAAATTAGGGTTTGACTAAATAATGATATTACCATACAACAGAAAATTCAGAAAATTAAGTAGTCCTTAAACATTCATTTTAGTGAGAGGTGAACACAGCTTATGTTAGGAGGATATAAAATTATATGTCCACGTAACATCTTCTTGGTATTAAAAATACCTACTCACAGGAAAAAAGCCTGGAAGAAAATAAACCAAAATATAGATAGCTAGGGGTAGTGTTATGTATGATTTAAATAAGCTTCACCATGCTTTTCTCTGTTTTCCGAGATTTCCCCACAGCATGCATTACTTTAATCAGAGGGAAAATATAAAAATGCAAAAGTCAGTTTTAACGGTGTGGTTCCTCCATTACTTGAGGAAGTGAAATTCATTTTGAGCAGGGAACAAAGCTTCAATTTACTGCAGGCCATTTAGCTGAGAACTGATCTCTATGTTGCAAATTTTGTGGCTGAGTCTTGGTCTTCAATTTGCTCAGCTGATCAGCAGCATCTAACACAGTAGATCGCTCCCTCCACCTTGGAATGAAATGAATGAAAGGACTTCCAGGATTCCCGATTTTCCTGTCTCACTGACTGTTCTTCAGCTGGTGTTGCCCAATTCTCCATCTTCCAGCCTCTTCACTGTGAAATGTTCCCAGACGTTCTCTTTACCTACATTCATTCCCTAGGTAACCTCAATCAGTTCTATAGATTCAATACCATAGATATAATGGCAATTCCCAAGCTTATATTTCTAGGTCCCTGAACTTCAGACTTCCATCCAACTGCCTGCTTGACACTTCCTTTGATCGTGTAATAGGCTACTTCTATGAATTGCATCCTTCCCCAAATTCATACATTGAAGTCTTAACCCCCAATGTGACTGTATTTGAAGACAGAGCTTGGGAGGGGGTGATAAAAGTTAAATGAGGTCATAAGGGTGGGTGGGACCCTAATTTGACAAAGCTGGTGCCCATATGTGAAGAAAAGACACCAGAGAGCTTGCCCTTCCCTCAGTCCCCACATGAGGACACAGCAAGAAGGTGGCCGTCTGTGAGCCAGGAAGAGAGCAGGACCTTCAACTTGGACTTCCAGCCTCCAGAATTGTGAGAAAATAAGTTTCGTTGTTCAAGTCACATCGTCTGTGGTGTTTTGTTATGGCACTCGAGCAGGCTAATATAGCCACTTGTATTCAATACGTCCAAGACCAGTGTTCAAATCCGTACCTTCCGAGGTGGGAGGAAGCGGCTTGGGAGCCCCTGGGAGAGGACGCTGCCGAGTCCCGGGAGCCGCCCACACAGATTATTTCCTTTAGGTGTTTCGAGGTCTGGGGAAAGGTGCAGCGCAGCAGGGACCCATATTTCCTGGAAGGACGGTGCGGATCTTGGCCAACGGTGAAATCGTGCAGGATGACGAACCCTGCGTGAGGACCACTACCCAACCTCGCAGTAGCACCCCTTAACAGAGACTTTGAGTGGGGGTCCTGGCCCTCACCAGCAGCAGGCTGGGTGCTGCTCAGTCCCCCTTATTAAAAAAAACAAACCAAAAACCTGTACCTTCCCTGAGGTACATCATTTTTGCAATTGCTCAGATCAGAAACATTGCAGTTTTCCTTTATTCCTCTCTCTCACCTTCCCTATCTAGTCAGTCAGCAAATCCTGTGCTATCTTCAAAATATATTCGGAATGCAGCCACTGTTCATCACCTTTACCCCAACACCCTAATAAAGCCAGTTATTTCTCAACTGGAGCGCTGCAGTAGCTGCCCTTGACCTTGTAAAGTCCATCTTCAACACAGCAGCTAGTGCAGAGTGATCCTTTAATACGAAATCAGGTTGTCATTTCTCTGCTCGAACCTCTCCAGTAGCTTCTCATTTCATAATAAAACCCAAAGTTTTTGCAATGACCTACACAGCTCTACGTTAGTTGTTCTCAGAGTTGAGCATCACAGTCTTCTGGAGGGCAGGATGGTTGCGCCTGCTTGCAGAATTTTATGACTTAGATATTTTGCGTTTGTGCCTTTCTGATCAGTTTTAACTAGTTTCCATATGATGTCGATGCAGCCAGGGGACCCCATTTTGAGACTCACTGCTCTCTACGTCCTGTACCGTCTCCCACCTCTTACAGCCATACTGCTCCCCCTCTCAGCTCCCCTTAAACGCCAAACCTGTGTCGGCCGGCCCCTAGACCCACACTGCTCCTTCCTGGTATTTACATAGGACATTATCTCACTTTCATGACCTTCTTCTCAAATAACACCCCTTCAGCGAGATATTCTGGGACAGCACTGCCTGTCATGCTGGGCTCTGTTTTATTTCTTCCTTAGAGCGCTTGACACATTCGTTTACGGCCCACGTCTCTCTGTTCCAAGAGGCCAACGCCTTCGCTCTGTTCACTGTCCTGCCCCAGGGGCTAAAACAACAGTGCCTGGACGATCGTAACAGGTACTGAAAAAATACTTCACTGACTAGGAGAAAAAACAGGGAGAAAGGGCCTGCCCCCGGGTACAGTCAGCTGACCTCTCAGCTGCAGGATCAGACACCTACGCCTCCCACGGGCGCCCAGAGGCGGGACTTCCTGTGCGGTGGCCGGAAGAACCTCCGGTGTGAACCGGAAGTCCCACAGAGAGCAGTCGCTGGGGTGCCTCGGCGGTACTGGCTGGTAGTTGCGGTCGCCGACATGGGCAAAAGGGACCGGGGGGACCGCGGTGAGACGTGGCGTGGGCGCGTTTCGGGGCTGCCTGCACCTGCCGTCCCTATCATCCTGTGTGGTAGCTGCTCAGGGTTTCTCGGCGGCGGTCGACCCCAGAGTCGCTCGCCGTCGTCTCCTACTGTCCCGACAGGCCGCTGGCCGGGGGTGCGACCCCTGACCTCCGGGCAGCCCTGCCCCCGGGCTGGGTGGGCAGCGTTTGAGGGAGAGGACGCCCGCGGCGCGCAGTGGCTCTGGGCTCGGGGTGCTTGGCGCTGGGGAAGTCCGGCTGCAGCCAGGTTCCCCCGACCTGCGGCTAGTCGGTGCGGGGGGAACCCAAGGCTCCTGCGGGGCTCACTTCTGTGTCCGTGTCCGTATCTGCAGAGAAGAAGAAGTCCAAGAAGCGGCACTACGAGGATGAGGAAGACGATGAAGACGACGCCCCTGGGAACGACTCTCAGGAAGCGGTTCCCTCGGCGGCCGGGAAGCAGGTGGATGAGTCCGGCACCAAAGTGGATGAGTATGGAGCCAAGGACTACAGGCTGCAGATGCCGCTGAAGGGCGACCACACCTCCAGGCCCCTCTGGGTGGTAAGCAAGCCCTCAGCCGGGGCCGGGCCCAAGAGTGGGTGCGGCCCAGATAGGAACGCGGGATGGGGAGCTTCGCTTCAGAGCCCACTGGCAGCGAGCTTTCATTTTCATAGGCAGTTTGGAACAGCCGAGGTAGCAGTGAGCCTGCTCGCACACATGTGCTGGCTAGACGTGGGCTTCCTTCCTCTCTAACCCCTCCTTTTGCTCCCCTTTCCCTCTCCAGTTCTGCCACGTGTTTGGAAACAACTTTTATCTAAAGAATAAATGGCATTTATTATGTAACATTTTAATTCCCCATTAAAAAAAAAAAAACTAATGAGACATACATTTGCTAGGCAGCTTTTTTGCTCAACTTGAAGCAATTAATGTTCTCCATTCATTTGAAATCTAGCCAGAAGGACAGCCAGTAAGGTGGGCTTTTCCTGTGAAGAATCGTGAGAGGCAGCTACTGACTTTAGAAACCTTTTCTTCTGTTCTCTCTACTCCTCGTATCCGATTAAAGTAGCGGGACCCACAGTTGGCCGAAGATGTGCTTACAGAAATATTCCTGGTGTTGGCTAGCTTTAGATCACTTTCTGGGCAGCTTATCCTTTCTAGATAATGATGTGGGAAAGAGTCTAATCGTCTCTGCAACTCATTAGTTTCCTTGTCCGTCGTGTCCATTTGGTGTTTCGCAGGCTCCTGATGGCCACGTCTTCTTAGAAGCCTTCTCTCCAGTTTACAAATATGCTCAAGACTTCCTGGTGGCTATTGCAGAGCCGGTGTGCCGACCAACCCACGTGCATGAGTACAAACTGACTGCCTACTCCCTGTACGCAGCTGTCAGCGTTGGGCTGCAAACTAGTGACATCACTGAGTACCTCAGGAAGCTCAGCAAGACGGGAGTCCCTGATGGAATTATTCAGTTTATTAAGGCAAGTGGGGGCTAAGGCTGGCTCTTTTGCCCTCCTTCTTAACGTAGTGATAGTGGGGACAGGTGCTGTACATTGTTACCCTGTAGCAGTCACGAAAATGCCATTCAGATCCAGTGTGGGGAGCATAGTAACCGATTACCCCAGCTGCTCCTCCTCTGGATCCAGCATCGTGTTTCGCTGAGGGCACACTTCCCACGAGCTGCTCTTAGCCAGTGGGTGCTCACACAGCGGGGTTACTAATTCAGGCCCATTCTGGCCCGGGTTATTTGGGAGTACAGCCCAAAGTGAACGGTGTTACGGACTGAATTGTGCCCCCTCCGGAATTCGTGTGTTGAGGACCTACCCCGTAATGTGATTGTATTTGGAGTAAGGATATAATTAAAGTTAAACGTGGTTATAAGAGTGAGGCCAATAGGATGAGTGTCCTTATAAGAAAAGACACCAGAAGGCTTGTGTGCTCTCTTTCTCTCTTCATTTGTACAAGGAAGAGGTAATGTGAGCATAGAGCAAGCAGGTAGCCCCCTAGAAGCTGGGAAGAGAACCTTCACTGGAAACGAAATGGCTGGCATCATGATCCTGGACTTCTAGAAATAAGTTTCTGTTGTTAAACAACTCAGTCTGTGGTGTTCTATATGGTAACCTGAGCAAGTTAGTACAGATGATAAACTCCATCTAAGTTTGAATACCTGCACGAGACCACTAGTCAACAACTTCCATTAGGAAAAGTCAAAAGGACTTCAAATTTTGAAGTGGATAGGGTTCTATGTGACGAGCACTTGAACCTGCTTGGGTTTGTTCTGAGAGATAGTGAATACCATTCAAAAGAGGTGCACAGTGGCTTTCGTTGTCCTCGGCTGATCTACAGGGAGTTGGATTCAGACCCCCCAGATCTGAAGTGGCAGAAGATGAGTGCCACAGGCATCCAGTACAGTAATGAAGCCAATCTCAGAGAAGCTGGCAGGAGCCCTGGAGAGAGTTCTCTTTTCTTCTGATGTGAAAGGGTGCCCTGGGAGAAGGGCTTGCACCTTGTAGCATGAGCCTATTTCAGTACCCTGGCTGTTCTCAGTCTTGGTTGGGAGCTGCCTGCGGGAATGTGAGTGTTGGTTAGTGCAGTGGTGGATGCAGAAGGGCAGCAGTGGAGGCGGCAGCAGCCTGAGATCTGAATTGTGACTTTTCGTGGCTACTGTATAATCTCTGCTGCATTCCATCCTAAAGATTTTTGGGAACCTGGAAGGATTTTCTACCATCAAGAGGCTTACATCTAGTTGGGGAGATAGGAACATTGGTGAGGAGGCCAGAGGCTTCACATTTAATTTACGCAGCACACAATTAGTGGACACATAACTCTACCAGCTTTGTGCTGGGAGCTGTGGTAGTACTGGTACAGTGAGATGAACTCCTGGATTAGGATGGGGCTCTGGGAATGGAGAAGAAAGGGAAAGGGAAAATGAAAGAAAGATTTTAAGCAGCATATTTTAGATTAAGGGACGTGCATCAGAATTAGCCAGGCAAGAGGAAGGTTTTGCCCTCAAAAAGTAGGAGCTAATAGAAAAGCTCAATTTAGGCAGATCTGCCCCCTTTAGGATTGCACATTGGATTTTCCTAAAGTAAAATGAACTCTTCGCTTGGTTGATAGGTACTAAGGTGTGCCCAGTAATGAACGTGTTCTGAGTGAGCTGCATATTGCTAATTTTGCCTGTATGGTGTTGTCACTTCTTGCAGTTATGTACTGTCAGCTATGGGAAAGTCAAGCTGGTCCTGAAGCACAACAGGTAAGGGGTTCTGTGACAGGCCTATCCAAGGCACGTTCACCCTCTGCATATCAGGTGGCAAGGAGCTAACACATGCGGACTGTCTGCTCTGCACTAACACCCACTCCCCCGAGTAAGGGGCTAAAAGGAATAAGTGAAGTGATGTGGCCAAAACCGGAAATTCATTCACTGACCACCGTATTCCCCTGAACAGTGGAGCTGGGGTTCAGATCCCTGCTAGTTTGTCTTCACAGTGGGGCTTTGCCTACAACCCTCGTGTGTTATGTCATGGCCAGTAGCTCATATCTCAGATTTGGCAAAGGGTTGGGGGAGAGTGAGCGTGGAGAGAGGCCTTAGGCCGCTGTCTCCAGACCATCTTATGAGTGAGCAGTGGAACCTTCTGAAAATGGTGTACTGGTCAGTAGGCACCTCCTTCCTCCCCTCTTACAGGTACTTCGTTGAAAGTTCTCACCCTGATGTCATCCAGCATCTTCTCCAGGATCCCATGATCCGGGAATGCCGCCTGAGGAACTCTGAGGGGGAGGCCACCGAGCTCATCACAGAGACTTTCACCAGCAAATCTGCCGTATGTGGCCTCCTGGGTCACCCCTGGGGGTGGACGCACTTAGGATTTTAGTTCTCTCAGGTGCTGTTAGTCCAGCATTTGCAGTCTGGTAGTCCTTGTTTTCTTGCAGCTTTGTTGCTTGGTAACAGTAGGGTTAAGTGTTTTGTGCAAGTCCAGATCCTGCCTTTCTCTTTCAGATCGCTAAGAGTGCTGAAGGCAGCGGTGGGCCGTCCACTTCCCGGGTGACAGATCCACAGGGTAAATCTGACATCCCTACGGACCTGTTTGACTTTTATGAACAAATGGACAAGGATGAGGAGGAAGAAGAAGAGACACAGACCGTATCTTTTGAAGTCAAGCAGGTTAGTGAACGTACCCCTCCTGGTTGCTTCTCTAAGCCGGTGTCAGAAGCTGGTTCAGCCCTTCCTGGACTGTCTGTAGCCTGTGTGAGAGGAAGGAATCCCCATCTGTCCCCAAATTTTGGTGCCCGTGCACTGCAGCACCATTCTTCCTGATGGACTTAGATCTCAGTGTCCTGTTCTTCAGGCTGGTGGGTCAGTGTTCACAGGTTCCTGGGGAGATGTGAGAAACAGTGCCTGGCGGGCATTTTTGGTGGTTGATTGGATTTAATTTTGTCCATGTCCTTAGTTTGGGGCCCTTAGTCTATGCTTTAAACCGGCTGTCATCAAGCAAGATCTGAAATTTAAAAGTCTAGCTAACCTTTTTCTTTTTTTTCTTTAAATCATTAGGCTCCTTAGAATGTGTGCTGTTTGTGAGCACACTTTGGAGTTAACAAGATTGTAAAACCTTCATGCTCACTTTCCAGGAAATGATTGAGGAACTCCAGAAACGTTGCATCCACCTGGAGTACCCTCTGTTGGCAGAATACGACTTCCGGAATGATTCTGTCAACCCTGACATCAACATTGACCTGAAACCCACAGCTGTCCTTAGACCTTATCAGGAGAAGAGCTTGCGGAAGATGTTCGGGAATGGGCGCGCACGTTCCGGGGTCATCGTCCTTCCTTGTGGTGAGTGGCGCCTGAGTGAAGAAGATGGCTAGGCCGCTCTGTCCGGACCTGCCGTACACCCTCCCTGAGGGCCTTTCTCTAAATCCCACCTGGTCAGGGAACAGCCAGTGTCACAGGGCTCCCTGATTCATGACTTGACAAATACTTGCGTGCTTGCTCTGTGCAGGGCCCTGACCTCCACGCTGGGCATGTAATGGTGGATAGAACAACACTCCTGACCTCATGGAGCTCATTGTGGTGGGGGAGCTCAGACAGTAAACCAATCAGCTAGGCAGTGTGTAAAGTCTTGGGCAGTGAGGAAGGGTGGTGCTGTGGGAAAGGGCTGGTTTACATCCTGGGGTTAGAGTTCCTCACAGTCAGTCTTGTAAGTTATGTGTATTTGGAGGCTCCCTAGCACAGAAACTTTGTTTGGTCCTGTACTGCTTATTACAGTGTGCACTTCCAAGAAGGGGCTGTGGCAGCCCCCTTGGCGCCCGTCTAATGTCATTTGTCCTAAGTCGTGTCAGGTCTGGCCTGGGTTCTTGGCCAGAGGTCACAGTAGACTCAGCTGGTGGCCTACCCCACACTCAAGAAGGCAGACCCTCTGGGGGAGGGGCAGGCACCTTCAGTTTTTTTTTTTTTTTTTTTTTCTTAAAGCCTCATGGGTTATTTTGATGCACACCCCTGGTCAAGGAAGAATTGCTGTTTCAAGGAATAGCTTGACTTTTAATCTTGATGTTCACGTGGTAGGTGGTAGTAAACTCAGAAGCCCCTGGAGTTTCACCTTCCTCTGTCTTTGCCAGTAGCAGCGTACGTACCGCATTCCCCAGTGCTCAGCCCAGTTTGTTGCGTCATCATGGTAGCCGTCTTTTACTGAGTCCCTCCTGGGGTAGTCTGGGTGTTGGGCACACTGTACCCCAGCAGCACCGCTGTCCCAGGGCCTTGGGCGACTTACCACTCAGCTTTAGTTTTCCCGTGTTTAAAATGGCAGTAATAGGAGTGTCTCTTACCTATGGTTTATTTTGACAAATGTTGTTTTTCAACATTTAAATGAGATGCGTGTACAGTGCTTTAATAGGGCCTGGCACTTGTGTCTTTTAATTCTCATGTTTGTGTGTGGAGTGTGCGTGCCTCCTTTTTCTAAAGAAGGAAACAGGTTTGGAGCAGTAAGCACCTCAACAGTGTCAGCCCTGAGGATCGTTACAAATGATCTTGGCCAGCTTGGTGGGCTGACAAGTCCTCCTGTCTGTCCCTATGCCTCATTTCATCCCGGCCTCGCGTAGGACTGCCCTTTGGTTTCTCGTAGGTGCTGGGAAGTCCCTGGTTGGCGTGACAGCTGCGTGCACAGTCAGAAAGCGCTGCCTGGTGCTGGGCAACTCAGCTGTGTCTGTGGAGCAGTGGAAAGCCCAGTTCAAGATGTGGTCCACCATCGACGACAGCCAGATCTGCCGCTTTACCTCCGACGCCAAGGACAAGCCCATAGGCTGCTCCATTGCCATCAGCACCTACTCCATGCTGGGCCACACCACCAAAAGGTCCTGGGAGGCCGAGCGGGTGATGGAGTGGCTCAAAACTCAGGAGTGGGGCCTCATGATCCTGGACGAAGTACACACCATACCAGGTAAGCCGGCTGAGAGCTGGGATGCCCACTCATCGTATAGACAGATTGATTTCCAGTTCTTGGGTTGAGGGAGGGACTGCTGTGTAGTACATCCATCTTGCTAGAGTGACTTGCTAGGTGAATCTTTGAGATAAGTTATGAGCATGGGTGGGGTGGGTGTACACACTGGCAGCTTCCTTAATCACTGGCCCAGAGTAGTCATCTAGAAAGTGAATTTTTCTTCCATCCTCCCTCTCAGCTATTGCACTTCAGCTTACCCTTAACCCATTTTTTTTCTTTACGGTCCTGCAGAAACTAGACTGGGGCACAAAAAAGTCCTTGCGATATTTGTTTTATTTGAGGACTGAAGTATTGTTCCTTAATATGTTATAGAGGTCCAAGTATTGCAGGCAGTCCTTTTAAACAGCCATACTGACATAATTTATAAGCCGTTAAATCTACCCAGCGTTGAGTATACGATTCAGGATTTTTAGTAAAACGGAGTTTGTGCGACCGTCACCGTGACCCAGTTTTAGAACATCGTCCTCCTACTCACTTGCCATCAGTGTTTCCATCCGTAGCTGTAGGCAGTCACTGAATTGCTTTCTGTTTCTAGAGACGTGCCTTTTCTGGAAATATATTCACAGAATCACATGATATGTATTTTCTTTTATCTGACTTCTTTCACTTCACACAGTGGTTTACCCACGTTGTAATACGTACTGATGCTGTGTTCCTTTTATTACTGGATAGCATTCCAGGCAAACCTTTCTTGATAAAACAAGTTAATGGGTAGTCCTGATCAATTAAGAAGTGTAAATTAGAGATTACTCTGAAGTAAATGGAATCAGAGGCATTTTCACATAGAGTATTCAAAACATTGTCAAAAGGGCCTTTCTATCTGTTTTTTTCTGTGTAATGAGAGCTCCTCCAACACCTCTAGATGTCTGAAAACACCGAGGGATGTTCACAGCAAGCCAGGTAGGGATGAGAGGGGTCTCTCGGGTAGAAGGAAGCAGTCCTGATTGGGGAAGTAGTAATTGCATGGCCTGACAATACTGTAGCCCTCCGGCTGGAGGGGAACGTGGAGGAGAGCAGTCAAAGCTGAGGTCGGAGAGGTGTCGGAGCCAATTCTGGAGGACCTGAAGGAGGTCTTTGGCTTGCACTCTGGGTGAGAAGCCATTTGAGGGATTTGAGCCGAGGGTGACATTATCTGACTTAATGTTATAAAAATATCACCCTGGCTGCTGTGCTGAGAAGAGACTGCAGGAAGCAAGAGTGGAGAGCAGCTAAGTAGGTTAGTTGGTGGAATCCCAACATGAGGCTTGGACCAGTAAGAATAAAGGTAAACTGATTCTGGTTATGTTGAGAAGGTTAAGTGGGCTGGTTAGATGTGGTTCTGAAAGAAAGAGAAATCAAGGATGACTGTCAGCTTTTGGCTTGAGCCATCAGAAGGGTGGAGTGGATGTTGAGATGGGGAAGACTCTAGAAGGAGCAGGTTTGGAGAGATAAGACCGGGAGTTAGGCTTTAGACATGTTAATTTGATTGCTGTTACAGTCAGGCAAAGGCAGAAATGTTAGAAAACAGGCAAAAGAGATGAATAGATTTTCACTCAAGAGAGTGTACAGATGCCAATAAGCATTTGAAAGATGTTCTGCAGCATTGGTCCCCAGGGAAATGCAGGTTAAAGCCACGATGAGATGCCACTACAGACCTATTAGAGTGACTAAAATAAAAAATATTGACAGTACCAAGTACTGACAAGAGTGCACATCAACTGGAACTGTCATACGTGGCCAGAGGACTTGCAAAATGTACAGTCACTCTGGGGAGGTTTGGCAGTTTATTAGAAAACTACCATATAGACCCAGCAGTCCCACCCTGGGCATCTCTCCTAGAGAAATGAAAACTTAGGTTCACACAAAAACCTGTGCATGAATGTTTATAGCAGCAGCTCTGGTCGTAATCTCCGAAACCTAGAAAGCAGCGGAAATGCCTGTCAGTGAGTGGCTGGATGGACCAGCCATTGAAGCTGGCACCTCAACCGCTGGGACGCTCCGTGACAAGCAGTCTCAGAGGCTTCGTGCTGAGTGAAATCGGCCAGTCCCAGGAGCTTACAGAGTGTGTGATGCCTTTGGTAGGACATTCTTGAAAAGACAAAACTGTAGTGACGGAGAACGGATCGGTGGGTGCCGGGGTGGGGCGGGGAGGGTACGACTGTACAGGGAGAGCACGAGGCAGCTTTGGGGGTCGTGGATTGGTTCGTCTCCGGAGTATGATTATGGTGGTGGTTACGCGAGTCTGCACACGTGTTAACATGTGTAGAACCACTCTCACCCCCCCACCCTCAGAAGAAGTTCAGTTTACTGTGTGATATTTAAAAACTAAACCAAGAGGAAAAAAAAACTTTAAAGAGAGGGTGGATATTGGGTCTGATTGGATTGGGAATTGGTGATCTAGAGAAACGTCTTTTATAAACGACTTTGGAATTGCTTTGTAGCAGTTTAGTTGAAGGCTGTGTTTGAAGCGTGGGGAGGTTTGAGGCCTTCTGCCGGAGGATATATTTAGCATACGTTGATGTTCCTCTTTAACTTGGGCCCCGGGTCTCAGAGGGTGGCAGCCAGGCTTGGGGTTGGTTATCTGGTGATGAGGATATAGACGTGTACCCCACACGGTTCACCAGGTGTGTCTGTCTCTCCTCTGGTTCATTGGAGCAGTTTGCCTCTGTTTAGGTAGAAGAGTGAAACCAAACTGCTCTAAAGGATTTTGCGTTCAGGCCTTATAAGCCCTATGGCCATGCTCACTGGGCCAGAGAGCAGATGTTAAATAGGGAATTCTAGCGAATCAGAGTAAGATTCTACCATAAACATTTACCACTTGGACTAGGTAGAATGGTAAATCTTTGAGATTTATCTCAGAAGATAAAGATTGTTGTGTTCTTTTATAGATCTTCCAAAATGAGCCCTATTAAGTCATTATATTAATAAGAAATTCTTATTACAGTACTTGCATATATTAAGTGTTTCCTGCATGCAAGGCACTGTGCCACTTTCATTATTTTAACAAGTATTTATTGAGAACCCATTAAGTACCAGGCACTCTGCTTGGCACTGGAGGCAAAGTGGGAGAGACTGTCAGAGAATCACGCAAATAAATGTCAAATGACAACCGTGACATAATGTCCGGTGAAACAAGCCGCACACACAAAGTACGTACTGTGATCCCATTTACATGAACTTCAGGCCGGAGGCAGACCTCCTGTCTGATGACTGAATTTGGATCGGGGTTCCCTTGAGGGAGAGTGCTGGTGTTGACTAGAGGGGTCAGAGGCAAGACTCCTGGGTGCTGAGAATGCTCCCACCCTCATCTGGGTGGTTCCACAGGTACGTAACGTACCTGTGTAAAAATTCATGGAGCCGTGCACGTCATTGTACATGAGCTCTTCCCCTGTGACAGCTGTTATGGCTGTGAGAGAACACAGCGGTGGGACGTGACTCGTTTGCAGGGCCGATGCCTCGGGGAAGGCTTGTTTCTGGATGCAGAGTGTTCAGGCAGGGTCCCCGCGTTGTGCTCCCCTCGGGTTGATGCAGTCCCCGGGCCGCCCCAGTGCTGCCTCCCTGGAGCCCACAGTAGCTTGGGGTCTCCACTGCCTTGGCTGCCATGTCCTTCTGATGTGGGGAACCTGGTCTGGGGTCCTTGGCTGCCCTTTTTTGGAGCCGGCACAGTCCTTGGACATAAGCCTGACCCTGGGTTTTTGTTTGTTTGTTTTCCAGGGGTCTGTGCAAGCAGTGTTAGGCTTCAGTGTGTGAAACCGTGAGACCTGGGCACTTACTGGGGTTAGACAGCCCTTTGTTATTTTACTGTTCTTATGTTTTTGGTTTGCATTTTGGTGACGTCTGCCCTTCTTTCCCTTGGATTGTTAGGTCTATTTCTTTTTTTTTTTTTTTTTTAATCTGGCCGTGCCACGGCGGCTTGTGGATCTTAGTTCCCTGACCAGGGATTGAACCCCGGCCCTTGGCCGTGAAAGCATGGGGTCCTAACCACTGGACAGCCAGGGAATTCCCAGGTCTGTTTCTGAAGTATCCCTAACCTTGCCTTTAATTGGATATAAGATAAGCATGACTTCAACATTTTTACTTTCCTTCATAGTGTTAGAGTTTTTAAAAGGTGAGCCTGTGAAAACCCGTAAATTGAGTTTTAAAAATGAATATCTTGTACCCTTTTAGTGTTTATTTAATTTAATTTGATACCTCAGAAAGAATGATAACATTCAAGCGAAAGGAAGGCAAAGGACGTTGCCGGTTGACCAGAATGAATGTAATTGGAAGAGTGCAGAGAAGGACGTTTCCTAAGGTGGGAGAGGTGCCTGGGGTTTCATCTCTCCCTCGTTTCTTCCTGGTTTCTGGGAGGGTGGCGGGAAGTGGAGCTCCTTTCATTCCTCTGGTCCTCCAGATACCCAACCATCTTCCTGGTAACCGAGGTACAGGCGTCAGGGTGAACAAATTCCTTGCGTGATTCAGAGCTCAGTGGCATTTTAAGTGTGGCTCATGTTTCAGATTGCCGTTTGTGCCCCTGATAGCCGAGCTGTGGTGAGGGGAGTGCTGGGGCTCCCTAGCCTGGGGCTTCCTCCAGGTCATCTCCCCCTCTTGTTCTCCTTTTCACCCTTCTTTTGGACAGGTCTGAAAGTGGAGATTAAGCATTCGCACCTAATCATTCTTGTCTAGAGCCAGGTCCCTGTGATCCAGAAGCCCGGGGGTCAGCCGTGCAGTGTCCCGGGCCAGTATTAGGTCGAGGCTGTCTTTGGTACTTTGAGCATTTACAAAAGTGACAGCGTGAATGCGCCGATTGTTTCCCCAGCCAAGATGTTCCGACGGGTGCTCACCATCGTGCAGGCCCACTGCAAACTGGGCTTGACCGCAACCCTCGTCCGGGAAGATGACAAAATTGTCGACTTAAATTTTCTGATTGGGCCCAAGCTCTATGAAGCCAACTGGATGGAGCTGCAGAACAACGGCTACATCGCCAAAGTCCAGTGCGCGGAGGTAGCTGTCCCCTTCCTGGCACGGTCCCTGGGGGAGGGAAGTGGATCAGGTCGATTCCTCGTGGGCAGATACACAGGTCAGGACCTGAGCAAAAGCGCTGCTGCCTCGTGCAGTACCCGCAGCCCCCCGTGGGGTGGGCAGTCTCCCGCGATTTCACAGATGCGCGAAACAGAATCACTTGTCCACGGGCAACACAGGAAGTGGTCAGGTCAGGAGGCTAATCCAGGCTGGCGCGGCTTTTCGTCCTCCTTTCTGGGAGTGAGCACCTCAGGGTACTCCTGCCCACCCTCACGCGGGAGGGATTCTTGCTGGTCCCGCGTGGGCAGCCCACAGGCCACCCCTGGTACCAAAGCCTGTTGGTTTTGATGCCCCCAGAAGGCACACGTGGCCTTGATTATTTTATTTCTAAGAACCCATTTTCCCCATATTCTGTGATGAATACCTGCACAGGTATGTGTTTAAAATACATGTTCAAAGAAAGGTAAGTCCTCTCAGAAGGAACAGCAACAGAAATCCTTTCTGGCACCTTAAAATGACTGTCGCTCAGTGGACAGAGTAGGGTGGGCTGTGTCCTCAGAGGGCAGACATGGGCCTGTCGGGTGAAGGTGAGTGTGAGGAAGCTGTGCAGGCGGACTTGCTCTGTCGAGAAGCTTCCGTACCCTTCGGTTACATCTTCGTAATCAGCCCCCACCTTGCACGCAGCGTTGCCAGGGTAACCGCTGTCGTGGAGCTTAGGTTTGTCGTCTTTTTGCTTTTCTTTATTATTGTACTTCCTATGTATAAATCCCTAAACGTTCATTGTTTAGCTTTGCCTTTTAAAAAAATCTTTATGTATATGCAAATAGAATCAGGTTATATGTGTTCTTGTATGACTTCTGTCTTTTGCTTAGTATTTTTTTCTTTGCATAATGCATTTTTTTAACGATACATATAGCTGTAGTTTATTCCTTTTAATTCCTTGGTAGTATTCCATTGGACAAATATACCACAGTTTGATAGCTAATGGACTATTACACAGAAGTAAAAATAAACTCTTTTCTAACGTCGACAGATGTTTGGGTTGCTAAGCTGTTTTTTTTCACAACCTTGTCGAGGTGTAGTTTATGTTCCATAACATTCACCTGTTGTGAGTAAGTAGTGTGGTTTATAACGTTTGTGATTTTAGTAAATGTAAAGAGTTGTGCAGCTATGCCCCCAATCCAGTTTTAGGGCATTTCCCGCATCCGCGAAAGTCCCCTTGTGCCCGTCAGCAAGGCCCTGCTTCTAGTCCCAGCCCTAGGCGGGCACTGGCTCTAAATTTGGAGCTTGGTTTTTTTGTTGTTATGACAGTATTGCTGCGTGTATGTTTTGTCCCTGTTTCCTGTGTCAGACGTTTTCTAAAGCAGTGTTCGCACGGGACTGTGACCACGTAGTAGATGGTGACATCACTTCGGTGCGTCATCACCAGGATAAAATAGAGTCTGCCAGAATGCATCATATGTATTAAAGGTATATATTGTTTCCTGAGACTGTGTTGGTGTGTGGGAATGTTTGGTTTATGACATAAACTGGCCCAAGGTTGAAGGCCACTGCTCTGGCAGGTGCACCTAGAAGTCGCATTGCTGGGTCAGAGGCTCTCCGGATGCTCACTTCACTAGTCACGTGGAAAACTCTGTTTCCCAAAGTGGTTGCACCAGTTAACGCTCTCGTCCAGGGTGAGTGAGCTAGCTCCACATCTCCGGCACCTAATATGGAAATGTCTTCTTTTAATTTTTGCAGACCTGATAAGTGTGAAATGGTATCTTTTTATGGTCTTAGTTTGTGTTTTCCTGTTTACTGATGACGTTGAGTATCTTTTCATACGTTCATTGGCCACTTGTGTTTCATATTCTGGGAAATGCATGATTTTAAAGATTTTACTGTGAAAAAAGAATTGCTTTGGTTATGAAGAGCTAGAAATTCTAAAGGGGTCATAATAGGATATGTCCCAGAGAGAATCAGAAAAGGTAATGACAGCAAAACTTAGATTTGAGCTCAGCACAGAGTTTGACACATAGCCATGTCAGCTAATTCTGCAGTGGTGGCAGCACGAAGAAGTGGTCTGTGACGATCACACAGAAGTGGCGCTGGTCGCAAGCAAAAGCTCAGTCTGCCAGTGTAGGCTATGGCTTGTTCCAGTGCAGAGCTGCTGGAGGGTCGTTTTTGTCTGTACACAGCCTTGAGACCTTTAGTCATGGCACTTCAGTGTACTTGCCCGAGATTCCTTTAGTTCGTCAACAGCCAAGCACAGGGCTTAGCAGAGAGGAGGCCCTCAGGAATGTTACTGTCATTCTTATTTGGATGCTCAAATTGTCTCAGATGTGACCAGTGGGACTACTTTCAAGCTAGTTTCTATGACCGTTTGACATGTTCCCATCAGACTTTGAGCACTTCCTTGCTTTCTGGCACAGTAAGATATTTCCGGCTCATCTGGTACTTTCCCTGCCCTGGCCCTGGAATCAGCCATTTCTCCGTGGAGCCCTTTTAGCAGAGAATGTAATTTAAAGCCAAGATCTGGGTGCTGGTGTGTTCCTTACTCCTGGGATGTCATTGCTAGGCTAACCCAACAGACAGAGCTGGCAAGTGTGTGTGCAGTTCTCTGTAGCAGTGCTGTGTGTGGGCTGTGTGTGGAGGTGTGATCTAAATGGGAGGGATTGTTTACACCACTGGTTGGGAATCTGGTTTCCTTCACTTGGAGCTGGTGTGAGAATAACTCCCTGGATATTGATGCATTTTAAAATCTCATTTATTAACATGTGAGAGTATCCTGGTTCAACATTGGGTATTAGGTTTTGTTTTGTGGTGTGTGTGTGTGTGTGTGTGTGTGTGTGTGTTTACAATATTATTGAGATATAATTCACATACCATTGGTTTTGTCTTGATTTGTTTTAAAGCTAATTTGCTAAAGTTCCCAGTTGTATGATGCTTAAACTTGCATACTGACCCCTGATTCTTATTGTATCACAGGTTTGGTGCCCGATGTCTCCTGAGTTTTACCGGGAGTATGTGGCAATCAAAACCAAGAAACGAATCTTGCTGTACACCATGAACCCCAACAAATTCAGAGCTTGCCAGTTTCTGATCAAGTTTCATGAAAGGAGGAATGACAAGATTATTGTTTTTGCTGACAACGTGTTTGCTCTGAAGGAATATGCCATTCGACTGAACAAGTAAGAACTGGAAAGTTAGAGTAGCCTCCAAAGCCAGTTTAACTTCCCCATGTGAGCGTGTAGAAGGTGCCTGTTTTTTTTCTTGAAGCTCTCAGGAACTTCTTAGTATCTAGTTCTGTGGTCCCAGGGACCAGGTGAGACAGAGGAGCAGGTGGTCAGAATCATTGGTTAGAGTGTATGGGAAAGGGGGCCTGGTCGCTCTGAGCTGAGGGAGCAGGGGCTAGAGTTGTGCTGATTTCGAGCTGGGCTCCAAAGGTGGGCACGGGTTGGCATCTGCAGCTTCAGGCTGAGTGGGTCCTCTGGCCAGAGATGAGATCAGACTGTATTTGGTCAGGGGCCAGGAAGGCAAGGCAGACTGGGACAGCATCCCAGGTGTGGCCCAGCGTCTAGAAAGAGCTTCTTAGGAAACACCGGCCAGGGTCCTCCTAAGCCTACAGCCCCACCCAGCTACTGTGTTTAACACCTGGCTGTTGAAAATTTCCTGCCAAGAAAGGAGGAAGAGGCCGGTGCTTCTGTGCACAGAGATGCAGGGCTTCAGGTGCTGCGAGTGGAGCAGAAGGCAAGGTCCTCTGAGAAGATAAGCTTCGTTCGTTATGAGGAGGGAGGGATGCAGAGGGAACGATGGATACAGAGCAGTTTCTCTTCACAAACTGTGACTTAATCACCACCTCAGCCATATGAGGTCGTTGTTCTATTCTCATCTTACAGATGAGAAAACTGAGACACAGAAGGATTAAGTTGCCGAAATTCCTAAAATCATACCTTTCTTTTTTAAGCATCTTTATTGGAGTATAATTGCCTTACAATGGTGTGTTAGCTTCTGCTTTATAACAAAGTGAATCAGTTATACATATACAATATGTTCCCATTTCTCTTCCCTCTTGCATCTCCCTCCCTCCCACCCTCCCCATCCCACCCCTCTAGGTGCTCACAAAGCACTGAGCTGATCTCCCTGTGCTATGCTGCTGCTTCCCACTAGCTAGCTATTTTACATTTGGTAGTGTATATATGTCCATGACGCGCTCTCACTTCGTACCAGCTTACCCTTCCCCCCCGCACCCCATGTCCTCAAGTCCATTCTCTATTTCTGCGTCTTTATTCCTGTCCTCCCCCTAGGTTCTTCAGAACCATTTTTTTTAGATTCCGTATATATGTGTTAGCATACAGTATTTGTTTTCCTCTTTCTGACTTACTTCACTCTGTATGACAGATTCTAGGTCCATCCACCTCACTACAAATAACTCAATTTCGTTTCTTTTTATGGCTGAGTAATATTTCATTGTATATGTGTGCCACATCTTCTTTATCCATTCATCTGTCGATGGACACTTAGGTTGCTTCCATGTCCTGGCTATTGTAAGTAGAGCTGCAGTGAACATCGTGGTACATGACTCTTTTTGACTTAACGGTTTTCTCAGGGTATATGCCCAGTAGTGGGATTGCTGGGTCGTATGGTAGTTCTATTTTTAGTTTTTTAAGGAACCTCCATACTGTTCTCCATAGTGGCTGTATCAATTTACATTCCCACCAACAGTGCAAGAGGGTTCCCTTTTCTCCACACCCTCTCCAGCATTTATTGTTTGTAGATTTTTTGGTGATGGCCATTCTGACTGGTGTGAGGTGATACCTCATTGTACTTTTGATTTGCATTTCTCTAATGATTAGTCATGTTGAGCATCCTTTCATGTGTTTGTTGGCAATCTGTATATCTTCTTTGGAGAAATGTCTATTTAGGTCTTCTGCCCATTTTTGGATTGGGTTGTTTGATTTTTTGATATTGAGCTGCATGAGCTGCTTGTAAATTTTGGAGCTTAATCCTTTGTCAGTTGCTTTATTTGCAGATATTTTCTCCCATTCTGAGGGTTGTCTTTTCGTGTTGTTTATATTTTCCTTTGCTGTGTGAAAGCTTTTAAGTTTCATTGGGTCCCATTTGTTTATTTTTGTTTTTATTTCCATTTTTCTAGGAGGTGGGTCAAAAAGGATCTTGCTGTGATTTAGGTCATAGAATGTTCTGCCTATGTTTTCCTCTAAGAGTTTTATAGTGTCTGGCCTTACATTTAGGTCTTTAATCCTAAATGTGAGTTTATTTTTGTATATGGTGTTAGGGAGTGTTCTGATTTCATTCTTTTAAATGTAGCTGTCCAGTTTTCCCAGCACCACTTATTGAAGAGATTGTCCTTTCTCCATTGTATATTCTTGCCTCCTTTATCAAAGATAAGGTGAATATATGTGCCTGGGTTTATCTCTGGGCTTTCTATCCTGTTCATTTGATCTAAATTTCTGTTTTTGTGCCAGTACCATACTGTCTTGATTACTGTAGCTTTGTAGTATAGTCTGAAGTCAGGGAGTCTGATTCCTCCAGCTCTGTTTTTCTTTCTCAAGATTGCTTTGGCTATTCGGGGTCTTTTCTGTTTCCATACAAATTGTGCAATTTTTTGTTCTAGTTCTGTGAAAAATGCCATTGGTAGTTTGATAGGGATTGTACTGAATCTGTAGATTGTTTTGGGTGGTATAGTCATTATCACAATGTTGATTCTTCCAATCCAAGAACATGGTATATCTCTTTGTCTGTTTGTATCATCTTTAATTTCTTTCATCAGTGTCTTATAGTTTTCTGCATACAGGTGTTTTGTCTACTTAGGTAGGTTATTCTTAGGTATTTTATTCTTTTTGTTGCAGTGGTAAATGGGAGTGTTTCCTTAATTTCTCTTTCAGATTTTTCATCATTAGTGTATAGGAATGCAAGAGATTTCTGTGCATTAATTTTGTACCCTGCTACTTTACGAAATTCACTGATTAGCTCTAGGAGTTTTCTGGTAGCATCTTTAGGATTCTCTATGTATAGTATCATGTCATCTGCAAACAGTGACAGCTTTACTTCTTTTCCACCTTGGATTCCTTTTATTTCTTTTTCTTCTCTGATTGCTGTGACTAAAACTTCCAGAACTGTGTTCAATAATAGAGGTGAGAGGGGACAACCTTGTCTTCCTCCTGATCGTAGAGGAAATGGTTTCAGTTTTTC
The DNA here is from genome assembly GCF_028021215.1 of Eschrichtius robustus. Lineage (NCBI taxonomy): Eukaryota > Metazoa > Chordata > Mammalia > Artiodactyla > Eschrichtiidae > Eschrichtius > Eschrichtius robustus. The sequence goes on along the minus strand of NC_090828.1, from coordinate 136,360,644 downwards.
ACCATTGAGAATGATGTTGGCTTTGGGTTTGTCATATATGGCCTTTATTATGTTGACGTAAGTTCCCTATATGCCTGCTTTCTGGAGGGTTTTTATCATAAATGGGTGTTGAATTTTGTCAAAATTTTTTTCTGCATCTATTGAGATGATCAAATGGTTTTTATCCTTCAGTTTGTTGATATGGTGTATCACATTGATTGATTTGCATATATTGAAAAATCCTTGCATTCCTGGGATAAACCCCACTTGATCATGGTGTGCGATCCTTTTAGTGTGCTGTTGGATTTTGTTTGCTAGCATTTTGTTGAGGATTTTTGCATCTGTGTTCATCAGTGATATTGGCCTGTAGTTTTCTTTCTTTGTGACATCTTTGTCTGGTTTTGGTATCAGGGTGATGGTGGCCTTGTCGAATGAGTTTGGGAGTGTTCCTCCCTCTGCTATATTTTGGAAGAGTTTCAGAAGGATAGGTGTTAGCTCTTCCCAGAATGTTTGATAGAATTCGCCTGTGAAGCCATCTGGTCCTGGGCTTTTGTTTGTTGGAAGGTTTTTAATCACAGTTTCAATTCCAGTGCTTGTGATTGGTCTGTTTATATTTTCTATTTCTTCCTGGTTCAGTCTTGGAAGATTTTGCTTTTCTAAGAATTTGTCCATTTCTTCCAGGTTGTCCATTTTATTGGCATATAGTTGCTTATAGTAATCTCTCATGATCCTTTGTATTTCTGCAGTGTCAGTTGTTACTTCTCCTTTTTCATTTCTAATTCTGTTCATTTGAGTCTTCTCCCTTTTCTTCTGGATGAGTCTGGCTAATGGTTTATCAATTTTGTTTATCTTCTCAAAGAACCAGTTTTAGTTTTACTGATCTTTGCTATTGTTTCCTTCATTTCTTTCTCATTTATTTATGGTCTGATCTTTATGATTTCTTTTCCTTCTGCTAACATTGGGTTATTTTTGTTCTTCTTTCTCTAATTGCTTTAGGTGTAATGTTAGGTTGTTTATTTGAGATGTTTCTTGAGGTAGGATGGTATTGCTATAAACTTCCCTCTTAGAACTGCTTTTGCTGCATCCCATAGGTTTTGGGTCGTCGTGTTTTCATTGGCATTTGTTTCTAGGTATTTTCTGATTTCCTCTTTGATTCGTTCAGTGATCTCTTGGTTATGTAGTAGTGTATTGTTTAGCCTCTATGTGTTCGTATTTTTGAAAGCTTTTTTCCTGTAATTGATATCTAGTCTCATAGCGTTGTGGTCGGAAAAGATACTTGATACGATTTCAATTTTCTTAAATTTACCAAGGCTTGATTTGTGACCCAAGATGTGATCTATCCTGGAGAATGTTCCATGAGCACTTGAGAAGAAAGTGTGTTCTGTTGTTTTTGGATGGAATGTTCTATAAATATCAATTAAGTTCGTCTTGTTTAATTGTCATTTAAAGCTTGTGTTTCCTTATTTATTTTCATTTTGGATGATCTGTCCATTGGTGAAAGTGGGGTGTTAAAGTCCCCTACTATGATTGTGTTGATTTCCCCTTTTATGGTCATTAGCATTTGCCTTATGTATTGAGGTGCTTCTATGTTGGGTGCATAAATATTTACAATTGTTATATCTTCTTCTTGGATTGATCCCTTGATCATTCTGTAGTGTCCTTCTTTGTCTCTTGTAATAGTCTTTATTTTAAAGTCTATTTTGTCTGATATGAGAATTGCTGCTCCAGCTTTCTTTTGATTTCCATTTGAATGGAATATCTTTTTCCATCCCCTCACTTTCAGTCTGTATGTGTCCCTAGGTCTGAAGTGGGTCTCTTGTAGACCTGCATATATACAGGTCTTGTTTTTGTATCCCTTCAGCCAGTCTGTGTCTTTTGGTTGGAGCATTTAATCCATTTACATTTATCGATATGTATGTTCCTATTACCATTTTCTTAATTGCTTTGGGTTTGTTATAGTAGGTCTATTCCTTCTCTTGTGTTTCCTGCCTCGAGAAGTTCCTTTAGCATTTTTTGTAAAGCTGGTTTGGTATTGCTGAATTCTCTTAGCTTTTGCTTGTCTTCAAAGGTTTTAATTTCTCCTTCGAATCTGAATGAGATCCTTGCTGGGTAGAGTAATCTTGGTTGTAGGTTTTTCCCTTTCATCACTTTAAATATGTCCTGCCACTCCCTTCTGGCTTGCAACGTTTCTGCTGAAAGATCAGCTGTTAACCTTATCGGGATTCCCTTGTATGTTATGTGTTGTTTTTCCCTTGCTGCTTTTAATATTTTTTCTTTGTATTTAATTTTTGATAGTTTGATATGTGTCTTGGCATATTTCTCCTTGGATTTATCCTGTATGGGACTCTCTGCGCTTCCTGGACTTGAATGACTGTTTCCTTTCCCATATTAGGGAAGTTTACAACTATAATCTCTTCAGATATTTTCTCAGTCCCTTTCTTTTTCTCTTCCTCTTCTGGGACCCCTATAATTCAAATGTTGGTGCGTTTAATGTTGTCCCAGAGGTCTCTGAGACTGTCCTCAATTCTTTTCATTCTGTTTTCTTTATTCTGCTCTGCGGTAGTTATTTCCACTATTTTATCTTCCAGGTCACTTCTCCGTTCTTCTGCCTCAGTTATTCTGCCATTGATTCCTTCCAGAGAATTTTTAATTTCATTTATTGTGTTGTTCATCATTGTTTGTTTGCTCTTTAGTTCTTCTAGGTCCTTGTTAAGTGTATTTTGTACTTTCTCCCTTCTATTTCCAAGATTTTGGATCATCTTTACTATCATTACTCTGAATTCTTTCTCAGGTAGTGTGCCTATTTCCTCTTTATTTGTTTGGTCTGGTGGGTTTTTACCTTGCTCCTTCATCTGCTGTGTGTTTCTTTGTCTTCTCATTTTGCTTAACTTACTGTGTTTGGGGTCTCCTTTTCACAGGCTGCAGGCTTGTAGTTCCCGTTGCTTTTGGTGTCTGCCCCCAGTGGCTAAGGTTGGTTCAGTGGGTTGTGTATGCTTCCTGGTGGAGGGGACTGGTGCCTGTGTTCTGGTGGATGAGGCTGGATCTCGTCTTTCTGGTGGGCAGGACCGCGTCTGGTGGTGTGTTTTGGGGTGTCTGTGGCCTTATGATTCTAGGCAGCCTCTCTGCTAATGGGTGGGGTTGTGTTCCTGTCTTGCTAGTTGTTTGGCATAGGGTGTCCAGCACTGTAGCTTGCTGATTGTTGAGTGGAGCTGGGTTTTAGCATTGAGATGGAGACCTCTGGGAGAGCTTTCGCTGTTTGATATTACATGGAGTCGGGAGGTCTCTGGTAGACCAATGTCCTGAACTTGGCTCTCCCACCGCAGAGGCACAGGCCTGACACCTGGCCGAGCACCAAGACCATGTCAGCCACACAGCTCATAAGAAAAGGGAGAAAAAAAGAAAGAAAGAAAAAAAGAAAAGAAAGTTATTAAAAAATAAAAAATAAAAAAAATTGTTAAAAATAAAAAAAAATTAAAAAGTAATCAAAAAAGGAAGAAAGAAAGAAGAGAGCAACCAAACCAAAAAACAAATCCACCAATGATAACAAACGCTAAAAACTATTAAAAAAAAAAAAATTGACAGACCCCTAGGAAATAAGGTAAAAGCAAAGCTATACAGAAAATCACACAAAGTCCACCGCCTCAATTTTGGGATGATTCGTTGTCTAATCAGGTATTCCAGAGATGCAGGGTATATCAAGTTGATTGTGGAGATTTAATCTGCTGCTCCTATGGCTGCTGGGCGGGATTTCCCTTTCTCTTCTTTGTTTGCACAGCTCCCGGGGTTCAGCTTTGGATTTGGCCCCTGCCTCTGCGTGTAGGTTGCCTGAGGGCGTCTGTTCTTCGCTCAGACGGGACAGGGTTAAAGGAGCAGCTGATTCAGGGGCTCTGGCTCACTCAGGCCGGGGGGAGGGAGGGGTACGGATGCGGGCGAGCCTGCGGCGGCAGAGGCCGGCGTGACATTGCAGCAGCCTGAGGCGCGCCGTGCGTTCTCCCGGGGAAGTTGTCCCTGGATCACGGGACCCTGGCAGTGGCGGGCTGCACAGGCTCCCGGGAGGGGCGGTGTGGAGAGTGACCTGTGCTTGTACACAGACTTCTTGGTGGCGGCAGCAGCGGCCTTAGCGTTTCATGCCCATCTCTGGTGTCCACGCTGATATCTGCGGCTCACACCCATCTCTGGAGCTCGTTTAGGCGGTTCTCTGAATCCCCTCTCCTCGTGCACCCCAAAACAGTGGTCTCTTGCCTGTTCGGCAGGTCCAGACTTTCTCCCGGATTCTCTCCCGGCTAGCTGTGGTGCACTAGCCCCCTTCAGGCTGTGTTCACGCAGCCAACCCCAGTCCTCTCCCTGGGGTCTGACCTCTGAAGCCCAAGCCTCAGCTCCCAGCACCCACCCACCCCGGCGGGGGAGCAGACAAGCCTCTCGGGCTGGTGAGTGCTGCTCGGCGCCGAGCCTCTGTGCGGGAATCTCTCCGCTTTGCCCTCCGCACCCCTGTGGCTGCGCTCTCCTCCGTGGCTCCAAAGCTTCCCCCCTCTGCCACCCGCAGTCTCCGCCCGCGAAGGGGCTCCTAGTGTGTGGAAACCTTTCCTTCTTCACGGCTCCCTCCCAGAGGTGCAGGTCCCATCCCTATTCTTTTGTCTCTGTTTTTTCTTTTTTCTTTTGCCTACCCAGGTACGTGGGGAGTTTCTTGCCTTTGGGGCAGTCTGAGGTCTTCTGCCAGCGTTCAGTAGGTGTTCTGTAGGAGTTGTTCCACATATAGATGTATTTCTGATGTATTTGTGGGGAGGAAGGTGATCTCGACGTCTCACTCCTCCAACATCTTGGAAGTTTCAGTCCATACCTTTTTTTAATGTAGGAAAGATTTTACTTTTTATCAAAGTAACAGACTTACAAAAACCAGCAGTTCCTTGCACCTGTCTTCCTACTCACAGTTTCTCTTCCCCAAAGATAGCCACTTTCAACTCTCTTCTGTATTTACCTTCATATTTCTAAGTAATAATTTATATAGTAATTTCTTGATTATTAATTGTAGAAATTGCTTATTAATTTCCTGCCATGGGAGTTGTGGATTTAGCTCTCTTACATATGCCGCTCCATCCCCTCCCCCCACTCCATCCTCCCAGTGTATTTGGGTTAAGTTAGTATTCAGCATTACATTATTTTGGCTGTGTAAGTATAGTTCAAGCCAAGGCAGATAGTGTACCATGCTTACATTTTCCTTTGTGTTAACATTTGTTTTTCCTGAAGTTAATAATTGCCTTGTCATTACTTTCGCTTGGTTTTCTATATAATTACTAATTACTCCTTTTCGGACTCTTCATGCAGTCATAAACTCCTTGTCAAAAGGGTCAGATCCATCAGGTCATCTCTCGGTTTCGTTTCACTTTCTTTCCCTGGTGGATCCCTTCCGGTCCTTCATCCTCCACCAGCCTCAACCAGCACTGTATCCTCCTGCTCTGCGTTGGTCTGCGTGCTGGCTAGCATTAGAGATGCTGCCTAACTGTCCCTCTGACATCATCCTGTGAATTCCCTGTGCCTCTTCCCCGTGTTGGAGCCCCTGTTGCCGAATGTCAAGTCTCCTCTTTCTTGGTCACTCGTTTTGATGGAGTGTATCGTTTAGTAGATTTCTGAGAGAAGGTACATAGAGGAAGAGTTCTTAAGAATTCGCTTGGAGATGTCATTATTCAGTCTCACACTTGATCAGTAGTTTGTTTGGCTGGGCCTCAGAATGTCAAAGGCAGGGCCCTTTTCTCGGGGCTTCCAATGCAGCTGCTTGCAAGTCTGATGATCTGTTCTGGTGGTCCTGTGCTCCTTCTCTCAGGAATTTAGAATCTGTTTTTTCTTTTTGGAAATTTCTAAACACTATGACTAGTGTGATCTTTTTTTCTTTCATTGTGATGGACACTCAGTAGACCCTCTCAGTCTGGAAACTCGTGTCCTTCAATTCCGAGAATTTCTTTGTTTTTTCTTTGTTACTCATCTTCTCCATTTTTTCTTTTCTCTCTTTTTTGAATTCCTGCTGGTCAGATGTTAGATCTTCTGGACAGCTTCTCCAATTTTCTTTTCTTTTTTCTCCTTTTTTTTTTGGCTGTGCTGCACGGCTTGTGGGATTGGGATTGAACCCGGGCCACGGCAGTGGAAGTGCCAAGTCCCAACCACTGGACTTCCAGTGAACTCCCATTTTCTCCCATTTTTTATCCCTTTGTCTTCCAACACTATTGAAGCTTTTGTTAATTTCCAAGAGTTCTTTATCGCCAGCTGTTCTTGTTTTTTGAGTAAGTACAGTGTCTTCTCTGAGGCTGTTAAAGCTTTTGAAGCTTTCTTCTATTCCCTACACTGTCTCTCTTTTCTTCAAGTGTTTTGATTGTTTCAGCTCTATCTTTAGAGACCTTCTTCTGATTTTTGGTAGTCTTTGGCTCTAGTTTCTTATTTGACGGTCAACCGCTAAAAAGCTGATCGACCTTTGTGTATAGCTTAGTGGGTTTGGTGACCTGTGGACCTCTCCACAGCATGATCATGCAGGGACCTGGCTAGTTTGTCAAGAGATTGCCAGACTGCAGTATCTCTGGGTCTTTTCTCTTGTGCTGGAAAGTTTCTCCAGAGAGGAATCTTCTGGTCTCCTAGATACCAGCCTGTGGTGGGGGAGGGAAAAGGGAATCCCCGTCGTTCTTCACTTTCAATCTTGCTTTGCCCTCAGCTCTGCCTGAGGTCCCTAAGTGTAGACCTTCCTGTTCAGAATCTCGAAAGTAAACTTCCAGTTCTCTGCCAAGTGGGAGGAGGCATGCCTGGCTCTCAGGGTTGGGGTCTGACACTTTTCCTTATGCATGTACTCTGTCAGTCCTTCTGTCTGTAATCCTACCCTACCACCCACCTTCCAAGGAAACTGGTGATTAGATCCTGAACCCTTCTGTGTTCTGTGTAGAAAATTGGCTTGTTTTGTATTGGTTTTTCCCTCCTGCTGGCTTGGGCTTCTGCTTTCTCTGGTCTACTGGTTTAGTTTCCATGCCTATATCCATCTGCTTTTCACCTCCACAGTTCTGCTTTCACTATTCTGCTGTTACTTCTGTTCTCTTTGCCCTTGTGGGTTTGTGTCTTTTTAATCCTTTACTACTGTCGCATTAGCGTCTGTTTGAGAGGGGCATCAAGACGGTGCATATATTTACTGTGTCTGATTTAAGAGCCATCCTCCCTCCTATCCCCACCCCCATTCCAGTACTCCATCCTGACTCTTCCTGGAGCCTCCCTCAAGACGGACATTCATTTGCCTGGCACTGTCAAATCTGAACCAATCTGGCATGGTGAAGGGCAGCAGGTTGTGGCTCTCTCATGGGTACTAGAATCGTAATTACAACTTTTACTTATTATCTTTTTTTTTCCTTTTATTTCTGGCCTTTAAGTGTATGAAGTGTTGTTGTCTGTCTCACTTTCTTGCTATACAGTGGTCCTTTGGATCCTGGGCTATGCTCCATTCTGTAACTTGGGACTGGTGTGTGGCAGGGAGTCTGAGTTTCTGGTTTGTTTCGACCTTACTGAGAAAGGAATAGGTGTCACTAAAGTACTTTGCAGGAGAGACTCTTTGGGTTGTTTGATAGTGTGAGGTAGTGGGTGGAACATGAACTTTGGAGTCAGGCACACTGGATTTGACTCCCGCTCCTCCTCTTATTAGCTGTGTGACCTAGGGAAAGTTCTTTACCTCTCTGAACCTCCTTTTGCTGCACTGTCACATGGAGTTACCACCACGTACCTCAGAGGATTCCTGCATCTAGTAGGTGTTCAGCAAATGTTAGGTCCTCTTTCCGAAGGATGGTTACCCTTCTGTTTCATTTCCTGTATGAGAGAACCTTCAGAAACTGAGGGCTCACCACTGTATGTGTCGTGTTTCCTGATGACGAGCGAGGAGAAAAAGAACCACCTGAAAACCTGGGTATCAAGAGACAGGCTGTTCTGAAGAGTGCAGTTTCCCGACCTTTTTCACGGCATGACACATACAGAAAATCATAAGATTTGTGTGGTGCCCCGAACACTCTCACAGGCCAGGCTTGCCGTGGTTAGGGAAGCATCCAGCTGTCCCAGGCCCTGCCCAGCTTCCCCGCAGGCAAGGGGGCTGCTCTCACGGGTACACCTGTACCCAGTTTGTAGCACAGTGTTGGGAAGCACGTGTGAAGTATCAAAAGTCGTGCTTCCTGAGCCTTCCATGGGCACTGCCCGGGCATAGCTCGTGGGCCTCAGTGGTGGAACAGCCACTTGGGTTCAGCCTCCTCAGGCTCCTGACCCTCAGTTCCTCGTGTGTAAATTGGGAACACGAAACCTACCTTTTACAGTTGTGAGGAATATTGGCAGGCATGGATGTTTTTTCCCCAGGGTAGAACCCAGCTGCATGTTTGGTGTGGGTGGGCCCTGCATACCTGGTAGCTGTCCTCATTGTCCTTGTCGTCACCGTCACCATCACTGTTGTTGCTGACCCTTCGGAAGCTACAAAACCACATCATTACGAGAAAAGCAGAGGAATGGCTTTGCCAGGTGCCAAGAGGTGATAACCAGTGAGGTTGTCAGATAGGGTTGTATTCTTTGGCACAGAGCTGGAAACTCAAGAGAAATGTTTTGAACTTAGTGTTATAGGGGGTCCATGGGGAAAAGTCTGGAAGGGGCTCTTTTCTCCTTTCTTGGAGAATGCTTGTTTGATTAGGAAACAGTTCCTTCCAAACTTTTGTTTGCAAATAGCAATGTTTTCTTTGCCGCTCCCATTGAGCTTCGTGAAATCTAGGGAATTCTCCTTGTATAGACACTAAGCTTAGAGTGAGAGATACTGAGGCAGGAAGGAGCACAGGCCAAAAACAAAAAAGTAAAGGAGGGAATCTTGAAGAGAGTAGTGACCTGCATCTTGGCTCAGAGGGGAAAGGGTGGGGTGTGTGTGTTTTGGAAAGGCGGTGGGGAGGGTCCGTAGCCTTTCACTTTTATGGCTCTCTTCCTGATGTTTCTGCATGACAGAGGGCTTCCTGGAAGAGAGGAACCTTGCAAGATCTCCCTTTCCCTCTGACATGCTTTCAGGATAATTGAGGAGTGATTCTGTAGTCTTCCTAACACAGCTTTGTTCTTCTCTAGACCCTATATCTATGGTCCTACATCACAGGGAGAAAGGATGCAGATTCTCCAGAATTTCAAGCATAACCCCAAAATCAACACCATCTTCATATCCAAGGTCAGTGTGGCATGCAGCAGCCCCCGGGCCTGCGGGACACTGGATGATTTCTGGGCAGTGAATTGGTGTTTGTTGAAGGAACATCACGTGTCAGTTTTCATTCCCACGTGTCCAGTGTCTGGGGGCAGAGGAATGTTGCCTGTCAGGTAGTGGAAGAAGCAGATGTAGAGTTTTAAGGTATATAATCTATATTCCTAACTCAAGGAGTATATAATCTAGCAAGTCCTTTTGCTTGACTTAAGTTTCTCCTACCTCTTTTTGGGATACAGGAACTTTGAGTTGTATTTTCTTTATGCAAGGGGGAAAAGTTCATTACCTACTATGGCAAAGGTGGGCATTTGCATAAGGTTCTCTTTGTGGCATTGGAGATTCCTGTGGGTCGTGGGCAGCTTTTGTCCTGGCTCCTGGTATGCCTTGGAGGTGGGTGGTGAATATAAACACAATGCAAAATCATGTAGGCCCAGCTTGGTGACGGTTTTAATTTGCAGGTAGAAGTGGTGGCCCAACAGTTTAGAATAGTCATTCAGGTCAGAACAGACCCAAAGCCCAAAAGAAACGAGATTTACCTACAAAGTGATCATGGATGGATCAAGCTTTTATTTCTGTGTCTGGGAACCCTGATGGCTGGGTCCCCTCCCCCACCCCCTCCCCAAGCTAAGGCAGCTCCCCAGAGTCAGAATCCAGCCCAGTGCAGGCAGTGCCCCCTCCCAGGTCACGTGTCCGACCTTTGCCGTTGGCCTCAATAGCCTCCAGTTAAGATTGTGGATGGTTTTGTGCAGACCTATTTCTGTAGCAAAAAATAAGAAGAATCACTCACAGAGAGTCTGTTGATAGGGCCCTCTTGTCTCTGCGTCCCTAGCAGCCACACCAGGACTGTTGCTGAGACAGATGGTTAGGAGTCAGGTCGTGACAGCTTCTATAGGACAGCTCTCAGGAGAACATACTAGGTTCTTAGAGGCCTGCGTGCATCTGAAGGACCCTGGTACAGACTGAAGAGGACAGTGATTGTTTTTCTGAATTACCTACAGAGCTTATTTAAATTTGACGCCAGTTGACGTTTTTTTTCCCTTTTGACTCATATATAAAAACCTTCCCAATCTCACAGCTGGTTCATTTCTGTAGGTGGGTGACACATCGTTTGATCTGCCAGAAGCAAATGTTCTCATTCAGATCTCATCTCATGGTGGCTCCCGGCGGCAGGAGGCCCAGAGGCTGGGGCGAGTGCTCCGAGCAAAAAAAGGTACCTTCTGCTCCAGGCGGTCTCTCTTTCCAAACCACTTCCGTCAGGTGTCTGTTTGTGCGGGTGAGCCTGTGCTCCTGGGCTAGGTAGACCCTGAAGGGGATGGACGGGGGTCCCAAAGCAAGGACCAAGGTCTCCTTGGCCACTGTTATTTCTCATGTGCTGGGGCTGAGCATGTGGGTGTTTTCCATGGCAGCTGTCTGGAGGTCACAGTCTGAGCTGAGTGTCTGTGTTGGTAGATAGAGGAGCCAGGAAAGCAGTGCATAATGGTGTAGATGTAGAAGGGAGAAAGCAGAGCGTAGACCACCAGTGGAAGTGTAGGAGCTGGCAGCTCTCCCCTGAACCTTGAGTTAAGAGTAAGGGGAGGGCTTGGTAGGAGCAGCTTGGGCAGCCGCAAGGTGGATACCTTGCTCATAACCTGTGAAGAGTGGTCCCTTGAGTGGCAGCTTACAGCAGGGACATCACAAGCTCAGTGAATGAGGAAGCAAGAGTCCTGCTTCCTCTGCTTGTTAACTGCAGTAAAGGAGCCCAGAACCCAATCATGGGCAGAGTAGAGACTGACGTTTCTGCTAAGAGATGGCATCCTCTTAGCAGACCAGGCAGGTCCTAAAACAAGGACACAGGCCCTGTCCTCAAGGAATTCACTAATCTTAGGAAGAACTTGGACTGCTAGGATGTTTGAAAATGACAGGATTAGTGGGCAGGTGTTGTAATTGTACTGCATTTGAGTATGTTTAGGAAACAGCTAATTGTGTTTGAAATGGAGACAGGGCAAGTTAGTGGAAATAGCAAACGTGGACTTGGGCACCAGACCAACTGTGTGACCTTGGGCAAGTAATTTGACCCTCTGAGCTTTGGTTTCTCATCCAAAGTCGGAGTGACAATCCTTACCTTGCAGGACTGTTAATAATGAGGAATGAGAGTACATAACAATATAATAGACTGCTGGATAAATCTGACTAGCATATGTGAAAGTGATTCATTACTTATTCCTTACTCATCACACACAAACAAAGCTAATTTGAAAATCCCTTTGAATTTGATTGGAATTTCGTTTTTTAAATACTGTTTGACTCATTTTACAAGGCCAGTATTACCCTGATACCAAAGCCAGAAGAGTTCACTACAGAAAAGAAAATGACAGGCCAATATCCAATGAATACAGTTGTAAAAATCCTTAATAAAATACTAGCAAACCAAATTCAGCAGCATATTAGAAGGATCATTCACCATGATCAAGTGGGATTTATACCTGGGATGCAAAGGAGGTTCACCATATGCAAATCAATAAATGTGATATATCACATTAATAGAATTAAAGACAAAATCATGTGATCATTTCAGTGGATGCAGAAAAAGCATTTGACAAAATTCAACATCTGTTCATGATAAAAACTCTTAACAAATTAGGTATAGGAGGAAAGTACCTCAACATAATAAAGGCCATATATGACAAGCCTACAGCTAACCTCATACTTAATAGTGAAAGATTTGAAAGCTTTTCCTCTAAGATCAGGAACAAGACAAGGGTGCCCAGTCTCACCAGTCCTATCCAACATTGTACTGGAAGTCCTAACCAAAGCAATTAGGTAAGAAAAAGATAAAAAAAGCATCAGAATTGGAAAAGAAGAAGTAAAATTTTCTCTGTTTGCAGGTGACATGATTTTATGCATAGAAAATCCTGAAGACTTTACCAAAAAACTGTTAGATCTATTCAATGAATTTGGTAAAGTTGCAGGATTCAAAATTAACATACAAAAATCAGTAGCGTTTCTATACGCTAACGACAAATTATCTAAAAAAGAACTAAAATGATTCCATTTACAGTAGTATCCCAAACAATAAAATATTGGGGACTTCCCTGGCAGTCTAGTGGTTAGGACTCCGAGCTGCAGGGGGCGCAGGTTCAATCCCTGGTCGGGGAACTAAGGTCCCACATGCCATGCAGCCAAAAAAACAAACAACAACAACAACAACAAAAAAAACACAATAAAATATTTAGGAATAAATTTAACCAAGGAGGTGAAAGAGCTCTACACCGAAAACTACAAGACATTGATGAAAGAAATGTAAGAAGATAAATGGAAAGTATCCTTTGTTCATGGAATGGAAGAATTAATATTGTTAAAATATCTGTACTACCCAAAGCCATCTATAGATTGAATGCAATCCCTTTCAAGACTCCAGTGGCATTTTTAACAGAAGTAAAAATAGCAATCCTAAAGTTTTTGTGGAACCACAAAAGACCCCAAATAGCCAAAGCAAGTTCTGAGAAAGAAGAACAAAGCAGGAGGCATCACACTTCTGATGTGAAGTTATATAATAAAGCTGTGATCATCAAAAGAGTATGTTACTGGCATAAAAACAGACATATAGACCAGTGGAACACAATCCAGAGCCCAGAAATTAAACCCATGCATATATGGTCAACCAATATTTGACAAGAGAGCCAAGAATACCCAGTGGAGAAAAGATAGTCTCTTTAATAAATGGTGCTGGGAAAATTGGATATCCACATGTGAAAGAATGAAATTACCCCTGTCTTACACCACTAGCAAAAATTGACTCAAAATGGATTAAAGACTTAAATGTAAGGCTGGAAACCATACAACTTCTAAAGGAAAACAAAGGAAAAATGCTCCTTGACATGGGTCTTGGCAGTATTTTTTTTGGATATTACACCTAAAGCTTAAGCAACAAAATAAAAAATAAGTGGACTACATCAAACTAAAAAGCTTCTTCGCAGCAAAAGGAATGATCAACAGAATGAAAAGGCAATGTATGGAATGGGAGAAGATATTTGCAAATCGTGTATCTGATAAGGGGTTAATATCCAAAATAAATGAAGACCTCATACAACTCAGTAGCAAAAAAACCAAATAATCCAATCAAAAACTGGGCAAAGGACCTGAATAGACATGTTTTCCAAAGAAGATGTACAGATAGCCAACAGGTACATGAAAAGGTGCTTAATTAACATCACTAATTATTAGGGAAATGCAAATCAAAACTACAATGATGATAACTGATTCACTTTGTTTTAAAGCAGAAACTAACACACCATTGTAAAGCAATTATACTCCAATAAAGATGTTAAAAAAAAAAGTACAATGATGGATGTGAACTAAACTTATTGAGGTAATCATTTCACAATATATGTAAGTGAAATCATTATGCTGTGTACCTTAAACTTATATAGCACTATATGTCAGTTTTATCTCAGTAAAACAAAGGGAGAAAAAGGAAAATATCTGATATAATATGCTTAGCCCTTTTCTTTGCATCTCTGAACTCGTGTAAGACAAGGAAACAATTGAATTCAGAGGCAGTACACAGATACTTAACTTACTGACATTTGAACTGTGAAGCAAAAATATTCAGATTTTCCTGCAGGATCAGATTTTATAGGCTACAATATTTTCTGTCCTAGTTACTATGATAATTCTCCTGTTACTGGGTTTTCTCTCTGAGCCTTTTGTTTTTTAGTAGTTTTAGCATAATGTTTTCAAAAGGGTTATCCATATTGTAGCATGTATTAGTACTTCATTCTTTTTTATTGCTGAATAATAGTCCACTGTATAGACATACCACTTTTTATTTCTTTTGAGTATTATTTTTTTAATTTTATTTATTTTTTGGCTGCGTTGGGTCTTTGTTGCTGCACGTGGGCTTTCTCTAGTTGTGTCGAGCAGGGGCTACTCTTCGTTGCAGTGCACGGGCTTCTTATTGCGGTGGTTTCTGTTGTGGAGCACGGGCTCTAGGGCGCGTGGGCTTCAGTAGCTGTGGCTCTCATGCTCTAGAGCGCAGGCTCAGTAGTTGTGGTGCACGGGCTTAGTTGCTCCGCGGCATGTGGGATCTTCCCGGACCAGGGCTCATACCCGTGTCCCCTGCATTGGCAGGCGGATTCTTAATCACTGCGCCACCAGGGAAGTCCCTGGACATACCACTTTTTAAAATTCATTTATGGACATTTGGATTGTTTCCACTTTTTGGCTCTTAGAATAATGCTTGGGTCGTGTAATAACTTTATGTTTAGCATTTTAATAAACTGCCAGACTGTTTCCAAAGTGGTTGTACCATTTTCCATTCTCACCAGCAGTGTATGAGCATTTCAGTTTCTCCACATCCTTGACAACAACTGTAATCATCTTTTTTATTCTAGTCATCCTAGTGTGTGCCAGTTAGTATTTTGTCATGGTTTTGACTTGCATTTCCCTGATGACTAATGATATTGAGCTTTTTTCATGTGCTCATTGACACATGAATCTTCTTTTTATATCTTCTTTGGGGAACTGTCCATTCAGATCCTTTGTCCTTTTTATAATTGGTTTATTTGTCTTTTCATTGTTGAGTTGTAATAGTTTTTTGTATTCCCTAGATTCAAATCTCTTATCAGATATATGCTTTGTAAATGTTTTCCCCAATTCTGTGGGTTGTCTTTTCACTTTCTTGATGGTGTCCTTTGAAGCACAAAAGTTTTTAATTTTGATGAAGTCCTCATGCAGAATCAGGGCAATGGCCCCTCTGACTGCAGAGCTCTCCCACTGCAGTACTTGCTTTTGAACCCTGGACCCTTAGTTCCTGCCGTTCTAACAGCTAATATTGTCCTTTTATGTGCCCTCCCCCAGGGATGGTTGCAGAGGAGTACAATGCCTTCTTCTACTCGCTGGTGTCCCAGGACACACAGGAAATGGCTTACTCAACCAAGCGGCAGAGGTTCTTGGTAGATCAAGGTTATAGCTTTAAGGTATGTAAGCATTCGGTCTCTGGTCGGAGTAGGACCGAGGCTTTTTTGTACCCAGCCCTCCATGAGAAGTGGGGGGCCGCTGTCAGCATGAGCATGGGACAGATCTCAGGCAGGCACAGGACATTAGGGGACATTAGGGTACCTTTGTCCTTGCATGAATTGTGGGGAGCTTTGAAGGAAAAATACTGTGCAGGATCCCTCCTGTTTCCAACTTCTCACAGTGAATGGTCAAAGAAGGGGGCCTCTGAAGCAAGAGGCCTGTGGAGTCTCAGCTTGTTAACTTTTTACAGTTGTCTTGCAAAGAAAACATTAGATGTTGGTGGGAAAATGTGCTAGCCTAGTAGGACTCGAGATGAAGGAACTGTGGCCATCACTGTGTTAGTCTGAGCCCCTCGGGGTTACTTTCTCAGGGGGTGCCCCCTCCAGGTAGCTGGGAGAGTCTGCCCTTAGTCATCTGGCAAGCCTGGGCCTCAGCGGGCCTCACAGACATCAGAGCCATCCATGTACTGTAAATCTGATATTTTAATAGTTTGGGAAATTCTAAAGCTTTGGCGAACTTTCACTGGCTAAGGCATTTGCTTTCTTTCCTATTGAGACAAATACTAAGTTTTTGTTAGGATTTAGTGTCCCAAAGGGTTTTTACTTGTGGTAGTGGGTGGAGGGTGCTGGAAGCAGGGGATTAAAAGGATATCTTAGAACATATAAGTTCCCAGGTTCTTGATTTGTGAAAGGCTGTAGGCTGCCTTTTCAGATACTTTAGACTGTATCTTTTTCAAATTGGTTTAGGGCAGAACTAATAGAGTTCCCTTTATTAGCCTTAGAAAAGGGACAGGGTTGTCTGATCCCTCCCCTTTTAGTCAGAGGCAGTGACACTTTTCAGACTTCTCATGCTGAACTCTAGCTCAGGACACTTGGGACAGTTTTTCGAAGGATTTTCATTTCGACCTTTTTATCCGTCTGTGTAACGTTCGAGCTGATAATAGCATCCATACCTCCTGGTTCCCGGGAGAGTCGTAAGGGTAAGAGAAGCAGCGAATCAGGAAGTGCTCTGGGTTCTTTGACGGGTGAGCTCGACAACATGGTACCTGAGCACCTGGTTGTCTGTGTTGGTTGGAGCTGCCTTTGCCTTGCTCACCTCCAGGGCTGCCTGCTGAGAGCAGCCAGCTTAGGGTTCCCAGACTCAGGACCCTGGTGATCAGGCCAGGGCAGAAGTGTCCCGTATCTGTACTCCAGATCTGTGGCCACCTGAAGGGCGCAGCCAGATCCTTCTAGGAATTTTCTTTTAATTAAAATTATGAGAAGAAAGAGAGAGAGAGGAAAGGAAGTTCCCTTTATGACTCAGTGGTCCCCAACCTTTCTGGCACCAGGGACTGGTTTCATGGAAGACGGTTTTTCCACAGACCGGTGGGGAGGGGGGTAATGCGAGTGACGGGGGGGGGGGGGAAATGGTCCAGGCGGTAATGCGCGCCATGGGGAGCGGCAGATGAAGCTTCGCTCACTCTCCCGCCTCTCACCTCCTGCTGTGCGGCCCGGTTCCTAACAGGCCGTGGACCAGTACGGGTCCTCAGCCTGGGGATTGGGGTCCCCTGCTGTATGTAATCAATCCATGCTTTCTGCAGGGATAGGTAAGCCTTGTAGTAGGTTATCTCCAAAGAAATGAAAACCAAACCTCCACCATGCTTTTATCTTTCTCTTTTGGAAAAAAATCTTATAAATCCATTCTTAATATCCTATCATTTGTAAGTGCCCGTCCCGCTGGAAGCCCTGGGTGCCAAGCCCGGAGGTTGGAGGCCTTCTTGAAGGGCAGCCGGCTGTGCCTTTTGGTTTTTGGTCCTTCGTTTACCTGGTGCAAGGTGGGAAAACTACCAGAATGGTTGTTTTAAGATTGCCGAGATCCTGTTGATCTTCTGTAAGTGATCATTTAGCTGCCATGTGTTGGGAGCAGCGTTTTCTAGAATGTCCTGAACCTCTCCTGCCTTGCAGTCATTAGTTAAGCTCCCTGTTGACAGTGGCTCTGAGGCTGGTCTCTGCACTGCCGAAGAGGAGCTCTCTGTTATTAGCCACCTGCTCTGCTGGGCCTGAGGGGCAAGTGACCAGACCAGGTGAGCCCAGGAGAAGGCGGGATCGGCTCCAGGGAGAGAAAACAAGAGGGTTCTGCTCTGCAGGTGATCACAAAGCTGGCCAACATGGAGGAGGAAGAGTTGGCATTTTCAACGAAAGAGGAGCAACAGCAACTCCTACAGAAGGTCCTGGCGGCCACTGACCTGGATGCCGAGGAGGAGGTGGTGGCGGGAGAGTTTGGCTCCAGATCCAGCCAGGTGAGTGAGTGGGTGAGGCTCCAGATGCCAGCTCCCCCGAAGGACAGCGTCTTAGACACACAGACGCCCGCACAGTCCTTTGTGTGCGTGTGCCTGTGTGATTTTCTCAAGAACTTGGAACACACAGGAGACTGTAGAGAAGAGAATAATCGGAAACACCCCTGCTAACCTTTCTGTGCGTCGTCTTGTTTTATGTGTCTGAGCCCACGGCGGGCGTGGCTGGTCTCCTGCTCTGTTCACATAGCAGTCTGGCGTAAGTATCTGTTAGTATTTGGAGGTGGGAGCCCAGGCTCTGCCTAGGGTGGCTACTGGAAGGAGCGTGACGGACCTGGGGCCTGCCTTTTTGGCCTTGGGCGCGTCACCTTATCCCTGGCTTCCTCCTCAGTAATGAAACTGAGTCTTCCAGGCTGTAAAATGGGTCTGAGAATCAACTCATATTGTAGTTTCCCTACATTCTTCGAAAAATTTAGAGTTCTCTGAAAATGCACAACTTTTCAGTTAGTCTGCACATACTTATTGAATGCCTACTATGTGCCAGGCAAATATAATACGGTATAACTAATGAAAGTATCATTATGAGGAATTCTTATTATCAAGCCCTTCCAAGGAGAGAAGTACCGTTTCATCAGGTGCTTTTGAAACTAAGTTGGTGTTAGAGCTGGAAGGTGAGCGATGGCTGGAACAAGGGAAGAAGGAAGCAGTGTCACCAGGGAGGTGCTGCCCTCCCCTCAGCCTGAGACCTTTCTGTCTCCAGACCTGGGGGTTGGGGGCTGGATCTCCTCCTGGGCGCTCTCCACAGGAGCCCAGGGAAACTTGCTGTTTCTGTGTCTGAAGGTGGTGTCTGGTCAATTCCACCTCACGGTCACCCAAGGTGAGGCTGTGCAAGGAGTGGCTTCAGTGCCTGTCTGCGTACTTTGCTTGGAATCTGGTGCGAGTGGTGTCCCAGGCTTGGGGTCAGACCCTTGACTTGTGTGATTTCTGTTCACACCACACATGTCAAGCAGATGTGGTTATCCCCATTTTACAGATGAGTTCATTGAGGTGCAGACATTCAGTATTTGCCCAAGGCCACGCAGTGAGACACAGAGCCAAGATTGAGGCCCAGGCCTAGAAAGGATTTCCAGTTGATTCAAAGCCTTATGGTAGGGTCTCAGGAGATTTTGAGGGACTCCTGCCCTCACTGTTAAAATTCTGTTTAGAAATTGTCATTAAGAGAGGCAGGATGGTGTATGGCTAGGTACAGGGAATCTGAAGCTGACTGCCTGGGTTCAAGTCCCATCTGTTTAAGAGCTGTGTGATCTTGGACAAATACCTCATTTCTCTGTGCCTGTTTTCCTCTTCTGTAAGATGGGGATTATAATGGTTGTGAGGATTAGATGAGGTAAGACACGTAAATAAGTATAAGCTGCTTAGAACAATGCCTGAGACATACTAAGTGGTCAGTAAATGTTATTTTAAAAATAATAAAATCTATGAAACTTTTATAAGTCTTACAAATTTATCTTATTATGATTATGAATGTTATAGGCGGAGGGTGTTTCGCTTTGTAAACTAACGGTGCGCCGGGTCGCCCTGCAGGTGTCTCGGCGCTTCGGCACGATGAGCTCCATGTCTGGGGCCGACGACACAGTGTACATGGAGTACCACTCATCACGGAGCAAGGCTTCCAATAAGCACGTGCACCCGCTTTTCAAGCGCTTCAGGAAATGACGCCCATAGGGTCACGTAGGTGAAGCTTGGGTGCCTAGCACCAGCACTGGAAAGGGATTTTAAACGTAGCATTTTCTTTCCACATCCATGTTCTTTCCAATAGCATCGGCCAAACCAATCTAGACTCGATACCTGTTGGCTGTGTTGAAGACAGTGCATCAAGAGCTTGACTCTGTCTTCCTGGGCGTTCCAGGGTTTGAAGGTGGGAGTGGGGGGACTGCATTTTTTGTTTTTTTCAGACCGCTTTTCAAACTTGTTGGGGAGTGGTCATTCCTGTACATAAAAATCTGTAATGTTTAGGTGTATTTATCTTACTGTTCTCCTGAATAAACAGCACTGGGATGTTTAACCACTCTTCATCGTACGCCTTGTTCTTACACCTCGTCATAGGCATGGGCTATGTCTAGATGACAAAACTCCATCAGGGCTCCACTTGGCGGCAGGCCCAGAGGAATTAGATGGGGCCCGTCCACAGGGAGCACTGGAGAGATGAGAAGACTTGCCCGTTAGTGTGCAGTGTTGACAGGGGACGGTGGTCCAGAGCGGTGGAGGAGCTTGAGCAGTTTGCAGTGCTGCCGGGCCCCTCCCTGTTCAGCTCGGGTGGGTTCCATGGGAGGCACCCACAGCTGTAGGTCCTCTGGGTCACCCGAAGGCCATCACCTTCGTAGGGAGCCACAGTGCACACGGCTCCTGATGCTTGAGCTTCTCTGAGAGAATCAACTCTTATTTCTATGCCCCAGATAACATTGTTGATTTGGCTGGGAGGCTGGATTCCTCTTCTAATAGCAGTTTAGTACCCTTGATCTTTAACGGCTGGTTCCTTTATTCTGAAAGACGTCTCTGGGCTTTTCTGCTCTGTTCCTGGTATGAACGAAAAGGTGTTCAGGAAAAGACACACGAGGCAGGATTGGTCCGTAGAAGACAGGCAGGCACGCACAGGCGTAGGTCACGAAGAGGAACGTGTTATTTTGAGGAGGCTCGTTCTAATAGGCGACAGCCGCGCACCTGGGGAGTGGTGGAAGCCTGTGCGAGCTAAGGCCGCTCGACTTGGAGTCTGCCCACCCCTGCCGCCCGGCAGCAGTGTTCCCAGCCGTCATCGCCCACTCGGGGAGAAGACCACATTCATTTTGTCAAGAGTGCTTCGGAGCAAGAGCCACCTCCCCCGCATTCCACTTCACTGAGCTGACCTTTTGGGGACAAACACACTCTCACAGTGTGGCCAGCAGTTGGTGCTGACCCGTGGAGAGCCGCTCTGTCCGTGCAAACCCTGGAAGTGGCCCCCAGCAGCCAGACCTGAGGCCTGTGCTCAGGCACAGCCGTGCTAAGGCCACTCACCCCAGTGGGTGGCACCCAGATGTCTCAGACTGGATTATAACCAGTATTATTTCCAGATTCTCATGTCCTGTCATGCCTGAGATACTCAAGCAATGCCAAGCACTTCGTGTATCTCCTTGTTGCTCACCGTTTTCTTGTTCTCTAACCTGTCTACAGATAACGTTTAACTTTACCCAAGCCCCGTGATCCTGGAAAACTGGGACTTTTATTAAAGAACCACACACCCACTCTCCCCCACCCCCCGCCGTCTTTTGTGTTCCGGAAAACAGCTTACTGCAAAGAACCACCTTTCCCCATATGTCTGAGATAAGGCTCCTGGGTGCCCTCCTTGTCTACCAGTGACAAGGCCAGACACAGACCTTCCAGATTCCCATTCTTTGCTTCGAATGATTAGCTGAAGCGCTTGTCCCCACTGATGAAATGGAACAAAAATGCTTGTTAACCAGACCTTGGTTAGGATTCTCTCCTTTCTGCAGGCCCCTGACTTTTGGCCCATGCTCAGCCTAGAGCCCCTCCTGAGTCCAGTGGGACACGGGGTAAAACACTGTCTGACCTGCCATCTGCCATTGCCACTCCCATTCATCCCACTTCCTCAGCCCCTCCCGTGTGTCCTCCTCCCTATAAAAGAAAAACTTTTTTGCTTAACTCTTGAGACGCTTGCTTATCATATGGTCAGTGTGTTCTCCCTGTTGTAATAGCTGCCCTCCCCTTTGCAGCAATCCTTTCAAATAAAGTCTCTCCTTGCCAAGTCTGGATTAGTTTTTTATTTGACACCATGTAACAAATTCCTATTTATTCTCTAAAAGTAAGTTGAGATGTATCATCTCCAGGAAACCTAACTCCTGCTCCTTCCCCTATAAGTGTTTCCTGTACTGTGCTATGTCCTTTATGCTGTCCTTTTCTTTTTTTCATTTTTGGTTTTTACATGTTTGTATCCTGTTGGTTTGAGTTCTATCTGTACCCCAATATCTGGCATATAGTAGGTATCCAGTGACTATTGAATTGGACTCTTTTCAAAGTTTATGGACTTAAAATAAAAGGAACACGATAACCCTGCCTGCTTACACCTTGAGGGAAGTTGTGAGGGAACCTCTCACTGGTAACCGTCTATCCTGTTATCCCTTCCTGCTGCCTTTTCCCCGAACCAGCCCTTACACCCCATAGCAGGTGGAATTTATAGGACAAAGTACCAACTAGGGGAGCTGCACAAAGAGATTTGCTGAGGGGCCCTGAGTCTTCCACTGAGCACTGCTCTGCACATGCATGTAAAGAAGCTACCCAAGGCTGGGGAAGGAACCACATGAAAGGGTCAGGGGGAGCTTATCCAGGGCCTGGACTATTCCTGTTGCCACCAGCCAGACTGAGTATCCTCGACTCACAGGGCATCTGGTAGAGTGTTCAGCAAGGTTTTGCTTCAGTTCTGTGGAAAGTTAGACCTAAACTAATGCTGCATGAGTCCTACCAAAAGTTCGAAGGCAAGACCCAAAAGGATCCAGTTATTTCCAAGTAACTTACTACAATTCAGGACAAAGCTAATTATTACAGCACAAAAATATCTAGCAACCAATAAGGTAAAACTCGCAGTGTCTGACATCCAATCAGAAATTACCAGGCAAGCAAAGAGTCAGGAAAATACTACTCATAATGAAAAGACTTGTTTCCATACTCTCTCTGACATTTCTTACTTGCTTGCTCTGGCAAAGTAAACTGCCCAGTGGAGAGGCCCACATGGCAAGGAATGGAGGGAGCCTCAGTCCAATGGCCCATGGTGGACTGAATCCTGCCAATATTCACAGGAGTGAGCTTGGAAACTGTTCCTCTCTTAGTTGAGCCTACAACCAATGACTGCATTGGTTAGATGACTACAGCCCTAACCTACCCCTTGATTGTATCCTGTGAGAGACCTGAACCAGAGGACACATCTAAGGTCCTGGATTCCTGATGCACAGAAACTGTGAGATAATAAATGTTGTCATTTTAAGCCACAAAATTTTAAATTTAAAAAAATTTTAAATTAAAAATGTCTTATTTTCTACATCTCTTTTTTAAGAAAGAGAATAGATTGCTAAGTTCTGGAGATGGATAGTGGTCACGGTTGCCCATGATTACAAAACAATAGATAACTAATATAGATCTTGGTACCAAGAGTGGGATGCCGTTGTAACAAATACTCAAAAATGTGGGAGTGGCTTTGGAACTAAGAAGTGGGGAGAGGCTGGATTTTGAGGAACATGTTAGAGAATGCCTAAATTGCCTTCAACAGACTATTAGTGGAAATCTGGACTTTGAGAACACTGCCAGTGAGTGCTTAAAAGGGAGTGAAGAAGCTGCTATTGGAAACTGGAGGAAGGGGGATCTCTGTTACACAGTGGCCAAAAATTTGGTGGCACTGTCATCTGCAGTTATATGGAAAGCAGAATGTGTCTAATGAAGTTTGTGGTCTAGATTTGCAAGATTTGCTAAGATTTGCAAGCAAAATGTTCAAGTAGCCACCTGATTTCTTCTTGCTGCTTAAATAGTAAAATGTGAAAGGAGAGAGAAAAAGTGAGGGCAGAACTGTTTTTAAAAAGGAGCCAGAGAGGACACTTTTTGTGCAGGGAAACACAGATAAAGACGGCAGACTATGTTCTGTGACCACAGTGGAATTAAATTTAAAATCAGTAAAAGAAAGATCTGTCGGAAACCCCCAAATATTTGATGAGATTTCTTATTAAAAACTATGCAATCAAGAAGACTATCGAGAAATATCTTTAAGTATTGAAAGAAAAAAACCAACGACTTAGAATTCTATACCCAGTGAAAAGATCTTTCAAAAATAAAAGTGAAATTCTTCTTCAGATATAGGAGTGCTGAAAGAATTCATTACTAGCAGACCGGCACTACAGGTCATGTTAAAGGAAGTCCTTTGAGGAAGGAATATAATGCTAGTTAGAAATTTGTATCTACACAAAGGATTGAAGACCACTACAAACTACATTGATAAATATAAAAGGTTTTCTATTATTTACATCTTTTTAAAAGAAGAACTGATCGCTAACTTCTGGAGGTGGATAGTGGTCATAGTTGCACAACAGTGTGAA
Organism: Eschrichtius robustus; assembly: GCF_028021215.1. Classification (NCBI taxonomy): domain Eukaryota; kingdom Metazoa; phylum Chordata; class Mammalia; order Artiodactyla; family Eschrichtiidae; genus Eschrichtius; species Eschrichtius robustus. Next base: position 136,337,039 of record NC_090828.1, on the reverse strand, counting down.
TGTACTTAATGCCACGAAATTGTGCACTTAAAAGTGGTTAAGATGGTAAATTTTATGTTATATATATTTTACCACAATAAAAAAATAAAGATAACTGTTTAGAACAAAGGAAATGTATTGTGGAGTTTATAACATGTAAAAGTAAAATGTATAACAACAATAGTACAAAAGCCAAGAGGGTAGAAGTGGATGTGTACTGTTGTAAGGTTTCTGTGTTATACATAAAGTGGTATAACATTACTTGAAAGTCGCCTGTGGTACTGAAGCAACCACTAAAATAACACAAAGAATTGTGGTTAATAAACCAATATAGGAGATAAAATGAAGTCATGAAAAATACTCAATTCTAAAGAAGTCAGAAAAAGAGGAAGAAGGAAATAAGGAGCAGATGGGATAAGTAGAGAATAAATAGGGAATGGTCTAAACGCCCTCAATTAAAAATCAGAGATTGTCAGATTTTTAAAAGAAGAACAAAATTATGCTGCCTACAAGATTTAATATTAAGATGCAAATAGGGTTAAAGAATGGAACAATATATACTATGCTAACATGAAGCAAATGAAAGCTGGAGTAGCTATATTAATATTGGGCCTAATAGATTTCAGAGCAAAGAATATTACCAGGGTCATTTTATGAAGAGGAGCTAATAATTCTAAACATTTATGTCCCTAATTACAGCTTAAAAATACTTGAAGCAAAAACTGATACACCTGAAAGAAGAAAGAGAAAAATTCACATTTCAGAGATTTTAATACCTTTTTCTCAATAATTGATAGAATAAATAGACCAAAAATCAGTAAAGATACAGAAGACTTAAACAACACCATTAACCAACTTCACCTGACTGACATTTATAAAACACCACCCAGTAACCTCAGACTATACATTCCTTTCAAGTTCATACAGATCATTTACTAAGATTCAATTCTGGGCCATACAACCAGTCCCAATAAATTTAAAAGGATTCAAATCACACAAGCTATGTTCTTTGACCACAGTGGAAGTAAATTAAAAATCAGTAAAAGAAAGATCTGTGGGAAACCCCCAAATATTTGAAAACTAAGTAACACAATTCTAAACTTAAAAAAAAAATCAAAGGGAAATTAGTATTTTTGAATTGAGTGAAAATGAAAACTACATTTTTAAAAATATATATAAATTATTTATTTATTTCTGGCTGCGTTGGGTCTTCGTTGCTGCACGTGGGCCTTCTCTAGTTGCTGCGAGCAGGGGCTACTCTTCGTTGCAGTGTGTGTGCTTCTCATTGCGGTGGCTTCTCTTGTTGCGGAGCACAGGCTCTAGGCACATGGGCTTCAGTAGTTGTAGCACACGGGCTCCATAGCTGTGGCTTGTGAGCTCTAGAGTGCAAGCTCAGTAGTTGTGGCGCATGGGCTTAGTTGCTCTACGGCATGTGGGATCTTCCTGGACCAGGGATCGAACCCATGACCCCTGCATTGGCAGGTGGATTCTTAACCACTGTGCCACCAGGGAAGTCTGAAAACTATTGATTTTGTTTATAATTTTCTGTATATTATGTTTTGACATCTTAAAAACTATTCTGGGTGGGGAGAGATACCCCTTGCTGAGGGGGTTGAATATAGTTCCCTGTGCTATATAATAGGACCTGTGTTTATCCATTCTATATATACTAGTTTGCATCTGCTAACCCCAAACTCCCAATCCATCCCTCCCCTTTCCCTGTTGGTAACCACAAGTCTGTCCTCTATGTCTGTGAGTGTTTCTGTTTCATAGGTAAGTTCATTTGTGTCATAGTTTAGATTCCACATATAACTGATGTCATATGGTATTTGTCTTTCTCTTTCTGACTTACTTCACTTAGTATGATAATCTCTAGGTCCATCCATGTGGCATTATTTCATTCTTTTTTGTGGCTGAGTAGTATTCCACTGTGTGTGTGTGTGTGTGTGTGTGTGTGTGTGTGTGTGTGTGTACCACATCTTCCTTATCCATTCATCTGTTGATGGACATTTAGGTTGCTTCCATGTCTTGGCTATTGTAAATAGTGAGCCTAGCCAATTCTTGAGACAGCAAAGGGCACAGGCAGGAGCATGTCTTTGATTTACAGACTAAACAGTCCACAGCCATATCTCCTCTATCTGGCCCATACACCCCAGGAGGCAATATACTCTGTCTTAATCATCCCAGGGCCAGGTACCAGGCAACTAAGGACCACCCTTATAGTGTAGAGCCAGCTGAAATTATTCAAACTAGCCAGTTCTAAACTGTTCATTCTGCCCTGCCTTGCCTGTCCCACAGAAACTCCAATAAAGATTCTAGCTTCGGCTTTCCCCTTGCTCCTGCTTTCTGCCTGCTGACCACTCAGGCTTTCCCATGTGGCCCTACATGGAACGGTATGCTGTGCATCCAATTTTAGGACCTGGGAGCATAATAAATTTGTTTTCCTGAGCCTCTCGTGTGTTGCCTCTTGTGGCTACACCTGTCAATCACATAAAAGAACACAGAACAAAACCCAACATACCAGAGGGGGACCTTCAAGGTGGAGGAGGAGTAAGACGTGGAGATCACCTTCCTCCTCACAAATACATCACAAATACATCTACACGTGGAACAACTCCTACAGAACACATACTGAACGCTGGCAGAAGACCTCAGACTTCCCCAAAGGCAAGAAACTCCCCCACATACCTGGGTACGGCAAAAGAAAAAAGAAAAAACAAAGACAAAAGAATAGGGATAGGACCTGTGCCTCTGGGAGGGAGCTGTGAAGGAGGAAAAGTTTCCACACACTAAGAAGCCCCTTCACTGGCGGAGACGGGAGGTGGCAGCGGGGAAGCTTCAGAGCCACGGAGGAGAGCGCAGCAATAGGGATGCAGGGGGCAAAGCGGAGAGATTCCTGCACAGAGGAACGGTGCCGACCAGCACTCACCAGCCTGAGAGGCTTGTCTGCTCACCCGCCGGGGTGGGTGGGGGCTGGGAGCTGAGGCTCGGGCTTTGGAGGTCAGACCCCAGGGAGAGGACTGGGGTTGGCTGCGTGAACACACCCTGAAGGGGCTAGTGTGGCACAGCTAGCCGGGAGGGAGTCCGGGAAAAAGTCTGGACCTGCTGAAGAGACAAGAGACCATCGTTTCCGGGTGCGCGAGGAGAGGGGATTCAGAGCACCACCTAAATGAGCTCCAGAGATGGGCGTGAGCTGCGGCTATTGGCTTGGACTCCAGAGACGGGCATGAAACGCTAAGGCTGCTGCTGCAGCCACCAAGAAGCCTGTGTACAAGCACAGGTCACATCCACACCTCCCCTTCCGGGAGCCTGTGCAGACCACCACTGCCGCGGTCCCATGATCCAGGGACAACTTCCCTGGGAGAACGCACGGCGCGCCTCAGACTGTTGCAACGTCATGCTGGCTTCTGCCACTGCAAGCTTGCCCCGCATTCTAATTATGACTACCGTACCCCTCCCTCCCCCCAGCCTGAGTGAGTGAGAGCCCCCTAATCAGCCGCTGCTTTCACTCCCTCCTATCTGGGTGGGAACAGATGCCTGAGGGTGACCTACACACAGAGGCGGGTCCAAATCCAAAGCTGAACCCCGGGAGCTGTGCGAACAAAGGGAAAGGGAAATTTCTCCGTGCAGCCACAGGAGCAGCGGATTAAATCCCCACAATCAACTTGATGTACCTGCATCTGTGGAATACCTGAATAGACAATAAATCATCCCAAAATTGGGGCGGTGGACTTTAGGAGCAACTGTAGACTTGGGGTTTGCTGTCTGTAACTGATTTGTTTCCGACATATATGTTTATCTTAGTTTAGTTTTTAGCGCTTGTTATCATGGGTAGATTTGTTTATTGGTTTGGTTACTCTCTTCACTTTTTAAAAAATTATTTTTTTTTATGTTAATAACTTTTAAATTATTTTTTTCTTTCTTTTTTTCCTCCCTTTTCTTCTGAGCCATGTGGCTGACAGGGTCTTGGTGCTCCCGCCTGGTGTCAGGCCTGAGCCTCTTAGGTGGGAGAGCCGAGTTCAGGACATTGGACCACCAGAGACCTCCCAGCCCCACATAATATCAATCGGTGAGAGCTCTCCCAGATATCTCTGTCTCAATGCTAAGACCCAGCTCCACCCAATGGCCAGCAAAGTCTAGTGCTGGATGCCCCATGCCAAAAAAACTAGTGAGACCAGAACACAACCCCACCCATTAGCAGAGGCTGCCTAAAATCATACTAAGTTCACAGACACCCCAAAACACACCACAGGACGTGACCCTGCCCCCAAGAAAGACAAGATCCTGCCCCACCCACCAGAACAGAGACACCAGTCCCCTACACTAGGAAGCCTACACAAGCCCCTGAACCAACCTCACCCACTGGGGGCAGACACCCAAAACAATGGGAACTATGAACCTGCAGCCTGCAAAAAGGAGACCCCCCAAAACAGTAAGTTAAAGAAAATGAGAAGACAGAAAAATATGCTGCAGATGAAGGAGCAAGGTAAAAACCTACCAGACCAAACAAATGAAGAGGAAATAGGCAGTCTGCCTGAAAAAGAATTCAGAGTAATGATAGTAAAGGTGATCCAAAATCTTGGAAATAATAGAATGGAGAAAATAAAAGAAACATTTAACAAGGACCTAGAAGAACTAAAGAGCAAACAAACAATGATGAACAACAAAATAAATTAAAGTAAAAATAATCTAGAATGAACCAATAGTAGAATAACTGAGGCAGAAGAACGGAGAAGTGACCTGGAAGATAAAATAGTGGAAATAACTATCACAGAGCAGAACAAAGAAAAAAGAATGAAAAGAATTTAGGCCAGTCTCACAGACCTCTGGGACAACATTAAATGCACCAACATTCGAATTATAGGGGTCCCAGAAGAAGAGATAAAGAAAGGGACTGAGAAAATATTTGAAGAGATTATAGTCAAAAACTTCCCAAACATGGGAAAGGAAATAGTCAGTCAGGTCCAGGAAGTGCAGAGAGTCCCACTCAGGATAAATCCAAGGAGAAACACACCAAGACACATATTAATCAAGCAATCAAAAATTAAATACAAAGAAAAAATATTAAAAGCAGCAAGGGAAAAACAAAAAATAACATACAAGGGAATCCCCATAAGGTTAACAGCTGATCTTTCAGCAGAAACTCTGCAAGCCAGAAGGGAGTGGCAGGACATATTTAAAGTGATGAAAGGGAAAAACCTACAACTAAGATTACTCTACCCAGCAAGGATCTCATTCAGATTTGAAGGAGAAATTAAAACCTTTACAGACAAGCAAAAGCTAAGAGAATTCAGCAATACCAAACCAGCTTTACAAAAAATGCTAAAGGAACTTCTCGAGGCAGGAAACACAAGAGAAGGAAAAGACCTACCTAAACAACCCCAAAACATTTAAGAAAATGGTAATAGTAACATACATATCAATAATTACCTTAAATGTAAATGGATTAAATGCTCCAACCAAAAGACATAGACTGGCTGAATGGATACAAAAACAAGACCCATATATATGCTGTCTACAAGAGACCCACTTCAGACCTAGGGACACATACGGATTGAAAGTGAGGGGATGGAAAAAGATATTCCATTCAAATGGAAATCAAAAGAAAGCTGGAGTAGCAATTCTCATATCAGACAGAACAGACTTTAAAATAAAGACCATTACAAGGGACAAAGCAGGACACTACATAATGACTAAAGGATCAATCCAAGAAGAAGATATAACAATTGTAAATATTTATGCACCCAACATAAAGCACCTCAATACATAAGGCAAATGCTAACAGCCATAAAAGGGGAAATCAACAGTAACACAATCATAGTAGGGGACTTTAACACCCCACTTTCACCAGTAGACAGATCATCCAAAATGAAAATAAATAAGGAAACACAAGCTTTAAATGATACATTAAACAAGATGGACTTAATTGATCTTTATAGGACATTCCATCCAAAAACAACAGAATACACTTTCTTCTCAAGTGCTCATGGAACATTCTTCAGAATAGATCATATCTTGGGTCAAAAATCAAGCCTTGGTAAATTTAAGAAACTTGAAATCATGTCAATTATCTTTTCTGACCACAACACTATGACACTAGATGTCAATTACAGGGGAAAAAAAAACTGTAAAAAATACAAACACATGGAGATTAAACAATATGCTACTAAATAACCAAGAGATCACTGAAGAAATCAAAGAGGAAAGCAAAAAATACCTAGAAACAAATGACAATGAAAACACGACGACCCAAAAGCTATGGGATGCAGCAAAAGCAGTTCTAAGAGGGAAGTTTATATCAATACCATCCTACCTCAAGAAACAAGAAAAATCTCAAATAAACAACCTAACCTTACACCTAAAGCAATTTGAGAAAGAAGAAGAAAAAAACCCCCCAAAGTTAGCAGAAGGAAAGAAATCATGAAGATCAGAAATAAATGAAAAACAAATGAAGGAAACAATAGCAAAGATCAGTAAACCTAAAAGCTGGTTCTTTGAGAAGATAAACAAAATTGATAAACCATTAGCCAGACTCATCCAGAAGAAAAGGGAGAAGACTCAAATCAACAGAATTAGAAATGAAAAAGGAGAAGTAACAACTGACACTGCAGAAATACAAAGGATCATGAGAGACTATGACAAGCAACTATATGCCAGTAAGATGGACGACCAGGAAGAAATGGACAAATTCTTAGAAAAGCACAACCTTCTGAGACTGAACCAGTAAGAAATAGAAAATATAAACAGACCAATCACAAGCACTGAAATTGAAACTGTGATTAAAAATCTTCCAACAAACAAAAGCCCAGGACCAGATGGCTTCACAGGCGAATTCTATCAAACATTTAGAGAAGAGCTAACACTTATCCTTCTCAAACTCTTCCAAAATATAGCAGAGGGAGGAACACTCCAAGACTCATTCGACAAGGCTACCATCACCCTGATACCAAAACCAGACAAAGATGTCACAAAAAAAGAAAACTACAGGGCAATATAACTGATGAACTTAGATGCAAAAATCCTCAACAAAATACTAGCAAACAGAATGCAACAGCACAATAAAAGGATCATACACCATGATCAAGTGGGCTTTATCCCAGGAATGAAAAGATTCTTCAATATACTCAAATCAATCAATGTGATACACCGTATTAACAAACTGAAGGATTAAAACTTTATGATAATCTCAATAGATGCAGAAAAATATTTCGACAAAATTCAACACCCATTTTATGATAAAAACTCTCCAGAAAGTAAGCATAGAGGGAACCTCCCTCAACATAATAAAGGCCATATATGACAAACCCACAGCCAATATCATTCTCAATGGTGAAAAACTGAAACCATTTCCACTAAGATAGGGAAGAAGGCAAGGTTGCCCACTCTCACCACTATTATTCAACATAGTTTTGGAAGTTTTAGCCACAGCCATCAGAGAAGAAAAAGAAATGAAAAGAATCCAAATCGGAAAAGAAGAAGTAAAACTGTCACTGTTTGCAGATGACATGATACTATACATAGAGAATCCTAAAGATGCTACCAGAAAACTACTAGAGCTAATCAATGAATTTGGTAAAGTAGCAGGATACAAAATTAATGCACAGAAATCTTTCATTCCTATACACTAACGATGAAAAATCTGAAAGCGAAATTAAGGAAACACTCCCATTTACCATTGCAACAAAAAGAATAAAGTACCTAGGAATAAACCTACCTACAGAGACAAAAGACCTGTATGCAGAAAACTATAAGACAATGATGAAAGAAATTAAAGATGATACCAACAGATGGAGAGATATACCATGTTCTTGGATTGGAAGAATCAACATTGGGAAAATGACTGTACTACCCAAAGCAATCTACAGATTCAGTACAATCCCTATCAAACTACACTGGCGTTTTTCACAGAACTAGAACAAAAAATTGCAGAATTTGTATGGAAACACAAAAGACCCCGAGTAGCCAAAGCAATCTTGAGAAAGAAAAACGGAGCTGGAGGAATCAGACTCCCTGACTTCAGACTATACTACAAAACTACAGTAATCTAGACAGTATGGTACTGGAACAAAAACTGAAATATAGATCAATAGAACGGGATAGAAAGCCCAGAGATAAACCCAGGCACATATGGTCACCTTATCTTTGATAAAGGTGGCAAGAGTATACAATGTAGAAAAGACAGCCTATTCAGTAAATGGTGCTGGGAAAACTGGACAGCGACATGTAAAAGAATGAAATTAGAACACTTCCTAACACCATATACAAAAATAAACTCAAAATGGATTTGAGGCCTAAATGTAAGGCCAGAGACTATCAAACTCTTAGAGGAAAACATAGGCAGAACACTCTATGACATAAATCACAGCAAGATCCTTATTGACCCACCTCCTAGAGAAATGGAAATAAAAAGAAAAATAAACAAATAGGACCTAATGAAACTTAAAAGATTTTGCACTACAAAGAAAGCCATAAACAAGATGAAAAGACAACCCTCAGAATGGGAGAAGATATTCTCAAACGAAGCAACTGACAAAGGATTAATCTCCAAAATATATAAGCAGCTCATGCAGCTTAGTATCAAAAAAAACAAAGAACCCAATCCAAAAATGGGCAGAAGACCTAAACAGACATTTCTTCAAAGAAGATATACAGATTGGCAACAAACACATGAAAGGATGCTCAACATCACTAATCATTAGAGAAATGCAAATCACAACTACAATGAGGTATCACCTCACACCAGTCAGAATGGGCATCATCAAAAAATCTACAAACAATAGATGCTGGAGAGAGTGTGGAGAAAGGGAACTCTCTTGCACTATTGGTGGGAATGTAAATTGATACAGCCACTGTGGAGAACAGTATGGAGGTTCCTTAAAAAACTAAAAATAGAACTACCATATGACCCAGCAATCCCACTACTGGGCATAAACCCTGAGAAAACCATAATTCAAAAAGTCATGTACCACAATGTTCATTGCGGCACTATTTACAATATACAGGACATGGAAGCAACCTAAGTGTCCATCGACAGATGAATGGAGAAAGAAGATGTGGCACATATATACAATGGAATATTACTCAGCCATAAAAAGAAACGAAATTATTTGTCGTGAGGTGGATGGACCTAGAGTCTGTCATACAGAGTGAAGTAAGTCAGAAACAAAAAAACAAATACCATATGCTAACACATATATATGGAATCTAAAAAAAAAAATAGTTTCTGATGAACCTAGGGACAGGACAGGAATAAAGACGCAGATGTAGAGAATGGACTTGAGGACACGGGTTGGGGGGAAGGGTAAGCTGGGACAAAGTGAAGGAGTGTCATTGACATGTGTACTCTACCAAATGTAAAAAGATAGCTAGTGGGAAGCAGCTGCATAGCACAGGGAGATCAGCTTGGTGCTTTGTGACCACCTAGAGGGGTGGGATAGGGAGGGTGGGAGGGAGATGCAAGAGGGAGGGGATATGGGAATATATGTATACATATAGCTGATTCACTTTGTTATACAGCAGAAACTAACACAACACTGTAAAGCAACTATACTCCAATAAAGATGTTAAAAAAGGAAAAACCAACATACCAAATTTGGGGAATGCAAGCAGTGGTACTTAGAGAGAAATATATAGCATTAAACTATATTAGTAAATAAGAAAGGTCTGGGACTTCCCTGGTGGTCCAGTAGTAAGGAGTCCACCTTCCAATGTAGGGCACGTGGGTTTGATCCCTGGTTAGGGAACTAAGATCCCACATGCCGTGGGGCAACTAAGCCCACGTGACACAACTAGAGAGCCGGTGTGCCACAAACTACAGAGCCCACACACTATGGAGCCCATACACCACAACTACAGAGCCCACGCATCCTGGAGCCTGCATGCCACAACTAGAGTGAGAAATCCCGCACACCACAACTAGAGAGAAGTCCATGTGCCACAACTAGAGAGAAGCCTGTGTGCCACAACTAGAAAGAAGCACACATGCCACAGTGAAGAGCCTGGGCGCCGCAACACAAGATGCCACATGCTGCAATGAAGATCCTGTGTGCTGCAAGTAAGACCTGATTCAGCCAAAAAAAAAAAAAAAAATATATATATATATATATATATATAATAAATAAATATTTTAAAAAAGAAGGAAGATCTGAAATTATTGACCTCAGCTTCCAATTTAAGAAACTACAAGAAGAAGAGCAAATGAAATACAAAGCAAGCAAAAGGAGATAAAAATCAAAACAGAAAGTCAATGGATAGAAACAAAACAATATAGAAAACCGACAAAAACTGAAAACTGGTTCTTTGAAAAGAAAAGTAAAATTGATAAACTTTTAGCCAGACTGATCAGAAAAAAAAAGATACAAAATACCAATATCGGGAATGAAAGAGATGACATTACTACAAATCCTACAGATATTAAAAGGATAGCAAGTGAATATTATGAACAACTGTACATATTCCTTCCCCCTAAAAATACTTCTATGAAGAGAGCATTACTCTGATAATGAAAGCAGACAAAGACAGTTCAGGAAAAGAAAACTACAGACGAATATCCCTCATAAATATAAATGTAAAATTTTCTTAAAATTTTAACAAATCGAATCTGAAAATCTGTAATAAGAATAATACTAAGTGTCCATCATCGGATGAATGGATAAAGAAGATGTGGCACATATATACAATGGAATATTACTCAGCCATAAAAAGAAACGAAATTGAGGTATTTGTAGTGAGGTGGATGGAGTTAGAGGCTGTCATACAGAGTGAAGTATGTCAGAAAGAGAAAAACAAATACAGTATGCTAACACATATATATGGAATCTAAGGAAAAAGAAAAGAAAAAAGGTCATGAAGAACCTAGTGGCAAGACGGGAATAAAGACACAGATCTACTAGAGAATGGACTTGAGGATATGGGGAGGGGGAGGGGTAAGATGTGACAGGGTGAGAGAGTGGCATGGACATATATACACTACCAAATGTAAAATAGATAGCTAGTGGGAAGCAGCCGCATAGCACAGGGAGATCAGCTCGGTGCTTTGTGACCACCTAGAGGGGTGGGATAGGGAGGGTGGGAGGGAGGGAGACACAAGAGGGAAGAGAAATGGGAACATATTGTATATGTATAACTGATTCACGTTGTTATAAAGCAGAAGCTAACACACCATTGTAAAGCAATTATACTCCAATAAAGATGTTAAAAAAAAAAAAGAAAAAGAAAAGAATAATACATGATGCCTAAGTGGATTTTACCCGAAGACTGCAGGTTGTTTTAACATTTGAAAATCAGTCAATATCATTCCTCATGTTGAAGAAACATCTGATCATCTCAATAGATAAAAAGAAAACATTTGACAAAATCCAACCTCCTTTCATGATAAAACCCAGGAAACCAAGAATAGATGAAAACTTTCTCAAACTGATACAGGGCATCTACAAAAACCTACAGCTAACAGCATAGTTAATGTTGAAAGACAATGCTTTCCCGCTAAGGTCAGGGACAAGGCAAGTATGTCCATTCTCACTACTTTTATTTGACAGTGTACTGGAGACTAGCCAGTATAATACGGTAAAAAAAAAAAAAAAAGAAGTCATGCAGGCTAGAAAGGAAGGGATAAACCTGTCTTTATTTGCAGGTGACTTGATTATCTGTGTAAAAATCTCATGGAATCTACAGAAAAATTTTCTGTAATACAAATGAGTGAGTTTAGAATGGTTGCAGTATCTATCAACATATAAAACTCAATTACATTTTTATGAACTAGCAACAATCAATTGGAAATTGAAGCAAAAGTACTGTTTATAATAGCATAGGAAATTAAAAATGCTTAGGGTTAGTCTGCTGAAAGATATCAATTCTACCTATATTAATTTGTAAATTAAGTCTATTTTAGATCAAATTCTTTACCAGGTTTTTCAAGGGAATTTACAAACTAATTGTAAAATAACTATAAAAAAAAAAACACAAAACAGCTCATACAGCTCAATATGAAAAAAAAGACCGAATCAAAAAATGGGCAGAAGACCTAAATAGACATTTCTCCAAAGAAGATATACAGATTGCCAACAAACATATGAAAGGATGCTCAATATTGCTGATTATTAGAGAAATGCAAATCAAAACTACAATGAGGTATCACCATACACCCGTCAGAATGGCCGTCATCAAAAGGTCTACAAATAATAAATGCTGGAGAGGGTGTGGAGAAAAGGGAACCCTCCTACACTGTTGGTGGGAATGTAGATTGATACAGCCACTATGGAAAACAGTATGGGATTCCTCAAAAAACTAAAAATAGAGTTGCCATATGACCCAGCAATTCCACTCCTAGGCATATACCTGGACAAACTATAATTTGAAAAGATACATGCACCCCTATGTTCATAGCAGCACTCTTTACAGTAGCCAAGACATGGAAACAACCTAAATGTCCATCGACAGATTAATGGATAAAGAAGATGTGGTATATATACACAATGGAATACTGGAATCAGCCATAAAAAAGAATGAAACAATGCCATTTGCAGCAACATGGATGAAACTAGAGATTATCATACTAAGTGAGTAAGTAGGAGAAGGATAAATATATACATCACTTATATGTGGGATCTTTAAAAAATGATACAAATGAACTTATTTACAAAACAGAAACGGATTCACAGACATTGAAAACAAATTTATGGTTACCAAAGGGGAAAGGCGGGGGAGGAATAAATTAGGAGCTTGGAATGAACAGATACACACTACTATGTACAAAATAGATAAACAGGGACTTCCCTGGTTGTCCAGTGGTTAAGACTATGCCTTCCAATGCAGGGGGTGTGGGTTCGATCCCTGGTTGGGGAGCTAAGATCCCACGTGTCTCGTGGCCAAAAAACCAAAACATAAAACAGAAGCAATATTGTAACAGATTCAATGAATACTTTAAAAATGGTCCACATCAAAAAAACCTAAAAAAAAAAGAAAAAATAGATAAACAACAAGGTTCCCTACTGTATAGCACAGGGAACTATATTCAATTATTCAATATCCTGAAATAACCTATAATGGAAAAGAAGCTGAAAAAGATATATGTATATGTTTGTGTGTGTGTGTGTGTATATATATATATAAAACGGAGTCACTTTGCTGTACACCAGAAACTAACAACATTGTAAATCAAATATACTTCAATTAAAAAATAAACAAAAATATTAATGTGATAATTTACGAGAAGAGTGCTGTAGGCACAGGAACAGAAAAATACACCAATTAGAATGAAATAGAGAGCCTGGAAAAGGACATTATTGAGAACTTGATCTGTGCTAGAAGTAGCATTATATGAGTATATATATACACATTCATACAGCTATATCCATTTTAATATTCATGTAATATCTCCCTTCCTTCTTTCCTTCCTCTATTCCTCCCTCCCTCCCTTCTCTCCTATCTATCTATCTATCTATCTACCTACCTACCTATCTAATTTATCTATCTGTCATCTATCTCCCCATGAGTTCACATTGATAGCTGTAATTCCAATTCAAGGCACAGGGTTTATTTTATCCTTCCTTTCCTATTTACAACTCCCTTCTCTGACAGTGAGAAAACTGGCTCCCATTTACACAATATATTTTTTTATTTACTCAGTCCTAGAATGTACATAAAGTAGTTTCAGAGGTGTTAATTTTTGCCTCTGTGAAAAATTAGCCTACTAATTAGTGTTCAGTGCTTGTTTAGGGACGTTTTGGGGTTTTAGCCTGAGGACATGTAGGCCTAATACTGTGTTCAAATGTTACCTGGGTTCTTTTCCCAATCTCCGTTCAGTGTGGTTATGTTATTCGTGTGATATGCAGTTTGGTTCATTTGGGGGGAGGGATTGGGTTAAATTTTAGTTTTATTAAATTTTCCCCTTACTTGATGATTTTACTTATTTTCCTTTTTTGAGTATGTGAAACACTAACACGGTTCCAAAAGTCTGGATTGTACCAAAAATTATATTCAGATAAGTGTCTTTCTCCCACCCATATTTCCTGTCTTTTCCATCCATTTCCTGACATGCCCCATAGGTATCTAGTCTTAGCTTATAGTTTATCTTGTCTGTTTCTTTATGCTCAAGTGAGTAGACACATGTATATTTTCTTATTTTTTCCTTCTTTATTTTTATTTCTTCTTTCTTACACAATAGGTAGTATACCGTAGATAACCTTTTAAAAAAAAAGTTTATTCATTTATTTATTGGCTTAGTTGTGGCACGCGGGATCTTTCATTGCGGCATGCAGGCTCTTCGTTGTGGTGCGTGGGCTTCTCTGTAGTTGTGGCGTGCGGGCTCCAGAGTGCGTGGGCTCTGTAGTTGTGGTGTGTGGACTCCAGAGCGCATGGGCTCTGTAGTTGCAGCATGTGGGCTATCTAGTTGTAGTGTGCAGGCTTAGTTGCCCCATGGCATGTGGAATCTTAGTTCCCTGACCAGGGATCGAACCAGTGTCCCCTGCATTGCAAGACAGATTCTTAACCACTGGACCACCAGGGAAGTCCCTCTAGATAACGTTTTGCACTTTGCTTTTTTTGTTTTTGTTAAACTTAACAGTAAATTCTGGAAATCATATCAATTCATAGAGATTTTCCTCTTTCAAAAAAATTCAAAAATTTTATTTTTTATTGAGGTAACATTGGTTTATAACACTAAGTTTCAGGTATGCAACATATTTCTACTTCTCTGCTCACCACCAAAAATTTAGTTTCCATCTGTCACCACACAGTTGATCCCCTTTACCCATTTCACCTTCCCCCACACCCCTTTTCCTCAGGTAACCACCACCAGAAAGAAAAATACCAAATGATTTCACTCATATGTGGAATATAAAAAAGAAACAAACAGAAACAAAAGAATGAACCAAATCCTCTGTCCTTTTTTTTTTTTTTTTTTAAACAACTTCCATTGTGGGAATGTACCATTGTTTATTTAGCCGCTGTTATTATGGACTGAATGTTTGTGTCCTCTCAAAATTCCTGTGTTGAAGTCCTAACCCCCATTATGATTGTATTAAGAGTTGGGGGGGTGAGCCTTGGGAGATGATTAGATTTGGATGAGGGTAGAACCCCTTTCATGGGATTAGTGCTCTTATAAGAAGAGGAAGAGACACAAGAGCTCTCTCTCCATGAGTTTGTACAGGGGAAAAGACAGGTGAGCCAGAGAGAAGGCAGCTATCTGCAAGCCAGGAAGTGGGCCTTCACTAGACATCAAATCTGCTGGCACCATGATCACGGACCTCCCAACCTTCAGAACTGTGAGAAATAAATTTCTGTTGTTTAAGCCACCCAGTTTATGGTATTTTGTTATGGTAGCCAGAGCAGACTAAAACAAAGTGTGGCATTTGGATTGTTGAAAATATTCTGCAACTGCAAACAATGCTTTGATGATAAACATCACGCAATGTATTTTCTTATTGTCGGGTATATCTTCAGGGTAAATTCCTAGAAACGGGATTGCTAATTCAAAAGGTAAGTGCATGGGTAGTTTTGTTAGATACTGCCAAATTACCCTTTACAAAAGTTGTACTAATTCACATTTCCTCCAACAATTTATGAGATGCTTGTTTATCCACTTCCTCACCATCAGAGTGGGTTGTCATTTTAAAAACTTGATAATGCGATAGGTAAGAAATGGTATTTTAGTGCAGTTTTAATTTGCTTTTCTCTTATGAGTGAGGTTGAAAAAATTTTCATTTTCATATATAATTTTTTGAATTGCCTTTTATCTTTTGCCAGTTTTTCTTTGTTTTTATTTTTGTTTTTACCCTCTTTCCCCCTCAGTTTTTAAGTTACTTATATACTGGCATATTGGTCTTTTATCTGTAATGTATGTTGCAAATATTTTCTTCCAGTCTGTCGATTGTCTTATGACTTTGTTTATGGTGATATTTGCCATGAAAAATCATTATTTTTTATTTTAATCAAATTTATCGGGGGACTTCCCTGGTGGTGCAGTTGTTAAGACTCCGTGCTCCCAACGCAGGGGGCCCAGGTTCAATCCCTGGTCAGGGAACTAGATCCCACATGCATGCCACAACTAAGAGTACCCATGCCACAACTAAAGAGCCAGCAAGCCACAACTAAGGAGCCTGCCTGCTGCAACTAAGACCCAGCACAACCAAATAAATAAATATTTTTAAAAATTAGCAATCTTTTTTTTTTTTAGTGCACTTAGTGAATCTGGATTTGAGTCATAGTTAGCAAGCCTTCCTCTATATGCAGATTAAAGAGAAATTCACCTAGTTTTCTCCTAATACTTATATGGATTCAGTTTACATTTAGATCATTTGGAATTTATTCTTGAATATGGTGTGAGGTATAGCTCAATCTTATCCTTTCCCCAAATGGCTAACCAATTGTTCCAGCATCATTTATGAAAAAGTCCATTTTTTGCCCTAGTGATTTGAGTTGCTACCTTTATCATATACTAAAGTTCCATATGTACTTGACTTAATTTCTGATTTTTCTATGATAGACTTGACAAACTGTGATAACAGGCTTGTTTGTTCAAGTGCTAGCACCACATTGCTCTAATTATAGATGTTTTATAGTATGTTTTAACGTCTTGTATGGCTAGTCACCTTATATCTTTTCCTTTTAGAGTTTTCCTTGCTATTTTTGGATTGCATGTTTATTTTTCCGTATGTAGTCTAGCACCAACTTGTTCCATTAAAAAATCTTATTGTTAGCCAAGACATGGAAACAACATAACTGTCCATCGACAGATGAATGGATAAAGAGGATGTGGTACATATATACAATGGAATACTACTCAGCCAAAAAAGAATGAAATAATGCCATTTGCAGCAACATGGATACAACTAGAGATTATCATACTAAGTGAAGTAAGTCGGAAAGAGAAAGACAAATACCATATGATATCACTTATATGTGGAATCTAAAGTATGACACAAATGAACCTATCTGTGAAGCAGAAACAGACTCACAGACATAGAGAATAGACTTGTGGTTACCCAGGGGGAGGGGGATGGGGGAGGGATTGATTGGGAGTTTGAGGTTAGTAGATACAAATTATTACATGTAGGATGGATGGAAAAAAAGGTCCTACTGTATAACATAGGGAACTATGTTCAATGTCCTGGGATAAACCATAATGGAAAAGAATATAAAAAAGAATGTATATATATATATATATATATATATATATATGTATAACTGAGTCACTTTGCTGTACAGCAGAAATTAACACAACATTGTAAATCAACTATACTTCAATTTTTTAAAAAGTAAATAAAAAATCATTGTTATTTTTATTGGATTGCATTCAATTTATAAATTAACTTAGGGAGACCTGACATTTTTATAATATTGAGTTATTTTACAAAAGAACAAGAAATGTCTTTCCATTTGTTCAAGGCTACTTTTCTGTTGCTAAAGTTTCCCTCATGTATATGTTTTTAGATTTCTTATTATATTTATTCCTAAGTAATTTATCTTCTCTGTGTCACATAGATGGGATTTTCTCTATTATATACTCTTACCGGTCATTGTTTGTATAGTTGAAGTCTGTTGATTTCTATATGATAATTTTACAGCCTGCTACTTTATTGAAATGTTAGTTTTATCATTGATTCCCTAGAGTTTTCTGTGTACATTAAAATCATTTGCAAAATAGAGATAGTTTTAATTTTCTTTTCCAAATATCATGCCTGTAATTGATTCTCTTGTGTAATTGGCTAATACCTCTAGTATAATGTTGAATAGTAGTGGAGACAGTGGGCAAACTTACCTTGTTCCTGATCTTACTGGAAAGTTCTATTTCCCCATTAAATGAAATGCTGGCTTTAAGCACAAAGGGGTGTGTGTGTGTGTGTGTGTATGCGTGTGTACATGTGCACATGTGTGTATTCACATGTTAAAAAATATCCATCAATTTCTATTTTCCTGAGTGTTTTAAACAGGAATCAGTAATGATTTTTGCCAAAGGCTTTTCAGCATCTGTGGAAATAAAGAGATTTTTCTCCTTAAATCTATACATAGAGTGTGTTAGTTAATTTATTAATATTTAATCAACCTTGTATTCCTGAATAAATCCCACTTGGATATGTTGTATCATTTTTATAGTGTGGTGTTGGATTCTGTTCATTAGTATTTTATGTAGACTGTTTTCATGAATATTCATGAGTGATATTTGTAATTTTCTTTTTCTTTATCAGGTTTTTGTATTATTTGTCTTTTATAAGAAGAGTTAAGAAGTTTTCCTTCATTTTCAAAGCTCTGGAAAAAGTTGTGAAGCACTATGACTATCTGGTCTTTGAAATCGTCAAAGAAATTTTGGTGAAACCTTAGGCCTTTGTTCTTTTTTATATGGAAATTCCTTGATAAGTTTCTCTATTTCTTCTAGGGAAATTAGTCTGTTTAAACTGGCTGTCTCTAATGGGGTCAATTTTGATGAACTGTGTTTTATTTTTTTTAAATTTATTTTATTGAAGTATATTTGATTTACAATGTTGTGTTAATTTCTGCTGTACAGCAAAGTGATTCAGTTACACACACACACACACACACACACACACACACACATTCTTTTTCATATTCTTTTCCATCATGGTTTATCACAGGATATTGAATATAGTTCCCTGTGCTCTACAGTAGGACCTTGTTGTTTATCTATCCTATATATACTAGTTTGCATCTGCTAATCCCAAACTCCCAGTCCATCCCTCCCTCACCCCCCACCCTTGGCAACCACAGGTCTGTTCTCTATGTCTGAGCGTCTGTTTCTGTTTCGTAGATAAGTTGCTTTGTGTCATATTTTAGATTTCACATATAAGAGATATCATATGATATTTGTCTTTCTCTTTCTGACTTACTTCACTTAGTATGATAATCTCTATGCATCCGTGTTGTTGCAAATGGCATTATTTCATTCTTTTTTAAGGCTGAGTAATATTCCATTGTATATATGTACCACATCTTCTTTATCCATTCATCTGTTGATGGACATTTAGGTTGCTTCTGTGTCTTGGCTCTTGTGAATAGTGCTGCTATGAACACTGGGGTGCATGTATCCTTTCAAATTATAGTCTTGTCCAGATATATGCCTGGGAGTGGGATTGCTGGATCATATGGCAACTCAACTTTTAGTTTTTTTAGGAACTCCATACTGCTTTCCGTAGTGGCTGCACCAATTTACATTCCCACCAACAATGTAGGAGGCTTCCCTTTTCTCCACACCCTCCCCTGCATTTGTTATTTCTAGATTTTTAAAATTAATTTGTATTGGAGTATAGTTGCTTTACAATGTTGTGTTAGTTTCTACTGTATGGCAAAGTGAATCAACTATACATATACATATGTCCCCTCTTTTTTGGATTTCCTTCCCATTTAGGTCACTGCAGAGCACTGAGTAGAGTTCCCTGAGCTATACAGTAGGTTCTCATTAGTTATCTATTTTATACATAGTAGCAGTTTAATGATGGCCATTCTGACTGATGTGAGGTTGTACCTCATTGTAGTTTTGATTTGTATTTCTCTAATAATTAGCAATGTTGAGCATCTTTTCATGTGCCTGTTGGCCATCTGTATGTGATGTAATGTATTTTCATAGGAGGTAATCCACTTTGTACAGGTTTTCAGTATTTTCATAGAAGCCTGAGAAATGGTCCCTTAGGATTTTAAAAATATCTTCTGTTTCAATGGGTATTTCTTCATTTAATATTTCTTATTTTTTATATTTGTGCTCTATTTCTTTTTTTCCTGAGTAAATATAGGTAGCAGTCTCTTGTGTTAATTCTTTTCCAAAGAAATAGGGTTGTTTTTTTTTTCTGGATGCACTGTGTGGCCTGTGGGATCTTGGTTCCCCAACCAGGGATTGAACCCCAGCCCTTGGCAGTGACAACATGGAGTCTTAACCACTGGACTGCTAGGGATTTCCCAAAGAAATAGGATTTTGATTTACTGCTTGGAGCTATTGTTTTTTGATTCCTCAACTCATTAATTTCTGCTTTCATTTTTATTATTTCCTTTCTCCTTTCTTAGCTTTTTGAGCTGAGAACTTAAATTCTTTCATTCTTATTGACAAAAATGTTTAAGCTACAAATTTTCCTCTGATCATGCTTTAGCTAAATTCTACAGATTATGATATGTAGTTTTCATTATCAATTTTAAAAATAAATATTGTTATTTTGGTGTGTATTTTTCCTTTTGCTCAAGGAGTTTTATAGGAGGTTATTTAATTTCCATGTGGAAGGGCCTTTTGAAAAATTATTGTTAATAATTTCTTGTTCTTTGTTCCAGTACCATTTGTGGAAAGACTTTCTCCATTGCATTGCCTTTGTTCCTCTGTCAAAGATCAATGACTTTATTTGTGTGGATCTATTTATAGGCTCTCTATTCTGTTCCATTAAAATATTTGTCTCTTCTCTCACCAATACCACACTATCTTGATTATAGTAGCTTTATGTAAGTCCCGAAGTGGGATGGTGTCACTCCTCTGACTTTGTCCTTCAATATTTCTTTGGCTATTCTGGGTCTGTTGCCTTTCCATAAAACTTTAGAATCAGTTTGTCAATAGCCGCAAAATAACTTGGTGGGTTTTTGATTGAAATTGTGTTGAATCTATAGATCAACTTGGGAAGATCTGGAATATTGGCAATATTAGGTCTTCCTATCTATGTAATGGATTATCTCTCCATTTATTTAGATCTTCTTTGATTTCTTTTATCAGAATTTTGTAGTTTTCCTCATGTAGATCTTGTACATATTTTATTAGATGTATACCTCATATTTCATTTTGGGGAATGCTAATGTAAATGCTGTTGTGTTTTTAATTTCAAATGCCGATTGTTCATTGCCAGTGTATAAGAAAACAATTGACTTTTATAAATTAACCTTGTATCCTTCAACCTTACTATAATCACTTATTCATTCCAGGACTTTTTTTGTTGATCCTTTGGAATTTTCCACATGGGCAATCATGTCATCTGCAAACAAAGAAAGTTTTATTTCTTTTTTCCCAATCTGTGTATCTTTTATCCAGCCCCCTCCTGTTTTTTTTACCTTATTGCATTAGCTAGGACTCCCAGTATGATGTTGGACAGGAGTGGTGAGAGTGGACATCTTTCCCTTATTCTTGATCTTAGCAGGAAAGCACCTATTTTCTCCTCATTATGTATGATGTTAGCTGTAGGTTTTTTGGTAGATGTTCTTTATCCAGTTGCGGAAGTTCCCCTCTATTCCAGTTTGTTGAGACTTTATTGTGACTGGGTACTGGAGTTTGTCAAATGCTTTTTATGCATCTATCGATGTGATCATATGATTTTTCTTCTTTAGTCTGTTCATGTGATGGATTACCCTAATTGATTTTCAAATATTGAACTAGCCTTGCATACCTGGAATCATTCCCAATTGATTGTGGTAATTCTTTTTATACCTTGTTGGATTCAATTTGCTAATATTTTGTTAAGAGTTCTTGCATTCATGTTCATGAGAGATATTTGTCTGTAGTTTTCCTTTCTTGTAATGACTTTTTCCGGTTTTGATAATAAGATAATGCTGGCCTCATAGAAAGAATTAGGAAGTATTCCCTCTGCTTTTATTTTTTGGAAGAGATTGTAAAGAATTGGTATTATAATTTCTTCCTTAATGTTTGGTAGAACTCACCAGTGAACCTATCATGGCCTGGTGCTTTCTGTTTTGGAAGGTTATTAATTATTGATTCTAATTCTTTTTTTAAAATTAATTAATTAATTAATTTTTGGCTGCATTGGGTCTTCGTTGCTGCACTTGGGCTTTTTCTAGTTGTGGCGAGCGGGGACTGCTGTTCGTTGAGGTGTGCGGGCTTCTCACTGCAGTGGCTTCTCTTGTTGCGGAGCACAGGCTGTAGGTGCGAGGGCTTCGGTAGTTGTGGCATGTGGACTCAGTAGTTGTGGCTCACGGGCTCTAGAGCACAGGCTCAGTAGTTGTGGCACAAGGGCTTAGTTGCTCCGCGGCATGTGGGATCTTCCTGGACCAGGGCTCAAACCCCTGTACCCTGAATTGGCAGGGGGGTTCTTAACCACTGCGCCACCAGGGAAGTCCCTGATTCTAATTCTTTGATATAGGCCTCTTTAAATTGTCTGTTTTTCCTTGTGTGAATTTTGGTAGATTGTGTCTTTCAAGGAATTGGTCCATTTCATCCAGGTTATCAAACTTTTGGGCATAGATTTATTCATAATACTCCTTTCTTTATCCTTTTGATGTCCCTGGCTCCTCTTTTATTTCTGATGTTAGTAAGATCTGTCTTCTTTCTGCTTATTAGTTAACATGGCTAGAGGTTTATCATTTTTATTGATCTTTTCAAAAAATCAGCTCTTGGTTTTATTCATTTTATCTTTTGATTTCCTGTTTTCAATTGCATTGATTTCTGCTCTGGTTTTTATTATTTCTTTTCTTCTGCTTCCTTTGGATTTAATGTGCTCTTGTTTTCTAATTTCCTAAGGTGGAAACTAGATTATCTATTTTAAAACTTCTTTCTTTTCTAATATATGAATTCAATGCTATACATTTCCCATTAAGCACCACTTTCATTACATCCCACAAATTTTGATAAGTTGTATTTTTATTTTCATTTAGTTTGAAATGTTTTAAAATTTATCTTGAGGCTTCTTTGATTCATGAATTATTCAGAAGTGTGCTGTTTAATCTCCAATTATCTTAGGGTTTTCTAGATATTTTTCTGTTAATGATTTCTAATTTAATTCTTTTGTGGTCTGATAGCATATTTCTATTCTTTTAAATTTGTTAAGGTGTATTTTACTGCCAAGAATATGGTCTATCCATATATACACTAATATGTATAAAATAGATAAGTAATAAGAACCTGCTGTATAAAAAATTTTTTAAAATTCCACATTGCTTGTTATGGTTGAAAATAATACTGGAAATTTTACTGTGTGTAGTCAGGGGGAAAAAAAAAGAATATGGTCTATCTTGGTGAACGTTCTGTGTGAGCTTGAGAAAAATGTGTATTCTGTTGTTCGATGAAGTCATAGATAGATGTCAATTAGATCCAGTTTGATTGGTGGTGCTGTTCATTTTAACTACATAATACTGATTTTCTGGCTGCTGGATCTGTCAATTCCTGATAAAAGGGTGTTGAAAGCTCCAACCATGATAATCAATTCATCTATTTCTCCTTGCAGTTCTATCAGTGTTTTCCTCATGTGTTTTGACACTGTTTTTAGGCACAGACACAGTAAGTATCATTTTGTCTTCTTAGAGAATGATGTCTTTATTACTACCTACTGCCCCTCTCTATTCCTAATAATTTTTCCTTATTCTGAAGTCTGTTTTGTCTGAAATTAATATAACTACTCCAGCTTTTTAAAAAAGTATAAGCATGGTGTATCTTTCTCCATCCCTTTTTTTCCAATATATCTATATTTAAAGTGAGTTTCTTGCAGAAAACATATAGTTGGGTCTTGTTTTTTTATCCACTTTGACAGTTTCTGTCTTCTGAGTGTTGTATTTAGACCATTGATATATATTTTTTTATGTTGTAATTATTTAATTGTTTTTTTCTTTCTTTTTTTTTAACATCATTATTGGAGTATAATTGCTTTACAATGGTGTGTATAACAAAGTGAATCAGCTATACATATACATATATCCCCATAACTCTTCCTTCTTGCATCTCCCTCCCTCCCACCCTCCTTATCCCACCCCTCTAGGTGTAGACCATTGATATTTAAAGTGATTATTGATATGGTTGGATTGATATCTTACCATATTTTTTACTGTTTTGTATTCCTTTCCCTTATTCTTTGTTTCTCTTGTTTTTCACTTTTTCTGCCTTCTCTGGTTTTAACTGAATATTTTATAGAATTTTATTTTCTCTCCTCTCTTAGCATATCAATAATACTTCTTTGTTTGCTTTTTCAAGTGATTGCTTTTGCAATATTCATTTACAACTAATTCAAGTCTTTTTTCAAATAACAGTATACCAATTCACAGGTCATGCAAGTACCTTATAACCAAGTATTCCTAAATCTTCCCTTCTGTCCCTTATAACATTGCTATCATTCATTTCACTGATCCATAATCTATCATCACTGGATACTTTGTTGCTATTTAAGAAAAACAAAACTGTTATCTATTAGGTCAATTAATAATAAAAATAAAAGATTTGACTTTATCTTCATTTATTCTTTCTCTAAGCTTTTCCTTTCTTTATGTAGATCCAAATTTTTGACCTACATTATTTTCTTTCTTTCTGAAGAATTTTGTGTAACATTTCTTGCAAAATAGGTCAAATGGTGACAAATTTCCTCATTTTTATTTGTTTAGAAAGTTTTTATTTCTCCTTCACATTTTTTTTTTTTTTTTTTTTTTGGCCACATTGTGCAGCATGCAGGATCTTAATTCCCTGACTAGGGATCGAACCTGTGCCCCTGCAGTGGAAGCACAGAGTCTTAACAACTGGGCCACCACGGAAATCCCTCTCTTTCACTTTTTAAGGATAATTTTTCTGGGTACAGAATTTTAGGTTGGTGGGTTTTTCCCCAACACCTTAAAATATTTTATACCACCCTCTTTTTGCTTGTATGTTTTCTGAAGAGAAGTCTGATGTAATTATTATACTTGATCCTCAATAGGTAAGGTGTGTTTTTCCTTTGGCTTCTTTCAAGCTTTTCTGTTTGTCTTTGATTTCCTGCAGTTTGAATATGATATGTCTAGGTATTGGATTTTTTTTTTTTTTTTTTTTTTTGGTGTTTATACTGCTTGGTGTTTTCTGAGCTTTCAGATGAGTAGTTTGGTGTCTGTCATTACTTTTGGAAAGTTCTGTCATTATCACTTCAAATATTTACTTTGTTCCTTTCTTCTTTTTTTTTGTATCCCTATATACATATGTAATACCCATAGTTCTTGGGTACTCTATTGTCTTTTTCTTTCTTATTTCTCTTTGTATTTCAATCTTAGAAATTTCTGTTGTCGTTTCCTCAAGTTCACTGATTCTTTCCTGGGTTGTGTCCAGTCTATTGATAAGCCCGTCAAAGGCATTCTTCATTTCTTTATAGTCTGTTTTGTATTTCTAGCATTTCCTTTCAGTTCTTTCTTAGTGTTTCCATCTCTCTGCTTACATTGTCCACCTATTCTTTCATGTTGTGTACTTTTTTCACTTATCATATTAATCATAGTTATTTTAAATTCATAGTCTGATAATACCCACATCTCTGCCATGTCTGAGTCTGGTTCTGATGCTTGCTCTGTCTCTTCAAACTGTTGTTTTTTAGGATGCCTTGTAATTTTTTGTTGAAAGCCTAACGTGATATACTGGGTAAAAGGAACTGAATTAAAAAGGCCATCAGTGTGAGGCTTTATTTTTATCTGGCCAAGATTTAGGCTGTGTTTACTATTTTTGTAGCTGTAAGTGTCAGAGGCTAAATTTCCTCTGGTTTTCTTGGGTTTGTCTCCTTTATCACACAGGAAACCTATCCATGTGCTGGTAAGATTTGGGGAAGGGGATTCTCTAATATTATGATTAGGTTTAGTCTTTTAGTGAGACCGCGCCCCTGTTCTGTGACCTTCTGAAGTGCTTCTCGGATTTCCCCCCACTTATATAGGACAGGAAGCCCAGAGTGGGGCTGCAGTTGGGTATTTCCCCTCCTCGAGCTTGGCTAGGCTCTAGTAAGACCTCAGTCAGGCTCTGGTAAAATAGTTTCTCTTGAAAGCCTTGTTAAGAAGAACAGAGCCGTTTGGTGTATTTTCTCTCCCCCTTCTGGCAGGATGGGGGGATTTTTCTCTGATCTTCATTGAAAGAACCTGGTAGAGCTCCTGGAGGTGAAACTCAGGAAAGTGTGGGTCCTCCCTAAGGCTGAAACCCGTGGTATTTTTACAAGCTTTTCCAGATCGAGCCTCCAACAATTCATCAATTACGGTTTAAGTTTCCCTGGTACTGGTTCCCACAGTGGTTCCCACTGCTCTTGGGCTTCATCTTTGGTAAGCTGTGTTTCTCTGTATCCATCCGTTGGTTTCACCAATTTATGGGGCAGCAGTTTGCCTGTGACCTCAGTCCTCCGCTGGATCTAAGAAAAAAAATTTTTTTCAGTTTGTTAAGCTTTTTCATTGGTGTTAGTATGGGAGCAATGACTTCTGAGCTCCTTACCTGCCAGATTGGAAACTGGAAATCTGGGTTGTCATTTCACACTCTTTTTTTTTTTTTCTTAAATTTAATTTAATTAGTTAATTAATTTTATTGATTTACTTTTTAAAATTAATTTTTATTGGAGTATGGTTGCTTTTCATTTCACATTCTTGATAGTGTCCTTTGAAACATGAAAGTTTTTAATTCTGATGAACTACAACTTACTTTTTCTTTTGTTGTTTGTGCTTTGGTGTCCTGTCTAAGAAACCATTGCCAAATCCAAGACCATGAACATTTACCCCTATGTTTCCATCTAAGCGTTTTATAGTTTGGCTTTACATTTAGATGTTTGGTTTATTTTGAGTTGATTTTTGAAGTAGGAGTGTAACATTGTTTTGCATGTGGATATCCAGTTGTCCGAGCACCATTTGTTGAAAAGACTGTTTGTTCCCCATTTAACTGTATTGGCACTCTTATAAAAAAACCAAATTGACTCTAGGTGTATGGGTTTATTTCTGGACTCTAAATTCTGTTCCATTAATGTAGATGTCTATTATTATTCCAGTAACACATCATCTTGATTACATAGTAATCCTGATTATGTAAGTTTTGAAATGAGGAAGTATGAGTCCTCCAACTTTGTTCTTCTTTTTCAAGATTGTTTTGGCTATTCTTGCATTTCTACACAAAGTTTAGCTTTAGTTTATCAATTTCTGCAAAAAATGGCAGCTGAGATTTTGATAGGGACTACATTGAATCAGTAGATTAATTTGGGGATTATTGTTATCTTTTTTTTTTTTCACACACACACACACACTGTATTTTATTTTTACAAGAGATAAATAGACTGACATCAAGCATTGTACATGGATGACCACAACAAAAGCCACAATGATTGCAATTACCAAACATGAAACACACTCATACTATGTCATAATATTGACATTCAGTCCAGTAATCCTCCACTGTAGCAGCTCCTTTACTTTGCATTGAAAATTGATTTGTATATTCTTTGCCTCTGAGTCCTTGTGGGATTTTTTTTTTTTAATTCAAACAGAAAGTCACAAAAATTATACTCATCCTCATCAGTTCACTCAGTCCCATGTAATTAATTTTTTTTTCATCTTGATCTTTTGTTAGCACTTTTATGAGTTCATCAGTTTTTCATTAGAGTTCTGAAAATACTTATTCATTCAGTTCAGCAGTACAGTCAGTTACCAGAAACCTGTACTTGTCAGAGTCTTTTCCATGAATTTCTTGAAGATGAAACCCTTTTATAGGAACATGCTTGCAAAAGCATCAGAGTACACCCAGAACTGTCTGTAAATGACAAAAGACTTAAAAATGACCACGGTTAAAGATTTGATGAAAGTTCATAATAATGCAGTTGACAAGAAAATTAGTTATTTCTGAGATATACATTTTAAAGTAATAACTAGGATTATGACTTATAACATTATACCAGAACATATAAGATTTTTAGAAATTTCATGTAATGTCTGAAACATTTATATTAACATATTTCCATACAAATAACCCAATGAAAGTTTAGTATTAGTTGTTTTGTTTGTTTGTTTTTTTATACTGCAGGTTCTTATTAGTCATCAATTTTATACACATCAGTGTATACATGTCAATCCCAATCGCCCAATTGTCTTTCCAATTCATATATATGGATGTTTTTCCATTTATTTAAGTCTTCTAAAATATCTTTCAACAATGTTTTACAGTTTTCAGTGTCCAAGTCTTGTACTTCTTTTGTTAAATTTATTCTTAAGTATTTTATTCTTTTTGATGCTATTATAAGTAGAATTGTTTTCTTAATTTTATTTTTGGATATTTCATTGCTTATATATAGAAATACAACCATTTTGTATACCGACCTTGTGCCCTACAATTTTGCTGAACTCATTTATTAGCTCAAATAGTTGTTTGTGTATGTGTGAATTTCTTACACTTTTCTATTATATATAAGATCATGTCATTTGCAAGCAGAGATAGTGTTACTTCTTTCTTTCCAGTGTGGATGCCTTTTTATTTCTTTTTCTTGTCTAATTGTCCTGGCTAGAACCTCCAGTGCAATGTTGAATAGAGGTGGCAAGAGCTGACATCCTTGTCTTGTTTTTGATTAGGGAGAAAGCTTTAGTCTTTCTTCATTAAATATGAAATCATTTTTTAATGGATGCCTTTTACCAGGCACCTGATTATTATCATCTCCATTTTTCAGATGAGGAAACTGGGGCTTAGAGAGGTTGACTAAATTGTCAGATCCCATAGCTGGTAACTAGAAGACTCAGGATTTGAACCTGTTTGGTTGTCTCCAAAGGCTTTTTCTTGGTAGTTCCCCCTCTGCCTGGGAGTAGCCAGCAAGGGGAGAGAGCCCTGGAAAAGAAGGGGAGCAGTGAGGGCTCGGTGGGTAGAAGATGGAACTTTCTCCACACTACCACTGACCATTCCAATACCATGTCCACCTCCCACCCTGAGACAGTGGCACATTCACTGTGTGGCCTGTCTCTCTGCTTTTTCATCAGCAGCCATTGCTGAACATTGGTAACATTCTCTGCCATCTGAGGTAGGTCCTGCCACTGTCTCTGCCTCTTCTCCAGAGGGCTGGGGAGTCCAAGGTAAAGCGTTTGCTAGGAAATTAATATGTTGGCTGCAAAGAAATGCAGTGCTGTTTCTTCTCCAGCCACACAGTATTGCTTCACAAAATGCTAGGGCAGTTTTCAGAGACCATTTACTCCCCAGGCTTTGCCCTCAGGTTATGGAACCTCTGGGGCAGTTTCTTAATTTATAAAATAGGGATTTTTATGAGAATTAATTAAGACACTGTGTAAAGAGCTCTGTATAATGCCTGACATGTAGTAAAGGCTCAATAAATGGTAATTATTATTATTTTAACACTTTTCCTTCCACAGTTCAAAGGAGAACAGTTTAATTTTCAGTAATCTGTTGCATGCTGAATACTGGTCAGTGTGCATTTCAGTGTCTACATTCCTCTTACTTTGGGCCCTACTCTGAATGCTGAGAAGATTTTCATGGACAGTGGGAACCTAAACATTTCTTCCCATTGGCCTAACAAGGCCTCTGTGGAGTTAGGGTGACTTTATGGAGAAATACCAATTCTTATTCTAGGTGGAGGGCTGTGGATCTTTAAAAAGGATGGTAAGTAAAATGCCAACAAAGCAATGGTGGGAACTGCAGACCTGAGCCCCAGAGGATACTGAGTTGGGAGTCAGCCAGAATGTCTGCTTCTCCTCCTGTTTCCATCAGGCACCCCTGTCCCGGGAGCTCCAACACATGGAAGACCCTGAGGTCTCCTGGTCACTGCCTGGCTCCTCTGGAAGCCCTGTCCATGGGCACGTGGGGAGGGAAGGGCAGGGATGGCGGGATGCTGCCTCCTACGCCAGACATGAGGCACACCTGCGCCCTTGCCCGGATGTCAGTCAGCCTTTGTACGCTCTCTGCCCTGCAGGTCAGGAGGAAGCTCAGAGGTGAGCGGTGCTGCCTGGAGTCCCTGGGCCAGGCCCCCTCCATTCTAAGACCTAGCACAGTGTCGCATCGTGCTGTGTGGTGCTGAGCCCAGACTCACACCACACAGATCAGAGTTTGAACAGATAAAACTCGGTTCTAGTCCCAGTTGTGTGACCTGGACAAGCAATTTCTCCTCCCTGAGCCTCAGTTTTCTCATCTGAAGAGGAGGGGACAATAAAATGTTGTTGGAGACCTTATGGCATATGGTGGTGGGTGATTGGAAAATGTTACCTCGTTCTTAATTGCTTAGCCTCGCTGGGCCTCAGTTTCCACGTCTGTAAAGTGGGGATCATAATTGTGCAACTACAGACCCCACAGAAGAAGACAGAGCCCAATCTAATTATGTCACAGGCAGGATATGATGGTAGAAGACAAATGGAGAGTGGGATGGAAAGAGAGGGAGTGTTCTGTGGGGTGAGGTGGCCAGATGGAACTTTGCTGAGGAATGAAACTTGCGATGGGGAGTGATTCTGAGACAAGCTGGGACCTGGGACCCTTTGCTGCAGTGGCCTCAGTTTCCACGTCCGTAAAGTGGGGATCATAATTGTGCAACTATAGACCCCACAGAAAAAGACAGAGCCCAATCTAATTATGTCACAGACAGGATATGATGGTAGAAGACAAATGGAGAGTGGGATGGAAAGAGAGGGAGTGTTCTGTGGGGTGAGGTGGCCAGATGGAACTTTGCTGAGGAATGAAACTTGCGATGAGGAGTGATTCTGAGACAAGCTGGGACCTGGGACCTGGGACCCCAACTGCACCTGGACAAACGTCTCGAGCAACAAAATACAAAGAAACCATAAGGAACTAAAAATAACTGCATGCATGTGCAAATTATGGACAACAAGGTACAAAAAGACCAAAAATCCCAACGGCCACTTTTGAGGATCCGGGCGCAAAAGCAGGGGGTCAGGAGCAAAAGCAGGGTACTGCGCATGCCCGCTGCACTCAGCACCACCAAAGGGGTGGGCAGACCACCTAAGCTACCCCTCCGACCTGACCCCTGAACACACCCCCTACCCTCACCCCATATAAGGAACCAGTTCACTCCCCACACCCCACACCCCCCGTCGGGGAGCGAGCAAGCAAGGGAACCTGTTGGTTCTTCTCGCTCCCCGCGCTGCAGCAGGGGCCCCAGTAAAGCCTTGCCTGAATTTCTTGCCTGGCCTCTTATCAATTTTTATTTATTAAGGAGGCCAAGAACCCTGGTCGGTAACAATTTAACAGGCAGAGAAGAAGCCAGACTTTACCTGTGGGGTGAGGGATGGTGCAGGGAGGTCCAGAAGGAGGAATAGTACTAGTAGAAGGAGAACCCCCTATTCTGGGATCTTCCAGGTGTACCTCGCTTCGCTGGGGACCCATGTAGCCCACGGTGGGCTCTATGCTGACAAACCACTGACTAAGATGAGACAAGTGCATGATAAAATCAGTCCTAAAAAGGGCAAAAAAGTGTTGAGGGCATAAAAATGGACTGCAAAGCCAGCATTCTCATTCTTATGTGCTCATTCACACAAAACCATGTTCAAGAACGTTTAGAGGGACTTTATTTATAGGGATTATAGGGATTATTCATAATCGCCCAAAACGGGAAACAACTTAAGCGTCCTTCATTGATCAGAATGATGAACAAGCTATAGTACATCCCTATAATGGAATACTACTCAGAAATAAAAAGGAACAAACCACTGGTAATGAAACAGCATGTAAATCCTAAATGCATTATGCTCAGGGGAAGAAGCCTGACTCAGAAGGCTGCCTCCTGTATGATTCCACGCATAGGATATTTTGGAAAAGGGAGTAGCTGGGGTTGACTATAAAGGAGCATAAGGGAATTTTTTGGGGTGATGAAGTCATTTGATGTCCCCACTGTGGCGACAGTTACACAACTGCATGTGTTTGTCTAGACTCATAAAACTGTGCATCAAAAAGAGCCAATTTGAAATTATAGCTCAATGGATAAAGCACGTGGGAATTGGTGTCCAGGTGGATGAGTGCACATTTTAGTCAGCTTTTCCTGGTATTTCCCACAGCTCCTAGCCTAGTGATTTTCACACAGGAGGAGCTCAACAATCACAGATCACAACAAATTCATTGTAGCCTCATCAAATTCTGTGGTGGATGAAATACCGCGTATATTTCCAGACCTAACTATGATTGCTATCAGTGCACGTAAGGAAAGAGGCAGGGCAAGAAGGTGGAGAGAGCATGGGGCTGGGAGTCAAAACTAGAAATATCCTGGGCCCTTGCCTGCCAGATGACTTTGGGCAAATCACTCTAGTAATCTCTAGGAATCAATCACTGATCTGTCTAGCCAAAGGGTTGTTGAACGGGTCAACTGGAAATAACATATGTTGCGAACTATAAAGTATTGTACACAAATCAGATATTCGTATTGTTATTGCTATTGTACTTTCAAACAGGAAACGTAAGTGTCAGGATTTAAGTGACCCGTCCAAGAAGAGAATCCTAAAGTGAAACCCCATCCTCTGTCACATCCTCTGCCCTTCTCAAGTTAAGGGAAAAGTTGATGCTCTTAAAACCCAGTAGAAAGCAAGCCTTGAACGAGCTATTCTAGGCAATATAGAAGCCAATAATATGAAGCTTGCAAGCTCCTTAACTTACGTGAGCCTCTGTTCCCTATTTGTTGTAGGGAATCCATTTGTTGGACAACAAAATGTTAATATACAAAGTACCTGCGTCCTGTGTGCCATGGCTCGTGTGAGGCATCAGGACCCATGCGGAGCAGAGAGGAACAAGTCTGCAGAGCCTTCAGGACTGAGGCAATGGCAAGGCCATCCTAGAGGATGACAGAAGGAAGCCCCGAGGCCTTGGTGGTCTCTACCACAGTCTTGTTCAGTGGACAGCGGGGTCACGGATTCATCTAACTGCTGGGAAGTAGTCTGGCTAATGTCAAAGTCATGTTTTACCATTGCAGGAAATGTTTCCATTTGATAAGTAGGTGGCGTAGTAGTGGTGATGGGATTTCTTTATTTTGCTGACTGAAACAGAAATTTGTTTGGACATTTTTGAGTGTCACCATGTGTGTTAGCTCTGTCTTAGGCTTGGGGGAATCCAACCACAAGTGAGACACAATCCCAGCCCTCAAGAGGTTTATAGTCCTAGACTCAGGCTAGGGAGCTGTTGTGTAAACAAGCAAGCCCTGTCGAGGGGTAGAGGGTTACAGATCCATGAGGGACACCAGGCAACCTGCTGATAATTTCATTTCTGATGTCTACAGGGAGAAAACAGGCTGGTAAGGTCAATTTAAAGGTTTGATACATTGAGAGTTCGCTCTCTTATAATAAATTCATCATTTAAGTTACTCAGAGTTTAATCATATTGAAAGTTCCCATCCCTATCAATCAGGTATTCTCCTTCATGAGGCTCTGACAGAACGGAACCTCTGAATCTGTAAGACTGAGAATCTCACCCTGAGCCATGATTAATTCACCAGGTAAACGCCACTTTGTAAAGGGGAAAAAAGTGCCAACTCACCTACCTGAGAAGTTAGGGAGGGGATGATAGGTCCCTTCTGGGAAGCTGGGCTCCAGTGTCTCACATGAGGGTGTCAGGGCTCTCCCGCCTTTGTCTGCAAAGCCCCAGTTGGGTGCCTCTGTGTGTGACAGCTGGCTCACAGGGGCTGACAGGTTGCAGTCCCCAAAGAAGACAGTGTCTGCACCGATTGCTCTAGCAAAGTCCCTGGAGGGCTCTGGCCACCCTGGAGTCAGGGACTCCCCCTGCAGCCAGCCCCATCCAAACTGAGGTAGGAGATAGATGGGCCCCTGGGCTGAGCAGCTGGATCTTGTCAAACGGAGGAAATTGGAGCTCTGTTTTCCCTAAACACGCCAAGGACAAAGTTAATAGCAGGAGCTGAGCTCTGCTGGAGTAAAGAGCTAGGAGGACCACATCTCTCACTCCTGAGGTCAAGGAGACCTCCCCGACGGCACATGTGCAGGAAGGCTCCTCTGGGGTCACAAGGGGAGGGAGTGCCATCCCACAGTAGGTGTTGTCAACTCCCCGTAAGCCTCCACGCTGGAATCCATCTTGGCAAAAAGATGTGCACGCATATTGCGGGAGGGCCCTAAAGACAGCTCAGATGTGGGAAAAGAAGCGGGCTAACTGGCCAAAGGAGAGCAAAGACCAGGAAGAACTGCCCCATATAAGGGATTTAAATCACCTCCCTGGCAGGCTTCTCATTCGGGACACACACCCTCTTCTCTGGGTGTGTATTTCTGCCTTGCTTTTGTCTTAAATAAACAAACCTTTTCTCTGTGTGCTCTCCCACATGTTGTGCTGTGTCTCTGATAATAAACTTGGTGCCCATTTTTGCAGTTTTTGCTTCCTTGAAACAGGATTCCTGCTTTTCATCCAGGCTACTCAGGTTCAGTCTCTGGGTAGGGAAATAAGATCCTGCTTCAAGACTGCTCACTGCTGTCTCTCCGAGAACAAAACCAACAAAACCACTCGGACCAAGCACTTTCAAGCAGGGTGGCTTTGGCACGGGGACGGGTGGCTCTACAGAGGAAAGGAGAGTGAGTGAACACCACTCCTCCTGAGGCCTTCTGGAGACAAGCAAGGGGCCTCCTGCCTTCCTTTCAGGATGTACTACAAAGTCTCATTCTGTGTTATCTATCTGCAGCATTAGTATGCGAGAAATGGTGAAAGCCATGAAGCATGTGCCCTACTAACGCAACCAGTGCTGGCCTACTCCCAATTCTCTTCACTTACACACAAAGCAGGTGCAGTGAAAGGAAACTCCAAAGCCGATTTGGATTCCAGTGTTTACTCTGGTCCTACTAAGTCAACGCTTTTGAGCAAGTCTCTGAAGCCTCTTTCCTCATGTGAAATGAGGCTAATGTGCCCATGTCACAGGGTAGTTGTGAGAATGAGGTGGATTAAGGGGTGCAGAAGTGCCTAGGATAGTGCCCGATGCTCAGTACATGTCTACTAAATATGTATTTGGCCTGTATTAAACACTTGTATTTAACGCATGTATTTACATGTAAACACATGTATTCAATAATACTACTACACATTATTACCCACGTGTTTGGCAGCTTAACAACTGCTTCTAAGGCTTTGCTGGCTGATGAACCCCACTGGAGAATTCCCACATAGCTTTCTCTCTCTCTCTCTTTTTTTTTTTTTTTTTTTTTTGGCCGAAGCGCACGGCTTGCGGGATCTCAGTTCCCCGACCAGGGATTGAACCTGGGCCATGGCAGTGAAAGCCCCAAGTCCTAACCACTGGACCACCAGGGAAGTCCCCCCACATACCTTTGTAGGAAGAGGTAGCTTTTCCTCTTTGCTTGAACTAACAGGGATTGTTGTGGCCGGGTGTCAGCAGTGGCTGAAATAGCACCTTCTTATTCACAGGAAGGAGGATTTGAGAGCTCTCGGTTCTGGAATAACTTTGGCTGATTTTCTTGCTGTTCTGTCTTTTTACTGATGGGTCTGGGGAAGAAACAAGATCACACCATTAATTCTTTTTATTTTTTTTGAAATTGAATTATTAGAACTGATGGACCAAATTTTTTTTTTTTTTTTTTTTTATGGAGGAGGGAGAAATTCAAATAGGATTTATTTATTTATTTATTTTTGGCTGTGTTGGGTCTTCGTTTCTGTGCGAGGGCTTTCTCTAGTTGCGGCGAGCGGGGGCCACTCTTCATCGCGGTGCGCGGGCCTCTCACCATCGCGGCCTCTCTTGTTGCGGAGCACAGGCTCCAGACGCGCAGGCTCAGCAATCGTGGCTCACGGGCCCAGTTGCTCCGCGGCATGTGGGATCCTCCCAGACCAGGGCTCGAACCCGTGTGCCCTGCATTGGCAGGCAGATTCTCAACCACTGCGCCACCAGGGAAGCCCCATTAATTCTTTTTTAAAAAACATCATTGATTCTTCAAATGAAAAATGAAACCAGACAGTGGGCAAGGAATCCGAGCACAGGAAGCGAGCATGGGTGAGAGAGATTTCACCCAGATGGCAGCAAGCTTGGGAAATTATTCCTACCCCACCATGACCAGCAAGTTTGGGTTTTGGAATTCAGAACCTTGCTTTCTAGAATGTCTTGTACGGTACTTATCTTTTCGGAGATCCATTTTGATCATCCCTGTTCTATTCCAAGAATAATTCATTGAACTTTGCTTACCTAACAGTGCCCATATTCCAGTTCTGCATCCTGAGATGTATCTGAGGTCGCCTTGATTAGAGTTTTGAGAGATATTAAATACTATCTCTTGGTTTTACTTCCACAGATGACTAATAATTTGTGTGTTTATTTGTCTAACTTTCAGAGGGCAATCTTATTTTCCTTTTTTGTTGGGTAAAGGCAGCTCACAGTTTCCCTATGTACTGCCAACAGACTGGTTTTCTTGAGGGAAAACATCTGTACAAAGTCTGGTTTCAGGTCAGACTTGGACAGATGGTGCTGTTCTGTCTCCTTGAAGTTGGAGTCTCATTTCTGTTTCTCTTGCTCACTGGGGGTGGGGGGGAAAAAACACATGGATGGTATTTTCCTATTCTGGAAAAAAATTTTTCAGTCATTTTTTACTTATGTTTAAGATTCTTATAACATTCCATCCTTTATTCCCTCTCCACTAGAGTTCCCCACAGCTATGAGACTCATTTGTTTTAAATAACCTTTTTAAAAAAAAAATATAAAGCAATATTCATTAGAAGAAAGCTGGATAGACCAAAGTAACAGTTACTTTTACAATTATTTTTGATTAGCACACAAAAAATTCTCCCAATCTGAATGATTTAGTCTATGTCTGGATTCATGTATGTTTTCCACTAATAATAGTTAGCCACAAAACAATATCCTGTTCTACTACAGAATTTCTGATTGATAATTTATACCAATGTACTGAGACTCTAAAATAGCCTCTTGCTTACTTTCACTGAGCTTGAGGCAAATATCAAGAACGGATAACTTTATTTGTATCCACAATTTTGAAACTAGCTTTAGGAGACATGAGAGCAGGGGTGTTCCGTGAAAACCTGTGTCTATGTACCATGAAATCGTTCTTCCTCCTTATCTTTCTTTATACCCTTTTCCCTAATAGAGAACTAGCTGTGTTTTAAACCATTATATATGTAAATCTATCTCGAACAGTTCCTTGTCTAGAATGGACTGAATTGCCTTTTACATATATGGTTCTTTAATGATTTCTTTGTTCCTGAGGAGCAGTAACCCTCAGAAATACTTCAAAAAGTCTCTAGGAACAAAGTGATTGTGCCATTCTTCACACTCTGCCTCTTGAATCTGAGCCCTATCTTCAAACCTTGCCTAAAAGTCTCCTTCTTTCAGGAGGTCTCTCTCCTGCCCCACCCCTTCCTACCCTATAAGTGGATGTGATCGCCCTGCCCACAAATTCCAATCATATTCTGTACCAGTTTTATGGCACTTATGCTAATCTGGTGTGTATTTGTGTACTGTTTTATTCTTCTTGTGGGTTATGAGCTCCTTAAAGGCAGGTTTAATATCTTACTCTTTGAGTCCCTTGCAGCTATAGTGCCTTATAAATAAGAGTTGCTAAGTATTTATTAATCAAATTGTAGAAACGGAATAACTCTGGTCTTCTTTGTTTCACTTACGTACTTACAAATATTTAAATGAAATGTACATTTAACAGAGTTGTAAAGGTATAAACTACTAATCAAAAAGTAACAATACTTTGTAGACTTTTTTTTTTTTTTTAACGTTTAGATGCAGGAGTACAAACTGTTATGAAATCTTTAAATAATGTTCTCAGTTTTCAGAGTAAGTTGTTGAATTGCTAGCTCAGAATCTGGGCTCCCTTCCTGAAACCAGATGACACACTTCTTGCCCCTCCCATGCCAAGGGCCCCTCCCATGCCAAGGGCCCCTCCCTCTTTGGGGGGGGGGGAGCTTCCCTTCTGCAGCTTGGCACTGAGATCTAAACCTATATTGGCAAAGTTCTCTTTCTTCTCACCTTCACGTGGAGGTGTGTTCATTTCCCTAAGCATTGTGCAACAGGACCAGTCCTTGTGGGAGACCAGAAAAAAAAAAGCCAAATGTCCAAAGAAAAGTCCCTCACCCCTCACCATACTCCTCACTATCATTTCCAATGTGTACTGTGTGCTCGGATAAAATTGAGACCCATAAAAACCATCAATAGAGACAGCATATTTTTCATTATGGAAACTTGTGCTAAAATAATAATGTGGTCATTTTACAATACTGTGAACTACTGCAAGGTCATCTAACATTTTTGTTCTCATTTTGTGATTGAATTATAATTGTATAACTTGAAATCACAAAGAACTGTTTTTAAAATACAAAAAGGGCAAATTAGCGTTCTTCGGTAAACTCTCTATAGTAATTTTTAAGGAGGGAAATAATTTAAAAAATCCCAGTAGGCTTTTCTTTTCTTTTTCTTTTTTTTTTTTTTGGCCATGCTTGGAAGTGGCGTTGACCTTAAAACTTTTTGATCTCAAAGAACGCTTAATTAATCTGACGTGAAGAAAAAATAATAACCGCTTCACTTCTCTGGCAGTCTAATCGCAGACCACCCCCTTTTCCCCAGCCTTAGGGGAGGGAGCGTTTAATAACGGTCTGTGTAAACTGATGCCCAGGCCGTAGGAGTTCGCAGGAGCTCTGCTCGAACAAGTTAAACCAAGCAAGGGGCAAAGGGCAGCCCTCGAAACAAAAAACTGCTCAAACCAACCAACGCAGAGGATCGCAATGGCTCTGCTGGCGCGGATACTCAAAGCCCGTCTGCGCCCGGCGCCCGAGCGGGGCCCTTGGCAGCCTCGGCCCACGGACGCCAGGCTCCCGGCGAGGGCGCGGGCCGAGGACAAAGGAGCCGGGCGGTCGGGGGCGCCGCGGGCCTGGGGCCGGGCAGGGGGGCCCCGGAGCCTCGCCGCCATGCCGGGACCCCGGACCCTCGCCAACCTGGTGGAGTTCTTCTGGAAGGACGGCTTCAGCCGCATCCACGAGATCCAGGTAGGCTGCGCGCGGGGGACCGGGAGCGCGAGGGGGCTCGCTCCGGCGGGAAGGCGCCGGGGACGAGGCCCGGGGAGGGAGCGCCGGGAAGGGAAACCCGGGAGAGGATACCGGGGAGGGAGCGCCGGGGAGGGGATCCAGGGAGAGGATCCCGGGGCGGGGGGAGGAGCGCCGGGGAGGGGACCCGGGGAGAGGATCCCAGGGAGAGGATCCCGGGAAGGACGCCAGCGAGGGAACCCCGGGAGAGGATACCGGGGAGGGAGCGCCAGGGAGGGGATCCGGGGAGAGGAAACTGGGGAGGGAGCGCCGGGGAGGGGATCCGGGGAGAGGAAACCGGGGAGGGAGCGCCGGGGAGGGGATCCGGGGAGAGGAAACCGGGGAGGGAGCGCCGGGGAGGGGATCCGGGGAGAGGAAACTGGGGAGGGAGCGCCGGGGAGGGGATCCGGGGAGAGGAAACCGGGGAGGGAGCGCCGGGGAGGGAATCCGGGGAGAGGAAACCGGGGAGGGAGCGCCGGGGAGGGGATCCGGGGAGAGGAAACCGGGGAGGGAGCGCCGGGGAGGGGATCCGGGGAGAGGAAACCGGGGAGGGAGCGCCGGGGAGGGAATCCGGGGAGAGGAAACCGGGGAGGGAGCGCCGGGGAGGGAATCCGGGGAGAGGAAACCGGGGAGGGAGCGCCGGGGAGGGAATCCGGGGAGAGGAAACCGGGGAGGGAGCGCAGGGGAGGGAATCCGGGGAGAGGAAACCGGGGAGGGAGCGCAGGGGAGGGGACCCGGGGAGAGAATCCCGGGAAAGGCTCCAGGGAGGGCACCGTAGAGGGGCGCCGGAGGAGAGGGTCACGGGCAGGGGCCGCCCTGGAGCCGCTGGGCCCCCACGCGCCGTACGCTCCGGCGGGCGGGCCTGCGGAGTCGGGGCGCGGGGAGCCGCCGCCCGGCCTCCCGGGACCGTCCCGAGGGAGGCCCGTGAGCAGCAGCGCTCTCGCGGTGGGTGAGGAGCCCTGCGGGTCTTTACGCGGCCGAGGACAGGTTGCGTACGTTCCTAGTCCTTTTTGTTTGTGTTTTATAATTGAAAAAAAACAACAGCGAGGGGTTCGGAGGCTCCGAGGTATGTAATCTCTAAGTGATGGGAAGACAAACGAAAGTTCGTGAACCTCGGCGTCAAGCCAGGTCTGGGCAGGGACTTAGGAAGGACCCAACCGGTCCAGCAAGCCCGTCGGAGTGTTGGGAGCCCGCTCGTTGCACGGCGGCTCATCTTGACCCTGAGTTTTGCCCTTCCCGTGCCCACCTCAAATCGCGTCTTTCATTGCAAGGTGACCCCCACCTTTAAGCGTCGTCAAATCCATTGGCTCCCATTTGCTATGGCAGCTGCTCGCCGCTTGCCTGCGTCACTTTCTCAGGGCTCCCACCCCAGAGACCGCTGTGATCTCTGGGACCTGGGCCTTTTGACCTCTTCGGAGAACACCCTCCTTCCCCACTACTCACTTCTTTTTGTTCAAAGCTCACCCTTCAACCTTCAGAAACTTCTCAGAGGAAGCTTTTTGTAACCACCCACCTGGGTTTTGGTCATTCGTTCATACATTCATTCCCTCAACCCTTAACCTACATGAGGGTGCAGAGGCCACAGCTACAGCTGGAGAAGCAGA
Organism: Eschrichtius robustus; assembly: GCF_028021215.1. Taxonomy (NCBI): domain Eukaryota; kingdom Metazoa; phylum Chordata; class Mammalia; order Artiodactyla; family Eschrichtiidae; genus Eschrichtius; species Eschrichtius robustus. The sequence goes on along the minus strand of NC_090828.1, from coordinate 136,296,830 downwards.
AACTTACTTCATTGATGGAAACAAAACAAAACAGTGGAGCAAAAGGAGCAATTTTAATTTGACTGAAATTCCAGTTGGCCCCTCATGAACTCTACACGATTTCTTCCCAAACATGTTTCTAGGGGTCAAAAATGATTTTTTCTGTTCCATGTGGAATCTGAACATAAGATATCAAGATGATAGTTTTCAAATACGGTAAAAAAAAAAATTGTTATTTATTTATTGACAAGTTCAATACAGGTTGCTCTACACTGGATGAGGTTCTAGTAAAACCCTCTCCCCATGTTCTCCAGGTCACCCCTAAGGCATTTCTAAGGAGGAAGAGAATTATTCTGTTACCTCAAGTCCAGTTTCCTTTCACTCGACTTGTAATCACAGAATGCTGTCTCACAAGGGATTCATCTATAGGGTCCAGGTCTTTCACTTTACATGTTTTAAGGCCCAAAGTGTTGGCTGAGTGACTTGCCCACAGTCACATAGCTGGTTAGTGGCAGAGCAGACACAGTGATCAAGGTCGCCAGGTATGACAGAGCAGGAGGGTCCTGCGTTACATAGCAGCCCTTTACAAGCACCTGTGGAATCTTGGCCAATCAGTTCTTCTCTCTGGACCACAGTTTCCTCCTCTGTGTGGGAGTCTAACAATCCTCATCCATCTCATGGGTTATTGTGAGGTCGTGTGATCAGGGCTGTGGAAGGGCTTTGTAAACTGTAATAATTACCAATACATAAGAAGAATGAACAGTTCTGGAACACTTTTCATGTGCCAGGCACAGTTTTAAGTCCTCCATGTGAGGTAATTTCTATTATTTCTCCATTTTGCAGGTGAGGAAACTGAGACACAGTGGAACCTAACTTCCCAAGGTCACCCAGCTAGTAAACTGTGAGCCGAGATTCCAACTCCAAAGTCTGTGCTCCAGCTGGCTACACAAACTGAGTTTGTGGCTGACTGTGTCATTCCTTGGCCCTCCACCAAAAAGGGCCATAAACTACCTGTGTCCTTCATCTCATTCTTTTTGCCCCTTGGTCAGTGGCTCCCTTGTCTGATTGTGCCCATTCAGTAGCTGGATTTGCCCGAGGAGGGGCCCATCTCCCAGTAGTTCCGGTAACAGTCATCCTATCAGAGACCTGGAGAAATACCCTTTTGGGATCACCTGTTTGTTAGGCAGAGTGATCCCTTGGCACCTGACACATCCCAGTTGAGTCCGAGTGTCTTCATCTCCAGGCAGTGGGACTTCAACCAGGTCCACAAAGAAGCAAACAGCTTCTACCTGAGAGCAGAAGAGTGGAGAGATGACAGACCCTCTGGCCCGCCATTTCCGTGGTTGAGACTTGGAGTGATAAGAAATGTTGGCAGATGCCAAAGAGGGACGTAGTCATTTTCCCCATGTTTAACCCTGCCTATGTCATGCTTTTTTTTTTTTTTTTTTTTGGCCACACCGCACAGCATGCGGGATATTAGTTCCCTGACCAGGGATCTAACCCATGCCCCCTGCATCGGAAGCATGGATTCTTAACCACTGGACCGCCAGGGAAGTCCGCATGCCTATGTCATGCTGAGCCATGCTGGAGGGTACTTTCTCTCCTTCCTTCTTTAATTATTTAACTGGACTGTTTAATCCATTTACATTTATTTTGATTTCTTTTTTTGGTGACAACTTCATTGAGATATAATTCACATATCATACAATTCTCCCACTTAAAGTATACAACCATCACCACAATCAATTATAGAACATTTTCATAATCTTGAAAAGAAACCCATATGGTATTCTTTAGCTATCACTCCCCAACCCTCTCATTCCTCCAGCCTTAAGCAACGACTAATAATTTACTTTCTGTCTTTACAGATTGGCCTATTCTGGACATTTCATATAAATGGAATCATATAATATGTGGTCTTTTTTGTCTGGCTTCTTTCACTGAGCATAATGTTTTCAAGGTTCACCCATGTTGTAACATGTATTAGTACCTCATTCCTGTTTATGGACAAATAATATTCCAGTGTGTGGATAGACCACATTTTGCTTACTTATTCATCAGTTGATAGACATTTGGATTGTTTCTACCTTTTGGCTGTTATGTTTTCATTTCTTTGGGGTATATATCTACGCGAGAAATTGCTGTGTCAAATAGTAACTCTGTATTTAACCTTTTGAGGAATTGCTAGACTGTTCTAAAGTGGCTGCATTATTTTATATTCCACCAACAGTGCTAGAGGGTTTTGATTTCTCCACATCCTTGCCAATACTTGTTATTACCTGTCCTTTTGATTATAAGCATCCTAGTATGTGGGAAGTGATATCTCATTGTGGTTTTGATTTGCATTTCCCTAATGACTAATGATGTTGAGCTTCTTTTCATGTGCTTATTAGACATTTCGGTATCTTCTTTGGAGAAGTGTCCATTCAAATAATTGCCCAGTTTTTAATTGGGTTATTTGTTGTTGTTGTTTTTTACTGTTGGGTTGTAATAGTTTTTTTAATATATTCTAGACATAAATCTCTTATCAAATATGTACTTTGCAAATATTTTCTCCATTCTAGGGATTGTCTTTCACTTTCTTGGTAATGTCCGGTATCATATCTTAAGACACAATTGCCAAATCCAAGGTCATGAATATTTATCCCTATGTTTTCGTCCAAGAGTTTTGTGGTTTTAGCTCTTGCATTTAGTCTTTGGTCCACTTTGAGGTAGTTTTTGTATGTGGTGTGAGATAAGGGTACAAATTATTTTTTGTTTGTGGCGATCCAATTTTCCCAGCGTCTTTTCTTAAAGAGGCTATTCTTTCCCATTTAATTGTCTTGGCACCCTTTTTGAAAATCCATTGACCTTAGATGTATGGGTTTATTTCTGGGGTCTCAATTCTATTCCAATGATTTAGATGTCCATCCTTATGCCAGTAGCACACTGTCTTCATTACTTTTATAGTAACCTTTGAAATAGGGAACTGTGAGTCCTTCAACTTTGTTCTTTTTTAGGATTGTTTTTGCCGTTATGAATCACTGGAATTCTGATAGAGATTATGTTGAATTTATGGATCAGTTTGAGAAGTATTGCCATCTTAATAATATTAAGTCTTCCATTCCATCAACATGGAATAAATAAATTCCATTTATGTAGGTCTTTAATTTCTTTCAATGATCTTTTGCAGTTTTCAGAGTGTAAGTTTTACACTTCTTTTATTAAATGTATTGCCAAGTATTTTATTCTTTATGATGCTATTGTAAATGGAATTGCTTTCTTAATTTTATTTTTGGATTGTTCATTGCTAGTGTGTGGAAATACAATTGAATTTTGTATATTGATCTTATATCCTGCAAGTTACTGAACATGATTTTTAGCAGATGTCTTAGAATTTTCTACACACGAGATCATGTCATATGTGAATAGAGCCAGCTTTACTTCTCCCTTTCCAATCTGGGCGCCTTTTCTTTCATTTTTTGCTGGGGGCATTTTTACAGGTTTATTACAGATTTCCCGCAGGGAGCTTTCTTCACAAGGCAGGCTGGGTGGCTGCTGAGTGTCTGAATGAAAGGGGCAGGCAGAGCCTGTTTGACTCAGGACAGTTAAGACCCTGCAGTTCATCTACAGCCACATTCCTCTCACATTGCTTCACACAGCTAAGGTTTTTTTTTAAACACACATCTTTAAAGAACTAGGAAAACTTCTATGAATATGATTAATGATGTGAAAATATGTTTACCTCAGGAATACTTAAAGCAACCACTCTTTTTTTGTTTTAATTAATATTTATTGGAGTAGAGTTGATTTACAATGTTGTGTTAGTTTCTGTTGTACAGCGAAGTGAATCAGTTATACATATACATACATCCACTCTTTTTTAGACTCTATTCCCATGTAGGTCATTACAGAGTACTGAGTAGAGTTCCCTGTGCTATACAGTAGGTCCTTATTAGCTATCTAGTGCGTATATGTCAATCCCAATCTCTCAACTTATCCCTGCCCCCTCCTTTCCCCCTTGGTAACCGTAAGTAAAGTGGCCACTCTGATTCAGTTCTGCGTAATGCAGAGCTTCCCTCTGCCCCAGTTTTCTGCTCCCCTAACATCCAGGAATGTCCGTGTCAAAGGTATATCATATCTGTGTATTTTTTCCTTTTTTGATTTCTCCATGGTTTTGCAGCAGAAACACACACAGGAATATGGAAAAATCTTCAAGTCTCACTTTGGTCCTCAGTTTGTAGTATCTGTTGCAGACCGAGACCTGGTGGCTCAGGTGCTCCGGGCAGAGGGGGCCGCGCCCCAGAGAGCCAACATGGGGTCCTGGCAGGAGTACCGAGACTTACGGGGCAGATCCACCGGGCTCATCTCCGCGTGAGTATGTGAGACCAGGCTGAGCCACGAGCAGGAGTGGGGAGCCCAGGGACACCCCCACTCCCTGAACGCTGGGCTCCTAAAACCAGCTATTAATAAAGCACAGAACTCCCAGTGGAATAGTATCAAAAGAGCCTCACGTGTGATCTCCTAAAATCTCCTAAAACCCTCTGGGAAGAGATGTGGTGGCAGGGACAAGGTGGGGATCCCACTAGCCGAGTGATGGAGAGGAGCCATTTTTCAAGGAACGCTTTGTGGCTTTAGGTGTCCATTCGGTGACCACTGCGGGGGTTGAAGCTCACAGAGCCCAGCTGTGCACAGGGGTGAGGGTGGTGAACTGTTTTAGGAGACCTCCAGGAGGGGCTGCGAACTTCAGCATTGATTGCCATGTGATGGCGTTCCTGCCTTATAACAGGCTGTGGTTATTATACACCTCTGAGTCTTCCAAGAGTGAATCGGTACAGTCTCAGGCAGGGAGGAGAAAACAGAGCATCTGCAGATCCCCTGGTCCAAATCCCTTTGGTTTAGAAATTCTATTTTTGGCCCTTTTGATATACATGTCCTTACACATGAACTGGGGAGTAATACCATCACTCCCCTCTCTTTGCAGTGTCTGTCCTGTCTTCATCCCATTTGGACTGGCAGATCTTGTTGACTCTTTATTGCTGGGAAATTTTTGCAGAGATACTCTGAATTCCTTCCTAGAATAACACTATAAGTAAGGTTATTTGGAATTCACTTTATTCTAGGGAGGGTGAACAGTGGCTCAAGATGAGAAGTGTGTTGAGACAAAGAATTCTGAAACCGAAAGATGTGGCCATTTTTGCAGGAGAAATCAACCAAGTTATTGCTGATTTAATTAAAAGAATCTACTTCCTCAAGAGCCAGGCAGAAGATGGGGAGACTGTGACCAACATCAATGACCTTTTCTTCAAATATTCAATGGAAGGTAGGTGAACTCAGGAGGTGGGGAAGATGGAAGAATGGACATTTACCAAAATATGGTTGTTATCACTCATTGAGCATCTCCTACGTCCCAGACAATGTGCTAAGCCCCATACATACGTACATGTAATTGTCACAGTGCTAATGGAACCAGGTTGACCGACACTTTCACAAATGGGGGAACTGAAAAACTAACCCCCATTTTTAGTGGCAGAAACTTAGTTTCAAATTGAGGTCTCTCTAACTCAAGAACCATGCTCCTAATTACTACACATTTTGTTTTAGCATAGTTTGAAAAGCAACAGGGGTCTAGAGGGCATGTACTATAATCATTCTAGCTTTTAAAATCCATGTTAGATGGGTAGCACATTCCCATGGTTCAAAAATCAAACCCAAAAAGTACTCATGGAAAAGTCTCCCTCTCTCCTGACCCAGCTAGGTCACCAGCTTCTTCAAGGGATATTTTATGTACATACAAAGAAATACGTGTGAGTATTCTTTTTACTTAAAAAAAAAAAATGGTAGCATACCAAACATTTTTTCTGTACCTGGGTTTTTGGAGAATTCTATTAGCTTTCCCATTTTTATTTTTATTTATTTATTTATGGCTGCACTGTGCGTGGCATGCGGAACTTCCCTGACCAGGGATGGAACCCGTGCCCCCTGCAGTGGAAGCGCGGAGTCTTAACCACTGGACTACCAGGGAAGTCCAGATTTCCCATTAAAAAAAAAAAAATTTTCTTCAAATTTAATTTTTAAGTTAACTTTTTAAAGTTCTGGTATTAATGCTCTCTAAAAATAGTAATAAAATCAACAGAGAAGTGAGTTGTAAACACACTGAAAAATCCTGCCCTTCCCTGGTTCACAGAGGCCCTTTCCTCTGCCCCATTAGCTCGTCCTGGGGCTCCCCGATGTGTGGCCAGGAGGAGCCACCTTTCAACTCCCCAAAGTTGGGCAACTGGCTGAAAGGTTGGGAGTTCTGCCTTGTGGGTCTTGAACAGACTGTTGAGCTGAGGGCGCACTGAGGCAGAGGGTTTGTCAGCATTGAACCCACAGCGCCCTGGGGGTCAGGACCTGGTAGAGAAAACCTCACGGGTAGGCACCTGGACCACTTTTTTTTTTAATTTTTATTTTTTTGGCTGCACTGCGAGGCTTGTGGGATCTTAGTTCCCCGACCAGGGATGGAACCCAGGCCCCCTGCAGTGGAAGCGAGGAGTCCTAACCACTGGACCACCAGGGAAGTCCCTGGACCACTTTTGAAAGTTACATTTATGGCCAGGTATCGTATGTTGATGCTGTGAATAATCTAGAAGAAGAAGAAGAAGGGTTGTAACCTCTCTCCCGCGCAGGAGTGGCCACCATTCTTTACGAGAGTCGTCTGGGCTGCCTGGAGAACAGCGTCCCACAGGCGACGATGGACTACATCGAGGCCTTGGGGCTCATGTTCTGCAAGTTCAAGACGTCCATGTACGCCGGTGCCATCCCGAGGTGGCTCCGCCCGCTCATCCCCAAACCCTGGCGGGAATTCTGCAGGTCCTGGGATGGACTCTTCAAATTCAGTAAGAGAAGAGTCAGGGCACCTTTTGTAGAATCAGATGGACCTGACTTTCCTCCTAGTTGTGTATCTAACACTCACGCAGACAGTGGGTATTACTGCCGGGGATACCCCAATGGAGTTACATGCTATTTGGACTCAAGAACTTTTAGATTGGTTTCTCAAATGAGCAAAAAGCACGTGGGTTGTAACCACAAGTAATGTGACAGATTTCTCACTTTAAAAAAAAATAAATTTATTTATTTAATTTATTTATTATTTTTGGCTGCATTGGGTCTTCGTTGCTGCGCGCAGGCTTTCTCTAGTTGTGGTGAACGGGGGCTACTCTTTGTTGCGGTGCACAGGCTTCTCCTTGCGGTGGCTTCTCTTGTTGCAGAGCATGGGCTCTAGGTGCGCGGGCTCAGTAGTTGTGGCACGCGGGCTCAATGGTTGTGGCTCACGGGCTCTAGAGCGCAGGCTCAGTAGTTGTGGCACACGGGCTTAGTTACTCCGCAGCATGTGGGATCTTCCCGGACCAGGGCTCGAACCCATGTCCCCTGCATTGGCAGGCGGATTCTTAACCACTGTGCCACCAGGGAAGCCCTGAAGAGGCGATTCTTAACCAAAACTTCTTTCAAAAGAAACACTGTTTTCAAACAGGCCAAATCCACGTTGACAACAAGCTGAGGGACATACAGTGCCAAATGGACCGAGGGGAGAGAGCGAGAGGGGGCCTGCTCACGTACCTCTTCCTCAGCCAGGAGCTGACACGGGAGGAAATCTACGCCAACCTGACCGAGATGCTGCTGGCCGGCGTGGACACGGTGAGCTCTCAGCTCTCCTTTCTTCTCAGCAGAGCACAGTTAAAGCTGGGGGCCTTTCCGAGGAATCGGACAGATGGCAGATACTTTAAGAGGACCATGCTTGTTTGTACTAGCTGAACGTCTGCTTCACTGCTGAGGGTCTCCAGGAGAAAACTCGACCTTTTTTCTTTTCTTTAATATAAACTAAGGTGCACGATGAATTCTGTAAATAACATAACCCAATTCTATTACCACACACACACAAAGTAGCAATATGTTTTAAAGTTTAAAATCATTCCTGATTTGCAAACATTTCTCCATTGTTTCATAATATCAGAAATGAAGGGACTTCCCTGGCGGTCCAGTGGTTAAGACTTCCCCTTTCAATGCAGGGGGTGCAGGTTCGATCCCTGGTCGGGGAGCTAAGATCCCCCATGCCTTGCGGCCAAAAAACCAAAACATAAAACAGAAGCAGGATTGTAACAAATTCAATAAAGACTTTAAAAATAGTCCACATCAAAAAAACTTAAAAAAAAAAAAAAAAGAAATGAAGAGGGCACAGACATTAAAAACCCTCTTATTTATCATTTAAAATATTCCGGGCTATGGAGAACTTCCCAGTTCATTTGATAAAGTCAGCATAACTTCAAAACCTGCTAAAGAAATCACAAAGAAAGAAAAGTTTAATAAGCAGTTTGACTTATGAATATGTACATATATCAATTTTAAATCCTAGTGAATAGATTCAGTTAGTGTAGCAGATGAATAATACACTATGACCAACGAGGGCTCAATATCAGAATGAAACAAAGCATTGCCCATTGATTTGGAGGGAATTCCATACCCTATTACTAAGTGAGAAATGAAGATGCAGAAAAGCGTGTACATCCTGTGTTCCCGTTAGTAAAACAGTGGCCCCCGTCCCATCTGTCCGTGTGCACGTGTGTATCGCTAAGTGACTGCTGGGCGTGGAGGAAACTATGGAGCCTGCACCCTGGATGATTAACGTGGGTTCCTGGGCTGGGGCGGGGCTGGCACAGGGGTGTGGAAGCCAAGTTCCTTCCAAAAACTTACGTATAATCTGATACATTTACTCAAGTATAAAAAATGATATACTTGTGGGTATATGTACAGAAAAAGTTTAGAATTTGCTAAAAGAAAGTGGTGAAATAAGAAAAAGAAGGGCCAGGCTTTTGGTAATTGGTGGAAGAAAAGTCAGTTGAGTGAAATAATGAAGATTAAGACAGTAAATTTGGTGATTTACTGTGTCTCCAACGCACATCTGTAAGCACCCTTCTGTTCACACGGAATCCTCTGAGGTAGGTGTTATTGTCTTCATTTAACAGGTGGGGAAATGAAACAGCTAATCTTGCCTCAAGGTTTTTCCTTCACAGGAGTGCTTCCCGGACTTGAGGAAAGCACAAATCTCCTTTTTAGAGGTAGACAAAAACCCCACGGTTGACATTTTTATTATGAAGTCACTTAAACATGTAAAAGCAAAAAAACTTCACATAAATTCATTATTCTTAGGGATCATCTTCAACAAGAAAGCAAAAAGTATATAAATTAAATACAAACTAATCAATGCGGGCAATGCAAGCGATGAAAGTTCTGATTAACCGTGTGAATGTGACAGTGTGGGTTTGCTTGAGTGGAGAAGCAATGATGGAATGAACGGCCTTGTGTCTAAGCTGATTCAGATGCATGCTACTATTGCCCTCTGGTGGTAACTCAGAGCATCACCGTGAGATGGAGGGCAGAGAGGACTCGTTCCTACGTGAAGGGAACATCAGGAGAAAAACTCTCGAAACTTCATGCTGATTTTTTAAAATGTTATTTTAAAAAGCCAACTTCATTGCAGCATAATTTATGCACAATAAACCGCATCCATTTAAACGGTACAATTCGATACAGATTGTTGACTGATACAGGATAAGCACAGCTGCAATCATTTTTGAAACCAGCACTGCAGTTAAGATCCTGGACATTGCTACCACCTCTGCAAGTTCCTCACCCCCATTTCAGTCCATCCCTCCCATCCCTCCCCTCCGGCAACCGCCTTCTGACACTGTGTCATAACAGTTTGCATTTTTCTAGAAATCAGTTTGCATTTTTCTAGAAATTTATATAAATGGACTCATACAGTAAGTATTTTGTGTCTGGCTTCCTTCACTCAGTAAAATGATTTTGAAATTCATGGATGTTGTTGCCTGTAAAAGTAGTTTATTCTTTTTTATTACTGAATAGTATTCCATTGTATGGCTATACCACATTTGGTTTTTCCATGAAAATGTGATTTTAATAGAAATTTTCTGTTCTCTTCATAGGAAGCATCTAAATTATTTCCTTATCATTTATAAGGAAGAACTTGTACATTACATTGTATATTACAGGAAAGCTTGCCCTCTAAAAATACGTAATATCTATTAGAGGGAAATAACATCAAGATGGCCTACTTAAGTTAGATTTTTTTAGATGAAAGAAAGGACACTTATACTGCGGAACTTCCTCGTTTACAAGAGAGTGAACTACAGTCACATAGATAATAGTATTGATTTTAGTGAAAATCTTGGAATCTAGGGTATAAAATAGAATTATTTATTCTCAATAACCAGAAATGTAATTCTTCAGTTTAGGAAGTGGTGTAAACAATGATACTGCTTTGTGCAAATGCCATTCAATCCTTATATGGTGCTTTGCTTGGTAAGTGCATGGGAACGATGAGTGGACCAGTAATAGTCCTGTGACCACCCCCTCCTGTCCCCCTCTCCCCCATCTCCTCTAGATTAGGGCAATCAGAGCAGCCCTTGCCCAGCCATGGGCTTGCAGGATGCCATTCTCAGGCTGATGGGCAGCCTCAGGTCCTTTCTAGCAAAACTCAGGTGACCCTTGTAGAGAAGGTCGAAGAAAGTTCTAGGCACAACTTCCAGGCTTGACCAGCATTCCTACGTGCTCTCAAACTCCATGGAAGAGGAGGCAGTTTGTTCTTCAATGAAAGTTCCAAAATAATTTTTCCTGTGGCTCTTCATTGAAAGAGCCCTTGAATCCCATCGTTGATGTTACTTTCCAAAAATCTCTGTTAGTTTTTTTCCAGGAGGAGTTAAGGGAGATCATCTTTTGTTTCAGTAAGACATAAAATGCTCCGATGGACTTATATGGGCATGGCTTTGCACCTGTGCTTATTCTCCCATGACTTCACGTCCGATGTTGCCTGCACCTGAAATCCTTGATTTTACTCACCCATGTGCCTGTGTCTGCCGGTTTCTTTATTAGACATCGTTCACATTGTCCTGGGCAGTGTATCTCCTCGCGAGGCACCCGGAAGTGCAGCAGACCGTGTACCGGGAGATAGTGAGGAATTTGGGGGAAAGGCATGTTCCCACGGCTGCAGACGTCCCCAAAGTCCCACTGGTCCGAGCTCTGCTTAAGGAAACCTTGAGGTAAAAGGTTCACCAAAATTCATGTCAAAAACTGTGTCCGTTAAGTCTCTGATTCTTTATCACAATGAATGTGCTTTTGACTTAAAAACTGGGTCCTAAACCAATACTCCAGCGACCCTCGGTGGCAGAAATGTTTAGGAAGGAGGGACTCATGACCATTTTATTTCCTCTCTGCCCTCGACAGAGCAGCAGAAAGGCTATTCTGTTTTACAGTTGGAAATATTCATTTCTTCATAAAGATCTTTAGAGCCATCCTCGAACTTTGTGCTCACTCTAGACATTTGTTTCATCAACTGTTTCCCAGTGTGCTCCTCTGAGGATAAAGCAGAGCAAGACTGACTGTCAGGAGAATGTTCTGGGCTGAGTGGCCAGTTACTAGACGTGCTTGCTGTGCTCCTTGTGTGAATCTCCTAGTCAGGGTGGAGACACCAAGTAGTGAGGCTTGTTTACTTCCGGACAGGACTTTACTGACCCTGGGAAACGCCGGAGCGTGAGGGATGCGGGTGGGCTTGGGCAGGCTTGGGTGGGAGGTGGGATTAGGTGACTAGGGAAGGTTCTTCCTCCTGTGAGGCTCAGGATCGTGACCACAGCATTCCTCTGCCGTGGCAAGGAGCAAAGGTTATTCACAGAGTACACATTAAAATAATGCTTTTAAACCTGACTTGATAATGATATTTCAAGGTGGATTGCATCTTCAGCATGCTGTTTAATCTCAAAAAAAAAAAAAAAAAAAAGAAGAGAGAGAGAGAGAAAGAAAGAAAATAGCCAGCTGTGTGTTAACTGGTATTTGTCAATTAAAGTTTATTCAGAGTTTTCGTAGGATCACTTCCCAGAGAATCCAAAAACTGATGTAGCATTTCTCAGAATCTATTTCTTGGAGCCCTGAGTCCTATGAACTATTCCTTGATAAAGGGGTCCCATGCTTGCATACATTTCAGAAATTCAGCATTATTCCTCTTGGGACTTCCCCGGTGGTGCAGTGGTTAAGAATCCACCTGCCAATGCAGGGGACACAGGTTCGATCCCTGGCCGGGGAAGATCCCGCATGCCGCGGAGCAACTGAGCCCGTGCGCCACAGCTACTGAGCCTGCGCTCTAGAGCCCGTGAGCTACAACTACTGAAGCCCGCGTGCCTAGAGCCCGTGCTCCACAACAAGAGAAGCCACCACAATGAGAAGCCCGCGCACCGCAACAAAGACCCAACACAGCCAATAAATAAATTTATTTATTTAAAAAAAAAAGAATTATTCCTCTTGGGAGCACAGTAGCATTTTAAAGGCTTTGCTTTGTGTTCTATAAATTTTTTTGACTGTGAAGCCCCAGAATACTTGCTGGGCAAAGCTAGGGAGCCCATGAAGATCCTTGCAAGATTTCCTGGTTGAAACTGTACCGTGTGTTACTTTTTAGAAAATGAAAATGGCAATATATCCAGACTTCTAAATGTTTAGTAACATATTTTGAAAGTCACCACTCCCTTCCCGTCCCCGTTGGCTCTTTCTAGGCTGTTTCCAGTGCTGCCAGGGAATGGCCGGGTCACCCAGGAAGATCTGGTTGTTGGCGGGTATCTGATTCCCAGAGGCGTGAGTTTGGCGGACATGGCCGGGCTGGGCTGAGCAGGGGCGGTTGGATTGGAAATTTGCTTCCATGTTTCGGATGTCCTTGTACCTAAGCAAATATCTGTAGATATCCTTTTCTTCTGCATATATTTTTATGATGAAGATGGGGCTTTAGGAACAAGGAGATGTGGATTGTGTGATACTGCTCTGGCAAAAACAAAGGCAGATATTTCTGTAGCTCACAGGCCTATTCAACCCTCCCACCCCCCGGAGGCCCCGTGGAAGCAGCAGTTCCCTCCAGGGAGAGTTTCTGAAGGACTTGAATTGCCTTCTCTGTGGCTGCATTGATGTCCATTCCCGGTAGGGTGTGAATTGAAGGGGGACCTGCCATCCTGGGTCTGCATGGCCCCTTGGGCCCTTACATGACTCCTCCTGGCCCGGAACATCTCTGGAGGGTCGGTCCAGCTGGGGCTGTGGCCTCTGCTCTGCTTTCCCTTGATTAAGTTCTTTATTACTTTTCTGGTGAAAACGGTTTGCTCAGACCCAGCTGGCCCTCTGCCACTATGCCACCTCCTACGAGGATGAGAACTTCCCTCGGGCCAAGGAGTTCCGGCCTGAGCGCTGGCTGCGGCCAGGAAACCTGCGCAGGGTTGACAATTTCGGGTCCATCCCCTTCGGCTACGGGGCTCGAAGCTGCATCGGGCGGAGGATTGCAGAACTGGAGATCCACCTCCTCGTGATCCAGGTAGGGCCTGGGGGCTGGGCACCCGCCTGTGGGCTGGGCTTCGTCTAGGTGACTGGGCTCCGTTGGATCAAGACTTAGGGGAAAACAAGGAAACAGGATTTTGAAAACTTTCAGAGCTTCCTGTTAAATCCCTTTTATGTGTTAAAATGCCTCCCCTCCCCCTGCAGTAGCCACCTCTAGCCCCATGGCCGCCTGCCTTGTTTCTTTCCTCCTTGGAGTCACATGGGCAGAACTGGGATGTGTGTGTGTGTCCGTGTGTGTGTGTGTGTGTGTGTGTGTGTGTGTGTGTAGAGGGGGTGGGTCGTTACAGGAGCCCAGGCACTCCCACAGGGGTTCTGCAGAGAGGCTAGTGGAAAGTGTCCAGCAAGCGGCCCTCAAACATTATGGGCCATCCCGTCACCAGGAGCTCCTCGAAATCAGGCTCCTGGGCCCCGGCCACAGAGAGAGTCACTTGGTGGGTCTGGGATGGGGCTCTGGGCAATTCTGATGTCAGTGGTCCGTGGGCTGCACTCAGTCTAAGGAAGTGCACGTGGTGGGGCATGGGGGCATCTCTACTCCTGCTGGTGGCCGCGTCTGCTGTTCAAGCCCCGGCCTCCCAGGCCTCCTCCCTTCAGAGCTTGTCACTGTCACCGTCACCATGGAGGAAGTCACGCTCACCCCCTGACGCCCCCTCAGCACCTCGTTTTCTGTGAATCAGCCTTTTAAACAGAGAGGTGGCTCTCAAGCTTGTTTGGGTTTCAAAACATCAGGAAGGCTTGGTTTTGGTGAGAGAATACCTTACATGCAAATCTCTAAAGGCTCAAGTGTTTACTTTTGCGCTTGTACAGTATCTGAGTTCAGGCTGCAGCAGGAACTAAATAATGTCTGAAGGAAATTTTATGCAAGAAAAGCCTGCAGTAGAGAAACTTCTATCCATTAGCCTTTCCGGCAGATTTGGGGAACCTGCCATGGAAAACCTAGGCCCAAGGCTCGGGAGCTACTGTCATTGACTCCAGGCTTTGGAAGCACGAGGGGATGACCTGGGGACCCATCTCCCCATTTCACTGATGAGGAAGCTGAGGCTCGGGGAGTTGGAGCCACCTGCCACGGTTGCTGCGTGGCAGGTGCAGGGCACGAGGCACGTGTCCTATCTCCTGCCTGCATTTCCCCTCATGTCACTGAGGTGTTTCCTGCAGGCCGGCAGAGCCCAGGGCAGAGCACTCAGGGGTTGGGACCTTTACGGACGATGGCATCAGAGAGCGTAAGGGATGGGGAAGCCTGGCCGGCCTGTGGGGGATTGTGGGCATGGGGGGATGGTGGGCATGGGGGGCAGGCTCGGAGGGCTGGAGGAGGTGAGGGGCCACGGCCAGGGAGGTGGGCGGGGAGGACGACAGCTGGGCCCCCCTGGCTCTGGTGGGAAAGCTCCGGGGACCTGGTGAGACCCGCAGAAGCGGGCGCCGGCCTGTCCCTCGGTCGTCCCACCTCTGTGGGCACACGGCTGGCTGCAGCCCTCCAAGGCGAGAGGCGTCCCTTCCAGGGCAGCTGTCCCGGGCAGCGGTGGGCCCCATGGACACTGGCCAGGCCCAGTCATGCCCGAGGTGGGAGGCATCTCGGTGTGGAGGATGGATTCCAACCCCAGCTCTGCCAGTTTGCGGTTCCGACACCACGGGCGGGCCTCTCAGCCACTCTGAGCATGTTTCCTCCTCCACAAAATGGGCCAGATACCTGCCTTTTGGGTGTGTGAGGAATAAAAATAGTCTAAGCAGACTCTGTGTCGTCTGCACACCTGCTCTCAGTGTCTGCTCACGGGGACTGGGTTTGGGAAGGTCCTGGCTCCGTCAGTGCTGCCGTGTGTTCCACAACCACGTCTCCGACGGGCAGAGGCCATTTCCAGGCAGCCTTTCGGGGGGGCTGACTGCTTCCCGGCTGCTTTCCCGCTTCTGACGCCCTGGACAACCATAGCGGGTGCTGAGGGCAAGAGGGCCGGCTGAGGGCACAGATGGTGGAGTGGGAAGACAGTCAGAAACTGGGTGTTTGGTGGTGGTGATGGGGGTTTTATTTGTTTGCTACTATAACATACACGGGTACCTGCTACAGTTCTTGCTTCAAGAGCCCTCATTTCTACTTGCGCAAGTATAGAGAGGGAACATCATTGTCTGTAATTGCCAAGAGAAAAAAATAAACAGAAGGCACAAATAAACAGTACTAGGAATGAGAAAGGAGACATAGCTACAAATGCGGTTGATTTTTTTTTTTAAATCAAGAAAATACTGCAAACAGCTTTTTTACCAATACATCTGAAGACTTAGATAAAATGTACAATTTACTAGAAAAGGTGTAAATTACCCAAATTGACTCAAAAGAAAGAGAACAGACCTTGAATACACTGAGTCAGTAGTAAAAATACCTACCCACCAAATGTTCCAGACCTAGACAGTTTTATTGGCACGTTTTATCAAACCTCCAATGAATGAGTGATCATTATCTTATACAAATAGAAAATAGAAAAAGGAAGTCTCACTTTTATGAGACTTGTATAACCTTGAGAGTCATAACCTGGAATGGATAAAATAAGAAAGAAAAACTACAGGCCAATCTGATTTATGAACAAAGATGAAAAATACATTAAATGAAAAATTGGCAAGCCAAATCCAGCAATGTATGGACCAGAAATGCACCGTTACCAAGTCAGGTGTGTTCAGGAATGCAAAGATGGCCCACCTCAAGACAGAATTCACCACAATGACAAATTAAGGGAGAAAAATTTTATGACCCTCTCCCAAAATAATTGATAAAATTCAACACCCATTCATGAAGAAACTCTCTTAGCACACCTGTAATGGAAGGGCTTTCCTTAAGCAAATAAATAGTGTCTATCCCAACAAAACAGTGACTTATGCCTGTGGCCTATGGGAAGGGAAGGTTTGGCTTTAGTGCTGCAATATTAATGTGTTTCCTTGAAATCAGGAACAAGACATTCATATCCCACGGAGAATGGTTAGAAGATACACCCTTGCTCCTTGGGAACTGGAGACTTGAGGTGGAAGGGGGGCCTTGTTTTTTTGGCTTTTACATCTCCTGTGTAGTTTTCATTTTTCAATGAGCATGTACTGCCACTCAGAAAGGAAAAAGGCCCTGTGGGATGTTGGCCGTGGAGTGAGGAGACCTGTGTGTGATTCTTTCCTCTGCCACATGGGAATGCACGAGCAGTCCTGTGAGGTCAGAACAAAGGGTCAGAGATTAGATGTTGAGGTGAAGGCACCTTGATGCCAGAATGTTCTAGAGCTGCCTAAATACAGGTCATTCAGCTTGGCTCTCTAACAATGACAAAGTAACGATTTTAGCCCGTGTCTTCAATGCAGCCCTGCTCCCTGCCTGACCTCCAGCCCCGGAGCCCCAGCTCACCCAGAGGACCCATCAGTGGGTCTTGCTGCTTTACCTGGGAGACCAGGCTGGAGAGTCAGGGTGGGCTAGGGCATCTGCATCCCATGTGACAATATAGGTTCTCCAGCACTGATGCTGTCTTAGGAGGTTGGAGCAGGGGAGGGATGAATGGCTGGTCTGCTACCCTGCACTGTCCCCACTGGCTCTTGAGCAAGGCCCTGCCTCCCCTCCAGGAACCAATGTAGTTTTGACAGAGGTCCTTGGAGCAGGTTGCCTTTTGTTTTCTAAGCCTAGAGGTGACTTTGAAAATCAAGCCTTGGCCATTTGGTGGGGAGATTAGTGCTTGAGGCTGGCGGATACTTAAGTGTTCTTTAAAACTTCCCAGTTTCACCCTGAGAGGTAGGGCTGCTTCTCCTTTTGAACTGCAGAAGTGAGAAATGGAATCAAAGGTGAAAATGAAGAATATTTAAATTAAAGACAGTAATGGATAAAGTCTGACAGCTGTGCCCCTGCTGTGTCCATACCACCACTGAAGTGGCTGCAGATTCCAGACCAGCAGGAACCCTGGAATTTCACTTTGTTCCTCTTTCCTCCTTGCTCCTTTGATTCCTTCTTTTTCTAGACCTACAGCGGAAGTACTACAGTTAGAACTTTGAACTAGCTAATAAAGTGTAAGTCATTTGAACATTCTGTTACTGAACAAAGTTCATGTGCCCGACGCACAGTGAGGCCAAACAAACCAAAATGTCAGAGTTTCAAGCAGAGAAAGGTTTATTGCAGGGCCAAGCAAGGACATGGGAGGCTTATGCCCCCCAAACCCCGAACTCCTTGATGGTTTGTGGGGAGAAGCTTTTATAGGCAAAATTTGGGGTAAGGGCTGCAGGGCTGATTGGTTGGTGGTAAGGTAAGAGGGTGGGGCTCCAGGAATCTTGTGCTCATCCTGAAGTTACCATCCTCCACTTGAGTGGGGGCCTTAGCTCTGCAGAAGTGCTCAAAGATACTGTAATGTGTATTTCTTGAGGAGGAACCAGAACCCTGCCCCAAGGCTGCACTATTGTTTCTTGACTGCTCCTCCCTTGTTTCTGCATCCCCTCCCTTCCCTAATTAGTAACTGCTCGAGTCCCCTCTTTGGAGCTCAGGGAAGGGCAAGGAAGTCGTATGAAGCCTATTTCCTCCAAGCAAGAAATGGGGGACATGGAAAGGTTTTTGTGTCCAGGAGCCCCACAGGGTCCTGCTCAGTTTAAATTCTGATTGTGTATCTTTTGTCCCATGGGCCTTGTTGCTCAGAGGACATGCTGGACTCCTGTATAGGACCTGATGCCCTGTTTCCCACATCTCTCATTCCCTCGGCTCCCTGCAGCCGGGGCTGTGACAGGAGTATGGGCACTCCAGCAGTACTGTGAATTTTCTGCTTCCCAATTTTGAAGTCCTTCTCTCTCTCTTTCTCTTCTTAGTTGCTTCAACGTTTTGAGATCAAAATATCTCCTTGGACTAAAACTGTTCATGCAAAAACCCATGGGCTTCTGATGCCAGGGGAGCCCATCCACGTGCGTTTTGTTAACAGAAAGTGAGCCTGGCGTTTTCACCCAGCAGCCAGACCGACACACACCAGGTGTTCGTGGGCCACGGATGATGGTGGGGGAGAAAAGGATCCCTTCTGGGGGCTGTCTTGGTTATAAATTGGCCTCCTGGTTTCTGGGAGGCTGAAATCTTTATGCAAAGTAATGTGAGAAGATTGTTTTACTTTTGTATACCAGAGCTGCTTTTTTTTTTTTTTTTTTTTTTGGAGAAACAGCTGTTGCGAAGCCAGTGGCACTGAATTCTCATGCCTCATATGGTATCTTACCCTTGGACTCACTATTCACTTACCCATAGTCTCCTCTGCATGTGGGCCAGGAAATGTTGGCGTACACATAGATTCAGTGCTTGAATATACCTTCTCTAATACTGCATCCGGGACTGCCTGTTAGGATACAGTTCCAACTTCTTGTTTTTAATTTGAAGAGGAAACATTAAGAGACCTCTGTAGAACAGACCTGTGGTTGCCAGGGGGGAGGGGAGGTGAGGGAAGGAAGGAATGGGAGTTCGGAATTAGCTCTATAGCACAGGGAACTATATTCAATATCCTGTGATAAACCATAATGGAAAAGAATATGAAAAAGAATGTATATATGTATAACTGAATCACTTTGTTACATAGCAGAAATTATCACAACACTGTAAATGAACTACAATAAAATAAATTAGAAAAAAAAAAGGAATGCCTCTCTAATACCGTAATTACGGGAAGAAAACACCCAGGCGACAGACAGCAAGCCCCAGATTTAGATCCTGCAGCAGGGCTCCGAATTAAAAGGACCATATTCTTATTTTTTTTCTCCAAACTAATGTTTCTTTTTCTAGTCATAGCTCCTAAAGAAGTTGAATATTAGTTTTTTGGTTTGAAAGAAATAATCAATAAGAAATAAAACTCCTGGGGAAGTCAAGAATAATCAGGTTTTCTAACCGAATCTAAGTACTCAGCAGATGTATAAGAACTGAAAATCTGAGCATGTGAAATTTCATTGCCTACATTGAGAAAAATGAATTAAACAAACACTGTGGAAAACAGTGTAACTTTCGAACATTTTCATTTCAAGGAAAAATAAATATGTAAATGGACATTCTATAGACAAAATCATATTTTTATCTTCATAGTCTTATTTTAAATATCCAAACTGGAAATGTGATCCAGCTGTTGGTGCTGACATAAGGCTCTGACTGAAAGCCTCGGGCGCTAGGAGCCTTCGAATGATCTGTTGCTGCTCATGCCACCTGTTGGTCGCTAGTAAAAAACACAATTTTATAACATTCTCTCTGTGCCTTCATGCTTGAGACCTCTTAGTCTCAATTCCATAAGTCTCTTTACATAATCCTTACCCCCAAATCGCTTTCCTACGAATATATACCATAAATCTTTCTTCCCCTCTTTAGTTGGTCATTCTGCAAAGTAATCCTTAAATAAAACAGAAATAGTATCAATTTCACATACCATTTTTGTTTGAGTATATAAAGCGTGATGACGGAATAACTTTAGTGTGAGTGCTGTAAAAATATGTAGAGTTAAATGTGAAATTCTGTCATGAACTGAAAAAATGTTGGATTCCTTTGAGTTAGCAGTATGTATATTAAATTTTATAAACTAGATACAATTTTATTCTGTTTGAGACTGAAATTTAAAAATATTGAGACTCACTAGGAAACTTGAGGTGAACTCTTATTCTACAAGGTGACCCTCTAGTGATGTGTGGCCCTGCCCAGGGATGGGCACAGCCAGGTGGGTCGTACCTGAGCCAACTTCTTGGTCTTCACGGACAGAGAGAGAGGCAGCTGGACCTTAGGAGCCTCCTGGTGTGACCAGCGGGACGTGCATGGCACCAGCTGTGAAGCATTTCTTGCCAAAGAAAGTGAAATCGAATCAGTTAAGTCTCTAGATCCACCAGTTTATAGGAAATACAGGGTATAGAGGGGCATGTTAAAATTCCATGCGGATGCAATCAGCAGAATCCAGCCCATAGGAAAGTCTACAGGACAAATAACTTTTTTTTTCCCCAACAAATAAGTGACAAGAAAAAAGAAAAAGAAGAAGGGGGAACTGTTATAGATTAAGAGATTTAAAGGATAATTAGGGAAATTTGAACAATGTGTATTTGATGATATTAAGGAATTATTGTTACATATTGTTGTTGCATTAACAAGAGAGATCTTATCTCTTGGAGGTATTCCTTAAAGATATAAATATGTAATGTTTATGGATGGAATGTTATGATATCTTGGATTTGCTTTAAAATAACCCAGCTTGCTGTGGAGGGTGGGTAATGTGTGTGTGTGTTGGCGGGGGGAGGGCTGGGGGAGGAAAAGATGAACCAAGATTGGCCCGATGTTGATAAGTGTGGAAGCTGGGTGATGGGTACCTGGAGGATTCATGCCTCCATTCTCTGCTTTGTGTCCGCGTGAACGTTTCCATAATAAAAAGTGTCTTTAATAAAAATAAATAATAATTTTTGGGCTTCCCTGGTGGCGCAGTGGTTGAGAATCTGCCTGCCAATGCAGGGGACACGGGTTCGAGCCCTGGTCCGGGAAGATCCCACATGCCGCGGAGCAACTGGGCCCGTGAGCCACAATTGCTGAGCCTGCGCGTCTGGAGCCTGTGCTCTGCAACAAGAGAGGCCGCGATAAGGAGAGGCCCGCGCACCGCGATGAAGAGTGGCCCCCGCTTGCCACAACTAGAGAAAGCCCTCGCACAGAAACGAAGACCCAACACAGCCAAAAATAAAATATAAATAAATAAATAAATAATTAATTTTAAAAAAATAAAGTGTCTTCAAAAACCAAAGACTTGATTGACTAATAATCTCAGTGTTCATTTCTTTTTCAAACTGTTCACAAACCAGCAAAACTGACTGTAAATTAGGTTCTTCAGGGAGCTATACCTTCTCTTTCAATAGTTGTTAGAAACCATCGATTTAACTACCTAAAGTACAATTGTTGTGCTCAGATTTGAGTGACCTGCCAGACAGAGGTCAGCTAGCCCTCGTAGCTGAGAAGCCAAGGCACGGCACAATTCCAGGGGTATTAGTAAGGAAAGGGGAGCAGGGCTAGGTGCTGCCACCAAGGAGGGGTGAAGTTGGTAAAAACTGTTGGGTAGCTAGTCAGACACGAGCGGGTGCTACCCCATCCTGGAGGGGGTCCTCTCTCCCGGCCCCCCACTGCTAATCAGAGCACGCCCAGAGATCCTCCCTCCTCCAGCCAAGGACCACCGCTGAGTTTCCAGGCTTATCAGGACCAAGCAGGATAAAATCGCCAACACAGGTTGGTGCAGGGGCACCAAGACCTAAAAAGTGACTCAAAGTAACCCAGGGCCCATTATGCCGTATTTATAATAAATTAGCATGGCGTTTTTTGCCCCGCCCCTCCCCCCGTGCGTTTCGCTTGGGTGCTTCTCGGTGGTAAGCACCTGCGCAGTCAGAGAAAGGTCATATAACCTAAAACTGTCAATCAACTTGTCAGTCAAACGACGTAGGGCGTGGGGAGGGACTTTCACCACTCTAATAAACCCAGCCCTGCGCTGACTGCAGGGCTGCTTCTGGAGAGCGTACTTCTGCTTTGCTTAATAAAACTTGCTGCCTAAACCTGCTCTATGTCTCTTGACTGAATTCTTTCCCTTGAGAGGACAAGAACCTAGGAATCGCCGGTCTGCCGGTAATAAAACCACTGGTTGTGGGACAGTAGTGGGTGGTGAGGCCTGCAGACTACGCTCCCTGCAGGAAGGTTTTCAAACTCCATTTCTAAAAATGTGCTGGTCAAACTGAAGGGGTCAGCAACCGGCCAGGCTGAGAGACGGCCAAGGCAAGGGGTTCCCCCGGAGGCCCAGGAGCCGTGCCCACGGGGGCTGTGGTGGGCAAAGCAACAGGCAGACCGGGGGGAGCTGGGGCCGGTCACCAAACTGAAGGAAGAGCTGACCAGCCAGGAACCAGGAAGCACTGTCCAAGGGCCTTGGCTGCAGCATCTCTGAGTGACCGGCATCCCAGCTGGAGGGTCCCCTTCCCCAAGGCGTTTGACTGGCTTGCCTTGTGATCCATAGGTGCCCTGACCAAAGGAGGAGGGGGACGGTGGGAATGCCCAGCTGGCAAAACCAGAGCTGCCAGCAGACCGGCATCCCCAGCTCCTGGCTGGGCAGAATTCTCAGGGTGAGACTGGAAACAACCTACCCTCTCTTACGGCTGTCCCTTCGAACCAGTGCTGCGGTCACTTCTAGCCTCAGATGAAATCTTGGGCAGTTTTAATACGTTTTAGGTCACTCCTAGAAAAGGAAAAAACCTCCAGTTACTTTTAGCCACCGTAACCCTCTCAATTACGGATGAAAACATCCAGTCCGGTGTAAATAAACATCGCAGAACTTCGTGTAAAGTTGGGCACTTCCACTCCCCCAGTTCCGGGCAGCTCCGCCTGGGAGCCTGGGGAGGGCCCGGGGGAGGTTGGCTCCTTCTCCCTTTTCTGCGTTGTTCCCTCCCGCAGCCCTCAGGCTATCTGTCTTCTCTGAGTTTGGAGCTGTCAGGAGGAAGCAGGGCGGGAAGCTTGCTCCCATCTGATGCAGGAGACCTGGCATCAGGCTCTCCGGCCTGGGCGGGTGTGCAGAGCTGACTCCCCCCACCCCGCACCCCCCACCCCGCACCCTCCACCCCCGCTCCTCTGGGGTTTCCTAAATGAAAACCTGCAGCTGCAGTGCCTCTCCTCCAGGTGGCTTCGTGACTGTTCCCTCCGCCCTGGGCACCCAGCCTGGGCCCCATGGCCCCTCCCAGCTCTCCTCCTGGCCAGAATCTAACGCCCTGCCTGACTCCCTGTTGTCCCCACCCTAGTGGGTGTCATTTCCTCCCCGTGTGTCCAGTGCTGCGTGGGCCACACTTTCGGGTGGTGGGAGCTGGGCTCACGTCTCGGAAGCCCGCAGACTCCAGGCAAGGGGGATCAGGCTCCCTCTGAGTGGCTCTGGAAGCCCCCCTCACTCAGCTGGGGAAGGGGAATGTGGGGTCCCTGCCACCCACTGCTCTATTCGCAGCTGTTGCAGCTTATCTGAAAAGAGACATTCTGGTGGTGGGGGGGGAAGGTCCTGGTCCCTTGGTCACTGCTCCTGTCCACAGAGCTGGGGCCTGGCTTTGAGCTGACGCCAGGGATAGGACCGCCCCCCACTGGATGCCAGCCGCCGACACGGAGGTATGCGCCTGGGCTTTCTGGCTCTGGCAGACCAGGGGCAGCGCTGGTGTAGAATGGACCCTGAACCCTGCCTGGAGTGGAGTAGGGTTGGGGTGGGGGGCAGTTCCTGACAGCAGCTTGGAGCCCCGTGTCTTCTAGTTCTGCAAGCTTTTCTTTTAAAGTGCTAATTTAATTGTACTGGGATCTGCATGATGTGGAGACTTGCTCTGTGGCCTCATACAGGGTTAATTTATGAAAATGTTCCATGACGCTTGCTGGGTGCAGGGTTCCACATCTGTCTTATTATGCCAGGCTTGCTGTTGTGCTGTTGAAAACATCTGTATACTTCCTAATGTTTGCCTATCCATCACTGAAAGTGGTGTATTAAAAATTCCCACTCTAATTGTGGAGTTGTCAGTTTTTGCTTAACATAGCTTGAGTTCCTGTTATTAGATGCGTCCGAGTGTTGTTTTATCTTCCTGGTGAACTGTTCCATTTATCATTATGTGGTAATGCTCTTGGTCCCTCCAGGTACTTTGGCCTTAAAGTCTATTTTTAATCTGACAGTGATTTAGCCATTCCAACCTTATTTTATAATATTTACGTGACATTTCTATTCCTATTAGTTCCTGTCTCCACACAGTCTTTTACTGTCAATCATATAGTTTTCTTTTGTTTTAGATGTGTCTCTTGTAAACAGAGTATAGCTGGATTTTAAAAAAATCTCACTTGGTGATCTCTGTCAGTTAACTCTTTTTTAAAAAAATTTATTTTATTCAAGTATAGTTGATTTACAATGTTGTGTTAATTTCTACTGTACAGCAAAGTGATTCAGTTATACACATGTATACACTCTTTTTCATATTCTTTTCCATTATGGTTTATCGCAGGATATCAAATATAGTTCCCTGTGCTCTACAGTAAGACCTTCTTGTTTATCCATTCTCTATGTAATAGTTTGCATCTGCTAACCCCAAACTCCCACTCCATCCTTCCCCCACCCCCTGTCATATAACTCTTAACCTTTGTTGTGGTCACTGATACATTTGAAATTATTTTTACCTTTTTATTTTGTGCTTTCTCTTTATCTCCTCCACCTCTTTGACTCTCCTTCCCTGACTTTTTGGGTTTTTTTTATAAATTTATTTATTTATTTCTGGCTGCATTGGGTCTTTGTTGCTGCACGCGGGCTTTCTCTAGTTGTGGTGAGTGGGGGCTACTCTTTGTTGCGGTGCGCGGGCTTCTCATTGCAGTGGCTTCTCTGGTTGCGGAGCACAGGCTCTAGGCATGCGGGCTTCCAGTAGTTGTGGCACGTGGGCTTTGTTGCTCCGCGGCATGTGGGATCTTCCCGGACCAGGGCCCAAACCCATGTCCACTGCATTGGCAGGCAGATGCTTAACCACTGCACCACCAGGGAAGCCCTGACTTCTTTTTGACTGGATCGAGTTGTCTTTCCTTTTCCCCTCCCTACTGACTTGGAAATTATGCATTCTATTTCTACTCTTTAATGATTACGCCTAAAATTTTAACACACATGCTTAACAAAGTCTAAAATGACTCCGTATCTCTGCTTCTTCTTGAAGGTCACCCCCTTCTGTCTTATGTTTTTGTCGTCCAGTATTTTAGTTTCACCTTTCCTATCCTCTATATTACTCATTATTGTAATTATGGTTTTATATAGTAAATACTCATTTATTTCCTGCATCTCAGATCTTCCTTCTGGTTTTAATTTCTTTCTTCCTGAAGTACGTCACTTAGAAGTTCTAGCAATAAAAATCTGTTAGTAGTAAACTCAATTTTTTCCTGGAAGTCTTTTTATTTTGTGCTCATTTTTGTCTTTCAAATTTTATATAAATAGTGCACACTGTATCACTCTGCAACCTGCTTTTTTTCTCCTCTCAGCAGTTGTTTTATGTGAGTTATTCATGTTGTTACATGTAGCTCTGTTTCTTTCATTTTAACTCTTTATAGTATTTCATTATATGAATACAGCACAATTTATCTATCTGTTCTCTTGGAAGAAGACTTTTTTTTTTTATATCTTCAGAATTTTACCTTTTTCTTCTGGTACAGTGCAGAAGTGTACAATCGCAGCAAGTATGTATTTATTCCCAGTTTTATAACCATCAATCATCATAGCTTGAAATTAAATTCATGCACAAATTAAGTACAATCATCCACAATCCAACGAGGTGCATCCACTTTAAATTGCATCTAAAATTGATTTATCTTTCATCAATTAAAAACGTTTTATAAATGCAATAGAAAAAATATTTCCAGATTTGTGAAACTAAGTGGGGACCAACACTCAGTAGAAGTAGTTAACAGAGAGGATCATACATTTTTAAGATCTCAGGAACAAAATGTGCAATAGAAATTTAGAAAGTAGTTTTCTTTTGTCAGCCAAATACAACATTATAAACAACAGCTGCATCTGATCCAGAAATTTCCTGTTACTTGGACTCCTGTCAACAGAAGAATGCAGAGTTATTCTATCATAACTGGTTGGATCATGAACTATTAACAATACCAACTGGTTCATTTAGATGGTTTTTTTTAGTTATGTTCTTACAATTTCTAGTTAATATGGCATATCTAATTATAATAATTTAACTACTTGGAAAGTTAAAGTACATACCAGGAAGGAACATGCCTAGAGAAATACAAACACAATTAAGAAACATAATGTTTTCAACTTGGAAGAAGACTTTCAAGAGAATTTATTTTATAATTATATAAATTATAATTATATTTATTTTATAATAGAAAATATTTATTTTATAGTAGAAAATAATTCTATTTATTTTATTTTTTGGCCACACTGTGCAGCATGTGGGATCTTAGTTCCCTAACCAGGGATCGAACCCGTGCCCCCTGCATTGGAAGCGTGGAGCTTTAACCACCGGACTGCCAGGGAAGTCCCTCTATTTATTTCATAATTTATTTTATGGTAACTGTTATTATTGTATCTTTATCGTGGAAAATTTCAAACAACCATCATAAATAGAATAATGAACCCTGATGTATCCAACCTCAACAAAAGTCAACTCATAATCAATCTGGCTTTCTGCATATTTCCACTCACCAGATTATTTTGAAGCAAACCCTACACATAGTATCATTACATCTGTTAATAAACCATAAAGATTATTAAAAGAAAAACCTCATAATACCATAATAACACATAAAAATTTAATGATTCATTATTATTATTAAATATCCAGTCTGTGTTCAAACTTGTAGTTGTTTCATGACTATAATTTAAAAAATAGTTTGAATCAATTCAAATGATACCCAATCACTGAGACTGACTGATATGTCTCTTAAGTGTCTTTTAGGGTTCTCTTTATCTTCCTCTTTTTTCTTTCTTTTTCAAGATTTCCTTGCAATTTATTTGTTGAGGAAACCAAGGTGTTTGTCCTGTGTAATTCCCCACAATCTGAGCATTGCTGATCTCATCCTGCAGTCTCACTTAGCATGTTCTTCTATCCTCTGTTTGTCCTGTACATTTGTAGCTAGAGCTAGAGGTCACCTCCTTCTTGAGTCATTTAGTTGAGTATAAAACTCTCTATTAATGGTTATTTTTTCTCAGCATTTTGAAGATATTATTCTGCTGTCTTTAGGCTTTGGTTATTGCTATTGAGAGGTCTGAGGTCAGTCTATCTGTACTTTGTAGCAATTATCTTTTCTCTCTGGCTGTCCTTGTCCTTAAAGTTCTCCAATTTCATTATTTTTATTTCTCCTACTTACAGCTCATTATACTCCCTAAATTAGAAGATTCATGTCCTTCATCAATTATGGAAAATTCTCAGCCATTATCTTTCTGAAAAAATGTTCTTTCTCCTCTTCTTTCCATACATTCCTTCAGGAACTCCTATTAAGCAGAAGTTGGACCTCTCATTCTGTCTTCCATGTCTCTTATCTTTTCTTGCAAAATTTCCATCTCCATCTCTCCCGTGTGGCACTCTCAGGAATTTCTTCAGACTTATTTTCCAGTTCACTATTGCCCTCTTCAGCTGACTTGTCCATTGAGTTTTCCATTTCAATAACCATTATTTTCCATCCTATAAACACTATTTGGTTCATTTTAAAGCAAGCCTAGTAATATATTTTAATAACATCTTGCTCCTATATCATGCTCTGACTCCTTCCTTTATTCTTTGATGATCGTCAATGTAATTACTTTACAATCTGTATCTACCTCTTCTGTTGTCTCCAGTTCTTGGGAGTCTGGTTCAGTGGCTCCTCATCTCTGTTGGCTTTTGCTCACAATGGCTTGTTCCTTGCTTGCTCTGTGGGTCTGGACTGCACATCCCTGTGGGTGGGGCCTTAGCTGTAGAACACATGCAGCCCATACTGAGGGTGGGTTCCCTAAAGGAGCTCTACAGTTGCTTTTGCCAGATACCCCAGGGATGTTCCCAGCACAGAGCTGCTGTTTACTTGTTTCTCAGCAGTGGGTTCCTGGAAGGTCAATGCATGAGGGCAGGCCTGTGGCTGTGTATCCCCATGGGCACATTTTAAGACAATTTGAGACAAATTCTTGTGTAGCCCCCCTTTTTTTGCCACTGGACAGATTTTTGTGTATTCTTTGAAAGTGAAAAACTTTAAGGCTCCTAGCTTTTTATGAGGGGGGTTGCTCAGTTCTAACCCCCCTCTGCTGTGCTCCGGCTTCTCTTGCCTTCATGGTCATTGAAATGCAAGCCCTTTGGAAACTGCTAAACTCCCCCATCCAAGGCAGCCGAAGTGTTAGCACCCCCCCTTTTTTTTTTGGACTTTGGTTTTCTCGCTGTGGTAGAATAATATCCCTCACCCCAAAGATTTCTGCATCTTAATCTCCAGAACCTGGGAATACGCTAGAGGACATGGCAAAGAGGGAATTGAGGGTGCTGATTATCTGGGTGGGCCTGATAGAAGGAATCACAGGATCCATATAAGTGGGGGAAGGAGGCAGAAGAGGGTCAGAGGGTGGTGTGACTACAGGACAATGGTCAGAGGAAGGCAACGGTGGCCGTGAAGGTGAGGTCGGGCCACGAGCCAAGGAACGCAGGTGGCCTCCAGAAGCTGAAAAAGCTACAGAAGCGGATTCTCCCATAGAATGCAGCCCAGTGAGACCAGTGTTGGACTTCTCACCCTCAAAACTGTAAGTATGTAAATCTTATGTTGTCTTCAGCCACTGAGTTTGTGGTCATTTGTTATGGCAGTGATAGAAAATGAACACACTCTCCAATATATTTGGCTCTAGGTCTTTTTACTTTTCTGTGGACCCATCCATGTATTTAAAAGGACGTTTATTATATTTCTTGCAGCCTTTCTGGGTATTTCATAGCAGGGTGTTTTTGCTCTGCAGTCTATCACATTGCTGTAAGCAGAAGCCCCTGCCTTCACTATGGAAAGATTCATTATATCTTTATTCCCAGGCCTGTTTTGTTTGGGTCCCTGCATCGTATTCTCAATCCACAAATGTATCCTGTCACGGGAGCAGAAAGACGAGGAGGGGCATTAGTCCACACTTCCGCATAGGACGCCTTTTGGAACAGACTCAGATATGGGCAGAGAGGCTGTGAACTAGAACGATCTTGACGGGTCCCAAGGTCAGTGTCACACATGACTGCTCTGGTTAAAGGCCCATCTAGCTAAAGGGATGATTGTAGAGGGGAAGAAGATTGTAGTCAACCACCGGATGCTCTGTGTTATATCAAGGCTCTAGTTTAGCTCTTGGATAGTAAAAACCTTCTCTAGAACTCTCTGGTTTGTTTCATCCTTGGACTCTGCAGAGGAGCCGGTTCTGCTTTGGCCATCGGGTGGGTGGAAAGCGGGAGCAGAGATCTCCGCAGAGAGAGGGAGTGAGCGCTCGTCCTCAGGGCAGGTTGTGTTGTGAGCGTAGTAAAACCACGAGTGTTCTTGGTACCCAGCGTGGGTTTTAAAATGTCAGGCATGTGGTAGGTGGTTCTGTTAATATTACCACACATGGATTCTAAATTACAGCCTCAGTGAGAACCTAGGATTACAGCAATCCTTGCAGAACTGCCCCCCAACCCAGTTCCCCAGGGCCTGAGTGGGACCAGAGAGGAAGTGTCCAGGGGACCCCTGCTGGGACGTGATGTCAAGGCAGCCCCCAGGGGCCTCCAGGGGTTCGAAATGGCCTTCTGTGTGAAAGAAGGTAGGGCCAGAAGATTTTTCATTCAAAATTCTATTTTTAAAAAGGAAACAAAGCAGTGTTTCGGCTTTTGGTAGAGATGGAGAGGAGTAACACCGTCCTCCAGGGTGTGGAAGCAGCTTCCGTAAATAGATGATTCCCGAGAAGCAGCATGGGGGTCCCTGAGCAAAGCATCTTGCCTCAGGGAGGGAGGCCATGGGAAGCACTGTGGGGGTGACCCATCTTAGGGAGCAGGTGGCATCTGCTCGGCTCCCGAGTTCGAGTCCCCTGTCACCTGCGTCCTGAACATCGTTGCCAGATGGGCGTCCCCCAGCCCTGCTCCTACCCTCACCCCGCCCGAAGCTCCTGGGATGGGAAGTAAGACCCCTGAGACGCCTCCCAGCTTTGTTGCAGACAGATGAAGCTTGGGTCTCTCCAGACCTCAGTGCTGTCCAGCTCTTGACCTTGGCGAGCACTCAAGGACCTTGAGGGCTTTGCATAAACACAGGGCTAGGAATCGCTACTTTGCTTGGTGAGGATTAAATGAGATCATGTCCGCAAAGCATCTGGCACATAGCTGGACTCAGGAAAGGCTCACCCTGCGTGTCGTTCCCTACATTGCTTAATGGAGAGGCCTCACAAAATCACTGCTTGATACGATTTGCAGCTGATTCCACATGAGGGTGGGGAAATAGTCTGAGTTCTGAGTCCCGGTTCAGCATGGTGGCCGAGGACAGGAACACTATGTACCATTTAGTTTGGTCTGGGGGACTGAGCCATTACGAAGTCATGGTCCAGATGGGAAATGAGGTCCAGGAGGTGTTGGAAACCTCTCGGCCTGGGTGTCGGGCACCTGCCTGGCTTGGTCCTGGCTGCACTGCTGACAAGCTGCAGGACTTTGTGAAGTGACTGGATCTCCCAGGCCCAGGACTCCCCAGCTCGCGGCGTTGTTCTCGGCTACTGTCTGGTCCATGGGAAGAAGGTTATAAACCCCAGCTCCTCGGGTCTGCCTTTGACTGGCAGCTCCTGCAATGCAGCATCTCCGCCTTGCACCCCTCTCCCCTTGCGGTCCTGACGCTGCCCTCGGCCTGTCACCTGTTGGGCATCTCTCCGCTGGGGCTGCAGCTGGCTCAGCCCTGACTCCTGCCTGGTCCTACGCTGAAGCTAGTTCACACCACCTGGCTCACAGGAGCTGATCGTATGTTCTTTTTTTAAAAAAATTAATTTATTTTAATTTATTCATTTTTGGCTGCGTTGGGTCTTTGCTGCTGCACATGGGCTTTCTCTAGTTGTGGTGAGTGGGAGCTACTCTTCATTGCGGTGCATGGGCTTCTCATTGTGGTGGCTTCTGTTGTTGCGGAGCATGGGCTCTAGGTGCGCGGGCTTCAGTAGTTGTGGCACGCGGGCTCAGTAGTTATGGCTCACGGGCTCTGGAGCGCAAGTTCAGTAGTTGTGGCGCACAGGCTTACCTGCTCTGCGACGTGTGGGATCTTCCCGGACCAGGGCTCGAACCCGTGTCCCCTGCATTAGCAGGTGGATTCTTAACCACTGTGCCACCAGGGAAGCCCTGATCGTATGTTCTAAGCTAACTTTAGAATCACTGCAGGAGTATTTACACAAAGGAAACTAGCAAATTCTATGGCAATGGCTTCTGATGCCAACACCCCGGAGTTGGGCCAGACTTCACAGGTTGAAGGCACCGTCTCCACAAGACGGCCCTCACTTCAGTCCCAGATGCAAGTTCTAGGGTCCCCAAGCCAGCCTCCCTTCTAATCAGCTGGCTACAAATGTGGAGGTTCTCACCACCCCCTCAGGTCTGGTTGTTTGCTAGAACTATTCATAGAACTCAGGAAAATGCTATACTTAGGGTTACAGTTTTTTTATGACACAGGGACCCAAATCAGAACAAAGAGAGAGGTGCATTAAGGTGTCCTCCCCAGGGACACGCTATCATCCTGGCACGTCCCTGTGTGACGATACGCTGAGTACTGCCGACCAGGGAAGATCCCCTGAGCTTTGGTGTCGGACTTTTTATTGGGGTTTCATTAAGTAGGCAAGAATGATTGAATCGTTGCCCATGTGATTCCATCTCCATCCCCCCTCCCCTACGCACTCTCCCCAACCCCCATCATCACTCGAGGTCCCAACCCTGTAATCACATTGTTGGTTTTCTGAGTCACCTTGTTAGCATAAACCAGCAGGTGTGGTCCAAGGGGTCCATCACCGGTAACGCTTGGGAAATTCCAAGGGTTTCTAAACCCTGGCTGCCCTCAGGAACTAGGGACAAAGGCCAGTCAAATTCTCTATTACTCAGCTCCAAATCAGCGCCCACTCCCCACGGCATCCTTCTTGGCGCCCCACTCCTGTTTCCTAGCGCGAGCACTGGGCAGGCCAGACTCATCTTCTGCCTCCAGTCAAGGTCAAAGGTTGGTAGCAAGCCTCTGGTCAGGGGTCACCGGTCCAACCAGGGGGGCGGGGTGGGATGGGTCATAGGGCGTGAACCATGACCCCCTAATCTTCGTCTTTAGCTGCAGCTACGTACAGGCCTACACTGGGGCTCCTGGAACCGTGGGCACCCGGATTGGTGGGTCTGCTGCGACAGGGAAGAGATGTCAGATAAGGGACCATGTGGGGAGGTTTTCCTTTTGGCTCCATTAAGCCCTTAACATCACACTTTCCTCCCAGGGAGGCTGATCTTGTCTCTTCCTTTTGTAAATTTCTTCCCGATGTTCTCAGGCTCGCACACAGCAGCACAGCCTGGCCCATGATGTCTCCTCCCCTCCTGTGACTCCCTGTGCTGAACCTGAGACCGAAGAGCCTGGATCCGCGTATTTTCAGAAATCAAGACATCGATCAACGTTTGTCTCAAAAGCGATAACTATGATGAAGTACCTACTATGTGCTAGCTCATGAGTAGGGAGAGGTGTAGAAAGCTTCAGGATAGCGCTGTTGGGTAGAAAGAAACTGTGAACCACGTAGACAATTTAAATTTTTCTAGCCGCCACACTAAAAAAGTGAAAAGAAACAGGCCAAATGAATTTAAATAATGTATTTTATTTAACTCAATATACCCAAACGATTACCATTTTGACGTGTAACCAATGTGAAAATTATTAATGAGATATTTCACATTTTTTTCAAAATGTTCAAAATCTAGTGACTATTTTATGCTTATAGCATGTGTCAACGAGGACCAGCCCCAATTCAAGGGCTCAGTAACCTCCTGTAGCCTGTAGCTGCGTATTGGACAACACAGCTACAAGTTTATTATATGTATAGTTTATATATATTAAAATTATATATATTACATATTTATTTCTTTTCTTATACTCAGTATTTTGTAATAACTATAAGGGAAAAGAATCTGAGAAAGAATATATATATATATAAACACATATATATAACTGAATCATTTTGCTGTGTACCTGAAATTAACAGAACATTGTAAATCAACTATACTTCAATAAAATATAAAATTATATAGATTACATATTTATCTCTTTGGTATTATATATATGTATAAATATGATATATTTTCTTCTCTGGAGGAAAGATGCTGGGGAAAACCATCTTCAGGAGGCCTGGTGCCTATATCCTGGCTCCACTGTTTGCTGGCAAGTTATCAGCCCTCCTGAGCCACTGTTTCCTCATCTGTGGAATGGAGCTAATAATAACACCGGCACAGAATTGTTGGGAGGGTTAAACGAGATACTCTGTGGAATATGGTGCAGAACAGGTGATTGGTTAATACATAGCTTGTTCTCTATTCTCAAGGACTTCAAGTCATGACACAGATCCAGATATTAAGTTGGCTTCTGACCCACCTTGACCAGAATTCTAATGAAGAAATCACAAGTTATGTTATGTATCCAGCCAACAAAGATCAGGTTTGTAGTGTAGCAGGTAGAATGCTAGTTCTCTGGGCTGTCAGTGAGGCCCTATTAATGTATCACAATTATCCATGGTCAAGCACATCAGGACTTCGCAGAGCCTTAACGTATTGACAGGATGTATTGTGAATCTCTGAAAGTGGGATGTGTCCAGATTCCTTTGACCATGTAGCTTTCTCTATAGAACCTCTCAAGGAGAGACAGGGAACACCTTGGTGGGCTCCCTGCTATTTGTATCAATTATAAGAATCAACCACATGGAGCATGCCTTAAACTCACTTTATTCCCTTGACTGCACTGGTTTGGGTTTAACACGTTCAGAGCAATTTATGCTGGAATGGAAGGGCTGCCTAAGAGCCTGGGCTTTTCAGACAGGTTAGATGGAGCATGCAAGACTCACAGAGTGATGCAATGTTACAGCTGGAAGACTCAAGGCTGCCTGCTCCCACCGCTGCCCCTCCCAGCCCCCTCCAAGCACATGGCTTGACCGCCTCTGTCCCATAGTGCTTCTGTGAACACTGGGGTGCATGTATCTTTTTGAATTAGAGTTTTAATCTTTTCTGGATATATGCCCAGGAGTGGGATTGCTGGATCATATGGCAACTCTAGTTTCAGTTTCTTAAGGAACCTCCATACTGTTCTCCATAGTGGCTGCACCAATTTACATTCCCACCAATGGTGTAGGAGGGTTCCCTTTTCTCCACACCCTCTCCAGCATTTATTATTTGTGGACATTTTTTTTTTTGACCGTACCACGTGGCTGGCGGGATCTTAGTTCCCTGACCGGGGATCGAACTCGTGCCCCCTGCAATGGAAGCATGGAGTCTTAACCACTGGACCGCCAAGGCAGTGCCTGTATGTGGGCTTTTTAGTGATTGCTATCGCCAATGTTGAGTGGCTCTGCTGGCATTGTGTGCTTCACAACTTTGGCAACCACAGACCTTAGGTGTGTGCGACGCACTGGCAAAAACATACGTGGACTGCTGCAGGCTCCGCGCCCCGGTGGGAACAGGTCCTGCCACGTGGGGTCCCCCCTGCACTGCTCAGAGCCCCTGACTGGGCTTCGGCCCCTCCTCCCAGGCTCCCAGGCGGCCTCACTTGTGCCTGTAGAAGGTTCTCAGGGTTGCTGCTTTCCTGAACCCTGTCTGGGTCGCTGGCTGCTCACAAGGCGGGGCTGTTGCTGCCGCATCCCCGCTCCGGACGCCGCCTCTTTGGGGGCTGCTGAACTTGGGGGCCCCCTCGCCAACTGCTCCGCCGCGTGGAGATCGCCCAGGTTTGGTTTAGAAATGGGGAGAAGGCCCCTCCCCCATTCTGAGCCCAATCTGTCCGCTCACCTTGAGCCTCTGCAAATAGGAGCCTCCCACCTTCCTGTCTCTCCTGCCTCGGCCCCCAGCGACCCTGACGGCTGTCTCCTTAAATGCCTGCGGCGTCTCTGGCTGCATCTCCTTGAGGACAAGCACTTGAGATTTCCCGGGACCTTCGCAGTCCTTGGCTGTCTCAGTCCTCACCACAGCCCCCGGATGCTCGTTACCCCAGTCTTCATATGAGAAAACCGAGGCTCAGAGATACGGCAGTGCTCGTTCAAAAATCATAATGATGGCGAGTCCCAGGTCTGGGTTTGAATCCACCTGGTCCATGCAGTCCACAGGGATTTATTGAGCACCTACTGTGTGCTGTCTGCATCCAAAGCCCGCGCTCTTCCGACACTGCCTGCTGCCTCTCAAAGCACTGCCCGGGAGCGGGTCAGAGCAGGAGGCTTGGGGTGGGGATGGGGGGAGGTGGGTGCCAGGCCTGAGGGGAGGTGCTTGTGCCCTGTCTCACCACTAGACGGCGCTGCTGGCCCGGCCGCCCAGCCTGTGCTGGGGGAGCAGCGTCCAGCCCGACAAGCCCCTATATGGGCCCAGTTGTTCATGAAAGCAGGACAGCCCTGGCCATGCTGGGAGAGCACTTTAAAGAGGCCAGCAAGCCACCCCCGAGAAGTTCTCGTTCGTGGAAAGCTGGAGCCTGAGGGGACTCTGAGACTGGCCCGCTCCTTCCTGCATTTTGGTTTCTCAGAAGTTCCAGCTGTGGAAGGTTCAGAAGGCCCACAAAGGTGCTGGAGGATAGACCCTAAGCCCAGCTTCTGGCAGGAGGTCAATGGGGATAATCCTGGAAGCATGGGGTTAATTTGGGGGGCTTTCCCCCCCGCCCCCCCGTAAACTTAATTTAAAAAGGTTTCAAGCCTACAGAAGAGTTGAAAAAAATAGTACAATGGGGAATTCCCTGGTGGTCCAGTGGTTAGGACTCTGCGCTTCCACTGCAGGGGGCGTGGGTTTGATCCCTGGTTGGGGAACTAAGATCCGCATGCTGCACGGCACGGCCAAAAAAAAAAAAAGGTACAATGAACACCCATTTCTACCTCACCTAGATCACTGCTTAACATGTGGACACACCAGCTTGGTCTCTTTCTCACTTGTGCGTGTGTGTGAACCACGTGAAAGTCAGTTGTAGACAGGACACTCTTCCCCCTCCCCCCATCAGTTCACTTCAGCTTGCCTCTCCTACAAGCAAGGCCATTCCCTCACTTAACCATGATGCTGTTCTTTGTGGTTTTACTTTTTAAGAAAAGAAAGGAAGGGAAAATGTATCTGGCTTAAGAACTTGAAAAATCTCCAGTGAGATATTGTTGCCAAGAGTGAAAACATTAAGACGCCTAATGTTTAAAAGATTCATCCCTGGGACTTCCCTGGTGGTCTAGTGGTTAGGATTCTGCGCTTTCACTCTGTGGCCCGGGTTAAATCACTTTGCTGTACAGCAGCAATTAAAAAAAAATTTCTTTTAAATTGAAGTATAGTTGATTTACAATGTAGTGTTAATTTCTGCTGTACAGCAAAGTGACTCAGTTATACATATATATACATTCTTTTTAATATTTTTTTCATTATGGTTTATCCCAGGGTATTGAATATAGTTCCCTGTGTTATACAGTAGGACCTTGTTGTTTATCCATCTTATATATACTCGTTTGCATCTGCTAACCCCAAACTCCCAATCCATCCTTCCCCGCCCCCCCTTCCCCTTGGTAACCACAAGTCTGTTCTCTATGTCTGTGAGTCTGTTTCTGTCTCATAGATAAGTTCATTTGTGCCATATTTTAGATTCCACATGTAAGTGGTATCATATGGTATTTGTCTTTCTCTGTCTGACTTACTTCACTTAGTATGTTCATCTCT
Organism: Eschrichtius robustus; assembly: GCF_028021215.1. Lineage (NCBI taxonomy): Eukaryota > Metazoa > Chordata > Mammalia > Artiodactyla > Eschrichtiidae > Eschrichtius > Eschrichtius robustus. Next base: position 136,260,146 of record NC_090828.1, on the reverse strand, counting down.
AGGTCCATCCATGTTGCTGCCAATGGCATTATTTCATCCTTTTTTATGGCTGAGTAGTATCCCATTGTGTATATGCTGTACAGCAGAAGTGAACACAACATTGTGAATCAACTATATTTCAATAAAAAAAAGATTCATCCCTCTTTCACTTGCTTTGAGAGAAGTTTTCAGCTTGACGGTGGGCTAGGCTTGGTGTTCCTGAGGACAGGTCTGTGTCTGACCCACCAGCAGAGGGTGAATTCACAGAAGACACAGCCCCTGGGGCCCTGGCTGGGTGGGAGCTCTGTGCTGGCTCAGCTCCAGACCAGGGTCCAGGACATTCTTAATGCAGGCCCTGCCCACGGCAGCTTCCAGGAGCAGGAAGGGGCTCAGCTGCCCCCAGGATTCCAGCAAAGGGCCTAGGAGGGTGCTTCTCAGAATGAATGGTGGCTGAATGTCCTTTTCTGTATCAGAGAGCTGGGCTGGGGGTTAAACTCTGCCCCTGCTTAAAGAGAGCAGGGAGCGGGAGCTCTGGACACGGGGGTTTGGAGCCAGATTTTCTTTGCGGAGAAGATGGGGAGAGGGTGGGGCACAGAGCTGGGCTGAGACCTACTGTTCCGGACCCCAGGCTCAAGCTGGCTGCACATGGCAGTGGGGGTGGGCGGGGCTGAGGACCTGCTGTTTGCTGGGAAGAAAAAGTTCCCTTTAGCACATGTGGACCCCAGCTTGAACAGAATCTTCTAGGCGCAACTACCCTAAGCATTTCCCCGGCTGTGGGGCTGTCTGTTATGACAGCTGGGGCCTTGATGGAGGACAGGCAGGCCCTTGGGAAGTCAGGGACCCCCTCTGTGTGGCTGCTTACACGTTCAGTGACCTCCGAAAGGAGTCTCTGAGTTTCTGTCCCTCCAGCCTGTCCCGGTCAATCCCTCTCAATCACACACAAGGCCAAGCCTGGTTTCCTGACCTTATGACGTCTGAGTGACACAGACACACACAAACACACAGTTCTAAAAAAAAAAAAAAAAAAAATGAACGCACAGCTACATCCAGGAATGCACCCAGGCATTACAAAACTTCCAGGAATTCATTCACATGAATTGGGCATTGATCTGGCACTGACTGGGACGGGGTCTTGGTGGCGTCTGGTCCCACCCTGGGTGCAGGGGCCGGAGGGGCTCCTGGTCCGTGTGCTCTACCCCACAGCCTTTCGGGTGTCCCGACGGACCTTTCTTTGGTGGTCTCCTCTCCAGAGTGAGGGGAGAAGGGGCCACCGTTGCGTCCTCCTGGACAATGCTGTTAGGATGCAAGCCCATGCCTCCTGGTGTGCCCTTTTTCAGCTCTGTTCTCCGAGGCAGGGTTATTTCTGGGGAAATAAACAGCCAGGGACATGGAGCAGCTGGTGCCTTCCCTTCCTTTGAAGCCCAGTCTTAATTTCTGTGCAAACACACCGCCACCCACTTTTGCCCACCACGTGTGAGGCCAGACCAGGAGGGAATTCAGTAACACCCTTTCCTTGGGTCCATGTCTTGGGGGGCCTGGCCATGATGGACTCCCGGGGGAGACGGATGACTCACTGCTGGACCCTGGGAACGTCAGCCCTCCTTTACACGCTCGAGGTGAAGCTGATGAGTAATCGGTGCCAAAGTGACACCTAAGGGTGCCTGGCTACTGCCACAGAGGACTGAGTCTCTAACTTTTGGGTCTCAGGAGCTCATTAAACTCAAAATTATATGAGACCTGGAAGAGCTTTAGAGGATGTGGATCATATCTATAGATATTTAGCATCTTAAAAATGAAAACAGAAAATTTAAAACCATTCATTCCTTTCACTGAGTGCTCAGCAACCTAAAACAATCATGTATATATATATATAGACCGTTATACCAAAACCTCATGGTAATGACAAACCAAAAATCTATAATAGATATACACACAAAAAAGAAAAAGGAATCCAAACACAACACTAAAGGGTCATCGAATCACAAGAGAAGAGAACAAAAGAGGAAAGGGAAAAAAAGACCTACAAAAACAAATCCAAAACAATTCACAAAAATGGCAATAAGAACATACTGTACATATCAATAATTATCTTAAATGTAAATGGATTAAATACTCTAACCAAAAGACATAGACTGACTAAATGGATACAAAAACAAGACCCATATTTATGCTGTCTACAAGAGACCCACTTCAGACCTTTCACCGAGTGCTTTTATTCTCTGACCCTTGGAATCCTCAGCTGCTTTTAAGTGCGTCCACTGCCTTTGGTCACTTTTGCTCTCCTCTCAGAAGCTGCAGGCTTTAGGACCCTCCACCCCTCCAATACGCACGCGCATGCAGCAAAAGGCTCACTCCTCTGGTGCAGCTGTCTTAGTGAGGAAAAGCTATGATGAGGTCACCTAAGTGTTTCTCGCTAAAGTGTGAATGACTGCCAGCCCCAGAGCTGCCAGGAAAAACCTGACTGGAAGAGGAGGCATGCTCAGACAAATACTTCTCTCCCTCTCTGGCTTTTCTAGCCATGTGACAATAGAAAAAACATTCTACCCACCTGTGAGTGTTATTGTGGAGGTTTAAACTCCAATTTCCTGTACTCTTTCTGCCCTTCAGAGCTGCTTCTCCTCTTCCACTTCTAGCCCTTTAAAAAGACTCTCCCAACCCCACTAGTGTGGTGGGAGGCCCCAGAAGTGGGGCTTGAGGACTGTCTCCAGAACCTCAAATTTTAGCACCACTGTTTCCTGTCTGTGGAATCTGAGACCTTTCATCCTCAGTTTACCTTTAAACCACTGGTCTAAACTGTACTTTGAATGGCTCTTTGACTCATGCATGTAATGTCACTCAGATTTACTGAATTACACAGTTTTCCCCAAGGTTGACGCTCTTCATCAGACAATATAAAAAAAAAAAATCACATTCAAGAACATTGCCACCCATCTCAACGAAACATCCTCAAATATTTGGAGGCTGTCAAGCTCAGGATGGCAGAGACGAGTTTTGCAAATTTCTAATTTTTGCTTGAATGCTCGGAGTTTTTCATTGGTGGCAAATACTGTCATTGTTTCCCTTGAAATGAGAAGCTCACTTTGTTCCTTTTTGAAGCAATGTCTGTCAAATACCCAAGTCTGAATAACCATTGTGTGTTTGTCATTCTTTTAATTCAAATGAGATTTCATTCTTTCAAGTTATTGAAAATGTTATTTTCAAAATGTTACTTTCAAAAATGTTATTACATGAAAAAAAAGCATCCAGATTGGCTCACACCACAAACAGCCCCATAGGTGCTTCTCTCCAAACAGCGGTGGTCTTGGGGTGCCCCGTAGAAGAGCTCTAGGCCACCTTGAATTCCATACACTTAATATTTTTTACTGCTTCGTCAGGGAGAATCTTCTTTTAAAAAATTCTTTTTCATCTTCTTTTCCATTATGGTTTATCACAGGATATTGAACATAGTTCCCTGTGCTACACAGTAGGACCTTGTTGTTTACCCATTCCCTATATAATAGTTTGCATCTGCTAACCCCAAACTCCCAATCCATCCCTTCACCAGCTCCCTCCCCCTTGGCAACCACAAGTCTGTTCTCTATGTCTGTGAGTCTGTTTCTGTTTCATAAATTCATTTGTGTCATATTTTAGATTCCACATATAAGCGATATCATATGATGTTTGTCTTCCTCTGTCTGACTTACTTCACTTAGTATGATAATCTCTAAGTCTGTCCATGTTGCTGCAAATGGCATTATTTCATTCTTTCTTATGGCTGAGTAGTATTCCATTGTGTATATGCACCACATCTTCTTTATCCGTTCATCTGTTGATGGACATTTAGGTTGTTTCCATGTCTTGGCTATTGTGAATAGTGCTGCTGTGAACATAGGGGTGCATGTATCTTTTCGAATTATAGTTTTGTCTGAATATATGCCCAGGAGTGGGATTGCTGGGTCGTATGGTAGTTCTATTCTTAGTTTTTTAAGAACCTCCATACTGTTCTCCATAGTGGCTGCACCAATTTACATTCCCACCGACAGTGTAGGAGGGTTCCATCAGGGAGAATCTTGAGAGGAACTGGCACATGTGATGGAGAATCACGTGACCACTGCTGCCTGAGCAGGGCAAAGGCACACAGCTCTACCCACTGCTGTGTGTGCTTCCGCAATGCAAACACCAGCAAAACTCAAGCGACAGGCTTCCCTGGTGGCGCAGTGGTTGAGAATCTGCCTGCCAGTGCAGGGGACGTGGGTTCGAGCCCTGGTCTGGGAGGATCTCACATGCCGCGGAGCAACTGGGCCCGTGCGCCACAACTACTGAGCCTGCGCGTCTGGAGCCTGTGCTCCGCAACAAGAGAGGCCGTGACAGTGAGAGGCCCGCGCACCGCGATGAGGAGTGGCCCCCGCTCGCCGCCAACTAGAGAAAGCCCTCGCACAGAAACGAAGACCCAACACAGCCAAAAATAAAAAATTAAAAAAAATTAAAAAAAACAACAACTCAAGTGACGTTTCAGTGGGACCATGAAAATCATTTTGACCTCATGGACTCCCTTAAGGGTCTCTTGGGAGTCCAGCTCGCCTGGACTGTGCTTTGAAACCCTGGGGGCGGGAGCATCTGATATGTTCCCTCAGTGTTTTCTTAGCACGGCTCCCAAGGCCCCATGGGCTGGGCTCCCGGCAGAAGCTCCGTAAATGCCCGCTGGCTGAAGGCTTGGCATCTCTGTGAGGCAAGTTTAGGGAACAGAGTCTGGATAAAGGAGAAGTTAATGCCCGGAGCCAGGGGGCTGCTCTCTGGAGACTAATAGGTTTGCGGCAGCGCCCAGGCATAGGTATTTTCTAAATATTTAAAGGATTTTAAAATCCTACCACAAGAAACCTAACTGCAGGGCTGTGAAGCCAAGAGCAGAGAGGCAGCCCAAGTGCAGGGGCAAAGCCAGTCTTCTCTCTGCTTCCCTGGCTTCTCCTTAGAACAGTCTAGACGGGGCACCTTGACCTTCGAACACAGGCCCTGGCCTGTGTTGCTGGGTGGCTTCCAGGGCCCTCCTGAAGAATGTGCCCTCCTGAGGAATGTGCCCTCAGGGGCCCAGGCGGGGCTGAGGGCACTGGCGCCACTCGGTGCCACTGGAATCACAGAGGAACAGGTCCTGACTCTGGAAGGGATGTGGCCACACAGCTTTGGAGCTGCACCGGTCAAGGTTAGGAGGCCAGGGAGCTGTGAGTGCCCTGCCCTCCAGGCCTCCATCAGGGGGTCTCCCTGCAATTCTCATCCTGAGAAAGATCTGCAACCCCCCCGAACCCTCTCTTTGGCCCTGCTTCACCCCAGGGGACCCTTAGTAAGTCACCACTGTTTCCCGGAGTGGCCGTGATTCTAATTCTGTGCCCACGTCCCACACCGGGACAGGCTGACCAGCTCCAGCCTCCGTGCCCCCGGCCCCGGGCACTCTGTCCAGGCACAGGGGTCAAGGCCCAGAGCCCCATGGGCTCCATCATCATCCATGAGCCTCCCTCCTTAGGCCGTACCTGTGGCTTTGAGGAGGTGGCTGGTGCCGGTGAGGACAAAGCTCTTCTGGTTCTGGGAGATATTTTTGATTTCTTTTTTGTAAGTGTCCTCTGCCCTCCAGAGAACAACCCCTGGGCTGCTTGTCTGAAAAGATTCCCCGGTGATTCTACTGCATGGCCTGGAGAGAACTTGGTTTGTTTATTTATTCCTTAAAATTGACTATTCGGCAGGAAACCAGGGAAGATATTTTTGAGATCTAGGTGGAAAGCAGAGCTATGTAACCCCACCTGAGGTTATGCAATTAAAAAAAAAGCAGTATGTTCCTATGTAGCTTACATATATAGATTATTCAGCCAGAATTGTATTTGAAATTTGCTTAACACTTTCATTGATTATGTTTATCTTCCTGTAATCAATTTCAAAGAGGTATTTGAAATCTTGAAGACCGAGTTTCTCAACAGCATTACAAGCTTGTAAGAAAAGTAGCATTACTTTATAATGACATGAAGGGTAGAGAAACTATTTTTGTGTTTCCACAGGCTTACGATCAAATTTTCCTGAAACTTGGAATCCTGGGTGTCTTAGTCTGCTCAGGCTGCTATAGCAAAATACCATAGGCTGGGTGATTTAAACAACAGAAATTTATATCTCACAGTTCTGGAAGTGCTGGCTGATTCAGCTCCTGGTGAGAGCTCTCTTCCTAGTTTGTCGTTGGCCACCTTCTTGCTGCGTCCTCACCTGGCAGAGAGAGGGAGCAAGCTCTCTGGGTGTCTCTTATTATAAGGGCACTATTCCCATCATGAGCTCCCTCACCCCATGATCTCATCTAACCCTAATCACCTCCCAAAGGCCCCATCTCCAAATACCATTACATTGTGGGGTTAGGACTTCAACATATGAGTTTTGGGAGGCCACAAATATTCAGTCCATAAAACTGGGCTAAAAGCAAGCCTTAAAAGTTAATTTACGGTAAACATAGTGAGAGAACTCTAGAGAATTTACCTAACTCTGGAGTATGTAGTTACATACATTACAGGGAGTGTGAGGCCTAGAAACTTGGAGGCAGCCATCTCTAGGTTGTCTGGCCCCTGGAGGGGTGTACTGATACTGCAGAAAGTAAGTGTGAGAATCCAAGGTCCAAGGAGCAAGTGTGTCCTCCCTCCTCTCAGGAACTGCTCTGTGCCCTGGCTCAGGAGTGTCCTGCTTGCTGGAGATTTTCCATCCACTCCCGTCATATCACCCAGGTAAGGACCAGAGCAAAGAAGGCCACATGCTTATTATTTACTACAAGGTCGTTAGTGAGAAATCTGTCTCAGATCCAGAACACCTCATACATGCATTTGGGATAAAATTAATAAAGATGAACATCAAAAGCCAAAAACGTTAAGTAAAAAAAAAAAACAGGAGGTGCTTATATACAATGGAATATTACTCAGCCATAAAAAAGAATAGAATAATGCCATTTGCAGCAACATGGATGGACCTAGAGATTATTATACTAAGTGAAGTAAGTCAGACAATGACAAATATCATTTGATATTGCTTATATGTGAAATCTAAAAAAATGATAAAAATAAACTTATTTACAAAACAGAAATAGAGTCACAGATGTAGAAACAAACTTATGGTTACCAGAGGCAAAGGGAGGGAGGGATAAATTGGGAGATTGGGATTGATATACATGCACACTACTATATATAAAATAGATAACTAATAAGGACCTACTTCTTTATTAGTTATTAGTAGAGTTCCCTGTGCTATACCTACTGTACAGCACAGGGAACTCTACTCAATACGCTGTAATTACCTATATGGGAAAAGAATCTAAAAAAGAGTGGATATACATATATATATAACTGATTCAATTTGCTGTACAGCAGAAACTAACAGAGCATTGTAAATCAACTCTACTCCAATAAAAATATTAAAAAACAGGTGAAAAGTTATGTATGCTGAATGATTGTAACCAGGCAAAATACCCTCTAGATAGAAGAAAAAATAAAAAAGAAATGGCTAAAATGATTAACATGATGGCAGCTGCAAGGTGACACACTTGGTGATTTTAGTCTGTCTTTCCTCCTAAAGTTTTCTTAAGGAGTATATATTAATTTGACAATTGAAAAAATTAAAAAGAAATCCTTTGCCTGAAGGTCACAATGAGTCCAACAGTGGAACGGCTGGAAGCAGGACCTCGGTCCTTGTCTTCTTTGAAGAAAGAATTCAGCAAAGAGACCAAGATTGTGAAATAGAGACGGCATTTATTAGAAGCAAAGTATGTGTGGAAGAGCACACAGGCGAACTTGGAGTGAGTTGCACGCAGTAGCGGCAGCTTAGGTTGCTCCTATGGGGGGAAGTCTTCCAGGTGGTCTCTGGCCAGTCATCCCGAAGTGTCAGCAGGAGACTGGTTGCAGCTGCTCACCTGGGGCCCATCTATCTCCTGCCTCAACCATAGAGAATCTCTCTGTGTTAGTTATCTATTGCTGCAGTACAGGTTATGCCAAAACACAGCAGCTTCAAACAACACCCTTGTTATCTTTCAGTTTCTGTGGTCAGGAGTCCAGGCCTGGCTGAGCTGTGTCCCCTGGCAGCCCTGGGCCAGACGTCCCACCAAGGGCCCAGGGTCTGGGGAAGTAAATATTACAAATTGAACTTGTAAGTTATACTAAGCTCATGGAATATATTTGAGTGTCTTGTTTCTCTTTCTGTTTTTCTATTTGGGGTTTCATACGTGATTTCTAAAGTTTTTCGTTGTGACCGTGCTCTCCCTGTGCTTGTGTGAATCCAGATCTCACAAGCCCTGGAGGTTTGCATTGCGGACCTTGGTCTTCTTGGCAGCGTTTATGGTGTGTTTGGAGTTGGTTCCAGCAGTGGCTGGAGAAGGGGTTGCAGAATTTCTTGGCAGTCAGTGTCTTCCTTAGGGAGATGTACTATCAGGCATGATGGCATGGGGTGGGGGGACCATGGCTTGTACTTTTCAGTAAGATGAGAATGAAATAGAAGCCCTGTTATTTGAAAACACAAATGCTAGCCATGCAGGGACATGCGCTCTTGACCTGGGGTCTTGGTGACAGCTGGGCCCTCTGGCATCTGCTGCTCACCCCTTTCTCCGGGACCACGGTCTTCCGACCTCCTCCCACAAGTGTAGCCTCTCGGGGAGGGGGTGGGTCCTCCAGGTTCCCAGAAAGACCTTTAGGGACTCGCGGCTCCTGGCCTCCCTGCCCGGTCATGGGTTGGCTGACCTGCCCCTGGACTGGACCCTGGTGGGCAGGGCTGAGCAGGGCCACGAGGAGCTCACATTTCCAACGATCAGCTCCTTTCCTCTCGGGAGAATCCTATGACCAGCCCTCCAGCCCTCAGGGAGTGGCTGCGTCCTGCATCCAGGAAAGCAGCCCTGTTCCAGGCCTCTCCTTGAGGACACCCCGCCCCTGCCGGGGTCCCAGCCCCTTAGCAGCACAAGGAATGTCAAGTGGACGGATGTGGTTATGTATGCGAGGCTTTCCAGGGCAGGACTTCCAGACCTGAGCTCTGGAGGAGGCTTGTGGGGAGTAAGCACAGGCACAGACTGGTCATGCCAGCATGCGGGGCTCCTGAGAAAAGCTTTCGGAACTAGAGGATACGTGTGCCATTGGAGGCCACCTTCTCCAAGGGCTCGAAAAGCCACTGCTTAAACTTCGGGTCACAAATCCTACACCAGTGGGTTCTTGATTCCCAGTCATTAAGAAAACATACCAGACTGTTTATAACAAAAATGGGGAATGGCCAAAGGTCCGAGAGGGAGATGCAGTGCAGACGGCCATGGCTGCTGAAACACAGCAGGGGCGTGTTTGGAGAGCATCGCAGACTGCAGGGGTGCACTGGGAGGCAGCTGGGCAGGAACAAAGGGTGGCCCGATCTCCACCCAGGCCCTGTCCCAGAGCCCATCTGGAGAGGGCCCCGCCCCTGGCACCTCTGTCAGTGGACACCCACTGCCACCCTCCCTGGGTCCTCAGTTCCTCTGCTGGGAAAGATGATCTCACCAGCTTCGTGACTCTGGCAGAAACATGGAGTCAGCCAAGCCTGATCAGAGACTGAGTCGTGTAACCTCCCTTGGCCAGCGGGGAGTGAGGAGGGAGAGGGCTTAGCTTTCTCCTGCCACATAGTGGGAGGCAAGGCCTGGCTCCCACCAGACAGATAGGGAGCGAGCTCCCTTGGCTGATAACACCAAATATCAAGTGTCTCCACAGTGGCCAAGAAACTGTGCTAAAAAGCATCAGAGCTGAACATAACAGATCATTCTTGCTCTTTTTCCAATCTTACAAAAACATGTATACAAACACTGGCGGGATTGTGGTAAGCCATTGGAGCTCACTGTTTATATTGTTCTTTTGAGCTGTTGCTATTTGAGTTCAGAAGAAAGAAGCTGTGGTAGAAATGCCCGTGGAAACAGTCATTCTCCAATCTACTTGGTTTTATTCATTTTGAAAGACATGTATCTTCTGGTGGCATCAGAGGCTTCTAACGTCGGTTTTCAAGATGGTGATTCCCACCAGCAAACCTCTTAGAGCCCATGGCAGAAAACACACAGTTTGGGAATGACCAAGGTTTATGTCAGAGCTTGGAATAAGTACTGAACCCAGTCTGGTGGGGTTATGATTGGGCTATCCTGCCCAACATTGGGACAGTCAGATAAATAAGAACACGGACCATTCATTTTGCCCCCACACTTACAATCACTCTATTTTAAGGTCCGTGCCAAGCACAGCTGACAAAAATGAAGGCTACTTGGTTCTGCACCCAGGGAGGTTACAGTCTGGTGGAAGAGACAAGACATAATTAGAATGTTATAATGACCTATACTTCTTAAGAGTATGACTACTGAGCCAGTGAGCCACGACTACTGAAGCCCGCGTGCCACACCTACTGAAGCCCGCGTGCCACACCTACTGAAGCCCGCGCACCTATAGCCCATGCTCCACAACAAGAGAAGTCACCCCAATGAGAAGCTTGCGCACTGCAATGAAGAGTAACCCCTGCTCGCTGCAACTAGAGAAAGCCTGCGTGCAGCAACAAAGACCCAACGCAGCCAAAAAAAAAAGAAAAAAAAAAAAGAGTATGTTGGTGGCTGTGAAGTCCCAGAATAGACTCAGGGTATCTTTCTGGAGAGTTGATTCCGTTCTACAGGAAATAATTTAAAATCAAATAATGTTATAATAACAACAGTTGGGAACAAAACCCACTTGGATATATTGTGGAGTAGAACGTAAAATATGAAGTGGATATTGGCGAAAATTGTGGAGTAAGGACTCCTGTAATTTCTCTCTGTAAGAGAAATGAGAAAGTTGTCAAAAAAAGGCCAGAATCAACTTTTTTAGAACTCTGGAAATTAACCACAGGCTTGCAGAAATCTGGGAAATACTTATTCAAGAAAAATGGCAGAATCTTGGTAAAAATGGTGGGCTTTGTGGCATTTTATTCAGTCCTAGTCCTATCCACTATGATAGTTTTGAAAAATAGCAGCCCCATTTGCAGTGAACATCAGCACTCTGGCAGCCACCTAAGGGAGAAGAACTGGCCTGGAGCTCTTTCAAAACCCCATTACCGGGCTTCCCTGGTGGCGCAGTGGTTGAGAATCTGCCTGCCAATGCAGGGGACACGGGTTCGAGCCCTGGTCTGGGAAGATCCCACATGCCGTGGAGCAACTGGGCCCGTGAGCCACAATTACTGAGCCTGCACGTCTGGAGCCTGTGCTCCGCAACAAGAGAGGCCGCAATGGTGAGAGGCCCACGCACCGCGATGAAGAGTGGCCCCCGCTTGCCGCAACTAGAGAAAGCCCTCACACAGAAAGGAAGACCCAACACAGCCAAAAATAAATAAATTAATTTTAAAAAAACCCCTATTACCAGAGAACTGTCATTGTTTGACCTGCTGGTGGTTCCCTGGAAGACCCCTTTTACAGGGTTGTCTGTATCTGACCAGACTCTGAACACACACAGTGTGAAAAGCCTTTTCCCAGGAAACATTGGTTGAAAACAATTATAGGCAATTGATAACAGTTGGGTTAAATAACAGACTAATCAAAAAGCTTACGAGGAAGAGCTGGGGAATGAGACGTCCAGAGGGGTGTTGGAAAGCTCTAAGATATTCCTGGGAATCTAGAAGGCCACCTTCATGTGTAGGGCTGTGAGCATGCTCAGAGCTGTATGCAGACTCAAGAAAAACCTGAGAAAGCTCGAAGTTCTCACCTCTGGCTGGTCTTGAGGCTCTGTGAAAGCACGAAGTGAAGGCTGTAGGAGTTGTAAACTGCCTGGCTGAGTGCGAAGGCACATCTAACACACACACACACACACACACACACACAGCCCCTCAGCACAGACTGGCAGACTTACTGGTTCCAGGTGTTTAAGGAAATCTCTATCCAATCAGTAACTGATCACTAGGCTAACTGAGCAGAAACTTCAGAGACCACATATGACAAAGAATACCCTACTATGTAGAATTAGTTCAAAAAAGGCAGTAAACAAACAAAACAAAAACTCAACTACAACAAACAGCAAAAACAGCAAACAAACCCTGGGGAGAGGGAGAGCTTGTTTTTCAGGATTGCCATAGCATATTATTTGAAATGTTCAGTTTTTCAAAAAATGTTCTCAAAAAATTATGAGACATTGGAATTCCCTGCTGATTCAGTGGTTAGGACTCAGTGCTTTCACTGCTGGGGCCTGGGTTCGATCCCTGGTCAGGGAACTAAGATCCTGCAAGCTGCATGTTGTGGTCAAAAAAAAAAAAAATTATGAGACACAAAAAAATACAAACTACAACCCATTCACAGGAAAAAAGCAATCAATAAAAACTGTCCCTGAGAGCTTCCCTGGTGGCGCAGTGGTTGAGAATCTGCCTGCCAATGCAGGGGACACGGGTTCGAGCCCTGGTCTGGGAAGATCCCACATGCCGCAGAGCAACTGGGCCCGTGAGCCACAACTACTGAGCCTGCACATCTGGAGCTTGTGCTCCGCAACAAGAGAGGCCGTGACAGTGAGAGGCCCATGCACCGTGATGAGGAGTGGCCCCCGCTCACCACAACTAGAGAAAGCCCTCGCACAGTAACGAAGACCCAACACAGCCAAAAATAAATAAATAATTAAAATAAGCTCTCTGTCCTATATATTGAAAAACAAAAAACAAAAAACAAAAAAAACTGTCCCTGAGGAAACCTAGATGTTGGACTTACTAGATAAAAACTTTAAATTAGCTATTTTAAATATGTTGAAAGAACTAAAGAAAACCATGTCATACTACAAGAAAACATATGTATAAGTGACATATAATTTATATGTCTTTATTGATGTTCTCTATTTGTTGTGACATCATTCTCATGCTTTCCTTTAGTATAATATGGATATATATACATAAAAAATAAAAGTACAATAACTAATATGAAAACTTCACCAGAAGGGCTCAACAGTATATTTGAGCAGACAGAAGAAAAAAGTCAATGAATCTGAAGATAGAACAATTGAGATTATCCAGTCTGAGAAGCAGATTAAGCAGAAAGAAAAAAGAATGAAGAAAAATTAACAGAGCCCCAGAGACCTGTGGACACTGTGAAATATACCAGCATATACATAATGGGAGTCTCAGAAGGAGAGGAAAGAAAGAGGCAGAAAAATTATTTAAGATATACTGGATGAAAACTTCCAAAATTTGATGAAAGATATCATTTCATATTCTCTCTCTCTCTCTCTCTCTCTCTCTCTCTCTCTCTCTATATATATATATATATATATATAACAAACTTCCAAGTGCTCAAGAAACTTCAAGTAGGGTAAATTCAAAGAGATCCACACCTAGATACATCATAATCAAATTCTCAAAAGACAAAGACAAAGAATCTTGAAAGCAGTAAGAGAGATGATTCATCATGTATAAGTGATCCTCAATAAGTTTAAAAGCTGATTACCCATTAGAAACAATGAAGGAAGCAGTGGGATGATAAATTCAAAGTGGTGAAAAAAACCCCTCAAACAAGAATTCTATATCTAGCAAAACTCTCTTTCAAAAATGAAGAATAAATTAAGACATTTAATTTATTCATACAAGCAAACACTGAGAGAATTCATCACTAGGAGACCTGTCTTATAGGAAATATTAATGGGGGTCCTTCAGGCTAAAATAAAAGAAACACTGCACAGTAACTTGAAGCCAGTGAAGAATGAAAAGCACTGGTAAAGTAACTACATAGTTAAATATAAAAAACAGTATAAACGTATATTGTTATTAACTCTTTTTTCCCATCTGAACTAAAAGACAACTGCATAAAGCAATAATTAGAAATCTGTGTTAATGGTTACAAAATGTATAAAGATGTAATTTGTATGAAAGTAGCATCATAAAGCAGAGGGGAAGGAATGGAGTTTTATTGGAAGAAAGTTTTGTATATGATTGAAACTAAATTGGTATTAATCTGAACTAGATTGATATAAATTAAGATGTTAATTGTAATCCCAGAGTAACAATTAAGAAACAATCTTTGAAAATATACAGTAAAAGAAACACTAAGAGAATAAAAATGTTATACTAGGAAATATCTATTTAATACAAAAGAAGGCAGAGGAATAGAGAAACAAAAAACATATAAGAAATATAGAAAACAAAAAATAAAAGGGCAGATGTAATTCCAACCATATCAATGATAACATTAAATGTAAATGGATCAAGCAATCCAGTCAAAAGGCAGAGATTATCAGACTGCATTAAAAAAATAAACAAACAAAACAAAACAAAATGAGACCCAACTATATGCGGTCTACTGGAGACATGCTTTAGATTCAAAGATACAAGCTGATTTAAAATAAAAGAATGGAAAAAGATGTGATGCAAACAGTAAAGAGAAGAAAGATGGAATGGTTATACATGGAACAAAATAAACTTAAAAAATGTTACTCTAAGTAAACAGGGACATTTTATAATGATGGAAGTGTCAATTCATCAGCAAGATGTAACACTTATAAACATATATGCACCTACCAGCAGAGCCCCAAAATACATGAAGCATGACATATTTAGAGGGAGAAATAGACAATTCAACAGTAATAGCTGGAGACTTCATATGCCATATTCAATAATGGATAGAACAGACAAAAGAAATCAACAAATAGAAGACTTGAATGTCACTATAAACCAACTAGAACTAACAGCCATCTATAGAACTTTCCACCCAACAAGAGTAGACTATACATTCTTCTCAAGTGTACCTGCAACGTTCTGAAGAATAGACCATTTACTAGGCCATAAAACAAACCTAAACACATTTTAAAGGACTGAAATAATACAAAGTATGTCTTCTGACCATAATGGTATAAAATTGCAAATCAATAACTGATAGAATTTTTTTTTTGAGATACAATACTCCTTATTTATTTATTTATTTATTATTTTTGGCTGTGTTGGGTCTTCGTTTCTGTGCGAGGGCTTTCTCTAGTTGCGGTGAGTGGGGGTCACTCTTCATCGCGGTGCGTGGGCCTCTCACTATCGTGGCCTCTCTTGTTGTGGAGCACAGGCTCCAGACATGCAGGCTCAGTTGTTGTGGCTCACGAGTCCAGTTGCTCCGTGACATGTGGGATCCTCCCAGACCAGGGCTCGAACCCGTGTCCCCTGCATTGGCACGCAGATTCTCAACCACTGCGCCACCAGGGAAACCCCCTGATAGAATTTTGAGAAACTCACAAATATGTGGAAATAAACAACATACTTCTAAATACCCAATGGATCAAAGAAGAAATCACGAAGGAAATTAAAAAATACTTTGAGATAAGTGAAATGGAAGATACAACATATCAAACTTACAGGATACAGCTAAAGCAGAGTTTAGGAGAAATTGATAGCTGTTAACACCTATGCTAAAAAAACAGAAAAATCTAAGATCAATAGCTTAACCTTCCACTTTAAAACACTAGAAAAAGAATAAAGTAAACCTAAAGCAAGCAAAAGGAAGGGAAATAATAAATATTAAAATGAATATAAGTGAAATAGAGAACAGAAACAGAGTAGAGAAAAATCAATAAAACCAAAAGTTAGTCCTTTAAAAAGATCATCAAGATGGACAGTTATAACAACTTTGACAAAGAAAGAAGAGAGGAAACTTCAATAACTGAAATCATAAATGAAATAGGGGATATTACTACTGATTTTATAGAAACAAAAAGGATTATAAAGGAGTACTACAAATAATGTATGACAATGGATAACAGATAAAATTGATAAATTTTTAGAAAGACACAAACCATCAAAATTGACTTCAAAAGAAATAGAAACTCTGAATAGACTTAAAATAAGAAAAGAGATTGAATTAGTCATCAAAAAACTACCCACAAAGAAAAGCCCAGGCCTAGATGGCTTTATTGGTAAATTTCACAAAACATCTAAAAAAAATTAGTACCAATTCTTCACAAACTTTTTCCAAAAAATAGAAGAGGAAAGACCTCCCAAATCTATCTATAAGGCCAATATTACTCTAATAGCAAAACAAGACAATGACATCACAAGAAAACGTCAGACAATCTTTTTTTTATGAATATGAATACAAAAATCCTTAACAAAATACTAGCAAAGCAAATCAAGCAACACATGAATAGATTTATATACTATAACCAAGTGAAATTTAGCCCCAGAATGCAAGATTGGTTTAATATCCTGAAATAATTAATGTAATACACCATATCAATAGATTAAAAACAAAAACCACATGGTTATCTCAGTAGAACAGACAATAAGAAAAACCATTAACAAAATCCAGCACCCTTTCATGATAAGACACTCAACAAAGTAGGAATAGAAGGGAACTTCCTTGGGACTTCCCTGGCAGTCCAGTGGTTAAGACTTTGCCTTCCAGGGCAGGGGGTGTGGGTTTGATACCTGGTTGGGGAGCTAAAATCCCATATGCCTTGGGGCCAAAAAACCAAAAACCATAAAACAGAAGCAATATTGTAACAAATTCAATAAACACTTTAAAAATGGTCCACATAAAAAAAAAAAGTCTAAAAAAAAAAAAAAGGGAACTTCCTCAATCTAATAAAGAGCATCTATAAAAACAAAACAAAACTAAAATAAAAACCCCAAACCTACAGTTAACATCATGCTTAATAGTGAAAGACTGGATACATTTCCCCTAAGATCAGGAACAAGAAAAGGATGTCTGCTTTCACTATTTCTATTCAATATTGTACTGGAGGTTCTAGCCAGGGCAATTGGGCAAGAGGAAATAAATAGAACCCAGACTGGAAAGAAAGAAGTAAAACTTTCTCAGTTCACAGATGACATGGCCTTTTGCATAGAAAATCCTAGGGAATCCACAAAAAATTATGAGAACTAATAAATGAATTCAGCAAAGTACAAGCTCAATACACAAAAATCAGTTGCATTTCTATACCTTAGGAATGAAAACTACAAAAATGAAATTAAGAAAACAATTCCACTTATAATATCATTAAGGGGAATAAAACACTCTAGAATAAATTTAACAAAACATGTATACAATTTGCACATGGAAAACTACAAAATACCACTGAAAAAATTAAAGAAAACTTAAATAAATGAAAAGGCATGCCTTGTTCGGGGATCAGAAGACTTAGTATTGTTAAGATGGCAATACTCCCCAAATAGGTATACAAATTCAACACAATCCCTATTGGAATCTGAGCTGGCTTCTTTGTAGAAATTAATAAGTTGATCCTAAAATTCATATGGAAGCCCACAGGACCCAGAATAACCAATATTTACAATAGCCAGGACATGGAAGCAACCTAATTGTCCATCAACAGATGAATGGATAAAGAAGATGTGGCACATATATACAATGGAATATTACTCAGCCATAAAAAGAAACGAAATTGAGTTATTTGTAGTGAGGTGGATGGACCTAGAGAGTGTCACACCGAGTGAAGTAAGTCAGAAAGAGAAAAACAAACACCGTATGCTAACACATATATATGGAATCTAAAAAAAAAAAAAAGGTTCTGAAGAACCTAGGGGCAGGACAGGAATAAAGACGCAGATGTAGAGAACAGACTTGAGGACACGGGGAAGAGGAAGGGGAAGCTGAGACAAAGTGAGAGAGTAGCATTGACGTATATACACTACCAAATGTAAAATAGATAGCTAGTGGGAAGCAGCTGCATAGCACAGGGAGATCAGCTTGTGCTTTGTGACCACCTAGAGGGGTGGGATAGGGAGGGTGGGAGGGAGACGCAAGAGGAAGGGGATACGGGAATATATGTATATGTATAGCTGATTCACTTTGTTATACAGCACCAACTAACACAGCAATGTAAAGCAATTATACTCCAATAACGATGTTAAAAAAAAAAAAGCAAAAGAGGTTACTGTGAAGAGCAGATAAATGAAGTATAAGCAAAAAAAAAAAAGAAGAAAAAAAACAGTGCCAGAGTACTCACACTTCCCAATTTCAAAACTTACTACAAAGCTATGGTAATCAAGACAGTGTGGTACTGGCATAAGGATAGACATGTAGATAATGGAATAGATGAGAATTTGGAAATAAACGCTCACATTTACAGTCAATTGATTATCGACAAAGGTGTCAAACCAATTCAATGGACAAAAAAATAGTCCTTTCCACCTACTTTGGTCTTATTATAAGGATAGTGGTTTCATTATTGGTATAGTTTGCGTTTAGAGACACGGATTCTGGACCAGGTCATATGTGCATTCTGGACTCTGCCTCTGCCTGTGTAACTCTGTCTTCTTGATCTTTCTGGCATTTAATTTCCTCATATCCAAAATGGGGTAATAAGCTAATTTTAATTTCTTAAGAGTAAAATGTTTCAGAGATTCCAGTGATGGAATCTTGTGCCACTGGATTAGTTTTCTCAAAAAAAAAATCTTTGAGATTTTATTTGTGAAAAATCCAGTCAAATAAAATTTATTTGACTATTGAAGGACCAGGCTAGTTAGCAGCTATGCTCATGCCAGGCTGACTGCTACTACTTGTTATGTCAACACCAGCCAGAATGCCAGTCAGTTTAATTTCTACAGATGGCAGCTTCAGCAATATGACATTATTTAGGAGAAAGACTTATATCATATACTTCTGCTCTCCTTTCTCCCAAACAAAAGGATGCTTTTGAGTGTGTGGTGAAGATCATCAATAATATGAATTATAGAATAAGCACCATCAATCCACATGTTGGAATTTCTCATACTATGTTTGTAATACCCTTAACTTAGGTTTAATACCCATTTCCCAGAGGTGAAAAACATCTGGTTATCACCATCATTTTACGTGAACGTCTCAAAAATTTATATATGTTTTAAAATGTAATTTTTAAAAAAATAGTTTGGCAATTTCTTTAAATTTCTTTATTTTTATATTTTATTTTTGGCTGTGTTGGGTCTTCGTTTCTGTGCGAAGGCTTTCTCTAGTTGTGGCAAGCGGAGGCCACTCTTCATCGTGGTGTGCGGGGCCTCTCACTCTTGCGGCCTCTCCTGTTGCAGAGCACAGGCTCCAGACGCGCAGGCTCAGTAGTTGTGGCTCACGGGCCTAGTTGCTCTGCGGCATGTGGGATCTTCCCAGACCAGGGCTCGAACCCGTGTCCCCTGCATTGGCACGCAGATTCTCAGTCACTGTGCCACCAGGGAAGCCCCTAAAATGTAATATTTTGAAATACAATTTTGATGTATATTTTGCCTTCCTATGAGTTTGACTGTGTTAGATACCTCATATACATGGAATCTTGCAGTATTTGTCCTTCTGTGACTGTCTTATTTCACTTAGCATAATGTCCTCCAGGTTCATCCATGTTGTTACAAATGACAGGATTTCCTTTTTTTTAAGGCTGAATAATATTCCAGGATATTTATATACCATACTTTCTTTATCCATTAATCTGTGTAAGCAGGAAATAGAAGGGTGGTTGCCTTGGCTGGGGGAGAGGGAAATAGGGAGTTTTTGAAATGGTATAACGTTTCATGCAAGAAGAGTAAGATCTAAAGATCTGCTGTACAACAGGGTGCTTATAATTATCAGTACAGTACTAGGCACTTAGAAATTTGTTAGAGGGTAGATCTCATGTTAAGTGTTCTTAGCACAAAAGAAAAGGAACACAAAGATGCTTTTGGAGGTGATGGATATGACTACTACCTTGATTGTGGTGATGGTTTCAAGTGTATATACATATATCCAAACTCATCAAATTGTATACATTAAATATGTTCGGTTTTTGTATATCAATTATACCTAAATAAATCTGTTTAAAAGAAAAAAAAATAGTCCTTTCAATAAATGGTGCTGGGACAACTGGATGTCCATGGGCAAAAAAAAAAAAAAGTTTGATCCCTACCTCAAGCTATATATAAAACATTTAACTCATACTGGATTAAAGATTAAAGTAAGAGTTAATGCTACACAAATTTTAGGAGAAAATATAGGGGTGACCTTTATAACTTTGGATTTGGTAATGGTTTCTTAAGTATGACATCAAAAGCACAAGAAACAAAATAAAAGTAAATAAATTGAACTTCTTCACAATTAAACCCTTTTGTGCTTCAAAGGGCACTTTGAAGGTAAAGTCCAACCCACAGAATGAGAGAAAATATTCGCAAGTCGTATATCTAACAAGGGACTTGTATCTAGAATATATAAAGACTTACAACTCAATAATAAAAAGACAAATAACCCAATTAAAAATGGGCGAAGACTCTGAATAGATATTTCTCCAAAGAGGATACTCAAATAGCTAAAAAGCACATGAAAAGATACTCCACATTATTAGTGATCAGGGAAACGCAAATCAAAACTACAGTGAGATATTACTTCATACCTACTAGGATGGTTATAATAAGAAAGACAGATAATACCAAGTGCTGTTGAGGATGTGGAGACGTTGGAATCCTTATACACTGCTGGTGGGAATGTAAGTTCAGGTGCTCCCCTCTGAACTAATTACTGGGCCTGAGAGGGGTCAGGGGAGAGGAAAATCCTTCAAAGAAGAAGGTGCCTTTCTTGGAGGAATGGGAGCAGCTCTGAGCAGAAAAACAAACAAATGATGTCCGTTCTGTGGACATTACTGGCTTCTTTGACGCTGAAGCTGCTTGTGATAGTAAATCCTGGGATAGCTGACTGGATAACCATTTTACCTAGCAATTTCATTCCTAGGCATATGTCCAAGAGACATGAAAACATATGTCCAGATAAGACTTGTACGTGAACGCTCAGAACAGCATGATGCATAATAGCTGAAAAGTAGAAACAACCCAAATATCCATCAGTGGATGAATGGATAAAGAAAGTGTGATATATTCATACAATGGAACAATATCAGCCTTAAGAATGTACTGATGCATGCTATAACATGGATGAACCTTGAAAACATGCTTGGTGAAAGAAGTCAGTCACAAAAGGGAACATACTGTATAATTCCATTTGTATGAAATGTCTAGAACAGTCAAATCTATAGAAACAGAAAATAAATCAGGGCTGCAAGGGATGGGGCAGCTGGTGGGGGTAATAGCTTAAAAGGTGAGGGGTTGCTTTGGGCGGATGATGAATATGTTCTAAAATTGATTGTGGTGATGGTTGCACAACTGTGTGACTATATAAAAACGATTGGGTAAATTGTATGGTATTAAATAGTATGGTGTTAAGAATGCATACGAATGCTTTAGGAGAAAACTTGAGATTCCAGGAAACCGTGCCCTTGTGTAATGCTCTGTCAATCTATATTTTCAATATAGATTCAATCTATATTTTCAATATAGATTCAATCTATATCTCCTAGACCTTTCAGCAGCGACCTCTGAGAATCTTTGTGGGTCCTGCAACCCATGCCAGAAGAGAGACGAGTCCAGAATCCCAGGCAAGGTTAGTGTGATGCTGGTGTTGATGGACCCATGGGGGCAGGGGTCCCTCCAAGCTGTCAGGATGCAGGATCCCTTGGGCTTTGCGAGGCTGGTCAGCAGGACACACTTTCCAATCAGGCACCCTGAAGAGAGGCCTCGCAGAACCCCATGGCTGTAATCCCCCTGCAATGTGAATCAAGTTCCCTCTGCTAAGCTCACAGGCTAAGTGGGCAGCACAGCTGAGGGCCAGCTCATCTTTCCCCCAGGACGTGTAGCCGCAGGGATCCTGAGCCCTTTCTGAACCATGGCAGGCTGCTAAGAATAGCGAGACTACAGTATGTGAGCCTCTGAAGATCTGGCCATGGAGTCAGGAGTATTCACAGGCCTTCCTGGAATAAGAGATCTTCAGCCTGCAGTATTGCTTTGAGAATGCCCTGTGGTCTCTCCTGTCAAAACTCAGCCTTAACTTCCCCTCCTCCAGGAAGCATATCTTGATTTACCAAACCTCTCTGATTGAATTTCTCAAACGACTGAACTTGAATTTGGCTGATGAATAGATCATGAATAGGTGATGTCTGTCGGGTTTTGAGGGAGGACTCTGGCCCTAGCATCTCCTTTGGGGCCTATTTATCCTCTTTTTGGATAAATTGACATATAACATGAATGTTAGTTATAACTCTTTTTTTTTTTTTTTTTTTGGCCATGCCTCGAAGCTTTTGAGATCTTAGTTCCCCGACCAGGGATTGCACCGGGGCCACGGCAGTGAAAGCGCAGCGCCCGAATCACCGGACTGCCAGGGAATTCCCAGTTATAACTCTTTGATTGTAAGTGACAGAAACCCAGCCCAAACGTGGGTAGTAACTGGGGCGATGGAACCAGAAGCTCGGTGCTACTGCGGGAGGGGCAATCCTTTAACGAAGGAGGTGCCTGTTTTAGAGGAGGCAGTACTGGGCAGAAAAACACACGATGTCTATTACACGATGCTGACTGGATTCTTTGGCGTTGAAGCTGCTTCAGATGACAAGCTGCTGAGAGAGCCAACAGCGGAGGACATTTACGATTTTTTGCCTGCCCGACACCCTCTCTCCCATTCCACAAACCACTCCAGTTTCTTTTGCGGAACCACCCTTCTCCTGCTCTCAGCCCATGTGCTGGGATGAGACCCCACCCTAGCCAGGAATGGGACACATGACTCAGACTGGCCAGTCACATAGTCCGTTCCCTGCAGCCACCCTGATGGTCCCTGTGAGTGTCTTTAGGGCCAGGGCAGTGGGTCGCTCAGTTCTGGGTCCCTGACAGCAGCGGTTCCCTGACCTGGAGGACCCTCGGAACACCTAGGGGCCCCTCCCCAGATGTACTGAATCTGCAAATCTGGGGCTGGTCTCGGGCATCTATATTTTTAATAAGGTCCCTGTGGAATAGGGCTGATTAGGTTCGGGAATCATTGTCCCACTGTGTTTGTATACAGCAGGTGCTTTAGAGCTGCTGGTGCCATGGAAAGGGCCGGAGTCCGTTCTTCAGGTGTGCTCATTCTAGCTGGCTTTGAGTTGTTCCTAAAAATAGAGCAGCCAGGACTCTGTATGCGTTGAGGTGGTCCTGCCACTTTCAGCTGGTGATCTATGTCCTCCCTGTTCGGTGAGATTGCCTTTGCTGATGGGAACAAGGCCTCCTATTCCAAGAGCTGGCAGAGCTCCAGGGGTGTGGGACACCTGAGAAGACAGCCAGGTTGAAATGGGCTCCCCCTGATCAGCTCCAATCAGGCCACTTCAGGATGACTCAGAATGTCAGGCCTTCTAAAATTAATCTGTGGCCACATCTAAAATCAGCATCTTACCTAGAGGCACTGGCCTCTCCTTGCCCCACAGAGGGTTTGGGACCACGGGGGAGCTGGGCCTGGACGTGCTCCATCTTTCTGCCCCTCAGACATTTGTCTGACTTTAGACTTGCTAACAGACGGTTTTCCTTCT
This sequence comes from Eschrichtius robustus, assembly GCF_028021215.1. Taxonomy (NCBI): domain Eukaryota; kingdom Metazoa; phylum Chordata; class Mammalia; order Artiodactyla; family Eschrichtiidae; genus Eschrichtius; species Eschrichtius robustus. Next base: position 136,236,888 of record NC_090828.1, on the reverse strand, counting down.
GCTTTTTTTCTTTCTAATTATTTATTTATTTATTTATTTTCTTTTTAAATTCTCTCCCTTCTAACTGCAAGCAAAGGTTATTTTTATGACCAGGGGTTTCATTTCTCAAAAGGAGGATGGCAGTTGGCAGATATTTTAGTACCATGTCCTTAGTTCTTACTAATGGAATTTACGTGCAAATTTAATCCAAAATATTCAGAGCTCTTTTTTTTTTTTTTCTTCCTGACTGAAAGGGTTGAATACAATCATTGTAAAAATTTCAGATAATACAGAAAGTTCTAAAGAAGAAAGCAATAATTACTGGAAATGCCTCATCCAGAAAGAAACACTTATTGGATTGTTGGTGCATTTACTTCTAATTTGTTTTAAACAAATACCTAAAGCCCACAGATTAAAACAAATTAAAATGCATAATTTGCACATATGGAAATAAATGTTAAGTCCAAGAAAGTCTTTGGATTCTTTGTGCAATACGGGCTCCTAGAGGGAAGAAATCAGATATTTGGAGTCTCTACATCAATGTTACTTTTAAATTGTCTGTCACTCTCATAATCTGTTGATTAAATCATAAATCAAAAAATTCTGGAAGGCAATTTGGATTTATGTATAAAAAGCCAAAGCTGCCTACCTTTTGACCCAGCAAATGCAATTACAGAAATTTATTTTAGAGCAGAGCTCCCCAAACTTTCTCACTTCTTGGTGCTTTCAGTGTCTCAGAAATTTTTTCACAGCTCCTCCTAGGCCAGAAGAAGCACCTAATAGTTGATTAAGTAGTTAGGCCCAAATAACTTAAGTATTTTGTGCTAAAAATTTGGCAGTCGTTTGAAAAAGTAATACACATAATTTGAAAAAATTTTTTAAATTTCAGACTTAATAACATCAGACAACAACACTGGTAACTAGAAGAAGGCAAAGGAACAATGTCTTCAAAATTCTGGGGGAAAATGATTTATAACCCGGAATATTGTGCCTTGTCTGGTTCATCCCTGTTTCTCCAGCACCCAGTCAGGGTTTGGCCCAGATTAGTTGCTGGATGAGTCTGAACTGAATAAATGAATGAATGAGCAAATGGATGAATGAAGGAATTTATAGGACCTGCCAGTTTCCAAGTTTTCTTCAAAGTCCTGAGAGACAAGGGTATCTATCTCTAAAGCCCAAGCCTTGGAAAGGTGAGTCTGGGGACTTCCTTGACGGTCCAGTGGTTAAGACTCTGCCCTTCCAATGCAGGGGGTGTAGGTTCGATCCCTAGTGGGGGAACTAAGATCTCACATACTACCATGCACCAGGGCCAAGAAATAAAAAAACAGAAAAGGGTGGGTCTGCATCTGGAGGCCAGGCGGAGGGGGTGCAGAGGGAGAGGATATGCAGACACCCCAGGATGTGCCCTATGACACTAGGGGATGGGGCCTAGGGTGCTGAGGGCGCAGGTATAGGAAACAAGCTGCCCTTTGCTTTCAAAGCCTGGTTTGGGAGAGTACGATTCCATAGACATAGGGGACCAAAAGACCCGGTTTCAGAGTCTCCCTCCCTGGCTCAGTTACATCATCTGCAAAATAATAATAATAATAATAAAAACAACAACAATACCTATTTTCACAGTGGGCATTAAATGAGTTTAGCATCATCCTGGCATGCGATTAGCACTCCACAGATATTTGCTATTAATATAAGTGGCTGCTCTCTTAGAACCACTTTCTCGAGTCTCACGTGGAATTAACATCTGTCTAGCTCACGGTGAGGATTGGACACAGCCGGTGAGCGGGCACGTTCCGGGCTCACCGTGGTCCCCAGAGCAGAGCGAGCACGTGCTTGCACATCAGCCCACAGCGGGAAGACTTGGGGGTTCCCCTTTTGCTCCTCCTCTTCCCACCCTTGTCTCCCTCTTTACTTTCTCTCCCACCCCTCCTGCTTTCCACACCAAAGAGGAACAGGAAGCGAAAGCAATAAAAGTAAAAAAGAAAAGGACCTTTTCCTGTAAGTTAGGGATGTCTCCTGCTGCGCTGGGGTCCCTCAGTCCTGATCTCGGATTTGGGCTCTTTGAGGGCAGCCATCAGGCCTTCCTGTGAGTTCCGTGTAGAATTCCCCGGATAGCAAGGCTTAAATTAGCTCTTGTAAGATTCCGGTCCCGGCCAGCCTTATTCATTCTAGTGCAATGGAGTCTGACTGTCCCTCTCCCTCCCACACCCCAGACTGCTCTCTCCTGGAGATCCCAGCGGTCCAGGTGCTCCTTAGCGATGGGAGGGCTTTTGGAGGACCTAAGGGATGGTGGCAGGGGAAAGCTAGTGACCGTGGATCCCACATAGCGTGGAGCTGGCTATATTTTGTAACATCTCCTGGACACTAGGCTCAGACAAGCTAGTTCCTTTAGGGCATGCTTGAAGTGGACCAAGGGTTCTGTTTATACTAGGCAGGACTCCTAGGAGATAAAGTGGCGAATCATAATCGTCACCGTCACACAGCAACTGTTAATATAGCACCTACAATGAACCAAGAACCATACCAGGCCTTCTATGTACCTTATCTTACTTAATCACAAGAAGTACCATGTGTAATATGTGTCTTTTATCTCATTTTGCAGATGAGGAAACTGAGACTCGAAGAGGTTAATATTGGGGCTTCCCTGGTGGCGCAGTGGTTAGGAGTCTGCCTGCCAATGCAGGGGACACGAGCTCGAGCCCTGGTCTGGGAAGATCCCACATGCCACGGAGCAACTAAGCTGGTGTGCTACAACTGCTGAGCCTGCGCTCTAGAGCCTGTGAGACACAACTACTGAGCTCATGTGCCACAACTACTGAAGCCCGCACACCTAGAGCCCGTGCTCCTCAACAAGAGAAGCCACCGCAATGAGAAGCCCGCACACCGCAACAAGTAGTAGCCCCTGCTCGCCGCAACTAGAGAAAACCCGTGCACAGCAATGAAGACCCAATGCAGACAAAAAGTAAGTAAATAAATAAATTAAATTAAAAAAATTAAATTTAATTAAATTTTAAAAAAAGAGGTTAATATTTGTCCAAGGTGGCAAAACAAGTATTGACCACAGTCTGTCTGATCTGAAGATTAGTATTGTGAGATATGAGAATATTAATTGAAGGGTGGTGTATGATTGTGAAAAACTGGAAATCATCTTTGATTTCCAACAATAGAGTAACAATTAAATAGCATGTAATACATCTATACAATGATTAAGATTGATGTTGCAGTATTCATTAACATGGGAATATTTGCACAGTATATTCTTTTTTTTTTTTTAAACATCTTTATTGAAGTATAATTGCTTTACAATGGTGTGTTAGCTTCTGCTTTATAACAAAGTGAATCAGTTATACACATACAATATGTTCCCATATCTCTTCCCTCTTGCACACAGTATATTCTTATTTACTTATTTATTTTAAAATTTATTTATTTATTTACGGCTGCATTGGGTCTTCATTGCTGTGTGTGGGCTTTCTCTGGTTGCAGCGAATGAGGGTTACTCCTCGTTGCGGTGCACGGGCTTCTCACTGCGGTGGCTTCTCTTGTTGCGGAACACGGGCTCTAGGTGCACAGGCTTCAGTAGTTGTGGTTCGCAGGCTCAGTAGTTGTGGCACGCGAGCTCTAGAGCGCAGGCTCAGTAGTTGTGGTGCACGGGCTTAGCTGCTCCGCGGCATGTGGGATCTTCCTGGACCAGGGCTTGAACCCGTGTCCCCTGCCTTGGTAGGGGGATTCTAAACCACTGTGCCACCAGGGAAGTCCTACACAGTATATTCTTAAGGAGAAATAGTCTATATAATGTGATTTCACTTTTGTAAGCTAAAACAGATGTTGTAGGACCTTACAAATATTAAGAAGAAAATTATGTATGCATAGAAATGTGTCTAGAAGGATACAGGCCAATGTGTTAATCTTGGACCTTTGCAATGTGAGGTTATGGGTGATTTCTACTTCCTTTTTCATTGTTGACTTGAATTTTCTAATTTTCCAAAACACCCATGTATTATTTATTTATTTATTTTGATGTTCCCTTTTTAAAAAAAATTTTTATTGGAGTATAGTTGCTTTACAATGTTGTGTTAGTTTCTACTGTACAGAAAAGTGAATCAGCTATATGTATACATATATCCCTTCTTTTTTGGATTTCCTTCCCATTTAGGTCACCACAGAGCACTGAGTAGAGTTCCCTGTGCTATACAATAGGTTCTCATTAGCTATCTATTTTATATATAGTATCAATAGTGTATATATGTTAATCCTAATCTCCCATTTCATCCCCCTCCCCCGTATTACTTATTTAAAAAAGATAGAAGAAAAGGGGATACTGGTCTGGGAATAAGGAAATACAGTGCTCTGATGCCAGCTCTGCCTCTGATTTGCAATCTTGGGCAAGTCCTTTTTGTTCTGGGTTTTGGCATCTTCATCTGTAACATGAGCAATTTGCGTAGTAGACAGGAAGGCCCATGAGGCCTGGGACCATGTCTATTTTGTTTTAGAAGTGTCTGTACTCAGTAAATAGCGAATTAATGAGTAAATGAATGAGTGATACAAGAGTCAAGAATTAAGAGTTGTGGTGGGTGGGAGAGTTTCAGAGACATGACCTGTAGCAGTGGTCCTCAAATGTGGTCCAGCGGCAGAAGACCTGGAGGTTGTGGACTTTTTACGGATACTGTGAATAATCATGCGACTGGTCTCTGTTACATTCAGTTCACCAGCACTGGAAGCTAGTTCAGAGTGCTGGGTTTAGTGCTGAACAGACTTGGATTCCAGTCCCAGCGTTGCTGTTTGCCAGCTGTGAAGTCTTGAGCAAATTATATATATATTTTCTAAGCTTGTTTTCTCACCTGTAAAATGAGAATAATAATTAATACTGAGCTCATAGGGTTGCTCTGAGCATTTGAACAATCTGTTTAGAAATTAGTTCAAAATGGTAGACTGGGAACTTCCCTGGCAGTCTAGGGGTTAAGACTCCATGCTTCCACTGCAGGGGGCACGGGTTCTATCTCTGGTTAGGGAACTAAGATCCCACGTGCCATGTGGCACGGCCAAAAAAAACAGACAAAATGGTAGACTGAATTCCAGCTACTTTTTCCTATCCCAAATCCTTAGAAACATCAGAAAAGATAAATACATATAATCCATAAGTGATCTGGCGAAGTGGTAACCTCAGTGGATTTGACATTACAAGGAATTCCTGAAAGAAGAAAGACGGTGGAATTGGAAGAAAGAAACCATTGCCTAAACTGTGTGTAGGGAGAGACCTGCCAAAGAAGGTGGGAGTGGCTTTGAAGGTGCTTCAAGCTTGAAGACAGTGGATGGGGGTGGTGGAGACTGATAGGGTAATGGCTTCAGATGTTGCCGTAGGAACAACCAAGACAACCAGCAACCTACTCCTCCCAGCCCACCTTCCCTGGTTAGCCAAATAGCAGCAGCCTCCATCATGCAAATGTGGGCACTCAGGCTAGAGACAAGGCAACACCCAGGAAGAATGGGCATTGGGTAATGGCACACTTTTCCATCAATGTTTTTCTTACTCACTGTCATGCCTCCCACACAACGACGGGAGATATTAGCCATAGATGGGGTAAAAAGAATCTCAAATGCAAGATGAGCACACAGCCAAGAGTCATTAAACACTGAGGAATAACACTGCCGTGAAAGAGGCACAGAGCGCAATAAACAGAGGAACTGACACCCAAAGAAACAGAACTAACAGAGCAGATAGATTAAACATCTACAATAAGCACAAACATCCTCAGAAACAGTCTGAGATCTCAGAAATAAAAAATGACTCAAAAGCATACTCAATAACTGGGCTATGAACAGGTTGGGTACCTATGGATAACAGCATATAAATGAGCTGGAAAATCAAGTTGAGAACTTCTAGAATGCAGTGGAGAGAGAGACAAGGAGAGAGGGACAGAAATACAAGTTAGGATATATGAAGGCTAGACTTAGAAATTCAATATCCATTAAACAGAAGTTCCAGAAAGAGGGAATAAAGAGAGTGGAAATGAAGAATACTAGAATAAATACAGGAGGAAATTTCTCAAATTGACGAAAGGCTAAAGTTCTCATAGTGGAAGGGGCCATCACATGACAAGCAGAATAGAAAATAAGATGATGAATAGACATGTAGGATGAAATTTAGAACATGAAGGATAGAGAAAAGCAAAGCAGATTAATATCAGATTCAACTGCAACACTGCATGCTGGAATATCTTCAGAAGTCCAAGGGAGAATTATTTGAACCAGCCAAGCTATCATTCAAGGGTGAGGGCAAAATATATAAAGACAATTTCAAGCATCCAAGGATGATAAAATAAATCATCTTCGATCTTACTTGTGAGAGGATGCATTCCAACACAATGAAAATAATTCCAAGAGAAAGCTACAGGATTTAAGAAGCATACATAAAAATTAACTCAAGCCTGTTCTCTATGTCTGTGAGTCTGTTTCTGTTTTATAGATAGGTTCATTTGTGCCATATTTTAGATTCCACATATAAGTGATAACATATGGTATTTGTCTTTCTCTGACTTACTTCACTTAGTATGATAATCTCTAGGTCCATCCTTGTTGCTGCAAATGTATTATTTCATTCTTTTTTATGACTGAATAGTATTCCATTGTATATATGTACCACACCTTCTTTATCCATTTATCTGTCGATGGACACTTAGGTTGCTTCCATGTCCTGGCTATTGTAAACAGTGCTGCTATGAGCATAGAGGTGCATGTATCTTTTTGAATTATAGTTTAAGACAAAACTGTTCCTGTTGGCTGGTAGTACAACCTTCTACATAGGTAACCCAAGAGAGTTATTTGGCAAATGATTAAAATGAATAAGAGAATTCAGCATGCTGGTCAGGTTATAATAGCTTCAAGCTAGCATAGGCCTTTCCTATGGCCCAGCAATAATTAAGTTGAAAGCGCCACCACCAACACCACCACAAACCATCATTAGTGATCTTATTTTCTTCACCATGCTGCCCTTTTAAAAGTAAACCCTCCAGAAAAGCCATCTTTAATCCCTAACCTCTCTGGTTGAATGTCTTTCCTCCAGAGTGGAGGGAGCAGATGGGAAGAAGGGTGCAGCCAGCAAAGGGGCAACCTTGGTGCTGCCTGGAATCTCCCTCTTTCTGGAAGAACTGCTATTTCAGGCAGGACCAGAGTTGGCAGCACAGAAGAGCACTTGGCAGGCAGTGAGAGGACTGGGAGGCCAGAGAGAGAAAGTGATGAGGTTAAATAATGACCAGTAGAGGTGCAGCCACAGGCCAGGTCTCACGGGACCAGCTCTCTGTGGTGGGAAGCGTCTCTCCTTCTGGGCCTCTGCCTTCCAGGGCTCAAGGTCTCTGGAAGCCACGGCCCAGCATAGGGCAAAGTCTGAGGAACAGAAGGGTTAATGCCTAAGCCAGTGGTTCTCATCCTTCAGTACCCGCAGAACCACTGAGAGTAGAGGAACACCAAATGCAGATGCCAGGGCACCCCACTCTCCAGAGTCTACCTCAAGGAGCTCCTGAGGGGGTCTAGTGTATAGCAAAGCAGGGAAACCCTGCCCTGGAGTCATGCACAAGCGGAGTCTGGGCTTCTCTTGCTGCACTGGCCCTTAGGCAAGGGCTGGCAGCTGCCCTGACCACAGCAGGGTCTGGCTGCCTGAGCTGCAGACTAGGAAATGTGTGACATCGTCTCCCCACTCCTGGCACCCCATCATCTGCTCCCTCTGCCCATCTCCTGACTTAATTGTTTTTTCATCATCTCATCATTTCCACCATTTATTTCAGGTTTTTAATTTTATTTTTAAAATTGAAGTATCCACTGTTAATGACAGGAACAAAGAATTTAAAAAAAAATCTGAATGTCCAGGCCAGCACCCCAGGGCAATGAAGTCAAAATCTCCGTGGTAGGGCTGGGGCCTCAGGGTTTCCTGAAGCTCCCCACGTGATCCCATGTGCAGCCCAGACAGCCATTCCCTAAGGGTGACCCACGGGCCTTGCCAGTGATTGGTTCAGGGATGGGCGTGTGACCCAGTTCTGTCCAATGAGACGTGAGAAGTCTTGGGGGTAAGGCGTTTGAAATTCTGTCAGTTCTGGAGGATTCTTCAGTCATAACAAGGAATGAAGTACTGATGCATGCTACAGCATGGATGCGCCCCAAAAGCATTCGGCAAAGTTTAAAAAGCCAGTCAAAAAGGCAACATATTGTATTATCCCACTCACAGGAAATGTCCACAAGTGGCAAATCTATAGGAACAGAAAGCAGATGAGTGGTTACCTAAGGCTGGGGAGAGGAAGAGGATGGGAGAGCGACTGCTTCAGAGTTACGGGCTCTCCTTCTGGGCTGCTGACATTGATCTGGAACTGGGGAGTGCTGCTGGTTGCACATCATTGTGAGTGTACGAAATGCCACTCGGGGTAACTTTTATTGTGTGTCTTTCCCGCCCCGACACACACACAAAGTACAGTTGTTCTCTGAAAGAGTCCCTGGGATAGATGGTACCTCTCTGTGTCAGGGGAAGACGAGGTGAATCCCCAGATCCTGTGAGCAGCCTGAGGAAGGAGCTAACACGGAGGAAGGCAGAGCAGAAAATGGGGCAAAGCTGGTCACAGATGGCCTGGTTGAGCCGCTGAATCCGCACGTGCCCCGGGGTCCATCCCGCTTCCAGGAGCTCTGTTATGGTTGACGGTAAATGCCCTCTGGTTTAAGGTTGTTTAGGTCAGGGTTTAAGATCACACGTTTCACTTTATTTATTTTTATTGCCTGTGCCATGTGGCTTGTGGGATCTTAGTTCCCCCACCCAGGCCTTTGGCAGTGAAAGCGCCGTGTCCTAACCACTGGACCACCAGGGAAGTCCCTAAGATCAAACGTTTCAGATTTTCCTCCTCATTTGTTGGTGCTGCTGTCTCACTGGGCTGAGTAGGCTGCTGGTGACCCAGCGTGAGCAGTGACCTATCTCCCCGCCCAAGACTTGAGTCAGACTTACGAAGAGCCTGGAAAGGGCGCAGGGGGGCCCATCTGTAAGCGTGGCTGCACAGGGCTGGCTGCACCCACACGCAGCCTGTGGGGCTGAGTGGTGGCCTCTGGGAGAAGGGCCCCTGAGAATGATCCACAGGCACATGCAAGGCCTCATACCGCACACACTGCCCACAGGCGGGCAGCACAGGGGGACCCAGCTGGAGAAGGCGTGTATCACCAGAGGGGTGGTTAGAAAAGGGGGATCAGCCTGTGAGACTTGGGCTGTGGCCTCAGGGTGGGGGCCTTGGCCCACAAGCCTGCCTTCCTGGTCCTCATGGCTGGACCACACTTAAGAGGGGCATCCAGGTGATATAGTCAAGGATGAGGGCCATTGACTTTGGCCAACCATTTCCCTTGGCGCTGAGCCAGTCTCACCCAGAACTCATGAGAAGATCTTGGGCTTCCCACGGCAATGCCCCCAGTGGGCTAGGACGTGCCAGCCTCAGGGAGGGGAACCTAGGCCCTAGGCAGCTGAATTTTCACTGTCAGTTCAAGCATTGGTGTCTGAGATGAGCGCACTGGACCTGTCCCCAGAGTTGACTGAAAGAAAAACACACAATGTAAAAATTGTGAGTTTTAAGTTTTATTCACAGACCTTACTGGGGACTACAGCCTGGGAGACAGCCTCTCAGTAGCTCTGAGGAACTGCTCTAAAGTAGTAAGGAAGGAGTCAGGATATATATGAACTTTTTTGCTGGTAAAAATATGTAGTCAAGCAACAAAAGATTCCTGCTAATCACTAAGAACAGACATTTCAAGTTGATGATATTAGCACTTTTCTATGTATGGAAAGATACAAGATCTAGGGTCATTTGAAATTCTTCCTTAGATATGCATCTTAACTATCTAGGGATCAATATAACCAAAGCACAGAAAGTTCCTGTTTTTCTCCATCCTGAATCCCCAGCAGGGTGTGCCATTGGTGGGCAACTGCAGTGGCCGATGGCCTGATCCCTGTAGAACTGGAATGGCTGGCAACATTTTTTTCTTTACACCTGGAACTGGGTGACACCAGGTGGCCTCTGGGCCTGCCTGGCTGAGACCACCTCCCCATGGTGTGTCCACCAGCTCCCAGGGCCGCTCCATCTCTTCCAGCTCTCCTGGGCTCAGGCCTCCGTTCTGCAGGGGCTCTGCAAGAGGAGTGCACTTTGGCCCTTGAATGGAGGGGCAGGTGTCTCCTCAAACTGCCTCCTGTTTTTCTGGAAGGAGAACAGCCTCAGTCCCATTCTGCGGGAGGAGATCACTAGCGTGTCCGGGACTTCCAAGACCGAAGGGAAAATTGCCACAAGCCTCAGGACCAACTTCCACTCAAACTGGGCCTTGTGTGTGAGCCAGGCATTTGGAGAGGTGCAAGCCAGAGGCTTCCTGGCATGGCCAAGACTGGCCCGGCTTTCAGACCAGGGGGGCTTCCAGGCTCATCCTGGGAGTTAGTCACGCCGCCCCCCCCTTGCTGATCTCACTCCCCACCCACACTGATGAGCCGCGTCCCACCCCTGCAGGGCTCCTCTCTGCCCATCCTCCCCACCTAGCCCTTCTCCCTCCCCTGGGGGCTAACATGCACCCTCCCCACAAGCCCTGGCGTTCCTGTTCTATTGCTAAGATGTGCCTACATCATTAACCCCGGGGTCAACTTCCATCTCCTCCTTCCCACGATGCATGGACACGGACACTAGACCGCAAGGCTCCCCCTGAGTCCTGCGCCACCCCTCCCAGCCCCATTCCATCTGGACATCGAGACCCTCGAAGACTCCCAGCGTCCGTCAGATCCCCATCAGGCCCTTGCTCCTTCTCCCTCATTCATCCCCCTCACCTATCCTCCTCCACCGCTCCTCTCCTCCCACGGTCCTGTCCTCTCTCTGTCCCCCCCTTTCCCCAACCCCAAGCCCTTCTCTGTTCGCTGATGCCTTGGTCCCTCTATTTAAACCTGTGCCAGTGTTGGGGACTAATGGGCATCTACTCACGTGGTCTAACTCCTGCCTCACTGTCCCCCGACTCCCCACCTTCTATAGCCGACTAGTACCAGGCACTGGGCAGGCCCAGGCACCTGCTTGCCTCATCTCACCTTGTCCTCATGACAGACCCCCAAGAAGGTGTTGTTTGCATGCTCTCACAGCCGGGTGAATGAATGAACATCTGCCTTCCTGCGGGTGTGGGCTTCTCCAGGGTCTCTGCCCTAGGCTCTGACACACAGTGAGGCTGCCACAGGGATGGCTGAAGGAGGGGCAGATCATTCTGTGGTACTGGGGACTGTTGGTGACTGGGTTTCAGGAGTGAGGGGATGAGAAACCAGGCTGACTTGTCAGGACAGACATCCTGGACTGGGGTAGGTGGCGGACAAGATGCTGGGCTGTTGCCCATAGATACTTCCTGGGCAGGCAGCTAAGAGGCACTGAGCTCTTCCCATCTATCCATCTATCCCTGCCTCCCTCCCCCTCCCCCTCCCCCTCCCCTCCCCCTCCCCCTCCCCCCTCCCTCCCCCCTCCCTCCCTCCATCTATCCATGTGGCTTGGTGTAGCTGTCCACAGGACATGTGGGTACCACAGCTCAGTGGAGCAGATCAGGAGGACCAGTGGGCTTTGGTAAGGACTGAGAGAAAACAGGGTTCTGATACCAAGGGGTCAGCTCAGCCAATTACTGCCAAGAGGAAATATGGGCCCAGGGGGGCCTGATATCCTGATTTTTCTAGAGAATCCAGAAATGTGAGTTTTTATGTACACTCTCCTGATTGTTAAGTGTTGACAACTAATCGCATTTAAAACACTGGACAGGCCCCAGCTGTGTGAATCAGGCAAAACATGTGCGGGCTGGAATCGGCGCAGGGGCCGCCAGCGCGCAGCCTCTGACATGGGATCCAAAACGCAGGCTTTGGAGTCAGAAGTAGAGCCGGCTCGTCCACTGGCTACATGAAAGATGTGGGGCAAAGCACTCAGCCACTCTGAGCCTCAGTCTCTGTAAACTGGGATGAGATCTACCCACCTCGAAGGGATGGTATGAGGGTTAAACAGGTAACGCCAGACAAGCGCCACACACAGCGCCTCCTTGGAGCGACCCCGCCCCCCGCAATGATGGCTGTGGTCGCTGTTTCCATCACAGCGGTGAACGTCGGCCCTGGGTCAGGCCCGGGGGCAGCGCGGCAGCCCCTGCAGGCTTGCTAGTGCCGGCTCCTTGCGGGTGGCCCCCCGCGGGCCCCAGGACCACGAGGAGGACGAGGGGCTCCCCGCCAGGACCGAGACTTCCCCTTCCCTTCTCCTTCCTCCTTCCCCTTCCCTCCTTTCCTAGTCCTCTTCCCTTACTTCTGCTGAAAGCGAAAAGGGGAAAAGGGAATTTTAAAAAAGCAGAACAAAGGTTTTGGTTATATTTTTTTTTTTACTTTTTTTTTGGCCGCGCTGTGCCGCACGTGGGATCTTAGTTCCCCGATCCACGGTGGGGGGCGGGGGGGGGGGGAACACGCGCCCTCTGCAGTGGAAGCGCGGAGTCCGCCAGGGAAGCCCTTAGTTGTATTTTTTGTTTGTTTGCTTTTTAAGCCTATTTGAAGTCTCAGTTTTCGGAAGAGTCAGCATAGGCCACGGGGTAAGTGCAGGGAGTAAAAGTTGTCTTCGTGGGGATCAGAGCCCGGGGCACTGGGTCCTGGAGACCCCTGCTCTCAGAAGCGTTCCTCCTCCAAGCCTCTGCTCAGTGAGTGTTCTGGGGGCTGCGGGGCTGCGGGGAGGAGGCAGGGGGGCGGCTGGGGTGAGCGCAGGGGCAGGGGGTCCCCTTGATTCCCAGCTGTACGTGTCACAGAGTCTCCTGATTGCTTGAGTTGCCCTCAGTTCCTTTCTGTTATGTGACTCCTAGATGGAGTTGTTTGGGTTTCAAGGAGCAGTGCCTGGTCCACATTCACTGTGGGTCCCCAGTGGCTCTGCTCTGGGTCTGGGTGCCCCAGGTCTCTTCTTGCCTCCTATGGTGTCACTACAGCTTCTGCCTCTCCTGTGACTGCTGTCTGTCCAGCTGCCCCTCGCTGGGGCCAGTGGGCAAGGGTGGGGGCCTGGGTCCTTGGCGCTGCTCCGGCTCTTGCCCCTGTGCTCTCCCCCTCCCCTCCCCTCCCCCTCCCCTCCCCCTCCCCTCCCCCTCCCCTCCCCCTCCCCTCCCCCTCCCCTCCCCCTCCCCTCCCCTCTCCCCTCCCCCCTCCCCTCCCCCTCCCCTCCTTTCCTCTCAATCTTTTTCTCAGTGTCTCAGTATCTTAGTCTCTCTTTCTCTCTGCTTTCACATGTGTTATCTCACTGCTGGAGGGTTTCCGCCTCACATCTTCTCACTTCAGCATCCCTTGCTGACCAGCTGATCTTCCCTGGGTTTCTCAATTCAAAGAAAAAAGAACCCTGGGGGAGGGGTCTCAGAACACTCCTGGTCGCTTGGGTTCACCATCACTGCCCATCAGGTCTTTGGTTGCTGGCCTGCCCATGGATTGATTGCCTTGTATGGGCCAGGTGTCAGTTCCAAGTACTGTGTGACCTTGAGCAAATTCCTGCATCCTCTCTGAGGCTCTGTTAATCCCACCTGCCAAATGGGGACATTCACATTTATCTTACAGAACAAAAATATAATCCTGGGGCTGTGAATTCCTTGAGGTCAGGAACAATGTCTTATTCACCTCTAGATCCTCAGATTCAGATTCATGATAAGCGCTCAGTAAATATCTGTTAAATTCAGTCATTTGTAAGTGGTTTATGTATGTATGAATTAAGAATGCTTTTTGCTATGAAAAACAGAAAATCTTCTTTATAGAGGCCTAGCCATATAGCAAGATTCTTCAGATCAGGTAACTGCTTGCATTGGTTTAGCAACTCCTGATGTCAGTGTAAGCTTATCTGTAAGTCTCTTGCTTATTGCCTTGTGACCACCAAATAGCTGCTGTGGCTCCAGACATTTTATTTACATTCAAGGCAGCACGAAGGAGGAAAAGCTGCATGTTTCCCTTTAATTAAACAAAGCAGAGCCTTCCCAATCCCAGAAAATTTTCACTTAAGTCTCATTTCTATGTCAAATGTCCACTCAGTTCCAATGGAGGCTGGTAAAGTAAGTATTTAACTCTCCCAGGCTCTTTAAAGGAGGCGGCAAGGAACAGGGGAGAGAAATCTTATCAGTTTAGCTAACTGCACTCTGCCCCAGTCCTTTTCCTCCTGCTCTCCTCCCTCTGTTGGGATTGTGGGATAGAGGCATTTTGTGAGGATTGTGCCTGGAGTACAAGAGAGAGAAATTCAGGAACAGGATTCAAGCTTGGGGGCAGGAGGTTTGTGTTACTGGAAGTGTGGCCATTGGCTAGACCATGGCCCTCTCTGGACTGGGGCTTCCAGGCTCCTTAGTGAGGTGGCTGGACAAGATGGTGTCTGAGGGTCTTCCAGCTCTCATGGTCTAGCTTCGTGACAGCACCGTGTGAAGGCCAGAGAGGAAGGGAGAACGGAGTGGGAAGCAAAGAGTTAGAAACAAATATGTGTGTATATGTGTGCAGAGCTGTAGACATGTTTGTAGGCAATGGGAACTGAAATGCGGGATTGAAGCATCCCCAGCACTGGGCTAGCCAAGACAGAAGTGAGAGAGCTGTAGGCTGTTGTGTGTGACAGTATCCCCAGGCTGGCAGTACCCATGGGGGCAGTACCCCGTGGGGGCAGTACCCCCAGGGAGACAGTAACCCCAGGTGAGCAGTACCCCCAGGTGGACAGGACCCCCAGGTGGGCAGTACCTGGGCCTCAGAGACGGTTCCAGCTCCCTGGCTGGAACAGATTGTGAAGCAGAGAAAGCCTCATGGACCAGCCCTTCATTTTCTGTCGGGAAAGAATGAGTCAGGGCATCTTGGACTCCTCCCTCCCACCCCTTCTTTCTAGGGAGGCACTTATTTATCATTAGCTCTAAAGCAATAAGAATATATTCTCTTTATTGAGCTCATTTGTGTTTTCTGCTTTTTCTAAAAGCCAACTCTGGGCCTATATCAGTGTTTGCCATCTCTTAAAGAAAGAAATTCTCCCTTACCCCAGGCGTGGTCCTAAATTATATTTTAAAAATAGCTTTGTTTTTTAATTATTATTTTTGGTTTGTGAGAATGAAATAGGCTTATAAAGAAGTGACTCATTATGGAAAAATACAAAAACAGAATTTGTGAATTTTTGCTGTTTTCCACTAACTTTGTACATTTTCTTGCTATCCAAGAAAGAAGAAACTACAACTGACTTCATTGTGAGCTCTTTACTTAAAACTGTGGTCTAGATTGTTTTGATTATAATGTTTTTTAACTATATAGAAATATAAAATTAAGCATAAACTTCTTATGCTAATAGCTCTTATGCTTTTGGGTACTATAAAACCAAAACAAATTTAGAGATCATATATAAACATTACAAAACCAGTAAAATTCAAAACAACATTAATTTAACATGAGGGATAATGATGTTTTCCTGAAAATTAATAAAAATTTACAGTAGGACTGGGAGGCATAAGGCTTTATTTTGTTTTTCTCTTTGTTTTTGTCTTATTCAGCATGGCTATACTTCTAAGGGCAAAGAAATTAAAAATAAATCTTAAACTTTAAGAGTTTTAGTCCTCCAAGTAATACTAGTAATGTAATTTTGAAATTATTTGATTCGTGTTGTAGGAGACAGTAAATAAGTAATTACACTAATTGAAACAAAAATGATCAGGTTAAGGGGGAAAAGATACAAATATAAAAACAAAGAAGGGGGAAAAGCCCTCATATTAAATTTGAATTGGGACTATCAATAAGAACATATGGTTTTTATTTATTTATTTATAAATATTTATTTATTTATTATCTATTTGGTTGCATTGGGTCTTAGTTGCAGCAGGTGGGCTCCGTAGTTGTGACATGCGAACTCTTAGCTGCAGCATGCATGTGGGAGCTAGTTCCCGGACGAAGGATCAAACCTGGGCCCCTTTCTTTGGGAGTGCGGTGTCTTAACCACTGTGCCACCAAGGAAGTCCCTGGTTTTTTTTTTAATGTGAATTTTCTAGCTCTGCCCATTGAGAGGGCCCAGGAGCATTCATATCTCAGTAGCAATGAGCACACCTAGCACCCAGATTTTGGATTCTAATACCATTTTCCACTGAAAGAAATTAGAACTCCCAGAGAAATGGCTGACTCCAGGGATGGAGAGAGAAAATACAAGGTGAGCTTGCCAGAAAGAAAGGAAGCCTTTTGTGATGGTAAATTTTATATGTCAACTCAGCTAGACTACGGTGCCCAGTTGCTTGGTCAAATATTAATCTAGATGTTGCTGTGAAGTTGTCTTGTAGATGTAATTACATCTACAATCAGTTGACTTTAAGTAAAGGAGTTTATCCTGGATAATGTGGGTGAGGCTCGTCCTATCAGTTGAAGGCCTTAAGAACAAGAAATGGATCAGAAGGCATTCCACCTCCCTGACTATAACATAAAAGTCCCGCCCCCGAGTTTCCGGCCTGCTGGCCTACCCTACAGATTGCAAACTTGTTTGTCCCTACCACTGTGTGAACTTATTCCTTAAAATAAATCAAATATATATATTATTGGTTCCGTTTCTCAGGACAACCCTGACCTTGAAAGACTAACAGGGACATATCAAAAAGACAAGGAACCAGCTAACTGGGGCTCCCACCGGCCAAATTTGGAACAATTTGAGCATCAAAAAAGAACAAAGAATGAACTGATTAGAAACATTGAATAAATAAAGACCCATGAGTCCATAGCAATGTTTAAAAAGAAAGAGAGAGAAAGACGAAAAAACCCACCTGATTTACTACCTCATTTACTATTATGACTAGTATACCAATTCCTTATTCTGGACATAAAGAGAAACAATTAAGCGTTTACGCTATCTTTTTAGCAGGGAATGTACAATTCTTTTTCAATCCCCAACGAAAGAATCGATTTGAGAATGAATCATCAATGGATGCTAAACCTCCCTTAATTGAGAGCGTGCCAGGGATCGGGGACTTGCATGCGGCCAAACTACCATCCTGGCTCTCATCTGCGAATTGCAAGATAAAAACATGCCTTCGCAGTGGGAAGAGCAGGCTGTCCCCAGCTTAGCCAAACTGAACGTCACTACCGATGGGATGGGCTGACATCAGGCCCCTCCTGTAGTGATGCGGTGTGAAGTGCACAGCATCACGGGTCAGGTGAACCTGCCGAAGAGTGTTTAGACTCGGCTTCCAGTTTATAAGAAGCCCAGGGAAGCAAGTCAAACCAAACCCCAGGAAACACAATTCAGAATATGGGGCATTCTATAAGACAACTGACCTGGTTTCTTCAAACGGGCAATAGCATATTCCCCCCAAAAGGTGGGGCCTCTTCAAAGTGGACTAAAATGTCTCAGCAACAAATGCAAGGTGTGAACATTACTTGAATCCTGTTAACAAAACCCCCCCATATATATATATATACACATATATATACACACATATATATACTTTTATACATACATATATGTCTTTGTGACAGCTGGTAAAATTAAACTTAATTTAATATGGATTGGATATTAGATGATATTAGACATATTATTGTTAAAATTTTTAGGTGTGACAGTGGTGGTGTAATTTATGAGAATTCCTTATTCTTTGGAGATGCACTGAAGTCTCTAGGAGTGACGTGTCATGATATCTGCAGCTAAATTTCGAATGGTTCGTATATATTATGTATATATTGAAATTATATATCATATATAAAAATATATATACTTTATATATAATATCATATACATGGTTTATATATAAAATTTATATATAATATATGATGCATACACTATATGTATACAATGTATGTATAATTTTTTAACCACATATATGTGGCAAAGTGTTTACAACTCTTGCATCGAGGTGATGATAGGTATATGAGGGTTTGTGGTATTATTCTTTCCATTTTTCTTTGTGAGATTTTCCATTAAGAAAAGTTGGAAAAAACTGTAGAAGCAAAATAACAACGTAAATGTAATGTGATGGAAGATGTTCATACCTTGTAGGCTAGCACTTGGATGCCAGCTCTTGCTGCTGTTTTAATTTTCAGGTGCCCACAGGACTCGGTGTCATGAGAAGACTCAATTCTCCAAGTACTTTCTCTACTAAGACTATGGTCAAACCTTTTTACCGGGCATTATGTAGTTGTTTGGCCTTCTCTTGATGCTGACAGTGATGTATAAAATCTTTTATATTTACCATGAGATACAGTACTTGGTGACAGTATGACCCTAAATGGAAACATAAATTCCAGCCTGCTGTGGCTGACAGGTCTCAGGTATAAGGTGTCATGCAGATAATGCAGGTACCAACATGGATGGCTGCCCAGTGAGCCTCCATTCTACAGGGCACTGATTATGGCTCTGTGTCAGTTTTAATACTCACTTTCCCAAATTCCCTGTTGCTAAGCATGACATGTGACTCAGTTCTGGCTAACGGGATGAAAGTAAAAATGATTCATTGGGTGGGGCTTCTGGGTAACCTCTGTACAAGGGACACACTTGGGGGGCATGTGGCTTCAATCCTTTACTCTTTGGCTCTCCTGTTGTCCCCCACTAAAACTGGAGGTGTAACAGACATCTTTCAGCTGTGAGGATAAATGTCCCACAAACTATTACTAGAGTAACGGAGTCAGAAGATGGAAGGAAACTGTGTCCTTGACGACATCCTGGAACAGCTGCATTTGCCCTGCACTGCTTTTCCTCAGATTTCTTAACATCTAGGAGAAACAAACTTATATGTGTTTAAGCCAGTGTCTGTAAACTTGCATACATAACTTAAATACACCCTTGAATGATTCATTTAAAATATACTAATGTTAGATGTTTAGATTATCATATGTGCCATGAATGTTGATGCAAAAATTCTTAACAAAATATTAGCAAATAGAATTCAGCAATATATAAAAAGAATTATATACCATGACCAAGTGGAGTTTATTGCAGGGGTGCAAAGCTGGCTCAATGTTAGAAAAATCAATGTAATCCATCATATTAACAGTCTAAAGAAGAAAAATTATATGATTGTATTAATGGATGCAGAAAAAGCATTTGACAAAATTCAACACCAATTCACAATAAAAAAAAAAAAAACTCTTAGTAAACTAGGAAAGAGGAAACTTCCTTAATTTGATAAAGAACATCTAAAAGAAAGCTACAACTAACATCATACTTAATGGTAAAAGACTAATGCTTCCCCCCTATCATTAGGGACAAGTCAAGTATGTCCACACTTAACCACTGCTACTCAACAGTACTGGAAGATCTAGCCAGGGCAATATGTAAAAAAAAAAACCAAAACAACCAAACCAAATCAAAACAAAACAAAAACAATAAAACCCAAACAAACAAAAAAAGGAAATTAAAGGCATATAGATTGAGGAAGGTAGAAATAAAACTATCCCTATTTGCAAGTGACATATTGTCTACATAGGAAATCCTGAAGAAACAAGACAAAGAAAACCTAAATAAATGGAGAGACATATAGTGTTCATGGGTTGTAAGACCTAATGTGAAAAGATGTCAATTCTCCCCCAAATTGACATACAATGCAATTCCTCTCAAAATCCCAGCAAGAAATTTTGTGGGTATAAACAAGATTATCTTGAAATCTATATGGAAATGCGAAGGAACTAGAATGGCTTTTTCATTTCAGCCCCAACTATTCTGACACCAGTGGATGTACTGCCATACAATTCTGACACTACCCACCCAGAGTAGCCCAGACCCCACAAATCAAAGGTCACAGTCACCAGCAAGACTACTCCCACTCCGGATTCCAGCCATAAGCGGGGTCCCAGGACACATGCACTTCTGATGAACTGGCTACAAATCCAGGGGTTCCTACCACCTCCTCAGATTAGATGATTCACTAGAACATCTCACAGAACTCAGGAAAACACTATACTTATGATTATAATTTAATTATAAAGAATACAAATCAGGAACAGTCAAATGAAGAGACACATAGGACAAGGTCTGGGGGGATGGCAGATTTTTTGTGCCCTCTTCCTGTGGAATCAAGGCACATCAACCAGAAAGCTCCACTGAGCTTCAGTGTCAGAGTTTTTGTTGGGGCTTTATTATGTGTTGAATCATTGGCCATGTGATTGAACTCAATCTCCGGTTCCCCTCTGCTTCCCCTGAGGTCAGAGGTTGGGCTGATACGACACGGCTCAAAGCCCCAACCCTCTAATCACGTGCTTAGTCTTTCTGGTGACCAGCCCCCATCAGAAGTCATTTCATCTTTTAGTGTAAAATCAGGTGAGATTTGAAGGGGCTCATGAATAATAGACATTTCTATTACTCTGGAAATTCTAAGGATGTCTTCTCTCTTCCAGGAACCCAGGACAGATGCCAGTCAATTCTTTATTATACGATAATAGCTAAAACAACTTTGAGGAAGAAGAAAGTGTGAGGAGACCCTCTATCTGTTGTCATGACTTGTTATATAGCTAGTGTTATTCACACTGTGGTATGAGCAAAGGAATACACACATAGGTCAAGGAACAAAACAGAGGACCTAGAAATAGACCATACAAGTATGGCCAACTAATTTTTGACAAAGGTAGTAGGAAAATTCAATGGAGGAAGGAAAGTCTTTTCAATGCACAGTGCTGGAGCAATGGATATCAATAGGCAACCCAACACCTCACATCTTTTACAAAAATTAACTCAAAATGGATTGTAGATTTAAATATAAAACATAAAGCTATCAACCTTTTAGAAGATGAGATAGGAGGAAATCTTTGGGACCAAGGGTTTTGTGAAGATTTCTTTTTCTTGTTTTTTTTCTCGGCCACGGCATGCGTCTTTAAGGATCTTAGTTCCCTGACCAGGGATTGAACCCAGGCTCTCAGCAGTGAAAATGTGGAGTCCTAACCACTGGACTGTCAGGGAATTCCCAAGAGTTCTTAAATATGACACCAAAAATGCAATTTCTGAAAGAAAAGAAAAGGATACATTGGATTTCAAAATTAAAAGCCTTTGTTAAAAAAAATCCTGTTAAATGGATGAAAAGAATTAGTTTCAGACTGTGAGAATATATTTGCAGACCACATAGCCAACAAAGGACAATGATCTAGAATATATAAAGAGCTCTCAAAATTCAACAGTGAAAAAACAAGCAATCTGATTAGAAAATAGATAGAAGACATGAAGAGACATTTCACTGAGAGGATGTACAGATGGCAAATAAGCACTGAAAAGGTGTTCAACCTCATTAGCCATCAGGCAAATGCAAAGGTAGACTATGATGAGTGATTACTATACACCTATCAGAATGGCTAAAATGAAAAATAATGACAACACCAAATGCTGGCAAGGATGCAGAAAGCCTGGATCTCTCATACTTTGCTGGTGGGAAGGTACAATGGTACAGCCACTCTGGAAAACAGTTTGGCAGTTTTTAAAAAAATGAAACATATGCTTATCATATGACCTGTCAATTGCACTCCTGGCTATAAACACTCTGGGATAAATACCAGAGAAATAAAAATTATGTTCACACAAAAACATGTACACGATTGTTCATAGCAGCTTTATTTGTGGTTGTCAAAAACTGGAGTCAATCCAAATGTCCCTTAATAAGTAAAGGGCTAAGCAATGTGAGGTACATCCATCCATATCATGGAATACTACTCAGTAACACCGAGAAATGAACTATGGATGGACGAAAAAAGCCCATCTCAACACATTGCATTCTCTATGAATTCCATTTATATGACGTTCTTGAAATGACAACATCATGGAATTGGAGAATGAATTAGTGGTTGCCAGAGTGGGAGGAGGGTTGGGGGAGGGTGTGACCGTGATGCAACAGCACCAGGGAGGGCTTTGTGGGCTGGGATAATTCTGCATCTTGACCGTGGTGATTGATAGTTACTATGAATCTACACATGTAATGAAGTGACAGAGAGCTATACACATATATTGGACTAACGGCACATTCCTGGTTTTATATTGGATCACAGTTATGTAAGATATTACCACTGGGGGAAATGGGGTTGAGGGTACATGGGATCTCAACTACCTTGTCACTTTCTGTGAAACTGTCATTATTTCAAAATTAAAAGTAAAGAGTAATGGCCTATATGGAGAAGAGTCTAAAAAAGAGTGAATATATGTATATGTATAAATGATTCACTTTGCTGTACACCTGAAGCTAACACAACATTGTAAATCAACTATACTCCAATAAAAATAAAAAAAAATAAAATTAAGGAAAAAAATGAAAAGTAAAGAAAAAAGTGATGGCAAAATAAAAACTTCTTCAGAAAAAAAAAAAAATTATTAGGATGGAGTGTATCAGGGCCCACAACCCCAGTTGGAGAATCACGAAGTGGGGGCAGAGGGGCTGGGATCAAGCCCTACTGGGTGCAGATACAGTCCGGTTGCGCGGCAGGTGCACTGATGAAGTCAGCTGTACTCGCCCCAGGGGAGAGCGCCGTCTAGTCAAAAGGGTCCAGGTAACGTAGCATCCCGTGCTCTCTGCTTCCCACTCTCCTCTGCTTTTTCCCAGCACTCAGGGCATCAATGCTGTTGGACACCGGGAACACGGTGATGAATAAAGGTGGAGGTCTCCTCCTTGGAGGGACAAGTAACACAGTGGAAGAAGAGGTATCGGGTCCCAGAGCAAAGGCGCTGGCCCAGCTGGCGGACTTGGGGAGGTTTCCTGGGTGGCAGGAGTCTTGGATTAGAAAGACGAGCTGGAAGCAGTGAGGCAAAGAAGGAGATGCTGGGTATATAGAGAGGACAGCTGGGGCCGAGCCCTGGAGGTGAGGGTCGGCGGAAAGGGCTGGGCGTGCAAGGAGAGGAAGGTGCGTAGGCAGGTGGGGGCTGGGCCTCCAGGGTGCTGTGCATTAATCTAAGGTATTTGTCATTTATTCTACAATCTCTGGGGAGGCAGTGAAGGGCAGGAGAATGGCATGATCTGATGAACATTTAAGAAAAATCTCCATGGGCAGTGGAGAGGGCAAGTGGGTGGGGGGAAGGCCAGGGTCCAACCCAGAGGACAATGCCGGGGGGAGGTCGGGGCCCTGGAGGAGGGCAGACTATGGGCACGTGGAGGAGGGTTCAGATGGAGGTGGACCTGGGGGCTGAGTTAACCAGGGCTTTGTAGATGCAACATAGATACAGTAGTTCCAGAGCCCCGGCCAGGCCCCCTCCAAGAATGCCCGGAACTCAGCTTCCTCTTGGCTGCCAAACTGTCCCCTCCTGGACCCTGGGGCAGGGTGGACCCAGCCCTGGGCTACCTCATATCCTTCTCTGAGCTGCCAGGCCAGGAGTCTGCTCACTGCTTGGGAATGTCTTAGTTTCTGCAGATGACTTGCACGGGGTCAGGCTTTTTGAGTGATGCTTGCTGCCGGGACCTGCACCTCCCCATCCCCCCAGGAGCTGCAGCACCTCCAAGGGTGTCTACGTTGCTGTGGATGCAAAAGTCATTCAAAGTGTGTATGCTTGTTCGGGTTTCTCTCCCACTTGTAGAAATTTTGGCAACAGCACTTTATAATGTTATGGATGATCGTCTACTATTGGGTGCTTCATAGGGTGTTGTTAGTCTCCTTCCAGACTGAGGACTCCTTGTGGGCAGGCACCTTGTGGGCAGGATTCTCCTGTGTGTGTCCCCAGCTCCCAGGGCCGGCTGGCTCAGTGCTGGCTGAACACTGACCGGAGATGTCACTGCTTGGTAGGCTGAACTACTCTCCCCAGCCTTTGTCTCTGCACTTAGAGGCAGGCTGTGCTGGGGCCTTACTAGGCTGTTAAAAAACACCTCCCTGCTTCATGTTTACAGTGGGGTTCACGTAAACTATATATATATGTATGTGTAAATACACACACACACAGGATAGTATTTGGAAAGCTAACCACTGCTACTCTTATCAGCAATTTCTGTTACCCGCTACCCTCCCTGGTTCAAACAAATGAGCTCTCTGCTTTCATTGCCTCAAGGAATGGATCAAATTCTTGGCTTTTGACTTTTATATTATTTTTTTTAAATCTTTAAATTTTTAAATTTTATTGAAGTGTAGTTGATTTACAATGTTGTGTTAATTTCTGCTGTACAGAAATTATACATATAAATACATTCTTTTTCATATTCTTTCCCATTATGGTTTATCTCAGGATATTGAGTAGAGTTCCCTGTGCTATACAGTAGGACCTTGTTGTTTATCCATTCTCTATATAATAGTTTGCATCTGTTAATCCCAAACTCCCAATCCATCCACCCCCCACTCCTTGGCAACCACAAGTTTATTCTCTATGTCTGTGAGTCTGTTTCTGTTTCATAGATAAGTTCATTTGTGTCGCATTTTAGATTCCATGTATGAGTGATATCATATGGTGTTTGTCTTTCTTTTTCTGACTTATTTCACTTCATGTGATAATCTCTAGGTCCATCCATGTTGCTGCAAATGGCATTATTTTGTTCTTTTTATGGCTGAGTAGTATTCCACTGTACATATATATACTACATCTTCTGTATTCATTCCTCTGTCAATGGACATTCAGGTTGTTGGCTTTTGATTTTTAAAAGTCTGGACCTGTTTATAAGCCAGTAGGCTGGGGATGGTACCTGACAAGTTAGTCGAGAGCAAGCGTGCCTCCTGTCAGATCAGAAAGCTATTCTGAAGGTGGGATTGTGGAGAATCAGAGAAGAGAACGTGGCTTCTTCTAGGTTCAGAAAGAGACCCCGACCCTGCCGCCAGGACCAATCCCCGGGGACAGGGAGAGGGATGGAAATCTGGGTTTGGGAGAATCTGAGAGCAGAGTACACCTTGCCCAGAGTCCCCAGCTATCACGTGTAAGGCAGGAGAAACCCGCCCATCCTGTCTGGGCAGTGGGCCCTAGGGAAGCTTCAGAAGGTTCCCTGCGGCCCCAACATGGAGGGAGAAACAAAGTGATTCCTTAGGTCTGTTCTGAGAGGCTGCCAAAGCTAGGTGTCCTAAAACCCAGTGATGAGGGAAGGGGGCTGTTTCTCCCATGCCCTGGAACAGACCCACGATGCAGCTGGGTGTCTGACACAAGGATCCCAGACTGGAGAGAAGGGCGGAAGCACGATGCTATGGTGTGTGGAAGTGGCCAGGAGACACACGTGAGGCCAGAGCTTTCTATGTCTGGAGACATGGGAGCAGGGGGCAGGAGGGACCTGCCGGGGAAAGAAGGGTTTAAAAGGGAAGAGTAAAGGGAGTCAAGTTTTTCCTGCACAGCCAGGACTGTGGCTTGAGATCTGTCCCCACTACCTTTGAATGCACATCTTTTCAGCCATTTTTTATTTAAGGAAGCATTGTTGTGCTTGTGGAGGGGGGGGGGCAGGACCCATTGAATTGGACATTGTCAGATGTTTACTTAGAATGAACAAAAACTATTATTATGTTTTCTGTCCCACTCTGTAAAATATAAAATGCGAGAAACATGATTTCATTGCAAGAGTGGTGCTGGCCACCTGCGCCCTGTGAATGCGCATCACTGTCTGCCCGTCACACCCCTACCCCCAGAGGTCCACCAGTGAGAGCGCGGCTGAATCCTTGCTGCTGCCACCAGCTCCTGGGGGCCAGGAACTAGGCTGGGGTGGTAGAAACTGGCTTTAGAAGCAATACAGGTCTGCAGGAAATAAGTGAATTATTCACGGTCAAAGACGTGTAGCCATGAGCAAATGCAGCATATTTAATGCAGCAAATGTCAGAGAGAGAGGAGGTGACAAGTGTGGGGCATATATGAAGAGACAAAAAGGCAGGTGCCTTGGGATGAACGCAGCCTGCCCACTGATAAGCCATCAGCTCCAGCGAGTCTCCAGGTAGGTCTCCGTCCTCTGGTGCTGCGTGCCTTCCCTGAACGTGGAGGTGGAGGGGATCATGCCCAGGGCCAAGTGCAGTGACCACATCCCGGTTACATACGCTGAGTGACTGATCTGTGCCCAGCTGATGGAGGGCATCGGGGGTCAGAGCTCATCAGACCCAGTCCCTGCCCCTCAGGAACCTCAGCTGGAGGCTGTGGTTCTCCAACTGAGCATCAGGTCCACTCAAAGGCAACCACAGTTCCATGCAGGGGTGGTCACTTCTCAACGAGGAGTCTGAGCAAGAACTGATTCTTCCCCCCAAAGGATCATAAACTCCTCTCCCAGCTCCGGTTACCCCCATGGCCAGGAGGAACACAGTGGACACTAACTGAGTTAGTGAAGAATTGGGTCCCAGAGTGCCTTCTCTTCACTATTACAGAATGACATTTTGGGGGGTGGGTGCTAGGTGTGTGAGAAAGGCAAGCACAGGATTCTGGGTGCTAAACAGAGGTACAGAAAAGCAAATAGCCCTTTGCCCAGCAATCCTTCAAAAAATCATGGCTGAGTTCCTTTAGAAGTAAGATGCCAGCCTTTGGAAATGCTCACTGGAAATTTATTATAATTGTCTTTGTATTATCTAGGGGAAAGAATGGTTTACTAAACAAAGTGTCATGACAAGATTGCACATGTATGTTTTTAAGCATTTCTAAAGTTTCATTTATCTGTGAACAAACTAGCAAGCTATGGGAAGGAATACTAAGAGGACTGGCCAGTTCCTTGAAACTGGACTTCATTTACAGTGTATGAGGAACCCTTTAGGAAAGCATTTTCAGAGTGTATGACAAAAGCCTTACAAACCCTTGCACCGTAAGATGCGTCTGAGACTATCCTTGAAACAGTTATAAGTACAATGACATTCCTTACAAGAATCCTGCCTGAATTCAATGGGTGGAAGAAGGCTCTCTGGAGGAGGAGACACGTGAGCTGGGTCTGAAGGGTGAGGAGGGGTTGTCAGGTAGCCAGGTGAGGAAACTAGGGTAGGAAAGTTCAGTATGTGTGTACCTGTCCTCAGGAAGGACACATTCAAAGCTCCAGTGCATGTCAGAGCCTGTACGGGCATGGGTGGGATGAGCTGGGCAGCTCCTCTCCATTCAGGTGTTTGTCTGCATCCAGGACGCTCAGGAGGTGAAACATGCAGCTGTGCCCACAATTAGCTTTTAGGCACATACGATGAACCTGAGTAGAAGAAGAGGTAGGAGGAAAAGACAGAAAGAAAAAGAAAAATTTGCCATGAAGAAAGGAGGAGGAATCTGATGCAAGGAAAGAGGTGGTTCTGGGCAGAGTTCCGGTTGTTCCACATCCTCACCAAAGACTGGTGTTGTCAGTCTTTTTAGTTTTAGCCATTTTGGGGAGTGTCGTGTTAGCTCATTGTGGTTTTAATTTGCATTTGCCTAAAGACTAAAGAAGTTTAGCATCTTCTCACGTGCCTATTACCACCTTCTTTGGCCAAGGGTTTCTTTAAATCATTTGTCTTTCTTTTTCCTGTTTTTTTTTAAATGTTTTTTTAAAAAAATGGATTGTTTGCCTTCTTCTTACTGAGTTACAATAATTATTTATATATTCTGGATCCAAGTCCTTTAGTAGATCTACGTATCACGAGTAGTTTTTATCTGAGGGGATTACTTCTTCATTTTCATACAGTGTAATGGTGTCTTTAGAAGAGCAGAGTTTTTAAATTTCAAAGAAGTTCTATTTATCAATTTTTAATGGTAGCTTAATATTAAAACATACAAAAATTTAGAAATTATCTCATTTAACCAACCCATGCTTGGACATTTAGGCTGTTTCCAACTTTTCACTATTTTTCTTGTAAGGAATGTCATTGTACTTACAACTGTTTCAAGGATAGTCTCAGACACATCTTAGGGTGCAAGGGTTTGTACGGCTTTTGTTATATACTCTGAAAATGCTTTCCTAAAGGGTTCCTCATACACTGTAAATGAAGTCCAGTTTCAAGGAACTGGCCAGTCCTCTTAGCATTCCTTCCCATAGCTTGCTAGTTTGTTCACAGATAAAAGAAACTTTAGAAATGCTTAAAAACATACATGTGCAATCTTGTCATGACACTTTGTTTAGTAAACCATTTTTTCCCCTAGATAATACAAAGACAATTATAATAAATTTCCAGTGAGCATTTCCAAAGGCTGGCATCTTACTTCTAAAGGAACTCAGCCATGATTTTTTGAAGGATTGCTGGGCAAAGGGCTATTTGCTTTTCTGTACCTCTGTTTACCCATCTGTAAAGCTGGCAAAGGCCAGCCTACTCTGTCTCACTAGCAAAGAGGGCCATAAACCAGAGACACTGTTCCTGACCCTCAGGACAGGATGTCATGATAGTAACCATTTGCTGAGGCCACGAAGCCCCGGGCAGGGACTGCTGGGTTACCTCTAATCCTCAGCAACAGCCTTGCCTGGTGCTATTATTGCTTCATTTAAAAGGAGCAGGCAGTGACCGGCCCAATTTCACACCACTAACAATCACAGAGCTGGGGCCTTTTGGCTCTGAAGCTTATGCTGTTGTTGCCATCTTTTTTGGTCTATTACCTTTCAGCCACACCATAGACCACACACAGGTCAGCAAATGTTTAAAGACATGGGGGAGGAACGCAGGGAAGTCTATTATCTTAAAAATTTTTTTGCTCTTGGAGATTTCATTTGCCGGTGGCCGAAGGGAGTTACTGGTTTTTGCTGGAAGCCTTGGAAATATCCTGGGGCTGGTTGGTGGCCCGGTGACTGGCCTGTTCCCCAGCCCCTCCTGCATGCCCTGGTTAAAATGGATGAAAACTGGAGCTGACCATCTGGGTCAATAGGTTTGGAGGCAAGTAGGTGGAGCCTGGAGACAGGTCCCCTTTCAGAAGGTCCCCTGGAGGGCTGTCCTCCTATCTCCGCAAAGGTCCCCTCCAGGATAGTGGACATGCCCGGGAGAACAGATGGGTATCAGCACTGAGGACCAGCTTGAGCACAGGCTGTGAATGGCATGTCCTTAGCCTCTTTCCACCTGTATTCTGAACGCCTACTCCTTAACCAGGTACTCGGACGTCCCAATTTGCCCAGGACAGTCCTGGTTTAGGTCTAATAGCCCAGTGTCATTGTTTTTTCCCACTTTCCCTCAAAACTATCCAAGTTTGGACATTTCATCTTAATTCAGATGGGCCAGGTAGAGGCACTCAAGAGAAACTCTAACTTGAGGATACTTGTAGCATTAGGGGTTCACCAGTGTTGTCTCTCAGAAGGACATTATTTTGATAACAATATATCAGTCATGACAACTGCAGGTGACTTCACATTGGCTTTAGCAAGAAAACAAACGTATTGGTTGGTTTAGTTGGATAGTGGGAGGTGGGGAGTGGGCAGGATTCAAGCATGATTGAAACCACATTCTCAAACAATATCGTTATGTCTGTCTCTCTGTCTCTGTTTCTCTCTCTGTCTCCATCTCTCCAACTCTCAACTCTTGTTGACTTCATTTTCTAAGCCGGATCTTTCACACGTTGAGCAAGCTGACTTCTGGAGGCTCCACGCTTACATCTCGTGTATTAGCAACCCCAGCAGAAAGAGGAACTTCTGTGTCCTACAGGAATATATTCCTACAAGGCCAGGGAAGACTCTTATTGGCTCTGCTGGGGTCATGTGCTCATCCCTGAGCCAATGGTTATGGCCTGGGTGAATGGCTCACCTGGGGTATGTATGCATCATGGTGCAAGGGGCAAGGCAGCATCAAAAAAGAAGGGCAATTAGCTGGGCAGAGTAAATTTATAGCATCTGCTACTCACTGTATAGAGCTACCATTTACAGAGTCACTTCTAATATTCCAGGAGCTTTATATATATTGTTCTTTATTTCCACAATAATCTAAAGAGTGTAATATACTCCCATATTGCAGATGACGCTTGAACAGTTTAAATGACATACCCAAGGATGGGCAAGTGGTAAAATTCTGACTCCAGGTCTGACTGGCCCTCCCACAATACCATGGTGACATTTTACACTTGGAGGGAGTGAGGATAATTTGAGCCAGGGGCCCTTCTTGGACACCATATCACACATATGCTGCCTGAAATAATGCTTCTGGAAAGACATATCCCCTTTTGGTTCTGCCTGTAGATTCTTCTGCATCCTCCCTGCCTCTCTAAAAGATGAAGCCTGCTGTCCCAGGAGGAAGGTATGAAGATGGTCTGTTCCCCATTCTGGAGATGGCCAGGTGCTAGGTAATCCCAGCACAGGACCTAGCAGCCATGGGCCTTCGGGTAAACCTGTCTTCTTCAAGTCTCCACCCGTAAGAGAATGGCACAAAGTTCTACTGCTATTGAACACAGGATTACTCTGACTGTCAAAAGAGTATAAAGCAAAAATCTTGCTTTGTAAGACAGAATGATGCTGGTGATACTAAGAGTCATAGTGCCATCTCAGAGCGTCTTACTCAATTCTTGAAGGATAGAGGGAAGACATCGCGTGCTGCTCTTCTTTCTCCAAGGGACAGGAGGACTGCCCTTTGCCCACCTGAGTCCTTCATGGTTTAAAAAATCATCTCCCCAGACCTCACTATTCAGACATGCAGACCAGCAGGTACGGCACACACTCTTTCACAGTGTGGTTTCCCAACCAGTGTCCCAGGGAACAGTTTCCTCATTTCAATTTGTGTTTTTAATAGCATTTCTTTCTGATTACGAAAATAGTATACAAAAAAAATTTGCAAAATAAAAAAGGAAGAAGATCAAACCCATGCCGAACTGCTCCACCCAGAGATAGCAACCACATTTGTTTTTTTAAAATTAAAAAAAATTTTTTAATTGAAGTATGGTTGATTTACAATGTTGTGCCCATCTCTGCTGTACAGCAAAGTGACTCAGTTATCCACATACATTTTTTTTAAAAAAATAAATAAATTTATTTATTTATTTATTTTTGCCTGTGTTGGGTCTTCGTTTCTGTGCGAGGGCTTTCTCTAGTTGCGGCAAGCGGGGGCCACTCTTCATCGCGGTGCGCGGGCCTCTCACTGTCGCGGCCTCTCTTGTTGCGGAGCACAGGCTCCAGACGCGCAGGCTCAGTAGTTGTGGCTCACGGGCCTAGTTGCTCCGCGGCACGTGGGATCTTCCCAGACCAGGGCTCAGAACCCGTGTCCCCTGCATTGGCAGGCAGATTCTCAACCACTGCGCCACTAGGGAAGCCCCTCCACATACATTTTTTAATATTCCTTTCCAGTATGGTTTATAACAGGACACTGAAGAGAGTTCCCTGTGCTCTACAGTAAGACCTTGTTGTTTATCCATTCTCTGTATAATCGTTTGCATCTACTAACTCCAAACTCCCAGTTCATCCCTCACCCCCCTCCCCCTTGGTAACCACAAGTCTGTTCTCTATGTCTGTGAGTCTGATTCTGTTTTGTAGATAAGTTCATTTGTGTCATATTTTAGATTCCACATGTAAGTGATATCATATGGTGTTTGTCTTTCTCTTTCTGACTTACTTCACTTAGTGTGATAATCTCTAGGTCCATCTTTGTTGCTGCAAATGGCATTATTTCGTTCCTTTTTATGGCTGAGTAATATTCCATTGTATATATGTACCACATCTTCTTTATCCATTTATCTGTCGATGGACGTTTAGACTGTTTCCATGTTTTGGCAATTGTGAACAGCGCTGCTCTGAGCATAGGGGTGCATGTATCTTTTTGAATTATAGTTTTTTCTGGGTATATTCCCAGGAGTGGACCTGCTGGCTCACATGGTAATTCTAGTTTTAGTCTTCTGAGGAACCTCCATACTGTTCTCCATAGTGGCTGTACAGACTTACATTCCCACAAATAGTGTAGGAGGGTTCCCTTTTCTCCACACCCTCTCCAGCACTTGTTATCTGTAGACTTTTTTTTTTTTTAATTAATTAATTTATTTTTGGCTGTGTTGGGTCTTCGTTTCTGTGCGAGGGCTTTCTCTAGTTGGGGCAAGCGGGGGCCGCTCTTCATCGTGGTGTGCGGGCCTCTCACTATCGCGGCCTCTCCTGTTGCAGAGCACAGGCTCTAGACGCGCAGGCTCAGTAGTTGTGGCTCACGGGCCCAGTTGCTCCGCGGCATGTGGGATCTTCCCAGACCAGGGCTCGAACCCGTGTCCCCTGCATTGGCAGGCAGATTCTCAACCACTGCGCCACCAGGGAAGCCCCCTGTAGACTTTTTAATGATGGCCATTCTGACTGGTGTGAGGAGGTACCTCATTGCAGTTTTGATTTGCATTTCTCTAATCACTAGTGATGCTGAGCATCTTTTCACGTGCTTACTGGCCATCTGTATGTCTTCTTTGGAGAAATTTCTATTAAGGTCTTCTGCCCATTTTTCAATTGGGTTGTTTGTTTTTTGTTGTTGAGTTGTATGAGCTGTTTGTATATTTTGAAGATTAAGCCTTTGTCTGTCGCATCATTTGCAACTATTTTCTCGCATTCCGTAGGCTGTCTTTTAGTTTAGTTTTTTTTTTTTTTTTTTATGGTTTCCTTTGCTATGCAAAACTTGTCAGTTTGATTAGGTCCAATCTGTTTATTTTCATTTTTATTTCTATTGCCTTGGGAGACTGATCTAAGAAAACGCTGGTACAATTTATGTCAGAGAATGTTTTGCCAATGCTCTCTTCTAGGAGTTTTATGGTGTCATGTCTTATGTTTAAGTCTTTAAGCCATTTTGAGTTTATTTTTGTGCGTGGTGTGAGGGTGTGTACCAACCACATTTGAATATCAGTTGGGACTATACTGTTGTAGAATTTAATATACTGTATTATTCTATTCACAACACATTATAGCATTTCCCCATCACGAAAACAGTAAAAGTGCTATTGTTTTGGTAAACATTTCATGTTTGGCTACACTGTAGTTTAATCACAGCTGGTAATAGGCCTTTGTGCAGAGGCCTGGGGTTGGGCTTTGGAGAGCTGGAGGGATGCAGGGGCTGGGAGGCCTGCGCTAAAAGGACGGAAGGAAATGTATACCAATAATCCGTCAGATATTTGCTTGTCTGCTCGTTTATTCCTGCCTCGATATTTGAGGGCTCTGCTGGGCACCAGGCTCCCCTCCCTGTTCTCCTGTCAATGTCTGCTTCAGGTTGTTAACACCACTCCCTCCAAGAGCCTTCCACCACCCCCAGACCCCATCAAGCCCCTGCAACAGTGAACTTTCCAGGGAGGGGCTTCACTGCATGCACCACTAGCAGAGCTGAGCCCAGACTGGTACTTAGTAGGTGCTCAGAAACGTCTGGAGACTGAAGGAGTGAGTGAACATGAAGAGTAACAAGAACAATAATAATAGCCAACGTACTGTCAATTTTGTACTATTATAATGGGATGAACATCTTTGTGATTAAAGCTTTGCTAAAATTTTATATTTCCTATACTTGGGATTTTAGGGTTGAAGAATACGGGTATTTTGATGATTCTTAATATATACTGCAAGATTGCTTTCCAGAAATTCTGTATCTGTTATACTCTCAGAAGCAGTATGTGAGAGTATCTGTCTCTCTGGTTTGAAGTAACATAACTTAAAAAACAATTTGCTGATTTGATGAAAGTGAGGGCAGGAACGGTATCTCACTGATTTAACGGACAGCTTTTTTTTTTTTTTTCTTCTGGTAAGACTGAACTTTAAAAAAAATTTATTTATTTATTTATTTATTGGCTGTGTTGGGTCTTCGTTGCTGCGCATGGGCTTTCTCTAGTTGCGGCGAGTGGGGCTACTCTTCGTTGCGATGCGTGGGCTCTAGGCGCCCGGGCTTCGGTAGTTGTGGCTCGCGGGGTCTAGAGCGCAGGCTCAGTAGCTGTGGTGCACGGGCTTACTTGCTCCGTGGCATGTGGGATCTTCCCGGACCAGGGCTACGAACCTATGTCCCCTGTACTGGGAGGCGGATTCTTAACCACTGCGCCACCAGGGAAGCCCAACACTGAACTTTTAATACCTATGTATTGATCATTTGAATTTCCAATTTTGTGAACTGTCCATTTGCCCATTTATTTGTAGAAGTCTTAATGTTTTTCTTATGAATTGTGAGTTCTGTTTTATTTTCAAAGATATTTCTTTAGTTTCTTACACTTCAATTTTTTATGTCAACTTTCTTTTCAAAACGGAAATAATTTTTTCCTGATGGTGAAAACAATGGACTATCCGGGTAAAAAGTAAGACACTAGAGAAAACCATAAAGAAGAAAGTAAAAATCGCCTACCTTCCTACCCTTTGGCCTTATACTAACATTTTTTGAGCATTTCCTTCCAAACTTTTATCCTGTGTGTTGACGGTATTTTTTGAGGTTTAAAAAAATTGAATTTTTGCGTACCCTCAAACAAGCGTTTTTTTATGCCAATACTTCCTCCAATGGTTTTGTGCTTTAAAAAGTCTTTCCAATCTAGAGATCAGATAAAGAATTATCTTTTTTAACGATAAGAGCTGTGTGTATTTTTTAGTTATGAAGGCAACATAGCATATTACAGAGTATTTAGGAAATTAAGGGGAAAAAATCAGCCATAATGCCTTGATCGTAACACATCTATTTCCTTGTGCCTGGTTCCTTCGAGTCTTTGATCATGAGCACTTACTTTCATGTTGTTGCAAGGATAGGGCATGCACGATTTCCTGTCTTCTCCTTTTCACTCATAATTATACTTAAGCATTATTTTCATGTTGCTACACAATCTCTGTAATAGTTTAAAATGATCCTCTAATGGTCTCTCTGGTCGCTGTGCTGTCTAGCTAACCCTATCCTGCTGATGACCACTTAAGTTGCCTTCAATTTTTCTGTCAAGTGATATTTCGAAACACCAAAGTCCAGTGAAGCAGAATCTCCCACTGTTCCCTGGAGGCCGACTGTAATATGATTTGACTTCTGCTCATTCTCTCCTTTCCCCAGAGGAGGACTGGAAGAAATCGCTCTTAGAGAATGGTTCGAAAAATGCCAAACATAAAATTAGGAGGAGAGGGACCATGAGGTGAAAGCTTGATGAGCTTTTAGGAGAAAGCTGCCTTAGAAACTGCACTGTTTAGGTTTTGTTCTCGTAACTCAGGAATCGGGCATGAGTTTATAATTAATAATGATTTTGACAAAATGCTTTCCCCTCATGCAGCGCTTGGTGCTTTTCCTGGCATGCAGTTCTGTGTGTCAGCTGAGGGCCTTAGTGCTGGAGGGCCTGGGTCTGAATCTCTGCTTATCTCTTTGACCTCCAGCAGCTGCAAAGCCTCAGTCGGTCTTTCTGCAAAAAGGAATAATAATAGGCCCGGAGGACTGAAGTCCTGAGCGCTCTAGGGGAAATACCAGAGAAGTAGCCAGAGAGGTTGCAGAGGAGCCTTCCCGGGGAGCGCAGGCCAAACCTTTTTTTCCTGGGCCTCGGTTTCTCCATGAGTACGGCAGGCTTGGTGTATGGTCTGCAAGAGCCTTTCCTGCTCCTCCCAGAAGCGTCCAGGGGACCCCCGCCTTGGCTCCTGCCTGGGTGCTGGACACGTCCAGGCCTCCTCAACAGGGCCTCCAGGACTCCGCTCAGCCCTCAACTCAGCCCACATCCCCGGGACCCGCCCTGACTTCCAGGGCAGCAAAGTACTGTGGCATCCTTCCAAGCCCCTGACATGATTTTGGGGAGGGGTGTGGGTGGGATCAGTAAACCCAATGCATATTTATTAATTTTGAACAAGTGTCATTGGTCTGTTGGCAAAGTTGTCACCGGTCGGTTAGCAATAACCTTATCTTCTCTTTGAATAATGACAATTACCCATTTTTCTTCCAGCAGGGCATAGGAGACCACCCAGTGTATAGTGGTTGGAGAGCCTGGGAGGTGGAGTCAGAGGTCTGGCTCCAGGCCTCTCTGTGCCTCGTTTGCAAAACGGGAGAGATACTAGCACCTACTTTCTCGGGCTGCCCTGGACACTGACCGAGATAATGCCTGTCGATGAGGCACTTAGCAGAGTTCCAGGCACACAGGAAGGCTCAGTACTGTTAGGCTGCTGTTATTATAATAATCATCCGCAAATTAGAAAACCGAGCGCCTGGCTGGCAAGGGACTAGGCAAGGGGGACAGTTCACAGGTGGCGCCCTGAGAACCCAGGTCAAGAAGGGTGAACCTAGAGGCCAGGAGGAGGCCGAGCGTCGAGAGAGGGGGCCAGAGGTGAGCCCCCGGGAAGGAGAGGCGGCTCCGGCTGGGCTGCGCGCTCCAGCCCGGGCTCCCCGGGGGTTCGCCACACACTTTATCTTTGATTTTTGAAAGCACCCTTCTCCTCCATCTGGCCTCCTTTCCGGGGCTGCGGAAAGGAAAGACGGCCCGCGGCGGCGCCGGACCCAGGCCTGTCGTGTTCGTCCCAGCCCCGGGGCGGTGTCATCGGAGGGTCCCGGGAGTCCCGCTCGCCACCTCAGCCGCGGCGATGGTGGGCGCCGCTCCCTCCTCGCCGGCCGAGCGGTTCCGGCGCCCGGGTGGCCCTTTAAAAGGCCGTGTCTTGTCCGGAGGGGGCGGGCGGGGGGCGCTGACCGCCGCCGGAGGCCCGGCCCCTCCTCCCTCCCTCCCCCTCCCTCCGCCCGTCCGTCCCTCCCACGGTCCCCGCGTCGCTCGCTAGCTCGCTTGCCGGGCGCACGCTCCGCCTCCGCCAGTCGGCTCGGCGATCTAGTGCGCGGCGTGGAGCGGGAGCCCGGGCCGGACGCGCGGCCGGGGGCCGGGGCTGGGGGCTGGGTAGATCGGCGCCAGCCACCGGGCAAGCCTGAGCCGCAATGGCTGAGATGGGCAGCAAGGGGGTGACGGCGGGGAAGATAGCCAGCAACGTGCAGAAGAAGCTCACTCGCGCGCAGGAGAAGGTGAGCGAGCCCGAGCCACTGCAGCCACGCCGTCCGGACACCTGTCCCCCACCCCCGCGCCGGGGGCTGGTCCTGACCCCGGGCCGGGCGCTGTCACCTCCAGACGAGCGCTGCCGAGGGCCTTCGGGGGTCCACAGGCTGCGCCCCCCGGCGCTCTGGGTGCCCTCTGCCGTCCGCGTCCTCCGTCTCCTCTCACCCCCGGCGTGGGGCAGGAGAGGGCGCAGCTGTCCCTTCACCCCCCCACCCCCACCCCCGCCGTTTTGTATCTTCGCGGCACCTCTGCAGAGGAGCGGCGGCCCCGCTCTTCTCCGGGCGCGAGGTCCAGGCTAACCCCGCCCTGGAGGCCGAGGCCGGGAGGCTGGGAGGCGAGGTGGCGCCCCTAGCCCTCCGGGACCACTTGGGCCCTGCGGGCGGGGCCGGCGCTGGGGCGAGGGGGGTCTGCCCCTTGTCCCCAGGGTCGCTTAGTTCCGGGAATCCCGAGGCTGCCCCTCCGCTCGCGGGTGCCTGCGCGCCGACTCCAGGCCTCTGAGCGCTTCCTGCGCCCGCTGTTCCCTCCTCTCCACCCGCCGCTCCACCTTCTGTCCCCGTGGGCCGAGGGAGGGGTCAGGTTTCCTTTCCCGAGAGGTGCCTGCGGCCTGGAAGCTCCGGCCCGGCTCCCGGGGAGCAGAGAGCTGCGCACCCCTCCGGAGGTGCCCTCGCCGGAGCAGGGGCTTCGTGTTTCCGGCCGCGGGGGGGAGAGGGTGGCGGCTCTGGCTTTGGGAGCCCGCGGCCGGGATGGGGAGCCGGCCCGGAGGAGGGACGGCAAGCCGCCGGGGGTGTGGAGGGCCCCGCAGGAAACCCGACCCCTCGGCGCGGAGAGCCACTGTTTGCAGCCGGGGCTTCCCGTGGCCCTCGGACTGTGCAGGAAACGCAGGATTGGGGGGCAGGGGTCCGCGCCCGCCCGGCTTGCTATCCCTAGCCGCCTCTGGTTTATTGAATTGGATCACGCCAGCTGCTGACGCCACTTCCCCTGCCGACTGCAACTCTGAAATCTGAGATTGCAGAATCAGTGCTGCTGCCAGGGTGGACCCCCAGTGCTCCCCTGGCCGGGTCTGTCCCCTCTGCCGCCCGATCCCGGAGACCGGCCGGCCTTCCCCCGCCAGGCTTGTGGCTGTTTATAAACAATGACTTGTGCAGCTGAGACCTGCGGGCTCCCTAAGGATGCAGCCACGTGACAGTGGGGGAGGGGGTGGGGTTCGGGGTGAGAGCGGCGGCGGCCTCTGGAGCTTCCCCCGCGCTTCCCTCCGAGTCCTGCCGCTCATCCTTGTGGTCCCGGGCCCAGTAGGTGGGTGGATTGCATAGAGGAAAGGGCCCTCAGCCAGACTCCAGATCTGGCCTGTCCCAGCTGTCCTCCTCCCCTCCCCAGGGCGGGACGAGGGATTAGAGTACCACAGATAGCTGGCTGGGGGCTGGGAAGGCTTCAGTCGCCCAGGTTGGAGGGAGGGGAGGGGCAGATGCCTCAGCACTTGCTCCCCGCACCTCCCCTCCCACGGCTGGGTAATCCATTTAGGTGCCTGGAGCAGGCAGCTCTGGGTCTAAGCCTGCTTCCTGCCCCTGAGGGGCTGAGGAAGATGAATGGGAAGCCTAGGAAAGGCTGAGGCAGTTTCCCTGCCCCCAATCCAGTGACGTCCCTAGTTCTCCCCGGCTCCCCTTTGCTCTGGCTGTGTCCCCTTTGCCCTACTTGCCTTGTTTCTGCAACAGCATCTTTCAGTAATTTCAGGGGCAGTAGGCATGGGCTGTATCCCCTCTGTGTACGTGGCGAGAGGTCATCATTGACCCCACTGAGCTGCCCCCCTCCCTCCTTAGCCTCTGTTCTGTGGCCATGGGCAGTTGGTTGACAGCTGGTCAGCTGTGGATGCTGGCCTTGGCCAAGGGCTGGCCCTGCCTGAGCCTGGGCCTCGTGGGACTGGAGTTGCTTAGCGCTGTTGCTGCTCTGTGCCCCGTGGGCTCTGGTTGGGAAGTCCTCCCCAGCGGAAGCCAGAGCAGCACCACGGGCATCCTGGCCGAGTCTGGGAAAGCAGCCTCCCCTGTTGGCCCCGCTGCAGCCCCCTCCCAGGAAGCCCGATGACTTGACCCACACCAGTCTCTCCCCTCTGCCCTCCCGGAGGCTCAGAGTCTGCGTTGCAGCCTGGTTGCCGCTGACCTGGCTATCTCCTCGGCATCTTCAGGTGGCTCTCAGGACCACGTCTAGCTCGCAGTGGTCTCATAGGTACCCGGCCCCTGGCCCCACCTCGCCTTGGTCAAATCTATGAGTAAAGGGGCAATTCCAGTGGTCCTGTTGCCATGGCAGGGTATTTCCTGAGCAGGGACAAGCAGGAACTTGGGTGGAGGGCCTAGGTTGTATCTGCATAGGAAGAAGGGCCCCCATCTCTCCTCTTCTTTTCCTCACCCTCGATTTCCCCCCATGTCCTCTCTACCACCAGACGTCCACCAGGATTCAGAGGGGGACGGTGAGGTGTGGGAAAGCTTGCCCGCTGGTCCCTGTGGAGCCAGCTCTCCTGTCCCCCAGCTCAGTGACTCCCCCCGGGCCCTGGCATTGCCCATTGACCCGGCAGCATCCACCACTGGTCTGCGTGCTCCCTGGGGGTTGGGCAGACCCAGCATTCACCTGGCCCCAGCAGGTGCAGAGTGACTGTTATGAAAAAACAAGGGCGTATGGGGGCTTGGCTTGGGAGCCCTGATGCAGGCTCTGGGTGGGCTGATTTGTCCCGTGTGTGCTCCTTGGCCTTCCCTCATTCAGCGAATCCCGCCTGGACCTGTGCTGTGTGCCTGGGCCTGGGCTGAGCCCGGGGTGCTGCGGGGAGCGGGGTGCTGCGGGGAGCAGGGTACACGTGGCTCTGGCCGGCGTGGAGCTTACTGTCGTAAGGTCCTGAGGCCTCTGGCCCTGGTGTGAGGAGGGCGTGAGACCACAGCGGAGGGCTCCCCGGGGTCCGACAGCCCAGCATGGCACTGTCACCGCTCACCTCCCAGCCCCCAGCTGCCCCCAGGGTGCTCGGGTGCAGAGCATGTGCCTGGAGTTCGGACCCGGGTACCATGAGGTCATCTTCCCGTCGCGTTTGGCTTGTCAGATCCTCTATAAATGACTCTGTCCATTTTTGG
The DNA here is from genome assembly GCF_028021215.1 of Eschrichtius robustus. Classification (NCBI taxonomy): domain Eukaryota; kingdom Metazoa; phylum Chordata; class Mammalia; order Artiodactyla; family Eschrichtiidae; genus Eschrichtius; species Eschrichtius robustus. Next base: position 136,197,152 of record NC_090828.1, on the reverse strand, counting down.
GCCTCAGTAGGTGGCTGGGCAGAGCCAAGTTGGGGAGGAGCCTGGGTCAGATGACAGAGAAGATTAGGGCTTGGTGGGCTGGGTCCCTGGGGTGATGGGACGGTTGGGGAGAAGGGACAGGTGAGGTGGGGGTATGCTCTGGCCTGCTTGCCCCGAGGTCCACTGCCCGGAAGTCCTCGTGGGGCGTGCGTGAGAGAGGCCGGCCTGTGCTGGTGGAGCCGGGCCCACGGAGGGCGCAGGGGAGGAGGCTCTGCCCCCTGTCTGCCCCCTCCCCCCGCACTGGCCCGGCGCTGCTGGGAGTGGGGAGGCCTGGCTCCGAGGGGCAGGGCCTGGGGCTGTCCGTGGACGGAATAGCACTGGCGTGTCACAGCAGATGCTCCCTAGGGGGAAGGTGCGGTGGCAGTTATTTATGGGACCCTGACACATGGCCGTGATGGGGCCACGCTCATCTGGGTGGTCAGGGTCTCCCGTGCCGTAGCCATGGAGGCCTCCTCAGTGGGAGCCAGGCCTTTGCAACCAGTTCTTATGCTCACAGCGGCCTTGAGAGTAGCCGCGCCACACAGACGGCAGGGGGCAGGGAGCCCGCCGGGTCTGCTGGACGGCCTCTGAGGCCCCGGGCCCCGGTCAGCAGTGGCTCTCCTCCGCCCCGACTTTCCACTGTCCTCCCCATCGTGGTGTCTCTCGCCCCTGAGTGTCCTCTCTCTCGTCCCCTCCCATGTTGGCTTTGCCTCCGTCACTCTGTACCTCCCTACGCTGTGTCTCTTTCCTCTGATCTTACACAAGCGTTTCTGCACCTCTCCAGGCTCGGATCAGCTTCTCCCTGAACCCGAGTTATTTATGTAGATGGTTCATCTTGCCAGCGCTGGAGAGAAGGCTCCAGAGCTAGGCGTCATCTCTGGGTGGGGTGCTTCTGGGGGCTCGGTGGACGTTTGGCTGAGGCCTGTGGGTGTGGGGAAGTTGCAAGCGTGACCTCCAGACTTCCTGGGCCCCGGCGGGCCGGGAGGGGGCTGGGCCCCAGGCGTGAGCTGAGGCCCCGCTCCATCGAGTCTGCTGGCTCGTGGCAGGGCCCAGGCAGGGGCTGTTTTGCCCAGGTCGGCTCACTGGGCTGTCTGGGGCCTGGAGGAGGTGTTCCCGGGGTGTGGGGGGGGGACAGCTGTGGGTCAGGGTGCACGTGGAGTGGGGGAGTGAGCCGCTGGTCACCCAGGGAAAGGGTGGGGTGTGTCGGGAGCGGAGAGGGCTGGCTGGGCCATAGATTTGGGTTGGATGTGATCAAGTCTTGAACGCCGGTGGGATCTGTGGATCCTGTGGACGCTCAGAGCAGCTGAGGCCTCAACTCTTCACCCTCCTTCTTCGCAGATGACCTAGCCGTGTCCCCTTCTCACCTTCGCTCTCTGGCATTGCCCAGGCCCTTGCCCCTGGATGAGGCGATCTCCGCCCAGCTCGCCCCTCTCCAAGTTGTGCTTCTGTCCCCCCTTCTGCCTTAGTCTGGCCTTGCCTGGGCTTTTTCCATGAGGTTCTAGAATCCCTGGGTCCTACCCAGGGGCGTGTCAGAGACAGAGCCCGGGCATGGGCTCGGCAGGCAACAGGTGGGGATCCTGGGTTCCCCTGACCAGCCAGGACCTTGGGCAGATGGCAGGACCCTCCTGAGCCCAGTTCCTTCATTTGTGAAGTGGGGGTAATACTCGTTCCCCTTCACACGCCCGTTGTGGAGAGTAGGGCCTCGGACAGTTGCCCATCACACAGCAAGTGCTTAGTGGGCAGAGCTGCACGATGACCCAGAGACCTCCCTCCCTGCCAGGCCCTTGTCCCAGCCCTTCTCCCTGGAGTGTCCATTACAGGCCTCTGCAGACAGCTAATCCCTGCTGAGCCCTTGACGGATCAGCGTTTGTAATGTTGTCCCAGCCCAGGGTGGTATGTGTGCATGTGTGTGTGTGTCCGTGTCTGTGTGTGTGTGTGCGCAGAGGAGCGGCGTGTGGCGGGGGGAGGGAATTGCACGGTTCCGGGGTTGGGGCGGGAACTGGACTCATCTGCATGTAAATCCGGTGGCCCTGGGTAAGTGTTCTCCCCTCTCTGGGCTTCACTCTGGCCATCCGTAAAGTGATCACGGGGTTTGCTTCTTCATTTACTTGAAAAACCCACTGTGTGCTGGGCACCATCTTGGTTCTGTAGGGCTGAGCAAAACCAAGCCCCCGCCTGCCTGGAACTGACGTCTCTTGGGGGAGACACTCAAGAAACGAAAAGTCTGGTGGCAGGTAGATACAAGAGCAGGGCAGCTTTTCCTCAGTGGAACGTGATGGCTCAGATCAGCCTTTCCTGAGCATTCCAGGGCTGGGCGCTCACATGGTGCAAGGGATTGGTTTGGGCAGAGGCTGAGCCGAAGCTTCTGGCTCCAGGTGAGAGGGCATCTGGGGGATGATGCCTTCCCGTTTGATGTCACCCTGCTATGTGGTTTTCTAAAGCTCCTTTTTTTTTTTTTTTTTTTTGACGTGGCATGCGGGATCTTAGCTCCCTGACCAGGGGTTGAACCCGTGCCCCCTGCATTGGAAGCATGGAGTCTTAACCACTGGACCGCCAGGGAAGTCACTAAAGCTCCTTTTTTGGCAAGTCTCCTTTTGGGATTAAAAATGCAAAGAAAAGGACACCAGAGCTGAAGGGCACTGACAGTGCAGGCCAGGGCTGCTTTGTGGGTGGGGGTTCTCACCCAGGATGTAACGGGAGGTGGGAGGGGCCAATAAAAGGGAGGAGGGAGACACCAAAGATGGCCCAGCCCGGGGAGGACCACTTACAAGATTTTCACATCAAGCAGCAACTCAGGGTAGTGGCAACCACTCTCTAGGGAGCTGGATTTGAATCCCTTCCCACACGTTACTACCCTTGGGCAGGTCACACTGACCTCTCTGAGCCTCAGTTTCCTCACCTGAAGTCAGTGGTGAGAGCCACAGAGAATGCTGTGTGGATTAAATGGACACAAGTGAAGGGCAGGGCTGGTGGTTCTTGTGCCGGGGATGGGGCAAGCCTCGTTGGACCTGGCTGGCATCTGGGGCTCCTGGGGCCTCCCCAAAGAGGCTGCCACCTCCCAAAGAGGCCACATGGTTCTGGACCAGGCAGCGAAGCTGGCTTAGTGCCAAGGGCTGGCAGGGGTCAGGGCTGGGGAATTGAGAAGAGAAAGGCAGGCTCTTCCTGTCCCAAGGGAAGCCTTTGTCAAATATTAACTTAAAAATAACCTGGTTTGTTGCACACCTGCTGAGTGCCAGGTGCTTGGTGAAAATTCTCATCCTCACTGCAAGCAGGGAAGGTCATTATGATACCCATTCAGCAGATGAAGAAACTGAGGCTCAGAGCAGTGCTGTGACTTGCCCATGGGCTGTCCTGGTCCACTGTCTGGGGTGCTACCTCTCCCTTGGTGACTAGGCCCTCAGGCCAGGGGGAAGGCCCAGATCATGCAAATAAGATGCGGATCTCTATCCAGGAGGGAAGGCCTGTCTGAGGGAGCGGGGTGTCATTTGACAGATTTTGGTCCCAAGACCTTCCCTACCATTAAATTAGATCTGGGGCTGCTTGTCTGCCCCTGGGTCCCCACATGGGGTCTAAGCTTATACTTTGGGATGTGGCCTTTCTGTTTTGGGGGTGCTTGGTGGGCCCTGGGGTGAGGGGACAGCCTGGGGTTTCCTGAGGCAAGTCTAGGGACAGGAGTTCCTACCTGCAAGTGAGGACAAATGAGGTGATGTGTGTGTGTTTTCCCAAATATGAAAGCTGCATCCGCTTTACTCAATATAAAGGAACACCCTTTATCCTGAGATTGTATCTACTTTTGTTCAGATTGTTGCAACAGTGTTTCTTTTATGAAATGATGGTAATTCTGGTAGTTTCTTAATGTTTTTGGGGAGGAAATAGTCATAATGCTGACCGCACCCCCCCGCCCCGCAAAACACACACACACACACATGCATGCACACACTGGGAAGATTGTCCTGGTGTGGGATCTAAAAGTCTGGGGCCCAGTGCCCTGGGGCAGTTCGCTTCCCACCCTGTGGACTGGCCGCCTGGAGCTGGGGTGTTGTTGGCTGCTCTCCTGGGCCCAGGCTTGAAGCAGGCCCGTGGTGGCCTGGGGCAAGCCCCCTAGAATATCTGCTCCACAAGGGTGGGTCCTGCCTGCTGCAGTCGCTGTGGTGCCCCCAGCTCTGCACACAGTAGGTGCTCAGTGTTTCCTTGCTGACTGGATGCTTGGATTCTTCAGGCAGGTAGAGGCAGGCTGACGGCTGGCAGAGGCCCGGGAGGCCCTGGGTTCAGGGTGTAGGGTGGGAGGGGGAAGGGCGATGTGGCTGCAGGATTTCAGGCCCCCAGAGAGCACAGGAGGCATCAGAGCCCAGGTCTTGGGGTCAGGTGCAGGGGGCGCATCCGGCCCTGGCACAGGCCATTCCGAGGGACCCCTGGGCATCGCTGCTTAGAACCTTCTCCGGCAGTAAAATGTCTCAGGGCTGTGATGGTGCTACCCTGAGCCTGGGGCTGCAGTGCTTGGGCCCAGACACTCGAGTTCTCAGGAGTGGGCTGGGGCCCTGCTGGGGAGCCCTCCTTGGCTTCAGGCCAAATGCCAAAGACGGGTTGGCCTGGGCCGTCTGCAGGGGTCTTCTTCCGACCTGAGAAAGCTTTGAGGTGACCGGGGTGCCAGGGATCCCTGACCTGTGGGTCTGTGTGATTTGCTAGGCCTGAGACTCACTGCTGCCCTCAGACCCACTTGGGCTTGCTCTCGGCTGGGCCGCTTCCCTCTGCCTCCTGGACCTCACCTTCAGCCCCAGTCCCTGACCCCAGGTCCCAGTGCCACGGCAGATGGGGTGGGATTGGGGCCACAGCACTGGTGGAGGGTGGGTTTGGAGCCTCGGGGTGGGCATCGGTACTGAGACCTGTCCATGGTGCCCCTGGGAGTGGGCATTTGTGCCCCGTCCCCCCCATGCTGTGCCTGGGGTGACTGGCTGGGTCTCTGCTGCTGTCCCTGCTCTGTGGACAGGGGGCGAGCTTGCAGACATCTCTGCCTCTGCAGTGCAAGGGCCGCAGTAAGGCGGGGCCTGAGCCCCAGGGGCTGGGAGTGAGTGGGCGGCAGCTGGCAGCAGCCACCGCAGTGCTGGGGGGAGGGACTTGTCACTGTTGTCACTGCTGGTGGAGCTGGGGCTCTCAGGCCCTCAGAGCCCCTGCAAGCCCCCCCATCCTGGAGCCCCCGGGGCACCTTTGTAGGGACATTCGAGCTGGCTCCTCGCTTTAGATGCCTGGATTTCTGGCGCTGAATTAGCTCCTCTTCCCCTTGTCATTCTCTCCTTCATGGCCTGCCCATTGTGGGCCAGAGGGCTGAGGTCTGAGGGCACTGGGAGGAGAAGAACTGGCTCCTGCCCTCCAGGAGCTCCCAGCCCCACACCCAGTGCCCATCACAGCACTGGGGGGAGGTGAGGGGAAGGACACTGGGGTCCTGAGGAGCCTCCCATCAGGCCTGAGCAGTCAGGGAAGACTGCTTGGAGGAAGTGGCATCCCCTCTTGAGGGAGTGACCTGGGTCAGGTTAGAATCCAGCTGTGCCCAGGAAGGCACGGGGGTGTCTGGGGCAGGACTGCCATCCTGGAGTCCTCTCCGTCAGGGCTGGGGTCACAGCCTTCCTGGAAAGGCTGCTGTACATCCCGTACCTCCTCCCGGTGCGTGCAAACCTGCTTCTCTCTGTTTTGAGACCACAAGGTGACACTGCGGAGGGGATGACACTGCTAAGCCTGTCGAGCTGGACAGCTGGGAGGGGGTCAGTGGGTCAGCTCCCCCCTGTTCAAGGCACCCCAGCGTGCTCCGCCCTTTGAGGCCAGACCAGATGGCCAAGTGGGGGTCCCCTAGGTCTTGGATCAGAGCCGGGGAGGGTCCTCAGAGGACGAGGGGTCATGCCAGCTGGTGGGGACGCTGGCTCGGAGTGCAGACTGCAGGGTGAGGAGTGGACGACGGTAAGGTAACGTTTTGTGGATGAGGCTCAGGGCCAGCGGCTGGCTGGTGAGGGGTCCGGGTCTCCACCCAGGCCTGTGCTTGAGGAGCTTTGCAGAGGCCGTGGGGCCGGAAGGCGGCTGGGGTGACGGTAGCGCCTTGCCAGCCCTTTTTCCGACAGCTGCTGCTACTTTCTTTGGACCTTTTGGTCACCTCGGCCTCTCCCCAGCACTGCGACCACCATGCTGGAGCCCTGGCGAGCCGGGTCCCGTCGCTGGGCCCTGAGGACAGACCTGGCCTGGGGAAAGCTGGGCCGAGGGGTCTCCCTGCTGCTCCCACGCCGGCCCCCTGTGGCCACCCCTACTTCTCTGCTCTGAGACGGCATCAGCTCTCTCATGACGTGTCCTCCAGCCTGTCAACAACTATCTCGGGGCCAGATGTGGGTGATGGAGCGGACGAGGGTGCTGAGCTGGGCCCCGGACCCCTGGCAGGTGGGCAGGAGTCAAAGAGAGATTGAACAAGGGAAGGGGAAGAAGGAGGTTGGGGTGAGTGCGGGAGAAAGACAGACCTGGACAGAGAGAAGGGAGCATGACCCCAGTGACCACCCACCCGCTCTGGGGTCCTGGGCAAGTCATGCCCTCTCTGAGCCCCTAGTTCCTCCTCTCTAAACGGGAATGGGCTTGTGGAGAGGGTCCAGGAGGAAGTGAACATGACCAGTGCCCAGTGCCTGGTGGTGCTGGAGGAAGTGATGTGATCAGTGCCTGGGGAGGGAGGACACACAGCTTCTGTTCCAGGGAGCATCTTGGGGAACCCCTGGGAACCCACAGGTAGGAACCATTCTGGCTTTTGTGTTCTGATGACCAGATTCTTGAAATTGAACTGCAGTGCATTTTTGTTTCCTTTTTTTCCTGTATAGGCTGAAAACACTAAATCGGGGGGGGGGTGGTGTCGCCTCCCCCAGGAGGGAAGCCAGAGCCCCCCTGGGCCGGAGCTTGATTGAATGGGTGGGGGGAGGGCATACGGTTCCAGGTGGGCTGGGTTGAGGGGCCTAATGAGGGGAGGGCCCTGGGGACATAGGTGAGGGGTCTCCCATTATTCATTCATTCATTCATTCGAGGAACCCAATGCATAGCAGGAAGAGCCGGGGCTTGAGAGATGTGGGTTGAACGCTGGCTCGGCCGCCGAGCCTCAGTTGCCCACCTAGGAACTGGGAAGCATGAGATGCCCCTCCCAGTGAGGGAAGGTGAACTCCAGGACTCCTGTAAGTGATAATGGTGGAGCTGAGTTCTGCTGGGTCCAGCTGGGTCTGGATGGTTCTGGAGGGGAGGTCAGGGTTGGTATCTCCATGGCATTTTGTGGTTTACTGAGAACCCTCCCACCTGCTGTTTTTCATTTGTTCCTCTCAGTGACCTATGAGGTTGGCGGGACTGGATTATGGTTCCACTTGGCAGATGAGAACACTGGAGCTCAGGGAAGCCCTGGGATTTCCTCCCTCCCAGTCTTGGACTTGGCCCCAGGTTGGCCTTTCCTGGGAGCTGCCACCCCCATCCCTGAGCGGGGAGAGGGTGGTTGGAGGGTGCTTGGAAGAGATTATTGTAGTGCAAATGTGAATGCTGAAATGTTTTCCATTAAAAATCAGTGGGTGGGGGCTGCCTCTGTAGGGCAAACACCTGGGGAGGGGTGTGTGTGTGGTATGTATGGGGGAGGGGGGCTGGCCTGCTAGAGGAGAAGGTGACCCTGCAGAGCCACCTTGGGACTTTCCACATGGCCCCTGGGATCCGCCATGACTCCACCAGGCAGGTGGGGGAACCTGGCTTCATGCAGGAATCACGGGACCCCAGAGGGTCAGGGTCGGATGTGGAAGGAACTGTCCTGACCTGACTCCCAGGGGGAGCCTCAGGGAGAGACAGACCTGGGTGCAGATTGAAAACAGAGTTGGGGAGGGAGGGGAATCCCATATCGGGGCAGGGGAGGGGAGACTTGAGGAGGAGTTAATGGCCAGGAATACAAGTGGAGTCTTGATCTAAACGGAGAAATAGAATCCACAATTAATTGGGTGCATTTGCTGAACCTGGCACAGGATGAAAATACTGTTGTTTGAAATATAAACTAAGCCAGGAGCTAGTTTATAAGCTTAGTGTGTGTGTGTGTGTGTGTGTGTGTGTGTGTGTGTGTGTGTCCCCGCCAAAGACTCAGCGGAGCAGTCTGTTCTGGAAGTGGGTCTGCCTGGGCTGGAATGTCACCACCTTCCCCAAGTTGACCAGCCCAGGCCTCCTGGTGGAGGGGACCATGGGCCTGGCAGGGGCCACAGCCAAGGGGGGGTCCTGGGCCCTTCCTGCGGGCCTCGGGGGCGGCGCTGTCCTGGGTCTGGTGGACCAGGTAGGGGCCATCCTGGAACTGCACTGAGGAAGCTGCCCTGAGGCGTGGGTGCAGGGCTGCAGGCCCGCCTGGGAGAGCTGAGTCAGCACCGTGGGAAACCCATGGTCAGCAGCAGGACAGAACCTGATGCCTGCGTCCCAGCTCTGAGTCCGTGACCCTGTCCCACTGTGTGCGCTGTGGGCGGAGGTGAGAGACCAGGAGAGGCCACACCCACATCCTGCAACCAGCTAGTGCTCTCCGGAGCCACGTGGTGGGGATGGGGGAGCCAAGGGCTGTCAGCACACCGGAGACCCAGGATCCGCGCTCCTGCTCCCCTCCCCTCCACTGGGGACTTGGGCCAGTTACTCAACCCTTCTTATTTCGATTTGCTCCGCCACACAATGGGGTGACCGTCCTCCCTGCTAGACCCAAGTCTTCAGTGGTGGAGGCTGGTCCCGCTGTGAATGTGTGATCCTGACACCCGCACATAGTAGGCACTTAACGCTGAGTTGGGGTGTGAGGCTCCCGTGCACGAGGGATGGAAAAGGCTTCTCGGAGCATCTTATACAGCGTGGCAGGTGGAAGGCCCATGTTCAAATCCCAGCCCTGCTCCTCTCAAGCCCTTGACCTTGGACAAGTTACCTGTCCCCTCTGAACCTCGGTTTCCCCGTGTGTGAGGATTTAATGGGGGAAGAGGTGTCTCCATTTCACACCCGAGGACACTGAAGGTTGGGGTTCCAGCTCTCGGGTGGGGTGGGGGTACTGAGGCGCCTTGGCGGGTGTGGGGTGTTCAGCTGTGCCCATGCCCTCCGTGTGCGTCCAGTTGGGCCATCCTGCCCAAGTCCGGGCCAGCCTTGGCCCAGCAGTGGTGGAGCCATCCAGGCTCAGCTTGGGATCCAGATGGTGAGGCCTCGGGGGGGGAAGGAAGGGGAAGATGTTGCCCAGCGCGGGCCCGGCAGGGGCCACGTGACACCGCGGACCCCCTTCCCACCACTTTTAGGCCTCCCCCCACCCCTACTCCCTCTCCCTGTCAGCAGCAGGAGTCCCTTCCAGCTTTTAGGTGCTCCAGAAGTGTCCAGAGCTGTAGCGTGGGCTGGCCAGGAGCCGACCTCCCGGGGTCTGGGGCTGGGCGTCCACCCCAGGCCAGGCCCTGCACTGCTTTTTTCTGCTCTCCTCCTTTGGCACGTTGCTGTGATTTTGTGTTTTTTTAAAAAAGAAATGGGTAACTCTGGCAGCTCAGCTGTCCCTTGCTGTTGGACTGTGTTTCTCCTGGGAAAGCAGGCCCTGGGGCAGGAAAGGGACAGGTGGGTGTGAGCAAGGTCCACAGTGGGCCCAGACGGTGAGCTGGCACTGGCTGTGATTCCTGGGGGCCAGGGCCCTCTGCTGTGGGTGGGTGTGGGGAGTCTCTGCTACCCCTCCGTGTCCACACTGCCTCAGCTCTTCTCAGGGAGGGATGTGGGTCAGACCCTGAAGACCTCCTTAGCAAGGTAGACTCCAAGGCTGATGCTCTGCCCCAACCCTGGGAAGCGAGAGATGGAGGGGCCTTTTGCGCTCACCTGGTCCTTACCTTTGAGGGTAGAGGTGGGACCCTGGGGGGTGACCTGCCCAGAGCTCTGGCGGCCCCTGCATCGTCCCCTGTGGTCTCCGGGCTGGGAGGGGGAGGCCCCACCTCCTGTCCACCATGTGCTCATTTCCTGCATCTGCTGGGCTGGGAGGACCAGTGCCTCCCCCTCAGGCCCCTCCCTGCCCACCGTACTTCTCTACCCCGCCCCAGCCCAAGACCGGTGGTGCACGGTTAGCAGGAGGGAGCCGGGGAAAGCCCCTCTTGTCCCCTGACAGTCAGCGCCTCTGCCAGGGGCGGGGCCACCACCAGACTCCCACTCTGGGCCCCTCTTGTTTCCCGCACCCTGGTCTTCGCCCTTGCTCTGACTATGCTCCCTTCCAGCCCCTCCCAGCCCCCTCGCAGCCTTCCCCCAGCCCCTGCTCTAGTGGAAAGCAGTGGCCCTGGCCCTGGGCCCTGTTCTGCTCTGGGGCCCTGTACCAGTGAGTCCCCAGCCTTTGATTCTGCATCTGCAAAGTGGGGTGTCCTCACAGGTAGTGGCAACTTGGAATCAGGCCAGGGCTGAGTTAGGGGAGCCCTTAGGACAGCTCCCGGGCAGCCGAGGGCCTGGGAGGGACCACAGGGCCAGGGTGGGGAGAGGTGGGGAGAGGGGGGAGGGGGCCGGCCCTCCCCCGTGCTGTGTCGTGGGCAGGGCGTGTGTCTGCACTTGGCAGGCCTGGGTGGAGCTATTTAAAGCTGACTCTGGGCATCAACTCCTTTGAGTGACAAAAATAACAACAATAATCAAAATAAAAGCACTAACATGTTGGGAAAAAATACCACATGTCTTATGTCCTTTAGGTACTCTTTTAATAGTTCCAGGTTCACAGATGTGGCCATGGAGGATTCCGAGTGGTAAAATGAATGAATAGCCTGGTTGCACATTTAGGCCAAACAGGCATAGGCAAAGGGCCGAGGGCATTCAGGGGAATAAGTGAGGCCTTGTGCCTGGGGTGGGGGTCAGGGAAGGCTGCCTGGAGGAGGTGATGTGAAAGGCCGGCTTGGCCTGGCGTCAGTAGGGAAGTGGTTTCCTGATGAATATCGTGGAGGTGGCCGTGGTTCTGCCCCGGTCAGACCTTTGCTTGGCCCAGGCAGGTGGGTGGAGGCGAGACCTTCACCTCCCCTGGCCTGGCTCTGGGTCTGTGCTCTGCTGAGTTGGGGGCTGGGCTCACGCTTTGCTGCTTCTCCACACAGGCTGTTCCCCCAGGGAGCCCAGCAAGCAGCTGATGAGGGGCTGGTGGGAGGTGGCTGGGCTGGAGGGGCAGATTCCACCCCTCTGCTGATGGCCGGCGTTGTGGCGCCTGGGGCTGAGAATAGCACCCACACTCGCATGGAGGGGACAGGTGGGCCGGCGGTGGCTGGGGGTGGGTGGTGCTGACGTCTCTGAACAGGTGGTGTGGAGGGCTGGACGCAGGGCGGGGCTGTGCGCGGCCTCCGCTGGCCCCACCCAGCACGGACGCAAGTGGCCGGCGGGTGACCTTGTGGCTGGGAGCCCTCCCTGACCCCTCTGTAGAGTGGGTGGCATCCTGGGCTCAGCGCTGGGATGTCAGATAGCAAGGCCCATCGGGGCTGCTTGTGGGTCGTCAGAGGCCAGTACTTTGAGCCGCTGTTTGGGCTCCAGGGGGCCTTTACCAGTTTACCCTTTTACCAGGGGTCAGGGTAATGGTGGTGGGGCTGGCTGGGTCCCTGCAGAGCCAGGGGGAGGAGGCTGCTGAGGGAGGTGGGACCAGAGCGGGAGGTGGGCTGGCTGCTGTGCAATGCTGTGTGTAAGCCCGAGTGAGTCACGGGGAGCAGGTGCTTGGGGCGCCAGGCACCAGGTTCAGGAAAGGGATGTGTGGGCTGGGGTGGGGTGGAGGTGAGGGAACGAGGTGGGAGCGGCTGCTAGAGCTTTCTGGCTTGGGTGGGAGGAATCCCAGGTCAACACAGGGGTAAAGGGACAGGGGGAAGCCAGCCACTGCTCTGTGCTGGGCCCTCTCAGCTACACAGCCCCACTTCATCCTTATACCCCCTTGAGGTCCTGGCTGGGTTTGCTGATGGGGCTCAGGGCTCAGGAAGGTGAGCCCTGGCCCCCTGGCTTCCCCCCATCAGAAGGCATCCAGAGCCGGAAGCGCTCCTCCTTCCCTTCCCTTCTCTCAGCTGCTGTCCAGACCAGACACGGAGCTGGTCACCACCCTGAGCTGTTGGCCAGGGGTGGGAGCCACTGAGGGGGCAGGTGGGTGGGTAGGGGGAGCAACGGGAACCCAAGGATGGGGCCTGTCCTGGCTGCACCAGGGGTCCTGGCTGTCCCTACCGGCCTTCCCGACACCGCTGGGGACCTCAGACTCACTGTGACCCCCAGGTGTCCCCACCTCGGGTGATTCAGGCTCCTTCCCTCTTGTTGCTCAAACCTGGCGTCCCCCTCAGGTTTCTCCCTGTCACCCCATCCTTGACCACTTCTCGCCATTTCCTGTCTTGGCCCTAAACCATCATTGCCTCTCACCTGGGTCACTGTAGTCACCCAAGTGGGCTCCCTGCTCCAACCTGCTCTGCAGTCTGTTCCCACACAGCAGCCTGGGGTTTTTAAAACCGTGGGTCAGATCACAGCTCTCCAGAGCCTCCTGCTCCCCGCTGGAGTTTCAAAGCCCTGTGGCCTGGCCCTGGCTGCCAAGGCAGTTTGTGCAGTGGTTGGAGTGTCTAGCCTCTGGAGCCAGGCTCGGGGTTTGGATCCTAACCACCCTGCTGGCTGGCTGTGTGACCCTGGGGAGTTTTTAAGGCAGTGCCTCAGTTTCCACGTCTGCAAAGTGGGGATAATAATAGTACTTCCTTCCATGTGAAGGGCTCGGCACCTGTGTTGCAGGGCATCTTCCTCCTACGCCTGCCCTCTTGCCCTCTTTCACACTCTGGCCTGCTCTTCCCACCCCAGGGCCTTTGCACTTGCTGTGCCCTCTGCCTGGTGTGGTCTCGCTCCTTCATCAGGTCACAGAGGTCATGTCCCTGAGCCCCGCCCTCTCCATGCCCTGCTGTGTGTTTGTTCAGAGACTTCCATCGCCATCGGACATGCCTCCCCCTTGGAGCACCGGCCCTTCCAGGGCGGGGGGCCTTGCTCTGCTCCCTGTAGAACACAGCCTTCCAGGCTGGGGGAGGGCATCCCAGATGAGCCAAGCCTCAGCTCCAGTCCCAGCCCATACAACCCAGGGGCCAAATCCCCGAGTCCAGGGGCGGTGACTCCTCCATTGCATCCGAGCTGTGAGGGCCAAAAACACGTGGGGGTCCCTGAGGAGGGAGCAACTTGGGCCCACCTCGAGAAGCTGGTGAAAAGTCCCTTTCTTCCACTGGAGGGGGTGCTGGGTGGGGTGAGGGCTAGAGGGGGAGGTCTGGACAGTTGGGTGATGCTTGATTGTGGAAGGGAGTGGCCTTCCCCTCTGGGTGGTCCTGGCCCTTCCTTCCAGAAGCCCTCCTACCCACATGGAGGCCTGCTTCTGGTTCTGGTTCTGTGGACACCCAGGAATGGGCTCAGACTGGCGGGTGGTTCCTGAGGGGAGGGGAGCCAGTCACGACCAAGCCTAGGCCCCCTCCTGTGCCCCCTTGGGGCTCCAGGGCACCCCATGTGGGCTGACCCCCTCCCAATTCCTCCCATATGGAAAGGGGCTCCTTTAGAGCCATTTTGTTTGGGAACCAATGGCCAGGTTCAGATTCTAGCTCCTGTTTACTTAGCCCTGAGACCAGAGGCATTAGGCCTCAAGTTTTTGTGTTTTTTTTTTTTTTTTTTTTCTTTCTACAACATATTTTTATATTACTGCCTGATAGTTATGTATAATACCTTTCTTTTTTTTTTTTTTTTTGCCACGCCGCATGGCATGAGGGATCTTAGTTCCCCGACCAGGGATGGAACCCGGGCCCCCTGCATTGGAGCCCTAACCACTGGACCGCCAGGGAAGTCCCAGGCCTCAAGTTTCCTCATCTGAATACCTCCCTCTCATGGGATTTAGCGAATGCTTGTAAGGCTCTCGGGATGCCTTTGGATTAGCGGCTGCATCTGATCTGTGGCTGCCTCCCCCGCACCGGTCCAGCCCAGCCCCTCCCAGCACCCCCCAACCCCTTCCCCATCCCAGCTTCGGCCCCAGCTGCCTCTGCTCCCCGGTGCTCTGTTCTGGGCTGTTCCAGCCTCCTCCACCCACCGCAGCCTACCCTAGCTTCCTTGGGGGTCTGGGTGGCCCTGCTCTGGCTTCTGGCCACTGGCTTATCTGCTGAACAGGCTGGAATTTCAGGCTTCCTGGGAGGGGAGGGGAGAAAGGAGAGGAGGGCAGGGTTTCTTGGCTGGAATCATCTGGAAACTCCTTACCTGGGAGTAAGTAAGTAAGTAAGCTGGTTTCGATCAGACTGTCGTATTTCAAGGCGCTGTTGTGGGTCTGACATACGTGGCGGCCAAGTGTTTGTGTACCAGTTAAGGACGTAAAAAAAGAAAACCAAACATCACTTTTCACTCTCGCCAGTATTTCTAAAGGAAAGGAAGAATCACTAAAAGAGGAAGGAGATAATTTTAGAGTGACAGTTTCCCAAGAAAGGCCCGTTGGCTTCCTTAGTTGGTCAGCTGTTCTTACCAGGGCCCACAGGAAAGGATGTTGAGTCTCTGTGGCCTGGTGTCAGGGCATAGCGACTTCCAGAACATGAGGGCTTGTGAAAAGAAATAGATCACCAAGTGGGGTGAGGCCCTGAAGCTTCAGGGAGGGTTGGGAGGGGAACCTGGAAATGTTTTTTAGTTTCGTATTTCATTGCAAAAATGTTTGCAAACTTTGCATTCTAATACACAGTCTGTGCCGCTTATGTTACAAAAGTGGTTTCTTTACCAGTTAAATCTTTGGAACGCAGCAAGGTGGAGCAGGAATCTTTTGCAGTAAACAGACACGCTTCCTGTTACCCCCAGGCGGCTCTGTATCCCTGTTTAAGGATCACAAGTTGAGGGATTTCCCTGGCGGTGCAGTGGTTAGGACTCCGAGCTTTCACTGCCCTGAGGGCCCGGGGTTCAATCACTGGTTGGGGAACTAAGATCCTGCCAGCCCAGCGGTGCGGCCGAAAGAAAGAAAAAAAAAAAAAAAGAATCACAAGTTGGGTTTGGGTTTTGAAATCCATCAGGTTCGGGGTCCTGGCTCTGCCACTCATTAGCTGAGTGACCTCTCTGAGCCTGTTTCTTCATCTGTAACATGGGACCAACAGTCACACCTTGGGATGTCCTGGTGGTATGAGCCCACCTGTAAGGCAGTGTCAGGGGTGGGGGGCCCCCCCTGAAGGTGGGTCCTTGGCCCGGGCTCCCTGGGGTCATGCCTTGCACTATGATGTCTGTGGAGCTTCGAAGGAGGGGCAGATGCAGTCCATGGGGAGCTTGGCTGGGCGGGTGCATGGCTGAGAGATGACATCCCATGGTGAGGGGTACCCCCCTGGAGTGTGAGCTGAGCTCACAGACTTCCCCTGAAAGGAAGGCAGGTGGCAGCCTCTCCTGTCACCTCCTCCAGCCAGCCTGGGGAGACGGAGGTGCCGAGCAAGGATGGGGGCACAGAGGAACCAGGGAAGGAGGCTGTCTCTTGGGGGCAGCCCTGCGTGTGTGCTGGGCTGGGGAGAGGGAGCTGGAGTTGGGACCCCCTCTCCTGCCTGAGACCCACCGGCCCAGAGATGGCCCTTCCCAGGCCTGGAGCCTGGCTTGCCCCCCCTGGGAGACTGTTGCTTTCCCTTTCTCTGGTTTTCTCCCCAGCTCCCTTCTGCATTCCAGATTCTTCTTTCACACTGTCTCCTGGCCTCCGCTCTGCTTCTTGCATGGCTCTGTGGCCTCCATGTGGTTCCTGCCACCTTCCTGCTGTGTCTGGAGGCGACTGAAGGGCCGGGGCAGGAGCCGTGTCAGGGAGCGTGTGTGGGGCTGTGTGCAGACACGTGGGCGAGCACCAGCACGCAGACACGCAAGTGTGCACACGGGCCTGCGTTGGGGGGCATTCTTGCCTGCTGGGGTTGGAATGCTGTTCCTGGCTCTTGCCCAAGGCTGGCGTTTTAACATTTATCTTTCTTAAAAAGTCATCTCCCTTTGGGGAAGTCGTCAGGCTGAGCCTGATGTGTGGCCAGCCCGGCACCGCAGGAGGGCTGAGGAGTGCTGTTGGAGGGCCCCTTGCCATGCGTTCTGGAAGCCCTGCGTTCTGGACTGGCTTTCCGGGCCCTGGGCTCTGCTCCCAGGCAGGAGCCTGAGCTGTTCCCCACCACGGCCGGCCACAGCTGGGCCAGGGAGGCCAGACCCCTCATTCTAGCCGCTCTCTGCCTGGTGCCCACCCGACGCCAGGGTGCAGCGGCCGCTCTGGGGCTGTAGCCGTGTCACACTGGCCAGCAGATCGCCAGCCTTGGGCGTGAGCGCTGTGGTTCTGGAGGCAGAGGTGCCTGATGCGTCTGCGTGAGTGAGTTCACGGGCCCTCGGCGGGAGAGGCAGCCCCGGTGTAGTCACCAGCCAGCCGGGGGCGGGGGCTGCAGCCCAGGAGCGGCAGCGGGGAAAAGGACCCAGGAGTCAGGAGCCCTGGGTCCAGTCCTGGCCGGCCCACAGTGTCCTTGATACCGGCCGGGGTTCTTGGCCTTCCGCAAGCAATAGAAACTGACTAGGGGCCAGACAAGAAATTCAGGCAAGGCTTTACGGGCCCCCCCGCTGCAGCTGGTGGGAGCGAGAACACACAACAGGTTCCCTTGCTCGCTTGCTTCCTGAGGGGGGGCGAGCTTGTTCCTAATATGGGGTGAGGGTAAGGGTGTGTCCAGGGGTCGGAGGGAGGGGTGGCTGAGGTGGTTTGCCCACCCGTGTGGTGGTGCTGAGTGCAGGGGGCATGCGCAGGACCCTGCTTTTGCTCCCGACCCCCTGCTTTTGCTCCGGGCTCTTCAAAAGTGGCAACTGGGCTTTTTGGTCTCTTTGTATCTTTTGTCCATAATTTTGCCCCAACTGTGCATGCACGCAGTTATTTTTAGTCCCATATAGTTTCTTCATATTTTGTTCCTTGTGGAGAGGTGTGTCCAGGTGCAAGCATTGCAGCAAAGGGTCCCAGGTCCCAGGCTGTCTCATTCTCATTCATGAAATGGGGGTGCCAAGGCCCACTGGAAGAAGAGGCCCGAGGGGCCCAGACGGCCGCACAGTGCCAAGAAGGGTTCGGCCAGGCCAGCAGGGCATCCCTGGGCTAGGGTCGACTGTCGGAGGAGCCCATTGCCTCTGCATCCCCAGGGCTCAGTCACCGGGTGGTGTGGCCTCGGCCTCGGCAGGCAAGGACCCAGTGGGCAGCTGCAGGGCCTTGAGTCTAGCTCACTTTCCACAGCAGGCGAGATCTGGGCCACACTTGCTCAGCCACGGAGTCCTGGCTCTGCTCCTTCTCTGCCCTGTGGCCAAATTCCTTCCTTTTCTCATCTCTAAAGTGGCGGTGAGAATACATAGCTCTAAGCCTGGCATGAAGATGAAAAGAAAGACCTAGGAACAGGGCACCCAGGAGCAGTGAGCACACCTCCCCCCTAAAGGGAACCTGGGCTTCTTGGAGGAATGGCTTATTCTAGGGCCGGGGCAGGGACCCGCTAAGCCTGGAGTATCTCGTAGTGTCAGGAAGCAAGGAAGTGCTCAAAGGCTAGTGGAGGCGTGTCCACAGGCTCCCACTGGCCGAATTTAGGACAGTTTGAGCATCAAAAAGAATAATGATGGTAATAGACTATAGCACACTGAATGCAAAACGGAGGCAAGAGTCCATAACAATATCCCCATAAAGGCACGACCAGGGGAAGGACTTCTTTTTTTTTTTTTTTTAAACATCTTTATTGAAGTATAATTGCCTTACAATAGTGTGTTAGCTTCTGCTTTATAACAAAGTGAATCAGTTATACATATACAATATGTTCCCATTTCTCTTCCCTCTTGCATCTCCCTCCCTCCGACCCTCCCCATCCCACCCCTCTAGGTGGTCACAAAGCACCGAGCTGATCTCCCTGTGCTATGCGGCTGCTTCCCACTAGTTATCTATTTTACATTTGGTAGTGTATATATGTCCATGACACTCTCTTACCCTGTCACATCTCACCCCACCCCCTCCCCATATCCTCAAGTCCATTCTCTAGTAGGTCTGTGTCTTTATTCCCGTCTTGCCACTAGGTTCTTCATGGCCTTTTTTTTTTTTTTTTTTTTCCTTAGATTCCGTATATATGTGTTAGCATACTGTATTTGTTTTTCTCTTTCTGACTTACTTCACTCTGTATGACAGACTCTAACTCCATCCACCTCATTACAAATACCTCCATTTCATTTCTTTTTATGGCTGAGTAATATTCCATTGTATATATGTGCCACATTTTCTTTATCCATTCATCTGTCGATGGACTTCTTTATAGCACGCCAGGTAATATAGAGGAGGTGATAGAAGCCCGCGATAACAGTTGTTGGTTCAGGCAAAGATAAGAGGCACAGAGCTTCTCAGACTTTAATGTGCACACAGAGCACTAGGGGACTTGTTAAAATACATCGTCAAATCCAGCAGGTCTGGGGTGGAGCCTGAAATTCTGTGTTTCTGCCAGGCTCCCAAAGCGCTGTGATGCTGCTGGTCCGTGGACCCCACTTTGAGTAGTAAAGTATTAAATGGATATAAAGGCATCGGGTAAAAAGTTATTGGCCGTGGACCGTCACACAGTGGCGATGTATCGCCTTTCAGATGACTAGTTAATTATCTAGAGACAAGTCATGACTAGTTAGTTATCTAGAGACAAGTCATCTCTACAGCAGAGGTCTGGCAAACACTGCCCGACCAAGTGGTCAAGCTCAGCACCGGAAGCGGGGGGCATCCTGAGGTGATGCTGTTGAAGGACACGTTACCTCTGTAGTATGCTTGCCAAAACAATCTTTAACCTGGACTTAATCATGAGGAAATGAGTCTGGGGTGTAGGGCATGCTCCATGGGACTGGTTTGTACTCTTAAAAAATGTGTGGCACAGGGAACCATACTCAGTATTTTGTAATAACCTATAAGGGAAAATGATCTGAAGAAGAATAGGTATATATATATATATATATAACTGAATCACTTTGCTGTACACCTGAAACTAACACAACATTGTAAATCAGCTGTACGCCAATAAAAAAAATGTCAATATCATGAAAGAGAAACAAATATGTACAGTGAATAGGTATGTGGGGGAATATTTTAGACTAAAGGAGACAGGAGACATGACAATAAAAAGCAAAGTGTGTACTAAGTGAAGGAAGTCAGAAAGAGATATCACTTATATGTGGAATCTAAATATGACACAAATGAGCATATCTACGAAACAGAAACAGACTCACAGACACAGAGAACAGACTTGTGGTTGCCAGGGTGGAGAGGGGGAGGGATGGATTGGGAGTTTGGGATTAGCAGATGCAAACTGTTATATAAAGGAGGGATGAACAAGGTCCTACTGTATAGCACAGGGAACTATATTCAATCGTCTGCGATAAACCATAATGGAAAAGAATATGAAAAAATATACATATGTATAACTGAATCACTTTGCTGTAGGGCAGAAATGAACACAACACTGTAAATCAACTATACTTCAATTAAAAAAAAAAAGCAATGTGTGAACTATGAACTGTGTTTGGATCCCAGATCAAAAAACAAATAACCCAGACCTAAGGGAGATTTGGGGGACAACTAGGCATGTTTGTATATGGACGTATATTGGGTAATAGTAATAAGTAAAGAGTTAACATCGGGGGTGCCGTGGTACCATGGGGATTTAGGAGAACATTCTTATTCTTGGAAATGTGCTGACGTCCTTAGGGGCGAAGGACTGAGGGTACAGGGTCATGATGTTTGCAGCCTACTTTCCAGTGGTTGGGCTAACATACAAACAAACGAACTAAACTGTTTCAGTAGAGAGAGAGAAAAATTGTGGCCTGTGGTGACAATTGGTGAGTTGGGGGAAGGGCAGATGGCAGTCTGTTGTACTCTTCTTTCAACTTGTTTTGCCGTTTAAGCGGTTTATATTTCAAACTAGAAGTCAGGAGGGGGCCTATGCAATGTGGCCGTGCCTGGTGGGCTGGGGCTTACCTCTCCCCCCTCCCTCCTTGCTCTGCTGAGGCCCTGCCCACCTGGCTCCTAGGTTACTAGAGGGTTGGGAGGAGTGTGGGGACAGGCGCCCATCACAGGGGGCCAGGGGGGCCCGGGCAGCATCCGGGCTCGAGGACCATGGAGCCGGCCCATCCCGCTGTTTGGGACAGAGGATGGAGCAGGCCGGCAGGAGTCGGGGTCACCCCAGGGTGTCGGGGAATGAGCCAGAGACCCTGAGGCCGTGGAAAGCTGGGGCAGAATATCCTGGGAGGGGGCAGCTCCAGCCACCAGGTGGCCTTTGGCCCAATTCTGATGGCCACCTCTTCGTTTTTGCCTCTTGGCTTGTCTCCATCCGAATGGGTCCCTGCTGTGTGACCCCTGGGAAAGCCTGGCCTTCCACCTGCCCATCTGCCTGTCTGTCTGTGTGCCCCTGCCTGCCCGGGAGCCTCTGTGAGGCTGCAAGGACGTACATCCTGTCGCTGTGGTCCCCTGACTGCAGGCCCTGCCCGGAGGAGGAAGTGCAGTGGTGACGCCCAGCCCCCCGGGCGCAGCTCATTCCGTGACCAACCTCAATCGAGGCCGTGGCCGTGGAGGTGCCGGAGGAGATGATGAGGAAGGTGAAGGCCCGCTGGGGTCTCAGCGGCTGGGTGGTGGGTGCCCTGGGGGAGCTGAACGCCCCTCTGTGTGTGTGAGCCTGAGGGCTCCGGGTGCTGGGGGAGGCGGGAGGAGGTCTCCATCTCTGCTGGTCTCTAAAAGGGCTTTTCTAGCCTGGTCCAGAGCCTGGGGACCAGGGCTTCCGTCCTGGGCCCCTGGGCTGGGCTTTTCTCGCCAGCCCTATGCTACATGTTCAGATGTGGGTGTATGTCCCACACATGCAGGGGGTGGGCCAGGCTCTGGGAGGAGAGAGGGGTCCAAGCGGGGCCCCTGGGGTCAGCCGAGGGGTGAGTGCCTGCACGCTTGTTCCCCGCCCTGTGTTGGCTGGGCTGGGGTGGCTTGCCGGGGCCAGGTCTGCTGGGTGCCCCTCCTCCGGTCTGGAGCTTGGGAGCAGCCCTGGGCTCACTCCTGACTGTGAGGCCCTAGGCTGCGCGTCCTGCTTTGCCTGCCATCTGTCACGTGGAGCCAAGGACGCTTACCTGTGAGGAGGGGGCGCGTGGTGTCTGTAAAGTGCTGTGCTCGGTGGGCAGGGAGTGATAATTGGTCCCTAGTTCGAACGAGACTGGCCCCGGGGGCCCTTTCGTTCTTCTGGGTTTGGTGGCCGGGTGTGTGGCACAGCTGGCCTGTCCCCTGGGGCCACTGGCCGTCCAGGAGGAGAGGAGGGGGCCTGGCAAGATGGCCCGGACGAGACCTCTGGGCCGTGAGAGAGGCTGGGGAAGGGGCACCCCCCTCCCATGCAGCACCCCGGCCACAGGAAGCTGTCGCTGAGCCCTGGTACTTAGAGGCACTCAGCTGTGTCCTGTGAGCCTCTTGCCCCACCCAGGGAGGGACCACTGGCCCTGGGTCACAGCCCAGCCCGGACAGGCCGACCCATGGACGCTGTCGGGGAGGTTCGTTCTGCCACCAGCTCCCCTCTTTCTGCCCTGCCCGGGGTTGGGCCTTCCGAAGCTCTCCACACCCTCTGCTATCTATCTGCACTGAGGATGTGGTGAGGGCAGTTAGGGTGGCACCGATATGGCTTCCTGGACCACTGGGCTTGGGCAACTGCGACCTTGGTGTCGTCTGTCGCACCGTCGAAAAGGCTCTCCTTTGTTTATTACAAGGGAGACATGCGTGACGAGTGTGCAATGGGTGTGACACAGGCGAGTCTGGGGCTCCCCGAGCCACTCCGTAGCCCTGGACAGGGGGCAGCCGCCAGCCCCCTGCTCACCTAGCTCATTCTCCAGACCCGGCCCAGTGGTCCTGTATCCCCTGAGCCCCTGTGACCCTGCACCTCCTGACACCCAGAGCCCCCCTGCTGCCCGCAGTGGTTGTCTGAGCGTAGCGTGGCCTGCTACCCGGGCGTTGAAGGGGTGGAGGATCTCTGTCCCCAGGGCCCATGGCTGGGGCTCCCCTCTCGGCGAGGAGAGGGCTCTGAGCTTGTGTGTGTCCCAGGTGAGGGCTGGACAGAGCCACCCTGGGGCCTCTGTGGGGGTGGGGACAGATCGGGCATGGCCCAGCGGCTCTTAGGTGGCAGGGTGATCGGGTGCGGTCTGGGCACCCCAGAGGCCGGTCAGAAAGGCCTCTTCCCCAGTGTCTGGGGCGTGGCAGGAGCCCTAGCTATGGAGGGTGGCACACAGGTAGCCATCGGTGCTGTGGAACTTTGCTGCACCAAATCTTGTCCTGCTCCCTGTCCTGGGGCAGGTGGTGCCCAGCTTGCTTTTCCCCCAGTAGCCGCACTGGGAGCTACCCCTGAGGACGAGGACCCAGGCTGTGTGCCTTCCTCCCCTTGTCTGTAAAGTGGGATGGGTACAGTGAGCAATAAACAAGGCCAAGGCCAGCACACACTCACTGGGCGATGCCCTGAGCCTCGACGGTGCCGTGGGTACAGTGACTCCCGTGTCAGAGGCAGGCACTGAGGTGTAGCGAGTTAAGCCGTTAGCCTGAGGTCACATGGAGCCGTGCTGGTCACCGCCTTCCACACTGACTTTGCAGGGCTGGGACCCACTGGAGCCAACACACGTTACCCAAGACCAGGCCTCAAATTCGTGTGAATGCCAGATCTAACCCTGATCCTAACAGCCACCTTCATGGCGAGCTCTCTGCGTGTCAGGCTGAGGACTTTCCATACACGACCCTCTCATTTTGCATAACAGGAAACTGAGAGATGGGCTCTTTTGTTCAAGGTCAAGACTCTGACCTCAAAGTTCACAGCTCAGATGAGAACGTGCTGTGTGTCGACCCTGTGCCCAGCCCTGTAATGGAACTGGGGACACAGAGAGGGCTGGACACTGTCCTCGATCTCAGGCTGTGCAGGCTTGGGCAAGGCCAGAGGCAGACACTCAGGCAATGAGGAGAGTTGGCACAGGCCCTAAGTGGTACAGAGTTGGGTGGAGGAGGGAAAGGGCAGGGGCAGCTTCACAGAGGAGGTGTCGCCTGAGCAAGGTTTTGGAGGATGAATAGGAGTCTGCTGTGTGCACATGCATGCCCGTGCATTCAAGTACAGAGTGTGTGCACGTGACTTCTGGTCTGGCATCTTGGGATGCCATCTGTCTGGGCTGGGAGGGTGGGTTTGTGTCAGGTCCAGCCATCAACTGTGTGAAGGCTGTTCTGAAAGTCTTCTAGGGGATCCCCTGTACTTGGGTACCTACTATGGGCCAGGTACAGAGATGTTTTACAGACATGAGCCTTAAGGTGGGCACTAATGTCCTTTTTTTTTTTTTTTTTTTTAAATTAATTAATTAATTAATTAATTACTTGGTTGCGTTGGGTCTTCATTGCTGCGCATGGGCTTTCTCTAGCTGCGGCGAGCAGGGACTACTCTTCGTTGTGGTGCGCGGGCCTCTCATTGCAGTGGCTTCTCTTGTTGCGGAGCACGGGCTCTAGGCACGTGGGCTTCAGTAGTAGTGGCACGCGGGCTTAGTGGCTCAGCGGCATGTGGGATCTTCCCGGACCAGGGCTCGAACCCGTGTCCCCTGCATTGTCAGGTGGATTCTTAACCACCGCGCCACCAGGGAAGCCCGCTAATGTCCTTTTTATTTTCCGACAAGGCACTTGAGGTTGAGAGAGACGGTCAGAGTCCCTTTTCTCAGGGTTCTTCTCACCACCTGGTGTAGTCTCACCATGGCTGCCCTCTTCTCGAGGCCTGAAGCTCTCTCTGGTGGCTTCCGCTGGCTGGGGGAACCACACAGCTGTGTTTGATGCCTGGGGCCAGGTGTGCATGTCTGTGCGTACATCGGGGCCTTGGCGTTCTCAGGAGCCCTGATAGCCGGGCGGGCACTGGTGACTCCACTGATGGAGGGCATCTCCTCAGGGAGAAGGAGAGGCAGGGGGTGCACAGGCTCACTTCCCAGTCCTCCTGCCCGACGGTTCGCTCCAGTGGCCCCTGCTGACTCCTGCAGGTTCTTTCCCACCTGCAGGTTCTTCCTCTCTCTGGAGGTGGCGGGGCTGTGGGGTGGGCGTTGATGGCTGAGTCACCTACTTGTGCTCAGTGTCGAGTGGGCTGGGCATCCCCGCAGCTCCGCCCTGTTCCCATGGGGCCAGCCGGATGTGGCTGCCAGGGGAATGGGGAGCCTGTGGATTGAGGGAAGTGCCCGTTTTCTTTCCTTTACTTTCTTCTTCTTTTTAAAAATCTTTTCTTGGCCACGTTGTGCGGCATGTGGGATCTTAGTTCCCTGACCGGGGATCGAACCTGCGCCCCCCCCGCCATGCATTGGAAGTGTGGAGTCTTAACCACGGGACTGCCAGGGAAGTCCCAAAGTGCCCGTTTTCCTGCTCGTGGTTTTGCTTTTCTCCTCTCAGTTCGGTGTCAGCCCTTGGCATCCAGCTGCACTTCGCCCATGGAGTGTCCTGACTGTTGTAGCACAAAGCTGTTGGCGGCTGCTCCCCAGTGCGCCGCTGCCCCCGCACCCGCCACTCTCACCTTTCCTCTCCATCCTTTGCGACCTCTAGTCATCTTGAGCGACTTGAAATTCCCTGGTAACGGACCTCATCTTTCTGGTCCTCCTCGCCTTTGCTGCAAGCTCTCCCCTCTGTCTGAGCTGCCACTTCCCCCGGGAAGTCTTCCTTGATTGCCCGGCCTGGATAGGATATCCATCCTGGGCTCCCGCAGGCTCGTGTACCTCCCTCTCTCTTGGGACTGGACACACGTCTGATTGATTTGCTGCCCCAGCAGAGATGAACAGGGCTGGGCACAGAGCGGGCGTTTGGCAAGAGATGGCCGAATGCATTACATGATGAGAGAGAGCGTCTGAGAGCTGACTGGCCTCGTCCTGGCTCCTGGGCAGCTGGCGGAGGGGGGAGTGGGGGCAGCGCAGGCCATCCTAGGGTCAGTCAGGGGTGGGAAGGGTCCAGGCTCTGTTCTGGGGCATTCCAGCCCCATCTGGTACTCATCCCTGCCAGGGGCCCACCTGTTTGTCTCCTCCACCTGCCACCCTCACCCACTACCACCTGCTTACTTGTTATTCTTGTTGGGTTTTGGCCGCCGTCTCTGCCGACCATCTCAGTGTTGTCCTTTTTGCTTGCCTGCCCAGGCCTGTGGAGGGGAGTCTTTACCTCCCTCTCCCCCTGCACACCCCACCTCCTGTCTGCCTCAGTATCCCCTTTCTGTACCCCCATCTCATGTTTTTCTCTGCTGTCTTCCCATTGCCCTCACCCTTCCTTGCTCCTCTATTTTCTCTCTCTCTCCCTGCCCATAGAGAACTCTGGGATTGGAGGGAGCAGGGGCTGGGAGAGGGGAGTCCGGGAGAACCTGGTGGGCCAGCCTTTCTGGCCAGGGCTTCCTCTCAGGCTCCTGGTCCAGCTCCCTCTTTTTCTAGATCTTTCCCCCTCTCCTGGCCTTGGGTCTCTCTCTTTCTCTCTCTCTGCCTTTACCCACCCATCTCCCCATCTGTGTCCTCAATGTCCTCTCTGCTGACACAGCTGAGAAGGGACAGCTGTGACTCGCAGAGGGGCGAGTCTGCCTCTGGGATTTGGGGAGTAGAGTGTGTGGCTGTGAGCCCACGTGTGTGTGCCCTTGTGTGCCTGTGTGTGTGAATGCACGTGTGCCGGTGTCAGTGCCAGGGGTGGGAGGGAGTCGAGATATGGGCTAGAATGGGTCACAACTGAAACTCTAGTCAGATTGGGAGCTGACTCCTAGGGATGGCAAGAGCCTGACGCCCAGCCAGCCCTCCCTGCCCTCCTGGTCCTGGGGTGGTCACTTCCCTGCCCCTCCCTCTGGTATTTATGAGCCTTGGGCCCAGGAAAAGGAGTCATGTGGGGAGGTGGGGCTGCCCCTACTGGCCCCCTCATGTTCAGCTGCCAGGGTGGGGATGGAGCACCCAGGGGTGCAGTGTAAGGTCAGCTAGGAGGGGCCCCCGACCCCTCATACTCCTGTTTCGGTTACTACAGCAAGTCTGTCCTAAGTTCCTCCTCTTGACTGATGGGTGAGCCCTGTGTAGAGGATGAAGAGGGTCTCAGTCCTGCGCTTGGGGGTCACAGCAGCCACAAGACCTCTGATGGTCCCGGTGCCCTGGGCTGGGTGAATACTGGCCATGGGCCTCCCAGACCCTGGCTGGGGTGGGGAGGGGTCTGCGGTATTGGTGACGGGGCCTTCTTGGTTTGGCTACTTCCCTTCTCAGAGTAACACACTTTCTTTCTCCCTCTGCCTTGGCAGGTCCTCCAGAAGCTGGGGAAGGCGGATGAGACCAAGGATGAGCAGTTTGAACAGTGTGTCCAGAATTTCAACAAGCAGCTGGTGAGTGTGGGTGGCCCTTGGCCTTAGGGAGCCTGTGAAAATGGAGCTGTGGCTGCCAGGTGGAAAATGTCAAGAGTTGAATTTGTGGGCTAGGGGAACTTGAGAAGAGGATCAGTGTGGGCTGGCGAGGTCATGGAAGACTTCTTGGAAGAGGAAGCACCGGCACTGGGTGTGGACCGTGGCGGGGGAGAGGAAGGAGGGGCAGGGGTATACCTTAGGTCCTTGGTAACACTTACGGTTGGGGTGGGAGCTGGCATTAGATTGTGCCCAGGCTCTGGGAGACCTTGAATGTCAAGGCAAGTGGGATCTCTAGAAGCTTCTTGTGAGGAGAGTGGTATCTGCAGGGTTTAATGTGGTAGCAGAGCAGACTGGCTTTGATTTGGGCACCGGCTGAGTGTCGACCGTGCCTGGTTGAGTGGCAAGCTCCAGGCCCGGCCATTTGTAGATGGCTTGTGGGTGCCTGTAGCAACCCTGTAAGGCAGCTGGTGTCACTGTGCCCCTTTCACAGATGAAGCAGTTGAGGCTCAGAGAAGTTGGGTGATTTGCCCAAGGCCATCCAGCTTTGGGAGTGGATTCAGACCCATACTTGTCTGATTCCAAAAACTGCAAGGGACTTGAAGGGCATCCTTAGCAATTCCTTTTACAGGCCAGGGGCCGGTGACAGGAGGGCCTTAATTATGTTGGCAGCCTGGGGGCAGTGGTTAGATCCAAGGGAGGACTTCCTGACCAGAGGTCTCTGAATACCATGACGGGTTGTACCTGAGACCTTCCCCGCTCAGGTCTGCTAAGTCTAGAATAAGCTACTTTGGTGGCTGTGTCTGAGCGTAGTAGAAGAGGGGAATGAAATGACCCTGGCAAGTCTCCCCTCACTGGGCAGGGCCAAGGAAGCAGGGGGAGAGAGCTGGGCCACGGCTCCGTGGCTTCTGAAGACCAGCCCCAGTGAGTGACAGATGGGGATGGGGGCCAGAGGAGGCCACAGGAATGGGCATGGCTGTGGGGAGTGAGGTCAGGGTCTAAGCTCTGCTGCGAAAGGGGCCAGGTGGGCCTAGACTGGGGGTTGGGAGGGCCCAGGCCTCTTCCTACTCCTTGTCCACATCTGATGCCTCAGAAAGCACGGAAGGTACCCCCCAAAGCCTCTGCGGCTGGAATGGAACCTCTGGGGGAAGGGGCCTCCTTTGGAAAACTCTGACAGCCCACTGGCCAGGGGCTGGGAGCAGCTGGGAGAGGGCTGAAGAGCATGCTGGGAGAGGGCAGGGGTGCATGCTGGGAGAGGGCCGGGAGCATCATGGGAGAGGGCAAGGGAGCAGCTGGGAGAGGGCAAAGGTGCATGCTGGGAGAGGGTCGAAGAGCATGCTGGGAGAGGGCAGGGGTGCATGCTGGGAGAGGGCCGGGAGCATGCTGGGAGAGGGCAGGAGAGCAGCTGGGAGAGGGCAGGGGTGCATGCTGGGAGAGGGCAGGGGTGCAGCTGGGAGAGAGCAAGGGAGCAGCTGGGAGAGGGCCAAAGAGCATGCTGGGAGAGGGCAGGGGAGCAGCTGGGAGAGGGCAGGGGTGCATGCTGGGAGAGGGCAGGGGTGCATGCTGGGAGAGGGCAGGGGTGCAGCTGGGAGAGGGCTGGGGAGCCTGCTGGGAGAGGGCAGGGGTGCAGCTGGGAGAGGGCCAAAGAACATGCTGGGAGAGGGCAGGGGTGCATGCTGGGAGAGGGCAGGGGAGCAGCTGGGAGAGGGCAGGGGTGCAGCTGGGAGAGGGCAGGGGAGCAGCTGGGAGAGGGCCAAAGAGCATGCTGGGAGAGGGCAGGGGTACATGCTGGGAGAGGGCAGGGGTGCAGCTGGGAGAGGGCAGGGGTGCAGCTGGGATAGTGCCGGGGAGCCTGCTGGGAGAGGGCCAGGGAGCATGCTGGGAGAGGGCAAGGGTGCATGCTGGGAGAGGGCAGGGGAGCAGCTGGGAGAGGGCAGGGGAGCAGCTGAAAGAGGGTAGGGGTGCACGCTGGGAAAGAGCCGGGTGCATGCTGGGAGAAGGAAGGGAACAGCTGGGAGGGGGCTGGGAGCATGCTGGGAGAGAGGGCTGCAGAGCAAATAGTGGGCCGGGGAGCCTGCTGGGGGAGGGCTGGGGTGCATGCTGGGAGAGGGCAGGGGAGCAGCTGGGAGAGGGCAGGGGAGCAGCTGAAAGAGGGTAGGGGTGCATGCTGGGAAAGAGCCGGGAGCAGGCTGGGAGAAGGAAAGGAACAGCTGGGAGGGGGCTGGGAGCATGCTGGGAGAGAGGGCTGCAGAGCAAATAGTGGGCCGGGGAGCCTGCTGGGGGAGGGCCGGGGAGCCTGCCGGGGGAGGGCCGGGGTGCCAGCTGGGAAAGGGCCCAGGACCAAGTCTACCCTCACCTGCCAGAGAAGCTGAACTGAGGGGTTTCCCAGAGCAGGGTTGGGAGCCCCCATGGCTGCTTGTCCCCCAGGCCAGTAATGTTTCAAGGCCCAGAACAGAGACATCTACTGGCTGTGTGGCTCTGTGTGAGCCCTTGCCCCTTGGGCCTCAGATTTCTCACTTGCAAAACAGAGGTTTGAACAAGAACTCTGAAGTCCCCTCTGGGTCCCTGGCTCTGGGCAAGGAGTCACTCACTGATCTTTGCCCAGAGGGGCTGGGGAGTGAGGCCAGGGCTAAAGATAGCCAGTGCTGGTGGCTCCCTGGCTGTGGACATGGGCGGTCATTTGAGCTGGTGCTCTGCCCTCAGGCTGGGTGGGGTGGTCGGCTTCTCAGGGGCCAAGGGTGGAAGCAGGGTGGGCAAATTTGAGGTCTCGTTTGAGGCTTGGGGTAACCCTCCCTTAGGAGTTAGGGCAGCTGGGCAGTTCTGGATTTGATTGGTGTGTGGAGATGACTAGGACGTGGGGGTGGGGTTCAGGATTTACAAAGGTGTGAGGGTCACTATTCTCAGGGGAGTGAATTCAGGGAGCTGCAGGGCTTGCCCGGGGGCGGGGGGGCTTGGGAAAGGCCAGGTGAAGCTTGAGCACAGGGAACCCTGCTCTTCACCTGGGAACACCAGGCCTAGTGGGCCAGCCCTAGTTGAGTTCAGGATGCCAGGGAGTTTGGGCTTCAAGGAAGTGACTCTCCCACCCCTTCCTATGGGGGTGGGTCCTAGGAGAGGGTGCCGGTCGCCTTGCTGTCACCTGCTCTCACAGGGACCCAGTTGACACAGCTCCTCTGGGCCTGCTCAGTGTTAGTTGCGGCGTCCCTGCCCCCGCGAACCGTCCCTGCACTGTGGAACCCTGGAGGGCCCGCTCACACTCCCGCCCACCTGAGTGCTTCAGACCCAGCTCAGGCCCTCCCGGAAGCCATCCTGGGTCCTCCAGGTGGCCCAAGCTCTTCCTCCTAGGAGCCACCTGGACCTTGCACCCCAGGGCTCATCGTTGCTGTTTATCTGTCACTGAGGTGGGGCAGGTCTGATTCCTTCTCATCCCCCAGGATGCACCCAGGGCTCTGCTCCAAGGGGGCATCGCTGGCTATCTGTCGTTTGAAGATCCTCTGGCATTGATTGCAGAGGGGCAAGAGTCAGCTGGAGCCAGAGAGGTCCATGCAGGGGAGGACTTCCCTGCCCCCTGGATTCCCTGGGGAGATGGGGGCTGATGTCAGGGAGGCAGGGATAGCCTTTGGAGGGAGGTTCGGGGGAACATGGGCTGCCTGCTGGCCGCCCCATGGAGCCACACCTGCCGTTGGTCCCAGGCTGTGGTGCCCTTCCTAGACTACCAAGTCCGGAGCCAGGAGAGCAGGCTGAGGGGCAGTGGCTCCAGAACTGTATCCTTCCCCCAGCTGCTCTGCAAGGCGTTTGTCAGAGCCCAGGAGCCTCCGGAGAGTTGTTTCTCAGAGCCAGTGTGGAGGGGAGCTGGCTTGGGCGCCCGCCTGAGGAGGCAGCTGGCTGGGGGCCCCGGGGTGGGGGGCATCGACCCTGGGACCAGCTGCAGTTGGCACAGGGCGGGCCTTGCACATCTGTACCCAGCGTGCCTGCTCACAGCGTGGCCTTGTTTGGGAAGCACAAGGGGCCCTGGTACGGCCTGAAGCCTGGGCCTGAAGCCTGGGCAAGCGTGGCAACCCACCCCACGGGCGACCCTCTTCTCAGGGGGCATTGGAGACAGACGCTGGGGGACGGTGGGGAGGGGAGTGAGATGATGGAGGCTAAGCTGGGTCTGGAAGATTCTGTGACATCAGATGAACACAATGACATCACATCACAAACATACTTAAATCTTCATCTCTACCACCAAAGCACTGAATTGTGAAGACTGGGAAGGCTGCATCAGGAATGGGGTGGACCCTTCCTTGTCCCTCAGTCCCGTGGGGTCCACATGCGATCCCTGAGGGAATTCCAGAGAGGTTTGAATGCTTGTGGATTGGCTTTTTGTTTCGTACTTTAATCTTTAATCAGCACACCTCAAACTTGGATGTTCCTAAGAATTATGTGAGGCCAGGGTTTTATACTCCAAAACTCCACTGGAGTTTTGGAGAGGGTTTCCTTTTTTTAAATGTGATGTGCTGAAACCCTCCTTGCACGGTGTCTCTGCTGTCCCATGGAGGCATTCGTCATAACGAGTAGGCAGCTGCCTGTTCCGGCCCCTTCGTGACCCATTCAGCAAACTGGCGCCTGAGTGGCCAGGTCTTGGAGGTTCTTGCCGGCACTGGGAGAGCCTGTGTGACCCTGGGAAAGTCATGCAACCTCTCAGTTTCCTCTTCATTAGGTGGAAACAGTGGTGTTGAGAGCTGGTTGTGTGGAAAGTGCCGGCCCCACTGAGCAGCTGCTGCCCGGAGCTCTGAGGACACCAGGGCAGGAGGAAAGGGCTCTGGCTGTAAAGAGGGGGGCCTGTTTGCAGGGGGACAGGAGAGGTTTGAGGGTGCTGGGGGTGAGCCTGTGCAGGGGGGCTGGGTCCCTGCCTGCCCTCGGCTGGAGGCTTGACCTGCAGGGGTGGACCACCACCTTCCGTCTCCTGCGGGAGCTCCAGGCTGGCCGGGTGGAGCTCTGGAAGGGCGCAGGTCTCCTGGGACTGTGGCTCGATGCTGTCATCTATCTAACCCTCCACCAGGGGGAGGGACTTCAAAACAAGGTGTCACTGAGGCGGAGGCTGGTGTCAGGGTAGGGAGAGCCCAGGAGGTCTGCCTCGTGCTCTGCCGTTCACGGCCCTCCAGAGGCCCCGGTCTCCTGTGTCCCCCTGGGTCCCCCGTCATCGTCCTCAGTGTACAGCCCACTTCCTGAGGCTGGCTGGCCTTCACGACCTCGGGCCCGGCCCAGCTCGCTTAAGCCATTTCCCTGAAGGCCTGTGATGTGCCAGGCGCCCCTGCAGGCATTCGACGCACATTTGCTTGTGGTCTCCCAGGCCGGGGTCATTCGACCCAGCTGACAGGCAAGGAGACCGAGGCTGAGAGAGGCTACGTGTCTAGTAAGGGACAGAGCTGGGTCTTCACGGCCCCAAAGCCTATGTGTGCTTTCTCCGCCTTTCCACACGGCTTCTGAAAACTTCAGCATCTCCCTGGCGGTGGTCTCAGACCTTCCCCGCTGGCCTCAGCCTGCTCACCCCTCCTCGCACCTGGAGCTCAGCTTTCCTGCTCCTGCCCTCTGTGGTGCTGATGGCCAGAGGGAGCTGACGCTGTGCCTGTGGTTCCACCCTCTCTGCTGGCCCTGCCTGCTGTGCCAGGAAGCCCTGGGAGCTGCCCTCCCAGCTCAGGGTGCTTCACTCTCTGGCGCATTCTCCCTCATCACCCTTTCCTCCTACATCTTCCCTCTCAGCTGGGCCAGTGTCCCGAGAGGCCTGGACATGACCCCCACACTTCTCTGCACTCCTTCCAAAGGCCTCCCCTTCCGGACCTCTCCTCTCCCCATCAGAACCCTCCTGACCCTGGTGGGATGCAGTGGGAGTCCGCTGGCCTCAGGCACCAACCACCTAAGCTTTCAGGACAAGGTGCTGGGTGGTTCCTGTACCCCCAGTCGTGTTCCTCGGCTTGTTGGTCGCCTGGTTCATGGTTACCCGAGGGCAGGCCTGCCACATGCTGGTCCCATCCTACACCTGGTCTGTGCGTGTGTGTGGCCTTCGGCCGTGCTCCAGTGTCTCGTCCAGGGTGGAGGGGTCTCTGTCTTCTTGCCTTCCTCACAGGGCTGAGAATAGTGTCTGAGAGAGAAGGTGCGGACACCCTTGGGTGACTGTTCCTTCGGGCACAGGGCTCCTGAGAGGGAGCTCAGTGTGTCAGTGACCAGAGAGGTGATAGCTGCCATGCCCTGGCGTGGGGCGTTTTCCTATCTGGTATCCTGTAGGCCCCCAGTGCCTTGCCGTGGACAGCCCATCCGTGGCGGGTGTCCATGAGGTGCAGGAGGCAGAGGGCAGGTGTGGGCTGTGCCCCAGGCCCTCACCTTCTTCTCGTCTGCCTCTTTGCAGACGGAGGGCACCCGGCTGCAGAAGGATCTCCGGACCTACCTGGCCTCAGTCAAAGGTAAGGGGCAGACCTGGCCTGGATGGGCGGGCCTCCTGGGACGCAGAGAGGGGGCCCCCCCATGTGGAGCTGATGGGCGCAGAGCTGGGAAGGGGCAGCAGTCAGGGATGTCCACCTACCTCCTGGGACTTCAGGGGTGGGGCAAGGGTAAATCCCCCCCACCCCCCCAATCAGGGCTCCCCATGGCCCTGGCTGCAGCATGGCCCTTCTGCCCCACAGCCATGCATGAGGCCTCCAAGAAGCTGAATGAGTGCCTGCAGGAGGTGTACGAGCCTGACTGGCCTGGCAGGGATGAGGCGAACAAGATTGCTGAGGTGAGTGTGGGACCGGTGGCCTCGGCCCTTCCCCAAGGGCCCTTCTGACCTCAGCTGGCCGCCCGTCGCACCCTACTGGTCCCCACGTGCTGTGTGCTCTTGGGCAAGTCCACCTCCCTCTCTCAGGGTCCATTTTCTCCTCTGACAGCCCTCGTGCTGAGATGGGTTTCCTGATGAGATCCTGAGGCACCTCTCCTCTCTGTGTTGTGTCTCCTGGCTCAGGAAGCCTCCCACCCCGGCCCCACCAGCCCCGGGCTTATCTGATCCTCGTGGTCACCTTGTGAAAAGGCAGGAGGTGTGACCCCATTTTACAGACGAGGAGGCTGAGGCTCTGAGGAGCCGCCCAGCCGGGAAGCGACGGGCCGAGCTGGCCCCCGGGCCCCTGGGAGGTGAGAGCCGGGCCGGCTGTGGGCCAGCTCCCCCGGTGCACACTGCTGTGCTCTTGCCTCCTGCAGAACAATGACCTGCTCTGGGTGGATTACCACCAGAAGCTGGTGGACCAGGCGCTGCTGACCATGGACACGTACCTGGGCCAGTTCCCTGACATCAAGGTGAGAGGCGCTTGGTCTGTCCACCCTGCTTCGGCCTGGCAGCCTGTGTCGGGGAGCTGGGGAGGGAGAGAGGGACGGGGGTGCCGGGGCGGGGGAGAGGGCAGCCCGGGGCTGAAGGCAGGCCTCCCCCCTCGCCTGGCAATTCATCCTCCAGGGCTGCTCCCTCTGAGACCAGCCTGCCAGCCCCCAGAGCTGGGCCTTTCTGAGCTGGAAGCCCTGTACCTTTGGGTCTCCAGACTATGGAAAGAGACCGCATGGGGCATGTAAGTGTGTGGCCGTGTCCCTGTGGAGTGCCTGTAGGGTTGATGAGGTGTACTAAGGGGCTGGAATGCCTGGGCATGTGTGCCCTGTGCTAGGCTCTGTGTGCTTGGAAGGGAAGGTGTGTATAGTTGTGCGTGTCGCCTCTTACCTGGGTGTATTTGTGCGACTTCGCGTGTTCAAAAAGCCAGCTGCCTTTGCTGGGCCCGGGTGAGTTAGGACCCGTCAGTGGGCCAGGATCTCCGCCGAGGTGACTGGGACCCCGGGTACTCCGGACATGCAAGCAGAGTTGTGTGGAGCTCAGGTGGTGACCGTAGTGCTGGACCCGATCCCCTGGGTGGTTGGGTGCAGGGGTCCCACTCCACGCTGGCCCCCTCGGCCACCCAGTGCAGATGCCTCAGGCTCCCAAAGGTGCCTTACGGGGAGAGTAGGAGGGAGGCAGGTGGTGGTGGCCCAGGGGGAGAGAAGCCCGAGGCCCAGGAGGCCTCTTTAAGGAGCTGAGGGCCAAGGGAGGAGAGGCTCATCGGACACGGCTGGCAGGAACTGACAAAAACGGTTCACTGTTGCGAGGACCTCCATATGAGAAAGGACCGCAGAGGGCACGGACTGCCTCGAAGGGTGAGCTCTTGGCCACCAGAAACGTCCGAGAGACAGTCTCAGGCACGTGTTAGACGGACTTGAGCCTGCAGTCAGCTGCCCTGAGCCCTCCGGGTGCATCTGGGTCACCGTGCCCGTGACCCAGTTTCCCCGGGTCAGCATGTCAGCGTGGGCGCCAGGCCCTGTTCAGCCCCCTCCTCCTCTGTCCCCCAGTCACGCATCGCCAAGCGCGGGCGGAAGCTGGTGGACTTCGACAGTGCCCGGCACCATTACGAGTCCCTCCAAACGGCCAAAAAGAAGGATGAAGCCAAAATTGCTAAGGTAAGGCTGGGGGTGTTGGGTGCTGCCGGGGAGTCTCCAGGGAGGGGCAGCAGGGCCGCAGGGGTCCCAGGTCCCCCCACCCCCACCCCGGGGAGCCTTCTTCCTGTGCTGCGTTCACCGGCACCCTTTGCAGGCTTGTTTGTCACTGCGCCCTGGCCTGCGGGCATCCTCAACGCCCTTGCCAGATGGCTTCACGGCTGGGGACTAGTCCCGGTTGGTCGTTCTGGCCGAAGAGCTGGGGTGGGGACGGCGCTGGGCCCAGGGCCTGAGTGAGAGGCTCTTGTGGGTCCCTGGGTGAGGCCCCCCTCCTGGCCCATCCCGTAGTGGCGCCCTGGCCCCTGGCCCCTCCGCCTGCTCTGAGGCTGCTTTCCAGGATGAGAACAGGCCTGGCTTGGGTTTCACTGGCCCAGCCCCTCCCGGCCTGGCGTGCTCTGGCTGGAATTCCTTCACCGGATCCCAGGCGACCCTGACACAGCTGGAACAAGCTGGGGGTGGGGGGTGGGGTGAAGGTTGCACACACACTCTCCAGGTGAGGGTCTGAGGGCGGAGCCCCCCGCCCAGCCCGGGGCAGGACTGCGCTTGCTGAGCCCCTCTGCCCCTGCTAACGATTCTCACATTTTGCTTTGCAGTTGGAGTTCACCCCCTTCTCCGCCCCGCTCGGGGCACCCCTTAATTCTCAGCCTCGGGGCCTTTACCTGCTCTGGGGGGCCGGCCCTCTGGAGGGTGGCAGGTGTCTGTCACTGCACTGGAGACTGTTTGGACGTGGTGTTTAATGTCTGTGTCTCTGTTTCTTTCTCCCCACCTCCCTCCTGTTTCTCTATGCTCCTTGGCCTTGACCTTGACCTCCCCTCCCCACCCCCAGCCTGTCTCGCTGCTTGAGAAAGCCGCCCCCCAGTGGTGCCAAGGCAAACTGCAGGCTCATCTCGTAGCTCAAACTAACCTGCTCCGAAATCAGGTGACACTGGCTTCTAACCTTGCACGTGCTGGCACTTTCTGGTTTGTCGTCCTGTCCTTGGTGCTGGGTGGTGCTGGGCGCCCATCTGCCCAGACACCCTGGGTGGGGGGGGGGGGCGGGGGAGGGCTCCTCCAGGGTTGGGAGGCAGGGCTGTTTTCATATGTCTCTGCTGCGAGAGCTCCTGCTTCTGAGATCTGAGGTCCAATGCAGGAAGCGGACAGAGGCTGGGGCTCTGGGTGACCTGGGATGGGCCCACCTCTGTTGCGTGGCGCCCGGGGCTCTGGTTGTTCTGGGACCGACACTGAAATCCTAGCCTCCAGGAGCCCAGAAAAACCTCGGAACCTTTGTTCTCTGTGAGGGCTCTTGCGGGGAGGGCTGTGGTGTCTTTAATGCATTGTCCTTCAAGCTTCATAAGAACTGTGAGGTTGCCCTGAATTTACAGAGGAGACAAACCTGCCCAGAGAGGCAGAATCTCCTGCCCAAGGTCTCAGAGCCGCTTAGTGCCTGAGTTGGGGCTCACCTGATTCAAGCCCTGGGTCATTATCCTGGCTCCCTGGCCCGGGGCTCCATGTGGGTGGTCCTGCCACAGCTGGCCAGAGTCATGGTGACCCTTGTAAGTGGACCTGTAGGCCCCATGGTGCCCCTGGAAAGGACGCTGGGAAGGCTCTTCGGTCTGGCTGGGATGCTGAGGCCTGGGGCCGAGAGGATTGGCTCTTTGGGAATTTCATGGAGGGCAAACAGTCCACATCACAGTGGTCCCTGAGGGCTTCCTGGAGGAGGCTCCTTGTACGAAAGTCGTCGTGAGTGATAACTACTATCCTGGCAATACCTCGGAATGGGCCGGGTCCTGGGTGAGCACAGTGTGGCCGAGGACCACGATGCAGTGCCCTGGGAGAGGTGGCCTCGTGGTTCTCAGTCCGGTGAAACTGACCAGGCTGTAGCACCCCTTCGTGGTCCTGGGGTGGGGGCAGGCGACAGAGGCCCCACCCAGGAGGTGGGGTTTCGCTCTGGGCAGCTGCCCCCTTTTATCTGGGCCACCCTCTGATTTCCTCACCTTCAACCCACACGTATTGAATGCCTGTGATATGGAGAACTCTGGGCTCCGCGTGGGCTTGTGGCTACTGCTGCCTGATGTCTTTTAGGCCAAAGCTGTGGGCCGACTTTGGAGGCACTGAGCTGTTCACAGCCTCACCTCTCCAGGGTCTGCGGGAAATGGCCGGGGGAGTCTTGGACAGGCCCGTGTCCTCCCCTGCTGGAGGAGGTGGAGGAGGGCCGAGGGGCTGGAGTGGCCTGTCCTGCCTGTAGAGTTCAGGACTTCTGGCTGGAGGGGGAATGGGGCCACTCACCCAGAGCCAGGATTTCTGCATAATTTTCCCTGAGACGGGTTTGGCACGGTTGCCAGGTGAACATTTTTGTCCTGTGGGAGAAGCCCCTGGGAGACTGTGGGGCTTGGGGTGGTGGCCGTGGCCGCTTTGGGGCTCCCCGGATGGGTGTGGCTGGGGATCCTGCTGGAGGGCCCCCAGGCCCCCGCCCTGGAGGATCGGCCCCGGAGGATCGCTGGGGGAGGCCAAGGCACGGGATCTCATCTTTGCATGTTGGACTGCAGATGTTTCGCCTTTCGGCCAAATTGACATTCCCATTTGGATCCAGTTTTCTTTTGAGCCTCTCCTCCTTCTGCCCCACCCTGCCTCACGCCTGGCTGGAGGCTGGGGAGCCTTCAGGCCTTTGGCTGGCAGTGAGCTGGGGCACTTGGGGTCCCGGGGCTGCCCTGCTGGCTGACTTGACTTTGGGGAGACAGTGCCACCTCCTGAGTCTGTGCTCTCCTGAGCCGGCCAGCTCCGGACGTCCCCTGGGCTGGTTCCGAGCTGCTCTCCATGTGTGCTGGGGCCTCCCCAAACCTGCCTGTAGGGCCCCGGGGCCCTGCTGCATGGCGAGCTTTCCCACGGCTCTCCATGTCCGCCGGCGGGTAGTGGAGCCACCAGGGCTGCAGGGCCTCCCCAGCAATGGACAGCTCTCCCCCCACCTCCTGCCACCCCTGGTGTTTCTGAAAGAGCCAGGATATGAGGAATGTGACTCAAAGGGAATAAAAGACACAGGCCCTGACTTCTAGGAACTCTAAAACGGAGCCACCCTGCCCTTTGCCGCATTGCTGGGTGTGTGAACAGCGCTTGCTGCACAGCTACGAGCTGCTGTGCTGTTCGCCACTGTCTTGGCTATGCTTGTCCATTTGGGGAGTTAGGACCAGCATTGTGGGGACCAGAGCGGTGGTCTCTGTGGCTGCAGGAGCCGGGGCGGTCAAGGTGGTCCTGGAGGATGTGGGACTTGAGCTGGCCTGTGGGTACTTGGGTGGGAGGCCCACGTGACAGTGTGAGGTGCTGGAGGCTGGAAGTGTGGGTAGTAGCCCCCCATCAGGCACTGGGATTCTCAGAGGACTGAGGCAGGGATGATGTGGCCCATGGCCTGGAGGGCACTGCAGATCTGGCCCATTCCAGGAGGGGCCCGAGGCATGCATGCTTAGAGACATTTCTTTTATTTCCTATTCTCCCTTTAATTTTTTTTTGGATAATATTTGTTTTTATTAGTCTTCTGTGGACTCCCTTTAATTTTTAAATGAGATTTTAAAAAGTGAGGCGAGGTGCTCTTGCTCACTCTAGCAAGTTCCAGCAACCTGAAGGTCATGTAGTCAGGAGCATGGTGGCCCTTCTTCCCTCCAAATCCCACCCCCAAATTCACCACGGCTCGGCCCCGGCACAGCGGGGGGTAGGCCCTGACTCGGGCTGATGCTGGTGCCTGAAGCTGGATGGGACAGCTGGGGGGCTCAAGTTGGATGGGGCAGCTTGGGTGTGCTCTGTGGCAGTGTGGCGGTTCTGGCCAGTTGGCCTTCGAACGTGAGGCTGCTGGAGGGGAGTTTTCTCCTGGGCGAGGCCTCCACGTTCGTTCCTGGGCTGTGACTCAGAGCCTGAATCCAAGTCAACCCCCCTGAGTCACTGTTTCCTGCAGCGCCCTCCGGAATGTGCTAGCCGAGCCCTTTCTGGGGCCGGGGTCTGTGATCACCCCTACCCTGGGCTCAGCCCTCGCCAAGCTCCTTTCTTGGGCTCTGTGATGGGGTCTTAGCGCCACCGCCTGGTGGGTGTGGGCAGGCCTGGAGGGCGCCCGGCCGGCGCCCAGTCCCCAGGCCTTGGGAGTGGGTGCAGGCCCCCTGCCCAGCAGCCCGGCTCCCTCCTCCCCTGCCTCTCCCCTGCCTCTTGTGGACGTGTCCGATCTGCTGCCTCTGGCCTCAGTCTGGTGGGGAAGGGTCACAGAGGAGACAGGGGTCGGGAGAGGGTAGGAAAGACTCTCCCAGGGAGGCCAAGTCAGGCTGGTGGTTGAGGCTGAGTAGGGACAGACCTGGGAGAGGAGGGAAGGAATAGTCAGAGGGGCCGGCGCGGGCTGGGGCCAGAGAGCTGGGCGGCATGCGGACTCCTCGCCTGAGAGAGGTTCCCCTGGAAGTGAGCAGGGTCCCAGCTGGCTGGGTCTGGGGCCTCTGCCCCTTCCTGTGCCCCAGCCCCCTTTGTCCCTTGTCTCATGCCTTCTTGGCTGTGCTGCCCCCTCACCTCCTTCTGGGCGCACCTGGGCCAGATGCGGGGGGGTGGGGAGGGGGTTCTCCCTTTGGCCATGGCTGCTCTGCCCGCCCCTGCCCGGAATGCCCCCGACGGGCCTGGCTGCAGGGGCCCGAGGGGCTGCATGGGGAGGTCTGCCTGGGCGTCCACATCCACTTCAACCTCCATCTTGCCCGAGCCCTGGTCCCGTGCACTGCGGGGGGGGGGGGGGGGGGCGGGGCAGGGCCTTGGGGTGGGCCTGGCCTAGCCTGGGTGGGCTGGGACAGAGGCCCGGCAGAGGGGAATGACCTATCCCGCCCCCCAGGCCGAGGAGGAGCTCATCAAAGCCCAGAAGGTGTTTGAGGAGATGAATGTGGATCTGCAGGAGGAGCTGCCGTCCCTGTGGAACAGGTGAGGGGCGGGAGGTGGCGGGCTGAGCCTCGGCCGCCCTCCCCTCCTGAGGCGGCATGGCCATTCTGCCTGCCCTGCTCCGTGCCCTCCCAGGGCTGGGTCCGGTGAGGGTGGAGGCAAAGCAGCCCATGTGGCTCTCCTGGGCTGCCCACCCTGACCTGCAG
Organism: Eschrichtius robustus; assembly: GCF_028021215.1. Lineage (NCBI taxonomy): Eukaryota > Metazoa > Chordata > Mammalia > Artiodactyla > Eschrichtiidae > Eschrichtius > Eschrichtius robustus. Next base: position 136,157,227 of record NC_090828.1, on the reverse strand, counting down.
TTCACCTGGCCTTTCTTCCCTCCCCGCTGCAGCCGTGTGGGTTTCTATGTCAACACGTTTCAGAGCATCGCAGGCCTGGAGGAGAACTTCCACAAGGAGATGAGTAAGGTAGTGCCCCTGGGCTGTGCTCCACCTGCCAAGGGCCAGGGTCAGAGACATGGGTGGGCCGAGCTTCCTCTTCCCTGCTGGGGTTGGACACATGCTGGTGACCACAGAGGGACCCTCTGGGCCCCTGAGAAACAGTGTCAGGGCCCAGTCCTCAAGGAACAGAGTGTCAGGGCCCAGTGGGAGCTGCTGGGTGCTCTGGGGAGGCTGCGAGTGGGCCCCAGGGGTCCAGCCCCGGCCCCCTCCCTGCTCCAAGTTCTATTCTCCTTGCCTGGGTGGAGCCCGCCACCCTCAAACTGGAAACGTGCTCTCAGGCAGCCTTGGCCCAGGGAGCTCAGTGTCAGAAAATGGTGGCAGTTTTCCAATTTGTAGACAGATAATAAATAAATTACTAAAATTTTCCCAATTAAAAAAATGTGTTTTCATGTTTCTTAAGACACTGAAACAAGTCTGCTCTATCTATAGAATCTGGCGTAAGAAGGGGTTGGATTAGCTTAAATTCCTATGTTGTGTTGTCTTCATTTTGATTAAACTGGCAGTTAAGCTGCAAAGCTGAGGTGGAGAAACCTGGCGTTGGCAGCTCCCTCCCTCCCTGTGCCGTGGGTGGACCTGACTTTGTCTCCTGGGCCCAGAGGAATGAAGTGATTGTGGGGCATTCCAGGCCCAGGGCAGGAGGAGGGCTTTTGCCAGCTTGGGGCCTGTCCTGAGTGACCACCCTCAGTATGGTTTCCTGCCTGGTAGGCCTTCCCTTTCCTTCCTACTTTTTCTTCTTCCCTTCAAAGATTTGAGACAACTTGTAAAAAAATTTAAAAAAACAGAGAGAGGTGTTTTGGGAAGAAAACATTTATGTAAATTGGGAGGAAAATTCAGTTCTGGGCTTCCTAGTGGCTAAAGCAGAGGGAAGTATACTCAGTAAAGAGAATCACGAGGTGCATGGGGTAAACCCCTCGTCTTGCCTGGGCTTTTGGTGAGACCTCTGGCAGTTGTAACGTGGCCTGAAAGCATCTTGGCAAGTGATTTAACAATTAGGATCAATAGTTAATTTGCAAAAACAATTGAAAAAAAATAAAAACAGTACAAGCTCTATGGGGCATTTTTGGGAAACGCCTGTAAGTAGGAAGAAGAAAAAGGTGGTCCCAGAAACAGTAGCTGTTCGCAGGGCAGCCCACTGCCTCCTCCTTTTTTCCTGTGGGTTTTCTGGGACAGGTGTGCTGGTTCCCTGCCCCCAGTGATGGGGAGAGAAGAGCTTGCTCCTGACTGGGGCAGGGGCACAGGGGCGGGGCTGGTCGGGAGGAAGAGAAGCAGGGATGTCACTAGGGAGAGAGGGGGCTGCTCGGTGGCCCCCACCCAGCCGGCTTGCTGTCCCTCCTGCAGCTCAGCCAGAACCTCAGCGATGTGCTGGTCAGCCTGGAGAAGCAGCATGGGAGCAACACCTTCACGATCAAGGCCCAGCCCAGGTGAGTGACGCGCCCCCGTCCCCCGCAGAGGGCTGCTGGGGGCTGAGGGAGGTGTGGTCCGGGGCCGGGCTCTTTGCCGAGGTCCTTTCTGGCTTGGCCTCGCTGTGCTCAGGGGAGCAGGTGAGGGCGCCCCTGCTCCTCCACGCCGTGTCCCACCTGGGAAGGAGCTATCCCGGGCAGCCTGCAGCTCCCCTGCCTGGGCCTGGCTTCCCTATCTGAGGGGCAGCAGTCAGGGTGCCTGTGCAGCTTTGCAGCTGGGCCCGGGGACTAAATGATTCAGCCCAGTGGGAAGGGAGCCTCCTCGTAGAGCGGGGGCGTGGCCCCAACCTTATCCAAGGCCCCGATGGGGGGGGGCTTGTTCCTGCCCTCTGCCCGGAGGGGAGCCCTGCTTCCTGAGGGGAGAGCTCCAGGGAGGAGGGGAAACACCCGGCCCTCGGCCGTGGCCCGTGGGAAACCACAGCAAGTCCGAGATCTCCCTTCCTTTCTGTCCGTGAGCTGCTGTGCATCGCAGCACAGCGTGGAGAGCAGCGGGGCACCTCGCCCTCCTCGTCTACAAGGCGGGGTGATTGCGTCTGGTTCTTGGGGTAATTGGGGTGTCCCCTAGGAGGAGGAGGGCAGTCAATATTCAGTGAAATGTCGCTGTTCCTCTTCTCCCCTGAAAGCACAGTACGTGTGAGGGAGGCAGCGGCCCACAGGGTGCCCTGGGGGCAATAAAGGCCAAAACGTGTTTCCCAGGTCACCGCCTGGCCTGGAGGTCATGGTGGCGCGTCCAGGATGGGTGAGGAGGGTGGAGGGCGCCGCCCCCCCCGGGCAGTGCAGGCAGCGGGGGCCAGGCCGCCTTGGGAAGGGGCTGGTCTGAGGGGAGAGGAAGGGCCGTGGGGGCTTGTGAGCCTCCTTTGCAGCAAAGTGGGCAGCCAGGATGCCACCTCTCCCAGGGTCCCCCCGCTGGCCCGCTGATCCCGGTCCTTGGGCCCCAGAGCTCCTGTGGCTGGACCCCGGGCAGGGCGGGCGGGTGGCAGAGCTCCTGTGGCTGGACCCCGGGCAGGGCAGGGCGGGCGGGTGGCAGAGCTCCTGTGGCTGGACCCCGGGCAGGGCAGGGCAGGGCGGGCGGGTGGCAGAGCTCCTGTGGCTGGACCCCGGGCAGGGCAGGGCGGGCGGGTGGCAGAGCTCCTGTGGCTGGACCCCGGGCAGGGCAGGGCGGGCGGGTGGCAGAGCTCCTGTGGCTGGACCCCGGGCAGGGCAGGGCGGGCGGGTGGCAGAGCTCCTGTGGCTGGACCCCGGGCAGGGCAGGGCGGGCGGGTGGCAGAGCTCCTGTGGCTGGACCCCGGGCAGGGCAGGGCGGGCGGGTGGCAGAGCTCCTGTGGCTGGACCCCGGGCAGGGCAGGGCGGGCGGGTGGCAGAGCTCCTGTGGCTGGACCCCGGGCAGGGCAGGGCGGGCGGGTGGCAGAGCTCCTGTGGCTGGACCCCGGGCAGGGCAGGGCGGGCGGGTGGCAGAGCTCCTGTGGCTGGACCCCGGGCAGGGCAGGGCGGGCGGGTGGCAGAGCTCCTGTGGCTGGACCCCGGGCAGGGCGGGCGGGCGGGTGGCAGAGCTCCTGTGGCTGGACCCCGGGCAGGGCAGGCGGGTGGCAGAGCTCCTGTGGCTGGACCCCGGGCAGGGCGGGTGGGCGGGTGTCAGAGCTCCTGTGGCTGGACCCCGGGCAGGGCAGGCGGGTGTCAGAGCTCCTGTGGCTGGACCCCGGGCAGGGCAGGGCGGGCGGGTGGCAGAGCTCCTGTGGCTGGACCCCGGGCAGGGCAGGGCGGGCGGGTGGCAGAGCTCCTGTGGCTGGACCCCGGGCAGCGCGGGCGGGTGGGTGGCAGAGCTCCTGTGGCTGGACCCCGGGCAGGGCGGGCGGGTGGCCAGCGCTGTCCCGACCTGAGCCTCTTGCTGCTCGCCGGGTCCTGCTTCAGGGCAGCATCCTCTTCTGCTTGCTCTGTGGGCACCACCTCAGGGTGCCCGGCAGGACGCGGAGGCCAGCGGGGGCCGTGGGCAGGACTGGGCCCTCTTCCCGGCCTCCGGGAGTTAGGAGGGCTTCTGCCCTTAGCGCTCCTCTGAGCAGAGGGGCTGCCGTTGAGGGAAGAGAATAGGCCGGGCCCACATCTGCATTTCCCCCAAATGAAGGCCTCTGCGTCCCGCCCGTCCCCACAGAAAGAAAACTAAACTGTTCTCCCGGCTGCGCAGAAAGAAGAACAGGTACCGGCAGTGAGTGCTGTGTGGGGGGGGCCCTCGGAGGCCAGCACCCCGGCCCCTGTGCATGCGCCTGGCCCTGCCGAGGGCGCCACTAACCCCTAACTCGCCTTCCTGTGTGTGGTGTGCGTTATTAGGGGGCAGAGGGGTGTCGGTGGGAAAGGGGGGCGGGCAGACCGCCTTCGCACGTTCCTCCTGGGCTGCGGCCCGACCAGGAGTGGAGGCTGCAGCCAGAAGGGAGGCCCGGGAGGCTCAGGGAGAGGGCTGCTGCAGCTCCGCGGCTTGTAGGAGTTCTGTGTGTGTGTGCGTGTGTACATATACTGGATGTATGTGTATTCTTTAAGGAGACAAAGACATTCCCATAAAACACATTAGTAAAGGTGAGAAGGAACCAGCGAGTCTCCCACGCCTCTGTGCCATTGTCTGGCCCCCCGCCATGCTTGGGCAGGTGATGGGGTCACTAGTTTGTGTCTGTCCTTCTAGACCTGCCCGGTCCAACACAGTGGCCTCCTGCCTCATGTGGCTGGTGGACACTGGAAATGTAGCCAGTGTGACTGAGGAGCTGAATTTTTAATTTGTTTAATTTAAACAGCCACCTGTAGCTGGTGGCTGGTCTCGGTCAGCACTGTTCTAGACTTTCTTTAGGCAAGTACAACATAGATTTTTATTTTGCACCCAGTAGCGGGCCGTGCACACCGTTTGTCCTTGTTGGTACTGAGACTCGACTTGGGGGCCTCACCCTCTCGTCCCCGCTGTGAAGACCCCCCCCCGCCCTTTATTTACCCCCTCTGCCCGTTGCCTCTGCCAGTTGCCCAGGTTCCCCGGGAGGACCCGTGGGAGCAAAGGCTCGGGGCCCGGGGAGCAGGGCTGGCCGTGTGCTGGCGTGAGGGGTGGACGGCAGGCAAGCCGGCCCGGAGGCCCGTGGGCTCAGGCTGAGGAGCGGGGCCGCCCTGAGCGCAGAGGCTGCTGCCTGACACGTGGGGTGAGACTTACTTTGCCTCTAGGACGTGTGGCTTTCTCCTGCTGTGGGGCTCGGCGCCCCTGCACGTGGTGGAGGCCTGAGGGAGGCTGGCCGGCCCCTGGTGGCAGCTCCCGGGTCTCGCCCTGCTCCCCGTCGGGGCCCGCAGACCTCAGCTCCGGGTGTGGTTGTCACTGTGTCCAGGGCAGGCCCTGCTGCGGACACCTGCCCGTTCCCAGTGCTCACGCCTGTGTCGCCTCGTTTCCACCCGTCCTCCTGCACACGAATGTGCAGTTTCACACGTGGGTGCACGGGGACACACACTTGTGCACATGTGGGCGTCATGTTTTTCCAGTGAGTCTGGACACACACATGCACCCTCAGTTTCCCAGGATCTACGTGGACACACAACGTGCAAGCACATTTTCACACACGGGTCCCCAGGGCATTGGCATGTGCACACACCCTGTCACACGCACACTCCTTCCTGGACGCCGCGGCCTCCCTCCATCCGGGCCCCTCTCTTGTCTCGCCTCTGCAGTGACAACGCCCCTGCGAAAGGGAACAAGAGCCCCTCTCCGCCTGATGGCTCCCCTGCCGCCACCCCCGAGATCAGAGTCAACCACGAGCCCGAGCCGGCTGGTGCGGCCACCCCCGGGGCCGCCCTCCCCAAATCCCCGTCTCAGGTAGGCACATGTCTCGGTGGCCTGTCCCCTCCCTTCCTTCCTCTGCCTCTTGCTCTGCCGCCGTTCCCCTCCTTCCCCGTCCCCTGTCCCTGCCGGCCCTGGCTCCCCTCCGTGGCCCCGGCCCCTGCCAGGGTCACAGGGGCATCTGTGACCGTCTGTCTCCTCCTTAAGTGTCCCCCCCACGCCCACCTGCTGTAGCGTCCCCATCTCTCCTCTCCCCTGGCCTTTGGGCTGCTTGACCTTCTCCGTCTTCCTTTCCTCCCGAGACACAGTCTCCAGGGCCCTCAGCCCCCGGAGCATCCAGATCTGCGCAGGTGGCTGCCTCCCCCTCTTCCTTGCCTTCTTCCTTGCGGGGGGCCATGCGGGACCCTGAAAGGGGCATCGAGAGGAGGGGCTCAGTGAGGGGAGAGGGAGGGGGAAGCCCGCTCCCCCCGCCAGTTTTCTCCAGGTTTCTGCAGCGTCCCCGGGAGCTGCAAAGGGAGAAAGGAGGGGTGGGGTCCACCAGGCAGGACCATCTGAGCCCTGCTAGGCTGTCCCCTGGCCCTTTGGCTCCTGGCCGAAGCTCTCCCGGTTGTGGGCCCGCTCGACAGCTGATTAGGAGAGTGACGCTAAGAGGGTGTTGAGAGTCTGCACTTGACTCGAGTACTTGCTCTGGGCTGGACCCTGCACCAGACTTTCTGTATTTTCATTCATCGTCCTCACAACCAGCCTGTAAGGCAGATGCTGTTATCACCCCAACTCGACAAGCGATGAAACCCAGGCTTGGGCCGGGGGGGGTGACTTGCTGAGGTCCCCGAGTGGGCAGGTGTGTGGCCCTCTGCGGGGCCCTGGCTGTGTGCTGGCCTCTGGGGTGATGGCCAGAGGCTGGGCTGCAGCTCCTCCAGGGGTTGGGGTGGGCAGAGGGCCTGGGCGTGCAGGAGCGGAGGCAGGGGGCTGGACGCCCGGCTCTCTCTCAGCTCCTGTTTCTCTCCCCCCAGGGCGGTGAGAGCCAGACCCTCCGATGGCAGCCCCTGGCGGCCCCGCAGGCCCTTCTTTCCTTCTTTTCTGTCCTGTTCTCTCCTCTTCTCTCTTCTTTCGCTCCCTCGCCCTCCGCCCTTCCCTCTCTCTGTACAGGGTTTCCGACCGCCTGCTTCGGCCCCTCCTGGGGGCCCCTGTGGTCTCGGTGTCCGTATCTTGGGGAGCAGTGGCTCTCCTTGTTGCGTCCTCCTCAGTGGCCGGGTGGGACCGTGGCCGGGGGTGTGACTAACGTGGCTTTGTCTCTGTCTGTCTCCCCGACCCCCGTGCTCTGCTGTGCGGCCCCCCGCCTGCTGCTGACCCCCAGCTCCGGAAAGGCCCACCAGTCCCTCCGCCTCCCAAACACACCCCGTCCAAGGAGGTCAAGCAGGAGCAGATCCTCAGCCTGTTTGAGGACACGTTTGTCCCTGAGATCAGCGTGACCACCCCCTCCCAGGTCAGCCGCGGCCGCCGCGGCCCAGCTCTCTCTCCCTTCTCTCGCTCTTTCAGGGTGTGCATGGCCTTCCCCCCTCTCCCACCCCCCGGTGCCTCTGCCTCAGGAGCAGGAGTCTGGCTGCAGGGGTCGGCTCTGGGCCTCTCTCTCGCATGTCCCTCCCTCCCTCCCTCCACCCGTCATCCCTCATCTCTGAGCACGTGGCCAGACGTAGGGACACGGGCAAACAGTCCTAGTAGAGACTGTCGGCACCACAGTGGCCTCTCCGTTCCATTGATGCTGTGGCCAAAAGGGGCAGGGAGCACGGAGGACCTGGGCCAATCAGGGAAGGCTTCCTGGAGCAGGTGACGTTTGCCTACCAGCAGACACAGTGCGTTAGCCAGAGGTGGCAGCATGCGTGTAGGTCAGGACGGGTGAGGGACAGGCTCAGGAACTGCCGGGAGTTCCGTGCGCGTCAGGAGAGCGCTGCTTGGGCGGCGGCGAGGAGGTGACTCGCAGGGTTGGGAACACCTGCAAGGCGCTGAGACTTTAGCTCCCAGAGCTGCTGACCCCACTTGGAGCCGGGGCTGTGGCTGGGCCGCAGAGTCCGGCTCCTGCTGTCCATGCCCTAGGAGGCACGTAATGCCCATCCCCAGGGGGACGGAGGGAGGGCGGAGCAGGGGAGGTCACTGTGGTGGCAGGGGGGTGGGCCGCACACGGTCGGGTCGGCTCACAGAGGCCGCAGTGCGCCGACCACTCCAAGCCTGGCCTCCGGGCCTCACAGCCGGGCTGCCCTGTCCCCGCCGGGCCTCGCCATTCGTGCAGGCTGGCTAGTCCCAGGCTGTGCTGGGCCCACGTTGCAGCGCTGCTGTGGGCTTGTCCTGCCCGGGCCTCTGGGTTCTGCCTTGTGCAGGCTCCTTTGCACAAGCTCAGAGGCCTGGAGGGAGGGGCAGGGCTGGGGGGGTGGCACGTCAGGGGAGAAGCAGTTAGGAGCGGACCGTGCTCTCCGCGATGAGGGACCGTGGGGTGAGTGGGCTTCAAGCCCCCATGGGAGGACTTTGGGTCGGACCTAGGGACTTTCAGTGCAGGGCGGCTGGGGGAGGGCAGGAGTTGCCCTGCTTCGGGGGACCCGGGAGGGAGCCTTTGTGGAGAGCCGGCTGAGGCTGGCCCCGGGCACTCCCGGGGCCTCGGGGAACCGCGGCCTCAGGGCAGCTTGTGGCTGGGACGCTTGCTTGCCGCCTGGAGCCTGCCTCCGCCTCGGGGTGCACGCGAGGGCTAGCAGACACTGCGCAGGGAGTGGAGCCAGCCGCTGACCTACCGGGCCTGGTTCGGTTTTCAGCCCCCTCTGGGAGGGGTTGTCCCCACTTCACAGGTGAGGAATTGAGGGCCTCACCTGCAGCCAGGCCGCCCGCTGAGCGTGGCCCTCGCCGTGCTCCCTGCATGCCTCCCCTCCGTCCTTCCGCCCACTCCCCGGAGCCGGGGCCCCGCCCAGCGGGGTTGGAGAGCGCTGGCCGGGGGTGCTTTGCACGGGGCTGGGGTGGGCTGGGGTGGGCCGGCCCCCCCAGGATGCTGTGCCGCCAGCGCTGCTCTGCTGGGCTGTGGTGAGTAGCCTGCGTGCCGCCCCCGAGGCCGGTTCCAGGCCTGCGTGGGGGGAGGCTGGCCTGCTGGGAGGTGAGCAGAGAGTGCGCGGTCTGCCCTTGGCCTGGTGACCCTGTCCCCTTGGAGTCTGGTGGGGCGGCGGCTGCCTGGGCCTGGCTGGCTTCTTAGAGGGGTGGGTGGTGGGGCCACGAGGGGCAAAGAAATGCTGCCTGCAGCCGGTGAGGGCACCCAGGACCCAGCCCGCGCGGCCTCCCGGACACTCGCTCCTCTAGAGATGGCAGTGACCTTCCTCCCAGGCTCGTTGGACAGGGCTTGACCTGAAGGAGAGTCCGTGGCTGGGGATGAGCGTGGGGCGGGAGGGAGTCCCCTGAGCTTGGGCCTGGGCCCTCTGCTCTCTGCGCCTTATCCCTGAGCTGTGCGCTGGCGGCACCAGCCCTTCTCAGCACTGCGGGTCTTGGGTCTCCCCGCACAGGCTGCAGCTCAGCTGGGAAGGCCCCCCCGGGGGACCCCTGCCCATGCTTCCAGGTCTCGGGTCCTTCTAAATGGAGGACCTCAGGTGCCTTGGGCTGGAGGGCGTGTCCCGTCAGTTCTGGGCCCCATCAAGGGGGCGGGGAGGAAAGCTGGTGGCCCAGGCTTGCGGGGCTGCAGCCCTCCCAGCCCTGCCTGAGGGGAGGACCCTGGGCCAAGCCAGGGCAGGCATAGCCGTCCCTGTCCCCGGGGAAGCCCCTTGTGTGAGATGGGGCCACAGGTGAGCAAGCCCTCCTCCTAGGAAGGCAGCGTGTCCGTTGGGCACTGGTGCCAGGCGGCTTGTCCTCCAGGGTGGCTCTGGGAAAGACCCTTTTCTTCCATGATCGTCTGGCCCAGCTTACTGAGGGGCTGGCTTCTCACAGTGTGGACGGGGCCACTGCGGCCCGTCTCCTGGGGCCATTCCTGCTACATGCACATCCCTGGGCTGCACTCAGCCCCGCTGAATGGGAAACGTGGGGGGGCTGGGAGGGACGTGCAGTGTGAACACGGGTGCTCAGGTGTTGGGGACCCCCCCCACATAATGACGGGGCTCCTGGGCTCTGTGTGCTGGCTCGGCCCTGAGCTGGCTGGGGGTGGGTGTCACCACAGGACTGCCTGTCAGTCTGCGGCAGCAAGGGGAGGCCTGTACCCGTCCAGGGGCCCTCCGAGCCGGGGGACTGAGTGTGGTCTTGTCCAGCCCGGGCCGTGGCCTGGGCTGCTGCTGGCGGGCGCAGGCACTGGGAGGCCTCGTCGGCCTGCAGGATGGGGTGGACACGAGACAGCTGGGGGCTCGGCCTTGGTCTGGCGGGTGGCTGCCTGGGGGCCGGTGGCCGAGCCGGCCCCACGTGTGTCCTTGTGTGGGTGGAGCCTGTGCCGGGGGTGTGGTGTGGGTCGTGCCCTTGTGTTGGTGGGCGTGTCTGGGAGCGGAGCCTGCTGTGCCGCCCTGGCTGAGTGCTCGCAGCCTGTCACTAACTGCCTTCCTTCTCTGCCGCTGTTGCCAAGTTTGAGGCCCCGGGGCCTTTCTCGGAGCAGGCCAGTCTGCTGGACCTGGACTTTGACCCCCTCCCACCTGTGGCAAGCCCTGTGAAGGCGCCCACGCCCTCTGGTCAGGTTGGTGTGAGCCCACCACTGCCCGCGGGCCCACCGGCCTCTGGGCACCGGGGCCTGGGTTCATGTCTGCCCACCGGCCATGTGGGCCCATCTAGGCCCAGGCCTTTGGGGGTCCTGGGGTCACCAGGCTCTCCTCCCACTCACTGCCCTTCCCCTGGAGCCCTGGCCCCCAGCTCTTGTCACCCTCCCTGGTCCTGACCATGGGGAAGGGAAGAGGGCAGACACAGGTCAGCAAGAGGACCCTCAGGAGCAGGTCAGCCGAGCACTCACCTGGCAACTTACACGGTCCATCTCAGCATCCTGCTGCCCCTCTCCTGGCGGCAGCCCCGGGTTTGGGCACTCCCTGGCCTGGGGGTCTCAGTAGCCTGGAAGGTGTCCAGGACTCGGTGCTCTGGAGACCGCAGAGCCCGGCTCTGTTCTGCCCTGTGCCTGCTGGGCTCGAGGGCCCTGGGACGGGTGCGGGGTGGGGGTCCCTGGGGACTGCTTGCCTGCCGCCGTCTCTAACCTCCATGCTAACTCTGTCCTTCTCCCCTCTGCTGTGCTCAGTCAATTCCGTGGGACCTCTGGGAGGTAAGCTGTGTTTGCTCTGTGCCCACCCCGCCTCGTCCTGCACCTGGCTGGTTCACAGGTGCACACGCACACGCACGCTTGGCCGTGCCCACGCGCACAGGGAGCTGCCGCGCCTCCAGCTGTTCTGTTTCCCGCCCCCCCCACCCCCGCCATGGAGACACTGGGCCTTCAGCCAGGCCCTGTGGGAAAGGGCTCCTCAGCTTAGCCTCTGAAGAGTCCCCTGTGGTGCAGCCCAGTTGTCAGGGCCTGTGAGCGGCGTAGACAGTGACCAACTGGTCCCCGAGGGTGGGTGGGGTGTCCCCGTGCTGGGCCAAGGCCTGCTGGGTAGGGGGGCCTTGGGGTGGAGGGTCCTTGCCCCCGAGGAGCGTTCTGTCAGTAGGGGCCCTGCAGGGCAGTGGCACCAGGGAGCTGCTGGAACAGAGGAGGGGGGAGAGATGATTCGAGAAACAGGACAGAAAGAGTGAGGCCAGACGCCTGCCCGACAGGTGCTGTCATCACCTGGTGGCCCAGACATCCACGTCCTCAGGGAGGACACGGGACACCCCACAGCTGGTGACGTGGCTCCCGCAGGAGCAGGAGGGGCTGGCGAGAAAGTGCCCACAGCCCAGGCTCTGGGGCTCGCAAGCTCCAGGGTATTTCACTGGAGGAGGCCAGAGAGAGCCTGGCGCAGGCAGGCAGAGCCTCCCCCCAGCCACGTGCTGAGCTGCGTGTGGCACATTCGCACTTTCCTGTCCTCTGGGCAGTGGTGGGAGGAGGTGTCCCCCTGGGGAGTCTGTCTGTGCCCCGTGGGGCTCCGGCCAGGCTGCAGGCGCCCATCTGCTCCTGTGGGCCCACGCTGGGCTGCTCACGACCTTCTTCTCTTGTCTCCCCAACCCCGTCCCCCGCCCCTCCCACCCTGTTCTCCCTGGTGGCCCATCACTAGCCCACAGAGAGTCCAGCTGGCAGCCTGCCTTCCAGGGAGCCCAGCGCTGCCGAGGGCACCTTTGCCGTGGCCTGGCCCAGCCAGACGGCCGAGCCGGGGCCTGCCCAAGTAAGTGCCCCCGCCATCCCCTCACCCGCCCCCGGCCTCTGGGGGTGTAGCATGGAGGAAGAGCCCGGAGGAGGGGGCACAGGACGGACAAGGCCACCGTGGGACTGAGGGTGAGGCTAGGGCCCTGAGCCAGGAGGCCCCGGGGCAGGGCTTGTCTGTCACTCGTGCTGGGGTGGCTCAGGTCAGGTCAGCCCCTCACCCGCTCGCCAACCCCCCATCCCAGCTTCCCAGCTCAGGCCTCCCACGGTGGGAGGGAGGCATGTCTCGAGCACCTCCAGGTCCATGGTGGGCACTCTCCAGAATTCTCCTTTAACCTTCAGCCTGACCTAGACATTTCCTCCTCCGACAGATGAGGAGGTGGGGGCCAGGAGGGCTGAGTGATTGCTCCCAGAGCTCAGAAGTGGCTGAGTTTCAGTGCGGGCCAGCGCAGCCTGACTGCAGCCGGGCAGTGTCCGAGGTGCCCTGCCTGGGCCCTGGCCATGGGAGCCACCTGTGAGGGGCCAGCGGGGCCAGGCGGGTGGGAGGAAGCCGAGGCTTGGCCTAGGGCTTGGGCTTAGAGGGCAGGGCCTGTGAGGGAGGCTCAGGGGTGGCACCCAGGGGCCTCTGCTGGGCTTCTCAGCAGTATGTCACTCCGGGTCCGTGTGTCTGCTAGCACCTTCTCCAGCCGCTTCCTTGCCGGAGCCTTTCTTTGAGGGGCTCCCTGTACCAGGCAGAGGCACTGGCTCTCCGTGGCCCCTCTCCTTGTCCTGGTCTCAGCGCCCCATCCTGTGTCTGACCCCATGCCCGCATTTATGTTGCAGCCAGCAGAGGCCTCGGAGGTGGCGTGTGGGACCCACCCTGCGGCTGGAGCCCAGGAGCCCGGGGAGACAGCAGCAAGTGAAGCAGCCTCCGTAAGATGACAGGGACCAAAGCCCTGGCTTTTCTCCCCACCGCCCGCGGCTCCCTAGCCCCATGTCTTGCTCTGTGCTGGTCCAGGTCATGGTTCCTGGTGAGGAACCTGGAAGCAGGCTGGTCTGGCATTGGGCACAGACACCCCCTTCTCTGCCCGAGCGGCCCCGCCCTCCGGGACCCACTCCCCGCCCTCGCTAACCTGCGCCCCCTCCCCCCAGAGCTCTCTCCCTGCGGTGGTGGTGGAGACCTTTTCGGCAACTGTGAACGGCACGGTGGAGGGCGGCAGCGGGGCAGGGCGCCTGGACCTGCCCCCGGGGTTCATGTTCAAGGTGAGCCTGGCCTGCTGATCCGCAGCCTCTGGCTGCCTCCATGGGGTGGGGAGTACACTGGGCCCGAGGCTACGTGGGGGGCCCAAAGCCGTCCCTCCCCGACTACCCGTCCTCTGCTCCCCGATCCGCGAGGTGGCGTCCGAGCCCCGCTCCTGCTGCTTTCACCTTCTCCCGGCGCCCACGGGGCTGCAGGTGGGACAAAGGCTGCCGAGGAAAGGGGTGTCAGCTCTCCCCACCCTCTGCAGGTGCAGGCCCAGCACGACTACACGGCCACGGACACAGACGAGCTGCAGCTCAAAGCTGGGGACGTGGTGCTGGTCATCCCCTTCCAGAACCCGGAGGAGCAGGTAAGGCCCGGTGCAGGGAGGCGGCGCGGCCAGCAGGGGGCAGCAGAGCCACGCCAGCCGACCCGCGGCCTCTCCCCACGGCCGCGCCTTTCTTTACGCCTCCCTTCCCTGCGGCCGGCACAGTTCCCCTTTGCTGCTCTCACCCTGTCTGCCCCCTTTCAGTCTCTCACTTCCTGCTTCTTGCTTCCTCCTTTCCTCAGCCTCTGTCTGCCTTTCTCTCGATTCTCTGCATCCTAGTTCCTTCGGCCCCTTCTCCCTTCCAGGCCCCCCCAACCCGGGCCCCCCTCCTCCAGGACCGCATCCCAGGCTGCCCCTCCATGGACCACGCCCCACCCACCCGCTGCTCTGCAGCCTCCTGTTGGCCCCAGGTGCCACCCTCCAGGCTGGCCCCGCCCTGTCCACAAGGGCACGTGCTTCCCTGCCCACGTGACAGACCCCGGAGTCCACAGCCTTGCCCCCAGCTGGCCCTCACCCTGATGCCTTGCAGACCCTTCTCCTGCTGTGGCCTCTCCTTGTTGTGAAGGTCCTCAGAGTGGGCTTTGCTGAGCCCTGGGGGGCGCAGAGTGGGGCAGAACTGCCCCCCCCCCAGGTCTGGACGGGCTGCTTTATTCAGGTTGCTGTGGCCCCTCAGCAGGAGCCCCTGTCTGTGGGATGCTGGTGGTCCAGTGGGGCTGCCCACATGGGTATCCAGGTGGCAGCCACCGTGCAGAGGGGACCTAGTGGGACTCCAGTCCGTTCAGTCACCAACATGTCCCTGTGGTGTAATTGTCAGAGTGGCCGAGGGTGGGAGGAGGGCTGGATTTGGGGTGAGGCCAACCTGGCTGGGGCGTCCTGGGCTGGGACTTCAGGACACTAGGTACTTAGTGAGGCCACCGTGGGCTGGGAGGTTTGAGTAACAAGGATTTCCTGGGCCTGGCGCTGAATCAGCCCATTTTCCTAAAGCCCCAGATCCCCGCTGATCTCCCCGGTGGGCCAGCGCTGGGCTAGGTGGGGTTTTCAGGAGCAGACTCCTGGCCTCCCAGCCCACAGTGGGAGCCATCTGGGGTGGGTGGAAGTGGCCCAGGTAGGACACACACAGGGTCTAGGACAAGGCAGGTAATCCTGCAGGTGGGTCCCAGGCATAGCGCCGCTGCAGGGGCAGCAATGGCAGGGGGTGTGTGGTCACTGCAGGCCCAGGGGTCAGGGCTTGTCACGGCTTGGGTAGATGATCCCTGTGAGGGGTCAGTATTAAAGCAAAGGTCAGGTTCGACCCGGAGGGCTTGGTGGGATGGCCTCAGGTCCCTCTAGAAGCTTTCAAGTGGTCAGTGCTCAGCAGAACTTTCTGGCATTGTTTGTGGAAGGCCGGAAGAACAGTTGATGTCCTCCTCGGTGATGTGGCCTCTGTGGGCACCAGCTGGTGGGAAGCTCTTTGGTGGGGGACTGAAGGAGTCGTTTAGAGGCGTTTGGACCAGTGCGGCAGTCAGGCTGCCTTCCCGCCCTGAGGAGCACTCACCAAACAATAAAGAGTTAAATGCACCTCCTGCAGGGAGGGATGGCTCCTGGGGTGGGGGGCCCGGTTTGGGTCTCAAGAGAAGAGCAGGGAGTGCTGCCTGGAGGAGGCGTCCTTTAAGGCGGGCGTGACGGTCTAGAGGAAATGAGCGGCCAGAAGGAGGGCTCGCCCTGTCGAGAGGGACGCTGTCCTCCCCCAGCCGCATGCAACGCGCTGGCTTCCCCCCAGGATGAAGGCTGGCTCATGGGCGTGAAGGAGAGCGACTGGATCCTGCACAAGGAACTGGAGAAGTGCCGGGGCGTCTTCCCCGAGAACTTCACCGCGAGGGTGCAGTGAGAGCAGAGCGCCTGGTGGTGCTGTGGACGCGTGAACGGCAGCACCTTTTCCCGAAAAATGTGTGTTTCTTTTTTTTTTTTTCCGTTTTTGTTTTTAAAGTTTTGAAAAGCAAAGGGAAATTGAGGGGAGAGACCTAAGCCAGGAGGTGTCTTCCCAAAGATGAGGTGGTTTTCCAAAGAGCCTGGTTTCGGCGAGTCCGGCGGAATCGCCAGCGTTCCTGAAGCTGCTGTATCCCCTAGTTGAGTTCCCGGCCGCCTCCCCCGCCCGCGCCCGCGCCCGCGCCCGCGCCCGCGCCCGCGCCCGCTGGGTGGCGCCGCTGCCGCCGCCTGGGTGCCCGGCCGCGGGGCGGGGCCTGGGGGCCGCCGCGCACCGCGCTTGCCTGAAGCTTGGGCCGGCCGCTCGGGCCGGGGCCCTCCTTTCCTGGCAGCTGCCGCGGGTGGCGTCCAGCGTCCCCTGAGACCTCGGGCCCAGACACCAGCCTGGCCTGGCCCTGCCCCGCAGACGTCTGTGTGCTGTTTGAAAATAAATCTTAGTGTTCAAAGTGAAACAAACAAAAATGACAAAAGTACTCAAAGTGTGTGTGTGTGTGTGTCCCTCCATTTCTGTCTGCTATGCAGTGCAGCCGCGATTATCTGTGCTTTTGTCCTGAGACAGCCCACCCTGCAGGCCCTCTGCCCTGGCCAGCACCCCTGCCCGTGCGTGACCTCCACGTCCTTTGGGGCTCATCTGGGCCCGGACCTGGCAGGGGCTTCAGCCCTGTCCCGTGATGTTTTCACTGGCTGTTGGTGGGGATGCAGGAGATGGGGGCCAGGTGACGGGAAGGGCAGACAAGGGGCTCGAAGAGCCAGCTCTGTGCCCAGGAGTCTGCTGGGTGCCGCCCTCAGTGACTCTATTTAGTGCGTGTGAGAACTCGGGGGCGGTACCAGGGCTGCATTGCACAGATGAAGAGTCAGGCTCAAGGGATTTGGGGGGTTTGCTGGTGAGTGCTGGGACAGGGGTGGGAGTAGGGGCAGGGGCTGAACCGGGGCAGTTGGCCCCCCAGGCGCAGGGAGGCCTGATGGGCCGGCTCCGCCCCGCTCCCCCCCTGCCTCTTTTTCCGGCATCAAGGCCCCCACTGCACGCAGCCCAGGTCTCCAGCTCCATCACAGGACGCGGGCTGTTCTGAGTGGCATGTGGCACATGCAGCAGTGGCCTGGGTCCTTCCCGGGGGCCGCTGGAGTTGTGCTCTTGGGCCCAGGGACCAGCCTGGACTTCCAGGTGGCAAGGATTTTTCTCTGCAAAAATCTCTTCTGCAGAAAAAGCAGGTGAAAGGGATGGACATTGGAGTCTTAGCTTTACTTTTGGATATAAGTCCTGAGCTTTGTTTCAGGTGGCAGGATTGTCACTGCCGTGGTTCTGCCTTGTCCTGTGGCTGACAACGTCTGCTCTGTCAACCAAAGTGTCTATGGGCAAGGAAATTATGAGAGTGGGGCACAGGAAGCTGATTTCTATTGCCCCTGCTTCGAAAGCTTTAGCATTTCCGCCCTTTTTCTTCTCCCTCCCTCCCTCCCTCCCTCCCTCCCTTCCAGGTTGACAGGTTAATTCTCTTTCCCAAGGCCACTCAGCTCATTGTTGGTGGAGCCAAGCTTGAAGCCCAGACCAGGCGAGCGCCACTGAGCTTCCAAACCTGGGGTGTGTGTGCCCTGGGGTGTGTGTGCCCTGGGGGGTGTGGAGGTCTGCAGCCACGGTGCCAACACGAGAGGCTTCACTTTTATTTCACGATGAGAAATTTAAAGACATCATTCAGGAGATAGCATTTGCGTTAGGTTTCTCACAAGGTGAGACTCAGAGATGTATCAGCTGGTGGCTGAGCCTCAAGGGGGTCCTGCCCCTTGCAGCTGGGGTGCTTTGGCAGGAAGAGCCCTGCTTTGTGTCGGGTGGGGCCTGCAGGGAGCTCCTTGTGGGAGTGGGGAGGGAGCCGGCCCTGCAGGGACAGCTCCAGCCGTAGGACCCGTGTGGTGCTCCGCCCAAGTGAATAAGTAGCTAGCTCGAGGCCTGAGCTACTCGAGTGTCTGGGAGCTGGGACACGTCCAGGTGTGTGTCAGTCCAAGAGAGCTCAGAGCCAGGCAGCTCACACCTTGTCGGCCTCCCCTCCCCATCCTTGAGGCCACAGCCGCCCCTGGCCCATCTCATGGACTCCCCTGGCCTCCCCTCCTTCTGGCCGGCTCCCCAGGAGGCCTTCCGCAGTGACTCGGACATCGTCCAGCCTGCCGGCTGGCCTCCTGCTCCTCCGCCTCGGTTGGATTTGGTAACCAGGCTGGCATTGCTCCTCCTGGTTCCACTGGCCTGCAGACCCTCGGCTCTGCCTCTGGGAATTCAAGTATTCACACCTCTAGCCTCACCACCCCAAACACCAGGCTCTATGCAGGGACTCTGTGACCGAACATTGGCTTTGTTGGCTCAGCAAACCTCAGCTGGTTGTCTTCAGTGCCTGAGGTGGGTGGGCAGTCGGGCTGTAGCCCAGGCCCTCCGAGAGGCCCCTGGCTCCCCTGTGCCCTGAGTGTCAGCTTCATCTTTGGTCTGCGTCCTCGACGGTTTCAGGTTTGATGTCTGCACACCCCACCCAGAGCGGCGGGGAACTTCCTTCCCAGAAGTCCCCCAGCAAAGCTCCTTTGTCTCATTGGCCTGAGCTGGGTCAGGTCCCCAATGCTGAATCAGCCGTGTGGCCAGGGGTGGGACCTCAGGATTGGCCCCAAACTTACAAGGCCTTGAGATGGAGGCGGGGTTGGGCTGGGGGGAGAGGACACCTGGACAAAAATTTGGATATAGCTTCCAAGGAGAAGAGGGATGGATTATAGGAGCTGGAACCAGTGACTGTGCACACCACGGTGGCTTCCAGAAAGGGCCGAGAGGCCAGGGAACGTGCCTGGTGGAGACCATAAGTGTCTGTGTGAGTGTGTGTGTGTGTGACACTTGGGAGACCCTGGCTTTATTCACCACATCCGATCTATCTCGGGCCGACCTCGAGGTCCGTGTGTGACCGGTGAACAGGACGCATGCAGGGCTGTTCCTCCATGTTCCAGGAGTAACGTTCACCGACCGTCCCCCATCTCCCGCTGGAGATAGGACCTGTCCCACCACTGGAGACCGTGTAGAGTGTGACCTTCCCCAGCCGCTTGGAGACGTGTGGCTGGGGTTGCGCCTGTGTCTGCATAGATCCAGTCTCCTGACCATTCATTCACTGTTCATCCGTTCATCGATTCGTTCCTCACATCCCCCACAGGAGATTACAGAGATCATTCAGTGCAGCTCCTACCCCGCTGTGCTCACAGTCTGGGGAAAAGCAGACGGGAACAGTTAAGACCAGAACAGGTGCTGTCGTGGTGGTGAGTCCAAGGTTCTGGAGACCGAAAGGCGCCACCACCTGGCTTCACACGGGAGGGGGTGTCTCCGCTGAGCCTTTAGAGTTAACGGGGGTCCCCAGGAGCTGACGTCCGGGAGGCCCATCTCAGGCAGAGAGAAACAGGCGGAAGCGTAGGTGAGCCTGGGGGCGAGGTCAGTGGAGTTGGAGGGGCCTGTGAGGGCTCGGGCTCTCGCAGGGGGCCTGGAGCTCAGGAGAGAGGTCTGGGCTGAGGGGCAGCGAGGTGGAGATGGCCTGGGGGAGAAACGAGGGCACCTGGGAGGGGGAGGGCCCTGGGGGTGCGGCCTGGCCACAGCATCAAGAGGAGGGAGGAAGAAAAGGTTTTGCGGGCACAGAATGCTACGGAGTTGCAAAATGCCTTCCTTTAAGAAGAGTTCCCTGGTCCAGAAGCCACTGTGGCCAATGAGGCCGGAGAGGACGTGAAGGGCAGTCAAGATAGCCTTGCCTGGGCTGCTCTTGGGTCCCCGGGGCTCCGGGGAGAGGCTGCCGTGGGCCGGCCAGAGAACACGGGCAGGCCACTGTCCACGACGTTCCAGGCCCGGCTCTGGTTGTGCGGACGAGCAAATCACTGGGGAAGACCCCTCTCAGTATAATGAAGAAGGATAACTAACAATGAGGCAGGAAGCTGCCTTCCTGACAGCCCCTGATTATAGATGAACATCCCGACTGCTGATGGGGGAGGGGGGAAGAGACCTCCCTGGCCTCCCAGCCCGCCAAGGTCAACGCACAGTGGGCAGAGATGGACGTCACGTCTTGGAATCCCAGGGTGGGCAGCGGCTCGTCTCACGTCCCCAGAGTGTCCTGCCTTGTGTGAACTGCCGGGGTGACCAGGAAGGAGGCCCAGCTCTTCCCCCAAGGAGGCGATGAGCTCGTGGTGGGCCAAGGTTCGCACATAGGGACCGTCCCAGCGTGGAGGCAGTGGGATTCCTCCTTTGGAAGCCTGATATGACGCCCCATTCTTACTTTGGGAGGTCTATGGGGCAGAGGCACAGAATGGGCTGGGAAGTTTGTAGAAGGTCATCCTTCATTATGAGCTGGCAACCCTGAATTCATGGCTTCAGGCCAGTGTCCTCACCCAAGCTTCGGGTGGAGGTGTCTAAGTGCCCATCTTCCCCGATGGCCACGGCACCTCTAAGATGGGCTTGGTAAACCCGGGGCATCCCCCTGACGCCACTTCGTGCTCCCCCGATACTCACCTGCCTCTCCTCCCTAACTGAACTCTGATTTTGTCCAGGGTGCCAATCAACTCCACTGAAATCTCTCAGACTTCCTTGCAGCTATGGGTGACCTTTCGACACAATCCTGGCCAACGAGATGAAGGAGGGCATCCTCTCCCCCCAGAGTCAAAGCCTTCTTAAGACAAGGGCCCTGGGAATTCCCTGGTGGTCCAGTGGTTAGGACTTGGCGCTCTCACTGGACTCCGTCCCTGGTTGGGAATTAGGATCCTGCAAGCCGTGCGACTCGGCCAACCGGAAAAAAAAAAAAAAAGAGCAGGGCCCTTGCCTCCTTCCTTGCCTGGAATGAAACAAGCCCGTCACGTTGGTGGGGTGTCTGTTACCAGAAGGGTCCTGGTTGTTCCGTGCTCTGGTGTTTGTCACCAAGTCCTCTGACCGGCCTCTTAAAGAGCTCTACATCCTTTTTCCTCCCCCTCCCCCCCTCCTCCCAGGTCAGGCCTGTCACCGCTTCCCGCAGGAATGTGACAGTGTCCTGGCCTGTCTGTGGTGTCTCCCTCTAGTCAATGCCTGGAGTGGACCAGGGCTGCCAAGGCAATTTTTCAGAAACTCATTTCTTTCTTTCCTTTCTTCCTTCCCTCCCTCCCTCCCTCCCTTCCTTCCTTCCTTTTTAAAATCAGTTTATTGATTATAGTGGTAAGTCTCATTATTTCAAGGACCCATTTTATTTATTTACTTACTTTTATTTTTTATTTTTAAATTATTTTTTGGCTGCATGCTTTGGGTCTTCGTTGCTGCGCATGGGCTTTCTCTAGTTGCAGCGAGCAGGGGCTACTCTTTGCTGCGGTGCGCGGGCTTCTCATTGTGGTGGCTTCTCTTACTGCGGAGCACGGGCTCTCTGGCGCTCGGGCTTCAGTAGCTGTGGCGCACGGGCTTAGTCGCTCCACGGCACGTGGGATCTTCCCGGACCAGGGCTTGAACCCATGCCCCCTGCAGTGGAAGCGCAGAGTCCTGACCACTGGACCTCCAGGGAAGCCCCAGAAACTCATTTCTGATGAAATTGCTCTCTTGTTTAAAGCCCCCATCCTGACCGTCTCTCTACCCCATCTTCTTCCACTCCCTGCCTTGAATCTACTGTCCCTGGAACACAGCCGAGCTGCCTGACCTCTCCGGCTGTGACTTTTCTGTGCCCCGCTGTGGCCCAGCGCCCTGCAGGGATGCGCTCTCCCCTCCGCTGACCCCGCTCCCTGTAGGACCCGAGTGCTCAGCCCTAGGTGTTGGCTGCCTCCTCCGCCTCTCCCCCACGCCCTGTCCGTCTGTCTGTCAGGGGTGCTTGGTGCTTGCGCTGCGTGTAGGGGACGGAGCTGCCCGCTCCTCCGCCCTGGCTCCCGCTCGGGGTCCAGGTGGGGTGGGGGGTGGGGGGGCTCCTCCACACTCTGCACGGTCCCTGCCAAAGCGACTCCCACTTCTGCCTGTTGCAGAAGCCAGAGGGCATTGTTTAGTAAAACTGGAATACATGAGTCACACTCCTATCACCACAGCCTGGTCACCTGTTTCATTTTTGCCTGTTTTCCTGTTTTGATCTGCAGTTTTTAACACTCCAGGGCAGACTGGCGATTCTCTTGGCCACATTTCCCCTGGTGGTGCTGTAACGGTGCAACTCAGATTGGGACTTAAACCCACGGTCTTCCAACTGAGATCACACAGCTGGTCTCAGGACTTAATGAAGCTCAGGTTCTTGATGTCTCATAGCAGAAAGAATGCAGTGAGAGACAAAGTGATAGGTAAGAAGTGGATTTATTTAGAGAGATACACGCTCCACAGACAGAGTGTGGGCCATCTCAGAAGGTGAGAAAGGCACCAGGGTATGTCAGTTTTTATAGGGGTGAGTAATTTTACAGGCTAATGAGTGGGAGGAGTATTCCAGCTATTTTGGGGAAGGGGTGGGGATTTCCAGAAGTTGGGCCACCTCCTAATTTTTGACCTTTATGGTCGGCCTTGGAACTGTCACGGCACCTGTGGGTGTGTCATTTAGCTAGTGTATTACAATGAGCGTATGATGAGGCTCAAGGGCTACTGGAAGTCGACTCGTCCGCCATCTTGGACCTATTTGGTTCTAATCAGCCTATATGTCACGTCCTCAGGCTGTGCCATGCTTTTAAAGGTTGTGCCCTGTCCCCTTCCCTCCTGTTTCAGCACTGGTCACCATGGCTGAGACGTGTCAGCCCTCGGTGGGCTTCGATCCCGCCATGGCTGACTTCCGACCGTGTCAGCCTGTGTCCTAAAGCAGGCAATGCCTGGCTCTGAGGGTGGTGGACAGACCGAAGGACAGGAGCAAGTCCCAATCTGCTCAGAGCCCTCAGGGGACCTCCCCCAGTCCGCGTAGAGGCCTTGAACCCAGCTTCCCCATGTTTAAGTCAGGAGGTTGTGATAAAATTGCTGAACCCTACACCACCAGCACCCCCTGCAGAGCCCCACTCTCCTCAGATGGTCTCTTCTGGAATGCCGGTCTCCCCAGTTAGACACCCCCTCCCGACCCTCATCGTCCTGCCAGCTGCTAATCTTCCTCTATTTTGTTCACAAGAATTTCTTGAGAGCCCATGAGATCCTAAGGCAAGAATTGCATTTTAAGATGTGTGTCCATAATTTTTTCAGCCAACAGTTTATCCAAATGAACATTTATCTTTCAAAATAGTGTGTCTGATGGAAAAGACTCTGACAAGTACAGGTTTCTGGTAACTGACTATACTGCTGAACTGAATGAATAAGCATTTTCAGAACTCTAATGGAAAACTGATGAACTCATAAAAGTGCTAACAAAAGATCAAGACAAAAAAAAATTAATTACATGGGACCGAGTGAACTGATGAGAATGATTATAATGTTTGTGACTTTCAGTTTGAATAAAAAAATAGAAAATAGTGTGTTTGGTGTATGTGTCCTTATTTCAGCAAAAGACTACGGTGGTCCAGCACGTTCTAGGATCTCTCGGGGAACATCTTCAGGCCAGGGCAGCTGTGTGTGGAAGCTTTCTGTGCTGGAAGATTATCCTCTTCTGTCGGGGAATTCCTTTTTTTGTGTAGTAAGAAGAAAGCAATTTCTATCAGAAATGTTGTCTACAGTTTGAAGTTGGAATGGATTAAACCGAGAGGAAGCAAAAAATTCCTTTAAATGAGGAAAAATGTCATTTGTTGGAAAAATAATGTCTTTAGATCACGTTTGGTTTTTTTTGGTTCTAATTGTGATTCCTTCCCCAATCATGGCCTGGATGGGAGGATACAAAGAGGTGAATTGTTTTGCAGAAGGAAGTATTGAATACCTTCCCTCTGCCTGTGGGGGAGGAGGGGGGGGGAAGGGTGGAAAGAGAGGGGGAGGAGGAGTCTGGAGGGAAAGGGGCCTGAGAATGGGGGGAAGCCAGGCCCAAGGACCCAGAGGCCAGAACATCCCTGGCAGTGAACCCTTAAGTCTGTAGGACACTGAAGACTAATATTCAAGTTGTTTCTAATTGTGTGCTGGGCTGAAAAATCCCACCTTCGATCCTAAACCTTTTATGCGTCAAATCTGCTTTGAGGAAATCAAGGAGCAGGAAGTCCCTAGAGCAGAGTGTGGAGAAAGGCACCATCTCCCCCCAGCCCTCAGCCCCGAAGAGTTCCTAGGAGACGGTGGGGCAGGGTCTGAAATGTTCAAAATATGTAGGAAAGGACAGAGGGCCATTCCACTTGGGAGCAAAGGAAAGGGTGGTTCCCAAAGGGGCAGGGGCCCCAGGCAATGAGAGGGCAGATGTTTGGGTTGCATTCAGGCCCCCGGAAGCTGGTGATGGGCCGGTTTGCAGCCTACCTCTGGGCTCCAAGCATGTGGCCTTGATGGTGGGACATTGCCTTGGGCCTCAGATTGTTTTCTACGAAACACTGGTGACAACACTTAATTCACTGGGTTGTTGCATGAGCTAAGAAGTATTAAAGAATATTTTTAAAAAGGTAAAATCATACATACATATATACATACATATCATACAAATAAAAAAGCAACACATTTTATGTAATCAATTAATGAGGAACCAGTGAGATGCTACAAGGTAATTTCAATGGGCACTAGATTCACAGAGATTCACGGTCTCTCCTGGACAAAATTCATGTGCCCTGTGACCAGGAAATCACATGTATTCTGTCAGTCCTGCGTGAACTAACTCAGTCTCCCCAGAACGGCAACCCCAGGTTGGTTGCAGGCACGCACCTCTTAACAATCAGACAACCCTCTCCCTGGGTGACACCCAGAATGTCATGAAGGGACACTCAGTAATTTTTTTTTTTTCTGCGCAATAAAGTTTCTCACAATTTTTAGGGCCATAATCTTCACCCCCAATTCCTCTTGGTCACAAAACTACGGTCTCATTAGGTCTGGCCTGATTATTTACTTAGATGCAGTAAGAATGTTCATTAATTTACGGGCCTCCTTAAATTTGCTGTGAGCCATCGAGTAACTGCCAAGGCCCTGGAATTAGCCTCTGTGGGAAGTTTTCATAATGAGTCTCAGCCTGGATTTTTTTTTTTTATTGAAGTATAGTTGATTTCCAATGTTGTGTTAATTTCTGTTGTACAGCAAAGTGATTCAGTTATACATACATATACTTGCTTTTTTATATTATTTTCCATTATAGTTTATCACAGGATATTAAATATAGTTCCCTGTGCTATACAGTAGGACCTTATTGTTTATCCATTCTACATTCTATATCTAATAGTTTGCACCTGCTAATCCCAAACTCCCAATCCATCCCTCCCCCACCCCCCTCCGCCTTGGCAACCACAAGTCTGTTCTCTATGTTTGTGAGTCTCTTTCTGTTTCGTAGATAAGTTCATTTGTGTCATATTTTAGTTTCAACGTATACATGATATCACATGGTATTTGTCTTTCTCTGTCTGACTTACCTCGCTTAGTATGATAATCTCTAGGTCCATCCATATTCTTACAAATTGCATTATGGCATTTTTTTATGGCTGAGTAATATTCCATTGTATATATAGACCACATCTTCTTTATCCATTCATCTGTCGATGGACATTTAGGATGCTTCCATGTCTTGGCTGTTGTGAATAGTGCTGCTATGAACATAGTGGTGTATGTATCT
The DNA here is from genome assembly GCF_028021215.1 of Eschrichtius robustus. NCBI lineage: Eukaryota > Metazoa > Chordata > Mammalia > Artiodactyla > Eschrichtiidae > Eschrichtius > Eschrichtius robustus. The sequence goes on along the minus strand of NC_090828.1, from coordinate 136,132,463 downwards.
TTTTGAATTACAGTTTTGTCTGGCTGTATTGCTGGATCATATTGGAATATGATCCAGGCTGGGTTTTTCAAAGCTTCTATTATTTGCTGGGAAACAGACCCCAAGGAACTGTTGCCACTGGATGATTGGATATATTTCCTCTTTTCTCAAAGCTCCTCCGATTGGGGAATGCTCCTGATCTGCAGGGAGCAACCTTCCTCACCACCTGTGAGTCTGGGATAGGCTTTGTGGTATTGATTCTGTCTATAAAGTGGCTCATCACACCTGATTAAATGAGAATCGTCCCCAAGTATGACATCCCAAATGCACAGTCCAATTATATTCCAGGAAAAAGGAGGACAGTTTCTCATTGAACATATGACAATAACTACATTTCCATGAAAAGTTCAGGGAACTAAGCACGAGTCTCTGAATCCTGGAGTTGAGGGGGTCAGTGATAATTGGATGAAAATGTTTCTTTTCATGCCCAGCTATGAACTGTTTAGCAGCTAAAAACAATGCCCGTTTTCCATCTGAGGTGGTTCTACTCAGTACATAGGTCATCAGACCAGTACAAGATGTTTAGTGTACCATATATGGGTAAAAACTGGAAACAACCTAAATGTCTACCAACAAAAAATGATTAAAGTGTAGTCACACGATGGAATATACAGACAGGAGAAAGAATAAGCAAGAACTATATAGACCAATACGGAGTCATCTCAAAAACAATGTCCACAACCCTCTCCCCAAAAAACTGAACTGCAAGAGGAGAGTTACGATTCCAATTTTAGGAAGATTGAAAGCTTGCAAAAAACTATGCCATATATCGCTAATGGATATCCATATATAACAAAGTGTTTAAAAATGCATGGGAGTAACATATATCAAATTCAGATGAATAAGTACCGCTGAGGAGGGAGGAACGTGGGGAGGGGTTATCCAGGGACTTAAGTCATCTCTGGAAAAAAAAAAAAATGTCTCTTTTCAATTTACAAAAGCAAAGTGAATTAAATTGTAGGTTAAGAAGGAAGAGAAAGGGCCTCGTCACAGATCTATAAATGAAAAAGGCGAAAGCAACGTCAGGAATATTCCAAAAAAACTCCCCAAAAAACCCACAATAAAATGGCCTCATTCAATCCTAAGTAATTAATCCTTGTTCCTTGCACCCTGGGTCAACAGTCTGCTTTCAAGAAGGGTCTCCTCTGAACATAGAGACCTAGAAATCCTGATCTACGGGTTGGTGTGGTCTGATGGCTGTGCAGGGAAGGTCAGCTCAGCAGTCTGTCCCCAGGAGGTGGTTCCATGAGGCGTCAGTGGTCTTTTCACGGGGCCCTCAGGCTGCTCTTCACTGCCAAAGACAAAGCATCCGGTCTGTAGCTGATAGCAGAACTTCCAGACCAACAGCAGAGTACACTAAAGACTAATTTTGTCGATGACAAAAGCTGTGGTTCATTTATGACAGCAACTAGCAATGCAAAAATGGAGGAGAGTAAAAATCTCTATTGGGAAACAACTATTTCATAAGAGTTTTGATCAGTGTTTCCCTGAAGGTAAAATGAATTATGAAAAGCAAGGTCACTGACAAACTTTCAGGGCCTTCCCATAAGGCATGCAATGTCGGGAATATTTATATTGATGACATTTACCAACTTAACCTACAGAAGGCTGAGGGGCTCCTCTGATGTTTCAGCTCCTGCAGTGCAGCTCTGATGAAGGAATGTGGAACCCATTAAACAAACAATTCCTTCTAGCATCTCACTCTCTTGTTTCATAAGGTGAGAGAACAAATCTTTGTGAGTTTCCAGGGCCCCTCTGAGAAGTTTCAAAGAATGTTTTAAAGATATCTGAAAGTTTTATTGTACTGTTTCTGTATTTAGGATCTGATCTTGGGATGGAGAAATCAAAAGAGTTGTCAGAGAGGATCTGGGCATGTGATTAAGAGAATATCAGGCACTGAGAAACAATTCTTGCTCTCCTACTTGGGAATAATAAAAAAATTGTGAAGCCAACATAGAAGGTGGGATGATTCTGAAGAGCTGCATCTCTTTCCCAAGTGAGGCTTTGTGTGTATTTTGTTTGTTCATAATCAAGGACATCATAAAGTCAACATAAAGCACAGTAATTTTTATGGTAAGATCCAGACTATCTGTTATCTGGGCAGGTTACATGCAAGGTAAAGAGTCACCTTTCATATTGTAGACAAAGGCGCTAGTCAGTAAACAAAGGCAGCAAGCTCGTCAATTGTGAGTGAACTTGGCCAATTTTTTAAAATTTAATTTTCATTTTATATTGGAGCATAGTTGATTTACAATATTATGTTAGTTTCAGGTGTACAGCAAAGTGATTCAGTTATACATATACATATATCCATTCTTTTTCAGATTCTTTTCCCATATAGGTTACTACAGAGTATTGAGCAGAGTTCCCCGTGCTATACAGTAGGTCCTTGCTGATTATCTATTTTATATATAGCAATATGTACATGTTAATCCCAGACTCCTAATTTATCCCTCCCCACCACCTTTCCCCTTTGGTAACCATAAGTTTGTTTCCTATGTCTGTGAGTCTGTTTCTGTTTTGTAAATAAGTTCATTTGTATCATTTTTTCAAATTCCACATATGTGATATTATATGATATTTGTCTTTGTCTGACTTGCTTCACTTAGTATGATTATCTCTAGGTCTATCCATGTTGCTGCAAATGGCACGATTTAATTCTATTGTATGGCTGAGTAATATTCCATTGTATATATGTATCACATCTTTATCCATTCCTCTGTCAATGGACATTTAGGTTGCTTCCACATCCTGGCTATTGTAAATAGTGCTGCTGTGAACATTGGAGTGCATGTATGTTTTCGAATTATGGTTTTCTCTGGATATATGTCCAGGGGTGGGGTTGTTGGATCATATGCTAATTCTATTTTAAACATGTTTCATGATTTCTTTTCAGAATCAGGTACTCTAAACCAAGACAAATAAAATTTACTTGTTCAGTTTTGTCCCTCACTGTGCTCTTTCACATTCTGGAAGAAGACTGCCCTTTGCTGCCTCACAAAACAAAAGCACATCTACAGTTGTATTTCTTTGTTACAATTGCTTTGTGTATAACATCAACCACCCATATTAGTGATAACTTTTATCCAAAGTAACTAACTTGTGTTTTACAGAAAAAACTGGGGAGGTGGGTGGAAAACTGAGAACTTTCCTGCACAAGCCTGTGAGCTGACCAGCAGGGTACATGAGTCCACGGGCACACACCTCCCTTACTCCTTCTCCTTCTTTTCTTTTTAAAATTATTTTACTGAGGTATAGCTGATTTACAATGTTGTGTTAGTTTCAGGTGTACAGCAAAGTGACTCTGTTATACAAATACATATACCCACTCTTTTTTAGATTCTTTTCCCATATAGGTTATCACAGAGTATTGAGTAGAGTTACCTGTGCTATACAGTAGGTCCTTATTAGTTATCTATTTTATATACAGTAGTGTGTATATGTCAGTCCCAATCTTCCAATTTATCCCTCCCCTCCCTTACCCCCCCAGTAACCGTAAGTTTATGTTCTACATCTGTAACTATTTTGGTTTTGTAGATAAGTTCGTTTGTGTCATATTTTAGATTCCACTTATAAGCGATATGATATTTGTCTTTCTCTGTCTGACTTACTTCACGAATTATGAGAATCTCTAGGTCCACTGATGTTACTGCAAATGGCATTATTTTGTTCTTTTTTATGGCTGCCTTACTCCTTCTTCAAGTGGAAAATGTGAATACATTTGTTAACATGACTCCCACACAGAGCCTTTCTGTAGCATATAAAAATAAGAAGCAAAAGTACATAGAGTTAAAATTATGCTTAGTAATTTTTTTCAGTATTCTATCTTAGAAATTACCTACGTAGCCAATGAGTATCCATTTTCGCTCCATTCAATATCAGTTTAAAATTTCCAAGATCTGAAGATCTTGGAACTTGACCTCATCTGATACACTACAAAACATGCAAGTTTGTCTGAATAATGATTCAATTTCGAGTAACACCAATTTACAGTTTTCATAATTGGAATATTACATAAGAGTAATGTTAGCCTTTTGGTCAGTAAGCTATTTAAGAAGTTCAGTGAATTATTCTTTCCATGCGAAATCAAACCAAATAAAATGTACACTTGCATTATACTGAACACTGACAAATGAAGGAAAAGACCTACCTGTTTTTTAAAACAAAATTATTAAGCTAACCTGATTTACCTTATTTATGTGGACTTGGATTTATAAAATGTTTCTAGGATAGCAATTTCTTTATGAAGGATATTTTATTCAAATACATTGAAAGTATCACCACTTAGGAATATTAGATTTATATATTGCTTAATTTTTTTTCTATAAACAAATCAGAACAGAGTTTCTTTAAGATATAATAATCTAATATAATCTATTAACGTGTTTTATGCTCATACACCAAGAGGTCAAGGTCTTTTTCCACAATAGATCCACAGACACATGAATACATAGATACATAGAGAGATTTGTCTTCAGTTTTACAAGTTCAGTCACAGGCCAAAAGTAAAGACAAAATCTGACCAATCCCAGTTCTCAAAGAGCTGGTCTTCCCAGTGGGCACTAAATTCTTAATTGACTTGAGCTCAAAATAGACAAACAAACAAACAAACAAAAAAGGACTAAAAATGTATTAAAGATACATGCACCCCAATGTTCATAGCAGCATTATTTACAATTGCCAAGGTGTGGAAGCAACAGAAGAATGGATGGGGAAGATGTGGTATATATACACAATGGAATACTCCTCAGCCATAAAAAAGAATAACATTTTGCCATTTGCAGCAACATGGATGGACTTGGAGGGCATTATGCTAAATGAAATACTTAAATCAGAGAAAGACAAATGTTGTCTGATATCACTTATGTGTGGAATCTAAAAAATACAACAAAGTAGTGAATAAAACAAAAAGAAGCAGACTCATAGAGAACGAACTAGTGAGTTACCATTGGGGAGGGGCAATATAGGAGTGGAGGGAAAAAAGGGTTATTATGGGAGTATACAAAATCATACGTGTGAAACTTTTGAAAACTGTAAAGCACTATAGAATTTAAAGTATCGTTCATTCAATTAAAAAAAAGTTAAATAAAAGAGCACTAACAAGGTGGATTTTCTGTTGTCTCTCACCAGAAGGGACTAGATCTCTATCATCCACCTACAGAGATCACCAAATGCTCAGACCATAAAACCAAATTCCCAACCACTGTTGCCAAGAATGGAGAATAACTTACCAGTCATGCATGAACCAGAAACAAAAACATAAACACAGCTTGAGTAAAGATTATAAAAATAGAAGTAGAGAAAAAAAGAATGGATCAAGTCAAAGTTCTGTTGCTGATTGGGACTCACCCTGGGGCTAGAATAACTGTGTCTTAGCTCAGCAGCCCAGGAAGTGCCCCTCTCCAGCACACAGTTTACCTGGCTCTGTTTGGTGAATCCACCATGTATCTCAGTGGGACCTCTGAGACTGCTAAAGGATAATTTTCCAAGAGGTGAAATCATGACTCTCACACAAATATAAAATGAATACCTGTCAAAGATTTTATTTAACTACAAATTAATGAGAGCCAGTTCAAATGATAAATGGATTTACAGAGATTTATATTATCCATTGGATAAAACCCATTTGCATGGCTGTGAACATCTTTGGCATTACTAGGACAGAAAACACCCGCATCACCATCAACGCTCTGCAAGTTAATTTCTGTCTCTTCAGAGCTGCCAAATGGACCCACCTCCCTGCAAAAAAAAAAAAAAAAAAAAAAAAGACAGCCCAACGCGTGCATCACCATAGAATCAGACAGCTCCTGGAGGGTCCGCTAGCCACCAGCCAGAATTCCATTGTAAGGATATCTTGGAATCTTTTTTTCCCATTCCAGAGTCTTTTGCGTGACAGAAGGATGCAGGAAGTGCACCTGTCACAGAGGAGAGGCCAGCTAAATGGCAACTACTGGTCAGTCCAGTCATCAGGAGTCACCAGGGGCTTAGAGATATTTTCAAGCAAGGAAGGAGCTATGGCTCCAGGATGTTGTACATACTTGGCTTCTGCATTGGCTCCTCTGAGTTGACTTCTTTCTTCCTGGGGAAAGAGATTGAGGGTGGGTCTAGGAGAGGGTGAAAGTGGAGGCAGTGGAATTAATTAAACAAACGTCAGTTAAAAATCAAAGTCTGGACAGGCCTGAAGGGGGAGCTCTCACACCCTGCCTTGCATCCTCAGTTGCTTCCAAACAGGACGAGACCTATGCCTTATATCTTGGGCAGGAAGGTGTTGCCTACTTTACTATCCAGCAGGAAGAAGAAAACTTCTGTCCACCCTACAACAGCTCAGCCAATCAGAGACTGTAGCATCCCAAACAGTGAGAAGCCTTCATCCTTTGGATTCCCAGCTTCCTCCAGTGGACTTGGTATCAAACCAAACTTGGGTCCCCTTGCCTGTGCGCAGTAAAGCCAATCTACTGACACTGAGCTGTAGTGAAGGAAAGTGCAGTGTTTATTGCAGGGCGTCCAGCAAGGAGTCCAGGGAGCTAGTGCTCAAAACACCTGGACTCCCTGATGGCTTTCAGGGAAAGGTTTTTAAAGACAGGGAGAGGGAGGGGGGTTGTGGGGTGTGTGATCAGCTTGTGGACCTTCTTCTGATTGGTTGGTGGTGAGGTAATTGGGAGTCAACATCATCAACTTTCTGGTTCCAACTTTCTGGGGTCTACATGCTTGTAGGCGTCAATCATAAAATTAACTTCTTCCACCTGATGAGGGTTTCAGTATCTGCAAAACAGCTCAAAGGACATGGCTCAGAATATTATCTATAGCCCTTGAGGAGGAACTAAAGGTCTTTGACTTTGTTTAATGGCTAAAGTATTATTGTTTTGTCTTGCTTGACTGTTTTCCTTTCTGCATTTTCTCACTTCTCTGATTAAATTTAGTCTTTGGAACTTGGGGAAGGCTTAGGAGGCTAACTTTTTTTACACACAAGAGGCAGGCGGAAGACATGGGTGAGAGGGGTCTGATCCAGGAAGGCCCCTAGGGTCCTGCTCAGTTACAGACTCTGGTTATTTCAGCCCCTCCCAACTCCCCTCTTTCCCTATAAAAGCAAGATCCCCTTCCTTGTTCTCTGGATTTGCCTATTGTCCATCTTAAAAGAAGGATATTTGTTTTACGTTTTTTTTTTTTAAAGGAATTCCTTTATTTTTATTTTTTATTTATTTATTTATTTATTTATTTATTTATGGCTGTGTTGGGTCTTCGTTTCTGTGCGAGGGCTTTCTCTAGTTGTGGCAAGTGGGGGGCCACTCTTCATCATGGTGCGCGGGCCTCTCACTGTCGCGGCCTCTCTTGTTGCGGAGCACAGGCTCCAGATGCGCAGGCTCAGCAGTTGTGGCTCACGGGCCCAGCTGCTCCGCAGCATGTGGGAACTTCCCAGACCAGGGCTCGAACCCGTGTTCCCTGCATTAGCAGGCAGATTCTCAACCACTGCGCCACCAGGGAAGCCCTGACTATTATATTATTAAAGTTGACTAGGGGGACACCAGCTAAGGACCTGGGCAGGCAGATTCTCAACCACTGCGCCACCAGGGAAGCCCTGACTATTATATTATTAAAGTTGACTAGGGGGACACCAGCTAAGGACCTGGGCTTGCTGGCTTCCTGCAGGGATGTGTAGCTATCGCCTCTATTCCCCCAGTTTTTCTGGAAAGTTGCACAGAATATTCACAAATAAAATTTTATCTTAGATGTGTTGGAGGAGTCTGCACAGGACTGAATACTGTAATAATTTTAAAAAATGCATACACTACTTTTCTTCTTACAGAATTGAGCTGAAAAGTTTTTAACAACCAAAATGGCACAACAGTGACCAATGAGCCCCTGTGCTACCAATGAGAATGGTTGTGAGCTGCAAAAGCAATAGTTCGGTTTGGTCAGACCAGTTCCTTCCTGTGAATTTCAGCCTGTTCATGACAGAAAAGTCAGAAAATGCCCCAAAGGAACCCAGCCTCAGTTAATATTTTGTGTCTATAATTTGAGGTCTTTCTATTTGTCAACTGAAAAAAATATGTACAGCCTAAAATTTGAGAATTATGTTTTATTCAGCAGACATTCTGAGGACTTCAAGCCAGGGACACAGCCTTTCAGATGCTCTGAGGGACTGCTCTGAAGAGGTAAGGGGGGGAGCCAGGATCTATAGGAGTTTTTGCAACAAAGACCAGGTAGTCAGAACATCAAAAGATTACTGTTAATTAAAGAAAACCAGACATCTCAAGTTAATGAATTTAGCGTTCTTCTACATATGGGAAGATGCAAGAGTCTGAGCTCATTGAAATCATTCCTTTGATAGACACCTCAGCTATCTGGGGCCAGTATCCTGTGCTTTCTCATCCTGGGTCTCCTCAGGGTGCATCGTTGGGGGTGGCTGCAGCGGCTGACTGCTAGATGGTGGGCATCTGTCTCTATCCTGAGTTCCCTCAGGGCTCACCATTGGGGGTGGCTGTAATGTGATGGCTTGATGGCTGCAACATCCTTTGTTTACTGATAGGTCAGGCAACATCTTTTCATTCACATACTTATCTATATTTTACTACATCTATACTTTTAAGTATGGATTAACAGTATCTGTTATATTGCAATTAAAATCAATCAGCTACATGCATATGTGAAACACCCTTCTTAAGTCTGATGATTATCTATAGGCTGTGTGGATCTAGTATCATTCACTAATGTTTTCTCCTGCTGTTGGACTCTAACAAACTTCATGTCTGTAACATAGTCTCTGTTTACATCCTTATTTATTTCCTCAGAATACATTTTTGCTCCCCCAACACTCTCCCGGCACCAGTTCCTCCTGGGCTGGGGACCTGTTCTTTCCACATGTGTTTCCATCCCTTGGTGCTGTTCCTTACCCTCAGCCTGGGGATGGTGGGGCCCTCTGGGGTACTTGGGTTCTTGCATTCTCACTCTTGTTCTGGTCTCTGTGCAGGAGGCTCTGCATGCAAGGCTGGGGTTTAAAGCCCACCCTCCATGCTGTGTGCATCCAGGCCTGCCCTGCTGGTGCTGGGAGCCTCCTTCTCTCCCCTTCCTTCACCCTGCAGTCCCCACCCCTCCCCCATGAGTCTTGCAATGACTAATCAGTCCTTCCATTACGGAGTAGCTGCTGCAGGTGGCCCTGTGCTCCTCTGTGTTACTTTAATATGACCTCATCAGTCTTTGACAGCTCCCTTGCTTTCTTTTTTCTTTTTAGTATTTATTTGTTTGTTCTTTTTCTTTTTTTAAATTAAAGTATAGTTGCTTTACAGTGTTGTGTTATTTTCTGGTGTACAGCAGAGTGATATTTTTCACTCTTTATTATGAAAAATTTCAAGCAGAACAGTAAACAGAATGGTATAACAAAACTCCATGTATCCATTACCTAGATTGAATCATTGTTAACATGTTTTTATATTTACTTTTTTTGGCACAAGTATTTTAAAGTCAATTACAGATATTGTGACATTTCAATGTGAATCTTTTTTAAAAGTGACATCTACCTACATAGACACAAAACTATCATCACACCTAAGAAAATCAACAAAAATTTCCTAATATCATCTTATACCCAAAACATGTTTAAATTCCCCCCATTTATACCCCCCCAAATATCTTACAGTTGGTTTGTTCAAACAAAGGTCCAATCAAGTACCACTCATTGCATGCAGCTGCAGTGACTTCTAGGTATCTTGTAATCTAGATATTGCTCTGTCCAAAATGGTAGGCGCTGGCCACATGCGGCTATCTGAATTAATTGAAAATAAATAAATAATAAAAATGAAATAACATAAAAAATGCAGCTCTTAGGTCTTACCAGCCACACTTCCGGTGCTTAACAGTCACACCTACACGATAGAACATTTCCATCATCACAGAAAATTCTACTGGGCACTGCTTGTCTAAAACATTCCCTGTGTTCACTCTGACATCTTTTTATATATAATATTGACCTGTTGAAGGGATCTGGCCAGTTGTTACATAGAATACCCACCTTCTGGATCTATCTGATTATTTTTTCGTGGTGTCATTTAATTTGTTCCTCTACCCCTTGTTTTGCCTATAAACTCCAAGTCAGAGCTAAAAACTCAATTAAATTTAGTTCTTAGAATCAACAGGAGAGCATCAATTGTTGCATGAGGGTCAGGGGTGATTTTCCTACCAAGCGTGTGCTGACAGAATTGTGGCGTGATCAGGTGCTCTTCCCTTCATTCTGAACTTGTCCAGTACAGTCATGCACTGTCCTAGCCTCGTGGTTTTGATATTCAAATTGTGTTACTCTACTGCACATAGGAATTTTCCAGAGTCACAGTTATAAAATTTTCCAAAGTCACATCTATAAAATTTTTCACCTTCTACAAGACCTTAATTTGGCTCAGTGGTATCCAAGCATCAGTGAAACAGAACAGCAAGCTACCTGACCGCCAGGAGACAGGCTCCCACGGCAGAGAGAGGTGCCTGAGTGGGGATGAGGGTCATACACGACAAGTCCAGCAATGACCATTCTCATGGTGGCAACTCCAGCTGCCTCATGTGTGCTCATAACACTGGGATCTCAATGGGATTTTAAAAAATACCTCATTTAAGGAACTAAGATAAACAAAAATCAAAAATTTTAAGAGAAACCATAGGACAGGATTTTTTGTTATTTATTTGGAATCTTCAGTTCTAAAAATTATTAAAATGACTTGAAAAGTAGAACTCATAAGGGAAAGTCACTATAAAGGTTCAAACCAGTACAGGGGACTGATTGAATAAACTGTGCTCACTGACTTATTTCTTTGCCGTATCAGTATATAGAGATATTTCTAATTATAGCTGCTCAGTACTCCTTTGTGTGGTGGAAACACAGTTTATAATTGTAAACCAGGTTTTATTTAAGATAAGGATGAAATAATGTTATTTTTATAATTCTTAGCTTTATTTTCCAAAATAAATTTAACTAGAATCTTTTCCCCCTAATATTTCCTCTAAACTTTAGTCTCTGCTTTACGCAGATTCACTTTTAGGGACTTTTTTTGGATGCCAGTAGTTTTGAGTAACAGCCTGAGTGCTCACACTTTTACAAGTAAGAATTCTAAAAACTTCCCTTTGAAAACGAAAGCAGAAAAATTCCTTTTGAAAGCGAAGCCAAAGTCCTAAATTTTTTTGCTTCTTGGTCGCGGCCAAGTGGCCACGCTGGACCATTTCCCCCATGACTCATGCATCTCCTCTGCTGGGTGCCTGGTTCCATTGTGAGCTCTGCTCTTGCCAGCTGTGTCCCTGGGCAGTGCCTTGGCTTCCTGTCTGTCAAATGGGGGTAACACTGGTCTCCCGGGTGGTAGTGAGGATTAAATGAGCTGGTGCTGCTGACCCAGAGCAGCTGTGGGCTGGCCCTGAGAGGCCCTGGGTGAAGCCAGCTCCCCAAGTAAGACATGCTGGGTATACCATCCTTCCAGGGCTTCCTCTAGCAAACAAATCCCACTGAAGAAATTTCCAAAGCAGGTTAACTAGGGCTGCAGGGCTCTGGACAGCTGTGGGAAGGACCACAGCGATGGTCACTAGAGCCCAGAAAGACTAAATGGTCTGAGCAAAGAGAGAGTATTTGAAGAGGTTGTTTTGGTGGATAAATTTTTTAAAATTAATTTTATTGAAGTATAGTTGATTTACAATGTTGTGTTGATTTCTGCTGTACAGCAAAGTGATTCAGTTATACATACATACATACAACCTTTTTCACATTCTTTTCCATTATGGTTTGTCACAGGATATTGAATATAATTCCCTGTGCTATACAGTAGGACCTTGTTGTTTACTGTCCTATATATAATAGTTTGCATCTGCTAATCCCAAACTCCCCATCCACCCCTCCCCCTGCCCCGCTTGGCAACCACAAGTCTGTTCTCTATGTCTGTGAGTTGGTTTCTGTTTTATAGATAAATTCATTTGTGTCATATTTTAGATTCCACATGTAAGAGATCTCATATGGCATTTGTCTTTCTCTGTCTCACTTACTTCACTTAGTATGATCATCTCTAGGTCCATCCATGTAGCTGCAAATGGCATTATTTCATTCTTTTTTATGGCTGAGTAATATTCCATTGCATATATGTACCACATCTTCTTTATCCATTCCTCTGTCGATGGACATTTAGGTTACTTCCGTGTCCTGGCTACTGTAAATAGTGCCGCTGTGAATGTTGGGGTGCATGTATCTTTTTGAATTATAGTTTTCTCTGGATATATGCTCAGGAGTAGGAATGCTAGATGATATGGCAACTCTATTTTTATTCTTTTGAGAAATCTCCATACTGTTTTTCACAGTGGCTGCACCAATTTACATTTTGGTGGGTAAATACTTCTTTAACTTCCAAGCAATATTACAGTTCTTTGGGCAAAGGAGTGAGCCTGACTCTGGCCTCATTCCAGCCCCACTGGAGGCCATGGCCTTGAGTGAACGCGCTCCCTGGGAGCTGCTATAAGGTGCAGTGACCATTCATATGCCGATGACTAGCCATTTCTCTTTATCTCCAGCCCAGACCTTTCCTCTGAGCTTTAAACATAAATATGCAGCTGCCTACCTGGCTGTTGTTATGGATTTCTCAAAAGCTTCTCAGATCTAGCCCAGCACATAAGACAAAATGCAGGGCTTGTGGCCCCGCAAACCTTCTCCTCCTTCAGTGAGAGGCATGCTTTCCATCCAGAAGTGGGGAGTCATTTTTACCTCCTTCCTCTTCCTCCTCCTGCCTTCCAGAACCAATCTTAACCAAGTCTAATCAGTTTCTGCTCTATTGCCAGGCTGCCTGCACTCTTGTCCCATTTCTGTCCCCTGCAATCTTCCAAAACTATGGATCTCCTTACATCACCCCTCTGCAAACAGGTCCTCAGTAGCTGCCCATTGCTCTCGCCTTTAGAAACCACAGCCCCTAACAGGGCCTTCAAGGCCGGATGTGGTCTGACCCTTGCCGACCGCTCCTGCCTTATCTTGTCCCATTCTCTGCGCTGACTCAAGTTCCACTGAGGAAAATGGACTTGGCCAAGAAGGGAGTTAATTAGCCTTGTGGAACACAGACCTCAGGAGAAGAGGATTTGCCTGGTTGATTATCACAAATCTACCACCTGGAAAACAGGAGGGCTGCCATTTGTGGGAACATGGGATTTTGACAGACTAAACTGGCTCATTGAGCTGCCATTGCTTCCTTTTTCTGGTTTGCAAAACCCAGGAGCCATATATTGGTGCCTTAGGGTGTGTTTGTTTGTGGATTGACATCTGTGACGGTTCTGACCTGGTTTTGCAGTCTATTGGCTTTAAGTTGTTCCTTGAACCTGGATAGTAGTGGACCAATCTTCAAATACCAGCTCCTTTGTTTAATAGTTCTATGACCTTGAGTAGGATCATAACCTCCCCGACCCTCAGTCTCTTCAACTATAAAACAGAAATAATTCTACCTGTTTTGTTTGCCCCAAAGAGTTGCTTTGAGGCTCAAAGAACCCATGCAGACATTGTGTATGGATAAGGTGACCCACCTAGGTTATTGGTCCAAGCTGGGCCAGATTTGAGAGTGGCAGGGTGTGTTATTCATAACTACAGAGGGACAGTAGTACAAATGGGGCAATGCTGAGCAAAATGGGACTCCTGGTGACCCTGAGTATGGAGGGCGACCTTTCTGTACACTTCAGCCTTTGCTCTGCCAGATGATGACAGTGGGGCAGGTGAGTAGGGCTGCCATGCCTGGAATGAGTTTGTAAATTGACATGTGCTTTAGTCCCCCATGGAGATTATTTCCACTCTTCAGGGAATCCAAGATAAACAGTGGATTTGTTTTTGGAAGCTACTAAATTACTCTCTATGGTTCTGCTACTGTGTCTGGCTGATTACAAATATTAGCTCTTTGAAGGGAAAGCCTTCATATCAGGACAAGCACTGCATCCGCGAGCGGGGAGTCCTTGCACAAGCTCCTGCAATCACTGGCTTGGACCCAGTCCTTTCTCTTCTCTTTAATCTTTGCATCTTCTCCACTTCTCTCTCTCTCTCTCTCTCTGCCTTTGTCTCTGTGTCTCTCTTCTTTCTCTCTGGTCTCCTCTCCTCTCCTCTCCCAAGACCGTCTTCATTGTTCATGGTTCAGGTTGATTTGTCATCCCTCTTGCACAAAACATGGCACGGAATGGCTTGGTCTAGAGCCCCCTCCATTGGAAGGTCCAAGAAAGTTACTTTGGGGGTAGGGCTGGCACTAGGGTCAGGGAATGAAGGAGTTGCCTTGGGTGCAAAATTTAAAATGGCACCCAAAAAACTCAGGAATCAAGATATATATTATGTTAATGCAATGTTAAAAAAAATTAAGGGACTTCCCTGGTGGCATGGTTGTTGGGAGTCCACCTGCCAGTGCAGGGGATGTGGGTTCGAGCCCTGGTCCAGGAGGATTCCACATGCCATGGAGTAGCTGAGCCCGTGACCCACAACTACTGAGCCTGCGTGCTGCAACTGCTGAAGCCCGTGCTCCACAGCAGGAGAAGCGACTGCAATGAGAGGCCCGCACACGGCAACGAAGAGTGGCCCCCACTCGCCGCAACTGGAGAAAGCCCGCGCACAGCAACAAAGACCCAACACAGCCAAAAAAATAATAATAATAAAAAAAAATAAAAAAAAATTAGGGTCAAATTTTCAAGATGAACCAAAAATAACAAAATTTTAAATAAAAAGACAGGATCAGTGCCAAATCATACTGGAGCTTAAGGCAAAAAGAAAAATCAGTAATATTGATGCTGTCTTTAATGGAAAATTTGATATTTTGTGTATCATGGATTTTTTGGTTGTTTTTTGCATTAACTCTGTCACGGGGAGAAGGGGCTCTACAGCTGAAACTCCACAGGCACTCCCTCACCTTGTTACTCTTGAAGGTGTCTCAGTAGAAGGGTTGGGCCCAGAAGTGAACCACCCACTTCGTGCCACAAAGTGCAGAGGGAGAGCAAGGACAAGACAGAGTTCCCGCTGGGGCAGTGGAGGGGGAGAAGGCCTGTCCTTTAAGCTGGAGGCAGGGGACAGGGCAGCTGCAGGCATGGGAGGGCCCAGCGCTCCCTCTGGGCTGCGTAAGAAGAGGGACTGCAGGCTATTTGTGAAAAGACTTGGGTTTCATGTCTTGAGCATGGAGACTGAAGGCCTTGAGGCATTGGGTTGCCTGCACTCAGGAGCGCCCGCCCTCAGAGAACAGGACGCGCTGGCCGGTCAGGAGCCCCCAGGCCAGCTGGGGAAGTAGGGTCTGGAGAGACATCCACCCCACAGCCCCCTTTGTGGGGATACAGAGCTGTCCTCTCACTTACACTCCCTCAAGCGCTAAAATCTGTGCTAGAACTTTCCGCAGGCCGAGGCTGTGGTGAATTCTGGAGATCCAGGGCCACTCCTCCTGGGGTCTTTCCCTCTGGGGAAAAGAGGGACTCTGGAGGGACTCAGAGCCTCTGCTGGCACGGTTGTTCTGTGAATTAGAATGAGATTCCCTGAGGCGGAGGGCAGGGGAAGGCCCCCCGCACGGTGGCTGATGTGAGTAGAGTGGTGCCTGCCCCCCGCCCCTCGGAAAGCACCGTAAGCAGACAGGTTAGGGGGTCCCTGGAGAAAGAGAACCCCGCATGGCTTTCTTGACATAAGGGAAGCCATTTTGGCTTAAGCCATTTTGGAATCTAAGCCTGGCCACAAAGTTTGCCCGTGAACAGGTCTCAGTAATTAATGATCTTAAGGGGACAAAGGAATGCAGGAACAGAGAAAAGGCAGCCAAACCATTGTGCAGTGGTAAAGCAGAGCCCTAGTTCCTCCTCAAGGACTATACATAATAATAGATCTTTGAGTTCTTCAGGAATCAAGGTCCCCACCCAGGTGGAGGATGGAATGGTGATATTGACCCTCCTGACTTCAATCAACTAAAGCTTGGACTCTGTCAACCTTTGCTCCAGTTCTAGGCTGAATTCTCCTCTGCTCAAGCCCCTTCATGAATATGCATGTTCCCTTAGCTTAAAACTTCCCCAATTTTGCTGTCTGGGGAGACACTGCTTTGGGAAAGATCCCCGGCGCTCTCCTTACTTGCTGCAAGTAATCATAAATACTTCCTTCTCCTGAGCTTTGGCTTGGTTGTGTCTATTGGTTTGACACCCACCAAGAGGCGAACTCAGTTTTCGGGTAACAGCACCTTGGGGCAGAGTGTGGTCTGTCCTGACGTGGGCCGGACGTTGCCCTGCAGATGGGTCTGGTAAGGGTCCCAGGTCATCAGGTCACTGGGGCTTCAGCCTGGGGTGGCGTCCAGCCCAATGCGCCCCTGGACAGAGCAGCCTGCCGGGGTGTGGGTGGGGAGTAGGGCCTGCCTCTCTGTCCCTGCGTCCTTCCCCACGGAAGTCCCGCAGGGCCCCGTCGTCCAGCCCTGGCTGTGCGCCAGGAGGGACGGAGGCCGCTCCTATTGTGTTTGTGGCCCCCTCTGAAGCTGCCCTGCAGGTCCTCAGAACTCCCTTGTTGGCCCTAGGAGCCCCCCTCCCCCTGCCCAGGACCGCCTTGTCCCCAGGAGGGCCACACTGCCCTTCTCTGTCTCTCCATGCTCTCACGGCATGGAGGCGGGGCTGGGCTTCGGGCCACCCAGCCGTGTTACTGAGCACAGCGCTGCAGAGTCGCCCGCCGCTGTGGGGTGTGCTGTCCTGGAAACAGACTCTGCCGCGAGTTTATTTGGGAGGTGACCCCGAAGGGAAGCAGGAGAGAGGGAATGAGGCAAACCAAGATTGGGAAGCAGACAAAGCCCATATCAGGAAGGATTCTGTGGGCAATGGGGTCACTCCCAAAGACTGTCCACTGGGAGGTCTGGAGTTGGAGCATTTACTGCTCTTGTCCCCCACTGGCTGGGATGGCTCTGGGGACCATTAAGGACCTGGGCAAAGGGGGACAGACACGCAGCAATTCCTGCTCACCCTGTAGGCTTGGGCCTGGCACCAACTCTGAACTTGGAGCATCCTGACTGAGGATTGATTTCGTACCTGAGCACCTGTGGGCAGGACCATAGGACTCCCTCTCATCTTCCTCTTGGCTCCACTGTAGGTCCATGGTCTGGCCTTCAGCCTGGCCCACACCAGACCCACAGGATCTGCTTTTGACTGATTAGATGAAAGTGTGATGCAGTCCTGGCACTAACCACCCGGACTTAGCGCAGCCCTCACAGGCCAAGGTCACCCTCCTCCACGAGACTCCCCTCTCTTTAAATACCAGCCACAGGCTCTGGGTGGGGGGGTCCCAGGCCATCTGTGCTTCTGACCAACCAGCTACAAATTCAGGGGTTCCCATGATCACCTCAGGTTCAATAATTCGCTAGAATGGCCCACAGAACCCAAGAAAGTGCTGTATGTATCATTACAGTTTTATTATAGAGGATACAATTCAGCCAAATGAAGAGATGCATAGGGGCTTCCCTGGTGGCGCAGTGGTTGAGAATCTGTCTGCCAATGCAGGGGACACGGGTTCGAGCCCTGGTCTGGGAAGATCCCACATGCCGCAGAGCAACTAGGCCCGTGAGCCACAACTACTGAGCCTGCACGTCTGGAGCCTGTGCTCCGCAACAGGAGAGGCCGCGATAGAGGCCGCGATAGTGAGAGGCCCGCGCACCGTGATGAAGAGTGGCCCCCGCTCGCCGCAACTAGAGAAAGCCCTCGCACAGAAACGAAGACCCAACACAGCCATAAATAAATAAACAAATAAATAAAAAATTAAAACAGCTTTACCTTTAAAAAAAAGAGATGCGTAGGGTCCGGCCTGGGAGGGCCCCAAATGTGAAGCCTCTGCACCCCCAGGATGTGCCACCCTCCTGGCACATTGATGTGCTCACCAGGCAGGAAGCTTCTACTGGGATTTCATTACATGGGCACGGTTGATTGAGTCATGGCCATGTGGTTGAACTTGATCTCCAGCCCTTCCCCTCCCAGAGGTCAGAGGTTGGGCTGATCTCAAGTGGCTCAAAGCCCAACCCTCTAATCACACGGTTGGTCTCTCCCCCATCCTGAGTCTATCTCAGGGCCCATGTGAGTTACCTTGTTAGCATGAACTATCAGGGTGCACCATGAATAACCAAGATACTCTTACTACACAGGAATTCCAGGGATTTAGAGGTTACTTCCCAGAAACCTAGAAAAAGGCCAGCCCAATTCTTTATTATACAACGTATGCCCATTCTGGTTTGTTAGTGGCTGCTTTCAAAATTGTGCCGAGAAAGATTCCGAGGCTAGGCTCAGGATCAGTAGAGAAGAGTGTCACGGTGGGCAGAGGTGGTGGCAGGGCTCGCGTCCCTCTATGGCAACCTTGCATAGTTAGAATTATCATAAAGAGAGGCAGCTTTGTAGACGCTGGAATATCTTTATAATTTATCCAGAGAATCGGTTAGCACAGCTCAGTGAAATGCTTGGAATGTAGGTTTCTGTGACACAATAAAGAAGCCCCTTTCCATGGTGGCTAGAGTATTAATTTCCATTTATTAACTGCCTGTTGGTTTCCAGAAGCTGTACTGGGTACTTTACATATAGTTTCTCATTTAGTCCTCATAGCATCCCCAAAAGCACATGTTATTATTCCTGTTTTTCTTGACAACCAAGCTGAGACTCAGAGATGTCGAGTAACTTACCCAAGGTCACACAGTCTCTGCTCTGGTCACATCACTGCTCTGTCTTACTGGCAAACTTCTACAAGCTGCAGGCATGAGACTGGTCGAGGTAAGTGGAGGGTTTATTCTAATATCATCCACAATGATCTAAATACGGTGGATGGGCCCGAGACCCGTAGAGACCAAGAGAAAGGAGAGCTCAGGCTGAGCTGATCCAAGAGGGCTTCCTGGAGGAAGCAGAGTGTGAGGAGAACCCTAAAAGGAGAAAGATCATTGGTGTTTGGGTAGGAAAAAAGGAGGGGATGAGCATCCCTGGAGGCCCTGGTTGAGGGGAGATAGCATGTGGGTAGTGGAGGGTGGGGCGAGGGTGTGTGTGTGGACCCAGAGGCTGCAGAGCAGCAGAATGATACCAGAACAGTCCAAGTGGTCCTAGGTCTGCCGTGCTCAGACCGGAGCTAACAGACTGCAGAGGTAATCTCAGTTCACGCCCATTTCACAGGGGAGAAATCGGGGTGAGAGAAGTGCTTGCGCTTACCCCAGATCACCCAGGAGGAGAGGAGGGAGCCAGAACCGGGGACCAGACTCTCTGAGCGCTGAGCTGGGGGTGGGGGCTGAGCTGGGGGTGGGGGCGTGTGAGATCAGGATGACCCACCCGGTGTGAGGGTGTTGATGGGCGGTCACAGGAGGCTGAGGAGGCCTTTGCCAGCGCCTGGGCAGGGGCAGTGTGCAGGCTGAGAGGCTGGAGAGGCGCGTTGAAGGGTCACCAACCCGGGCTGTGGGCTGAAGAGGAGAGAAGCCGCGGGGAGGGCTTTCACGAGGACCCTGATGATTTTACCACGTCCTAGCACACGTGCCCCTGTCCCCGGGGTCTGCCTGTCTGTGCCCTCATCTGCGAGGGAGCTGTGTCCTCTGGGCTGGTACTTCCTGAACTGCACGTGCGGGGCGGGGGGGGGGTGGTTACTTTCAGCTGCCTGTCTAATTGTTCATTCGGATGGATGCTAATGAGGGCTCTTGTTTACATCGGATGATATCAGAATAAATCCCGGTGGGAGCCCGCAGTGTGGCTGATGGGAGAAGTCAGCAGGAAGAAAGCACGCCTTTGGGGGCCCCCGCGGGCGGATGTGGTGGGCCACGCTGAGCCCCACCCACCCTGAGCCCCGCCCACCAGCTGTCAGTCACCGCTTTAATTACATACCACCGTGGAGCGATTTCTTGAAGTCTTCATAGACAACTGCTGTCACCTCCGGTCACAGAAGGGTCTTAGCTGCTAGTAGTAAAGCTCCCAAGCCCAGTAGCTTCTCCAGCGCAGGGGGTGACTGGTGCAGGAGTCAGGCTCAGCTCCATCCCGTGCTGTTCTCTCCTCTCTGCCTTCTGCCAGGTCTGGGAGCAGCCCTCAGGCTGGGGGCAAGTTTCAGCCTTCGCGTCTGTGCCTCACAATGTCCAGAGGAAGAGAAACCATCTCATTCATTCATTCATCCAACAAATATTTACTGGGTGCCTACTGCATGTGTTATACTGTTCCAGGTGCTGGAGTTAAATCAGTGAACAAAACCGGCGGAGATGCCTTGCCCAGGAGCCCATGTTCCAGCAGGGGGCGGTAGACAGTAACTGTAGCCAATCTATTCCATAGGTGTTAAAAGTGGTAAGAATAAGGAGAGAGAAGGGGACGACAGGGTGCAGGATCCCACAGGGCCATCAGGGCAGGCCTCACTGAGAAGTTTTCTGGAGGAAGAGCGCTCCAGACCGAGAGCAGCTGGTGCAGAGACGTGAAGGTGGGTGTGTGCCTGGGTGTCCCAGGAGCAGCGAGGGGGTCCGTGTGGCTGCGGTGAAGGTTGGGGAGGGGAGGCAGCAAGAGATGCTGGTGGGGGTGATGGGACCAGGTGGTGGCCACTGAGTGAAACGGGGGTCATGGCAGGGTTCTGAGCAGAGGAGTGACATAATGTAACTTGCATCGCTCAAGGCTCCCCTTGGCTGCCATGGCAACAGGGGGACCCATTAAGAGGCTATGACAGTCATCTAGGCTTGGACCAGAGTGATAACAATGGGGGTGGTGGGCGCGGTCAGGTTCCGGACACATTTTGAAGTCAAGGCCAACGGAATTTCCTGAGGAAGAAAGTAGGGGAGGCTGACTCCGGGTTTTTGGTTTGACCACTGGAGGAGCGCTCCTGTTGGACCTGTTAGGGATGATTTGCCCGTGAGGCACTGGGTGGAGATGTGGAAAAGGCAGGCGTCCAAGTGGGCCTGGAGTGTGGGGGAGATGTCTGGGCTGGAGATCTAAATTCGAGAGCTGTGGGCAAATGGGTGGTCTTTGGTTATGTCCTGAATGAAGCTAAAGGGTGGGTGTGGAAAGAGAAGGGCACTGGTGCTGGACCCAGGGCCCCCACCAGGAAGTCAGAGAGAAGAGGACTCGGCAGAGGAAATGGGTGTGGAGACAGATATGGAGCAGTTGTGGGGAAGGAGAAAAGCCAGGAGAGGGTGAGGCTGTGATATTGTGATTAATCATAAGACATACCTATTTGGTCTTTTTCCCCTTTTCTGGCACAGAGCTCCTAAAACCCTTGGAACTTGTTATGTTAATGACGTGAATTTTGGAAAGACTTAAAGATAGGGGCTGGTGGCCAGGGGAACCAACCATGTGATGAGAGAATTGGAACTTTAAGCCCCATGTCCCCTGACCTCCAAGGAGGGGGGAGGGGCTAGAGTTGAATCAATCACCATGGACAATAATTTAATCACCCATGCCTATGTAATGAAGCCTCCATTAGAAACCCAAAAGGACAAGGTTCAGAGCGTGTCTGGGTTGGTGCACATGTGAAGATTTGGGGAGAGTGGCATTCTCAGTGATAGCATGGAAGCTCGTCCTCCTTCCCAAATGCCTTGCCCTACACTTCTCTTCCATCTGACTGTTCCTGAGTTACATCCTTTGTAATAAACCAGTGACCTAGTAAGTAAAATGTTTCTCTGAGTTCTATGAGCCAATCTATAAGTTAGTCAGACCTGAGGAGGGGGTCATAGAAACTTCCAATCTATAGCCAGTTGGTCAGAAGCACAGGTAACAGCCTGGACTTGTGATTGGCATCTGAAGTGGGGGGGGGGTGGGGCAGTCTTGTAGGACAGAGCCCTTAACCTGAAGGATCTGACACTATCTCCAGGTTGATGGTGTCAGAACTGAGTTAAACGGTAGCACACCCAGCTGGTGTCCGAGAATTGCTTGTTGGTATGAGGAAGAAAACCCCGCACGTGGGAAGTGGTGCTAGAATCTTAGATGTTATGGAAGCGAGTGAAGAGAGGGCATGAGGGAGGGGGCCTATCTGCTGTGTCCAGCGCTGCCCAGAGCACGGGGAGGAGGAGGATTTAGACAAGATTTAGCCACATCAGGTATTGTGAGCTTGACAGGGCAGCGAGAGGGGAGCGGTTGGGACAGAAATCCCAATGAGGGGGGTTAAGAGGAAGTGGGAGGAAAGGCATTGGGACCAGTGAGTGCGGGTGATTTTGAGTTTTGCTGCAAAGGGAACAGAGAAATGGGGGTAAAAGTGGGGGTAACTAGTAGAGGTGTTACCCAACGAAGGTCTGGCTGCTCACTCCTCAAAAAATACATACTTGAGAGAGAAACAAATGTTGGTAGAAAGGAAAGGTGCTTTTAATCAGAATGCCGGCAATCTGGGGAGAAGCTGGACTCAGTGTCCTCCAAAACCATCTCTGAAGATTCTGCTCAGCCATGAAAGCTTTTAAAGGGAAAAAGGGAAGTAATCTCAGTTAATCACTGAGATGGGGGTCAGAGTCATCGCCGTCCCCCACTGCGTGCAGGCTTGCCGACTCCTCTTGATTTTTCTTTAGATGCTGTCTTGTTCACACAGTTTGTTTAGGGGATTACTGAAGAGGAAACTAGTGAAGAGATCTGGTCATCTGTTAATTACTTATTCTTCATTTCTACTTCTTTAATCTATGGAAAGTACCAACACATTAGGCACGGTATGGTGTGATCAAAAGATTTGAAAGGTGTGCTAGGGCCGGAGATGAGTAGAGCATGGGAGCTGAGTAGCGCATGGGAGCTCCTGGTTTAAGGATAGTGTGTCAGAGACAAAGGGGGCCCCCTGCAGAGACCTCTTTCCTGCCAAAAGCTGCTTACAGAGGAAAGGGATCAAGAGAAGATTTTTTTAAAGGTGAGATGAATAATAGTTTCTTTGGTGATGGGATTAATCCAGAGAGGGGGAAAATTTTGATGTAAGAGAGATAAAGGAGAATTCCTTTGGTTATTTCTTATGTGTAAGTAAGAAAACTAGCCTAGAAAGCTAATTCCAGCTCTAGCTGACCCTCTCTCAGAGTTGGGCCATCTGCCTATTCCCGGAGGTGTGGAGGCTGTGTTTGGTTAGGACCATATTCTGGAACAAGTTACTGAAGAGGGTGGTTGGATTACCATTACATCCATTGGCCACCCCACTCCACTCCAGGAACTGGGGAGCAGGCCGGACTCCCTTGAAGCATAGGGTGGGGGATGGGGACAGTGGAGATCTGAGTGAAAGTCAGTCAAGAAGGGTAAAATGGATACAAAGGACTCAGCTGTCAGTGTCCATTAGGGTCTACCCCCTGGCTACCAACATCCCCCAGACCTCTGCCTTCAAAGATGTTCACACACATGGGGCGCTCCCCAAAGGGAGACAACGCTGAAATGTCATCCCCTCCTGCACCTGCTCCACGATCTCTATGTCTGGATACTGGTCCATTAGGTCGAGGTGGATCGCCTTCTGGTGGAGCCTCTGGCTGAAAGCCTTGCTCGTCAGCCCTGGCACACCCGCTGTGCAATGGTGGAGTGGCAACAAGAGAGCTGGTAAGAACAAAGACTCTACCTGTAGGAGAAGAACCTCGTGATGCACTCACAGGGTCACAGGTCTCCAGCACACACAGGAGTGGAGAGGGTGAGCCAGGGCCCTTTCCCAGGCCAACCCATCTATCAGCCCCTGTAGGGCCCCTGTGAGTCTCTGTGGCCACTGTTCTCTGTGGAGTCCCAGATCCTGGTTCCAGGGGTGGTAGGGGCGGGTGGGGGGAGGTCTGTCTGCAGTGCTGCCCACTTCCTGCTGGCTTGGATATTATGTCAGGCTGGAGTGGTCACAGCCAGGCTGGGCCTCTCACCTCTTTGCTCAGGGCTGTTCTCACAGTTAGAGATCTTGTCTGGTTATAATCACAGGCAAGATGAAAACACAGAGAACTGGCTCTCTACCCTCAGGTTTCTGATCCAGCAGTTCTGGGGTGGGAACCCGAGGCTGTGCATTTCTAATACATTTCTAGGTGGGCTGTTGTTGCCGGGGACACACTTTGAGATGCACTGCCCTAGATCTAACTTTAAAGGCTTCTACCTTCACCTCGGTCTCTAGGTTCCGTGTGTGTGTGTGTGTGTGAGTGTGAGTGTGTGTGTGTCCCCTATGCTCTGCTGCTGCATCCCAGGGACAACTTTGTAGTGAGTACAGCTGCCCCTGTGACTGGGCAGGCCGTGCTCACTGAGGGTGCATGGAGGGGTAGGGGCTCAGGCTGGTCATTGCCCCAGTGGCCTCCTGCTAATATGCTTCCTCCTGTACTCTGCTGGCATTTCCTCTTGGGTCAACGAATCCAGTTCTTCCAAGGCTTCAAATGACCAACTCCTGGTTCCACCCTGCCCCTGGGGCATCTGGTCTCCCTTATGGATGTCAGGCAGAGGTGATGACCAACACCAGATGAATCCTAGATTCAGAGATTCAGAGATGGCTGCAGGGAAGCCCCAGGGAAGAAAGGGGTCCCAGCCACAGCCTCACAAAGAGCTAGTTATCTATCTCTTCAGCAGAGTTTAATCCCACTCAGTCTTCCCGAGGACCAGTATGAGAGTGGATTTGTGTTCGTGCCTTATAGAGAGGCAAACTCAAGCTCCAAGTCACAAAACTTGTTCAGGGACATTCAGCTGGGCAGTGGAGAGCGAGGAGTTAAGCTGAGCCAGTTTTATTTTCAGTCTGCCCTTCATCACCATGCCTTACCAACTCTTAGTCTAATTAGACTAGACCGCTTGGTTTGCAGAACCAGAAACCTAGTCCAGCCAGTTTCCACACAAATGTAAGGGTTCAGGGGTATTTGGGGCAGTAGGTGTTCCCACACCTAGGAGCACATGGAACCAAGTCTGGATGTGGTCAGTGGTGAGGGGCCGGCTGGCTGCCCAGCCCTGGGCCACGTTCTCCTCCACAGTTTGTCTCTCTCCCATAAACACACCAGCCTTCTCAGCTCCTCCAGACATACAGAGGAACATGGTGGCTCAGCCCAGATTTGATTCCTTTCTTAGGATTGCCTCTTATAGAAACAGTGTAGAGGGGTCAAGCTGGGTACACTGAGAAAATTCTGGGCATACGCTGCTTGGATTTCAACCCCAGGTTTGCCATTTACTAGCCGTACAACCTCAGGCATATTCCCTCACTTCTCCAACAAAATGGAGAGGGACAGTAGCACTTACATCACAGGGTTGGTGTGATGATTAAAGAAATTGCTACAAGTTGAGCGTTTAGAACAGAACCTGGCATGTGGAAAGTACCCGGATAATGTTAATAAATCTTCATCTTTTTTGCCATTGTTTTTGCTATCTCTCAATTCCGGTGTCATTTTCTGGGAATCAGACTCTGACTGGCCCAGCTGTGTCAGGCTGCATATTTGGTATAATTTGTCCAGTTGGCTGTGCAGAAGCCTGTTCTCCTGGATGCCATCTATGAGGATGAGAGTGGAGTTGGGAGACTGGTGGACCTCTGGAAAGATGGGGGTAGGTTGGATAGGCATCCCAAAGGTGTCTCTCAGATTTAGGGTGACCAACCATCCCAGTTTGCCTGAAACTGAGAGGTTTCCTAAGAAACGAGACTTTCAGTGCTGAAATTAAGAATGTCCCAGGCATCTGTCGATGGATATTAAGGTTGTTTCCATGTCTTAGCTATTGTGAATAGTGCTGCTATGAACACAGGGGTGCATGTGTCTTTTTGAATTATAGTTTTATCTGGATATATGCCCAGGAGTGGGATTGCTGGATCATATCATATAGGTGGGGGAGGGAGGGACTGGGAGTTTGGGGTTAGTAGATGCAAACTGTTACATATAGAATGGATAAACAACAAGGTCCTATTGTATAGCACAGGGAACTATATTCAATATCCTGAGATAAAACATAATGGAAAAGAGTATAAAAAAGAATGTATGTATGTGTATAAATGAGTCACTTTGCTGTACAGCAGAAATGAACACAACATTGGAAATCAACTCAACTATACTTCAATAAAAAAAAATAAATTAAAAAAAAAGGAATGTCCCAGACAAGCCTGGAAGATTGGCCATCCCACAAGTCTGAACTGATTTTAGTAACTCCCAGATGAGACCAATGTACCTAGCATAATATATATTATGACACTTTTTTGAAATCTTTGGAAGGAGAGTGAAAACATGGGTGAGGCAGTTTTGAAAATATTTTGTGATGTGTCCAAGGCTGCTCCAAGCTTTTACTTCATCATCCCTCTTCCCTCCCAGTCTCCCTGACCCTTGCTGGACATTGATGTTCCTTGGATTCTCCAATGCTTCCAGTTTCTTAGCTGTCCCTCAATATGGGGGCCATTACTAAGAAGGTCTTTCCCACATCCCCAAATCTCTTTTTCCACTGACCTGCCACTGCACATGAAACTCAATTATTTCCTCCTTTGGCTTAATGCATTCAGACTAAATTAAAATTCAAGTGTTTTATGGAAGGCAGAGTCCATTAAGCTGTATGGCTCATTAGGGTCTTAGCCTGGATAACTTCATTGGATTAGTGAGCCCCTGAGCAATGTCCCAGCCTGGGACACAGAAACCCATGGTTGGAGGGGAGAAGGGAACATTGCAGCATGACACTGCACTGGAGTAAAAGATGGGGGACCTGGCCACACTGAGGCAGGTGTGAGCTCCAGTGCAAGGAGAGCAGGAATGTGGAGGAAAGTTACTTTCTTCTCAAGTCAGCTGTCCAGTCTGTGCTGGACTGGAAGTGCTTGCTTTTCCTCTACCCAGAAGAAAACTGGCTCAGAACTGTCAACAACTTTCAAAGAGCTAGAAAGAAAAGGATAAGGCTGAGAATGGACTGGGTCCTGGAGGTTGCTGTGAAACATTCTGGATGGGTCTCTAAGGAAAACTGACTTTTAGGATTTTATTCATTTTTGAGCCTTGATTCTCTTTCCCAACATCCATGCCTGGTAGGTGGGGGGCATGTGGATAGTAAGAGGGGAGTTATATGATACTTTCATTCAGTCACCCACTTACTCACTTACCCCACTGAAGGAGCTAGTTTTAGAAAACTCTCACTTTAAAAATAAGTTTATAAGATTGATGAAGAAAAAAAGAGAAGACTAAAATTACTAAAATCAGAAATGAAAATGGCATCATTACTACCAATTCCACAGAAATAAAAAGGATTATGAGCATACTATGAACAACGGCCTGCCAAAAAATTGGATAACCTAGATGAAGTGGACAAATTTCTAGAAACCCAGAACCTACCAAGACTGAGTCATGAAGAAATAGAACATCTGAATAGATCTATAATTAGTACGGAGTTTGAATCAATAATTAAAAACCTTCCAACAAAGAAAAGCCCTGGATCTAATGGCTTTACTGGTGAATTCTGCCAGAGATTTAAAGAACTAATACCATTCTTTCTCAACCTTTGTCCACAAGCTGAAAAGGAGGAAACACTTCCTAACTCATTCTGAGGCCAGCACTGCTCTGATATCAAAGCTGACAAAGTCGTTAGGAGAAGAGAAAACTGCAGACTAATATCTCTCTGAAAACTGATGCAAAGATCCTCAATAAAATACTATCAGGCTGAATTCAGCAGCATATTAAAAGGATTATACACTATGATCAAATGAGATTTATGCCTGGAATGCAAGGATGGTTCAACATATGAAATAGATCAACGTAATATACCACATTAACAGTATGAAGGAAAGAAAAACACGTGGTATCTCAATTGATGCAGAGAAAGCATTTGACAAAATCCAACATACATTCATGATGAAAACACTCAACAAACTAGGAATAGAAAGAAACTATCTTATAATAAAAGCCACATACCAAAAACCCATAGCTAACATCGTATTCAATGGTAAAACTCTGAAAGCTTTTCCTTGAAGATCAGGAACAAGGCAAGGATGCCCACTTTTACCACTTCTACTCAACATACTACTGGAAGTTCTAGCCAGAGCAATTAAACAAGAAAAAGAAACAGAAGGCGTTCAAATTGGAAAGGAAGAAGTAAAATTGTTTCTGTTCCCAGATGATATGATCTTACTGTGGCAAACTCCCAAGATTCTACAGAAAACTATTAGAAATAATTAAGAAATTCAACAAAGTAGCAGGACACAAGATCAACACGCAAAAATCAGTTGCATTTGTATACACTAAAAATGAACAATTCTAAAAGGAAATTAGGAAAACCATTCCATTTACAATAGCACCAAAAAGAATATAACCAAGGAGACAAAAGACTTGTACAATGAAAACTATAAAACATTGCTGAAAGAAACTAAAGAAGACATAACTAAATGAAAAAACATTCTATGGTCACAGATTTGAAGACTTAATGTTAAGTTAAGATGATAATAATATCCAAAGCAATCTACAGACTTGATCCAATCTCTATCAAAATCCCAATAATGTCTTTGTAGAAATGGAAAAGTCCATCTTAAAATTCATGTAGAATCTCAAGGGAACACAAGGAGCCAAAGCAATCTTGAAAAAGTGGAACAAAGTTGGAGTTCTCACCCTTCTTGATTTCAAAACTTACTACAAATTTACAATAATGAAAACTGTGGTATTCGTATGAAAGAAAGACATATAAACCAATGGAACAAAGAGCCCAGAAATAAACCCTGGCATATATGATAAAATAATTTTTGACAAGAGTGCAAAGACCATTAAATGGGGAAAGGACAGTCTTTTCAACAAATGATGTAGGGAAAACTGGATGTTCAGATGCAAGAAAGAAAAAAAAAAGTTGGACCCTTAACTAACAACATAAACAAACATTAACTTAAACATCAGAGATCTGAATGTAAGGGTTAAAACTATAAAACTCTGAGAAGAAAACATAGGCCAAAATCTTCATTGAATTTGGCAATGATTTCTTGGATATGATACCAAAGGCACAGGCAACAAAACAAAAAAATAGACAAACTGAACGTCAGCAAAATTAAAAACTTTTGTGCATCAAAGGACATTATGAACAGAGTAGAAAGGCAACCCACAGAATGGCAGAAAATATTTTAAATCATATATCTAGTAAGGGGTTAATATCCAGAATATATAGGGAACTCCTACAACTGAGCAACAGAAAGACAAATGATGCAATTATAAAATGGCCAAAGGACTTGGATAGAGTTTTTTCCAAGGTAGATATACAAATGGCAAATAAACACATGAAAAGATGCTCAACATCACCAATCATTCGGGAAGTGCAAATCAAAGCCACTATAAGGGGCTTCCCTGGTGGCGCAGTGGTTGAGAATCTGCCTGCCAATGCAGGAGACACGGGTTCGAGCCCTGGTCTGGGAAGATCCCACATGCCGCGGAGCAGCTGGGCCCGTGAGCCACAACTGCTGAGCCTGCGCGTCTGGAGCCCATGCTCCGCAAAAGAGAGGCCGCGACAGTGAGAGGCCCGCGCACCGCGATGAAGAGTGGCCCCCGCTTGCCGCAACTAGAGAAAGCCCTGGCACAGAAACGAAGACCCAACACAGCCAAAAATAAATAAATAAATAAATAAATAAATAAATAAATAAATAAATAAATAAATAAATAAAAAAAAAAAAAAAAGCCACTATAAGATAGAATCCTACATCCATTAGGATGGCTACTATAAAACAAACAAACAGAAAAACAACACAGAAGGACCAGTGTTGGAGAGGATATGGAGAAATAGGAACCCTGGTGCATTGTTGGTGGGAATGTAAAATGGTGCAGATGCCATGGAAAACTGTATGGCAGTTCCTCAAAAAATTAAAAATAGAATTACCTTTTGATTCAGAAATTCTACATATACCCAAAAAAGCAGGGGTCTCAGATTTGTACACACATGTTCGTAGCAGCATTATTCACAATAGCCAAAATGTGGCAGCAACCCAAGTGTCCACTGAGATGAATGGATAAATAAAACATAGTACTTATATACAATGGAATATTGTTCAGCCTCAAGAAGGAAGGAAATTTTGACATATGTCACAACATGGATGAACCTTGAGAACATTATGCTAAGTGAAATAAGCTAGTCACAAAAAGACAAATGCTGTATGATTCTACTTATATGAAGACCTAGAGTAGTGAAAATCATAGAGACAGAAAGTAGGATGACGGTTGCAAGAGACTGGGGGCAGGAGAGAAGGAGTTACTGTTGAATGGGTATAGAGTTTCAGTTTTGCAAGATGTAAAGAGTTCTTGGGATGGATGGTGGTGAGATTTAAAATGTCACCAAACTGTATACTTAAAGATGGTTAAGATGGTAAATTTTAAATTTAAATTTAAATCTTTAAATTTTGATCTCACTTTTACATTTATTATTTTCTTTTTCTATTTTTCAGTATCATTGACACAGAACATTATATTAGTTTCAGGTGTGCAACGTAATGATTCAATATTTGTATATATTGTGAAATGATCACCATAATAAGTTTAGCTAACATCTGTCACTGTAACTATGTATTAGCTACACATTTCTTTTTCTTGTGAAGAGAACTTTTAAGATTTACTCTCCTAGCAACTTTCAACACAGTATTATTAGCTAAAGTCACCATGTTGTGCATTACATCCCCCTGACTTACTTATTTTATAACTGGAGGTTTGTACATTTTGGCTCCCTTCATTTTGCCCACTCTCCACCCCTCACCTCTGGCAACCACCGATCTGTCTTCTGTTTCTGTAAGATTATTTTCTGCTTGTTTTTTGTTTTAGATTCCACAATATAAGCGAGATGATATGGTATTTGTCTTTCTCTGTCTGACTTATTTCACTTAGCATAATGCCCTCAAGCTCCATCCATGTAGATGCAAATGGCAAGATTTTATTCCTTTTTTATGGCTGAATAATATTCCATTGTGTTTTCCACATTCCTCATTTTTCTGTATCCATTCATCTGTCAGTGGACATTTAGGCTGTTTCCATACCTTGGCTATTGTAAATAATGCTGCAATGAACATGGGGGTGCATGTATCTTTTTGAGCTAGTGTTTTTGTTTGATTTGGATAAATACCCAGAAATGGAATTGCTTGATCATAATATTTCTGAGGAAACTCCATACTGTTTTCCATAGAGGTTGCACCAATTTACATTCCCCCCAACAGTGAATGGGGGTTCTCTTTTCTCCACATGCTCACCAACACTTGCTATTTCTTGTCTTTTTGATAGTAGCAATTCTGACAGGTGTGAGGTGACATCTTACTGCGGTTTTGACTGGCATTTCCCTGATGATTAGTGATGTTGATCATCTTTTTATGTACATATTGGTCTTCTGTATCTCATTTTTTTGTCTTAATTTTAGTTTAATTTGTACTTCTTTCTCTAGCTTTCACTGGTTTTTAAATCATTTTTTTTTCTAGGATAAGTATATCTTTAGTTGTGGTCCATAAATATTGATATTTTGTTTTTATTATCATTCAACTTATTTTGAGGTTTTCCAGATATTTTATTGATTTCTAATTAAATTCCATTTTGGTTAGAGAACTTACTTAGTATGATTTAAATCTTTTGAAATCTTTTGAGACATATGGCCTGTATTGGTGAAAGTTCCATGTATACTTGAAAATGCAGTGCCTTGGTTGTAGTGTTCTCTACACGTCAACTAGGTACACCAGTGATTCTCAACAAGCAGACATTTGGCAGGGTCTGGAGACGTTTTTGGTGTCACACCTGGGATGAGGGTACTACTGGTATCTAGCGGGTTGAAGTCAAGGGTGCTGCTAAACATTCTACCGTGTACAGGACAGCTCCACCCCCCATGACAAAGAATTATCTGGCTCAAAGTGTCAATAGCGCTGGCATTGAGAAACCCTGGGTTAAGCTGCTTAAAAGTTATTTAAATCTCTATATGCTTACTGATATTTTGTCTAATAGTTTGATCAATTATAGAGAAAAGACTGTTAAAATCTACACCTGTAATTGTGAATTTGTCTATATCTCCATTTATTCTGTCAGTTTTTGCTTCATGTAGTTGATGCTTTGTGATTAGATGTTTTGTTATTCAGATTGTTATGCTTTCTTGATGAATTGGCTTTTTTATTATTATGAGATACACTTATTATGGTAATACCATTACTTTCAATAGGAATGATGTATAAAAAACTGTATGAACACATAAGTATCTGATGAATGTGCCAAGAGGAAATTAAAGCAGGGTAGGGGATGGAGCTGTATGGAAGGAAGGGATTGTTTAAAGGAGTGGTCAGGGAAGGGAATGTCTGGACAAATACAGTCTGGTCTGTTTCTAGCCTATCGTTCTGTGCAAATATTATGCTGTCCTAATTTGTGTGGCTTGTGGAATCTTCATGTATGATAAGCAGAGACAACACCTTTATTCCTCTTATTTAAACATGGTCTGGCTACATTGTTCCTTTACTTTTCCATATGAATTTTAGGATTAGTTTGTCAAATGCCATGACTAAGTCCAATAATTTAAATGAGCAAGACTTTCACAATTTTTTTTGTATAGGTGAGAAATTCCACAGACTTATAGATTTTTATTTTTTTAAACTCGTATGCAAGCAAGAGAAGAGGAAACTAGAAATGCTCATCTTCTGCCCCAATTAAAAAAACCCCAGCAGTTATCTTTTAGAAACAAAGATATCAATTTAAATATTATTACCAGGGCAAATAAACTATAAAGAAAAAAAAGGGGTCAGAAACACATTTTTAGGAGTTAAAAATTATTTTCATAGGTCATAGTGATAATTTCTGAAGTCCAGGTATATTTCAAGATTATTTTGTTAAAAATAAGAAAAATTAAGTGCATTTAATGATACTTTTATGCATCTTTTGGGAAAGAGGCAACATTTCCTTTTTATCTTGAGATGGCTTTCACCAACATTTTATAAGATCCTATCATTCTAAGACTAAGTATTAGAACTTCCTTAGTTAGCACACAAGGAGGGAAAGAAAATCAGGCCAGGAGCCCATAACTTACAAAATAGAAAAGAAGTGGGGAGAACAAAATAATTAACTAAATGGCATATTATTTTGTATCTACAGTTATTTGGGATTTTAGCTAGAACCACAGTGATTGATAGATTAACTTAGAGGAAAATTGCCATCTTTATGCTATTGTCTTCCCATACTTGAATGTGCTTTGTCTCTCCATTTATTTAAGCCTTCTTTTTCTTTTAATAAAATTTTTGAACTTTTTTACCTGTAAAGGCCTTGCACATATTTTGTTAGATTAATTCCCAGGTACCTGATTGTTGTGTTGCCTTTATAAAATCTGTCGTTCTTACAACTTCATCTTCTAAATGATTGTTGCTGCTGGATAGGAGCGCTCCAGTAACCTGCTAGGTGCTCTTGCTTATTCCAATATTTTTTCTGTACATCTCTTTCTGATATCTGTAAGTCATCATCTGCAAATGATGATTTTAAAAAACTTTAAAATATCTTTATACTTACTTATTTTTCTTTTACAATTTTGGCAGCCAGGAGTTCCAGGACAATGGTAAATAGAAGTGATAATGGCTTTGAGCACACAGCTAAGATAACAGGCTTCTTTGGGCTGTTCCAGGCTTCTAAAGGGATGAACCTGCTGTAGTACCAGTAACATTTGCTGCGGTAGGTTTTTGAACTGCACTTTACCAGGTTTAGAAAGTTTCTTTTTATTTCTAGTTTTGTAAGAATTTTTTTTCCTTAAATCATACATGATTTTTTATAAAATGATTTTCTGCATTTACGGATGTTATTTTGCTGTTTTTCTCCTTTATCATATATGATACACGTGTGTATGTGTCTAAATTTGAATGTTTATAGTATTTATTCCTGGATTTAGATGTTTTTTTTGCATTTTTGTATTCACGTTCAAAGGTAAGATTGGCTATACTTTTCCTTTCTTATACTGTTACCTCCCTGTCTTGTATTCAAGGTTTTACTAAATGAGTCTAGCTGAATTCACTGGTAAAACTCTCTGGACTTTATTTTGCAGACTGAATTTAAAATACAAATTCAATGCCTTTAAGAGCAAAAAACCCATACAGGTTTTTTTAAATTGAAATACATTTGACGTACAACATAGTGTAAATTTAAGGTGCAAAACATACTGATTTAATACATTTATACATGATAATATGATTGTCATTGTAGCAAGGGTTACCATCTCTATCATGTCACATAATTATTGTTTCATTTTTGTGGTGAGAATAACTGAGATCTAGTCTCTTAGCAATAATTCAATATTTCAATAATAATTCAATGTTGTTGTCTACATTCACTATACTGTGCGTTAAAGATCCAGGACTTATTTATCTCCTGGCTGCAAGTTTGTACCCATAAACGTCTCTTCTATCTTCTCACCCACCAGCTCCTGGTAACCACCACTCTACATGAGTCTAGATTTTTTAGATTCCACATATAAATGATATACAGTATTTGTCTTTCTCTTTCAGACTCATCTCACTTACAATATGTCCTCAAGGTCCATCCATGTTGTCACAAATGGCAGAATTTCCTTCTTTCTCATGGCTATGACATTGCTTTATATATATGTATAACATTTTCTTTATCCCGTCATCCATTGACAGAGACTTAGTTTGGTTCCTTATGTTGGCTATTGTGAATACTGCTGCAATGAACATGGGGGTGCAGACATCTTTTCAATATCCTGTTTTCATTTCCTTTGGGTATATACCCAGAAGTGAAATTGTAGGATCCCATTCAGGTTTTTAATTTTCTTCTTGAGCCAAGTTTGATAATTTACATTTTTCTGGAGAATTGCCCATTTATATCTAAATTTCAAATTTCTTGACATGAAGTTTTTGTAATCTCTTATGATTTATATATTATCTCTATCACATTTGTAATTAGGTTCCTTCCCCCTTCCCAACCCAATGTTGCTTATTCTAGACCTGCTCTTTTTTCCCTTTATCCTTCTTGTCAGGAATTTGTCTATTTTATCAGTCTCTTCAATGATCAAGTTTTGAAAAGAACACGTATGTGCAGATTTTGAGGTAAAGGGATTTATATGAGTATATCCATTAAATCAAAATCATTTATTATATTGTTCAATTATTCTCCCTCCTTACTTTTTATCCCCACATCGGCTGGACTTTTTTTTTTTTTTTGCCAATAGAGGCCTGTTAATGCCTCTCATTATGATTGTGACTTTGTTCTTTTTCCCTTATAATTCTGCCAGCTTTTGCTCTGTATAGTTAAAGCTACATTGTTAAGTTGTTCTTTCTCATGGTGAATTATTATGAAATGACCTTCCAAATCTATTCTTTTTTTTTAAACATTTTATTTATTTATTTATTTTATTTTTTGGCTGTGCCGTGTGTTAGTTGCGGAGTGCGGGCTCTTCATTGTGGTGTGAGGGCTTCTCTCTAGTTGTGGCGTGTGGGTTTTCTCTCTCTAGTTGTGGCACACGGGATCCAGAGCGCGTGGGCTGTGTAGTTTGCAGCCTGTGGGCTCTCTAGCTGAGGCGCGTGGGCTCAGTAGTTGTGTTGGGTGGGCTTAGTTGCCCCACGGCATGTGGGATCTTAGTTCCCTGACCAAGGATCGAACCCACGTCCCCTGCATTGGAAGGCAGATTCTTTACCACCGGACCACCAGGGAAGTCCCCAGATCTTTTCTTAACTTAATTTGAAGGTGGGGTGCTGCAAGAAGCAGAACCGAAAAGTGGAGGGAGTCTGGCTTCTGGCATTGAGCGCACAGACATCACAGGCTGGAGAACGAGTGCCCTTGCTCTGGAGCACTGGGGACACTGGGGCAGACTGTCTGCTGAGAGCCTTAGAATGCAAGCCCTGTGTCGTGAAATGGTAGGAACGATCTAGCGTTTGGTGTGTGCGGCTTTTATGCCTGCTTTCAGGAATGTCTAGAAAAAGGATAAACTCAGACTAGAGACAGCCAGTCTGCAAGCAGAGGTGAAGATGCTGGGCTGAGAGGATGCTTCTCTGCCCACGGCCTCAAATGTCAATTGGCCAAGTTGCAGTGTTGCAAGGTTGAAAAGTTCAACCAGAAGCAGAGATAAGGAGTAGCCTCAGCAGAAAGTGGGCCAGGCTTTCTCACACAGGTCAGATTCAGTTCTCCCTGGCAGGATGAGCACATGAGCGAGAGCAGATCAGAGGCAGCTCCCTCTCAGGGCTGTCTGTTGGGTTGCTTCACGGCTAAGGGGATGAGAACACATCAGACGAAGGTAAGAAGACATGGAAGCCTGGCTACTCTTCTCCCCCAACATCCTTCTACTCTTCTTTTGTAACTGAGCCCCAAGTAATTTGGGGGCATAATGTGCCCAGTTATAAACTCCATTTCTCAAGCTTCCTTGCTCACTGTGTGACAGCTCAGGTAAGTTCTGGGTAACAGGCTGTAAAAGGAAGTTTTGTGGTCCTTTCAGGGAGTCTCTTTAAAAGTAAGGCCATGCTCTCTTTCCTTTCTTTGCTCGATCCAGCCCCTGGGAAGAGACGTGTGATAGCTGAAGCTGGAGCAGCTATATGCTATTATTTTGCAATATTTTTCCCTCTCATGTTTTAAAAACAGCTTTATCAAGATATAATTTACATACCATAAAGTTCATTCATTTAGAATGTGTAATTCTATAACTTTTCGTATATTTATGGAGTAGTGGAACCATCACCATAATCTAATTTTACAACATTTTCACCGTCCTCCAAAGAAACCCCATACCCATTAGTAGTCACTAATAACTCTCTCCTTCTCCTAGTTCCTGGAAACCACTAATCTACTTCCTGTCTCCGTAGATTTGCCTATTATGGACATTTTATATAAATGGAATCATATAACATATGGTCTTTTGTGACTGCCTTCTTTCACGAAACATAATATTTCCAAAGTTCATCCATGTTGTAGCATGTATCAGTGCTTCATTCCTTTTTATTGCCATATAATATTCTGTTGTGTGGATAGACCACATTTCATTTATCCATTCATCAGTCGATGGACATTTGAGTTGTTTGCATGTTTTGG
Organism: Eschrichtius robustus; assembly: GCF_028021215.1. Taxonomy (NCBI): domain Eukaryota; kingdom Metazoa; phylum Chordata; class Mammalia; order Artiodactyla; family Eschrichtiidae; genus Eschrichtius; species Eschrichtius robustus. Next base: position 136,095,642 of record NC_090828.1, on the reverse strand, counting down.
CTGTTACGAATAATCCTGCTGTGAAATTTTCTTTTTTTTTTTTTTTGTGGACATATATTTTCTTTTCTCTTGGGTAGATACAAATAAGACACTGTTGTTATGGCTTTGTAAGTTAATTGTTTGATTTACCCACATTTAAAAAAAATTATTTGCTCAGTATTCTTTCTAGTGCCTCCCACCTTATATCCAAAATATATTCTTTAGATTTCTTTCTGTGAGGGCAAACTTTCTCAGCTTTTGGTCTGAAAACTTCTGAATTTCTCTCTCAGTCTTGAAAGATAGTTTTATTGGGTGCTGTGAGTTGAATTGTGTCCCCCCTCCCAAAAAAGATATATTTAAGTCCAAACCCTTTGTACATGTGAATGTGACCTTATTGGGAAATAGGATGTTTGCAGATGTAATCAAGTTAAGATGCGGTCATACTGGATTAGGATGGTTCCTAGTCCAATGAGGGTATCCTTTTAAGAAGGAAATTTGGCACTGAGACACAGGGAATAGGGCCAGATGATGATGGAGGTGGAGATTGGAGTGTTGCAGCTGCAAGACAAGGAACACCAACGATTGCTGGCAATCACCAGAAGCTACAAAGAAGGACATATATACACTACCAAACGTAAAATAGACAGCTAGTGGGAAGCAGCCGCATAGCACAGGGAGATCAGCTCGGGGCTTTGTGACCACCTAGAGGGGTGGGATAGGGAGGGTGGGAGGGAGGGAGACGCAAGAGGGAAGAGATATGGGGACATATGTATAAGTATAACTGATTCACTGTGTTATAAAGCAGAAACTAACACACCATTGTAAAGCAATTATACTCCAATAAAGATGTTAAAAAAAAAAAAAAGAAGCAAGGAAAGATTTGTTTTTAGAGCCTTCAGAGGGAGCATGGCCCTGTCAACACTTCAACTTTGGACCTCCAGAACTGTGAAAGAATAAATTTCTGTTATTTTAAGCCACGCAGTTTGTGTTCATTTGTTATAGCAGCTCTAGGAAACTAATACACTAATTAAAAGATTCTATGTTGACAGTTATTTTGTTCTTCATATAATGAGGATGTCAATCCATAGTCTTTCTGATTTTCTTTTTTCTTCTTTTTTTTATTGAAGTATAGTTAATTTACAATGTTGTGTTAGTTTCAAGTGTACAGCAAAGTGATTCAGTTATACATATGTATATATATATTTTCAGATTCTTTTCCATTATAAGTTATTACAAGATATTGAGTATAGTTCCCTGTGCTATACCGTAGTTCATTGTTGTTTACCTATTTTATATATAGTAGTGTGTATCTGTTAATCCCAAACTCCTAATTTTTCGCCCCCCTTGCTATCCCCTTTGGTAACCATACTTCTGTTTTCTATGTCTGTGAGTCTGTTTCTGTTTTGTAAATAAGTTCATTTGTATCTTTTTTTTTAAGGTTCCACATATAAGTAACATCATATGATATTTGTCTTTCTCTGTCTACCTTACTTCACTTAATATGATCATCTCTGTGTCCATCCATCTTTGTTCTTCTTGAGAAGTTAACTATTGATCTAACTGTTGTTTGTAACCAATTTCTCTTTCCTTCTTCTTTTTTTTTTTTTTTTAAAGGTGTAGGCTTATTTATTTATTTATTTTTTGGTTGTGTTGGGTCTTCGTTTCTGTGTGAGGGCTTTCTCTAGTTGCGGCCAGTGGGGGCCACTCTTCATCGCAGTGCGCGGGCCTCTCACTATCGCAGACTCTCTTGTTGTGGAGCACAGGCTCCAGGCGCGCAGGCTCAGTAATTGTGGCTCACGGGCCCAGTTGCTCCGCGGCATGTGGGATCTTCCCAGACCAGGGCTCGAACCCGTGTCCCCTGCATTGGCAGGCAGATTCTCAACCACTGCGCCACCAGGGAAGCCCTCTCTTTCCTTCTTGACTGATTTTAAGATCTCTTTGTTTCTAGCTACCTGCACTTTAGTTATGAAATGCCTGGGTTTGGATTTCTTTTTATTTATTCTGTTCGGGACATACTGGATTTCTGAATCTGAGGATGTGTGTCAATCATCAATTCTGGAAATTTCTAAGCCATTATATTTTGAATATTCTTTATTAAACTCTACTACCTCATTTTGAAAACCTGATTAGGTGTAAAGTAGCCCTTTTTACTCTAATCGCTATCTTAATCTCTCTTTCATATTTTCCCATCTCTTTGTTTCTCAGGCTGTGCTCCAAATCTGTCTTCCAATTTACCAATTGTTGATGGAAATTCAATTAACAATCAAGTTAAGAAGAAAAAAAGGGTATTTTATTCAAGCTAAACAGAAGATTATAACCTGGGAGACAAAGTCTCAGAAGCTCTGAGAACTGTTCCACCTGTTAGAAGTCAAAGGCACAGTGGTATACCTTTATGAGACAAAGGGTGGTACATCAAATAGACATACTGAGGTTTTACATAAAGTTCATCAAGGATACAAAATCCAGATAAGCACATACAAAGCGGGCAGCAACATCTTTGTCTGGTTTTGGTATCAGGGTGATGGTGGCCTCACAACAATCCCACTCCTGGGCATATACCCTGAGAAAACCATAATTCAAAAGAGTCATGTACCCAAATGTTGATTGCAGCTCTATTTACAATAGCCAGGACATGGAAGCAACCTAAATGTCCATCATTGGATGAATGGATAAAGAAGATGTGGCACATATATATATAATGGAATATTACTCAGCCATAAAAAGAAACGAAATGGAGTTATTTGTAGTGAGGTGGATGGAGTTAGAGTCTGTCATACAGAGTGAAGTAAGTCAGAAAGAGAAAAACAAATACAGTATGCTAACACATATATATGGAATCTAAGGGGAAAAAAAAAAAAAGGTCATGAAGAACCTAGTGGCAAGACGGGAATAAAGACACAGACCTACTAGAGAATGGACTTGAGGATATGGGGAGGGGGAGGGGTAAGATGTGACAGGGTGAGAGAGTGGCATGGACATATATACACCACCAAACGTGAAATATATAGCTAGTGGGAAGCAGCTGCATGGCATAGGGAGATCAGCTCTGTGCTTTGTGACCGCCTAGAGCGGTGTGATAGGGAGGGTGGGAGGGAGGGAGATGCAAGAGGGAGGAGATATGGGAACATATGTATATGTGTAACTGATTTACTTTGTTATAAAGCAGAAACTAACACACCATTGTAAAGCAATTATACTCCAATAAAGATGTTAAAGAAAAAAAACAAAGCGGGCAGCAAGTCACTATGACCTCTTACAGCCTTGGGAAAGAACACTATTCTTTTATAAAGTTACATGGTTAGCATCAGAAGAAAGAAAAAAAAAAGATCTTTCTGGTCGGGCAGGCCCTCCCAACCTTGAGGTGCTCTGGTTAACGTGTAATGCAGACACACACTGCACATTAGGGAGGGAGGGACGGAGGAGGCCCAAAGGGACAGAAAGAGAACTTTATGTTTAAATTTTCTTGTCCTGCCTTAAAAATATAAATTTTATTTCATCACAATTCTCTCTTTATTTGTGTATAATATGCTATACAACCCGCCCACTGAGTGTTTTGTTTTTAATGGCACAATGTAAAAGTTTAAATGTTTAGATTTTTTAAAACCATTTTTTAATTGATGTATAATTAATTTACAATGTTGTGTTAGTTTTAGGCGTACAGCAAAGTGATTTGTTTTATATACTAATATACATTCCTTTTCAGATTCTTTTTTCTTAAAGATTTATTATTTATTTATTTATTTAATTCATTTTTGGCTGCATTGGGTCCTAGTTGCGGAAAGTGGAATCTTCGTTGAGGCATGCGGGATATTTCACTGTGGCACACGGGCTCTTTGTTGCGGCGCATAGGCTTCTCTCTAGTTGTGGCATGCAGGTTTTCTCTTCTTTAGTTGTGGCATGCAGACTCCAGGGCGCATGGGCTCTGTAGTTTGCAGCACGTGGGCTTTAGTTGAGGCGCACGAACTCAGTAGTTGTGGCGCGTGGGCTTAGTTGCCCCGTGGTGTGTGGGATCTTAGTTCACTGACCAGGGATCGAACCCGCGTCCCCTGCATTGTAAGGTGGATTCTTTACCACTGGACCACCAGGGAAGTCCCCCTTTTCAGATTCTTTTCCATTACAGATTATTGCAAGATATTGAATATAGTTCCCTGTGCTATATGTTTACACTTTTTATTGTTAATTATAGTAAACATACAGAAATATATGTAAAACACAAGCACATTAGCTTAACAAATTGTGGCAAACACTTGTGTAACTGCACCAAGTGAGGAAACAGAGTACTGCCAGCACCTTAGCAGCCTCTGCATGACCCTCCCAATCATACTCTTTCCCTCCCCTTAGCAGTAACCAAAATCTCGACTTCTATGGTATTTTTTTATAGTTTTTTTGTTTGTTATGTATCCCTAAACATATAATTTAATATTGCTATTTTTTAGACTTTACATAATGGAATTACACTGTGGTATTTTGCTGCGTCTGATTTCTTTTTTCTTTATATAATGTTTCAAAGATTAATGCATGTTGTATATCTGTCTGTGTTTCATTCATTTTCATTGCTGTATAGTATTCCTTTGCATGAATATACTTGTTTGTTTATCATTTCTACCATGGATGGACATTTGAGTTGTTGCCACTTTAGCTATCTTGACATTTTCCAAAATGTACATGAGAAAGTATTTCTGTAGGGTATATATCTAGGGGTAAACATGTCAGATTTACTGGATATTGGAAACACTTTTCCAGTGTGGCTGTACCATTTTATACTCCCACTGCAATGTGTACAAGGCCTTGTTGCTCCTAACCAATGCTTGGTATTGTCAGAATTAAAAATTTTTGCCAATCAGGTAGGTGTGTAGTATGATTCATTGTGATCTTAATTTTCATTTCCCTGATTACCAGTGAGTGTGAGTCCGTATTCATATATTTATTGACCAGTTGGATATTATTTTTCATGTGGTGCCTGTTCAGGTGTTCTGCCCATTTTTCTGCTTGGTTCTTTGCCTTTTTCTTATTGACTTGGGGCAACTCTTTACATATTCTGGTAACAGGATTTTTGTCATTTATCATCTTCTTCCACTCAATGGCTTGCTTTTCACACTCTTAATAGTGTCTTTTTGTAAACAAAATTTCTTAATTTTAATGTGGCTAAATTCATGAATCCTTTTCTCCTATGTGTAGTGCCTACTGTGTCCTATTTAAGAGATCTTTCTCTACCTTGAAGTCATGGAAGACATTCTTAGATTGTCTTAAATATTTGTTGTTTTGCCTTTCACTTTAAGGTTTATGATCTGCCAATATTGATTTTTGGGAACGGGGTGAGTTAAAGATCCAAATTTATTTTTTTAATATGATATCCCATTGTCCTAGTACCATTTGAAACAAAGCTCGCCTTTTGCCAGCACTTGGCAGTATCACATTTATCATAAATCACATGTTTTTATATTTATGACTTTGTTTCTGGAATTTCTTTCTAAATCTTTCCATTGGCTTATTTATCTATCCTTGTGCCTATACCGTGCTTTCTTAATTGCTGTCTGTGATGGTTACTTTTATGTGTCAACTTGGCTGTGCCACAGTGCCCAGATATTTGCTCACATTATTCTGGATGTTTCTATGAAGCTGTTTTTTGGATGAGATTAACTTTTAAATTGGTGGACTTTGGGTAAAGCAGATTGCCCTCCACCATTGGGTGGTTCTCATCCAATCAGCTGAAGACCTTAATAGAACAAAGACTGGTCTTCTCTGAAGAAGAAGGAATTCAGCCAGCAGGCTGTCTCTGGATTCAAACTGCACCTGTCCCCTGGGTTTCCAGTCTGCTGGCCTACTCTGCAGATTTTAGATTTGCCAAGCCTCCTTAATCACATGAGCCAATTCCTTAAAGTAAATCTCTCTCTATATATACACATCCTGTTGTCTCTGTCTGGAGAACCCTGACTACTGTACCATCTTTTTATAATGTTTTGATAACCAGCAGAGCAAATCAATCCACTGGAAAAAAAAAAGAATGTGCTGATTAATCTGGGTCCTTTGCATTTCCATATATTTAGGTCTTCTTCGTCTTTTCCCAGTGATGTTTTGTGTTTTTTAGTGGTAGAGGTCTCGCACATCTTTCCTCCCTAAGAACATCCCTAGCCACTCTGATGGTCTGTTGTAGTCTCAGAGCCAGACTGGGAGCTCCCTGAAGGCGTAAGTGCTGACTTTTCCCCTCCCAAGTCTGTGGGCTTGGCCCTGAGTAGCTGTGTAACAAATATTTCTTGCATAATTAATGAATTTTATTATTCATACAGACAGTGACATTATTTTAGTGGTCTGTCAAAAGATTAATAATGCAGTAGTGAGTCATTAAACATTTATTGAACACCCATCACAGGCAAGGATACATTCAGAGCACATCCCTTTTATTTTGTTATGTAACTGCTACCAGCACTAGTGCCAGCTGAGAGAGCACCTCTGGGGTCTCCCCAGCACCAGGCATTTCTCTGCTGTTTCCAGCATCAGGAGGATGGACCCTTCAGGTGTGCTCCTCCTGGATCTCAGTGTCTCTTCCCAGAGGCGAATGACTAAAGGTAGAAGGCAAGCTGGCCCCTCGGCTCCCCTACCAAAGCTATAGCTCAGAATTCCTGTGGTTTCTGCAACACCTGGGTCTCAGCCTCTCCTTCAGTCCAGGCCTGCCTACTACACACCACCATTTCCCTCTGGCCCCCCTCTGGTTCTCTTTGTGCAAAACTCAATTTGCATCTTGATGGAGGTGAATAATTAGAACCCTCCAGCATGAATAATTCTAGGCAAATTAATTTTCATGCCAATCAGGGAAAATTAATTGGCTTCATGATGTTTCATATTTTCTAGGCGGGGTCCCCCACCTCTTCCCTGCCTCAGGCTCTTCTTCCCTAGCACTTTGGAGAAGATTGCTTGTTAGTTTTATTGTTTGTCTGTTTGTTTTTTAACACTTCCACAGGCAACAATGTTACCCCTCCTTGCAGCTAAATGAGCCATTTAACAAGCACAATAAAATCTTCCTTGGAGCCACTACTGGCTGAGTCTAATCTGCTTGGTCCTCTATAATCCAATGTCTACTTTAACCTTTTTATTTGCTTTTGTGGATACAAAAACATACAGAGAAGTACATAAAAGATATAAATATGCAGTCTAATGAATTATTATAAAGTGAATGCTCATGACTATCTTCTGCCATTCTGTGGCTTATCCTTTCTCTCTCTTTATTACATCTTTTGATGGAAGAAGTTCTTACTTTTAATATAGTCATATATATCAACCTTTCCCTTTATGCCTTGATTAAAAATTGTTCCAAAATAAAGTGTTTATACTGTACTTTTATAAGAAAACTGAACTTCTTTCCCATTTTTTTTCCCAAAATTGAAATAGCTTTATTATATTTTTTCTGATAACAGAAATAATAGATGATCTTAGTATTTGCCTTGCACACACATACACACACACTCACAAGAATTATTTAAAAGTAGGTTGCAAATATCATGACATTTCACTTTTTTATTATTTATTTTTTAAAATTAATTTTTTCTTCTAGTTTTATTGAGATATAATTGACATACAGCACTGTATAAGTTTAAGGTGTACAGCCTAATGATTTGACTTACATACATCATGAAATGATTATCACAATAAGTTTAGTGAATGTCCATCATCTCATATAGATACAAAATGAAAGAAATAAAAAAAAAAGTTTTTTTTTCCTGTTATGAGAACTCTTAGAGTTTACTCTCTTAACAGCTTTCATATATAGCACACAGCTGTGTTAGTTATGTTTATCACATTGTACATCACATCCCTAGTACTTATTTATCTTATAACTGGAAGTTCATAACTTTTGACTGCCTTCATCCAATTCCCCCTCCCCCCACCAACCCTTCCTCTGGTAACTGCAAATCTGATCTTTTTTTCTATGAGTTTGTATGTTTGTTTGTTTGTTTGTTTTTGAAGTATAATTGACCTATAACCCTATGTTAGTCCCTGTTACACCATATAGTGATTTTTTTCTATACATTTCAAAATTGTCACTATGGTAAGTCTAGTTATAATATATAATCCCACCCCAAAGATATTACTTAGTTATTGACTATATTCCCCGCCCTGTACACTTCATACCCATGACTCATTCATTTTGCAACTGGAAGTTGTACCTCTTAATCTCCCTCACCTCTTTCTTTCCTCCCTCCACTTTCTCATCCTTTGCAAATGACCTATTTGTTCTTTGTACTTATAGCTGTGTTGCTGTTTTGTTGTTTGTTCATTTGGTTTGCTTGCTTTTTAGATTCTACATATAAGTGACATCATACAGTATTTTTCTTTCTCTGTCTGACTTTTCATTTACCATAATACCCTTTAGGTCCATCCATGTTGTTGCAAATGGCAGGATTTCATTCTTTTTTATGGCCGAGTAATATTCTACTCCATATATGTATATGGAATATAATATATATTCCATCATCTTTATTCATTCATCTGTTGATGGGCACTTGGGTTGTTTCCCAAAGTCTTTGTTATTGTAAATAATGCTGCAATGAACAACAGGGTACATATATCTTTTCTAATTAATGTTTTTATTTTCTTTTCATAAATAACCAGAAGTGGAATTGCAGGATCATATGGTAGTTCTATTTTTAATTTTTTGAGAAAACTCCATAATGTTTTCCATAGTGACTGCACCAATTTACATTCCCTCCAACAGTGCACACAGGTTCCCTTTTCTCCACATCCTTGTTAACACTTGTCTTTTTGATGATAGCCATCCTGACAGGTGTGAGGTGATATCTTGTTGTGGTTTTGATTTACATTTTCCTGATGATTAGTGATATTGAGCATATTTTCATGGGCCTGTTGGCCAGCTACATGTCTTCTTTGGAAAAATGTCTATTCAGATCCTTTGCTCTTTTTTAATTGGATTGTTTGTTTGTTTGTTTTTATCATGAGTTGTCTATTTTGGATATTAACCCCTTGTTAGATATACTGTTTGCAAATATCTTCTCCCATTCAGTAGGCAGCCTTTTCATTTTTAGAGCTTTCTTTGCTGTGAAAAAGCTTTTCAGTTTGATCTAGTCCTATTTGTTTACTTTTGCTTTTGTTTCCCTTGCCTGGAGAGACTTCTCCAAAAAATATGACTAAGACCAATGTTGAAGAAAGTACTGCCTGTTTTTTTTTCAATAGAACTTTATGGTTTCAGGTCTTACATTTAAGTCTTTAATCCATTTTGAAATTATTTTTGTGCATGGTGTGAGAGAATAGTCCAGTTTGATTCATTTGCAAGTAGCTGTCAAGTTTTCCCAACACCATTTATTGAAGAGGTGTTCTTTTTTCCCATAGTATATTCTTGCCTCCTTTGTCATAGATTATTTGCCTATATAAGTGTGGGTTTATTTCTGGGCTCTCTGTTCTGTTCCATTGATCTGCATGTCTATTTTTGTGCTGGTACCATACTGTTTTGAGGACAGTAGCTTTATAGTATAGTTTAAAATCAGGGAGTGTGATAACTCCAGCTTTGTTCTTTTTCTTCTCAAGGCTGTTTTGGCTATTTGGGGCCTTTCATATTTGCATACAAATAATTTTAGAATTATTTCTTCTAGTTATGTGAAGAATGCCATTGGTATTTTGATAGGGATTGCATTGAATCTGTAGATTGCCTTGGGTCACGTGGTCATTTTAACAATATTAATTCTTTCAATCCATGAATGTGACATATCTTTCCATCTGTTTGTGTCATCTTCAATTTCTTTCATCAGTGTCTCACAGATTTCTGAGTACAGGTATTTTACATCTTAAAGATTTTTTTGATGTGGACCATTTTTAAAGTCTTTACTGAATTTGTTACAATATTGCTTCTGTTTTATGTTTTGGTTTTTTGGATGCGAGGCAAGTGGGATCTTAGCTCCCTGACCAGGGATCGAACCACACCCCTTGCATTGGAAGACAAAGTCTTAACCACTGAACTGCCAGGGAAGTCCCTTACCTCCTTGATTATATTTATTCCTGGGTATTTTATTCTTTGTGATGCAATTGTAAATGTTTTCTCACTTTCCCTTTCTATTAGTTCATTTTTACTGTATAAAAATGCAACAGATTTCTGTGTATTAATTTTGTATTCTGCACCTTTACCAAATACACTGATGAGCTCTAGTTGTTTATTGGTGGCATTTTGCGGATTTTCTAACGTATAGTCTCATGTCATCTGAAAGGAGTTACAATTTTATTTCTTCCTTTCCAAACTGAATTCCTTTTATTTCTTTTTCTTGTCTGATTGCTTTGGCTAGGACTTTCAATACTATGTTGAATAAAAGTGGTGAGACTGAGTATCCTTGTCTTGTTCCTGATCTTAGAGGAAATGCTTTCAAATTTTCACTGTTGAGCATGATGTTAGCTGTGGGCTTAGAATATATGACCTTTATATGTTGAGGTATATTCCCTCTATACCCACTTTGTTGAGAGTTTTTATCATAAATGGATAAATTGAATTTTGTCAGAAGTTTTTTTTTGCATCTATTTAGATGATTATATATTTTTTATTCTTCAGTTTGTTAATGTAGTGTATCACTTTGATTGACTTGTGGGTATTGAACTATCCTTGCATCCCTGGGATAAGTTCCACTTGATAATGGTGTATGATCCTTTTAATGTACTGTTGAATTCAGTTTGCTAATATTTCATTGAGGATTTTTGCATCTATGTCTATCAGTGTTATTAACCTATAATTTTCTTTTTCTTTGTTTTGGTGATATCTTTGTCTAGTTTTGGTATCAGGGTGATGCTGGCCTGGTAGAATGAGTTTGGAAGCATTCCTTCCTCTGTAATTTTTTGGAATAGTTTGAGAAGGATGGGTATTGATTCTTCTCTAAATATTTGATAAAATTCACCTGTGAAGCCATCTGGTCTTAGACTTTTGTTTTTGGGAGTTTTTAAATTACTGTTTCAATTTCATCACAGGTAATTGATCTGTTCATATTTTCTATTTCTTCCTGGTTAAGCTGTGGGAAATTGTACCGTTCTAGGGATTTGTCTATTCTAGGTTTCTCATTTTATTGACGTATAATTGTTCATAATAATCTCTTATGATCCATTGTATTTCTGTGGCATTGGTTTTAATTTCTCCCTTTTTATTTCTGATTTTATTGATTTGGGCCCTCTTTTTTTCTTGATGAGTCTGGCTAAAAATTTATCAATTTTGCTTATTTTTTCATAGAACTAGCTCGTAGTTTCATTAATCTTTTCTATTGTTTTTTAGTCTTTATTTCATTTACTTCTGCTCTGATTTTCATGAATTTTTTTCCTTCTCTGACTTTAAGTTTTGTTTGCTCTTCTTTTTCTAGCTCCTTTAGGTGTAAGTTTAGGTTGTTGATTTGAGATTTTTCTTGTTTCCTGAGGTAGGCTTGCATCACTATAAAATTCTCTCTTAGAACTGCTTTTGCTGTGTCCCATAAATTTTGTATTGTTATGTTTTTGTTTTCATTTGTCTCCAGATATTTTTTGATTTCTTCTTTGATTTCTTCAGTGATCCATTGGTTGTTTAGTAGCATGTTTTTTAGCCTCCACTTGTTTGTGGTTTTTGCAGTTTTTTTCTTAGTTGATTTCCAGTTTCATATCGTTGTGAAAAGAAAACATGCTTGATACAATTTAAATATTTTAAAATTTACTGAGACTTGTTTGGGCTGCCATTTCCAGACTTGTCTTGTGGACTAGCATGTGATTTATCCTGGATAATGTTCCATGTGCACTTGAAAAGAATGTGTATTCTGCTGCTTTTGGATGAAATATTCTGTACATATCTATTAAGTCCATTTAGTATAATGTGTAGTTTAAGGCCAGTGTTTCCTTATTGATTTTCTTTCTGGATGATCTGTCCATTGATATAAGTAGGGTTTTAAAGTCCCCTTCTATTATTGTGTTACTCTTAATTTCTTCCTTTATGTCTGTTAATATTTGCTTTATGTATTCAAATGATTTTATATTGGGTGCATATATATTTACAATTGTTATATCTTCTTCTTGGATTAGTTCCTGTATCATCATGTATTGTCCTTCTTTGTCTGTTACATCTTTGTTTTAAAGTCTATTTTGTCTGATATAAATATTGCTACTCTGGCTTTCTTTTGATTTCCATTTGCATGGAATACCTTTTTCCATTCCCTCACTTTCAGCGTGTGTGTGTCTTTAGATCTGAAGTGAGTTTCCTGTAGGCAGCATCTATTCAGATCTTGTTTTCGTATCCATCCAGCCACTCTATGTCTTTTGATTGGAGCACTTATTTCATTTACATTTAAAGTAATTATTGACAAGTATGTTTTTATTGCCATTTTGTTACTTGTCTTTGGTTGTTTTTGTAGTTTTTCTTGCTCCTTTCTTCTTCTTTTGTTCTCTTCCCTTGTGATTTGACGACTATCTTTAGTGTTATATTTGGATCCCTTTCTCTTTTTTTTGGTATGTATCTATTATAGATTTTTGGTTTGTGGTTACCATGAGGTTTATATATGGCAATATATATGTATTTATTTTAGGTTGCTGGTCTCTTAATTTCAAATGTATTTTAACAACCTGGTATTTTTACTCCTCTCCCCACATTTACTGTTTTGGATGTCATATTTTGAATCTTTTTGTTTTATGTATCCCTTAACTTCTTAGTGTGGATATAGATGATTTTAGTACTTTTGTCTTTTAACCTTTCTACTAGCTTTATATGGAGTTAATTTACTAGATTTACTGTATATTTGCCTTTACCAATGAGATTTTTTCCTTTCATAATTTTCATGTTTCTAGTTGTGGCCTTTTCTTTTTTGCTTAGAGAAGTTCTTTTAACATTTCTTGTAAAGATGGTTTGGTGGTGCTGAGCTCTTTTTAGATTTTGTTTGTCTGTAAAACTTTTGATTTCTCAAAAGCCTTGCTGGGTAGAGTACTCTTGGTTACAGATTTTCCTCTTTCATCATTTTAAATATATCATGTCACTCCCTTCTGGCCTATAGAGTTTTTTTGCTGAAAAGTCAGCTGATAGACTTATGGGAGTTCTCTTGTATATACCTTGTTACTTTCCCCTTGCTGCTTTTAATATTCTCTCTTTATCTTTAATTTTTGCCATTTTAATGACAATGTGTTTTGGTGTGGTCTTCTTTGGGTTGATCCTGTTTGGGGCTCTCTGTGCTTTCTGGGCCTGGATTTCTGTTTCCTTTCCCAAGTTAGGGAAGTTTTCAGCTATTATGTCTTCAAAGATATTTTCTTCCCCTTTCTCTCTCTCTTCTCCTTCTGGGACTCCTATAATGTGAATGTTTGTACACCTGATGTTGTCCCAGAGGTCTCTTAAACTGTCCTCATTTCTTTTTTTTTTTTTAATTTTTATTTATTTATTTTTTTTAAAAATTATTTATTTATTTATTTTTATTTATGGCTGTGTTGGGTCTTCGTTTCTGTGCGAGGGCTTTTTCCAGTCATGGCAAGCGGGGGCCCCTCTTCATCGCGGTGCGCGGGCCTCTCACTATCGCGGCCTCTCCTGTTGCGGAGTACAGGCTCCAGATGCGCAGGCTCAGTAATTGTGGCTCACGGGCCCAGCCGCTCCGCGGCATGTGGGATCTTCCTGGACCAGGGGTCGAACCCGTGTCCCCTGCATTGGCAGGTAGATTCTCAACCAATGCGCCACCAGGGAAGCCCCCTCATTTCTTTTTATTCCTGTTACTCTTTTCTGTTCAGGTGCAGTGATTTCCACTACTCTGTCTTCCAGCTTGCTGATTTGTTCCTCTGTATCATTTAATCTACTATTAATTCTTTCTTGTGTGTTTTTCATTTCAGTTACTGTATTATTCATCTCTGTTTGGTTCTTCTTTATATTTTCTAACTCTTTGTTAAAAACTGCTAACATCTCAATCTGTTCATCCATTCTTTCCCCAAGTTCTTTGATCATCTTTATGATCATTACCTTGAACTCTTTCTCAGGTAGATTGTTAATCTCTACTTCAGTTAGTTCTTTTTCTGGGATTTTATCTTGTTCTTCTGTTTAGAACATGTTCCCCTGTCACCTCATTTTGTCTAATTCGATGTTTTTATTCCTATGTATCTAGTAGGGTGGTTACATTTCCTGACCTTAGAGAAGTGGCCTTTTGTAAGAGACGTCCTGTGCACCCCAGCAGCACACTCCCCTCTGGTCACCAGAGCTATATGCTCTAGGGATGCCCCCTATGTGGGCTGCAAGGATCCTTCTGTTGTGATGGGCTGACTCCTGAGGGTGGTATGGTAGGTGTGGCTGGCTCCTGGTCCAGTTGCTTACCATGCCCTGCCTTGTGTGGAGGCTGCTGTCCACTGGTTGATGGGGCTGAGTCACAAGGTGGCTGTCTGTGGAACCGTGGATGTTCCAGGGCTAGTGCTGGCTCACTGGTGGTCACAGGTGTGTTCTTGGGTGGGTGGTTGTGGAGCTGGGTTCCCAGTTATACTGTCAGCCAGCTGGTGGGTAGGGCTGGCTCCTGACATGGCTGGCTGTGGGTTCTGGTGTGTCCCAAATCTGGTGCTGGTCCACTGGTGAATGGGGCTGGATCCCTGGGTGGCTGACTGAGGAGTCTAAGGTATCTCAGAGACCATGTTGGCTTGCCGGTGGGTGGTGTTGGGGTCCAGGTCATCTCAGGGCTAGTGCTTGCCCATCAGTGGGTAAAGCCAGATTCTGGGGCTAGTGCCTGCCCACTGGCAGGCAGAGCCAGGTCCTGGGGTCACTGACTGCAGAGCTGAAGTGTCCCAGAGCTGAGGTTGGACTACTGGTCAGTTGGGCCAAGGTCCAGGGCATCCTGGAGCTAATGCTGGCTCATTGGTGGGTGAAGCCAGGTCCTGGAATCTCTGGCTGCAGGACCCTGGGGGTCCTGGAGCTGGTACTGTCCCACTGGTGGACAGGGTTGGTTCCTGACACAGCTGGCTATCCTGAAGCTTGTGTCAGCCTGCTGGTGGGTCAGACAAGATTCTGGGGCAGCTGGCTGAGAGGCACAAGGTGTCTCACAGCTGGAGTTGGCCTCCTGGTGGGTGGAGCCGAGGCCCAGTGGGTCTCTGGACTGGTGCCTGCCCACTGGTGGGTGGGGCTGGTCCTTAGGCTAGAGCCAGCTCACTGGTGAATGAATCCAGGGCCCAGGAGGTCCTGCAGCTCATGGCTGTCCACTGGAGGGCAGATCTGGGTCCCAGGGTCTCTGGCTGCAGGGCCCTGGGGGTCTCAGGGCTAATTCCTGTGCACTGGTGTGTGAGGCTGGGTCCTGCGCTCTCTGGTGGATAGGCCTGTGTCACAGGGTGGCTTTGGGCTCAGACAGTTTTTAGGCAGCCTGCTGTTGGTGGGTGAAGCTGTGTCCCCTCCTAGTAGTTGCTTGGCCTGAGATGTCCCAGCACTGGCACCAACAGGCTGTGGGTGGGGCCAGTTCTTGGTGCTAATGGGCTGGAGGGAGGATTCCACAATGGCACTTGACAGCACCAATGTCCACGTGGTAGAACAAGTTCCCAAAATGTCTGCTGCCAGTGTCTATGTCCCCAGGGTGAGCTGCAGTTTCCTCCTGCCTCTTCAGGAGACTCTCCAAGATCAGCAGGTAGGTCTGACCCAGGCTCCTTTCAAATTACTGCTTTTGCCTTGGGTCCTGGAGTGTGTGAGATTTTGTGTGAACCCTTTAAGAGTGGAGTCTCTATTTCCCACAGCCCTCTAGGTCTTCCAAAAGTAAGCCCCACTGGCCTTCAAAACCAAACGTTCTGGGTGCTCATCTTCCCAGCACAGCACCCCTGGGCTGGGGAGCTCAATGTGAGGCTAAGACCCCTTCCTCCTTGGGGAGAACCTCTGCAATTGTAGTTATTCTTTCATTTGTGGGTCTTCCCCTGAGAGTCTGGGTCTTGACTGTACTGTGACTCTGCCCCTCCTACCCTTCTCATTATGGTTCCTTCTTTATACCTTTAGCTGTAGAAGATCTTTCCTGCCAGATTCCTGTCTTTCCCATCAATAGTTGTAATCATGGCGTGCCCATGAGAGGAGGTGAGATCAGGGTCTTCCTATTCTGCCATCTTGCAGCAAAGACTTCTCATTGTTGTTTTAATTTGCATTTCCCTAAGACTAGTGATGTTGAGCATCTTTTCATGTAAAATGGTATTATCTCTTAAATTTCATTTCTAAGTGTCCATTGCTAGTGTACAGCAATACAATTAATTTTTTTATATTGACCTCAAATCTTGCATTCCTGAAAAATTTAATTATTAGATTTTTTTGGTATTGCCAACACATATATTATGCCATTTGTGTATAAAGAGAGTTCTGTTTTTTACTTTCCAGTCTTTATGCCTTTTACTTCCCAGTCTTTATGCCTTTTACTTCTTTTTCTTTGCCTTGGCTAGGGCTGTCAGCACAAGGTTGGATAGAAGGGGTGAAAGTGGCCATCCTTATGTTCTTCCTAACTCTGGGGGTGAAGAATGTTCATTCTGTCACCATTAAGAGTGATGTTAGTTGCATTCTTTATCAGATTTAGGAAGTTCCCTTTCATTTTCAGTTTGCTGAGAGTTCTATTATACTAAACAGGTCCTGAAATTTATCACATGCCTCTTTTTCGGTATCTCTTGAAGTAATCGTATGTTTTTTCCTCTTTATTCTGTTAATGTGGTGAACTACATCATTTGATTTTTTAATGTTAAACTAGTCTTGTATTTCATGATATATTATCTTTTTAATATATCACTAGATTTATTTTGCTCATTTTAAAAATTATTTTTGCACTCTGTTTAGGGATGAGTTTGTCCAGTAATTTTCTTTTCTCTCATTCTCCTTGTCAGATATTAGAACTAGGTTTTGCTGGTATAGTAAATGACTAGGGCAATGTTTCTTCTTACACCTATGGAAGAGTGTATGCAATAAAGACTTTATTTCTTTAAGTGTTTGTTACAGTTTTCTTGGGTAGCCACCTTGGCCTGGAGTTTTGTTTGCGGATATATTTTTGTTTAGCTTACAGTTTTAGTTTCTTTAATCATTACAGAATTATTCAGATTTTCTACTTCTTCTTGTGCCTGTTGTGTTATAGATTTTTTTTGGATTTGTTTATAACTCATTTCTAAAAGAGAATTACTTCCACGTCATCCCCTCAGGTCTCCTCCCACTCTGCATCATCTTCCTATTTCCTAAAAGCTAGGAGATGTAAAGATATTACCTTAAAGCTGTCACTCCATCCTGGACATCATCACTCACAGCACCTAGTCTAAGGATAGATTTAAAATAGATACTCAACTCAATATTTTGTTATTGTTTTTTCTGTTGTCCTTTTTGTTCCCAACTCTTGCTGGAATCTCTTTTTGTTCTATTGGTTGGCCTTTACAGGGAAGCTCTGTAAATAGTTTGGAGTTTTGTTTTCTTCTGACTCAGGAAGGATGCTACACACGTTAACCTGGCATTCGTAAGGGATCTTAATGTCAAAGGTCTCCAAACATGTTAGGAATTTCTTGGCTATTGAGCAAGCAATTCCTCTCTCCCTTGCGGGCCTGTGGCTCAGGGAGCAGAGCCTCAGTGTGTTTGCTTTCCTATGGAAAAGGATCCAAAGAACACAAGAAGCCACTCTTGGCTGCTTCACAGATGCCGGCTTGCTAGACCAGCAGTAGGACCGTCTCCAGCCTTCTTTGCCAATATTTGATGACACAGAGATGCACTAAACAAGTTTGATTTGAAAAGGAGCCACATAGTCATGGAGAAAGGATGTGCTTGGAGGGGAACCCATTCAGTGCAGTAGCTTGGTGGGCTCTAAAACGAATGAAGAAAGCCCTTCCTCCTTATGGACCATCAGAGCTGTAAGGGACCTTGGACATGACTTGGTCCAACCCTCTTATTAAACAGGTGGAGAGACTACTGCCCAGAGAGGTGGCACAGTTTATCCAGTTCATGCAGTGGGCGAAGGTGGGGCTAATACCAGCAGCTCAGTCTTCTGACAACCACAGCTGATTGTTCTCTGCGGCTGAAGGGTGTCTCCCTGACTTCACTTTAGGTCTTTATTTTCATGTTCACTAATCTACCCAAACAACTAACCTTAGGGAGTGACACTCCGGCTTCTCTTCACAGTGGACCCACTTCCTTTGTCCCCTTACATTCTTACCCAGGGGAAGAGACTGACAATTACCTGAGCCATGGATTATTTGTGATGCAATTTCTAGGCCTTAATATCAAGAACCATGTGCAATTTTTCTCTCTTTTGCTCTGTGTGGTCCCTTCACTGGGTAAAAGCTAGAAGTAGACATTCTCTACCAAGTGGCTGGTTGGGTAGGTGATTCAGGGGTCTTCTTGGGGCCAAATTACCTACTTAACAATCTTCAGGCGTGATGGGGAATATGGATCAATAGTTACTCTTGGAAAGAGGAAGTCTTAGAATCGAAGTGTTATTTAACAAATATTTATAGAGTCTTTACACAGGGAATGCTACAGTGAATACACTAGATAGGGTTCCTGCCCTCAGGAAGCTAACATTCCAGTGGGGAAAAGTGCAGTAAATAAGAAAAGAAAAAAATAAACAAGGTGTCACAGGTGGTGATAAGACCCCTGAAAGAAATACAGAAAGTGACACAGTAGAGAGGAATTTGGTGGTTGGCTGGGGGTCTAGCTTATACCTGGTGGCCAGGGAGGGCCTGTCTGAGGAGCTTCCACTTAATCTGGACCTGAAAGATGGGGAAGAGCCAGCCATGAGCAGAACTTAGAGGAGAGCGGAGAGAACACGGCAAGGGACTTGGATGTCATAGGAATCTCACAGACTCCGGTCAATGTGGGCAGAGAGTCACATGCAAGGGAACGCGAGGTACCAGATGAGGTTTGAGTGAGGGCGAGTACCAGATCTGACAGGGCTTTGTGGGGAATTAGAGTTTATCCTAAGAGAATAGGAATATTTTAAGTTGGGGGGGGGTGACAAGATCCAATTTATATTGATATTTTTTAAAAGAGCGCTTTGGCCAATGGAGCCACCACTGTGCGACAGAGGCTGCCAGCTCTTCCCGAATATCTATCTTTACTGTATTTACGTAGTAATGGAATTTCTCACTGGTCACGTGGCCACCCAGGTAAGGATGACACTCCAACCTCCCTGGTAGTGGGTGTGGCCTGTGACCAGGTCTGGCCCAGTGGAATGTGAGGAAAATGACACAGGCAGGGCAGGTCTGGTTGAGGATTGACTCTCGTGCCCCCCAGCCCCCATCATGAGCAGGGTATCCTCCTGCCCCTGTGTGGAGCGCACCTGTGTAGGATCAACTCCGCTCACCCGACCCAGGTAGGAACCAGACACCTGTATTACACTCGGGCCAGGTCGGCAGGCTGATGTTCAGTGGGACAAGGAGCTGCAGGTCCTTACTCGTTGCAGGCCACCTCAGTGATCCCCGCCCCGTCCCCATCTTGGCTTAGGGCTGGGAAAGCCTTGGGAGGCAGTAACCTGTCTCCACAAACACCGTATCCTCAGCAACGTGGCGCTCCCTTGTCCTCGTCCCCAGTTCTTTGCTTACATAGAAGTGGGGGGATGGGGATGGGGGGTGCCAACTCTTACCTACCTCTGAGGGAGTGCCTGCTGCCCACATATTGGTGGCCCTGTTTAAACAGGGAGAACTTAGGGACTCTTTTTCTTCAGCTTTGGGTCCTGGTTGCCAATTCTGTGGTGACAGGTGGTCTTTATCAGCAGCCCATTATATGATTATTGCTGTCGTTAGTATCACAGTCATGAGTAATACCAGCCACATCATCATCATCATTAAGATTGTCACTGCCACCATCCCTGTCTCCATCCCTGCCATCCCCACTGTTACTGCGGCCCTATGACCGCTGGCCACCTCCACAGTCATCACCACTACCAACACCGTGACCTCCTTCAGCACCACTGCCCCCCATCTGTAGTAGGTGGGTAGGACTAGCTGCTCTAACAAATGGACCACAGAATGTATGATGGCTCCAATACAGTAGACGTTTCTTCCTCATTTATGTAATTGTCTGCAGCAGGTGTTCTTGGTTGGCAGGAGATGTCCTCCACACAGTGGCTTAGAACTTAGGACCTTGTGATTGTCTGCATGTAGCCCAAGGAGGGGAAGGAGGGTGTGGGTGGGCACACTCAGGCAGAAGTGACTCATATTTCTGCTCACGTTCTATTGGCTAGAACACAGTCACATGGCCGTGCCTAAATGCAGAGGGTCTGGGATGGGCGGTGTAGCTAAAAATGAAACAGTTTTTGATCAAGTGGTAACATTCTCTTCCAGGCCATCCTCACAAGCAATTTAGTGCTTGTGCTCTGTTCTAGGCTTGCGGGCTTCAGTAATTGCAGCACGTGGGCTCAGCAGTTGTGGCTCGTGGGCTCTAGAGCACAGGCTCAGTAGTTGTGGTTCACAGGCTTAGCTGCACCGCGGCATGTGGGATCTTCCCGGACCAGGGATCGAACCTGTGTCCCCTACGTTGGCAGGTGGATTCTAAACCACTGTGCCACCAGGGAAGTCCCAATGATAGGGGAGTATTCTCTAGAAGCAAAGCTGGGAATGAAGGGCCAAATCCTCTTTTGGCAGCTGGTGGTGGTGGAACCCAGGGCACTTCCAGCAACGATCCCAGCCTCTGGATTTGAACTTTCAACATTCATATTCCAGGGAGAGGGCCTTGCCGAGCCCCGTTTGGGTCTGGTGTCTGAAGGATCCATCTGCCATGGATGGGGAGCTGTCTTATTGGAGGTGGGGTCCTCCCCTCACCCTGCCCCAAGGATTGTGTCCTATGGAGGACGCAGCATGGGGGGCATTTGGGAGTGAAGAGCACAGCTGCGTCGAAGGTAGTTCTTCCCGTGTTCCAAGCCCAGCTCCTCTACTGACTAGCTGGGTGACCGAGGCAGACGGGTGGTCTAGCTTCTGTGCCTCACTTTTCTCACCTAAGAAATGGATATTGAAAAGCAGAAACCATCTGAGAGGATCCATTTAGGGGATGTGTGGGGAGGGCTCCCCATGTGTGCATTTCCTCCTCTGCTGGGATCCGATTTGCCTGCTGTGATGAGGAGGCAGCGTGACCTCGGGGGAGCTGGGACAGTTGCCCTCAAGCTTTTCCCTAGACAGTAATGTTGCCTCCAGGCTTGCCTGGCTGGCCCTGCAGCACAGGTGCTCACGCACTGGGGCAGGCACAGGGGAGCCCTCTCTGCGGGGCGCTGGCGTGTTTACAGATGCTCTAATAGCATCGGGGCTGTGAGCCGTGAAGGAGCTGGAAATGCAATTTTCAATTAGGAGTCTTTGCTTGTTCTTGCTTACGTTGCACTCTAATTAAATCTCAGTCAAACGTGGCACAGTGGTGCAGGGGGAGGGCAGGCTCGCCTTCCTCTAGACGAGAGGCCTCTCCTTTCCCTCCCCCTGGAGTGGTCTCCGTCTCCCACCCCTCGGCCTCCGTGGGGGCTGTCTGGAGCCAGTGTCTCTGCTCAGTGGGTCCAGCAGGCCGCCAAAAGCCCCGAGGGGGCTCCGCAAGCACAGGGCTCACAGGGGGCCCTCAGCAGAGTTAAATTAAAGTGTCTACTGCTGTCGGGATCCTCAGCTAACGGGGCATGCTCCCTCCACCAGCCATTCTGGCTAAGAGAGCCGTGGAGAAAAGCAGGCGGAGGTACAGCCGTGGGGCGCTGACTGCTTTCTGATCAGCTGGGCTTGCCGGGGCTCGTGCCCCCCGAGGGAGATCCCGGGCTGCCCTGTCTCCCTGTTCTCCCCAGGTTTTAGCTAGCAAATCACCCCGCAAAGCTCCTTTAAAGTAAACAATGCCTTGAGTGTGATGGAGGCAGAAGGGAGGGGATGAGGGGGGAGAAGTGCCCCCAGGATTGGCCATTATGCCCGCCATCGGGCTGGTCCTGGAAGGCTGGCTGGGCCAGGAGGAGCTGGCACCTTGGCTGGAGAGGCCGGGGATGGGACTCTCAAACTGACAGTCTTTTAAAATCACACCTTCTATTTTTTGCTCCCTAAAAATGCATTGATGACCAAGGAGGGCCAGGTCACTTTCTGTCCCTAGCAGCAGGAGGGGCTGCACGGGCTCTCGGCGAGCCGGGCAGTATTAGGGACAGAAGTCACTGAAGAGGGAATGGGCACCCCCTCCCAGTGCAGGCGGAGCAGGGTGCACCTGCGGCCGGTCTCAGGTCAAGGGTAGACCAGCACTCTCGCCCTGATGCCCCCTCTGGCTGAGGTCGCGTCCTCCGCTGCCCTCCTCAGAGCCGTTTGGGAACAGTACACCGTTCTCTTCACGACTGGGTAGCTGTCCCCGTTTTTCAGTTGTCTCTTTCACTTTTAATGGTCTCCTTCCAGCAGGGAAATGGCTTCTTTCCCTCTCGCTGCATCCCCGTTAGATATGGAAATTGTGGGGTTCCCCTCTCCCCCATCCCTCATGTCCCCTCCTTGGCTTCCGGTTTCCTCTCCCTCTCCCTCCTGGGCTGTGGAGAGCCCCCAGAACCTATCCCAAAGACAGGCCACGTGGGCGCCGGGCCGCCTCTGCTGTGAGTGCCCGGCTTCTTACATCAGTGGCGGAGGGCGGGTGTTGGACATTTTCTGCATGCTGACTCACTTTGGTGGCTCATGAGGAGAGCTACAGACTCTGCCCAGAAAAATCCCCACAGTATCTCATAGAATCCCTGAAATCATCCAGTTAAAAACCTGTGACTAGATCGTCTTCGTGGCTCTGAGGTTCTGTGATTCTCCTGAGGCCAAGGCTGGGGGTGGATGCTTAGGACAGAGCAGAGGACACACAAGCCCATTGTCGTAGGACGCCTCCCACACCAGTCGTCCTCCTCCCCCAGCTCCAGGCAATAAATACCTCCCTGGGAGTGGGAATTCTGGCTCTGCCACGGGGGCCTGGTCAGGTGACCTGATGGTGGGGTCTGGGGTCAATCTCAAGGAGTGCTCCCCTGCAGTACGCGGTGCCACCATTCTCCCAAGTGAAATGTCTCCTCCCTGGGGGGGGGGGTTCAGAGCTGGTTGGAGCCCTGCACCATCCACGCCATCTCTCACCCTCTTCCCTCCAGGGTCCTGGCTGAGTGAAGCTGAATACAAAGAGCCAAGCCAAGTGGGGCAAAGTGCCTGTGCCACCAGGGACTCTCTGCTAAAAGCTGGTCTGGAAGACAGCTCTTGCTTCTGACTCCCTGAAGCTGGACCTTGGAACCACCTGACTCTGTCCTGCCCACCCCAGGAGCACAGGCAGGGGCCGGGGCTTGGCTTGCCTGTGGGTCACTGCAGGGGCTCTGCCTCTTGGCAAAGGGGACCTGTCAAGAGAGGCTGTTCTGCTGCAGAGGTGAGAATAAATAGGAGCTGTTCCCTTTTCCCCTGGAAGCCAGTGCCAGGGCCAGTGTCTACACTGCTGTCATGAGCTTGGGCCAAGGAGAGCTGCGTGGGGCATTGCTGTGCCTACCAGGTTGAGATGGGCTGGCTCAGGGCTGGTGCTTCCCTGCGGGAACCGCGCACACCACACAGCCCCTTGCAGGGGGACGAACTGCTTGAGTTGTGGTCCAGGAGAGAAGGAAACAGATCAGAGATGGCGGAGAAACAGTATTAAGATTCGAGTTTGACTATAATGAGGTGCCACCTCACACGGTCAGAATGGCCATCATCAAAAAATCTACAAACAATAAATGCTGGGGAGGGTCTGGAGAGAAGGGAACCCTCCTACACTGTTGGTGGGAGTGTAAATTGGTGCAGCCACTGTGGAGAACAGTATGGAGGGTCCTCAAAAAACTAAAAATAGAGTTGCCATATGATCCAGCAATCCCACCTCTCGGCATGTATCCAGTTAAAATTTTAATTCAAAAGGTACATGCACCCTTATGTTCATAGCAGCACTATTCACAATAGCCAAGGCATGGAAGCAACCTAAATGTCCATCAACAGATGACTGGGTAAAGAAGATATGGTACATATATACAATGGAATATTACTGAGCCATAATAAAGCCATAAAAAAGAATAAAATAATGCCATTTGTAGCAATGTGGATGGACCTAGAGATTATCACACTAAGTGAAGTAAGTCTGAAAGAGAAAGACAAATACCATATGATGTCACTTACATGTGGAATCTAAAATATGACATAAATAATCTTATCTCTGAAACAGAAACAGACTTCTAGACGTAGAGAACAGACTTGTGGTTGCAAAGGGGGAGGGATGGATTGGGAATTTGGGATTATCAGATACAAACTATTATATATAGAATGGATAAACAACAAGGTCCTACTATATAATACAGGGAGCTATATTCCATATCCTGTGATAAACCATAATGGAAAAGAATATGAAAAAGAATGCATGCATATGTATAAGTGAATCACTTTGCTGCACAGCAGACATTAACACAACATTGTAAATCAACTATACTTCAATAAAAAGATTCAGGTGTGAGAGGCAAGAATGATCCCCAGAGACAAGCTTCTTCAGGTTAGGGGCTGGGACAAGGTAGAGTGAGCCGTCATAAGGCTGTGGAGTTCGGATTCACACGGCCCTGACTTCACGTCCTGACTCTGCTACTCACTAGCTGGTGACCTCAGCAAGACTCATGCCCTCTCTGAGCCTTATTTTCTTTATTTATAAAGCGAGAAGATAATACCTACCTCACAGGTTGTTGTAGGAATTGAAGTATTTCTAAAGCAGTGACACATGATACCTGCTTTATAAATGTTTACTATTATTAACTTGATGGGTCAGGGCAAGAGGCATAAGTGCGAGGCCTCTGAATCTCAAGTCAGCTGAGGGGACAGGTAAGAATGATTACATCTCTAAATTTTATAGTCAACAGAGAGAAAAAGAGTACTTTTAAAAGCATCCAGAGAGAAGTGAAGGCATGGACTCAGATGAGTGTGCACCCATTATTCGTAATAGCCAAAAGCTGGAAGCAACCCAAGTGTCCACTGATGGACAAATGGATAAACAAAGTGTGCTGTACACCTTCAGCCTTAAAAAGGAGGGAAATTTGGACACATGTACAACATGGATGAACCTTGAAGGTGTTACACTAAGTGAAACAAGTCAGTCCCAAAAGGGTAAACACTGCATGATTCCACTTACATAAGGTCCCTAGATGAGTCAAATTCATAGAGACAGAAAGGAGAAGGGTGGTTGCCAGGGGCTGGGGGAGGGGCAAAAGGGGAATTGTTATTTAATAAGTACACAGCTGCTGTTTGGGAAGATGAAGAGGGTTATGGAGATGGATGGTGATGACGGTTACACAATATTATGATTGTGCTTCGTACCACTGACACACACTATTTAAAAATGGTTAAAATGGTACATTTTATGATATGTACATTTTACCACAATAAAAAAGAATCCAGAGTTTACACTTGGGGTGACATTCGATGTGGGTGGAGGGGAAGTGTCTGGCTAACCCCCTCAGCCTCCTGAGCTCTACTCCTGTTTCCCGGGTGTCCCCATCCTCCTGTTGAGGGAAAGACCACTTTCTGTTCGCAGCCCCACTTGTCACAGACTTTTAGATTGAGGCCTGCCCCTCTTCTGCCAGCCCTGCTTTCCCTCTCCCCTCTAGAAGCCCCTGATTCATTAGGAAGAGGTCTCCTGCTCTTCTCTGCGATCCCGTTGGCAGCCCTGATGAACACCAGGGGCTGGCTGCTCTGATATTGGCCCCGGCAGCCGGGGTTTGTACAGCCGCAGGCCCTGGCCTCACAGCCAAGCATTCCTGGCAGCTGGGGGCTTCCGGGGCTGGCTGCCCATCCAGCTCTAGGGAGGCAGATGGTGGCAGGGATGCAGGCCTGGCAGGGAGCTCTCTGCAGTGTCCACTCTACTCAGCAAGGGGGAGATAGAGCCCCACGTTTGGTTCTGTGGCCTAAGAGAGCTGCGCATCAAAGTGCTTCTGGTGTGTGGCGTGGGATAGGGGCACGCTGGTCCTGTTAAAGCCCCACCAGGCCCCACATAGCTCGGATGGAGGATGGATGGGGCTGGGGTCCAGACCTGAGATGTGTGCCACCCCTGTTGTCAAGGCATTCGTTCTGGGTACCTATTGGTTACGTAACAAACCACCCCAGCATACAGTGGCTTTAAACAGCCATTTG
Source organism: Eschrichtius robustus (assembly GCF_028021215.1). Taxonomy (NCBI): domain Eukaryota; kingdom Metazoa; phylum Chordata; class Mammalia; order Artiodactyla; family Eschrichtiidae; genus Eschrichtius; species Eschrichtius robustus. The sequence goes on along the minus strand of NC_090828.1, from coordinate 136,069,656 downwards.
ATTATCTCACAATTCTGTGAGTTCTGACTCACGTGGTGTTGGCTGGGGCTGCTGTCCTCCGAGGGCTCGGCTGGCTGGGACGTCCAAGATGGCGTGCCCACGTGGCTGTGGACCGGGAGGGCAGCTGGGGCTGCCAGCTGGAGTCAGTGCCCAGACGTGGCCGCTCCAGGTGGCTGCATTTCCGGAGGGAGCAGCCCAAGAGGAAGTGTTCCAAGGGGGACAAAGCAGAAGTTTCCACTTCCCAAGCAGGCACTGCATTAATGCCAAGGACTTCTGATTTAGCAGCCCCAGGGCCAGCCTAGATTCAAGGAGTGGGGAAACCAAGAGAGTGACAAAGAATTCATGGCCAACTTGAATCCACCCTAGTCCTTGATGGCCCCAGGCCTCAGCTTCCCCTTGTCAAATGGAGCCACGCTGTGTTTCACAAGACTTTAATAAACCTTTAAAACACCATAGAGAGTCTCAGGAGCGAGAGCAGGCTGATGGTGTGGTTGAGGGCAGCAGGGCAGGAGGGCAGAGCAGGCTGATGGTGTGGTTGAGGGCAGCAGGGCAGGAGGGCAGAGCAGGCTGATGGTGTGGTTGAGGGCAGGAGGGCAGGAGGGCAGAGCAGGCTGATGGTGTGGTTGAGGGCAGGAGGGCAGGAGGGCAGAGCAGGCTGATGGTGTGGTTGAGGGCAGGAGGGCAGGAAGGCAGAGCAGGCTGATGGTGTGGTTGAGGGCAGGAGGGCAGGAGGGCAGAGCAGGCTGATGGTTTGGTTGAGGGCAGGAGGGCAGAGCAAGCTGGGGAGGCTCTTGCTCAATGGGCTAGTAGTTGGCTAGAAAGGACTGATCTTTGTCAGGGAAGGAAACCCACAAATTGCAAACTTACTCTGTACCAGATGATGGACTCTACTTTCATTTTCTCTAATCCTCCAAGTAATCCTGTGAGATGGGTAAAATCGGCCCCCTTTTATAGATAAAGAAATTGAAATCCTGTTAATGGCTTGCAGGATTCGCCAAGCTAGAGAGGCAGAAAGGTGGGCTCTGAACCCAAGGGTGTCTCTCTCTGGAAAGCTGTGCCTCTTCCACTGCACAGTGGTGCCTAGGAAGCGAAGCCATGCTTTGTCTGCAGCTCAGGAATCTTCAGAGCAGGAGCAGGATGACCTTAACATCCAAAGGGCCCTTCAGAGCCATTTATGGCAGGGGGAGCAGGGAGCTGACTGCTCAGGAGGCTTCAGAAAGGGTCAAGCTCACAGCACGTCTTGGCTGGGGCAGCCCCAGCTGGAAAGAAGCTCCTGGGAGCCGGAGGGAGAACCTGAAACTATGGGCAACTCTGGGTCCTACCAGGCAACAGAGGAAGAGGGATGCTTTACCAGGAGGCAGGAGGCAGAGAGAGGATGACAGGAACAAATGGAAGGAACTTCGGGGTAGTAGGGATGGAACCTGGGAACAGCAGATAAAGGCTATCCATCCGTTCACCTATCTGTCCATCCTTCCATGAATTCATTCATCCATTCAACCATACACTCGTGAATTCATTAACTGCTTTCAACATCTGAGTTTCTATGATGTGTCTGACCCTGTTTTGCATATATGATTAAGATGCAGCCCCAGGCCTTGGGGAATTCAGATTACCCTAGGGCAGGCAGAACTGTAACCAGGTGATGGCATGATTGTGTTGGTACTGAGATGGGGTGTGCAGAAGGAGCAGCTATGGGAGACCAGAGGATGGACAGAAGACTCTGAAAACCGGAGACCCAGTGTGGAAGACAGGGGTGCCAGCGTGTAGCTGGGCCTGATTCTGGAAAGGATGGGCCTTGGGCCCAGGGGCTCAGCCTCTGGGCCTGAGAAGAGCCGCTGTGTCTGCGGAGGATGTATGTTCCCCTGCAGTGGCAGGACTCCAAGGTAAGGCCTGGGGTCTTCCAGCCCTTTCTTAAAGGTGCGAGTGGTCTGACACTTCCAACTTCGGAGAGTGTGCACTTGGGGAACTGTGGCTGAGGCCACGCCTGTGACATCTCAGAGAAAGTGTCTGACAGCTCTTTCTCCAGGGAGGATCAGACATGAGGAAGACAGCCCTGAATGTGCAGCATGAGGGATTTTGGTTCATCTTAAGACAGAAGTTGAAGAAAATGCTTTTCTCATCTTATGTAAAAAAAAAAAAGATACTTTTATTATATTGGAGCATATATAATGCAGACTCATTTGATATTGTAATAAAACTGGTTTATCCTTGGTAATGTCCTTTGCACTAAAATCGTTCCCTGTCTGGACCACTGTCTGGAGAAAGGGGGGCAGGATATTGCCATAACAGAATTGGAGGACTCAAAATTCAAATTCTCAGGTCTGAGATGACAGACACATAGGAAGAAATGTGATCAGAAACATTTCGTGGTTCCCAATTTTTTCACTTGCATATATTTTTCATGGGACTTTATGCAGCCTACCTGGATGTACAATATCGCCTCTTACTCTTCTTTTTCCTTTGTATAGTATTTTGGGCTTTTTTGTCATCGTGTAATCCTCACATTTATTTTGTGATGTAGATAATAGTTCTTCCATTTCTTCTGATGAAAAATTGAGTCTCAAGGAGGTTATATAGACCCCCCAAGATCCCACAGCCAGTGAACAGCAGAACTGAGACTCAAATCCAGGTCTCTGATGCCAGGCCTGAACTCTTTCTGCTCTGCTGAACCACTTCATGTGAGAATTGAGGCACCTCCATCAGTTTGGTGTTTGGAGGCAGATGGATAGAGCTTTGGACTCTCAGGGTCTCCCTTTGTGATCATCAGCTGGAGCTGCGTGGACCACATACTGATTGATTCTCTGTGTATCTTTTTATTTTTTATTTTTGCTATTAGCTATATTACTTGTATTCTGCTTATTTTCTTATATTACCCACATGCAACTGTGTCTTCACCCAAAATAATGATGGCTAAGTGACTTGAAATGATCGACCAGCTACATAATTCTATATAAGATTAAGATTGATTGTAATAGTATGAACTCTAGATATGGAAAGAAGCAACAAGGGTAAATGATTTCTTGGACCATAACAGACTAGTAAGACTGGTGGTCCAGAGACCTTTATGGCTACCATTAGACTGACCCAGTTCAGTCATAACACATTGAGTGATCTATCAACAAAATTATCTCTGTATCTTGAGTGGTTTGTGGTAAACAGTGTGCCTGTTCCTTTGGTCCCAACTTAACTTGGGGATGTGGCAGTTATTCTGTTGGGCTGCCCAGCAGGTTTCTCCCTTTTCCTCTTACTTCAGTGAACATACATGGTCCTCAGGTCTCCTCCAGATCACAGGGATTGGCATGTGACCTATACCTGGCCAATCAGAGCACCCCAATTTCCCTTAGTGATCTGTTCAGGAACATTAATGTGATCCACCTGGCCAATTAGAGTCTTTCCCCTCAATTTTCTTCTACTGATGGCTGAAAGACAGTCTTTTAAGTTGGGCTCACAGTGCTGGATGCATGTGGCTCTGGGTTGCCAGAACATCTTCCCCTTATGGAGGAAGCCCATTCATAAGAGAAGAGGAAGCTCAAAAATAGAGGGCCAGGAGGTGGCAAGAGAGCTCCCCAAGGTCACGACTTGCATCCTGGATTCAGCTGTGTGGGGTGTTAGCTGCCCCTGCCTCCACCCATCCTTCTCAGTTATATGAGTGAGCACATTCCATTTATTTTGGGGCCAGCTATTGCAGGGTTTTTGTCACTTGCAATCAAGAGTCCTGACCAGTATAGGGATCACTTGTAATAAACAGAGACCTAGTCAAAGTAACTCATGTATACAGGGAGTTTATCGTGACAACTTGGGGACATATGTTGGAATTGAGGAGAGTGGTGTACAACTAAATCTTGTAGGTCCATAAGATCATGAGGCAGCTCCTCTAGCCATCTTTCCGTCTCTCTCCCTCTGGGGTCTCATGGCCTCAACTCTGCTTCTTTCTGGGTCTCTGTTCCAGTCTTCTGTTTCCCTCTGTAGACTAGTTTCCTCTGTGACTTGTTAGACCCCTCCTATACCTAAGCTCACCTGTGGCTTTGGCCAGCCCTGTGCCCACAGTGGCCCTGACCCATGTGATTTTGCACCTCAGCCATCTGTCTTCTGATGTGATGTATTGATACTAACATGGCCTGGGAAGAAAGCAAAAACACGTGTTCACTTCTGGGCCAGTCATCTGTGGCTGGAAGCATGAGGTCAGTGGATATAATTATGGCTGCTTAGACAACCCTGTCATCAGGGGCTGTGTGTGGAACAGTTCCTCTCCACGGGTGGGATAGGGAGGCAGCCATGGCACAGCTGGTGTTGGGTGGCTGACATTGATGTCATGGTGAGAGTGGGATATTGGACCCCTGTCTCGTCTCCCAGTAACCCCGCATGGCCAGAGGTCCCATGGCCTCCAGTGGCCCAAATCATTCTGCCGTGCTTCTTCCTGCCTCACTATGTAGTTCCCAAGCCAGCACTTGTCCTAGCAGTGGGATCTGATCCTACCTGCCGCTCTTCCCACACTTCTTCCATGACTGAGCAGGTACTAGCCCTCCACACTTGCCATGTATGTGGCTCTGCCATCCCACTGCCCTGTCTAATCCTGGCATACATCTCTCCAGCACTGCCCCTCTCCTTAATCACCAGGAGAACCCAGCTTAATTGTCTACTCCTCATCATAGCCTTTTCTGAGCCCGAAAATTCCTCTTCTATCCTCCCCAGTAAATCCTTGCTCCCTGCAATAGAGTATTTATTACATTGAGTCACAATTATGTTTTTTAAAATTTTATTTGTCTGTCTCTCACACTAATTGTCTGTCTCTCACAGTAATTTAGCATGCAGTGGGAAGATTTTGGAATAAAAAATAAATCCTGAGTTCAAATTCTGACTCTAACACTCATTAGCTGTATGTCTATGATGAGTGATTAAGCCTTTCTGAGTGTTAATTCCTAATCTGTAAAATGCAGACAATAATGGCACCCACCTTATGGTTTACTGTGGGTGTTAAATGACATAACGTGTATAAAGTGAATAAATGGCATTGTGCTTTCCTGAAGGCAGGGACAGTGTGTAACTCACCTTTGGCGCCTGGGTGCTAAGCACAGGGACCGTCATGCAGGAGACTTAATACAACTTTGTTGAATGGATGAATGTTTCATTCAAAGAATAAAGCTCTAAGTGTGGACTAGCAAGCCCTGTGATAGGAGGGGGTGCTTAGAGGCTGGGAGGTCTCTTCTAGTGGACCGGCAATTGATGTATGAGACATCATCTCTTGCCCTTTCCCAGGTCTCATATCATGTGCCTTCTCTGTGCTTCACAACACAGGATGACTTCTCATTTTGGTCCAAAAGGAGCTGGTGGTATCAGACTTACTCTCTGTATTAGTTATTTTGCTGCATAACAATATTACCACAGACTTTTAACTTTAAAACAACACACATTAGTTATCTCATAGTTTCTGTGGGTCAGGATTCTGGGCACCCCTTAGCTGGGACTGCTGCAAGGTTGCAATCAAGGTATTGGGCGTGGCTGGGATCTCATCTGTTCCTTTGCAGGGTGTTAAACTAAGGGCCCCAGGTTTGCACTGGCTGTTGGCCAGAGACCACCACCAGTTCCCTGCCACGTGGCCCTCTCCATGTGCAGCTCATAACATGGCAGCTTGCTTCTTTAAAGGCAGCAAAGGAAAGGGAGAAACTACAGTAAAACAGCCCTACGATTGTGTGTCACACAATCATATACAGTAATCATGTATATATGATGGTGTAAATTCCATCACCTTTGACATATTCTTTATGGTTAGAAGCAGGTTACAGATCCTCTGTATACTCAAAGGAATGGGACCACATAAGGATGTGAACATCAAGAGACAGGGATAACTGGAGGCCATTTTAGAGTCTGCCGCACCATCTCACAGCAAACGACTATAAAATGGAACAAAATATTTGAAACAACCATTTTCAGACATTGAACAGAGCACAGAACTGGACTGTGGGCCTAGAAATAAGCATGGGAGATAAGCTTGGCATTTACCCTGGCTTTCAGCTTGGGGTCAATTTTCAAGCTGTGGTACAGGAAAACAGAACTCAAGTAGAAGGTGGAAGTCTTTTTGAGCAGAGGAAGCAGAGACTGGAATTTAGGGCTGCTAAGTGACTGGAATTGGTGGGGTAGGGCACCAGAGAGGAGAGGAGGAAACCACAGAGGAGAAGTCCCCCAAATTCCCTAGGAACTTGGCCAAGTCCCAATTTGCTCACATTTAGTGAAAGACTCTGAGAAGACAGTAAACAGCTGCTGGGGTACTATGGCAGATTGTATTTTGTAAAGATGGTCACAACAATATCTCCTATGCCACATGCTCTTCTAAAATGTGACTCTGGAATGCTCTCATAAAGAGATGGAGTCTGTTTCTGTCCCCTGGAGTCTGGATGGGCTGTGAATGCTTTAACCAGTAAAGCACAAGGAAATTATGCTCTGTGATTTATAAAGCTGGGCAACAAAAGGCTATTCAGCTTCCATCTTGTTTACTAGAATTCTTGTTCATAGAGTCTTGGGTGGTTACGTAAGCATTCTGCCTATCCCAAGCCATACAGAGAGGCTACATCTAGACAGATAGTCTGGTCAGCAGTCCTGGACTTCAAGTGCTCTGAAGCCAGGAGCCAGAGAGGTCAGATGATTCCAGCTTGAATTGTCAAGGTAGACTCATCACGTGAATCTTGCCAGCTGAGGCTTGAGACACTGTAGAACAGAGACAAGTCAATATTACTCTACCCAGCTTGATTTCCCTACCCACAGAATTAAAGAGCATAATAAAATAGATTTTTTTTTAAGTTGCTACATTTTGGGGATAATTTGTTAAACAGAAACAGTTACCAGAACATGGAATTAGAGTTGAGCAGTTTTCTGCTAAGTGCTGGGGAGACATTGGAATTCTGTCCCATGCAGAGTGACCTTGTTGAGCACACTGGACATTTAATATAAACCCTTAGGAAGACCACATTTAAGATGAAAAGTCTGTGTCCATAGAGGGCAATACTATAAGATTAAGAATAAACCTGAAATAGACCCTCCTTACCAGGAATTTAACTGCCTAACAGAACAAAACATAGCACAATTTAGAGGTAGCTAATATAACAAAGTATCTCTATACAGTGTCATTGAAAATGTCCAGCATACAATAATAACCAAAAACACGAAGAAGGAGAAAACTATGACCTATAATGAGAATAAAGTTAATAGAAGTAGACTCACAGATCCCACAGAGGTTAGAATTAGCAGACAAGGATACAAAATAACTATTATAAACCCTTTAAAGAATTTATAGAAAAGGTGAGCAAAATAGGCGAACATATGTAAAGTTCAATCAAAGGAATGGAAACCTAACAAAGAAATAAAAAAATGTAGATTCTAGGATGGAAAAATGTTTTTGAAATTAAGAATCTACTGGGTTGACTTAACACTATACTGGACATAGTTGAAGAAAAGATCAATGAATTAAAAGACAGGTCAATAGAAATTACACAAACTGAAGAATAAGAAGAAAAAGGAAAGCAAAAAACAAAACGATCAATCTCAAACAGAGTGCCTAAGACGGATCAGAAAACGTAAAATAGTCTAACACGTAAGCAATTGGAGTTTCAAAAGTAGAAGAGAGAGAGAAGAAATATTTGAAGAGATAATGGCTGAAATTTTCCAAAATATGAAAGAAATAAATTACAGATCCCAGAAACTCAGCAAATACCAAGCAGGAAAAATATTTATGCACATCATAATCAAACTGCTAAAAGCCAAAGGTAAAGAGAAAATCTTAAAAGCAGTTGGGTAGGTGTGTGTAAAATTACATTGAAGGGGACAATAAGAAGAATGAAGACTGACTTCTCATGAGGAACAATGGAAGCAGAAGACAATGGAGTGACGTCTTTAAAATGTCAAAATAAGATAATCTGAAAATAAAGAATTCTAGATCCAGTGAAGAAAAAAAAAAGGCTTTTAATGACAAACATAATCTGAGACCATTTGTGCCCATCAGAGTTATGCCACAAAAAAAATGCTAAAGAAAGTACTTGTTTTTTTTTTTTTTTGGCTAAATATCAAATATTACAGATGTAAGATCAGATTAACAAGAAAGAAGAATGACACTGGAAATTGTAATATGTGGGTAAATATAAAAGGATGTTTTGACTTTTTTTTCTTAAAGGAGTTTTGACTGTTTAAAACAATAATAAAAATATATGATGGGATTAACAATATATGTAAAAGTAAAATATATGACAACAAAAACACAAAGGGCAGAATGGGGGATAACTGGAATTATGCTGTTATAAAGTTCTTGTATTTTATATGAATTTATATGAATTCAAGGCAGACTGCTATAGATTGAGGATGCCCATTTTAAGTGTAAATCACTTAGAATTACAAAAAGTTATGGCTAAAATCCAATAGAGTAGATAAAATGGAACATATAAGATACTTGAATAATCCAAAAGAAGACAGAGCAAGTGGAACATAGAAACAATGTACCAAAGAACAGATGGAACAAGTAGAAAACAAAAACAAGATGGTAGCATTAAACCCAACCATATCAGTAATTATATTAAGTGAAAATGAACTATAAACTTGCATGAGTTATCTATTGCTTAAATACAAATTACCCCCAAACATCAAGGCTCTAAAAAACAAACATTTGTTTTTTCACAGTTTCATTAGATTAAGAATACGGGAGAGGCTTAGCTGGGTGATTATGGTCAGGGTCTCTCGTGAAATGGCGATTAGGATGTTGGCAGGGGCTGCAGTGATCTGAAGCATTGATGGGAATGGAGGATCTATTCCAAGATGGCTCGCTCACATGGCAATTGGCAGGAGACCTCTTCCTCACCTGGGGCTCTCCATAGGCTGCTTGAAGCCCCTTATGACATGGCATCTAAGTTCCACCAGAGGGAGTAGTTCAAGTGAGAGAGCAAAGAAGAAGGCACAGTGCCTTTTAGGACCTAGTCTTTTATGTTGTAAACTGTCCATGATTAAAGTTTGGTATTGAAATCTCCCACTATTATTACAGAGCTGTCTATTTTCCCCTTCAGTTCTGTCAGTGTTGGCTTCATATATTTTGGGGCTCTGAAGTTTGGTGCATATATGTTTATTATTGTTATATATTGGTGAATTAACCCTTTTATTACTATATAATGTCCTTCTATATACCTCTCTTTTCTTTTGTTTAGTAGGGTTGATTTACAATATTGTGTTAGCTTCAGGTGTACAGCATACTGAGTCAATATTTTTGCAGATTATACTCCATTATAGGTTATTACAAGATAATGGGTATAATTCCCTGTACTATATAGTGTATCTTTGTTGCTTATCTATTTTATATATAGTAGTTTGTATCTGTTAATCACATACCCTTAATTTGTACCTCCCCCTTCTCTCTCCCCTTTGTAACCACAAGTTTGTTTTCTATATCTGTGAGTCTGTCTCTGTTTGCATATACATTATTCATCTTGTTCTGTCTGACTTATTTCACTAAGAATAATATTCTCTAGGTCCATCTAAATGCTGCAAATGGCAGTATTTCATTCTTTTTTATGGCTGAGTATATTCCATATATATGTATCTATACTACTGCATCTTCTTAATCCAATTGTTTGTTGGTGGGCAATCGGATTGCTTCCATGTCTTGGCTATTGTAAATGCCAAATGCAAATGTGCTGCTGTGAGCTTCGGGATACATGTATCTTTTAGAATTGGTGTTTTCATTTTTTCTAGATATATACCCAGGAGTGGAATTACTGGATGATATGGTAGCTCTAGTTTTAGTTTTTTTAGGAACCTCCATACTATTCTCCATAGTGGCTGCACCAATTTACATCCCCACCAACAGTGTAGGAGGGTTTCCTTTTCTCCACATCCTCTCCAACATTCATCATTTGTAGACTTTTTTTTTTTTTTAAAGCAAGCTTCTTCAGTGAAGGCAGGCTACAAGCAGAGGGTTTTTTTTTTTTAAACATTTTTTTTCAATTATTAATTTATTTATTTATGGCTGTGTTGGGTCTTTGTTTCTGTGCTAGGGCTCTCTCTAGTTGTGGCAAGCGGGGTCCACTCTTCATCGCGGTGCGCGGGCCTCTCACTATCGCGGCCTCTCTTGTTGCGGAGCACAGGCTCCAGACACGCAGGCTCAGTAATTGTGGCTCACGGGCCTAGTTGCTCCGCAGCATGTGGGATCTTCCCAGACCAGGGCTCGAACCCGTGTCCCCTGCATTGGCAGGCAGACTCTCAACCACTGCGCCACCAGGGAAGCCCATTTGTAGACTTTTTGATGATAGCCATTCTGACATGTGTGAGGTGACTTGCATTTCTCTAATAATTAACGATGTTGAGCATCTTTACATGTGCCTGTTATCCATCTGTATGTCTTCTTTGGAAAAATATCTATTGAGGTCCTCTACCCATTTTTTGATTGGGTTGTTTGTTTTCTTGATATTTTTAAAAAATTAATTAATTATTTTATTTTTGGTTGCGTTGTGTCTTTGTTGCTGCACGCAGGCTTTCTCTAGTTGTGGCGAGCAGGGGCTACTCGTAGTTGCAGTGTGCAGGCTTCTCATTGCAGTGGCTTCTCTTGTTGTGGCGCACAGGCTCTAGGCATGCGGGCTTCAGTAGTTGTGGCATGCAGGCTCAGTAGTTGTGGCTCACGGGCTCCAGAGAGCAGGCTCAGTAGTTGTGGTGCACAGGCTTAGCTGTTCCGCGGCATGTGGGATCTTCCAGGACCAGAGCTCGAACCCATGTCCCCTGCATTGGCAGGTGGATTCTTAACCACTGCGCCACCAGGGAAGTCCCTCTTTTCTTGATATTGAGGTTTATGAGCTGCTGTATATTTTCGTTATTAACCCCTTGTTGGTAGCATCCTTTGCAAATATTTTCTCCCATTCAGTAGGTTGTCTTTTGTTTTGTCAATAGTTTCCTCTGCTATGCAGAAGCTTTTAAGTTTAGTTAAGGTCCCATTAGTTTATTTTTGCTTCTATTTCTTTTGTCTTAGAAGACTGATCCAAGAAAATATTGCTACTAATTACATCAAAGAGTGTTCTGCCTATGTTCTCTTCTAGGAGTTTTATGGTTTCAGGTCTTACGTTTAGATCTTTGAACCATTTTGAGTTTATTTTTGCATATGGTGTGAGGAAATGTTTTAATCTCATTGTTTTATATGTGGCTTTCCAGTTTTTTCCAGCACCATTTGTTGAAGAGACTGTCTTTTCTCCATTGTGTATTCTTGTCTCCTTTATTGTAGATTAATTGATCATAGGTGTGTGGGTTTGTTTCTGGGATCTCTATTCTATTCTATTGATCTATGTGTGTGTGTTTTGTGCCAGTACCATGCTGTTTTGATTACCATAGCTTTGTAGTATAGTCTGAAGTCTGGTAGGTTTATACCTCCAGCTTTGTTCTTTTTTCGTCAGGATTACTTTGGCAATTTGGCATCTTATGTGGTTCCATAGAAATTTTAGGATTATTTGCTCTAGTTCTGTGAAAAATGTCATGGGTATTTTGATAGGGATTGCATTAAAACTGTAGATTGCTTTGAGTAGTATGGCCTTCTTAATAATATTGATTCTTTCAATACAAGAGCATGAGATATCTTTCCATTTCTTTGAATTATCTTCAACTTGCTTCATCAATGTTTTATAGTTTTCAAAGTATAGACCTTTAAATTTGTTCCTAGGTTTTTGTTTTTTTTTTTTTGATGCAATTTTAAATGAGATTTTTAAAACTTTCCTCTTTCTGATATTTCATTATTAATGTATGGAACACAACAGATTTCCTGTATAGTAATCTTGTACCCTGCATATATTAGAATGGAAGACAGTTTTAAACTCAGCGATCTGAGTTTTCACCTCAAGAAGTTATAAAGGAGAAGAAATAATAAAACACAAAGAAGGTAGAAGGAAATAATAAATTTAAGAGCAGAAATCAATGGGATAGATAGACAGTAGATAAATGGGATCAAGGCCACATTTAGTTCTTTGAAAAGATTAATAAATTGATAAAATCTGCCAATAAAACAACTCCAGACTTAAATAATGAAAGACTTTATTTGAAAAAATTATTGCAAGAGAGGGAAAGGGAATATTGTAATACAAAGAGTGCTATGACCATGAGATCTGCAAGTATCTCAAACGTTAGGCAGAAAATGACTTTTCTTTTATATAGAGGAGTAAACAAGTCTAGAAGGAACCTGATGTGTAAAAGTGATGAAATAATGGAATGATCAAACCATAGATCAGAGAACATTTTACCTTGAAATCAGCCTACTCTTTAAGAAGTTGCCATTAGGGAAGAGTTGTTTGATGGCTCAGGTGAGGATGGGTTAAAATGCAGTGGACTGGGGGAAGGAGAGAAGCTTAACTAAAGTTTGATTAACAAGGATTTTGTTCCAATTGATCAAAGTTTAACTAATCATTAAATAAGACAAAGAATGGAAATTTGGAGGGTCTGTGTTTGGCCTTGTTATATGTAAACAAGGAAGCATCTGTGAATTTTATCTAAGTCCTATGGGGGATTGTGTTTCTTTGCAGTAAGTCATTTTCCAGAACACATAAGTATTGGGAGATTTCTTAATGGTCCTGCTTTCCAGGAGCACAAGTCTCAGGTAAAATTGTCATTGTCAATTTCTAGGAATGCTGACAAAGGAAAAATAGAGAGAGAAGGAATTTACAATATCAGGAATGAGGAAGAGGACATCACTATAAATCCCACAGGCTTTTAAAGACATTATTATAAGCAACTTTATGCCAATAATTTGACAATTTAAAGGGAATGGATAGATTTCTTTAAAGATATATTTTTCTAAATCAACACAGTACAAACAATAAACATAACACAACAAAATACAAAATCTGAATAGTATTATAGATGTTAAAGACATCAAAGTCACAGTTAAAAACCTTTCCAGTTTTTATAACTCCAGGCCCAGATGACTTCATTGGCAAATTCCCCGCAACACTTAAGAAAGAAAAAAAGGCAATTGTGCACAGAGATAGATAGATAAAGGAATTTTTCAGTTCCTCTTATGGGATCAACATAAGCCTGATACCAAAATGTGGCAAGGATACTACAAGAAAGACAGACGGAAATGAAGAAAGAGGAAGAGAAAGAGAAAGTAAAAAGAAAGAAACTGTAGGCCAATGGATAAAAATGCAAAAATCCTAAGAAAATATGAACAAATCAAATTGATTTGGGGTTTATTCTAGGAATGTGAGGTTGGCTTAACATGTCTTAATCAATATATTTCACTGCATTAACAAAACATAGGAGATAAACCAGATGATCATCTCAAAAGACTTCTTAGAAAAAAAGTTTTATAAAAGTCAACATCTATTTATGATAAATCCTTTCAGTAAAGTATGAACAGAAAGGAACTTTCTGAATATGATAAAGAGTACCTATGACATATCTACGGCTAACATAGCTCTTTTTTTTTTTTAATCAGTCATCAATTTTATACACATCACTGTATACATGTCAATCCCAATCGCCCAACATAACTCTTAATGGTGAAACATTGAATGATTTTTTTTTTTCTTAGGTTAGAAGCAATGTAAGGATGCCTGGTCTTATAACTTTGATTTGACATCGTACTGGAGGTCCTAGACAATAAAATAAAGTGTACACAGACTGGAAACGGAAAAAGCAAAACTGCCTTTTTTTTTTTCTCAGATGACATGACAAAAATCAGTTGTGTTTCTACATACTAGGAACAAGCAATTGGAAAGTGAAATTAAAAACCCCATTTATAATTGCATTAAAACCCACCAGACACTTCGAACCAAATTTAGTAAAAGATATGCAAAATGCCTACACTTAAAACTATGAAACATTACTGAAAAAGTTGACCTAGTTGCAATATGTTAATCATAAGACTCAGTATTATTAAGATGGTAATTCTTTGCAAATAGATCTATAGATTCAACTCAACCTCAATCAAAATCCCAGTTGACTTTTAAAATGGTAACTGACAAGCTGAATCTAAACTTTATGTAAAGGACTTAGAATAGGCAAGAGAATGTTTGATGAAGAACAAAGTTGCAGTTCTTAACCTGTTTTAGACTTACAGTGAAGCTGCAGAAATTAAGACAGTTTTGTTGACCTGAAACATACAGACTGTCAGATATTTCTCCAGCAAAGGTGGATTTATTCAGGATCAGCAGAGAATTGCAATTTGAGGTTTGCAACCAAGGTGAGCCACGTACAAGTCCCTGCATGGCAAGAGAAGGAGAATACTTTTATAGAGGGGAAAAGGAAGTTGGGAGGACTATAGCAAACAAAGAGTCCATCACTTTTCATTGGCTGGTCCTTGCCAGGAAAGAAGAGAAGTCTTTCCTCTTCCTCTTGGGCTCAGCTATGGTCACAGGATATGAGAGCTCCCCCTTCTGGGGGGAGCTTACAACAAAGTTCCCCCTTTCAACAAAGCACTCTGCAATACAAGGGTGAGTTCACCTTGCTAAATTGCTGAATCCATTCTATTAATGCTGCACCTTTAGAAAGCAGGGGCACATGAACTGCCTCTTTAAATTGCATTTCTATACTCTAGCAATGAATTAGCTGAAATAGAAAAATATTAAACAATTGCCTTTGCAGTAGTATCAAAACAATAAAATACTTAGGAATAAATTTACAAGGAGGTGAAAGATACATAACTGAAAACTATAAGACACTGATGAAAGAAACTGAAGAAGAAACAAATAAATGGCAAGATATCCATGATCATGGATTGGAATAATTTGTATTGTCAAAATGTCCATACTACCCAAAGCCATCTGTAGATTCAATGCAATCCCTATCAATATTCCAATGGCATTTTCCCCCCACAGGAATAGAAAAACAGCCTTAAAATTTATGTGGAACCACAAAGAACCCGAATAATCAAAGCAATTCTGAGAAAGAAGAACAAAGCTGGAGGCATCACAGTTCCTGATTTCAGACTGTATTACAAAGCTACATTAATCAAAACAGGATATCTAAGGAAAAAAAAAAGAAAAGGTCATGAAGAACTTAGTGGTAAGACGGGAATAAAGACACAGACCTACTAGAGAATGGACTTGAGGATATGGGGAGGGGGAAGGGTAAGCTGTGACAAAGTGAGAGAGTGGCATGGACATATATACACTACCAAACGTAAAATAGATAGCTAGTGGGAAGCAGCCGCATAGCACAGGGCAATCAGCTCGGTGCTTTGTGACCACTTAGAAGGGTGGGTTAGGGAGGGTGGGAGGGAGGAGATGGAAGAGGGAAGAGATATGGGGATATATGTACATGTATAACTGATTCACTTTGTTATAAAGCAGAAACTAACACACCATTGTAAAGCAATTATACTCCAATAAAGATGTTAAAAAAAAATGAGCAAAGGTCTGAATAGACATTTTTCCAAAAAAGATATTTAAATAACCAACAGGTACATGAAAAGACACTCAAAGATCACTAATCATCAGGGAAATGCAAATCAAACCAATGAGGTATCTCAGTGATACCTCAATGAGGTATCACTTCACACCAGTGGTTATTATCAAAAAAACAAGAGAAAACAAGTGCTAGCAAAGATGTGGAGAAAAAAGAACCCTTTTGCAGCATTGGCAGGAATGTACATTGGTGCAGCCAATATGGAAAACAGTATGAAGTTTCCTTAAAAAATTAAAAGTAGAACTACAATATGATCTAGCAATTTCACTCCTGAATTTATGTGGGAAGGAAATGAAATCACTATCTCAAAGAGATATCTGCTCTCTCATATTCATTGCAGCATTATATACAATAACCAAGATATGGAAAAAACCTAAATGTCCATTGATGGATGAATGGATAAAGAAGATGTGAGATTATATATATATATATATATAAAACATCTTTATTGGACTATAATTGTTTACAATGTTGTGTTAGTTTCTGCTGTATAACAAAGTGAATCAGCTATATGTATACATATATTCCCATATCCCCTCCCTCTTGCGTCTCCCTCCCACACTCCCCTAGGTTCTTCAGAACCATTTTTTTTTAAGATTCCATATATATGTGTTAGCATACATTATTTGTTTTTCTCTTTCTGACTTACTTCACTCTATATGACAGATTCTAACTCCATCCACCTCACTACAAATAACTCAATTTCGTTTCTTTTTATGGCTGAGTAATATTCCAAAACAAATCTGAATGAGATCCTTGCTGGGTAGAGTAATCTTGGTTGTAGGTTTTTCCCTTTTATCACTTTATATATCACTGCCCACTCCCTTCTGGCCTGCAGAGTTTCTGCTGAAAGATCAGCTGTTAACCTTATGGGGATTTCCTTGTATATTATTTGTTGCTTTTCCCTTGCTGCTTTTAACATTTTTTCTTTGTATTTAATTTTTGGTAGTTTGATTAATATGTGTCTTGGCATGTTTCTCCTTGGATTCAACCTGTATGGGACTCTCTGTGCTTCCTGGACTTGGGTGGCTATTTCCTTTCTCATATTAGGGAAGTTTTCAACTATAATCTCTTCAAATATTTTCTCAGTCCCTTTCTTTTTCTCTTCTTCTGGGACCCCTATAATTCAAATGTTTGTGCATTCAATGTTGTCCCACAGGTCTCTAAGACTGTCCTCAGTTCTTTTCACTCTTTTTTCTTTATTCTGCTCTGTGGTAGTTATTTCCACTATTTTATCTTCCACGTCACTTATCCATTCTTCTGCTTCAGTTATTCTGCTATTGATTCCTCCTAGAGAATTTTTAATTTCATTTCTTGTGTTGTTCATCATTGTTTGTTTGCTCTTTAGTTCTTCTAGGTCCTTGTTAAGTGTTTTTTGTACTTTTTCCCTTCTATTTCCAAGATTTTGAATCATCTTTACTATCATTACTCTGAATTCTTTTTCATGTAGACTGCCTATTTCCTCTTCATTTGTTTGGTCTGGTGGGTTTTTACCTTGCTACTTCATCTGCTGTGTGTTTCTTTGTCTTCTCATTTTGCTTAACTTACTGTACTTGGGGTCTCCTTTTTGTAGGCTGCAGGTTTGTAGTTTCCATTGTTTTTGGTGTCTGCCCCCAGTGACTAAGGTTGTTTCAGTGGGTTGTGTAGGCTTCCTGGGGGAGGGGACTGGTGCCAGTGTTCTGGTGGATGAGGCTGTATGTTGTCTTTCTAGTGGGCAGGACCGTGTCCGGTGGTGTGTTTTGGTGTGTCTGTGACCTTATTATGATTTTAGGCAGCCTCTCTGCTAATGGGCGGGGTTGTGTTCCTGTCTTGCTAGTTGTTTGGCATAGGGTGTCCAGCACTGTAGCTTGATGGTTGTTGAGTGGAGCTGGGTCTTAGCGTTGAGATGGAGATCTCTGCGAGAGCTTTCCCCGTTTGATATTATGTGAAGTTTGGAGGTCTCTGGTGGACCAATGTCCTGAATTTGGCTCTCCCACCTCAGAGGCACAGGCCTGACACCCAGCCAGAGCATGAAGACCCTGTCAGCCACACGGCTCCCAAGTCTACAGTTGCTCCCAAAGTCCACTGCCTCAATTTGGGATGATTCGTTGTCTATTCAGGTATTCCACAGATGCAGGCACATCAAGTTGATTGCGGAGATTTAATCCGCTGCTCCTGAGGCTGCTGGGAGAGATTTCCCTTTCTCTTCTTTGCACAGCTTCTAGGGTTCAGCTTTGGATTTGGCCCTGCCTCTGCGTGTAGGTCGCCTGAGGGCATCTGTTCTTCTCTCAGACAGGAAGGGGTTAAAGGAGCAGCTGCTTCAGGGGCTCTGGCTCACCCAGGCTGCGGGGAGGGAGGGGTACGGAGGAGGCGGGGTGAGCCTGCGGCGTCAGAGGCGTCGTGACGTTGCAGCAGCCCGAGGTGCGCCGTGCGTTCTCCCGGGGAAGTTGTCCCCGGGTCACGGGACCCTGGCAGTGGCGGGCTGCACAGGCTCCCGGGAGGGGCGGTGTGGAGAGTGACCTGTGCTCGCACACAGGCTTCTTGGTGGCGGCAGCAGCAGCCTTAGCGTCCCATGCCCGTCTCTGGTGTCCACGCTGATAGCCGCAGTTCACGCCCATCTCTGAAGCTCGTTTAGGTGGTGTTCTGAATCTTTTCTCCGCGTACACCCTGAAACAATGGTCTCTTGACTCTTAGGCAGGTCCAGACTTTTTTCCAGATTCCCTCCCCGTTAGCTGTGGTGCACTAGCCCCCTTCAGACTGTGTTCACGCCGCCAACCCCAGTCCTCTCCCTGGGATCCGACCTCCGAAGCCCGAGCCTCAGCTCCCAGCCCCCGCCCGCCCCGGCGGGTGAGCAGACAAGCCTCTCGGGCTGGTGAGTGCTGCTCTGCGCCGAGCCTCTGTGCGGGAATCTCTCCGCTTTGCCCTCCGCACCCCTGTGGCTGCGCTCTCCTCCGTGGCTCCGAAGCTTCCCCCCTGTGCCACCCACAGTCTCTGCCCGCGAAGGGGCTCCTAGTGTGTGGACACCTTTCCTCCTTCACGGCTCCCTCCCAGAGGTGCAGGTCCCGTCCCTATTCTTTTGTCTCTGTTTTATCTTTTTTCTTTTGCCCTACCCAGGTACGTGAGGATTTTCTTGCCTTTTGGGAGGTCTGAGGTCTTCTGCCAGCGTTCAGTAGGTGTTCTGTAGGAGTTGTTCCACATGTAGATGTATTTTTGATGAATTTGTGGTGAGGAAGGTGATCTCCACGTCTTACTCCTCCGCCATCTTGAAGGTCCTCTGTGATATATTATTTAGCCTTAAAAAGAAGGAAATCATGCCATTGGAAACAACATAGATGAATCCTGAGGGCATTATGCTAAGTGAAATAAGTCAGACAGAGAATGACAAATACTGTATGACCTCATTTATATGCGGAATCTAAAAAAAATAAACCCATGGAAACAGAGAGCAAATTGGTGGTTGCCAGGGATGGGACTGGAGGTGGGTAAGGGTGTTGGGGTGGGCAAAGGTGACCAAAGGGTACAAACTTCCATTTTAAGCCGCATAGTTTTGGGGATATAATGTACAGCCCAGTGACTATAGTTAACACACTGTATTATATATTTAAAAGTTGCTAAGAAAGTAAATCTTAAAAGGTCTCACCACACAAAGAAAACTGTAACTATGTTAGGTGATAGGTGTGTTACTAATCTTTTATGGTAATCATTTTGCAACATGTACATATATCAAATCATTACAGTGTATACCTGAAAACTTACACAATGATATATGTCAATTATATCTGAATAAAGCTGGAAAAAATTGTTTAATGACTCTGAGAAAGGGGTGGGAGCTGCTATCCCCACGTAACAGGCTAGGATATGGAGGTTTAAAGGGTGCTGTGATCAGCTAGTAGGTGGTTGTCCAGACACCTGGGTCTTTGCTTACAGACTAATCATAAAGAGGGGGCTAACACCTGTTGTAGTGTAAGTGCCTGACAGTTAGCTTTTTAAATTTTAAGATAAATGCCTGACATTAAGCTTTTCATTGCTGAAGCATCCATTTCAAAGGCATCCGTCTGGATTAAGCATATTGTCAGCTACACAACTTGGTAAAGAGCCAGGCTGCCGCACCCATGGACTTCTCCTTTAATTTAATTAATTAATTAATTAATTAATTAAAAAATTTAAATATTACCGTATTTTTATTCGTCTCATTGGTGGATGTCCCTTCGTTGCGGTGACAGTGAGGGGAAAAAGGAGGAGAAAACAACAACAACAGCAACAAAAGGAAACTTTATTTCTCAACGTACTCATGCCGGCTGAGGCCGGGCAGCTGTCCACCTTCGGTGGAATCGCATTCCGGGCGCCCAGAACCGGCCTGGCATGGGGAGTGAGGAATCCGTCCCCTCCCCAGCAGTCGTACCTCACCCAGGGACGTTGGAGAAAAATGCTGCCGGGTCGCAGGTCCCAGGTCCCACGTCTCCAGTCCCTGGGTCCCCTATGCCCTGTCCACGGCCATCCCTGAGCAGAGAAATGCACACCAGGAGGATCGGATCCGTCATCGTGTCCCCGCGGCCCTGTGCTCCTGATGCGGCCCACTCACTCTACTGCCGGTTGTCTTCTCCTTTTATTGACAGAAAGCCTCTGGTGACCTAGATAACTGACTTCTTGAGGGACCCTGCTTTTCTTTTCCCATGCCCTAATTGCTACTCTTATGTTTTAAATTCACCAACAAAGAGTGAACCTACATAACCTTAGGCATCCCACCCTCGACCCCAGTAAAGGCAGAACACAGACGTGTGGGCCTGTACACTTCCAGGACCTGAGAGTAACAAAAACTGATGTTTTGTTACTTTGTTTTTGCTTTGTTTTTTCAGTTTCTTGGTGGTTATTGCTGAGGTGCATCTTGCAGTTGTAAGAACCACAAGGGCTGGTCCAGCCTCCATTTGGCTCCAGTCAGGGAAGTGTCTGCAGAGGCTGTCAGAGTAGTGCAGACCCCAGTGAGTGGCCCCAGGCTTTCCTAGCCAATAACATCACTGTCTATAGGCTGAGATCGACACAAAAACCTGTAAAACAATGAAAGCATTGCCAACCTCCTCAGTTTTGGGGTATCTGAACCTTTTTAAGGATGTCTGGACTTAATTGTGTTTCAGGATAAATGTTTGTGTTGAGAATTGCATTTGTAGCCTGGCACTGGCAAAGCTGGGCCATTTACTGTGATGATGAAACCAAGGAAGTGAGGATCAGTTCAAAGGAAAGGACATTTGAGCAGCAAGGGACCAGAGCTGGAGGATGCCATAGTGTGCTGACAAAAGGCCAAGAGCAGGACAGAGTTCCCACAGGATCAACGTCTATGCCACAGTCCAGGGCAGAGTCTCAGATGTGGAATGTCAGGGTGACAAGGGCACTAGCAGTCTTTTCATGCAATGGTCCCATTCTATAGGTAGTAAAATTGAGGTGCAGTTCAAGGAAGAAAGCTGCTTTGTTAGGACCCTCAAGGAGCACAGGATTCCCTGATGCCAGAGACAGTGAGATGCCAGCCCTGTGGGGATACATGGTTGTCATGCCAGCCTAGAGTTGATCCTAAACTGAGGGTCCAAAATTGCAGGTGGAGATGCAGGTTGGAGTCCATCAAGAGGGTGGTTCATCCTTCTTGGGTGTGAAGTGTGGGGAGTGGGTGTGCACAGGGAATGAGGAGCCCCTGCAGGGATGACGAGGAGTCAACATGTTGTCAAACCCAAATTCATGTGCCCAATGCACAGTGAGGCCAAACAAATCAAAACATCAGAGTTTGGAGCAGAGGAAGGTTTATTGCACGGCCAAGAAAGGAGAATGGGCAGCTCATGCTCAAAAGACCTGAACTCCCTCATGGTCTTCAGGGAAGAGTTTTCAAAAGTGATGTTTGGGGGAAGGGTTGCAGGGTGTATGACTTTCCTCTGATTGGTTCGTGGTGAGGTCACAGGGTAGTGTTCCAGGAATCTCAATCATCAACTTTCAGGTTCCGACAAGTCTGGGATCTCAGCACGTAGTATCACCGTCCCGCCTGGGTGAGAGTCTTAGTTCCTGTTGAAGAACTCAAAGATATGTATCAGATTGTTATGTATATCCCTTGAGGAGGAACTAGGACTCTAGTTTATCTCTGCACTATTGTTTCTTGACTGGTCCTCCTTTGTTTCTGCATTCCCTCCCTTCTCTAATGAGGAACTGTTTGAATCTGCTGTTTGGTACTCAGGGAAGGTCTAAGAAGCTGAAGCCTTCTTCTACAAATAAGAAACAGGGACACCGAAAGCCCTTTGTACCTGGGAGGGCCCCACAGGATCCTGCTAGATTTCTATCTCCCCTTTTCTTTGACACTCCTCAATCTTGAGGGGGAACAGAAGAAAGGGAATAATGTTTTGGATAGAGACGTTAATCATAAACTCAGCAGAAGAACTCAGCTTTAGGGGGACTCAATTTCAAACATGGCAGGGGGCTGTGTCTGTCAACAGGGTGAGTCTCCTGATTAAGATGGGTGTGTCCCTGCTGTGGGGTGCCCCAGATGGCAGAGGCATGGTGAACAATGAGATGTGATGATTCCAGAGGGGTGGCCTTGACCAGCAGCAATAGCTGGGAGCTCTGGGGGTGGCTGTGAGACAGGGAATCCAGGGGACCCAAGGAGGAGATAGGATTTTTGGGTGCTGGGCAGTGGGCTCTAGATGCCTGCTACTGATGCTGAAAGCTTGGCCTCCATGCACTGGTGCCAAATCAAATCTTGGAGACAGAGTTTTGGGTGGAGAAGAACAGAATAGCTTTATTGCTTTGCCAGGCAAAGGGGGACACAAAGAGCTCCTGCCTCTCAAAATTGTGTGTCCCCAGCCTGGGAAGATTTAGTGAGAAGTTTTATAGCAATAGTTCAAGAGTGGGGCTGCTGATAAGATTAGGGTGTGTGCAGGGCCTGAACTCCTTTAATCAGCCTCAGGTGGTCTCCTAATCTTGATGAGCTTCTCTGGTTCCTTTAATCTGGCCTCAGGTGGTTTCTTGGCTGCTCCTCCCTTGTCTCTACATCCCTTCCCTTCCCTGATGAGCAACTGTTCGAATCTGCCCTTTGGAACTCAGGGAAGGTCTTGGAGGCTGGAGTCTGTTCCCTACAAACAAGAAATGGGAGACAGAAAGGCTCCCGTACCCAGGAGCCACACAGGGTTCTGCTCAGTTTCCCTGCTGTTACAGAAAACAACACACAACAGGATCAGCACACCAGCACTGGCCTGCATGTGCAGATGAGCTCGCCCAGGTAGCAGATATTGTATTTAAAAGGAAAATGCAAATGTAAAATGGGATGGTGGTATCTGTCTCCATGGGCACTCATTTAATCCTCTCAACAACGCTATGAGGTAGGTACACACTATTAACTCTATCTTGCAGGTGAGGAAACAGGCCCAGATAACTCAAACAACCTGCTTACGGCAGCAAATCTAGTAAGTGGATGAGTGAGGGCTGGAACCCAGGCCATCTGGCCCAGAGACCATACTCTTAACCTCTTCACTTCACTGACTCAACTCAGCAAAAATCTCTATTTACTGTAAACTTAAACATGAATATTGGAGTACTATGTTTAAACATGAAACTTGCATAGAAAATGTATGAAAGGGTGGATGGATTTCAGGCAATTCTTACTTCTTCCCCTTAGGCTTTTCTGTCTTGTTTGGCTCTTTTTTTTTTTTTTTTTTTTTTCTTTTTTTAGAGTGAGCATATGCTATTTATACAAATACAATTGTTAAAAAAAAAAAAATCCAAACAAACCGATAAAGCTAAGAGGAGAAAGAAAACAAACGCTTCTTGTTCAGTCAGTTTTCCACATCCTGGGTAGCTCAGTTGGGCTTCAGAATCCCACCTGGTGGGTAGGTGGATTTACCTGCACTGTTTTCTGAGGATTTTGGTTAGCTCAGGACTTTAAACACACAGTAAATGGATTCACTCAGAATGAGAAAAAATTCAGCTCTCTGCACAGTTACGTATGTACGTAGGTATGATTATATACTACAGGCTGTGCATGGCTTTCGGGGACTTTGAATCCTTCCTCCCTCTGATAGGAAGTTCCTGGTCAAGTGGAACCCCTGGACTGTGCCTGGTCTTTATCTCCCTTCTTCTTCCTTAGGCCAGTTTGTGTGAGCGTCCTTGACACAGCCCCAGTGGTGGTCTTGTGTGTTGGATCTTTGGACTGGACATTGATGGTGACTGCTCATGCTGCCTGTGAGCAGGTGGTCCCGGTGAAAGGGGATGTGCAGTAACAGAATTGCATACAATGGAGCTTTGGAGGGAGGAAGTGGGCACCTGGTCAGAGGAGGAGTCATGAGGGTAAGAAGTGGGGCAGGAACGATCCAGACATGGGGGGGGGGTAAGTCAACATGATGGGTGACAGAACCCAGTTCCGGTGATGAGGCAGAGGAGACCCCCAGTATGGCTGGCTTCTGGGCTCATGTGGATGACAATGCCTTTCCCTGGAGTTGGGTTTGCAACAGCAGGAAAGGTGGTGACTCAGGCTTGGGTGTGCCTGTGGACCATGCAGCAAAGATGTCCCAGTGGCTGTGGCATATACAGCTGAGAACTTAGAAAGGGAGAGGGAAATTATGCTTCCACCCCTACAACGGGAAGGAGACAAATGTCCCACCTAGATGCATGAGTGTGAGTTATGTAGTCCTGGCTGGGCGATTTTCTCTAGCCATATCTCAGAATCTATGGAAGGGGGAGCATGACCTTTTGATGGGCAGCTGCCTTATGCTTCCTCAGATACCCATGCCTTCTGGTGATGTATTTACACACTGACACATTGCTGAAAGGTGTGAAAGCTCTGTTTCTCACTTTCTCTCTTTATCTCTCTCCCCTTGAATCTACCCCTCCAACTTCCTCCTTTTCCTTCTCAGATCTGATGCTTGGGGAAGGGAAAGTCTTAATACCTTGCTTGTTATTAATCAGTTTTATCAATTAATTATATTGATAGTACCTACTGTGTGGCAAGTACTGTGTTTATTGAGAATATAGAACAAATGGAGCACTTAACATTCTCTCTTTTTTAAAAAATTTAATCCTTCCAATGGTCCTGTGAGATGGGCACATTTTTCCCATTCTACTATTGAATAATGGCTCCCTGAAATGTCCCCAACACAACTTGTTTGTAAGACAAATGAGCTTATTACTTATTGTGTTAAGGGAAAATCCTACTTTGACAGTTGAGTCTCAGTGTCTCAGAAGAGAAAGGGTAAAGTTGGGATACTTACTGTTATTTGAAGTCTGGATTAAGGAGTGTCTTAATCAGGGACTTGGTTAGGTTTGGGTCAGGGTCATGATACAATAATTTAGAATTGGTGGGCATTGCAAGGAGAGGAGTTTTGGGCAAAGGCTTCAAAGAGTGTTAGGGTGTAATTTGTCATTGCTGATTTCTTTTGAAGAGTTGATGGCCTTTCAGGAAGTTACTGGAGTGAACAATAAAGTTATTTGCAACTTTTATCTTCCTGGGAAAGAGTTTCCTGGAATAGTAAAGTTATGGTGATGAAGAGATGGAATAGTAAAGGCATGTTAATGTGGACAGTAAGCTGTGTGAATGTTTTGACTCTCACTACATAAATGATATTGATCCAATGCAGGAAAGACCAAAATCTGGGTGTGGTAGTTAATGTGTGTTTGTAAGTTTATACTTATGAATCTCCATTTGTAAGAGTGTCTCCCTCTCCATACTGGGGAAGGGAAGAATGACTCTAAATCACAAGAAACTCTTATCAATGGAGAAGGCACTGGCTTAAATCTGTATAACCAACTGTACCCTTGTTTACATGCTTTTCCTGGTTACCATCCATAACTGGCTTCTCCCATTCCCTAACATCTTTCTCTGGTCTTTAGCTGAAGATGGTATTTAAGGCGGTGGCTTGGGCCATCTCAGAGAGTTACTCATTTGTCCTTGGCATCTCCCATGTATACATGAGTTATACATATTAATAAACTTCTGTTTTTCTCTTATTAGTCTATGTTTTATTACAGGAGGTCTCAGCCAAGAACTCAGAACGGTAGAGGAAAAATTATTTTTCTTCCCCTATAGAATCAGATTTCAATCAATATGGAATAAGGACCTCAAATAAAATTCAATAGTGATACCTAGCAGGACCCTCTGGGGCTCCTGGGCACAAAAGCCTTTCTGTGTCCCTCATTTCTTGATTACAGGAAATAAACTTCAGGCTCCATGACCTTCCCTGAGTTCCAATGAGCAGGTTCAAACTGTTGCTAATCAGGGAAGGGAGGGGATGAAGAGACAAGGGAAGAGCAGGCAAGAAACAATAGTGGAGCCTTGGGGCAGGGTCCTGGTTTCCCATCAAGGGATACACATAGCAACATCTTTGAGCTATTTTGCAGATACTGAAACCTCCACCAGGTGGGAGAAGTTAACTGTATGCTGCCTACAAACACATAGACCCCAGACCTGTGGGAACCAGAAGGTTGATGATGCCAACTCCCACTTACCTCACTACCAACCAATCAGAAGAATGTCCACATGCTGATCACGCCCTCTTTGAACCATTACTATAAAACTCCTCACTACCCCCTCCAGGTCAGGACACACAGTTTTGAGGCCATTACCTACTCTGGCCCCCTTTGCCTGACAAAGCAATAAAGCTATCTTTTCCTACTTCACCCAAAACCCTGTCTCTGAGATTTAATTTGGTGTTGGGGTACAGAGGCCCGGTTTGGCTTCAATAGTAATGAGTAAAAGATGTGCCATTTAGGTTCTAGAAACAAGAGGCACAACTTCAGGTTTGAGAGGAACTGGTGGAGGTCATGTGAATAATTTTTGTGATCAGATCTGTAGAGGAGGTTGTGACTGGCATTGTGGAGTCTGTTACGGATGTCTCCTTTTGTGAGGAGCTGTGACATGCAAAAATCCATGGGAAGAAGAGTGGCCAGGATATCCGGGAGGGAACCCAATCAAGGCATGTCAGGGACACAGAAAAGAAATGAGGATGCTGGATAGGTAGAGGTGAGGGTGAAGGGAATCTGTGACAGCTGCCCTGAGATGTCTAAAGAGTTGTCCCATAACAGGGAGCTTAGCTCATTCTATCTTACTGTAAAGCATATAACCAGGATGGATGGACAGATGTTTAGGGAAGCATATATTCTCTAACAAGAAAGAAAATCCTCATAGTCAGAGTGGTCCAACAGTGGGACAGCTGCCTCCTGAAAGATGAGTTCCCCATCACTCAAGAGATGTAGCAGAGGCTGAGCGACCACCACATCAGCATGTGGCAGAAGGGGTCCAGCTGGACTCTGAGGTCCTTCCCAGCTGTGAAACGGTTTGTCAATATTTCTCAGTTCAGTTCTTTTTGGACTTAAATAAAAACTTATTTCCTAGAAGCCTGAAAAAACTCAGGTGTAACATTGAGAGATATGAAAGTGCTTTCTAAAGGCTCCTCTGATTTTTCTCTGAAATGCTAAAATATGATGTAAACTTCTTGGCTTTGGAACTCACAGCTATTCAATTCCTTCTACAGGTGATAAAAATCATCCAGCCTGGAGCAAAGATGTGTGAAAATAGATTAGGCAGTGTGTGAAAACTCTTCCCATCAGCCATTTGACGGCTTTTTTTTTTTTGAAATGTTAATATCAATGCTACAAAGCTGTTACCTTGGAATTCACACCTATTCAATTCCACATCCAGGTAAATAAACATCCACTGTGAACACACAAGTGTGAAGCCAAACTGAGACAAACTGTGAAAATTCTGGTCTCAATCCATCCTAAGGAGGAAGGAAAATAAAGTTGTCTTCCTTCTTCATCCAGTATCATTTATTTGTGAAAAATTTGAGTTTGAAGGGCTGCAGCGGAAATAACTAACTAGCATTAATTGAGCACCTACTACAAGCCAGGGTCATGTTAGGGGTATTTATATTTAAATATCCCCACAACCCTGTATTTTAAGTTTTATTAGGCCTGCAAAAATGTAAACAAACAGAAATCTCAATTAAATAGAGTTGTGAGACTAGAAGTGGAGCTCTCACATCCTGTGACAATAGCAGAGTCCAACAGGAAGAAGAAAGTCTTCCCTTCCTTTCTGGCAAGGAGTCAGCCAATGAAAAGCCATGGACTCCTTATTTACTATAGCTCTCTCAACTTCTTTATCTTCTCTATAAAATCATTCTCCTTCCCTTGCCATGCGGGGACTTGCATGTGGCTCACCATGTTTGCAGACCTGAATTGCAATTCTCTGTTGATCTCGAATAAACCCACCTTTTCAGAAGAAATATCTGGCAGTCTATTTGTTTCAGGTCAACATTTTGATGGTCTGTATGGGCACCAGAGTAAACTCCTAGTGGCTCTAGGACTGGTGAACAAACAGGGGCAGTACCCACAATTTAGCCCATTGATGCTCACTGATTTTCTCCCTGACCCTGAAGTTTGAAGGTACATCTTTCTCCTGGATGCCAGTTCATGCCCTCTTTATGTTTGAAACTCTCCAGGCTCACAGGGGATCTATATTAAGGTGTTTAAAGGATGAGGTGTTGTTCTTTATGCAAGTACTCATTTGGCACTTTGATCAATTTTGAGATCATACTGTTTCAACTGAAGCTGGCTGAGATGCTTTCAGACCATTCCTTTGGGAACAAGGGCTGCTTCACTGAAACTGTCTTGGTTTTTCAGCCTTTGGCCCATTCCTTTGGAATAGGGGCTGTTCTATGGAAACTGGCTGAAAATTCTTTGGCCTGGCACATTGGGACCAAGCTGTTTCCTTAGAACTGGCTGATATTAGCTTGCAGGCTGTTTGAGGTTCAAACTGTTTGTATTGAGCTGTTTGAAAATTGTACTTTTACTCTAGGAAAAAACCTCTGAGAAATGGGATTCCAGTTATCTAAATATTTTGAGTCCCCTCCCTAACCCCAACAGGGACTCTGGCTGATTTTATGTTTAAAAACTGTGGGCCTTCCTCATGCACATTTCTAATTAAATGGACTCACCTAACCAAAGGCAATTTAGAATATCAATGGCCATTATGGGGAAAATTTGAAATCCCCAAACTTGATTTTCTTGAAACTGAATTGGACTACAATAGCTCAAAAATTTCTAGAACTGAGTGGGCTGCTATTTTATTTGGTATTGTGAGGTTTCCCAGTGTTATCAGGGGTCTAAAATTGCCTCTCTGCAAAATAATATTTTAAGATTAACTGAGGCAAACAAGCACTTAAGAAAAGATAAAATGGGTCCTGAAGCCTCAGGCTCTTCCTCTTTGGCTTCTTTGTCTCAGGCTCCACCTCTGGCCCCATCTTGTCTCTCTCCCTCACCTCCTCCTGGTCAGATTCTGCCTCTGGCACCATTATCATTCTTCCTTTCTCTGCCACTTATGATTCCTCTGTACCTGTAGTTCCCCCATATTAATTATCTTGCCAAACTTCCCTTTTTCTCTGAAACTCTCCCTGCTCCCTTTTCCTCTGAACTTATCAGGACCTGCCTCTTTAAAATTAAGCCTCCTAAGGATCCAGAGGCTAAACCTTTAATTTCTTATATTCCCTGGACTAAAGCTGAGCTGTAGTCAAAGATTTTTACAAAGTAACCAAAGATCCTCATAGATTTGCTGATGAATTTAATGGAGTCATTCAAACTTATCAGCCTGTTTCTCTGACTTATATCAGCTAGTTTATATGCTTGTTGTGGAAGGCCTCACCCAGCACTGGATGAAAATTGCTGATTGGGAAAATCTTAAAAGGTCTCTAGAATTAAAACCAGGAGAACCACCTGCTAACTTACATGCTCAGGCTTGGACAATCGCTAGGTCACTTCATCAAGCAATTCCTAGGGCTTTTCCAAAGCCTCTTTTTTTTCCCACAAATTTATTTATTTAATTTATCTATTTTTGGCTGCATTTGCTCTTCCTTGTTGCAAACGGGCTCTCTCTAGTTGCGGCAAGTGAGGGCTACTCTTCCTTGTGGTGCGTGGGCTTCTCATTGTGGTGGCTTCTCTTGTTGCAGAGCATGGGCTCTAGGCATGCGGGCTTCAGTACTTGTGGCATGGCGCATGGGCTCAGTAGTTGTGGCTCACGGGCTCTAGAGCGCAGGCTCAGTAGTTGTGGAGCATGGGCTTAGTTGCTCCACAGCATGTGGGATCTTCCCAGACCAGGGATCAAACCTGTGTCTCCTGCAATGGCAGGCAGATTCCTAACCACTGCACCACCAGGGAAGTCCTCCAAAGCCTCTTGATTCAAACAAAATTCAGTCTTGCACACAAAAATCTGATGATTCTGTTCATGACTCTTACTACTGACTTCAGATAGTTTTTAAAGAAAATTCTGGTCTTCCTTCAGATGTTGATTCCATCAGGTAGCTTTTAACTCTGTGTTTATTAATGGGCTGAACTGGGAATTTTCCCTTCTAGTAAAAAGGACCAGAATGGAATGGGAAACTATGTTCACTCCAGATTTAGTTAATCTGGCAAACCAGCTCTCTTGTACTCTAGATGAGTCACCTAAAAGGAAGACCGACAACATTCTTAATCTTCGACTCCAGCAACTGAAAGACCCTGAATGAGACCAAAACCCTCTTAGTTTCTGATATTATTGCAAAGAGCCAGAACATTGGAAAAGAGATTGTTATGAATGTAAGCACTTTAGGTGCCTTCAGTACTTTAACCAGCCTTTTCAATATCCTGCCAATTCTCAATGATGGAGCTCCAAGGATGGGGCTCTTCCCAATTGTCCCTCTTAATGAGCTTGGAAAATGTTTCTCCACATTAGGGATAAATATCTTCCAGTCCTAACTGACACCTGGGCCACACTCTTGGTGCTCAATCCCAATACTATAAAACAGTCACTGCCTCAGAGTACTAAAACCGTTCAACTAGTGGGGATCTTTAATGAACTTCAAGAGGTTCCTCTCTCTGAACCTACTCCCTTTTGTATAGGCCCTTTGAGAGATAGACATTCTTTTCTCCTTAGCTCCTCTGCCTCTATCTATTTCTTAGGTGGAGGCTTCCTAGAGAAGTATCATGCCAAAATTTCTTTCTCCCCAAAGGGGGAAATAATTCTAGATATTAACAAGTAGTCATTGAAGTAACCAAACAGCTGAATTAAATGACCCTTTGACATCTTTTATTTCTTGTCTCTGATGGTACTAGAGCTGATTCTGGAAACACTGATCATTTGTCCCTATTGAATCAGCTACCACTTTCCCCATGGGCTAAATCTCCAACTGACATTGGTAAATTTCACAGCTCATCTCCCATCAAGATTCTAATAGATCCTTTAAAACCTCTTTCCAGAATCCTTTCTAGGCATAAAGCCCTTAAAGAAGATTGCAAGGCTCAGGGCTCATTATCCCTTGTAGCAGTCCCTGTAACACTCCTGTCTTTTACTGGTGAGAAAACTTAAGGGCTGAAGGTGGAGGTTTGTCCAGGACCTCCGTACAATAAACAACATTGTCATCTCTCAACACCCTGTTGTTCCTAACCCTCATATGTTACCAACATCCATTCCCAAAGGAAGTAAGTTCTTTACTGTAATTGATTTATTCAGTGCATTCTTTAGTATTCCAGTTGATGAAGCTATCCAATACCTTTTCGCCTTCACTTGGGAAGAAAAACAGTTCACCTGAGCAGCAATGCCTCAAGGTTTTACTGAGAGTCCTTCTTATTTCTCACAATCCTGAAGGCTGATCCAGATGATATAAAGTTCCCTAGAGGTCCTACTTTGTTGCAATATGTGGATGATTTGCTTCTTTGTTCTCCTTGTCAAGCCTCTTCACAGGAAGACAACATCCCCTTGCTAATACTTTTAGCCTTAAAGGGACATAGGGTCCCCAAAGAAAAATTGCAGTTTGCCCAAACCCAGGTTTGATATTTAAGGCATCTGATATCAGATAGGGCTACACAAAGATCCAGATAAACTTAGGATATCCTAAATTTCCCCAAACCCAAAACTAAGTGTCAACTGTGAGGTTTTTCTCAAACTAGTTGATTATTGCAGAAATTGGACTCCAAAATTCTCTCTTATAGCCAAACCTCTATATGTTTTAATCAACAATAACAACTCCAGTCCAATTTTATGGGAAAAACCGTATGACCCAGCCTTCAAGACCTTAAAGGCAAGTTTGATGAACTCACTTGCCTTGGGCATCCCAATTAGCAGCTTCCCTTTTCCCTTTTTTTTGTGGAAAAGGAAGGGAACTCATCCCAAAATATGTAGAGCACCATTGACCCACAGGGTATTATAGCCAGCAACTGGACCCTGGGGCACGAGGATGCCCCCCTTGTCTTGAGCCATTTTAACCACTGCTCTTCTGGCTAAGGTCACTAAGAAAATCATGGGATTCCTTTAACCACTTTTGTTCCTCATGCAGTAGAAGCTCTCCTGAATTTCTCATCAGGCTCAACGTTAATCAATCAACCACCTCACCTTCTGTGAAGTCATTTTGTTAATTGCCCCTCATATAGCTCTTTTACACTGTAATAACCTTAACCCTGCTATTCTCCTCCCTTCTGTCACTGATGAAGTCCCTCATGACTGCTTAATGTTGGTGGATCACCTCCTGTCTCCTTGTGAGGATCTACAGGAAGCTTCTCTGGGTGACACTGATTTCTCATGGTTGACTGATGGTTCTTATTTAAAAGGTGACAATGGCAAATTTTGTGTTGGGTATGCTATTGCAACTACAACACTTTTGAATTGTTGAGGCAGAATTTTTACCATGGCTACTTTGGCCCAACAGGCTGAATTTTACGCTCTAACACAGGCTTGTACTTTACTCAAGGAGAAAACTGCCAATACTTATACTGATAGCAGATATGTTTTTGGAGTGGCTCATGATTTTGGAATGTTGTGGAAGCAATATGGCCTTCTTACTTCTAGCAGAAATAAACTTAAAAATGGCCCCTCTGTTCAGGAGTTATTGGATGGAATACTTTTACCTGCTTCTTTAACTGTTATTAAGATTCCAGGGCATTCTAAACTTGACTCTCTGAAAGCTAAGGGAAATCACCTTGCTGACATTCCCTCAGGGGATGCTATCCTTAAAGGGACCAACAGAAGCATAACCTCTGTCATGGTCCAAAGTGGTATTTCCCCAAATGATAACTTAGCAAAACTGGCTGGAGGACAGGAATAAAGACGCAGACATAGAGAATGGACTTGATGCGGGGAGGGGGAAGGGTAAGCTGGGACGAAGTGAGAGAGTGGCATGGACATATATACACTACCAAATGTAAAATAGATAGCTAGTGAGTGGAAGCAGCCACACAGCACAGGGAGATCAGCTCGGTGCTTTGTGACCACCTAGAGGGGTGGGATGGGGAGGATGGGAGGGAGACACAACAGGAAGGAGATATGGGGATATATGTATATGTATAGCTGATTCACTGTGTTATAAAGCAGAAACTAACACAACAATGTAAAGCAATTCTACTCCAATAAAGATGTTAAAAAAAAAAAGAAAGAAAAACTGGCTGGAAAAGCCAACAATTGGCCTCAGAAAAAGAAAACAAAATTGGAAATTCAACAATTGTTGGTTTGATAAAAAGAGAAGGCTCTGCTTTGGACCAAATAACTACCCAGTCCCACCTGAGACTCTAAAATTTCCACTCCTCACCACTGTACATGCATTAAACCATTTGTCTACTGACAAAATGATATCCCTCATGAATCGATATTGGTGGGGAAACATTAACAAGACTACAGAAAGTACCTACTTCACTTGCCCACTTGTTTGAGGTACAACCCAGGGAAGCTTGTTCATACTGCTTCTGGACATTTTAAATTGCCTAGTGGACAATTTGAGTTCTAGCAAATGGATTTCATACAACTTCTTTTGTCTAATGGATATAAATATGTTATAATCATGGTCTGTATGTTTTCACATTGGACTGAACCCTTTCCTTGCAGACAGGCTACTGCTTCTTCTGTGGCTAAAGTCCTTTTGGAAAAGATTATCCTCCTCTCAAACTTCACAGTGATTGAGGAACTCATTTACTGACCAGGTGCTTTGACAAGTCTGTGCTGTTTGGCTGGTTTTACTGCACTTTCACTGTGCTTACCACCCTCAATCCTCTGGCTTAGTTGAATGCACTAACAGCATTATTAAGACTCAATTAGTAAAATTTGTAGTGGCCCTCCAAATACCTTGACCAAAAACACTGCAATTGGTCCTTTTAAATTTCAGCTCCACCCCTTTTGGAACTCATAATCTCTCTCCCTTTGAGATAGTCACAGGATGTCCAATTCACTTGGCTCCTTCTCTTTTGTCCCACAACTGATAAAAAAAGAGAATCCAATTTTGCAAAGGCCTAATTGCTTCTACTAAAAATAACCATGTTTTGTTAGACCAATCTTTTCACAGTGTGCTCTCAAAAGACAAAGACCTTAAGCATCATGTCTTGCAACCTGGAGATTTTGTCTATTGGAAAAAGACACCTCCAGAAGAACTCTCTTCAACCTTGCTGGAAAGGCTCCCATCAGATACTGCTAATCAACCCTTGTACCACCAAACTCCAAGGCATAGACTCGTGGATTCACTTGATACACATAAAGAAATCACCAAACCCTTACTGGACCTGCACATCATCTGGTGGCCTGAAAGTAAGGATTCCCTGGAATTGAAGCAGATGGCATCTGGTGAGACAGCTTTCCCAAGATATCTGGACCAGGACTGTTGCAAGTTTGTCAACAGCCTTTAATAATGATATAATGCTTCTGATGATAACCAATGTCTGTGATCTTAAATATGTATGGACTTTAGATTAGAAGTGCCTGAGAGTTCTCCCTCCTACCCCTCCATGTTACTTGAGTATGCCCTCAATAGGTTTTTAATCTGTGTGCTGTGAGACACAACACCCAGTAAAAAAAGTGTTTTTTTTGGTCCATTGAGGGACAAAAATATCCTGAAACTGGAAAATCTGACTCTTGATCAGCAACATTTTCAGAGGTAGATCTTGATCAAAAGGGGAAATGTAAACAATTAACAAACAGAAACCTCTATTAAATAGAGTTGGGAGACCAGAGGGTGTGCTTTCACACCCTCTGATAACAGCAAAGCCCAACAGGAAGAAGAAAGACTCCTTTCCTTGCAAGGACTCAGCCAATGGAAACCATGGACTGTTTGTTTGCCCTAGTCTTCCCAACTTCCTTTTCCCCTCTATAAAATTGTTCTCCTTCCCTTGCCATGTGGAAACTTGCACGTGGCTTACCACAGTTGCAGACCCCGAATTGCAATTCCCTGCTGATCCTGAATAAACCCATCTTTCCTGGAGAAATATCTGGTCGTCTACTTGTTTTAGGTCAACAGACCCATTTTGCAATGTGTAAATCACAGTTGACATAGGTTAAATAATTTCCTTCAAAGGGACAGAGCTTATAAGTAGTACAGCAGGGATGTTGACATAAAAAACTGAACATTAGTTGCCTCAAGTCTCAGAGACCTTTCATATTTATTAGGGAAGTAATGGTAGCTGCTGTAACAAAAAGCCCCAAATCTCAATGGCTTAATACCTAAAGCAGTATTAATTGTTCAGCTCTGAGCAACAAGTCTGTGGTTGTTGGGTGGTTGCTGAATAATCTGCTCCATGCAGATTATTGGGCTGTTTTCCCTCTATTTCATACTGCTACCATTTTCAAAATGTGGCCACCAATGTCATCCCAGAAGGAAAGAGAAAAATGTGGAGATTTATATGGGCCAGGCTAGAGGTGGTGCACACCATTAGTTCAGTCATATGGCTCCAGACTAATTCCCAGGGGGCTCGGAAATGTAGTTAAACTGTGTTCCCAAGGGAAAAAGAAGATTTTGGGAACACATATATGGTGAATGTTTTTCATTATTTATGCTCAATAAGACACTGTGTTGCACGTATAGCAGGCACTTTAGTATGTATTTTCAGACTCAATATATGAATGGAAGAATGCATGAATGAATGATGGCTCAACCCCACAGTAACAACAAGCTAGTTATAAAAAACCCAGAAAATCAAAGCTGGATTCATTGGAGCCATTAAAGTTAATGTTGGTTTATTTAAATCAGAGTGAAAGTGTGAGTCAATGAGAGTAGAGGGCTGGGAACAGTAATTGGCATATAGTAACTTATATGTGTTAGCTGTTATAATGACTCACCGATGGGTTTCCCCTGGTGGTCTTCAGTGAGACACC
Source organism: Eschrichtius robustus (assembly GCF_028021215.1). Lineage (NCBI taxonomy): Eukaryota > Metazoa > Chordata > Mammalia > Artiodactyla > Eschrichtiidae > Eschrichtius > Eschrichtius robustus. Next base: position 136,034,156 of record NC_090828.1, on the reverse strand, counting down.
TCCAATCTCCACTGGCTCTGGTCTGTTCTTTCTGTTCCTCCTTAACCAAATTCTGGAGTTTTTAGTAATAATTGGTATTTTCTCAGTGGAGAGGAGGTGCTCTCTTAAACATTTGGGAAGCTCTGAATCAGTGATGATATTCTTAGTCAGTCAGAAAGAGATCCTGGCTTTTTAATTGATGTTTAGCAAATTTGCAAGTAGAGAGCCTCAGTCAGAAAGAGATTCTGGCTTTTTAATTGATGTTTAGCAAATTTGCAAGTAGAGATCCATTGACATGCTTATTTATGTCACTCTTTGAGGCCATGAAAATTAATAGATTTTGCTAACAATGGGACAACTTACCAAGTGCTGAATTTTTTTTTTTCTACAAAATTCTCTATGATTTATGGGGGAAGCCATTTTATCTTCGGAAGCACTTGTTCTTACTAGGCTTGTGTCCTCATTGTGGGATGTTTTACTTACCAGTCCCTCTATTTAGCAAATTATCCTTCTCTCTTGATGTTGATGTTTTCCAGCCAGGACAAAGGGATATGAGTTTAGGGGTCTTGGGAAAAAGGGCTGAAATGCAATTAGCCTTCCTGGGGAGATTGTATGATGAATGTGAAGCAGGGTCTGAGATGCAGAAAGAGAGAAAGAACCTGAGAGAATGAGGTTTCATGGAGGGAGTCACATTTGAAATAGGAATGATGGGTCATTCCTGTCAGAGGGACTCTGCTAAGTGGGCACAGTGTATCCAGCAATGAGGTCTGGGTTGGAAGAAACAGGAGATGCCTCTTGGTCAGAGAGATCATCTGATGGCCTTGTCAAGGAGTTTGGACTTGGCTCTGTGGATAGTGGGAGCCACTGAAGGTGTTTGAGCAGTAGAGTGAATGACCAGAGCTATGCCCTGAGAAGCATAATCTAGCAGTTGAGGAACCTGGATTTGAGCAAAACAGTGATGTGAGTGTGGCAGTGGTCCAGTGAGACAATGGGAATTTGCACTAGTTGGCACAGTAGGTGGAATGAGACCAAGAAGCTAAATGCCAGACCCAGGACCAGCTCTTTCTCTGCAGCACACCACATAACCCCACCCCCAAAGACTCTTAGCGTAGGGCAGTGGTTCTCAGTCTTGAGTGTGTACCTGAACCAGCTGGAGGGCTGTTAAACTCAGATTTCTGGGTCCTACCCCAGATTTTCTGATTCAGAAGATCTGGGGTCGGGGCTGAGAGCTTGTATTTATATCAGGTTCCCAGGGAATGCTGGGTTGTTGGTCTGGGGCACATTTTGAGAACCACTGGGAAACAGATCAGCTTTGCTGAGAACCTGAATAGTCTCACAGAGATGCAGTACCAAGTTCAGTTCTTTGCACACATGCACATTTGTCTACTCAGGTGTGGTCCCATGGCAAAGTGACCTGAACAGAGGCCTGTAGCTCCTAAAATGGTGTCCCATTCCTCTGGGTCTCCCAGGCTTTTCAATTCAGTCTCCACAAAAATGTAACTGACCTGCCTTTGGATTGGCTCAGAACCAGTAGGTAGCAGAGCCTCTGAGAAGGGGACATGGCCAGGGGCTGAAGAAATAGTGACAGTATGAGGAGAGAGGTTGTTAATGGGGAAAAATGGTGGTATTAAGGACTGCTTTTGCTGATTTGTTACAAGCTCCTAAGATTCAGGCCCTGTGGAGTGATGGGTGGGTTGAGGAGGAGGGGGAGGAGTGTAGAGAGGAATGAGGAAAAAGAAGGAATGGATTCAGCAAGACGAGGAAACCAAGAAGAAGGGAAGCATGAGGACGAAGAAAGGAAAAGGAGAAAGAGAGAGATGAAAGGGAAAGAGAAAGCTGAGGTCTTGACTGGCTGTAGCCTTGTTCGCACAAAGTTTGAATTTTTCAAATTCTAGAGTCACTTCTCTCCATAACCACAACAATATTAAAACAAGGGTGGCTACTATTTCTTGCTATGCGCTGGGACTTTTATATCTTTTCTTCGTCAAAGTCTTATACAACCCTGCAAGGTAGGTTTTATTGTCTGCATTTTAATGATGGGGAAACTGAAGCTCAGAGAGGTTAAACTCTGGATTAACTGCTCCCCGCCCTGTGCACTTTCCCTCCTGTCTCACCCTCACTTGCAGGACACTAGGTCCGGAGGGAGGGTGAGGATTGCCAAGCAGCACCATGGACAGCAGCTCTGAGCCATGAGGTAGAGTGAGACGTAGTTGCCTGGAAGTGGTGGGCAAGACAAGCTAATGCAGAGCTACTTGTTCATACCACACCTGGTTTGGTCAGGATTAGAGTCCTTCAGTTCAGAGCCTGGAGTTCACACCCTTGATCTCTCAGCCATGCCCTCCTTACCACTCAGCTGTTTTTGTTGTTGTAGTTTTTGTTGTTTTATGGTTTAGTACCACTTCTGTCTCAGCAGAGGACCCCACTTCTCGGTTCACAAGCTGTAGGCTCCCATGATATCCTGCATCTCTACCTACAAAAGAATGTTTCTTAGGCTCTTACTTTTTTTTTTTAATTTAAATTGAAGCATAGTTGATTTACAATGTTGTGTTAGTTTCAGGTGTTTAGGAAAGTGATTCAGTTATACATATATCTATATATTCTTTTCCATTATGGTTTATTACAGGATATTAAATCTAGTTCCCTGTGCTATACAATAGGACCTTGTTGATTATCTATATTTTTTTGGGCTCTTTCTAATCTGCCTTTCTATTAACTGTTGCTATTTCCTGAGGCCCCATCCTCTGTTGAGATGGACATGAAGAATCACTGCCCAGATCTTCCTTCAGGGAAGGATTTGTTGCCCAAACTTCTGAGTGTTTTTGGCATAAAGCCTTCAGCTGTCTTCGGGGATTCCCTCAGCTGCAGGGCACCTTGGCTGGGGTAGCAAGCAGCCAGTGACTGATCGAGGCAGAGGTGTCAGGGTTCACCTGTGAGTGCCCCACAGTGTTGGCTGCATGACTGCCTGACATCTCCCCTGCCCACTCCTGCTTTCATTCCCTTCCTTCCACGGGTGTGGATTCCAAAGGCAACCCCCTGGTGAACATCCTGCCCAGACTCCATCTCAGAGTTTGCTTCCTGGGGAACCCAAACTGCCATGTCCATCAATTACTTGGACTTCCCCCACTCCTTTATCTCAATCCTGTTTATTTTAGAGAATCTGAACACAAGTGCAATCTTGTTTTCCTGCCACTTGTCTTACCTTCTCTGATGACACTTATATTTTATTTTTTCTGCTATTAGGAAGAAGTGCTGGCAAGTCTCTTGGGTGGTTTCTGAGAGATGGTAACACAAAGCCAGTCCTTTTGCTTCTAGGGTGTTATCTGACAGATTTTTTACACGTGTGAGATGACACTGGAGCATGGTTATTGCCAGAACACAGTTGGCAAAGGCAAAGCAAGGGATACAGGCTGAATGTTCACCAAAAGGGATGTGTCTACACAAACCATATTAATACATGGTCACAGCACACCTCTAAAAAGAATGAGAAAGCTCTCTCTTTCTGATTTGAAATGATCTCCAATATATATTGTTAAACAAAAAAATCAAGGTACAGACCAGAGTGCAGTCTACTGCCATTTATGTGAGAATATGTTTAAGTATATGCTGTGTAGCTAGAAAATGCCTCTGGACCTATGAACAAGAAACTGACAACTGGCTACCTGTGGGGTAGAGAGCTGGGAAACCTGGAGGACAGTGGTGGGAAGATTTTTTCATGGCTTCCTCTTTGTATTATGTGGATTTTGAATTATGTGGATTTTGAATTATGTGGATTTTGTACTATGTGGTTTATCAGCTTGTTCAAGAAATAAGTTTGGCACATCCATAATAAGCCATAGAGGCAATTATACTTTTTTTTGGAGAATGGCAGGGAATGAATGCTTTTAGTTGCTTGGGGCTGCTAGGAGGGTCGCTGGCATGCATTTCGTGGATGGCGGATATCTGAGTGAGCTCTGACACAGTGGAGCTCTGGAGGAGAATGGCTGGGAGAGTAGGTGAGGGGTCCAGACCCGGATCTGCTGGGACTGAACTTCGCATGGAGGCAAGGGATTGTCAGGTGCATGCCTCTCCCTCGGAGGATTGTGCTGACCTAGACACACAGCTTTGTTGTCATGCAGCTGCTGTGCCAGCTCAACAGCCCAGAACTGAGTCTGCCCAGTGCACCGCAGGGGGACCAGTCCTCTCTGCAGCAGACCCTGCCCGCAGGGCTCCTCCTGCCTTGCCCAGGAAGTGGACTGTCCCCCTTTTGGTCTGAGTGAGACACTGGGGCTCCTGGATGATTCAGGAAGTGGGGGTGAAGGTGGCCCAAGGGTGTGAAACTGGACCTCTTGCTGATTTGGCTGTTAGTGGTTCGGAACAACATGTAGACACTTCATGCCAGTGGCTACCAGAGCTGTATTTGCAACCAGAGCCCTCTCTTCTGAGCTTTATAGTGTACATCCAATTGTGTCTATGACGCCTTTGTGTGGACGCCTCACAGAAGCCACGTCATCAACGTGCCCTGAACTAAACTTATCCTCTCCCCCACTTCACCCTCCTCCATCCCCTCAGCTCACAGTCTGTCTTGGTAACGGCCAGAAACCGAAGTGTCATTCCTGACACCCTGTTCCATCACCTCTCCTATATTTTTCTAAACTGCAAGTCACACCTCTGCCTCAAGCTATTCTGGAGCTGTATTGCCTGTGGGACAAATTCCAAGCCCCTTAGCATTTTTTGCAAGTCCCTGCGGCCTGGCCTCACCTGTCTCTCTCACCCCATCTCCAACACCTGCCCCTCCATGCTTCCCTTCACTTCTTTGGCTTTTTTTCTTTAAACTTTTATTTTTTCTATCTTTTTAAAAATTAATTTTTATTGGAGTAGAGCTGTTTTACAATGTTGTGTTACTTTCTGCTGTACAGCAAAGTGAACCAGCTATACGTATACATATATCCCCTCTTCTTTGAATTTCCCTCCCATTTAGGTCACCACAGAGCATTGAGTAGAGTTCCCTGTGCTATACAGTAGGTTCTCATTAGTTATCTATTTTATACATAGTAGTGTATATATGTCAATCCCAATCTCCCAGTTCATCCCACCCCTCCTTCTTCCCCAGTATCCCTATGCTTGTTTTCTATGTCTGCTTGAGTTCCCATCCACTCCCAACCTGGGCGGCTCCGGCTTGCCTTTAGACACTCAGCTCAGGGGCCACACCTCTGTGGGTCCTTCCCAACCTCCAGTCTGGGGTTTGTGCCCCTTTCACGTGCCCCTACAGGGCCCCCTGCCACATGCCTCTGCATAGCACTGGTCACTCCGTGGGTCATTGTCAGCTTCCCACCCCTGGGAATCTCTGGAGTGCAGGACGCACGGTTGGGTCATCTCTGAGTCTTCAGAGCCCAACACTGTGCTGGACACCAGATGGGACTCAGCCAATGTCAAACGAATGAAGCAAGTGACCCCTAACCACCCATGCTGTTGGGGAGGAGCCCCAGACCACGCAGCTGGCTGGTGAGGAGCCTGAGTTAGACCCTCCCTCATGAGAGCCCAGGGCTCTGCACCCTGCAGTGTGGGCCTTGCTGTTGATTCACAGCTCACGAGGAAGTGGAAATACCCAGTAAAAGTACTTTATCAGGTTTCTATGGTCTATTTTTTTCCATTTCAAGTGGCTTTCTCTGAATTTCCCAAGCTTCAACTGCTATGAAATTGAGGAAGAAAGTAATATGAACTTACTGGGGTCCTTACCTTGAGACAATTTCTTCTCTCGACTTCACATTAAAAATAACAAACCTCTAGTGTGGGGACCTAGAAGCCCATTTCCTGGCCTGATAAATCCCATCATATTTCTGGGGACTGATTTCACCACTAATTAAGGATGTATTATAGCTGCCCTGCTCCCACCCACCTCTCTCGTACTGACAGGACTGGCCCCGGGAGAAAGCAAGTGAGAAACTGTCTAAAAATAAAGCAGATCTGCAAGCCTGTCCTCAAGAAAGTTGTAGGTTTCCCTTTGGACTTGAGTGGGACAGAAGGAATGCAGAGGCAGAAGCTTCTGAGGGATGCAGAGGGGAGTAGAACTCCTGTGACTGTCTTTCTCCAAAGCCATCTGGCTTCTCCACTTGACTCCAGGCTCCTATCTTCAAGGGTCACAGGCCCGAGCCCAACAGGGAAGAGACAATCTGAAGAGATACCACATCTCTGCTGCTTCCTCCACCTCATCAGCTAAGGCCACGTCTCCTCATGGGTGGGGAGGGTCTCAACCAGGCTATGGTAGTTGATGGCAGGATAGAGGTTCTGTCTTAGTTTGGGATGCCATCATAAAATACTATAGCCTGAGTAGTTTAAACAACAGAAATTTATCTCTCACAGTTCTGGAGGCTGGAAGTCTGAGATCAGGGTGCCAGTAAGGTCAGGTTCTGATTAAGGCTTTCTTCCTGGCTTGTGGATGGTTGCTTTCTTACTGTGTCCTCAAAGACAGAGAGGGAGAGAGTGAGTAAGGCCTCTGGTGTCTCTTATAAGGGCACTAAACCCTCATAAGGTCCCACCCTGATGTGAAATAAAATTCACATTTTATGGCAAGACCAGAAAAATTTAAACCTAAAAAATTTTTCCGTTCATTGGCCTCCTCTCTCCCCCACTACTGTGCATTGTGTATCTGCATTTTGCATCGACCGAATGTCCCCCATCGGCAAAAATACCTGCTCAACCGTAAACAGCAACATTGTCCTAGCATCCACAGGACAACTCCTTAAAAGATAACATTCCTTCTTGATCTTGTAAGGGACCATGATGACGCTTAGATCTGGATTGTGTAAACTGTCAATGATGAGTCATTTAATGTACAGCCCTCTGTCTCGAAAAACTAATATAACTGACTTCTAATGGGTGGAACAGTATCCAGGGGGTATACAGTGTAAAAAGGCTAAAGTTTGTGCTCTTCCTTGTATGTAAATCACACCTTGATTAAAACAAAAGCATGTGAGAAAAAAGTCTTAAGTTACATTCCAAATACAAATAATTCATTACCCGTATGTCTTGTAGACTTTTGAAGATCTCTGTTTGTCCAGAAGCCAAATGTGTATCTTAGGTTTCGCTGATGCTGAGCGGTCTTATTCCTGACAAAAGGCAATTATTTGCTCATAATCACAACGTTTAGTGATGAGGAAGCAATATTTTAAGCATTTCACATCCTAACATATTATTTTGGTTTTGCATTACTGGTCTTGGTATGTTTTAGGAAATGGGGTTTGGGTTGACATGTAGCACATAATGTCCAGTTGAAGTCTCATGTTTACTTCACAGGTTTCTTGTGTGCCCTGGAATTCAGTAATGTATGTAAAGAATACAGCCCTGGGCTGGCACAGGGCAGGTGCTCAGTAAATAACAGGGTTAATTTGTAACAGAAACCCACAGTCAGATGAGGGACCCTGAGGCTGGCTGGGAAGTGGGAGAGTTAGGGGTGCGAGCAGGCAGAGCAGGACGTGCCTGGGGGCCCAGTGAGTCACATGGGGACCCTGAGCCCAGAACAGACCTGAGGTGAGGCGGACGCTGAGTCCCTCTTGCCTCTGGTGGCCGGGTCTGGGCACCGGGGCCACGCTGGGCCACAGTCAGGGCCTAGATGTCAGCTCTGGGGGAGGCACCCGTGTGGGGCCTGTTGTGGGCCTGGTGGTGTCCAGCATGATCCAAATACAGGCTAGAGGGACCTTGGTCGGCAGTGGGTGTGAGCTCTGAGCCTGCTTGGGGCAGCTTTCCCAGCTGGATGGCTTGGTCAGTCATTTATTCATTTCTTCTTTTTTCAGTATATGTATCGGATGCCTGGGATAGCTGGGCATCATTCTTGCAATTATGAGTGGGGGGGCGGGGGATACAAAGAGGATAAGACTGTTTGCCTCCAGGTTTGAGTGCTACTTACAGAAATAACAACTGTGGAGCACTTCTGTACCCCAGGCCCTGGGCTGAGGGCTTGAAGTGGATCTCATCGTAGCTTTATGACATCATAGAGGCTGTTATAGCTTTATTCGCAGAGGAGGAAACCAAAGCTCAGGGTGCCAACTACCTCCCCAAGTCAGAAAGTTTGACTGTAGAGTCTGCATTTTTATGGCCACTGTAGAGAACAACATGCACAGCCAGAAAGAAAATTACATGAAATTCTAATCTATAGTGATGGTGTCTGTTAGCATTATAATATGAGAGTTTAGAGAATTTTCTCATATAAATACACACAAATTCCAGGCATGTGTCATGGAAGGGGTCAACTTTGCCTGTCCCAGAGAGGGGAGGGGCCAGATTTCCAGTCAATTGTCTTTCTGCAGACTCCTTCTCCAAGGGGGTTCTCCCCAGGGATCATTCCTCATTGCCCTCCCTTTTCTGGGACAAATCCACATTTTCTGTTATGGGTGGAACTGTGTCCTCAAATTCCTATGTTGAAGTCCTAACCCCCAGCGCCTCAGAATATGACTGTGCTTGGAGATAAAGCCTTTAAGGTGGTTATTAGGTTAAAATGGGTCCTCATCCAATCTGATGGGTGTCCTCATAAGATGAGGAAATTGGGACACACAGAGACACCAGGGACATGCACCCACAGTGGAAAGGCCAGGTGAGGACACAATGAGAAGGTGGCTGTCTGCAAGCCAAGGAGAGAAACCAAGCCTCCGGGACACCTTGATCTTGGACTTCCAGCTTCCAGAACTGTGAGTAATGACTTCCTGTTGTTTAAGCCTCCCCGTCTGTGGCATTTTGTGAGGGCAGCCACAGCTGACTAAGACCCTCTGCCTGAGCATGGTTGGCACTCCTCACAGGGCTGATGGGTGGACATGGAGGGTTTAAGAAACCTGGCTGATCTTCCATCAGCAGGACATTTCAGAGATTGTACATCCCACAGAGTGGAACCAGGTGTGGGGAGCTGCCCAGTTTTCTCCATCACGCACCTCCGGAGAACTCAGTTGGAACAAAGCACGTATAAGAAGGAAGGTCAGATTGGGAAGCCAGAGCTGGTGGTGTGGCTCTGTTTCTCTGGAGAAGCCTGACTGGTACAGAGGCCTTTGTGCTGCATTTGGCACAAGAGAAGAGTCTGAGCAGCACTGGGCAGCCAGGAGGGGTCAAGTGCAGCGCCAGTGTCTCTCCAGCTCCAACCGTCCCTGACGCCAGGACAGTGGGGGCACAGACAGAAGGGCTCGTGGGAGCAGAGGAAAGTCTGATTCAGACGCTCTCCTCAGTCTGGGAGGCTGAGTATAGGAAAAGGTGAGACTGCCCTGGTGCTCCAACCTGCTATCTACCTGTTCCATCTCTACCACCACCAACACCATGTACAACATCTCACATTTGAAATGATTTCAAAGGAAATTTTCAGGGACGATGGAGATGCCGTCCAGCTGCAAAGAGGGCGGGAGAAGGAGATCCTCTCCTTTTTCATTTCACAAAGACAATGTGGGGGAGGGGAATATTGGTTCTTTTGGCTGGTTGCATAATTAAAATGACATAAGGCAGATGAACAAGAGAAACTCAGATTTAATACCTACGTATGGGAAATTCACGTGAGCATGAGAAATTCCAAGGAGAGTAAGGCTAGATAGGGTATATACTTTACATGGGCCTATGTAATTTTGGGAATGGGCAAGTCCGAAATCCATTGGACAGGATGGCAGGCTGAAAACGCATGCAGGAGCTGCTCTTGCAGTTTTGATTCTGAGGCATAATTTCTTCTTTGAGAAGTTTTGTCTCAGGAAAGTGACATTCATGAGGCAGCTGTTGGTGTCACTTGACCCAGTTTCACACAGTTCCGGGGCTCTTTGGAAGCACATCACAAGGTCCTTGGAGAACGAACCTCCGTCAGAATCATGAAGAGGGCCTGTTAAAAGCAGGTGGCTAGGTCCCACCCTTAGGGTTTCTTATTCAAGTCTGGGTGCAGTAGTGTTGCTTGTCATGGGCTACATGTTGAGGACCACAGCTTAGGATGCTTCTGGCTGCCAGAAAACAGAAGCCTAAGCCAAACAGGCTTCGAAGTAAAGAGGATTTGTGATCCTTACAAGAAGGGAGCCTGGAGGTAGGGCAGGTTCAGGGTTGAGTGAGCCTCCAGGTCATCTGGGTCCCAATTCCTTTTGATCTCTCCTTACCAGCTCTTTGTGGCCTTGGCTTCATGGTAGCAACATGGCTGCATCTGCTTCAGACATCGCACCCTTACTCCACACAGTCACTGGGGAGAGAGCACTGCCGTCCCAGTATTCCAGGCCTGAGTCCTCATTCCCTCCACTCACACTCCCATCACTTGAACCTGATTAGGTCCCATGTCCACTTCTGAACTAATGACTGAAGCCCAACAGGGCACAACCCAGGACCTGCGTGTGGGAGAGGTGGGTACCCAGTGAACTCTGGGTGCTGTTGGGAAGGGCGAAGGGGGAGCAGACGCTGGTAGGGGGACAAACCTCTCCCAATTTGCCTGGCACCTTCCTGGTTTTAGCACTGAAAGTCCTGCATCCTGGGAACCCTGTCAGTCTTGGGTAAACCTGGACGGATTCCATGAAATTGGCCATTGTGAAACTCCATCAGAACAGATCAGCAGTATGTATGTATTCCTCTACAGCAGGGTGGTAGGGAGTGACAGAGGGGGTGGGGAGACCAGACAGATGTGCTTTGGAATCCCATTTGGTAACATTGGGTAACCTTCTTAGTCTCTGTGAGCTTGGTAACTTGTCTACGAAAGTAGATAAAATCTTCAGTAGTTTTACTGTGGGGATTCAGTGAGGTTGGGGATGAGGGCCTGGAGCACATTGTCAGGAACTCAGTAAATCCTTACCTACCCAGGACCTCAGCCCAATGCCGGACCAGAGCTCCCTAAACCTAGGCCCATCAGTCCTGGTGAAGTGTATTCAAGATGATGCAGGAAGGAGAGTATTTATTTGTATAAATGTTCATCAGTGTGTTAGTTGAGGGTGGCTGGGACCGGATGGAAAATGTATGCGCTGCTTCATTAAGAACTTTTCACATTAATGATTTTCTTTCTTCCTTACACTGAAGCTCAGAGTGAAGTCTGTTCCACTTGTCAGAGGGCTCGTCACTGTAATAGGTGTTAAGGGTACCCGCTGTGATCTGCGCCCCAGAGAGTAAAGGAGAAAGAGGAGGTGGGGTGTGTGTGTGTGTGTGTGTGTGTGTGTGTGGCGGTCCTATCAGGACAGCTGCTCATGTGTCAGATGAGAGGGGTCTCCAGAATTATTCTGAGCTCTGAAAAATCTGCTTTCCTCCTGGATCGATGAGGCCAGGACCCTCTCTCTCCATCGAGCCGACATGGTGGGTGGAGGACACCTGGACGCCTAGGGTGAGAGGCCAGGCCTTCCAAGGCAGGACTGCCCCAGCCCAAGGATCTCACCAGCATATTTAGAAGACAGAGCTGGTAAAAAAGGAGAATGATAATGGGGCCATGGGTTCACATAAATATCCTAACAGGATCATTTTTCTGAAATGAAGATGGACTGCGTGTTGTTCTCTTCAATTACAGGAATAATAAACACTCTCTACTATTGATCAGTTTTCTTAACTACAGGCAGTGTTGTTAACTATAAAGTACCTCACACGGACTCTGTGTACTGTCCCCATTACTGTACCATAAAAGCTGCAATCAGACAGTTATTGCCGGTGTTAGCTTTTAGCGACTGAAGGGATATTAGATTTATTTTTTAAAAAAATCACACACACACACACACACACACAATGGATTTATTGGACCTCAACAAATGTTCTTTTAACAAAAATCATAATTTTAAATACTCTTCAAAAAGTGGCCTCATTAACTCTTATACCAGATCATGTATTTAAAGAAAATTCAAGTTAAGTGGGCTCATTGTCTTCTCTTTTCATGAAAGCTGATCTTTAAAATGGAGTTAGCAATTGCCTTGGAAAATACATATTCTTCATTCTTTTTCCAGATCTGTCTGTCCCTCTGTGTCTGTGGTTTCTTGATGAGGTCCTCATAGTAAAGAGTTTGCTCAGATAAACTTACTTTTAGAAGTGAGACCTTTTACGCTGCCATTGACCACATTGCGCTGTAATTTGTTCTCAAGGTGTGTCCCCTCTAAACTGTGAACTCTTCCATGTGTGAACGTCATAGTGTCTGTGTCCCTAGAGCCTCAGATGATGTTCAGAACGATAGGCACTCGATGGTTGCTGAGTAGAATTGAATCGCAGTGGTCAATCTACGAAGGAAGCCTGATGAATGATTCAATTACATGTGTGCAAATTCAGGGGCAATTATTATTGATTCTCATTTGCTGCAATCAAGGGTGAGCATGAGAGTAAAACAAATTCGTGGTAAACCCTGGCAATAGAAATGCAAGCAAAGCCCTAGCTCATGAACTTGGATATTTTCCCTGCTGTGGTTAATACTCATGTTCCCACCTGACTGGTGAAGATCAGAACCATGGACAGAAAGACCACGTTGTCAGGGCTACGACACCAGGGCAGGGATGGACAGTAAGACGATGCTTTTCCTGCATCCAGAATGCCCTCATGCTCTCCACTGGCCTGGTTACTTTCCCACCCTTTGCCACCCAACTCAATTCTCAGGCTCCCTTGAAGTGGTTCATGATTATGTTGGGGCCCAGGGTAGGCTACCCCAAAATGGGCCTCAATGGCATATTGATTATTTTGAATTAAAGTTACTTAAGAAATGGCTGATGCAAGAGGGACACTCTGACCCTCCTTTCTGTCTTCCTGAAAACAAGAAACATGTCTCTTGTGTGAAAGGTGCCCCCCACTGGATCTGGAGGTAGAAGGACACCCTTATCACCAGAGATGGGGAATTCTGGCTGAGAAGCCTGCATTAACAAAACTTGTTATTTCTTTAATTTATTACCTCAAGCCCGAACTCTGTTTAGGTTCTTCACTGATTGGGCACCCAAAAACTTAGTTTCTTTGTCCTGTCAATTGCTCACAAATTTATTGTTTCCTTGTCTAAAAAGTATTGATGCCGAAAACTCGGTCTCTGTGCACCGGTGCCCAATCGAATCTCGGAGACAGAGTTTTGGGTGAAGTAGAAAAGAACAGCTTTATTGCTTTGCCAGGCAAAGGGGGACACTGTGGGCTCGTGCCTCAGAAACTGTGTGTCCCAACACTGGGAGATTTGGGGAGGAGTTTTATAGGAATGGTTTAAGGGTGGGGCTGTTGATAAGGATAAGGGTGTGTGTAGGGCCTGCACTCCTTTTTTTTTTAATTAAAAAAATTTCTTTAACATCTTTATTGGAGTATAATTGCTTTACAATATTGTGTTAGTTGCTGCTGTATAACAAAGTGAATCAGCTATATGTATACATATATCCCCGTATCCCCTCCCTCTTGCGTCTCCCTCCCACCCTCCCAATCCCACCCCTCTAGGTGGTCACAAAGCCCCAGCTGATCTCCCTGGGGCCTGTACTCCTTTAATATGACCTCAGGTAGTCTCTTGGTGAGCTACTCAAGGTTTATCAAACTGTGACCTTTTCTCTGAAACATCTTCCATTTGGTGGGGGTTTTAGTTCTGCAGAAGTGCTTAAAAATATTGTTGTGTGTATCCCTTGAGGCAGAACCAGGACCCTGCCCCAAGGCTGCACTATTGTTTCTTGCCTGCTCCTCCCTTGTCTCTGCATCCCCTCCCTTCCCTGATTAGCAACTGTTTGATTCTGCCCTTTGGAACTCAGAGAAGGTTATGGAGGCTGGAGTCTATTCTCTACAAACGAGAAATGGGGGGCACAGAAAGTCTTCTGTTCCCAGGAGCCCCACAGGGTCCTGCTTGGTTTCAGTATAAAAGCTGTCTGATTTGGCCACTTCTTAGGTCCAATTTCTATAAGACCTCCATGGGCATAAATTAAAATTTGTTAATTTTTCTTTCGTTAATCTGTCTTAGGTCAATTTTATTATTAGTTCAGCCACAAGAACTCAAGACAGGTAGAGGGGGAAATTGCGCCCTCCCCAACAATTACATCAATCACTCCCCCTCCACTTAGTTCTTGCCTGAATCCTTATAGAACTCAAAGTAGCTCTTGATTAAACACTGTTTTTGAGGTTATTTAAATGCATGCTTTCTATCCACATGCCTTCTTCTGGCCAAATTCAATGACAGCAACAGTTTCTGCGATTTTTCCTGCATCTTCTGTTAGTTGTCTGGGGAAGTGGAATGAGCATGGGCCTTGGAGTTGGGCAAGCCAACATTCCATAGCTGGAAATTTCCTGGAAGCTGGGCCATTAGGGAATGGCCCTCAGTCTGGTGGGTGGAGAATCCCCAGCTCTGGGGCAGCCCAGATAAGGTGAGTTTGCCCAAGTGCTGTCACCAAAAGAACCTCAGGGTCAGGTGTGAGGCAGGAGGCCTGGCAGCATGGCCCACAGTGAGGGGAGCTCCCTCTGTGAACGGCCAGGCCTGTGAGGGAAAAGGGGACGCTGGGAGCCAGCCCACCCACCACAGCCACATCTCAGGTGGGTCTTGGGGACTAGGCCAAAAGGGTGGGCTTGGGGTGTGGCAGCAAACAATCCCCAGTCGTTGAACGGACCTCACTCAAATGGGTGGGGCTCTGCTGCTGACTTCTGCAGGGCAGGGACCCATGCAGTGGCCTCCTCCAGGAGCTGGCTGAGAGCGACCCAAGGCCATCCCCTCCTCCCTGATGCCAACAAGGGAGGAAGAACCCACTAATCCATGACAGCTGCCCATCACTATTTCTCTCCACCCCCCGAACCAGGGACAGAGCACATCTTAGAAGCACCCGCAGGGTGGATGTGAGCACTGTGGCCATCAAGAGTGTGGGTTCCAGAGTCACAGAGACCTGGCTCTTGTCCTTACTAGTGGTGCGACCCTGGGCAAGGTACCAAATCTCTCTGGGTCTCCGTTTCCTCATCTACCAAGAGGGAACAGCAACTTGAGCCTCACAGCATCATGGGGGTGAGCTGAGGTCATGCATGCAAAGGGCCTACTCAGGGAACATGCTATCATCAGCACCATTGCCGTCTTGCTGGCGATGATTCCCTCCTGCTCACCCCCAGTGGGTGGCACAGTACCTGCCTCCTGGCTCTGCCCTCTCCCCTTTGCTTGCAATTGTCCAGGAGAACATACACAGGGACAGCTCAAGAACCATCCCAGAAAGGATGTCAGGGCAGAACACCCTTTAGATCACAGTGGGTGAGTGTGGTAGAGGCCAGGGGCCTCCCGGGAGGAGGCACACAGATCTTTTGGTTGGTCAAGCTTGAGTGTCCTGGGTGTTTGTGTGTGGGTCCCCAACCCTGGTAATCCCCAGCCCTGGTAACCCCAGACTGTGCTGTGCTCTCTGAGTCCCTAGAGCCCTGGTTCCATGCTAGGTTACAGCAGTGAAGCTGTGAGTAGTCTCTGGCAGCACCTGCCAACAGCAGGAGGTGTAATTCCATTGATGTGAAATGTTCAGAAGAGGCAAATCCATAGAGACAGAAATCACATTAGTGGTTGCCTGGGGCTGAGAGGGGGTAGGGAATGGGGTCTGGCTGCTAATGTATGAGGTTTTTGTTGGGGGGGGGTGAGTAAAAAGTTCCAAAATGAGATAGTGGTCATGGCTGCATAACTTTATGAAGATACAGTTGGCCCTTCCTATCTGTGGGATCCAGATATGAAGATGGATCCCTGCAGGTGGATCCAAGGTTGGTTGAGTCTGTGGATGTGGGATCTGTGGATAGGGAGTTCCAACTGTACTATGCTATTTTATATAAGGGACTTGAGCATCTGAGGATTTTGCTATTTGTGTGGGATCCTGGAACCAATCCCCTGAAGACACTGAGGGATAACTGTCCTAAGACCATGGAATTGTACACTTTAAAAGGGTGGTTTTTAATGTTTATTTGAATCATATCTCAATAAACAATAATCATGAAATGCACACCCACAAATCCACCACCCAGACTGAGACACAGAAATTGCCAGTGGATGGTAAGACACACAGACACGGAAATAATTGTCATGAAGGAAGATGGTTTTTATACTCACAGATCCCTGGAAACAAGAGGCACAGCACAGCACAGAGGGCCGCATGGAGAAGCACCAGGGTCAGTCAGAAGACAGAGGGAGCAATGGAAAAATGTGGGTAAGAGCCTTTCTTGAGGTTTCCATAGGAAAGGACAGGTGAATCAAGGTCAGGAGGCTTAGGATTGGGTAGTTTGAATCATCTCAGTTGGCTCTGGGGCAAAGGGGCTGACCCCACTTTGGGGTCTGACCCTAAGGTGATGAGGGTAGGTGGATGGAGAGTGGTCTGGAGGAGGTAGATGGCGTGTGGGCCTGGATTAGTTGATTTGCATTTGAAAGGTGTGCTTACAGGTGAGTTGTTAGCTAGCTCTAGGAATTAGCTGGTCCAGAGGGGTGGGTGGGGGTTAGTCCCTCCAGGGTCAGCAAGGCCCCGAATGTCAAAGCATTAGAAATACAGAGAGTAAAAGCCATGGTTAAGACTTGGGTCAGAGTCATTGCCAGCGTTCTGGATACAGAGGGCTAGGGGCCTCTATGTGAAACATTCCACACGCGTACAGTCACCGAGCCACCTGCTTGGCTCAGTATTCATACTCTCACCTGTGCCTGACGCCCCTACTCCAAGCTTCCAGAAGGTAGAGGAGGGCAGTCCCCAGGGGCAGGGAGTGGGGAGGAGCTTCTGAACACTTTCATTTAGCCTCACTCTCACCCAGAGTGCAGGGGGCTCTGGCACTGCCAGAGACTGAGAAGTTTGAGCAGTGGTGGATGGGGTTGGGAGAATGGCCAGTCCAGAAGGAGGAGTATTTATGAGCAATATTTAAAAAAATTGCCCACTCATGGTGGTAATAACAGCAGATTGACTTCTAGTCTGTTTTATTAGTGTTTTAATTTTCTACATGAAATTCAGTCACTTATTGCTGCAGCAGAGGCCATGGCTCCCGCTGCACACCTGCCCCATTTGGCTCTCAAGTCTGCTGGCTCAGTCCCCTCTTCTTTCTTTTTTTTTTTTAAAGTTCTTAATTTTAATTAATTAATTAATTATTATTTTTGGCTGCTTTGCGTCTTCATTGTTGTGCCCAGGCTTTCTCTAGTTCTGGCGAGCAGGGGCTACTCTTCATTGCGGTGCGTGGGCTTCTCACTGCGGTGGCTTCTCTTGTTGTGGAGCACGGGCTCTAGGCTCGTGGGCTTCAGTAGTTGTGGCACATGGACTCAGTAGTTGTGACTCACGGGCTCCAGAGTGCAGGCTCAGTAGTTGTGGCGCACAGGCTTAGTTGCTCCGCGGCATGTGGGATCTTCCTGGACCAGGACTTGAACCCATGTCCCCTGCATTGGCAGGTAGATTCTTAATGACTGTGTCACCAGGGAAGTCCCAGTCCCCTCTTATTTCTGTTCTCTATCTCCCCAAGTCTAACTGCTACTGTCTTCTCTCCTATTCACCCCAATCCCACAGGTTTATGATTAAAAAAAATTCTTCAGGAGGGAGCCAAGTTAGATGAAGGTATTCAATCCTCCATCAGAAACCAGAAGAAACTTTAGGAATTATTTTTTGTAAATACCCTCATACGTCTAATTCTTCTCTGGAGCATTCTGGAGCCACAGAACCTAACTCACAAGGAATGCAGTACATGAATGTCTTTAATTTACAGCAACTGAAATTGTTTCAGGAAGGGGACCCCTTTCAGGGCCCAAGAGTGGGCCCTTGTCTAACACTTGGAAATGAATTGTCCGAGGAGACACACATGCTGACAAAGCAAGAGATTTTATTGGGAAGTGGCACCCGGGTGGAGAGCAGCAGGGTAAGGGAAACCCAGGAAAACTGCTCTGCCATGTGGCTCTCAGGCTTGGGTTTTATGGTGATGAGGTTAGTTTTCGGGTTGTCTCTGGACAGTCATCTTGCTTGGCCCATAGTCTGACTTAGGGTCCTTCCTGGTGGCGTATGCATTGCTCAGCCAAGATGCTTTGCAGTGTGACTGTTTCTGGGAGGTTGATGGGACATATTATGGGCTGGTGTCTCATCCCTCTTTTGGCCCCTCCTGAATTCTCCTGGTTAGTTTTCGGTGGCAGCACCATTCTCATCGGGACCTCCTGTTATGCGACAACTTATGCAAGTGTTTATCATTGTGCCTGGCCAGGGCGGGTGGTTTCAGTCAATGGTTCCCTAACAAAATCACCCATCCATGGCTTGGCTCCAAAGGGACTTGCTCACTAGACAACCAGAGAGGTGGTGAGCTGGCTTGCATGAGAGAGGGATGTCCTGGGACACAGGCCGTGTGCTCAGAACATTTTCATTGCATGTCTGGGAGAAAGGGGTGGTGGTCCGTCTTTCCTGGACCTCAGGGAGCCCCACCACGCTTAGCCCTGTTTCCGTTAGCCCTCTTCACCCTTAGCCCTGTTTCCGTTCTCTACCACCAACCATCTAAGGCATAAGTCAGAGCATATTGTTTCCTGTTAAAATGCTCCAGTACTTCCTCATCTCACCCAAACAATCCAGTGTTCCCCCATGAACCCCACAGCTTTGCATGACTTGGGCTCTGGCTCCCCGCTCCTCCCTCCTCCCTCTTCTCACCCAGGATGCACCTGCTGTACCTGTTCCTCCCATAGGCCAAGGTCCCTCCTGTCTCGGGGCTCCTGCTCTGCTGCGCCCCTGGCCTGGAGGGCTCTGCTCTGGCTCCTCCTTTCTGCTGGCACCCCACCCTCTGGTCTCAGGTTGAAGGCCTTACCTGACCACTTCTCTGTCCCTCTGGGGGCTCCACATAAGGCCAAGACTGGTCTGCGTGATGCTATCCCAGGTAACAGCTGCTCAACTGGGAAAGGAAGCTACATCCGGATTGCAGACACTCCCATGGAGTGTGAGGGGATGCTAACGAGATCCTCACAAAGGATCCATGTATGGGCCTAGAAATATGAGGCTGGAAACACTGGGGAGACCCGTCAAAGGCCCGGGTGTAACTCCAGAAGGGTGTCTAGTGAAGTTGTTCAGGCAGGCAGACAGTCCTGGGCTAGAACCCAAGATCTGCCACTTCCTTGTCGTGTGACCGGGATCAAGTCATTTAACTTCTCTCAGCCTCAGTTTCCTCACCTGTGAAATGGGGGTAAAAAGAGCAAGCATCTCATTGGGCCATCGCAGCAGGGATTAGGTGCCGAAGCTGGTGAAGACTCTGTGGCTGCTCCTGGAACATCTAATCCCAATACACCAGTGGTCTTTTCCCACCCCCGGCCCCAAAGGTTCCAGGCGGGCGCAGTGGGTCAGCACAGATGTGTGAAGTTCTGATGTGGGGATGGGGCTTGGGGGCAGGTACGGAACGTCTGAGGGATGAGAGCTAGGAAACAGAGTTGAGCTCTGGTTTCCCGAGAAGATGGGCTCAGGAGGCCACCGGCCATCGGGACACCCAAACAGCCCCCTTGTCCTGCCCACAGCATGTGAACACTTGTGGCCAGACAGGTTTGTTTTGTGTGTCTGTCAGTGGGACTCAATCAGAGCAGTTGTGTGTCCATCAAAACTGCTGTTTGTCAGAGTGTCAGTGGCTGTGGGAGCTGGCTGGGGACCACCTGGGAGGCCCTCCCAAGCCTCTGATGCTGGAAGCAACATGCTCAGGGTGGGCTTGGGGAAGGGGAGAAGGATGTGAGTTGGGGGAGCTCACGTGGAGAGGCTGGAACCTGCATGGATTCCACCGTCTCAAGCTCGGTGATGCCAGCGTCCTGCCAGAGAAGCTGGTGGCCTCAGGCACACCTGGACGGGAGGAAGATCCAGGGAGGTGGAGCTGCCCAGGCCTGGCCACTGATGCCCACCATATGAGTCAGCGAATCGAACCTGCCAGAGTGCCTGCCCCACCCTTCTGAGTGTGAACAACAGGAAGGGCTCAGCGGCTGGGATTCTGCCCTCCTAATCTCTAGTGTCAGCCAGAGCATCTCCTGCAGCCCCTTCTAACCAGAAGCCCTGGGGTGGGAACTCTGGGGATCAGAGGTCAGCCCAGCCAAGCTGACAGTCACCACACTCAGTGTGAAGCGGCCCTTCAGGTGCACGTTGATACAGTGGTATGTTGCAACCTGTCAAGGTGGGGGTCAGGTGTGAAGACCACGTGAGGCACAGGAAGCTGTCCTCCGTGAGCATGCTGGGAGTCAGCACCCAGTGCCCAGTGCTCGGCCAGTGAGAGCCTGAGCCGCCCCAGTGACCAGGAGCACAGGAGAGGTACCATGGGGCAGGGAGGGGCCAACGCCACTCTGACTTTCAGAGGGTGAACGTTAAGGACTGGATATTTGTATCCTCCCCCACCAAATCCATGTGCTGCTGAAATCCTAACGCACAATGTAATGGTCTTAGGAAGTGGGGCTTTTGGGAGGTGATTAGTGCCCTTCTGAGAAGAGACAGGAGAGAACTGGCTTTCTCTCTGTTGGATGAGGATACAAGGAGGAGACAACCATCTGCAATCCAGGACGACACCTCTCACCAGACACAGGATCTGCCAGTGTCTTCATCTTGGACTTCCAGCCTCTAGAACTGTGAGACATAAGTGTTTTTCGTTTAAGCCACCCAGACTAGGGTAATTTGTTGTAGCCACCTGAGCTGACTAAGGCAGTTTGAAAGCAAACTGACACTTGCAGAGTGTGAGCCTGAGTTCATCCTGCGTGAGGCTAAAGTGTGGACAGTTCAAGCGTTTTGGTGCATTTAGGGGGCCTGGGCAGGAAGAGGAAGTGAACTGAGATGGGTGTGAAGCCAGGGTTGTGGAGGGACTGGCTCTCTCCAGGAAGCCACCTGCAGGGCAGTCAAGTTGAGCAGACCCAGGTTAATTGCACCCCAGGAGCTGAGCTGGAGGGAGGAGCCGACGCCTCGTGCAATGAGCACTGGCTCTGTTCGCTTAGGGGCCTGGGGTCGGGGGAGGGGGCAGCAGGAGCTGATGAGAAGACTCAGGGTCGTGCTGCTGCCATGCTGGAAGCCGGGTAGAGACCAAGAAAAAGGACAAAATGCCTGTGGCGCACAGAAAGAGCAAAGCCATGCGTTAACGAGGTCTGAGGCTGAGGGCCAATTTGCACAGGAGAGGATGGGTGTCTTTCCCAGGCTTCACCCCCACTTGACCATGAGCTATAGGCTTGGCCCCTAACACCCAGACTTTGCTCACAGCTGACACCCCCTCCACCCCAGGAAGGCACTGATGTGCAGGAGATCCTGACCCACCTAAAACCAGGGTTTCAAGTTTCTGCATCAGGTATCTTCCCCGCTGTTCCTTTTCTGACCCGTCTGGATGAATTGAACAAGAAATCAACTCGTCAGTGAAAAACAATCAGTGAGATTTATTCACATTATTCATTTGCTCAAAAAGTGTTAATGGAGCCTCTGTCAGGCATGGTGCTGGGGGCTGGGGACATAAGGGGGAGACGGGCAGGAAGGTCCCACTGCACAGAGCCTGTCTGGCAGACAGACGACACCCAGGAGACCCCTGCCTATTGCATTTCAGTGGTGGCAGATGCTGAAGCAGAAGGGGGCTGAGGAAGGCTGTGTGGAGCAGGGGTCCTCCCTGGTCTGGGGTTCCTAGAGAAAAGAAGGGTTGAGGGGAGATATCCACACTGAGTAGGAATTACCCAACTGGGGGAGGCAGAGAGGAAACACGTGGTGAGGCAAATGGCACATCTGAGGAGTTAAAGATAGCCAAGCAGAGCCAGAGCTTAGTCTAGCTCTTTGGAAACATGATAGCTGAGGTATCCAGTAACGATAATGATACTATTACCAAATTCTTACTCTTACGGGCTGAATCCAGTCCCCTCCCCCAACCCATTTGTTGAAGCCCTCATTCCCCAGTATCTCAGAATGCAACTGTATTCAGAGATAGGGTCTTAAAAATGTAATTCAGTAAAATGAGATCACTAGCATGGACCTTAATCCAATGTGACTGGTATCCTTATAAAAAGAGATTAGGACACAGACCCACACAGAGGGAAGACCGTGTGAAGACACAGGGAGAAGATGACCATCTACAAATCAAGGAGAAAGGCCTCAGAAGGAACCAACTATGTTGAAACCTTGCTCTTAGACATCTAAGTTCCAGAACTGTGAGAAAATAAATGTCTGTGTTTTAAGACCCCCAATCTGTGGTTCTTTGTTACGGCAGCCAGAGCAGACTAATACACTTGCTAAGTGCCATGTGTTCTAACTAAGCCCTTTATACCTATGACCTTATTTCTCACGTCATCCCTAAGAAGAGGGCACCACCACTCTCTCCATTTTGCTGCTGAGGACATGGAGAGACAGGGGTGAGAAGTGAAACCACACACACCCAGAATTTACTGTCTGCATTCACGTGACTTTACCATTGGACGGTCAGCACAAGCATGACTCCTACTGCAGGACATTCTTGCCCAGGAAGACAAAGCTGCAAATAACTTTAGGGTTTATTTCAGAAACTTCCTAAAAATCCATTTATCTGGGTAAGGGACTACTCAACTCTCTCTCAAAAGGGTAAGTAGCCCTTTCTAAGAAAAACGGATTGCTCAGCTGGGCTCATCGAGTGACCACATACACTACAAGGACTTGTTTCACAGCCCCCTCTAAAACCCCATTCCTTTGGATGGGCCTCCAACCCAGCTGCACCTCAGATTGGGACCTGAACCCACAATCCCTGACTTGAACTCACTGTCTTTTAATTGAAACTGCGCATGTGGTCTCAGGACTTACTGAAGCTCAGGTTCTTTTGTCTTGACACAGAAATAATTTGGTATGAGGCAAAGTGATATACAAAGAGTGAGTTTATTAGCATAGATCGCTTGTAAGAGATACACGTGGGCAGGCAGGGGAGCGCAGCCCTGGGAACAAAGAGGGCTACGTTTTTATAACCAAAGAAAAAGTGGGGAAGAGAGAAGACCACCTTCTTCCTCATTCTTGGGTAGACAGCAAGGCTTGCATTATTAGTTCCTCCTTTGACCCTATATGGTTTAACTGGGACAGTCATGGTGCTATTTAAATCATATGTATGTTGGCAAAAGGGTGGTAATATGTACTAAAATATGGTAATTCATCTCAGGTTTCTGTATAATGTCCCCGTTCACCTAGTTTCTTTCCCCTTTCAGCTATAATCCTGTCTTGGTTGTATGCAGAAATGCTACTCTTCAAGGACCATTAACTCCCCGACTTCATGTAACAAGATTCAGACCCCATATCTATTGTCTTGTACTTTAACTACATGTGTAGATTGTTGCTTGGTTACTGGATTCTTTTCTTGAGTGGTCATTAGCTTACAACCATCTCCCAAACGCTTTAAAAATTATTTTTCTATCTTGAGTCCCCTAGTGGGATTTCTAAACTAACTCTTTGATTATCCTACTCTATTCCTATCACCTCCTTGCTGTGTCCACCAATCCTATTGCATTGTGAATTTTGCCCAAGGCCAATTAGGCCACCAGCATTGAAAGATCTACCTTAAATCAGACCACCCTAACCTTATAAATATCCCACCTTTGCTTTTCCCCTTCTGACAGAAGTCTACAAAGGCTGTAGCTCTCCTCACCACAGGAAGCAGTAGAATCTGGCTTTGCTTGATTAGCTGGTTATTTTGGTTGTCTCTTTGGAGAGCTGGCAGTCAGCAGAGGTTAAGCAACTTGTCCTGGATCATGCAGCTAGTGAGTGATGGAGCCTGGATGGGACCCACATAATCTGGCTGCAGCTTCTGTGCTTCAAACTATGGTGTCTGAGGGTCAGAATCAGAGGGAACTTACAGTCTCCAAGTCCATCCCACCTCTGCCTTACTCTTCCAAAGTGGGCAGCTCCCATTGCTGGGGAGCCATTGGAGGCAATGTGGTATGGAAGGAGGAACAAGGGCTCTGTGTTGACACAGACCAAGCTCATTCATTGACCAGCTGTGTGACTTTCAGCAGGTGACTCAATCTCTCTGAACTTTGAATTTCCCATCATCAAAATGGTATGGGCTACAGCTCACATGATCATGGTGAAGATGAAAAAGAGCTAATGTTGATCAAGTGCCTGGCACATGGTAGCTGCCCAATAAATGATATAGTCAATCCTGCTTGCTTGGATGGAATTAACATGTTTCCCTGATTGCCTCTTCCCTCCCCCATCATTCAACTTGCTGTTTCAACAAGCATGGACTAGTCACCAGAAGTTAGAAGGTTCTAGAACTTTAAGCAAATCCCTCTTCCCAGAGCCATTTCATCCCTTTCACTTTTGTCTTCAAGTCCGTGGAGTTGGAGCAGTAACTCCAGAGAGACATCCCACCCCCACCACCCTGGGGTCTTCCAGACCTAGGGTTCTTTGCTTCTATAGCTTGGGGATGGAAATGGACACTCCATCACTCCTGAAGGAGGGCTCATGGCTCAGTGAGAAGGGCACTGGACAAAGATCCAGGGGTCTTATCCTGTTTGTTACCAATCATCTGTGTCTTGACCTCCCCACATTTCTTTTGGGGGGATATTGGGAACAGAATCAACTTGCTCTTGGAGAGACTCTCCTATTGCTTCTAGCCACCCACCCAGGCTCAACCCCTACATACAGAGGTCTTATTCTCTTTGTCCAGCAAGAAGGAGATTTGACGCATCACACTGAACCCAAGAAACCAGGGGTCCCAGGAAGAAGGCAGAGCTGGGATGTAAAGGGGAGGGAGTGATGCACATTCTCACATAAAATGTGGTTGTGAGGATGTTTATGATGTAAGGCAGGCGGGCAGCATGCAGGATGCCGTTCTTGTGGACAGCAGCAGGGCTGGGAGGAAGTACACGATCTCTCCTGTGTTCCGTAGCCACTCCTTCTGGGGAGCTACCCAGACGGCTCACTTCCTTCGGCAGGAGATGTTATGTATTTGCAGAGCATGGGCTCAGCCCCCAGGAGTACCTGGTGGTCTCCACCTCCACATGGATATTTTGACAAAGATAGTGCTCTTATTCCCCAACCCCAAACGAAGTGAAAGACTTCTGTATTTCCTGAGGCAGAGAAAAATACTGATCCTTAACTGCAAACAAATGTGAGGATATGCCCCTTTCTCTGTTTAGATGTCTCTTTCATCAAGGAGATGGGGTCCTAGTCAAACAATTTCCATCAGTTAACACCATAGATTGAGAATGGCTTTCCTCTGACAGGATGGGCTTTACCTTTTCATTTCTCAATGATCTGTCTCATTTCTGCTAAGGTTATATTCCCTCAAATTGCCTCTGTGTCTTTATGGTGCCCCTTCCTGACCTCCCTGCATGTAGCAGTTTTGCCAGGAAGTCAGGATAGAGAGGAAAGTTTGTTATAGACTCTTTGGAGGCAGATGGTTCTGGGTTCAAATCTTGATTCATGAACCAGCTGGGGGAAGCCTTTGACTCCTTAACCTCTCTGAACATTGGCTTGAGATATGACATCTATGAATCTTGTGTATTCTGAGCATGTGTATGCCAGTGCACACCACCCACACATGCCCACATGTTATAGGGTGCTAGCTGATGGGAGCAAAACTGGGGTCTGGCATCTAAGGGGAAAATAAGCTTCTTCATGGGGTTGAAGACCAGGGATGATTTATATAATGTAGCCAGCACAGTGCCTGGCAATTGAAGGTAATCAATAAATGAGAGATTAAAAAGAGAAATGGGGGACTTCCCTAGTGGTCCAGTGGCTAAGACTCCACGCTCCCAATGCAGGGGGACCAGGTTCGATCCCTGGTCAGGGAACTAGATCCTACATGCCACAAATAAGATCCCACATGCCACAAGGAAGATCAAAGATATCATGTGCTGCAACTAAGACCCGGCTCAGCCAAATAAATAAATAACAATAAAAAAAAGAGAAATGGAAAAATTGATTTAGAAGAGCAATGGACACACTCAAGTGGCATTGTCCTTGCAGAACAGGCAAAAGCAGAAGAAAGGAAGCAAATGGGATAGGGATAGATTTCATCCTTTCTGTCGATAAAAATGACCACCTGCAGACAATACAGTATGACTGCTGGGTTGGGAATGTGGAAGTGGAGGGTAAGATTTTGCCTCAGTTCCCAGGTTCCAGATCTATTCTGTAGCTTCCAGACTCTATAGAAAACTCTGGAATGCTCTTTGAAAAGAAATGTACCAAGTAACAACCTCACTAGGTCTCAATATTTTCATTTGCAAAAATATTATAATGCTTATTTCATGTTGTTACAGTTAAATGAGATAAAGTGAAAGGCATATGCATATCATAGAGATTAGAAAAATGTCAGATGCTTTCCTCTTACCTAGTAGAGTCTCTGGTGGGTGCGTGGTAGAGCCAGGGTGAGTAAATGAGATGTGTTTCTTTGAGGGAGAGGCTTGCTGTGACCACAGATAGAAGGTAGGGGGGCATGTGGCAGATTTGGAGAATAAGGACTGGGAGATTCAGCCAGGGCTGTGGCAGCAGATGCTGCCGAGGACTGGGAGGGGAGGGTGGAGGACAGCCATGCTGGGAGCTTTGGGGCTCTTGCCTAGGCTGCTCCATACTGACCAGTCAGGCTTGGAAGAACATAAGAACACTGTCAGATCCTGAAAAAGGGCAATTACCACGGATCCTGTACTGATCAGCAGGAATGTCTTTGGTCGTTGTCTATTGGCCAAAAGGAGGGCCACCCTGGAGTCCTGCCCGTGAAACTGCTCAGAAACCGGTGAATTCTGGGTGTGTGTGTGCACACACCCTGTCCCCTCACACCCCACGTGGAGTGGCTTTCCACCTTACCTTTTCTCCTGCACCAAATGAGATCAACTGTTGATGTTACAGTGCTGATAGGTGTGTGCTGGTATCTCACTGTGGTTTTCGCTGGAATTTTCCTAATGCCAAACGATGTTGATTATCTTTTCATGTGCTTATTTGCCACTTGTATATTTCCTCTGTGAAATGTCTCTTCATGTCTTTTGGCCATTTTCTAATTGGACTATTTGACTTTTATTGCTGAGTTTTGAGAATTCATTATATATTCTAGATACTAGCCCTTTGCCAGATATGTGGTTTGCACATCTCTTTTCTGTAGCCTGTATTTTCATCCTCTTAACAGGATCTTTCACAGGGCAAACGTTTTCCTTTGAATAAAACTTAATTTTTCTTTTCATGGATTGTGCTTTTGGTGTCATCTAAGTATTCTTTACCGCATCCTAGATTCTGAAGCTTTTCTCTCACGTTTTACACTAAAGATTTTATAGTTTTATGTTTTACATTTAATCCCATGATCCATTGAGTTAATTTTAAAAATAATGTGTGAGACTTAAGTCAAGGTCATAAGCCTATGGATGACCAACTGCTCCAGTGTCATTTGTTGAAAAGGCATCTTAAGTAGTTTTTAATGGGTAAAATCACCTAGACCTGGAGGTGCCGGCTATGGAGGTGCTGCTGAGCACCCCAACAGCCCTTGCAGCCTCTGTGAACCCCCCACTGAGCTTTCTAAGAACCACGCAGTTGTTGATGTTGTGGATCTCAATGGCCGGAGCCAATGAGTCATCACACCTACCTCCCCACCCCTGGACTCAGTCCTACTACTCTGCCCCCAAGCTAGGTGCCCTGAACCATTATACTTGGGTCACAGCACACTCCAGCATGCTCCCACCTGCAGGTGAAAGTTCTTCCTTACTGAAGTCAGTCTGTAAATCTGGAAAAGGTAACTGCCTTCTTCAAATGAGTAGATACATATGCAAGTTTACAGGGATCATGAAGAATCAGGGAAACATGATACCACTAAAGGACCAAAGTAGACTTCCAGTAACTGACCCCAAAGAAATGGCTATCCATGGATTACCTGACAGAATTCAAAATAATTCTTCTAAAGATGCTCAGAGAGCTACAAGAGAACATAGGTAAATAATTTAATGGAATCAAGAAAACAATACAAGAGCAAAATGAGAAGTTAACAAGGAGATAGAAAAAAAAAAATCAAAACAAACAAACAAACAAAAAACCACCAAACAGAAATTTTGGAACTGAAGAGTAAAATGACTGAGCTGAAAAATTCAATAGAGAGCTTCAACAGCAGACTTGACCAAGCAGAAAAATCAGTGAGCTTGAAGACAGATCAATTAAAATTACCCAATCAGAAGGGTAAAAAAAATTTTAGAAAAAGAAAAAGAATTAAAAAGGAAATAAGGCCTATGAAAAACCTTTAAGAGAAAAATTCACACACCATTGGGGTACTGAAGAAGAGGGGTAGAAAGTTTATTTGAAGAGATAGTGGTTGAGAACTTCCCAAACCTGGGGAGAGATTTGGACATCCAAGTTCATGAAGCTAACAGGTCACTCCAAAATTTCAATCCAAAACAATCTTCCCTGAGACACATTGTAATGAAACCATCAAAGATCAAATATAAAGAGATAATTTGAAAAGCAGCAAGAGAAAAAATTTATTTTATACAAGGGAACTGACATAAGGCTATAACAGATTTCTCAGCAGAAACCCTGCAGGGTGGAATAGAATGCAATGATACATTCAAGGTGTATCATTTCCAAAAAAGCTGCCAAACAAGAATACTTTACCCAGCAAAGTTGTCCTTCATAAATGAAGGCAAGATAAAGACTTTTCCTAACAAACAAAAGCTGATGGAGATCATCACCACTATTCCTGGCTTACAAAAATGCTGAAAGGAGTTCTTCAACCTGAAATGAAAGGATGCTATTAAGTAACACAAAAACATATGAAAATATACAACACACTGGTAAAGGTAAATATATAGTCAGATTCAGAATACTCTAATTTAATGATATGATGATGGATTAACCATAGCTCTAGTGTAAAGGTTAAAGGCCAAAATTAATTAAAATAGCTTTAGTTACAATAATTTGATAATGAATACATAATATAAAATATGTAAATTGTTACATCAAAAACATAAATGAGGGTGGAGTAAAAAGGTAGAGTTTTTGTGTGTGATTAAAGCTAAATAGTTATCAGTGTTAAATGGATTGTTATATCTATAAGATGTTTTATGTAATATGGTAACTACAAAGCAAGAACTTACAGTAAATTCACAAAAGGTGAAGAGGAGGGAATCAAAGCATATCACTACACAATATCAATTCACAAAGGAAGGCAGCATGCAAGGTATAAAGGAACAAGGGAACTACAAAACAGCCAGAAAATAATTAATAAGATGGCATTAGTAGATTCTTACCTATCAATAATTACTCTAAATGTAAATCAGTTGAATTCTCCAATCAAAAGACAATGAGTGTCTGGATAGGTAAAAAAACAAGATCCAACTATATGCTGACTACAAGAGACTCACTTCAGCTTTAAGGATACACACACACAGTTTCAAAGTGACAGGGTGGAAAATATATTCCATGAAAGTGGAAAACCAAAGAGAAAAGGGGTAGCTATACTAATATCAGACAAAATAGACTTTAAGCCAAAAATGGTAACAAGAGACAAAAAAGGCCATTATATATAATAAAGAGATCAATTCATCAAGAATTAACCATTGTAAATATATATGCACTCAATATAGGACATCTAAGTATATTGGATTTGAGCCAAACTTTAGAGCAATGGACCTAGCAGACATATACAGAACATTTCACCCAACAGCAGCAGAATACATTCTTCTCAAGTACACATTCTCCAGGATAGATCTTATGACAGTCACAAAACAAGTCTTAGCAAATTTAGGAAGACTGAAATCTTACCAAATATCTTTTCTGAACACAGTGGAATGAAAGTAGAAATCAACAACAGGAGGAAAGTTGGAAAATTCACAAATACGTGGAAATTAAACAACACACTCCTGAACAACCAATAGATCAAAGGAGAAATGAAAAGGCAAGTGAAAAAATATCTTGAAATAAATGAAAGTGGAAACAGGACATACTGAGAAGGGTGGGAAACTGGAAAAGCAGTTCTAAGGGGGAAATTTATAACAGTAAATGCATATATTAAGAAAAAGGAAAGATCTCAAATAAACAACCTAATTTTACACCTCAAAGAACTAGAAAAAGAACAAATGAAGCCCAAAGTTAGCAGAAGGAAGGAAATGACAAAGACCAGAGAAGAAATAAATGGAATAGGGAGGAGAAAAATAGAACAAAATTGACAAACCTTTAGCTAGACTTACCAAGAAAAAAAGGGAGAGAACTCAAATAAATAAAATCAGAAGTTAAAGAGAAGACATTCCAACTGATATCACAGAAATACAAAGGATTATAAGTGACAGCTATGAACAATTATATGCCAACAAGTTGGATAACCTAGAAGAAATGGATACATTTCTGGAAACACACTACCTATCAAGACTGAATCAAGAAGAAATAGAAAATCTGAACAGACCAATAATGAATAAGGAGATTGAATCAGTAATCAAAAACATTGCAACAAAGAAAAGCCCAGGGAAAGATAGTTTCATTGGTGAATTCTACCAAACATTTAAAGAAGAATTAACACCAATCCATATCAAAATTTTCTAGAAATTTGAAGAGGAGGGAACACTCCTAAACTCATTTAATGAGGCCAGCATCACCCTAATACAAAGCCAGATAAGGACACTACAAGAAAAGAAAACTACAGGCCAATATCGCTGATAAACTATAGATGCAAAAGTTCTCAACAAAATATTAGCAAATCAAATTCAACATCACATCAAAAGGACCATACACCATGATCAAGTGGGATTTATCTCTGGGATGCAAAGACGGTTCAACATATGAAAATCAATCAATGTGTACACCACATTAATAGAATGAAAGATACAAATCATAAGATTATCTCAATAGATGCAGAATAAGCATTTGACGAAATACTACATCCTTCCATGATAAAAAACATTTAACAAATCGTGTATAGAAGAAACATACCCTAACAAAATAAAGACCATATATGACAAACCCACAGATAACACTGTACTCAAAGGTGAAAGACTGAAAACTTTTCCTTTAAGATCAGTACAAGAAAAGGATGTCCACCCACCACTTTTATTCACCATAGTACTGGAAGTTCTAGCTGGAGAAATCTGGCAGAAAAGAAATAAAAGTTATCCATATCAGGAAGGAAAAAGTAAAATTGTTTTTGCTTGCAGATGATATGATCTTATACATAGAAAATCCCAAGATTCCACCAAAAACTTTTAGAATTAATCAATGAATTCAGTAAAGTTGCAGGATACACATTTAACATACAGAAATATTTCATTTCTATACACTAACAACACTATATATGAAAAAGATATGAAAAAAGTCCCATTCACAATAGCATCAAAAACAATAAAATACTTAGGAATAAATTTAACTAAGGAGGTGAAAGATCTGTACACTGAATAATACTTTAATGACAGAGATTGAAGAAGACACAAACAAATGCAAAGGGATCTCATGTTTATGAATTGGAAGAATTAATATCGTTAAAATGTCCATACTACTCAAAGCCATCTATAGAATCAATTCCAATGACACTTTCCACAGAAATAGAATGGACAATCCTAAAGTTTGTATGGAACCACAAATGACCTGGAATAGTCAAAGCAATCTTGAGAAAAAAACAAAGCTGGAGACATCACACTTCTTGATTTCAAACTGTGCTACAAAGCTATAGTAAACAAAACAGTATGGTGCTGGCATAAAAACACACATACTAATGGAGCAGATTAACAGCCCAGAAATAAGCCTTTGCATATATGATCAATTAATATTTGACAAGGAAACCAAGCATACTCAAGGGGAAAAGATAGTCTCTTCAATAAATGATGTTGGGAAAACTAGATAACTGCATGCAGAAGAATGATACTGGTCCCAGTCTTACACCACTCACAAAAACTAACTTGAAATGGATTAAAGACTTAAAAATAAGACCTGAAACTCTAAAACTCCCAGAAAAAAAACCAGGAAGAAAACCCCTTGATTTCGGTCTTAGCAATGATTTTTTTTTTTTTTTTTTGGATTTGACACCAAAAGCAAAGGGAACAAAAACGAAAATAAAAAAGTGGGACTGTATCAAACTAAAAAGCTTCTCCACAGCAAAAGAAACCATCAACAAAATGAAAAGACAACCTATGGAATGGGAGAAAATACTTGCAAGTCATATATCTAATAAGGGGTTAATATCCAAAATATATAAAAACACTCATACAACTCAATAGAAAAAAAAAACACCCAAACAATTCAATTAAAAAATGGGCAGAGGATCTGAATAGACATTTTCTAAAGAAGACATACAAATGGCCAGTAAGTACATGGAAAAGGTGCTCAACATCACTAACCATTAGGGAAATGCAAATCCAAGCAATGAGATATCACCTTACACCTGTTAGAATGGCTGTTATCAAAAAGACAAGAAATAACAAGTGCTGGTGAGGATGTGGAAAAAAGGGAACCCTTGTGCACTTTTAGTGGAAGTGTGAATTTGTGTAACCACTGTGGAAAACAGCATGGAGTTTCCTAAGAAATGAAAAATATCAATAGAACTACCATATGATCCATCAATCCCACTTCTGGTTATATTTCCAAAGGAAGTGAAAACAGCCTCTTGAAGACATATCTGCACTCCCATGTTCATTGCAGCATTATTCACAATAGCCAAGATAAGGAACCAGCCCACAGGTCTGTCAACAGATGAATGGATAATAGAATATTATTGAGTCACGAGAAAGAAGGAAATCCTGCCATTTGCAACAACATGGATGGATCATGAAGGCTTTATGCTAAGTGAAATAAGTCAGACAAAGACAAATACTACACGATATCACTTATATGTGGAATCTTAAAAAACCAAAATCATAGAGTAGAATGGTGGTTGTGAGGGGCTAGGGTGTGGGAGAAACGGGCAGATTTTGGTCAAAGGGTACAAACTTCTAGTTAAAAGATGAATCAGTTCTGGAGATCTAATGTACAGCAGTACAGCATGGTAATTATAGTTCATAATACTGTATTATATAATTGAAACTTGCTAAGAGAGCAGATCTTAAATGTTCTCACCACACAAAAAAGTATTTGTGTGACTTGATGGAGATGATTGCTAATGCTATGGTGGTAACCACTTTGCAATATATAAGTATATAAAATCGACATGTTGTTCTTAAACTAACACAATGTCATATGTCAATTTTATCTGGAAAGCTGGAAAGAATATTTTTAGATGTATTCATCACAGTTATTTTAAAATTTATATGAACTCTGACATCTGGATACCTTGTAGATTTGTTTCTGTTGTCTGCTTTTTCTCTTGATCTTGTTTTTGTGTGCCTGATAATATTTGTTTGAATACTGGACACTGTAAATGAAACATAGTAGTGGCTCTAGATGGTATTATTTTCCTTCCGAAAGTATTTATTCTCTCCTTCAGCAGTGATATGGAGTAAGAACAGGTCTCTTCAATTTTGTCAGCGACGGTGGGGCCTTCAGTCTGAGCTCCATCCTCTGTAAGGATCAGTCTGCTGCTGGTACACCCCCTCTTTTAAGCTATAACCTTTCCAACCAATACCCTGGGGTATTTATCAAAGTTTATCTTCCTATGTGGGTTGGGGAGGCCAACTTTTATTTCCCCAGCACACAAATCTCTGATAAATTGCATTTCAGATCCTTTCTGTTTGATTTCTGTCTTTGGAAATCTGAAGCCTGTGCTACTTAAGTATAGGTAGGCACCTTGGAGGAGGGGGAGGAAACAGATGCATTGTGTTTGTTTTATTTTTCTGCACCTCCCTGCTTCCAGGGACCTGGACCCCTCATGTTCTGTGTGGGCAAGCTAGAACTCCAACTTCTGAATTCGCAGTTCCATGATATTGCCAAAGCTGTCTTGGCTTCTCCACACTTGGCGGTCATCCTTGGCGCAACCCTCACGCCTGCCTCTCAACCTGATCTGCTGAGCTGGCCAAGCTTGGGGAAGCGCACGGCAGGATAAGGGCTCACTGCAGAGAGTTCTCTTCACTTGGAGACCTTGGGCGCAGAGGACCTATTTGTCTGGTGCCCTAAACAGACTTCCTGTCTTGTCTTGCTCTTTTGATGTGCTTTATTTTTAGCTGCCCTAGGTGGGAGTGTTGATCTGCTCCGAGCTGCCTGTCACGGCCAGAAATCCTTCAGAGCCAATGCTTTGCCTGACTCAAAAATCCTTAATCTTTCTTCTCTAGCAGAATGCAATAGCTAGTTTTCATGCAAATATGCCCACAAATAATGAAAAATCTGTTGATAAGAGATACATGCATACAGACAAACATACTTCATATAAATTATACTCAGGGTCTTTTGCTTTTACTGCAGGCACCAGAAAATAGTTGCCTCGGATACGTTTGAGGTAGTGGTTTAAGTCCCAATTTGAATAAAAATAGGAAAACAACATCACAGCCAAGGGAGCTTGACTTTTTCTATGCCCTGGGTGGTAACCAGCTTTCACAGACATGCAGAGAACCACAGTCCCCTGGAAGGCCAAGACCGCTGCCTAGGGGCTCTGCCCACTCATTCAGAATGGCTGTAGGTCCTCACCGTATGCTCTCCCCTAACACCTTATAGCTATGGACTCTTCGCCTTGGGACATGGCCTGCTGCTGACAAAACCCTCCACTGCCTCTCCCCCAGCCTGCCCTGCCCACCTGCTTTCCCTGGAGTCTGTTGGTGGGTTCTTTTCTCAGGCTTGCTTTGGACCCACATGGGCTTGGGAGCCTCTCATTGGCCTCTTACCTGGGCCTCTCCCCACAGCCATATTTCTTGGAGTTCCTGACCCTATCAGGGTCTCTTGCACCTCCTCTGCAATGCTGAATCCTTGATGAAAACACTCCTCCCTCCCTTCCGCCTTCCCTGGCCTCTCACAGTTGAAGACACCACCTCTGGGAGGCCTTCCTGGATTCTTGGCTGGGTGAGCTGGAGATGCCTGCAGCTGGGTGCCCACAACTGCCCTTGGCTGTGGTACCCTCTGCCCAGGCTGCTGTTTATGTTCTGTTCATGTCTTGCCCTGGTCTCTGTAGTGTTCCCCGCACCCCGCCCACCCCCCTAGGGAGTGGCCCTCATTGCTAGATAGTGATGCTGAAGTCAGCCTGCTTCCAGCCTGGCCGCCAGCTCCAAGGAGGGAGCACCGGCAGGGCCAAAGGAGACAGGAAACCCTGTTTTAGGAGCTGGGCCATGGGCCCCAGCAGGATTTCAGTGGGCTGCAGGAGGCGAAGGGAACAAGGCACTGAATTTGGACCCACAGCATGAGCAAATATAGGATGGCAAATATGAACCCAGTGGGCATACCAACCTGGCTAGCGCATCTCAACCCACGCTCTGTGCTCAGATGGGGAAACAGATGCAGAGGGGGGAACCTAGAACCTCAATGTCAGAGCCAGGATTCAAGTCCAGGATCTGGGCTGCCCGTCCACAGCTCTGGCCTCAGACCTGCTTCCTTTCAGCCCCCAGGAGCTGACCTGCAGACCAGGGCCCTGGATCTGGGCGTGGCCTCCCATTCAGTCTCTGGGGAGAGCCTGGGCCAAAGCTGAGAGCCTGGGGAATCAGTGAGGAGGGGCACAGGGTTGAGGCAAAAGGGCAGAGCCGTGCCTGGGGGTCCCGGGGGTTCCATTTAACTCGGCAGCCTTGGGGACTGAGAAGGAAAGGGATCTGGAGGGGGATGGAGCAGGACAAGGCCACATTCTCCCGCAGGCAGAGCCGGTATATTTCATCGTCAGCAGCACCAGTGATCCACCGGCGACCTGGGAGGCGCCAGGGTGGACATCCTGGCCAGGACGTGGGTGAGGTCTGCTACTGGTGTGACTTGGAGCCTGTTTTCTGGTTTCTTCAGCTAGTTCCAGCTCTTGCTGGGGCCTCCAGCTGGCCCCTTACCACCTCTGTTCCACACCTAGACATGGGGACGCCCCGAGGGAGCCAGGCCGTTGCTGCCCTCATCTCTGTTGGAATCAGGTGAGGCTAGTGTGATCCTGCAGAACTGTGGCTGCTGGGACCAGGGGAGGGATCTTTCTGGAAGGAAAGGGTGGTGGCCTGGCAGGAAGAGGGTGAGGACGTGAGACAGTCCTCGCGGGCCCGCATGGGGAGGGTCGCAGTGTCGACTGCCACTGTGCAGGACCCCGCAGGAGGCGGATGGCACAGTCCATCAGAATACGAGGAGGGTATTTTAATAGAGGCTGTTTACAAAGCATGGGCGTAGGGAAACCCCAAGAGAGAGTGAGGTCTCCCGGGCCTCAGAACTTCGGAACTGTTACCACCCCAGGTTGGAAGGGTCGGGGGAGGGAGAGTTACCAGAACCCAGAGACAAGAGAGCTTCCTGACAGCACCTGAGACCTTTGTTCAGTTGACAAGCGGCCTGCTGGGTCCCTGCTGAGAAAGGAGAAGCAGGCCTGCTTCTGCCTCTGACCTCCTGCTGGCCAAACCCAACCAGGAGCAGAGGGCAAGGGGGCGTGTTGGTGGTCTGTGCAGTCAGGGAGCAGGGTGGCAAAGGGTGGAGGGGTCGCTGCAGAGGGGTGATGACAGCTATGGGTAGGGGACACTTTGCGGATCAGGTGGAGACTTGGGGCATGGCTACTGCACTGTCCTGGGTGCCTGGCCCTGGGTGGGTCTGCTCGCACTGGGGGCTGATGGTGGCCCTCCTGAGTCCTGGCCCTTGATCCTACACTCCTTTGGATGTGAGGCCCCGGGAGCCAGACTTGGGGTCGCTAGCCTTGCTGCCCCCAGGCCGACACAGCTTCCCCTCCATGGGAGTTCTGGATGCCCCGGGACCTCCTTTTCTGCCTCCTTCTCCTTCTTCTTTTTCTTCTTCTCGAACCAGAAAATGTAACATCTGGGCCAGGAATCAGGGTGGAGATGGGTCAGTCTAGGAGTAGGCATGTCTTCCTTGGGGATGCTGGGGCTTGGAGCAGACACTCACCCACCTCCAGCTAGGGCCGCCAGGGGCAGAGCAATGCCGAAGCTCACAGCCCACACGAAGTTCCTCCTGGTCCCTGCGGGGGGTGGGAAAGGGGGAGCCAGTGTTTGGGCAGCAGGCGGGGCCATCTCAGCTCTGAGAGGAGACTGCATTCTCTCCTTTAATTCACCCACTCAGTCACTTGTTTGCAGACACTGAGCACCTACTGTGTGCCCACCTACATCTAAGGATGAGTGAGACAGGATCCCTGCTCTCTAGGAGGGAGACAAGCAAACGATTCTGCTGTGGTGTCCCAGGGAAGCGGGACAGGGCAGGGAGGAGGAGTGATCTGGGAGAGCACCCATGAGCCTGGAGAGTGGGAGCTGGTCAGGGAAAACTTCTCGGGAAACAGGACTTCTGAGCTGGATTTTGAAAGACAAGTAGGAGTTCAGTTCAGATGGTCAAGGGGCCAAATTATGTTCCAGGCAGAGGACACAGAGTGTTCAAGGACAGAGGCATGAAGCCGTTTGTCCAGCGTGTCAGCAGCTCCATGTGGCTGGGGAGGGGGGAGGTGAGCAGGGCCTCCCGAGGAGGGGGGTGGACTTTATCTGGGGGACCCTGGGAAAGTTATAACAGGAAGGGTCGGAGGTAGACTGGCTCCTCGGGAAAGGGTTCTTTGATTGCAGAATAAGATGGGGCCAACAGGGTCTCGGAAGCCAGTTAGGAGATGCTGCCATAATCCAGGTGAGAGGTGAGGCTGCCTGAGGAGTGGTAGATGCTGGAAGGACCATATGGCAACACACTGAAGAATTGTTTAGCAACACCTGGTGACTACACGCACTGAGTAAGGGGGAGGGGACTCCTGGTTTAGGAGGTCGAGAGCTTGAGCAGGACATTTGCTGAGAGGGGTCCTGAGGGAAGAGCAGATTTGGGGGTGGAGATGGGTTTGGACATGTCCCCAGGCATGCTGGTTTTGAGGACCTGATGGACCCCCAGGGGGCATGTCCTAGAGACAGGCGGCTCTGAAGCTGGACACGTGGAATCCAGACATCTTGGGAGGTGCTACCTTCCCCAGGGAGGATGGAGAGCAAGAAGGGGTAACGGTATAGACAAGAAAGACAGTCCAGACAGAGACAACAATGGACTTGGAGGTGGAGGTGGGGAGGCTGCAGGCCAAGATGGCTGGCCGGCCACTGACCTGGGCAGAGAGTGGCGTCTTGGCAGGTGAGGAAGTGTGTCTTGCAGTTGGCACAGTTGATGACCTCCAGTGTGGAGCGGCTGTCTGAGAGAGAGAAGGGGCAGGAGCCTTAGCGAGGGCCTTCACCCTCCCTCAGCCTTCACCCAGGCCTGGTCCCCAAAATACTCACCACAGGACTCGTTGCAGGCTGCCCGGGAGGGTGAGACGGTAGAAAGACTGAGGTTCTGGGCAGACAGAGCCGGGAGAGGTCGGGGTGTGAGCAGGAAAAAAGCTGGGAGAAGGTGTGGTCAGGCGCCCTGGGTGAGGGAAGGGTGAGGTCTCCTGGGGAGGGGCCTGGGGGCGGGGAGCTGCAGATTGGACTCTGCCTCCTTAGGTCTCCGGGAGGTGAAGGGCTGGGGGGCAGGCAAGGGCCAGCCCCACCTCTCACCCTTCTCCTTCATCTCTTCAGATAGGTCCTCCAGATGCTTGGAAAACTGCTGCTTCAGGACATGAACCTCTTCCAGAAGTGATGGTTTATCTGGGTGGAGCAGGAAGGAAGAAGCCATCTACATTTCATAGGTGGAATCAATAACTTTCTCAAGGTTGGGAATTCAAACCAGGTTTTTCAGACAGAAACTCTGTAGTGCACACAGATAGTTGCTGTCTCCGACCCCACCCTTCACAACACCTCCGCACCCCTGGCTAGTGGTCTTCTGGGAATGCCTTGGAGGGCCAGGTTTTGTCAACCCAAGCCCTGGGGCCCTAAGACACTAGGCTTCCTCACCATCTCGAAACTTCTTAATGGCTTTATCTATGTGAGTGAATAATGTTCCTGCTGCTTCCTCCAAATGGTCTTGACCTGAGAATGGGATTTGGGACAAAGGGAAGTCAGGGGACTAAGATCCTGGGCCAGGTAAAGGGGTCAGCCCTGACCCCTGGTCTCCTGGCTGCGCCTCACCAAGATACCAGGATTCGAGGAAAGCATGAGTGTCCAGAAATAGAGAGTGGAGGCTGTGGGAGAGCTCCGCAGGTGGCCCTGGGGTGCCCCAAAGAACCTGCAGGTCATAGTCTATCAGTGCAGGCAGCTCTGGCCAGCAGTGGAGGCAGCTCTTCCCAGTGGCGGTGGGCAAGAGACAGCTAAGGAGGAGAAGTAGCATCTTCTGGGGTCTTCCCTCAGTGCCCGTACCACACTGCCTGGCAGTTCTACACGGAACGCTGGCACCCTGTCTCCCTGGGAACCACATTCTCTTTGCAGAACAAAAGTAAATTCCACAGGGTGAGGTGAAGGCCAGCCATGGCACAAACTCAGGCTTTGACATCAGAGCCAAGTGAGGACCTTGATATCCTTCTCTGAAGGTGGGGTCTCCGATCCTCATTGAGGACGGTTCTTGTGAGGATCACAGAGATGGCTGTGCTGCTTGTGGCTGGTCCTCAGCCCCCCCCGATGACATTTACTATGTATGGAATAGTTCACAGGCTGAAATTTGGAAGGCCAGGAGAGAGCAGCATAGAGAGAAGGTTAGTTGTTTAAAGAGTCTGCATCACTTTTCCACATAGAAGTGGTCAGCCATGGGAAGCTTATGGAACATATGTCTTTTTCGTGGCGCATATACACTGGCTGCTGTCTTGTGTCTGGTCAAGCCAGAGGGGCTTCAATAGCTATTCCCATTACAGTGTAGGCAGACAGTGTAGACAGAATGTAGACAGAGCGTGCATGAGAGTACAGAGAAAGAAGCCGTCTCTAGGACAGCAGTTCTTATGTGCAGTGGGCCTTGAAGAAAAGCAAAATTCCTTACTCTTCTGTAAAGAAAAAGCCAGTGGGATCCTTGTCACTCCTCAGCTGATAAGCTTTCCCCTTCCATGCTGTGCTTTCAGAACCAGCTTGAGTTCCTCAGGCTGAACTATGGGTAGCTGAAAGCCACCAGGCATTTGAAGAACGCTTTTAGTGTGAACAAGAGGCAAAACAATGTCAAGAATTCAAAACAGAAGCAAACAAAAACCACAGGAAAAAAGAAGGGTACAAAAGATATGGTGGGAAGCAGAAGAAAATTTAGAACCCCACCATAATTAAATAGACAAAATATTGCCTTCCCCAGGCGAGAAGAAGCTGCTGTGTAAAAGAAAAAGTCTGAAAATAAGAAAGTTATTAGACATTAAAAATATAATAGCAGGAATTTAAGAATTCCATAGATATGTTGGGAGATAAACTTTCAGAGGTCTCTCAGACAGAAGTACAGAAAAATAGAGATGAGAAATAGGGAAGAAAAGATAAAATTAGATAATCTATGAAGTCCAGGTCTAACATTGAGCTAATGTAAGTTTCAGTAGGAAAGAACAGAGAAAATGGAGGGGAGAAAGTTATTTGCAATAGAAGTTGGGTGGAAGAGATTAACATATACACATTACCACATATAGAACAGGTAATCAACAAGGACCTATTGTACAGCACAGGGAACTCTACTCAGTATTCTGTAATAACCTATATGGGGAAAGAATCTGAAAAATAATGGATATATATATACATCTGAATCACTTTGCTGTACACCTGAAATGAACATGATATTGTAAATCAACTATACTCCAATATAACATAAACATTAAATTAAAAAAAAGTAGTGTGGGAAGTATATACAGGGAGGAATTTTGTCTTATAGGGAGAGAGATGCAGAGGGCGGGCATCAAGTTTAGCTAGAAGAAATAGCAGGGCTTCCCTGGTGGCGCAGTGGTTGAGAATCTGCCTGCTAATGCAGGGGACACGGGTTCGAGCCCTGGTCTGGGAAGATCCCACATGCCGCGGAGCAACTAGGCCCGTGAGCCACAACTACTGACCCTGCGCGTCTGGAGCCTGTGCTCCGCAACAAGAGAGGCCGCGATAGTGAGAGGCCCGCGCACCATGATGAAGAGCAGCCCCCACTTGCCGCAGCTAGAGAAAGCCCTCACGCAGAAAAACGAAGACCCAAGATAGCCAAAAATAAATAAATAAATAAATTAATTAAAAAAAAAAAAAAGAAGAAGAAATAGCAGCTGAATTGGTAAATTCAGGCCACAGTAGTCAGATGGGCTCTGAGATGACAGGGTGATTCTGAGTACTGCAGAGCTGTTGCTTTTTCACTGGCTGTGGACATTCTGGGGGTTAGAGAATTAGCTTGCTTTTTTCTACTTAGGCAATACTTCTGGAAAGGAAGGCCCTGATTCCCTAGAACCAAAGCTGGGAAATACGGGAACTACTTCCCCTGATACCCCAGGTGGGGCTCAGAGCTGCGCAAACATGCAAGCCTGCTGCTTATGGTGTTCATTGTCACCTCTGAGGTTGCCCCACCCAGCTTGCATGTGGGGGAGGAGAGAATAGGGAACTGACAGAAATGATACAAGGAGAAAATTTTAGAATTGAAAGACATGAATTTCTAGATTGAGAGGGCCCACTGAGAAGGCATCCAGTGGTTATGAATAAGAAAAACCACACCAGGAGAAAAGGGAACCCTCCTACGCTGCTGGTGGGAATGTAAATTGGTGCAGCCACTATGGAAAACAGGCTGGAGCTGCCTTAAAAAGCAAAAAATAGAGCTACCATATGATCCAGCAATCCCCACTCCTGGGCATATATCCAGAAAAGGCAAAAACTCTAATTAAAAAAGATACATGCACCCCAATGTTCATAACAGTGCTATTTACTATAGCCAAGACATGGAAGCGACCTAAATGTCCATCAACAGATGAAAGGATAAAGAAGATGTGATTGATATATATATATATATATATATATATATATATATATATATATATATACATATACACACAATGGAATACTACTCAGCCATAAAAAAGAATGAAATATTGCCATTTGCAGCAACGTGTACGGATTTAGAGATTATCATACTAAGGGAAGTAAGTCAGACAGAGAAAGACAAATATTGTATGCTATCACTTGGAATCTAAAA
The DNA here is from genome assembly GCF_028021215.1 of Eschrichtius robustus. NCBI lineage: Eukaryota > Metazoa > Chordata > Mammalia > Artiodactyla > Eschrichtiidae > Eschrichtius > Eschrichtius robustus. The sequence continues at coordinate 135,992,448 of NC_090828.1, read as the reverse complement.
AATAATACAAATGAACTTATTTACAAAACAGAAACAGACTCACAGACACAGAAAACAAACTTATGGTTACCAGATGGAAATGGGGGTGAGGGATAAATTAGGAGTATGGGATTAACAGATGCACACTATTATATATAAAGTATCAATAGCTGAATGACAAGGATCTACTGTATAGCACAGGGAATTATATGCAATATCTTGTAATAACCTATAATGGAAAAGAATCTGAAAAAGATATATATATATTTATATATATAGAACTGAGTCACTTTGCTGTAAACTTGAAACTAACACGGTATTGTAAATGAACTATAATTCAATTAAAAAAAAAAAAAAAGAAAAACCACACCAAAGTACAGAGAAAAAGCAGACCATGTACAATGGACTAGTAATCAGAATGTTTTCAGGCTTCTCAAGAGCAATGTAGGAAAGTGGTAGAGAATGGAGCAATGCTTTCACAGTCTGAGAAAAATATTTGCATCTTAGAATTCTATGCTCAATAAAACAACAGTCAAGGAGAAGAAAGACTAATGATATTTCAGGCAGGCAAGGGTTAAAATTGACCTCTATTACCTTTTCTTAGAAAGCTGTTGGAGGATGTGCTCCAACTAAACAAACACATCAAGCAAGAAAGATGACATGGAATTCAGAAAATGGAGACTGTAATCCTACAGAGGAGTGAAGAGAATGTCTATGGTAACAGTCAAGAGACACCCCAGGATGACAAACAGTCCAAACTGTTTGCCTCTCCTGGGTAGAGAAAGGTCTGGAGTGGGTGGCCTAGCTCAGCTCCCTCTGAGCATTGGGTTCCTTTCCTGGCTTGCTTTGGTCTCCTTTACTCTCTTCTGCTTTTCTCTGGCAGGAATTGTCTTTTCTCAAGTTAGAAGTGGTAAGGTTCAAGACCCAGGCTTTTGTTTTGGGGGTGAAATGATAGGGTAGGTATTTAGAGTGCTTTGGCATTAGGCCATCAGAAAACCCTCACAAAAGTCAAAGGAGTATTCTACAAGATGCAGTCACACTTGGTAGAATTCTACACTGATGTTTGGGCTAAAGCTCTAAAGTGTTCAAGAGCCTTCCTTTTCATTGGTTTGTGCTCTTCCTTTGGGCAGCTTTCGAGCAGGGCAGGATTCAGGAGTCACTCTGTCCCTGGCACAATATCATTTCCATTCCCCCCCACATTCTTAGCTTCAATCTGTGAAAGTGGTACTGACCCTTTGAAGGGGCATTTAAACACAGAATCATAGAGACTGTGGGCTGGAAGAGCTTTTAATGCAACTCATGACTATGGTTTGTTTTCTAGTCTCCACTTATTTACCCTGATTTCTCTCCTAGTTTCCCATTTAATTCAATTGTATGTTGTGTACTTGGAATTAATTAAAAATTTGGAATGAATTAGGAGTCTAAATAATAAATGCAGTCCTTTCCATTTCTAGGCATCTTGGGTGTTAGAACTTTCTTCCTGTTTTTTTTTTAGCATCTTTATTGGAGTATAATTGCTTTACAATGTTGTGTTAGTTCCTGCTGTATAACAAAGTGAGCCAGCTATATGTATGCATATATCCCATATCCCCTTCCTCTTGCATCTCCCTCCCACCTCCCCATCCCACCCCTCTAGGTGGTCACAAAGCACCGAGCTGATCTCCCTGTGCGATTCAGCTACTTCCCACTAGCTATCTATTTTACATTTGGTAGTGTATATATGTCAATGTTACTCTAGAACTTTCTTCCTTATGTTGAGATCCCATCCATCTTGTGCTTCGGGTCACTTGGGGATGTCTAATACCTCTGACATAGGACAGCTCATTCAGTGTTTGAAGACAGAAATTAAGCCTCTTCTTTTGAGATCAAACATCTTTTCTCCAGCCCAAGAGCTCCTTGAGCCCATCTTAGAATCTGGTTTCTTGCCTCCCCCCATTCTGATTGCTCTCCTTTTGAACCACCCCCATTTGCCTTTGGCAGGACAGAATGTGCAACTGAATATTCTTTGACCTTGGGGAGGTTTGTGTTTGTGTCCTCCTACTTTCCCTACTGGTACAGATTTCCCCACATGTTCATTTTGTATTGCATACTAATGGCCCCAAACTTAGTGGCCTAAAACAACAATCATCTATCATCTCATGGTAGAAGTTTGGGGTCAGTTAAGCCAGGTGCTCTACTCAGGGTCTTACAAGGCTGAAATCGTGATGTTATATATCATTACCTAATCACAGGAGTGAAATCCTCCATATTCACAGTGCTGCGTCCTGCTCAAGTGGGGAGGATTATTATTGGGTGTGGACACCAGTGGACAGAAATCTTGGAAACCATCTCAGAATTCTTTCTACTAAAACAGAGCAGGACCCTGTGGGGCTCCTGGGCATGGAAGCCTTTCTGTGTCCCTCATTTCTTGTTTGTAGGGATTAGACTCCAGCCTCCATAAACTTCCCTGAGTTCCAAAGGGAAGGTTCCAACAGTTGCTAATCAGGGATGGAAGGGGTGCATAGACAAGGGAGGAGCAGTAAAGAAACAGTAGTGCAGCCTCAGGGGCAGGGTCCTGGTTCCTTCTCAAGGGACACACATAATATCTTTGAGCTCTTCTACAGGACTAAAATCCCCAACAAATGGAAGATGTTAGCATTCTTCATTCCAGAGAAGACCAGTTTGATAACATTGAGAAGCTCATCAGGAGACCACCTGAGGACAGATTAAAGGACACCCTGATCTTTATCAGCAACCCCACTCTTGAACCATTGCTATAAAACTCCTCACCAAATCTCCTCTGGGAGAGGGGACACAGTTTTTGAGGCACAAACCCACTGCATCCCCCTTTGCCTGGCAAAGCACTAAAGATATTCTTTTCTACTTCACCCAAAACTCTGTCTCTGAGATTCGATTCAGCACCAGTGCACAGAGGCCCAGTTTTCAACATCACTACCACACCCCCAAACCCAACAATCTACGCTTTGGACCTGTAATGGTGTCACCAACACCCCTCTCTGCACAATTAGTCACCAATTTGGGTTAGGAAATTGTGTCTCCTCAGAGCCCCTTAGTATGAATATAAGTTAGTTGGAGGCACAGCTGCAATGCAATCCTGACAGTAACTACTCAGAGTTAGTTCACACCCCGCAGGTTAGGGCACCGTCCTTCACAAGGCTGCCCTTGCTTCAGGTGGGGGAGGGGGGCTGCCAGGTCACCTTCACGTCTGACCAATTAGCTACAAATATGGGGGTTTCCACTACCTCCTCAGCTTGGATAACTCACTAGAAAAGCTCACAAAACTCAAAGTACTATACTTATGATTACAGTTTTATTACAAAGGATACAAGTCAAGAGCAGCCAAATGGAGAGACGCAGAAGGAAAAGTCTGGGAGGGGAGGGTCCCTAACCTCAAGTCTTTCATGTCCTCAGGTGGGTCATCCTCCTGGTACATTGATTGATATGAATCACTAAGCAGGAAGCGCACCCCAGCTTCAGGAGCTAGGATTTTTATTGGGGTTTCCTTATGTGGGCATGATTGATTGAGTCATTGGTCATATGATTGAACTCAATCTCCATCTCTCTCCCCTCCCCAGAGGTTGGGCTGATCTCACGTGCCTCAGAGTCTCAACCCTCTAACCACATGGTTGGTCTCTCTGGCTGGCCAGCCCCCAGCCTGAGTCATCTCATTAGCATAAAGCTAGCAATAAGCCCACCCTAAGTAGCAAAGACACTCCTATCTCTCAGAAATTCCAAGGATTTAGAGGTTACCTCCCAGGAACCAGGGACAAAGGCCAGCCAGATTCTTTATAGTCTAACAATAGCACATAAAGTCTTTATTACTCATTAACATTTCGCTTGAATTTACCTGGATCCAGGCTTTGTGTAATGCTTCTGGGGTCTCTTGGAATCTTCTGAGAGGTTCTCAAATTCCAGACAGAAACTTTGATTCCCAGGTGCTGAGTTGTGGGGATATTAGGAGGGTAGCAGTGAGAGATCTAGGGACAAGTAAAACATTACGAGCGCATCTATCTTTGCCAAGTATACGACCGAATTAACTCACTTGGTTAGCAAAACGGTCTTAGAGGTTGTTGACCTGTAAATCCTGTCCAATTGTTACAAGGAACCTTGGTTGAAAGAATGTTCAGTTAATCCGAGAGGTTAGTATCTGCTTGGTCAATGCCTTTACAAGAGGTTGGATTTAGTTGTTTGATTTTTTACTGAAAAAATTAGAAAAAATTTCTCACCAGATGACCCACCATAAATGAAATATTCATTTCATTTTCTTCCTGGTTAAAACTCCTGTCTTTAAATGCTTAGTTGTGTCTACTTAGAATGATCAATGGGGATGCCTGGGGGGATTTCTCTTGCAGAATTTGTTGATGGAGAACATTAAAATTGCATGAAGCCACTCATGTAATTTTAATCATCATCAAAATAATTTTGACTGAAATTGGGAGGAATTTAAAGTGAAATGCTTCTTCTGGGAAAGGTTGAGGCCATGTGCCTTTGGTATTCAAGGAGGCAAGGTCACACATCTCTAGGGCACTCTCCCATCCACCCCTGCTGCTGGGCAGAGACATTCTCCATTAGTCAGGGGCTATGGCCAGAAGGTCTGCAGGACAAAATGCTCCTGGCCATCTCCTTATTGTGCTTAGAGGATCATGCAGGGCTAGGCATGGGCATGGCCCTAAACAGGGCTCAGTGTAATCTGTTTGTTCCTCCCAGGAGGAGTGAGATGAGCCCAAGTGGGACCCGGTGAGGATTCAAGTTTAGACCTGTGCCTTCCAGACCAGTGTCCACCACCCCACACCTCAAACCCCCCATCTCTTGAATTTTTCATTTAATGGTCATTGAACTCAGCCCCTGCATCCATGAAGTCTACTCAGGTTTCTCCAGCCCACAGTGATTTCCACATCCTCTGATCCCTCTGACGGCCATGTTTGTGTTTTTCATTAGGTAGTTGCATGCCAAATTGTGACATTTTTCTGTTGTTGATTTTAAATGTCATTAAAGTCCAGTGTAGCCTGTGCTCCTCCTAGACCTTACCAGCCTGCTTTGAAATGTAGGGTCACAATCATAATAACATTGCTTCAGGTCGTCTCCTTTTTGTAAGGTCTCAGCTCTCTTCGCTCTCCTGCTGTCAGAGGTTAAGGCGGTCCTCGAGGCATGTCCCCCACGTGGCTGTGAGCACAGTTCATGCTGCTGACTGGGGATTTCTGCTCCCCTGTGCTGAGGTGACCCCCCCTCCTCCGCCACTCCCCACACACCATGGTCTCAGCTTCTTCTTCCCTGTTTTGGATGCTCTAGTTGCCCTATGAGACCATGGACCCCAGCCATTGCCCTGCAGAAGAAGGGAGAATGGCTCCTCTCATGCAGCCTCAAGTCCAAAGCAGAATGTTCTAAGGCTCTGGGGTGATTCTGATCACTTGCTCCCTCCTGATGGAGATGTGCAGCAGCCCTTGAAGCAAGGTTGCTCATCTCCCCTCTTGGTTCCTTACAGTACTTTCCTTCTCATGATGTTCTTTGCACAAATGGATGGAACCTTCCCAGAATTCTTGGAGACAGGTCTAAACTCTGAGGTCGATGTGACAGAGAGAGAGAATGGCTGCATTTACGCTGGTCAAAGATTGTCTTTTTTTTTTTCTTGGCTGTGCAGCGTGGCATGCAGGACCTTAGTTCCCCAAACAGGGATCGAAACTGTGCCCCCTGAAATGGAAGCGTGGAGTCTTAACCCTGGACCAGCAGGGAAGACCAAAGGTTGTCTTGATGAAACAAGGCTCCAGCTCCCAAATGGGGTGTTTATTTTCCCTGGAGAAGCAGGAAAAGAGATGGAAGACCTTCAGGCATGGGACGCATTCACCCTATCCTGGTATGTCCCTCAGTTTTTGGTGTTTGCTTGGGGCAGACTAGGGCCCTTGGCTAGGCTGGGGGCTAGAGCATCTTTTCTCTGATGAGCTGGCTACTGGGGCTGTTGTGATGTACACCTGAAGTTGGGAGCACTTGCTGCTGCTGGGAACTTTGGACATCTTTGAAGGACAAAGGGGGCTCCCTGCCCAGATTGGCTCACCCCCTTCTCTGCCATAATGTGTTCAGTCCCTGAATCTTACTTATCACACTTCTTCTTTTCCAGGGTGCTTCTCCAAAGAAGGTAGGACCATATCTCCTACCCACAGACTCTTGGGCAATGGGAACTGGCCACCCCTTCACCAAGACCATGGGTGAGGCTCCCCCTTCCTTGGATCTGGACTGGACTTAGTGACTTGCTTGTCATGAATGGAATGCAGTAGAGGTGGCTCTTTGTGACTTCCCTCACAAAGGGCCATGCAGCAGTCGGTGGCTCTGTTGGAAAGCTCACTCTTGCTCTTGGGATGATCCTTCTTGGAACTCAGCCACCATGCTGGGAGAACCCCACGCCATATGAAGAAGCCACCTGTGGGCACTCTGGTGGAAAGTCCCAGCTGCTGCCAACGTGTGAGTGAAGACGCCCCTGGATGACGCTGGACTCTGGCCACTCGAGCCTTCCCAGTTAAGGCTCCTGGGGCAGAGGAAAGCCATCCCCTGGCCTGTGCCCTTTTATGCAGCGAGATACTGGGAACATGGGCTCTATGCAAAGAGTACAAGGCACAGACTTGTTCATCAACGGGGAGGGACTCCGCCCTATGGCACAACGGTGCACATGGTTGAGGGCTCTGCGAAGTGGGATTAGAAGCCTCAGTCAGGGCAGGAAACCCAGGTGGTAGTGGCCCGCTCCTGCCCGTGAGCTCCCAGCCCTGGGGACTTGTGCATGAAGTTTTGGGTCTCCAAGTGGGCTCTGATTACACACCCCCCGTCAGCCACACAAAGGGTCACAGACTTAGGCCCCAGGTGAATGACGCTTTGGCCACTGTCATCTACCACCACCATCCAAGAAGCGGTGGAGATGAGGCGGAGGGGCAGCCTGGATTCACTATGACACACCCTCCTTGTGGAAATGAGGAGTGGAGGAATAAATGTGCATGCAGTCTCTGCTGAGCTGGATCTGGGTTTGCAATCTTGCTCTGACATTTCTTTATTGTATGGTCTCAGGCCGGTTTCCTCCTGTCTCTGAGCCTGTTTCCTCATCTTTAAAATGGTGATAATTAGGGCTTCCCTGGTGGCGCAGTGGTTGAGAATCTGCCTGCCAATGCAGGGACACGGGTTCGAGCCCTGGTCTGGGAAGATCCCACATGCCGCGGAGCAACTAGGCCCGTGAGCCACAACTACTGAGCCTGCGCGTCTGGAGCCTGTGCTCCGCAACAAGAGAGGCCGCGATAGTGAGGGGCCCGCGCACCGCGATGAAGAGTGGCCCCCGCTTGCCACAACTAGAGAAAGCCCTCACACAGAAACAAAGACCCAACACAGCCATAAATAAATAAATAAACAAATACTTAAAAAAAAAAAAAAGAATACACCTTTAAAAAAAAAATGGTGATAATTAGAGCGCCATCTCCTGGGGGTTTTGTGAATATAAGTGTCAAGTGCTTAACATAACATAGGTACTCGATTTCTCTTATGTCCTTTCCCTCCTCTTCTGAAGGACCTGGATGCGGTGGGACCCAGTTGCCAAATAATGATAGCTAAGCTTTGTGAAGTGTGTACTGTGTACGAGGCATGGTGCTCAAGGCATAGATCCCTTTAGATACTCATGACCCATGGGAATCCTCCAGCTGGAGACTGGTGTGCCAGGGTCCCAGGAGACGGCTTCTCAAGGGAGCCTCTTAGCATCGCCAGAAAATATGAGCTACTACCAGACATTAGGGCTTTTGGGCTTTCTTCTGTTGGGAGCTGCATAGCCATGTGGCTGGCACCCAGGGCACAAACACACACACCTATATAAAAATGTGTGTACATACTGTGTCTACTGGTACTTCTTACCCGAGGGCTAGCCAGCACAGATCAATAGCTGACTGCTGTTGACATGTGCATCTGGGAATCAGTCATTCAAGCACTCATGCCAGCAGGGTAAGAGCCAATGGCAACCTACTTAGCACGGCAGGCTGTGAGTGGTGGGGCTGCTGTGGGTGAGGCTGGTGGAGACTTCGCTGGTGCCCAAGGAGAGGCCTCACGACAGAGGAGAAGCCTGAGCTCCTGGCTGCTGGGTGAGCAGCTTTCCTCGCCTCCTCCTGTGTCATGAGCAGCATGTGACCTTTCCCACACGTCTGCAAAATGTCATTTATTGTGTGCCTGTGGCTTGCTCAGGGCCGTGCTAGGTGCCTCCACAGCGGTGATAGAATTAAGAGCCTTCCTGCATGCCTGGGAGGGGCCGATCAGTTCCGTGGGGCTTTTTGCGTTTCTGGGGAGGTGAAGAGTGGACACTAGCAGATGTGGAATGTGGAGCATGGGGTCTAGCCTCTAGAGGGTGCTCAATAGGACAGGCTGTTTTTGTGAAGCCTGGATCATTGGCTTGGCAGCCAGGCTGAGGGCACACTAGGGGCTGCCTGGATGGCTCGGCCTGGCCTCACTGGGTGCTGGGCGCTGGGCGCTGGGGGATGCTGTTGGATACCTACCAGGTCCTGTCCTCCCTCTATGCTTCTGGGTCAACTATTACTCCTCACTCTTCACTTTCTCTCTGCGGCTGCATCCCGGGATTCTGCAGAGCTCTGGGGTCTGTTTTCTGATGCAAAGCCTTGTGAAGTGGCAAGCTAGACCACAGTGCTCTGGGTGTCCCATGGTGGGCGCTGTGACACTGCACGATCTCTCTGCCTCTTCCCGTCCTCCTCAGCTCTGCACTGCAGCCTGCATGTTCTCACAGCCCTCCTAGCCACAGAGGCTTCTTGGGGAAAAATCTGGTCCCCCTCATTTTTATCTCAGTAGCATGAGTGTGTGTCCTTTCTGCTGGGGACATCCGACTTTCCTGCCACGGAAGGAGGGGTCTTGTCCTTTGAATTTTAAGCTTCAAGGAGACACAGCTCTCATTTCAGAATCTGCTGTGAGCCAGGTGCTTTAGGCAAAAGATCACATTTAATTCTTACAGTAATTATATGAGTCCAGGTAGGCAAGGTCAGGCCCTGGTCGCATACCCCCACCTCTCGGTGGCCTAAAAAAACCGCAAAGACTTATTTGTCCTTTAAGTTATGTATCCAGATGGGCTGGCCACAGTCTCTGTTCATCGGAGCCACTCAGATGCCTGGGGAGCCGCTCTCCTGGGCCTTGTGGGCCTGGGCACCAAAGGGAGAGGAGAGTGCTGGGAGGGTCTTTGGTGGGCACGTAAAGGCTCCAGCAGGGGGACTTCCTTGGTGGCACAGTGGTTAAGAATCTGCCTGCCAATGTAGGGGACACGGGTTCGAGCCCTGGTCCGGGAAGATCCCACATGCCGCGGAGCAACTAAGCCCATGCGCCACAACTACTGAGCCTGTGCTCTAGAGCCCGCGAGCCACAACTACTGAGCCCGCGTGTCACAACTACTGAACCCGTGAGCCACAACTACCGAAGCCCACGCGCCTAGAGCCCGTGTTCTGCAGCAAGAGAAGCCACTGCAATGAGAAGCCTGCACAATGCAAGGAAGAGTAGCCCCTGCTGGCCGCAACTAGAGAAAGCCTGCACGTAGCAATGAAGACCCAACGCAGGCAAAAATAAATAAATAAATAAATAAATAAATAAATTTATTTATTTAAAAAAAAAAAAAAGGCTCCAGCAGGGAAGCAGTAGACATCACCTCCACTCACGAATCATGGGCACATCTGGTCATATGGCTTCTCCCAACCTCAAAAATGTGGTCACCTTACAAAGATGTCACTTTATTATAAAGCGGCCGGAAAGAGTGCTCCTGCCCAAGCCCGGCTCCGGGGAGGAGTGGCAGCGCTTGCAGATGCGCGAGGTTGCTCCTCACACTGGCCGGTGAGGCGGCCTGAGCGTCCCCGGTGCCGAGCGCTGGCTCTGGGTCACACCTGTGGGCAGAGTGATGGGACAGCCGATGAAAACGCACCTCTCTCTGACTCCCAGATCCATGCTCTGGGTGGGCACTTTGATCTTTCCATTTTGTTAGTCTTTATTATCCAAAGTGATTTACAGGATGCAAAGAGGATCTTAAACCCACCCAAAGCTCCAGACTAGAAAACTGTCCTGTCCTCAGGAAACCAAAAGGGGAAACGTTTGGGAGCAACCAAAGACATTGGTCACTGTCCTGTCCCCCGTCATCCATCCTGAAGGGGTCTCTGGCTCAGGTGGAGGGCAGCTGAGACGGGAGGAACAAGGGGGTCTGGGTGTGTACCCCATACGCGGAGCCCGCTGCACGGGCAAGGATGTGCCAGGGCCTGTGACTGTCCTGATTTCATATGTGCAGAAGGCAGGGCTCAGAGAGGGTGAGAGACCTGCCGGGGCCACAGTGAGCATCTATGAGGCGAGGCTGTCTGAGCCCCACCCCGAGCCAGGCTCTGCACATAGCCCGGCACTATCCTTTAAGAGACCCTACTTGCCCAGAGTGTTACGCTGAGCAGGAAACTTTGGCTGGGGACGTTTGAGGGTATGTAAGGACTGCTGGCTGTGTCTGGAAGTTTCTGGTCCATGCACCGTGGGGTGAGTTTAGCTGGCCTGCAGCTTGGAGTGTCCTGGTGTTGCTGAAATCTAGGCTTCTGTATACCAGTGCCAAGTAGAAATACAGAGACAGAATCTAGGAAGAAAGAGAAAGAGTAGCTTTGTTTCTTTGCCAGGCAACGAGGGAACACAGCAGGCTAGTGCCTCCAAAAACCGTGCCCCTCTTCAAGAGACTAGTGAGAAGTTTTATAGTAACTGTTCAAAGAGGGCGTGGTCAGCTCGTGGACCTTCTTCTGATTGGCTGGTGGTGAGGTAATTGGGAGTCAGCATCATCAACCTTCTGGTTCCAGCTGGTCTGGGGTCTACATGCTCGTGGGCAGCATGCCATCATTAATCGTTAATTTCTCCCACCTGTTTTGCATCTGAAAAACAACTCAAAGATATTGTTGTGTGTATCCATTGATGGGACACCAGGACCTTGCCCCAAGGCTGAACTATTGTTTCTCTTGACTTTGTTTCTCCCTTGTCTCGTATCCCCTCCCTTCCCTAGTTAACAACTGCTTGGATCTGCCCGTTGGAACTCAGGGAAGGTCATGGAGGCTGAATGAAGGTTGTTTCCTATAATTGAAGAAATGGGGGACACAGAAAGGCTTTGTGTCCAGGAGCCCCACAGGGCTCTGCTCGGTATCACTGGGGCCCTGTGGGGCAGAGGCGAGGACCAAGCGGAAGACTCTGTAGGTTCCCTGAGGCGCTGTGTGGGTCAGCAGGGAGGGGGTAGGAGGCGGCATGGGAGCCTGGTCCCTCCCCATGGGCTGTGCCACGTCCCTGGAGCTGGGGGCTCGGACCTCCAGACCCCATTCAGGACACAGCAGCCATCCTGGAAGGCTCCTTCTGCAGCCAGGAGGCCCCATCAATCCAATCAGTCTCCGAGGGATGAAACATCAGCAGCTTACATTTTCTTTCCTTCCTAGTTTTTCCCTCCCCTGGCCTTTCATCTAAGTCTCCAGCCCCAGGTGAGCTTTGTAGGGGCAAAGAGCACAGCTCCTTGGAGCAAGGACCTTTCCTCATGCACTACCCCCTCCTCTGCCTCTTGCACACCCTGCAAGGGGGAGGCGAAGGTTGGCAGTGGGCAGTGATCAAGCTTTAGACCCTGTGGCTCTCGGTCTTCCTGGTAGGTGCACACATGGCAGGCAGGTCTATATGAATTTCAAATGTGAAGAAACTGAGGCGTAGGGAGATAGAATGGTTTGTCCAAGGTTGCCCTGTTAGTGATGGGCAGAGCAAGGCATTGACCCAGGCCTCTGACCTCAAGGTCAGTGCTGCCTGCACTGCTAAGAGAAGAGGGAAAGCCCAGAGGAAAGGGGGCTGGTGGGGTGCAGGGCAGCACCTGCCCAGATCCTGGATGGCCCTCCTGCTGTGCAGCCTTGAGGAGAGAGAGGCCCAGTGAGGCACCAGTGACTTCTTGAGAAGGGGTGGAAGAGCTGTGAACCTGCCTTTTGGGGGAGCTTGGCCCTGCAGTGGGGGTGGGGGCCCCCAAAATGGAAAGAGTGAGGAGAGCTGCAGTGGGCAGGAAGCGGGGGGGGTCCCTGGCCTTGAGGGAACACGGTTCTCTGATAGGATTTCACAACACTCTCAGCTCTACAAGGAACAACTTTCTGATGCCCGGAGTCTCCTGCTCTGGGTGGGCTTCAGGGTCAGAGAGAGTCAGACAGGATCTCAGCACAGTCCTTAACCAGCCATGTGGCCTTGGGCAAGTCATTTACCTCTGGGGATAGTAATAATGCCTAGCTCATAGAGTTGTAGTGGGAATTATTTTAAATTATTATTTAAAATAGTTAATTAAGAATTAAGCACAGTGCCTGGAACATAGCAAGCACTGCATATAACAACAATGATAATAACAATAATGCCAGCTGCTAGCATTATTAACGAGAGCTGGGTGACCTTGGACAGGGTACGCGACCTCTTGGGACCTCGGTTTCTTCTTCTGTAAGCTTTCCTCTCTTACCAGGGGGATAGGATGACATTCGATCCAACAAAAAGTCATGTCAGATGAAGCACCAAGTCTGAGAAGGAGAATGAAAAATGGCTTCTGCAAAGGTAAGGAGTAAGGATGACTTCGCGGGATGGATTTCCTTTGGGGCTTTGCACTAAGGCCCCTCCGCTGGCTTCGGTGCAGGGCAGTTGGCTTGAGAACCCCGTCTTCCACGCATTCCTTTAATGGGCTCCGGTGCTCACTGAAGCAAAGTGCACAAAAACTCCCTGTAAATGCCTGGTAACGTGGCCCGGAATTGGGCCCTGAAGGATTATTAGAGCCATCCATCTTAATTATGCTGAAAATCACTTATGTGCTTTACATAATAACACTGCATTTACAATTTCCAGGCCCTGAGCAGAGCCTGGCAGGCCCTCTCACTCTCTGGTGGAGCGTTTCCCTCAGGTCACATTTCTTGTTCCTCCTCCCTGGGTGGGAAGATGGTGGGGTGTTTCTTTAACTCCCCCTTTCCTAGTGGGCTACGGGCTCAGGGCACTTCCCAGATGATTCACACCCAGTATCTTATCAGTCCTCAGCATTACCCTGTGAGGTCTGTGTGCTTAACACATTTTACAGACGAGAAGAGGCTCAGAGACACTAGGTAACTTGCCCAAAGAAACACAGCTAAGACATGGTGGCTCCAAGAAGAAAAGCTCCTCCTGCCATTCACAGGTGTGTCTGCAGATGCCTTCTTGCTCCCCTTTAACCCCTCCTTCCCAGTTTCGATTCTGTGGTTTCCAGGAAGCAGTGATGAGAAGAAATTATCTCCTCGTCTAAGGCAGCCCACCCTATATAGCCCCAGAAAGCATACACACACATACACACACCCCCCACACACAGCACACACCCCGCACATGCATATGCACACACACCCAACACACACAGGCATATGCATGCACACACCCAACACACACATGCACATGCACACACCCACACCCAACACACACATGCATATGCACACACCCACACCCACACACATGCATATGCACACACACACCCAACACACACATGCATATGCACACACACACACCCCTACACATGCATATGCACACACACACCACCACACACATGCATATGCACACACCCACACCCACACCCATTCATATACACACCCACACACCCACACACATGCATATGCACACACACACCCAACACACACATGCAAATGCACACACACACCACCACACACATGCATGTGCACACACCCACACCCACACACATACATATGCACACACACACCCAACACACATGCATATGCACACACACACGCATATGCACACACACACTCCCCTACACATGCATATGCACACACACACCACCACACACGCATATGCACACACCCACACCCACACCCATTCATATACACACCCACACACCCACACACATGCATATGCACACACACACCCAACACACACATGCATATGCACACACCCACACCCACACACATGCATATGCACACACACACTCCCCTACACATGCATATGCACACACATCACCACACACATGCGTATGCACACACCCACACACATGCATATGCATACACACACCCAACACACACATGCATATGCACATACGTCACGTACACACATGCATATGTGCACACACATACACCCCACGTGCATATGCACACACCACACATATGCAGCCCCTCCCATCTCATACAGGCCTGGCTCTCTCCATTGTAGCCTCATCGTGCAGGGTAAAGCTGGGCTCCCCCACTACTTGTGCACATGGCAGGGACCCTGAAGATAACACTCAGTTGGACTGTGTGCTAATCGGGAAGAAAATGTGCTCTGGAGGTGGACCTCCCCCATGAGAAGGAGCTGGAGGAGGCCCCGGGGATGCCTCCTCCAGCACACGTGTGGGTGCTCAGGTCTGGAGGGGGGCACATGGCTGCTGAGTGTTCAGGCCTGAGGGGGCCTCTCCTACAGATCTGGAGACTACTAGGAACCTAAAGTAGAAGCCAAGGGCCAAGTACCAAGAATCAGGGAATAATACAGTTTTGGTGTCCGCCAAGTGTGCCAGAGGGCGCTGAGCCCTGGAGGACTGAGGCAATGGAGGGAGGGAGGGGGGGTGAGGCTGGGTGGAAGGGGGGGTCAGGAGGAGGAATGGGGCCTGCCTTCAGGGATCAGCAGGGGCTGGGTGTTCTTGAGGGTAAGGAGGGCAGCGGGGGAGGTGAGAGAGGAGAAGCCAGCCAGGGTCAGACCTCGGAGCTCAGGTACCATCTACTGCCCATGAGAGTGTCCCCCAAAGGGGAGCTCAAGGGAGAGGCGTGGGCAGGACCCGGTCTCTGCTGTGACTGGGCCAGCAGGAGACTGCTGCACCCTGGGGTCCAGACCCATCCAGGCAGGTGCCTGTGGGAGCTGGGCGCCGTCTGCCAGCTCATAACCATCAGGCTGAGGAGTTGGGAGGGGCCCGAGGGAACCTGGGTCATGGGCCGGGCAGCCCATGGGATGGGGGCCTGGGAAGGTCAGAGACTCATGGAGGACCCATCCTGTGGAGCCTGGCTCTGCAGGCCCTTTGCTGGTGCCCAGCCACCTACTGTGGAGCCAGGGGCAGGGCAGCCGGGTTGTCAGCGGGCTAAGGCAGGGCCGGCTATTCTGCGGCATCGGAGGTCACTCAGCCTCTCTGGACCTGGCCTGGCTCCTCTGTCCAGTGCAAGGGGTGAGCCAATGGCAAAGGCACAGACGTCCCTTCTGGCACAGACCCTGACATCCCTGCTTGCCCACTGCATCCAGACACTCAGCGGGAGAAGCAGCAGTCCCTCTCCCACCCCCCAACCATCCTTGGAAGAACACCGGGAACAGTGGGCTGATGAATGAGCTTCTGGTCAGAACCCAGGAAGCCGCCTTCCCTGCTGACTCAGCACAGGGACAGCTGCCCGGGAAGAAACTCTTCTACGAGTAGAAAAATAACGTGTGAGTCTCACGGCCCAAACTGAGAGTACGGGACATGGTTAAGGAGCCAGATACAAGGGAGGCCCTGAACCACACACCCCACCTGGCACAAGGACCCAGGAGGGGCCTGGCGCTTACAAGCCAACCCTGTCCCAGCCCAGGGCTGGCTGGAAAATCAGCAGCTGGGCAAGCCTGTGCTTCATAGGAAGTTGCAATCATTCGTTGAGGGCCCTCCAGGCATCTGGAACTCAGCACCTGTCAGCTCTGGGTTTTAACATCCTGGCTCCCAAATCAGGAATCCGAGACTCAGCGGAAACTCATGACAGCCCTCAGGGGAGGTGGGATGGACCTGCCAGCCCGGGTCTGCCCTTTTGTCGGTGCCCACGGTCTCCTCAGCCCCTTCCCACCTTCTCTTTTCAGCCTCTTCCCAATTTGGAAGCTGGAGGTGTGTGGTCTGGGGGCTTCCTAGAGAGACAGTGTATTAGGGTCCATTAAGGTTTTCTCTAGAGGAACAGAACCAATAGGACATATATACACATATACCTTTTTTTTGTTGTTTGTTTTGTTTTTACTGCAAAGAATTGGCTCCTGTGATTATGGAGGCTGGCAAGTCCAAGATCTGCAGCTGAAGTCCCAGTTCAGGTCTGAAGGCTGCAAGCTGCTGTAGGACTGCAGCTTCTACAGAAGCCGCTGCAGAGCTGATGAAAAGCTGATGGTGCAGCTGAAAATCCTCAGGTGGGAAGGCTTCTCTCCTACCTGTGGGGAGGTCGGCCTTTCGTTTTACTTACGCCTCCAACTGATCAGATGAGGCCCGCCCACATCAGGGAGGGCAATCTGTTTTACTCAGTCTATTGATTAAATGTTAATCTCAACCAGAAACACCCTGAAAGAAACACCCAGAGTAATGTTTGACCAACTATCCAGGCACCTTGTGGCCCAGCCAAGTTGACACATCAAATTAACCATCACAGGTAGCGTGTGTGGGGGGGGTTGGTTGTATGACCCCTGCAGGTGCCTGGGCCTGAAGCCCTGCCTCGCTGAGCCTCAGTTTTCTCATCTGTAAAGGGGGTGTTGTGAGCAGGAGAGGAGTTAACAGATCGGTGCCACTGAAGCCCCTGTGAGGTGCTTAGCCTGTGACATCTCCTTTCACACTCATGCTGGTTGGTCTCAGCCGTCCTCCCAGAAGGAACCCACACGGGTTGTGGGATTAATATTTTTAATCACTCACCCTCTTCTCCTTGGCCACAGTTACTGCACACCCCCCCAGCTGGTGTCTGTGGGACCACAGAGCCGTGATTCTGTGGATGCTGTGAGGTGACCATGACTGCCAGTTCAGGCCCCCAGAGGACAGGGGAGCCAGTGAGAGTGACAAGCAGGGCTGGAAACACCACCACATTCACTTCATGGAGAGAGGGCTGGGAGGCGCTTCCCTCCCCTTTATTCTGATGTGTCCCAGGCTGGGCTCAGGGTCTGGCTCCCAGGCCTCTGAGCTGTAGGGGAGGGTGATTACTGTGGGATGTTAGCCCTGCATCTCCTGCCCTGATGTGCTCCTCAAACCAAATCAAGTGGGAGAACACCGGGCCTCTCCTTAATTACGTGGCAAGATTTAAAGTGATTGGAAAATCACTACATGAATCTGTCAGAGGGGAACAGATGTCAAATTAGCAAAAGAAACAACTAATTGGGAGCAGATTTCATCTGTATCCCTGTGACATCAAGAGGAATGACATGTTGGGGAATCGGATGAGTTCCAGGGCCCAAGGGAATGGACTGGACTCTGTCATCCTGACAAAAGAGGCTCCTTGTGCACACAGCCATCTCCAGACCGCAGTGCGCCCATCAGGTGAGGCATACACCTGTAAAAGCCACATTTCTGTCTCCGAGTGCACAGTCTGCTTGGGCAGTCCTGACATGCACGTAGGAGGCAATTCTGGACAGGTCCCTGTGCACAGAGCACAATCCCAACCACAGGCAGCAAGAGGCCAGTTTTGTGGGCAGCTCTGGGGCATCCTGTGCCGTATTTATCTACTTCAAGGCATAGTCCCTGTGCTAACTGTTGGTCTTGCTTTTTCTCTGGGCCCCCAGCACCCAGCACAGAACGTGGCACAGGATAGATGGGAGGGAACATTTGCTGACTGAATAGATGGGATGATGGGTGGATGGGTGAGTGGGTGGGTGGGTAGATGGATGGATGAGTTGGCAAGTGGGTGGGTTGAGAGATGGGAGGGAAAGTGATGGAGGGGAACCACGTCAGTATGGGTGGAGGGAGCTTTGCAGAGGAATTTTCCTCCTGCGGGGTGGAGGCTCTCTCCTCTAGGGCTTGTCTGGCACTGGGGATCCTTTGTTCTGTATCGCAGAAAGGCAGAGGTCAGGTAGGTCTGGGCTGGGTGGGAGATGCTGAGAAATTTGGGCCAGATCCCTTTCCTGCTGTGGTGCTCAATTTACCTTCAAGTAAAATGGGAGCTCCACATCCCACACCTTGGTGCCATGGCAGGGCCAGGGCAGTATAGAACGTGGGGTCCCAGGGTTTCCAGTGAGTGCAAAGCCATGCCAGGGGAGGAAGGTTTTCAAACCTTCAAAGTGGAAGAAGCTGGAGACAAGGCAGGGGAATAAACCCAGGGAGGCCATGCATTTGGACTCTGGCTCGCAGGGTGGGGAGAGCTTCCCAGACCAGCCTCCTTCCACATGAGATCTGGAGGAGGGCAGCCTGCTAAGGTGGAGGCTCCCACATCTGCCCTTCCTCCAACTGAAGGCTTCTTCAGGATCCCGACCTCCTGTGTCGAGAGAGGGGCCTCCCCCGGGAATTGAGAGGCTCTAGGGCTCCCCTGGAGGAGGGTTTGGGGTAATGCAGGCAAACCTGCCCTGATGAGTTCTGTTTCTCAGATGTAGGTATCAATCCAATCGACGCCATCCTAAGTGTCGCTGGTCATGAATCCGGGCTGCTCTGCGCTGGCCTGGGTGTCCACTCAGCGCACTTTGCCTTCACGTTTCCCCTGGTTGACCTGTGGCGAGTAGACCATTCTGGCATTCGTTTGAACTGTTGTGACTTGCTTATTTCACTCGGCATAATGTCCTCAAAGGTCACCCATGTTGCAGTGTGTGTCAGTATTTCCTTCCTTTTAAGGCTGAGTAATATTTCATTGTATATATGTATCAAATTTTGTTTATTTATCTGTCAGTGAACACTTGGGTTGCTTCCCTTTGGCTGTTGTAAACAATGCTGCTATGAACATGGGTGTGCAAATATCTCTTCAAGACTGCTTTCAATTCTTTTGGATATATACCCAGAAGTAGAATTGCTGGGTCAAATGGTGATT
Organism: Eschrichtius robustus; assembly: GCF_028021215.1. NCBI lineage: Eukaryota > Metazoa > Chordata > Mammalia > Artiodactyla > Eschrichtiidae > Eschrichtius > Eschrichtius robustus. The sequence continues at coordinate 135,973,747 of NC_090828.1, read as the reverse complement.
CTATTTTTAAGTTTTTGAGGAACCTCCACACTGTTTTCCATAGAGGCTGTACCATTTTACATTCCCAGTAATGGTGCACGAGGGTTCTAATTTCTCCACATCCTCACTAACAGTTGTTATTTTCTCTCTCTCTCTCTCTTTTTTTTTAGAAAAATACAAGAAAATTATTTTATTTGTGTAAATCATTTACAACTTAAAACCATGGCAATTATTCTTTAGAGGCATATATGCATGTTATAAAAATATAAAGATGTACAGGGGAATGATAATCATTCATTTCAGGGTAGAGGCTGCCTTTGGTAGAGTGAGAGGGATTAAGAATAGGGAGGAGCACTCAGAGGGTTTTAATATTTTATTTCTTAAGCTGAGTAGGGGGTACATGGGTGCTCTTTATATTTGTAGCTTTCTTTATGTCTGTAATATTTCATGATAAAATACTTAAACCTTCACAGTGGATTTTGATGCACATGCCCTTATAATCTCTAGACACCAAGAAATACTCACATTTTTTATAATTATATAAGTAAAAATTTCAAAACCCAGAATTAATTGTGCCATCATCTGTTCAAGGAGCATTTTTAAACTCTGTTTTGGTCCTTACCCTATGGTCTACTGTAATACATTAAGTACGTGTACTCAACGAGAGCACAGATAGTGTTCTATTTAATCTTCTAGTCTTCTGCTCTCTCTCTCTTTTTTAAATAGTAGCCATTCTAATGGGGGTGAGGTGGTATCCTGGCATAAGAGCTCCTAAAGCCCTTGTAATTTCCAGAGTGGTAGAGGTTATCAGGGGTGATAGGAGCTCTTTTGTTATTCATAAAAAACCCCTTTCATGTGCCTGTTGGCCATCAGTATGTCTTCTTTGGAAAACTGTGTATTTAGGTCTCCTGCCCATTTTTTGGTGGGGTTGTTTGTTTTTTCATTATTGAGATGTATGGTCTGTCTGTATATTTTGGATATTGACCCCTTGTCGGTTGCATCATTTGAAAATATATTCTCCCATTTCGTAGATTGTCTTTCCATTGTGTTGATGGTTTCCTTTGCTGGGCAAATGCTTTTAAGTTTGATTAGGTCCCATTTGTTTATTTTTGCTTTTATTTCTTTTGCCTTGGGAGACTGATCTAAGAAAATATTGCTACGATTTATGTCAGAGAATGTTTTGCCATGTTCTCTTCTAGGAGTATTATGGTATCATGTCTTTTTTTTTTATAAATTTATTTATTTATTTATTTATTTATTATTTTTAGCTGTGTGGGGTCTTCGTTTCTATGTGAGGGCTTTCTCTAGTTGCGGCGAGCGGGGGCCACTCTTCATCGCGGTGCGCGGGCCTCTCACTATCGCGGCCTCTCTTGTTGCAGAGCACAGGCTCCAGACGCGCAGGCTCAGTAGTTGTGGCTCACGGGCCCAGTTGCTCCGCAGCATGTGGGATCTTCCCAGACCAGGGCTCGAACCCGTGTCCCCGGTATTGGCAGGCAGATTCTCAACCACTGCACCACCAGGGAAGCCCGGTATCATGTCTTATATTAGGTCTTTAATCTATTTTGAGTATATCAACAGGCACATGAAAAGATTCTCAACATCGCTAATTATTAGAGAAATGCAAATCAAAACCACAGTTAGGTAGCACCTCACACTGGTCAGAATGGCCATCATCAAAAAGTCTGCAAACAATAAATGCTGGAGAGGGCTTAGAGAAAAAAGTTCCCTTCTACACTGTTGGTAGGAATGTAAATTGGTGAGCCATTGTGGAAAACAATATGGAGTTTCCTTAAAAAACTAAAAATAGAGCTACCATATGATCCAGCAATCCCACTCCTGGGTACACATGCAGAAAAAACAAAAAATCTAATTCAAAAAGATACATACACCCCAATGTTCATAGCAGCACTATTTACAACAGCCAAGACATGGAAACAATCCAAACAATGTTTGGCTTAAGAAGACACACACACACACACACACACACACACACACAATGGAGTATTACTCAGCCATGGAAAGAATGAAATATTGCCATTTGCAGCAACATGGATGGACCTAGAGAATATTATACTTAGTGAAGTAAGTCAGACAGAGAAGACAAATATTATATCACTTATATGTGGAATCTAAAAAATAATACAAATGAATCTGTATACAAAACAGAAACAGACTCATAGACATAGAAAACAAACTTATGCTTATCAAAGGGGAGAGGGAGGAAAAGAGGGACAATTTAGGAGTATGGGACTAAGAGATACAAACTACTATATATAAAATATATAAATAACCAAGACTGACTGTATAGCACGGGGAACTATATTCAATATCTTATAATAACCTATAATGGAATATAATCTGGAAAAATAGATAACTGAATTATTTTGCTTTATAGCTGAAACTAACACAATATTATCAATCAACTATACTTCAATTAAAAAAAGCCCCTTTCAACCTTACCTGAGTTTATGCTAATAAGATGACACTTGGAGGGTGGGAGCTGATGGCCAGAGGAACCAACCATGTGATTAGAAGGTTGGAATTTTCAGCCTTACCCCCTGACTTGTAGGGAGAGGGGAGGGGCTGGGGATCAAGATAGACACCAATGGCCAATGACCTAATCAATCATACCTGTGTAATGGAACCTCCATAAACCCCTAAAACAATGGAGTTTGGAGCATTTCCGGGTTGGTGAATGAATCCACATGCTGGGAGGGTGGCCCACCCCAAACTCCACAGGGGCAGAAGCTCCTGTGCTTAGGACCCTTCTGGTCCTCATTCTATGTACCTCTTCATCTGGCAGTTCATTTGTACTCTTTATAATAAACAGTTAATAGTAAAGAAAATGTTTCCTTGAGTTCTATGAGCTGCTATAGGAAATTATCAAACCTGAGGAGGGGGTCATGGAAACCCAAGCTATGTAGCCAAGTCAGATGTGTGGGTAATCTGGGGACCCACTGCTTGTGTTTGGTGCCTGGAGTGGGAGCAGTCTTGTGGGACTGAGCCCTTAACCTGTAGGGTCTGTGCTAATTCCAGGGAGTTAGTGTCAGAGGTGAATTAAATTGTAGGGCATCTAGTTGGTGTTTGCAGAGAACTGGAGAACTTATTGGTGTGGAAAACCTAGATATTTGGTGTTAAGAAGTGTTGTGAGTAAAGAAACAGATCCTAGAGTGGGTTATAGGAGTGGGTGAGGGGTTATAGGAGTGTGGGTGGGGCCTGTGTATGGTTATAGGAGCGTGTGTGGTTATAGGCGTGTGCGTGGGGGGCTTGTAGGAGTGTATGTCTGTGGGCTTGTGAGAGTGAGAGTGTGTGTCTGTGGGGTTACAGGAGTGTGTGTGGGGTAGAAGGAGTGTGTGTTGTACGTGTGTGGCTAGGTTATGCTGCATTAACAACCTCCCATCTGTCAGTGGCTTTCTTCACTCCACAGGAATTCAGTGCTCATTTCATGAAGGTTGACAGGGTCTCCACTCTTCATATTCACGCAGGACCCCAGGCTAATGGAGGCCCCATCTTGGCATGAGTTCCTTTATCATCGAGACATGGAGAGAAATGTGGCAAATTATGCACTTCTACCCAGAAGGGACACCCATGATATTATCTCACTTTTTATTCTTCAGAACAAATGATGTAGCCTCACCTAATTCAGAGGGGTTGGGTAGCACAGTCCTTTCAAAGGTAGTGGGGAGCGAATACTGTGAATGGCCTGATAGATGACCAACCCCTGGGGATGGGAGTCACTGGAGCCAGTTAGAGGGATCTTATTTCCTCTCGACGTCTGGGAACTGGGCCAGGGATCCGGTTGGGAAGCACAGTTTGGAAAGGCTGAATATTCCACTAGCCTTGTGTATGCTGTCCATCTCTGTTCATTGGATGGAGGTTTAGATATGCTTTGAGGCACCTGGATTAAAAAAATGTCAGTGCGAAAAATACCAATCTTTTTTGCATATTCTAAGCGGACAGAGTCCATTTTTCACTTTAGTTCTGAGGATGTCCGCACAGGGCAGGCGTAGGTGTGATAAGGGAGGACACTTTGGGTTGCGAAGGTTGGGAGCCCACAGTTCTTGGGGCTCCTGGACAGGTCAGCCACCGTCTAGCCCTGTGGCTTTGCGAAGCTACGTCACCTCTCCACCTTATTTGCCCATCTGTTAACTGGGGCTGATGAAAGTCCCCAGCATTTGAGGAGCTGTGAAGACGGCATGAGATTGTGCCTGGCCTGCCCTGAGCGCCAGGCCTGGCCAAAGCAGATGTTCACCATGACGTTAGCTGTTCTGCATCAAACTGTGCTCCAACCGTCACACCACGTTAGGTCATAAACAGCCCTGCTCTGTCTTTTGCCAGCTGTGCCAGTGTGGACAGTTGCTACGTTCTTCTTTCAGTCCTCAATTTCCTCATTTGAAAAATGGAGAGAATTATACCTTCATTCCAGAGTTGTGGTAGGTTTACAAGGCCTGTGTGGGTAGGTGCTCAGTGGTCCAGGGAAGGTGCATGGTGTATGGGAGGAACACAAGAAGGCACGGGTGTGGGGGCAGCCCTGGGGGTGTGCCAGTGCCAAGGCAAAATCGGTTTTACACTTTTTCTTAATTGGAAATTAATTCCTTAATTTCCTTTCCTTTCATTAAAAAGAAAATCCCATCAGGGAGCTGGTTGGTGCTGGCAGCGGCTTTGTGGATGGCACACCTCTCTCCTCAGGGTCCCTCCTGGGTGATGCTTTTGCTGGGGCAACCTAGCGACTGTTCACAGCAAAGGCTCACAACAAAGCCTTCTTCCATTTCTGTCCCGTAGGCACAGAACTGAAATATAAAAGAGGGTGGGGGAGAGAGGGTGGGGGAGAGAGGCCATTAATTTTAGAGTGCTGGGGAGCCAAGACGGGTGCCTTCATTAGAAAGTTCAAAATTGCATTTTATTTCCATTTTGATGAGATTTTTATGAGTTAGAAGAGATGAAGTTGAATCCCATGAGTGTAATGGACTCAGAAAGATCACAGATACTGCATTGAAGCCAATGAACCATGAGGAGTTTAGTAAATTAATTAAATTTAAGAAAATAATGAATTTTTTGCCATTGGATTAAAATTTCTAAAATGTCTTTAAAAGGCAATGGCAATCTTCATTTATGGGAAATCACAGTTACACAACAATCTCCCTAAGCTCTTTCTCATGTTTGTTTGACCAAGCTGTATTTGTGAAAGAATATCTGTGGTGGGGTTAGAGGAGCAGTGGGAGAGAGGGAGTTCCTTCAAAATGCTCCTACTGGGTGGGGTCCTGACCCTTTGGCTCTGGAGCCCACAGATTCTGGATCACAGCTTTGCCTCTCATCACGGAGTAAGAACATTTGTTCAGAATTGCTCTGGGAGTATGTGAAGCAAAAACCCAGTTTATAGCGGAGAGATTTCTTCAAGAGCTGTGGTTCAGGAAGCAGCCCGTTCTGCCCAGAATCCTACTTTAAATTTCTGTACTTCACATCATCCATGCCTTTTAGTCCCAGGAGGAGGTAGTGCTGGGGGGGGGGGGGCGGGGCTGGGGTTTTCATGTTGGACAAGTACTCACTTTGTGCTGGACACTCTACATATGATCTCACTTAATTCAACCAACAACCAAATTGTGACCTAATTAGGGGCCTGATAATTGTTGCATTACAGATAAGGAAGGACATACAACTACATTGATATGTCTCATTTTACGTTCAGGACCACAGTCCTCAGGGGAGTGCTTACTTCTGCCCAGAGGTCGTATTTTTTTCGGCTATAAAGTTTCAAATGATAAATATTATAGGCTTAGTGGGCTGTGTGGGCTCTGCTGCAATCACTCAACTCTGCATAGTCTTGTGAAAGCAGCCGTAGACAATGCCTGAATGAACAAATGTGGCTGTGTTCCAATAAAACTTTATTGGTGGAAACAGAAATTTAAATTTCATGTAATTTTCATGTACTACAAAATATTATTTTTCGTTTGATTTTTATCCCTAACCATTTAAAAATGTAAAAGCCATTCTTAGTCCTGGGGCCATATAAGCACAGGCAGTGGGTAGGTTATGGCCTGAGGGCCGTCGTTGACTGACTCCTGCTGTAGGAGGTGGTCTACTTTTCTCTAGACCCTGCTTCTGGTGTTACTTGTCATTCTCTCTCTTTAAAATGGTTTTTACTGTTTATCTTTAAATTGAGGCAGATTTCACATGGAGTAAAATAAACAGATCTTCAGTGTACAGTTCAGTAGTTTTGACAGATGTGTCCTCCTGCTAACATCCACCCAATCAGGATATAGACTATTTCCATCATTCCTGAAAGTTACCTTTAACCTTTATCAGCAAAGGTAACTGTTTTGATTTCTATCGCTAGAGTAGATTAGTTTTGCGCACTCTTGAACATCCTGTTTAGAGATGTGTCTGGTTTCTTTTGCTTAACTGATGTTTTTGAGACTGGATTCATCCATGTGATTCATCCTTTTAGTGGTTCATTCTTTTATTTTCCTGGGAATTCCCTTATTTAAATACATCCAGTTTATTTATCCATTCTCCTGTTGACAAACATTTTTCTTTTCAGTTCTGGGCTATTATCAATAAAGCTGCTATGAAGATTCTTGTGGAAGTTTTCTTGTGGACCCACAACCTAATTTCTCTTGGTTAAATTTTTAGGTGTAGGTAGGTATGTGTTTATGTTCAAAAAAACTTATCAAAGTGTTTGGTGCCATTTATCCTTCTACCACAAAGTAAAGAGTTTCAGTTGCTCCACATCCTCGTCAGCACTTGGATTTGCCAGTCTTTTAAATTTTAGCCCTTTTGGCAGGTGTGTGGAGGCATCATTGCATTTCCCTAAGGATGATGTTGATCACTTGTTCATGTGCTTATTGGCTGTTTGTATGTGTTCTTTTTCTCATATAAAGTAATTGCTTGTCTGAGAGAAACAAGAAAAAACTGATTACATGGAGACTAAACAACATGCTACTAAAAAACCACTGGGTCAATGATGAAATCAAAGAGGAAATTAAAAAATACCTGGAGACAAATGACAATGGAAGCACAACCATATGAAATCTATGGGATGCAGCAAAAGCAGTCCTTAGAGGGACGTTCATAGCAATAATATAATTGCTCCTCTGTCTTTTTCTTATTGATTTGTATAAGTTTTAAAATACATTTTAGAGATAAACTTTTGTCTGATATAGGTAGCCCAATTAGTATCTCTCAGTCTATGGCTTATCTTTTCTTTTTCTGTAATAGTGTCTTTTGATGACTACAAGATTTAACTTTTGATGAAATCCAATTTATCATTTTTTTCTTTTATGATTAATGCTTTTGTGACCTGTCTTATACATCCTAAGGTTGAGAAAATATTATTCTATTTTTCCTTTTAGAATATTCTTAGTTTTGTTTTTTAGTCTATGTTTCATCTTGAATAAAGTTTTGGGAATGGTATGAAGTAAAAGCCACAGTTAATTTTTTCCAGTTAGTTTGTATAGGTCTATTTCTGAATTCTTTTTTCTGTTCTTTTGATCTACTTTCTATCCTTAAGCTAATAGCACACTGTCTTAATAACTGTAGTTTTATATTAAGTCTTGAAATCAGGTACTGTAAGTTTGCCAATTTTGTTCTTCTAGATTGCTTGGACTAGTCTAGGTCCTTTGCATTTCCATGTAAATTCTAGAATCAGCTTGTCAGTTTCTACAACAAATCCTGCTGGGATTTTGACTGGGATTTCAATGACTCTATCGATCAATTTGCATGACAACTGGCATCTGTACAGTAGTCTTTCAATTTATGAACACAAGATGTCTTTCCATTTATTTAGGTCATCTTTAATTTCTTTTAGAAATGCTAAATTCTTTTCTGTATATAAGTCTTGCATAATTTTGGGTTAAATTTATTCTCATGTATTTGATTTTTAGAATGATATTTGAAATGGTATATTTAAAAAAAACTATTTTCCATTTGTTTGTTGCTGGTGTTTAGAAACAATGTTGATTATTTTATATTGACTTTTTATCCTACAACCTCGTTAAAGCCAATAAATATTCAAGTATTTTTAGATTTCTTTGGATTTTTCTATAATCATGTCATCTGCAAATAAAGATATCCTTACTTCTTCCTTCCAAACCTTATTTTTTTTCTTTTTCTTTCTTCAGTGGACTATTAAACCTTCAGTACAATATTTTATAGCAGTGATGAGACTGGATAGCTTTGTCTTGGTTACAGTATTAAGGAGCAAAATATTTAATATTTCATCATATGTATGATGTTAGCTGTGTGTTTTTTTTTTATGGATACTGTTTTTCAGACTGAGAAAATTTTCTTTTATTCCTTGTTTGCTGAGAGTTTTTATTAGGAACAACTGTTAAATTTCACCAAATCCTTTCTCTGAATCTACTGAGAATATCACATGGTTTTGCTCCTTTGTTCTATTAATGTGTTGAATTACATTGATTGATTTTTGAATGCTGAGCAAACCTTGCATTACCATGATATATACCATTTGATCACAGTATCTTATTTTTTTAAATATACCTCTGGGTTTAATTTGCTAATATCTTGTTAAGGATTTTTATGTCTCTGTGAGGTGTATTGGTTTGTTATTTTCTTTTTTTTTTTTTAATAATACTATTGTTAAGTTTTTGTATTAGGGTATTGCTAGTTTCATAAAATGAATTGGGGATGTTTTCTTCTTGCTTCTTTTATAGAGTTTGTGTAAATATTGTATTATTTCTTTCTGAAATGCTTGGTAGAATTCACTAATAAAGCTATTTGTGTCTGGAGTCTTGTTTGCTCACTTTTGGTTTTGTTTGTTTTTTAAGTGAGAAGATTTTTAAAGATGGTTTCCATTTAAATATTAGTTAGAAGGCTATTCAGATTTTTCTATTTCTTCTTGTGACAGTTTTGGAAAGTTGTATTTTGAAAGGAAATTTTCCATCATCTAAGTTATTGAATTCGTTGACATAAAGTTGTTCATAATATTATTTTTGTATCCTTTTAACATCTGTAGGACATATCTGATTTCATTTCATTCCTGATATTGATAATTTGTGTTTTATTTTCTTGATGATTCATTCTATTAATATTTTCAAAGAATAAATTTTTTGCCTTGCTGATTTTCTTCATGTCTAGTCTGTTTTCTATTCTGTTGACTTTTTTTTTTTTTACCCTCTCATCTTTATTATTCTTTTATTTTTCTATTTGCTATGGACTTAAACTGCTTTTCTTTGCTACCTTCTGAGGTGGTAGCTGATTTAAAACTTTCTTGTTTTCTAATATATAGAATTAAAATAATAAATTTCCCTCTAAGCACTGCTTTAGCTACTTTTCACACATTTTGAGATGTTGCATTTTCATTGTCATTTAAGTAAAAATATTTCATAATTTCCTTTTGAGTTTTTCTCTGAAACATGGGTTATATAGAAGTCAATTACTTCATTTCAACAGATTTGGGAGATTTGTTAATTTTTGAAATAATTGCTTATTTATTTATTTATTTATTTATTTATAATTTAATTCCAGAGTATGTAAGAACATACTCCAAAATTTCAGTCCTTTGGGACATATTTTACATACCAGCACATGATCTATTTTGATGAATGTTCAGTGTGCACTTAAAAGGAATGTGTATTTGAACTTCCTGAGGATAGTGTTCTGTAGATGTCAGTTTGATCAAATTGGTGAATTGTGTTGTTCTGTTCATTTATATTGTGCTGGTTTTAAAAATCGGCTCTTTCTATAAATCACTGAGAGAAGAATGCTTAGACCTCCATCTCTAGTTGTGAATTTGTCTACTTCTGTGTAATCTGTTAAACTTTGCTTCATGTATTTTGGAGCTGATTGTTGTGTCCCCCTGGAGAATTAATCCTTTTAACATTCTGAAACGTCCCTCTATCTCCTGCAATGTTTTGAAGTTTACTCTTTCTATTATCATTGTAGCCACACCTGCTTTCTCGTTATTAGTGTCTGCAAAGTATATATTTCTCCAACCTCTTGCTTTCAACTTATAGTGATTATTAGACGTAAACTTTGTCTTTTATAGAATAGAATTCTACTCTAAAAAAACAATTTTTTATCTTAAATCCAGTTTGATCATTTCTACCTTTTAAGTTGAATACTTAGTCAATTTATATTTAATGAAATTTTTGAATTTTTTAGGTTTGAGTCTATCATCTTGCTATTTTACTTTATTTTATATTGGTTCCATCTTTTTTTGTTTGGTTGTTCTTTTGTTTCTATTTTCCTGCCTTCTTTTGGAGTAATCAAGCATTTAAAAAATTTCCATTTTATTTCCTCTTGGTTATTTAGCTATACCTATTTGTGTTACTATTAATTTTTTTGATCTATCATGATCTACCTTAAATTATTATTATACTACTTAATGTATAAAGTAATTTTCCTTTCCTTCAGCCTTTTTGGCTATTCCTGCCCTATATTTTACTTCTGCATATAAGTCCCACATATTTATTATTCATTTCTATTATTTTTACTATAAACATTCATAATTCAAAAAATTTATTAAGAACAATATCATTTTATATTTACATTTATATTTACCATTTCTGGTGTTTTTAAATTCTTCCTGCAGATCTGGGTTTCATCTGGCATCATTTCTATTTAGTCGATTGGACTTCCATTAGCATTTTTTGTAGTTTATGTCTGCTAGTAAAAAATTTTCTCATTTTATTTTTTTGTCTGAAAACTGTATCATTTTAGCTTTGATATTTTTAAAAGCGTTTTTTCATTGTTACAGAAAAGTATGTTTCATTGTTACTTTTTTTTTTATCCTTTTGGCACTTTAGAGATTACGTTCTTGTTTTCTTGTTTCCATTTTTTTTTTTTTTTTTCTTGAAATGTGGTTGTTCCCCTAAATGTAAAGTTTCCTTTGTCTCTGGGTCTTTTAAGATTTTCTCTTTAGTTTTTTATTTTCAGCACTTTGCTTATGATGTGTCCAGCTGTGGTCTTCTTTGTATTTCTCCTATTTAGCATTCTTGGATCTCTGGTTTAGGTCTGTAATCAATTTTTGGAAAAAATTCGGCCATTTTCTCTTCAATATTTCTTCTGCTCCATTTATCTTTCTTCTTTCTTTCTGGGACCCCCATGTTAGACCATTTGATATTTTCTCACATGTGTCAAACACTCTGTGTTTTTTTTTTTTTAAATAAATTTATTTATTTATTTATTTTTGGCTGCATTGGGTCTTCGTTGCTGTGCACGAGCTTTCTCTAGTTGTGGCGAGTGGGGGTTACTCTTCGTTGTGGTGTGCGGGCTTCTCATTGTGGTGCCTTCTCTTGTTGCAGAGCACGGGCTCTAGGCATGCGGGCTTCAGTAGTTGTGGCATGTGGGCTCAATAGTTGTGGCTCGTGGGCTCTAGAGTGCAGGCTCAGTAGTTGTAGCACATGGGTTTAGTTGCTTCGTGGCATGCGGGATCTTCCCGGACCAGGGCTCGAACCCGTGTCCCCTGCATTGGCAGGCGGATTCTTAACCACTGTGCCATCAGGGAAGTCCCAGTCTGTGTTTTTAAAAAATATTATCTTTGGGGGTTTTAGCTTGGATAATTTCCTTTAACGTGCCCTGAACCCACTGACACTTTTTCTTTCTCTTTAGTGTGATCCTAACTTATCTAATACATTTTTCATTTAGATATTGTTTTTCAGTTCTAGAATTTCAATTTCATTCTTCTTTTATAGTTTAAATTCCTCTCCTGAAATTCTTCATCTCTTCACCAATTCTATTCATTTTTTCCTCTCAATGCTTTAATATACTTAAAATAAATTTCAAAAAACTTCATTGTCTTCTAATTCCAAAATTTGGGTCATCTGTGGGTCTACATTATTGACATGTTTCCTCTTGATTTGGGGTATATTTTCCTGCTTCTTTGAATCTGTAGTATTTTTTGTTGTTGTTGTATGATGAATACCGTGAATGATACTTTACAGAGTCTGAATTATGTTATCTTTCTCTGGAGGTCGTGGAACTTTATGTACGTGTGATATATGTGTATATGTGTATGCACGCTCACATGCACATATGTGTATCACATGTGTGCATGTATGTGTGTACACATATGTGTATGGATTTATGCATGTATGCATGTACAGTTGAATTACTGTTGGATCATCTTGATCCTGTGTTGTTTCCTCCTCTTTGCTCCAGAACTCTTAATGTTAGAAGATCCCACAGCTCAGTTCTTGGTCCTCTTCTCTGCTCTATTTATGCTTTCTTCCTTGGTGATTGCATTCAGTCTCATGAATTTAATACACATGCTGAAAGCTCCCAAATTTATAACTCAGCTTTGACTTGTCTCTTGGAGTCTATTTTTGTATCTTCAACCCCTGTGTACTCCACATTTCTTCCTAGATGTTTAATAGATATCTCAAATTCAACATGTCTAAAACTGAACTCCAATTTTTGCCTGTCTCCCAACACTCCAGATGACCTGCTCAACTCACAGCCTTCCCATTCAGTGAGTGGCAACTCCCCTTTTCCAGTTGCTTAGGTCAGAATTTTGGAATCATCCTTGACTCCATCCTTTCTTTTACATTCTTCCTCAAATCTGTGAAGAAGTCCTATTGACTCTACCTTCAAAATAAATCCAGTATCCACTGCTACCCCTTGGGCCTGTCCATCATGGCTCTCATCTCACTTACTGCACAGCCTCCGACTTGTCTCTGTCTCCACCTTTGTCCCTCTGCAGTCCATCTTTTCACAGCAGTCAGAGTGATATTTTAAAATACACCAGGGTCTTCCCTGGTGGCGCAGTGGTTAAGAGTCTGCCTGCCAATGCAGGGGACACAGGTTAGATCCCTGGTCTGGGAAGATTCCCACATGTTGCGGAACAACTAAGCCCGTGCGCCACAACTACTGAGCCTGTGCTCTAGGGCCTGTGAGCCACAACTACTGAGCCCACGTGCCACAACTACTGAAGCCCATGCGCCTAGAGCTCGTGTCCTGCAACAAGAGAAGCCACCACAATGAGAAGCCCATGCACCGCAGCAAAGAGTAGCTCCCACTCTCTGCAACTAGAGAAACCTTGTGTGAAGCAATGAAGACTCAACGCAGCCAAAAATAAATACATAAATAAATAAATAGAAGAAAATTGAAAAGGCAAGCCATAGGCTGGGAGAAATACACAATACACACATCTGACAGGGGTCTTATGTCCAGAATATATAACGTACTTCTATAAACCAAAAATAAAATGGCAAACAACCCAATCTAAAAAAATATATAAAAAAATAAAATGTACACCAGACCATAGGACTCTACTGATTAAGCCATGCAATGGCTTTCCCATGTTATTTAGAGTAAAAGCAAAACCCCACAGTCTGGCTCTGTATTAGCTGTCATGACCTCATCTCCCACTACTCTTCTCCCGGTTTCTCACTCTCGTCACAGTGCCCCTTTTTCTGTTTCTCAGATGTGTTGGGGAGTTTCCTCTGCCTACAATCCTTTCCCCTGGACATCTACATGGCGGGAACTGAGATGAGAGAGATCGTGGAGGACCTTCTCTGCCATATTAAGGAGTCACAAATGAAGACCCTAGGGAGCCAAACATAACCTTGCTTCCTATTTAGCAAGGCTAGTGTGGTGGGTGGCTGTGTCTGGGATTATCAGTGTGGACTGATGATGGTTGGAAAGGTGGAGAGCATTGTCAGGGAGGCCAACTGGAGCAGTGTGTCTGGGGGTGGATCTCATTTGGATGCTCTCAGGTCACCTGGTGATTATGACATTGTGGTTGAGACTGTGCTCTGGCCCATAAGAAGCGTCCAACAGTGTCATCCTCAGGGTGGTTGCCATAGCTCCTAGGAGGCTTTCCTCCTTTCATGCCTCTTCTTGCAAAGGAAAAAGAACATTTCATTTCACTGAATAGAAACAGGGTCCAAGTCCCCTGCATCCTTCCTCTGTTATCACTTCTTGCTAATTACAGCACTGATTACTGCCCAGTTATGCTATTGGTCTGGCAGCTGGGCTAGGCAAATTAAAATTGCTCCTTATTAAATTTGAGCTTATGTGAAATAGCCTGAGGGGAAGAGGTATTTTTGTTTGTTTCTCCAAAGGCATATCTGTGGTGGATGGAGAAGGGAGTTTATAAATGATGACACTCAAGTCACCCTGGCATATTGAGGAGAGATCAAGCTCTGGCATCAGACAGACTTGAGTTTGAAATTTGTCTACACTTTTTAGCAGTATCTAATCTTGAGCCAGTAACTTCAACTTTTCAGGGCTCAGTTTCCTCATCTGTAAAATGGGAATAATGAAGATTCTCTTGCATGGTTGTTGTGAGGACTTAAACAACTCATGGTAACTGCTTGACATGTAGTTCCTGGTCCGTGGGGCTATGAAGCCCTAAACGTTCCATGAAGGAGCTTTGGAAGCAGCAGAGTGACTCAAAGTGGCCCCCTGCCCATTTCCTTTAGCTTCAGATATTTCTTGGCCTTCTGAGGGTGCTCCCCTGGTTGAATCAATGATCCTGTACAAGAGTAGTCATTGGGTCTTTGTTGTACGGAGGACATGCCTGGCTTTTATAAGACACATCTCTTTTGGGAGGGTTCTGACCTCATCTGGAACACCTCTGAACAGGTTAAACATTCCTCCTGACACTTCAGTCATACCTATTAATTTTCTTGTTAGGAAGTATATTTCAATCCTATGAGTGAATATATGGTAATATCTGCACATACAATTTAAGTAGTACCAGTAATACAGTGAACAACTTTGTATCCATCACTCACCAATAGATACCTGTATATCAATTGAGAAATAGAATACTACCAATAACTCTGCAGCCTCCTGGGCACCTCTTTTTCAACTGCAATTACTATTTTGAAATTGAGTTTATTGATCCTTTACTCTTTTACTATTATTTTATTTTTAAATTAAAGTACAGTTGATGTACAATATTATGTTATCTTTTGCTCATTTCTAAAATAGTTTTATCACATGTGAATATCTCTCTCAACACTATGATGTTTAGTTTTGCAGGTTTTTGAGCTTAATCTTAAGTAGAATGATTCTGTACATATTTCCTTTGGCCTGCCTTTTGCATTTAATACTACATTTATGAAGTTTATCTATATTTGAAATAATATTCTTCTTATTCATTCTACTCTTGGTGGATATTTGGGTTGTTCCCCTTTTTGCGCTCTCTGAACAATGCTGTTGTATTTTTCTGTGTGTCTCCTGATCTGTGCACCTATGCACATGTTTCTGTTGGTTAACACTTCATATCTAGGAATGGAATGGCTGTGTCATACAGCACACGGCATTCAGGTCCAGGACAGTGACAAACTGTTTTCCACAGTCCTTCCACCAGCCTACATCTGCCCCTCTCCCTGCCCCAGCCTCCAGCAGTGAACAAAAACTCATGTCGCTCCATATTCTCAACTTCTGTATTGTCAGACTTCTTCATTATTGCCAATCTGATGTCCTATTGGGATTTCCATACTCTTTTCTTACAGGAATCTTCAAGGACCAGCATAAAGGCCAACTCCACTCGGGAACATGTCCCTATGACTCCAAGTCCTAAATTCATGAGGCCAGTTATGTCTCTACATTTCTTTTAAATTTATTATTTGTTTGTTTTTTTGTGGAAATACAGTTTACCCTTGAACAACATGGGTTTGAACTGTGCAGGTCCACTTATATGCGGATGTTTTTCAATAAATTCATACTCTAGTACTATGCAATCTGTGGTTGGTTGAATCTACGGATGTGGAACCATGGATATGGAGGGCGGACTGTAAAGTTATATGCGGATTTTCAATTTCATGGGATAGGTACCCTAACCCTGGTATTGTTCAAGGGTCAAATGTATAGTTGATCTACAATATTATGTTAGTTTGAGGTGCACTACATAATGATTTGACATTTGTATACATTATGAGATGATCACCATAAGTTTGGTAACCATCTGTCCCCATACAAAGTTATTACAATACAAAGTTATTGACCATATTCTTTATGTTGTATATTACATCTCTGTACTTATTTATTATATAACTGGAGGTTTGTACCTCTTAATCCTCTTCAGCTGTTTTGCTTATCTCCCACCCCCTCCCTTCAGGCAACCACCCATTTTTTCTCCGTATCTCTGACTGATTTTGTTTTGCTTTGTTTTTTCGTTTTTCTTTTTAAATTCCACATGTGAGATCATACACTATTTGTCTTTCTCTGACTTATTTCACATAGCCTAATACTCTCTAGATCCATTCATGTTGTTGCAAATGGCAAGATTTCATTTTTTTGTGGCTAATACACCATTTTGTGTGTGTCTGTGTGTGTGTGTGTGTGTGTGTGTGTGTGTGTATATGCCACATCTTCTTTATTCATTCATCTGTTGATGGACACTTAGGTTGCTTCCCTATTTTGGCTATTGTAAATAATGCTGCAATGAACATTGGATTGTATATATCTTTCCAAATTCGTGCTTTTGTTTTCTTCAAGTAAAAACCCAGAAGTGAAATTGCTGGAGCCTCCACACTGTTTTCCATAGTGGCTGCATGATTTTACATTCCCACCAACAGTGCACAGGGGTCCTTTTTTTCTCCACATCCTTTCCAACACTTATTGTTTTCTTTTGGATGATAGCCATTCTGTCAGGTGTGAGGTGGTATCTCATTGTGGTTTTGATTTGCATTTCCCTGATGGTTAATGATGTTGCACATCTTTTCATGTGTCTGTTGGCCATCCATATGTTTTCTTTGGAAAGTGTTTATTCAGATCCTCTGCCCATTTTTAAGTGGGTTGTATGGGGTTTTTTTGTATGAATTCTTTGTTTATTTTGGATATTAACTCTTATTGGATATATTGTTTGCAAATATCTTCTCCTATTCAGTAGGCTGCCATTTTGTTTTGTTGATAGTTTCCTTTGCTGTGCTGTTCCATTTGTTTATTTTTGCTTTTGTTTCCTTTGCCAGAGGAGACATATCCAAAAAAAAATTGCTAAGACTGATATCAAAGAGAGTACGGCCTATGTTTTCTAGAAGTTTAATGACTTCAGGTCTTACTTTTAAGTCTTTTATTCATTTTCAGTTTATTTTTGTATAGGGTCTGAGAGAGTAGTCCAATTTGATTCTTTGCAGGTAGCTGTTCAGTTTTCCCAACAGCACTTATTGAAGAGGCTGTCTTTCTCCCCTTGTATATTTTTGCCTCCTTTGTCATAGATTAATTAATTGTATAAGTGTAGGTTCATTTCTGGGCTCTCTATTCTGTTCCATTGATCTATGTATCTGTTCCTGTGCCATGCTGTTTTGATTACTGTAATTCTGTAGTATAGTTTGAAGTCAGGAATCATGATACCTCCAACTTTGTTCTTTCTCAAGATTGTTTTTGCTATTTGGGGTCTTTTGTGTATTTAGACAATAAATTTTAGAATTATTTGTTCTAGTTTTGTGAAAAAAATGCCATTGGTATTTTGATAGGGATTGTGTTGAATCTGTGGATTGCCTTGGGTCGTGTGGTCATTTTTAACAATATTAATTCTTCCAATCCATGAGAACAGGGTATCTTTCCATCTCTTTGTGTCATCTTCAGTTTCTTTCATCAATGTCTCATAGTTTTCCAAGTTCAGATTTTTCTTATTTCTGCTCAGCTTGGGTAATTTCCAATACTCTCTCTATCAGTTTGCTAATCCATTCCTCTGAATCATCTCATTTACTGTTGATTTTTTCTAGTGTATTTTTTATTTCAGTTATTGTGTTCTTTGTCTCTGTTTGGTTCTTTATATTTTTAAATTCTTCGTTAAAATTCGCACTGTGTTCATCCATTCTTCTCCTGAGTTCACTGAGCTACTTTATGATCATTTCCTTGAAGTCTTTATTAGGTAGATTGCTTATCTCCACTTCATTGAGTTCTCTCTCTCTCTTTTTTTTTTTTTGAGGTTATGTCTTAGTCCTTTGTTTGGAACATACTACTCTGTCTCCTCATTTTGCTTAATTCTCTGTGTTTATTTGTATGTATTATTAGGTTGGTTATGTTTCCCAGTCTTGGAGAAGGGCCTTGCATACAAGACATCCTATGGGGTATAGCAGCACTCTCCCCTCTGGTCACCAGCACTATATACTCTAAGGGCGCCCCCTATGTGGGCTGCATGGGTCCTTCTGTTGTGGTAGGGCCAACTACTGTGGGTGTGCTGGTAGGGAGGGCTGGTCCTTAGCCTCATTTTCTTTCATGCCCTGCCTCGTGTGGTGCCTGCTGGCTTGTTGGTCAGCAGGGCCAGTCCTGGGGCAGCTGGCCTTGGCAGCCAGGAGGTCCAGGTCTGGTGCTGGCTCACTAGTGGGTGAGGCCAAGTCCCTGCTTGGTTGACTGCACATCCTGGGTGTCCTGGGACTGGTGGGGGCCTGCTGGTGAGCAGGTAAGTCCTCGGCCCTAATAGGCTAGAGGGAGGACTCCAAAATGGTGCTTGCAAGTACCAGTTTCCTTGTGGTAGAATGGGCTCCCAAAAATGTTTGCCATCAGCTTTCATGTCCCCAGGGGGAGCCCCAGTGACATTCTGCCTCTATGGGAGACTCTCCAAGATCAGCAAGTGGGTCTAACTCAGGCTTCTTTCAAACTACTGCCTCTATGCTGGGTCTCAGAGCATGTGAGATTTTGTGTGCAGCATTTAAGAGTCTGTTTCCTACAGCCCTCTCACTCTCCCATATACAAAACCCAAGACCTTCAAAGAAGATGTTCTGGGGGCTCATCTGCCCAGTGCAGGACCTTTTGGCTAGGAGGCCCAATGTGGGGCTCAAACCACTCATTCCTTGGGGAGAATCTCTGCAATTGTAATTATCCTCCTGTTTGAGGGTTGCCCACGTGGGGTTGTGGGTCTTGACTGTACTGCATGTCTGCTCCTCCTTCCCGTCTCATTGTGGTTTCTTCTTTATATCTTTAATTGTGGAAAATCTTTTCTGCTTGTCTTCTGGTCATTCTTATGGATGGTTGCTCTGCAAATAGCTGTAGTTTGCTCTGTGCATGGGAGAAGGTGAGCTCAGGGTCTTCCTACTCTACCATCTGGCTACACCTCTGTCTCTACCTTTCTTAAATGGACAGCCGCTAGCAATGGGTCATGGGAGAGGGGGCAGAGGCTGGGAACAAAATTTGATTGGCCTTGTCTCTTTGAATTCGGATATTTGTTCTCCGCACCTTACATCCTTCACAATCTGTTCTTGATTGTTGTTTAATTTACTGTAAAACCCTGGAGTGGCGCAGCTCTGTGAAGGGTGAGAAGTAGGGTTGGTTTGTGACTGTTGAGTGACAGGCCATCCATCACACTGAGGGGAAACTGCTCTTTTAAGGAGAAGTAGTGAATTGTTTCTGGCCTGGATCTAAGTTAGGCAGCCGCTTGGAACAGCGACAGAGCACGCAGCCTTGGGCTGGATCCCTCATCGGTCATTTGTTTCTGCTGAAAGTGTCACACTTTGCAAGTATGCTATGGACAGGCCATTTGACAAGTGGAGAAAAGCAGTCATGGTGCATTCATCTTGGCTTCCTAACAAAGATGTTCCCAGGGCCTTCTGGCTGTGAGTTGACTCATCTGGGTCAGATCAGCGTCACAGTGGGCCCACTTCTCTTTTAAGATGGCCAATAGCTGTTCAGTCATTCTCTCATTGTCTGATTTATTAGCACAGTGGTTCCCAGTTGGGTGATTTTGCCCACCAGGGGACATTTGACAATGTCTGGAGACAGTTTTGACTGTCACAGCTGGAAGGTGCTACTGGCATCTAAAGAGTAGAGGACAGAGATACTGCTAAACATCTGAACAGCCCCTCCAACAAGGAATTATCTGGCTCAGATTGTCAACAGGGCCGAGATTGGGAAACTGCATTAATTCACTGAAGGATCAACAAACATTGATTGGGTACCAGTGATGGCCAGGAACTATTCAGCACGGAAGACAACTGCATCCAGCTCAAGAGTTTTGGGGACCCTCTCATCCTCAGTGTCCCTGTAGCTACTCAGACCCAGTAGGTCTCATTCCAACATTGGTTCCTTGGTCAAATGGGATGGCACTTGCTTTTCAGACCCCTTCAAGGGCTGCTCCCTATCCTAATCAGTTCTGATCATGCATCAGGCCCAGGTCTGGGAGGTAGATGAAAGGAACCCAGCACCCAAGGCCCAGGTGCAGATGGTGTCAGGCAGTGCCCAGGTGTGGAGGCTGGCCATGGAGTAGCCCCATGGAGTGCAGGACTGTGGTCATGATGAGGGGGCAGTGTGGTGTGGAAGCTGATAGCAGGAGTCAGGATTTAGTCCTGGCCCACCCCTTGCTGGCTTTGTGGCTCTGGGAATGTTACTTCACGCTTAGGGCCTTAGTTTTCTTACCTGTAAAATGGGGGCATTGAAAGCACCAAACGCCTGGTGTTGTTATGAGGATTACACACACCGATCCTCATGGAGATGACTCAGTGTCTCAAAGAAGTTTCCCTCTTATGAACATAAGCTGGGGATGTGAGTATTTGGAAACATCCTGGCCTCGTCCTTTCTGGGGCTGAGCTCTTCATTAGAATGTTGCCATTTCCACCTTCCTTTGTTTCCTTTGGACTGTGTAAGTGGACATCAAATGATCTTCTGGAGGCCCAAACTCACCTCATGTATGGTTAGGAATATGGATCCCATCTTTGTTCAAAATTTTGATATTTTGCTCATTATGGGGTTTTTTTGCATTAATTTAGATAAAAAATTATTGTGTTCAGATATCATTTATCTTGATTACTGAGTTTTTCGGCACCCCTAAATTTTGCTCCCAGCGCAAGTGGCTCACTCACCTCACCGTGGTCCTGGCTCTAGTTTTGCCAAATGATTCCAGCAGGCAGGTCTTCCCTCACTGTCTCGTTCCCACACCTGCCCACCTTCCCCTACCTCCCAGCTCCACCCCCTCCCCATCTCTGTCTTCATCTACATCTTCTCCTTCACTATCTCTCTTACCCTCCCCATGCCCACCCCATCTCCAATCTGAATGGAATCCAAACCCAAGTGTGCAGAGTCCTATGTGAGGGCAGGCAAGATGAAGCCTGGGAGAGCGTGTGGCTAGGGTGGCCTGGACAGAGCTGCCTCAGGACACCTGTTGGAGGACGGTGACCAACCTGGACAGCCCACTGCCATCTCATGGAAATTGTGGGGCTCATGCCTTCAGAACCTAGAGTTCTTAGGCTGGTTTGATGGCTGAAGACTGAAGTGACCATTGGTGTGTGCCTGGCTCTGCATCCCTGACCTCTCTGTCAACAGGGCATCTGCAGCCTAGGGTCTTGAGACCTCACTGGGGAGCATAGCAAGTCTGCTGGAATCATGGAATGTTTCCTTCCACTTTAGGGCAGCAGAGTCTGACGTACAGATTTCACCCCTCCCCCAATGCAGAGAGCCGTTCGCATGCCAGGGGGTCCTATCTGTGCATTTCCACAGCACTGGCTTATCTGGATGCTCTTAGCAGAGGAATGGCCTTCTTCTGGCATCAAGTTCTGGAGGAAAGGACGGACAGCCGAAAGGAGATTAAGAGCCCACTCTCCACAGTGATGACCCCAGTGGAAAAATCACAGTGGATCCAGGGCTTTGTAGATTCTTCCGATTCCAGGCACCTCATAGGAGGTTACTACCTTGGGTGGGCTTCAGAGCCTTGCTGACAAAAACCTATGTGCTTAATATGATCAAGCTATTCCTTGCCAGTTGAAGGAGTTGGAGGAGTCTTGTTAGGCATAGCAGATGAATGCACCAAGGAACACATCAATGGTAGTGGAGACAAGTCTCCCATGGGAGGCTTATTCCAGTCCTGCTTTGCTCCGTTCTTTGCTGGAGGGGGGCCAGCTGGTGCTGAGGCTCCCGCCTGTGAGCTGCCCTGTGAAGAGACCCCCGTGGCAGGACAGGAGGAGAACCAGCTTCAGCCACACCAGAGTGCTCACCTGGAATGAGTGTTATTGACTGACTGGCCCAGAATCGTGTGCCAGGACCCCCCAGGTGGAGGTATGACCTCACACCTCTCTCCTGTGCTTCTCCCCCCAGCCCACTGGACTCGAGTGTCCTCTGAACCACACTCCTGCACATCCCTCTTTCCTCTCAGTGCCCACTTGTCCAGCTAGTGATCTTGGGTCTCTCACTTTACCTGAAGCACTAGTTTCCTGACCTGGCCCCACCCTCCTGCCCCCACCAACCTCTTTCTAAAGGGCATTTCTGACCTTGCCTTCAAGCTCTTGGCTTGATCACAAGGTGAAGTGTCCGCACGGTGGTCCAGCTCCTGACTGCCTGTCCATCCTCATCTCTGGATGCTCTGGCAACATCCAGAGAGCCAGGTGTGCTTCTCTGCACAGCTCGTCCCGTGATCACCTCTGTGCGCTTGTTCCTGCTGGTACCTCTCTATGGAATGGCCTTACCTCTCCTCCCTCACTCCACCCTCCACCTGGTAAACCCTTGTGCTTGAATTCTGTTCCAGGACCATCTCTTCCAGGAAGCCCTCCGGGTGTTCTCCTTTTCCCCCTACACCTGCTGAGGTGAGTGCTTTCACCCACTGTGCTCTTACTTCTGTTGTGAGACTCAACCCGATGAACTACCACTGTAGATTTATCCTCTGCTTCCTCCATTAGAATGAGCACTACTTGAGGACAAGATCACTTTTCCTTTATCTCCCTGTACCCTTAGGACCCAGCGCAAGACTAGTCCAGAGTGCACAGTCATCAAATGCCTCTCTCTGCCAACGAAGCCCTATTCTCTGCCACCCCCACAAGGAGGTTGAGGGCGGTGGTAATGCAACCCCTTCTTAGCACTACCAGTGAAATGGACAGATCTGTTGTATCAGGGGTCCTGACAAATATCTAGGCCAACATAATGATTGGGATGGTGGCTGAATGTCAACCACCAGAGAGCTTTCCTGCTTAACATTGGGCCATTTCATCCAGCCAAGCCTGGCTTCTTCTTTTAAAGTTTCCCATGGCTGATGTGTCCATGGAGTTCTGATCTGCAGAGAGGTGGTCTTTGGCCTGCCTTAATGAGAGGGTGGGGAAACTTCTGGGGGCACTGACACCCTTGTTCTCTTGAGATCAGCACCAGGAAACCCCTCCAACCTTAATTGTTGTTGTTTTTTAAAGCGTCAAGCATATCTTGAATATGTGAGAATTATAGACTATTCCCAAAGGCTACCCTATTGAAACTTGAGGCACGCACTGACCCTGGGCATGCTGTTCCTTGCTCTGGCTGTGGAGGTGAAGGCTCACGGGAGGACCAGAGGCAGGGCTGATTTGTTCCGTGGAGAGGAATTGTGTTGGAAAATGTGGATTTAGAAGTGGGTCTGAACCAAGTTGCACCCCTTATGGGATGTGTGACAAGGACAGGTTTCTTAACATATCCAAGCAACAATTTCCCATATATAAATGAGGATGGTAATGATACTTACATGGCAGGAATTTTGTAAGATTTCAGTAAGAGTGTTACGGGAAACAGCTGGGAATATACTATGTGTTCAGCCAAGGGAGGCCATGGGAATCATCTTTCCAGGGCCACTCTGTAGGAGGAAGTCCTCTTTCTTCCCTCTCCTCCCCAGCCCTGGGCAACCACTAATCTACATACTGTCATAAATTTTTCTATTCTAAACTTGTCA
This sequence comes from Eschrichtius robustus, assembly GCF_028021215.1. Taxonomy (NCBI): domain Eukaryota; kingdom Metazoa; phylum Chordata; class Mammalia; order Artiodactyla; family Eschrichtiidae; genus Eschrichtius; species Eschrichtius robustus. Next base: position 135,950,244 of record NC_090828.1, on the reverse strand, counting down.
TATAAATGGAATTACACAATATGTGCTTTTTGGTGACTGGCTTTTTAAATTTATCATGATGTTTGCATGAGAGAGCAGCCAAGATGGCAGGGTAGAGAGACCCTGAGCTCACCTCCTCTCATGAGCACACCGAAATCACAACTGTCTGCAGAACAACCATTGATGAAAAGGACTGGAACCTACCAGAAAATATCTTCTACTACTAAAGACATAAAGAAGGAACCACATCAAGATGGGTAGGAGAGGCGGACTCACGATATAATCAAATCCCATAACCCTCGAGTGGGTGTTCCACAACCTGTAGAATAATTATATTGCAGAGGTTGTCCCATAGGAGTGAGAGTTCTGAGCCCCATATCGGGATCCCCAGCCTGGGGGTCCAGCGCTGGGAAGATGAGCCCCCAGAGCATTTGGCTTTGAAGGGCAGTGGGGCTTAATTGCAGGAGCCCCACAGGACTGAGGGAAATAGAGACTTTGCTCTAAAAGGGCACACCAAAATCTCATGCACACTGGGATCCAGAGTAAAAGTAATAATTTGATAGGAGCCTGGGCCAGAGCTGCTGGTCTTGGAGAGTCTCCTGGGAAGGCTGGAGGTGGCAGGGTGGCTCACCCTGGGGGCATAGACACTGGTGGCAGACATACTGGGGAACATTCAGCCGTGTGAACACTGATGCTGCTGGCGGCTGATGTCTTGGCTCATTAGCGCCAAGACATGGCACAACCCAACTGACTATAGGTGCCAATGCTGGGACACCTCAGGCCAAACAGCTAACTGGGCAGGGACACAGCCCCACCCATCAGTAGACAGGTTGCCTAAAGACTGAAGAGCCCATAGCCGCCTCTGGACACATGCCTAGACATGGCACCGCCCACCAGAGGGCCAAGAAACAGCTCCACCCACCAGTGGGCAAGCACCAGGCCCCTCCTGCCAGGAAGCCTGCACAAGCCTCTAGACCAGCCTCACCCACCAGGGAGCAGACACCAGAAGCAAGAAGACTATGATCCCACAATGCAGGCCAGACCATACCCTGGGACCAGGTAGGCACTGGCCTGCCCACTAGCAGGCCAAACAACCTTCAGGACACCTCAAACTCCATACTCTACTGTGTCAGAAACTAGCCCCCCCAAAACAATCTGAAATGAGTTCTGGGATCCCTGGGCCCTGCAGACAGACTCAGGAACCAGCTCTGCCTGCCAGTAGTCCAGCACTAACCACAGGATCTGGCAACAGAGTGTGGACAATAGCCCCAGAGCCTATGGGACCCTGACTCTGCCCACCAGTGAGCCAGCACTAGCCCCAGGGCCCCCTAGGATTCCTCAACCAGCCACCTTGTGACCAGGCCACACTAAAGAGCACCCAGCAGCATCTGCACAAGGCAGGGCCTGGCAACCAACCAGGCTAGGGACCAACCAAGCCCACCAGACAACCCACATAGTCAGCCCTAAGGGGAACCCCTAGAGCATACAGCTTGGGTGATGAGAGGAGAGTGCACCGCTGGGATGCATAGGATGTCTCCTATAGAGGGCCACTTATCCAAAGTTGAAAAACGTAACTAACCTACCAAATACCTAAAAATACAAATAGAAACTTAGACAAAATTAGGCAACAGAAGAATATGTTCCAGGTGAAGGAACAAAATAAAACCCCAGAAGAAGAACTAAGTGAAGTGGAGATAGGAAATCTACCCAAAAAAGAGTTCAGAGTAATGATTGTAAAGATGATCAAAGATCTCAGGAAGAGAATGGATGCACAGAGCAAGAAGTTAGAAGTTTCGAACAAAGAGAAAATATAAAGAACAACCAAACAGAGATGAAGAATACAATAACTGAAATGAAAAATACACTAGAAGGAATCAATAGTAGACTAAATGATTCAGAAGAATGGATCAGTGATTTGGAAGACGGGGTAGTGAAAATCACTGCCACTGAACGGAAGAAAGAAAGAAGAATGAAAAGAAATGAGGACAGTTTAAGAGACCTCTAGGACAACATCAAATACACTAATATTCACATTATAGGGGTCCCAGAAGGAGAAGAGAGAGAGAAAGGGACTGAGAAAATATTTGAAGACATAATAGCTGAAAACCTCCCTAACCTGGGAAAGGAAACAGTCACCCAAGTCCAGGAAGCTCAGAGATTCCCATAGAGGATGAATCTAAAGAGGAACACATGGGGACACAGTGTAATAAAAATGACAAAAATTAAAGAGAAAATACTAAAAGCAGCAAGGGAAAAGCAACAAATAACAAAGCAGCAAATAACATATAAGGGAACTCCCATAAGGTTATCAGCTGATTTTTCAGCAGAAACTCTGCAAGCCAGAAGGGAGTGGCATGATATATTTAAAGTGATGAAAGGGAAAAACCTACAACCAAGAATACTCTACCCAGCAAGGCTCTCATTCAGATTTGAAGGAGAGATCAAAAGCTTTACAGACAAGCAAAAGCTAAAGGAATCCTGCACCACCAAGCCAGCTTTACAACAGATGTTAAAGGAAATTTATAGGTGAAAAAGAAAAAGCCACAACTAGAAACAAGAAAATTTTGGAATTAAAAAAATCACCAGTAAAGGCAAACATACAGTAAAAGTAGGAAATCATCTATACACAAAGCTAGTAGGGAGGTTAAAAGACAAAAGTAGTAAAATCATCTGTACCCAGAATAAGCAGTTAAGGGATTCACAAAACAATTAGATGTAAAATATGGTATCAAAAACAGTAATCATAAGGGGAGGAGAAAACAAATGCAAGGTATCTAAAATGCATTTGAAATGAAGAGATCAGCAACTTAATCATATATATACACACACACACACATATATATATATACTGCAGTAGAAAAACCTTATGGTAACCACAAGCCAAAAACATATAATTGACATACACAGAAAAAAGAAAAAGCAATCCAAAAATATCATGATGCTTTTAAAGTTCATACATGTTGTAGCATGTAATATTCCTTCTTATTGCCAAATAATGCTCCATTGTATGAATATGCCACATTTTATTTATCCATTCAGCAGTTGATAGACATTTGAGTTGTTGCTACTTGTTGGCTATTATGAACATTTATGTAAAAGTTTGTGTGGTGTATGTTTTCATTCCTCTTGACTAAGAGTTTACTGAGGAACTGCCAAACTGTTTTTCAAAGAAACTGTACCATTTTACATTCCCACCAACAATGTAGGACGGTTCCAATTTCTCCATATCCTTACCAACACTTGCTATTGTCTGTCTTTTTGAATATAACCAACCTAATGGGTATGAAGTGATACCTCACTATGGTTTTGATTTGCATTTCCCTAATGACTAATGATGTTGAGCTCTTATCACATAAATCACATATTTATTTGATTATTGGTCATTTTGTATATCTTCTTTGGAGAAATGTCTATTCAAATCTTTTGTCCATATTTAAAATTCGGGTATTTGTCTTTTTATTATTCAGTTGTTAGAGTTCTTTATATATTCTAGGTACTAGTACCTTATCAGGTATATTTAATTTGCAAATATTTTCTCCCATTCTGTGTTTTTTTTTTTTTTTTTTTTTTTTTACTTTTTTGATGGCATCATTTGCAGCAAAAAACTTTTAATTTTGATACAGTACAATTTATCTATTTTTTCTTTTGTTGCTTGTGTTTTCCTGTGCCATATCGAAAAAAAACATTGCCTAATCCAAGGTTATGAAGACTTGCACGTATGTTTTTTAAAAGGGTTTTATAATTTTAACTTTTACACTTAGGTTTATGATAGATTTTGATTTAATTTTTTTGTATGATGAAGGGGTTCAAATTTATTCTTTTGCATGTACACTGTTTGTTGAAAAGACTATACTTTTCCAGTTGAACTGTCTTGGCATCCTTGTTGAAAATCACTTCACCATACCATAAATAGAGGATTTATTTATGAACTCACATTTCTATTCCATTGATCTACATGTCTGTCCTTATGCCAGTAACCCACCGTCTTGATTACTATAACATTTTAGTAAGTTTTGAAATCAAGAAGTGTGAATATTTTAACTTTGCTCTTCTTTTTCAAGATTGTTTTGCTTAATCTGGATCCTTTGTATTTTCATATGAATATTGTTATGAACTGAATTGTCTTCGTCTCCACCTCCGCCCAATTCATGTGTTGAAGTCCTACCCGCCCCCCCGCCATGTGACTGTATTTGGATATAGGGCCTTTAAGGAAGTAATTAAAGTTAAATAAGGCCATACTCCAACAGCATTGGTGTTCTTATAAGAACAGAAAGGGACACCAAAGATCTCTGTCTATCTCTCTCTGCACACAGAGGAGAGGCCATGTGAGGGCACAGTGAGAAGACAGGCATCTGAAACCAGGAAGAGAACCCGCCCTCACCAGAAACTGAATCTGCCAGCATCTTGATCATGGACTTCTAACCTCCAGAACTGTGAATAAATGCCTGTTGTTTAAGCCAGGCAGTTGTGGTATTTTGTTATGAAGTATTTAATTTTGATTAGAGTATTTAATTATTGCACATGTAAGTTATTATTGAAGTGGTTGGATTTATGTCTGCTATTTTACTTTTTATATTCTATATGTCTCATGTCCATGGTCCAGGGCTGGTACGCTGCTTAACAATGTCAGGATCTAGACTCTTCTCTTTGTGCTCTAATATCTTCAACTTGTAGCTTTCATCATATGGTCCAAGATAACTGGTCCAGCTCCAGCCCCCAGGTCCACGTTCTGGCCAGTGGGAAAGGTGGGAAGGGGGAAGGATAGGACATATCCTTCTTTTTAAGACATAACCTGAAAGTTGCATTGTTACATTGGCTAGACCTTGCTTACATGACCACAGTTAACTGCAAGAAAAGCAGGGGACCAGCTAAAATTTAGGGGTTCTGTTATTCAAGAAGAAGGGGATTATGTATATTGATTTAATGCCAGTCAGTTCCACACTCAGTATGTGCCAGACATTGTGCAGCTCCTGGAGATCCTTGACTGGGCAAAACCAGATGAGTCCTTTCCTGTAGCACCAATTAGAACTATCCATTTTAGAAATTACCCCAAGAATTCCATGTCCCTGTACGTGGGCCTGGTCAGGGTCTGCTTCTTACCTGGTACCCAGAAATGGACATTCACAAGGCTACAGTTTTGGAAAGGATGGGACAAAATCATGTCCTTCCAATAATCTCCTTTCCACTGCATTTGCCATAGCAGAAGTGAAAACACATGCCCAAGCCCACAGGACATCTTTGCTCTTGATTCAGGGGAATGGAGAGAAAGTGTGAATTTTTGTTGAGTCTCCACTCTGTACCAGGCTCCAGGCTACTTGTTCTCTCATTCCATCCCTGCCTCTTCCTACATACACACACACACACACACACACACACAGCTGAGAAGCAGCTACCATTGCCCTTATTTCACTGCTGAGAAGCTGGAGGTTCAAAGGTTAAGCCGTGTGTGCAGAGGTGGAGAGGAACACAACGCAGACACTCTGCTTACCTGGGCTCTAGGTGTCTGGAGCTGTCTGCAGTGAGATGTGAGTGAGGCACTGGGTGATGTGTGTGGGGTGTGGGTGGGGAGAGGTGGGAGCTGCGGCCTCCACAGTGAGCTCTTGCTATCCACCTTTCTAATGCTTTGAATAAATAAGATGTTAATTAAATTCAGAAAGCATATTAAGTTGGGAGGGAGCCTAAACACCAGCGAGAAAAAAGGAAAGAATTCAGTGGGCTCTCAGAGGTTATAAAAATGGGCTGAAAACAATGAAGTGAAATTCAAGCTTAAAAACAAAGAGTTGAGAGACTTATAAGGTGCCAGAGGTGATAGAAGCGGGGGGAGAATCTTATCCAAGTCTTGATTTGTGCCCACAAATGCCAGCCAGGCATTATTATGGAGTGACATTGTGGGCAGGAAGGACAGACACCACGGCAGCCCTGGGCATGCTCTGTGCTTTCTCAGGGATGGGCATCTGGAGACCCCCGTGTACCCTCTTGAGCCTGGGCGGATGAAACAGGCAGGCAGAGCAGAGGGAGGAAGATTTCACATGTTAGCCAAGAACTCAAGGGTGCTTGTGGGGAGGTGATTGTCCAAGGTACTGAAAATATATTCAGATTTCAGAAGCCCCAACTAATCTTTCTGCCTACATGGTCTGGGGAGAGGGGCAGATCGCGGTGCAGTGGGATGGCTCTGGCTGACACACAGAGCCTGGTTCTGACCTTACATGGCTGTTAAATCTTTCTGTGTCTTAGTTTTCTCATCTGTCCAACGAAGGCTGTGTGGCAGGAGGGAAGGTGAGTATGGGCTGCCAGTGGGACCTCTCTATAGAGGTGGAGGCAGGGGAGAAAGGAACTCTAGAGGGCAGAGGAGGCGGTACCCACAGGTCTTCTGTTCGGGCTGGAGCAGGAGGGCAGATTGCCTTTGTTTGGGTTCCACAGAAGCAGACCCTGAGACAAAGTTTTGTTTCTTTGGGAGGTGAGTCCAAGCGACACTGGTCGGAAGTAGGGAACTGAGACCGGGAAAGGGAGGGAGCCTTGGTTATCAAACAAGTTAGCTCTGTGGGTGGTTGGATTTGTTCTTACTGGAGAGCTCTGTTCCCTGTGCAGAATGCACTCCTCAGAACTACCCTGCCCCAGGGGCAAAGGAGCTGGAGTGTGTAGACACCAACTCCTGTCGTTGGTAGTAGGCTGACGGCTGCCCTCCAGGGGTCATTCATTCCCCAACACCCTTGTGCTCTGGCAGTGAGAGAAAGCCCCCAGACAAAGGGATGCAGATGCTGGCAGCTGGGATTGGCCAGGAGGCCCTGAAGTGGCAAGAGTGAGAACCTGTGTGTGTGTGTCGGGCGGGGTGGCGGAACAAGTAGAGTCTGCAACACTGGAGTGGGCAGAGGGCAGGCACCTGAGAGATTTGTCCCAGAGGTCAGAGTAGCTATCTGGCCAGAGGACACATGATAGGGGACCATGATGTCCTCCTGTTCTACTGGTAAGAAATGAGAGTGTGTATTGCAGGGAATCCAGATACTGTGAGCAATGACTTGTGTGTCCACTTCACTGGGGAAATTAGACTCAGAAAAAATCGTCAAGAGTGGGGTTCTATCACTGGTCCAGCCACAGCTAGGCATTCCAGTCATCCTGGGGAACCAGTGTGGTGCTGTGGTTAAGAGGATATGCCTCAGATACCTAAGTGTGCTCTGGCACATCCAAGTTGTGTGCCGCAGTCAAATCACTCCACTTGCTGGTGTCTCTGTTTCCTTATCTGCAACATGGGGCTAATGATAGTCTGCACTTTCGAGAGATTTTGTGAGGACAAAAGAGTTAAGTGTAAAGCCCTTAGAGGAGAGCTTGGTATAGGGTAGAATTTCCTCAAGTGTTCTCTGCTGTCGTTCAAGAACATGGTGGTGCCTTTAGGAGACTGAAGCCCAGTGACCTCATCCTGAGGCCTGGCCTGTGACCAGGCTGGAGCAGAGAGAAGGATGCAGAACAGGAGTCGGCTTCCTGCCAGTTCCCACTCTGGGGCTGGGGAAGCTGGCTGGGTGTGGGCAGCCTGGGTCAGGCTGCAGGTTCTGCAGGGGAAGGCTGTGTGAGCATGACAGGGTGGGGTCACTGCTCTTCACTGGGGGGGGGGGGGACCCTGACCTGATGGGCCTACCCCTGGCCTGCTCTGAGTGATGAACTTGCAGCTTCACCTGGAGGGAGGGAGGGGAGGATGGAGGGAGGGGGCAGGCTTCATCATTGCACAGGGGGCTTCATGGAGAAACAGAGCAGAGCAGAGCGTTTTCAGGGGTGCAGGAAGAGGGACAAAGAAAACAGCTGGGGCTGACTATCAGGGGCTCTTCTAGAACATGGCTGAAAGGGCCCATGGAGGCCTCCTGGATCTCAGAGGTTTCTTTAGAAGTGAAAGCTTTGGACTGGGGCCTGATGACAGGCTGTGAATGCAACATTTCGGCTCAGATAAGATTTCTTTCTCCTTCCATCGCCACGTTTAGCCGTGCACTCCCAGACTCCTTTCTGTCCCTTAATGGCATCTCACGCGGGCCTTTTAGATTTCTGGTCAACTCAATGATTCACAACCAGTGAGAGCAGTAGAAACTCCAGTCTGAGTCTGATTGAGGTCCCCTCCTCTGCCGTCTCGCAAGAGCCAGGCCTGAGTGCCCGGGTGGAGGCAGACGTTGGGGCAGGCAGCTCTGTTCGTTTGTTCCTCTTCCCCCTCCATCACCGCACAGGGAGACTGATTCTGGGATGGCTCCTCCCTCAGGAACACCTTTGGGGGTGAGGAGGGGGAGAGTGTCAAGAATTGTGAAGGATTTCAGTTTTTGTCCTAATCACAAGCTAACATGTTAGTTTGTCAGTTAAGTGGATGTCAGTAAGAGACATGAGACTCCTGGGTCAGAGATAAAGGACAGGTTATTACTCACAGCAATGGCAATAGCCAGAGAATCAGCACTTTTGTGCCTGTTCCCTGAGCCCCAGTTCTCACAGGACACTATGAAGGGGACCAGGTGGCCCCTGTGTGTACAGTGGGTCGCATTACAGGAGAGGAACCCTGGGCTTAGGGCACCTAAATCTCTTATAATGGGCAGTAAGCGTGCCTGCCCCCTGCTCCAGAGTGAGACATTCTCTATTTTACTGGACTATAAGAATGCCTGCCTTTGCTTTGGAGGACTGTTATCTTTATCTTTCAAGGCTGTTCTGCATCTAAACATCCTTGAAAATATAGCCTAGAACAAAAGAGCCAGAGAGCACTTCACTTTCTAGACAGGCTGAAATATGATCCACTGTGGGTCTCCTGTATTGCAGCAGAGGGATGGCCAGAGAACTGTCCCAGGATGGGTCGCCTGGCCCTGGCTGGGTCTGGTTTCATCTTCTGCTTGTGGGCTGCACAGCTGTGGCGGGCTTTACGTCCATGGTGTGTGGGGTTCCCTAGGGAACGCGTCTGCCTGGCCCTGGCCCTCTCCGTCTCCGGGACTCCCTGAGAGAGGACAGCCAGGGTCCACATCCCAACCCCTCCCTGGGTGGAGCTTCACCTGCCTGGCCCAGCGGCCACCTGGGATTCTTCACAGCCCTGGCCTCCTCTCCTCTAACCCCTGCTCCCCACTGCATGAAGTCTGGGGGCTTGCCAGAATCTTCTTTTCTGCCTCCCAAGAGACACAGAGACCTGGAACGGGGTTGGGGGGTAATTGTACTCTCAACGTGTTTTTTTTTTTTTTTTAAACTTTTAATTTTATATCGGAGTATAGTTGATTAACAATGTAGTGATAGTTTCAGGTGTACAACAAAGTGATTCAGTTATACATTTTCCCATTTAGGTTGTTACATAATATTGAGCAGAGTTCCTGGTGCTATACAGTAGGTCCTTGTTGGTTATCCATTTAAAATATAACAGTGTGTGCATGTCAACCCCAAACTCCCTAACTAGCCCTTCCCCCCACCCTTCCCGCCTGGTAACCGTAAGTTCGCTCTCTTAATCCGTGAGTCTGTTTCTGTTTTGTAAATAAGTTCATTTGTATCATACATGCACCCCAATGTTCACTGCAGCACTGTTTACAATAACCAAGACATGGAAGCAACTTAAATGTCCATCAACAGAGGAATGGATAAAGAAGATGTGGTACATATATACAATGGGATAATACTCGGCCACTAAAAAGAATGAAATAATGCCATTTGCAGCAACATGGATGGACCTAGTGATTTTCACACTGAGTGAAGTAAGTCAGACAGAGAAAGAGAAATATCGTATGATATCGCTTATATGCAGAATCTAAAAAGAAATGATACAAATGATTCAATGTGTTCTTTTCAGATCCCTTTAGCCCCCATCATTATAAACTTCAGTGAGTATCTTCCCTTCAGAAATCTTCAAGTGGGGACCTCCCCGGTGGTCCAGTGGTTAAGACTCCAGTGCTTCCACTGCAGGGGGCGTGAGTTCAATCCCTGGTCGGTGAACTAAGGTCCCGCAAGCCATATGGCACGGCCAAAAAAGAAAATTAAATTAAATTACGTATATAAAAAAATCTTCAAGTGAGAAGTCAGCCCTAGTTTCTATGTCCACATTCAACCCCAAACTCTGGGGCACTCATCAAGCTCCCCCAGAACTGTTTCCTAGGACCCTGTCTTTTCAGGGCTAGCTCTAGAGGGGCCCCTAAACTTCTGCCTCACCCAGCTTCTAGCCAGTCAGGTGCCAGGCTCTCTCTCTAGGGGTGACTTCAGTCTGGGAGGGGTTCTCTTGGAAACCCCCCTTCACTTCTTAGCTTTTCTGGGGAGGTGGGCAGTGGCTGTGGGCACTGTGTCCCTCCATGACCCCTGTTTATCTTGATTACTACAATGTACCCTACTGCCTTCTTCCCTTCCTCCAGTTATCTCCTTACACAGAGTCGGGGGAGGGTCAGCCCACAAAAGTGACCCTTGATTGGTTGGATGACCTGGCCTCTGTATTCAGCCAGGACAGGGCACAGGTGTGGCCCAAAGGCCAGGGACCTGAGAAGACAGACCAGTGGCAAGGTGTGCAAGTAATTGTTTTAATAAAATTGTGGGAAGAGGAGTTCTCCCAACTGAAACATCCCCATTTTGTGGGAGGAGTTGGGGGAGAAGTAGGTCAAGTGTTGGTCCCCGAACGCCAGGAAGCCACCTTCCACGGAAATTACATGCCTAGAAAATTGGGTCATGCTTGCACAGTTGGGACCTGAGGGCTCCCCAAGCTCATCTACTCTGTATAGAGTAGATGCCCCTCCCAACTCCCCTCAACAGCAGTGACAGTGTCCAGGGCTGGACTATTTTTAGCCAACTCATGAGGTGGTCATGTGCAGAGTGCCCTAGAGCTGCAGGGGTCTGGCTGGCCGTCTCCCAGGCCTTGAAGAGATGATGGATGCGACTTTACTGTGTAAATGGGGTCCCAGAGTGAGCTTCCTGAGGCGCATCCCCCAGACTTAAGCACATGTCTGATCCTCGTTTCCTGGGCTGGAAAGCTTCAGAAGCTCCAGACCCTGAACCGGCTGGTGATGCACTCCTTGACTTGGGTGCTCTCATGCATGGGGTCCTCACCCCCACATGCTCCCATGCTGTGCCCGACTCCACTCTATCCAAACCACTCAGAGCTTCCCAAACCTGCCAGGCTGTATCTGGACACATATTGGCATGCCCTTCCTTCTCATATCTGCCCGTCACATACTTATTTCTACTCCCAAACTCTGTTCAGACATCTTATTTTCTGGCTATTTCACCCAAGCATCATGCACTCAAAGAATCTGTTTCAATGTCAGTCTCCCTTGTTGGGCTGGGGCTCCTCAAGGCCTTAAGTCAGAGCTTGGCATGTAGTAGGTACTCTAAACATGTGTATTGGGCAGACCTTATAACGATCATCTATAGAGTGAGTATAATAATCTCTTGGTTTCTGGTCCCAGCAGAGTTCCTGGCTGACAGCTTTTGTAAAGGGAAGAAGGGTGGGTTTACACTAAGGCTTTCTACAGCCTTAGTGTAGGGGGTTCGAGAAATTTCAGGGCTGGTCAAAGGAAGAGTTATGACCACGAGGTGGCAGTAGCACACGCAAGCTTGACTTGGAAGACAGTGACAAGTTTGCATTTGAGGATGTCTCTCACAGCAGGAGACTCCCTGAGTGTCTATGGCTCAGGATCACCACCCAGAAGAGGAAGGGGGCAAGGGAATTCCTGAGAGGGAGATGGGAGGGAGTTTATGTGTCCAGGTGATATTGCTGAGCAGTCTGGAAATCAGAGTGCTCCAAAGGGTGGCAGGATCTTGGGGGTGGTTACAGCTTTGGGGTTTGTCTTATTCATGGCTAGCAGATGGTAAGTGCAGTTTCACCTAGTGTGCAAAGGAGTCAGACTCTAAATGGCTAAAAAGATACAGAAGCTATCTTTGGCTCATTTAGATAACACTTGGTGGAGGGAAGGGCTCAGTGGGGGTCTGCATCGTCTGTTCCTGTTCCTGATTGTTCTGCAGGCTACCGTGATGTGGTCCAGGGAATCCCTACATTTATTTACTATGTATTTATTTTTTAATTGAAGTATAGTTGATTTACCACATTATATTAGTTTCAGGGGTACCCCACTGTGATTCGATATTTGTATGGATTATACTCCATTTAAAGTTACTATAAAATACTTGTTGGATTTCAGGACACTTCAACACATATTTACCAAGCTCCTACTATGTGCCTGGCATGAGGAAATGCAACAATGATTAAGATACAATGTCATCCCACCAAGGAGCTCACCACTGGTAGGAGTAACAAACCACAAATAGCTAATTACAACTCTATGTGATGCACGATGTCCATAAGGAGGGAGTGACAGTGCTTGGGCAGCCGGAAGGGCCACCACATTCAGGGTCAGGCAGGGGCTGGGGCGTTTCAGAATTTAGAATGTAGAGCTGATGGGCTCAGACACAGCGGGCTCAGCTCAGAGGGGGGGCTGGCTCTGCTGCGTTTCAGTGCCGTAGTCTGTATCCCATGCCAACCCCCTAACATCTCATAATCCAGGGGGAGGGCCCGGAACTTGCAGCTTGCTGCTTCCTGTTCGTTGCATCACAGCTGTGCAGCCTCCTGCAAACCACTTGCCTTCTGTGAGTCTCAGTGTCCGTTTCTGTAAATGTGGGATAAAAGTCTGTCCTTCTTCTGAATGACCTCTAACTGTTGCTGCATCCCAGAACTCATCCTTGGCCATTTCTCTATTTATAGTCTCTCCCAAGGTGAAGTCTCGTCTCAAAGCTCTGACTTATGGTCCTCCAATTTGTATCTTCAGCCCTGAGTCCCTGGCCTCGTCCTCGAGCTTTAGACTTATATTTCCAACTACATTCAGGTTCATAATTCCTTATCCTGCACCTGGCACTGGGTATGTTTTAGAATCCAGAATCTCTAAATTGTAGAAAGGTAATGTCTCCAGCAAGATCGATAGCAACATCCTGTAATCAAACATATTGATATTTCTGCAGAGAAACATGAATATTTATCCTAAGTGGCATAAAAAAATCTGTAAATCTCCTCATTTCATATCACATCAGAATTTGCTAGTAAATAAATTATGAAGCACCTTTTGGATTTCTGAGCTTTTTGGATTTCAGAATTGCAGGTAAGTCTCTGTGGACCTGTACTTTCTCTCTATTTAACATTTGATAGGCGCTCCAAACTTAACATGCTCAAAATGTGACTTTTGATTTTACCCACCTCCCACTCTGGGAAGGGGGTTCCAAGGCTGGGGGTGCAGGTGGTGCCTGGGTGAGGGAGGGAGTTCCAAGCAAAAAGGCACAGTGTCTGGGATCTCATGTGTTGCAAGAGCAGGGCTGGGCTGGGCACCTGGGTCTGGGGTGTTTCTTGGGGTGGCCACAAGCAGATGCAGCCAGAGGGATAAGTGTTGACAAGGACCTGGCTGTCTTTGGCGCAGGGCCAAGTGATGAACCAAGTGCCAGACCATGGCCTGGAGTTAAATCCAGGATCTAGAGCTTGGGAGAATAAGACCATTTGGAAAAAACAAAAGCAAATATGGAGGACGTGAGCAGGCTCAGGGCGTGTCAGGATTGGGGCAGGATGGAAGTAGGCAGAGGGCTCTTCTTCTTGGGTGTTGCTTCATGGCATGGGAGCTCAGCAAGGCTGGATGTGCTAGTTGGGTTAAGGCTCAGGGGCAAGATGGGTTCAACACATCAGGGTGGATGGGGAAATGGATCGCCGGGGAATGGTGAGAGGGTCCTACAGTGAAACCATGAGCAGTCAGCTGGAGGAATCCTTTCTTGGAGGATGGACATGGTGGCCAGAAGGGATCTGAGAGCCAGATAGGGAACTGTGGGGAAAAAGACCCGTATAAAAAATTAAGACTCATGCTATTATGAGAACTGCATTGCAAGAAAGAGAAAAAGATGCCCACCACCTAGCCCCAAGGGCTAACACAGCCCCCATCCTAAACAAAGAAAAATTGCAGGCTTGGGATTAGCAAACTTCAAGGAAGTAATTAGAAAGAGGTGCTGTAACATATTTTGAAATGAGTCATGGTACTTGTTTAGCAGAACACTGATGACCTGTAAACGGGGACAGCAGTGTTTCTGCCTGAAGCAGAGGGCTGATGTTTCAGCTTGGAGCGTGTGTGTGGAGCCCTGTATTGCATAGTGGGTAATGTTCTCACCAGGGTTCATGACAAACGTGTGCATTTCCTCGGCGACTCACAAGCAGGAGAGACTCTCTCTGAAGGATCCAGATGCCCAGGACTCTCTCTGAATAACTCCACCCACTCCCTCCTGCCCTGTGAGAAGACTCGGGGGGCCCTGTGCCCTCTGCTGATTCTCCCAGAAGGGCCTGAGGTGGCCTCTGCCCCACCCAGGAGGCCTGTCGGCTCTGCACTCAGGGAGACCCCAGCAGCACTGCCCCGGGAGCCAGCCGTGATCTCTGCTGCCTCAGCAAAGCACCAATCACCACACAAAACACAGTCCTTCCCTGGAGGCTGCCTGTCATTGGTGTATAAATGGGCTGTCACGCTCCATCAGTTCTGCGTATGGCTGTGTGTTGCGTTTACCACACCGTTCTGGAATTCTCTCTTTCTCTCTCTGTCTGCAACTCCATCCTTCTTGTCTTCCAAGGTGGTTCCAGGTCTGGAGCCCTTGAAATCAAGCTGCACAACCATAGTTCCATCTGTGCTGGGGCAAAATTGATTGCCTCGCACGTGTTCCCAGGTTCACAGCTCTTTCCCGCCCTTTGGGGACAACTTAGAATCTGGTCTTTGGCTGACACCTGCTCAGCCCCTCCCTCCCCTGTCCTGTGGGGAGGGCTTTCCCTTCCCCAGTTATATACTCTGGCTCCAGTGATGCAGAGTCATGAGAATGGGGAGAAGATAAGCAAACTGTGGACTCATGGACACTGGTGGGCTTAATTTATGTGAAAACCATATTGGAGGTGGGGGGAGTAGATGGGGAAGTGGCAGCAGGGAGGGGAAGAGGGAGGTTTGCTCTGGTGGCTGGTGGAGATGGGGGGAGAGTAATAGAGTGGCATGTGTTGACTTTGGAGTCTGATATTCTGCAAGGCAGGAGATTAAAATAACTTCCCCCTTCACTTACTTGTGTTTTCTGAGCTCTGGTTCTTGGAAGAGGTCACTTGGGCCTCTGAGTTCCTTGGAGTCACCATCCTGTCTGGTTCTCTCAGTGCCGGGCCAGCTGGACCTGTCCTTCCAACCAGACTATGGGTTGCTTTGAGGGCGGGACCCATGCTTCATCTTGTCCACCTCAGGGAGAGACCAAGACTTCTGAGAGTGCTTTGCAAAGCCCATTGATGTCTAGAACAGACTCTGTAACCCTTCCGTTCCCAGGCTTGGCATCCCCTGACTGGTCAGTCCCCAAAGCTCCAGAGCACCAGCATTAAATGGCATAAGTCCTTTGAACTGGAAATCCTCTTTTCGTTTGGCAGTTCCTGAGAGATGTGAGTGATTCCAGAAATCAGGCTCACTTTCTTTGGGGACAGTCTGTCAGAGATGGTGTTATGGACTGAATGTATGTGTCCCCCCCAAATTCATATGTTGAAGCCCTAACCCCCAGAGGGATGTTTATTAGGAGGAGGGTCCTTTGGGAGGTAATTAGGTGTAGATGAGGCCATGATGGTGGAGCCCCCATGAGGAGATTAGTGCCCTTTTAAGAAGAGAAAAAGTCTAGAGCTCACTCTTTCTACCATGTCGCGACACAGTGAGAAGGCAGCCATCTGTAAACTGATAAGAGGGCCCTCACCAGACACCGAATCTGCTGGTGGCTTGGTGTTGGACTTCCCAACCTCCAGAACTGTGAGAAATCAATGTTTGTTGTGTAGTCCACCCATTCTGTGGTGTTTTTGCTGTAGCCGCTCAGCTACCAAGACAGATGGCATGAGGCCAAGAACTGAGAAGATGGTTCCATCTTTTTCTTGTCACTGGGAGACCACTCCTCCTCTTGATTCTCCTCTGCCATCTCTCTCTCCTCTACCTTGAGACAGGCACTTGGGAGGGGTTCAGGGGGCCCAGAAGTGGATCAGTCTCAGGTTTGTCCTTTGGGCTCATGAGGCAAAGAGGGGAACCGGCTAGACCTGCCTGTGGGCTCCAGCAGGAGCCCAGTGCTTGAAAACATCTCCCCACCCTCCTCCCACTATGACATGGGCATATCTTCTATCTCAGCATCAGCTTCAAGGGGCCCAGCTGGAGGGCTGCAGAATCTGCAGTGCAGTGCTGTCTGAGCCTGGTGCACCTACCTCGGTGCTGCTGCCTCACTTTGCTTCTGTTACTTGAACTCTGTTTATGCTAAACAGAGTTTCTCACTTTGGGAGGATCTTTAAAGGTGTGGAGTGCAACAGAGAGATGGTTCCTGATTCCCTATCACCAATTACACTAACTCAGCCTACGGAGAGGCTGTGGGGTGGAATCTGCTCTCTGTCTGACCCTGGGGTCTGCAGGGGTCAGCGTCTGCTCCTGTATCCCTGGGGCTTTCTCTGCCAGAGGGGTCTCTGCTTTGCTACCTCTTGCTCTGGTAATAAAAACCAGACAAAACCAAAAGAAATCAGGAAGTGATAGTCATGAAGTCTAAGCCTGAGATTTGTGAAGAAGTTAGCTGCAATCTATATTGCATCTAAGTTGTGACTTTTTACATCCTGTCACACCTCCATTCCAGGCTCTGCTTATGAGCTTCTGGTTTTTTCCTTTGCTTTTGTTTTCCCCAGGCCCCTGCAAGATGGACTGTTTAACTTCTACCTCTTCAGCAGGGTCCAGCCCCACTAACTCTTCAGGAATCAGTCCCTTATGAATGCCTGGAACACGTCCTCATGGTCTGCCCTGCCCACTGGGCACTCGCCACACTGGAATGCATCTTGGGCTTGGGTACCCAGGATCCAGTCATCTTCTGTTGAGCAGAAGGGCCTCTCTCAGCTCTGGACACCATGGTGGCATCGCCATCTGTGGGGATCACCTGAGTGCCCAGAGAGTGCTGGAGAGAGGAGATGGGGTGGGGAGGGCTCCCAGGGAACCCCACAAAGCCCCAGAGAATTTTGCATCCTATCAATATTTCATTTAAATCTGATGACCACTCTCTCCACATTTTAGAGATGAAATGGGGTATGGAGAAGCTGTAGGAATTTGGGGTTTGGAGCCTGATGAAACCACAATCTTATCATTTCCTAGCTAGGAAGCAAGAAAATTAACCTCTCCATGCCTCAGTTTCCCTATCTCTTAGATGGGACCATAGTACAGAGCTCACAGAATGTTGGAGGACGCAGTGGACGATGCCCGGTATGGTGGTACCTGGATGTAAAATCCCTGGCACGGGGCACATAGATGTTTATTCTCTGTCTTCCTCACATATTCTCTTAAATATCAGTCCTGGAGAATCCACTGGGAAAGAGTAGAAAGGACACAAAGTTGGACACCACCCTTGCATGGTGCCTTTGTCTCTTCAGAGATTTTCTCATAAAAGCTTCAGATGTAGCCATTTTACAGATGAGAAAACTGGGGTCTAGTTTCCACAATGAATTAATAGCAGACTTGGGTCTCAGAACACAAGCTTCAGTTCTGATCCCTCCACTTTCACAGAACTTGTGCTTAACTGGTGCCTAATAGATGCTGGTTGAATGGCAATCCCGGGCAGTGATTCTTATCGTGTGGTCACTGGACCAACAACATTGGCATCCCCTGGGAATCCGTTAAAAATGCAGTCTCTTGGGCCCCATCCCAGACCTAGTGGATCAGAAACTCTAGGGGTGAGGCCCAGCCATAAGTGTTTTTAAAAGCCCTTCAAGCAACTCTGATGCAGACCCAGAGCCTATCCACCTATCACCTGACCACACACACAGCCTCACCTGTACCTGCTCCCTTATTAAGTGTAACCAGCCCCCAGGCCAGCTGCCGTCCCCCGTGCTTCTACAGGGACTAGCAAAAGCAAAGGTGGTTTCCTCCCTGTCTTCCCCCTCCCCCACTTCCAACCACAGAGGGGAGAAGACCCCCAAACTATCTCCTCCTTTCTCCTTTCCTTAGCAATAGTGATGTCTTCTGATCAGAGCTCCCCCTGTTTGCCCAAGCTTTTTTATTTGCATTTTTCTACTAGGTTCTCCCTCCATCCCTTGGGAGCTTGTGTTTTCATTCCCATTTTTGTGAAGATGCAGAACTGGAGTCCAGAGACATGGAGAGATCAACCATATGCATCATTGCAGAAGGCAGCAGAAGCCAGAACATGGAGAACATCTAATCCACACCCTTCGTTCTGTACTTGATGAGACTGAGACCCAGAGAGGGCAAGGTCATTGCCAGTAGTTGCACAATGAAAGCCAGCAGATGGACACTGAGTCCCAGGTCTCCTGGCTTTCTCTGCAGAGCTCTTTCTATGACTGAAGAATTTAACTCAGATGCCGTAGAAAGTGTACTCACAACAGAATCAAGGCAGGGTCTGCAAAGATTAGGTGCATATATTTCTGGACTATTCTCTGCACTTAAAAAATTATTATTATTATTATTTTTAATATTATTTTACATTATGGTTTATTACTGGATATTGAATATAGTTCCCTGTGTTATACAATAGGACATTCTTTATCCATTCTGTATATAATAGTTTGTATCTGCTAGTCCCAAACTCCTGATCCATCCTTACCCCGCCACCCCTCCCCCTTAGCAACCACAAGTCTGTTCTCCATGTCTGTGAGTCTGTTTCTGTTTCATAGATAAGTTCATTTGTGTCATATTTTAGATTCCACATATAAGTGATATCATATAGTTTTTGCCTTTCTCTTTCTGACTTCACTTAGCATGATAATCTCTAGGTCCATCCATGTTGCAGCAAGTGACATTATTTCATTCTTTTTATGGCTGAGTAGTATTCCATTATATATATGTGTGTGTGTGTGTGTGTGTGTATATATTATGTTTTCTTTATCCATTTATCTGTTGGTGGATATTTAGGTTGTTTCCATGTGTTGGCTATTGTGAATAGTGCTGCTATGAACATAGGGGTGCATGTATCTTTTCTTTGGATATATGCCCAGGAGTGGGATTGCTGGATCATACGGCAGCTCTGTTTTTAGTTTTGTAAGGAACCTCCATACTGTTTTCCATAGTGGCTGCACCAATTTATATTCCCACCAATAGTGCAGGAGGGTTCCCTTTTCTCCACACCCTCTCCAGCATTTACTATTTAGACTTAAAAAATTATTTTAATAAATGATTTACTCAGGAATCTGTGCTTGATCATGGGGCACTAGTGCCCGTGGCTCTGCTTTCAAAGCTCTGTGCAAGCTCTGCAGGTGATGGTGAGGGATGGAGCTGGACACACCGAGTGGTGCTTGCCTCTCCCCAGGGAGAGAAGAGCCTGAGCTGGGAGTGAGAAACACGTGACATTCCTGGACATTCTCAGCCCAGCAGGGGAACACAGAACACAGCAGGACAGTCCCAGCAGGACAGTCCCAGCAAGACCTCCTGCCCTTGGCCCTGGAATGAGTGCCCTCTTTGGCCATTAGCTGCTTCACCTTGCTCTGTAGGAGAATCTTCCTTGTCCATTTCTGCAGGAGAACCGATTAGATTCCTAGGGCTGCTGTAATAAAGTTACCATAAAATGGGAGGCTTAAAAGGACAGAAATCTAGTCTCTCACAGTATTGGAGCCCAGAAGTCCAAACTCAAGGTGTGAGAGGACCTCACTCCCTCTGGAAGCTCTAGGGCAGAAGCCTTCCTTGCCTCCTCTGGCTCCTGGTGGCTGTCAGTATTCTTCAGCTTCCTTGGTTTGTGGCTGCAGCACTCCAGCCTCTGAGCCAGTCTTCCTGTTGCCTTCTCCTCTGTGTCTGTCTCCTCTTCTGTCTCCCTTGTGTGCCTCTTATTAGGATACTTGTCACTGGATTTAGGGCTTTCCCAGATAATCCAGGATATGTCTTTATCTCAAGATCCTTAACTCAACTGCATTTGCAAAGGCCCTTCTCCAAATAAGGTAACACTCAGAGGTTCTGGGAATTAGAACGTGGACATATCTTTTGGGGAGTCACCATTCAGCCCATGGGCAGAGGACTTGGGGAGGACTTCCCTGTCAAGTGCTGCATTGCCTTAGGCCCCTGATTCTCACTGCTATGTGTCCTGCAACCTCCAGTTTGCCCCAAGGCTTGAGTAATCACAGGCTCCTATTTGAGGGAACTGGGGTCTCCTTGGCAATATGATCCTGTTATATGACTTTGATTGGCTGCCAGTTTGTTACAATTATGCAAGCACGGTGGCCTGGTAATCAACACAGAGAAACTTGTTGCCATGGTCCTTGATCCTGGATCCAGCCTTAGTACTTTTGTCGTGCCCACCCCCTTGGTCCCCAAATTATTGCTTCTACCTTGACAATGCTGTGCCAGATGGACCCCCTTCTGGATCCTAGGCTTGCTCCTCTGGCTGGTTCTCTACAAAGGGGTCAATAGAAATGGTGCATACAGTCTGAGGAATGGATAAAGAAGATGTGGTACATATATACAATGGAATATTACTCAGCCATAAAAAGAACAAGATAATGCTATTTGCAGCAGCATGGATGGACCTAGAGATTACCATACTGAGTGATGTAAGTCAGACACAAAAAGACAAATATCATATGATAGCACTTATATGTGGAATCTAAAAAATAGTGTCCAAATTAACTTATTTACAAAATAGAAGTAGAGTCACTGATGTAGAAAACAAACTTATGGTTACCAGGGGATATGGGGGAGTGGGGGGAAGGATAAACTGGAAGACTGGGATTGACATATACACACTACTATATATAAAATAGATAGCTAATAAGGGCATGCTGTATAGCACAGGGAACTCTACTCAATACTCTGTCATGGTCTATATGGGAAAAGAATCTAAAAAAAAATGAGTGGATCTATGTATAAGTATAACTGATTCATTTTGCTGTACACCTGAAATTAATTGTAAATCAACTATACTCCAACAAAAATTTTTTAAAAAATGGTGAGGATGGGAAGTGGGAAGAGGCTCAAGTGGGTGCAGGGGACCCAGAAGTCAGCCTTATCCCAGTCCTCTGGCTTCTCCTGGGTCTCAACCAGCCTCATCCCCAGATCTTTTCTATCCCCTGCCTTTGGTGCTTCTAACATTAAATTAGGGGGTGGAGGATCTGGCTTTTGGAAACCTGCCAGGAACATGATTAGCTGATTCTCAGCCATCTGGGATCATTGACTGTGAGCATAAAGGACTTCTTGGTAGGCTGTCTGATGTTTCCTTTCTGCTTTCAGCTGGGCCAGCTGGACCAAAGTTTGTGTATGTGTGGAGGAGGACAGGGGGAGACAGCACTGAAGGCAGTAAGTAGTAGTCCATAGACTCCAACAGTCTGATATTTTGGAATCAGGGTGTTCTACAAAGTGGTTATACCACTGTATAGTCCCACCTACAACATCTGAAAATTTCAATTGTCTACGACCTCACCAACCTATAGTGTTGTCAGTTCTTTAATTTTAGCCATTGTAATGGATATAAAGTGGTGTCTCATTGTGGTTTTAACTTTCATTTCCTTAAATAAATGATCTTAATATTTTTATGTGTTTATTTCCATTTGAATATCTTCCTCTGTGAACTATCTGCTCAAGTCTTTGGCTACTTTTTTAGTTAGCTTTTTATTATTGATTTGTAGAGCTTTAAAAATGTATTCTGAACACAAACCCTTTGTCATATATGTCTTGTGAATATTTTCCCCAGTCTATGGCTTGCTTTTTCATTTTCTGAATAGTGTCTTTGGATAAATAAAAATTTAAAAATTTTGATGAAGTCTCAACTTATTATTTTTCTTCTTTTTGTTTAGTAAAATTTGTGTCTTTTCTAAGAAATTTTTGCATATCCCAAAGCTGGGAAGATATTTTCCTATTTTCTTCCTAAACATGTTATAGTTTAAACTATTTGGTTAAGTCTGTAATCCATCCTGAATTAATGTGTGTGGGTGTATGTGTGTGTGGTGTGAAGTAAAGACTGAGGTTAATTTTTTCCCATATATTTATCCAGTTCCAGCACTAACTTTTATTTATTTTTATTTATTTTTATTTTTTTAACATCTTTATCAGAGTATAATTGCTTTACAATGGTGTGTTAGTTTCTGCTGTATAACAAAGTGAGTCAGTTATACATATACATATATCCCCATATCTCCTCCCTCTTGCGTCTCCCTCCCACCCTCCCTATCCCACCCCTCTAGGTGGTCACAAAGCACTGAGCTGATCGCCCTGTTCAGCACTAACTTTTGAAAAGAATTTTCCATTAAGCTCTCTTGGCGTCTTTGTCAAAAGTCAATCGACTATCATTGTGTAATTCTGTATCTATACTCTCTATTCTGTTCCACCGATCTATCTTTACGTGAATACTATACTGTCTTAATTACTGTAGTTTTATAGTAAGTCTTGAAATCAGGTGATGTGAGTCATCCAATCTTGGTCTTTTGTTTCAAGACTGATTTGGTTACTCCAGGTCCTTTTCATTTCCAAATAAATTTTAAAATAAAGATGCCAATTTCTACCAAAAATCATGTTGAATTTTTAATTTAAATTACATTGAATCTATTGATCAGTTAAGGGGAATTAAGATTTTAACAATATTGACTCTTCCAAATCATGACATGATATATTTTACCATATATTTAGTTTTAATTTTTCCCAGCAATGTTTCATAGTTTTAATTGTCGAGGTCTTGGGTGTCCATTGTTATATTTATTCCTAAATATTTTAATTTTTTGATTTTCTTATAAATGTTATTTTTCTGAAACTTTATTTTTCAATTGTCTGCTGCCAATATATAGAAATGCATTGATTCTGATATTAACTTTATACCTTGTGATTGATAAGTTTTCTTATTCAACTATTTTGTAGATTCAAGTAGATTGCTTAGGATTTCCTTCTAACAATCATGTCTTCTGAAAATACAGAGTTTTGTTTCTTCTTTTCAATTTTTATGACATTTAATTTCTTTTCCTTGCCTTATTGCACTGGAAAAATCATCATAAAATTATATGGATTTGGAATTATCTTTTGGGAATTTTTTGATTATGAATTAAATTCCTTTAATAAATATAGGTGTAGTTACCAGCCTCCAAGATGGCCATCAATGATCTTCACCTCCTGGTGTATAAAGCTTTGTGTAGTCCCCTCCAGCATTTTACTAGAATGGGTCTGTGTGACCAATAGCATACAGCAGATTTGATGGTATGTTACTTATGAAGAGATTATAAAGCACTATAGTTTCTGTTTATCATTCACCCTGGGAAAAGCCAGAAACTATGTTGTGAGGACACTCAAGCAGTTACAGAGAGGCCCAGGTGGCAAGGAATAGAGGTTTCCTGCCAACAGCCAGTGAGAAACAGGCCTGCCAACAACCATGTGAGTGAGTTTAGAAGCAGATTCTCCAGCATAGTCAAGCCTTCAGATGACTGCAGCCCTGCCTGACAACTTGACTGTAACCTTGTGAGAGGTCCTGAGTGAGAACCACCCAGTTAGGTTACACCTGAGTTCTTCACCCCCAGAAATTTGTGAGATAAATTTGTTTTTTGCTTTAATCTCATAAATTTTGGGATAACTTTTATTATGTAGAAATAGATAGTAATACAATAGAGCTATTCAGATTTTTCATTTTTTTGTCAGTTTTGATAATTCGTGTTTTTCAAGGAATTTGCCTATCTCCATAAAGTTGTCAAATTTGGCAAAAAATTGTTCATAATATTTTGTTGTTTTCCTTTTAATGTCTGTAGTATCTGTATTGGTATCCCTTCTTTCATTTTTGACTTTTACAAACTTGTGTTTTCTCTTTTTCTGATAGCATTTAGACCTTTCTCAATTTTATTAATCTTTTTAAAAACTAGCTTTTGGTTTCATTATTATTTTTCTGTTTTGTCTATTTTCTATTTTATTGATTTCCATTTTTACCTTTAAATCTTTTTCTATTCACTTTGTTTTTAATTTGCTTCTCTGTTTTGAGTTTCTTAAGGTTGAAACTTAGAACACTGAAATGATACTTTTCTTATTTTCTAATATAAGCATTTAAAACTATAAATTTCTCTCTAAGCACCACTTCAGTTGTATTCCACAAATGTTAGCTCATATGTTGTGTTTTTATTATCATTTAATTAAATTTCACTCGATTTTTTTACACATGGGCTGTTTATTTTCAAATCTTTGGAATTTATAGGTATTTTATTGTTATTGATTTCCAAATTAATCATGCTGTGGACATAAGACATATTCTGTAAGACTTGAATATTTTGACATTTATTAAGATACATTTTATTGTCCAAGATGTGGTCCATCTTGGTGAATGTTTCTTGTGCCCTGAAAAATAATGTGGATTCTATGGTGATTGAGTACAGTCTTCTTTAAATGTCAGTTAGGCCAAGTTGGTTGACAGCGTTGTTTAAATTTTTTGTATTCTTATATTTTTCCTGCTTTTTAAAAATCAATTACTGAAAACCAATATTACAACTTACAACTATGATTGTAGATTTATTTATTTTTTCACTAGTTCTGTCAGATTTTGCTTTATGTATTTTGAAGCTCTATTATTAGGAACCTACAACATTTAAAATTTTCATGTCTCCCTAATGAACTGTCTAGTTAACTCCTTAATGAACTTATGAAAAGTCACTATTTAACTTTGGCAGTGATACTTGTCTTGAGGTCTATTTTGTATGATATTATTATAGCCTTACCAGTTTTCTTATTCTTATTCTTTGCACAGTCTATTTTTCCGTCATCTTATTTTAACCTGCTTCTTATGTTAAACTACACCTTCTGTAGACAGGATGTTGTTGAGTATTGGTATTATTAATCCAGTCTAATCATCTCTACCATCTAATTGGAGTATTCAGCCATGTAAGGTTAATGTAGTCTTTGGTGTGGTTGAGTTTTAGTCTGCTATTTTTCTATTTGTTTTTCATTTTTTCCTTCCTCACCAATATTCCTTTTTTCCTAACTTTTAAAAGATTAACTGGAGGTACTTTCAGCATTCCACTTTATTTCCTCTTTTGGAATTTCTGCTCTATCCATGTTGTATGTTTTTAGTGGTTAACCTAGGGATTATAATATGCATCTTTAATATACCACAGTCTACTTAACTTATCACATATTATTTCCAAAATATAAGAAATTTTCAATGATATATTTCTACTTACCCCATCTTTTGTGCTAGTTTTGTTATGAATTTTATCTCTACAGGTTTTAACCTCCACAGCAAAATATTATTTTTTATTTAAATAATCATAAATCTTTTAAAGAAAAAAGAGAAAAAATAAGACACTCATCACTTCTGTTGCTCTTTATTTCTTCCTGTAGATGCAAGTTTCCATCTGTTTTCCCTTCATCCTAAAGAGTATAAGTATTTCTAAAAATGAAATACTAAAGAGTTATAGTATTTCTCTGATGGCAATGTAGTCTCTCAACTTTCGTTTATCTGAAGTTAAAAAAATCTTAGCTTTTCAAGGATAATTTTAATGAGTATAAAACACTGGTTGAAAGTTTTTTTCCCCCAACTTTATTAAAATGTCATCCCATTTCTTTACGCTTCCTTCCATTGTTTCTGGAAAGAAGGCAGTTGTCATTCATGTCACTGTTCCCTTGTATGTAATGTGGATTTTATTTTCCTTGGTAGCTTTTTAACATTCTCTCCTAATTCTTAGTTTTCAGTAGTTCACCTCTGATGTATCTAGGTAGTTTCTTTTGTCTTCATCCTTGTCAGGTTCACTAAGCTTCTTGGATACCCAGATTGACGTTCAAATTCTTCTTTTCTGCCCCATGTCTCTCTCCTTTTGGGACTCTAATTGCATATATGTTAAATTGCTTGATATTTTCCCATAGGTCATTGAGGATGTGTTTATTATTATTTTTCAATATTTTTCTCTGTTATTAAGATTGAATGATTTTTATTGATCTGTCTTCAAATTTACTTATTCCTTTATTGACAGTCTCCAATCATCTGTTAAGTCCATCCAATAAATTTCTGTTCTAAAATTTCCATTTGTTTCTTTTTTCTTTTTCTTTTTCTTTATTTTTTTTACAAGTTATATTTTGCCAGCATGGGATTGTATGATACATGGTGTGTGGCTTGCTTTTTTTCATTCCTCAATAAATGAGCCACGTGATTTCTCATGTTTTTTTTATTTTTATTTTTTTAAAATTTATTATTATTATTATTTTTAATTTTTTTGGACTATAGTTGATTTACAATGTTCTGCTAGTTTCAGGTGTACAGCAAAGTGAATCAGTTATACATATACATATATCCACTCTTTTTTAGATTCTTTTTCCATACAGGCCATTACAGAGTATTGAGTATAGTTCCCCATGCTATACAGTAGGTCCTTATTAGTTATATATTTTATATATAGTAGTGTGTATATGTACAATCTTCCACTTTATCCTTCTCCCACCTTCCCTAAGAAGAAATGACACCTTCCCTAAGGAAATTCACAGTTCAGATGGCAGACAGCCAAGTAGAGAGACATTAGCCTTATAGTGTGATGAATCCTATGGTACAGGCATTGTAGAAGTGCCTAAGCAATCCTGGATGGGAGTCTTGAAAGACTTTTAGGAAGAGGTAGTGCCTACGATAAGTCTTAAAGGTTAAATTGGTATGTCTTAGTCAATTTAGGCTGCTATAACAAGATATGATAGAGTGGATGGCTTAAACAACAGGAATTTATTTCTCACCATTCTGGAGGCTTGGAAGTCTGAGATCAGGGTACCATCAGATCCTGTATCTGGTGAGGGCCCTCTTCCTGGTTTGTTGTATCCTCACATGTTAAGGACAGTGAGCTCTAGTCTCTTTCTAGTCTTATAAGGGCACTAATCCCATCATGGGGGCTCCACCCTCATGACCTCATCTAAAACTAATTACTTCCCAAATGTCCCACCTCTTATGGGATTAGTGTTTCAACATATGAATTTTGAGGGGACACAAACGTGTAGTTCATAACAAGGTATTATTAGGCAGAGAAGATGGGGAAAGTATGTTCTACAAAAACAGAGTGGTACCTGCATAGCATAGAAGCAAGAGGGAGAAAGGAGTTTAGGGGGCCATGCACAAGTGTGAGAGGGGAATGTGGAGACTGAAGAAGAGGATGGAGAAACCTGACGTTTATAATCAGATTGTGTTTTTTTTAAAAAAACAATGTAGACACAATAGAAACAATTGGTGGGGGCCAGTCTGGAAGCAGGGAGATAAGTGAGGAGGATGTTGGGGTGGGGGAACTCTGGTCTTGGGCTGAAAAGAAGGATGGATTTGAGGGAATCTGGGCAAGTATAATTTAAGGATCACATGACTGACAGGAGGAGGACAAAGGTGCATGAGAACAAGATGCCTCAGAAGATTCCTGGACCTCTGTGTGGGGCCTCAGGTGATCTTAGTGTCATTCTTTAAGATCCAGGAGAAGTAAGAAGTTTAGGAGGAAAGAAATGATGCTTCCATTGTCATCATGTTGAACTGGGTGCTGGGGCCCAACCAGTTGAAGAAGCCCAGAGGACAGATGTACTGACAGCACTGGATTTCAGAGGGATGAATTTGGGAATTCAGATCATACAGTTAAAGTTTGGAGTTTCAACATGACTAGCCCTGTCCAAACCCTTGGATTCAGTCAGCCAGAGAAAATGGGGAATCCCATAAATCATCATGTAGATAAAAGAGCAATTTTTCAGGCCCTTATTTACAGTGGCTTTAGTGTGCTACATTTCTAGGGAAATATATGTTCTTGTCACCCAACTGCAAGATAAGTAAGTAAGCTTGAATCACATGAGTAAGTTTAAATGCCAGCCTGAAATTTAGTAAGCTACTTTGCACCTTCTCGTCATCTTCTTCATTAAAAGTGTGCCATTTTCCTTGCGCCTTGGGGTATAGATTAAAATAAAGCTGGCTGTGAGTTTAAAGAAAAGAATGACATATCAAGGAAACAAGACATTCTTGTTATGAGGTCAAGTGGATCCTTTGGTGAGCCTTGCTAAGCAACACATCCTGCTGGAGACCTGGAAAAAGCCAGGTGTTGGAGAACTTGGGTCTCC
This sequence comes from Eschrichtius robustus, assembly GCF_028021215.1. Classification (NCBI taxonomy): domain Eukaryota; kingdom Metazoa; phylum Chordata; class Mammalia; order Artiodactyla; family Eschrichtiidae; genus Eschrichtius; species Eschrichtius robustus. The sequence continues at coordinate 135,922,300 of NC_090828.1, read as the reverse complement.
ACCCATCCCGGGCTAGCCCCTGACCTAGGGATTGCCAGGATTTTAGGGGCTACAGCTATTGCCTGAGACTCTGGTCTGAAAGCTGCTTTGGGGCAGGGTCTTGTCTCTCTTGTTTACCACTACATTCCCCGGGCTGAGTGCCATGCTCGGGGTGTAATAGGTCCTCAAAGAGGTGTGGGGGTGAATGAATAAATGAATGAACTAGATACCATCCTATATATAGTGATTAGGAATCTGGTTTGAGTCCTGACCTTAGGTTCCTTCTCTAAAAAACAGAGATGCTGTGAGGAATAAATGAGATAACACATAATATGCTTGGTACCGTGCTTGGCAAATGGTAACAGTTCAATAATTCAAGCTGTTGCTATTATTATCGTTGTTGCTGTTATTTTTATTATTATTGTCTGTTCTTTGTAGGTCTCCACAATATGTTGGTTGATCAGTCAAGTGAGCTCTGCACACTTCAGCTTCTTGCTTCATGAAGTGGTTATTGATTGTTATTGCTGGCTTGCCTCCCTTTCGGCTGGTTATTGATTATAAAGTGTTAGATGAACAGACACTGAGGTTGGATCTCACTGTCTTGCTCGCGAGAGAACGGTGGCTCAGAGAGGGCAAGGAACTAAGAGCGAGTGGCATAGCCAAGTGGGATATGAATGCGAGAATATTCTGGAAGGTGAAATTCATCAGCAAAGTATAATAGTAAATAACTCACTATTAATACAGCTTTGTGGAGCTGAAAAGATACGGGCTTTGGAGTCATTCTGGCTTCGTTGTCAATCCCAGCTTCTCCTGTACTGGGTACATGACGGATATTTCTTGGACCCCATGTGAAAACCAGAGTGTGGGGCTGAGTCACAGGCTGCTGTGAAGATAAAAGAGAGGAGGGATGTGTGGAAAGGCCAAGCATAGCCCCTCATACAGCGGGTGTTCCATCTACACTGTTGCTGTTTTATGACACAGCTAACAAGGGGGCAGACTGGGCTAAGAACGTGGGTCTGCTGGAAGCAATATTAAGTCTCTCTTACCTTTAGAAGGTAAGAAGGTAATGTGTGTCACATGGAGAACCCTGGGGTGCCCTTTAGCACGTGGGGGTCAATGTCAGGATTGTGGGCTGAGGATGTAGAGATGCTGTGGTGCCCCAATAGCCACCTCGTCTCCAGGGGGAGGGTGGTACATAAAGTCTCCTATGAGCTAAGAGGCATTAGGCCAAAGCCACTGGGCAGGCAGGACTCTCAAGGACATTTGTCTTGGGCATCCCCACACCCTCTACATCTGACCCATCTCAACGTTGCTCTGTAGCTGGTTTTGCAATGCTTAAGGGCAGCCAGTTGTCAGCCAAAGTTCTAGACTAGATTCTGAGACTGGGTTCAAATCCCAGGTCTGCCACTTCATAGCTGTGCCTCAGGTTCCTCACCTGTAATGTGGGCTCAGCAATAGCACCTGTCTCATGGGTTAATGTTGCAAGATGCCTGTGACCTGGGAAGCAATATGCAAGTGTTCGGTATTATGACTGTCGCTATAGGAGGAGGCTGTTAGAAGAACATCATTCCTGGTCCTGGGATCTTTAAGGAGACTTTCAGTCCTGCCATTCTGTGATAGGGCCTGGTTCCTCTCCCTCTAACTGGACATTCATTAATAGTGGGCATCAGAAGGGCACAAATGTCCTCAGTGCCCGAGGCGACTGATTGATGAGTGATAAGCCAGGACTACCCACCCCCAGGTCTGCTTTTTGGAAACTCAGTCTACTTGAGACATTTTTGTGTGTGTGCAGCCCAGGGCCAGGAGAGCAGCCACCCCCGCTGGCTGTCTCTGCGGACAGAACCTGGAGTGAGTGGTGCCCTGTCTGGTCCTCACCCTGCAGGTTTTGAGCCTCCATTTAGTGGCCGCGCTCAGGGAGGCTGGCCCCCACTCACCAATCTTCCCAGCTTGTAGATTTCAGCCGGTTGCCAACTCTCCACTGTGGAACAGAGCCCTCACACTGGCATCATAAGCAGGAAGTGGGCTGGAGAGTTGGGATGGATGCCTGTGAACACCCGCTGGGCTGGGGAGGGTCTGAATCCAGCCGGGGCCCAGAACGTCAGGGTTCAATAAGCCTTTGCTGCATGAGGATGGGCCAGTGGTGTGGTCCTCCCAGCAGCACATCTGGCCATGACCCCGCTCACCTTGGGATGGGCCTGGCCAGCCGAGAAAGATATGTGCTGTGTGCCGGGCACCCCACACCTCCCTCCTGGAGGGAAACCCAGGCATCTCCTTCTTGTACTCCTTAATTCACAGGCTCTGTCGGGATCCTAGCGCCTCTGCTGACACCTGAGTGACAGCTCATGCACCATTCCTTACCCTCACCTCCAGGTTTGGTTATTTTGGGGATGAAGTTTGCTCTTTGAGTTTCTCTCCATATTCCACGCAAGGTCCTGCATGCTTAGTGGGGCCCCTCTACCCATTGTGGTGAGGACCTGGTCGAGAGCTCACCGTCCATACCTTTCTGGTGAACCAGAGGCCCCAGGTCAAAGTAGAAGTATGCACGAGAGCGTCCCAGAACCGGCAGCAATCTGCAAACAGAGCCCCTGCTGCAGGATAGGAGCCACTAGGCTGCAGGCAGCAACTCAGAGACATCGGAGTCAGGAGGCAGTTAATATGCGGTGTGATAAGGAATAAAAGAACTATTAACAAGGTGCTTTGCCGATTTGATTCTGGCCCCATTAAACTTTTTCTTACCTTATTTCACACTCCATTTCCAAAGCACCCTCTCTTTCGCTCCTCACCTTTAATGGTTCTGGCAGACCTGGGCCCTAATGAAGTCTGGCAGCATAAATTTAAGGCAGTATCTGGCTGAAGTGAACAGAAGCTCCCATGTTCAGGAGAATCCTTGGGGTGGCTGGAGACATAAATCTGGCTTCCATACTGTCCAATGGATTCTGTAGGTAGGTGGGGGGAGCCAAGTGTGCCTCGGGGCTGTGACAACCATGAGCAATAGCACCTCAGCAGTTCCCAGGCCACTTGAGTGGGGGACAGCCCGTCCTGAGGGCAGAGTCATGCATTTCTTCCCTCATTCATTCATTCCACATCACGCACTGGTGCTGGACCACCTGTGTGTTTCATATCCCTTCCAGGTGGGCCTCCTCTCCTTGCATCCTTCATTGCCGGTGAAGATGTTGAATGAGGCTCGTTGGGTGTCAGTGGCTCACCTGAGCTAACACCTGAGGGACCAGTGAAGGAATAAGAAGAAACCGGTTCTGTTCCTCTCTGAGACCATCTTTATATTTCTTGGTCAACCTCCCTCTGCTGCAGCATCATTAGGTCAATGAGTTATCTTCAGCTGGTAAGAGACATGGGCGCTGTCCCCTGGAACTCACTTTCTGGTCTGTCCTCAGGCACTTCCTGGCTCTGTGTGTGGGGCTGCACTTCCCCTGTCTCACCTGTCTCACCTGCGATCATCGTCCGGCACAGTGTTGGATCAAACTTGGGTCCCCTTGGGTTCATGGCAGAGCCTTGTAGCTAGGACCTGGGTCTCTGGAGTCCCTGTCTGGGGCTCAGTGTGACATGAGGCAGGTGTGGTGCCAAACCGACTTGGTTTCAAACCGGCTGGGCTAAGCTGGGCCTGGGGTAGGAGAGTTCAGGCCTGGGAGGGAGATGGGAAAGGGGCTAGGAGAGCAAGAGTGAGTGAAGGGGAAAGAAAGCTCAGGACTTTCCCACAGGTAACTCCAGGGCTACCTGGGGCCCCTCCTGGTCGAAGGGAATTGCATTCCTTAGTCTGACCTCTACTTGGCTTGGACTATCTTTGGATACTCATGACAATGAGGCCTCAGTTTGAGGCTGGGATTTTGTTATCATGCTCTTCTTTTCAACTTAATTGCCCATTCTTCTCTCACTTTTCAATTTTCTCTTAGGTTCCCTTACCCTTTCCACTATCTTTCAAAGTGGTGTGGCTCTTTGAGGCAAATCTTAGTCTCTCTGATGCTAGTAGTGATATTAATGCTGATGTTTGTGTCATTGTTGGTAGTGGTGGTGGAGGGGGTAGCAGTGTTGGTGCAGGTGCAGGTGGTGGTGGAGTAACAGTGATGACGGTGTCACTAGTGGTGATCATGGTAGTGTTAGTGGTGTTGGTGGTAATGGTCATGGTGATATTGCTGTTGATAGTTGTGATGGTGGCGGCGGTTATGATGCTGGTGGTGGTGATGGTGGTATTGTTGGTGATCATGACCATGTGGGTGGTGGGGATGGTTATGATGATGGTGGTAGTTGTACTGATGGGCACAGAGCCTCTGAAAGTAGAGAAAGAAAAGGACTCTGGAGTCAGACAGACCTGTGTACCAATACCAGCTCCCGTGAATTCTTTAGTGTCTCTGAACCTCTCTTTCTGCATCTGTGATGTGGGGATAATAATATGTGATGTCTTGAGAATAAGGGATAGTGTGTATGTCCTACCCACTTCCCCCAAAGTCCCAGGGCTCCTTGTCCTTCTCCCTGGGTGTGGGGGAGATGCATGTGTGTCCTTTCCTCCATCTGTTTTCCTTTCTTTGGGGTTTTCCTTTGTCTTCCAGTCTCCTGGCAAGCAGGCAAATGAGAGGGACCCTGTCTGACTTCTGTGGCTTCTCACATCAGGCCTCAGGACCGTGGTTCAGTAGCCCAGGTGGGCTGTTGCCCTTGCTCTGCTCCCTGCCCCTGATTCCCCCTCCCCTGGTCCAGCCACCAGGTCACACAGTGGAGCCAGGTGGGAAACAAGGCAGGCTCTGTGCACACAGCACCACTGCTCAAGGATGGGAGAGGGGAGTCACCATCTCTATGTCACCTGCGTAGACAACACCCCCTGCTCCAATGATCTACTATTGTAATAGAAACTACCCCAACCTAGGGGCTTAAAGCAGCATGCATTTTACTCTGCTCATGACCTGAGGGTCAGGAGCTTGGACAGGGCTCAGCAGGGCGATTCTTCTGCTCCATGAGGCATGGCTGGTGGGATTCAGCTGGCAGCTCAAGGTCCCAGGAAGGCTTCACTTACATGCCTGGTGCATGGGAGGGTGTGGGGTGTAGGGTGGGGGACTGGCCGGGCTTAGCTGGGCACCTCCTCCTCTCTGTGGAGTGTAAGAAACATGATCATTTGTCCTGGAGGAAGTCCATACTCAGGATTTGGCTCATTGTTCCAGCCTGGTGTTCTCTGAGATGTTACTCGATCACCCTTATTTCTTGTAAACATGCAGTCAGATCTAGGGGCTCCACTGGGCTTGGGTTGCTGTCTTTGCACGGTGGTGATGGGTCTTGGGGGACTTCCTATTGTATCACATCAAGTGGTGTACACTGTCCAGTTGTTCTGTCTTTCCTGATGGTGGATTTGTGTTATCAGCCTGAACCACCTTTATAATGTTCCTTACCATATCTTTACCTAATGATTTCAGCTTCCATTCATAGCCATTACCTAGATCCATTACATCATTAGGAGTTGCAAAATGGTGCTTTTAAAATTCTCTGAGGCCTTTTGCATTTACTAGCTGGAGTTCTTTAATAAAGAGAGGTTTCCCTTATGAAATATTAATTACTCTAAAATGCAGTTTGTACAGTAAGGACAGAAAGATTCTTGGTTCTTAGCCTTTATCAATTTTTAGAAAAATGAGTTGATTCCCTAGCAACCTCCTATGGGGATCAATGAGGCATCTTTGTTTTTGTAAATATCCTGATGAACTCAGATTTTAAAAAAAATCTTAACACCAAAATTCACTAATTATTAGGGAGAGGATACAAGGAAACAGTTGGCACAGACCCAGCATTACAGCATTGGTCTCTTCCAGGGATCTGAGCCATCAAATGCAGTTTCAAAAAACAAGTGTGGAAATACGCTTAACATAAAATTCCCCATTTTAAAGTGTACGATTCAGTGACATTTAGTGCACTCACGATGCTGTGAAACCATCACCAGTATTTAGTTCCAGCGTTTCTTTTGTCGTCTTAAATGGAAACCCCATGCACGTTAAACCATGACTCTTTACTCCCCCTCCTGCCAGCCCCAAGTGACCACAGCTCTGCTTTATGTCTGTGTGATTTGTCTTTTCTGGACATTTCCCATATATAGACTCATACAGTATGTGGTCTTTCATGTCTGACTTTTCTTTTTTAAATAAATTATTTGAGAATAGTTTTCAATTTACAGAAAAGTGGCAAAGACAGTACAGAGAATTCTCATACACCTTACGTTCTGTGATGGATGTTTCAAAACTCTTGGATTCTATGTATTTTAATCCATTCCACAGCTTATCCCTTTTTGAGGCTCTGCCCCATCTTTGGCTAGTGGGAGCTCCCTCAAGTTGGCTTCGTGTCCTTTTTTGGTGACATATTTATGAACTTAAAGAAGACAAGTCTTTTTAGGATAATACCTAGAAGCCAGCTGTGAATCAGCAAATGTGCCTGTGTGGTTTAGGTGGGAAAGGAGAGTTGAGGGGAGGGGATAAAAACCTTAGAGTAGTAAAAAGAATAATAATAATAATAAGATGCTAATTCAGTTTCTAGGGAAAACAGCATTTTGTACAGTATGCTCCAGAGTTTTGAACTCTGCCAGTATAACTCCCACTGGGCCTGAGATTCCATCCTTATTAACAAACCCAGGCTGGCTTCCCTCCACCCCGTTTCTGTGCAGTGAGAAACCAGGACCTGCTGGGTTTGCTCTGCCCACGATAATTAAGCTGGCCCAGTGTCGCCCTTCCTCAGCTCATCAGCCTCAAGCCTTTGGAGATGATTAGAAAGGGCTGCAGGGCGCCAGGAGTCCTATGCTTCACTGGGAAGAGCGGCTGCAGTTTCCTGCATGCAGCATCCGGGGAAGGCAGACCCAAGCTCACCTGCCTGGTGGGTGTTGCCCAGCCCTGCGTGTGGAGTGAAGGCTGGCCAGAGGAAGATGATGCCGACAGAGGAGGTGCCCACGCACAGGAACGTGCTTTGAGTTGCAATTTTGCAGTTACTTTCTCCTTTGATCCTCACAATAAGAACTTTCAAGTGTTTTGTATGTTCAAAGATAGGCGCTGTGGGGTAAATGGTGGGGATGGCACAGTCCTTGTCTGCAAGAAATTTACAAGGAAAGGGTTAAGCAGCATTGCCAGGCCATCTATGAGTGGTCGATAGAGGACCAGGCCGCATCCTGCCAGAGGGCTGGGTTGTGTGGGAGGAGGTCAGAGAGGGAGGCTGCATCAGTGTTATAATCCGCATCCCCAGGAGCAAGACTCTGTTAGACTGTGGTGTACATCCATGCCTTGCTGGCTGGGGAAGCACTTCTAGGCCCCTGGTGTGCACATGTGGTCCCCGATCTCTGCCCAGAACAATAAGCAATGATACTAGTGGAGACTCATGAAGGCAGATGTCATGGATTAAAGAGAGCACCTGGATGCTCGTGGGACAGTGAAAGGAGCAGGGAGGTGTAATGGTCAGCACGGGCTCTGGGGTCTGACCATGACCCGAGGCAGCTCTCCATGCCCTCACTATCAGGTAGAAACTCATCTTCTCTCTCCAGTCGTTCTGAGAACACAGTGAGAGCCTGTGTGAGCCTGGCTCAGGGCAGGTGCTCAGTAATGGTGGTTGCCATCAGCAGAGGTTTGCTGAACACACCCAAGAGTGACCATATGTCATTGCTGGTTATCTTGGGTGGGATAGCCACAGTCACCATGACAACAGAGACGCGCAGTGTGTCTGAGCATGCAGCTCAAGGCCCTGGGAGACACAGGGGAAGAGGAGAAGGTCTGCACCCAATGCCAAGGTGAGTCTCTAGACCATGCTGCAGGCTCTGCGCTCCAGCTTTGGGTGTTTGTTGGTGTGGGCGCTATGCTTCCACGGATTTATGGGAACTACGGACCTTGTGCCCCCAGCTGGTGATGGTGAAGCCAAAAGGAAGATAAATCTTTGGTTGGCCTTTCCTGGACAGGCAGGAGCTCACCCATTGCCTGGTGCTGATCCACCAATGATCTGATAGACCTGTGTGTGGAGGCCTGGGCCAGAGGCCTTCCCATCATCCTGGTGAAGCAGGACGCAGCCATGTGAAGAGGATTCATATAAGATGATATCTAATTAGGGCTTCTTAGAAGAGGAAGCCCTGAGCTTTGCCTCGAAGGACAGGTAGGATTTGCATGGAGGCAGAAAAGAGGAAAGGCATTCCAGGTGAGTGACATGAAAATGCACTGGACTTAGAACTAGGAGATCTGGTTCGAGTCTTGGCTCCACAGCTCACTAGCTGTGTGAACTTGCTCAAGCCACTTAACCTCTCTGAGCCTTGGTTTCTTTATCTGTACAGTGGACATGATAATGCCACACTTGTCATTAGGATTAAATGAGATTGCCTTTATAAAGCATCGTAGCCAGGACCTGGGACCTAGGCCGCACCTAGGAAATGGTAAATCTGTGGGAGAGAAAGCACATGGACAAGCGGGGCTCAGGGTCCATGGGCAGGGCCCACGAGTGGGCTTCTGAAACTACATTTAAAAGTTAGCATATTTGTTCTCTTTTTCTGGAATGAAGATTTCGTAGATTTATCAGATTCTCAAGAGTCTGTAACCTGAAAAAGATAAAGAACCATCAATGTAGAGCTTTAGACTTTACAAAGTGTAACTGCTCATTATCTCACTTGAACCCATATGAGCCCCACTTGATAAGTTGAGCTGTTATTATTATTATTCACATTTAACAGTTGAAATAACGGTCTTAGGAACCCAGGACCGTGGTGGACTCTGGACTCTTGTGGGTAGCTTCTCCATCATCTTTCCCTTTTTCCCTTCCCAAGAGCTCCAAATTCCCTTTGGAGTTCCTTGTGCTTCCGTGAAAACAGGCCCTTCCCCAGGACCAAGGGCCCAGGAAGGTTGACCAGAACTTTGGATCTCAGGGGCTGCTCTGATTGGTTCAGGCATGAACATGTGACCCAGCGGTCCAATCAGAGGGAATCCTCAATTTGGAACCATGAATTCTCGTACATATATTTATTTTATCTTTATTTTATCTTCCTATGGACTATATGTAAGTAGAGGGATTGCTACAGCCACTTTGCTCTCATAAGCAAAGGGGTCTTGGGAGTAAAGTTGACCCAGAGGAAGCAGATAATCACAGAGAAGAGGGCCGTATTCCTGATCAAACTGTCCAAATTAACTCTGGGCTTCTTCAGACACATGAATCATAAATTTTCTGTTATTTGCAACCCAAACCTCCTAGTCAATATAGGTGTCTCAACCAAGGTCACACAAGACATTGTTGACAGAACTGGGTCGTGAACCCTACACGCTCTGGCTCCCATTAACAACCATTTAGTTCAACCCTTCACCAGGTGGTCAGGACCTTTCCCGGGTTTGCTGACAGCTCAGCCTGCCTCACCTCTTGAGGGAGAAGGTCCTAGGAATTCACTTCTTGATGGGCAAACAATGTTTTTAAAATTAGGTTCCAAAATCCTAGGTGGCTTCTCTCACAAATTCCAAGAAAGAACGTACGGAACTAAGATTTGGCGAACTGGTCTACCCGTTCCGGGAACTCCTGATCTCTCAAAGCCTGGACAGAAGGGATGAGCGGGGCTGCTGTTCTGCCCACATTCTGCTCACTCCTCCATCAAATGCACATTGAATGCCTCCTATGGGCAGGCCCTGTGCTGGTTGTGGGCTGCATTGCACTGAAACATATACAGGGCCTGCCTGTGTGGCTTCTGCCAGTGGAACTTTCTGGTGTTGGTGAGCTCAGAGGGGGCTTTGGGTGTGTAGGAGTGTGAGGGCAGGAACTGCTCATTCAGACTGAGGAGGTGTGTCCTTGGGGACCTGCCAGCACCTGGTTTGCACTGTGGCTCTGCAGGGGACCCAAAGTCCATGTGCAGCTGTCAAAAGCCCTCTCACGTGTGTGTTGTGTGTGCTGTGTGCTGTAGTGGACGGGCGTGGCTGTGGCTTGGGCAGGGCATTGGTCGGAGTGACTGGATCTTGGCCAAGTGCATTAAATGCTCAGAACCTTAGTTTTCCTTATGATAAATGTATACATGCCCTTTATATTGTTCTTGTGATTCCTAAGATAATGTCGGTGAATGCATGTTCTAGTAATCAGTGTCTAGTCGATGCTCCGTAGATTTAAGTATCATTTTCTATGTTACCTTTATAGCACTGTTCCTCTATCCAAATTCACAAAAAAAAAAAACCACACCAACCTTCCCCCTAAAAGCCTAGATTGAACATTATTAGGAAAGAAAATCATCATTTCCTGAATCAACCCTGCCCTAAATCGTGAAGTTTAATCCCAGGGATTTATTTGCATGCCTTGTGTCTTTGGGATCATGCTGTCATTACAGCAGTTGGTGTGGGGTCAGCTGAGGGGAGGGTTAAGGAGGAATGAGCAGACCTGCTCTAAACATGGCTCTGTGCTTATCAGCAGCTGCGTGACCTTGGGCAAGACATTTTATCCCTCTGAGCCTCAGTTTCCTCTTATGTAAAGTGGAGATGATTTTTACTTACTGCTGTGAATTTTGGCAGAGGTTGTGCTAGAGTTGGGTAGAGGTCAGATTTTTCCAAAAAGGCAACCTCACTGGATCAGATGTATGTTTCTTTCTCCGTGTTATCTGTTCTCTTAGAGGTAAATGCATCTTTCCCCCATCAGAACACTTTGGGATTGATTAGGAGCAAAGTAACTTGAGAAGAAAAGGCAAAAGGAATAGGTGGCACCAGGCCATGGCAGAACTTCAGCCACATTTGTGACTCTGAATGGCCAGCACAGCTTTGAGCGCTTCACCTGCCGGGTAAGAGCACAGCTTCCCCCAGGACTGGCCACTCTTCCAGGGCTGGTGGGTGGCTGCAGCCTCAAGCAAAACACAGGCCCTGAAGAAGGTGGCCATCTCTGCTCTACTTAACCCTCTATATGAGGCCTCTCTGGGGAGACTTGAGGCAGCCCAGCGTCCAGTTCCCATCGCTAGTGCCGTTGCAGGATCACATGGGAGATGGATGGGAATGCACTCACAAAATGCCAGGCCTCCTGTCTTCTCAACACTTGAGATTTGACTGCAGGTGGGAGCCTGTGGGTTCCTTCTCCCCACATCAGCCCAGAGGATAACTCACTCTCCAGAGATAGGGAAGATTTTACATCTAACTTAGAAATTAGAGTACCATGTTATAAACAGAACAAAATGAAACAAAATGCATTTTCTTGTCGTTTTGACTCACTGGGGCAGGGGTATGTGTGTGTAGGTCGTGAAGGGTTGGGTCGGTTGGGAGAACGTGGTCCCCACAGGGTGGCGGTGAGCACATCCCTTCAAGTTATGCCCCCTGCACAAGAGCTCATTTCCAGTGGCTTTCGGAGCTTAGTGCAAGATACCAGGTGAGTTGGACTTCCCAGTCCAAGGCCAAAGCCTGTGCTTCCCCTCCAAAGTCTTGGGAGATCCCTCAAATATTTAAAGTGGACCCAGACAACAAAGCTTTAATACAGTTGCACCCCCCAAATGGTAAGTGTCCAAGTGTGGGTTTTATTTTTCTCATTTGCAGGTGGGTGTGGGGAAGGGCTGCTGGTTCTTTAGAGTCTTTTCATTTCCAGAAGAGGATTTATCCCCACTTCCCTTCTTTAAGTGTGGGCGAAAGGGAGGAAAAAATAGAAACACACACAGTGATGTGTCTATGTGACAAAAAGAGAATGGCACAAGCAGAAAGCCAAGGAGGGGAGAAGAAATCTAAGAAAACAGAAAACAACAACAAAAAAAAAGCCAGAGGAAAGTAGCAGAAAGAGGAAAAGCTACCCTCAGTGTCAGGCTGTTGAAAGGATGAGCTTTTTCCATCTCATCAGGGTGAGTGAGGAAGGTCAGTGTATGTACGGGCCAGTGGGGCTGGTGAGGGTCAGGGGGAGCTGGGCAGACAGAGACGGTGAGGATGGGAGAGAGGGTGAGGGAGGGAAAGCCAGCACAGGAACCCTGCACCCGGGGCAAGGGCAGGTGAATGAGGGTGTAGGGCCAGGAGCAAAGTGAGATAGAAGAAAAGAGACACCTTCCCTGGCACTGCCACCAGAGTGGTATTAGCTTGGGTCCAGGAGGAGTGATGGGAGGGGCCCCAGCTCTGGTCTTCTGGAACCACTTCACCACCTGCATGCACTGGATCCTGAAAGGGGATGGAGGGCATCTTCCCCCGGTTGTAGCCACTCCCTAGCGGCTCACCAGCTATGCTCTTCCCCAGAACTAGTGAATGGAGAGTGGATGCTTGCCATCTGGTGGAACTGAGTCCTCTTGGCTGACAGGTGGTGGACTGTTCCTGGACAGTGGAGGGGATGCACAGGGCACCCAGACCCACCCACCTTCTCTTCCTAATGTAGACCATTCCCAGGGCTTGGAGCATCTCCATGAGAGGTTTCCAGCTCTCTTATATTTTGGGAAATGCTTTTAGTTATAAAACAAACAGTTCTATTATTATGCAATAAAACTTGCTGGATCCCCAATTCCGTGAAGATTGAATTGTCCTGTTGTGGACATTGCCTTGGTCCCCTGTTCTGCGGCTGGTGTCCAGGATCCCGAGGCAGGTCTGCATACCCCTCCCTGGGCTGACCCTGCATCCTAAGGCATCGGGCAGCTGTTGGTAAAGCCTTCCTTCCTTTATATATCCAGTAGGGGTCTCTGTTGGCCTTAGGCAGAAATGAAGAGGGCATACGGTTTCTTTGGCTTGTTTGAAACATTGGAATTTGTGGCCAAGAGTAAACTCTCTATTAATTTTTTTCTATACTCTTCAGAATTCATTTTGTTCCTCTGAAAAGCAAGTTGCTTCTGAAGGCAGAAGAAGCATCAGTGATTTAACCGAACAGACCTAAGACAAGGGTCTTTAATAGAAGAAGTTCGTAATAGGAGAGTCCAGGGATCTTGGCACTGACAAAGTGTGTCTCTTTTTCCACCTAGACATGGGACTGAGTTGCCTCAAATTTTAATTCTTTGGATGCTGTAGATGTGTTTTCCCCTGGGGTATCTGTGTGTGTGTGTGTGTGTGTGTGTGTAGAGGGAGGGGCAAGTGGCAGAGACAACTAATGCTCCACAGTTTCCAGAAGACACTGCTAGATTCCATTCACCCACCTCCATAGATGTGGGGTGTGGCCATGTGAGTGAGTTCCAAGCAATGGAAGCGATGGTGTCACCTCCAGGACTCAGCACCCCAGACCTCCCACGCCCTTTCCCCTTCCTGGCAGGAGGAATGGAGGTGACCCCACAGGTGCCTTCTTAGGTCGGGTTCCCTGGAAACAGATGGAGATGGAGGTCCATGGATGGTAAGTGTCCTAGTGTGGGTTTTTTTTTTTTTTTTCTCATTTGCAGGTGGGGGTGGGAGGGGCTGCTGGTTCTTTAGAGTCTTTTCATTTCCAGAAGAGGATTTATCCCCACTTCCCTTCTTTAAGTGTGGGCGAAAGGGAGGAAAAAATAGAAACACACACAGTGATGTGTCTATGTGACAAAAAGAGAATGGCACAAGCAGAAAGCCAAGGAGGGGAGAAGAAATCAAAGAAAACAGAAAAAAAATGTCAGAGGAAACTCAGAAAGAGGAAAAGCCTCTTTCAACTGAGTTCAGCTCCAACAGAGGCCTCAGCAGATCCCCTGGGGCAACTCTGAAGCTGGGCTGGCCCTTCAGAAGTGCCCCAAATTGAGGAAAGGGGGCCTTTGTACCCCAAGTCGCTGGATGTGATGTGGGCTTTCTCCAGGGAGGGTATTGCCTCAAGGGAGGCAGAACCTTTTGGCAATACCCCGAGAGCATCTTGGCTGTGAGCCCCCCTTAAAAGAAGACACTCGTCAGCACTCAGGCCCTGAGGGGTATCTGAGGGCGTCCTCAGCACCCACTGCGGTGACAGTGGAGCCTGAAGTGAATGTGGCAGAGCTGTGTTGGTTAGGGTTCCTGAGTGTCTCCTGTGTACTCTCACGGGAGTTGGGGCAGAAGATGGAAGTGTGAGGGAAGGCACACACTGCTCTGGTTCCCAGTGAGATTGTCCCTTTAATTTTGTAAATATCCAGTGAAAGGATAAGTCTGTCATAAAGAAAAGCAACTGCAGTGGAAGTTGCTGGAAGAAAACTTGCTGGTATCCAGGGATTGCCATCTTGTGGCTTCCCCCAGATGGCCAGGTTTGGGGGCCCACACGTTGATACCTCTCTTTACCTCTTGTTATTCACAAGTTAGATGTTAGCCTTTGCTTGGCGGACTCATCTCCTGAGTTTCTTTTGCTGTTGGCGTCCCTAGCTCTAAATAATAGGCTGAACCCCACTGTTGTTTATTAATTTATCTAGTATTTATTTATTTCCCACTATGGAAGGTAAGCCTTTAGTACTCAAACATCAGGTCCTGCATCTATTTCCCCTCTCCCACCATCTCAATACAGTTAAATCATTATTTTGGGTTCAGTCAGTATTCCCTTGTTTACTACTATGATTATGTAAATATTGCTCATAGGTGATCTTATTTATGTTCTATAATTACATTTCATTTCTTGTGCAGTGTTTAACTTTTATAGGAGTTAATTACTGACTTAAAAATTGATTAGTTTTCTATGTATTTGTGACTAATTCTCCCCCTACCTGTGAGCTATCTGCAAGCCCCTCTCAATCTGGTCTGGCAATTAAGTACTCTGTTAGTTCTTGGCAACTTCCCTCTTGGAGCCCTCCACTCTCAAACATCCATCTGGACAGGTTGCTGCAGGCCACCTACACAGCTGTCTCCCAGACACTTCCCTTCACTCTTCTTATCTGGGCTTTACAAAAGCCTGAGGAAATGTTCGAGATATGAGAAAAAACTATTGGCTCCCAAAATAAAATTGCAAATTAGAAATAAACAAACATTTAATTAAATTGCATAATATCGTGTCAGCTAGTCAATTGCAACGCAACTCAACTCATTCCTCTAAGCAGCTCTCTGACTCTGATCCAACCTGCACACATGGCTGGATCCTGAGAGGTCCCTGAAGACACCCACAATGCAGTTCTCCAGTTCCTTCATGCGGGTGGAGTTGCCGTGGCAAACAGAAAGGTCTGCATATGTTTGGCACTGATTCAAACCCATCCTCACAGAGAAGGGTTACCAAAGGGAAGCCCAGACTTTTTGGAGTTATCTTCTTGTTATCCCCATATCTAACTCCTTGCTTCATTTTCTCACCTGCCACTGTAACCAACCTCTCTTTGCTGGTGTGATCCACCATGCAGTTTCTAAGATGGGTATCCATTTCCGAACTCCATCCTTTATCTCTCCTCCTTGGACAGGGATTCTACAAATGATCTTGTGGGTGTCAACTTTGCTGACCAAAGTGGCCTCCAACTCCTCCCTCCTCCTAGGCTTAGCTCCTCCTTCAGCCACAAGGTTAGGGCAGATCAAGAAAGCAATCTTTCCGACTGTCCTCCTCCAGGGGGCGCCTTCTCCTTCCAGTGTGACTGTCCGCTCCTTTTCACCTGCTGGTTCTATGAACGAGTCCCATTTGCTGCTTGTGGATTAAAAATAAGGAATGGATGGGGAACCTTCAAGGTGGTGGAGGAGTAAGACATGGAGATCACCTTCCTCCCCACAAATGCATACAAAATACATCTATATGTGGAACAACTCCTACAGAACACCTACTGAATGCTGGCAGAAAACTTCAGACTTCCCAAAAGGCAAGAAACTCCCCATGTACCTGGGTAGGGCAAAAGAAAAAAACCGAGACAAAAGAATAGCGATGGGACCTGCCCCTCTGGGAGGGAGCTGTGAAGGAGGATAAGTTTCCACACACTAGGAAGCCCCTTCACTGGCGGGGACGGGGAGGGGCGGGGCGGGGGGGAAGCTTCAGAGCCACCGAGGAGAGTGCAGCAAAAGGGGTGCAGAGGGCAAAGCAGAGAGATTCCCACACAGAGGATCGGTGCCGACCAGCACTCACCCGCCCGAGAGGATTGTCTGCTCACCCGCCGGAGTGGGCGGGGGCTGGGAGCTGAGGCTTGGGCTTCAGTTGGATCCCAGGGAGAGGACTGGGGTTGGCTGCGTGAACACAGCCTGAAGGGGTTAGTGCACCACAGCTAGCCAGGAGGGAGTCCGGGAAAAAGTCCGGACCTGCCTAAGAGGCAAGAGACCATTGTTTTGGGGTGCACGAGGAGAGGGGATTCAGAGCACCGCCTAAATGAGCTCCACAGACAGTCGTGAGCCATGGCTATCAGTGCGGACACCAGAGACAGGTGTGAAATGCTAAGGCTGCTACTGCCGCCAACAAGAAGCCTGTGTGCAAACAGGGGTCACTATCCACACCTCACCTCCCGGGAACCTGTGCAGCCCACCACTGCCATGGTCCCATGATCCAGGGACAACTTCCCCAGAGGAACACACGGCGCGCCTCAGGCTGTTGCAATGTCATGCTGGACTCTGCCGCTGCAGGCTCACCCTGCATTCCGTACTCCTCCCTCCCCCCAGACTGAGTGAGCCAGAGCACCCTAATCAGCCTCTCCTTTAACTCCCTCCTGTCTGGGCGAAGAACAGACACCAGAGGGCGACTTACATGCAGAGGCGGGGCCAAACCCAAAGCTGAACCCCAGGAGCTGTGTGAACAAATAAGAGAAAGGGAAATCTTTCCCAGTAGCCTCAGGAGCAGTTGATTAAATCCCCACAGTCAACTTGATGTACCTGCATCTGTGGAATACATGAATAGACAATGAATCATCCCAAAATTGAGGCAGTGGACGTTGGGAGCAACTGTAGACTTGGGGTTTGCTTTCTGCATCTAATTTGTTTCTGGTTTTATGTTGATCTTAGTTTAGTATTTAGAGCTTATTATCACTGGTAGATTTGTTTATTGATTTGGTTACTCTCTTCCTTTTTTTTCTTTATACATATACATATAGTTTTTCCTTTTTCCCTTTTTGTGAGTGTGTATGTCTATGCTTCTTTGTGTGATTTTTTCTGTATAGGTTTGCTTTTACCATTTGTCCTAGGGTTCAGTCTGTCCTTTTTTTTTTTTTTTTAGTATAGTTTTTAGCACTTGTTATCATGGTGGATTTCTTTATTGGTTTGGTTGCTCACTTCTTTCATTTTTAATTACATTTTAATTTTTTAAAATAATATTAAAAACATTTTTTACTTTAATAACTTCAGTTTCCTTTCTTTCTTCCTTCCTTTCTCCCTTTCTTTCTTTCTTTCTTTCTTTCTTTCTTTCTTTCTTTCTTTCTTTCTTTCTTTCTTTCTTTCTTTCTTTCTTTTTTTCCCCTCCCTTTTCTTCTGAGCTGTGTGTCTGACAGGGTCTTGGTGCTCTGGCCAGGTGTCAGGCCTGAGCCCCTGAGGTGGGAGAGCTGAGTTTAAGACTGAGACCTCAACCAGAGTCCTCCCAGACACACATAATATCAATTGGTGAGAGCTCTTCCAAGATCTCAATCTCAACGTTAAGACCCAGCTCCACTCAATGACCAGCAAGCTCCAGTGCTGGACACCCCATGCCAAACAACTGCCAAGACAGGAACACAAACCCACCCATTAGAAGAAAGGCTGCCTAAAATCATAATAAGTTCACAGACACCCCAAAACACACCACTGGATGCAGTCCTGCCCACCAGAAAGACAAGATCCCGTGTCATCCACCAGAACACAGGCACCAGTCCCCTCCACCAGGAAGCCTACACAAGCCACTGAACCAAAATTACCCACTGGGGGAAGACACCAAAAGAAACGGGAAATATGAACCTGCAGCCTGTGAAAAGGAGACCCCAAACACAATAAGTTAGGCAAAATGAGAAGACAGAGAAATACACAGCAGATGAAGGAGCAAAGTAAAAACACACCAGACCAAACAAATGAAGAAGAACTAGGCAGTCTGTATGAAAAAAAATTCAGCTTAATGATAGTAAAGATGATCCAAAATCTTGGAAACAGAATGGCGAAAACACAATAAACGTTAAAGAAGGACCTAGAAGAACTAAAGAGCAAATAAACAATGAGGAACAACACAATAAGTGAAATTAAAAATTCTCTAGAAGGAATCAATAGCAGAATAACTGAGGCAGAAGAACGGATAAGTGACCTGGAAGCTAAAATAGTGGAAATAACTACCACAGATCAGAATAAAGAAAAAAGAATGAAAAGAATTGAGGACAGTCTCAGAGACCTCTGGGACAACATTAAACTCATTGACATTTAAATTATAGGGGTCCCAAAAAGAAAAGAAAAAGAACGGGACTGAGAAAATATTTGAGGAGATTGTAGTTGAAAACTTCCCTAATATGGGAAAAGAAATAGTCAGTCAAGTCCAGGAAGCACAGAGAGTACCATACAGGATAAATCCAAGGAGAAACAAACCAAGACACATATTAATGAAACTAACAAAAATTAAATACAAAGAAAAAAAGTAAAAGCAGCAAGGGAAAAGCAAGAAATAACATACAAGGGAATCCCCAGAAGGTTAACAGCTAATTTTTCAGCAGAAACTCTGCAAGCCAGAAGGGAGTGGCAGGACATATTTAAAGTGATGAAAGGGAAAAACCTACAACCAAGATTACTCTACCTAGCAAGGATAGCATTCAGATTTGATAGAGAAATCAAAACATTTACAGACAAGCATAAGCTACGAGAATTCAACACCACCAAACCAGCTTTACAACAAACGCTAAAGGAACTACTCTAGGCAGGAAACACAAGAGAAGGAAAAGACTTCCAATAACAAACACCAAACAATTAAGAAAATGGTAATAGGAACAACATATCAATAATTACCTTAAACATAATCTCAAAGAGTAAAAGAAAAACATTGACAAAGAACCAAAAGAAATCAAGAGATGAAGTAAGAAAAAATGAGAATATCAATAAAGAGATATAATCTAGTAAAAAAAAAAAACAACAAATTCTGGAGGTGAAACGTAGAATGACTGAAAAGAAAAATAAGTTAAAAGGGTTCAGCAGCAGATTTTAGCAGGCAGAAGAAAGTATCAGTGAACTTGAAGATAGGACAATTGAAATCATCAAGTATGGGGAGCAAAAAGAAAAAAAGTAAAGATATATGAACAGAGCTTAAGGGATATGTGGGACACCATCAGGGACACCAATATATGTGTTATAGAAGTCCCAGAAGGGAAAGACATAGAGAAAGGAACAGATAGAATATTTGAAGAAATAGTGTTTGTTTGTCAAAGGATATTATCAAGAAAGTAAAATGACAAATTACAGAATGGGAGAAAATAGTTAAGATTCAGACAACTGTTTACTGTCTAGAATTTATAAAGAACACTTACTACTCAACAACTAGGCAAATAACCCTAGTTGTATGTAAAAACAATTGGGAAACATGAGTAAATGATTTGGCAAGACATTTCTTAAAAGAAGATATATAGGAGATTCGTTCAAAATGGCAGAGTAGAAGGACGTGCTCTCACCCCCTTTTGCGAGAACACCAGAATCACAGCTAACTGCTGAACAATCATTGAGAGAAAGACACTGGAACTCACCAAAAAAAAATACCCCACATCCAAAGACAAAGGAGAAGCCACAATGAGATGATAGGAGGGGCACAATCACAATAAAATCAAATCCCATAACTGGTGGGTGGGTGACTCACAAACTGGAGAACACTTATACCACAGAACTCGACTCACTGGAGTGAAGGTTCTGAGCCCCACGTCAGGCTTCCCAACCTGGGGGGTCTGGCAATGGGAGGAGGAATTCCTAGAGAATCTGACTTTGAAGGCTAGCGGGATTTGATTGCAGAACTTCAACAGGACTGGGGGAAACAGAGACTCCACTCTTGGAGGGCACACACAAAGTAGTGTGCACATTGGGACACAGGGGAAGGTGCAGTGACCCCAGGGGAGACTGCTAGTGCTGGAGGGTCTCCTGCAGATGTGGGGGGTGGCTCTGTCTCACTGTGAGGACAAGGACACTGGCAGCAGAAGTTCTGGGAAGTACTCATTGCGGTGAGCCCTCCCAGAGCCCACCATTAGCCCTACCAAAGAGCCCAGGTAGGCTCCAGTGTTGGGTTGCATGAGGCCAAACAGCCAACAGGGAAGGAACCCAGGCCCACCTATCAGCAGTCAAGTGGATTAAAGTTTTACTGAGCTCTGCCCACCAGAGAAACAACCAGCTCTACCCACCACTACTCTGTCCCATCAGGAAACTTGCATAAGCCCCTTAGATAGCCTCATCCACCAGAGGACAGACAGCAGAAGCAAGAAGAACTACAATCATGCAGCCTGTGGAACAAAAACCACATTCACAGAAAGATAGACAAGATGAAAGGGCAGAGGGCTATGTACCAGATGAAGGAACAAGATAAAACCCCAGAAAAACAACTAAATGAAGTGGAGATAGGCAACCTTCCAGAAAAAGAATCCAAAATAATGATAGTGAAGATGATCCAGGACCTCGGAAAAAGAACGGAGGCAAAGATTGAGAAGACGCAAGAAATATTTAACAAAGACATAGAAGAATTAAAGAACAAACAAACAGAGAGGAGCAATACAATAACTGAAATGAAAATTACACTAGAAGGAATCAATAGCAGAATAACTGAGGCAGAAGAACGGATAAGTGACCTGGAAGACAGAATGGTGGAATTCACTGCTGCAGCACAGAATAAAGAAAAAAGAATGAAAAGAAATGAAGACAAGCTAAGAGACCTCTGGGACAACATTAAATGCAACAACATTCGCATTATAGGGGTCCCAGAAGGAGAAGAGAGAGAGAAAGGACCCGAGAAAATATTTGAAGAGATTATAGTTGAAAACTTCCCTAACGTGGGAAAGGAAATAGCCACCCAAGTCCAGGAAGGAGAGCGAGTCCCATGCAGGGTAAACCCAAGGAGAAACATGCCGAGACACATAGTAATCAAATCGGCAAAAATTAAAGACAAAGAAAAATTATTGAAAGCAGCAAGGGAAAAATGACAAATAACATACAAGGGAACTGCCATAAGGTTAACAGCTGATTTCTCAGCAGAAACTCAACAAGCCAGAAGGGAGTGGCATGATATACTTAAAGTGATGACAGGGAAGAACCTACAGCCAAGATTACTCTACCTGGCAAGGATCTCATTCAGATTCGATGGAAAAATCAAAAGCTTTACAGACAAGCAAAAGCTAAGAGAATTCAGCACCACCAAACCAGCTCTACAACAAATGCTAAAGGAACTTCTCTAAGTGGGAAACACAAGAGAAGAAAAGGACCTCCAAAAACAAACCCAAAACAATTAAGAAACTGGTAATAGGAACATACATATCGATAATTACCTTGAACGTGAATGGATTAAATGCTCCAACCAAAAGACACAGGCTTGATGAATGAATACAAAAACAAGACCCATATATATGCTGTCTACAAGAGACCCACTTCAGAACTAGGGACACATACAGACTGAAAGTGAAGGGGTAGAAATAGATATTCCATGCAAATGGAAATCAAAAGAAAGCTGGAGTAGCAATACTCATATCAGATAAAATAGACTTTAAAATAAAGATTGTTACAAGAGACAAGGAAGGACACTACATAATGATCAAGGGATCAATCCAAGAAGAAGATATGACAATTATAAATATATATGCACCCAACAGAGGAGCACCTCAATACATAAGGCAACTGCTAACAGCTATAAAAGAGGAAATCGACAGTAACACACAAATAGCGGGGGACTTTAACACCTCACTTATACCAATGGACAGATCATCCAAACAGAAAATTAATAAGGAAACACAAGCTTTAAATGACACAATAGACTATGTAGATTTAATTGATATTTATAGGACATTCCATCCAAAAACAGAAGATTACACTTCTCAAGTGCGCACAGAACATTCTCCAGAATAGATCACATCTTGGGTCACAAATCAACCTCAGTAAATTTAAGAAAATTGAAATCATGTCAAGCATCTTTTCTGACCACAGCACTATGAGATTAGAAATGAATTACAGGGAAAAAATGTAAAAAACACAAACATATGGAAGCTAACCAATACGTCACTAAATAACCAAGAGATCACTGAAGAAATCAAAGAGGAAATGAAAAAAATACCTAGAGACAAATGACAATGAAAACACGACGATACAAAACCTATGGGATGCAACAAAAGCAGTTCTAAGAGGGAAGTTTACAGCTATACAAGCCTACCTCAAGAAACAAGAAAAATCTCAAATAAAAAATCTGTCCTTACACCTAAAGGAACTAGAGAAAGAAGAACAAACAAAACCCAAAGTTAGCAGAAGGAAAGAAATCATAAAGATCAGAGCAGAAATAAATGAAATAGAAACAAAGAAAACAATAACAAAGATCAATAAAACTAAAAGATGGTTCTTTGAGAAGATAAACAAAATTAATAAACCATTAGCCAGACTCATCAAGAAAAAGGGAGAGGACTGAAATCAATAAAATTAGAAATGAAAAAGGAGAAGTTACAACAGACACAACAGAAATACAAAGCATCCTAAGAGACTACTACAAGCAACTCTATGCCAATAAAATGGACAACCTGGAAGAAATGGACAAATTCTTAGAAAGGTATCACCTTCCAAGACTGAAACAGGAAGAAATAGAAAATATGAACAGACCAATCACAAGTAATGAAATTGAAACTGTGATTAAAAATCTTCCAGCAAACAAAAGTCCAGGACCAGATAGCTTCACAGGTGAATTCTATCAAACATTTAGAGAAGAGCTAACACCCATCCTTCTCAAACTCTTCCAAAAAATTGCAGAGGAAGGAACACTCCCAAACTCATTCTATAAGGCCACTATCACCCTGATACCAAAACCAGAAAAAGATACTACAAAAAAATAAAATTACAGACCAATATCACTGATGAATATAGATGCAAAAATCCTCAACAAAATGCTAGCAAACAGAATCCAAGAACACATTAAAAGCATCTTACACCATGATCAAGTGGGATTTATCCCAGGGATGCAAGGATTTTTCAATATACGCAAATCAATCAATGTGATACACCATATTAACAAATTGAAGTGATCATCTCAATAGATGCAGAAAAAGATTGTGACCAAATCAACACCCATTTATGATAAAAACTCTCCAGAAAGTGGGCATAGAGGGAACCTACCTCAACATAATAAAGGTCATATACAACAAATCCACAGCAAACATCTTTCTCAATGGTGAAAATCTGAAAGCATTTCCTCTAAGATCAGGAACAAGACAAGGATGTCCACTCTCACCACTATTATTCAAAATAGTTTTGGAAGTCCTAGCCATGGCAATCAGAGAAGAAAAAGAAATAAAAGGAATACAGATTGGAAAAGAAGAAGTAAAACTGTCACTGTTTGCAGATGACATGATACTATACATAGAGAATCCTAAAAATGCCAACAGAAAACTACTGGAGCTAATCAATGAATTTGGTAAAGTAGCAGGATACAAAGTTAATGCACAGAAATCTCTTGCATTCCTACATTTATGATGAAAAATCTGAAAGAGGAATTAAGGAAACACTCTCATTTACCACTGCAACAAAAAGAATAAAATACCTAGGAATAAACCTGCCTAGGGAGACAAAAGACCTGTAGGCAGAAAACTTTAAGACACTGATAAAAGAAATTAAAGATGATACCAACAGATGGAGAGATATACCATGTTCTTGGATTGGAAGAATCAGTATTGTGAAAATCACTGTACTACCCAAAGCAATCTACAGATTCAATGAAATCCCTGTCAAATTACCAATGGCATTTTTTACAGAACTAGAACAAAAAATCTTAAAATTTGTATGGAGACACAAAAGACCCCGAATAGCCAAAGCAGTCTTGAGGGAAAAAAGTGGAGCGGGAGGAATCAGACTCCTTGACTTCAGACTATACTACAAAGCTACAGTAATTAAGACAATATGGTACTGGTACAAAAACAGAAATATAGATCAATGGAACAAGATAGAAAGCCCAGAGATAAACCCACGTATCTATGGTCAACTAATCTATGACAAATGAGGCAAGGATATACAATGGAGAAAAGACAATCTCTTCAATAAGTGGTGTTGGGAAAACTGGACAGCTACATGTAAAAGAATGAAATTAGAACACACCGTAACACCATACACGAAAATAAACTCAAAATGGATTAGAGAACTAAATGTAAGACTGGACACTATAAAACTCTTAGAGGAAAACATAGGAAGAACACTCTTTGACATAAATCACAGCAAGATCTTTTTTGATCCACCTCCTAGAGTAATGGAAATAAAAACAGAAATAAACAAATGGGACCTAATGAAACTTCAAAGCTTTTCACAGCAAAGGAAACCATAAACAAGACGACAAGACAACCCTCAGAATGGGAGAAAATATTTGCAAACGAATCAAGGGACAAAAGATTAATCTCCAAAATATATAAACAGCTCATGCAGTTCAATATTAAAAAAATAAACAACCCAATCCAAAAATGGGCAGAAGACCTAAATAGACATTTCTCTAAAGAAGACATACAGATGACCAAGAAGCACATGAAAAGCTGCTCAACATCACTAATTATTAGAGAAATGCAAATCAAAACTACAATGAGGTATCACCTCACATCAGTTAGAATGGGCATCATCAGAAAATCTGCAAACAACAAATGCTGGAGAGGGTGTGGAGAAAAGGGAACCCTCTTGCACTGTTGGTGGGAATGTAAATTGATACAGCCACTATGGAGAACAGTATGGAGGTTCCTTAAAAAAGTAAAAATAGAATTACCATATGATCCAGGAATCCCACTACTGAGCATATACTCAGAGAAAACCATAATTCAAAAAGACACATGCACCTCAGTGTTCATTGCAGCACTATTTGCAATAGCCAGGTCATGGAAGCAACCTAAATGCCCATTAACAGATGAACGGATAAAGAAGATATGGTACATATATACAATGGAATATTACTCAGCTATAAGGAGTGAAACTGGGTCATTTGTTGAGACGTGGATGGATCTAGAGACTGTCATACAGAGTGAAGTAAGTCAGAAAGAGAAAAACAAATATCGTATATGAACACATATATGAGGAACCTAGAAAAATGGTACAGATGAACCGGTTTGCAGGGCAGAAATTGAAACACAGATGTAGAGAACAAACGTATGGACACCAAGGGAGGAAAGCGGCAGGGGGTGAGGGTGGTGGTATGATGAATTGGGAGATTGAGATTGACATGTATACACTGATGTGTATAAAATTGATGAGTAATAAGAACCTGCTGTATAAAAAAATAAATACAATAAAATTCAAAAAAAAAAAGAAGATATATAAATGTTCAATAAGCACATGAAAAGCTTCTCAACATCATTAGTCATTAGGGAAATGCAAATCAAAACCACAGTGAGTTATCACTTCACACCCACTAGGATGGCTATGATTAAAAAAAAAAAAAGGAAAACAACAATAGTTGGTGAAGATATGGAGAAACTGGAACCGTTATACACTGCTGGTGGGAATGTAAGATGGTGCAGCCACTGTGGAAAACAATTTGGCAGTTCTTCAGAAAGCTAAATGTAGTATGACTCAACAATTATACCCCTAGGTATATACCTCAAATAATTGAAAACAGGAACTCATACAGATACTTGTATGCCAATGTTCATTGCAGCATTATTCACAATAGCCAACAGGTGGAAACAATCCAAGTGTCTATCAACAGAATAGATAAATTAAATGTGTATATACATAAAATGGACTATTTTTCAGCCATAAAAGGAATGAAGTTCTAATGCATGTGACGACATAGATGAATCTTGAAAACATTATACTGAGTGAAATGAGCCAGACAAAAACAGACAAGTAGTGTATAATTCCACGCACGTGAAATATCTTGAATAGACAAATTCATAGTGACAATCAGTAGATTAGAATTCAGCAGGGGCTTGGGGTAGGGAAGAATGGGGAGTTATGTCTGATGGTTACAGAGTTTCTCTTTGGGATGATGAAAAAATTTTGGAAATATATAGTGGTGATAATGGCACAACATTGTGAATTTAATTAATGCCACTGAACCGTATACTTAAAAATGGTTAAAATGCAAAATTTTACGCTATATATATTTTACCATGACTTAAACAATTAAAAAGTTAAAAAAAAATTCCGTCATGAACATTGTCAGTTGCTTCCTTCTTCCCAGTACATGCCCAGTTTGGTTCAGGAGGCTAATCCTCCTGAGTGTATCCATACAACCAGCAGCCAGGACTAGACAAGGGAAAGAGTGGTCCAATCACCATGGTCCCATCCCTTTTGCCCTCTTGCCTGTGATTGGCTTAGGAAGACAGGTTTAAGCCAATCAGTGAATGGGATTCCTTGAGGACTGTTATGGGTGCAGCAGGAGTAGTCAGGTAACCTAAACGGCCCAATCAGACCGAAGGGAAGAATATTCATTCCATTGTGAGAGGTTCATTTTCTCTCTCCCTTCCTCCTGATGAATATTGAGTGGGGTATATTTTCTAGATAAATGCTTCATTATGGAGATATATATGTTGGGTGGGGTGGGAGTAGTTATTTGAAGAGTGAATAATCTTTTCTCTTCTATTCCTCCACACTTTGCTATGAATATTCTAAAGACAGTCGAGGTCATTCATGTTTGGGATTTGTATCATGTAGGTTCCACTGTATGTCCTACTTTGCACAAGCCAGGGGAAAGCATAACTGAGACTCTTGTCAGGGAGTCCTCCTGAGATGGGACCTGTTATTTCCCTGCTGCTGTAGAAGGTGCGATCACTTCTATCTGGAGCCTTGGGGATTCTCTCCAACATAGCTGAAAGGCAGAGTCCCTGCAAAATAAGTCACAGGCACTTTGGGGAAATTGCTTGCTTATTTGTTATGGCATTGCAGAATAAAATGCAGAGGGAGAAAACAGAGGAATACTGGCTTTGTTGTTCTAACAACCTCATATCTTAAGTACTACAATATATGCCTCAGCTGAGCTTACTGCTGTGTGATTGATTCTACCTGACTAGTTCTCCACTGGGTCCCTTCCATCGGAGACAGGCCAGCAGGGGTCTGTCTGGGCATGCTTATCTGGATGAGGATTTGTTTCTTCTTTTGCTCTATCTTCTCTGTGGGGGAAATGGCAAGGGGGCTCACACCTTCCCCGTCTGTCCCAGCGCCTCTTACTCCGCTGATGTTACCAGTGAACGATGGAGCTGTCACTCACAGCTCTCCCTCTGACATCAGTCAGCTTCCCTGAGGAAAAGATGTATTATTGAATAACTAATGTGGGGACAACTGGGTAGCCATGTGGGAAAAAAAAAATAAAGTTAGAACCACAATCTCACTTTACCACAAAATAAATTCCAGATGGGTAAGAGTTTTAAACAGAACAGAATAAAACCATGAAATTACAAGAAACTATGCCAATAAACTTGAACACTCTGACAAAATGGAAACACTTTAAAAAAATTATAAAATGCTATCATTGAGAGGGAAGAAGAAATAGAAAAGCCTAACATTCCAATAGACACTAAATAAAGAGAAAGGATAGTTAAATATTCCCTTCCCCAAAAAAGACCAAAAGCCAGATAATTTGTGAGTTTTACTAAGCTATTAATGATGAGATATTTCTTATCTTATTCCAGTTATTCCAGAAAGTAGAAAAGGATATCAGGTCACCCAGCTCATAGTTTAACCACAATTCCAAAACTTCATAAGTACAAAACAAGAAAACTGTAGGCTCATTTCACTTTTCAGAATAAACAGAAACCTTTATTTGATTTTGGAATCAAATTCAATATACATTAACAAGTTCATTCAACATGCTCATGGAAGGTTTATCTTCAGTGTAAGGATGGGCCAAAATTAAAAAACAAAACAAAACCTCTCAATGTCATTATATCAATATAGGCAGGAAAAAACTGATAAAGTTCAACACATCATTATTTTCTAATGTAAAAAATGTATTAATGAATAATGTACTTACAAAAATGTATACAAATCATAAGTGTACAGATCAAATAATTTTCATAAACTGCAAAGCAACCAGCACCCAAATCCTAAATGCCGCCACTACACCCCTTTCCTTCAACCCTGACAAGGGCAATATTTGATGTCCCTGTCTTTTTCAGTTTTTCAATTTAGCCATTCTGGTAAGTTGACAACCATCTAACAGTGAAAAACATTTTAGCAAGGTATAATATAAGGAAAGAGACTTCCTCAATTTAATTGAGTTTATAAACCAAAAACCTTCTGCAAAAATCATACTTAATGCAGAAATTTTAGATCCGTTTCTTTTAGAATCAAGAAGAAATTAAGAATGACCTCTCTTGCTGCCAGATTTTACATGGTACTGAAGGTTCTGGAAAATACCATCAGATAAGAAAAGGAACAACAGTTACAAGAATTGGAAGGATGGGATAAGACTCTATTTATAGATGATTTTCTACATAGAAAACACAACAGAATCAACAGAAAATAATTAAATCTAATTTGAAAACTCATTGAGGTTGCTTGATACAAGGTCAATTTATAAAAATCCATAGCATTTACCTTCAACAACAAAAACCATCCAAAACACAATATAAAATAAGATATTCACAGTAGTTATAAAGACTATAAATTATCTAGGAATTGAGAGAAACTACACAAGGTATCAACAGAGGATAAAGTAAAACTTAAAGGACATGAAACATCTGAATAAATACTCATGATTGAATAAATTAAGTTCATAACTATAAAGGTGTTAATATTGTCTCTGTTAATCTAACAATTCAATACAATCCCAACAAAAATTCTAGCCTGATATTCTGAGGGCTTCAACAGAATTACTATTAAATTTATAGAGAAGAATACGTCTTCATAAATAATTAAGATGATTTTCAGAAAGAAGAGCAAGGAGGGGGATTTATCCTACTACTTATGAAGAGGATCACCATAGTAAAAACAGTGTGATACTGGTGTAAAACAGGCAAATAGGAATGCTTGATGGCTCAGGGACAAACTCATGCATACATGATATTTGATGAAATATACATATAAATTAACAAATAGAAAATATTGGGGAAACAGGCTACTTACCTTAACTCATATACAAATGGGGAATCCAGTTGCATTAAAGACCTAACTGTGAAAAGTAAAACTATAAAGCTAATGGAAGAAATAAAAGGGGAATAAGTATGATGAAGGGGGTCATACCTCTTAAAAAAGAACAGATTGTTTGCAGAAAAGGAAATACAAATGCCTCTTAAACATAGGAAAAGACTTTCAACTTCACTCAAGACTAAATTAAAACTATAATGAATACAATTTTTTTTTTCATTTATCACATTGGCAAAGATGACAAAGTTCAATAAAGGTTCAGTTGCAGGCAACAGAAACCACCTTGTTGGTTTAAGCAGAAATGGTTTTCATACAGAGAACTGGGTGCTGACAAAATAGTTCAGAGATCTGTAGGAGGAGAATCCAGGTCAGTTTCCCAGGAAACATTCCCAGCCCTCAGAATCACGCTGCCAAGATGGAGAAGTCTGTGGCTACATGATGGGGGGTGGGGGGGGTGTGTGGAGGAAGGAGGTGTGGGAAGACAGTTGAGAAGGCCAGGTGGAAGAGGTAGGAGAAGTACCATGCCTCACCCTGCATCCTGCAGGAAAAGGGGGGGTGGGTCAAGGAAGTGAAGGAATGAGAGAGTTTCAAGAAAATTCAGATTAAGTAAAGGACTAAAAGGTACTCAGATTCCACTTGGGCTATTACTTCTGCAAAGAGCATATTTCTCCTCTAGACATTCTCTGAGGGTCCTGCCTACTCCTAGGTACCAATATTGTCTGCCTGGGGACCGAATAATCCAGTTTCTCACTGGACAGAAGTCACAACTTCCATCTCAGAACATACATAAGCAACATCCCACCAGAATCTGCAATTTCACAGCAGGCACCTGTGAAGGTGAATGCATATTTTTCCCACAATATTTTTGTGACTTTTTCAAATAGCCATCCTTTAGCCATGGACTGCATTTTTAGTTGGGAAGCGTACTCTGGGCAATAGGCCCTAGTGTCCTTTCTGATCCTCAGTGTACCATGAAGTAGCCCTCTGTTAGCATACAGCTAAGCAAAGTGGCAGCCTCATTTTTCTTTTCAATTTTATGGTGCTTGTAGGTCACCTTTGATCTGCCAGGGCCTAGAACTGAACTCCAGTCATTCCTAGGGATCTGAGGCTGTTCTTTGAACATGTTGATAAATGCCAAGATTTAAAACAGGCCTTGGAAAAAGATGCACAATAAATACTTAATTCAAGCTGGGACTCAGGCATCAGAAGTATTTACCTGGGCAGTGAAATATTTAAGTGCCATGCTGCTAAGCTGTTGGTAATCATGGATGACATATTTATGTCCATAAGGGAAAAAAAAAAAGACCCCAAGCACTTCTAACTGATTGTTTATCTGAGCCTAGAAGAGTGAAGAGAGATGAGCAAAACTTCTGTGAGCCTTTGGAATTGTCTCTATAGATACATTAAAGTGACGCAGCTCGTAACATCTTTTCGAGAGCCCACCTGCTTAGGGGTGATGGGAGGACTGATGAAGAGGAAAGTTTTGCTTGATGGGGAAGTCTCAGAAGCAGTCAAGTGGCTCAAATCATTAGTGCTGGAGCTCTGAACTGGTTCAAGATTGGCCTTAATTATTAACCTTCTTTAATATTTCAGAGTATCTATAATAAAAGAAGCATGGTGCATTTAATCTATAGTTATGCAGTCAGAGACTGTTAGACCTGAAAAGGACTCAGATCATTCTGGGCAGCTTCTGGCTCCTTTTATCTCCTTCAGAGTAACTGAGAAATACCACTGTTTCTCTTGGTAGCAGTGCTCTTGAAGGCAATGGTTCTCATGGTTGAAGGGTGGGGGTGACCTAAGGGGACGGGGTTGCCCACGAGTAACAAAGTCTCCATTGTTGTGTTGAATTTGAAAAATGCCCCATTTAGGAGATCTCAAATTAAAAAGAATTCATTCGGAGTAGATTTATCATTTATTTTATTTACTTATATTTTTTGTCTGCATTGGGTCTTTGTTGCTGCGCGCCGGCTTTCTCTAGCTACCGCGAGTGGGGGCTACTCTTTGTTGCAGAGTGCGGGCTTCTCATTGCGGTGGCTTCTCTTGTTGTGGCTCGTGGGCTCTAGAGCGCAGGCTCGGTAGTTGTGGCGCACGGGCTTAGTTGCTCCGCGGCATGTGGGATCTTCCCGGACCAGGGATCGAATCCATGTTCCCTGCATTGGCAGGTGGATTCTTAACCACTGCGCCACCAGGGAAGTCCCTCATTTATTTTATTTTTTCATTTCTCAGCATACAAACAAGCAAGGGACCAATGGCTCCCTGGCTGATATTTTCATCATTAACCCCTTCCCTGAATTCCAAATGTGTGGTGTATGTCCAACAGGCATCTCAAAATTATTTTGGCTGAAACAGGACTCATTTTTTTTTTTTTTTACAGTATCTTCTGATTATTTTTTTAAATTTTTATTTTATACTGGAGTATAGTTGATTAACAATGATGTGTTAGTTATAGGAGTACAGCAAAGTGATTCAGTTATCCATACAAGTATTGAAACAGGACTCTATTTATTCTCTCCACTCATTCAGTCTTCTCCTCCGTGAGTTAACACCACTGCAGGAAAGGATACCACAGTTTTTAGTGGAGACTGGAAGGATGGTGGCCCATGCCATGTGCTGGCGAAATATTTGGTAATAGTACCACCTGTGATATCTCAAAAATAGACAATTACCTAAGTAATTAAACACTCCTAGTTTAAAGGGAACAGTTCATAAAGCAGAATGTTAATAGTGTGTGTTGGCTGCTGTTGGCTGAAAATAAAAGAGAATAGAGTCAAGAAATCTGGGGCCTTGTACACTTGGATGAGGCAATGGATTTTCAGTTCCAAACAGTAAAATTTAACATTGAGAAACGCTTGAGCAAAAGAGGCAGTTAAAACTCAGACTCGTAGCCATGGGAAAGAGACCAAGTGTCTAGATATCTGAAATTAAGGAGGGGTGGGGGGAAAGCATTTCTCAAGAACTCTGGTGTGACAATGGCACATGGAGTTGATTAGAATTAAATCAGTAAATCAGAATTAAATCAGAAGATGACTATGCTTTTAGGTTTCAGAGAGTGATGTACTGCTGAAGAAACGAAAATCTGGACCGAAGTGGTTTGTAACTGAGACTTTATGATCTTTGGACCTTCTATAGAAATGGGTAGAGTCACATGCTCAGCCCTGAAAAAAGGCACATTCTCTAGCACCCCCTTCGGATGCAGCTGGTGAGAATAATAGACAAGGAAGGTCCTCCCCAAAGGGCAGAGCCAAGGGTCCCTGGAAGCCCCACGTCTGGAACAGAGTTAGGACCTAATTAAGGAACATTTGCCTTCCTGGGTAGGGGGTTCCCCTTGAGTCTCCCCAGCAGGATTTCAGAATCCCAGTGGACCGGTGTGGCCATGTGTCTCTCACCTTTTCCTAATGGAAGCATGTGTTTTGGTTCCTTCAATCCCTGTCTCTCTACTGTGTGTCTGTGCAGTGGGGGAAGGTGGACAGCTTTTATTTGGGGTTCATGGATCCTGGATCTAGAGGAGCCACATCTAGTCTGGACTCCATGCACTGATGGCCCCGCATCACTGCCTGGTATAGAGACCTCCTGTAGGAGCCTGGACTTTGTGTCTGAGGCCCCGACCTGAACGGGCCCCTGAGACATCACTTGCAGCATGTGGTCTAAACGTGATCCTTGAATAAATGAGTAAAGGACTAAGGGAATTAATGATTGGATTTCTCGAAACCTGCTCCAAGGCCCTGGAAAAACAAAGATGAATGAGGGGGCCCAGGATGGACTGACGTCAGAGGAGGTGGAGCACGGGGGACAAAGTCTCAGAACACAGGGACCAGAGGACCTGGGTGTGAGCGGGAGGTGTGGCTAGTGGGTGCTGCTTTGCCTTGCCCAGAGGAGGCAGCCCAGGGGTCCTCATAGACAGAGGACCACTGTCTTTGGGCCGAAACTGGCTCACAGGTCCAACACCTTTCCTTCTCTGCAGTATGAGCTTCTTCCAAAGGCCCCAGTAACCACCCTCCCGGCCACGATGTGTGGCAGGAGGAGGGGTAAGATTGGGGGGTTGCAGGAGAGGGTAGAACCTTTAACAATGCTCCTTAGAGCAAAGTTGTGACTTGGCCTGTGGTTTATGGACTCACCCTGCTGACTTGTGTGTGAAACTCCTCTATCCTATGGGATGGCTCACTTTAGGGTGGTACACACGTGGTGATTCCCATGCTGGGTGATTCACACCAAGGTGACTCACACACAGGAGGTAACTCACCCAGGATCAACCAGAAGTTGTCTGAGCCCTATTTTCCTTTGTTTATTTGTTTGAATTTTATTTTTATTTTTTTCTTTTTCATCATGGTTTATCACAGGATATTGAATATAATTCCCTGTGCTATACAATAGGACCTTGTTGTTTATCCATTCTCTATAATAGTTTGCATCTGCTAATCCCAAACTCTCAATCATCCCTTCCGCAAACCCTCCCCCTTGGCAACCACAAGTCTGTTCTCTATGTCTGTGAGTCTATTTCTGTTTCATAGATAAGTTCACTTGTGTCTTATTTTAGATTCCACGTATATGTGGATATATGGTATTATGTGGATAATGATATCATATAGTATTTGCCTTTCTCTTTCTGACTTATTTCACTTAGTTTGATAATCTCCAGGTTCATCCATGTTGCTGCAAATGCCATTGTTTCATTCTTTTTTATGGCTGAGTAATATTCTATTGTCTATCTATCTATCTATCTATCTACCTATCTATCTATCTATCATCTATCTATCTCAAATCTTCTTTATCCAATTCATTTGTCGATAGACATTTAGATTGTTTCCATGTCTTGGCTATCGTAAGTTGTATCTGAGCCCTATTTTGATGTGGTGCCCAGCACTGCCTTTTCTGGGTTTTCTTGGTGATGGACATGGTGGCCTCCGCTCTCAGGCTGGTGAGTACCTGACCACAGCCTGGACAGTTCTGGACCACCCACCTCATTTTCATTTGGTCCCGGCATTACTGGTCCTGCCCAGTAAGGAACTTTGTGAAAAATATCATCTGGGCCTGAAATATCTGCTTGAATTAAAACCCAGGCAAGGAAAGAAATGAAGGCTAATGGTCCCGAGCCACAGGCTCCCCCAGTCAGGCATGGGGTGTTTCAGAAAGTTCTGGGAGACTTGCAGTGAGAGGTCTTATGATGATTTATCATATGAGTACTTCAGCGACCAGATCCCATGGGAAGCTCGTGGGGTGGAGAGCTCATGGAAGGGTGTCAGAGAAGCCCCCTCACCCAGTCCCGTGGCTTGGCTCCCACAAGTCCCATTCTCAGGAACCCTCCACATCAGGCAGGACCAAGCTGAGCTGTGGAGTCAGGCAGGCCTAGGCTCATGGTTCTACCCTTATGCAGCTGAGAGGAGGCCCTGCAAGGTCATGTTGGCTCTCTGACCCTCATTTTCCCCACCTCCGATTATATTTTAATTGTATGGTTGTGGAAGGATTGTATGAAAAGTGCTGGATACAGAGCAGATACTCAGTAACTGCCCTAGGAAAAAGGAGGAGGCAATAAAGGCCCTGTTCCAGGAATCAGGGGATGTGGGCCTTGAGTAGATCTTAAAAGTTCTCATTACAAGAAAAAAAGAAATTGTAACTAGGTGTGATGATGGATGTTCACTAAACTCATTGTGGTGATCATTTCACAACATGTGCAAATATTGAATCTTGTTGTACACCTGAAACTAATACAATGTTATGTGTCCGTTATATATCAATTTTTCAAAAAGGAATGTATTGGATCCTAAAACTGGAAGTCCAGGGAGAGAGGGCTCAGGCATGGCCAAGTCCGGAGGCTCAGAGGATGTTACCAGGAGGCTCTCCACCCTTGGTGGCTTGGCCTTCCTCTGGGTGTACTTTTCCCAGGTGGGTGGTACAGATGGTCCCCACAGCCCCAGCCCTGGTGGGGTCTGAGCACCTGTGACTCCTCCACCCAGTCACCATGGAGACCTGCTCAGAAGGTTCTGATTGGCCACATGGCAGCCCTGCCGCAGCAGTGACCAGTCTGATTGGCCGGCTCAGGTCACATGTCTGCTGCATAGGTGGGAAAGGCAGCTGGGGATCCAGCTGTGCTCAGAGGCTGGGTGAGAAAGTGCTGTCATACAAGGGGGACCCAACGCTTTGGAACAGGAACCTCACAACCACAGCCACATCCTCAGAGAAGGGAACAAGTGACTTGGGGACATTTCCATGTGTTCAGGACCTGGGAAGCACATATTTCAAGGAAAACAGAGAAGCTTGATGGAGTACAGGTGTCCTTCCTATCAGCTGGACACTCAGAGAGAAGAGGAACTTAGGATTTGGGGGCAGAAGAGAAAGAGACTGGGTTGAGGAACAGAAAATTGAGATTTTTTTCTAAAACCATCCAGATGTGAACTCCGTAAAAATACCCCATGCAACTCTGAGAAATGTCCTCAGAGACCAGCAATCCCAAGACCACAATTTAAAACTTTCCACCCTAGGACTGTGATTTCTAGCAGATATAGTTAAAGACTGAGTTTGAGTTTGCATTTTGAAAACCATTTCCTCCCTCATTTTGCTTTTTCACAGTGACTCAGGGAATTGCGCTTCTTATGTAGTATCTTATGGTGGCTGGCTTCCTTCCATCTTTTTAAAATAATGCATTTCCATTTAGCTTGGGCTGTCTTCTGGGATTAATTAGTGACTGCACAAGTACATGAGGCTTTAGTGGCCAGTGCCTCTTGACAGATGGCACCTGGAAAGAAATGGGAAATGATTGCAGAGACCGTAATTATGACTTTCTGGGTGTGAGAATTTTATGAAATACCTTCAGGGTTGAAGCTCCCACCTAAGTTCTTGGGACCCCTGAGCCCCATGGCTGGGCAGAGGCCATTCACCCTCCTTTTGAACTCTGGTTGGAAATGGCATTTCCTATTACATGGAAGGCAAGGGGGACAAAAAAGAAAAAAGAAGGGAATTTGATTTAGACACAAGACTTCTGTTCCATAATTACGGTCTAGAATTAATTGAATACCCTGTAGCTTTTTGTACTGTATATGCTAATGATGACCAAAAATGGATTCTCTTCTATATTTCTGTATTAACTTATCTTAAAGTGACATACTGTGAATAACAACCCCCTGTACTGCTGGACTAGGCAAGTTTATAATTTGCAGTTCAAGCTTTTATTCTATTCAATTTGTTTAGGTAATTTATTTTTCTAGGAAGGGATAAAAAGACCTAAATTACAGGAACTAACTGTCCCTGTTGCCAGAAAGTGCCAAGGATTTGGAGTGAATAAATGCTCCTGAAATGAGCCGATTGCGACCTTGTGTAGGGAACTCAGTGAGCAGTCATGCTAGTTTTATTTTATGGACCATATTGAATTAATTTAATTATGGAATATCAGTGCTCTGCCTGGTAATTAGCACTGCAGAGATTTCTCCAAGCACGAGCTCCAGTGATGACCAGGGCTGTGCGGGCACCGGGGTGCTGTCTAGCCCCTCTGAGACAGGAGGCCAGGTGGTCAGCCCCCCGTGATGACAGTTTGGGGGTTCTCCCTTTATCCTCTCACTATTCCAGCCTCTCTCTTCCCTGAGAAATAGACGCAGGAGTCAGGCAGAGGGAGGTCAATACAGCATCTTATTTCTTGCCTTATTATGGTTTATTGCGATGTTATTGTGTAATCTAATTGTTAGCTTTCACCTATGGGAAAACTTAACCTTTCGTGTCCAGTTCAGCAGGCAACTCAGCACTTCACCCCCAGATCAGATGGTACCTGCCTGAACCACAGCTGTGCCACTCCTACCCCTACCCCCCACCCATGGAACCCAGCCTTTCTAAAAGCAGGATAGGAAAGACCTTCTCTGCAGGCTCTGGTCACTTCCTTCTGTCGACACGGTGACCATTTAAAACCTTCTCATGTTACTCCCCTCATCCCAGCTGATGGCTGACCTCTTCTTTTTCGAGTAATTGGAAGACTTCATTAGATAGGAATTCCCTGCACTCCAGCGAGTTAACAAGCTGAGCTGTGTCCCCATTGGCCCTCCCCTCCCCCTCCCCTCCTCCCTCCTCCCTCCCCTCTCAGTGGGGATGACCCAGTGCTCAGAGACACTCCCTCCACATGTCCTGGGTTCCAACACTTCCTGCCTCCTTGGAGATTTGACTCCTTCCACTTCATCTCTTCTCTATCCTATATCCTCACACCTCTTTGTGTTTGTTCCTTCCCAACAGCATTTAAATCCACTCAATTCTGCTAATATTAAGAAAATTCTATTCTGGCCCATCTTTCTCCAGCTCCCGCCCTCCTCTCAGTCTCCCTTTCACAGCTGTGGGCTCTTTCTCCTCACATCCTTTCCTGCATCCGTGAAGTTGGCACCTGGCCTCATCTCTCCCCTGAAACCCGGACCAAGGGCCATTGTCAGTCCTCCTCTTACTGATGTTATAGCCTTGGTCCCTTGTAGATGGGAGTGTAGCATAGCGGTTAGGAGCTTGGGGTCATAACCTCTCTGTGCCTCAGTTTTCTCAACGGTGAAAAGGGAGTAATAATAGTGTACACAGAAGGGCTCAGAATGCTACCTGGCATCTCACAAGCACTCAGTAAGTGCTTTTGATTATGAACATTGACCACTCCCGCCTAAACTCCATGCTTGTGCATCCAACTGTCTACTGGGAGTGCTTCCTTCTCGATCTTAACCCTTCAGCACCGAGCCATCACCTTCCTCCCATGCCTCCTCTCCAGCCTGCCCTTTCTCCATGATTTCACCCACCGGATCCTGGCTCTTGGCCCACCTTCTCCTTTAGCACCCAGGGCTAATCAATAACCAAACCCTCTTCTAGAACTTTCTTTTATATTTGCAAATTCTGTCTACTGTTCTTCGCCGTCACTGCCAACACCCGGGAGCACACTGCCCCTGTGTCCTGACTGCCTGTCTCCTCTTGATTTTGGACCTGTTTTTGGAGTGGCTGTTCTGTGTTCGCGTACCGCATGAACTCTTCAGCGGCTTCCCTGCTCCAGAGAGGAAATGACATTCTCCGGAGGCCATGCAGGGCGCACTGTGGCCTGCCCCTACTGCTCCTCCAGCCCAGGCCTCTCCGTTTGCCCCTCAGCCCTGCTCTG
The DNA here is from genome assembly GCF_028021215.1 of Eschrichtius robustus. Taxonomy (NCBI): domain Eukaryota; kingdom Metazoa; phylum Chordata; class Mammalia; order Artiodactyla; family Eschrichtiidae; genus Eschrichtius; species Eschrichtius robustus. The sequence continues at coordinate 135,884,302 of NC_090828.1, read as the reverse complement.
GGAGTAGCAGCATTGAGCTGTCTGCAGTCACACGAGTATATTTGTTGCTGGAAATGTGACAATACCGCGGACTCAGCAGAGAACCACGCAAAGAAAGTAGAATCAGGGACAGTGCCTGCGTTGGCTCCCTGTGAAGGAGGCTTCTTGGACGTCCCTCATGCTATTTCCACATGCGTGGAAGAGGGGGAAGGCTTGCTTCTAGGAGCAGGGGAAGTGAGGATGGGTGACCGTGTGCCAGCTATGGGTCAATCTTTACGGAGGTCGAAGGGGAGTGTGTCCTGGAGACACCAGCCGTGCAACCATGTGTGCTGTGGCCCTTCCCGGCCGGTGTGGACTGTGGAAAGGTGAACTGTGGTGCCTTGGTCTGGTCTACGAGTCCTGTTCAGCTGACTCTGTGGGTCTGTCCCCTGTGCCCCTGTGCACGGAGCACCAGGGCTGGGGACCTCTTACTGCAGTGCCTGCACCCATGTCCCACTTCCCATGGCCGCTGGCTCTGAGTGTCCTCTGACGCCCCTCCCCCGCTGATCTCCTTTGGGTCCTCTGGGTAGAGAAGCTTCCAGATGACCCTGCTCTGACTCCCCAGGTCCCCCATGTGGCCTGCAGGGAGGTTCACCAACTTGCCAAAGGTCACACTGCAGTTAGATGGAGGAGTTGGAATTGGAAATTTGGCCATCTGGCTTCTTCTCTATACCTCCTATCATTTAAAAAATAAAAACAATCTCATAAAGACAATCCTCTTTCTGGACAAAGCACTTGGGTTGTACCAGTGCTTGGTATTTTGAGGGAGAAGAGATTTGTGCAGTTCCTGGCTTTTGGATACCTGAAAAGAGGTAACAGCCCCAAAGATGCTAAGTCTAGGCCATAAACAGTGTAGAAGGTGGAGAGGAGAGGCATAAAGCGTCCTTTGCCCAGTACAAAGGTGAATGGTGGCAGGCTGAAAACTCAGGAGAGTAGGGTGGCTAGAAACCCAGCTAAATCTGGGGTGTCCCAGAGCAGAGGGTATGTGGAGCTGCTGCTGCCCTGTCTCCCCCTCCGTGGACCCCTTGCTGCCCTCGGGGCATCTATTGGTGGGGCTGCAGGCCTCCAGCAGTGTGGATGGGAGTCAGCAGGAGGCAGGAGAGGCCTGGGCAGGGGGCCTGAGGCAGCCTCACCGACTTGTGCTCAGCACCCGCCCCCCTCACAGCGGCAAGGAACAGTCCACAGACACCACTCACGATGATAGGCCGGGGGGCTGCAAAGAACCTGAGCTGGTGAGAGACTGTGGTGAGCTGGGATCAACTCAGGAGTAGCCAGTAGGGGAGGCCCCAGGGTTGAGTGGAGACAGAGGAATGTCCCCTGGCTCCTGAGAGGCAGTGCAGAGAGCCCTGGGGCCCCACCTGCCATGCCTAGATGCCCAAGGTGCCTATGGGTACCCAAGCCTCGTTTTCTGCCATTCTCATTTAATGGAGATAACTTTCGGCTCTGCAGCCTCGAGCAAGGTAGGGCTCAGGGCCAGCTGGGCTGGGCAGGATGCAGACAGCTCGTGAAACTGGGGAACCGGGTGATCTCAGGGGCCTCCCTGGTTACCCCATCTCCACGCTAGGCTGAGGACTCTCCGAAGAGGGAGAGAGGGAGGGAAGAGGAGAGAGTGAAAAAGAGACTGAGAATGAGTCTCTTTTTTTCTCCTTAAAGGAGCAATCACCCGAATAACACTGAGGCCAGGTGAGGGAAGGGATGGAGGAAAACATTTCTGATGCTCATTCATCCTGAAACGCCTGGGTCAGATGGCTGTGGATGCTGCCAGAATTCACCTCAGAGAGAGGCACGTGCAGAGAATATTCCAGCTGCGTGAGCCACAGGGAAACGCGCACCCCAGAGGTCAGGGTGCTGAGGGTGAGCATGCAGGTGAGTCCTCTCAGCGACAGGGCAGCCCTGGGTCGGGCCGCCCATCCCCAGCCCTCCCAAGGCTCAGGCAACCCCTGGGACGAGCTGGGCAGGTGTCCAGTGCCGGGTGGAGGGGCCCACTGAACCTCTTCTCCCCCTGCAGGGCGGGTGTTGTGATCCCCACTGAAGGGTGAAGAAAGCAAGGCTCAGACAGGTGAAGGAACTCATCTGGGCAGCGGGGACTTCAGACCAGATTTTTCTGTAAAGCCCGTGTGTTTCCTACTGCTTTGCACTGTCATTCCCAAGTCCCCAAAGTCAAAAACTCAAAGTTATGTCTGTACAATGCTGAGTCCTTGCAAGTGGAGAGCGTCTGTTCGTTCAGATGCACGAACCACAGAAGTTGGTTTCAGTTCCCTCTGCTGAGCCAGGCCAGCAGAACGCCAGGGACGGGGCTGTGGCCTCCTTGCTCTGCCGTGTGCCCTGGAGGCTGCAGTGTGTGGCTTGGCCCACAGTAGGGGCTGCCACGAAACAGGCTGCGTTTTAAATCACCCGTGGGCATCAGGGAGGGCTGGGCTGGGGTGTGGGGTCCCCTGTGGCTCACAGGAGGCGCTGAGGCGGTGCCCCCAGCCCTCACTGGGCTGCCAGCCTTGGGGAGCATGAAGGGCTAATTTCATGGCTGATAAAACTCTCTGTACACAAGACTTCACAGACAAATGAGAGCACTGCTTTTCTCCTTTTGTTATGACATATATTTTCTCCTTTCCTGGAGAGTGGGACATGTTCCAGCCTCCCACGGTCCTGGCTCCTGTGGCCGTATGAGAGGGATCAGGGCTTCAGTGATGAAAGCGTGACACCAGAGGGTGACGTACTGGCTCCCAGGTGCCCAGCCACATGGGAGCAGAGCTGGGTCCTTCTTCCCACCAGGAGCAGATGGGACTGATGCGAGGGTCCCAGTGGGTCTGCCAGAGACTCCATGTCACCCTGGAGGGTTTGCTCTGATGGGGTTTGAAGCAACGGGGCTTAGTTTGATGGAGAAATGGTCTCATCGGCCTGTTTCTTCTTATGGCCGTCCAGATATACCCTGCATTCCACGAAATCTATCTATCTATCTATCTATCTATCTATCTATCTATCTATCTATCTATCTACCTATCATCTATCATCATCTATCAATCAATCTATCTATCATCTATCTATCTAATATCTATCTATCTATCATCATCATCTATCTATCATCTATCTGGCTATCTATCTATCAATTACCTATCTATCTATCTATCTATCTATCTATCTATCTATCTATCTACCTATCTTTTATTGCTTCTGCTTCCCTGGAACACCCTGACCAGTACAGGGAGGAAACTGTCTTTTCAAGGAAAAACCTTTGGGCCGCAGATGGAGGACCTGGCTGGTGAGCGGGTCCAAGGCTGTGAAGGAGGGGCTGCCTCCCTGGCCTGAGTGTCAGCAGCTGGGAGTTGTCTAAGCAATGCCTCACAGAACAGCCCTCAACAGGCTAGTGGCCCATGTGCCTGGCTGCATTACTTTTGCTCTAAGAGAGCCAAGAGGTGAGTCTTTCCCCCCGGTTTGTTTGCACTGTGAAAACAGATGCCCAGGGGCACAGAGTGGAAGTAAACACACGTCTCTGACGTGTGGTGAACTCACTCCACGGGCACCTGGTAGTAGCTGGCTCACACTGTGCCAGGATGTCACAATGAGTTACTGGAGTTGGCGTCCCGAGAAAGGGGGCTCTGTACACTGAGTGGGGCCCAGACTGGTGGGGGTCAGCCCCCCTCTGGCTTCCCAAGGTTTGCAGTGCAGAGTGATGTACAGGGGGGGTCTGCAGGACTCGACAGGGTTCCGGAATATTTGACGCTTCCTTAGATGACACAGATGTGGTAAAACAAAGTAAAGAGTTCCAAACCAGGGTGGGGGAGTGGGAAGGAGGATGAGGAGCTGCACGGGCTGGAGACCATCCCAAGTGCTGTGGGGGAGGGCGTGTCTCTGCCTTTGCCTGCCCAGATCACTCGGTGCTGGGCAGACAGAGCTGAGCGCCAACACACCGGTATTTCCAGCCCCTGTCTTGAGCCACACCCTCCGTGGACTTCATGCTCAGGGACCACAAGATCACCCTCTGTTCCCAGAAAGCATGGAGGTATCTTAAGCTTCCACACCTTGTCCCTGTCATTCCCTCTGCCTGGAGCTCCCTCCCCACTGACCCCACTCCTCCTCCCGCTCCCTTCCTCCTTTTTTCCATGCAGTCAAATACAATATTTTAAGGGCTTCTGTCCACGTCACATCTACACGTAAACTGTCCTTGAGCCCCAGGCTACCCTCAGCCCAGCCGTGAAACCTTGTATGTTGACAGTAGCGTGTAGCACTCTGTGTGGCAGTCCCCCCACCTCAACCCTTTTGGACTTTTTAAACTAGACTGTGAGCATCTTGAAGACAGAGGTGATTACTCCCCAGAGCTGAAGACGTGTGCAGTACACACCCAGGGATGGGCACATGGACTTCACACCTGAGAGGCCACCTCCGAGCCAAGAGACCCAGGGTCAGAGGGTTCTTGCTGAAACACAGCTTAAATGCTTGCTGCTGCCACAGACAACACCTTGGATTTCTGTTTTGAGTGGCACCCAAGAGCAAGAACAAGTGGTGACACTAGTCAGTGGCTTTGAGAATTTTTGGCAGCAATGCCACCATACGAAACAAGTGCTCCATGGTGAGCCAGGACGGGTGTGCACATACATGAAAACAAAGTTCCACCAGCTGGCACTTACTCTCATACTTCTAGATAGTTTTTATTCTTTTTCCTTTTTTTTTTCTTCTCAAGGAACTGGCCACCACCCACTAAATCAATTATTTTGGAGCCAGTACTGGTGACCTGCACTGACTGGCAGATGGGTCCCCGCCCATGTACACTGTCTAAGGGTTGGCATCTGTGACTAAATCCTTCTCTCCAGAATAGTTGGGCTGTGTGTGTGTGTGTGTGTGTGTGTGTGTGTGTGTATGCATGTACACATTCCTTAATGTGTGCAGGAATTTGTGATTATAGGGGTATGTGAGTGTGTGATGGTGAACATACTTGTTGGGGTGTCAGCTGAGTTGTGTGGGTCAATGCTGCCCTTAGAGTAGAACAGGGCTGACAACTTTTCATCCACCCATCCATCCATCCATCCATCCATCCATCCATTCCTCATCCAACCATCCATCCATCCATTCCTCATCCAACCATCCACCCATCCATCCATCCATCCATCCATCCATCCATCCATCCATCCATTCCTCATCCAACCATCCATCCATCCATTCCTCATCCAACCATCCACCCATCCATCCATCCATCCATCCATCCATCCATTCCTCATCCAACCATCCATCCATCCATTCCTCATCCAACCATCCATCCATCCATCCATCCATTCCTCATCCAACCATCCATCCATCCATCCATCCATCCATTCCTCATCCAACCATCCATCCATCCATTCCTCATCCATCCATCCATCCATCATCATTAGCTGGGTCCTTGCCATGTGTCTGGGGCTGTGCTGGGTGCTAGGAAAAGTGCAGTGTGCAAGACAGACACCTTTTAACACACTGTTTACAATCTGGGCCTGTTCTGTCCTCAGTTTCTAAATGTGGTTGACGACACGTGGTGAGAGGTTACTAGCCTAGGTGGGATTTCAGCTTCTCCAGCTCAGCACTTTGCAGCCACACTCGACTCCTGGGGCCAGGAGGAAAGGCAGCAAGTGGGGAGAGGACCACTGCAAGGACCTACCCCCCCAGCACATCAGCCAGCTGGGGGCAGAGAGGCTGAGCACCAAAGCCTCATCCAGAAGAGCCTCACCCAGAAGTCATGATCCCCCTGCCCCCACGGGGCTCAGCACCTGCCCAGAGCTTGTCCTAGGGACCTCCCGTGGTTCGCTAGTCCCGCATCCCCACTCACTGCTGCTTCAAATGCCTCCCCACACCTCTGGGCGCCTCTGGAACTGCACACACATCCCTCTGCTGCGAGGGAGGGCCCCAACCCTCATGGTTCATGGCCAGACACTGCTTGTCCTTCCTTCACATACCAGCCTTTACAGACCATCCCTGGGGGAAGCCTCGCCTCCCCTCCATGCCTCCCCAGGGCTCCTTAGCCTCGTTTCTGTGGAACAAGCCGGAGCGGTGCCGGTGATGGGCAACCCCCCTGCCAGAGCCGGAGTCAGGAGAAGCCGCGGGCTCCTCCACGTCCCCCCCACCCCTGGCACCGCGCAGGATCATGCACTTCTATCTAACTGAGTTAATGCCCATCAGAGCTGATGCTGGGGCGGTAGGTGGCTCTCAGTGTGTGAGGGGTGTCTGCGGATCAGGGCCGTATTCTAATCACACCCTCGCGGTCCTCACAGACCTCGGCCGGTCAGCCCGGCGTGAATCCAGCCTCCAGCAAACACTAGCTGCATGGCCTCACACAAGTTATTCAATCTGTTCGTGCCTCAGTTTTCTCACCTGAAAAATGGGCAGTGACTGTCCTCCCGCAGGGCCATGTGTGTGAGGTCCTGCACCTTGTGGCCTTCACTGTCGCTTAGAACGGCGAGCGTCTGGGCCACTCCAGCCCCTGGCACGTCCAGCCCGCCCCCTCTCGTAACCCACATCCGTCTTTTTGCGCTCAGGCCTCCCACGCAAATCATCGGCTCGCTCTTGGATTTCTGTTTCTCCTTGGGCAGAAAGGACAAAGCTGATTTAAATGCGGGGAGCCTGGCAGTGGAGCCGAAGCGGGAAATGAGGACGGAAACAATTACAAGTTAAAGCCTGTCTCTTCTGCTGCGTCTGCCCCCCCTTCTCATCGTGGCTGAGGCCAGCTGCCTTCTGAGAGGCTCCCGTACTGGAGTTGGGTGTGTGCCCTCCGAGGTCGGCTCTCCCCTTCCTCAGGAGTGGGACCTGCCCGGTGGCACTCGTTCATTCATTCATTACACAAAGATTTGTGGAGGGCGTGACAATGTGTCTGGTAGTGGTCCAGTGTCTGAAGGTAGCACCACCACGAAGACCCATCTGATTTAGCTTGATTGGGGATAGTGACGATTAGATCCTTTCAACCCCCAGGTGTTATGAGGCGCTGGCTCTTGAGAACAGGGAGGGCTGTGCAATCCATCCACCGAGACCAGGTGCAGAGTGATGGCTGGGGGCTTGTGAAAGGCCTGGAGGCAGGGAGCTCAGGTAGGGTAGGGAGGGGCCCAGCAGACAGCTGGGTAGGGGATTCTCACGATGGATGTGTCAGACTGATGGAGGTGGGAGGGAGAAGCCTTGGCAGAAGGGAAAGAACAGAGCAGGACAAGGCGGTGGTGTCTCCAGGCCACGGTGAGATCTGACCTTGTCTCTGCCAGCCCATGGGAGCGGGAGAGGGGTTCCAGAAGCACAGGGTGTGTGTCTCCAGGGTCCTGTGCTGGGGAAACCCCAAGCTCTCATTCCCCTGCAGGGGGGCAGCCTAGAGAGGAGAGTTACTTTGACTTGAAGGCTGAGAAGACCTGAAAGAATTAGTGGGGCTGCTCAGCCAACCCCACTCCGGCTGCTGAGTCCTTTCTGGAAGGGGGTTCTAATGGTGCATCTCTGTGTCTGCCACAAAAAGAAGTGAGCTTCGGTGTTTTGTGACCACCTAGACGGGTGGGATAGGGAGGGTGGGAGGGAGACCCAAGAGGGAGGGGATATGTATACGTATATGTATATGTACAGCAGCCATGAAGCCTTGGGCTTCCCAGAGGCCGGAAGACAGGACTCAGGGTCTTCACTCCACTGCGGGGTTTCTGCTGCTGCAGGAGGAGACTGGAGTTGATGAGCTGGGGCTGGGAAAGAAGTCCTGGCTGCCTCCCAGCCTCAGGGCCTGCCACAGGGTGCTGGGCAGTGGGGTTGGGTGGGGCATCCCAAAGCTCCTATACAGGTCACGGATGAGGGGACTTGTTTGTGCACACGGAGGCCACCGGGCACCTCCCAGGTTGACGCACTTTGGGTTGGTATAGGTGCTGGAGTTTCTGTTCATTACATTTTAAAACAAAATAGGGAAAATGCTTGGTTCTTATTTTAGATATGGGGGGGTGGTATGTCACCTGTCATTATTCCTTAGAACCAGTTACCTGGGGGGTTGCTGTAGCACATGTGTTGACCAGTTGAGATGTTCAGAGTGTGGACAGGGAATGTTACCTGCATTCCAGTTCTACAAGGATCAGGCCATCAGCCACTGTAGCCGCCCCCAAAGGAGCACCCTGAGGGGAATTCAGGAAGGAGAAAACCAGGACACTGGCCCTAGATAGTTAAGATACACATCAAAGGAATCATTTCAATGAGCCCAGACTCTTGCATCTTCCCATAGAAAAGCACGACAATCATTAACTTGAGACGTCTGGGGTTTCGTGTGTGTGTTGTGTGTGTGATTAGCTACTGATGCTCGACTACGTTTTTTTTTTTCCCAACAAAAACTCCTATATATCCTGGCTCCACCCCTACATCTTTGGAGAAGTTCCTCAGAGCTACTGAGAGGCTGTCTCCCAGGCTATAGTCCTCAGTGAGGTCCCCGAAAAAAACTTAACTCACGACTTTTAGGTTATGTGCTTTCCTTCAGTCGACAAGACCCAGGGTAGATTATGAGAAGAAAACTGAAAACTGAGAGTGTGTGCCGTTCACCTAACAGTGAGGGTGGCACTCCTGCTGCACTAACTCTGCCACAAGGCATAACCGTAAGCTTTGGGCACAGTATTGAAACAACTGCCTGAAGGCACGGGAGAGTCAGCAAAAGCGGGTGGACACTGCAGTGGGAGGAGAGAGGCCAACTGGAGCTTGACAGTGACCACTGGGACATGAAAGCAGGGACAGAAATCCAGAGTCTCACTGGCTGCAGAATGAGGGACAGACTTGGGGCAACCACATCTGCAGGAAAGTGCAGGGAGAAATCTCAGAGAGGAGGGAGACTGGGGGTGGGGGACAAATCCTGTGGATAAACTGCCCAGATGTCCACGCAAGGAGTCCAGTTGAGGCTTAAAGAATCAAACAGAAATTTCATGGCCCCCATCACCGTGGAGACAGTTCTCAGTATGAGGCTGGCCATATTGACCACCTGCTTGAAAAAAAAAAATCTGTCGTGGGAGAAAGTGGATGCACAGGAGGAGGAAAGTTCGCACTGAGGAGCCAGAGAGGGTCCTGGGGATGCTGAGCTTGGAGAAGAGCAGGGAGGGGGGGTGATTAGTGGCCATCACTCCTTCAAGGTCACTGTGTGTGACGGGAGTAGACGTGTCGTGGGGTCTCGGGGGTGAAACGGGCTCTCTGAATGATGTTACAAGCAGACAGTTCCCAGCTCCACATAAAGAAACATTTGCTAAGAAGGAGAGGTCCAGTGACATGTCAGGGGGACTGTTGTAGGTAGCACAGTGATGGAGGAAATGCAGACGAATATTCTGGAGAGGCTCTGAGGTCAGGTGGCCCTGGGTTTGAGTCCCAATCCAGCTGTGGATACCTCAACCTTAAAAAAGAGAAGTTGACCTTCTTGGGAAGCGGATTTTCTTGGGCCTGGTACACACACACACACATGCACACGCACACACGCACACACACACACACACACAAGATGCTTAGTGAGAAATGAGACTAAACGGGGCAGCAGCACGTTTGCAGAAGCAGCACATTTGCAGATGCAGCGTGGCTGGTCCCAAGCTGCCACTGACTCCTGGATGGGAATCCACTCTCGGGGCCTCCCTGGGATTGGTGAGGTCAGACTCCAGGTACCTGACGCCGAGAGGGGACCCAGATCTCCCACCTCCCAGCCAGGCTGCCTGCTTCACCCGTCCCGGGAGCTGCCCACCCAAGGCGCCACGACTCCTGGTTAAATGAGGCATGGAGGTTCCTCACATCCACCCTCCTGTGCACAAATTCAGAAAGGGCAAACTAGCCGGAAAATCACGGTCACTGGTGATGCTCACAGGACAGCAGAAATGAAACGGATCTGGCTGCACAGACAGGGAAGAGAAAATGAGCTCTGGGGCCTCATCGCCCCACTTTGATCAGCGGAGAGGCTGTGAGGGTCACAGGCAAGGAACCCTTCTGGAATCAAACACTGTTTTTATCTGTTGGAGCTCCTTTGAATCGGGCCACGCTGAAATCTGCCAGGCTCTCTGGATTCAAGGTAGCAGGAAGTAGACTGTGGGGACTTGGGGAGGAAGGAGGTTGTAAGCTGGAGGCTGAACGAAGCCACCCTGAGCTCTGCTCTGTGATGATCATCACAGCTAATTAACACAGCCCCTTGAACCACTCTGTCCCAGGGGAGGCCCAGCCTGGAGGGGGCGAGGACCAGCAGGAGGAATGGGCTGGCGGTTAGTAACCTACGTCTCCCCCAGCTGCTGCCCCACCCCCAGGATTGAAGGGGGCAAGGCTGCCCGCCCCAGGAACCCCAGGCTGGACCCTCTCAGCTGGGATCCCCTGCCCCTGGCTCCGCCCACCCCTCCTCCTTGTCCTGGGGCCAGAGGGCTGGTGTCAGCTCCAGGGCAGGTGGATGGGTCCGGGAGAGGGAGCTCACTCCTGGGAGCTTGTGTGCCAAGTCAGGTCACCAGCAAACTGCCCTCTCACCCTCATTTGTCCTGAGTACCTACCATGGGCTGGGCACTCAGCAGACCCTGGGGACATGCCCATCAGCTGTGTCCTGGTGGTCATAGAAGAGACAGACACTGGAGGTGACCTGGCGGAGAGGGGAGCTTCCCAGTAGGGACTGCTGGGAAGAGAATGAAGCAGCTGGACTCCCAAGGCTGGCGTAGGACCAGGACCCAAGGAGGAGGAGTGACAGCCACAGGACAGGTTCCTGAAGAGGAAAAGGCAAGTGCAGAAATCAGGAGCAAGGGAAACACTTGACGTGTTTGAGGCACAAAAGACAGGATGAGAATGGGCCGGGTCCATGCCCTGCACAGGCCTTGTGGGCAGGATAAGCAGTCTGACTTTTTATTCTAAGTGAAATGTTTGAAAATGGCCACAAACAGTCTGCTAATTGGCTTGGCTCACTCTGTGCAGGCATTCATTTCGCTGTCCATTCATTCACATGCTCACGCACTCATTATACTCACCTATTATCTATGCATCCTGAGGTTTGTTTATCCCATTCCCTTCCCTATTGATTTTCTTTTTTTTTTTTAAATCAAGAAAACAATTTTATTTTTAATATTTATTTATTTATCTATTTATTTATTTATATATTTATATACCTCTTTATTGCAGTATAATTGCTTCACAATGCTGTGTTATTTTCTGTTGTACAACAAAGTGAATCAGCCATATATCACGAAGGGGCGCCGGGGGCTTCGCTGCCTGGGCAGCGCAGCAGCGGGAAGTGGGCACTAGAGGGCGCGCACAGCACGCGCATCTCGCGGGCCGCGCCCCGGCTCCGCGGCACCGGGGAGAAAAACCCTGAGCCTTCCCGCCGGGAGGGCTGTAATCCATGCCAGTTCTTCCACCCCTCGCAGCACAGATGGGGAAACTGAGGTCCGGGGAACGGGCGTGGCTTGTGCAGGGTTACCTGGCGAGGAAGGGGCTCAGCAAGAGACCAGGAAGGAGAGGTGGGGGCTTTTGCGTAGTGCCGGGTGGCCTCGGGGTGAAGGCCGAAGTCGCCGTGAGGCCACCAGAGCGGGCGCGGCCAGGCGCGTTCCGGGAGCCGGGCGGCACCGAGCCCAGGGGGACCCGAGGCGCCCGCGGTGGCTGTTCCAGCCGGGGTGGACCCCCTCCGGGAAGGGAAGGGAATGGGGGAAGCCTCGGCGGCTCGGCCCCCGCACTCCATGCAGACCGTGGAGCGGGCGGTGCGGCAGGCAGACCCGGGGTGGTAAGGGCTGGAGGGCTCGCGCCGCCCGCATCCCTGCCCCTCACCTCCTACCCCGCGTGGCGCCAGGGCTCAGAGCCACTGCGCTTCCTCTTCACGGAACAGTGCTGTCCCGGCGTAAGGAATGGTGGAGGCGCCCGAGAACCAGAGAAGTCGGGCGATTTTCCCGAGGCTGCACAGCGCGAAAGCAGCGAAAGGCCGAACCTTCTCAGCCTCGCAGCCGGAACTCATCTGGGGGGCGGGTGGAGACGCGGCACGGGGTCAGGGCCTGGGCCGGTTCCGGGGAACAGTGACCCGTAATGGTGACGACTGTCCTGAGCTTCCCCGGAGTCCCGCCCCTGCCGGGAATCCCTAAGCCGGGGGTGGGGGTGGGGGCGGGGGTAGGGCGGGGAGAGCTGAGGGGCGGCTGCCTGCGAGGGTCTTGGGAGGCTGGGAAAAGCTGCGCGGCGGGGCTGGGAAGGCGCTGTGCGTGGCCTTTTGCCCGCATACCCCGCTGTGACATGGGCCTGGACGTGCTGACTCGTCTACTCCTGACGGTTTTGTCCACAGTCCGGGAAACTGCACGTCGCCAGACTTGGGAATTAAACGCGGCCCACCGCTGCTACTTGTCCGCTGGAGACTGGGCGGGGTTGGGATGGAGCGGGGTCGAGGGGCCTTGCAGTGGGGCTCTCCTTGTACGTTCAGGGGTGCCAGTTGAGTCCAGGTGGGCTCTGGGCCCAGCTCGCTGACTGGCTACTCCAATCCTGCCCTTCTCTGAGCCTCATCTTCTTCGTGAGACCCTGTGCCCCATCCACGTGGCATCCACCTGGCCCCCGTGGGGTGGCTTCTCCACCCGAATTCTGCCTAGTTCCAGCCCCACCCAAAGTTTCGTGACTTCCAGCACCCACCACGCACACGTGCACCTCTGTACGCTCGCTCACCCTGTTTCCCCTCGTGGAAACGCCCCTCGCCTCCTGCCGTGGGCTGTTGATTTCCTCCCCTCCCATGGAGACGGGGTGGGCGGTCGGAGCTCTGAGGTCCTGTCCCACCACCCACTGCTCTCCTGTTGCCAGAATCTCCAGTTGCTCTGTCACTGCTGTTTGTTGACACCTGAGCCACGCACCTGTCTCAGGATCTTCAGCTTTCACCTGGATGACCTGCCTGATACTCCGATACACTCTAGCCTCAGCTTCCTTGACCCCCTTGGCTCTGGGGACCATCCCTAGGGGTCCAGGTCAGCTGCCCATGCCCTGCATCTCTTTGGATCCTGGCTGTTGTTGAGAACCCCCCCCCCCACCCCAACTCCTCCCTCAGCCACTTTGTGACCCAGACCCCCTCCCTCTCCACATCCTCCCAGGGCACCGCCCCTTTCTGCCTCCTGACCTGGCTTAGAGTTCTCAGCGTATGCACGCTTTCAGTGCTTGCTTCCCTATCCCACGCCCTCACCTCTGCTTTCCTCCAGCAAGTCTGGGAAATCCACATTCCTGGGTGAACCCTACCTCTCCTCTGCTTTCTCCCCTCCTGCTCCTGTGCAATCAAGCACTGCTGGCAGAGGCCCAGGTGAATTCACCATCACTGACCTCAGTTGGGGACCCACCCCAGGCTGGTGAGTATGATAGTGTAGGGCACACTGGCTTGGGGGTGCTGGTTCCCCCTCTACCACTGCTAGCTCTCCAGCCGCGCCCCCCCATGACCCTGATGTATAATGGGCAAAACACAGGATAGTAGCAGAAAGTGACAGATTTGCACAGGTAAGGAAAAAAACAGCCCTGCTGGAAAATCATCCAATCAGAGGGCCCTGTTTGCCAAAGATACAATGGCCCCCAGGGTAGGTCACATGAAGAAAACCAGATTTAAAGGAATTGGTGAAGACACAGGGAAGGACAGGCCATGAGCTGCAGGTCCCTAATGGGCCAGCAGTCTGAGGCATGCAGAGATCACGGGACTGAGGGCTATCATCAGAGGCTCCAGGAGGAACATGAGAGAGAAGACAGCCGGAGGCAAGTGTGGATGAGATGGTCTCAGGAAAGGCTGAATAGAGAGAAGAGAAGTAAGTTTGTGAACCACCAGCATTGAAGGAGGAGGCAGAGGCAGGACAGCCTGAGGGGTCTGTCCTGAGCACGAGACACTGGTACCCGTAAAACCAAGGGAGAGAAGAAGTGTACCCAGCAGTTAAGCATCCAACAGCCTCAGATAAAAAACCACTTTCCCAGCTTCCCAGCATGTAGGGGTGGCCGTTAATACCTAAACAGAAGTCATTAGATAGGGTTTCTGAGAAAGCCTTTTGCCTCCCCCTCTTCCTACTTGCTGCCACCTGGAACTCGGATACGGTGTCTGGAGCTACTGCAGCCATCTTGGACCATTTGGCTACTCGAGGAGCAAGACCCTGTGCTAAGGAGAGCAGAGCAGAAAGGTAGAGGTCAGCTGTTCTCCACGCAGCTTTGGACAGCCCACCCCATGGACTTCATCTGTGGGACAGGGGGCTTATCCTCTATCTTGTTGAAGCCACTGTCATGAGATGGTTTTCCCGGCAGCTGAGGGTGTGGTTTGGGGCAGTGAGGGCATCCCGGGCCTGTGACTGTGTGGGACAGGGTCGGGAGGAGTTTGCGGGACAGCTGGCAAGGGCAGGGGTGGAGTGAGGGGCAGACCGCAGTGGTCTGAGCAGGAGGTGAGCACAGGTGGGGAGGGGCCTGTGAGAGCCGAGCACTGTTTGATGCAGCAGGCGTGGGGCGAGGCCTGTGAGAGGGAAGGCGGGAGCCCCTCCCTGCCCACACGGAGCACCATGTACGCCGGGGCCAGTGGGCAAGCAGCCTCTTCTGTGAGGGTCTGGAAAGTTGCTCAGCAGCTGGGCCATGGGCAGGGCACTTCGTGCTGAGCTGTGTCAGGGCAACTGCTGCGAAGCTGGTTCTGTTTCCTCCTGTTCCTCACCCAGACCCAGAGATGGGGGAGGGGTGTCCAAGTGACCCTCCCTTCGTCACTTAAATGAACCGCGTCTCAGTCTCTCTACCCACCACAGGTAGATGCTGTCGGGGCAGAAGAAGAAAATGCCCACGGGACATCCATCTCCATGTCTGGCACCTTCTCCATCCCTGACTGGACCCTCAGAGAGAGTGTTTTAGGTGAAAGGCTGCATGAAGGATGGTGGCACCTATAAAGCTCATGGGCTTTGGGGACAGGCTGACCTGCCTCCTGGTCCTGCATTTTCTACTTAGTCTCCCAGGGACCTCGGCCAGTTTCTTTACGCTCTGATGTCAGTTCTCCATCTGTAAAACAGGGCTAACCACTCAGAATATCTGTGCAGAGATTCAGTGAGCATCCTATCCTGAGAACATCTCTCTTCTTGTTTGTGGGGGAGGAGACCTGACACGCAGGCTGTTCAACCAACAGCCTCCCCGACCCCCTGAGATGCCACATAACCTGGCAGACACCTGCTTGTGATGGCCTGATGGCCCAAGCTCTGAAATGGCTGGTGAGGAATTTTTCAAAGGAAATTTGTTTAATTCATCCTCTGGAAGTATCTGAGATCTCAGCATAGAGTAAGAATTGTTCCAGAAATAATCATGCTTTGTGAATTCCCCACCCTTGGAGGGTCTTTAGAATAAAGATGCTGAGGATGGGGCTGAGCCAGGCTCACCTGGTTAGGGTGAGGGTTAGGGAAGGCCTGGGGGGCTTGAAGGGGACAGAGCTGGCCATCGAGGGGGTCAGTGTGAGCATGTCCCCAACCTCTAGGTGCCGGGCCCTTTATGACCTCCTCCTCCTCAGAACAGAAAGGCTGGGGGAGAGTGGCGGCTAGGGAGGTCCAGGTTCCCTCAGCAGTGACTCCTGGGTGGTGCTGTCCTGCTTCTCTGCTTGACCCCTGCTGGCCTGTGAGCAGGACATGGCCAGATGGAGGCCGAGCCCTCACCAAGCTTGGCTCCCTGAGGAGACAGAGCAGATTCCTAGCTGGGCCAGATCTGAGCCCGTATCTGACGCCGAGTCTGTCCTTTGTCCCTGAATGCCACTGTGCACTGCTGCCCCGGGGAGGACATGCCGGGGCTTCCGGGACCACCTCCCCTGTGTGTCTCCAGGGCTGCTGGCCCCTGAGGAGGGTACTTCACTTGCAGGCAGAAGCCCCCGCTACCCCAGGACCAGTTCCACCCTCGTCTAGAAGGGAAAGGCCCTCATTACTGAGACCCAACAGAGAGAGGGGGAAAGAGAGTCATACAGGTGTAGCAACTGCTGTGAAGGAAATGTTTTCATTTAATTTTCCATAGAAGAGTCATTCTCCGTGCAGACGTGATGCCAGGAGAGCTGGTCAATCACTTGCAGCCGACATCTCAGGGTGGCTGGGCCTCGCTATCTCTTCATGTTAGATGTGGAGCTCGGCTGGTTGACTCAGATGTGATTTTGGTCTCCAGGGTCCAGCTGGCTCTATCTGCATGGAAGCTGCTGGATCTCAGGTTCTGCTTCCCAGGGGCTGCTTGCTGCCCTGCTGCCCAGGGCTCCTTACGGAATCCACGCCGACCTCGGGGCAGGGACAGGATCCCGGATGCCTGGAGTAGCGCTGGGCACTCAGCACCTAGACCCTTTCCGAAGGCTGTTGTTGCATCAGGGAGCCCAGAGCTGCGGGGAGCTGAGTTTTCAGACAGTGGGAGGGTCCGTGTCAGCCAGGACAGTGAGACCTCATGGATCCTGCGGTACAGAAGCGTGTGGGCAGCGGTGTGGGGAGAGTTTGCAGAAACCGACGTGTATCCCTCTGAGCACTGAGGCGCGTCTCTGCCCGTGTGTTTCTGCCTGTGGCTGTCTGCAGACACTGGCGGTGTACGGAAGGGGGTGCCGATATTTTGACATGGTAACACGTGTAGCTTTCATTCTTGGGAATCCTTCTTTTCACCCCACTGCTGTGAAGTTAAGAGCACTTCCCGCCCCCCATCCCAGACCTTGAAGCTGAAGCGGGTGAGACGCACTCACCCCCCGGGGGAAAGGAAGTGACAGTGGACTGTTGGAAAGGATGTTTGGCTGCGGGCTCCCTGAGAGGGGGGGTTGCTGGGTATCAGCCCCTTCAGATGGATGTGGCATCACAGGGTCAGGAAGACCTTGGTCCTCTTCCCCGGGGCTGGGCCATTGGAGCAGGTTTGGCAGGCAGCAAATCCCTCCAAGTCCCCTCCTTCCCACCACCTCTCAGCCTGATACATACAATAGACGTGGCTGTGAGATGCGTCTCGGCTGAGAGGGCCTGGGAAAACCTTGGCATCTCCCAGAATGGGGCAGGAGGAGCCCAAGAGGGGGCACTCGCTGGAGGGAGAGAGGACCGTGCTGCAGAGGGGGGCCTGGAGCCTGGGAGGGAAAGCACCTTCTCAGTTGGGGCAGAGCAGAGACAAACTGGGTACCCATCAGCTCCGCAGCTGCCCGAGGCTCCGAGGGCCACAACCTGGGACCAGACACCATCCACTCAGGGCTGGGTGGGATTTATAGCCCTTTAGAGCTCAGACACCTCCCTGGTAAGCAACAGAGGAAGAACACTGAACGGACGGGGGGAAAAAGACTCATACACATAAAATGCATATGATTACTTTTTCTGTAATTGGCAGAATGGAGGCTTGAGACAGAATTATATTCAATTATAGAAAAGTTTAGAAAACATGTACTTATTTTTATTTAATTATTTTTCAGTTTTATATATGTATATATATATATATATATATATATATATATTTTTTTTTTTTTTCAGATTCTTTTCCATTATGGGTAATTACAAGATATTGAGTATAGTTCCCTGTGCTCTACAATAGATCCTTGTTGGTTACGTATTTTATATATAGTAGTGTGTATCTGTTAATCCCAAATTCCTAATTTATCTCCCTGCCCACCCCTTCAGCTATCCCCTTTGGTAACTGTGTTTTAGAAAACATATACTCTTTTGCACGTTCAAATTTGTGACCAAATTTGATCCCAAAAAAGACATTCCACATGTTTGGAGCTACGTCCCAGATGCCAGTGGAGTCTCCGTGACCCTCGGTGGTCAAGGTAAACTTGGTAAGCTTCATCCCCGCCACCCATGTCGCAGCCTAGCAGCTCAGTGAGCACAGCTTAACCTCACCACGAGTCCAGCCGTCACCCTAGGACGTATGTTGAAGAGCTTCTTGAAATACAAATAGTGCTTGCTATCAAGAATTTTTGTAATACATTTTCTACCTTGTTTTACAGACCTGCACCCTCACACAGGATAATAATACTTTTATATGGAAATATTTTAAAAAATGCATTGCATTCTTCCTGTTGACCCAAGAAGACCGACTCTTCCTTGATGCCAGGCCCACTGCCCCTACTGCATGCCCACTGCCCCTATTCTGTGACGCCAGCTCTCAGATGGCACTTCTTGGGGCTGTTGGACGCCCGGCTCTGTTAGGAGTGACTAGGGTACAGGGTATGGAAGCCCAGCAGTGGCCTCAGAGCGATTGGCTTCTCTAGGTCTGCAGCTGCAGGTAGGGCTGTCACACCTTCAGCCTCAGCCCGTCCTCTGCTGTCTGTCATCCATATCCTAGGCTCACTGTGAATCTGCAGCACTGGCCGTGATGCCTGGTACAGAAGGAGCACTCAACGAATTGTACCTAGTTGAATTATTATTTATTGTTGCCCAAGAGTAAACGAAGGCTATCAGAGGAAACAAAATAAGCAAAATCCCTTCAAGTTTAAAAGAGAGAGATTATGGGAACCATTGAGAGGTTGAAATAGTTTTCAGCTATGTTTCTCCATTTTATACAGTATTGGTTGGCTCCATGCTAAGAAAGATGATAATGTCAGTGCTATTTACATTTTTTCCTGTGCACCCTCTTGCACCTGTCTGTTGTTACTTGTTTTTATATTGTCTGCACATACAATACCCTTATTCTGTAAGCAGAATTCCTGTAGTTGTAGAGTGTTGGTTATAGTTGTAAACAGATTCATTGCTTACCACCAGGTTTTGAAGTCATTTTTCCATTTCCAAATTCTTTCTTTCTTTATTTTTCTTTATTATCATTATTCTTTTTTAATCGAAGTATAGCTGATATACATATATAAGTTGTAGATGTACACTATAGTGATTCACAATTTTTTAAGGTTATACTCCATATATACCCTGTGTTGTACAATATATCCTTGTAGCTTATTTTATACACAGTAGTTTGTACCTCTTAAACCCCTACCCCTGTATTGTCCCTCCTCCATCCCTCTCCCCACTGGTAACCACTAGTTTGTTCTCTGTATCTGTGAGTCTTCTGTTATATTCACTAGTTTGCTGCATTTTATAGATTCCACATATAAGTGACATCATACATTATTTGTTTTTCTCTGTCTGACTTATTTCACTTAGTATAATGCCCTTCAAGACCATCCATGTTGTTGCAGATGGCAAGATTTCGTTCTTTTTTATGGCTGAGTAGTATTCCATTGTGTGTGTGTGTGTGTGTGTGTGTGTGTGTGTGTGTGTGTGTGTGTATATCTTCTTTATTCATTCATCTGTTGATGGACACTTAGGTTGCTTCCATATCTTGACTATTGTAGATAATACAGCTATGAACATAGGGTCCAAACTCTTTATTTTAATCCTTCACTTAATTGTCTAGATTTTTTTGTAAAATGGATGGTTTTTGAGGAAAAACTTTTGGATTTGGTAATCTCTGAGGTTTTTCATGTTTACCTATGTTAACCTATTGCCTAAGTGATTTAAAAAGACATCTTGGCTTTTACCCTTAAGTGATATCTTGGCTGGGTATTCTACATTTTTTATCTCAGGACTTGTGGACGTTCTTGCTCTGTTAACTTGACATTGCTATTGCTATGGAGAGATTTGATACCAGATGGATATTTTTCACCTTTCTAGATTATTTATTGTTTGTCAGGATGCTTGAAGAATTCTGTTTTCATCCTTTAGTTGTAATAGTTAACTAGGATATAAGATATTTCAACATTTTGTGCTTTGTTTATATCTCCTGGATTAAAATGTGCTTTTTTAATATATAGATTTAAAAAAAATATTGGAGTATAGTTTATTTACAATGTTGTGTTAGTTTCAGGTGTACAGCAAAGTGAATCAGTTATACATATACGTATATCCACTCTTTTTTAGATTCTTTTCCCATATAGGTCATTACAGAGTATTGAGTAGAGTTCCCTGTGCTATACAATAGGTCCTTATTAGTTATCTATTTTATATATAGTAGTGTATATATGTTGATCCCAATCTTATTTTCCCCCTGAATTTCAGAGACTTATTTGGAATAATTATCTGGTCCATATTTTGGGGCATGTTTTGATTGTTTTTGTCTGTTTTCTTCATGATTATTTCTTCCGTACATTTCTCTTTTTCATCTATTTCCATTATCAAGTCACTTAACCTCCCTGAGCCTCATTATAAGGTCAGAATGACATGCCTGTTTCACAGGGAAGTTTCCAGAATTAAAAATCTTAATATATGTAAAGCTCTTAAAACACTGCTCCTCCCATAGCAAGCCATATGTAGATGGAAGTGATTCATTATTTTTATGAGTTTTTGTTTGTTGTTATTATTGTTCATCATAATGAAATTGTTAATTCTTGGAACCAGACAGCCACATATTAGTTGTGTGACCTTGGACAAGACACTAAATCTCTCTGTGCCTTTTTTTCCTCGTTTGTTAAATGGAGGTAATAATCATCCCTACCTCATATGACTATAATGAGGATTAAGAGTTGATATTAGTAAAGTGCTTAGAACAGTGTTGGCACATAAAGTGCTGTGTGTATTGTTAAATAAATATCTTCTCAAGCTTTTCTTGCAGGAACAATTATGTTTTGTGGTTTTATTCTGTTTCTCGCTGTTTCTAATGTATTATTAGTTTTGTAATGATGTTGTTTTGTTATTAACTTGCTTCCGTATGTCTACATTCTCTTTTTTTATTTCATCCTGTCTCTGAGTCCTCTTGTTATATGCTTTAGGCCCTTTTAAGTTGTTCTTTAGTTTAAAGCAGTGGCCAAGCATTTATTGTCACTCGCTGAGTAGGTTTTCTTCTGGGTTGGGTTCTTTGTTTTCGCATGCTGTGTCCCTTTCATTACTTTCATTACAGGTGTGCATGTCAGGAATGGTCACGTGTGCTCTTTGCTTGTGTATTGGAATCTTTTCCTCTTGGCTCCTGCTCGGGCAAAGATGTCTAGACCTTCTTCCTGCTCTGCTCAAAGATGTCTAGACCTTCTTCCTGCTCTGCTGACTTTGTTCTGTGAGGCCCACTTACTTTCCCATCAGAGCCCCTGTGTATTCTGAGTCTTATTGTGTTTCTGTAGCTGGAGGGCAGGACAGAGAAGCGGACTGGAGGACAGTCTCTCTGAGAAGATCTGGGCCAGTGTGCACGTCCATTGCTGAGGCGCTGACATGGGACTGAATTCCTTATCACTGTGAGGTGCCTTCAGATCTTTCCCTCCAGCAGGTGCCTTCATTTTCCACAGGGAGACTCCATCCACATGTTTGCCCACATCTCCCCAGATGCCAGCAGACACTTCCACTACTTCTCCACAAGAAAAGGAAAGGCCCCCAACCGTACTACCTCCGTTTGCTTCACTCTGGGTTTGAGGGTGCTGATGGGTGTCCTCGGATCTGCAACCTGGCTGATGTGCTCCCAGCCTGGAGCAGCGTGGGCCAGTGTGGTGGGCGCCCCAGCTCCTTTGTCTCGGCTTCCTGATCGGCATGCAGTACGCTGGGTTATGCCCGGTCCTCCTTTGGTTGCTGTTGGAGAGACTTCTTTTGTGGGGAGCAGGGCCTTTCATTTATGCTTTCACGAATTTTTGCTTCTGTTGTTAGTTACTAGGAGGGGCAGTTCTGTGATGCAGTTTCTATCAGCCAGCTCAACTGGAAACCCTGGCTGTGTTTTGATTAATTGTTCTTCTTTTTTTTTGTCATTGCCTCTCTGGCAATCTTCAAAAGCCTACTACATTATCAAACCTATGGAGTAAGCCAATAAGTAAGTAAGAAAGTGCCTCTGAACTTGAATAAGGGCTTTAAAATGGGGCTAATATATGCTCTTCCCTCCTTCCTGCCTGAGTGAAGGAAGCAGAACAGTCGCTCTGAACATGGGTTGATCCCAAAGCATTCCCAAGGTTGCAGAGAAATATAAATTCTCTCAACTGTCTTACAGGCTTGAGGACAGCAAGGGTCAGGTTGGCTAATTTTAATTATATTCGCTTAGCATGTCTTGAAGCCCATAAATCTAAATGCCAATAAATTAATACATCATGCCGAAAGCCTTCCAGCCACAGCATTAAATCAACTATGCAGGGAGTGCCATGTGAAACAAGGCAAACTCCCAGAAGCTCAAGTATTTCAATTTCACTGTATTAATCTGTCATTAAAGGGGCCCTCGAGTCCCAGTGTCCAGATGTGTGACTGTGAACAACGGTAACTTGCTGGGTATGAATTCAGCCCATTGTACCCTTGGCTTCTGTGCAGCTGTCCACCCCTCACAGCCCCCGAGGGTAGATGCTGAGTCGTCCGTGTCCGTGAGCCTAGTGTGGTTTCAGAGATGAGGTGGTCCTTTTGGTGTAGGAATGTTATAGCTAGGCTGAATGAAGGGTCTGATTAGGCCTGAGATCGGGGTGAGGCAGGCAAGGAGCCAAATCTCACCTATACCTCTTCCATTTGATGGTGAAATCCTGCCGTGCACACCCTACTTCACGGCTTGGTGGGTCAGACAACACCCAGATCATGATGGGCAGCTTAGGTCAAACGGTAGCTTGGTGGCCCACGGTTAAGCATTCAATCTCCACTAAGACCCAGTAATGGTCCAAAAGCCATTTCTCAGACGGAGAGTATTTATCCAAAGGTGATGGCAGAGCCTTGCTCCAAAATCTTAAAGGCCTGCACCGCGATTCACATATAGGGCCTGACAAAGGCTCCAAACAGCATCTCTATCCACTACTGACATTCAAACATGATTGGCTCCACTGGGTCACATGGCCCAAATGGCAGGGCAACTTGCCCAGCAGCTGGACCTCCTTTGTTCAGAGCTCCACTCAAAACTAGCAGCTTTGGGGGGTCACTCAGTAAATGAACTAGAGAAACACACCTTTGTCGCCTGCAAAAATCCAAAGAGGCCCCACTAGGTATAGAGCCTCTTTTTGGTAGTAGGGGTACCGGATGCAACAGTGTATCCCCTCACTTTAGAAGGGGCAGCTCACCATGCCCTAGATCATTGCATCACTACAACTTTTACTGAAGTGGACGGACACTGAATTTTTGTGGGATTTATTTCTCACTCTCTAGCATATACATGTTTTACCAGTGTGTCTGGAGTGGTTGCTATTTCTTGCTCACTGGGTCCAATCAGCATAATGTCATCAGTGTGAGGGACCAGCCTATGTCCTATGGAAGAGAAAGATGATCCGGATCCCTGGGACTAAATTGTAACCTAGGGCTGGAGAGTTGATATACCCTGAGGTAGGACAGAGAAAGGGTATTGCTGGTCTTGCCGGCTGAAAGCAAACTGCTTCTGGTGGTTTTTATTATCAGGGATGGAGAAAAAAGCACTTTCCAGACCAATGGTTGCATACCAAGGACCAAGAGATGTGTTCATTTGCTCACGCAATGAAGCCACATCTGGGTGGGTTCAGCAGCTACAACTGGAGTCACCACTTGGTTAAATTTGTGATAACCCACTCTCATTCTCCGAGATCCAGCTGCCTTCTGCACAGGTCTCATAGGAGAACTGACTGGGGATGTGGTGGGAATTACCACCCACAGCATCTTTCAAGTCTTTGGTGGTGGCACTAATCTCTGCAATCCCTCGAGGAATGAAGCGTTGCTTTTGGTGTACTATTTTCCTGGGTAGAGGCAGTTTTAGTGGCTTCCATTCGGTCTTTCCCATGATAACAGCCCTCACTCCATGGGTCAGGGAACCAATGTGGGAATTCTGTCAGATCCTGGGTATGTCTATTCCAATTATGTATTCTGGAACTGGGGGAATAACCATAGGATAAGGTTGTAGACCCACTGTGCTCATTGTGAGATGGATCTGAGCAGTACAGGGCTTGGCACTCAGCCAAGGTCCATTGTTCACTTGACCTTCATAAGTGGCTACTCTGACTGGTGAACCACAGTGACATTCTGGGTCTCCTGGAATGAGTGTTAACTTAGAACCAGTGTCCAGTCAGTCCCCAAAAGTCTGATTATTTCACTTTCCCCAGTTCACAGTCACCCTGGTAAATGGCCATAGGTTCCTTTGGGGGAGGCTGGAGAGAGAGATGAACAATATAAATTTTTGGCAGGATAGAGGAATCCTTCCTCAAGGGCACCCAAATTCTGCTTCATTCAAGGGGTTCTGACTTGACTGGGAGTTGGTTGTTACAAGTCTGTTACCTGACTTGTCTGGGAGTTGGTTGATTGCGGTGGGGGAGGTTTCCTGTTTGGGTCATTCAAGGCAGACTTTGTTTAGTAGATCTAAAGTTCTTTTCTTTTATTTTTTCACGGGCACTTTTTCTATTCTTTATTCAAGCCCATGTATTACCAAGAGTTGGTGCTGTGATAGAACTCTGAAGGGTGACAGCTGCAGAGACAATAATTCTGCCCAAGTGATAGGAGGCCCTTTAGCCGTTGTCCCTCTTTGAACCCATTCACTTAAAAAAAAAAATTTTATTGGAGTATAGTTGATTTACTGAGTTCTTATGCTTACACAGATCAAGTCAGAACTTAGCAGGCTGCTCATCTACTTCTTTTCTAGGGATGCCATGATCATAGGTGTCTGTGAGTCAGGCTCTTCTGATTGCTGCTTTGGCTTGGGTGTCCCCTGCAGTCACTAGCTTGGCATCAGAGGCTGCCCAAGATCTGGCCTCTAATTTGCCTCTCAGTTTCCTTCTCTTCTCTTCCTGCCTTGAGCTCTGGGCTCCAACCACACTGCAGAGCATGTGCCCTTCCTTCTCCCCCACTCAGGTCATTCATCTCCGGGCTGTCACGGTTGCCACCCCCTCTGTCCCCCACTCTCTGTGATTCTACTGTGACCCCCAGACCTCCCCTACATTCCTCTGTCCCTACACTTTACCCCGGTGTTTGGCGCTTACCTATTTATTTGTCTCTTGCCCATTAGGCTGTGAAGTTCTCGAGGAGAGGGCTGTGGGTGACTCATTGCCGCATCTCCAGGACCGGGCTTGGCACTCAGCCAGCTCATGGCGAATGCTTGTTCGCGGAAGTGTGACTTTAAACTCTGGTGCCCAAGTGTCTGAAAGAGGCACCTGACCCCTCTCTGATTGACCTGTCCAGGTGAGAGATGCGGACATTTGAGTGCATCCTCATGCATTTAACTGAACACGTGAAATACGCATTCCCAAATTTCACTGAAAACTCTTTCCATTCTGTGTAGCCAGTCGGCCATGATGGGGACTTGACATACCCTGCACGATGTTTTGTTGTTGTTGTTGCTTTTGACAGCCTTTCCTGTCTGTCGACATGATTCCCCATAAATTGTTCTTATTTATTAGACATTTCACACTACATGAGAGCTGGCAGGAACATGGGGAGTTGGGGAGGGGGGTGGGGGAGGGATGGGAAGCCAGCTCTGAGGCTTGTAAGGCTGTTTGCGTTTATGTAGAATATTGGGGAGTGGCTACTCCCCTGGCTGGGGCCTGGGATCAGCGCTGGGCAGGAGCTGTAATTAAAAGCAAAACATTGGCACTTCTGGGCTTCACCCCCCCCCCCCCAGCTCCTAGCTCTGTGCTGGCTGCAGCCCCTGGAAATTCCTGCACCAAGCAGTGAATTATTCGACAGGACAAGGCAGGTAAACAAAGAGGTGGATGTATTCACCTTAGCCCCAGTATGCAGGTGAGCAAAGAGGCTCCACAGTGGCAAGAAGCAGACACTTAGTGCAGAAACAAGAATATTTACAGTGCAAATGCTTCTTTTTTTTAACATTTTTTTTTATTATTTAATTTATTTATTTCTGGCTGCGTTAGGTCTTCGTTGCTTGCATGCAGGCTTTCTCTCGTTGTGGCAAGCGGGTGCCACTCTTCTTTGCGGTGCACGTGCTTTTCACTGTGGTGGCTTCTCTTGTTGTGGAGCACGGGCTCTAGGTGCGCAGGCTTCAGTGGTTGTGGCTCGTGAGCTCTAGAGTGCAGGCTCGGTAGTTGTGGCGCATGGGCTTAGTTGCTCCGAGGCATGTGGGATCTTCCTGCACCAGGGCTTGAACCCGTGTTCCCTGCATTGGCAAGCAGATTCTTAACCACTGTGCCACCAGGGAAGTCCCTACAATGCAAATGCTTCTTAACCAGACATATCTAACCAGAAGCAAAAAAGTCAGTGCGTGCTTTTCCTACCACTTTTGTTAGTCTACTGTTTTATTTATCTGTCTGTCCTCATTGGGGGCCGCTAATGTAGCATACGTATTTATTTGTTTGTTCTTAGAGATGTCGTGATTTGTTGTTATTTTTAAGATTATATATCGCATGCCATTTCACAAAAACACATGGGGTTTTATTTATGTATTTGCCCAGAAATTAAACTTATAAAATGCATTTATCTTATGAAGAAGTTGTTTCAATATTTAAAAGTTATGGCAAGGTGGCAGGAATCCATTATCTTGGGCTTTTTGGGGGGTGATTTGATAGTCTTTTTTTTTTTTTTTTTTTAAATGGCAGCTGCTATTCTCGTCATTCTTTTTTTTTTTTTTAATTAATTAATTAATTAATTAATTTATGTCTGTGTTGGGTCTTCGTTTCTGTGCGAGGGCTTTCTCTAGTTGTGGCAAGCGGGGGCCACTCTTCATCGCGGTGCGCGGGCCTCTCACTATCGCGGCCTCTCTTGTTGCGGAGCACAGGCTCCAGACGCGCAGGCTCAGTAATTGTGGCTCACGGGCCCAGTTGCTCCGCGGCATGTGGGATCTTCCCAGACCAGGGCTCGAACCCGCGTCCCCTGCATTAGCAGGCAGATTCTCAACCACTGCGCCACCAGGGAAGCCCTTGATAGTCTTATTTCAGAGTTTTAAAAAAACGCAGGGGATTTTTTTCTGGGATCATTTCTGTAAGGAGATATATTAAGGTACTGAGGGCGGGGTCTGTTTTCAGACTACACCTCCTCTCTCCATCCTAGTCTTGACCTTGAAGTCTTCTAGGACAATTGGGGCCTTGCTGACCCAGCCATGGGGGAAGTGAGTGATGCCCCTGTCGACTGAAAAAAATGCACAACCCAAAAGTTGAGAATTATGTTTTATTTGGAGGACATTCTGAGGACTTAGGCCCAGGACACAGCCTCTCAGATGCTCTGAGGGATTGCTCTGAAGAGATAAGCAGGGGAGCCAGGATATACAGGCATTTTTGCAGCAAAGACCAGGTAGTAGGAATATCAAAAGATTACTGTTAATTAAAGAAAACCAGACATATCAAGTTAATGAATTTAGCGCTTTTCTATGTACGGAAGGATGCAAGAGTCTGGGCTCACTGAACTCATTCCTTTGATATGCACCTCAGCTATCTGGGGCCAGCATCCTGTGCTTTCCCATCCTGAGTCTCCTCAGGGTGCATCGTTGGGGGTGGCTGTGGTGTCTGATGACTGCAACATCCTTTGTTTACTGATACATCAGGCAGCATTCTTAGTCCACACCCCAAAGGAGAGTCACCGCGTTATCTCTTAAGGAAAAGGCAGAGGACAACGCACTTCTTCGGATTTCTTAAGTTTCTCTCTCAAATCCCCCATCAATTAAAATGAATGTCTCACTCTTCACTTTAACATTGTGCTGTCATTCATGCAATTGAATCTCCTTCCAAGGCTCTGTAGCAAACAGATCCTTTCAGTTTGAAATAGTTTTTTCTCAAACACCTTCATTTCATTTTACACCCTTTATCTTCATTAATCTCATTCTCTGTTGTATTTATATTATTTTGTTTACATCCTTTATCTCTCCAGACAGACTACAGGCTATCTGACTGCAGGATCCATGATTGACTGGTCTTCGTAAGACTCGTGTAATTATTGCTAATGATAATAAATAGATGGCTTATCTATGTTTAATGAGTGAGTGAAGGAATGAATGAGATCTCAGATCTTAATATCCTATAAAAAATGCTATCTGTTACATATTTATTTTTAGCCTAACAGTTAGCTCAGGGATAAGGAACAGGCACAGGTATATTTATTACTTTTGTCAGGAATAAGCAACATTGTTCTACCATGAAAAGAACCCTTTATCGGGCCAATCACCATTCACTGAATGTGTAAAGAAAGCATTAAATTGAGATGTGGAAAATGACTGTTTTGGCTTTGCCCAAGGCTAGTTACAGGACATTTTGGAACCTGAGTATCCAGAAAAGAGTGTGAAGTCAGACAGGTAAGAGCTTCTGGTAGGTGCCTCAGCAGCTCAGGTTTGACACAGGTGCAAAAGCCCGACTAAGAATGAACCAGACGCTGTGTGCACTAAATGCATTCGCAAGGTGTTGGGGGTGTTCCCGGTGAATTTGAGGTTCTTGATGTCTCGCAGCAGAAGGAATTCAGTGAGAGACAAAGTGATAGGTAAGAAGTGGATTTATTTAGAGAGATACACACTCCACAGAGGGTGGGCCATCTCAGAAGGCAAGAGTGGCCCCAAAATATGGCGTGGTTAGTTTTTATGGGCTGGGTTATTTCATAGGCTAATGAGGGGGAGGATTAATCTAATTATTTCAGGGAAGCGGTGGAGATTTCCAGGAATTGGGCCACCGCCCACTTTTTGGCCTTTTATGGTCAGCCTTGGAGCTGTCATGGCGCCTGTGGGTGTGTCATTTAGCTAATGTATTACAATGAGCGTATGATGAGGCTCAAGGTCCCCTGGAAGTCGGATCTCCCCCACCTTGGACCTAGTTGGTTCTAACGAGTTTTTGTCATGTCCTGTGGCTATGCCATTCTTTTAGAGGTTGTGCCCTCCCCCTTTCCCTCCTGTTTCGGTGGGGGGTGGCTACTGAGAAGACTACAGAAATATAAAATTTATTCAGAATTAGGATAGATTTAACAAAGACTTCATGAATAAAACACAACCCCTGGTCCAGGGGAACTCTGCCCACGAAGGGAGATAGACATGGTAATAGGGAATTCTAAGAGGCAGGATGGCTGCAAGGCCACACACTCTGTCCTGGGGTCGGGAGCCCTGAGCCAGCCTGTGGGAGTCTGGGTTGACTCTCCAGAGGTGGCAGCATTTAGGTTGGGAGTTGAAGGGGAAGGAAGAGTTTGCTGAGAAGATTAGCGTTTGCTGGAGAAAGACATCGTGGGAATAAGGAACAGCACAGAGTAAGTGAGAAAGTGTGTGTGCCCATGGTGTGTGTGTGTGTGTGTGCACCCATGGGAAGGCCGAGGAGGTGGGGAGAGAGAAAATGTTTCACCTGAGGACTTAGGGGTAGTTTAGCTTTGTTGGAGAGTATAGGGCACTATAAAGGGCACTCACTTACTTATCTCCCTCTGGTTCCGGAAGGGATTGCCCGAGGCTTATAAAGGTGTATCACCTGTAGTGCCCCAATCTCTGAGCACACAGTTATCACACGGCTGCCATGTGCAAAGCCCTGCTCTAGGGGCCAGGGACACAGAAGTGGACAGGACACATGAAAATCCCTGCCTGCGTGGGCCTACCTTTCATTCAAAAAACAGACAAGAATCAATACAAGTTAGTAAAATCTTGCATTGAGAGTCGAGAGTGACAAGCACTAAGAAGAAGAACAAAGTAGGACAAAGGACAGAAGATGTGAAGGATGGGCTGGGGCTGCTACTTCCAACCAGGTGGCCAGGGAAGCCCCGCCCCGAGTGACACTTAGAGTCAAGAGCTGAAAGAGGTGATGCTGTAAGGTAGATGCCCTTGACGTTAGATATGCACATGAAAATCCAACCCCATAAGATCTGCATTGCAGATTCTCTGACCAAAACAACCAGCTTTTCTCTGTGTGACAAACTTCACTAAAACAGAGGGCAGTGAAGGGATTCACCTTGTTAGGTTACCAAGCTTCCTGCCATTGTCTGAAGGCCGCTGCTTCTCTTGGCCTCAGGCTGGTGGCCATGACATAAGGATGTACTCCTTCAAATCTCCATGATGCTCCACACACCATGAAGAAAGCACTTTCTGACCCACAGAGCTTAATCTCCCCAGAGCCCACACGTGGTTCTCTCAGCCGGCTAAGTTGTTCCATCCAGAACAGTGCTGTCCAATTGGATGATCTATGATGGAGGGGGTGGTTCTATATCTGTGCAGAGTGCTGCAAATACACAAAGTGCTGGTGTGATTGAGGATCTAAATTTTTAATCAAATTTAAGTTGAAAGAATTAAAATGGAAATAACTACATGAGGCTAGTGGCTACTGTATTGGACAGTGCATGTCTGGAGTAACACCCCAGGAGGCCTGGAGGGTGGAGCTCAGGTGTGCTCGTCCAAGGTGAGATTGGTAACTCCAAGTCTCACCCTTGGCAAGGGCTTCCCACCAGGTAAGATATTCTTCTTAGTGTGTAGCTACTGAATAACACACACACACACACACACACACACACACACACACAAGTCCCTCTAGGACAAAAAATAATTTCTGGACAATTTGCAGTCTACACCCTTAAGATGAAGGCTCCACACCCACAGGGGAGTTGACAGTGAGCATTCATTTACTCATTCTTTCTTCTTCTTCACATTGTGCTCACTAGGTCTCTTATTGTCTTCTGAATGATCTCTCCCTTGGTCATAGCAAGGTCAACAGGAGTTTTAAGGCATATCTTTGGCTGCCTTTGGGGATGGGAAGTTGGGCTGGTTAAAATAATAGTGTAGCCTCTGTTGACAAGGAGCAAAGAAGAAAGATAAGGGCCAGGAAAAACCAAGCCAGGAATAGGACCCCAAATGCAAGCCATGGTGATGAACGTAATCTGTGGTTGTACCACAGAATTGACTGCCTGTAGCCTAGGTATCTCTGTGAGAGGGGAGCCTGGGCTGCTGCCTAGCATGAGAGGAAGGAGAATATAGTGGTTAGAAGCACAGCCTTTACACAGAACCTGTGTCACTCCAGTAACAAATGAGCACACTTGGGCACAGACTATGGTTTCTAAATACCATTCTCCACCAAGAAGAAGCAGGGCTCCTTGGAGAAATGGGAATGCAAGGGCTGGGGCAGGGAAAATACAAGATGAACCTGGAACATCTTGTACTACAGAGAGAGTGTCCAAAGAATAATAAGGACAAGTCAAGGGAACAGGAGCCAGGCTGAGCAGGTGCCTACTGGCCACATATAGGACCATCTGAGCATCAAAATGAATGGTGATAGTGACGCAATATCAGATAAAAAAAAAAAAAAAAAGGTCCCTGAGTCCCTACTGATAATAAATGATTAATTAAATGGGGGAAAAGAGAAGATCAGCTAGAGTAGAAACTCAGCTCACACGTAGAAGGAGTGATGGAGATGGCAAGGCACCCAACCACACCCAATGATTCAGGTAAGAAGCAACAATGTTTGCTAAAGCGATGGGTGGAGGTTTGATGGCAACTGGCCATTTACATACTTTCAAAGCATCTCCCCACAAGTTACTTACTAATTACAAAGGGAAAATAGTAACTTTGTAGTGGAGAAAGCTCACAGATATCGCCTTAACCAAATCATCAAAGTAACAGCACCAGAAATGGGACAAATTGACATCATGTGCCTCCTGACATCACACACTGATAAAATATCATCACCTCCAAGGATTCCTACCCAAAATATGTAACCTAAATTTTATGGTGCGAAAACATTGGAAAGACCCAAATGGAGGAAATTCTGAATCAAAAAACGCCCACTATGCACTATTTAAAAATGTCAATATTATAAAAGATAAGGAAAGGCCAAGAAATCATTTCATACTAAAAGAAACTAAAGAGACATGAAAGCTCTGCACCAAAAAAATAGTAGCCAAGAAGAATATCATTGGGAAATTGGTGAAATTTTAATAAGGTCTGCAGAGTAGAGGATACCATTGTATCAGTGTTAAACTTCCTGATTCAGACAATCATATTTTGGGTATGTAAGTGAATGTTATTATTTTTAGGATTTTCATGCATGCTGAAATATTTAGGGATAAAGGGACATGTCAACAATGTACTCTCAAATATTCAAATAGCTGAGAGAGAGAGAGAGATAGAGGATGATAAAGTAAAAACAGGGTAAAACCTTAGTAATTAGTATATACAAGTTCTTTTAAATATTCTTTCAATTTTCTAAATTTGAAATTATTAAAAAAAATTCTAGCCTTTAGTGTCAGATTGCTTGGCTCCAAATCCAAGCACTTTCAGTGATGAGCTGTGTGTCTGTGGGCAAGTTACTTAAGCTCTCTGGGCCTCAGCTTCTTCATCTGTAACATGAGGATAATAACAGTGCCTTCCTCAGGGTTGTGTTGAGATTGAAGAGTTAATATACATAAAGCATTTGAAAGAATGTCTGGCACGTGGCAAACATTGAACAAGTGGTGATTGCTGTTCTTTGTGTCTAAGAGATAAAATCATGGCAACTAGGAAGGTGAGAGGGGGATTTCTCCTGAGACTCTCAGAGTGAGGATGCGCATAAGCACTGCTCTGGGGGGTACTTAATGCTCCTCGACCCAGGCCCCGTCACCGCCCTATGCCACTCACGCCCTGGCAGTGCAGATAAGGGCCCTTACTGCCTTTGGGTCTGCCACTGTCTAGAAGGTGAACTTCAGCCTTTTACCCAAATTCTTCAAGCTTCAATTTCACCACCAACAAGAGGGATTATAATCCCCACCTCTAGCTTTTCACTATAGCAAATAATTATCCAGTGATATTTATTGAAAACGCTGAATGTGCCAGGCATTTGGGGTGGATTACCATCTAATCCTCAAAACAAACCTCTGAGGTAGGTACTATCATTATCTCAATTTTAGACGAAGGTCATTGAGGCTTAGAGAAGTTAATTAAATTGCCAAGGTCACACAGCTCAAAAATGGTGACACAGATTCAACCCAAGCCTCTAGGGGTAACCTCTGAGCTCTTATTACTGATAATAACCCTTTCCTTGGTTATGAATATTTTTCTCTCATCTCTTCCTCCTTTCCCTCCTTCCTTCCTTCCTTCTCTCTCTCTTCCTTCCTTCCTTCCTCCCTCCCTCCTTTCTTTCTCTCTCTTTCTTTCTTCCTTTTCTTTCTTTCTTTTTCTTTCTTTCTTTCTTTCTTTCTTTCTTTCTTTCTTTCTTTCTTTCTTTCTTTCTTTCTTTCCTTCCTTCCATCTTTCCTTCCTTCCTTCCTTCCTTCCTTCCTTCCTTCCTTTCTTTCTCTTTCTTTTCCTTCCTTCCTTCCTTCCTTCCTTCCTTCCTTCCTTCCTTCCTTCCTTTCCTTCTTTCTTTCTTTCTTTCTTTCTTTCTTTCTTTCTTTCTTTCTTTCTTTCTTTCTTTCTTTCTTTCTTTCTTTCTTTCTTTCTTTCTTTCTTTCTTTCTTTCTTTCTTTCTTTCTTTCTTTCTTTCTTTCTTTCTTTCTTTCTTTCTTTCTTTTCTCTTTCTCTCTTTCTTTCTCATAAAGGAGGAAAAGTGCCCAGGGAGGTTAAGTTACTCTTTTAAAGTCACAGAGCATTCTAGTTGCTCAGATCTGTGTCTCAAGCTGGACCTGCTGGTAAATGCTATCAGAGGCCAGGAAGGGGTTTCTGACTTGGCCAGGACATCTGTCCAGGGGTCCAGCATGTGTGCAAAGTGTCAGTTTTCCCGGTGGCCAATCTCATGAGGTCTCACCCCTGCTAAGTAGGAGGCAGATTGGAGACAGACAACCTGGAGGCTCTCAGCCCAGCCCAAAGCTGTCCCTTCCCCAGAGAGGAACCCTGAAGCCAGAGCAGCTTCTGAGGCCCCAGATGGGTACCTGAGCGAAGCTGTGGCCCCAGGTTTTCAGACTCATTTGAGGGGCATTTCAAAGCCTCGTTCTTAGATTCCCAAATCTGAATAAGCAGCTTAAGCAGAGCTGAACAGACCCTCCCCCCACCTGGAGGTGGGCACACCAGGAAAGGATTTGGGCTCAATCTGGTGGACCCTTGGCCCCCAGGTGACTCAAGAGCAGCATGGAGATCGGGGGCTGGATCATGTGGGTGTGCAGGGCACAGGTGCAACCAACCCCATAGACCTGTACCCACAGACCTTCCTCACACACACGGCGGTCGCCCCTGTGGTGACTGTACCCTCACCCCCTCACTCCCTCACCACTTAACAGCCTGACCTGGGAGCGGGGGCAGTCATTGCCCTGCTGGGGCATCTTTCTCCCAGCATCTCCCAAAGTCTGCCTGCCCGCTGGCTCGAGTGGCTTCTGCTTCCCGCTGGCCACCCAGCACCCCAGCGCCAGGCCTGCCCTCAAGGCTGCCCCTCCTCACACTCCTCTCAACGTTCATTCCTGGGTTCTGCTGGCGCCCGTGTCCCCACTGCTGTTTCTAAGAGCTGGCTCATGCTGGGCAGGGCCAGGGGAGGAACATTCTAGAACCTCCGAGGAATTTGCCCCTTTCCTTGAAGACTTTGAGGATATTCCTTAAGGGTGAGGGTGATTGACCACCGGGGTCCAGCAATCAAGCCATCTGAGTGATTCTGGGGGCACTGGCCAGCGTTCCTGCTTCCTGAGAACCATCACATGCCGGGCCTTTATAAGTAATGCCAACTCCGTTAATCTTCCATCCTGCTGGGGGCCGGCTGCTCCTCCAGGTCTTCATGCGAGGAGATTGGGGCTCAGGTACATCAGGTGGTCTGCCCAAGGCCACCCATGAGTAAGGGAACCACAAAGACTTCCTGGGTTGGGAGGTGGTTGGGGAGAAGGGTACATACCTGTTATCCTCAACATCTGGAGACCACTGGAGGCCCAAGAATGGGGGCAGAGTTCAGGTCACAGAGAAGAAGGTGCTCCCTACATTTGGAACCTTCCAGAAGCAGTGTGCTTCCCCCCCCCAACCCCCCGGCAGGATTGCCTGGCCAGAGACTGGCTGGTCAGATGTGAGGGGGGCGCAAGGAGTGGCATTAACTGGAGGTTGGACTTTAAGAGCCCCGGGTCTGAGAGGTAGCAGGCTAGACACTCAATTCTTTGTATTTTAGTAAGGATTTGCTTTTCAGACTGGCAGTCCTGCCGGTTTCCCCTCCTAAATATCTCTTGAGCCTGTCCACCCTTCACCTCCACAATCACATGCTCCAAGTGCCAGCCTGCTGTGGCCATGGCTTTCTAGTTGATCTCCCAGCTTTCTGTTTGGCCCTGTATCCATCTTTCTCCAGTCTGCAGCCAGCATGATTGCTTTAAAATGTGAAACTGTCAATGTCTCCCCTCTCCCACTCCCCCTATACAACCTTTTTGCATGGCTTTTTATCACTCTTAAAATAAAGTTTCCTGCCCTGGCTACAAGGCCTGAATGGTCTGCACCCCTCTGCCCAGCCTCACCTTGCCCCTCCTCCCATGTTCTTCATTCCTCCACACTGGCCCATGGGACAGGTGATTCTGGTGCAGTCCTGCCCCAGGGCCTTTGCAGACACCCGTCCTGCTCCCCGGATAACTCTCCACCACCTGTTCCCCTTCCACTTCACCCAAGGAACTCCTTCCCAACCTTCAGCTCTTAGCTCAGGCCTTGCTTTCCATGGAAATTTTTCTTGATGTCCCCTCCCCATTCCATCCTTAATAGCACTGATGTCCTATTATATTTGTCCTAATATATATATTATAATTGCTCACTAATTATGTGCTTATTTCTTCCTCCAGCGTCTGCTCTCTGCCAGCTGTGAGCTCCATGAAAGCAGGCACCAAGCCTGCTTTGCTCACAACCTGTCTCCAGCAGCGGGGAAAAGAATAACTACACCAGGCATACCTGCTGCATACATTAAATGGCAAATCCTGAGGCAATGAGACCCAGGAGAGAGGATTTTGAGAGATGAAGGGCTAACCTGCCCCTGCTGACAGGTAGGCTGTCCAGAGGTCATTGGGGTTGGCTTCTGGCCCCCAATGATGGCAGAAGGGCCCTGGCATGGGAAAGTCCTTCACCAGGGTACCTGCTCCCTTGGGAACAATTCACCTGTCTTACCTCTGTAGGGATCTGTGACCTGTTGGGGGTGGAGTTACAGGTGAGGGGGGTGGGCTCAGACCCAGATCCCAGGCAGGCGCACCCCAGACTCTGCTCAGCTCAGGTGGTTATGGGTCCCCCTGGGAGAGGGGTTTACTGACACTTCAGCGACCATTCATTCTTGCCCTAGTAGTCTTCAGTATTTACATTATTACACATTCATTCATTTGTTTGGCCAATCATGATTTCATTCCTTCTTGAGCATCAATTGGGAAGAATTGTGTTCATTGAGACAACTGCTTTACACTAATGAAATGGAACAGGACCCCATGGTCCTCCCCACAACCCAGGTCCTTCGCCTGCTTTTTGTCTGTAGAAAAATTTTAGTCAAAGAATAAATTTAATCAGAGAAGTGAGAAAATACAGAAGCAAAGGAAAACAGTCAAACAGGACAAAACAGTAATAGTTTAGTCATTAAGCAAAGTCAAGGACTTTTATTTCCTCCTCAAGGGCTATAGATAATATTATGCGCCATAAACTTTGAGCTGTCTTATAGATACTGAAACCCCCAACAGGTGGAAGGAGTTAACTACATGATGACCAGATTGTTGCCATGACATAAGCTGCCACAATTCTGAGCACTGGCCTCAAAGAAATGGGAACAAGCTGACCCTGGAACTTAAGACTAACTTAAAACAATCAAGATGACACTGATCAGATACTACATGATCAATTTCAAGATGACGGTCAGAGCTGACTGTGCTGTTTCTGCATGTAGCCCCTCCCTCTATGTATACACGCCTGAAACTCCCCTTTAAAAGCTCTTGCCCCCTGATTGTCAGTGGGGGGAATTGGCCTTTGGGCAGGAGTCTGCCCTGCCGCCCCCCCGACCCTGGTTGCCAGCCTATGAAATAAAGCAAACTTTCCTTTCTACCAACCTTGCCTCTTATTGGCTTTAGAGCAATGAGCAACTGGACCCCACTTTCGGTAACAGTAGTGCTAATTTGGGTGAATATTCTTATTTCCTTTTAAGAGTAAAATGATGGTTTACCCTTTTTGAAGATGGTGTGATTTCAGCCATAATGAGAAACGAGCAATCTTGCTAAACTGTCTCCCTTTTGCTTGAGAGCTGGCATCCCCACATCTGGCTGATGGAAATGTGATTTCATCAGTTACCTGTGCTAAGACCTGGGCTTCCGCTGACTTGGCTGTTCTAACCCAGCTAAATATTTAATGTGTGTCTAGTTCATTTTATCTCCTCAGCCTCAAGTTGGTTTATCCCCATCACAATCTAATCCCAACCTTCCTTTATTAAAGGGGCTTTCTTACAGAGCAGAATGCTTGGGCGGGCTAAGTAATAAATATACAGCAGTGTTTCTCAACACTGTCAGACCCAATCACCCCTTCACAGAAAATATTTTGTAACACTCCCTTTACTATACTGGAATGGAATTCAAAGATAGGATGACTTACCTGTACACATGATTTTAAAAAACGTCAATAAAGCCCTGAACATAATAATTATAGTGAAAAGGGGAAATAAAGGGAAAGAAATCTGTAACAAAATGCTATGTATTATAATATGTAAATGATCAGGCCTGACTCTATTAGAAAATATAATGAAGTTATCAGATGTTTTCACCTACTTAAAATGAATAAATGTGGATGAAGAGAAAGGAGACAATAATTTTGCTAAACCTTTTTCTTTATGTTTGACCTTTTGAAGTAAGGGCTACAGAAGAGTACTTATACATGGAGTGTACTTATTTATGGGGCCACTGTGATAGTCACAAATGCAGATGTATCCAGGTGTTTGTACTGGAGGTGACTCAAACACCTTGAAGGGCATTGCCCTTGTTGCAGGATTTTCCTGAAAGAAGAGCAATTCTTGGTAAAGAAGCAATTCTTCCCTTGATTCACATGATTGTTGCATTTGAAAATTCAGTGTATGTGAAACTAGGTAAATATACTTTGTGTATATATGTAAAATCATGTAAAGTTCAAATAACAAACAAGTCTATTGCTTGTATGAATGTCCAGTAGCACATTCAAAAGTGGGTTGGGGTCCTTCCCCATACCAAAGAAGGGCCACTTGTCATATTGATAGCCCTAAGCACTCACACAAAGTTCCAAAACACCTCTAAGGGTCAGTAACCCCCATGTATAGAGCCACTGATTGATGGAGTTGGGTGTTAGTGTGACCCAGTCGAGCTGAGTCAGGGTTTCTGCCTCTGCCTCTGCCTTGCTCCACAGGTTATGAGACAACCATGCCAGTAATAGCAATGATAGGATTCTGAGCATTCACTGCCTGTTGGCCACCGTGGTAGCCACCCTACCTATGTGATTAACCCACATCAACCTCCCCAGGTTGGTGGTACTATTCCCATTTTAAAGAAGGAAACGCTGAGTCTCTGATGTTGGGCAACTTGTTTAGGTTCTTACCTTCGAATGTATCAGAAGAGGAGAATATCTGCTCTGCAGTTTCAATAGAGGAGGAACAAAGACAGTGCATAGAAAGGTTTTCATCTGATGGGCTATGGAAGTTCTAGTGGAGATGAATATGCATTAAGCATGTAATAATTTGAGAGTGCTTCCCTACTGTGTGCAGCCACAGGAGGTGTCCACTGGTAATCACTAGGAAGCGTGAAGAGGTCTGTGTTTCATATTACAACCAGGAAGTGACTCTTGTGACCATTTGGGATTTAAAGTTTCCTTCCTGTTCTGACAGAAGCAGGAAAAGTGGATAGTGCCAATGGGCTGTTGAAGAGTGAGCCCTGGGTTTAGAGAGACAAGGAGCTTCAGCCTCAGGGAACCAACCTCGTAAAGAGCAGAGACCCCAACAGCATGACAAAGAGCCATGGCTTCTCAGACAAATTCTATCAAATGTTTAGAGAAGAGCTAACACCTATCCTTCTCAAACTCTTCCAAAATATAGCAGAGGAAGGAACACTCTGAAACTCATTTGACAAGGCCACCATCACCCTGATACCAAAACCAGACAAAAATGTCAAAAAAAAGAAAACTACAGGCCAATATCACTGATGAACATACATGCAAAAATCCTCAACAAAATACTAGCAAACAGAATCCAACAGCACATTAAAAGGATCATACACCATGATCAAGTGGGGTTTATCCCAGGAATGCAAGGACTCTTCAATATATGCAAACCAATCAATGTGATACACCATATTAACAAGTTGAAAGATAAAAAACATATGATAATTGCAATAGATGCAGAAAAAGCTTTTGACAAAATTCAAACCCATTTATGATGAAAACTCTCCAGAAAGTAGACAGAGAGGGAACTTACCTCAACATAATAAAGGCCATATATGACAAACCCACAGCTAACATCGTTCTCAGTGGTGAAAAACCGAAACCATTTCCTCTAAGATCAGGAACAAGAGACAGTTTCACACTCTCACTGCTATTATTCCACATAGTTTTGGAAGTTTTAGCCACAGCAATTAGCAATCAGAGAAGAAAAAGAAATAAAAGGAATCAAAATCGGAAAAGAAGAAACTGTCACTGTTTACATGATACTATACATAGAGAATCCTAAAGATGCTACCAGAAAACTACTAGAGCTAATCAATGAATTTGGTAAAGTAGCAGGATACAAAATTAATGCACAGAAATCTCTTGCATTCTTATACACTAATGATAAAAAATCTGAAAGAGAAATTAAAGAAACATTCCCATTTACCATTGTAACAAAAAGAATAAAATACCTAGGAATAAACCTACCTAAGGAGACAAAAGACCTGTATGCAGAAAACTATAAGACACTGATGAAAGAAATTAAAGATGATACAAACATATGGAGAGATATACCATGTTCTTGGATTGGAAGAATCAACATTGTGAAAATGACTATACTACACAAAGCAATCTACAGATTCAATGCAATCCCTATCAAACTACCAATGGCATTTTTCACAGAACTAGAACAAAAATTTTCACAATTTGTATGGAAACATGAAAGACCCCGAATAGCCAAAGCAATCTTGAGAAAGAAAAACGGAGCTGGAGGAATCAGGCTCCCTGACTTCAGACTATACTACAAAGCTACAGTAATCAAGACAGAAGTGTACTGGCACAAAAACAGAAATATAGATCGATGGAACAGGATAGAAAGCCCAGAGATAAACCCACGCACATGTTGTCACCTTATCTTTGATAAAGAAGGCAAGAATATACAATGGAGAAAAGATAGCCTCTTCAATAAGTGGTGCTGGGAAAACTGGACAGCTACATGTAAAAGAATGAAATTAGAACAATCCCTAACACCATACACAAAAATAAACTCAAAATGGATTAAAGACCTAAATGTAAGGCCAGACACTATAAAACTCTTAGAAGAAAACATAGGCAGAACACTCTTTGACATAAATCACAGCAAGACCCTTTTTGATCCATCTCCTAGAGTAATGAAAATTAGAACAAAAATAAACAAATGGGATCTAATTAAACTTAAAAGCTTTTGCACAGCAAAGGAAACCATAAACAAAACAAAAAGACAACCCGCAGAATGTGAGAAAATGTTTGCAAATGAAGAAACTAACAAGGAATTAATCTCCAAAATATACAAATACCTCATGCAGCTCGATATAAAAAAAAATGAACAACTCAGTCAAAAAATGGGCAGAAGACCTAAACAGACATTTCTCCAAAGAAGACATACAGATGGCCAACAAACACATGAAAAGCTGTTCAACATCACTAATTATTAGAGAAGTGCAAATCAAAACTACAATGAGGTATCACCTCACACTGAAACTTCTAGGAAAATTGTAGATTTACATGTAGCTTTAGAAGTAATATAGAGAGATCCATGGACCCTTTACCCAGTTTGTTGTAAGGTAGCCCCTTGGAAAACTACAGTACAATATCCTAACCAGGACATTGGCATTGATACAATCCACAAGTCTTAGTTAGATTTCCCCAATTCTACTTGTACCCGTGTGTGTATGTGTACGTATGTGTGTGTGCATGTGCATTGATAACACAATGTTATCTCATGAAAAGGTTCATATAGCCACCACCAGTGTTGAGGTATAGAACAAGTTCCAACAGCACAAGGATCTCCTGTGTTGCCCTCTAAAAAAATAGTCTATTGAGGTGAAATTCACAGAAAATAAAATTAATGCACTGGGAGTTTGGGGTTAGTAGATGCAAACTATTACATATAGAATGGATAAACCACAAGGTCCTACTGTATAGCACAGGGAACTATATTCAATATCCTGAGATAAACCATAATGGAAAAGAATATTAAAAATGTATATATGTGTATGACTGAGTCACTTTGCTGTACAGCAGAAATTAACACAACATTTTAAATCAACTATAGGGGATTAACCAAGATGGCAGAGTAGAAGGACGTGCTCTCACTCCCTCTTGCGAGAGCACCAGAATCACAACCAGCTGCTGGACAATCATCGACAGGAAGACACTGGAACTCACCAAAAAAGATACCCCACATCCAAAGACAAAGGAGAAGCCACAATGAGATGGTAGGAGGGGCGCAATCAGAGTAAAATCAAATCGCATAACTGCTGGGTGGGTGACTCACAGACTGGCGAACACTTATACCACAGAAGTCCACCGACTGGAGTGAAGGTTCTGAGCCCCACGTCAGGCTTCCCAACCTGGGGGTCTGGCAAAGGGAGGAGGAATTCATAGAGAATCAGACTTTGAAGTCTAGAGGGCGCACACAAAATAGTGTGCGCATCGGGACCCAGGGGAAGGAGCAGTGACCCCATAGGAGACTGAACCAGACCTACCTGCTAGTGTTGGAAGGTCTCCTGCAGAGGCAGGGGGTGACTCTGTTTCACCGTGGGGACAAGGACACTGGCAGCAGAAGTCCTGGGAAGTACTCCTTAGCGTGAGCCCTCCCAGAGTCTGTCATTAGCCCGAACAAAGAGCCCAGGTAGGCTCCAGTGTTGGGTTGCCTCAGGCCAAACAACCAACAGGGAGGGAACCCAGCCCCACCCATCAACAGTCAAGTGGATTAAAGTTTTACTGAGCTCTGACCACCACAGCAACAGTCAGCTCTACCCACCACCAGAACCTCCCATCAAGCCTCTTAGATAGCCTCAACCACCAGAGGGCAGACAGCAGAAGCAAGACGAACTACAATGCTGCAGCCTGTGGAACAAAAAACACATTCACAGAAAGATACACAAGATGAAAAGGGAGAGGGCTATGTACCAGATGAAGGAACAAGATAAAACCCCAGAAAAACAATTAAATGAACTGGAGATAGGTAACCTTCCAGAAAAAGATTTCAGAATAATGATAGTGAAGATGATCCGGGACCTCTAAAAAAGAATGGAGGCAAAGATCAAGAAGATGCAAAAATGTTTAACAAAGACCTAGAAGAAGTAAAGAACAAACAAACAGAGATGAACGATACAATAACTGAAATGAAAAATACACTAGAAGGAATCAATAGCAGAATAACTGAGGCAGAAGAACGAATAAGTGACCTGGAAGACAGAATGGTGGAATTCACTGCTGTGGAACAGACTAAAGAAAAAAGAATGAAAAGAAATGAAGACAGCCTAAGAGACCTCTGGGACAACATTAAATGCAACAACATTCGCATTATAGGGGTCCCAGAAGGAGAAGAGAGAGAGAAAGGACCAGAGAAAATATTTGAAGAGATTATAGTCGAAAACTTCCCTAACGTGGGAAAGGAAATAGCCACCCAAGTCCAGGAAGCGCAGAGAGTCCCATTCAGGATAAACCCAAGGAGAAACACGCCGAGACACATAGTCATCAAAGTGGCAAAAATTAAAGGCAAAGAAAAATTATTAAATCAACTATACTTCAATAAAAAATGAGAAAAAATAAGATAACCATTTTAAATTGGATAATTCAGGGGCATTTAATGCATTTACAATGTTGTATAACCTCCACCTCTATAAAAACAATTCCATCATTCCAAAGTAAAATTTCTTGCCCATTAAGCAGTTTCTTCTTATACCTTCTCCTTAGATACTGGCAAGAATCAATACGTCTTCTGTCTCTATGGATGTATTTATTCTGGATATTTACATAAATAGAATCACACAATATATGACATTTTGTGTCTGGCTTCTTTCCCTTACCATTATGTTTTCAAGATTCATCAACATTGTAGCATTTGTCAATATTCCATTCATTTTTATGACTGAATAATATTCCTTTTTATCTATAGACCACAATTTGTTTACCCATTCATCTGTTGATGGACACTTGAACCTATGTGAATAATGGTGTTATGAATATGCTTATATATGTAACAGTATCTGTTTTCAGTTCTTTGGAGGCACGTATATACCTAGGAATGGAATTTTGGATGATACGGTAATTTAATGTTTAAAGTTTTCAGGAAAGGCCAGACCATTCTCCACAGTGGCTGAACCATTTTACATTCCCACCAGAAATGTGTGAAGATTCCAATTTTTCCACATTTTTG
Source organism: Eschrichtius robustus (assembly GCF_028021215.1). Lineage (NCBI taxonomy): Eukaryota > Metazoa > Chordata > Mammalia > Artiodactyla > Eschrichtiidae > Eschrichtius > Eschrichtius robustus. The sequence continues at coordinate 135,841,221 of NC_090828.1, read as the reverse complement.
GCAACACTTTGTGTTTTTCAATCTTATTTACTTGTTACAGGTTGTATTAATCTGCTGGGTCTTCAACACACGAATTTTGAGGGGTGACAAAATTCAGTCCATAACCAGCATCTATTCGGACTTTTTATTTCTTCTTGAGTCACTTTTGGTAATTTATGTATTTCTAGGAATTTGTCTATTCATCTAAGTTATCTAATTTGTTGGTGTATATTATTCATGGTATTTTCTTATACTCCTTTTAATTTCCATAAGGTTGGAAATAAAGTCCCCACTTGCATTTCTGATTTTAGTTATTTGTGTCTTCTCTTTTTTTTCTTTGTCAGTCTACCTACATGTTTGTCAATTTTGCTGATCTTTTCCAAGAACCCACTTTTGGTTTCATGGCTTCTATTGTTTTTCTGTCCTCTATTTCATTGACCTCTGGAGTGGGTAGTCAGGAATGTTCCCAAAGATGATGGCACCTGGTTAAGTCCAGAGTGAAATGGGGGGAAAAAGGGACAGTTCTCTACCCACAAGGAGGTCCCAGGCTGGTGGGGAAGACACAGTGCAAATCTGGAACAACATGGGGAGGTTAGGGTCCTGATCTCAGCCCGAGGCCTCGTGGCCCATGCAGCAGCCTCTGTGCATGCTCTTGAGTAGAGCTGAGGTCTGTTGACCCTCACAGCTGACAGTATCCCATTGTAGGACCAGACACAGTTTACATATCCAGGCTCCTGTGACAAAAATTTGGTTGTTCTAAATTTGGAGATACTACAGACAGTGCTGGAATGACCACATCTGAAAACATCCTTTGGTACATGTATGCACACATATCTGTTAGGAATATGCCTATAAGTGGACTGGATGTGTTCAGCTTGAGTAGATACAGTCTTCCAAAAGAGGTATGGATTTATTTGTTTATTGGTGAATCAATCTAACTTCCTCAGTGCTTTAACTGGAATTGTGGCAAAGCCCTCAATCCACTAGCGGTCTTGGTGAAGCTTTTTACCAGTCTCCAAATCAGCCCAGTGGGCATGTGAAGGCCATGTGAATTATTGGAAGGAACATGCAAGGGCTTTGGAGCCAGAAATGTCTGGTGTTGACTCCTGCCTCTGTCACTGACTAGCTGTGGGGCCCTGAGCAAGTCACACAACTCTCCCAAGTCTACTTCCTCATGATGAAGCCCAATAGCATTCAGCTGTTGAAAGGAGTTAAATGAAATTGTGTGTACAGTGGGCCTGGTGAAGGACCTAGCACATGGTGAGCGGGCAATAAATGGCCGCTGTCAGTCATGTTGTAAATGCTTTTTGCAGATGGTGACCCAGAAGGTGAGAAGGGTTTCAAGTTAAAATCACAGGTGTGCAAGTGGTCAAAGCTGCTCTCATAAAGGCCATGCACCAAAACCCAGGCACTTGAGCTTGGAAAGGCTCTGAAGTTCTCCTTCAGAACCCAGTCCTTCCTATTTTACACCAAGTCCTAAGAAGTTTCTATTTCTTTCATCCCCAGTTCACAACTGATTAGTAGAAGGCATGATGACGGTGGTGGAGGTCATTATGGGGAGGGGTTTGCCACCCACAGACATTCAGACAGCAGTGGGCAACTTTAGCTGAGGGTCAGAAAAAAGGAAACGGCCAAAAAAAAAAAAAAAAAGAAAAGAAAAGAAAACCCCTATGCCCATGGGCACAGCCATGCCTCTGCTCCTTTGAATATACTCAGCACATCCACATTGGCTGGAGCAGGAAATCTTAAAATGCTGCTGCAGCCCCTTGGCCTCAGGGCATCCTTGGGCTGGCTGTTTGTCTGCCTCAGTGGTTCTCCCAGTGTTTTTGCCCATCAGACTCATCTTACATCCCACCTGCATTTCCCCACAATCTTGTGTTGCACCAGGCTCTGAATTCACGTTCCTTTTGTACAAGACTTTGGGGTTTGCCCTTCAGCTCTACTCACCATAAGTAAGACTCTCCTGGTGCAACCCTACCTCTAGGCTTCCCTGGTTCTCCAGGTAGGGCCAGCTACCAGACAGCCTGCTGAAAAAGGCAACCGTCAGTCATCCCTTTAGCGGATCAAGGGTGCCCCTCACTGTCCCCCCCCCCCAAATGTCCAGGAAGAGCACAGCAAAGCAGGGTTTTGGTTTTACCAAAACTACCCACTGGAGTTACCACCAATGGTTTTACCGCCATTGTGGTAACCCAGAAAGATGATCCCTAGTCACAACGATGTGTGAAGTTGTGTGTAGGATGCCAAAAGGCAGGGTGGTGTGGGGATATTTCCACCCACAAAAGTGAAAGAGAGAAGAAGTTTTGAATCATCAAGAAATCATTTTTTATTATTTGGCTTCTACTTGGCCATATTTTATTTTACAGAAGGTATTATGATCTCCATTTGCAATATTAGAACCTGTGGACTTCTTAAGGGTCTGGGACATGCAGGATGTCACAGAGCTGGTCCTCGTGGCTGGAACCCAGAGCTGGCCCCTAGTCCAGGGAACCACACTGCTGAGCAGAGCCGTCCTCTGACCTGGATCATACTCTGAGTGTGTGTGCACATGTGTGTATGTGAGGCAGCTGGTCTTTGGGAGTCCCAGTGCTGCCGGGTCCTAGGAACCCAAAGGAGCAAGACCTGGATATCCCAGGAGATGCAACGGAAGATGACAGATGAACACAGGACTGGGGAGGGGTTGGCAAGAAGTCCTTTACGAGCATCAACCCTAGGGCACAGTCTGGGAGGAGACAAGCTGTAAAATACAGAAGCCCAAGGCTCCGTCATTAACCATATTCAATACCCACTGGCCAAAGGTGAAGTGCATTTTCAGAGAGGTGAACAAGTTCATCAAAGGAGTGGAGTTTTGCTCTGCTGTATCATAGGGGACACTGTGTCAGTATAAACAGCACTGGCTGGAGGAGACGGGCAGAATTACAAGGGTAGGTGAGCCTTCCCAGGGGCCCCACTCCTAGGAAGCCTCCAGGCATTTGCTCCCTGGGCCCTCTTCAGGCACAGATGCTCTGCTTTTCCACTGTGACTGGTGTTTGGTATTACCTGTACTCAGCATGTTTCTGTTACTGAAATACCCACAGCCCAGAGCCAGCACACTCATATGAGAGGGAGCTCCAGCTGGCATTGGGGCCCCAGACTTTGTATTTTTTGAGGCGACCAGTGAAAAATGGATGGATTGAAAGGATTTCCAACTCTTAATTTTGCCAAATTAAGACTTTTTAAAAAGTTGACTGTTTCACATTCTTTTCCCATTTAGATTATTACAGAATATTAAGTAGAGTTCCCCGTGCTACACAGTAGGTCCTTATTTGAAAAAGAATAGATATATGTATATGTATATGTATAAGTGAATCACTTTGCTGTACACCTGAAACTAACACAACATTGTAACTCAACTATACTCTGATATAAAATAAAATTTTAAAAAAATTGCCTATTACTAACTATAGCTAATCATTTCTCCAAGGGCATTTTGGCACTAAGAGAAAGAAAATATTTCAAAATAAAGGACAATCTTTTATGTTAACTAAATAGGCTACATTTATGATATTTTCTTTCTTCCTTTTTTCTCATTTCTCTAAGGGTCAATGGATAGTTCACCATGAAACAGGACAGCTAAGAGGACTTCGGGCTGTCCCAGATTCAAACCCCTAGCCTCAGAGAATGTACCTTCACTGGGCACAGTACTTTCACTGTACTTTACTTCTCTGAGTGCAGTAGTCAGGATTCTCCAGAGAAACAGAACCAAAAGGATGTGTGTGTGTGTGTGAGTGTGTGTGTGTGTGTGTGAGTGTGTGTGTGTGTGTGTATTCCAAAGGAAATCAGCTGGCAGAATTCCCTCTTGCTTGAAATTTCGTCTTTGTTCTCTTATGCCCTTCAACTGATTCACCTGCATTATAGAGGGCAATCTGTGTTACTCAAAATCCACCAATTAAAATGTTAATCACAACCAAAAAACACCTTCACAGAAACACCTAGAATAATGTTTGACCAAATGTCTGTGCACCGTGGCCTAGCTGAGTTGACACATAGCATTAAGCATCACACTGAGCTCAGTTTTCCTGACTTAAAAATAAAAATAATAACCCTTTCCATGTAAATTGGTTAAAAGGACATCATAAAGGCTGTGCCAGAAAGCCTGCCTAGCTTCAGAGGCCTGGCTACACCAGCTGTCCTTCCTCCAGGCTCCGAAGACCCCTGCAGACAGTCAGTGGACCCTAAGCTCCCGAGGATTCTAAGCTCTGAGCTCTTTCTTCCTTCTAATCAACCCTCCAGGGTTTGGCCCCAGGGGCCTCTGCAAGGTCTGTGCTTGACTCTTCACAACTCTCCTGTGCTGCGTGATTGGCCTACCTCCCTCATCCAATGATGCTTATCTTTGCAGCCAGGGCTCAGCACAGACCCTGACACCCAGTACGTATGTGTAGAATGACTTAAGACCTGGATGAATGAGGGGATTTTAGGTGGAATTTTGCTCCTCCATCAACTGCTTTTGAAAAGCTAGACTTCCTTTGCACCAGCCTCTTTCTTCCTTCTCCTGACCTCACAGTGGGACTTGTGTTCTGTATTCTGAGCAATCACACTTGCCTCTCCCAGGGCCCCTCCCCCTGGGTCCCACAGAAGCCTCTGTCACTTAAAGGCACCAGGTATATTCCCTGTTTACCTTCTGTAGCACCTCCCAACTTCAGGAGTCCAGTCCAACCCTCCAGAGCTGCTAAGGTCCATCTATATGGGGTGCTGCCACTCCTTGGTGCCTCACGGACACACAGCGTCCTGATTCATCTTGGAGATCTAGCCCCTGCTCCCCAGACCCTCCAGGCACCTCTTCATGATCCAAGATGACCGCTTTGTGTTGGCCAATAACTTGGTTTCCTGCTTTGCTGGGACTTCTGCTTTCTGGCTAGTTTCTCTTGTTGGTACCATAAACTTTCTCACCATCTTCACCAAGTGTTTACAACTCACTGGGAAGATGGAGAGATGATATCACGTTTATCAATCTCTCTCTTAGGACCCTAAATGTCAGTGAGTGCTTACTGTCTTTTCTCCCTCCCCTCCAACTCGGAACAAGCAATATAAGGCAATCCCCATGCCCTCCGACCCCACCTGAGCCCTTGCTGTCTTGCTGAGCATGATGTGATGAAAAAGAATAGGATAAAGCAAGTTCTCTGGGACTTTGGATGAATTACTTCACCTCTTTGAGCCCCAGAATCCTTGTCTTCCATCCCTACTATGCAGTGGAGTCACTGCTAGGAATACATGAGTCACTGGACATTCAGGTGCCTGGCACAGGGCTTGGCATAGAGAAGAGGTACAAGGAAAGACAGTTCCCATCACTAACCATGCCTCCAAAAATGCATAGTGCCCCTTCCATCCTGCCCCCACTGGTGTGGAAATGAACCTTGATGCACAGTTCATGTGCATCTTACCCCCTACCTGCCATACAGGCTGAGCATGGGACGGAACTGCCCTCCTTCTCCCAAAGCGGGGCAAGGTTGGGATGGGATTGTGGTGGTGTGAAGAGCAAGGGTCTTGTCTTTCTCTCAGGAGTGGTGTTGGTGGAAGGATGCCGGCCCGGCCCCCGGCCCCCGGCCCCCACTCCTGCTCCTCTGCTCACTGCAGCCGCTGCCCACCCTCCTGATTCCTCTAGCATACTGAGGTGGGACCTTGCTCCCTTGGGGTGAGTTTAGCCTTTGCAGCGGCCTCTCATGACTCACACATGCAACCCTTCCCAAAGGTGGCCTGGTTTTACCCTGTAAACCTCCCATCCTGTTCCTGGGGCCCTTCCAAACCAGCTCTGTTCTTCCACGTGAGGTTCTGTGCTGCTGGCTGAGGTGAGTATTGGCGATGACTCCCCTGGTGGCCATTCGGCTCTGACCTCGTGGCCCAGCAGCAGCTGGCCAGTGGTGGGCAGAGGACTGCACAGAGGACCACCACATCCCTGCCCAGCCCCAATGTTCCCATCGTGCACTTTTATTGAGCTATTAAGACTACATTATGAAAGACAACTAATTAGAGGAGAGACAGCCTTGAACAGGGAAAAAATAGAGACAGCCAGAGAGGCAGAGCCAACTTGATTTTGATGATTTATTCAGTGGTGGAAAGAAAAAAGTGTGCAGTTAAACATTTACTGGACATTAGGGGCTCACCATTAGAGCTTCTGCTTCAAGTGGAGCGTGTGCTGCAGGCTTTGGGGTATATTAATGCCATCTGCAGAGAAGGCCTGGGGTGCTGGTGGAGAATGGCTACTAGGCCCTCAGAGCCAACAGCCCAAGTCCACCTCATTTCCATGGATGGGAAAATGAGGTCCAGAAGGGGGCGGGGCCCAATGCCTCTGCCTCTGGGGAGCCCCACCTTGTCACTGTAGCTTTTGTGCACAGCAGTTGTAGAGCATATCACATGCAATTGCATTACTTGTCTGCAAGTCTGTGACAGCTTGTGTCCTGGGCGCCCAGCACTGGGCCTGCCATGTAGTAGACCCCCGCTCAGTAGTCATCTTTAAGTTGACAAAGACCATCTTGAGATGGCTGATTGACTTTTGTATCTCCATTTCCTGACTGGCAGCTCTCGGAGGCAGGGACTGAATCATATTCACCCCAATGTTCCCAGCCTGGCACATGGCTGGGGTCCAATAAGTTGCTCTTATTATAAGGTCTCCATGGCTCTTGTGGGGAAAGAAGACTGAATCCCGCCAGCTATGGAGCAGTCAACCCACAGGTGTGAACTGTTCACATGGAGGCTGGAGGTGCCCGAGGCTCCCTGGGCATCAAGGAGCAGACTGAGCTGCAGCTTTCCTAGCAAAACACATGGCAATTCCCATCTGGGAGTGGTGTGCACGCTGACACCTGCTAGGGTGGGATGGAGCTCTCATGTTTTTGTTTTTAATGGAAGTATAGTTGATTTACAATATTATATTAGTTTCAGGTATACAACATAGTGATTCAATATTTTTATAGATTATACTCAGTTTGTAGTTATTATAAAATACCGGTTATGTTCCTTATGCTCTACATTATCTCCTTGTATCTTATTTACTTTATATTTAGTAGTCTGTACCCCTTAATCCCCTTCCTCTCTCTTGCTTTTCCCCCCACAGCTCTCCCCACTGGTAACCACTAGGTTGTTCTCTGTTTCTGTTTTATTTGTTCATTTGTTTTAGTTTATAGTTCCACAGACAAGTGAAAACATACAGTATTTGTCCTTCCCTGTATGACTCACTTCACTAGGCATAATACCCTCCAGGTCCATCCATATTGCTGCAGGTGGCATTATTTCATTCTTCTTCTTCTTTTTTTTAATCGAGGAGTAATATTCCGTTGTACACATATACCACATCTTCTTTATCCATTCATCTGTTGATGGACCTTAGATTGCTTCCATATCTTGGTTATTGTAAATAGTGCTGCTAAAAATACCGGGGTACATGTATCTTTTCAAAAATAGGGTTTCTGTTTTCTTCAGCTATATACCCAGAAGTGGAATTGCTAAATCATATAATAGTTTTAGTTTTAGTTTTTTGAGGAAACTCCATACTCTTTTCATAGTGGCTGCACCAGTTTGCATTCCCACCAACAGAGTACTAGGGTTCCCTTTTCTCCACATCCTCACCAACATTTGTTATTTGTTGTCTTTCTGACAAGACCATTCTGACAGGTGTGAGGTAATATTTCATTGTGGTTTTGATTTGCATTTCCTCATGGTTAGTGATGTTGAGTATCTATTCCTGTGCTTGTTTTCTATCTGTATGTCTGCTTTGGAAAAATGTCTTCTGCCCATGTTTTCATTGGGTTGTTTTTTTCATATTGAGTTGTATGAACTCTTTCCATATTTTGGATATTAACCTTTTATCAGACATACCATTTCCAAATATTTTCTCCCATTCAGTAGGTTTTTTCATTTTGTCAATCATTTCCTTCACTGTGCAAAAGCTTTTAATTTTACCTAGGTCCCATTTGTTTATTTTTACTTTTATTTTCCTTGCCTGAGGAGACAGATCCAAAAAAAAATCGCTAAGACTTATCTCAAAGGTTGTACTGCCTATGTTTTCTTCTGGGAATTTTATGGTTTCCAGTCTTACATTTACGCTTTTAATCCTTTTTGAGGTTACTTTTGTATGTGGTGTGAGATAATTTTCTAATTTCATTCTTTTACATGTAACTGTCCAGTTTTCCAAGCACCAATTATTGAAGAGATTACCTTTTCTCCACTGCATATTTCTGACTCCTTTTCATAGATTAATTGACCATATGTGCCATGGGTTTATTTCTGGGTTCTCTGTTCTGTTCCATTTATCTATGTGCCTGTTTTTGTGCCAGTTACCATACTGTTTTGATTACTCTAGCTTTGTGGTATAATCTGAAGTCAGGGAGCATGATTCCTCCAGCTCTGTTCTTCTTTCTCAGGATTAATTTGGCTATATGGGGTCTTTTGTGATTCCATGCAAATTTTAGGATTATTTGTTCTAGTTCTGTGAAAAATGTCATGGGTATTTTGGTAGGGATTGCATTGAATCTGTAGGTTGCTTTAGGTAGTATGGCCATTTTAACAATATTAATTCTACCAATCCAAGAGAATGGGGTATCTTTCTATTTCTTTGTATCATCTTCAGTTTCCTTCACCAATGCCTTGTAGTTTTCAGAACATAGGTCTTTAACCTCCTTGGTCAACTTTATTCCTAGGTATTTTATTCTTTTTGATGCAACTGTAAATGGGATTGTTTTCTTGCTTTCCCTTTCTGATAGTTCATTATTTTTGTGTATAGAAAATCAAGAGATTTTTGTATTTAGTCTTGTATCCTGCAGCTTAACTGAATTCATTTATTAGTTCTAACAGTTTTTTGTTGGAGACTTTAAGGTTTTCTATATATAGAAAACCCCACGTTACCTGCAAATAGTAACAGTTTTACTTCTTCTCTTTCCATTTGGATGCCTTTTATTTATTTTTCTTGTCTGATTGCTGTGGCTTGGACTACTAATACTATATTAAATAGAAATGGCAAGAGTGGGCATTTTTGTCTTGTTCCTGATTTTAGAGGAAAAACTTTCAGCTTTTCACCATTGAGTATGAAGTTAGCTATAGGTTTGTCATTAATGGGCTTTATTATGTTGAGATATGTTCCCTCTATAACAACTTTATTGAGAGTTTTTATCACGAATGGATGTTTTGTCAAATGCTTTTTCTGCATCTATTGAGATGATCATGTGATTTTTATCCTTTGTTTTGTTAATGTGGTGTATCACATTGATTGATTTGTGAATATTGAATCATCCTTGCAACTATGGAATAAATTCCCCTTGATCATGATGTATGATCCTTTTTGTATATTGCTGAATTTGGTTTGCTAATATTTTGCTGAGGAATTTTGCATCTATATTCACCAGAGATATTGGCCTGCAGTTTCTTTTTTTTTTTCTTTTTCTGGCTTTGGTGTCAGGGTAGTGGTAGCCTTGTAGAATAAATTTGGAAGTGTTCCATCCTCTTTAATTTTTTTGGAGTATCTTGAGAAGTATAGGTAATAGTTATTCTTTGTATGTTTGGTAGAATTTCCTGTGAAGCTGACTGGGCCTCAACTTTTGTTTGTTGCAAGTTTTTTGATTACTTATTCAAAGGAGGAAAAGTTGATGTCAGGCTATAAAGCAGCAAAGGATAGGCTAACTCTGTTATTTGGTGGCAATGCTTCCGGTAATATGAAGCTGAAGCTTCTCTTAGTTTATCATTCAGAGAACCCAAGAGCCCTTAAACACATAGCCAAGGGCTCTCTTCCTGTTGTGTGGAAGAGTAACCCCAAAGCCTGGGTTACACAGGCCATTTTACAAGACTGGTTTTTCCACCACTTTATCCCGGAGGTAGAGAAATATTGCTTGGAGAAAGACATCCCATTCAACATTCTTTTGCTGCTCGGCAATGGTCTGTGACACCCCCCATTCATGGATGGCTTTCATACCTACGTCAGAGTAGTGCATCTGTCACCGAATACTATGTCACTCATCCAACCTATGGACCAGGGAGTTACAGCTACTTTCAAGAAATATTATTCACTTCACACTTTTTGTCAGGCAGTAAAGGCAAGTGATGAATCAGGAACAACCCTGTAACAATTTTGGAAGGACTATAACATCTACAATGCCATAAAAAACATTGACTTTGCTTGGCGTGAGGTTACGGCCATCACCATGAATGGGGTTTGGAAGAACTTTTGCCTGCAGTTTGTTCATGATTTTTTTGGATTTGAGAAGGTGGATGAGGAGTCCAAAGAGGTCTTCAGCAACTTAGTGACCCTCAGCAAGAAGCCTGATCTAGGTCTGCAAGAAGACAATTTCATTGAACTCCTTGCTGTGCAACACCAGGAGCTTACTAATGAAGACCTGACGGATTTGGAGGCTTAGAGAAAGGACGAAGAGGGACAAGAGGAAGAAGAAGTAACTGAAGAACCAAAGAGATTCACAACACAGGAAGTGGCAAGGGGATTTTCTTTATTTGAGGAGGCACTGTTAGTTTTTGAGGCACAGGACCCAAATATAGAATGATACACAAAGGTTGCAGTAGCTGTTCAGAGTGCAATCCAGTGCTACTGTGTCATCTATGATGAGAAAAAAAGAGCTACTACCAAGACATCATTGGATCATTTCTTCAAGAGGGTAGATAGAATTGAAGCCAGCAAGGAACCAGAACCTGTGCCATCAACGTCAGGCGTGAGTGAAATTGCAGCTTGCCCTCCGTCTCCTATTGCCGACGATCCTTCAGCTCTACCATCTCCCACCTCCTCTCCCTCCTCCAGTCAGTAACTCTTCTTGCCTGTTCACTCGATGCCAGCCCCTGGATGCCAGCTGTTGTACTGTACTACCACACTTTCCAAAGTACTGTACTGTAAGATTAAAAATGTTCTCTTTATTATTATTATATTTCTCTTTATTATTACTTTGTGTTTGTTTGTTTCTTACATATTATTTGTGTGAAAAGTATTATAAACCTATTACAGTACAGTACTATATAGCTGATTGTGTTAGTTGGGTACCTAGGCTAACTTTGTTGGATTTACGAACAAATTGGCTTAAGGACGGGCTCTCAGAATGGAACTCGTTCCTGTGTAGGGGACTTACTCTAGAGTAGTCTTGGTTGTAGGTTTTTCCCTTTCAGGACTTGAATCTATCATGCCACTCCTTTCTGGCCTGCAATATTTCTGCAGAAAATCAGCTGATAGCCTTATGGGCTTGTATATGACTCTTTGTTTTTCTCTCGCTGCCTTTAGAATTCTCCCCTTAACTTTTGCCATTTGAATTATGATATGTCTTGCTGTGGGACTCTTGGGTTCATCTTGTTTGGGATCTTTTGTGTTTTCTGTACCTGAAAATCTGTTTCCTTCTTCAGGCTTAGGAAATTTTCAGCCATAATTTCATCAAATACATTTTTACCACTTTCTCTCTCTCTCCACCTTCTGGGACCCCTATAATGTGAATATTAGTACACCTGATGTTGTCCCAGTGGTCTCTTAAACTATCCTTATTTTTTAAAATTTGTTTTTGTTTTTGTTTTCATTGTTCTAAATGGGCAGTTTCCATTATTCTATCTTCCAGATCACTTATGCATTTTTCTGTACCATTTAATCTGCTGTTAATTCCTTTTAGTGTATTTTTCATTTTAGTTATTATATTCTTCACCTCTGTTTTTTAAATTATTCTCTAGTGCTTTATTAAAATTGTCACTGTGTTCATCTATTCTTTTCCCCAGTTCAGTTAGCATTCTTCTTATTATTATTACTTTGAGCTCTTTATCAGGTTAATTTTTTTATCTCTGTTTCACTAGGGATTTTTTTTTCAGGTTTGTTTTCTTGTTCTTTCATTTGGAACGTATTCTTCTGTCTTATTTTGTTTAACTCTCCCTGTCTCTATGAAATCAGGTGAAACAGTTACCTATCCTGGTCTTGCGTGTGTGTCCTTGTGTGGGAGCATTCCTGTGCAGTCTGCACGTGACCAGTGGCTTTGAAGGGAGAGCTGGGCCTGAAGTGGGCACAGCATGTATCTTCCCTTGGGGTGTGCTGGTAGTCACTACCTTGGTGGGAGGTAAGGCTGGAGTTAGAGGGGCTAGAGCCAGATGCAGGTGTGAGCTGGGCTTCTGCTATGCTCAGCGACCGTGATTACCCTATTGGGGGTGGGGTCAGGGCCCAAGACATTGCGGCAGGAGCCCTGAGGGAGTTGATTTTCTGCTGAGTGTGATGGCAGTCTCTGCCTTGGTTTGGGTTATGGCCAGGGCCTGAGGGCTTGGGGCTGCACTTCTGTGTTGGCTTCACTTTTTTAGTTGGTGTGTGTGCCTTGGTTAGAGGCTGGGTCAGGGCTGGAGAGGTTGGGGCCACACTATTGAGCTGGTTTCACTCCTGCCAGTGATGTCAGTCTCTGCGCCGGAGCTAGTTTCCTTCCTCCCAGACGTGGGCAGGGACATGTGCACTGGCGATAGCTGTCTCCATCCTGGTCAGAGGCTGGGGTCCAAGCTGGCTCTGTTCCCTCCAAATGGGCACACTCTCATTGGCAATGGCAGCCTTCGCCCTCGTGGAGAGCAGCTCTGGAGCTAGAGGGGCTGGAACAGGAGCCTGGTATGGGCTGGGGGGTGCACTGGGGTGATCCTGGCAAGCCAGCCAGAGCCCCAGGCAGTTTTCCATCTGCTGCCTCCATGCCGTGACTGGGAGTGAGCAAGTCTATGTGTGTGCTCTTCAAGAGCTGAGTCTCAGTTTCTTACAGGTTCTTTTCAAACCAGCTAGGGAACTTATCTTCCCAGTGTTGAACCCTGGGCTGGGGTGCCTTATATGTGGCTCAAACCCCTCACTCCCCAGGGAGGATCCCAGCACCAGTGGTACCCTCTCCTCTTCTGGGTCCCTCACCAGGGGTATGCTTCTCCTCCCTTCCTACCAGCTTTCATGTGGATCTTTATATATAGTCTTGGTTGTAGAAGAGTTGTCTTGCTAATTTTCATGTTGATTTCAGCGAGAGTTATTTTACATGTAGTTGTATTTTTGATGTGTTTGTGACGGGGAGGTGAGCTCATCTTCCTCCTCCTCCACCACCTTGATTTCTCTGGAGCACTCCTATTTCAAGCCCACAACCCAGCGTGCCACAGCCACTGTGATGCTCATTTGAAAACTCAATACAGTAAGTCCCCTACGTATGAACGTGTTCTATTCCGAGAGTGCATTCATAAGTCCAACAAAGTTAGCCTAGGTACCCAACTGACACAATTGGCTATATAGTACTGTACTGTAATAGGTTTATAATACTTTTCACACAAATAATATGTAAGAAACAAACACAAAAAATAAAGAAAATATTTTTAATCTTACAGTATCTTGAAAAGTACAAGAGTACAGTACAACAGCTGGCATACAGGGGCTGGCATTGGGTAAACAGGCAAGAAGAGTTACTGACTGGAGGAGGGAGAGGAGGTGGGAGATGGTAGAGCTGAAGGATCATCAACCAGAGGAGATGGAAGGCAAGCTGCAATTTCACTCATGCCTGACGTTGATGGAATGCACATTCGCACCTTTGAAAGTTCGCAACTTGAAGGTTCATATGCAGGGGACTTACTATAGTGTCTTTTTCTAGATGCAGTGGCCGCTGATGGCTAAGCAGGCCACAACACCCTGCTTGTTCCATGTGTGTCTGAATTAGGCATTTCCCCCCAGGGATGTCAGTTTTAAATTCTATTTGACCAAACTGAGTCCCCTGGGATGCTGGCTTGGTGGCGTCCCCAGCCTTTTTTCACCTTTCTTCTCTCAGGGAGGGTCAGTCTAGGACCCTTTTTTGGACCCAGCTTCTCCTGGAATCCATAATGGATGGCTCATAGGAAGAGAATGAGGCAGCTCACAGGAGCTCCTAGATTATAACTTCTCCTGCCCCTCGACTCTGAAATTGCGATAATGGCTACCTAGATGCTGTGCTTGTATTCATATATCTATGTGTTTTATGATGTTATCCCTGGTAACACTCTCTGCTAGCCCCCCTCCTGCAGAGAAGCAATCTCCCCAAGGGCAATGAGGGAGAGTCAGGGCTGGATCCCAGAAACCGCCCACCCAAGCCAGATCTCAGTTCAGCTGAAGTCCACTCATCTCTGCTGTTCTAGTCCAGCCACCAGGAAGGACCCCTGAGCCTGAGTGGGTGTGCCACATGCCCTAACATCACGCAGCCCTGCCATTTCTTCCTGCCTTCCTACCCTCTCATCTCTGAGCCTGCATATTTGGTCCCTGTGCATCTAGGGAAGCTCTCGGGCCTTCTAGCCTTGAGCCTGGGTCTTTAGATTCCTGTGTTGTTGGTTTTTTCTGCTCTGGCCATGAGCACTTCCCTAGTGTGCTAGTCTCTAGTGGGTTTCAAACTGGAGCTGCCTCAAAATTACCCAGAGGTTCTGATTCAAGAGGTCAGGAGAGGGTCCTTGTACTTTACCATGGCTGCTGGTGCTGGTGATGCAGGAGTGGGGAGGGGGCACAGTGAGAACCACCAGGGTAGGGGGAGAGCCAGGGCCTGGCTGGGGTTGGGTCTTGGCCTCACTGCTCCCTAGCTGTTTGATCTTGGGTAAGAGCCAGAGGCTCTCTGGGCTCACTCTCCGCGTGTGTAAAGTGGGGATGCCCACACCTGTCTCATGCCATTGTTTCTAGAGGGACAGAGAAGGCAGTGGTGATGGGAACTTCCCTTTGGTCCTCAGGCAGGTACACCCTCTGTGTCTGGGTCCTCAGATCTCTGCGGTGTCCACATCCCCAAGGTGGGCCATAAATGCCCCTGGCGCTCCTCACGGGGTCACACTGTCTTCAGGAAAAAGGGGAGGAAAAGAGACGTGAGGATAAGAAAATTCTTGCACCCATTGCCTGACTTTCCTGTGATGAGAAAATCTATCACCAAACCTAACCAACAGGCAAAGCATACAAATAACAGCAGCTACTGATCCATCTCACCTAGCAGGAGGCACTGCTGTAAGTTTATGATCCGTCACTAATCCTCACAACCCTATGATTTGTGTATGTTTATCTCCTCCAGCTTTCCAGAGCACCGTCCTGAGCCCAAGGCCATGAGGTGAAGCCAGGAATGGCAGCCAGATGGCCTCTTTCGGGGCCTGGGGGGTGACCACGCGCCTCACTGCCTCAAGCTGGGGTTCCTAGACGTGCTCACGACCACTGTCTTCCCTGTCCTTCCTCCTGAGATGGTCCTCCTGGGAGGACTCAGCACACAACAGCACCCCCTCCTCCGGCCCTGCCCACTCCCTTTCCTGTGACCTCAGACACCCTGCTTGTTCCATGTGTGTCTGAATTAGGCATTTCCCCCAGGGATGTCAGTTTTAAATTCTATTTGACCAAACTGAGTCCCCTGGGATGCTGGCTTGGTGGCATCCCCAGCCTTTTTTCACCTTTCTTCTCCCAGGAAGGGTCAGTCTAGGACTGACCTTTTTTGGACCCAGCTTCTCCTGGAATCCATAATGGATGGCTCATAGGAAGAGAATGAGGCAGCTCACAGGAGCTCCTAGATTATAATTTCTCCCGCCCCTCGACTCTGAAATTGCGATAATGGCTACCTAGATGCTGTGCTTGTATTCATATATCTAAATCTGTTATTTTACAAGTGAAGAAACCCAGGAACAGAGATGTTGTGTAACTTACCCAAGGTCACACAGCTAGTAAACGGCAGGGTTGGGTCTGGCTTGAGAGACCAGAGTCTTAACCAGCATCTCTCCTGCCCCATGCTTGGCCCCTGCTGGCAGAATGCCTTGTCAGTCTTGATTTTTCTTGGGAGGGAAAGTTTAGAAGGCAAGTCCTTCCTGCAGTGGGCTGTCTGACTCTTGCTTCCCGGCTCCTCCATCACCCTCCCAGCTCTCATAGTGCAGGTACTGTGTCCAGGTCCCCCAGCTTCTCTGGTAAGGGGCTCTGTGTGTGTTTCTGCCCACCCTGGGGTTGGGGTGGGGTGGAGGGTTTGGGGCAGCAGTCGAGGATACAGGCATGATTTTGAACATTGCGAGTTCTACGAAAGGTCTCCCCATTGACAGTCTCTGTACTTTTTCACAGATGTCCTGCGGTTCCCTTCTCTGGCTCCTCTTCATCCTGTTGAATCCCGTGGCTCTCAAGGGAAAGAAAACCCTTTACTCAAGAAACTCACCTTAGATCCTTTGTAGAACAAAGCTTTTCTGTCCCTAATGGAAAAAGGGAAGCAAAACCAGCACCCAGGGCAAGGGTTTCTTATTAGCCATGCACTTAATGGGACATGTTTAGAATCACGCACTGTTTCCAATGTCTGCATTTTCAGAAGTGCCTCCTCCAGATGGCAGTGCATGCTGGGCTTCTAGAACTGGTCCATGCCAGCCACTTTCACTGGGGGTCTGGGCCGTGTGTGTCTTCTGGGCTTCTCAGATGGGTGGGGCTCTGGGGCAGGAGAGTAAACCCTGTTTTGCAGAAGAAAAGATGAGGCAGGAAGGATAGCTGAGACCAGGGCTGGGCCAGGATGGGAGGAACTGGTGACAGCTGAGGACCCCTCGGCTCCTAGCTCTCTAAGACATGGTCTCATCCAACTGACAACACCCTGTTCTGGAAGTGAGGAAAATATGGCTCAGAGAGGTTTAGCAGCTCTCCCAAGGTGGTTTGGCCAGTGAGGAACAGTCTTTCTGACTCCACGGCCAGATGTTCAGGGCTTTGCACACCAGCTATATCCAGGTGGGTGTCAGCTTTCTCTCCCTGGAGAGTTTTGCTTTTCTCTTCACTGGTGAAAGGCTTTGTATGTGAATTCAAAGAACAAAGTGAGTGTCAGAGGAAGAGGATATTTTCTCTGGAAAAGGCAGAAAACCTCAGCTCGGAGTCAGCAGCCAAGAGCTGTCAGTTCTGACAAGACAGTGGCCAAGATTTCCCCTCCATAGTCCCAGGACCCAGGAGAGGCTTGGCAACGTTACAAGAATAAATGATGGAGAGAACCAATGGCTCTCTCCACCTCTGCTGCTCCTTCCTGCTCCTAAGCCTCACGCCTGCTTTGGGAAAGAAAACAGCACCAGCAGTGACAATAGAGGCACACACACACACACATGCATGCATGCACACATATACGCACACATGCACACGCACATATGCACGCACATGCACACACGCAGTTGCACACATATGTACACACATTCTTGCACACACGTGCACACAGACGTGCACACTCATACTTTACAGGACATGGAGGATCTTGTGGTTTGGAAACAAAAGAGGAGGAACTGGGAATATCTCAGTGGAGAGGACCCTGAATGCTTGACCTCCAGGAGTTGGTCACCCTTGGTTCCCATCAGACGTTGCTTCTTCCGTAAGCTCATCTTGTGCCCCTAAATATAAGATCAATGAGAGCAGAGACCGCTATTCACTGCTGCATCCATGTGGCCCAGGAGAGGGCTTGACATCATGTGGCATTTTTAGAAAACAAATGTTTTTTTCACTGACCATAGTTGTCTGCAGGGACCTTGTGTGGGAACCAGGACCTGGGGACCGGGTGTCGGGGCTACAGGGTTCTCCTGAGATGAGCTGGCAGAGAGCTGAGATGAGCTATTCAGGCGCACAGAGGCTGCCTCAAGCTCAGGAGCACAAGGGTGGGCAGAACAGAACGGGGTGGCTGCCAGTGGGCCCGGCAGGTTGATGCCCAGGAGGATGGAGAGATTGGAGCAGGGCATGAGGTGTCAGGGGTGGGGGTGAGGTGGGTGTCGCCCTTCTGCTGCCCGCCCACGCCCCCCACTCCTCTCCTCATGCCCCCACCCTTGTTGAATGTACCCAAGGTTTGCAACCCCTTCCTCTTTCTCCTGAACTCTTTGGGCTGCTAGTGGGATGCCTTCCCCCCATTAGAGGTGGGAAAAGCCAGGGACTTGACCCAGTTCAGCCCCCCTTGAGTCCACTGCACTGTAGAGACATTGCCTCCTACCTCCCAACCTCTTCAGCTTTACTTGTTTGCCGGATTTTTTTTGCACCTTATAGTGGAAAATTTTTAAACATTTGCAAAAATAGAGAGAAAGTATAATGAACCCCCTATGCCCATCAACGATTTTTTTCATGATTCTTGATATTTGCCAACCCTGTTTCATGTCTTTCACATTTTTCCTGGATGGTTGTAAAGCAGACCCCAGACATTAAAGTCATTTCACTTGTAAACATGTGAATGTGCATCTTTTATTGATAAGGACATTTTCTTTTTAAACATAAGGTCTGTAACTCTACCCTCATCTGGCTGGGAAAGTATTTTCAAAGCTGGCCACCAACAATCCCTTCCTTTTCTACCCCATTCCTCAGGAGTGTGAAGGCTGGTCCCCATCCCTCGAATCTTGGCCAGGCTTGTGACCTGCTTTAACCAATATAACGTGATGGAAGGGACACCACATAATGTCCAAACCCAGGTTAACAGGCCTTGTAGTCTCTGCGTTTTCCTTCTTGGGACCCAGTTGCCATGTAGGAAATCTTGGTCTGGAGTATAAATGCTGAGATCCCATGAACAGAGGGAGCCAGATGTCTACAAGAGCCCCAGCCACCTCTGCAGAGGCATCAGACATGTGGATGAAGTCTTCTAGAATGTTCCTGCCCACCTGGGCTCCCAGCTGAGTGGAGCCACATGAATGACCCCAGCCAGCACCACACTCAGTGAAGAACCCCTCAGGTAAGCCAAGCTTCACTTTGCAGAATACATGGTTATCCTGCTTGAAGCTCGACAGTTAGGGTGCGTGGCCCAGCCCATGATGTGAGCTGATCACAGCAGCCCTTTCCTTGCTAAGGGAGGGATTCTAAGCTGTGGGGAGGCCGTGGTGAGGAGGTAGCTCTTCAACCAGGCAGGACAGGGTCTGGAGAGTGTGAATCTCCCTCCCAGGGGGTCCTGACTGGGCCAGGCTGGCTCTGGCTCCTGCAGAGTAGGTGCAGGGTCCTTGCAGCCTGGCCCCCAGGGATCCCTCTGCCAGCACTGGCTGAGTGCTCTTGGGCTGACCACTTCACTACTGTCAATCATAGTTACCTCATCTCCAAAACTGAGGAAACATGGCTTGAGTCCTGGGGCTGCAATGAAGATGAGACAAGGACACAGATGGGGGAGCAGCAGTTCCTACCCTGAGTAACCTTTCCATGCTGTGACCTTCTAGGGAACTGGGATCCAGGAGCCCAACAAACCAGCTGAGATGTGACTTCTGCTCTTACTGAGTCCAAGCTCACTCTGCTTGCCGCATGACAGGTCAGTAAATTGGGAGATGAGGTGTTGAGGCAAGGAATAATGATTTTATTTGCAAAGATGGCAGACGGAGAAGATGGCAGACTAGTGTCCCCAAAAACCATCTTATTGGAGTCTGGATGCCAGTTTCTCTTATAGAACAGAGAGGGAGAGGTGGTGAGGAAGTAAAGTAAAAGGCCATTAGTCTTGTAAGATATCTCCTTTCTTGGCCCGCGTTAGGGAGGGGATGTGTTAATTTCTTCTTTTCTGCAGCCATTCATAGGTGGGCAGGGTTCCCTGTGACAGGTCATTATGTATGCTTACAGCTATAGACAGCATCCTTTTAGTGATTATAATAACAAAAGCAACAAAAAGCAAAGGTTACAGTAAAAGAAACAAATCCAACAGGGAGTCAGATTTCCCTCTTCCCTGTTACAATTCCCCACTGTCAATGTCCATTCCACAATCTTGTGGGGAAAAGGGGCGATGACCACTCTTGGCTACTTCCTGCTGTGTAGGGACAATGAGGGGTGATCGTGGAATGGAACTGATCAGCCTTGGGCAGGGGATACTTCTTAGAATTGTTAATGCAAGTTCATGTGCTGGACGCACAGTGAGGGCAAACAAACTGAAACATCAGAGTTTGGAGCAGAGAAAGGTTTATTGCAAGACCTTGCAAGGATACAAAGTGGCTCATGCCTTAAAAAGCCTTGAGCTCCCCGAAGAGTTTCAGCAAAGCATTTTTTTTTTTTAAACATCTTTATTGAAGTATAATTGCTTCACAATGGTGTGTTAGTTTCTGCTTTATAACAAAGTGAATCAGCTACACATATACACACGTTCCCATATCTCCTCCCTCCTGCATCTCCCCCCCTCCCACCCTCCCCATCCCACCCCCCTCAGGCGGTCACAAAGCACTGAGCTGATCTCCCCGCACCATGCGGCTGCTTCCTACTAGCTATCTATTTTACATTTGGTAGTGTATATATGTCCATGACACTCTCTCACCCTGTCAAATCTCACCCTTCCCCCTCCCCATATCCTCAAGTCCATTCTTTAGTAGGTCTGTGTCTTTATTCTCATCTTGCCACTAGGTTCTTCATGACCTTTTTTTTTTTTTTTTCCCTTAGATTCCATATATATGTGTTAGCATACTGTATTTGTTTTTCTCTTTCTGACTTACTTCACTCTGTATGACAGACTCTAACTCCATCCACCTCATTACAAATACCTCCATTTCATTTCTTTTTATGGCTGAGTAATATTCCATTAGCAAAGCATTTTTAAAAGCCAGGTTGAGGGGGTGATCAGATCGTGCACAGTTCTCTGATTGGCTGATGGTAAGGCAGCAGGGTGGTGTCACAGGGGTTAACTTTATCAGTCTTTAGGCTCCAGGAAGCCTGGGGTTATGTGCTTCTGGTCATCAAGTAGTTAACATCTTCCATTTGGTGAAGGGTTTTCACATCTGCAAAACAACTCAGGAAATTTGCATCAAATACTATTATCTATGTACTTCAGAGAGCAGCTAAAGCAGGGGACATGGGGGAAGGTCTGTCCCAGGAAGGCCCCATAGGGTCCTGCTCAGTTACAGAATTTTTAGTAAATAGTACAACTCTCAATTATTTGAACCTGATGCTCTGTTGTTCAGTAGAACAGGATTAAACAAGTAGATTGACCCATCCTTCTCCAGCTGTAAAGAAATTGCAGTCTCAACACTTACCTTTTTGAAGAGCAACCTTAAGTCTTCTAAAGGTTCACAAACCCACTGCTCTCTAAGCCTCTCAGGAGTTGGGTCATTTTAGAAGATGGTGGTGCAGCTTTAATCCAAGTGTGATGAATCCAAGGCTTTGTCCCAGCCAATTGGACAGATGAATGCATGGTGAGTAACACCACTTGTGGTCCTGTCCACCTTGCAGTCAGCTGGTGCCCAGGCCTTTGTTCTCTCCAGGTTTTCAGGAGGACTTGCTCTCCGGGTCAGAAAGGATGTAGGGTTACTTCAGTTGGATAGGCAGATCTGCTGGAAGCAAACTCATGAACAGAGGTTAGCATAGTGCCTGAAGCTTTAACATAATTAGCAACAGCTAGGTCTTTCAGAGCATTTACAGATTCCCCTGTCCGGGAAGACACCTGGAATTGCCTGTCATACAATATTTCAAAGGGGCTTAATTTAAGCCTGCTTCTGGGAGCCACTCTGATCTATAGCAGGGCAACTGGCAACGCCTTATCCCAAGTTAAATTAGCTTCTTGCCATGTTTTAACAATGCTCCTTTTCAATGTATGATTCATTTTCTCACTTTTTCCTGTTGATTGTGGTCTCCAGGGTGAATGTGACTTCTAGTCAATTTGCAGCACTTTACACACTTTTGGGGTTATGCTAGAGACAAAAGCAGGTCCATTATCACTCTGAAGGGTGTTAGGTAGTCCAAACCGGGGAATAATTTCCTTAAGGAGGACTTTAACCAGTTTGGAGGCTTTTTCTGTTTGTGTGGGATATGGTTCCACCCACCCTGAAAAAGTGTCCACACACACCAGCAGGTATCTGAAGTTTCCTGCAACTCGAGGCATTTGAGTAAAGTCTATTTGCCAGTCCTGTGTGGGGCAGGTCCCTTTGTGCTGGGTCCCCATCTGGGGAGGTCTGACAGCAGTTTTGGGGTTATTTTTAGCACAAATCATGCAATTCCGTGTGACTCACTGGATGGTCTTTTGTAGGTGAGGTCCAAGTATATACTTTTGAATCCATTACAGGCATCTCTCCCGTAATGTGTACTGTCATGAATGTGCTTCAGCACAGTGTCCAAGAGGAGCCCCAGGAATCAAAACAGTTCCTTGTGAATTACATTTCCAGCCAAGTGAGTTAGGGTCAAGAGTGAAACCCCACTCTTTGGTCCCCTCCTTGTCCTTTTCTGAATACACTGGCTGATATTTTGACAAGTCGATCTGTGGGAGAAGTGACCCAATCATGGCTTGATAATCACCTTCCTTTGCTGCTTTCTTTGCAGCTTGGTCAGCTAATCAATTGCCTTTTATTATACGAGTCTCGCCCTTCCGGTGGCCTGGGCAGTGCATTACAGCCATTTGTGAGGGCTTATGGACTGCTTCTAATAGTGACAGGATTTCAGAAGCATGTTTTATGTCTTTATTGTTTGAAGTGAGAAGCCCCATTTCTTTCCAGATCACCCCCTGAGCATGCACCGAAGAGAATGCATAGTGGGAATCTGTGTATATATTTACTCACTTCCCTTTAGCAAGGAGCAGGGCTCTTGTCAGAGCAATGATTTCTGCCTTCTGAGCTGAGCTCCCTGTGGGCAGGGATTTTGCTTCAACGATCCTTTTAAGTGTTACCACTGCGTACCCGGCACGTCGCCTACCTTGGTCCATGAAGCTGCTTCCATCGGTGAACAATTACATATCTGGCTCAGCCAAGGGTTGGTCCATTATGTCCAGTCTGCTAGAATACACTAGCTCGATGATGTATAGGAGTCAGGTTCTGGGGATTATGCAGCATCAATCGGGAGCAATGTGGCTGGATTTAGGGCTGAAGTGACTTGAAGTCTTATGTTGGGATTGTCCAGGAGAATGGCTTGGTACTTTCCCATTCTCCAGGAAGTCAGCTGATAGCCCCCTTTCTGTTCCAGCAAAGAAAGGACACGGTGAGGAACATACACAGTGTTCACAGTGGTGGTTTGCCCCAGGGTAAACTTCTCACCTTCCTGAAGTATATCCCAAGTAGCTGCTACAGCTCAAAGGCAAGGAGGCCACCCCTTAGCAGTCTGTTATAGTTGTTTTTTTTTAATTTACTTTAATTTAATTAATTAATTAATTTATTTATTTATTTATGGCTGTGTTGGGTCTTCGTTTCTGTGCTAGGGCTTTCTCTAATTGCGGCAATTGGGGGCCACTCTTCATCACGGTGCGCGGGCCTCTCACCATCGCGGCCTCTCTTGTTGCGGAGCACAGGCTCCAGACATGCAGGCTCGGTAACTGTGGCTCACGGGCCTAGCTGTTCTATGGCATGTGGGATCTTCCCAGACCAGGGCTCGAACCCGTGTCCCCTGCATTGGCAGGGAGATTCTCAACCACTGCGCCACCAGGGAAGCCCTTTTATAGTTGTTTTGAGAAGTAGGCAGTGGGTGGAGGGATATTCCCCAGAGTTTGAATTAACACCCCAAGGCTTATGCCTTGTCTCTCATGGACATACACTTTGAAAGGTTTCTTTAAGTCTGGTAGTCCCAAAGCCAGGGATGAGACTAACTTCTTTTTTATTGTTTCAAAGGCTGTTTGGCACTCTAGCCTGCAATTGCCTGCTTTCTGTTAGGCAAAAGATCCCGCTATCCTTGGGACAGGACAAAGCCCAGATAAGAGATTTGCTGTTTGCATATCTGGGTATTTTTCTGAGGACATTATATCCACAATTAGCTAAATAATTCAGGGTTCTGATGGTACTTTGTAGACATTTGTCATATGTAGGGCTCGCTATGAGCAAATCATCCACATAGTGGAGCAAGAGTCCTTCATCCAATATTAAGTTTTTAAGGTCTTTAGCCAACATCTCCCCAAACAAGGTGAGGGAATACTTTTCTTTTAATTTAAAAATTTTTTTATTTAGCATCTTTATTGGAGTATAATTGCTTTACAATGTTGTGTTAGTTTCTGCTGTATATAAAAGTGAATAAGCCATATATATATATATATATATATATATATATATATATATATATATATATATATATATATATATATCTCCCCATATCCCCTCCCTTTTGTGTCTCCCTCCCACTCTCCCTATCCCACCCCTCTAGGTGGTCACAAAGCACCAAGCTGATCTCTCTGTGCTATGCAGCTGCTTCCCACTAACTATCTATTTTACATTTGGTAGTGTATATATGTCCATGCCACTCTCTCACTTCATCCCAGCTTACCCTTCCCCCTCCCTGTGTCCTCAAGTCCATTCTCTACTTCTGCATCTTTCTTACTGTCCTGTCCCTGTCCTGCTCCTAGGTTCATTAGAACATTTTTTTTTCAGATTCCATATATATGTGTTAGCATATGATATTTGTTTTCCTCTTTCTGACTTACTTCACTCTGTATGACAGACTCTAGATCCATCCACCTCACTACCAATAGTTCAATTTCATTTTTTTTATGGCTGAGTAATATTCCATTGTATATATGTGCCACATCTTCTTTATCCATTCATCTGCTGATGGACCCTTAGGTTTCTTCCATGTCCTGGCTATTGTAAATAGTGCTGCAATGAACAATGGGGTGCATGTATCATTTTGAGTTATGGTTTTCTCAGGGTATATGCCCAGCAGTGAGATTGCTGGGTCATATGGTAGGTCTATTTTTAGTTTTTTAAGGAACCTTCATACTGTTCTCCTTAGTGGCTGTATGAGTTTACATTCCCACCAATACTGCAAGAGGGTTCCCTTTTCTCCACACCCTCTCCAGCATTTATTGTTTGTAGATTTCTTGATGATGGCCATTCTGACCAGTGTGTGGTGATACCTCATTGTAGTTTTGACTTGCATTTCCCTAATGATTAGCGATGTTGACCATCCTTTCATGTGGTTGTTGGCAATCCATATATCTTCTTTGGAGAAATGTCTATTTAGCTCTTCTGCCCATTTTTGGATTGGGTTATTTGTGTTTTTGATATTGAACTGCATGAGCTGCTTGTGTATTTTGGAGATTAATCTGTTGTCAGTTGCTTCATTTGCAAATATTTTCTCCAGTTCTGAGGGTTGTCTTTTCATCTTGTTTATGGTTTCCTTTGCTGTGCAACAGCTTTGAAGTTTCATTAGATCCCATTTGTTTATTTTTGTTTTTATTTCCATTTCTCTAGGAGGTGGGTCAAACAGGATCTTGCTGTGATTTATGTCAAAGAGTGTTCTTCCTATGTTTTCCTCTAAGAGTTTTAGAATATCTGGCCTTACATTTAGGTCTTTAATCCATTTTGAGTGTATTTTTGTGTATGGTGTTAGGAAGTGTGCACACTTCATTCTATTACATGTAGCTGTCCAGTTTTCCCAGCACCACTTATTGAAGAGGTTGTGTTTTCTCCATTGTATATTTTTGCCTCCTTTATCAAAGATAAGGTGACCATATGTACGTGGGTTTATCTCTGGGCTTTCTATCCTGTTCCATTGATCTATATTTCTGTTTTTCTGCCAGTACCATACTGTCTTGATTACTGTAGCTTTGTAGTATAGTCTGAAGTCAGGGAGCCTGATTCCTCCAGCTCCAGGTTTCTTACTCAAGATTGCTTTGTCTATTTGGGGTCTTTTATGATTCCATACAAATTGTGAAATTTTTTGTTCCAGTTCTGTGAAAAATGCCATTGGTAGTTTGATAGGGATTGCACTGAATCTGTAGATTGCTTTGTGTCATATAGTCATTTTCACAATGTTGATTCTTCCAATCCAAGAACATGGTATATCTGTCCATCTATTTGTATCGTCTTTAATTTCTTTCATCAGTGTCTTATAGTTTTCTGCATACAGGTCTTTTGTCTCCTTAGGTAGGTTTATTCCTAGGTATTTTATTCTTTTTGTTGCAGTGGTAAATGGGAGTGTCTACTTAATTTCTCTTTCAAATTTTTCATCATTATTGCATAAGAATGCAAGAGACTTCTGTGAGTTAATTTTGTATCCTGCTACTTTACCAAATTCATTGATTAGCTCTAGTAGTTTTCTGGTAGCATCTTTAGGATTCTCTATGTATAGTATCATGTCATCTGCAAACAGTGACAGCTTTACTTCTTCTTTTCCAATTTGGATTCCTTTTATTTCCTTTTCTTCTCTGATTGCTGTGGCTAAAACTTCCAAAACTATGTTGAATAATAGTGGTGAGAGTGGGCAACCTTGTCTTGTTCCTGATCTTAGTGGAAATGATTTCAGTTTTTCACCATTGAGGACGATATTGGATGTGGGTTTTCATATATGGCCTTTATTATGTTGAGGTAAGTTTCTTCTATGCCTACTTTCTAGAGAGTTTTTATCATAAATGGGTGTTGAATTTTGTCAAAAGTTTTCCCTGCATCTATTGAGATGATCATATGGTTTTTCTCCTTCAATTTGTTAATATGGTGTATCACATTGACTGATTTGTATATATTGAAGAATTCTTGCATTCCTGGGATAAACCCCACTTGATCACGATGTATGATCCTTTTAATGTGCTGTTGGATTCTGTTTGCTAGTATTTTGTTGAGGATTTTTGCGTGTATGTTCATCAGTGATATTGGCCTGTAGTTTTCTTTTTTTGTGACATCTTTGTCTGGTTTTGGTATCAGGGTGATGGTGGCTTCATCGAATGAGTTTGGGAGTGTTCCTCCCTCTGCTATATTTTGGAAGAGTTTGAGAAGGACAGGTGTTAGCTCTTCTCTAAATGTTTGATAGAATTCGCCTGTGAAGTCATCTGGTCCTGGGCTTTTGTTTTTTGGAAGATTTTTAATCACAGTTTCATTTCATTACTTGTGATTGGTCTGTTCATATTTTCTATTTCTTCCTGGTTCAGTCTTGGAAGGTTATACCTTTCTAAGAATGTCAATTTCTTCCAGGTTGTACATTTTATTGGCATAGAGTTGCTTGTAGTAGTCTCTTAGGATGCTTTGTATTTCTGCAGTGTTTGTTGTAACTTCTCCTTTTTCATTTCTAATTTTACTGATTTGAGTCCTCTCCCTTTTTCTTGATGAGTCTGGCTAATGGTTTATCAATTCTGTTTATCTTCTCAAAGAACCAGCTTTTAGCTTTATTGATCTTTGCTATCATTTCCTTCATTTCTTTTTCATTTATTTCTGATCTGATCTCTATGATTTCTTTCCTTCTGCTAACTTTGGGTTTTTTTGTTCTTCTTTCTCTAATTGCTTTAGGTGTAAGGTTAGGTTGTTTATTTGGAATGTTTCTTGTTTCTTAAGGTAGGATTGTATTGCTATAAACTTCCCTCTTAGAACTGCTTTTACTGCATCCCATAGGTTTTGAGTCATCGTGTTTTCATTGTCATTTGTTTCTAGGTATTTTTTGATTTCCTCTTTGATTTCTTCAGTGATCTCTTCGTTATTAAGTAGTGTATTGTTTAGCCTCATGTGTTTCTATTTTTTACAGATTTTTTCCTGTAATTGATATCTTGTCTCATACCGTTGTGGTCAGAAAAGATACTTGATATGATTTCAATTTTCTTAAATTTACCAAGGCTTGATTTGTGACCTAAAATATGATCTATCCTGGAGAATATTCCATGAGCACTTGAGAAGAAAGTTCTCTCAACATGCTGTTGTTTTTGGACAGAATGTCCTATAAATACCAGTTAAGTCTATCTTGTCTAATGTGTCATTTAAAGCTTGTGTTTCCCTATTTAGTTTCATTTTGGATGAGCTGACCATTTGTGAATGTGGGTATTAAATTCCCCTAGTATTATTGTGTTACTGTCGATTTCCCTTTTATGGCTGTTAGCATTTGCCTTGTGTATTGAGGTGCTCCTATATTAGATGCATAATTATTTACAATTTTTATATCTTTTTGGATTGATCGTTTCATCAGTATGTGGTGTCCTTCTTTGTCTCTCCTAACATTCTTTATTTTAAAGTTTATTTTATCTGATGTGAGTATTGCTACTCCAGCTTTCTTTTGATTTCCATTTGCATGGAATATCTTTTTCCATCCCCTCACTTTCAGTCTGTATATGTCCCTATTTCAGGAGTGGGTCTCTTGGAGACAGCATATATATGGGTCTTGTTTTTGCATCCATTCAGCCAGTCTATGTCTTTTGCTTGGAGCATTTAATCCATTTACATTTAAGGTAATTATCAATATGTATGTTCCTATTACCATTTTCTTAATTGTTTTGGGTTTGTTATTGTAGGTCTTTTCCTTTTCCTGTGTTTCCTGCGTAGAGAATTTCCTTTAGCATTTGTTGTAAAGCTGGTTTGGTGGTGCTGAATTCTCTTAACTTTTCCTTGTCTGTAATGTTTTTAATTTCTCTGTCGAATCTGAATGAGATCCTTCCAGGGTAGAGTAATCTTTTTTGTAGGTTTTTTCCTTTCATCACTGTAAATATGTCTTGCCACTCGCTTCTGGCTTGCAGTGTTTCTGCTGAAAGATCAGCTGTTCACCTTATGGGGATTCCCTTGTATGATACTTGTTGCTTTTCCATTGTTGCTTTTAATATTTTTTCTTTGTATTTAATATTTGATAGTGTGATTAATATGTGTCTTGGCGTGTTTTTCCTTGGATTTATCCTGCATGGGACTCTGTGCTTACTGGACTTGATTGACTATTGCCTTTCCCATGTTAGGGATTTTTTCAACTATAATCTCTTCAAATATTTTCTCAGATCCTTTCTTTTTCTTTTCTTCTTCTGGGACACCTATAATTCAAATGTTGGTGCGTTTAATGTTGTCCCAGATGTCTCTGAGACTGTCCTTAATTCTTTTCATTCTTTTTTCTTTATTCTGCTCTGTGGTTGTTATTTCCACTATTTTATCTTCCAGGTCACTTATCCGTTCTTTGCCTCAGTTGTTCTGCCATTGATTCCTTCTAGTGAATTTTTAATTTCATTTATTGCTTTGTTCATTATTGTTTGTTTGCTCTTTAGTTCTTCTAGGTCCTTGTTAAACATTTCTTGTACTTTCTCCATTCTATTTCTAAGATTTTGGATCAGCTTTACTATCGTTACTCTGAATTCTTTTTCAGGTAGACTGCCTATTTCCTCTTCATTTGTTTGGTCTGGTGGGTTTTTACCTTGCTCCTTCATCTGCTGCTTAGTTCTCTGTCTTCTCATTTTGCTTAACTTACTGTGTTTGGGGTCTCCTTTTCACAAGCCAGAGGTTCATAGTTCCCGGGGTTTTTAGGCGTCTGCCCCCAGTGGGTAAGTTTGGTTCAGAGGCTTTGGTAGCCTTCCTGGTGGAGGGGCTGATGCCTGTGTTCTGGTGGGTGGGGCTGGATACTGTCTTTCTGGTGGGCAGGGCCGTGTCCAGTAATGTGTTTTGGGGTGTCTGTGACCTTATTATGATTTTAGGCAGCCTCTCTGCTAATGGGTGGGGTTGTGTTCCTGTCTTGCTAGTTGTTTGGCATGGGTCATACAGCACTGGAGCTTGCTGGCCGTTGGGTGGAGCTGGGTCTTATTGTTGAGACAGAGATCTCTGGGAGAGCTCTCGCTGATTGATATTACCTGGAACTGGGAGGTCTCTGCTTGTCTAATGTCGTGAACTTGGCTCTCTCACCTCAGAGGCTCAGGCCTTACACCAGGCCAGAGCATCAAGACCCTGTCAGCCACACGGCTCTGAAGAAAAGGGAGAAAATAATAAAGAAATAAAAAAAAATAATAAATTTAAAAAATTATTTAAAAAATAATAATAATAAAAAAGAGAGCAACGAAACCCATAAACAAATCCACAAATGATCACAAGCTCTAAAAACTATACTAAGGTATGCATAAAAAGCAGAAACAAATCAGTCACAGATGGCAAACCCTAAGTCCACCGCATCAATTTTGGGATAATTTGTTGTCTATTCAAGTATTCCACAGTTGCAGAGTACACCAAGTTGATTGTGGGGATTTAATCCGCTGCTCCTGAGGCTGCTGGGAGAGATTTCCCTTTCTCTTCTTTGTTTGCACAGCTCCTGGGGTTCAGCTTTGGTTTTGGCCCCACCTCTGTGTGTAGGTCACCCTCAGGCATCTTTTCCTGCCCAGACAGGACAGGGTTAAAGCATCAGATTATTAGCTGGCTCTGGCTCACTTATGCGGGGGTGGGGGGGAGAGAGGCGGGGGGTGAGAGGGGAACGGTAGTTATAATTGGAATTCAGGCAAGTGTGTGGTGGCAGAGCCCAGCACGATGTTGCAACAGCCTGAGGCGCACCATGTGTTCTCCCAGGGAACTTGTCCCTGGATCATGGGACCCTGGCAGTGGTGGGTTGTACAGGCTCCTGTGGGGTGAGGCTAATGACCTGTGCTTGCACACAGGATTCTTGGTGGCTGCAGCAGCAGCATTAGCATTTCATGCCCGTCTCTGGGATCCAAGCTGATAACCGTGGCTCGCGCCTGTCTTTGGAGATGTTTAGGCAGTGCTCTGTCTTCTGTGGGCAGGCAAGGAAGGAATACCCTCCCCTCATGCATCCCAAAACAATGGTCTTTTGCCTCTTAGGCAGGTCCAGACTTTTCCCTGGACTCCGTCCCAGCTAGATGTGCTGCACTAGCCCCCTTCAGGCTGTGTTCATGCAGCCAACGCCAGTCCTCTCCTGGGATCTGAACTCCAAAGCCCGAGCCTCAGCTCCCAGCCCCCACCTGCCCCGGCGGGTGAGCAGACAAGCCTCTCAAGATGGTGAGTGCTGGTTGGCACTGATCCTCTGTGTGGGAATTTCTCTGCTTTGCCCTCTGCACCCCTGTTGCTGCACTCTCCTCTGTGGCTCTGACGCTTCCCCCCTGCCACCCCCCACCGTCTCCACCAGTGAAGGGGCTTCCTAGTGTGTGGAAACTTTTCCTCCTTCACAGCTCCCTCCCAGAGGTGCAGGTCCCTTCCCTATTATTTTGTCTCTGTTTTTTCTTTTTTCTTTTGCCCTACCCAGGTACGTGGAGAGTTTCTTGCCTTTTGGGAAGTCTGAAGTCTTATGCCAGCGTTCATTAGGTGTTCTGTAGGAATTGTTCCAAATGTAGATGTATTTTTGATGTATTTTTGGGGAGGAAGGCGATCTCCACATCTTACTCCTCTGCCATCTTGAAGGTCCCTGCTCAAACTAGGGGAATCCTTAAATCCTTGAGGCAGGACTGTCTAACAATACTGTTGGGCTACCTGTGTTTTTGGGTCCTGTCATTCAAAAGCAAAAGTTTGCTGTGATTAGTCTGCAGTAGGAATGCAGAAAAAAGCATCTTTCAAGTCCAGGACTAAGAACCAGCCATATGTTCCCAGAATAGTTGTGAGCAGAGTGTGTGGATTAGGCACCACAGGGTGTTAAGTCTTGGATTACTTCATTAATAGCCCTCAAATGTTGGACAAAGTTGTACTGTGCTGAGTTTGACTTTTTGACTGGGAGGATAGGGTTTTTATATGAGGACCTGCGAGGTTTAATCAGTCCTGTTTTCAAAAACTTCTACAGAATTGGCTGAATTCCCTTGCGGGCCTCTTGTCTCAGAGGATATTGTTTTAGATTAGGTGTCCCAAGGGATTTGTATTGGTCTTGCATTTTTGGCCCTCCCTGGAGTGCTGTCAGCCCACACTTCTTGCCTTACCTTTTTGTAGACCTCAGGGGGAAAGAGCTCTGTTTCCTTTTCTAGGGTTTCCATGAGTGCCATCTGTAGGTTTAAAGCATGCTCCAGTGGGACCCTGATGTCAAGCTGTTCTGGTGAAAATGTTACTTGAGCATTTAATTTACAAAGGAGATCTTATCCCAAAAGAGGGATTGGACACTCTGGCATATATAAGAAGCTATGTTTCAGGGTGAGGTCCCCGAGTTGGCATTCTAGAGATTGTAAGAATGAACGGTTTTGTACTTCTCCAGAAACTCTGGTGACCAGACTGAGATGTTTTCTGTGCCACCTTGGTTTTTACCAGAGAACATCTGGCACCCGTATCTATCAGAAAGTCAGTCAATTTGTTCCCCACTGTCAAAGTTACCCAGGGCTCCTGTGGGGAAATTAGAGTCCCCAGACCTCTTCATTCATTATCAGAGTGTTCCTCTCTTTCTGCCACATGAGAGACTCCTGTCTTTCTTCTATTATTCTCCTTGCTATTCTTTAGTGTAGGCCAATCTTTTTTCCAGTGACCTTCCTCCTTGCAGTAAGCACGTTGTTCCTTCCTCAATGGTTGCTTACCTTTCTTTAGGTTACTTGCCTTCTGGGAATTCAATGTTGCTGCCTGAAAAGCTGCCTTCTTTTTTGCATCTTCTTGCTTCTGTCATTGTTCCCTGTTGTTGAATACTTCAAAAGTGACATCTACTAATTGAGAAAGATTCATTTCAAATACACCATACAACTTCTGTAATTTTCTCCTTATATCTAGGGCTCTTTGCCCAAAGAAGGTCATATTTACCATTCTTATGTTCTCAGGGGCCTCAGGGTCTGCATCTATGTAACACCTATAAACTTGATAAATCCTTTCTAGAAACTCTGATGGATTCTCAGTTGGTTTTTATTTTATCTCCTGAATTTTGTTTAAGCTCTTTTGTTTATGTACCCCCTTTCGAAGACTCACTAAGACACACCCCTTATAATGTTCTAGAAGTGGAATGCCCCCATTATTAGGAACCCAGTTAGGCTCAGCAATAGGGACTGCCAGATTTGTTTCTGGAGTTTCATTTGCATCCACTAAATGGAGCTGGTGTGCTTCCTCTCTAGCCTTGTCAATGTCCATCTTCCTTTCATCCCCAGTAAGCATTATATTCATAGGAGTGTGAATGTCTGCCCAAGCGGGATGGTGACTGGTAAATATAGAAGTGAAAAGTTCAGTCATATGGAGTGGGTCCTCTTGGTAAGCAGGATTATGGTTTTTCCAGTTAAGTAAATCTGAAGTCAAGAATGGATTGTGCATCCACAGGAACCCAGCTGGCTGGCCATTCACATTAAGGTCTCCTGCAGGATATCAGCACAAGGGAAATTGCCCTGCTGTGGAAGTGACTCCCAGTCCAAATTTGGTGTCCTCTTGGGTCTTAGATGGTGATACCAGATCAGGTCCCTGTGCTCTGGGGGTTAACATAGAAACTTCTATTTGATCCCCATGTGTAGGGGAAACAGGAGGCAGTGAAAGGAGTGAACATGTTGGCGGCATGGAAGGGGGCAGTTGGAACAACTGCTGTACAGCCTGCTCAGCCAATGGGGGAGCTGGATAAGCTGGAAGGGGGGTTAGGTTTTGAAATAACATGTCCCCACTCTCATTTTCTCCCTCTTCCCCTTGAAGAACAGGTTCCCCTTTGGGTTTCCTTTCAAACCACTGTACCATAAGGTGGCAGCCCCCTGACTTTGTTTCCACCTGATTCAATAGGTGAATTGCACATTCAACATATGGAATCTCATATCTTTTCCCTGCTCTTCTGCAAAACACTTCTAATTGAGAGATTATGTAATAATCCAGTGAGCCATTCAGGGGCCATCACTCTTCTGATCCTAACATATATTGGGTCCACACCCTATTACAATAGTATACCATGTCTTTCTTAGTCATAGGCTCATAGCTATGTTTTGCCCATTTATCTAATATAAGACCCAAAGGGCTCTCTTTCAGGATAGATGGAGTATTTTCCATTTTTATAAGTTTGATAACACCAAACTACAAAAGATGCAAACAAATTCCAGCACAAACAAATTCCAACATCGATGCACACAGAAGCAAAGCGAGTTTGGACTCAGTAACAAATATGTTTCTGGTGTGCACACCAGAGTGACTTACTCTCCAAAATCGAGTCTGTCAACTTGTAGAAGTTTGCTGGTTCCTTGCTTCAACTGCCGAGCACTGGGGCAGCCAGTGCTGCTTCAGGGAATTTTGAAGGGAAGATCCTCAGGACAAATGGTCCCAGCAGCTGCTAAAACCTTGCCCCCAAATTCCCTGACCAGGGCCGTCTAGCCAAGAGTTGAAAGGCTCCTGGCTAGCTCACCAAATTTTTAACCGAGTCTAAGCTCGCTTTGCTCGCTGCATGACAGGCCAATAAATCAGGACACGAGGTGCTGAGGCAAAGAATAAAGACTTTATTTGGAAAGGCAGCAGACTGAGAAGATGGCGGACTAGTTTCCCCAAAAGCCATCTTCTCTGTCTGCTGGCTTTCTGAATAAAGTCATTATTCCTTGCCCCAACACCTTGTCTCATGATTAATTGGCTTGTTGTGTGGTGAGCAGAGTGAGTTTGGACTTGGTAACGGTGTGTCCTCTATGTAATGACTTTTGAAATTGAAACGAGACTTATCTCCATCCCCTCCATATCTGTGTATGTCTTTTATTAAAAGGCACTCTCTGTTCCTCCATTACTTTCATTAATTGGTTTTTCCCCCCTGATCAGGCCACACAACATCCACTGCTCCTAAGGGGCCCCTTGTCATGGCTGCTGGGCTGGGCAGGAAAATGGACATCACCCAGCATGCCCTGTCCCCAGGGGCCCCTCCTTGGAGGGAGGAGGAGGAGAAATGTACAGTGTGGGGAGCCCAATTTTGGCCTAGAAGGAATCCCACTTCCCCACTGCCTGAAGCTGGAGCCAAGGACACCCAGGTGGTCTCTATGTGATATTTATACCAACACACCAACCACAAGAGAACTAGAAAGCCCTTCTAGTTGGGTCTCCTGCTGCCCTTTAATTTCACTCAGATAAGATCAGCCTTCCCCTGCTGAGCTCATTCATTCCCTTTCTTGTCACTTGCAGGCAATAGTAACCCCCTCTGGTAACTTAAGTACAAAGTCTGTAATCAGTAATTAAAAATATCTGGTTCAGTATATGACCCCACACTTCAAAATGAAAACTCAGCCTCCTCCCTGCCTCCCCAGGCTCGCTGTGCTCTCCCCATCACTAAATCCCCCCCTTAACTTTCAACTTCTTAAAGAACGTGGGTGAGAGGCTCATGACTCATGTAACTGGTTCTCAGATATTTCCTGGGACCAGTTGCAGTGTGGTGGTCTATCTTACCAGCACTGGGCTGCTGGTTTTTACACACCTGGGCAATTCAGACAGACTACCCAGTTCACATCTGCTGCACACACTGTTTCTGAACACTATCCCATGGCATTCTTCCCCCTTCCCTTTGGGGGTCTGAGCTCCTGGTGGGGACAAGAGTCCACTCAGGCCCTGGCTGCTGGGGCTGGACAATGGTGGAGCACAGAATCAGACGTGGCTCCA
Organism: Eschrichtius robustus; assembly: GCF_028021215.1. Classification (NCBI taxonomy): domain Eukaryota; kingdom Metazoa; phylum Chordata; class Mammalia; order Artiodactyla; family Eschrichtiidae; genus Eschrichtius; species Eschrichtius robustus. The sequence goes on along the minus strand of NC_090828.1, from coordinate 135,806,283 downwards.
TAATCCAGCAGTGAGATCTGAGCCCTGGCTCTCCCTGAGAGGTTTGTCTGGCTCTGGTTGAGCTGCTTAAGCGCCAACTCTTTCAGTTTTCATCTGTAAAATGGGCATAGTGCCACTTGGTGGGACCGTTGTAAGTAGTCATCAGAGACTTAGCCCAGGGCTGGCAGGCAGTGAGCCCTGTTGACTGAAAAAAAAAAAAAAAAAAAAAAAAATGCACAGCCTGAAAGTTGAGAATTATGTTTTATTTGGTGGACAAAACTGAGGACTTAAGCCCAGGATGCAGACTCTCAGATAGCTCTTAGGGACTGTTCTGAAGAGGTAAGGGAGGAACCAGGATACATAGAAGTTTTTGCAAAAAAGACCAGGTGGCCGGAACATCAAAAGATTACTATAAACTAAAGAAAACCAGACGTCTCAAGTTAAGGAATTTAGTGCTTTTCTATGTATGGGAAGATGCAAGAAGCAGGGCTCACTAAAATCATTCCTTTCACCTCACCTATCTGGGGCCAGTATCCTGTGCTTCTCATCCTGAATCTCCTCAGGGTACACAGTTGGGGGGTGGCTGCAGAGGCTGACTGCTAGATGGCGGGCATCCTGTTCCACGCTGAGTTCTCTCAGGGCTCACTGATGGCTTGATGGATGCAACATCCTTTGTTTACTGATATGACAGCAACATTTTTTCATTGATAACCCCCATCACTGTTAGTGTTGTTATCACCATGCCCGGAGGCACCACCCCTTTTTCCCTGAACAGCTCATTGGAAAATCAGAGTGCAAGTTGCTGATTGGTGCTGACCAGAGACCCCATCCCTTGCCATTCCCTGTTGATTTTGCCAGCCTGGAATAGGCCACCTTCACCCATGCACAGAGGGTCTTGGAGGTCTTTGGGGAAGCGTCATGATGGGGGTGGGGGGTGGACGTTCAGGAGCTTGTTGCAGGCTCTTCAGTCAGTACCTTCAGTTAAATGAGTACCTGCCTTGGCTGCATCTTTCCCCACCAGAGCCCTACCTGGTTATGGCCCCTCCAGTTCAGTGGCAGCCTTTCTGCCCTCAGGATAAGAAGCAGTTAATCTGACCTAGTCCTGCTGCAGCCCTGAGCCAGGAGGACATGGAAGGGTTTCCATGGGGAACCCCAGAGCCCATGCAAGCTGCACTTGCCTCCTTACCCAGGCTTCCTCCTAGCAGCTAGGAACTTGACTGCAGTTGCTGCCCCTTGTCATCAAAAAAGAAAAAATGCAACACTCAGTTTTGCTAAGGTGTGAAGGTTTTGACATGTTAATATCTGGTCAAAAAGGTCTCAAATTCCTAAAAGTGAAACCCCACAACCCAGATTGGGACTTGAACCCACTGTCTTTTAATTGAGATCACACACCTGGTCTCAGGACTTAATGAAGCTCAGGTTCTTTTGTGTCTGTACGCAGAAAGAATTCAGTGAGAGACAAAGTGATAGAAGTAGAAGTAGATTTATTTAGAGAGATACACATTCCACAGACAGAATGTGGTCCAGCTCAGAAGACGAGATGGCCCCAGGGCATGGGTTTGTCTAGGAAAGTGAGAGCGGCCAAGGGAGAACCACACTCCACAGACGGAGTGTGGACCATCTCAGAAGGCTAGAGGCACCGAAATATGGGGTGGTTAGTTTTTATGAGTTGGGTAACTTTATAAGCTAATGAGTGGCAGGATTATTCCAACTATTTCAGGGAAGGGGCAGGGATTTCCAGGAGTGGGCCACCATCCCACTTTTTGACCTTTTATGGTCTGCCTCGGAACTGTCATGGCAACTGTGAGAATGTCATTTAGATGTTAATGTATTACAATAAGCATATAATGAGGCTCAAGGTAGACTAGAAGTTGAATCTTTCGCCATCTTGGACCTAGTTTCTTCTAAGCAGTTTATGCCATATCCTCAAGGGCTATGTCATTCTTTTAAAGGTTGTGCCCTGCCCCCTTCCCTCCTATTTCAAAAGGGTTAGGAGACCAGTCAACTGGAGCCAGAGTGTGGGCCTGTCCTCCTCCCTTCCCTCCCTCCCTCCTTTCTTCCTCTCTTTCCCGTCAAACCTACATAGCATGTCAAGTCTCCAGCAGTCTCTGTATTAATCTCTGGGGATTTAAAAGTGAATAAAAACATGTCCCTGCCCTTACATTGTGGGAGACAGACATTTATCTGAACAATAGTCTTCTGAATAATAACCCAGAATGCCTATAGTGGTAGAGTAATACTCAGTCCTCTGGCAGCACAAAGGCAGGAGTGAGGTGGTTTGGGTGGGCCAGGGAAGTTTTCAGGGTGGGAAGGAGCTCCTGTGGGTGTCATAGGAAGAGCAGGTGTCAGGCATGTGGGCCCAGAGAAGTGTGATTCCTGGTAGAGGATCCAGCCGCACAAAGGCAGCCCAGGGCTCATATCTGTGTTATCAGGCGTTATGGTTGGCTTGGAAACCCTCATCCTTCACGGCTCATCCCCAGGCTGCCTTTGTGTGAAGTTTCCTGTGATTTCCCTTGAGGCCCCAGAGTACCAGTGCACACATCATGCACAGAATGGAACAAAACCGGAGCTCCCAGGGGAGGTGGCCACTTCCTGTTGACCTCCGAGTTCTCAGCCCACACAGAGTGCATTTCCACACGTGGTAGTTTTGCCCTGTAGGGTCAGATTACAGTGAGATCCAATAAGGAGCTCAAGTTTGGGCTTTTTCTTGTGGGAAATAGGGAGTTGCTATAGGAGATTATGTGCAAAAGGGATGTAAGCAGAGAGGGTAGGGGGTCCCTGGAGAAAGAGAACCAGGTATGGCTTCCTTGACATGAGAGAAGCCATTTTGGCCTGAGCCATTTTGGGATCTAAGCCTGGAAACAACATTTGTCCTTGAACAGGTCTCAGCAATCAATGGTCTTAAGGAAAGTGAGGGAATGCAGGAACAAAGGAAAAGCAGTCAAGAAACAATAGTTCAATGATAAAACAGAGTCCTAGTTCCTCCTCAAGGGATATACATCTCAATCTGATACAGTCTTTGAGTTCTGCAGGAACCAAGGTCCCCACCCAGGTGGAGGATGGAAAGATGATGTTGACCCTCCTGACTTCAATCAACTAAAGCTTAGACTCTGTTGACCTCTGTCCCACTTCTATGCTGAATTCTCCTCTGCTCAAGCCCCTTCATGAACATGCACGTACCCTTAGCTTAAAAGGTCCCCAATTTTGCTGTTTGGGGAGACACTGCTTTGGGAAAGATCCCCGGTGCTCTCCTTACTTGCTGCAAGTAATAAATGCTTCCTTCTGATCTTTGGCTTGGTTGTGTCTTTTGGCTCAACACTCACAAACAGGTTACCCAGTTTTTGGGTTAACAGGGACATTGTCAGATTTTATGTTACAGTGATTTTTTGGGGGGGAGCACATTACGCTGGAGGCTTGGGTCGCTGGGCTGGCTCTTACCTCCTGCCCTGATCTGACACTTTGGGTCCTGAGCCTTTGTGACGGGCAGGAAGGGACAAGTGAGGGATTGGGCCTCATCTCAGGGAGGGAGGAGCAAGGAACAAAGGCCAGGAGGATGGATCTGAAGACACATATTAAAAAAAAAAAAGTCTCTCAGGATGCTTTGGGCTGAAAGCAAAGAAGCTCCAGCTGCAAATGGCTTTAAGAAGAAGGACTTGTACCATATGCTGAGGCAGAAGCAGAGCCACGAGTGGTCTCAGAGTTTGTGCACTGGCTCCAGACATCCTCGGAGACCCAGGCATATTCCATCGTTCCCCTCAGTCATCCTCTCCCCACCAGGGATGTTTCCCCAGTGGTTGTGTTAGGGGAACCACTGACTGAAACCGCCCATCCTGGCCAGGACCGATAGTAACCACTTGCATGAGTTCTCTTACAACAGGAGGTCCTGGTAAGGAATGTGGAGCTAACAAGCTACCACCAACCACAAGAATTCGGCAAAGGTCAAAAGGAGAGAGGAGATATCACTCCATATGTCCTACCAACCTCCCAGAATCCTCCTCGCTGGAATCCATCTCAGCTGAACGACGCGTGCGCCACCAGGAAGGAGCCTGAGTCAGAATCATTGGCCAGAGACAACCCAGAAACTAACCCCATTACCATAAAACCTGAGACTGTGAGCCACGTGGCAGAGCAGTTCTCCTGGGCTCCCTTACCCTGCTGCTCTCTGCCTGGGCGCCCCTTCCCAATAAAGTCTCTTGCTTGGTCAGCACATGTGTCTCCTCGGACAATTCATTTCCGAGTGTTAGACAGAAGCCCACTCTTGGACCCTGGAAGAGGTCCCCCTTCCTGCAACAGTTGAGGGAAGACAGCAGAAGAGAGGGCGCCTTCTCAGCCACTCTTTATAGTAGAGAAAACCTCCTTCCCCAGGAGGCCCCAGCAGAAGTCCCAACATGTTGTCATTGGCCAAGTCTGGCTCCAGCGCCCAGAACTCCGCAGGCAGCGTGGGAAGGTGTGGTGTGCCATTCTCCGCCACTGGAGCCAAGTGGGCTGTACATGTGGAGGGCAAGGCAGGGAGGGGTGGCCCTCAGTCACATCCCACACACCAGCGATCCTGCAGGGTTCATTTCTGTGTCTCCCCGTTGGGATTCACAATGGAATTCTCACAACAATGGGGAGAATCCTTTTAAAGGAATAGGGGTGCTGAGGAGTCAGCAACCTCCGTCACAGCTACACTCCATGGGTCTCAGGAATAAACCACTGAGTGTCCGGTCCACTGGGACAGAGAAGGCTGCTGATCCTATGGGAGGAAGAAAGGGGGCCCCCAGGGTGCTTCCCTGGGATCGTGATTGAATCAGGGGCTTAACCAGCCACGAGGCAACATTCTCAAGTGGCAGTGTTGAGCCATTAGGCGCAACTAATAGCTGCCTGTTTTTGAGAGATGCTAGGAACCAGGCAGCGAGGGAGTTTTTTGCGTGCATTACCGCTAATCCTGATCGTGCACATGTTACCCCTACACCTGACTTGTCAATAAGGACTAAAGGTTTCCTGTCACCTGTTGACCATCAGCCCCTTCTCTGTTCTCTCTAGCCGCCACCCCCCAGTCTCTCCGTGTGACTGAATTTGCACAGGTGCCTGATTTCTCAGGAGGGAGTTGCTCTTATTTTAGGCTCTCCCTGGTCTAGGAGCTCAGCCTGGAGCTGCACAGGTATCCTTGCTGGTGTTTTGTTGTGTTTTTCACTATTGTTGGTGTTTTATGTGAGCGTTCGGGTGGTCTCTAGCAGCCGGCCAGTGCCCACGGAGTACGGGCCCCCTTATGTGAGGAAGGGGAGGGTGTTAGAACTGCAGTCACTCTGCGGGGGTGCTGTTGAGAATCCCCAGAGACCAACCTGGCCACCTCTTGTCCCCTTTCTCTGGCGTGTGGCCTTGTCTGTTGGTCACCTTTGTTGCCCTCTGGGCACTCTGACCACCGCCCTGACCCTTCCCTCCCTGAGCATGGACACAGGCCCCTCCCTTGTGTCCCCAAAGCACAACTAGTGCCATGCTGAGGCGGCTTACAAGACTCCTCTGAGGCTTGGGCGTGGCCTGGGAGACGACACACAGAGGTCGGGAGGGGCAAGCTGAGCCTCAGGCACATGCGCAGAATATCTAAGGAAGAACCTCGCTGGGTCCCGCGTGGACTAATGGGGGATGAGGTTGAAAGGGAGAGTTGCTTTTTGGTGTAAACTTTCTGAATTTTGCACTTAAAATTTTTAACCATGCATATATATTCCTTTTTCCAGCTCACTCAATCAGTTAAACAACCAATAAACAAACAGGCACTACTGTGTCCAGAAGCCCATCCCAGGGGTCTTCTTCTATGTCAGCCTGTGACCTTGAGATCCCCTGCTGAGTCTCCAGGGCGCCAGCACAATGTCAGGAAGAAAAGCCACAGCACCCTGTCCAGACCTCCTGCCCTGGCTCCTCTCATACATGTCCTGGGTGTCCCCTAAGATGTTCTTGACCCCTGGGCAGATGGCCTCTTACACAACTATGCAGTATACCTCTCGTTGGTTCATCCCTTCTTTTCTAGGAGAGGATTTAGGCTTTATGGCAAAACTGAAAGTTCCACTGAAAAGTCTGCCTCTGTTTGGAGAGGCCCAGTGGCCAAAAGCCAACTGAGAAAGTGCTGGCAGCCCCAAGACTGCAGTCTTTTACATTTCACATGGGGTCCTGGAGCTGAGGGACCCGGGAGGTCTCAGAGTGCAGCCAGAGCACTGTACTGATGAAGACATTGAGGGTCACAGGGGAGATAGGGCTGGAACTTGAATTCCACTCGCCCCCCGCCCCCCAGAAAACCCTGGTGGCCCTGTCATGGGCGGGGCCCTGGGCCCTGACATCCCCTGCGCTCTGGTTCCACCTCCAGGCTCCCCCGGGGCAGTGTAACTGAGCCTGGAGTGGGCTCCAGGGCCGAGTATTTCCGGGGTGGGTGGGAAGGGATGAGACATCCAAGTCTGACCTGGGCAGAGGTTTGACAACTGGAAGGTACTGCATGCAGCCCTGCGGACTTTCCCCACAGGGAAGCTGCGGCGGCGTTTGCGGTGGGTGCCAGCTCTGAGGGGGCAGAAGCAGGAGCTCTTCGAGGTGGGAGCCGGCCGGCCCTACAGGCTCGTCCGCAGCAGCTCTCAGACGGAGGCTGCAGGTCTGCAAGAAACCAGGTTCAGCCAGGGCGTGTGGAAGGCACGCCGGCGGTGCTTGCTGAGGCTGAAACAGCACACAGTCAGGCATGGGTCCAGGTGACAGTCTGAGAGTCAAGAGTGCTGAGCACCGGGGCTGCATCCTGCCATGTCTTCCTGCTGCTTCCTTTTCGGCCTTTCCATGTTTCTTCAGGGCAGTGCTTCTTAATGATGGGTGATGTCAGAATCACTCGTGGGGTTATTTTCCCCAAAATTGACCTGCCAAAGAACACTACAGGGATTCTGATGCTGGAGTCTGAGGTGACAATTTTGAAATTCCCCCTGGCTAATTCAGGTGAATGAGCCCATGGTCTTCAAACTCTGCCTCTTTCACACCAGGGGGACGGGGGGGGGGGGGTGGGGGAAGGGGGCAGGGCTGAGTGGGCAGAGCACCGGCTCAGGGCTCAGGATGTGAATCTCCACCTTTGTCCCCTTATCTCTGCCCGGAGTGCCAGCTGCTCTCAAGGTCCTACCTGAGCCTGTGCAGTTCACCTGGAACACACTCTGCTCATTTCCGTGTTCACCCCTTTACTGCCAACATTCTTTCAGCTGCAAAGTCTGATGCTCTTCATCCTTAGGAAACCTCCCTGCTAACTTCCCTCCAACCCCCTGACTTCCTACCACATTCACAAACTACACCCCTGGGGGGACATTCGCTACGCCCGCTTCACAGTTTAAAGTCAGGGGGCTCTTGCCTCCTGTTAGGTCCTGTTTCCATTTCCTAGAACATCTAGCTAAGGGTTATACTTATTGAGCAAATGAAATAAGAAGAAATGAATGTCCATGGGAATGAAATGTAGGTAGAAAGAACAAATGAATCAAGAATGAATAAGTGATTGCAGGCTCTCCCCCACCTCTGCTGAAAATAGCCCAAACCTGGTCACTCTCTCATATTCTTTCCCAAACCTCTTCCCTCTTCGTAAGGTGGTTGAGGTTGGGGGTGACTTAATTTTTTTTTAATTTTATTTTATTATTGAAGTATAGTTGATTTACAATGTTGTCTTAGTTTCTGTCATACAGCAAAGTGATTCAGTTTTATATATATATATATATATATATATATATATATATATATATATATATATATATATATATATATATATATATATTCTTTTCATGTTCTTTTCCATTATAAGTTATTACAAGATATTGAATATATTTCCCTCTGCTATACAGTAGGTCCTTGATGTTTATCTATTTTATATATGGTAGTGTGCATCTGTTAGTCCCAAACTCCTTATTTATCCCTTCCCCCATCTTTCCCTTTTGGTAACTATGAATTTGTTTTCTATGTCTGTGAGCCTCTTTCTGTTTTGTAAATAAGTTCATTTGTATCATTTTTTAGATTCCACATATAAGTGATATCATATGATATTTGTCTTTCTCTGTCTGACTTACTTCACTTATGATAATCTCTAGGTCCATCCATGTTGCTGCAAATGACATTGTTTCATTCTTTTTTACGACTGAGAAATATTCCATTATATATATATATATATCTCACATCTTCTTTATCCATTCATCTGTTGATGGACATTTAGGTTGCTTCCATGTCTTGGCTGTTGTAAATAGTGCTGCTATGAACATTGGGATGCTTTTCGAATTAGAGTTTTTTCTGGATATATGCCTAGGAGTGGGATTGCTGGATCATATGGTAGCTCTATTTTTAGTATTTTAAGGAACCTCCATACTGTTTTCCATAGTGGCGGCACCAATTTACCTTCCCACCAACAGTGTAGGAGGGTTCCCTTTTCTTCACACCCATTTCACCATTTGTTATTAGTAGACTTTTTGATGATGATTATTTTGACTGGTGTGAAGTGGTACCTCACTGTAGTTTTAATTTGCATTTCTCTGATAATTAGCAATGTTGAGCATCTCTTCACATACCTATTGGCCATTTGTATGTCTTTGGAGAAATGTCTATTTAGGTCTTCTGCCCATTTTTTTTTTTTTACTGGGTTGTTTGTTTTTCCTTATTGAGTTGTATGAACTGTTTGTATATTTTGGAAATTAATCCCTTGTCTGTTGCATTATTTGCAAATAGTTTCTCCCAGTACGTAAGTTGTCTTTCTGTTTTGTTTATGGTTTCCTTTGTTGTGCAAACTTACAAGTGTGATTAGGTCCCATTTGCTTATTTTCATTTTTATTTCTATCGCCTTGGGAGACTGACCTAAGAAAACATTGCTACGATTTATGTCAGAGAATGTTTTACCTATGTTCTCTTCTAGGAGCTTTATGGTGTCATGTCTTATATTCAAGTTTTTAAGCCATTTGAGTTTATTGTTGGGTATGGTGTGAGGGTGTGTTCTAACTTTATTGATTTACATGTGACTGTCCAACTTTCCCAACACCACTTGCTGAAAAGACTGTCTTTTCTCCATTGTATATTCTGGTGTTCTTTGTCAAAGATTAATTGACCGTAGGTGTGGGGGGTGGCTTAATTTGCTTTGATTTGATCTGCTTAGTACTTACTGACTGAATCTAACCAGCTCAGATAGGCCCCTTGAAGCTCCCCATTTGATCATGTTTGCCCCCTTCTGTTTCTCAGCTGTTGGCCTCGTTATATATCTGGGCATCTTCTGCTCTTAGGGCATTTGGGGTGACATTCTCAGGCCTGAGATTCCACCAGCAGATTACCAACCTCTTGTGCTTGCTTATTCCGGCCGGCTGTTACCAGTGCTGGCTAAGCTATTTATACTTTGTTGGTCAGCTGCCTTGGAACAATGCACAGTGAGCAGTTTCATCGCTTGGCTGACTTCTCTATACTGTGGGACGGAAGGAAGCTTGAGAGGAGGTGGGGTGGATGCAGCCCCAGAGTTGGCACCCAGATCTGTAATGCTGCAGATTGTCCAGCACCTCACTATCTGGAAAGTCATAGGTTTTTCACACCTAAATGCTGTGTATTCCTTGACCAATACATCCTGAGTCTTTTCAAGTGTACTAAAGGATTGAAGTGGTCACCAAACACCTTGGAATTGGGGATACTGCTAGGTTATCTCAACGGGGTAGTGACAGGTAGAAACCTGTGGGAGAGAACCAGGTGGCTCTTTCAGCTCAAAGACCTGAGGTTAGATGCAAGAGTCCAAATGTGATGCCATCACCTTTATCCCTTCCATCCCCATCCCCACTGCCTCTCTGCTGCCATCAGACACCACGATCACCACTATCTGAACCCATCCTAACCCTGAGACTCCCACCATCACCACTGCCACCACCATCATTAATACCCCCTCCCAACCCCAAGACTTCCACCATCACCACTGCCACCACCACCATCAACACCCCGTCCCAATCCCAAGACTCCCACTATCACCACTGCCACCACCATCATCAACATCCCATCCCAATCCCAAGACTCCCTCCAACACCACTGCCACCACCAACACTCCAACCCAACCCCAATATTCCCACTATCACTATTGCTTCTACCAACATCAATACCCCATCCTAACCCCAAGAGTCCCACCATCACCATTGCCACCACCATCATCAATACCCCTTTCCAACCCCAAGACTCCCGCCATCACCACTGTCACCACCATCATCAATACCCCCTCCCAGCCCCAAGCTGGGCAAGTCACCACGCTGCCATCATCAGCAGCAGCAGCACCCCCCCCCCCCAATACCAAGGCTATTGCCACTACCATAACCATCAGCAGCCCTGCCCCCACCTCAACCCCAAGACTATATCATCACCAGAGAAAGCCTCTCTCTGCATTTCCTATTTTTCAAATGTCTTCAGCTCAAAATATTCAATATGCCAAAGGGGCATCTTTTGGGGTGGCACGTTCTGAACACTCCTTCAAGGACATAAGAGTGAGGCCCTCATAATAGGATGAGCACCCTTATAGGACACCTTCACCCTCTCTAGCTCTCTTGCTCTCTCTCCACTGGGGGATTAACGCCAGAGACCTGGGGTTTGGGTTCTCTAACTGGCAGCACTGACCCTCGAAACTGACATCTTTGGCTTGCTTTGCTGACTCAGTGCTGCTTTGGAGCAAACGTGGTATTATTGGCTGCTGTGCTAATGATCCCTTTGTGGAGATGACATCAACAGCTTCTAAGAATACAGGACTTGGAGGAACCGTATCTGACGGTTGATGAGTGCTTTGATTGACCAATCTCTGGTGAGGTCTTGTCCACCTTTGCTGGAGCAAAGCCCAGGCTTTCATTCAATCCCAGTTTCCTGGGGTCAATCTCAACATTGAATGGGAAGAGATGCTGTTTCTTGGTCACACATCAAGACTGCAGCTCCTCACCCAGACCTCTGGGTCCTGGTAATGTGCCCCCAGCAGGTTGGTGTCCCAGGGCCTTCCACGTGCCCGGAAAAGGCAAAGGCTGAGGGAGGTGGTGAATGCTGGGACCCGAGCTCCCCAGTTTCTGGGGGAAAAATTCCATGCAGGTTCAGGTCACCCCGGGGAGGGGTAAACTTGGGAGGCTGAGGTTGGGACTCTGCAAACTGCATTTCTGCTTAGCTGGCTACTCCTTGTTAGGATCTGTCCATCTTGGGCACTGCAGTGCAACTGCGTGGCTGGAGGGGGAGGAGGGGCTGCCTCCTTATCTCCTGTGGTCTCCCGGTTCCTGGGAGCTTCACTCGGCAATGCTTCTTTGCCAGAGTGGCGACAGTTCCCTCCTGTAGCAGCAGCCACAGCCAGTTTGCAGTTTCCACCCCTTTCAGAACCATCCTAGTCTTGCCTTCAGATTCTACAGCACCATGGAGAGCGGCACCCTCCTTAGGTCCCTGGCAGGAGCCCTCCGGTGGTCTCAGAGACCCCAGCACCAATGACCAAGATTAGGAAGTCCCGATAAAGATCAAGATGTATGGAAAATGCATTTTTTATTTCCTCAAAAGTCCAGCTTTTCTCAAACAAGTGCAATGTTAGTTCTGTCATAAATTAGGTTTCTTGTCTGTGTGGGTCTGTTACTTGGTTCCCTCTCCTTTCCATTTGTCTTTTCCCCTCCTCCTGTACCAATATCTCATGGCCTAATTACTGGAGATATAGAATAATTCTTAGTATCCTATGATCAGTTAAGTCTTCTCGCCTAATTTTGCTTCTTCAGGACTATCTTGGTTATTCTTACTCTTTCCACTTCTATGCAAATATTATTGATAGAAACAAATATTAGAAACAGATCAAGTTACACAACCACAAACCCAACAGAACACAACAACAACAACAACAAAACACACATCTCAACCACTTCTGTGTTTTGATTGGAGTGCGTCAAAGACATACATCACTGAAGTTTTTTAATGTCTTTTAATTAAGTTTCTAATTTTGTCCATAGAGGTCATCTACTTCCTCTCTTAGGTTTATCCCTATGGACTTCACATTCTCAAGACAATTTTCAATGATACTTGTAAAAGTAAACTTTTTAAACATTTGTTGTTAGTGTAAAGAAATGCAATTTTAGAAACTGACCTTTAATTCAGTAATCTTGCTAAACTCTCTTATTAATGCAATGATTCATCTGTAAATTCTTTGGGTTTTCTGTATTATCAGTCATGTTGTCTGCAAGCAATGACTGTTTTGGTTCTTCTTGTCCAATGCTGACAACATTTTCTCCCTTGCCTTTCTCTGCCCTCTGGTACCTCCAGTATGATGTTCAGTGTAGGTGATGATAGTGAGCCTTTCTCTGTTCCTAATCTTAAGGAAACACTGTTATAAGTTCGCATTATCAGGTTGAGTAAATTTCCTTCTATTTCTACCTTGTTAAGAGTTTTTATAATGAATACATGCTAAATTTTATCAAATGCTTTTTCTGCATCTTATAGATAAGCCTATGACTTTTTTCCCTTTGATCTGTTAATGGATGGCTTTCATTTGTTGATTTTTTAAAGTGTTAAGTGAACCTCACACTCCTAGAATAAACACAATGTGGTCAAGATAGATAAGCTTTCATATGTTTTGCTGAATTTAGTTTGCTAATATGTTTTTAGGAATTTCTTACATCTACATTCATGAAAAACAGATGGTCTGTAATTTAATTTTCATATACTTCTGTGGTTGGATTCTGGTATCTGGTTTACACCAGCCTCATAAAATGAGTCTACTGCCTTTTCTCTGGAAGAGTCAATAAATTTAGGATTGTGTATCTCTTGGATACTTGGTGTAGCTCTGGTGGTCTCTCTGTGGGAAGGTTTTAACTGTCGGTTCGGTTTCTGTAATTGTTATAAGACCACTCAGATTTTCTGTTTTCCCTTTTTCCTCGGTTTTGGTAAGTTACATTTTTATGATTTTGCACATTTCATATAAGTTTTTAACTTTATTGGTATAATGTTGCTCATAATGTCCTTGTATTGCCTTTTTAATATCTGCAGCATTTAAAGTTATGTTTTCTATTTTACTCCTAAATTACTTATTCATGCCTTTTCTCATGTTTTTCTTGATTACTTTTGCCTGAAGTTTTAAAATTGACCTTTTCAAAAGAACCAGTTTTTGACATTATTTTTCTCTCTATTGTATGTGCTTATTTTTCATTAATTTTTGCTTTTGCCTTTGTATACTCTTCTTTCCACCCTCTTTGGGTATATTTTATTGTTCTTTCAAGTCTGGTGCTTGGTTCATTAAATTATACTTTCTTGTTCCTAATATTAATATTTACTATTTTATCTCTATGTCAAATAAACATTTCATTACATTTTGATAAACAGCCTTTTATTATCTTTCAGTTTTAAATGTTTTCTAATATTCATATGATTTCTTCTTTGACAGGCGTTATTCAGAAGTGTGTTGTTGAATTTACATGTTTGTTATTGATTTCTAACTTAATTACACTGTGGCCAGAGAATGTAGTTTGTAAGATACCAGGATACCAATCATTTAAAAGCTGCTGAGATTTTTTCTCCCTCTTTTTTTTGTGTCTTAATAGGTGGACAATTTTTATAAATATACCATGTGCACTTGAAGAAAATGTGCATTTCTCAACTGTTGCATGCTATGAATATTAATTGATTATCTATCTGTCAACTATCTATCATCTCCCTCCACCTACCTACCTAGTTACCTATAACTATCCATCTATCTGTCTATCTATCCATCTATCTGTTTATCTATCTATCTATCTATATTTATCATCTTCTATCTAATCTCTGTTATATCAAGACTGGTGTGTTTTTCAAATATTTTATATCTCTGTTTTATTAAAAATTTTGTTGCTTATTTAATCTTGCTATTCCCAAAACAGTTGTGTCAATATCTCCTAAAATATTGGGTTGGCCAAAAAGTTTGTTTGGGTTTTTCTGTAAGAATGAACATTTTGGCCAACCCAATAATTCTGGATTTGTCTATTTCTCCTTGCAGTTCTATTATTGCTTTATATATTTTGAAACTGTATTTTTAGATGCATTCAAGTTTATAAGTGCTGTAGTAGTTTTGGGGGGAATCAATATTTGCATGATTTATTTTTTACTGTTTTACTTTTATCCTCTCTGTGTCAATATGTTTTAGACTTGTTTCTTGTAAACAACGTCTGTTTTACTTTTCTATTTTGACAATATGTTCTTTTAAATGGAGAATGTAATAAATTACATTTATTATAGTTCTGATATAGGGCTTTTTTGTTTTTGTTTTTTTGACCATGTAGCTTGTGGGATCTTAGTACCCTGACCAAGGATTGAACCTGTGCCCTCAGCAGTCTTAACCACTGGACCACCAGGGAAGTCCCTATATTTCTGATACAATTGAATTGATTTCCAATAACCTACTTTGTACTTTCTGTCTGATCTTCTCTGTGTTTATTTTTCTTGCTTTCTTTTGAATTGACTGAATAATTTTCTCACTTCATTTTTGCCTCTAATTTGTATAATAGAGGCAAAAATAATGTAGAATTTATACATTTTTTTCTGTTATTTTACTACTATTTGTGTTTAACTTACCAAAATCAAAATTTAATTAATATTATTGTCATTTTCCTAAACAATACAAAACCCAAGTATATTTTAATTTTAATTCTCCTTTCTAAATATGGTGTTGATGTCCATTATTTCAGTTTTACTCTACTTCTAAGCACATAAGACATTATTATTATTGTTTTATAAATTTAGCTTTTGTTTAGATTTACTTATATATTTACCACATTTTTTGCTTATTATTTCATCTTGCGTCTTACACTTCCCATTTGGATTCTTTCCTCTGCCTGACGTATTTTAAAATTTCCTTTAGTGAGAGTTTCCTGTTTGTCTGAAAATTTATTTCTTTATGTTCTTGAAAGATAGTTTTGACAACTATATAACTCCAGTTTGACACCTTTCTCTTTCTCATTGAAAATATTATTTATTTTTTCAAATTGTTTCTTTCTTTTTTCTGTTGAGAAGTTTTTTTTTTGTCAAAATAATTCTTCATACTTTTAAATTTAATCTATGTTTTCTCTCTCATTGCTTCTGTTTGTCTTCACTGTTAGCAATTTGACTACGATGTGCCTAGGTGTGGGTTCTTTGTATTTATCCTCCTTGGGAATCTTTGGTATTCTTGTACTCTGAAGATCAGTGCCTTATACTGATTCTGGAAAATTCTCACCTACCTATTGCCTCTTTCCATTTCTCTTCTCCCCTTTTAGAAATCTGATGAAATGTACATTAGATCTCCTTACTCAATCCTCCATTTATCTTTTGTCTCTTGATTTCTCTTTCCATCTTTTTGTTTCTATTTGTCACTTCCTGGATAATTTTTGCTCAGCACATTGCAGATAATTCATTGCCTTCGGACTTCCTTTGCTGCTATTAAGAAGTCAACCACTAGCCCAGTTGTTATCCCTTTGGAGGCAATCTCTCTTTTCTCTGATTTTTCTGTGGTTTTGCTAGGATATGTCAAAATGTGAACTTAATTTTGCTCATGCTTCATGGCGCTCAGAGGGCCAGTGTTCTCCAAAAGTCTTGCTTTCTGAACTCTGGGTCTCCCTTCCCAGGTGAATACTTTTCTTTCTCTTACCCAGCCAGAGCTATTTCCTAGCAAACAAGCCAGTCCCTCTCCGAATTTCTGATTTTTTTCTGACACCACAGAAATGTCTTCCTTGCTTTCTCCTTTTGTGCTTTATCTCTTATTACCATATGTTTAGAATAGGTTATTCATCTAAAGAGGGAAATTGTACCGTCTCAACTGGAGCCATTACTTCTAAAAGTATCTATCTAAAAGTATATAAAAATGATATTAAAAATAAAATAAATGACCTTTCCTATGCTTTGTGAGCTTAGGGCCTGGATTTTCCTTGTCACCTAATCTGAGAAAGGGATGCAGGCTCACGTGCTGTAGGTGTTTTTGTGTTGGTGGGTGCTAAAGTATTAGTAGGTGAGTCTTAAGGAATTACCCAGGGAGATAAGGTGATATACCCAGGGAAGGTATTTGCATGCTGTTAACTCCCTTTCCAGAGATAGTGTATTCTTCTCAATTAGAGACTTTATAAAGTGGTGGGGATTTCCATCACTTTGGCCTGAGGAGGGGGATGATTTTATCTAGTCCATCTCCCCAAATCAGATTAGGCCCGTCCCTGCTCAGGATTCTCAAGCGAGTCCCATTGGTGGCAGAGTGAAAAGCACCCTTCATAGCTTGATACTAAAGGCTATTAGTGAGGTTTCTCCTTGCATTCTCCAGGACCCTGGGCATGCCACACCCATTTATGTCTGCTCACCCATCTCTATCTGAAATTTCTTTTTGTTAATTCAATTAACCGGTAACTCAGTAATTCCTACTTACTTTTTCAGACTGACAAGCAGAATTCTTCCTCCAAGAAGCTTTACTTGACCAACCCCTCTCTTCCTTTCCACCCACACCACCCTTTCTTTCCCTTTCCTTCTATTTTCTCTTCCTCATCCCGCTGGACATGTATGGAAACATCCTGTGGTCCTCTCTCTCTATTTAGCAATATGTGTTGCTTTTGGGTTCCTTTCTATCAATGTCTCTGTCTGTGTGACCTGCTTGAGAGCAGACCTTCATCTCTGTAGACCCAGTGTACGCACAGGGACAGGCACACAGGAGGTTCTCTGCACATGCTCTGTGACTTGGAATGAAGGCCATTCTCCTACCATGGTGGCAGGTGGCACTCTGCCCTCTCAGATCCGCACAGGTCCTCCTTTGGCAAGGCCAATGAACAAAGCTCTCTGACTTGCCTCCTGGGCAACACCATCCCTCAGGGTTTCCTGCTACCCTGAGAACTGAGTGTCTGCATCTAGGTAGGATGTTTCTGGAAGGCAGTACCTTCCCCTCCTCCTTTGCCTCCTCCAATACAAACTCCTCTGGGAAAGCAGGGGAACTCTAAAGGAAAAGATGCCTTATGGTATCTGAGAATGTACTTGCCCGGCCTCTGAGAGTTTACTTGGGAAGTCACTTACGTCAGTCGGAATAAATACCAGCTCAGCAGATAGGAAGGCTGACATGGCTGTCTTGGGGTGCAGAAGAGCTCACTCACCTCATGTTAGACAGGGAGGGTCTCTGGGTACTCTTAGAGCAATTCTCCTGCAAGCCCACAAACCCCAGGTTCCCAGAAACTCACTGGAGCTCTTCCGTATCAGATCATCAGTTTCTAAAAAACCGTGCAGTACATGGGCTGAAGCCTGGGTTCCAATCCTGGCTCTGCCGCAGTATGCTATGCAATCTGGATGAGGTTCCTCATGTGTCTCTGTCTCAGTTTCCTCATCCATAAAGTGGAGAGAAAATAATAACACTTACCTCAAAGGATCGTTGTGAGCATTCAGTGAGTGAATAGGTAATACCTAGTATGTAGTAAGTGCTCATAAACTTAGAGATAGTCGTCACTCACCTTCAGTGCATTGTGTTGTATCAGACAAGCCTTTATCCCACCTCTCTCGGTCTCCCCACCTGTTCAGTGAGAAGCTGGGCTGTGTGACCTCTCATGCCTCTAGCAGCTGGAAGTCCCGGCTGTCTCCCATCTCATCGGTCCACACCCAGGTAGTGTCCAAATATGGGTGGTATGTCTTTCAAGCAATGCCGTTGGGCATAGGGCTAAATCACTTTCACCTGGTCTTGATTATAGTTTGGGTGATACTCATGAACTGTTTCTCTGCTTGGTTCTAAAGACCCCTCCTGGGTAGACAATCTTCACTGGGGGAATTCACAGGGAGGGCTCAGTGGGAGGGGTGGGCTGTAAAATACTCTGCATCTATGAAAATGCCACTTCTCGGATGAAGTTCATTTAATTTATGCTGCTTTTTTTTCTGATGATATATTTTTGGTAGAAGACTTGGAAAGTTTATGTGATAGGAGGGAAATATCCAAAAACAGTGATTCCTACCTATTACTGTTTGTGAAGAAGCTCTGCTTCAGAAGCCGAGGTCCTTGCGCAGCTCCGGGGTGGAGGGAGGTGCCTGGTGTGCAGACTCCCAGGGACCGTCTGGGCCTTGCAGTACTGCATGTGGCCCCTTTAACAGCAGGTAGACAGCAAGTGGAGGGGCCCATCCTGGGGGCAAAGAGACAAGAGGCCACAGTGAAGATCCACACTCCAAAGGGAGAGGCATCTCAGAAGAGCTTCCTTG
Organism: Eschrichtius robustus; assembly: GCF_028021215.1. Classification (NCBI taxonomy): domain Eukaryota; kingdom Metazoa; phylum Chordata; class Mammalia; order Artiodactyla; family Eschrichtiidae; genus Eschrichtius; species Eschrichtius robustus. The sequence continues at coordinate 135,788,163 of NC_090828.1, read as the reverse complement.
AGTCCTTTGGAAACTTTTCTCATCGGTCTTAACCCTGAGCAGTTACTGTTAATATGCAGGTGAGTTTTCCCATCTTTCCTGTGCCTTTTTAGTGTGTTTGTGTTTGCACTGGGTATGTTGTGTATTTTCATGTTTTACACGTAATGTTACATCAAGAACATTTCCCCAACTTATTAAACATTCTCTGCAACACCATTTTATTGCTGCAGAGTATCTAATTGCAAGTCTGCATCATAATTGTCTTAACATTCCCCTAATGATAAACACTTAAACTGTTCTATTTTTTCCTTACTGTAAATAGAGCTATTATGGACCTTTTTAAACTGAAATCTTGGCCTGTATTTCAGCGTATTTTCTCAGAACAGACTTTTAGAGGTAGAGTTTCTGGGACAAAGAACGTGAACGTTTACAAGATTCTTGGTGCACTGCCAAAGGCACTGCCAGAGAAGTGATGGGCAGGTCTGCACTCACCAGCGTGTGCCCATTGGACGCTTAGTGGCTTTGGGTAAGCTTCTTTTAGATAATCTCTGTCTTAATTAATACGATAAAATGTGATATATATGCACATATATGTAAACGTGTGTGTATATTATATATACCTTTGATTAGTAGTGCAGGTGCACAATTTTTTTCCTCTTAGAATCATTTTTTAATGGCAGGTGATTAATAGTGGGTAGAATAAACAAGTTAGAGAGCTTACTTCTCTTTCCCTGCGGGGTAGCTGCTGTTAGCTGCCAAGAATTCCAACTCAGCTTGGCTGTTTAAACTCTTCAGCTTTTTTTTTTTTTTTTTTTTTTTTTTTTTGTTAATCAAACTTGTCTGTAGGGGGAAAATCCCTCCGTATAAGCAATCAGAAATAACTTTGTGATGGCACATTTCAACAGGCTGTTGACAGGGGTGAAAAGACCATGGTAGAGGTTTTCTCTTCATCCTGAGCATCTCCATGTCCCAGGGCACTGGCTCATTCTAACAGTTTCGTGAAGAAGGGATGGTAGGACTCTTCATCCCCTTTTAACTAATGAGGAAATCAAGGCTCCAAAAGGGGAGCCTCCTGAGTCTGCTCCATGTCATCTCCCAGGGACCAGCTCCTCTTCTTCAGTTAGTAACAATCAACTGAAAGACCCCACGGGTCCCTTCCATTGTCAGACCATGGCTGGATGTAGGGTGCGGGGGAGGGTGGGGAAGCCCAGCCTGGCTTCAGTGGGAGAGTGTCGTCCTCAACTGGCAATGCCTGCCAGGGACACAGGGGTGGGAGGACTTGCACAAGTACCCAGTGCCGTCTAGATGCCCAGTACCACCCAGGTGCCCAGTGCCACCCAGGTGCCCAGTAGTTGCCCAGGCGCTGATATTTACAACATAGGTGGAGCCTGCCCCTAGGATCCCATTTCTTCTTCTAGCAGAGAAATTAGAAGGTTGGACATAAGTACCCCTATTGGTTTCTGTGACCTTATCTGGACCATGTCCGGTCATTTTGCCTGACTTCAAGCACAGTCTCTTTTCTGTATCCTAGTCCTATGTGGCCAGGATGGTGTTCTGAACTGAGAAGGGTATAAGAGCTGAGCCTTTGCAAATTAATGAAACGAGGGACATCTCCCTTCTGTGCCCTCTTGTCTCCACCCTGCCCTCCACCACACAAATATACCTCATCACCTTGCGCTGCTTTCCTGCCTCCAGGCTCTGGTGCCCTGAGTCCTCCACACAGGGGAGAGGGGATGTGTACAGCCTCGCTTTCCCCTGTTTCCCCCATGCCAGCAAGGACGTGTGTGGCAGAGAGCTTTGCAATGTTTCTTCCTAAAGAATAAAACTTGAATTATGGCATTTCTGACTTCCTTGGGGTTGAAAGTTTGGGTAGAAGTTCCTTCCGTGGGCATCTCCAATACTGTATAGACAGGCTTTAAGAGGTAACCCTTCCGGATCCTTTGTTTTTGTTTCCCCTCTGGGGTTCTAGCCAGGTATCTTTTGTCCCAGCGGAATTGCAAACATGTCTTTAGGAAGCTGAAGACCTCGGCTCATTCTGTGCAGATTTTAGTGACAAAGGTGGATAAAGAGTCTTCATCCATAAACCCAACACATCTCTCTTGAATTTTTGTTCTGGGGTCCATAGTGTTCTGTACACGTGGCAACCTACAAAGCAACACAGAGCCAGGTAGATTCATAGTTGTGTCCAAAGAGGATTTTGCTTCCATCCTGAGGGATCTGTTATAAGGTGCTTCTCCTTATTCAAGCCTCAACAATTTCTAGGCCGTCTTTCTCCCCACAGTATACCTCTAATTCACCTCAACATTGGCCACCAAAGTGATTTGCAAACCAGACCATATCCATACCCTGTGCCCTCCCGTAAGTACCTCCGAGGGCTCTCCACCACCTTTGGGGTAGTAATCAGGCTCCACAGTACGGCAGCCGGGCCCCTCATTACCTGGTTCTTTGCAGTCTCTGGGTCCAGCCTCATCCCTGGTCACTTCCACACATGCCTCATGCCCCAAAAATAACAGCTCACTTGAAGTTTCTGGAACTCACCTCTATTTCTCCGCATCTTTCATCCCTGCATTTGGCTGACTCCTTCAGAACCAGGCTCAGAAGTCCTCCTTCAAAAATCCTTCTCTCGGGGACTTCCCTGGTGGTCCAGTGGTTAGGACTCTGAGCTTCCACTGCAGGGGGCATGGGTTCGATCCCTTTCAGGGAACTGAGATCACACAAGCTGCGTGGTGAGCCAAAAAGAAAAAAGAATCCTTCTCTGACCTCCCACAGGCCTTGTATTTTCTAATTGAAGTATAGTTTATTTACAATGTTTTGTTAGTTTCAGGTGTACAGCGAAGTGATTTAGTTATATATATATATATATATATATATATATATATCTATATATAGATATATATAGATATATATATATATATTCTTTTTCAGATATTCTTCCCTTATAGGTTATGACAAGATACTGAACATACAGTAGGTCCTTGTTGTTTATCTATTTTATATATAGTAGTGAGTATATGTTAATCCCAAACTCCTAATTTATCCCATCCCCCCTTTCCCCTTTGGTAACCAGAAGTTTGTTTTCCAGGTCTGTGGGTCTATTTCTTTTGCTAGCCTTCCACTGTGGGCCCTTCACAACTTGAGCTGATTCAACACTTTCCCTGTGTTGGTGGGTGTCCTCCAGACCAGTGGAGTCCTGATAGCCTCTAAATCTCTGGCATTGTGCCTGCAGCACAGTATAAACTCAGAGAACATTTGTGGAATGAACGAAGGTGTTTCACTCCCTGGATGGTGGGGTCTGGGTGCTCACCATCATTTTGTCCTGACATCTCCACTTGTCACCCTTAGAAGACAATATCTGATGAACAACAGCTGTGCACTAAATGGTCCTTCCCTGGATGACAGTGTGTTTGCCTCTGAGGCATCGAAGGGGCCCACAGGGTGCATTATCTTGACAGGGTGAATGCAGAACTCTTCCCTAAGTCCTTTTTGACTTAGAGAGAAAAAGAATTCCAGCTAGTTGAAAAATAAGAGTTGGCTGAAGTGTTTGGCTTGAAGTTAGAGACGGGGAGGCCTGTATATCTTAAGCATCCTTGGAGATCTATCATGTTGGCAAGAGAGACCTCTCCATCACAGGACGACCTCAGAAATAGAAGCTGGCGAATTCCATCCAAGCTCATTGCCAGGGCTCTGGATTTATGAATTCACCCATGAACTAAGACTTCCCACAGTGTCTATTTGTGATAGCGAAGCAGCAAAAACAATCACACCCACAGCCATCTTCCTCATACACTAGCAAAGAGGGACAGAAAAGTCTCCTACTTTAAACTCCCTCATGTGTCTCAGGAAGCAGAAGATGCTTTCTGGGAATTCCCTGGTGGTCTGGTGGTTGGGGCTCCATCATGCTTTCACTGCTGTGGCCCGGGTTTGATCCCTGGTGGGGGAACTAAGATCCCACCAGCCACGCAGCACAGCCGGGGGATGGGGGGGAAGAAGCGGAAGTTGCTTTCTGATTTGCTGCTGAGAAGGCAGCGGTCCAGCGGTTATTTAGCTCGTTGCTAGGGGGTCATGGATGTGCACACTTATTCAACAGGGGTTTACTGATCACCCTCAGTCCCAGGCACGGGGTTAGGCAGTGCTTACCATGTTGAGAGGCAGTTCTCCATGGGTCTCTCTCATTCCTCACATCGTGTCAGTGAGGCACAGGCTGTCCTTTGTTCTGGACCATCTTTGCAAGGACGTTTGTGGAACAAGTGGCCTTGGAGGATGGAGACAGTGCTTCCCTCCAGAGGGTGGGCGTGCTTACTGCCCATTATAATGGACTCAGCTTCTCCTAGCCCAGCACTTGCTTCTGGAACTTAACCCACTCATGTGGAAATGCAGCCACCTGGGGCCATTCACATTGCCACGTGGGATTTGGGGACAAAGAGAACTGATGAAAAGATGCTGGTATTCATGTCCCGGTTGTGCCATGAGTGATGAAGCCCTCGGTCGCTGAACAAGGACTCCCGTGCCTTCTGTCCACACCCCTGGAAGTGTTACAGGCTGACCTGTTAACTCGAAAGCAGGTAAAATCTCAGCGCCTTCACTGTTCCCGACAAGCTTATTGCCTTATTGAATTTTATATTCAAAACACTGTAAAATTAAAATATTTTTATCTTCACTTTGTTCTTTCGAACTGAAACAGAGAAGTTAAGTAACTCTTCCTGGGTCGCAGAGCTAGTTTGTGTCACAGGGGAGATTTTTGTTCAACTCTCTCTGATTCCAGAACCACTCTCTCTCTCCATAACATGTCGAGCTGTTACACTGCAAGCGTTAAAGTGCCTGTAGGTTCATTGTGGCCCTGGGCCAGTTAAAATCCTGTTGGTCCCTTAAAGCATCCCTGTTGCCGTGATGATAAAAAAAATACTCAGCAAGGAACGGCAAACAGTTGAGCAGCCTCTCCTCCAAAGGAACATAAACAAGATAAAATCATCATGAGTTCCTTCCATTGCAGAAAAAGTTCTCCTCTAATATTTACATAACAATTGGCTCAAAGCCCTGACCTACTGCCCTTTCTTCTGGTGAGAGGATGAGATCCATTTCCCACCAGGCAGGGCAGGATGGGTTGAGTCACGTGAAATTCAGACTAAACAACAGCCTAGCTGGAGTGAAGGGTGTGCTCAGGGTGACAGACGTCTCGGCCCCTGGGCCGCCTCCAGACATTGATATGCCCTTAGAACCCTTGTACATTTCTACGGTGCATTGCCACATCTTTATGATGGAGACTGACCTGTTCCTTCAGTGGCTCCCTGTTGCCCATGGGACAAAGGCCACAGTCCATCTCTGGTCTACTGTACAACTGACCCAAGCCTTGCTTTCCCTCTGAAGCCTTTCCTAAGTCCATGCCATCCCCCAGGTGGAACTGGCCCCTCCCCACTTGGTGTCCACATTATCTATATCATTTCTCTTACAGCATCAGTAACACTTTTCCATGTACACTTATGTGCTTATCTCCTCCACAAAGCTACGCACCCTTAGAGTCAGGGCCTGTTATATTCGGCTATGTCACCCTCACACTTAGATAGGTACCTGTTTGTGGGTTGCAGCTATACACTCTGACACATACAGACATATATGATCCATCTGTTTCTGGGTCTGAAATGTCATCATGAAATATTCTTATTTTTGAATTGAATACTTTTTAAAAGCACAGATCATCTGATAAGGGTGGGTATGAATGACATGATGTCATCTAGTTGGTCATTTTCCTCTTAGTAAGAGTGACCTGGGTGGCAAACTTCGGGGGTGCTTGAGGTGTGGGTGAGGTATGATGGACCTGAAAACACTTACTGTCTCTATCTTGCTAATCGTCCTGCCCAGGGCCAGCTCGCATGGCTCAGAGCTGCCTCTGTCCTTGGCCAGTCCTCAGTGGGAATGGGGATGCTGGCATAGGAGCCCAGGCCATGGCTGGCCGGGCCTGCTGGACGGCAGAGAGCCGGCCTGGGTGCCCTGGCCCCTGGCATCCCTGAGTCCTGCTGCCGCCTGCTTTGCTCCCAGGAAGAACTCCCGCTGATTCACCTCAGCCTGTGGCGGGCAGGAGGCTCCCTTCCCCAGTCCACTGGCCAGACAGGCCTGCGTTCAGATGCTCCCTCGGCCTTTAGAAGCTGGGTGACCTCCAGCAAGTCCTTCCATCTTTCTGAGCCTCAGCTTCTACAGGTCTAAAGGGAGGATGGGGCGGCCCTCCTGTGAGGTTATTGTGAGGATGAAGGAGGACCAAGTGCAAAGAAGCTGGGGTTCACATAGAGTGCCCCCTCTTCTTCCAGCCATCCCCCCTTCCATCACCCCTCTCTTCCTTTCCCCTCCACTTCCCTCCTTCTTCCTGAGCAGCCCTTGGAGACTTGGGGTGTGCATACTTGCTCTTATGTGCCCGGATTATCATCTGTTGCAGGCCCGCTGCATGGAAGCTCCAGTGCGTCGTTGGGGGATGGATCAAAGATAAAGTAAGCATTCTCCCTGCCCAGTGGGAACATTATTTATTTGCACACCCGTGTGTAATGGTTGCTGCGTGCACGTGTCAGTGTCCATTCTCTCACTAAGTTGCTCAGCTCCTTGGTATGGCAGCCTCGCCTATGCAGTCAGCCTGTGACCTCTCCCTCCTGGGTGGCGTCTTCACTGATCCTCCTTGGCCAACCCAGCCTTGCAGCTTCCATGTCACTGAAACAAGAGGGAAAGGGGCAGGGCACAACCTCTAAAAGAATGACATAGCCCTTGAGGACACGACATAAACTGGTTAGAACCAATGAGGTCCAAGATGGCAGAAGATTCGACTTCTAGTGGACCTTGAGCCTCACTCTACGCTCATTGCAATACATTAGCAACTAAATGACACACCCACAGGAGCCATGACAGTTCTGATGCCGACCATAAAAGGCCAAAAAGTGGGTGGTGGCCCAGTCCCTGAAAATCTCTGCCCCTTCTCCAAAATTGTTGGAATAATCCTCCCACTCATTAGCCTATGAAATTACCCAGCCTATACAAACTAACCACCCCATATTTTGGGGCCTCTTGCCTTCTGAGATGGCCCACCCTCTATCTGTGGAACGTGTTTCTTCCAAGGCTGTTCTCGCCTTTTGAGATGGACCACATTCTGTATGCGGAATGTATATCTCTCTAAATAAATCTACTTCTTACCTATCACTTTGTCTCTCACTGAATTCCTTCTGTGATGAGACACAAAGAACCTGAGCTTCATTAAGTCCTGAGACCAGGTGTGTGATTTCAATGAAAAGACAGTGGGTGTAAGTCCCAGTCTGAACTGTGCAGTTTCACCACCGCTGCATCTTATTCTGGCTGGGCCTGGGGCCCGGTGGGCTGGGGAGCAGGCTGTGCTTCCATAAAGTTTTCCAGGACACTGGGTAGGCCAGGGGGATGAGGCTGAGGGGAGGGGAGCGGAGGGAAGAAGTGAGGTGCCAGGGAGCGCAGCTCCCGTGGGCCAGTTCTCAGACTGCAGTCAGTACAGACGGACCTGGGGCTGTGGAGGGAGGGAGGGAGGGGTGACTAGTATTCCTCTTCCCACACAGGCACCAGCCCTCAGGGAGGCCCAGGGGCTCATCCTCTCCCTGGAGCCTTTTTAAAGGAAGGCACTTCTGAAACTGAGCAGGACCCTGTGGGGCACCTGGGCATGGAAGCCTTTCTGTGTCCCCCATTTCTTGTTTGTAGGGAATAGACTCCAGCCTCCATGACCTTCCCTGAGTTCCAAAGGACAGGTTCAAACAGATGCTAATCAGGGAAGGGAGGGGATGCAGAGACAAGGGAGGAACAGACAAGAAAAAACAGTGCAGCCTTGGGGCAGGGTCCTGGTTCTGCCTCGTGGGATGCACATAACAATATCTTTGAGCTCTTCTGCAGAACTAAAACCCCCAACAAATGGAAGATGTTAACAAGTTGGTGAAGCATTCTTCATTCCAGAGAGAAGGTCACAGTTCGATATCCTTGAGAACCACAGAAGCTCATCAGGAGACCACCTGAGGCCAGATGAAAGGAGCACAGGTTCTGCACTCACCCTGATCTTTATCAGCAACCCCGGCCTTGAACCATTGCTATAAAACTCCTCACCAAATCCTGCCCAACCCCCCAGGTTGGAGCACACAATTTTTGAGGGCATGAGCCCTCTGTGTCCCCCCTCTGCCTGGCAAAGCAATAAAGCTATTCTTTTCTACTTCACCCAAAACTCTGTCTCTGAGATTTGATTTGGCACTGGTGTACACAGGCCGAGTTTCCAGCATCACTTCTGTGTGTGGGCTCTGTGTGTCCCTCTGTGCCCACGGGACAGTGATCTGTGTTCAAACTCCTTGCAGACGAGGCCATGTGCCCACGTATTCTCCAAAACCTAAAGTGACGTCACAACAGAAAGGAATGTTAGAAGTCATTTAGTGTTTCCTAAATGTGGGGAACTCTTGGCCCACAGCTGGCAACAGGTATTCTGGGTAGAAATGGGGTCTCTGGCCAAATACATTTGGGTAGCACTGCCTGACTCTCCTTGCCCTGCCATAACACACACTGGGATACTGGAGATGTTGAGGAGACTTGGCATTAGTTTAACTTCCCTTAATAGGCCATTTTCCAAACTTATTTGCACATGGAACACCCTTTTGGTTTGGGCTGTTGATCGCCACTTTGCCAAGCTGGTGTTCTATAGCATTTTGGGACATGGATACAGCCAAACCTTTTATTTTATAGATGAGAAAGTGGAGGGCCAGCGAGCTTGGTCCCCTCACCCCGACCCCAGGGAAAGGCCTCAGCTTCTGACCACGTCTCTTCCATCTCTGCTTCTTTCCTTCCTTCTGCTTCTCTCCCTGTGACTTCCAGCTCCCTTAGTTGGTGGCCATCCCTGCCTGAGCTTGGATCCCATTAGTTCTCTAAGGAGAGTCATAGGAGACCTTTTTGCTGCCTCCTTGTATAGATGGCTCAGCCTCAAGAAACCTGAGCCCTGAGAAGTTCCTGGTCGCCTGGGCTGCAGTCTTTAATCTTGGAACTGCTGGTCTCCAGTTGAGGGATTGCTGAGCTGCTGGGAGTCTTAGAAAGACTCTCATGCAAGAGGATGGTTAGTAAGTTCACTTTAACTCATGGCTACTCTTGAGGAAGTGTTTAAAAGTGATGCACTGAGGAAATTTCATTGACTGATACATACCCACTATACATCCAGCACCAGTTACTGACATCCGAAGACAATTAGTGCTGAGCACACGACACATTTTTTCCTGCCATCAACCATGGGAGTTGGCCAGTGAGGTCAAACGAGTTGCCCAAGATTCCAGGACCAGGACAGGGGGATCCAGGGCCCAAACCCAGGGAGCAGGGCCCTGCAGTCTGCACTCCAGCCTCTGGGAGCCATTATCACTAATGTTATCATGAGAAGGATGGGGTGATGCTGTGATTCATAAGAAATATGTATTTGGTCATTCAGATGACCAAAATACATTTCTCATATATATATATTTGGTCTTTGTCCACCATTCCTGGCTCACAGCTTCCAAAACCCTTGGAATTTCCTAAGTGCTGAGAGTGATAAATGTGTCTTTTGTTATTTGAATGAGGTGATTTTTGGAAGCCCCTAAGGTTGGGGGCTGGTTGTCAGGGGAACCAACCACCTGACTAGAGGTTTGTAACTTTGAGTCTCACTCCCTTGATTTCCAGGCGGGAGTAGGGCTGGAGGTTGATGGTCAATCATCACTGACCAGTGATTTAGTTAATTATGATTATGTAATGAAGCCTCCATAAAAACCCAAAAGGACAGCTTTTTGGCCCTTTTTCAGAGAGCTTCTTGTTGGGGGAGCCAGAATGCTTCTGTGCCACTGTGCTGGGGCCCTGTTCAGGACCTCATCCTACGCTATCACTTTACCTGGTTGTAGATTCTTAACCTTTAATAACCTTACATATATATATATTTTTTAATTGAAGTATAGTTGATTTAAAATGTTGTGTTAATTTCTGCTGTACAGCAAAGTGACTCAGTTACACACATATATTCTTTTCCTCAGTTACACACACACGTGCTTTTTTGTATGCTTTTACGTTATGATTTATTGCAGGATACTGAATACAGTTCCCTGTGCTATACAGTAGGACCTTGTTGTTTATCCATTGTATACATAATAGTTTGCAGTTTGGGGTTCAATAACTTTTGATAGTAAATCGGTAATCTGTGAGTAAACTGGTTTTCCTGAGTTCTGCAAGCCCTTCTAGCAAATCAATTGAACCCCCGGAGGGGGTCGTTGGAACCTCCAGTTTGTGGCTGGTGGGTTTGTCACTGACGTCTGTGGTGAGGGTGGTCCTGTAGGACTGAGCCCTCTACCTGTGGAATCTGATTCTGTCTCCGGGAGACAGTGTCAGCATTGAGTTGAACTGCTTGTTGCTGTAGGGAAGCCTCCGCCACGCGTTAGAATTGGGCTTGGGAACCCTTTTCCGATGGGGTTCACTCGTATTTTTAACAGGTCCATTCTTTCTAATACCAGGCATTTGGGAACCAGTGCTTCAGCTAGTGCCCTGGGGGCTGGGGCAACCTATTTCTAGAGGGACACTGCACTCGTGCATTTGTTCCCTGAAGCTGTGCCCAGGTGGGGAAGACGCATGCTGGTCACTGGGCCCTCCCTCTCTCCCTCCCTGGTGGGGCCCAGGAGCCATCTGTACACACTGTGTTCTCTGACAACTGCCCCGTGGAGCCCGAAGTGGCCGTCCCAGTATCAGCTGGCAGAGTCGATCAGAGAACACAAAATTTCATGGATAACAAGTAAGCCCTGGACAGCCTTTATCTTTCCCTAAACAATCACAGTCATGTCATTTGACTCTGAATGCTCCATTACGTTTCAGATTTATTTGCAATCATTCAGAGCTGCATCCACGGGAGACAAAGGTGCCTTTGAGCTCCGGCACCTGCTGTTCCCCCCAAATGTCAAGGGCTGACATTTGATGTCTTTATCCGCAGTCGGCGTGACGATGACTCACCCCTTGCTCCCCAGCTCCTAGGCCCACAGCCCCATTCACACCCAGCGCGGACTTCCATGCCCCGCACGCAGGTGGCAACGTGCACGGCCCAGGAGGAGCTGACCTCCTCCCGCTCTTCCCTCTGGCAGAGCTTGCCTGGGTCCCCGGGAGAGGCCTCTCCAGCTGGGTTCCTCCTTCGCTCCCTCCCCCACTGGGCGGCACCCAGTGTCCCAGGCGAGGTGCGTGTCTTGGGGTGCGAGGGGGGCGCTCGCGGGCTGCCTGGTGCTGCAGGTGGGGGGTGGGGGGTGGGGTGGGGCTTTCTCTCCTGGAGGGAGAGGCGCTGGGGGGAGGTGAGTCCTGGTAAAGTCCTTCAGATGAAGTACTCCTTTCTGCTGCTGTCACCGTTGTCCTGGAGGGACGGGTCGTCCTGCAGGGCCGCGTCGGCGCTCTCGGCAAACTCCGTGCCCTTGGCCTCGTTGGTGTGGTACGTGCCCTTGTGCCGGTACATGTAGTGCAGCATGAGGAGGAGGAGGCAGACCAGCACGAAGGCCACGGCCGCGATCACGCCTGCGGGAGCGGAAGCACAGGGCTCTGTGTCGGGGCGGGGGGGGGGGGGGGCGGGGAGAGGCCGGACCGCGATGGGGGAGGACGCAGGCAGGACCCACAAGGTTGTGCTGGGACGGACACACTGCTGGACGGACACCAAGCCCAGACAGGCTGGCTCCTTCCTGCCTCACTCTTGCCCTGCCCAGGGCACTTGCCCCTCACCTGGGCCCATCTAAGCTACCCCTGACCTCCCCTCTCCCTCTGTTCAGCATCCTCAGACTGAGGCTGGAATCTTATCCCAGAACTGGCCCTGCTCCGAGGCGCTCCCATTCCACTGACGAAGGCAGACCTCAGTGCACCAGCCACAGAACGCAACTCGCGGGTGTGCCTAAAGCTGATAGGTTCACGGGGCTCGGAACTTTCAGGGATTTTTTTTTTTTTTTTTTTTTTTTTAGAGATCAGTTTAACTCAAAGAATTAGGTATTTTATATATAGCTATTAAAAGGGTGGAAACATTATTTTATAAAGACACAATCATTTTTTAAAACCTGGCAAATACAGAGAAAAATAAATGGACGTTAACATGTCCTTAATCCTTCGGCTCAGAAATCACTGCAGTTAACAATTTGATATCTTTCCCTGCCAAGAAGCATTCATGTTCAATCGAAGTTCTCCTTTAATCTTCAGATGAATGGCCCTCTCTAAACCTTTGTAACACTTCAGTATTTAGGACTTGCAATCATTTTCAAACTCTTCTTACTGGAGTCCCTCTGGCCGATTTACGATTCTCCAAACACTTTTTATTTGACCATTTTTCCATGTCTTTGCACATGTTCTCTCTGCTGAAAATATTTTCCCCTCCCCTTGCCTTCCTGGTAAACTTGGATGCTGCCTTCAGAATCCAGCCTCTACCACCTCCTCTAAGAAGACTCCTTTGCCCTACTCTCCTGGCCCTGCAGAGCAGATCACTCCATCCCTCAGCGTTTCTTCTATACTTTGTAAATCTGATAACTCTGAGTTTTAAAAGCAGGACAGTCCCAGCTGAGGGGTTTCCTGGGCATGGGATTGAAGTGCTAGAACCAGGAAAGTGCCAGGAAGACTGGGCTGAGCCGGCTGCCCTCTGGGCACCAGGAGCGGGCGGGGGCGAGGGCTGCCCCTGGTGAAGTGTGATGTGTGCTCCTCAGCCCACGGCTCCCCTGTGCTCCTGGGGGGTGGGTCTGCAGGAGGGGTTGGGAGGTGTGGCTAGAGGGCTGGTCAGAAGGAGCGGGTCACTCAGGGCTTTGGAGTGATGGGGTGAGAGGGTAGGACAAAAGAGTTTGGGTAGGACTAACGGGTGGCACTCTCATGTGGGGAGGTTCAAGTTCAGGTGTCAGGTGTTTGCTTTGAAACCCCAGAACAAACCCTCTGCCTTGACTTAGAAGGTGGGTTTACTGGGGGAGGGGCCTTTGGAGAATATGTAGAGGCTACAACCGTTCCCAAGTCCCAGCTTTGTGGGACAATTTCCTCAACTCCCCGCTGCCTTTAGGGGACACTTCTGTCTGCATGATGTTAATGGTATTGTCTAAGAGAACAGAAGTTTCAGCCGTTCAGTGAGTAGGAGAACATCAGGGTGATTGCCTGCTTTTATTTATTTATGTTGAAATGCGAAGTTCCCTGAGCTAGCAATGAGCTAGGGAGAAGTGTGAAGCTCAGAAGGACACCGCAAGCTATAGCTCACAGACTTAGTCTGTCCTGAAACACAGTTTGGGGTCACAGCTGTGACCAGTGGGGGCCAGTGTGGGGTTCAGAGCAAGGCTAGGGCAGGGTTAGGATGGAGAGACAGGGGCGTGAGACCTAGGACAAGGAGCAGTGTGGCTTGAGGGAGCCGGGAGAGAAGTCAGGGAACCCTGGTCGGCCCTCCAACTGCACCCCTCCCTCACCAGAGCGGCTCTCCCTCCAGCCCCCCTTCCCTGTGGATCTAGGGTCCTGACAGGCCCTGATGCAGGTGCCTTGGCACCTCACCCACCAGGATGCTGTGCTGGACATTTTCTTACAGAGCCAGAGTCCCCCGGTCCACCTTCAAACCACCCTTGAGGGAAGGAAAGCAGGGTCATGGCAGGTCCTCCCTTGAGTGTTTCCTCTGGCCCTCCTGGCTGTTTGAGGGGCCCCCAGACAGCATACCTGCAATGACGGCGATGTCTATCTCACTCGAGGCCATCCCGGGGTCGGGCTCTGTGGACAGAACAGAAGAGCCTGAGGTGAGAGAGGACGGCTGCCCATGCCGTGCACTGGCCCAGGGTGCATGGGAAACTGCGTGGCACGCAGACAGGCCTCCGGCCGGGGGCACACAGAGCCGGGCCCAGGCTCTCCATGTCCGCTGACCGTTGCTGGAGCGCATCGTGTCACTCCCAGTGCTATCAGACCCCATTATGGCATCTCCAGGACTGAGCCAGCCATATGTGAGGGACCTCTGCTGCATCCCTGACCCAGAGCCCTGCCTGCACCTGCAGATGCTCACCAGACACCTGCGGGGGTGTGAGGGCAGGCACGACTGTGTTTAGTGCAGTGTCACCTGCCTCTTCAGCCCTCAGCTTTTCTCATGATGATGGTAAAAACAGGCCACCTGTGGGGTGTCTACACATGTCAGGTGTTGGTTTAGTTGCCATCCATCTAGTACACCAGGTACATGGTATTATTAACCCATTTCACAGGTGGGACACTGAGGCTCAGAGAGTGATGTGCCCACCGTCACACAGCTGGTCTGGTGGGCGAGCTTGAGGCCGGGACTTAAGGCTGTGCTCTCTGGGGGGCACTTTCTCTCTTCTCACTTGAAGATGCCCCTCCCAGGAGGGCTCCTATCCAGAGATCCCTCCCTAAGACCCTCCGCAGGCCTCTGCATCCTTCTTCTGAGGGAAGGGCCACTCGGTGGTGCTATCCAAGTTATTAAGTGCGTTTTTCAGAAGCTCAGTGGTCTAGCCAGAAGGCTACGATGTCCAGGAGAGCAGGGACCTCTCCTCTGGGATATGTGTGAGAGGAAGGATTTATTAGAGCACGGAAATATCAGTGTTCACATGGAAATCCCATGTTCCCGTTACAAGGGCTCCACGTATTAAAGCAGAGAAGGCTGCTTCATAATAGTCATTTCCGCTCAGATAATCACTTTAATTATAGCGTGATGAGGTCATTCTCCCCAGCGCAGCTGCCAGATGCCTCTTTCTGATAAGAAGCTGGCTGGTGGTGGAGGGAAGTGGGGGGGGGGGGCGGTCCAGGCTTGAGGCCCGGAGGAGGAGAGCCAGGCTGGGAACTCTGAGGCCAGCACAGAGCCTAGAGGTGGGGGAGAGGAGAAAACAAGGCCTCAAGTCAGCAAAGAGACAGAGCAGGTATCAGGGCAGGGGGAGGGAAGTACAGACAGGAGAAGGTCAAATGGATGCTGGACTTTGCAATCCAGGGTGGTCAAGTGCAGCCTGGGACTTAGTATCTAGCACATAGTAGGTACTCTAAACATTTACTGAATGCATGATCGAGGAGATAAATGCACACAATAAATGAATGCATGCAGAGGCCAGAGTTCTAGAACTTACTCCATCACTGAGCACCTCCCACTTCAGCAAGAAAGAATAGCCCCTTCCTTAAGTTGGCATGGATGGTTGTAGAAGCTCAAACACCCAGGATTGCTGTTAGGAATTTTCCAGGTGAAAGCAAGCCTTTCTTAAGTCAGTTTGTCCAAGGCAGCCAGGATTAGAAAGGACTGCTATTTCTTCTTTTAAAAACAATTAGCAATTGCTTACCATGTGCCAGGTACTGTTCTTAGCACTTAATGTGTTTTAACTCGAATAGCCCCTGTGACAATGCCATTCAGTAGCAGTTATTATTGTCCCCTTTCTACAGATTTGGAAGCTGAGTTCCAGAAAAGTGTAATTGATTTCTCTGGGTCAGAATCTCTCCTGTTTGAGCCTGAGCAGCCTCAAGATGACATACCTAACCCTGCAGGGCCCTGCTCAGTGGTGAGCCTGGGTAAGCTGGGTGAGGACCAGAGGTATTCGGCTTGGATCACTTGGAGTGAATTTCTTGGCTTGGGCGTAAGGACCAGAGCTGAATTTGTTCAAGTTGCACCATGTGACTGGACTCCAGGGCAGTGACACTTCAGCCTGGCCAGACCGGCCACCTAGGTCAGAACTGGCACAGAGGAGGAAGCTTGGGCCTGTCTGGGAAGGTGGGGATGGTATAAGACAGTGGTTGTCAAAGTGTGGTCTCTGGAACAGCGGCATTTCCTGGGAGCCTGTTAGAAATGCACATTCCTGGGCTCCACCCCAGACCTACTGTACCAGAAACGCTGGGGCTGGGGCCCAGTAATCTGTGGTAACAGGCCTGCAGGTGATTCTGATGCACGCTCAGGGTTGAGAACTGCTGGTGTAAGAGAAGGCTTCCCAGAGAGGGTTTATCAGGATGGCCCCTTGAAGGATGAATAGGAGTTTGTGGTACAAACAAGAGTATAAGCATTTCAGGCAGAGAGCTTAGCCCCTACAACAGCCCCTCACCTCTCTCTAGTTCTCAGTTTTCTCCCCAAATGACTGCTTGCCATCCATGGTACCTAGGGTCCTGAAACCTGGGCTTTGATCTCTTGCTTCTGGAGATGCTGCAGTGAGAGTCCTCACTGGCTACACCACCTCATGCTGTTTCAGCCAGCAGCAATGGTATGAGATATTTGCAGAAGGCTAGTTGGAGTGAGCTTGGATCCCTCCCAGGAAGTTGATGGGTTGCTGTGCAACTGGATTACGAGCCTGGAATGAGAGTCCAGCCCTTGCTGAGTTTCAAGGGTAAGTAGGAGCTTGGGATTAGAATCACTCTGAGCTCAGGAACTGGGGTGGGGGCCGATGAGTAGCTTGAGGGGGGTGGATTTTATGGCAAAGAAAAGTGTTATTTATGGCCAAGTGTGCATCTGAGATCAGAACAGACAACGGTCTACTCCTGAGACTGGACAAGCATGAGTGGCCTTCACCCTTTCTTTAGAGACCCAAAGCGCCCTGCGCGTTTCCTTCCTAGCTCTCCTCAAGGTTGCAACGTCCCCGCCAGAGAGAAAGCTCTTCGAGTCCCAGAACCACATCTGTCTTACTCATAGTCCTGCGTGCCTGGCACAGAGTAACCGTTGTTGAGAGTTATTTGAAAACCTAGTCCTGTTTGGGGAACAGAGGATGAAACTGTGCCCTGCACTGTCCCCATCACTCTGATGGCCCTTGGGTTCAAATCCTGGCGTGACTGACTCAACGGCCGCGTATTCAGTGAAATGCTTAATACCGACTGGCTTTAGTTTCTGTGTGTGTAAACAGGGATAACAAACCCACTTTGCGGTAAGTGTTAGAAATGATACACACACACGTGACAAATATTGTATATATGTTATATAGACAGTTACTATGTGGTACGTAGCTCAGAATAGGTGTTTTTCCGTTGTAGCCACTGTTTTGATTGTGAGTCTTATTATTACTCTGGTCTGCATGGAATTCAATGCCATTCACCTAAGGGACCAGTTCCCAGAAGCTGTGGGTCCAGGCAGACGCTGGATGCTGGTCGTGAATTCCCAGCATCGTCCGGCTGACAGTCAGACAGCACCGGATGCTCAGTGTCTCTCTTTCCCGTATCACTGCAGGGACCAGGAGAGCTTCCAAGAAACAAAACGTGAGTCTCTGACCTCAGGGGGCTTACAGTTTCCCTGGGTGGTGTGATTGTGATGGATGAATTATTTAGGGCAGTGTTTGTCACACAGGAAGCCCCAAGTCACTGGTGGGTCACAACCAGCTAGAGAGAGAAAGAGGCAAAGAAAGAGAAAGGGAGGGAGAAATGAAGACAGAAACCAAAACAGGAAAAGAGAGAAGAGACAGAGAAAATAGCTTAGAAACCACCAGATCCATCATAGGCAGTCGGGATACTGTTTGGGGAGCTCTGATTTCTTTTGTGCACACACACACCACAAGCATATGCATCTGAGTCACAGTGTAAAGGGGGTTTCTTACTGAGGGCGGCATTTACCACGATTTTCGGAGACCGTGATTTAGACGACAGCACGACAAGAGGGAATACACGAAACCCTTCGTGTCCTACAGTGTCGGGTTCAAGGGTAGCCCGTCTAAGAGATCAAGCAAGGAGCAGGCAGATGGAGAACAAAGCACAGCCTCATACCAGTGAAGGCTGATGTGGGTGATGGCGGCGGAATGGCCAAACAGCCTGACACCTCTGGGCTTCTGAACACCCCGGTGTGGCCACTCAGCTGCAGGCCTTGCCACAAGGCCAGGGCCAAGGGCAGGGACAACAGATGTTTCCCGTAGCTGTGGATCCAGAGAGGGAGGGGAAGGGAAGGGTTGTTCCTGCCCCCAGCTCACAGGCAGGGAAGTCACCACCTCCCATGGAGGCATGGTGGGGAGTGAGGGCACGGATCAGGGAGGGAGACCAATGCTTTCCTAGAGGTCTTGGGAAATGTCGGGGGTGGGAAGAATGTTCCAGGACTAGGGAAGCTCTGACACAAGTCCTGGGGGCTCAGCCTCAGGGGGAGCAGGAGGGGGAGGGGGACTTACTAGGCAGCAGGCTCTGGGTGAAGTTGCCACTTATGTTCCTCATAGCAAGCGAGCAAAAGGGAAGTGTTTGTCCCCAGAGAGCTTGAGCAAGGGGTCAACATCTCACAGCCAAAAGAGGCAGAGTCTGTGTTGTAACCTGGGATCCCCGGCTCTAAAATGTGTGCTCTCTCCAGAGCGCAAGCTGCCATGGTTGGGAATGGCTTCTCTCCTGTGCCATCTGCAATGTGGCTGCAGCCAGAGCCCTGCTGATTCTCTAGGTCTGCAGGGTGGTCAGCCGCGTGTTTCCTGGTCAAAGGCAGCACCCCTGGGAGGTAGCAGGGTGCAGAGGTGCTGCCCCTCATGCAGGCGACATTCTCCGCTCCAGCTGGCAGCTTGGGCACAGCTAACAGGGTGCAGCACTTTAGCAGCGGCTGGATCCTCAGGGCTCCAGGGGTGCTTTTCAGACGTCAACAGAGAGCAGTGCTCAGGCACTGGCTCCAGGGACACAAGTCGACCCTCCTGTTGCCACCAAGAGCCTTGCTTCTCTTGTGTTTTCCGATGAAGCTGTGCTGGGAAGTGCTTTTTCCTGCAAGGGTTTGTCTTCAGCACCTCCTGACCCACCTCTAATGGTTTTTCCTATTGCCTCAGGGGTCCTGCAGGAAGCACCCCATTCCTGTTTCCCATCGCCCACCTGGTCCAGCCAAGAGGAAGAATTCAGGCACGGGGCAGAAGACTCTGGGAAGAGTAAGATTATTTGAGCCTTAGTAGCACGAAGGGAAACGCTTGTTGACCAAAAGGTTTGCCATCAAGTCCTTGAAGAATTCATGCCATGACAACGGTGTCAATGCCAGCAGTTGGCAGACGTGGCAACCACATCTGCTGCTTGATGGTTTGCTCTGTGCTACTTACACTGAGAGCCTTCTTTTTCAGGGGGCTTGGGGGGTGATGGCTTTGCGTGAGGCTGGCTTGAGTTCAGGGGAAGGACAGGAACGTTTGTGACCCTAGATAGTTCTCCTTGGCTCACACTGGAGTTTCTCCTTCCTTTTCTAGATTCTGGCCTCAAAGGCCTGATGCAAGTGAAGTAGAAATCAGCTGACCACTGACGTTTACTAACTGACTTTCCTTTGTGGTAAGAAAAAGGTCAAAGACATTTACTTTTCTTTGATGGTCTGTTGTTATCTCGCACTGAAAGGGTGTAGCATTCAAGCTACAACAGGGGAAGAATTGGTCTCAGAATATAAGAGCCCCAAGGAAAGAAACGGATAGCTCACTATCCACTGTCCATCTCTCTTGCAAGCCAGCCAAGGTTGGCTGAGCAGTCAGCATTTGCCCAGCCACAGGCTTCACCGGATGCAGAGAGGATGAGGTCTGTCCCCAGAAGGTTTAGGACTTGGTTGAGGAGACACGGCACATTTACATGAAAAGTTAGACTCTGTGTGTTTAAGTGTCAAAATGAGCAGTAAAGATGTGCCTGGGAAATAGAGTCACAGATGGAGAAACCAAACTTATGGTTACCAAGGGGGAACAGGGGGAGGGATAAATGGGAGATTGGGATTGACATATACACACCACTATATGTAAAATAGATAACTAATAAGGACCTACTGTGTAGCACAGGGAACTCTACTCAATACTCTGTAATGGTGTATATGGGAAAAGAATCTAAAAAAAGAGTGGATACATGTATATGCGTAACAAATTCACTTTGCCGTACACATGAAACTAACACAACACTGTAAATCAACTATACTCCAATAAAAATTAACTAAAAATAAACTTTCTTTAGCACCTACTACATCCCAGCAACGTGGTGGATAGTTAAGGCAAGGCCCCTGCCTTCAAGGAGCAGACCATATAGCAGAGACAAGGATGTCTGTGGGTAACTTTGGAAAGGGTAGGTTTCTGGGTTCTCACGAAGGCTTCCTGGAGGAGGTGGTCCCCAAGGCTGGCCTGCTGAGGTGCTGAGTGGGTGATGCCAGCAGCAGTGGTGAGAGAAGGACGTGGAGGGAAAGCTCACGGTGGGGAGGTGAAGCAGGAGGACCTCCACGTGGGCCTGCCTCCTGGGATCCTGGTCATCGGGTGTCGGGGTCTGGGGTCCCGGCAGCTGCAGGTTGTATGCTGGGGAGGGGGGTTACCTGCCTGCAGCCTCCGGCAGGTCACCCTTCCTACCTGTGCAGAGAGCCTGTGTCCCCTTCCCCGGGCTTGCAGACCAAATTCTCCAGACAAAGTACCTGGTCAGGCGAGGCCAATGTGGATTATGACCTGCCTTTTGTCAGAATGTGCCTGCCATTCTCAAGGTCAAAACTATTGCCTTCATGGTCCCTGTGTGTCACCTTATAAACAATCTCCCCAACCCCAGGGCTGCCAGAGTGCTGTGCAATGTTATTACACTGCTCTGAAACCCCATCCAATGATCCAGCCACGCTTTCCTCCTCCTGGCTGTGATCCTGCCTTCCCTGTTGCCCTGGTGCCTGATGCTGCTATATAAAAAAGCACAGATGTCTGGCGGGTACCGAAGCCTTGCAGGCTGCAACATGCCAGCCACGTCAAAACACTGGCGGGTGAAGAACTGGGGCCTGCGAGGGGGTAAGGAGAGGTAGACTCCCTGCTCTGGAGAACAGAGCCATTCCCGGCATCAGTAAACTGGGGAAGATGCAGCCTGGGGGCAGAGGCAGGAGAGGGGGTCTTCCTGCCTCTGGATCCTTGCTCAGGGAGTTTTCACACTCAGGCAGTGTCGTTTGGGGGATGTGCTCAGGGGACGGGAACTGAAAGCTGAGGATGCTGTAACTCACAACCCAGAGTGTCCAGGCTTTCCTCCACCTATATTTCCCTGCTATTATCCCTGAGCTTTTTGGTTTTTTTAAATTGAGCCTTATTCCAATACAATGACCAGTCTGCCTCAGTTAAGCTACAGGGTCTAAGTAAAAGGAAATTTTACTGCTTTGTCTCTGTTCCTGGGGCCAGAGTATAAAAAATGGAGCCCCTGTCTCCCCAGCCCAGGATGGTGGCAGCAGTGGGAGTCAGCAAGAAGCCCTAAAGTTGGGGGCGGGGGGTGAGGGCGCATCTGGGGAGACCAGGGTCTGCTGAGCAAGATGAATTCGCCACTGTCCACATGCGGACGCTCCTCTGAGAGAGGGGACCTTGTCAGCTTGGGCTCTGTGGGGTTTGGGGTTTGTTCAGGAGGCAGCAAATATCCCCAGGGCACAGAGTGAGGAAAGGGAACCACCGTTCCCACCCCACGCCCTGCGCCCACCGCCTCCTGAGGATCTGAGGGTTTCTAAGAAAATGGAATTCAAAAGAGGCAGGAAGAAGGGGAGGAGAAGATCCCAGTCCGGCTGCTGTGCCTGGTGCTGGGGAGGATGCTGGAGCTTGGTCTCCGTCCGCTGCTCAGGCTGGGGTCGGGGGTGCTGGAGAGGTGTCTGGTTCAGCAGGCGTCAACAGAGGCTCAGACTTGAGACCACCGAAAGGAGCTCAGCAGGTTTTCTCTTCCTGGGAGGAGGAGAAAGCCTGCCCCGGAGACAGCTGGTGTGGCTTTAGCTCACTGGGAGAGGAGACCCAACTATTTAACTTCTGATTTGCACCTGCCTGTCTCTTTATCAAGCCCACTGATCTTCATGGTGAAAGGAGCACAAGTTTAAGAGGAAACGGGGGGCTTCCCTGGTGGTGCAGTGGTTGAGAATCCGCCTGCCAATGCAGGGGACACGGGTTCGGGCCCTGGTCTGGGAAGATCCCACATGCCACGGAGCAACTGGGCCCGTGAGCCACAACTACTGAGCCTGCGCGTCTGGAGCCTGTGCTCCGCAACGGGAGAGGCCGCGATAGTGAGAGGCCCGCGCACCGCGATGAAGAGTGGCCCCCGCTCGCCACAACTAGAGAAAGCCCTCGCACAGAAACGAAGACCCAACACAACCAAAAATAAATAAATAAATAAATAAATCTATAAAAAAAAAAAAAAAAAAGAGGAAACGGAAGCTGAGGAGGAGAGGAGGCGGATGTCACCCGAGAGTGAGATAGCGTCCCTGCTCTGACCAAGGTCAGGGTCCAGGCTCCGGAGGCCCTCACACCCCTCCGGGAGAGGGGCGCACTGGAGCCCTCCTCTCTGTGTGTGCACAGGACCGCGCTCAGCCTCTGGGGTTTGTGCGGTGTCCGGGTCGGTGTGTGGAGCTGGTGTCAAGGCCTCTTATGCTGTGGCCATTCCCAGCTGACGGCCCCCTCCTTCGTCTTACTCTGTCCGGCTAGGTCGAGCGGCACCTCGAAGGTGGGATTTGTCCTCACGGGTAGTTCTAGTTCTGCAGCTCTGTTCCCGATCCCTACCCAGATCCAGCCCATTTTCTCAGCCTCAGGCTCCCCAGGCTCGGCTGGGCTCAGAGGTCCCCAGACACAGTCCATTCCCAAGGCCCCATCTTTCTCCATCCTCCCGAGAGGGGCTCTGCCTACTCAGAGCTCACTCCTCGACTCCCCTCTGGACTCTTACACGTGCTTCAGCAGCTCACACAGGGGTGACTCTCTGACCTCTGACCTCTGATCCCTAGAGGAAAAGAATGCCTGATTCCCAGGGCGGACACACATGGCAAGCCTGGCACGGAATGAGGGTTCGGTATGGCGGGTCCTCCAGGGAAACAACATCCTTCACGCCTCTGTTTCTCTTTCAGGGCTAAAGGGACACTGGGAGCCTGGCAGCATCTGGGAGGAATTTGCTGAGTTATGGATAAAGAGGGAACAGATAAATTACTCACCATCCACTGAGTACAAGACGCAAGGCCCTAAGGAGGGAAGGAATTAAACAACTTTAGGAGTCTTACTAGTCTTCTCAAATGGCACGTTACCCATCCTTCCCATCTCGAGGTAGGATGACACCTATGGCATAGCGCAGACTTTCACAGGCAAGTTACCCCACGTCCTGGAGCCTCCTTTCCTGTCTCTGTTACACAGAGATAGTAAAACCCCAGCCTAACAGGACTGACAGCTGAGGCCCTGGTTCTCAAGCTTGATTGTGCATCAGAAGTGCCTGGGGGACGGGATCTGTTACGTCCCAGCTCCCTGGGTCACTGCCCCCGCTGCCCAGATTCTGAGTCAGCAGGTCTGGGTTGCACTCGAGATTCTGCATTTCTCACATGTTCCCACGCAGTGCTGCTGGTCCAGGAGCCTCCCTCTGAGAACCGCTGAGCTCACGACCGTAAGTGCTGCTTACAGGGCACGAGGCTCCTTTCAAACACTGTCACACACCCCCCTTTGCAAGGGAGTGATGTGAGGCTTCAGCAACTAGAACTGGGGGGGCCTGGTACCCCCTCAGCAACGCAGACAAGCAGCCACCGTCACAGCTGATCTGGCCACGGCCTGAGCTCAGCACCCTTTCTTTCAGGACCAGGTGATGCAGCTGGAGACCTGGCACAGTAACACACTCTGAGAATTTGTCACCTCTGCCGGCTCCCCTGCCCGGCTGGGCGAGGGAACAGGGACACTGTGGCAGGGTCTGGTAGCTGCCCGCGCCCTCTCATCAATGACCCGTCAGGAGACTGCAGCCTTGTTCTCTGGAGATTCTGAAAGGGCCCTCAGCTGCCCTGGATGCCCATGTGTGCGCTGACCGCGCTGAGACCCAGGGAAGGAAAAAGAGCCACTGCTGACTCAGCGAAGTACACCTGGGCTCCCACGATGCGGCAGGAAAGCGCTTCCCCAAAGGAAGGTGTCTGGGGCACCAAAATGGCAGAGGAAGGAAGTGGATTCTTGGAGATATGGGGCTGGCCAAAAAGTTTGTTCGGGTTTTCCCGTAAGATGGTACGGAAAAACCCGAACGACCTTTTTGGCCAACCCAATAGTTTGAGGCGCCAGAAAAGGCACTGTGTATCTCAATCTGCATTGCTTGGCTTCCCAGATCCCAGCTCCACCAGAACCGGCGGAAGCTCAGAAGGCTCTGGACATGCGTTTTCCAGCCCCAGCTCCATCTAGGTGTGGGAAGACCGAGAGTACCCAGAAAGCTCCCCTGCATACTGGTGAGCTGAGCATGGCGGCCAGGCACAGAGTGGACGGGGGCAGCACGAGGGGCGGTCCTGCAGGGCGACCGAACCCCCCGCCCCACACCTAGACCACCTTGGGCAGTGGCAACCCCAGTCTCCTCGTGTGTCCGATGTGATGGCACTCCTCTGTAGGCTCCTTGTGAGCTAGTACGTGGTGAGCACCTAGGACAGCGCCTGGCGTAGACTGGCCATTTGACTGTCACTTATTATCCTTGACTGCAGTGTTGGCACAGCTTCGGTCAAAGTGGGATTCTCACAAATGAGCAACTTTCATTCTCTCATATGCTCTATGGCCAGTGTATCACCCTGAGCGTCAAACACTCCATTTCTAGTCATTGATCTAGAGAAATCATCTGAAACAGGAACAAAGATTCATGCTTGGCAAAGTGTATTGCCATTGGGTTTAAACTGGAAAATAAAAGAGGACAATCTAAATGCTCTACGTCGAGAAACTCGTTCTGTCAATTACGATACACCCACAGGATAGAATGTTCTGCAGTTACTGAAGGCATGGGTGGGAATTCTGAGCGACAGGAGGAAATGCTTACAGTATGATTTAATGGAAAGGAACAGGACTCTAAATATAAAGTATGTTAAATATGCAAAAAAAAGTCTTAGTAAAAGGAATGAAAGGAAATATACTTTCCTGAGATGGTGGCTTTTGGGTGGTTATGGGTGGGGGCTAGGTTATGGGGGTATTGTTTTCTTCTGATATATAGTTTTCACACACATCCACACCCACATATACATTCATGCACACACATGACCTCCTGTGACCCGCAGCCCCGCCAGTGACCCCCCTGGGCTGACGCAGGGGCTCCTCTAAGGCACGGTCCCCAGCCTTCACTGGCGGGACCGTGAGCATCTCAGGTTGGTGACAGTTATGTCCCAGCCAGGGCCAAGGATGTGGCTGGTGGGTAGGATCCAGGTATGATGGAGAAGACAGTTCTGCAAGGAGAAGCTGTGCCTCCCAGTGAGATTCGGAAGCCCAGGAAATGGGCCAGCAATGCCCTTCCCAGTCCTGATTTCAGGCTGGGGGACCAGCGTGGGGACCAAGAACTTGACCTCTCCAGCTTAGGGGAGAGCAGAGGGCAGGGTTATAAAGCCTCCCCCTGGGGGCACCCTGGACATCTGGCTGCTATGACGCTTTATCTGAAGAGAATGTCACCTCCTCCACACCCCTGTGAAAGCAGGGCCAGCCCCCTGCTAGATCTGTGTTTGTGCCTTTGTTTGTTTTCCCATTCACACCCCAAGGCTCGGCCGCTCCCCTGGCCTCCACTTCTCCAGGGACTATATTGCCTGGGGCTCTCTTCCCACTGGAAACCCTCCTTTCTGGATATGGATAATGATGTAATTGCCACCATTTGGGGGCTTGCTTTATAGGTGCATGTATTGGTGCAATTTCTTACAAGAGCCTCCGAGGTGGATGCTATAATGCCTATCACTTTACAGTGGAGGAAACTGGAACTTGCCCTAGGTCACACAGTGGTGACAGGAGGGACTGCGATGGGGTCTGTCTGATTCCAAAACTCATTCTAGAATCATCCCTTCAGAGAAGGTTCACTGAGGGTCCGTCATGTTCCCTGTTTTATTTTTATCTTTTATTTTTTTTAAAGTATAATTTTTTTATTATATTAATGTTCCCTGTTTTAGATCCTGAGGGTCTAACAGTGAACAATGCAAAGACCCACCCTCAGGGGGCTTCCATTCTATGGGAGGAAGCAGACAATAGGGGGTTAAAAATATGGATCCATGGGGCTTCCCTGGTGGCGCAGTGGTTGAGAGTCTGCCTGCCAATGCAGGGGGCACGGGTTCGAGCCCTGGTCTGGGAAGATCCCACATGCCGCGGAGCAACTAGGCCCGTGAGCCACAACTACTGAGCCTGCGCGTCTGGAGCCTGTGCTCCTCAACAAGAGGGGCTGCGATAGTGAGAGGCCCACGCACCGCGATGAAGAGTGGCCCCCACTTGCCACAACTAGAGAAAGCCCTCGCACAGAAACGAAGACCCAACACAGCCAAAAATAAATAAATAAACAAATAAATAAAAGAACGTGAATTTCTTTAAAAAAAAAAAAATATATGGATCCATGCTATAAGGCCAGGGGGCGATAAATCCTGAAGAAATAAAGAAGGGAGAAGGGGAGAGAGTGTGAACAGAAGTGTGATCAGGGAGGCCACCCAGAGGGGGCGGCTTTGGGGTTGTGCTAGACTGAATGCTTGGGTCCCCCCCAGATTCACATGTTGAAACCTAACCCTCAATGTGATGGAATTAGGAGGCTGCTGGGGGTGACTATGTCATGAGGGTGGAGTCCTCATGAATGGGATTAGTGAGTGTCCTTGTAAAAGAGACCCCAGACAGCTCCCTCAGCTCTTCTGCCACGTGAGGACCCACAGAGAAGACGGCCGGCTATGAACCAGGAGGTGGGCCCCCCACCAGACACCACATCTGCTGGTGCTTTGATCTTGGACTTCCCAGCCTCCAGAACTGTGAGAAATACACATCTGTTGTTTTAGCCCCCAGTCTATGGTATTCATTACATCAGCCAGAAAGGACTAATACGGGCTGAAATAAGGGAGCCCTGCAGACATTGGAATGAGTGTCCCAAGCAGACACCAGCCAGGCGATGTGTTCCTGGGTGACCCAGGGACCGTGTGGCTGCTGCAGAGTGAGTGAGAAGGGGCAGAGTGTAGAAGGGGCAGTGATGGCACGGCAGGCTGGACCCTACGGGCCTCTGCGAGGGATGGGAGGCCAGGGCGGGGGATCCGGCGGGAGCCGTATGAACTGTGTGTGCTTGAGGCCCGTCACTCTGGCTGCTGTGCTGAGGACAGACCCTGGGTAAGGATGGGAGAGGCTACAGCCATGGTCCAGGCAAGTGCTTGGACCAGAACCATGGTGGTACAGGTGATGAGGGACAGGGAGATTTTGGATATATTGGGACTGTGGGGCAACTTGGGCTTGCTGATGGATTAGATGTGGAGTGTGCAAATAAAGAAAAAAAAAAAAATAGAAGAGTCAAAGTTTGGGCCTGAGCAGGAAGGATGGAGTTGTGGTTCACTAGGAGGGGGACCTGGGGGCAAGGTCTTGTGGGGGGCGACATCAGTGCTGGCTGAGGATGTGTTATGCTCAGGGAGCCTGTTAGATGTGAAATGCACAAAGGTTAGTTTCGAAGACTAGTTAATAAAACTATTTTCTTTTTTTTTGCACAGAAGCTGGTAATCTAGGACCTACGTGTGAACAACTTTATATATGAATATTTTTTGTGCTTGGTTTACTTGGGTTGGCATGATACATTATAGTTAAGTTCCTTGAACACTGTGGATCCCCCTAATGTGTATGAATGACTGAGGCTTTGTAAATCAAGGGACGTTTCCTCCCTTGCTTGGGGAGAGCTCGGGGAGAGGTGAGGGCTGAGGGAGGGGCTGGGGGGAGGCGGTCTCCAGCATCTTGATGGTACTCACAGACCCCCGCGAGTGTGAATGAAGGAGAGGACCCAGAGCTGAGCCCTGGCGCTTGGACACGTGGAGCCCAGGACGAAGCAGGCAGTGAGCCAGGAGGAGCCCAGGGGGAGCGGTATCTGGGAAACAGGGCCACCCACCCCTGCAGCGGCTGGGCGGCCCCCATCACAGCTCTCCTCCTGCTCTGTCTACAGCTGCCCCGTGCTCCCTGGGGCCTGTGTGTGTACCAGACTCCACCTCCTCACACACTATAAACATCACCGCTGAGACCTCCCCCCTCTCTCCTGCGGCATCAAATCGGCCCCCCCCAGCAGATCCCCCCTGACAGCCCGCTGTTCTCCAAACTTAAGAAAAGACAAACCTCCCTTCTTCACACCCTGTCTCTCTCCCATTCCTGGCCCCTTTCTCTGCCCTCCTGTACAGCAAAGCTCCTCAAAAGGATTTCTACACCTTCTTTCCACGTTTCAGGTACTTATTTTTTCAGTGAAATAAGCTCCCTTGATAATGTTGGTGCTTGGAGGGGTGAGCGGGGGAAGCAATTGGACAGAGAATTCAGGTTTGGGATCACACCAACAGGTGGGACCAGTCAGTGTGAGGATGTGTGAGTATGCGTGTGTGTGTGTGTGCATGTGTGTGTGTGTGTGTGTGTGTGTGAGAGAGAGTGGGGTGTGCTCCCAGCCATGGTCAGCTGTTTGAATTCAGGTACACAGGAGGGGGAAGAGCTGTATTTATTGATCCAAGCCTGGGCCAGTAGGAGAAAAGGTTAAGAGAGTTCATTGGGCATTCAACAGAAACCATCTGGGGATACAGCAGTAAACAAAATAGCTGAAGGTTCTTGTCTCTCTGGAGTTTACATTCAGGGATAAGGATACAGACAAGAAAAAGGAGAAATAAACAAGCTATGGAGTATACTAGATAGTGCAAAGACAGAAAACAAAGCAGAAGAGAGGAGGGGGCTGTGAGTGGAGTCGCAAATTTAAATACTGTGGCCAGGGAAGGTGGCATTTGACTTAGCCCTGAAGGGGGTGAGGGAGGGAATATCTGGAGAAGAGTGTCTCCCACAGCGAGAACAGCAGGTGCAAAGGCCCTGGGGTGGGAGCAGCCCCAGTGTATTTAAGGACCAGCCAGCAGGCCAGTGTGGCCGGAGTGAAGTGAGCCCGGGGTGAGCTGTAGAAGATGTAGTCAGAGACTTAAAAGTGGCTGGATGATGGACCTAGAGATCACTGGACAAGCTTCAGCCCTTATTCTAAAATAGACGGGGGCCATGGAAGGATTTTGAGCAGAAGAGTGACATGAAGTGACCGTCATGCTGTCAGGTGCTCTGGCCGCTGTGCAGGGGAAGGGGACCAGCTGGGGGCCATGGTACCATCCAGAGGAGAGAGGATGGTGGCTCGGACTTCCGTGGGAGAGGCAAGAGGTGGTGGGTTTGGAATGTCTTTCCTAGGGACTCTGATGATGGGCTGTGGAGTCTAAGATGCTCAGGGGAAGAAGTGAGGCGATGGAGGGTGGTGGACGGCAGGAAGTGGTCAGGTACTGGATTCGCGGTGCCCACGCGGCTGAGGAATTGCCAGAGTGGAGATGTGAAGTCAGCAGGGGCCCGAGCTAGAAATGCCAGGAGCTGTCGGGGAGCAGGATGGTTGAAATGAAGACTTTGGAAGTCTCCGGGCATGTCTCGTTCTGGTCACGACTGCAGGAGCAGAAACTGATGCCAAAAGCGGGGAATTGAGGTAAGTAGTGTGTGTGTTGGGGGGGTTGGGATGCTGGAGGTGGTATCTGAGAGAGATGGCGGATGATTGCCTGGAGGTGGAGAGCATGATATGTGCATCAGGGAGAAAGGAATAACAGTTGTCTCCAAGTGGCCCATCTCCACGCTGTGCCTGGTGGTAAAGAGCGGGAGGGAAATGGTCACCACCTAAGAGGGTCAGCAGTGTCCTGAGGAGCCAGGCGTCTGCTGCAGGAGAGGGAAGCTGTGCTCAGTGGGGCTGGGGTGGGAGGCCGGGTGGTGCAGCCTGTGGTCCCCGTGGGCTGAGATGTCAGGGAGATGGCAGGTCTGGGGATGGGGGTGACCGAAAGGCCTGGGGGTGTCCAGGCGTCCTTGGCATCTGTGTGCCCTTCTCCCTTCCCTGTAGCTTTTCTCTTCCACATCATTCAGTCCCCAGGACGGACCCTCTGGGGATTCAAGGGCTAATATCACTGGCGTCAAGTCCATGGGGCCTGAGAATCTGAGTTGTCTGTCCCTCTCCATTGCCTCGGTGTTGGGGACCAGCCAGCCACATCGAGTCCACGTCCCACTGCCCAACATTTCAGAATCTCTGGACTCTCCCAGCCCTCATTTCAGGTAAAAATCCTCTAAATTTGTCTTTTATTGTTGTTTCTTGTGTGTGGTGAGCCAGCTGGCCAGAAGGAAGCTCCTGAGAGGTGGAGATGCTGCACTGTGCTATAGATGTTCCTGCTCAGTCATGGAGTTCAGGTCACGTCACCTCCTCTGAGAAGCCTTCCCGGATTTCTGCATGGGGCTTGTGTGTTCCTTCCTCTATTCCTGCAGGGGCAGCAATCTTTCTCGTATATGTTTTAGGCTTTGCAGCCCACATATGGTCTCTGTTCCATGTCCTTCTTTGTTTTATCGGTTCGTTTGTTTATCTGGTTTTTTTCACAACCCTTTAAAAATGTACAAACTCTTCTTAGCTAGTTGACTGTACTGAAATAGGCCACAGGCTGGGTTTAGCCCCCAGGCTGTAGTTTGCTGAACAACTCGTTCAAATCATCATTAAAGTGCTTTGCGGTCGTCTGTCTCTGCACTAATTTTTGAGCTACTAGAGGGCGAGGGTTGTATTTGACCCCTCACCATCTGACACAATGCTAGGTGAATGAATAAGTGATGTTGCATAAAATATCCTCTGACATTTCCCAACTGACTCTTTTATCATTATTTTTTCTACATACCTGCCTCTCACATGTTAAATAAATAACCTCCCTAAGAGTCTCCAAGTCAGCTATTAAACAGTCACTCTACAGATGTACACAAAGCTCCCAGTGATATTAATGGCTGTCATTTATTAAGTTCTTTGTTGGCAGCAGACTGTTGCAGAGGTGAAGCCAACATTGTGTGTGTGTGTGCACGCATGCGAGCGTGCGTACCTGTGCATGTGTGCATACGCACACGTGCTCACCCATGTGATTCAAGCACAGACCACTCGGCCTCTGTGCATCCCATGGTCACGCTGACGTGCCCTCCACGGTCCCAGCTCTCCAGCTGCATCAAGTACGCTAATCCTTACCACTTCTCCAAGCACTTAATTCACTTAAAAAATCATATAATTGCATTTTCAGCATAATTAGGTACCTAATTACATGACTAAATGTCCTCAATCAGGCTGCATGTGTAAAGAATGAGGACGTCGTTAGCCACGTTTTGTTATTAGGTTTCCAGGAGGCTCATCAGTTAGTGAACAGGAGGCAGAAAATGTTTTTCTCTTCCCTTCGTGGGGTTTGACAAGCAGGAGAACGAGCGGGACAGTGAGGGTGGTGGGAGGTGGCTGGGGACTTGTGCTGCCCTGGGATCTCGGTTAAAGCCTCGGGACAGCCTGTCAGATGAGGGCATGGAGTGCTCGCGGTCTACAGACAGACACTACCACTCCCCTCCCGGATGTGCTAACGGGAGGCCAGAGCGACCTAGAGACACAGGACCTTCAGTTCATGGGCCCAAAAGGTGAAGATGGAGCAAAGGATCCTCAACGGAAGGAAAGCGTGTTCCTCCTCCACTCCCTGGAGTGCTTCTCCTCCCCTCAAGCCAGGGTAGGCGCTGCACTAAGAGTTGCTGCCTTCTCCCCACTCTGGGTGGAAGGGTCCTGAGCCTCACCATTCCTACGTGTGCAGTGGGGCCATGAGTGAGCCTGCCTCTGGGGCGGTTGTGAGGATGACGTGAGATGATGTGTATGATGGTGTGGGATGAGTCTGTGAGCAATACACATTAGCTGATACTGAGTGATGCCACTGTGATTTGTTTTTTCTGCTGAAATTGTGTTTGAAAAGGGTGCTAGGAAAGAGAGGGTGCATTCTGATCTAAATACTGGGAGCGTGTTGCTTGGGGTGGTGGTAAAGAGAAGGGCGAATGTAGATCAGCAAACTGCTCTTTATAAAAATCGTCTGAAAGTGCTTCAAGGGGGCATCTTGTTGTGGGTGAAGGGAGCATGGGTTGCAATGGCAGAGGGATATGGCTGTGAGTCCAGGCTCCTCCACTATGATGTGTGACCCTGTTGCATGTGACCCTCTCGAACCCTCAGCTCACTGATCTGTAGAGAAGGACACACATGCCTGGCTCCCAGGGGGTTGGTACCCAACACATGACAGTTTTTATTATCCACATTTATTTGAGAATAGCTCCTTCTCACACACACCCACACAAATACACATACACACACACTTGGCCTCTGGATGCAGGGTCCCTAGGGGGGAAGCACAGGGGACCAGTTCCTGTGGCTTGGGGGTCAGGGAGTGCTGGCTTATCTCCTGGAAGAGTTGGGCTTCCTGAGTACTTCCTCTGTGCTGTTAGCCCTCTTCTGTCCTCTGGCTATCAGGGCAGGATATGGGCTTCAGGAAGTCACCAGTTCACCTCCTCATTTTGCATCAGGCAACGGAGCTAGGAAGTTGCTCACCCCTGGCTCAAGCCCCTCTGCTGTCTCGGTGCTCGGGGAGGAAAAGCCATTTCTCTTCACTGCTCCTGCCCCACCACCCCTATGTCCCATCCTCCCACTGTTTCCCTGGCTGATGGAGATACACTATAATATGTCTCAATCCATCACCCTGGAACACTCCTGCTCCATTTCCCCAGCATCTCTCTCCCCTAAAGGTCTTGTGATTTATGTTTCGCCTACATTAATCTTTTAAAAGCAAAGAAGCCATAAACACACACATAACTCTTCCTCCTGTCAGTTGAAATCCCATGACACAAATGCAATGCCATCTAAATTAAATGTTTCTTTCATAGAAAGTGATAAATGCCCTGGAGACTAATCAAAGAAAGCCAACAAACTTAGAGTTTGTTTCACTTCAGAATTTTGTAGGTGGTTTGTTTAAAGTCCGACAACTGGTTAACGTCTAATGACTGATGGCAATGGTGAGTTGCATCCTCCTGCTGTTTTAATGCAGCCAATATAAACAGGATGCATTGCCCATCTTGCCCCATCAGGAATCTTGGCACCTCAAAATTGGGTTAGAAATCTAATACATATTATGGGGAGAAGGGTAAGTGCAAACACAATTTACTATTCTATTGGACTGGTGTACTAATTTCTTAAACAAGCTAAGTAAGAGAGCAAAAACAGTTACCAAAAAAGACATTAGCCAATTACAGGGTTGGATCTATTTGAGTGATCAGGACTAGGGAGGGACTCCAAGATAAGCCAGATGGTCTAAGACAATATAGATTTCAACTAACTTTATCCTTATTACTATGGATGATTTTACATTGAAACAAATGTGATTTTTAATTTTACACCTTTCAAGTAACTATTTGGAATAGAAGAAGGAAGGAAAAATATGAATGACTAAATTCCGTACATGTCTTGAGTTTATTTTCCTCTCCTCCTTTTCCTTGTCTTATTACTTCTTCTACCATCACTATCCTATTCAATATCATTAATAAACTTTATCATTCATCTGCTTGGTGAGTAATAAGCAATGAACAGTCTTAAAGGTCAGGTTAGAGAAGGTGAGTCTTCTCTTGTAGGCAAGGAGCAGGTGAGAGATTATAGAAAAAGGGAATCTCTAGAAATTTTGTAGCACAGGGATGGACAGGAGGAGAGCTTTCTCTCTTCTAAGTTTAGAAGAGTCATTGGGAGCTATCAAGAGAGGATCAGCATGACACAATGGGAGATCAACAGGGCTGACAGTAGTGGACATGGAGAAGGTGGTATGGGTGTGAGGTGGGGGGCTCCAGGAAGGCACACCTGACAAGGCTGGGAGTCTTGAGGGTTAGAGAGTTTGAGGTTCTGGAAGGAGTGTGGTTAGCAGTTAATGAAGGAGACATCAGTGTGTTGGAGCATTATGAATACGGATTTATTGTATTGTATTTAAATATATCCAATTATTGAATCGTTTCTACAATTACATCATTTAAAGCATTAAAAAATTAAGATGGGTTTCAGATTTTCACATTTACACAAAAAATAAGTTTTTCACTACTGTGGGTGGCATCCATGAGATAGATGGAAAGGATAAATAAAGAGGAAATCTCAAAAGGTTCCCCGAAGATGTTTTTAAGACTGGAAATGCTCCATCTACTACAAGTCCTTGTAGTTAGGGACCTGGCCAGGGGCTCGAGATGGTGGGCTTGTTCACGGCAGTAGGAGCCTCTGACTGATGGTCCTCAGCTCTGGCTGGACATTAGCATCTCATGGGACCCTTTACAAAACACCCATGTCCAGGCCCTGTCCTCCTAGGGTTGCCAGAAAAAACACAGGATGCCAGTTCAATTTGAGTTTTGGATAAATAACAACACAATTTTTAGTGTAATTATGTCCCAAATATTGCATGCCACCTCCACAGACTATTCAGTTCTTTTGTCAACATAACAGATGTACTGTGAGTTTCCTAACAGGGATTCACCCAGAGGAGAGCCCTGGGAGCTCCCGGGCCTGAGCCCAGAGCCACAGCCTCAAGCAGTTGGAATTCCCACATTGTCATCTCACACGTTCACAACCTGCCTGTCCCTTGTCAGCCCCCTGGAGGTCACACGGACTCCAATTCTAGTTTACACCCCCGGGCACTGGCTCATGCTGTGCCTTCTGCCTGGAATGCCCACTCCACCTGGCTTATCTGGGGAATGTCCACACGTCAATCCACTCCGGTCCAACTCCACCCACGGAGGGTGTCTGTTCTGACCTTCCAGGAGGAAATGACCTCCTGTTTCTATGGACAAACTCATCAAACACATCAAAATAACTCTGGGGAACAGGGAGGGCTGTGGCATCTTCCTGTTGGTGTCTGGCATTTGGCAAGGTGACCGGCACATAGAAGGTGGTCATCAAAAGCTTACTAAGTAAAAGCTCCTCCCAGCAGTCCAGTGAAATGCAGCTGTAAAAATCATCCAGACGAGTAGTTACAAAAGCAGGAGTGTGCAGTGATTGTTAAACCAACCAAACTGAACTGAGCACCTACTAGGTGTCAGGTGCTAAGACCATCTCTTGCTTTTATCTCCCCATCCTGCAGAGAACATTTACACATGCTGGTCCTCTGGTTCTCATGATTACCCATTGATACTTTGACTGATTTCAGGAGAGAGATTTGAGGGGCCCCACTGCTTCTTCCCCAGACACTAGCTCACGTGAGCAGCCAACCTGGCTGGCCCTCCGGCCCTACTCCTCAGCTTGCCCTTTCTCTGGCCTTCAGCGTTTGTCAGCCCTGCTGTCTGGGAAGGCTGGTTTTTCGATACTTCAGCTCTAAGCTCTCAGGCCTCCAGCTCAGTGTGCATCTCAGGGCCGACCACCCGCATGGTCCTGCTTTAGGGACTAAAAAGGCAGGAGCTGCTCCTCCCAGCAA
Source organism: Eschrichtius robustus (assembly GCF_028021215.1). Classification (NCBI taxonomy): domain Eukaryota; kingdom Metazoa; phylum Chordata; class Mammalia; order Artiodactyla; family Eschrichtiidae; genus Eschrichtius; species Eschrichtius robustus. The sequence continues at coordinate 135,753,143 of NC_090828.1, read as the reverse complement.
TGCCGCCAATCCTTTCCATGACGTTTGCTCTGACAGCACTCCTGCAAATCATCTGAAGGCAGCTGCACCCCTCTGCACCCATCCTGCGGGCGCCCTCGGTGGCTGCACCTCCGGTCACTGGCCCATGGTGCCAGGTGGCCCTGCCTGACCACCCTGCGTGGAAGGCTACTGTCTCCACCGGGTCTTGGAGGGACCTTTAGCCCTGTATGCATCCATGTGCATAACGGCCTGGAGCAGAGGGCAGCCAGGAGATCGGCTGGGCTCCTGCCGCTGTTTTTATGGGTCTGCCCTGTGCTGGGGCTTCACTCACGTCATCTCACACTCAAGATGCTTCTCACTCAAAACCCGCTCTCATGGGACAGCCACACATCACAAGTACCTCTCATGAGCTGAACTCCCCCGAACAAACTTGCTAGCTGGGCATTTCCATCCTTGCTTTAAATAGGAAAAGACTGAAGCTCAGAGACAGCAGCCAAGGACAGAGCCAGGACTCAAACCCAGACTAAGGCTCTACTGCTGACCCTGCTGCCAGGCCCTGGCCCTGCCTTCCAATGTAGGGCGGACTCTGGCGGCCAGTCGTGGCAAGATGCCCTCCACCTGTGAAATCCTGGGTGCTCCCAGCAGGGCACTGGACACGGGGATGACCAGCCCATTTTATAGATGGGACAACTAAGGTCAGAAAGGCCAAGTCACCTTTCACAAAACAGTCAGCTAGCCCAGTCTGTCCTACTCTAAGGACAAGGAAGCTTAACAGGGACCCAAGCTTAAAGGAAAAGAAGTTAACGTTTGAAGGTAGAATTTCTGTCTTCCAGCGGTGTGTGTGGAGGGTCGGGGGAGGGATGAGCTCCTTGATCTCCTTCAAATCAGAGTTTCCAGGAGCAGGGTGGGCAGCCTGAGCTTTGGGGGCTGCAAACCTGCTTCAAAGCCGATCACACCACATTAGACCAAATGCCTTAGCACCCCTCGCTCCCCCTTTCCTAGCCTCAGTGCCTTATCCAGGAATTGGGAGCAGTAGTGCCTCACAGGGAAGGGCTCAAACCACACACTTGATCCCGATACGCCCCTGGGAGGACCCGGCTCCCACTGCCTTGTCCGGAGCCCTAAGGCCTCCTGAGGCCCTTTCCCCCCATCAGCCTGCACGCCAAAACTTTGTCCCTATTTGCTCCCCATCAGGTCCTGTGGCCTGTGCTCACTGGAAGTCAGCTCTCATGTCTAAGAAAGCAAAGAAGCTTTCTGGGTGTCACTGCCCCCACTTCTGACGGGTTGGGCCCTGGGGGCAGGTTGAGAAAGCATCTGGTGAGCGCTGGGCCCAGGACCACTTTATCAGCACCAGGCCCGCCCAGTGCTGGCACCAGATCCCCTGCTGCTGCCTGATAAGAAGCTCAGCTCTGCTTTCTTGAAACCGCCTGGAGCCTTATCAGAGGCAGACCTTGGGTGAAGGAGCCATTTCCATCAGCGTGAAGAAAGGGAAGGAAAAAAAAAAGCCGGAAGGAATACAACGCCTTTGCACGCAGACACAGCCAAGCTATGTGCGCTGCTGGTACAGGGCAGCGCCACGGGCGACCCCGCTCAGGAGCGAGGCGGGACCTGAGCTGAAAGCAAAGAGGTGGGCTCCCTGAGGGTGCTGCCGGCCAGGTCTCCCCACCTGTGTGTGTTGCAGGGGGGCAGGCCATGCTTAAGCGTGAAGCATTTATCCCCTTAGATTTTATTTTTTTATTGAAGCAGAGTTGATTTACAATGTTGGGTTGGTTTCAGGTGTATAGAACAGCGATTCAGTTATTATATGTATGTATATATATAAATTCTTTTCCAGATTCTTTTCCCTTATAGGTTATTAAAAAATGTTGAGTAGAGTGCCCTGTGCTATACAGTAGGTCCTTGTTGATTATCTATTTTATATATAGGAGTGTATATATGTTAATCCCAGACTCCTAATTTATCCCTCCCCCCTTTCCCATTTGGTAACCATAAGTTTGTTTTCTGTCTGTGGGTCTATTTCTGTTTTGTAAATAAGTTCACTTGCATCTTTTTTTTTTTTTTTTTTTTTTTTAGATTCCACATATAAGCAGTATCATATGATATTTGCCTTTCTCTGTCTGACTTCACTTAGTGTGATAATCTCTAGGTCCGTCCGTGTTGCTGCAAATGGCAGTGTTTCATTCCTTTTTAGGGCTGGGTACAAAAGCCCCTTAGGTTTGTAGCACATAAAGCGCACGGCACCATGCGGGGAGGCTACGGCCTGCCTGTAGGTGAGCCTGCCAGGTGCAGAGTTTGGAATCGAATGACACCGGGATGTGGGCCTGCCTCTGCCATTTGCTGTCGGTGTGGCCTCGGGACATTCACTTTATCCCCTTCCCAGGAACACTCAGGACACCGAGTTGTGTGATACCCCGACCCCTCTTTTAAGCGGAGTATAAGAGCACTCCCCTCCCCAGTGGGCACATGGACAGCCCACCCTGGCACCTTGGCTTAGAGAGACTCAGGAGATGCTGACGCCCTCTCCACGCCCTCCGGCCTGTGTCAGGCTGCGGTGAGGACCTGGCGAGATAAGAAATGTGCTCGTGCCTTGGTATGTGCGAGCAGTTCCGAGTACAGACGGGTGCCCGGTGGCCCGACTTCCAGCAGGGCTGTTCGTGGATGTGAGAAGCCAGTCGCTTGAGTAGCACCTGGATTCTCGTGCTGGGATCACGTTATCCGAGGATAGGAAGTGTCCCGGATGAGCTCCTGGGTCGTGTTTACGTGGCCCTGGTCACTTATCTGGACGGCTCCCGGGCTGCTCAGCAGACTAAACACAGCAGTGTGTAAATATAAAGCAGATGAGACTAACCTCTCAACCTCCGTTCCTGCCTTATGAACCTGGCTGCTGGAGGGACCTGCCTCTGCAGAGAGTTGTATTAATTTGTGCCTCTGACATACGGGTTGCAGAGAGACTGAGGTGGTAGAGTCCCGGCTTCCAACCTGAGCTGTAGGAGCCTGTGCTGGCCACGTCTCCGATCCCAGGGAGAAGGAGCCTGTGTTTCTAGGCTGTTCTTTCATCCCGCTGGGGATGCAGGCACACGCGTGCACACACGGACAGAGGCCGGCTTTCAGAAGCCTCTCTGGGATCGCCGGTTGTGTCTTCTGGGTGAGGCTGAGGGGTCTGTGGGGACCTCCTTCCCCAGGCAGGTGGCAGCATGGACCCCAGGAGCCTCGGGCTCTAGACCACCCTTGTCCACAGCCTTTCCTGGTTCTCTTCTCCACCCCTGCTGGGCCAGACCCTCCACCCCTGGGGGCTGCTCCGTGCCCTCTGCTGGGCTGCGTCCCCGGGGCTTGCGTGGACTCAGACCTGCAGGGGAGGGACCAACGCACCCCACCTCTGGCCCTGGGTGGGGCTCTGTCCCATCTCTTCACGCTCCCAGCTGGTCCCCAAGGGTCCGGAGTGCCTGTGATGGCAGGTACTGGGGACCCCGCATCCACACTCATTCTCTGTAGAGCCCGGCATGGTCCTGCGGAAAAGCTCTACATGAAAGATGCAACTAGCAGTTTCAGAGGGGCTCTGAAAGCCGGCCTCTGTGTGTGTGTGTATGTGCGTGTGTGCACACGTGTGCCTGCATCTAAGGCGTCTTTCAGGGCAGCTGAGAGCAAACGGGGCACTTGGTGAAGTCCCCCTGCCTCCCCCTGCATCTCAGGCGCTGCTTGGGAGTTCCCTGCCATCCTCTTCCCTCCCTCTCAGCTCCTACCCCGTGTCACGGCTCACTCAGGGACTTGCTAGAGTGTTAGCGGAGAGGCTGAGGGGCTCATCTCTCGGGGTTAGAAGCCTTCTGGCAGGGGAGGCTCAGGAAGGTGCTCCAACGGGTGCTGGGACACAGTCCCATCGTCCCTCTGCCGCCTTACCTGTCTGACTTCATCTCCTGGTTACCACTTTCCACTCTCCTCTCCTCAGGGCACTGGCCTCCGTCAGTTCCTTGATCAGGCCAAGCCTACTCTTACCACAGGGCCTTTGCATGTGTTGTGCTCTCTGCCTCCCGTGCCTCCTCTCAGATATTCCCATGTTTGGCTCCCTGGCTTCCTTTAGGTCTTTCCTAAACATCACCTTCCCCAGTGAAGATTCTCTTTAAAATGGCACCCCCTCTCGTCCCTCCGCCCTCTCTCCTCTCCTGGCTTGATCATCCTCCCTGCACTCAGCACCATCTGACCTACAGAGCATTCTACCCACGTGTCTTGTGTCCATCTGTCCATCCGCACTAGAACATAAGCTCCCTTTTGGGATGACTGTTGGTTTGTCCTCTGTCACATCCCCAGGGCCTGACACACAGCTGGTGCTCAAAACAGGCTCATGCACTGTGAGTTCTGGGCTAAGAGCTTGCTGGTGCCGGTGGCAGAGGCAAAGAGCGTGGGTGTAGACTCGGGGAGACTATGGTTGAACTCAGGAGCCACTGCTTTATAACTGGTGAGGTGTGGACACACTTTTCCCCCCTGAGACGCCATATACAATCTGAAAAGAGGGATAATAACCTCCTGAGATGTGGAGTGACGTCAGTAAGTTTGATAAAGAAGATGTGGTACATATGTACAATGGAATAGTAGCCATAAAAAAGAATGAAATAATGCCATTTGCAGCAATCCCACTCCAGGGCATGTACCCAGAAAAGACAAAATCTCTTAACTTGAAAAGATACGTGCACCCCAATGTTCATAGCAGCACTTTGCGCAATAGCCAAGACATGGAAACAACCTAAATGTCCATCGACAGAGGAATGGATAAAGAAGATGTGATACACACACACACACACACACACACACACAATTGAATGCTACTCAGCCATAAAAAGAATGAAATAATTTCATTTGCAGCAACATGGATGGACGTGGAGATTATTACACTGAGCAAAGTTAAGTCAGAGAAAGACAAATATCATATGACATCGCTTATATGAGGAATCTAAAAAAAAAAAAAAATGATACAAATGAACTTATTTACAAAGCAGAAACAGACTCACAGACTTAGAGAGTGAACTTACGGTTACCAGGAGGGAAGGGTGGGCGGGAGGGATAGTCAGGGAGTTTGGGATTGACATGTACGCACTGCTATATTTAAAATGGATAACCAACAGGGGCCTACTGTATAGTACAGGGAACCTTGCTCAATATTATGTAACAACCTAAATGGGAAAAGAATTTGAAAAAGAAGAGATACATGTATAACTGAAGCACTCCGCTGTACACCTAAAACTAACACAACCTTGTTAATCAACTATACTCCAATAAAAAATAAAAAGTTAAAAAAAAAAAAAAAAAAGTTCAGGACAATGCTCCTGGCCCAACACCAGTCTGGGTCCCAGTGAGAAGCCCTGTTTTCTGAATGAGGGGGGAGAGCTGGCTGGTCCCGGGACAGCCTGTCTGGTGTGTGGCCCTTTTTCCTACACCTGCCTAGTTGGGGTGAGGATTTTCTGCAGGGCAGCAGGAGAGCCCCGGCTGCCTGTGTCTACAGAGGGGGTGACAAGAGGGCAAGAGAAGGTGAAGGCCAGGAGAGGGATCCTCCCTTTGGCAGCCTGGGTGGATCAGGTCAGGGGAATGAGACACTCCGTCTGCACCCAGGTGAGAGCTGGGCCTGGCCTGATGGGCCTCCCTGGCTGCTGCCTGGTCCCTGGCCTCGGCTGCAGGTCTTTCTTCCATGGCTTCTCATCCACCCATGAGGCTATGGTTTCCCCAGAGAGGGGTGCAGTGGGGCCAGGTAGGCTCTAGGCCTAGAAGTCGAGCCATTGGAGATGCTCCTATTGGTTCAAGACAGAGGTCAGAAAATTTTTAAAATAAAGGGCCACATAGTAAATAGTTTAGGCTTTGTGGGCCATGTGGTCTCTGCTACAACTCTGCCGTTGTCCCATGAAAGCAGTCATGGACACGTGCAAACAAATGGGCGCAGCTGTGTTGCAATACAACTTTACTTATAAAAACAGGTGGCAAGTGGATTTGGCCTGTGGGCCTTTGTTTGCAGACCCCGGGCTTAAGTCTCTGTGTCACTGAGTCTCTCTCTTCCCTCTCAGGCTAACGTTTGCATTGTGCTTGCACCCTGCTAGGCCTGGGCCTTTACCTACGTCTTCTCATGTAAGGTGCCCACAGGGATGGAGCCATTGAGTGGCCGACCTGCACCTTGAACCCAGGTCTGTCACACTCGCAGCCTATACTTTCAACCTGTGTGATCATTAGCTGTGTCCACTACTGTGGCCACTTTATACAGATTCCAGAGTCTGGCCACACCCAGGGCTCACTGCATCTTGAACACCCCACGCGTTTGAGAGGATGCAGGCACCAGGGCAGTGGAAGCCAAAGAGGGTGAAGTCACCATCCCAAGTTCACCTGCACTGGTTAGTGGTGGGGTTAAGACAGTGGTTGGCGAGGTGGCATGGCCTTTAAACCTTGCACGGGGTTGAGGCCATCTCTGCTGGTGAGGGCTGTGGCCCGGGCCTCTCCGACTGGGCCCTGGGTACCTCCACTGGCTGGCTGCACTGACTGGCAAGGCCCCGTCATAGAGAGTCTCTCCAGGGACTCCTGAGCCCTGAGATGTCAGGTCCCAGAACAAGACAAATGGCCTATCCAAGTGGTCACAGCCTGGCTACATCAAAGGCTTGCTCCAGGGAGGCCAGAGGAGGTCTGGGCAGCGTCCTGCTGCGGTACAAGGGTCCCTGAGTGGAGCTAGTTGGCTCAGGAGACGTCAGAAACCGAGTCAGAGGAGAACTCCCACCCTCTGCTCGTTTCTCCTCAGGGAGGGCCCCACTCAAGGGAGCTCAAAGGAGAACCATGGGGCCCCTGGGCAGGAGGCAGGGCAGTGAGAGGTCAGCCTTTTATCTGTGTAGACAGTCAGGCCTCTGTTCCCAGAGCCCCAGGGCAAGGAGGGCAGGAACTCAGATAATTGTGCCTTCAGGGCAGTGTGACCCCGTGGCTTTTACCAAAAGCACAGAGGATGGTGAAGATTTGGCCACAGGCCAGAGCCTCAGGAAATAAACAGCCCGGAAGTGCCCCTTTGTGGGAAACACAGCCTTCCAGGGTGTCTGAACTTGGACGGAAAACCATGGATTTCATCTGCCTTTGACTGCATTGTCCTCAAAGATGTACTCTGACTTTCTCTAGCATTGTTTGCTTTTTCAGTGAGTGAACAAACATCATTTCACTCAACTGAGCTCTTTAAAAATAGCATGTTCCAGAAGATCTTTTCAGAAGCTCCAAGATTCTTAAATAGGAAATGACCTAGGGGTGGTGACCAAAGCCTGATATGAATAAGTGTCGTTTAAAATTGCATTGGAACCAACTTTCTTTCACTCCTGTGAAAGAGAATTTTGTTCCCCTTTGAAACTCCGCATTTCCAACACATACAAATGGTGGCGGTGAGCAGGGCTTAAAAGACAGCCTCAGGGCTGGAACATCTGGGTTCAAATAACAGCCCTGCCACTCACAGCCTGTCCTGCATCTGGAAGATGGAGGCGCCATCCACAGACCCAACTCACAGTGAGGGATGAGGGTGACAAGGGACGAACACTTCGAACCAACATTTGCTCAGCGTGTAAGACACACCAGACCATCCATGCTCACAGCAGGTACCCCGTATACTTGCAGTACTTTTTGTATTTTTACATCCTTGCAACTTGTCTTGACTTAAGTCATTCCCCAGAGTTAGAACGTTCTCAGCAATCAGCATCGGTCTGTGAACTAAATATTGCCTGTCGTATCAGTAAACAGAGGATGCTGCAGCCATCAAGCCATCGCATTACAACCTCCCAGACGGTGAGTCCTGAGAGAACTCAGGATGGAACAGGAAGCCCCCCATCCAGCAGTCAGCCACTGCAGTCCCCCCTCAACGAGGCACCCTGAGGAGACTCAGGATGAGAAAGCACAGGACACTGGCCCCAGATAGCTGAGGTGCATATCAAAGGAATGATTTCAATGAGCCCAGACTCTTGCATCTTCCCATACATAGAAAAGCGCTAAATTCATTAACATGAGATGTCTGGTTTTCTTTGATTAACAGTAATCTTTTGAAGTTCTGACTACCTGGTCTTTTGTTGCGAAAACTCCTATATATCTTGGCTCCCCACCTTGCCTCTTTGGAAAAGTTTCTCAGAATTATCTGGAATGCTGTGTCCTGGGCTTAAGTCCTCAGATTTGTCCACTGAATAAAACATAACTCTCAACTTTTAGGTTGTGCATTTTTTTAAATTTTCTTTTTTTAATAAATTTATTTATTTTATTTTATTTATTTTTTTGGCTGCATTGGGTCTTCATTGCTATGCATGGGCTTTCTCTAGTTATGGCGAGCAGGGGTTACTCTTTGTTGTGGTGCGTGGGCTTCTCATCATGGTGGCCTCTCTTGTTGCAGAGCACAGGCTCTAGGCCTGTGGGCTTCAGTAGTTGTGGCTTGTGGGCTCAGTAGCTGTGGCTCGCAGGCTCTAGAGCACAGGCTCAGTAGTTGTGGTGCACGGGCTTAGTTGCTCCACGGCATGTGGGATCTTCCTGGACCAGGGCTTGAACCCATGTCCCCTGCATTAGCAGGCGGATTCTTAACCACTGTGCCGCCAGGGAAGTCCCGGTTGTGCATTTTTTTCAGTTGACAGGTCACTGACAACTTCTTCAAGCACAAAGTCTTAATTCAATAAGATAAACCTATATCTGGTTAAGGAGAAATTAACCATAATTTAATATCAGCTGTCAATATTAGCTAATTTTAGATAGCAATTTATATTTGAGAAGTTACCTTACTTTAAGTTATTCTTTAAATATCTAGATATCTTCTTTAAATATCAAGAAGACACAGGCAATTCGATCTGAAACCTGAATTCCTGTGATAAGAAATTTCTCACTAGGAGAATGGGATGCTTTTCATTCCTGTCATGATGTGTGTCTTGCTGCCCCAAGCCCAACGATGCTTTAAGGGCAGGGATCTTGTCTTAGACTTTCTTTGTCTCCTCCTGCATCCCTAGGGCAGATGACAGGATGGACACATCATAAGCCTACGAGTTTCTGTTGATGAACCACGGATGCACACGGTGGTTAGTAAACATCTGTGGATAAATTGTTTCCCTAATGGAATTATCCATCTAGTTTCTAACTTTTCAGATTTTCTTCATGGACTCTTGAAGTTTGATAAGAACCTTTCTCAGGGAATTAATTGGTAAAGTGATTGACAGCTAGGTGTACACTGCAGTCTGGCTGTAGGCAAATAATTGAACCAGTGAAGTCATTTCACGGCTTCATGTGATGGAAATGTCTAATACGGAAGGATCCTCTGAGATGCAAGCCCCAAAGCGTCATCACTGATGACGAATAGTGACTGGACATCAGGTGACCGTCCTGGGAGGCACCGGCTAGGAGGCTGCAGACTGGGTTACGTGAAGCCCTCAGTGTCCAGCGATGACTTGAGAGTGACCGTCACAAGGGGGCCCTGGAGTGAGGTCACCAGGCCTCTTCTCCCCCACTCCACTATAACAGATGTGTTTTTATTGCTTTCATATTTCCAGACTTCATCTAAGAATTTATGTTGTAGAAATGTCATTTCTCCTGAAAAGAATTGCAGTGGAGATTTGTAGCTGTGACATCGTTTTTTAATGTGTGTGTTTTTCGGGGTGGGGACCCCAGGTGGGAAGCCACTGATTTTGGAGATTCAGGGATGGGTGGCTTTCATTCCTTTTGGTGACTCTGAAGTCCCAGCACTAGCTCCTCCACATCACCCCATCCTGTCCCCACTTAAGAACCTGGTGAGTGAGTTTCCGTGGCAGAAACAGTGCACCCCCAAGGGAAGCAGAGACCCGCACTCCATGTACTACAGCTGGCTGTGTAAACTCTCCTAAACATCTCTGAGCTTCGCTTTATTCACCTATCAGAGAAGGCGAGTAGTGCCTCTTTTTTTTCATTTTATTTTTTATTGAAGTAGAGTTGATTTACAATGTTGTGTTAATTACTGCTGTAGAGCAAAGTGAATTAGTTATACACATATATATATATATATATATATATTCCTTTTCTAATATTCTTTTCCATTATGGTTTACCATAGGATATTGAATATAGTTCCCTGTGGTATACAGTAGGAGAACAGACTGGGGGTTGCCAAGGGGGAGGGGGTTGGGGGAGGGACGGACTGGGGGTTGGGGTGAGCCGATGAAAGCTTGTATATACAGAATGGATAAAGAGCCAGTAGTGACTCTTGAATGAAGAAAGGAACTAGATTTGAAAGTGCCTAGCAGAGGAGAACACACAGTGCAGGAACGGTCCCGTGACTGGTGATACTTCAACAAAAGACAGTGCTGCCGGCCCAGGGGTGGGTCTGTGGTGGAGGCAGCCCAGAAATTGGCCAGGAATTGGTGGAGGCATTATTCTCTCCTGGTGCCCTGGCAGTGACCCTGAGAGGCAGCTGCCCGCTGCCTCCCCGGGGAAGGGTGGGAACTGCGTGTGGGTTGGCCTCAGCTGGCTGCGCTTGCCCGGTCACAGCCCAGCCCCTGTGGGCCACGAGGAGCATTTCATCAGCAGCTGCTGGGCCGCCAGGTGGGGGCCAGCAGAGGAGAGGGGAGCCGGCACAAGTGGCCCGGGGTGGGGTGGATAAAGAATGGCTTTTTCTTCTGAGGCAGGAGAGTGACCTGAGGGCCGCGTGGAGCTGAGCAGAGGGGCAGGGGGTCGTGGGCAAACCCCTCCCAGCCCGGTGGGAGGCAGAAGGACACACCTGGCTCGAGGCTGGACAGTGCCAGTAATGCCCAGTGAGGCCCTGGGGGAATAACCTCTTTGAACCCCAGTTTTCGTATTTCCATGGAGCTAATAATATCTATTTCTGGAGTTAATAATAGCTACATCCAGGTAACATCTTCCGGTTGAACAAGGTACCATGTGTATCCTCCCCGGGCGTGGCCAAGAGCACTCCCCACACCGCCTCTGCACCTGTGCTGAGACCCACCATCCAGAGAGATCCGTGCGGCCTCGGCAGGCGCTTCGTGGCTCCCCCCGGGCCCCTCGCTGTGTGGCCTCTGTACACTGAGGTCCTCCGTCTTTATCTCTGCCTGGGTCTCTTTCTGAACTGCCTTCCAGCTGTCACCTGGCTATCCCACGGGTACCTGAAAGTCACCTCTGCTCTAGCGAGAATCTTCCTATATCCCTCTTCTTGGTCTTGTATATATAATTGTACAGTGAACAGGAATTGCTTCTTTCATAATGAAACAGGGCAAAGGAAACTTACTTTTAAACTTTGAAGTGAAGAATAGCCTAACTTCCTCGCTTAAAAAAGCAAGAGGATAAGAGAAATACAGAGATAGACATAGAGATAGAGACAGAGATAGATAGAGATAGAGATAGAGATAGAGATAGAGATAGAGATAGAGATAGAGACAGAGATAGAGATAGGTAATCCCCGGTGGTCCAGTGGTTAAGACTCTGCGCTTCCACTGCAGGGGGCACAGGTTCGATCCCTGGTTGGGGAGCTAAGATCCTGCATGCTGCGTGGCCAAGAAAAAAAAAGAGAGAGAGAGAGAGAGAGAGAGAGAGAGAGTCCTGGGTATCCTCAAGCATTTCCTTTGGATTCTCGCAAGCTCCTGCGGGTAAAGGCAAAGAACAGGCACGGGGCAGACACTGCAGCTGCCCAGCCCAGGGGCCCTGCCGTGGTCGGGCAGGGCAGCACTGCTGGGGGTGGGGCGGTGTGAGGACTCGAGATGGAAGCCACGCAGAGGAGGATCAGGGCTCTGGGCGCTGGGCAGGAAGGGTGGCCGGGCCGTGCAGGGACCAGTGGGCACCCAGCCCCGGGGCCTGGATGGGCTGAGTCAGGGCCACAGGATGGCTTTCGTGGGCCTAGGTGCTCTGCCTTCCTGGTTCCTTCTCCCCCCAGATATTAACAATTGTATTTTAGAGGGGCATTGATATAAAGACAAATGCAAGGTTTAGTCTTAAAAGTTCATTTTTCCCGTTTGATTTTAAAAGAACCAAAGCTTTTTTGTGGTTCTCTAAAAGCTCTAAGTGTTGTGCCTGATGTGTGAGGTGGCCCTGCCTAAGCCCCTCCTAGAAACACCTGCTGTGCACGAGTGAGGGGTCTCGGCTGTCGGCAACGCACGTTGCCTCTTGAGTTTCTGTATCATCACATGCAAAATGGAGATAAAAATACTTGCTGTAGGGCTGCTAGAGGGTGAAATGAGATAACTTAAGCAGAGCGCAGCCGACTTTCTACGCTTTGAGTCAGGGAGACAGTCGGTCAGGATACTTTACAGAATTTGTAGAAAAGAAAAAAAAAAAGAGACTGTAAAATTAAAAAAAAAATGACAGCTTGGGATTTTCAGCCAAAGCTGAAATGAATTCATTAAAATGAGAACTTTGGCAGAAGCTGAAGGAGGGCTATTCAAATGACAAGTCAGTCCCACGGCACGATCAAAGGAGAGAAGGCCCAGCTTCCTCGCAGGAGTTCAAGCACAGGGAAGAGGCTGGAAAGGGAGAGAAGGGGCCCCTCCCAGGAGAGAGGGGAGGCCCAGCTCTGCACCCATCCAATGGCAGCACCAAGGGAAAGAGAAAAACGCTGGTGAGAGAAGACACTGAAAGATGGAGCGGCTGCGGGCCAGATGGGAGGGAAGGGGCCCCATGTGCACACAGGTTGGGGTGCACAAGGCATGCCAGGTGGGGAAAGGTCAGTGGGCTGAGCCAGAGGCCGCTGTGGGCCACCGAGAGGGCAGGGCTTACACAGGATTGGGAGGAGATGCAGGTGAATATGGGACCAACAGCACCCTCTGTGTAGGCCAGGCTTGTCTACACTGGTTGGACCTTCACATCCCTCCATCCCTCCCTCCCTCCATCCATCCACCCTTCCATCCATCCATCCCTCCCTCCCTCCCTCTGTCCCTCCATCCATCCATCCATCCATCCATCCATCCATCCCTCCATCTATCCATCCATCCATTCATGAGTGTTTGTTTTTTTTTTTAACATCTTTACTGGCGTATAATTGCTTTACAATGGTGTGTTAGTTTCTGCTTTATAACAAAGTGAATCAGCTATACATATACATATATCTCCATATCCCCTCCCTCTTGCATCTCCCTCTCACCCTCCCTATCCCACCCCTCTAGGTGGTCACAAAGCACCGAGCTGATCCATGAGTGTTTTTAAGGAGGCTACTCTTCCCCAAGGCAGCTGAGACCCCCTATTGTTAAGGGGCTGGCATTCAGGTGAGGCTGGGGAAGCAAGTGTGGTCCTCCTCGGGTACTAGGTAAGGAGACTGAACTGCAGAGGGTAAAAGGTTTGCTCAAAGTCACATAGCTGGTGGGAGAGGACACATGCTCTCTGCTGCTCTCCGACCACCTTGCCCACTCTGATAAATGCAGGAAGGACCAGATGCCTTGGAGGCAGCTGTCCTAGCTCAGAAGGGAATAGCATCCCAGGGCTATTACAAAGGCAGCTCCCTGCTGGGTCTGAGGGACTTGCCCACTCTGATAAATGCAGGAAGGACCAGATGCCTTGGAGGCAGCTGTCCTAGCTCAGAAGGGAATAGCATCCCAGGGCTATTACAAAGGCAGCTCCCTGCTGGGTCTGAGGGCCTTGCCCACCTGGAACCCAAGGACCAGGGCAGACTGTGCCTCCTCTCCTTGGTATTATTTTCCGTGGCAAATGAGCAAACAGGGACAGGAGCAGGGCATGCGGAGGGAGCTGGGCAGTGGGGAGTGAGCCAGAACTCACTGAGGACACCCTCAATCACTCAGGCAGGGGCAGTGGTGAACTCGGACCAGGCACTATACTAGGAGTTTTATCTATGAGCTGAGATGCCGCGGGGCGGGTGCCACGTTCAAGGCCACGGCCAGGTCAGAGCTGGTCCACATTCAAACCCAAATCCTGAGCTCTAAAGCTGGTATTCTAACCTCCTCATCACTAGCCAATTGAGGCCAAGTGTAGCTGTACTAAATGTCTTCAAAAAGTACATCAGGGGGAACTGAGCTCGAAGCCCCCGCTTGCTAAAGGCGGTGTGTGTTGTGTACGGTTCCAGTGAGAGTGCTTGGTGAGCATCTCCAGCGAAAGGGCCTTTCATAGCCAGTGGACTTTGCTGCCTGGTGAACACAGAGGTCACAGACCGGAATCCAACACAGAAGGCAGGCAGGCAGGATTGTTTACCTGGGTTTGATCTGGCGAACCACAATTGCCTTCACTTTAAGACACTGCTGGGAACACATGTGCCCATAGCTATGGGTAACATAGGACGACCCTTCATTCCAGCGTCCATGGGGGGAGCGCTGGGGCCCAGGGTCAGCTGGCAGCCGCATACTTGAACCCTCAGAAAAGTGGGCATTGTATGAAGGAGAAGGAGGGCAGGAGGTCCCAGCTGTGCTCCCTGCAAGTGGCATGCCAGTCCGTCCATCACAGTGGAGATAAAATGCCTCCATCAGGTGTGGTGGGTGCAGTGAGATGACGGGGCAACCTTGCCGAGAGCGTGTCCCTCCCAAGGGCCCCCAAATGCGAGCCCCCTTCCCTCAGAGACCTGGCGGGGGTCACAGGTGTGTCCGCTGAGCCCCAGAGAGTATGCCGACCGCAATGTTTTGGCAATAAGAGAAGGGATATGTGGCAGATACAAGACAGGGGCTATAATAAAAGCATCATAAACAGTTATTCATCCCAGTTGTTTTAAACTCTCAGTCTGATAATTCCCACATGTCTGCCATGTCTGGTTCTGGTTCTGACTCTGTCTCTTCAAACTGTGTGTTTTGCCTTCTAGTATGTCTTGTAATTTTTCTTGGCAGCCAGATGTCATATATTGGGTAAAAGGACCTATTGTAATGGGGTGGCGAGGTGTGGGGGAGGGGAAGCACCCTACGGTCCTAGGATGAGATCTGTAGCCCATCCCTCTGCAGCGTGAACTTCACAGGTGTTCCTCCGTGTTTTTCTCTCCTTGCAGGTGGGCCCAGATGGCTACAGTGAGCTGGAGTTGGGTATTTTCCTTCCCCCAGGTCAGTTATGCTCTGATAGTATCCCATCGGGTTCGGCTCTGGTTAACTAGCTTCCCTGAGGCCAGGCTTTGTTAAGAACGGGTGCGCTGGTCCCCTCCTTCCTGCCGGAAACTCAAGAAGACTTTACTCCGATATTTACCGTGGGCATCTGCTCAAACTCCAGGAGGTGGATCTCACAGTATTGCGGGGGGCCCCTAATGACTAGGTCCCCCTGGAGTTTTTAACTCTCAGAGGAGTCCACGCTGAGTCTCCAGCAATTCGTCAGTCCTAAAGAGTCATGAATGAGAGCTGCAGAAGATGTCAGGCCAGGAGGAAGGGCAGGGCTGCAGAGTCAGGCAGGTGGGCAGCCAATGATGCTCTGACACCCATCACCGGGCGAGGCAGGTGGGTGCCTGTCTGTGAGCGCAGGGAACCAGAACACAGGCTCTCTGGTGGCTGGAGGGAGGGTCGGGGGGAGCTGTGTGAGGCTGGGTCTGTGAAGGGACCTAGCATCTTGGGCTCAGGCTCTCGCTGGGGTGAGAGAGAACTGGCTCCTGACAGTATCTGCCATTGGCTAAGATGCGGCACACTAACGTTCGTTCTGAAAGGAGGTACCCAAATTAAAACTTATAATGACTAAGGGCAGGAAGTGGTGTTCCTGCAGAGGTTCAGATTACATAATGATCTGAAGGAAGCCCTAAGCAAAGATGGGGGAGGGTGGGAGGGGGAGGGGATGGGGGGTAAGGAGGGAGAAGATGAAATACCCAATCAGTGCTGAGCGGGAAGGGGAGCTGGGCGGTGATGGCTGGGGCCCATCAGCATGTTCTGAGAATCTGTTTTGGTTTGACTCTTTGGTCCATTTCAATTTATTTTATACTGCCCTCCAAGTTCTGGATTAGGAGCTATTGAGCAGATGATTTTTAAAAGGGGCCTTTGGCCTCTGGAGCGGACGTGGGCCTGGAAGTGTTGGCCTTTGGGTTGTCTGTGCAGCCACCTGTTCGTGTCCAAGTTGCTGGCTGAGCTCCTCTCTGAGCTAGGCCCGGTGGCGGGGGACAGGTGGGGTCACAGAGCTTCTTGGAAGTCAGAATTCCTGGAAGGTGACAGACTCAGAAATCTGTCGGGGCTGCAAAGTGTCCCCAGGGCCAGGGTGGGTGGTTTTCTAGTGTCAGGAGGGCCCAGGGAAGCCTTAACTGACCAGTAGGTGTATGTGTGCAGGGCGTGGTACCCAGAGCGCCCAGGGGCCTGAAGCAGGCAGGCGTGAGGGTGAAGCTGGAGGGACAGGGCCATCCAGGCACAGAGAGGGGCCCTAGGGATGTCAACCTAAGCGGGCTGTGGAAGGCAGGGTGGAGGGCAGCAGCTGGCCCAGTGTGGGTCAGGCCCGACCACAGAGATGGGAGTGAGGGCGGGCAGCCATGGGCCGAGGTTAGACCACAGGCCTGGCTGAAAATCTGTGGAGTCGTTAGCGGGTTCTGAGTGTCTGTGCAAAGCCATAGCCATGATTTCCTTGGCACAGTTCTCACGGTGTGTGGGCAGCAGAAGGCCCCGCCTGGCACACAGGGCCAGCAGGCCCACATGCACCCTAACGCCCCCCTTAGGTTGGCCTCTGTTGGCTCTGGGGTCTCACAGCCTGTGTCCACAGGCTGGCTGTGCCCTCGGGACCTGGGAGCCCTGGGGAAGGTCATCACCCTCCAGCCTCCAGGGCTTCATCTGCAAAACAGGGGAGAATATGCCTGTGGGACCAGGCTGTAGAGGAGTGACCCATGCAAGGCTGGACCACAGGCCTTGGCATAGAGGTACTGACGTTGTTCTTACATTATCAAAAGCAAACCCAGCTGCTGTCTGCTAGGGAGACTCTGGAGATGACTAGCACCTGCAGGCCAGGTTTGCTTTGATTAGTTCTGTTAACAACAGCCGCAAATAACGCTATCACTGGGCGCGGTGCCAGGTCCTTAGTCTCTGGTTCATCACGTGACTCCTGCCAAGTCGCTGTTATCCTTCCCACCTACAGATGAGAAAACCGAGGCTCCGAGGTATTGTGCACCTCCCCAAAGCCAGTAAGTGTCGGGGATGAGATCACATCTGGTCTGACTCCACAGCACAGCCCAGTGTGGGGCTCTGGTCCACCCTCTTGCTCATCATGAGAGAAGGGACACCACATCATTTAACTTCTGGGGCGTGTTTCCTCACTGGTTAGGGACCTGGTAGGAAGTGGGCAAAGGCCATACAAGGTATTTCCCAGCAAAACAAATACAATATCTTACACAGGTACAAAAACACGTGTAACTACAGAGGCACACTCAAAGGTGACAACATGGTTTTCTCATCAGATTGGCCAAGATAAAAACCACACAGTGTGAATGAGGATGTGGGGAAATAACGATTTTCATTGGCTACTGGTAAGTGTTAGAAATTCATGTGACCTTTTGGAGGGTAATTTTTCAGTATCTACTAACATTGTAAATGTACATACTCTTGGTCTCAGAAATTAAAATTCTGGGGGAATTTATCCTAAAGGTATACAAACACATGCATGCAAAACCCTACTTACAAGGGTTGTCATGGCAGCACTGTGGCTAAAAAAAGAAATCAAAGACTGTACACAACCCAAATGTCCATTTGTGGAGGAATTGGCTAAATAAAATAACCAATTCATTTATAATATTCATGCTGTGCAGCCCCAGAAGGATGAGTCTATATATGGTGATAAGGTATAATCTGTAGGATATAGTCTTATGAACAAAAAAGATGAAATCGAATATGTGTTTCATTTTGCCAATGAAAAATTAATTGTATATACATATAATACTTCTAGAAGCAGTCTCATAAATGAATAAAGTTACTGCCCTGGAGGTGGGAAGAAAGTTATTCTTTTCTATTATGAACTCTTCACGCATTGTTTAACTTTGTTTGGTTTGTAGCTGTGCTTACTGGGCCTGTTGTGTTTGCTCACTCTTTGAAAGGTGTTTTGGTTGGGGTCTCCGAAGGGCATTTGATGGACTATATATCTGCCACCCAAAGACGCAAACCGATTTTATTTGCCAGCCTCTCTGTGCTAGTGAAGGGCCTCTCTGTGCTAGTGAAGGGCCTCTCTCTCTCTCCCCATAGTCGATGGGCGGATGCGCTCCCACTGCAAACACAGAACACCTCTTACCCCTCACTCCTGTTTCCCAGATTGCACTGCAAGTCCCCAGAAATAACTGCGCAACTCTGGGCACCCTTGGAAGGTCCAGCTGCTGGCTGTGCCGAGGCCATGTGACTCCCAAAGCCACGGATATCTGGAGGGGTTGCGCAATGGCTGTGATGGAATGTCATCTGGCACTGAACGAAACCCTCCCTGCTTTTCCCAGAGGTGGCACATTCTATATAAAGCTGCCAGACCTGGCCATCTCCTTGCTGAGCCTGACCCCTTCCCTCCAAGGGCAAGGCAATGGATTTCTGCACAGGATTTCTCCTCCGCAATAACTGTGGCCTTTGGGCTTATGGGAGTTGGTTGAACCCACAAGCCCAAAGGCTAGGCTAGGGGAGGCCTGGCCGGGAGGGAGCAGAGGGTCCTCTCTGTTCTAACGTCTGGTTCTGAGGGGCAGTGATGTAAACTGAGACAGGATATAGACACATCCTGCCTGAGTCAGCAGCGCGAAATAGGGCCCCGTGGTTCTCCCACGGCAGAGATCCTGCCAGAAAGTCAATCCTAAGGGTAATCTGGAATGGTATGCAAGTAAGGGCTGCATCCCCACCAGTTCCGCAAGGGAAGTGTCTGCAGTCATTGGTCAAGGTCTGAAACTTGAATCCTGGAGAATTGCCGCAGGGGGAGGAGGGGGCGGGGGCGTGCGGTGGGGTGGGGTGGGGGGGCGGGCAGGACAAGGCTCCCCGAGCAAGCCTGTCCTCTCCAGACAGGAATGGCTGTAGGCCTGCACTTCCTCGGTGCCTGAACTGGAATAATTACAGTGCCTCGTCCCCTTAACCCTGGTCCCGACACACACACACACTCGCTCACTAGTGTCTGACTCACCCTCACAGACACACACACGCAAACACTAACTCACACAAGCTCATGGATCCACAGTATGATGTAAGATGAAAATAAGGATGGCCGACACTTATCAAGCACTTAACACGTGTTCATCTCTGCGCTGAGCCGCTGACATGCACTTAATTCTCACAGCCCAAAGAGGCACACTATCCTGCTATTCCCACTTTGCGGATGATGAAACTGTAGCTAAGAGAGGTGGGCTCGCCTCAGGTCCTTGTAGAAAGAGGTCCCAATGCAGGCAGCAAGGCCCTGACTCCACAAGGTGCACTGTGCACACCCAGATGGCGCAGAGGGCCCTCACCCACCCGTACACACGTGGCCATGTACACACAGAGGCGCAGAGCATGCAGATACAGACCCAGCCGCGCTCACCCAGGCTCAAGTTTGCCGCCTAAGGCCACACAACCTTGTTTTTTTTTTAAGACGTATAAACCCATATCATGATCGTGTTAATTACGCAACGTGATTACATTCTAGACTCAGAATGTCTCCTCTCTGACAGTTTCATACGATCAGACCTAACCAGGGAGGGATCAACATTCTTTTTTTTTAAATAAAATTTTACTTCTTTATTGCAAAAGCCCAGTGGCGGGGGAGGCCCAGCAGTGTTTCGGAACATTGCTTTTGAGATTCACAGAGAATCTCACGGCGATTTCCTTTCCGCAAGAAAGCATGTGATGGTTTTAGAAAGAAAGAAAACAGCCTCTGAAGAACTGCAACCGCCCGAACGGTCAAGGCGAGCGGATCCCTGCAACATGGGCGTGGGCGTGCGGCTGGTTCCCGCCCCGGGAGGGAGTCGGAAAGTTGGCGGAGTTAACTCAGAGTTTCTGCGGACGCGCCTCCACCGTCCTGCCCGGGCAGCTCCGGCAAACAACTTTTGCTTTCTCTCTGCGCTGCTTACCGATCTGCCTCTCCCCCTTTATTCTCTTAGGGGAAAAGTTCTGGCCACAGGCGCGTCCCCAACAGCACACAAAGAAACACAAAGCCAGCGGATGGCCGCGGGGGCGGTGGTGGCCTCTCCAGGCCCAGGGCGCGCGGAGCCCGCTTACCAGGCTCGGGGCTCCGGACCGGGACCCCGCGATGCCCGGGGCGCTGTGATGCCCGGGACCCCGCGATGCCCGGGGACGCGGCCGGGCGGGCCCCTAGTCCCCCAGGAGGCCGGGCGCGGCCGGAACCCCGGGGCTCCTTGCCCACCACCCCCAACCCGGCTCGGCCCCCGCGGACCCGTCCCCTGGCGAGTACTCACCTTGGCGGGGCGGGGACGGGGGCGGCGGTGTGACCTGGGGGCTGCTCATCGCCGACCGGTGCGGGGCGCGGCCCGGGGGACGGTGGTTGGCCCTCAGCAGCCGGGAGGAAGCGGCACCTGTGTCACACTCCTCGGCGCGGCCCGAGGGGAGGGGCTCCGGCCCCGAGATAGGCAGACTTCATTTAGTTTTTTCTGCAGACTTGGCTGGTGGGGTTTCCACCCTTTTTTTTTTTTTTTTTAACACAGACACCCGCCCACTTCTGAACTCTTCTGTGCTCCGACTTCCCTGCGCAAGAACCACATTTTTCTAACTAGTTTCTGTTTCCATCTGCAGCTACCACATACAGAGGTTGTGGTTGAGAATTACCCCCCACGTGTGGGCTGAAGAACTCCCAGATGTGACATGATGGCCTGCCCCGCCACCATCCAGGACGGTGACCAAATACGGCCAGACCTGCGTTTCAGTCTTGGCTGGTCCTTATGAGGCCTCTCAGATCCGCGGGGCTTTTGTGGCCTGGGAAGAGTTCCTGGCTGGCTGGCCCCTTCCGGCCCACCGTCCCAATCCATGGGCTAATGTCTGAGAAAGAGTCTTAGGGAAAAAGGATTGCTGGACAAAGGCCTGTGACTTATTTGGATCACCTTTGTTTGAGGCTTCCAGACAGACTGGAGTTTGTGGAGAATTCACTTTATTAGGCAATTAAAAACTCGACATGGATTTTGACACTCTGGTTAGTTAAATGCAGTCTACCCATCTCAACCAAAAAGAATGGTGTGTGATATGCAGCATTAAGTTCTCCTCACCCCGCAGAGAGAAAGGCAGGGAGCTTGAGAACGTGTCACCCTTGTTTTAAATCCCAGTCCCAGGAAACACCCTGTCCTTCTCCTGTCTCATGTCTGATCTTTCCCGCGGTGCTTTTCATTGCTGTTTACCTGACAGTCCTCACCTCTGCTGCAATCCCAGGGCACCATTCCAGCTGTCTGTACAATGTGTATGCTGTTGGGAGTACCCTCCCGATTGAACACAACTCAAGGCTGCCCCCTGGAGGTGTGCGATGCAGGTGCTCTGCCCAGTTCCTCCCAGGCTGGACCACTCCAGGCATCTTTATTAGAGCTGCCTGTTTGACACAGTGGGAAACTGTTCCTAATTCTCTTAAGTTAGATATTGCTTATAGATCTTTAATCAGACTTCCATGCTCAACATGTCCATGTTGACGTGAAGTGAACTATTCACAGAATGTCTTTGGCCAGGTGTGGAAATTTTGAGTCTCAGTTTCCTCATCTGTAAAATGGAGACAAGAACACCTACATTCCAGAGTTTGAGAGAGACAATGTCTATAAAATAACAGTGGGGCAGAAGAGGCATTTAGTAGAAGCTGGCAGTGATTACTGTAACCATGTAACATTTTGTTTTGTAATAGATATAGGTCTATGTTGGATAATAGTATCCGCTGTGTTCAGAGTTCATAAATAAAACAACTTCAATTATCTGAAATGCAGCTGGGGAGCTGAAAGGAAGCCAAAGACCAGTCAGGTAACTGAAGAATGAGTCCCTAGGTCATCCCACCTCACTTATGGGAGAACTTCTCAGAGGCTCACTTACAGTTAACTGGCCTTTAGACATAAGCATAAGAGGTTTGTTTAATTAATTTCTTGGGGTAGGACAGGTTAAAAGCACCAAAAAGTAACAAGAATTCCTTATAGACAGGAAGCCAAAAACTAAGTAACTAACTAAACGACTGAACAGCAAAGGTAGACATCCAGACAAACTATAGAGTTCAGATACAAGAACAAAGTAGCATTTGTTATACAACTAAAACATCTTTGCTCCATCCTTAAGTGGAGGATGTGACTTCACCGTGGGGTACCAAGGAGCTAAGGCTTTGGGACTCCATCTGGGTTTGAGTCTTTACTGCCTTCCAACTGAGTAGCCATCAGCATTTTACTTAACTTCTCTGAGTCTCACTTTTCTCGTCTATGAAACTGAAGCAATCTGCAAAGTTGTTGTGAGTGATACATTAGACAATTAACCATTAATGGGATAGTACGATGTCTTACTCAGCACATAGAAGTTAAAGATATCGGTCCCCATCCCCTTCACAGGAACACTTGGTTTATGTTAAGGACCCCAGGCCATTCTGAAAAGAAGGTAAGTAGTATTTAATAGTGAGTAGTTCAGCTAGCAGGGACACGCTTGGTATATTTTAGAAGATTTAACCATGGAAGTGTCTAATTTTAAAGAAATGAGGGCTATTTTAAAAAGGTAAAATAATTATATGAAACATTAGATTATATGGCAAGAGTCTGACATTACATCGCAGAAACACATTACTAGTGTGTCTTCATGTGTAGGATGTTTATTAATGGAGTAAAGAACTCAGCTATATCTTATAAAAATAAGACAGTTCTTATCTCACTTAATTCCCATAAATACCTTCAAAGAGGATATTACCAAGAGCCCACTTTTAAGGTGAGAAAACTGAGGTTGGGAGCAGTGACAAGAACTTGTCCAAGGCAGTGGAGCCAGGATTGAGACAGTATAGTACCTTGAAAAGTACAGTAGTACAGCACAACAGCTGGCATACAGGGGCTGGCATCGAGTGAACAGGCAGGAAGAGTTACTGACTGGAGGAGGGAGAGGAGGTGGGAGATGGTAGAGCTGAAGGGTCGTCAGCAATAGGAGACAGAGGGCAAGCTGCAATTTCACTCACGCCTGACGTGGATGGCACAGGTTCTGGTTCCTTGCTGGATTCAATTCTATCCACCCTCTTGAAAAAATGATCCAGTGATGTCTGGGTAGTAGCTCTTTTCTTCTCATCATAGATGACACGGTAGCAGTGGATTGCCTTTTGAACAGCTGCTGCAACCTTCGTGTACCATTCTAGGTTCGGGTCCTGTGCCTGAAAAACTAACAGTGCCTCCTCAAGTAAAGAAAATCCCCTTGCCATTTCCTGTGTCGTGAATCTCTTTGATTCTTCAGTTACTTCTTCCTCTTGTCTCTCTTCGTCCTTTCTCTGGGCATGTTCGCATCTTTGAAAGCTCGCGACTTGAAGGTTCCTATGTAGGGGACTTACTGTATTGCAAATACAGTAAGTATTTTTTCCCTTTGGGTCTTTTTCTGGTTCTTTCTCACTGGCACAGAAATAGTTTGACTTATCTGATTGGCAAGTTGGCAGCTTTTAAGAAAACTAGACTGCGGCTCTGTATATTTTAAGAGGAGTGGAGAGAAGAAACAGGGATTTGGTTCAGTAATGCGTTCACAAACTGAGTAATGAGTGTGGAGAGCGGAGTGGAGAAGGTGGGGTGCAGAGAAGCACAGAGAGACCTAGGGTGGCAGGATCCGCAGCCCCCCAGGAAACTTTCCCCTTTCCCAGCAGCACACAGGTCTTCCTGAGGAGAATCCTTCAGTGAGACAGTGTGAAGGCTGAGAGGGAGGAGACCTAATGACGGTCACTAACACTGAGCTGCTAGCCCCCTTTGGTCTAGACCTTGCTAAAGGCTGGCTCTCAGTTTGCCAGGCAGAGCCCCATGTTCAAAGTCAGTGAGGCTGCAAGACCCCGAGCTATAGCCCATGCCCCTACCTTACAGGGCGCCTCATACAAGGGCAGATCTTTACGCATCCATAATGGCCTGTCTCTGGAAGTTTCCAAACCATACCTAGAGAAGAGGGGCAGCACAGAAACCCAGCAGGAATACCAGGTGGTCTGGGATAGTTTGAAGTGACCCTAGGCAAAATCTCATCCATCAGGGACGTATCTAAAGGCAACCTGTTATGGGCTAGGATTGAGATGCTAGGAAGCTTCAGGCTGGGAACCAAAGCAAACAAACAAACAAACAAACAAACAAAACCGACAGAAAGAAAGAGCACAGAGAAATGTGGGAGTGAGGGGCTGGCTTGAATCTTAGAAGAGTCTGTGAAAATGGAACAGCCTGGAGGTCAGCCTGGGTGATTTCCACACTGTAAGGAATGTGTGAATTTCCAGGGAAACATATCCCAGCGGGCATAGGGGCAGATAGGGACAATTTCCTGAGCACCTAGAAAGTGCCAGTCCTGATGCTACGTGAGGACCTCTCACATGTGATTATCACTAATGTCACAGTGTCCTTACAGGGCAGGTGGTGCTTTGTTTTTGTTTTTTTTTCCTTTTCCATCTTCTTCATTTTACAGGAGAGGAAACTGGAGACCAGAGAGGTGAAGAAACTGCTCGTGCTCACACAGCTACTCAGGGACGGCTCTGCTGTGGTGGAAGGGCTGCCAGGTCACCCTCCTCAGCACCCCTCCTGCTCAACCCTGTGTCCTGGTGACTCCCTGGTTTCCTGCTCAGCTTGATGGGGCTCTTCATATCGGAGGCGCCAAGACACAAATAAAGAGGAAGAGAGTTGCTGGACAAGTTTCCAGTGGGTCCCATCAGAACATAGGGAAATAGAATCTTCCAGTACTTAGTGAATTACAAACTTCCAGGGAGTCCTGTTTGGGTCACAGCCCTTTCCCTCTGGATATAAGTTATTGGTATGAAACTGAACTAAAAAATGGCTTCTCCAGTTGCTCCCAGTTGAGCTCTTGGACCCAATAAGGGAAGAGACAACTTCCTCCTTTGACTTTTTGTTGTGGCTTTTATTGTCTTGGGCCAAGAGGAAGGAGGAATTCTGGGCATGGAGCTCTGTGACCGGGAAGAGGGAACTGGAGTGGTGACGCTATTTGGCAAACGTTTGCTGTGAACTCTGTGTAGTTTACCTCATTTAATCCCCAGAGCAATCTCACGAGCAAGGAAGGACCAGGACTGGGAATGTGGCGACATGACATCTCATTAGTGGCTCACCACTTGCCACTTTGCTAAGGGTCTGTGCCTCCAAATTTTCTCATGTGCAAAATGGGGCTAGTGATGGTTACATCTGGTGTGCTTCTAGGGAGTTGGTGCAGGTCCCCTTTGGAAGCTCACACATTCATTACGATAATAAACACAAAGGACTGTAGAAAAACATTTTAAATATCATGTGAAGTAAACACACACATAGACATAAATGTGCCATGATCACCGCTAGATATAATTGGTCCACCTCCAGATGGGAATGGTCATGGCAAGGCCCTGCAAACATGGGTGACTATTTATCTATTTCTCCCCTTTATAAGTTTCTTCAGGTGGATGGCTTAAGACAACAAATTTAGCATATTTTATACTCTCTCACTTTTGATAGCCCATTACAATTATGTGAAAGGAATAATAAAATAAGTTAGCTTCCTTGCAAACTATTCTATATAGAATGGATAAACAACAAGGCCCTACTGTGTAGCACAGGGAACTATATGCAATATCTTGTAATAAACTATAATGTAAAAAGAATATGAAAAAGAATATATATATGTATAACTGAATCACTTTACTGCACAGCAGAAACTAACACAACATTGTAAACAAACTATACTCCAAAAAAAAAAAAGAAATTAGCTTCCAAAGTGAAGAGGCTTTAAGGGGGTCCTTCAGCATGTATGAGATTTCAAGAATCCCGGGAAGTTAGATGGGGTGTGAAGCATGTTGAAGGGAGGAAATAGGGAGACGGAAGCTCCAGCCCAGAGAAGCTCAGGGGGAGGCTGGGGGGTTGGCCATGGTGGGCTGGGTGGGATGGAGAGGGTGTGTCTAAGTCTTCCAGAGACACAGAGGTTTAGGCTCAGAGTCAGCAGGCTGGAGGGTGGGAGTTAGAAGTGGGGGTGGAGACAAGGAGATTTGTGGAAGGTCTATTTGGGGTGGAGGACGCTCCTCCCCCCTCCCGACCTCAATCCCCCCACAGAACTTTGGCCCAGGGACAAAAACATGTGGCTGTATTTAGGAATATTAAGAAACCGTGTAAGTGAACCAAGGCTGCTAGTGTGGGAAGGAGTTTTTTTTTTCAGTAAAACCCTCCTCTTTCTGGGATTTGGGGGCCCATAGCCTGTCAGGAAGCTCCTTTTCCACACACCCTAAAACAGAGACCACATAATTCAGAATCACACATCTCACAGCCAGATTTTTGCTCCCCAAAGAAAAGCTGATCAGGAAGCAGATAGATTCAGCAATAGAAGAGGAAGTTCTTAACACCCCTTTGGAATAATCAGCCTGGTCTTTCATTTTTAAATGTTGATAGACAAATGTATATGACAACCAAGTCACATACAAGAACCAGAACGTGGAAGAAAAAGGCCAAGTTGAAAAAAAGAAAAAACTAAGCTCAGCTAAAGAAACAGAAATAAATAAGAAAATAATTTGAAACAAAGGAACAAGGCAGAATCTTAATATGTTCAGAGCTTTGGGAAAATATTAAAACCATAAAATAAGAGTAGTGTGCTATGAAAAGGAAAAACAAATAATAAGCAAGAATTCTCAAAAATTAACAGTATAATGGCCGAAGTGAAAATTCAGTTAAAGAATTGAAAGTTAAAGCTAACGAAATTCTCCTAGACTCAGGGCAAAACAAGAGAGAAAAGATGAGCCATGACTTAGGAGGTCCAACTAGTGTGAATTTCTCAAAGAGAGAACAGGGAAGATGGAAGGGAGAAAATTACATGTAAATTACATGAAGGAGACAAAGAAGGAGGAAATAGTCCAGAGCTAAAAAAGGAATATAGGCCTTCAGACTGGAAGGGCTGAATTTAAAAAATGCATATATCTCTATTTTATATAATTTCAGAGCAACAATTATGAAGAGAACATTTTTAAAAGCTTTCGGAGACCAGTGGGTGTGGGGTTAGCAACAGGGACACCTTCTACAGAAGAGTAAAATCATACTGGCATCAGAACTCACATCAATAGTACAGGATGCTAAAAGACAACAAAGCAGTGCTTTCAAAGTTCAGGGGGTGGAGATGCCCTTGAACCTTTAATCTTACTCCTGGCTGAAAGAGCAATTGACTATGAGAGAAGAATAAAGGCATCTCTGGATACGTACAGACTCAAAACATTTAGTTCTTAAAAACAGAAGAGAGCTCTTGGAAGATAAAATTTTCCAGAAAAAGGAGAAAGCCACGACAGAGGAGCCCTAGGATCCAGGCGACGGTGGGTGTGGCTGGAGGGCAGGGAGGTTCCAGGCTTTCCTTTCCTTCTGGGGGTTCATGAACTTCAGGAGGGGTAACGCAGTGGGAGAAAAGACACCTGAATAGCTGGATACACCTGAAAATGTCATGAAAATGCACACATAGCTTCTCCACAAGGAAAAAAAAAATGTTGGCTGAAACCCCAGGGAATCAAACAAAAATCTGTACAAATAAGTCATGGTCCAACTATGAAGCCAACTAAAATATGTCATCATTTGGGGCCATTTGTGGAAGATGAGAAAAGATCATTCATTTTGCCACAAGTCTGGGGACATTCTCTTTTGAAAAATGCTGGGACCAAGATGTTGGACCCCAAGAACAGGAGGCATAAACCATCCACACCACAGGGCTCTGCAGTGGAAATGATTCTGTGGCTACCACACGAAGGCACTGTTAATTGGTATTCAGGTTCAGAATAAGGCTATAGGAAAAAAAAAAAAAACATAGAAAACAATTGGGGTCAGAGCACAGACTGCAATTTTTGATAACATTTTGCAAGTGCATGTCAATCGGTGATGGAGGTAGAGGGGAATGATGCTGGTATTTTTGATTGACACAGAGGGCATGGGGGTGTGGATGGCATTTGATGACATAGGAGTGCACCCTACACATTTCCTTAAAAGTTGCAAAGACAATCAACCAAGAGAAAACCAAACATAATGATACAACTACTCAATTTTTGGAGAAAGAAGGGAAAGGAAATGGGGGTGGTGCCACAGTGCTAACCTACCGTTGTTCTCAGGACCCTGGAGTGACAATGATGAAAGGCATGGGCTCACAGAGAATTTTGAGCGTGGACTGGGTTAAGGGACTCACTCCACCTGCCTCATGTGGGTGTCTTCTTTGGCTGAACCTAAATGTACACTCTGCTGATAAACCCTGACAAGCAATGCCCTTCCTCTGGGCATGAGTAAGGGGAGGATGGATCTGGGGTGGGCGTAAATGAAGAGTAACTGGCATGAAAAGTCAATATGCGTTGTCTGAAGTTGGCGAGTTAAAAACTGAGATAATTAGTATTTTATCTAGGAAAATGAACTAACCCACTGGAGACCTCCTATTAGTGATGGTGAAAGGGCCTTTTGAGAGCAGGCCTGTGGGCGGGGGAGTATGTGGTGGGAGAGGGCTGCTTTTCAAACAAAAGCCCTCTGTAGTAGTATTTGAATTATTATTTTATTTTTTTTTAATTTTTGAAGAACACTTGGGAAAACCTAAAATATCAAAAAAACTTCAGCTGGCTGAGAAAATGGGCTTGACTTAGCAAGATGAAATTTAGCAGCAATTAATCTGAGTCTCTGAACTTGTTTCAATAAAATGCACAGGGAGGCATAACTTAGCTCAGTCTCCCAGCTTCTCCTCGGCATGATTTAAGGGGAGGGGTCACCGGGGGGTCACTGGGGGAGGGGGGAGTGCCATGGGGGTGGGTCTCAATCTCTGTGATCTCCTTGAAGGACTGGTCCTGAGCCTCCCCACCCCCCAGGCAATTCCAGGTGAGACTCTAAGTAGAAATGGTAACCCACCTTCTCCCAATGGACCATCCAGATGAATACCATTGTGCCTTCCTGCTTTACTTGAGTCATCACCCAAAGTTCAAGCTTCCCAGTGTCTTCATCCCATCCAGCTCTTAATGCTTAATGTGACTCTGTTGCCCATTCCTCCTGATTCTCCAAAGCCTTCCACCAGTGCTCCAAAAGTCACAGTCCTACCAGCCAATTTCCCTGTATTCTGTAAATTTTTGTTAAATGTTATCTTTATGTTCTTGCTCCTTTAGGATCCAGCCTTTCTTTAAGGACATTTCTCCCTCTTTAGTCCTCTCAAGTCAAGATTTTTTTTTTTTAAATATTGTTTGCTTATATATCTACGTGTATGTCTATGCCTATATCTGTATCTATGTCATCTACATCTATATCTCTATAGATCGCATCTATACTTGGGAAGATTGCTTTCCAAAGTGCCCATTTCCATTGTCACTAGCAGTGTATGGAGTTCTTGACACTCTACATCTTTAACACTCGGTATTTTGAATCTTTTAAATTTAGTTTTCCAGTTTGATATGTAGGACTGTTTCATTGTGGTCTTCATTGGCATCAGTCAATCAATCAATCAATCAATCAATCAGATAAGATGATCAATAAAACTGAGCGTCCTAAGAAGCTGGAAAGGGCTCGTGGGCAATTAGATGGGCTGCTGGAACTGGGCTTGCCATCTGTCTCTGGCATAGACTTAATGACATTGGATTAGATACTTCCTCTCTTTGATCTGTAGCTTTCTCATACGTAATGTGGGCATAACAACTCCTACCTGACATATCTGTAGTGAGAATTAAAAACAATACATATATATAAAGTGGCAGGGACATACTAAGTACTCAATAAATAAGGATGCTTTTTCTTGTTATCTTTACTCATTGGGTGGTAAAAGCCACCAAAACATAAAAAAGCAGGCAGAGGTCCAGGGGACTGTGAGGAAGCAGCAGGGGCCTTGAGAGTTAAGTTTTGAATGACCCCCTGTGATAGCTTGTACTATTATCCAACAAATATTTACTTTTCCCTTCCCCAGCATGAACCCAGTGTACTGCCCTGCCCTATGGGTATTGGGCTGGCTGTGAGGTTTGTTTTGGCCAATGGAATGTAAGTGGACATGACCTCAGCCAAATCCCAGCAGAGGCTTGGAATGTGTCTACATAGTTTGACTTGGCCTCTGGTCCTCCAGCCCTCCACCATGGATGAGCATGCCCCAGGCAGCTGCTGCTTCTTCAGTCTGAGTCATGCTTCTGGAAGTCTCACTGGCTCTTCCTATGCAGTTTTGATGCCTTGATTCAGCTGTGTATGATTGTTGAGACTTGCTGGCAGTGATGGCAGTCTCAAATGTATCAGGATTTCACTGTCTATGGCGATAATAAAAAATAATAAACAGAATAGATTTTCTTTACAGATAGAAATTAATATGACAATGGACAAATAATGTTCCTTGATAAGTATATTTATCCTCGAAGCTGTTAGTGCTTGTTTTCTCAGAAACACAAAATAATAGGTAAAAAAGATCTGTCTGTTTTGAGAAGAGAAAAAGCAGCTAAAGTAAATGGCACGGTTTTAGTTGTAGTTTTCTCTGTACTGGTGAAGCTTAAAGAGTAGAAATAAATTCCACAAAACTGGAATCTTAAAGGGTGGAAATAAGCAAGATGAGAATATAAAAGTATTTGTAGAACAGTAAACTTTAGACATCATCTAGTGCCACCTTCTCATATACATATAATAAGGAAAGGGTTAATACTAGACCCTGCCATCCACCCATCTACTCGTCTATTCATCTATCCATCCATGGGTCCAACAATTCATGTATTCAACAGCCATTCACTGACTATCCATTGTGTGCCAGACACTGATAGGTGTGGAGGATACAGAGATGAATCAGATAAAGAGGGGCCTCGAAGAGAAACAGAGACAAACAGTGGAGAGAAACACTTGACCGGAAATTACCACGTGGTGCTCTAGATTCTGCCTAGATATCTGGGCAGGGCTCTTTGGGAGGCTGGAGCAGAGTGGACAATATTTCTACACGATGTCCAGACTCTTTGAGGCTAAGTCTTGTAGTTCTTCCCAAAGCCCCACAGCAGTTGGCACTGTGGAGCCCACAGAGATGGAAGGTGATTGAAGATACTTAGTGTGAATGTAGTGGAATCTTCTCCCATAGGTATCAAATTTTAGGTGACTAGCACAGCCCTGTTGCTTTAGCCACCTGGTTCCATGTTATGACCCTTGAACCACCTGGGCAACACATTCTGATTTATACCTCGTCTCCTTCATTCAGTCATTCTTTTTTAAAAAAAATTTTGCCTCTTCTATGTAGCATGTGAGGCAAAACAAGCACTATATTCCTTTTTTTTTTAAGCTTTAATTTCCTACTTCAACTATCATTCAGACTGAGATATATGATCTATCTATTGCTTCTATGTCATTTGGAGAATTATATGAGTTAATACACATATAGCACTAAGAACAGAAACTTAGCTAATATATCTTTGTGTGCTTTTATGAAAATTTCTGAATGACAGTCTTAACCATGGAATTGCTGAATCAAAGAATAAATAAATCTGAAACACAGAGAGAGACCTGTCAATTAACAATTTTCATTCCCAAGTCCTTAGGATATGAAAGTCCCATTTTTGCCATCATAGATCAATGATGTATTAATTTGTAACTTAATGCAATGTATAAAAAATAGCATTTTATTGCTATTTTAATTTTGCATTTTCTTGACTAAAAACAAGCCTGCACATCTCCAGATATATTCTCGTATTTGTGTTCTCTTTGTGAATTGTCTTTTAGGTCCTTTGCCCATTTTTCCTTGGTGGTGATTCTCTCTATTCTTATTGATTTGTTAGAACTCTTTATATATTGTTAATAATGATTATATCTTGATATGATGGGGATTACATGAGGGTATACACAGGTAAACACCCATAGGGATGTACTCTTAAGATTTGTGCACTTTAATGTATGTTAGCTATAATCCAGTTAAAACTTTAAAGATAGGAAATCAGACAATAGAAACAGACACACAGAAAATTCAAGTATTGGGCTTATTAGACATGAACTCTATAATTATATGTTCAAGGAATCAGCTAAAGTGGAGATTTTTATCAGGAAACTATAAAGAAGATTATATGAACATTACAGAAATAAAAATACAACAACTTATATTAAAGAACTCAACAGATGAGTTTCACAGCAAACTGGAAAAACAACAGAATTAGTAAGCTGGCAATCAGGTCAGTAGAAAATGAAGAGACTGAAGCATGGAGAGAAAAAAAGATGCAAAATACAGAAAAAGAATATGAGCCATGTAGAGCATGGTGAAAATATGGAGCACAGAATTATAATTGGAGTCCCAGAGGGAGAAGAGAATTAAATGGTAAAGAAGATATGCTTGAAAAGTCATGGTTGATAATTTTCCCCAAATGACAAAAGACATCAAGTCACAATTTCAAAAAGTGCTATAAACCTTAAGCAAAATAAATGCTAGAAATAAACCTATGTCTAAACCTATCACAGAAAGACTGGTAAGAACAAAAGACAGAGAATCCTAAAGGCAGCTAGAGGAAAAAGACATGTTACCTTCAAAGGAGCAACAATTAGACTGAAAACTGACATTTTTTTTCTTTTGGCAGTAGGATTAAACTGGATTTTCTTTTTGTCTGTGTACATTTTAAATATCAGCAGAAAATAATATAAAGCTACTATTTAGGGGAAAATCCAGGTATAGAGGCTAGAGCTCTATTTCAGTGATATGGCTCTTCATGGAAATGATTTTCCACATCATCTCAACTTTGCAAATTGTCTGTAGATTAATTTATATGCCACATAAGAAAAGCCATTAAAAAGTCTACAAATAGCAAATGCTGGAGAGGGTGTGGAGAAAAGGGAACCCTCCTATACTTTTGGTGGGGATGTAAGTTGCTGCAGCCACTATGGAAACAGTATGGAGGTTCCTTAAAAAACTAAAAATAGAACTACCACATGACTTAGCAATCCCACTCCTGGGCAATATCCAAAGGAAACCACACATTGAAAAGATGCATGTACCCCTGTGTTCATAGCAGCATTATTCACAATCACCAAGACATGGAATCAATCTAAATGTCCATCAACAGATGAATGGATAAAGAAGATGTGGTACCTATATATAATGGAATATTGCTCTGCCATAAAAAGAATGAAATAATGCCATTTGCAGTAACATGGATGGATTTAGAAGTTACCATACTAAGTGAAGTAAGGCAGAAAGAGAAAGACAAATACCCTATGATATCACTTATATGTGGAATCTAAAATATGACACAGGAGGACCTTCAAGATGGTAGAGAAGTAAGATGTGGAAATCACTTTCCTCCACAAAAATACATCAAAAATACATCTACATGTGGAACAACTTCTACAGAACACCTACTGAACGCTGGCAGAAGACCTCAGACTTCCCAAAAGACAAGAAAATCCCCACATACCTGGGTAGGGCAAAAGAAAAAAGAAAAAACAGAGACAAAAGAATAGGGACGGGACCTGCACCTCTGGGAGGGAGCTGTGAAGGAGGAAAAGTTTCCACATACTAGGGAGCCCTTTCACTAGCAGAAACGGGGGATGGGTTGGGGGGAAGCTTCAGAGCCACAGAGGAGAGCACAGCAACAGGGGTGCAGAGGGCAAAGTGGAGAGATTCCTGCACAGAGGATCGGAGCTGACAGGCACTCACCAGCCTGAGAGGCTTGTCTGCTCACCTGCCGGGGCAGGTGGGGCTGGGAGCTGAGGCTTGGACTTTGGTGGTCAGATCCCAGGGAGAAGACTGGGGTTGGCTGCATGAACACAGCCTGAAGGGGGCCAGTGCACCACAGCTAGCTGGGACGGAGTCTGGGAAAAAGTCTTGACCTGCCTAAGAGGCAAGAGACCATTGTTTTGGGGTGTGTGAGGAGAGGGGATTCAGAGCACCACCTAAATGAGCTCCAGAGATGGGCGTGAGCTGCAGCTATCAGCTCAGATCACAGAGACGGGCATGAAATGCTAACGCTGCTGCTGCAGCCACCAAGAATCCTGTGTGCAAGCACAGGTCACTATCCACACCCTGCGGGAGCCTGTGCAGCCCTCCACTGCCAGGGTCCCGTGATCCAGCGACAAGTTCCCTGGGAGAACACACGGAGTGCCTCAGGCTGTTGCAATGTCACGCTGGCCTCTGCCACCGCATGCTTGCCCCGCATTCCAATTATAACTACTGTACCCCCCCGACCCCGCAATGAATGAGCCAGAGGCCGCTAATAAGCTAATGATTTAACCCTGTACTGTCTGGGTAGGAACACATGCTTGAGGGCAACCTACAAACAGAGATGGGGCCAAAACCAAAGCCGAACCCCAGGAGCTATGGGAACAAAGAAGAGAAAGGGAAATTTCTCTGTGCAGCCTCAGGAGCAGCAGATTAAATCCCCACGATCAACTTGATGTACCCTGCATCTGTGGAATACCTGGATAGACAATGAATCATCCCAAAATTGATGCGGTGGACTTTAGGAGCAACTGTAGACATGGAGTTTGCTGTCTGCGACTGATTTATTTCTGATTTTTATGTTTTTCTTAGTATAGTTTTTAGCGCTTGTTATCATTTGTTGGTTTGTTTACTGGTTTGGTTGCTCTCTTCTTTTTAAATTATTATTATTATTTTCTATTTTTTATTTCAATAACTTTTAAAATGTATTATTGTTCTTTTTTTTCTTTCTGTTTTTCTCCCTCTTCTTCTGAGCCATGTGGCTGACAGGTTGGAGAGGCCTGGTGTCAGTCCTGAGTCTCTGAGGTGGGAGAGCCGAGTTAAGGACACTGGACCGCCAGAGACCTCCCGGCCCCACGTAATATCAATTGCTGAGAGCTCTCCCAGAGATCTCCATCTCAATGCTAAGACCCAGCTCCACCCAACAGCCAGCAAGGTTCAGTGCTGGACACCCCATGCCAACCAACTAGCAAGACAGGAACACAACACCACCCATTAGCAAAGAGGCTACCTAAAATCATACTAAGTTCGCAGACACCCCAAAACACACCACCAG
Source organism: Eschrichtius robustus (assembly GCF_028021215.1). NCBI lineage: Eukaryota > Metazoa > Chordata > Mammalia > Artiodactyla > Eschrichtiidae > Eschrichtius > Eschrichtius robustus. The sequence goes on along the minus strand of NC_090828.1, from coordinate 135,718,320 downwards.
ATGCGGCCCTGCCCACCAGAAAGGCAATATCCAGCCCCACCCACCAGAACACAGACACCAGTCCCCTCCACCAGGAAACCTACACAAGCCACTGAACCAACCTCACCCACTGGGGGCAGACACCAAAAACAACGGGAACTATGAGACTCGAAACACAGTCAGTTAAACAAAATAAGAAGACAGAGAAATATGCAGCAGATGAAGGAGCAAAGTAAAAACCAACCAGACCAAACAAATGAAGAGGAAATAGGCAGTCTACCTGAAAAAGAATTCAGAGTAATGATAGTAAAGATGATCCAAAATCTTGGAAATAGAAGGGAGAAAACACAAGAAACGTTTAACAAGGACCTAGAAAAACTAAAGAGCAAACAAACAAAGATGAATGACACAATAAATGAAATTAAAAATTCTCTAGTAGGAATCAATAGCAGAATAACTGAGGCAGAAGAACGCATAAGTGACCTGGAAAATAACATAGTGGAAATAACTACCACAGAGCAGAATAAAGAAAAAAGAATCAAAATAATTGAGGACAGTCTCAGAGATGTGTGGGACAACATTAAATGCACCAACACTCGAGTTATAGGGGTCCCAGAAGAAGAAGAGAAAAAGAAAGGGTCTGAGAAAATATTTGAAGAGATGATAGGTGAAAATTTCCCTAACAGTGGAAAGGAAATAGTCAATCAATTCCAGGAAACACAGAGAGTCCCATATAGGTTAAATCCAGGAGAAATACACCAAGACACATATTAATCAAACTATCAAAAATTAAATATAAAGAAAAGATATTAAAAGCAGCAAGGGAAAAGCAACAAATAACATACAAAGGAATCCCCATAAAGTTAACCGCTGATCTTTCAGCAGAAACTCTGCAAGCCAGAAGGGAGTGGCAGGACATATTTACAGTGATAAAAGGGAAAAACCTACAATCAGGATTACTCTACCCAGGAGGATCTCATTCAGATTCGACTGAGAAATTAAAACTTTTACAGATAAGCAAAAGCTATGAGAATGCAGCACCACCAAACCAGCTCTACAACAAATGCTAAAGGAACTTCTCTAGTCAGGAGACACAAGAGAAGGAAAAGGCTTACAATAACAAACCCAAAACAATTAAGAAAATGGTAATAGGAGCATACATATCGTTAACTACCTTAAATGTAAATGGATTAAATGCTCCAGCCAAAAGACATAGACTGGCTGAATGGATACAAAAACAAGACCCGTACATATGCTATCTACAAGAGACCCACTTCATACCTAGGGCCACATACAGACTGAAAGTGAGGGGATGGATAAAGTTATTCCACGCAAATGGAAATCAAAAGAAAGCTGGAGTAGCAATTCTCATATCAGACAAAATAGACTTTAAAATAAAGACTATTACAAGAGACAAAGAAGGACACTGCATAATGGTCAAGTGATCAATTCAAGAAGAAGATGTAACAACTGTAAATTTTTATGCAACCAACATAGGAGCACCTCAATACATAAGGCAAATGTTAACAGTCATAAAAGGGGAAATCAACAGTAACACAATCATTGTAGGGGATTTTAACACCCCACTTTCACCAATAGACAGATCATCCAAAATGAAAGTAAATAAGGAAACACAAGCTTTAAATGATACATTAAAAAAGATGGACTTAAAAAAAAAAAAAAGATGGACTTAATTGGTATTTATAGGACATTCCATACAAAAGCAGCAGATTATACTTTCTTCTCAAGTGCTCATGGAACCTTCTCATGGATAGATCATATCTTGGATCACAAATCAAGCCTTGGTAAATTTAAGAAAATTGATATTGTATCAAGTATGTTTTCCGACCACAATGCTATGAGACTAGATATCAATGACAGAAAAAAAAACTTGTAAAAAATACAAACACATGGAGGCTAAACAATGCACTACTTAATAATGAAGAGATCACTGAAGAAATCAAAAAGGAAATCAAAAAAATACCTAGAAACAAATGACGATGAAAACACGATGACCCAAAACCTATGGGATGCAGCAAAAGCAGTTCTAAGAGGGAAGTTTATAGCAATACAGTTCTACCTCGAGAAACAAGAAACATCTCAAATAAACAATGTAACCTTACACCTGAAGCAATTAGAGAAAGAAGAAGGAAAAAAAAAAAAACCCAAAGTTAGCAGAAGGAAAGAAATCATAAAGATCAGATCAGAAGTAAATGAAAAAGAAATGAAGGAAGCAATAGCAAAGATCAATAAAACTAAAAGCTGGCTCTTTGAGAAGATAAACAAAATTGATAAACCATTAGCCAGACTCATGAAGAAAAAAAGGGAGAAGACTCAAATCAATAGAATTAGAAATGAAAAAGGAGAAATAACAACTGACACTGCAGAGATACAAAGGATCATGAGAGAGTACTACAAGCAACTATATGCCAATAAAATGGACAACCTGGAAGAAATGGACAAATTCTTAGAAAAGCACAACCTTTCAAGACTGAACCAGGAAGAAACAGAAAATACAAACAGGCACTGAAATTGAGACTGTGATTAAAAAATCTTCCAACAAACAAAAGCCCAGGACCAGATGGCTTCACGGGTGAATTCTATCAAACATTTAGAGAAGAGGTAACACCTATTCTTCTCAAACTCTTCCAAAACATAGCAGAGGGAAGAACACTTCCAACTTATCCTATGAGACCACAATCACTCTTATACCAAAACCTGACAAAGATGCCACAAAAAAGAAAACTACAGGCCAATATCACTGATGAACATAGATGCAAAAATCCTCAACAAAATACTAGCAAACAGAATCCAACAACACATTAAAAGGATCATGCACCATGATCAAGTGGGACTTATCCCAGAAATGCAAGGATTCTTCAATAAACACAAATCAATCAATGTGATACACCATATTAACAAATTGAAGGAGAAAAACCATATGATCATCTCAATAGATGCAGAAAAAGCTTTCGGCAAAATTCATCACTGATTTATGATGAAAACCCTCCAGAAAGTAGGCATAGAGGGAACTTACTTCAACATGATAAAGGCCATATATGACAAACCCAAAGCCAACATCGTTCTGAATGGTGAAAAACTGAAACCATTTCCACTAAGATCAGGAACAAGACAAGGTTGCCCACTCTCACCACTATTATTCAACATAGTTTTGGAAGTGTTAGCCACAGCAATCAGAGAAGAAAAAGAAATAAAAGGAATCTAAATCGGAAAAGAAGTAAAGCTGTCACTGTTTGCAGATGACATGATACTATACACAGAGAATCCTAAAGATGCTACCAGAAAACTCCTAGAGCTAATCAATGAATTTGGTAAGGTAGCAGGATACAAAATTAATGCACAGAAATCTCTTGCATTCCTATACACTAATGATGAAAAATCTGAAAATGAAATTAAGAAAACACTCCCGTTTACCATTGCAACAAAAAGAATAAAATATCTAGGAATAAATCTACCTTAGGAGACAAAAGACCTGTATGCAGAAAATTATAAGACACTGATGAAAGAAATTAAAGATGATACAAATAGATGGAGAGATATACCATGTTCTTGGATTGGAAAAATCAACACTGGGAAAATGCCTCTACTACCCAAAGCAATCTACAGATTCAATGCAATCCCTATCAAACTACCAAGGGGATTTTTCACAGAGCTAGAACAAAAAATTTCACAATTTGTATGGAATCATAAAAGACCCCAAATAGACAAAGCAATCTTGAGAAAGAAAAACGGAGCTGGAGGAATCAGGCTCCCTGACTTCAGACTATACTACAAAGCTACAGTAATCAAGACAGTAGTGTACTGGCACAAAAACAGAAATATAGATCGATGGAACAGGAAAGAAAGCCCAGAGATAAACCCACGCACATATGGTCACCTTATCTTTGATAAAGGAGGCAAGAATATACAATGGAGAAAAGACAGCCTCTTCAATAAAAGGTGCTGGGAAAACTGGACAGCTACATGTAAAAGAATGAAATTAGAACACTCCCTAACACCATACACAAATTAAACTGAAATTGGATTAAAGACCAAAATGTAAGTCCAGACACTATAAAACTCTTAGAGGAAAACATAGGCAGAACACACTATGACATAAATCACAGCAAGATCCTGTTTGACCCACCTCCTAGAGAAATGGAAGTAAAAACAAAAATAAACAAATGAGACCTAATGAAACTTAAAAGCTTTTGCACAGCACAGGAAACCATAAACAAGATGAAAATACAACCCTCAGAATGGGAGAAAATATTTGCAAATGAAGCAACTGACAAAGGATTAATCTCCAAAATATATAACCAGCTCATGCAGCTCAATATCTAAAAAACAAACAACCCAATCCAAAAACGGGCAGAAGACCTAAGTAGACATTTCTCCAAAGAAGATATACAGATTGCCAGCAAACACATGAAAGGATGCTCAACATCACTAATCATTAGAGAAATGCAAATCAAAACTGCAATGATGTATCACCTCACACCGGTCAGAATGGTCATCATCAAAAAATCTACAAACAATAAATGCTGGAGAGGGTGTGGAGAAAAGGGAACCCTCTTGCACTATTGGTAGAAATGTAAATTGGTACACCCACTATGGAGAACAGTATGAAGGTTCCTTAGAAAACTAACAGTAGACCTACCATATGACCCAGCAATCTCACTGCTGGGCATATACCCTCAGAAAACCATAATTCAAAATGATATATGCACCCCATGTTCATTGCAACACTATTTACAATAGCCAGGACATGGAAGCAACCTAAGGGTCCATCAGCAGATGAGTGGATAAAGAAGATGTGGCACATATATACAATGGAATATTAGTCAGCCATAAAAAGAAATGAAATTGAACTATTGGTAGTGAGGTGTATGGACCTACAGTCTGTCATGCAGAGTGAAGTAAGTCAGATAGAGAAAAACAAATATCGTACGGTAACAGATATATATGGAATCTGAAAAAAAAAAAAAAGGTTCTGATGAACTTGGAGCAGGACAGGGGTCAGACAGTAATAAAGATGCAGAAGTAGAGAATGGACTTGAGGACACAGGGAGGGGGAAGGGTAAACTGGGACGAAGTGAGAGAGTGGCATGGACATATATACACTACCAAATGTAAAATAGATAGCTAGTAGGAAGAAGCTGCATAGCACAGGGAGATGTGCTTGGTGCTTTGTGACCACCTAGAGGGGTGGGATAGGGAGGGTGGGAGGGAGACGCAAGCGGGAGAGGATACGGAGATATAGATATATACATAAAGCTGATTTACTTTGTTATACAGCAGAAACTAATACAACACTGTAAAGCAATTATACTCCAATAAAGATGTTAAAATAAAAATATGACACAAATGAACATATCTACGAAATACAAACAGACTCACATGGAGAGCAGACTTATGGTTGCCAAGGAAGGAGGGTGGTGGTGGAGGGTTGAATTGGGAGTTTGGGGTTAGCAGATGCAAACTGCTTTATATATAATGGATAAACAACAAGGTCCTACTGTGTAGCACAGGGAGCTATATTTAATCTCCTGGGATTAAAGTAGAATGGAAAAGAATATGAAAAAGAATATTTATATATATGTATAACTGAATCACTTTGCTGTACAGCAGAAATTAACACAACATTATAAATCAACTATACTTCAATAATAAAATTAATTTAAAAATAAGTTCCAAATGGCCTCCAAGACATTAAATTGAATAGGGACATTCAAAACTTCAAAAAATTATTAAAAAAAAGAAAATCAGGCCTCCTTTTTGTTTTAAAAAGCAAATATATCTAATCAGCCATGCTAGTTTTGATTCAGAAGAACTGGTGGCTGATCCTCTTCCAGGAAGAGTGAAAGACACCTGTAAGTCTGACAGCAGCTCAAGCGAACACAGCAGCTCAAGGGAGTAAGTGCTGAGCTTCAAAGGTAACTATTTTGAAGGAAAAAATAACTTATTTGGACATATATGTTATAACGTGAGATAACCTATTTTAAAAAACTAATAGACTTTGTTTTTTAGTGCAGTTATACATTTACAGAAAAATTAAGCTGATAGTACAGAGAGTTCTATAAACACTTCCCCCTACACACAGTTTCCCCTATTATTCACCTCTTGCATTAGTGTGGTACATTTATTACAATCAAACGAATATTGATACATTTTTATTAACTAAAGTTCATAGTTTAAGTAAGGGTTCACTCTTTGTGTTGTACAGTTCTATGGGTTTTGACAAATGAATAATGTTACTTATCAATCATTACATTATCATACAGAAAGGTTTCACTGCTCTAAAAATCCCCTGTTGTCGACCCATTCATCATCCATGAACCCCTGACAGCTACTCATCTTTTTTGTCTCAGTAGTTTTGCCTTTTACAGAATGTCATGTGGTTGGAATCACACAGCAGGTAGCCTTTCCAGATTGGCTTATTTCTCTTAGCAATATGCATTTAAGCATCCATCATGTCTTTTCATGGCTTGAGAGATCATATCTTCTTGTTGTTGAATAATATTTTATTGTGTGGATGTGCCAGAATATCCATTCACCTATTGAAGAATATCTTAGTTACTTCCAGTTTTCGGAAATTAAGAATAAAATTGCTATAAACGTTTGTGTGCAGAGTTTGTGTGGTTATGAGTGTTCAGCTCAAATGGCAAATACCTAGCAGAGCTAGATGATATAGTTAGACTGTATTTAGTTCTGTAAGAAACTGCTAAACTGTCTTCCATACTGCCTGTATGATTTTGCATCCCCAGAAACAGTGGATGAGAATGCCTTTGCTCCACTTTTTTAACAGAATTTGGTGCTTGTCAATTTTTTTTTTTAATTTTAGTAATCTTGAAAGGTGTGTAGTAATATTCCACTGTTGTTTTTTTTTGTTTTTTGTGTTATTTTTTGATCATTAAACATCTTTATTGAAGTATAATTGCCTTACAATGGTGTGCCAGTTTCTGCTTTATAACAAAGTGAATCAGTTATACATATACATATGTTCCCATATCTCTTCCCTCTTGCATCTCCCTCCCTCCCACCCTCCCCATCCCACCCCTCTAGGTGGTCACAAAGCACTGAGCTGATATCCCTGTGCTATGCGGCTGCTTCCCACTAGCTATCTATTTTACATTTGGTAGTGTATATATGTCCATGACACTCTCTCACCCTGTCACATCTCACCCCTCCCCCTCCCCATATCCTCAAGTCCATTCTCTAGTAGGTCTGTGTCTTTATTCCCGTCTTGCCACTAGGTTCTTCATGGCTTTTTTTTTTTTTTTCCTTAGATTCCATATATATGTGTTAGCATACTGTATTTGTTTTTCTCTTTCTTACTTACTTCACTCTGTATGACAGACTCTAACTCCATCCACCTCATTACAAATACCTCCATTTCATTTCTTTTTATGGCTGAGTAATATTCCATTGTATATATGTGCCACAGCTTCTTTATCCATTCATCTGTCGATGGACATTTAGGTTGCTTCCATGTCCTGGCTATTGTAAATAGAGCTGCAATGAACATTTTGGTACATGACTCTTTTTGAACTATGGTTTTCTCAGGGTATATGCCCAGTAGTGGGATTGCTGGGTCGTATGGTAGTTCTATTTGTAGTTTTTTCAGGAACCTCCATACTGTTCTCCATAGTGGCTGTATCAATTTACATTCCCACCAACAGTGCAAGAGTGTTCCCTTTCCTCCACACCCTCTCCAGCATTTATTGTTTCTAGATTTTTTGATGATGGCCATTCTGACTGGTGTGAGATGATATCTCATTGTAGTTTTGATTTGCATTTCTCTAATGATTAGTGATGTTGAGCATTCTTTCATGTGTCTGTTGGCAATCTGTATATCTTCTTTGGAGAAATGACTGTTTAGGTCTTCTGCCCATTTTTGGATTGGGTTGTTCGTTTTTTTGTTATTGAGCTGCATGAGCTGCTTGTAAATCTTGGAGATTAATCCTTTGTCAGTTGCTTCATTTGCAAATATTTTCTCCCATTCTGAGGGTTGTCTTTTGGTCTTGTTTATGGTTTCCTTTGCTGTGCAAAAGCTTTTAAGTTTCATTAGGTCCCATTTGTTTATTTGTGTTCTTATTTCCATTTCTCTAGGAGCTGGGTCAAAAAGGATCTTGCTGTGATGTATGTCGTAGAGTGTTCTGCCTATGTTTTCCTCTAAGAGTTTGATAGTGTCTGGCCTAACACTTAGGTCTTTAATCCATTTTGAGTTTATTTTTGTGCATGGTGTCAGGGAGTATTCTAATTTCATACTTTTACATGTATCTGTCCAATTTTCCCAGCACCACTTATTGAAGAGGCTGTCTTTTCTCCACTGTATATGCTTGCCTCCTTTATCAAATATAAGGTGACCATATGTGCGTGGGTTTATCTCTGGGCTTTCTATCCTGTTCCATTGATCTATATTCCTGTTTTGGTGCCAGTACCAAACTGTCTTGATTACTGTAGCTTTGTAATATAGTCTGAAGTCAGGGAGCCTGATTCCTCCAGCTCCATTTTTCGTTCTCAAGATTGCTTTGGCTATTAGGGGTCTTTTGTGTTTCCATACAAATTGTGAAATTTTTTGTTCTAGTTCTGTGAAAAATGCCAGTGGTAGCTTGATACGGATTGCATTGAATCTGTAGATTGCTTTGGGTAGTAGAGGCATTTTCACAATGTTGATTCTTCGAATCCAAGAACATGGTATATCTCTCCATCTATTTGTATCATCTTTAATTTCTTTCATCAGTGTCATAATTTTCTGCATACAGGTCTTTTGTCTCCTTAGGTAGATTTATTGCTAGATATTTTATTCTTTTTGTTGCAATGGTAAACGGGAGTGTTTTCTTAATCTCATTTTCAGATTTTTCGTCATTAGTGTATAGAAATGCAAGAGATTTCTGTGCATTAATTTTGTATCCTGCTACCTTACCAAATTCATTGATTAGCTCTAGGAGTTTTCTGGTAGCATCTTTAGGATTCTCTGTGTATAGTATCATGTCATCTGCAAATAGTGACAGCTTTACTTCTTTTCCGATTTAGATTCCTTTTATTTCTTTTTCTTCTCTGATTGCTGTGGCTAACACTTCCAAAACTATGTTGAATAATAGTGGTGAGAGTGGGCAACCTTGTCTTGTTCCTGATCTTAGTGGAAATGGTTTCAGTTTTTCATCATTGAGGACAATGTTGGCTGTGGGTTTGTCATATATGGCCTTTATTATGTTGAGGGAAGTTCCCTCTATGCCTACTTTCTGCAGGGCTATTATCATAAATGGGTGTTGAATTTTGTCGAAAGCTTTCTCTGCATCTATTGAGATGATCATATGGTTTTTCTCCTTCAATTTGTTAATATGGTGTATCGTTGATTGATTTGCGTATATTGAAGAATCCTTGCATTCCTGGGATAAACCCCACTTGATCATGGTGTATGATCCTTTTAATGCGCTGTTGGATTCTGTTTGCTAGTATTTTGTTGAGGATTTTTGCATCTATGTTCATCAGTGATATTGGCCTGTAGTTTTCTTTCTTTGTGACATCTTTGTCTGGTTTTGGTATCAGGATGATGGTGGTCTCATAGAATGAGTTTGGGAATGTTCCTCCCTCTGCAATATTTTGGAAGAGTTTGAGAAGGATAGGTGTTAGCTCTTCTCTAAATGTTTGATAGAATTCACCTGTGAAGCCATCTGGTCCTGGGCTTTTGTTTGTTGGAAGGTTTTTAATCACAGTTTCAATTTCAGTGCTTGTGATTGGTCTGTTCATATTTTCTATTTCTTCCTGGTTCAGTCTCGGCAGGTTGTGCATTTCTAAGAATCTGTCCATTTCTTCCAGGTTGTCCATTTTATTGGCATAGAGTTGCTTGTAGTAATCTCTCATGATATTTTGTATTTCTGCAGTGTCAGTGGTTACTTCTCCTTTTTCATTTCTAATTCTATTGATTTGAGTCTTCTCCCTTTTTCTCTTGATGAGTCTGGCTAATGGTTTATCAATTTTGTTTATCTTCTCAAAGAACCAGGTTTTAGTTTCATTGATTTTTGCTATTGTTTCCTTCATTTCTTTTTCATTTATTTCTGACCTGATCTTTATGATTTCTTTCCTTCTGCTAGATTTGGGGTTTTTTTGTTCTTCTTTCTCTAATTGCTTTAGGTGCAAGGTTAGTTTGTTTATTCGAGATGTTTCCTGTTTCTTGAGGTAGGCTTATATTGCTATAAACTTCCCTCTTAGCACTGCTTTTGCTGCGTCCCATATGTTTTGGGTCGTCGTGTCTCCATTGTCATTTGTTTCTAGGCATTTTTTGATTTCCCCTTTGATTTCTTCAGTGATTACTTCGTTATTAAATAGTGTATTGTTTAGCCTCCATGTGTTTGTATGTTTTACAGATCTTTTCCTGTAATTGATATCTAGTCTCTTAGCGTTGTGGTCGGAAAAGATACTTGATACGATTTCAATTTTCTTAAATTTACCAAGGCTTGATTTGTGACCCAAGATATGATCTATCCTGGAGAATGTTCCATGAGCACTTGAGAAAAATGTGTATTCTGTTGTTTTTGGGTGGAATGTCCTATAAATATCAATTAAGTCCATCTTGTTTAATGTATCATTTAAAGCTTGTCTTTCCTTATTTATTTTCATTTTGGATGATCTATCCTTTGGGGAAAGTGGGGTGTTAAAGTCCCCTACTATGATTGTGTTGCTGTCGATTTCCCCTTTTATGGCTGTTAGTATTTGCCTTATGTATTGAGGTGATCTTATGTTGGGTGCATAAATATTTACAATTGTTATACCTTCCTCTTGGATCGATCCCTTGATCATTATATAGTGTCCTTCTTTGTCTCTTGTAATAGTCTTTATTTTAAAGTCTATTTTGTCTGATATGAGAATTGCTACTCCAGCTTTCTTTTGATTTCCATTTGCATGGAATATCTTTTTCCATCCCCTCACTTTCAGTCTGTATGTGTCTCTAGGTCTGAAGTGGGTCTCTTGTAGACAGCATATATATGGGTCTTGTTTTTGTATCCATTCAGCCAGTCTGTGTCTTTTGGTGGGAGCATTTAATCCATTTACATTTAAGGTAATTATCGAAATGTATGTTCCTATTCCCATTTTCTTAAATATTTTGGGTTTGTTATTGTAGGTGTTTTCCTTCTCTTGTGTTTCTTGCCTAGAGAAGTTCCTTTAGCATTTGTTGTAAAGCTGGTTTGGTGGTGCTGAACTCTCTCAGCTTTTGCTTGTCTGTAAAGGTTTTAATTTCTCCATCGAATCTGAATGAGATCCTTGCTGGGTAGAGTAATCTTGGTTGTAGGTTTTTCTCCTTCATCACTTTAAGTATATCCTGCCACTCCCTTCTGGCTTTTAGAGTTTCTGCTGAAAGATCAGATATTAACCTTATGGGGATTCCCTTATGTGTTATTTGTTGTTTTTCCCTTGCTGCCTTTAATGTGTTTTCTTTGTATTTAATTATTGACAGTTTGATTAATATGTGTCTTGGCGTTTTTCTCCTTGGGTTTATCCTGTATGGGACTCTCTGTGCTTCCAGGACTTGATTAACAATTTCCTTTCCCATATTAGGGAAGTTTTCAACTATAATCTCTTCAAATATTTTCTCAGTTCCTTTCTTTTTCTCTTCTTCTTCTGGGACCCCTATAATTCGAATGTTGGTGCATTTAATGTTGTCCCAGAGGTCTCTGAGACTGTCCTCAATTCTTTTCATTCTTTTTTCTTTATCCTGCTTTGCAGTAGTTATTTCCACCATTTTATCTTCCAGGTCACTTATCCTTTCTTCTGCCTCAGTTATTCTGCTATTGATCCCATCTAGAGTATTTTTAATTTCATTAATTGTGTTTTTCATCGTTGCTTGGTTCCTCTTTAGTTTTTCTACATCCTTGTTAAATGTTTCTTGCATTTTGTCTATTCTATTTCCAAGATTTTGGATCATCCTTACTATCATTATTCTGAATCCTTTTTCAGGTAGACTACCTATTTCCTCTTCATTTGTTAGGTCTGGTGTGTTTTGACCCTGCTCCTTCATCTGCTGTGTGTTTTTCTGTCATCTCATTTTGCTTATCTTACTGTGTTTGGGGTCTCCTTTTCACAGGCTGCAAGTTCGTAGTTCCCGTTGTTTTTGGTATCTGTCCCCAGTGGCTAAGGTTGGTTCAGTGGGTTGTGTAGGCTTCCTGATGGAGGGAGCTAGTGCCTGAGCTCTGGTGGATGAGGCTGGATCTTGTTTTTCTGGTGGGCACATCCACGTCTGGTGGTGTATTTTGGGGTGTCTGTGGCCTTATTATGATTTTAGGCAGCCTCTCTGCTAATGGATGGGGCTATGTTCCTGTCTTGCTAGTTGTTTGGCATAGGGTGACCAGCACTGTAGCTTGCTGGTCATTGAGTGAAGCTGGGTCTTGATGTTGAGATGGAGATCTCTGAGAGATTTTTGCCGTTTGGTATTACGTGGAGCTGGGAGGTCTCTTCTGGACCAGTGTCCTGAAGTTGGCTCTCCCACCTCAGAGGCACAGCCCTGATGCCTGGCTGGAGCACGAAGATCCTTTCATCCACACGGCTCAGAGTAAAAGGGAGAAGAAATAGAAAGAAAGAAAGAGGATATAATATAGTGAAGTAAAATAAAGCTATTATAAAGCAAAGCTATACAGACAAAATCTCACCCAGAAGCATATACATATACACTCACAAAAAAAGGAAAAGGGGAAAAATTAATATATCCTGCTCCCAAAGTCCACCTCCTGAATTTGGGATGATTCATTGTCTATTCAGGTATTCAACAGATGCAGGCACATCAAGTTGTTTGTGGAGTTTTAATCCGCTGCTTCTGAGGCTGCTGGGAGAGATTTCCGTTTCTCTTCTTTGTTGGCACAGCTTCTGGGGTTCAGCTTTGGATTTGGACCCGCCTCTGTGTGTAGGTCGCCTGAGGGCGTCTGTTCCCTGCCCAGACAGAACGGGGTTAAAGGAGCAGCTGCTTCGGGGGCTCTGGCTCACTCAGGCCGGGGGGAGGGAGGGGCACGGAGGAGGCGGGGCGAGCCTGCGACGGCAGAGGCATCGTGACGTTGCGGCAGCCTGAGGCGTGCCGTGCGTTCTCCCGGGGAAGTTGTCCGCGGATCACGGGAGCCTGGCAGTGGCGGGCTGCACCGGCTCCCGGGAGGGGCGGTGTGGAGAGTGACCTGTGCTCGCACACAGGCTTTTTGGTGGCGGCTGCAGCAGCCTTAGAGTCTCCTGCCCGTCTCTGGGGTCCGTGCTGATGGCCGCGGCTCGCGCCCGTCTCTGGAGCTCGTTTAGGTGGCACTCTGAATCCCCTCTCCTTGCACACCGCGAAACAAAGAGGCAAGAAAAAGTCTCTTGCCTCTCCGGCAGCTGCAGACTTTTTCCGGGACTCCCTCCCAGCCAGCTGTGGTGCGCTAACCCCTTCAGGCTGTGTTCACACCGCCAGCCCCAGTCCTCTCCCTGCGACTGAAGCCCGAGCCTCAGCTCCCAGCCCCCGCCTGCCCCGGCGGGTGAGCAGACAAGCCTCTCGGGCTGGTGAGTGCTGCTCGGCGCTGATCCTCCCTGCAGGAGTCTCTCCGCTCTGCCCTCCGCACCCCTGTGGCTGCGTTCTCCTCCGTGGCTCCGAAGCTTCCCCCCTCCGCCACCCGCAGTCTCCGCCGGCGAAGGGGCTTCCTAGTGCGTGAAAACCTTTCCTCCTTCACGGCTCCCTCCCACTGGTGCAGGTCCCGTCCCTATTCTTTTGTCTCTGTTATTTCTTTTTTCTTTTGCCCTACCCAAGTACGTGGGGATTTTCTTGCCTTTTGGGAGGTCTGACGTTTTCTGCCAGCGTTCAGTGGGTGTTCTGTGGGAGCAGTTCCATGTGTAGATGTATTTCTAATATATCTGTGGGAAGGAAGGTGATCTCCGCGTCTTACTCTTCTGCCATCTTCTCTACCTCCCCACTGTTGTTTTAATTTATAATTCACTAGTGACAAACGATGTCGAGCATCTTTTCATATGCATATTTGCTACCTCTATATTTTCATTGATGAGATGTCATCAGCTTGTTTGCTCAGTTTTTAACTGAGTTGTTTCTTTTATTATTGTTGAGTTTTAAGAGTTCTTTGTATTTTGGATTCAAGTGCTTTGTCAGACATGTTTTGCAAAGATTTTTCTCCCAGTCTGTGGCTTATCCTTTTGTTCCTAGTATCTTTCACAGAGCATAAGTTTTTAATTTTAATAAAGTCCAACTTAGCAATTTTTTCTTTCATGAGTCATGACTTTGCTGTTGTATCTAAAAACTCATCGCCAAAACAAGGAAACTGAAATTCTCCTATGTTATCTTTTAGAAGTTTTATGGTTCTGTGTTTTAAATACCTGATATGTTTTAAATAGGTCTATGATCCATTTTGAGGGTTTTTTTTTTTTTTTTTTTTTTGCATATGGATGTCCAATGGTTCCAGCACCACTTGTTGAATAGACTATCTTTTCTCCACTGAATTGTCTTTGCTCTTTTGTCAAAGATCAATGACTATATTTGTGTGGTTCTATTTCTCTGCTCTTTATTCTGTTCCATTGATCAACCTGTCTATTTTTCACCAATGCACACTGTCTTGCTTACTGTATCGCTATTGTTAAGTCTTGAAGTTGGGCAGTGTCAGTTCTTCAGTTTGTTCTTTTCCTTCAGTATTGTGTTGGCTATTCTGGGTCTTTTGCCTCTCCTTATAAATTTTAGAATCATTTGGTCAATATCTACAAAATAACTTGCTGGGATTTTTATTGGGACCGCATTGAATTTACAGATCAAGTTGGGAAGAATTAGCATTCTAACAATATCAAGTCTTCTTATCCATGGACATAAAATATCTTTCCGTTTATGTAGATTTTCTTTGATTTCTTTCATCAGAGTTTTGTAGTTTTGCTCATAAAGATTGTGTACATTTTTTTACATGTATACCTAAATATGTTACTTGCAGAGGCTAATATAAATGGTACTGTGTTTTTAATTTCAAATTCCAACTGTTCAATACCCATATATAGGAAAGAAATTGACTTTTGTATATTGACCATGTATCTGCAAACTTACTATCTTCCCTTAGTTTTGGGAATTTTTGGTTGATTTGGGGGATTTTCTACATAAGAAAGATGGAAAAAATTTGGAACCTTGTAGACACATCTGAGATGGCCAATTAATCCTGAAACTTATCCTATCAATGGACTTACTGTTTTATAAGCTAATAAGTTTCTTTACTCAATAAGCTATTTTATTGGGTTTTCCCATTACTTAGCAGCAATAGCATAATCACTGATACTAGTCAAAGAGAGTAGTTTTCATTCTATGTGACCATTTTATTTAGTAAAAGCATTTTTTCTTTCAGATATTTAGAGGGGAGACTTCCTTTATCCTGAGAAACCACTTTGAGCTGTCTTTGAAGAGAAGGTAAGGGCAGGGATTTCAACTGGCCACTTGAGCTTTGAGTCCTGACATCTTGACCCTTCTTTGGGCCTTTCCTCATTTCTGCCTTCCCTATCCTGTGAAATTCTCCTCCTTTCTCAGATCCTCAGTCAGGTTCCTCGCCTCATAAAGTTTTTCCTTATGACTCCAGGTGCCAACAAACTGTTCTTACGAAGTCACTGGCAGAATTATTGTTACAGTAGACAAGATAACCTCGATAAATAAATAAACTAACTAAATATATAAACTTGGACATCATTTTCTCATGGTTTCACGCATATTTTTCTGTT
Organism: Eschrichtius robustus; assembly: GCF_028021215.1. NCBI lineage: Eukaryota > Metazoa > Chordata > Mammalia > Artiodactyla > Eschrichtiidae > Eschrichtius > Eschrichtius robustus. Next base: position 135,702,633 of record NC_090828.1, on the reverse strand, counting down.
TTCAGGGCTGGATACACTTCAAATGCTCTCAGCTGCTATTAACATAATACACAACTAAGTCATACAGAGGTCTCCTGTTTATTTAAGAAGTCTGGAGGCAGTCAAGTGACAGTAAACCTCTCAATAATGATATGAAAGAGCCAAGCCCTTTCTTTTCTCTTTGCTCCACCATCCTTTGTATATTTGCTTTTTGTTTTTTATTTATTTTTTTAAATGAATTTTTATTGGAGTATAGTTGATTTACTATGTTGTATTAGTTTCTGCGGTACAGCAAAAATGAAGTCAGTTATCCATATACCTATATCCACTCTGTTTTAGATTCTTTTCCCATATAGGCCATTACAGAGTACTGAGTAGAGTTCCTTGTGCTATACAGTAGCTTCTTATTAGTTATCTATTTTATATATAGTCGTGTGTATATGTCAATCCCAATCTCTCAGTTTATCCCTACCCACACTTGCTTTTTGTTTTCATGCTTGTTGCCTCATGGCAAGATGACAACGGCTGCTCTGGTTAACCTCTGTACTTCCTTTATTAGAAGTCTAGAAGAAAGGTGGTTCTGGGTTGGGTGATGTCATCACAAACGCAAGTTATGCTCTACTATCTGCTCTGCCCTTTCAGCATGTTGGCCTTTGACCTTAAGCTTGCCCCTCATGGTTGAAAGGTGGCTACAGCAGCTCCAAGTTTCTCAGGTCACATACCAGAAATGTTCAAAAGCCAGAGAAAAGAATGCTTCTCCCAAATATCCCTTTTGGAATATGAAACATTTTCCTAGAAGCCCTATATAAGGCACTTCTTGGTATATCTTTGTCTAGAAATTCTTAACTAATCACTGATAAGAGGAATGGATTTGTATGGACTGGATCAGATTAATAAAATATCACTCCTTTTTGCTGGAAAGAGACCTCACTTTCCTTAAAGTATATGGTCACCTGTTAGTAAACATAATAAGGAGAGGAATAGGCACACACACACACAAAAAAATCCACCATAGAAAACTTTCCTTATCCTAGGATATATTGAGCAAGGAGGGGCCATGAAGTTGCACAGGCCTGATTTTGTAAAGTTTTTTTAAAACGAAAATATTCAAACAAATATTGAAATACAGTAAATACCTGCATATTCACCATATAGAAATCAATCTATCTTAAACATTTTATTATACTTGCATTAGGATTTTCTACATAGACACGTTGTCTATACATAAGGGCGGTTTTACTATTTTCTTTCCAATTAAATGGCTCATTTCTTTTTATTGCCTTATGGTACTGGCTAAGATCTTTAGTAAAGTGTTAAACGATATAATGAGAACTAACATCTTTGCTTTCTTCCTGATGTTAGGCAGAAAGCATTGAGTCCTTTGCAGTTGAGTGTGGTGTTAGCTGTTGGTTTTTAGAAGTTCTTGAAGTTGGAAGTGTTCCTTTCGTTGGTCATAGTTTTTTGAGTTTTCCTCAGCAGTGGAAGTTGAGTTTGGTCAATTTTTTTCTGCATCTATTGAAATAAGCATATGGATCTTCCCCCTTTATTCCACTAGTCTTATGTTCATGGCAATTTGGGTCTCAGGTGTCTCCAGATTCCTGCTCACAGGAAGGGAAACCAATACAGGAGAGGGCGCTTGCAATGAAGTGGCAAACATCCACTTCTGCTGGTGAGCCCCTGATCATATGCTCACACTCAGCTACCTGGGAGCCTGGGAAAAGTGGTCCCTTGCTAGATAACCATATTCCCAGCTGTAACTCAATTAGTACACAAGAAGGGAGAGCAGAATCTGGTAGATATGAGGCAAGAAGCCATCTAGCTAGGCAAGAAGCCATCTAGCTTCTGTTTGAACCTCTCTAGTGACGGGAAATTTACTAATGAAGGAAGCAGCCAACTTCCTCCCAACAAAATTCTGAAAATGAAATTTGCCCTTTGGGTAGGTCCAAATCTGTCTGCTTATAGCCCTCCCTCCCCCCAATTCTTCTACATGTAGCACCACAGATAGAAGAAGGCTTATGTTACTTACATTGAATAGGCTCTACATCATTTCATTTTAAAACAAGTGAAGATATATGCACCCCAATGTTTATAGCAGCACTATTTACAATGACAAGACATGGAAGCAACCTAAATGTGCAGCGACAGATGAATGGATAAAAAAAATGTAGTATATATACACAATGGAATACTACTCAGCCATAAAAACAAATGAAATAATGCCATTTGCTGCAACATGGATGAACCTAGACGTTATCATACTAAGTGAAGTAAGCCAGAAAGAGAAAGACAAATATCATACGATATTGCTTACATGTGGAATCTAAAAAAAAAATATGTAAATGAACTTATTTACAGAACAGAAATAGACCCACAGACACAGAAAGCAAACTTATGGTTACCAAAGGGAAAGGGGGAGAGGGATAAATTAAGAGTTTGGGATTAACTTATATACACTACTATATATGAAATAGATAGCCAATAAGGACCTACTTTATAGCACAGGAAACTATACTCAGTATTTTGTAATAACTATAAGGGAAAAGAATCTGAAAGAGAATATATATGTATATATATATCACTGTGTTATACACCTGAAACTAACACAACATTGTAAATCAACTATACTTCAATAAAAAAAGAGAAGACAAAATAGCATAAAACAAGTGATGATGTGAGGCTTCCACTCACAAGACCTCAAGAGCCTTCTGTTGCCTGTCTAAATTAGCCCAAACTCTTCAGCCTTGTGGGTGTGGTCTCCATATCAGAAAGAGAAGAATCCACAGAGCAAGACACCCTGTGACACTGTGTTACCCTCCCAAGAGCAGGTGTAACAGTGAACTTGACTACTGACCAGGGTCTAGGTCCTGAGGTTTACACCTGTCTTGGGAAGTTCTGCCTTCTTCAATCACATCAGCTTTGTCCTCTGGCTGATTTCCACTGGATCCTATGATGGATGCAGCAGTTCCAGGACAAATATACAGGATACCCTCCACTCCGCAATATCCCTTTGCCATTTTGCTATGTTTCCTGAAATGCCAGCCTTCAGCTTTCGTTCCTTTGGGTTAAGGTGTGGCTTCTTAACATGCAAATCGAAATTTAGATTGGACTAATACATTTTCATATTGATTAATTAGCTGGAGAAATTACAGACAAGCATGGTAATATTAAGTAATTTTCAGTAATTATAACCTCAGTATGATTCATTTTCTTTAAATGAGGAAAGTGTAGTTTAGAGAAGTTAAGTGCTTTGACTAATGCCACTTGGCAATTTGATAACAGAGCTGCACAATCAGTGCTTCTTAACTTTAAATACTGCGCGTGTGTGTGCATATTCGTTCATTTGTATTTTCCTTTAGGTGTGTGTTTAATTTCACAGCTTGAAAAAGTGTTAAAATCAGGCCATGCAAACATAGTTTTTTGTTGGATGCAGGGAATGCATCCTGTGGCTAAAACAGTGACCTCCTAAAGTTTGCTTCTGAAGCTCTGAGGTCAGATAGACCTCAAGTTTAATCCTGCTTCCTTTATTTACTGATCTTTGGGAAGTGATTTAGTCTCTCTCAGCCTGTTTCCCCATCTGGAAAACAAGGATACTTTGTAAGCCAGGTTCCCTCAATCTCGACATTACTGACATTTTGGACTGGATCGTTCTTTGTTGGGGAGGTGGCGGTGGAGGCCATCCTGTGTATGATATTTAGCAAACATCTCTGGTCTCTACCTATTAAATACTGGTAGCACACAACCCCACAATTTGTCACCCCAAATTGTGACAACCAAATATTGCCAGGCATTGCCAGCTGGCCCTGGGGGTGTAAAATCATCTCAGTTGAGAAAGACTGCAGCAAGCATCAACTAACACGTGTTCCAGGTCCTCATGCGGTGCCTGGTTCAGGGCAACTGTTCAATGGTGTCAACACTGCTACCTTCCTGACCCCCATGCCCTTCACCTTCAGGACCAATTCCATCTACCATCACTCCTCCATGACAAGGAGAACCTCTGTGCTCATGTCTGTGGAAAGATAGATTTGCTGGGTTTGGAACAGACAATGGGTCAGCTTCCCGATTCCGCTTCTTAGTCACCCAAATGGGTTTACATTGGAAAGCAAAACTGATGGTATCATTCTCAAAGCTGCCTCAAACACTGCATTTTCCTCCACATTTTCAATGAACTTGTTCTCAAATTGTAGGCTCAGCTAAAAAATAACATGTATTATGCTTTATAGCTGTGGTTTTATTTGTGGGGGAAGGCACTGAATTTTTTTTTTAACTCAGAAGCAAAGGTATGTTTAAAATGTGGGTTTTGGGTGCGACCAGCAGATTTGGGATATATTGCAGAGCAAATCAGACCAGTAAAGGGCCACTGACTGCTGAGTGTGGAACAAAAGGGGCCCAGTGAAAATGGGCGGAAGACCTAAATAGACATTTCTCCAAAGAAGACTTACAGATGGCCAACAAACACATGAAAAGATGCTCAACATCACTAATTATTAGAGAAATGCAAATGAAAACTACAATGACGTATCACCTCACACTGGTCAGAATGGCCATCATCAAAAAATTCACAAGCAATAAATGCGAGGGAGGGTGTGGAGAAAAGGGAACCCTCCTACACTGTTGGTGGGAATGTAAATTGGTACAGCTGCTATGGAGAACAGTAAGGAGGTTCCTTAAAAAACTAAAAATAGAACTACCATATAACCCAGCAATCCCACTCCTGGGCATATACCTGGAGAAAACCATAATTCAAAAAGATACATACACCCCAATGTTCATTGCAGTGCTATTTACAATAGCCAGGACATGGAAGCCAGCTAAATGTCCATCAACAGAAGAATGGATAAAGAAGATGTGGTACACATATACAATGGAATATTACTCAGCCATAAAAAGGAATGAAACTGTGCAATTTGCAAAGACATGGGTAGACCTAGAGACTGCACACAGAGTGAAGTCAGAAGGAGAAAAACAAATATCATATAATACCGCTTATATGTGGAATCTAGAAAAATGATACGGATGAACTTATTTGCAAAGCAGAAATAGAGACACAGACATAGAGAACAGACTTATGGATACCAAGGTGGGAAGGGGGGGTGGGATGAATTGGGAGAATGGGATTGACATATATACACTACTATGTATAAAATAAATAACTAATGAGAACCAACTCTATAGCACAGGGAACTCTACTCAGTGCTCTGTGGTGACCTAAATGGGAAGGAAATCCAAAAACGAGGGGATATATGTACATGTACAGCTGATTCACTTTGCTGTACAGCAGAAACTAATACAACATTGTAAAACAACTATACTCCAATAAAAATTAATTAAAAAAAAAAGACGAAAAAGAGCCCAGTGTGGAAGGATTTCAGAGCCTCTGCTAACAATGCATTTCCTGAGAAGTGAGGAAAATGAAAGATAAACGTTCACGTGCAGGCGCTGGTTTTGGTTTTTAATGGTGGGGTGGGAGAAAGGTCTATCCTCAGGAGTGACGGAATGGATGCGCCTCCCAGAAGTGAGTGGTGCAGGTGGTCAGAGCTATCGTGGTTCAGTGGGGCTCTCAGGGCTTGGGACGACCAGGCCAGCCTGCCTGGAAAATGGGTCCAGGGCCTGGGCAGGCATCTGGCTCTGGTCCTCAAAGCAGAGGCATAACTCCAGGCTCATCCAGCACATTCCACCCAGGCAAAGGCAGATCCAGGGTGTGATTTAGAAACCATGGCTGTGAGGTTAAAACTAGAAGCCATTTGGGAGCAAAAGTCCCACACAGCAGGTGCTTGGTTCCAATGAGGACAGCTGTGTTTTTCTTAAGCTTTCCTGGAGACTCTGATGGGTGCTCTCTTTAGGTGCATGCGAATCTCAGAAGCATCATTCACTTGGGAGGTCTGTGTAGTGAACACATACCGAGCGCTGGATTCAGCCAGCAGAAACCTTTGGTGTCAACTACACCATCATGCTTCAAATATGTAATTCTAGCCTTTTTTTAAAGGTTAACATTTAAAAATTTTATTTTTGTTAAAAAGTATAGATGATTTACGATGTGTCAGTTTCAGGTGTACAACACAGTGATTCAGATATATATATATTCTTCTTCAGATTCTTTTCTCTTATAGGTTATTACAACATAGTGAGTATAGTTCCCTGTGCTATACAGTAGGGCCTTGTTGGTTATCTATTTTATATATAATCGTATGTATGTGTTAATCCCAACCTCCTAATTTATCCCACCCCCCCTTTCCCCTTTGGTAACCATAAGTTTGTTTGCTATTTCTGTTGTTCTATTTCTGTTTTGTAATTCCATCCTTAAAATGCCTAGGAGGTAGATATTTTTGTACTCATATTACAGACAAGAAAACTGAGTCTCAAAAAGGTCAATGGTCATAAGCTATAAATAGTGGATTCAAACTCAGTTCTGTTTGACTCCAAAATCTATGCTTTTTTCCCTCCACCCTGCAAAGGCTGCGATCAGGCTGTCTGTGCTGGTGAGTACGCCCAGATATAACTAGATTTCAGGGAGGGAATGGTCTGCTCCACACGGGTAACAGAAGTCGGACATAGACACACCCACAGCCCCAGTGCCTCTCCATTCTGATCCTGCTGAGAGCCCCCTCAGAGGGTCCTCTGAGAATCCCCAAAGCCCCAGCTTACACTTTAAGTATCAGCCATAATAAATTCCTGCAACTCCCAAACCTCAGCGCTGGCTGGCTGAACACAAGTTACTTGGCGAGCCTGTTAAAATGGAGATGCTAGGACCCTACCCTGGAGTGTTTGCCCCAGTGTGGGCATGCGGACAGGGCACCACTGGACAACCGTATCTAGGAAGAGCTCTCGATAGCTCTGATGTGCCGCCAGCTCCCACTTGCTACCTTTTCCCTCTGTCCAGGACTCCTTCCAGAACTCGCAGCTGATTCCTTCTCATCCTCAGGACAGTCACCCCTCCAGCTGACTCATCATATTGAGCTCAGTGTCCTCACCCTGTGATTTCTCAGGACACCACCTCAGATTCCAGTTTCCATCTCAGCAGGTTATGAACTGGACATTGAAATCATCTGTCACCGTGTCAATCTCTGCTACTTTCTAGGACAGCAGTTCTTCCCTGGGGGTGATTCTGCCCCTCATGGGACATTTGACAATTTCTGGAGACACTTGGTTGTCACTGCTGGGAAAGGTGTGCTACTGTCATCCAGTGGGTGGAGGCCAGGGGTGCTGCAGAACTTCCTACAATGCACAGGACAGCCCTTCAACAGAGAACGATCTGGACCCAAATGCCAATGGTGCTTAGGTGGAGAAGCTCTGCGATCAAATCTCTCCTCTCCGTTGACTAGCTGTGCGTCCCAAGCAAGTTTCTTACATTCTTCTCTGTGGCTGGCTTCTTCTGTGACATGGATTCTTAGAGAGCCCCGACTTCATGGCGGTGGGAAGGAAATGGGTTAATACAAGCAAAGTGCTTAGAGCAATGCCTGGCAGGCAGGGGGTCAGTGACCATTTGCTGGACCCACAGTGCAGGCCTCAGGCGGAGCTTAAGGCCTTCAAGTCCCTCCATTCAGCATCCACTCTGCTGGGCTCCAGTCCTGCTGCCCAGCTCCGTACCACCCACCAAGGATCCTCTTTCCTCTGCCCCGCACATTTGCATTTCAAACCCACCTGGCCAGTTGGACTTGGCCTTCTGTGAGTTTAACCTTGACCCACTGGTTAGGTCCCCTCCAGAAAGCCTGCCCGATGGGGGCGAGGCAGGAAGGTGTTCCATCACTTCAGAGCCTCAGCGGGTCATTTAGGTGATCTGGGCACCCCCTCCCCACCCCAGGCCTGCTTGGAGGCAGTGTTTCTGAAACCCCCTGGGTGCCGTGGGTACCCTCCAGGCTCTTCAATTATGCCCTGAGGCCTTCCTCCTCAGTCCCTTTGCTATACCTGTAACCAAGCAGGACCCTAGGAGGTCTTCCCAGAATAGACCCCAACCATGTCCTCCGCCTGCTTTTTGTCTGTAGAAAAACCTTAGTCAAAGGATACATTTAATCAGAGAAGTGAGAAAATGCAGAAAGAAAGGAAAACAGTCAAGCAAGACAAAATAATAATACTTTAGGCATTAAACAAAGTCAAGGACCTTTAGTTCTTCCTCAAGGACTACGGATAATATTCTGAGCCATGCCCTTTGAGATGTTTTGCAGATACTGAAATCCTCACCAGGTGGGAGAAGTTAACTGCATGCTGCCCACAAGCACATAGACCCCAGACCAGTTGGAACCAGAGGTTGATGATGTTGACTCCCAGTTACCTCACCACCAACCAATCAGAAGGATGTCCACGAGCTGATCAGGCCCTCCTGCTCCTTGAACCATTATTATAAGACTCCTTCCTGTTCCTTCCAAGGTGGGACACACAGTCTTGAGGGCACTAGCCCGCTGTGGCCCCATTTGCCTGGCAAAGCAATAAAGCTATTTCTTTCTACTTCACCCAAAACTCTGTCTCTGAGATTTAATCCAGCAATGGTGTACAGACACCAAATTTCGGCAACATACCCTGGAGATACAAGGCAAAAGAAGACATATCTGATGTTTGCCCAAAGGAAACTCACAGACAAGACGAACACATTTGTCAAACAGGAGGCCTCCTCAGCTGGACAAACATCTAGGATCTGGTCCTGCAATTCTGGGGCCGAAGGTTTGGCTGGGCAGGAGGTTGCCATCTCATGGGCACTGCTACAGTCGTGGGCATAGCACCAGCCTTCCACACAAATACCTCACTCATGACAACCCCGGTGATGGTTACTGTTGTCCCCCTGAGTTTTTCCACTGGGAAGCTGAGGCTCGGGGAGGTCAAGTCCCTTGCCCAAGGAAGTGGAACCCAGCAGAGCCTGGCTCTTTGTACATGTGACATTAACCAGTGCCCTTCCCCCCACCCCCCACCCCCACTGCCATACCCTTTCTGGCTCTTGTGCTTGGGCACCATGGTGCCCTCCCAAGGAGGAAATGATCCTGGTTCTTCCCAGATCCTGCCTGTCCTTCTCTGTATCTGGTGATAACCTGGAGGCCATCCATGTGTGTATAAGCAAGACATCTGCTCCCATCCGGCCGGCCTCAACCACGCCAGCCTGCTCGCTTTGCTTGGAAGGAGGTCTGGCCCTCATCTCCAGATGGATTCCCTCCACCCACCGACACTGTTGACTGACTGGTTTATACACTGCTCCCCACCTTGCAAATCATTGCCTGGCATTGTCCTCAGTGTTGTCAAAACTGCTTATCCGACTAGGAAGGCTGGAGGAGCCAGGCCATAAAATTAAACGAAATTACCGCAGAAACTAGGGTGTTCGTGACAATGAGGTGGAATTATAACTGGGAGGATGGCAAGGGAGGTTTATGATGCCCCCATGCCTGCCTGCAAAGTCATTATTCAAAAGGCTTTCGTTTGCCCTGATGTCCAGGCTTCACATCGTCCTTGACAACTTAGGAGGGCTTGCTGGCCTCCATGCTGTTTTTCTCAGGTTAACAGAATTGGAACATTGGAAGGGTCTCTGGTTCAGCTGGTTCAACCCTCTCATTTGTTGGGTGGGGAAGTTGAGGTTCAGAGAGGCATTGGGGTCTCAGAATACCTTAGTGATGGAACCAGTATTCAAACTCAGATCCCCTGGCTCATAGCCGGGTGCCCCCTTTCCTATAATTTTGGAATACTTTTTGATATAAAAAAATTGTATCCATACATCACTGTGAATTAGTATTTAAACACAAAGTTAGGTGTCCAGACACATGGACACAAGCCAAAACCTCCAGGCTTTTCTCGTCTCTCCTGTGGAAAGGCACTGGTTAACAAGTGGGCAATTTTCAGGCAATGTCACAGTTGGTTTGGAAAATGGTTAGGCCATTCCACTGCAGGAAATAAAAAGAAAACCAAAACCCCAAACGGAAAACCTAATCACTCTCCTAATTTTGAGGGCACATTTGCCGTTGGGACCTGAGATGGACGTTCTTATTCCCTTGCCCACTTCTCCTCTGCCTTCAAGAAACCCCTTTCATGTTCATCGGTTCCCCAGCCCCTCCAGGGGCTCTATTAATCATTCTTTGAACCTGCCTTCCAGGGTTTTGTGGTGTCAAGAGGGAGACGGACAAGTGTGATATGAGCTGTGACAGAAGGAGGCACAAGGCAGGGTCACCTCCTCCCTTTCCTTCTATAACTGTACTTCAGAGACAGGCTCAGCACCATTGAAACAACTAGAGAATTATTAAATTATTCATTTGAGCACCTTGGAGATGCCATTCTGTGAACTTCTGACCCAGTTTTTCAGGCAAAAAATAGTATCACAGACAGGTGGTGACCACATGAGTGAGGATAAACTACATGCCCCAAATATAGCAGCTCCTTCGCCTCAAAGGCTCACATAACACAGGTGCCCTGGTCTCACAGAACTTGTCTTTACAAGGGCTTTTTTCAGATTTTAGAAAACCTCTAAAATCACCAAGTTTTCATTGCTGCAGTTATGACTATGAATAGCTTAAAAAAAAAACTTTTAGGAGAGAAAGAGAATCATAGCTTTTCTCTTAAGAATGGTTGTGTTTTGGAGGAGGAATAATTCTTTTTAGAGTTACATTATGTGAATGGCAGTCCCTATTCTTCCTCCTACTATCTGGGAAAACTAGACATGTTTGAACTTTTCCGGGCTTCACTCTCCACATATATGAATGAGGATACTTTCCACTCAGCCATGTATCACAGAGATTTTCCTATATCAATACATTGGTGGTGGTGGGACGAATTGGGAGATTGGGATTGACATATATACACTAATACGTGTAAAATAGGTAACTAATAAGAACCTGCTGTATAAAAAATAAATAAATTTCAAAAAAATACATTATCTACTTTATTCATTTTAATGACTATGTACTACATTTTCAGTGATTGATGTACCATAATTTACTTAACAATTCTCATATTGATAATTGTTTCTCATTTTTTCTTATCCAAAACAATTCTGTAATAAAGTAGCTTGTCTATAAATTTATGTAAAGTTTAGAGAGAAGTTTTCTGGAATAGATTTGAAGTCATTGAATTGGGGGTTAGATGGCAGGCACATTTCATATTTTAATAGTTTCTACAAATTGTCCACCCCAAATGCTGTATCTAATTTACACTTCCTCTGCTTATTTAATTCCCCCACAGCGTTGCAAGTTATATATTACCAAGTCCATTTTAAAGATGAGGAGCTGGGATCAGAGAGGGTAAGTCAATTTCCTGGTGGATTATTGTTAAATAATCCAACGGAGATTTGACCGAGGTCAGCTTGTGTCTGTTTCACTGTCCACACCATATCGGCTTCCCTCTGGGTCCATCAGCCTTCATGACCCATGGAAAGAAGGGTTCATTCATGATGGAAAGAGAGAAAACAGCAGAGATCCTTCAAAAAGCACATTAGAATTGGAAGAGTAACATCACGGGGTACATGGAGGGCCACAACCAGACAAGTCTTTTTTCTTTTATTAAATATTAGATACAAAATTATATTTGTGAAATGTGTATAATAAATAAAAAAAAATAAAATAAATGCCAGTAAATCCAAACACAGTATAAGAAAGAGAATATAACCAGGATCTTTGAAGCCCAGTGAGTACCCCTCCCTCACCCTATCTTTTCTTCCACAGAGGTAACCCCTATACAGAATTCATGTTTATCATCGTCTTGCATTTCTTCACAGTTTTAACAACTCTGGCTGAATCTATCACAAGGCTGCTCTATAACACTTCAGAGAATACGCAAGTATCTGAGCATGTCTGTTGAAGTGGAACAATGCAGGCCAGCATCGTTCTGACTCGCAGCCCCAAGAATATAGTGCTTAGTGTTGCAAATTTTAAACTTTATTTAATGGAATTGTACCATATGCACTCGTTTGCAATTTGCTTTCGGCTGCTCAACACACTCTTTTGAGAGTGAATCACCGTATACTCCCGGCTGTAGTTCATTTATTTTCACTGCTGAACAGGATTGTGCGGGACCGATGGACCAGTCTATAAGCATTTGCCTACCTTCGGGCATTTGGCTGGTTTCTGAAGTTTTGCTATTATAGAATGCTGCTGTGAACATTTTGTAGATATTCCCTGGAGCACATGTGCGCAAGTGCTTCCATGCAATCCTACGAAAGGAATATCTGTATCTTGGAAATGTACAACTTCAATTTTACTAGATAATGCCAGATTGTTACCCCACAGCAGTAGATGGATTTTTTGGAACATGTTTGCCAAAACTTGATTTTGTTAGACTTTAAAAAATTCTACCATTCTGACTGAGTGTAAAATAGCATCTCATCATGGCTTTAATTTGAATTTTCCTGATTAATGATGGGTTGAGCATCTTTTCATATTTTTAAGAGACATGGATGTTTTTTGGTGAAGTATTCTCTCAAGTCTTTTGCACATTTCTCTTTTGAATCATCTTTTTTTCTATTGATTTATAGTAGTTCCTTAAGTAGTTTGTATTCTAATTCTTTGTCAGTTATATATGTTGCAAATATGCTTTCCCAACTTGTGGTTTATGTTCATTTTTTTACAGTGAATTCTTATGGCAAAGAGAAGTTCCTAGTTTTACTATGTCTACATTGTTTTTTCCTTATGATTTGCCTTTTTTAAGCTTAAGAAATTTGTTCATATCTTGCAGTCATAAAGATATTCTTCCATATGATTTTCTAAAATGTTTACAGTTTCATGTTACACATTTAAATCTTTAAAGCAACTGAAATTAATTTTTATGTATTGCATGAGGTAATACTCCAATTTCTTTCTTTTTTTTTCTCCTCAGTTGTGTAATTAACTGTCTCAGGACAGATTATTGCAAAGCTTATGCTTTCTCCTTTGCTATACAGCTTATTTCTCTTGTTTAGAAGCCTGTGTCTGGACTCCCTGTTCTGCCTTGTCAGTTCACTAATGCCATACTCTCTTAGTTATCACGGCTTAAAAATTATTTATTTATTTATTTTAATTGAAGTATAGTTGTTTTACAATGTTATAATTTCAGGTGTACAACACAATTTGATATTTTTATAGATTACACTCCATTTAAAGTTATAAAATATTGGCTCTATTCCCTGTGCTGTACAATGTATCCTTGTATCTTACTCATTTTATACACAGTAGTTTGTACCTGTTACTCCCCTGCCCCTCTCCTGTCCCTCCCCCACTTCCCTCTCCCCACTGGTAACCACGAGTTTGTTCTCCATATCTATGAGTCTGTTTCTGCTTTGTTACACTTGTTTATTTCATTTTTTAGATTCCACATATAGGTAATAACATACAGTATTTGTCTATCTTTGCTGAGAAGGACTCCCTATCTGGTTTCTTCTTCAGGAGTATCTTGGCTATCTTTGCTCCTTAAGGCTTCCGTATACATTTTAGAAGTTACTTGTCAAGTACCACATAATAGCTTTGAGGATATGGGTTAGATTTGCACTGAAGTGTGTATCATTTTAAAAATAACTGATATCTTTAAGTTGTTTAGTCTTCTGATCCATAAATATGATATATTCCTTCATTTATTTGGATCTTTATATATTTTAGTATAGTTTTAGAATTTTCTTTACAAAAAGCTTAAAATCTTGTGCTACGTTTATTCCTAGGTACTTTATAATTTCAAGGCATTTAAATAGTATCTTTAATTATAATTTTAAAATGTTTGCTGCTGTTTTATATAAATAATTTTAGAATCAGACTACTTTGCTAAATATATTTTTAAATTCTAATAATTTATATGTCTACTTTAACATTAACATTATTTATTTCCTCCTTCTCTCCCTTCTTTCCTTCTTTCTTTCTTGTTTTTATACTTTTTATTCTATATTTTTTCTTATTATATGGTAACTCACTAGTAAATGTTGACTAGAAATGGTCATAACAGGCATCCTTCCTTTTCCCCTTCATAAAGGAAATGCTGAAAGCATTTTTCTATTTATTATGATGCCTGTTTTAAGGTGTTTGTAGATTTTTTTTTACCAGTTGAAGAAAGTCCACTTCTACTTTTAACTTGCTAAGAATTTTTAAAACATGAATGGAATTTTCTTTTCATCAAGCAAAAATTCTTTGATTGTTCTCTTTTAAACTGTTAATGTAGAACTTATTTAAAATGATTTCTAATATTCAATTACCTACATCCCTATTGGCAGAATGTATTACCTTTTCCATATATTTTGGATTCAGTTGGCTAACATTTATCTGACTTTTTTTTGCATTTAAGTTCATGAGATGGCCCTATAATTTTGTTTTCTCATAAAATGAGTTGTAGAGTATTTCCACTGTTTTATCCTCTATACTGTTTAAGATTGGAATTATTTGTCTCTTGAGAGTTAGAACTAATAGGGAAAACCACCTGAGACATATGTAATATTTTCTTTGTAGAAAGATTTCTAAATGTTGATTTAATTCTTTTAATATTAGTGGGATTATTTACATTTTCTATTTCTTCTGGTGTTGATTTTTATGTTATATTTTAAAGTAATTTGTCCATTTGATGTAAGTTTTCAAATTTATTGGTATAAAGTTATTCATGAAATATTTTTACTTTGTGCAGCATCTGAAATTACACCCATTTATTGTTTCTAATACTGATTATTTCTTTTCATTAGTCTTACAAAGGATTTTTCAGTTTTTATTGGACTACCCTCTGCTCTATATTTCCTTCCTTTCATTCTTGTTGTGACCTCTCAAGTTACATTTTATGCTCATTAAACTTAATCCTTTTATTTTTCTAACATAAATTGTTAGGCTATGCATTTTCCTCTAAATGCTGCTTTAAATAAATTCCGTAATTTTGTTAAACTGTAGTTTCATTATTGCTCAACACTATGTATTTTAACATAATTATGACTTATTTGATTCTTAAATTATTTAAACTGTGATATCACCTCACACCAGTCAAAATGGCCATCATCAAAAATTCTACAAACAATAAATGCTGGAGAGGATGTAGAGAAAAGGGAACCCTCCTACACTCTTGGTGTGAATGTAAATTGGTACAGCCACTATGGAGAATAGTATGGAGGTTCCTTAAAAAACTAAAAATAGAACTACCATATGATCCAGCAATGACACTCCTGGGCATATATCTGAGAAAATCATCATTCAAAAGGGTACATGCACCCTAATGTTTGTTACAGTGCTGTTTACAATAACCAAGACATGGAAGCAACTTAAATGTCTATTGACAGAGGAATGGATAAAGAAGATGTGGCACATATATACAATAGAATATTACTCACTCATTAAAAAGAATGAAATAATGCCACTTGCAGCAACATGGATGGAACTGGAGATGATCATACTAAGTGAAGTAAGTCAGAGAGAGAAAGAGAAATATCATATGATATCACTTATAAGCGGAATCTAAAAAGAAATGGTACAAATGAACTTACAAAACAGAAACAGATTCACAGACTTAGAGAAAAAAGTTATGGTTACCAGGGAGAAGGGTGGGGGGAAAGGATAGTTAGGGAGTTTGGGACTGACATGTACACACTGTTATATTTAAAATGGATAACCAACAAGGACCTGCTGTATAGCTCAGGGAACTCTGTTCAATATTATGTAACAACCTAAATGGGAAAAGAATTTAAATAAGAATAGATACATGTATATGTATAACTGAATCACTTTGCTGTACACCTGAAACTATCACAACATTGTTAATCAACTATACTCCAATATAAAATAAAAAGTTTAAAAAAAAAACACTAAAAAAAAAGAAAGAATGAAATAATGCCATTTGCAGTAACATGGATTGACCTGGAGATTATCATACCAAGTGAAGTAAGTCAGACAAAGACAAATATCATATGATATAGCTTATATGTGGATTCTAAAAAAAATGATAAAAATTAACTTATTTACAAAACAGAAACAGACTCACAGACTTAGAGAGCAAACTAATGATTACTAGGGGGGAAAGTAGAGGGCAGGGATAGATTGAGAGTTTGGGATTGATATGTACACATTGCTATGTTTAAAATAGATAACCAACAGGGACCTCCTGTATAGCACAGGGAACTCTGCTCAATATTCTATGATAACCTAAATGGAAAAGAATTTTTAAAAGAATAGATATTAATATATATGTATAACTTTGCTGTACACCTGAAACTAACACATTGTTAATCAACTATATAACTGATTCACTTTGTTATAAAGCAGAAACTAACACACCATCATAAAGCAATTATACTCCAGTAAAGATGTTAAAAATAAAATAAAATAAAATGAAAAAAGAAAACTATACTCCAATATAAAATAAAAATTACGAAAAAAGAACCCATTCTTTGAATAATTTTCTTTAGCTTATAAGACACTTAAAACATTTTAATTTGTTTTCTTGATAAATTCTGAAGTGTATATCTGGTGATAAACTCAAAGATTATTATCATTATTTTTAAACATCTTTATTGGAGTATAACTGCTTTACAATGCTGTGTTAGTTTCTGCTGTATAACAAAGTGAATCAGCTATACGTATACATATATCCCCATATCTCCTCCATCTTGCGTCTCCCTCCCACCCTCCCTATCCCACCCCTCTAGTTGGTCACAAAGCACTGAGCTCATCTCCCTGTGCTATGCAGCTGCTTCCCACTATTTATTTTACATTTGGTAGTGTATATATGTCCATGTCTCTCTCGCACTTCGTCCCAGCTTACCCTTCCCCCTCCCCTTGTCCTCAAGTCCATTCTCTACATCTGCGTCTTTATTCTTGTCCTGCCCCTAGGTTCTTCAGAACCATATATATATTTTTTTCAGATTCCATATATATGTGTTAGCATATGGTATTTGTTTTTCTCTTTCTGACTTCCTTCACTCTGTATGGGATTTTTGTTTTAAAAAAATAAACTATGTTAAAAATAATTTTTGTTTATATTTCTGTTATTCATTCTAATGAATTACATTCTGTTATTCATTCATTTATAATTTATAAGAATATAAGAATATATGAGAAATTCAATTTTCTAAGAATATTAAGAATTTTTAAATTTATATTTTGTTTATAATATCTAACCAATTGCATCGGTTTTTTCATGTTTGAATTATGACCCTATTGATCAACTTTTTAAAGTGCTACATATGTGCCTAAGAAATATTTGTATTTTCTACTGGTTGTGTTAATGTGCTAGCTATGTGTGTTTAATTGTTTGCTAGTTGCATTGCTCAAATTTTATATGTGAATAGTGATGATTTTTCCTGATATATCTATCATTAGCTGTGAAAATTGTGTTAAAATCTCCCACTATGATGTTGTTATTGTTGTTGATGACGATGATGAACATGATGATGATGATTTTTTCCCTTTAGTCCTTTTAATTTCTGCTCATTATGTTGTTATGTGCAACAACTTTAAAATTATTATACCTTCCTTGAGAACTATACCTTTAATTGTTGAACAGTGATTCTCTGTTAATGTTTTATGCTTTAAGGTCTATTTTGTCTGTTATTAATATAGCTATGTACTAGTGTTGGTTAGTATTGATACTTGTCTGGTAATTTCCTGTATTTGTTTACTATTATTCTAATACTATGACTTAGAAATGTTTCTCACAAATAGCATAAGGCTAGCTTTTGTTTATTTGTCTTGTCTGACAATCTTTGTCTTTCAATTCTTGAATTTATTTCTTTTACATTTATTCTAATTATTATTCTAATTCCATTTATTTCTATCATCTTTTTGTGTATTTATACTTTTTGTGTATTATACATTTCTTAGGCTTTTCTTCCTCTCCTTTTCCCTCTTCTTTTTGATTGTCTGAGCATATTTTCTCATTGCACCTTTTCATCTCCACTGTTTTGGAACTGATTAATTCTATTTTTGTTCAGTTAATGGTTACCTTAGAAAATTTAAGATGCTTAGCCTTCTCCTGAAAAATATAAGAACTGCATAATAAATTAACTGTAATCTCAGTCTTTCCTTCTGATATATTATTGTGGGTGTTTTAGATCTATTTTATTTTCCCCCAAGTGTTGATAAACAATATTATTTTTGTCTTATATAGTCAATATGTGAACAAATCTACCTCCAAATTTACCATTTTATTTGCTCTTCATTTATTCTTGCATCTCAGACATTCCGTGTGATTGCTTTTACTTTGCCTATAGGATAAACTGTACAATATCATAAGTGAAGGTCTTTTGGGTACAGAGCTCAGTTTTTGTTTGTATGTTTTCCTTTGTTCTTTTTTAACTTCATCTCTTTCAGAAAGATATTTTCACTAGGTCAACCGTTATTTTCTCTAGTACATTTAAGATATTATTCCACTGTCTCCTGAGTTTCATTTGCTGTTTGTCATTCCTTTATTGATTACCTGTCTTTGTGAAGATTTTTAAGACAGTCTCCCTTTCCCCTTGGTATTGTGCAGTTTTACAATGACTTTTTAATGTGTGGATTTTATTTTTAATTTTCATCCTGCTTGAGATACACTTGCTTTTATAAATAGTAATGCCTTTTATTAGTTTCAAAGTTTTTCATTCATTATTTCTTCAAATATCATATATCCCCATGTCTGACTTCACTCTTTCTGGGCTTCCAATTAGACATGTATTGGGTTGGCCAAAAAGTTCATTCAGGATTTTCCATAAGATGTTACAGAAAAACCTGAACGAACTTTTTGGCCAACCCAATATTATAATACTCCATGTCTTCTAAGCCTCCTTTGTTATTTCTTGACTTTGTGTTTCTATGCTGCATTATAGGATATCTTTAGATCTAGCTTTTGTTTTATTAAATATCTCCTCAGCTTTGGAAATTTTTCTGTTAAAATCATCCATTGGGCTTTTTATTTAAATTGCTATACAGTTTTGGCACCCTATTTTTGTCAAAATGGTTTGGATATTTTAATAGTCTTATCAATACCCTGTTTTTATTAAATTAAATCCATTAAATATACATATTTTGTATTCTTGCTGGTAACTGTGATTAAGGAGTTGATGAGAATGGGTTGCCTCCTGTTATTACTGCTAATTCTCACTTAAGATGTCTGTTTTCCTTGTGTGTGTGTGTGTGGTGTGTGTTTTATTTATTGCATTTGTGAAATCAGAATCCTTGGAAATTCATCTGTGGGGATTCTGTGAAGCTTGTGTTGAATATTTGCTTCTATTGGTTATCTGGGGTTGATGCTTTAAACTGAGTTTTATCTTGAGATTTTTTTCAGACCTCCCAGCTCGTGTGAATTTATGCTGCAATTTGAGTGAAAACAGAATTTTCTTAACAATTCCCAGGATAGATATTTTTCCCTTTACTCAATGCCATAATGCAGGACAGATGTGTTTCACTGTTTCCCCCCTAGTGGGTGTGGATGTGTGTAAGTGGGAGTGAGTTAGCATGTAGGTTTATTTCTTGTTCACTCTTACACTGAAGAATGATCGAGTTTCATAAGCTACATATGTGCCTAAGAAAGATTTGTTTTCCCTACTGATTGTGTTATTGTGCTAGCTTTGTGCCTTTAGTTGGGCTTGCTAGCTGCACACTCAATGCATCTCTGGCTCCAGCTTCATGGAATTAGACCTCTCACCTGGGCAGACCCTGAGTTTTGCATCTTGATCCCTGAGTCCTGTGGTGTCACAAATGAACACTAAATGTACTCAAGGAGAAGGGTATTTTCTATGTTTGACTTAACTCTATAGATTCCAGATTTAATTTGGCTTTTAATTTGAAGTACTCTTACTTCTGTGCCAGGTAGTCAACATATTAAAAAATAAACTTGCAATGCTTTGTCCAGCATTTTTAGTGTTTTTTTTTTTTCTTCCCCATTTGGAGGGGTCATCAGTGCTCCTGTTCTGTCAGAGTATCTAATGTGCAAGACACTATGAAAATCATAATGAGTGAACCCAAAGAACATCTGATACCTGATCTCAGAGAGCTTATGGTCTAGCTAATAAGTAATGGGAAACATACCTGAAGCAGTTAGAGAACATAATAAGATGGGCTGAAATTAATTTCTGAGCCTGTACAAGTGAATGTGATCACTATGAGGGTTTGGAGGAGAGGCGGGAATCTGCCCCAGAGACTAAACAGGAGGAAATGAGCTTAAAGCATGTGGAGGATCTCCATAGACAGAATGGCAAGAAGAGGGAGAATATTCCTTGTATGGGCAAAAGCACTATGGAAGTCATTAGGGTGGAAAATTCATGATACAACATGGCTTTGGTAGTGGGTTGTTCAGCAGTAGGTACTGAATGTAAGCTGCTGATGAGCATAAGCCTAAATATAAGGCCAGAGTGGGATTGTGGATACAGTTGAAGTCCAGGCAGAAGAGTCTTGGGGTTGTCTTGCAGGCCACTGGGAGGGGTTCTGGAGTAGGAAAGCCACACGAAGGATGGATCAGAGCTGAGAGCACACTCTGCTGGCCCATGGGTCAAATCTAGCCAGCAGGTGTCCTGCAAGTGTTGGACCATGTTCTGCTTGAAACATTGGATTGCTTGTCCAATCAACAGTCTTCACGTTAAAAATCCAGATGCTGTCTTTTCTAGAATAGTGGGAGTCAGGGCTTACAGGTTTGTGGGCAGCACCTGGGTGGGTAGACCAACACCTGCCCCTTTGAATGTGGCAGGTGTTCCTCCAGTCTCTCTGGTCCCCACCCTCCTGATTACTGGGCAAGTGTTAGCTTTTCATGGCTTGTGTTCTTACCATCAATTTGGAACTGTAAATACTTCTTATGTGCGTATTCCTATGATGTAAAGACTGAGAGGGCCAAGTGTTTCAGGAAAAGTGGGAGAGAAGATATTTCCTTACCCAAGTGAAGACTCTTCCTATTCATTTAACACACACAGAGAATGTCTAGGTCTAAAAATTTCAACTTCAACACGGTTCTGGGGAGAAATCAGTGTGACTTGTTACATGCACTCCTTTGCATTGGCTCCTCCTGAGTGAGAAGGTGAGGGCCTGGAAAGGTGACCAGAAGGGCTGTCAGTCCCTCAGCTGTGGCCTGTCAGCCCATGGAAGAGCAGTGTCTATCCTTGAGGACCAGACAGAAGGACTAGTGGCTGGTAAACACAAAAGATGCTTCCCCAGCAGTTGGGATGAAATTGTCCTGTGGGGATCCCCACCTCACAGGGCCCTCACCTCCGGGTAAGCCAGCAGGCCAGAGAGGGTGAGGGCTGCCCAAGGCCCAGCTGTCCACTCCTGAGCCTCCCTCTACCTCACAGCACTGGACTTCTCAGGAGAGCTGATTAGAAGAAAGGGCTGTCCACTTTTGGAGGTGGGGGACCTGGGGAAGGGGGATTCTGGGAATTGTGTGGACGATTCCCTTAAAGGGTCAAAGAAGACACAGTTGCAACTGGCTTGTCTCTGGAAGGTGCCCCCAGGCTAGATATGGGATTCTTATTAGGAACATGAGGTTCAGGTGAAGTTTTTCCTCCACTTTGCAAACTTCCTGTGAGATTACTTTGAAATTAAGCATTCACAGAGAGGCTTCTCGTAATCCCAACAGGAATGACAGCAATGACTGCTCTCTGCAAAAGGAAGGTGTTTCTAAAGGGGAGGAGAGGAAGGGGGCACCTGTTCCTTGAGTCTCACATGTTCCATTTAATCTATGCCCAGCCCTGGGGGTGGCTACTGCTGTCATCCCATTGGCCAGACACCCATTGGCCAGACAAGGGATCTTAGAATGGGGCAGGACTCTGCGTGCACAGCTCACCTAGATGGGACCTCTCTGACCCCTAACGCTTCCTCTCTCCCCTTCCCAACCCTGCCTGCCAAGGGATCTGCAGACCAAACTCATGGTGTGAAAAATTGTTAGACATTTTGGCTTGCTATGATGAGGTACGATTGAGTCAATTTTTTAAACTGTGGAAGAACTGCCTAAACTACTAAAGAATTGCCCTTTTCTTTCATTTCCCAAATGCAGTTTTTCTTGGAGCTATGTGGGCACAGATTGAAATATGGATGTTTACCTTTTAGAACATTGGAGGAGAGAGGGAGAGTGAAAGGCATGACTGAAAACGAACTATATTTGATGGAGGACTCATCACTGTCACTGGCCTTTTTTATTTGGAGACTCTTCTGATTTATAAACGTGTTATTCAGCAGCCCAGGAAAAGCCTAATTACCGGGCCACTGCAAGCTTATGCGACACATTTCACAAAGAACCATTGTCTTTAATTGTGAATGTGAATGTCAAAGGAGTTCATAGTTAGCTGTTTGCAATAGCCACCCTCTTTATTAGTGACGGTCTCAGGAAATCCAAAGAAGTGAGATCTCCATCTCCGTGTTTGTTTATTTATTTTGTGGAATGAGAGGTCAATCCCAAAGGAAAATTAATTCTTCCAGAGGCTCAGAAGACTAGTGCAACTAAAATGTCTCCTGTTTGTTTTTTAGTTTCTAATGTCACACTCTTTCTCTATTCCATATTCTCAGGTAGAACTGGAAAAACCAGTACTTCCACGATTACTGGGACTGGCTGACTTTACCTTTGCCAGGGCCAAGAAAACACTCTCTGCTTTAGCTGGCAAGGAATGGGGGGGTGGGGGGTGGGGAGGAAGGGAGTTTGCATTTATTGCGTTTAAGGGACTTCAGATCACTGCCCAGAGCTCTGTACAAAGTTCATCTCTTTCAATTCTTACAACAATTTTGTTCAAAGTGTGAAGCTTTTGAAAGAATCTCTCTGTGGTTTAAATTTACATTTCCCTGATGACAAATGATATGTGCTTATTGGATATCAGAATATCTTCTTTTCTTTTTTTTAAATTAATTTTTATTGGAGTATTGTTGCTTTACAATGTTGCGTTAGTTTCTGCTGCACAGCAAAGTGAATCAGCTATAGGTATACATATATTCCGTCCTTTTTGGATTCCCTTCCCATTTAGGTCACCACAGCATTGAGTAAATTTCCCTGTGCTATACAGCAGGTTCTCATTAGTTATCTATTTTATACGTAGTAGTGTATATATGTCAAAGAATGTCTTATTTTTTAAAGGATCTGTTCAACTCAGATGTTTTTGCTCATTTTTATTAGGTTGTTTCTCTTTCTATTATTGTTAAGGGCCTTCATATATTCTATATTCAAGCCCATTGTCAATTATTGGTTTTACAAATACTCCCTCCCAATTTGTGACCTGCCTTTTCATTTTCTTAACTATATCTTCTGAATAACAAAATTTTTAGTTTTAATGAAGTTCAATATATGTTTTTTTTCTCCTGTGCTTTGTTTTAGTGTCATCTCTAAAAAGTCCTTGTTTGCTCCAAGAAGGTATTCTCCTATGTTTTTTAGATGCTTTAGACTTTTAACATTTGTATTTAGGTCTATGATACTTCTTGAATAAATTTTTGTGTATAGTGTGAGGTAGGGGTCAAGATTAATTTTCTGTTTATGAATATATAGTTGTTCCAGTACTCTGGCACCTTTCTTGAAAATTCAATAATCATATGTGTGTGTATGTGTATGTATGTATGTGTGTTCCAGGCTCTCTCCTATTCCATTGATAGTATTGGCTACCCTTGTATCAATACCACAACTGTCATACTATTGTATTTTTAAAGAAAGTTTTGAATTCAAGAAGTGTGTATTCTCCTACTTTGTCCTTTTTTTCAACACTTTGTCTTATAGGTCTTTTAACTTTTCATATAAGTTTTGGAATCAGCTTTTCCGTTTCTATAGAATAGCCTGTAGGGATTTCAATTGGGATTGCACTGAATCTACCGGTTTGTGGAGAATTGACATCTTCGCAATATTCAGTCTTCTAATCCACAACCATGTTGTGCCTTTCATTTATTTAGGTCTTCTTTAACATTCCTCACCAATGCTGTGTCTTTTGCAGTGTAGAGCTCTTGTACTTCTTTTAGTAAATTTATTCATAAGTATTTTGTGTTTTTCTTTTTTAAGAGAATGGTAATTTTTAAAAAATTAATTAATTTATTTATTTTTGGCTGTGTTGGGTCTTCGTTTCTGTGCAAGGGCTTTCTCCAGTTGTGGCGAGTGGGGGCCACTCTTCATCGCGGTGCACGGGCCTCTCACTGTCACGGCCTCTCCCCTTGCGGAGCACAGGCTCCAGACGCACAGGCTCAGTAGTTGTGGCTCACGGGCCTAGTTGCTCCGCGGCATGTGGGATCTTCCTGGACCGGGGCACGAACCCGTGTCCCCTGCATTGGCAGGCGGATTCTTAACCACTGTGCCACCAGGGAAGCCCCGTATTTTGTGTTTTTGATGCAAGTGTAAATGGCAGATTTTAAAATTTCATTTTCCATCATGTAACAGTGTAGAGCAGTCAGGGTTCAATCAAAGGAGCAGAGTCACTATACGGAAAGTAATGTAGAAAGAGATGTTAATCAAAGTTATTAGATCTTATGCACTTACAGTAGGTTGTTAAGCAGTCTGTTGAGCTCTGAGCACTGTGTCTGGTACAGGGTTTCAGGTATGTACAAGGTAGTTGGGAAAGAAAGATAGACATGAATGGGAGAAACTGAGGACAGACCAGAACCTGTAATAACAAAATGGGACTCTGTCTCTCTCTCATCACTTCTGCTATGGACTGAATTTTGTCCTCCCCAAATTCATACAGTGAAACCCTCACTCCCAATGTGACTATATTTGGAGAGAGGGCTTTTACAAGATAATTAAGATTAAATGAGGTCATAAATGTGAGGGTCCTAATTCAATACGATTGGTGGCCTTATAAAATCAGGAAGAGAGAGAGATGTCTTTCTCCATGCTATGTAACAGCACAACGAGAAGGCAGTCGTCTACAAACCAGAGAGTCCTCACCAGGAAATGGTCATGCTGGCACCCTGATCTTAAACATCCTAGCCTCTGGAACTGTGAGAAATAAATTTCTGTTGGTGAAGCCACCCAGTCTATAGTATTTTGTTACGGCAGCCCCAGCAGACTAGGACAACCTCCAATCTTTATGATGCAAGTGACTTGCAAGATAACTGATGTCCTTCACCATGCAACTGCTCACCCAATTGGCCCAGGATTTTTAGAAGCTTAATAAATATATTGGGCGAGAGCTGGAAGATTTGCCCGCCCAGCTGCTGCTCTCTCCAATGAGTAGGCCAGAAAATAAAGAGCAACATGTGCAAGCTGTAACAACCCTGTCCTATGTTATAATTCTGCCTGTAAAAGTGATAACTCTTTCACTTCCATCTTCAGAACATCAGATAAAATTCTCTCACGGCCACTCTAATTACCTTAGCTAGTTTGATGTAGTGTGAAGTCAACACACATTGTTTGCTGCTAGTAGGTAGAAATACAATTTAGATTTTTATTTGACCCTTTACCCTAAAACTTTTGTAAGTTGACTTACTTGAGTTTTTAGTTTATGTTGATTCTTTTGGAGTTTTACATGTACAACCATCTGTCTGTTAATAAGGAAAGTTTCACTTCTTCTTTTCGATAAGTATGCCCTTTATTTGTTTATCTTACTATATTTCGCTAGATAGGACCCCCAGTACAATATTGAATAGAAGTGGTGGGAACAAATGCCCTTATTTGTTCCTGAACATATTTGGTTTTTACCATCAAGTATAATGTTAGCTGTAGGCTTTGCATTGATGTTCTTTATCGGATTAAGAAAGTTCCCTTTCATTGTTATTGCTTGTAATTGTTATCATGAAAAATTATTGAAATTTATTAAATAATTTTTCCATTTACTAAAATAATTATATTTTTCTCATTTATTCTGTTAATGTAACAAATAGCATTGATTAATTTTAGAATGTTAAATTGACCTTGCATTCCTAGGATAACCCCTAATTAATCATATTATATTATTCTTCTTATATACTGTTGGGTATATTTTGCTATTATTTTATTAGAGATTTTTGTATTTTTGTGTATGAGTCTCACTGGTAATCACTTTTTATTACCGCTGGTGGTGATGTAATATCTGTGTCAGGTGTTGTGAGTTTATGCTGTTCTTATAGATTTGGGAAATGTTCCTTTTTCCTTTGTTTTCTGAAAGTGTCTGTGTAAAATCGCTATTATTTCTTCCTTAAATGTTTGCTCTAATTTTACCAATGAAATAACCTGGGTCTGGACATTTTCATTATGAATTTAATGTCTCAATACATATGTTTATTTACATTTTGATATATATATTATATATCTGTACATTTGACCCTTGAACAACATGGGGGTTAAAGGCATGCTGACCTCCTGCACAGTTGAAAATCTGCATAGAATTTTTGACTCCCCAACTTGTAACTACTAATAGCCTACCATTGTCTGGAAGCCTTACAAATAACATAAACAGTCGATTAACATATTGTTAATCGACTGTTCTTACAATAAAGAATATGTATTCTTACAATAAAGTAATCTAGAGGAAAGAAACTGTTGTTAACAAAATCATAAGAAAGAGAAAATATCAATACATTTACAGTACTGTACAGAATTTACCGATACTGATTAGTTTACAAACATCATTTTACCAGATGAATCATCTATCTGTCAGTACCTACATCAGTACTGTCTAATATGATACAAAACACTGTAGATGTTATACGTATTACTAACAGTAGACATCAAAAATGAAAAGATAATGTGAAAAAGAAATTCATATTTATTTACAGGTATAATAATTCATGCCATGATAACAAAGAAGCAGAAATATCATTGCTTCATGGTGGCTTAGCCTATACACTAATGAATGAATCATTATAAAAATTTTATGGCATACAATATTACAATCATATTCATCGTGTAGTGTTGGAAATATTGTTCCATTTTTTTTAAAAAACACTTACCTGTGATGATAGGCCGATAAGCAGTCTCCCCAATTATGAGGGAGAGAGGCATAGAGTATGGTAATGGAATTCTTTGAAACCAAAGTTATATAACAATAAGAAAACTAACAATTTATTAATTTTATATTAAATATCACTCACCTTATGCCTATGTAAGGATAAGCTAGTATCTACATATATTTTATGCATTCTTTTCTTAATTTTTTGATATTTCTAGGCTATGCTGTTTGTCTGCAAGTTTTTTTCAAATTGTTGCAAACCTCCAAAAACTTTTCCAATAGATTTATTTAAAAAAATTCTCATATACTTGAATCCATGCCATTCAAACCCATGTTGTTCAAGGGCCTACTGTATATAAATGTCATACAAGTCATATCTATGTATGTTTATGTTATAGAAGTCCTAAATATGTCTATTTAAATATATTATTTCTTCTTTTGTCAGGTAAGTTTTGCTTTTCAAAAAATGTTAAATGTACTAGAATAGTGTTCACCATAATATTCCTTTATTATGTTTTTAATGTATTTGTCATATGTAGTGAAATCCTTTTTCCCTTCCTGAAATTTATAATTTGTGCATTTTCTTTTCTTTATTTCTGGATAATTCTTGTAAGGTTTTTATCAATTTTATTAATTATGTAAATAACCTTTCAAAAGCTTCATTAGTTTTTCTATTATTTGCCTCTTATCTATTTGATTGATTTATTTTGTGTCTTTTTTTCAATACTTATTTATTTATTTTTGACAAATAAAAATTGTATATATTTAAGGTGCACAATATATGTATATGTTGTGAAATGATTACCACAATTATACTAATTAATATATCCATGACCTCACCTAGTTACCTCTTGTGTGTGTGTTGTGAGAACACTTGAGACCAACTTTGTAGCCAATTTCAAGTACACATTATTATTACCTATAGTCACCATGCTGTACTTTAGGTCACTAGGATTTATTTATATTATAACTGAAACTTTGTACCCTTTGATAACTACTTCTCCTTTCTCTCCAGCCTCCAACCACTATTCTACTCTCTGTCACTATGAGTTCAATTTTAAAGCAATTTTGACTGTCATCTACATACATATGGGTTTATTTGCAGTCATTATGCCTGGCATTTGCAGCATGTGTTAGATCTATAAATTGATGTATTTCACCAAATCTAGACTTAAAAAAAAACATATTATTTCATCATTTAACTTTCTTTCCCAATCTCTTCTCTCCTTCCAGAACTTAATTGTATGTGTTAGACTACTTGATGCTGTCCCAGAGTCTGTGAGGCTTTGTTCATTTTTGTTCAATTGTTGCTTGTCTCTTTTAAAAAATTTTTTGGCCACACAACATGCATGTGGGATCTTAGTTCCCACACCAGCGATGGAACCCGTGTCCCCTGCAGTGGAAGCTCGGGGCCCTAACCACTGGTCAACCAGGGAATTCCCATCCTACTGTCTTAATGCAGCTTTATATGTAGTCTTCAATCAGGTACTGAGAGTCCTCCAAATTGGTTTTACTTTTTACAAATTGTTTTCACCACTCTAGTTCCTTTACTTTTTCGTATACATTATAGAATCACTTTTTAAAAATTTCTAAAAGAACATGCTGGAATTTTGATTGGAGTTGGGTTGTATATGCAGCTCAGTTTGGAGAGATTTAACTTCTTAACAATATTAAGTCTTCTAATCCATGAACAAAGTATATATCACCATTTAATTAAGGTAACTGATTTCTTTTATCAGAATTTTGCAGTTTTTACCACAAAGATACTACACTTCTTTTCATATATTTTTAATATTTTTTTGAATTTTATTTTTTATGCATCAGGTTCTTATTATCTATTTTATACAAATAAGTGTATATATGTCAATCCCAATCTCCAAATTCATCCCACCACCGTCCCCCTCCAAACACTTTCCCCCCCTTGGTGTCCATACATTTGTTCTCTACATCTGTGTCTCTATTTCTGCCTTGCAAACTGGTTCATCTGTACCATTTTTCTAGATTCCACATATATGCATTAATATACGATATTTGTTTTCCTCTTTCTGACTTGCTTCATTATGTATGACAGTCTCTAGGTCAATCCACGTCTCTACAAATGACTAAATTTCATTCTTTTTTATGGCCGAATAATATTCCATTGTATATATGTACCACATCTTCTTTATCCGTTCGCCTGTCAATGGGCATTTAGGTTGATTTCATGACCTAGCTATTGTAAATAGTGCTGCAGTGAACATTGGGGTGCATGTATCTTTTCGAATTATGGTTTTCTCTGGGTATATGCCCAGTAGTGGGATTGATGGGTCACATGGTAATTTTATTTTTAGTTTTTTAAGGAACCTCCATACTGTTCTCCATAGTGGCTGTATCCATTTACATTCCCACCAACAGTGCAAGAGGGTTCCCTTTTCTCCACACCCTCTCCAGCATTTATTGTTTGTAGATTTTCTAATGATGCCCATTCTAACTGGTGTGAGGTGATACCTCATTGTAGTTTTGATTTGCATTTCTCTAAGAATTAGTGATGTTGAGCATCTTTTCATGTGCTTCGTGGCCATCTGAATGTCTTCTTTGGAGAAATGTCTATTTAGGTCTTCTGCCTATTTTTTGATTGGGTTGTTTGTTTTTTTAATATTGAACTGCATGAGCTGTTTATATATTTTGGAGATTAATCCTTTGACCATTGATTTGCTTGCAAATATTTTCTCCCATTCTGAGGGCTGTCTTTTCGTCTTGTTTATAGTTTCCTTTTTTGTGAAAAAGCTTTGAAGTTTCATTAGGTCCCATTTGTTTATTTTTGTTTTTATTTCCATTACTCTAGGAGGTGGATCAAAAAAGATCTTGCTGTGATTTATGTCAAAGAGTGTTCTTCCTATGTTTTCCTCTAAGAGTTTCATAGTGTCCAGTCTTACATTTAGGTCTCTAACCCATTTTGAGTTTATTTTTGTGTATGGTGTTAGGGAGTGTTCTAATTTCATTCTTTTACATGTAGCTGTCCAGTTTTCCCAGCACCACTTATTGAAGAGACTGTCTTTTCTCCATTGTATATCCTTGCCTCCTTTGTCATAGATTAGTTGACCATAGGTGTGTGGGTTTATCTCTGGGCTTTCTATCCTGTTCCATTGATCTATATTTCTGTTTTTGTGCTGGTACCATATTGTTTTGATTACTGTAGCTTTGTAGTATAGTCTGAAGTCAGAGAGTCTGCTTCCTCCAGCTCCATTTTCTTCCCTCAAGATTGCTTTGGCTATTTGGGGTCTTTTGTGTCTCCATACCAATTTTAAGATTTTTTGATCTAGTTCTGTCAAAAATGCCATTGGTAATTTGATAGGGATTGCATTGAATCTGTATATTGCTTTGGGTAGTATAGTCATTTTCACAATATTGATTCTTCCAATCCAAGAACATGGTATATCTCTCCATCTGTTTGCATCACCTTTGATTTCTTTCATCAGTGTCTTATAGTTTTCAGAGTACAGGTCTTTTACCTCCTTAGGCAGGTTTATTCCTAGGTATTTTATTCTTTTTGTTGCAGTGGTGAATGGGATTGTTTCCTTAACTTCTCTTTCCGATCTTTCCTTGTTAGTGTATAGGAATGCAAGACGTTTCTGTGCATTAATTTTGTATCCTGCTACTTTACCAAATTCATTGATTAGCTCTAGTTGTTTTCTGGTGGTATCTCTAGGATTATCTATGTATAGTATCATGTCATCTGCAAACAGTGACAGTTTTACTTCTTTTCCAATTTGTATTCCTTTTATTTCTTTTTCTTCTCTGATTGCTGTGGCTAAGACTTCCAAAACTATGTTGAATAATAGTTGTGAGAGTGGACATCCTTGTCTTGTTCCTGATCTTAGAGGAAATGCTTTCAGTTTTTCACCATTGAGAATGATGTTTGCTGTGGGTTTGTCATATATGGTCTTTATTATGTTGAGGTAGTTTCCCTCTATGTCTACTTTCTGGAGAATTTTTATCAAAAACTGGTGTTGAATTTTGTCCAAAGCTTTTTCTGCATGTATTGAGATGATCATATGGTCTTTCATTCTTTAATTTGTTAATATGGTGTATCACATTGATTAATTTGCATATACTGAAGAATCCTTGCATCACTGGGATGAATCCCACTTGATCATGGTGTATGATCCTTTTAATGTGTTGTGGGATTCTGTTTGCTAGTATTCTGTTGAGGATTTTTGTGTCTATATTCATCAGTGATATTGGTCTGTAATTTTCTTTGTTTGTAGTATCTTTGTCTGGTTTTGGTATCAGGGTGGTGATGGCCTTGTAGAATGAGTATGGGAGTGATCCTTCCTCTGCAATTTTTTGGAAGAGTTTGAGAAAGATGGGTGTAAGCTCTTCTCTAAATGTTTGATACAATTCACGGGTGAAGCCGTCTGGTCCTGGAGTTTTGTTTGTTGGAAGATTTTCAATCACAGTTTCAATTTCATTACTTGTGATTGGTCTGTTCATATTTTCTATTTCTTCCTGGTTCAGTCTTAGGAGGTTATACCTTCCTAAGAATTTGTCATTTCTTTCAGGTTGTCCACTTCATTGGCATAGAGTTGCTTGTAGTAGTCTCTTATGATGCTTTGTATTTTTGCGGTGCCCGTTGTAACTTCTCCTTTTTCACTTTTAACTTTATTGATTTGAGTCCTCTCCCTCTTTTTCTTGATGAGTCTGGCTAAAGGTTTATCAATTTTGTTTACCTTCTCAAAGAACCAGCGCTTAGTTTTATTGATCTTTGCTATGGTTTTCTTGTTTTTTTTAATTTCTGCTCTAAACTTTATGATTTCTTTCCTTCTACTAACTTTGGGTTTGTTTGTTCTTCTTTCTCCAGTTCCTTTAGGTGTAAGTTTAGATTGTTTATTTGAGATTTTTTCTTGTTTCTTGAGGTAGGATTGTATTGTTATAAACTTCACTCTTAGAACTGCTTTTGCTGCATCCCATAGGTTTTGGATTGTTGTGTTTTCATTGTCATTTGTCTGTAGGTATTTTTTGATTTCCCCTTTGATTTCTTCAGTGACCTCTTTGTTATTTAGTAAAGTATTTTTTAGCCTCCATGTGTTTGTGTTTTCTACATTTTTTTGCCTGCAATTTATTTCTAATTCCATAGTGTTGTGGTTGGAAAAGATGCTTGATATGATTTCAATTTTCTTAAATTTTCCAACGCTTGATTTGTGACCCAAGTGGTGATCTATCCTGGAGAATGTTCTATGTGCACTGAGAAGAAAGTGTAATTTGCTATTTTCTGATGGAATGTCCTATAAATATCAATTAAATGTATCTGGTCTATTGTGTCATTTAAAGCTTCTGTTTCCTTATTAATTTTCTTTCTGGGTGATCTGTCCATTCATGTAAGTAAGGTGTTAAAGTCCCCCACTATTATTGTGTTACTGTCTATTTCCTCTATTATAACTGTTAGCAGTTGCCTTATGTATTGAGGTGCCCCTATGTTGGGTGCATATATATTTATCATTTTTATATCTTCTTCTTGGGTTGATACCTTGATCATCATGTAGTGTCCTTCCTTGTCTCTTGTAACATTCTTTATTTTAAAGTCTATTTTATCTGGTATGAGTATTGTTACTCCATGTTTCATTTGATTTCCATTTGCATGGAATATCTTTTTCCATCCCCTCACTTTCAGTCTGTATGTGTCCCAAGGTCTGAAGTGGGTCTCTCATAGATAGCATATATACAGGTCTTGTTTTTGTATGCATTCAGCAAGCCTGTGTCTTCTGGGTGGAGCATTTAATGCATTCACATTCAAGGTAATTATCGATATGTATGTTCCTATGACCATTTTCTTAATTGTTTTGGGTTTGTTTTTGTAGGTCCTTTTCTTCTCTTGTGTTTCCCACTTAGAGAAGTTCCTTTAGCATTTGTTGTAGAGTTGGTTTGGTGGTGCTGAATTCTCTTAGTTTTTGCTTGTCTGTAAAGCTTTTGATTTCTCTGTTGAATCTAAATGAGATCTTTGCTGGATAGAGTAATCTTGGTTGTAGTTTCTTCCTTTTCATCACTTTAAATATGTACTGCCACTCCCTTCTGGCTTGTAGAGTTTCTGCTGCAAAATCAAATGTTAACCTTATGGGAGTTCCCTTGTATGATATTTGTTATTTTTGCATTGTTGCTTTTAATAATTTTTCTTTGTGTTTAATTTTTGTCAATATGATTACTCTGTGTCTCAGCATGTTTCTCCTTGGGTTTCTCCAGCCTTGGACTCTCTGCCTTTCCTGGCTTGGGTGGCTATTTCCTTTCCCATGTTAGGGAAGTTTTCAACTATAATCTCTTCAAATATTTTCTTGGGTCCTTTCTCTCTTTCTTCTCCTTATGGGACCTGTATAATGCGAATCTTGGTGCATTTAATGTTGTCCCAGAAGTCTCTTAGGCTGTCTTCATTTCTTTTCATTCTTTTTTCTTTATTCTGTTCTGCGGCAGTGAATTCCACCATTCTGTCTTCCAGGTCACTTATCTGTTCTTCTGCCTCAGTTATTCTGCTATTGATTCCTTCTAGTGTATTTTTCATTTAAGTTATTGTATTGTTTCTCTGTTTTTGTTTGTTCTTTAATTCTTCTAGTTGTTTGTTCTTTAATTCTTCTACATCTTTGTTAAACATTTCTCGCATCTTCTTCATCTTTGCCTCCATTCTTTTTCCGAGGTTCTGGATCATCTTCCCTATGAATATTCTGAATTCTGTTTCTGGAAGGTTACCTAACACCTCTTCATTTAATTGTTTTTCTGGGGTTTTATCTTATTCCTTCACCTAATATATAGTCCTCTGTCTTTTCATTTTGTCTATCTTTCTCTGAATGTGGTTTTTGTTCCACAGGCTTTAAGATTGTCGTTCTTCTTCTACACTTTTTTCATATTTTTGAAAGTGTTATGCTTCAAGTATTTCATATTTTTGGCAGTGTTAAAAATAACTGGTTATTCTAGGAGTTACAGTATATATATCCTAATCTTCTCAAGATTAAATAATTTAAAGCTTAAAAAAATTCTGTTTTCAATTTTTCCTGGATAGAACTTAGAAATACAATCAATTATTGTATATTGACCTTGTTTCTAGAAGCTCATCTAAATTCACTTATTACTTCTAGTACTATTTTGAAAATTATTTGCCATTTTCTATGTGGACAATAATTTGTGATTGATGTTTTAGTTCTTTGTTTACAACTTATGCTGTTTATTTTCCTGTCATATTGTACTTGATAAGCTAGCAATTATGATGTTGAATCGGAGTTATAAGCACAGATATTGTTCTGTTTTTCACGATATTAGTGGGAAAGCATTCACTTCATCATGTTTTGTTTCTTCAATGTCAGCAAGGAAGAGAGAGATTCCAGCAAGATGAGTGCTATAGTATTATGTAGTGTAATCACATACATCCTTTTATCATTGCCATATTCTGTTGGGTAGAAGGAAGTCACAGGTCCTGTCCACACTCAAGAGAAAATTATCCCACAAAGATATGAACAATAAGATATGGGATCAGGGGGCCTTCTTAATAGCATATCTGCTGCAGCAACAGTTGCTTTGGGGGTTATAGTTAGCATCTTTTACTTATAACTGTTTACCTATAAGTAATATTATATATACTACTTCACATATAGTATAAGAAATTTGTAACAGTATACTTCTGTGTTCCTCTCTAGGCTTTGTGCTGTTGCTGTCATAAATTTTACTTCTACATATTTTATAAATCCCACAATACTTCGCAATTATTTTTTCTTTAAACTATCAATTATGCTTTAAAGAGATTTTTAAATGAGAAAAAAATTTTTTTTTTTTTTTTTTTTTTTTTTTAACCTACAAATTTATCATCTCTGGAGCTCTTCATTCTTTCACATAAGTCAAGTATTCCATCTGGTATTATTTTCCTTCTGCCTGAAGGATTTCCTTTAACATTTTTTATAATGCAGATTAGCTAATGAATTCTTTTAGCTTTTGTATGTCTTTAAAAGTCTTTATATAACCTTTGTTTTTGAAAGATACTTCTGCTGAGTTTAGTATAGTAGGTTGATTTTTTGTTCTTTCTATACTTTAAAGATGTTGCTCCACTGTCTACTGGTGTTTGTTTTTACCAATGAGGAGACTTTTGTCATTTTTGCCTTTTTTTTTTTCTGTATTTAAAGAAAACTTCTTTCTCTGGATGCTAAGATTTTCCCTCTATCACTGGCTTTTAAAAACTCAATTATGATATACCCTAGTACAGTTTTTGCTTCATATTTCTTGTGCTGTGTCTACTTGAATTTCTGGGATCTGTGGGAATTTGGGACAATTATATCTTCAAATATATTTTTTGTCTCTGTCCTCTCTCCTCTTTTTCAGGGATAGATTATACATATATTAGGCTGCTTGAAATTGTTTCACAGCTCACTGATGCACATTTCAGTTCTTTATTCAGCTTTTTCCCCCTGTTTTTAAAAAAAAATTATATAGTTTCTATATTTATGTTTTCGAGCTCATTAATCTTTCTTCTGTAATGTATAATCTGTTTTTAATTCCATCCATAATATTTTTCTTCACCAATATTTTTCATATCTCGTTTGATTTGGGTCTTTGTACATGTTCCATATCCCTACTTAACATGTGCACCCTTTCTCTCCCTTCTAAAAATCATATGGAGTATAGCTATAATCAACGATTTAATATCCTTGTCTACTAATTGTATCATCTGTGCCACTTCTTGGTCTTGTCCTACTAATGGAATTTTCTCCTCCTGTTAGCATATGAACATGAAATCGCTTTGTTTCTTTCCAACAGCTGTTCCCCACTGTACTGTTACAGGAAGATTAGATTGTAGTGTTATCAGTGATCTAAAAGAGCAGTGGGAACACAAGGGAAATGAAGATGGTCCATCAGGAAGATCAAGGAAGATTTCCCAGAGTAACAAAACCCCTGAACTCAGTTACCAACTCAGAGTAAGTATTGGCAAAGGGGAAAAAAAAGAGGCAAAGGAAGTTCCTGTGGACAAAGCACATATGCAAGAGCATAGAAATGAGAAATGAGTGCATTAAAGGGATCTCAGGGAGCTCCCTGTGGCTGAGTTATGGGCAGGGAGTGGAGAGAGGAAACAGTAGATTAGTACATAGAGCCAGCATGTGGTGGGACGTGTACGTGGCTGGAGAGCTTGAGCTTTACTGGCATAGCAAGACTTTGGAAGGTTTTAAAAATTGTGCTAACATACATTAACCATAAAATGCACTATCTTAACCACTTTTAAGTGTACAGTTCAGAGGCATTAAGTACATTCACATCGTTGTGCAACCATCACCACCATCTATCTTCAGAAAATTTAAATTTCCTAAACTGAAACTCTGTACCCATTAAACATTGACTCCCCATTCCTCCTTTCCCTCAGCCTCCCAGCAGCCACTATTCCAACTTCTGTTTCTTTGAATTTGAGTACTCTAGGTATCTCATATAATTGGATTCACACACGATTTGTCTTTTTGTGATTGACTTATTTCACTTAACGTAATGTCTTCAAGATTCTTCCACGTTGTAGCAGGTGTCAGAGTTTCTTTTCTTTTAAACTGTATTTATTCCACTGTATGTATATCACATGTTGTTTATCATTCATATGTTGATGGATATTTGGTTGCTTTCACCATTTGGCTATTGTGATTAATGTTGTTATGAACATGGGTGCACAAATGGTGTGTTACAGTCCATGCTTTCAATTGTTTGGGTATATACCCAGAAGTGGAATTGCTGGGTCATCTGGTAATTCTGTTTAATTTTTTAAGGAATGCCATTTTTGACAGTAGCCACATCAATTTACATTCCCACCAGCAATGCAAAGGAGTTCTGAGTTCTTCATATACTTGCCAAAACTTATTTTCTGTTTTTTTTTAAATCTTAGTTCAATTTTTTGTATAGTAGCTATCCTAATGTGTGTAAAGCGGTATCTCACTTTGGTTTTGATTTGCATTTCTCTGATGATTAGTGGTGTTAAACATATTTTCATGTGTTTATCGACCATTTGTATATCTCCTCTCAAGAAATGTCTATTCAAGTCCTTTGCTCATTTTGAAATCAGGTTGGTTGCTTTTGTGGTGTTGAGTTGTAGGAGTCCTTTATATATTCTTGACATTAATCCTTATCAGATATCTGATTTGCAAATATTTTCTCCCATTCTATGGGTTGCCTTTTCACTCTGTTGGTAGTTTCCTTTGATGTACAAAAGTTTTAAATTTGAATACAATTTATCTATTTTTTCTTTTGTTGCCTGTGCTTTTGGTGTCATATCCAAGAAATCATTGTCAAATTCAATGACATGAAGCTTTTCCCATTTTCTTCTAAGAGTTTTATCATTTTAGGTGTTACAGTTAGGTATTTGATCTATTTTGAGTTAACTTTTGTATATGGTGTTAAGATAAGTGTTCAATTTCGTTCATTTTAATGTGTATATCCAGTTTTCCCAACATCATTTGTTGAAAAGACTGTCCTTTCCACATTGAATTGTCTCTTTCCTCACTGAATTGTCCCTTCCCATAGGATGGTTTCAGCACCCTTGTCAAAAGTTATTTGATCATATGTGTGAGGGCTTATTCCTTGGCTCTCTGTTCTATTCCACTGGTTTATATGTTTTTCTTTAGGCTGGTACCACACTGTTTTGGTTACTGTAGTTTTGTAATAAGTTTTGAAATCAAGAAGTCTGAGATCTTACATTGTTCTTTTTTGAGATTGTTTTGACTATTGCAGGTCTCTTGAGATTCTATGTGAATTTTATGATGGATTTTTCTATTCCTGCAAAAATTGGGGTTTTGAGGGGTTGCATTGAATCTGTAGACAGTTGTGTGTAGTACTGACATCTTAACAATATTAAGTCTTGTAATTCATGAACATAGGATATCTTTCCATTTGCTTTAATTTTTTTTGTCTTTAATTTTTTTCAGCAGTGTTTTGTAGTTTTCACTGTACAAATCTCTTGCCTCCTTAAGTTTATTACTACATATTTTATTCTTTTTGATGCTCTTTTAAATGGAATTATTTTCTTAATTTCCTTTTTGGATTATTTATTGTTAGTGTATAGAAAAAAATGATTTTTGTATGTTCATTTTGTATCCAACAACTGTGCTGAATTCTTTTATCAGTTCTAACAGTGTGTGTGTGTGTGTGTTTGTGTGTGTGTGTGTGTGTGTGTGTGTGTAATCTGTAGAGTTTTCTACACATAAGGTCATGTGGTCTGTGAAAAGTGATAGTTTTACCCTTTCCTTTACAATCTGGATGCCTTTTATTTCTTTTTGTTGCCTATTTGTTCTGTCTAGAACTTTTAATACTATGTTGAATAGAAGTGGCAAAAGTGGTCATTCTTGTCTTGTTCTAAATTGGGTAAGTTTTAAGCAGGTGATTGACAAGGTCCTATCCAAGTTGTCTGATGATCACTCTGGCTGTTGAATGGAGGATGGCTGGAAAGGGCAAGACTGGAGGCAAAAACATTAATGAAGGAGCTTTTCTGTAGTCCATGTAAGGGAACAAACTTGCTTAGAGGCAGTGGGGTGAGGCAGCCATAGTGACACCCAGTGCCTACTGATCCTACACAGATGTGAGAGGCTCTAATGGCCAATGAACCATCCACTGCCAAAGCTAGAGGACAGTTCAGGGTAGGATGATGCTGCATTCCTCTCCACATTCTCATTCAGAAGGGGTCAAATTAAAATCAGAACCAAAGACTCTCAGCATGTGTGTTTGGGGGGTGCTTGCTAAGTCAAATATTCTAGCCTATGGTCTCTTCACAAGCAGTGTAGATTACATGGTAGACATGAAAGGCAGTAAGGGAAGCAAACCACTCCATCCAGACCACACCCCTTCCTTTCTCACACTCCCCACACTAACACCTTCTACAGAAAAGTGTAGAACCTTTTGATCCCAGAGTTACCAGAAACAAGTGGTGCGTAGTCATTCTTCAGTGTCCCAAGCTAGGAATAGGAGTTTCTGGCACTGGTCAGGTGTCAGTGGAAGGGAACAATGTAGCATATATGTTGAAAATGAACATCTTGCATCAAGAGCCAGGACCAGCAACAGAATATCTTGGGTTCTGGATACTCAAACGATTACTTCTAAAACAGACCAAGACAGTCAAAAATACATATCACTTTGGGCCATTCTGCACACTGGAATCAATTACTGCAATAATCAAGTAGTCTAGGGATTGAGAATTGAATCCAGGTCTCTCAAACTTGAAAGCCCACACTCTATTCTTTGTGGTCCTGGCATCTTCTGATTGTCCTACTTTGTTCTGTTTCCTGGTCTGTCTGCATGGTATACAATCAGTAGCAAATTTTCTCAGACTCTGTCTACAGTTGCTCAATGTTCACCTCAAAATTGATATTTCTTTTTAGACATAAGTTTTATACCAGCCAGTATACTTGGAAATGCTCGACACAAATTGCATCTCTTAGGAAAGGCTTTTTAAAAATTAATTAATTAATTAATTTTTGGCTGTGTTGGGTCTTTGTTGGCTGCATTGGGTCTTCGTTGCTGTGCGTGGGTTTTCTCTAGTTGTGTCAGGCAAGGGCTACTCTTCACTGCAGTGTGTGGGCTTCTCATTGCAGTGGCTTCTCTTGTTGCAGAGCATGGGCTCTAGGCATGTGGGCTTCAGTAGTTGTGGCACATGGGCTCAGTAGTTGTGGTTTGTGGGCTCTAGAGCATAGGCTCAGTAGTTGTGGTGCATGGGCTTAGTTGCTCCAGGGCATGTGGGATCTTAGTTCCCTGACCAGGGCTCGAACCCATGTCCCCTGCATTGGCAGGTGGATTCTTAACCACTGCACCACCAGGGAAGTCCCAGCAGACGGATTCTTAACCACTGAACCAGGGAAGCCCAGGAAAGGCTTTTTTAAAACTCGTGGGTACTGTAGTCAAATAGGCCTCTTCACTCCGAGTGCAGTGTGTTTTCTGGCCATCTTCTTTTGTTCTTTCTCCATTACGTGGCCATGGGAGAATTAATTTCTTCTCCACTAGATAGGAGAAGAATCTCCCTTTTTGGGCCCAAAGTGACTACTGGTAGTAATATGGATGTCATGGTGCTGCCTATACAGTATCATCAGACACGGAGCCAGTTGGCTACAGTGGAAGGTGTGACTGCATTTTACTCCTGCTGTCAAGAGAGCTGCACCAGAGCTGCTCATTCAGAAGCATGTTTTGAAGTCTTAGCCCTCTCAGGGGTAGAGAACTGGAAGGAGGTTTAAGAAGTCCAAAAGTCAGAAGACTCAGGAGAACTGAAACCTTGGCCAAAATTAAGAATGGGGGTGATGGTAGGAAGAACTGAATATTCTTATTGTGGGATAATCCTCTGATCCCAGTGAGCCAACAGTCAAACCCAGGGGAGATGGCATGGACCCTAAAAGTGAGGGTAGTAATGGGTGGCAATTCTCAGAAAGGAGTTATAGTCATGGGGACTTTGTAAGTACCAGTGAGCATGTTCCAACTGTAGTGGAGAATTTATGTGCAAATAATATGCTCCCAAGTGATACCCACTCTGGGAGCTCTGTTGATTATAGCATTTGGCCTTTGAAAAGCTTCATGAGAAGGAAACATGTTTAGAAAATGTGACTTATTATTCTAATTTAACATTTACATGCCTTTGCCATGCTTATTTTAAAGAAATTAATTCTGATTTATAAATGCTTATTTGATTGATTTTGGTTTTTAGGGGCTAAAATGTGAAAACTAGAAATGGCCTGTGAAGGCCCTGGTGACCACCAGACACCATCAGATTCCTTCTGAGCCTTGGATGGCCCTGGTCATTAAGGCATTAAGACCAACAGGGGCTGGGAGGGAACAGTTTCAAGTTAAAGGAATGATGCAAGGATGGCAGAGGGAGGAAGCCGGGCTCATGAACCCAGGAAGATGAGACAGATTAGGGTTAGAATCCAGGAGGACAAGCAGGGACCAGGAAACCAGACTAGCAGCCTAGAAACCCAGGAAAATGGATCAGAGGTGAAAGCAGACATGAAGAGTTCATCAGAAAGTTCACCGTCTAGCCTGGTGGTTCTCAATCCTGACCACACATGACAATCACCTGGGAAGTGATCTGCCCTTCATCACCTCCCAGATTTTTTTCAGGTTTTTCCAGTAGGAGTTTTATGTCCGTACTCCAATGGAGACTTTCCTGCCAAGGGCAATAATGATGTCGATATTCCATTTCCTAAATTTAAAGAATACTTTTTTTTCATTCAACTTATCTAACTTCCAACAGAATCCTATGCAGTCAATCCTCCTCCTCTAAACTTTTTCTTCTCTTGGCTTCCATGACACCATTCTTGACACATATATACATATATATGTATATATCGGCTCATTTTTGAGCTTCTTCTCTTTTGGACTTCTCACTGTTGGGATGTTCCAGGAGCCCATCTCTGTCCCTCTCCCTTCCTCTCTTTTCTTGTCTTCCCCATCTCGCCACCCCTCTCCTCTTCTCCCTTCTCTTTTTCCCCTCTTCTTTTACTTCCCTTCTCTTTATTTTTCTCCTCTTTCTAAATATCTATACTCATATCCTGTGTGACCTATCAATGCCCATGGCTTTAAATACCACCCATACACTTAGGAGATCTGAATCAGTCAGGATAGCCTAGATTCTGTAGTATTAACAATTTCCAATTTCATCACTGTAACATACGTAAGGTCTGTTTCTTGCTTGTGCTACAGATCCAACTTATGTCAGCAGGAGTTTTTCCTCATTGTAGTCTTCTGGTTGGAGTCATTATCTTGATAGAAGCTCCCATTCTCACGGCAGCTGTGAAAGGGGTGAGTTGCTCATTGTCTCCTCTGAAGTGTTCTGCCCTGAAAGTGAGATGGGTACTGTTACTGTTCCATTTTCCAGATGAGAAACTGAGGCATCAAGAGGCTAAAGTGAGAGGTGAATGCGGGCTGTGAATCCAGAGGTCTATTGTGATCACTCATTTATGAATGAGCACTAAGGCTCAATGAGGCTGGGCATTTGCAGAGGGCCACATAGTTCTCAAGTGCTTATGGGGAACTCTAGTCTGCTGGGCATCAACGCCCTCATCTGCTATCTCATCATGCCACCTGTCACTGGAAATCCATTCTCACTTGTGAAGGAATCATTGTCATCTCCTAAGAATGTCAAGTTTTACTTGCAGGAGTAACTTACTAACAATAGCTAACATGCACTGGTGTCTTACAGGATTTAGCTTACTTGACAACTGCTGTATGTAAACAGCACTGTGGAGTAGATGTGATTATTCCCATTTTAGAGTGAGGATTGAGAGCTGGAGGAGGGAGGCTTCCTCTAAGGCCACCTAACAAGGGGAGGTGGAGCGGGGATCTGAGGCTGGTTAGGTGACCCCTCACCTTATCACATGACCTCAGATAATTCATTCAAAATGTGCTTTTCCATCAAGACATGGAAACGACCTCAATGTCCATTGACAGATGAATCTATAAAGAAGATATGGTATATATATACAATGGAATACTACTCAGCCATAAAAAGAACAAAATAATGCCCTTTGCAGCAACATGGGTACAGCTAGAGATTATCATACTAAGTGAAGTAAGTCAGACAGAAAAAGACAAATATCATATGATATCACTTATATGTGAAATCTAAAAAGTGACACAAATGAACATATCTATGAAACAGAAACAGACTCAAAGACATAGAGAACAGACTTGTGGTTGCCGAGAGGAAGGGAATTGGTGGAGATATGGATTGGGAGTTTGGGGTTAGCGTATGTAAACTATTATATGGAATTGGTAAACAACAAGGTCCTACTGTAAAGCACAGGGAACTATATTCAATATCCTATGATAAACCATAATGGAAAAGAATGTTAAAAAATGAATGTATATATGTGTACAACTGAACCACTTTGCTGTAGAGCAGAAATTAACACAACATTGTAAATCAACTATCCTTCAATAAAAAATTTAAAAAATAAAAAAGATAAAACAAAAAAAAGTGTGCTTTTCTAACCAGGTACACATTAGCTGTTGAGATCCACCTCCTGCCTCAACATTAGTGGATACCTTATAGTCAGTGTGTGAGATGGGCCAGTCCTGCAAGTTTGGCAGGCATAGATGTAGAGGAATGGTTCTGAGAGGAAGGTCTGGGCTAGAACCCTCAGTGGTCATTTTTCACAGCCCGGGACCCCTCCCCTTAGAGTAGCACATACTTCATAGGTTCAAGGCAGGGGGAGTTTGTATGCTGAGGGAGCAGCTGACAACTTTCCTAATCTGGAGAAATTGGGCCTCCTGGGCTTCCCATTGCCCACGGGTTGGTTCACCTCCTGAGTGGCCTCATTCCTTGCAACCCCGCACCCAACATGTGTCTTCTGTGCTTCGTCACTCTGGGACTGCCTGGCCCCTCCCCCTCCTTTCCCTAATTTCATTACCAGTCATTGCCATGGCATCTTGGTTTTGCTCATCCTAAAGTGTAACCCTGTTTCCATCTTTTTGACACAGCCATTGTCCCAGTTTCTTCCCTCTACGTGGCTTTGCATTCGAATCTGCACAGCACAGGAAAAGAGGACATGTTTTGGGGTCAGACAGATTTGGGTTGGAACCTTGACTTTGTCACCTAGCAGGTGAGTGACCTTGTATGTGTCACTTCAATTCTCCAGCCTCAGTCTCTGCATCCATACAATCGGGTAGTCACATCTACCCTGCAGAAGGCAAGACTATGTATAAAGGCAACACAGAGTCTCTGGTGCAAGTGGCTGGTTCACAAATGTAGGAATGGCGGTCTTTTAGTCTGCTGTTTATTGAGAAATTACTGTGTGGTGAAAACACACTCGCATATGCACATAAATGGATACGTACATACATATTACCTGCATTTAGTAAGGTTGCATATTCACCCATGCCACTGCCCAGATGGGCGATGCATAATATGTCCCTTCTTTATCCTGGCTAAGTTTCCTTCTTGAGGTCCAAACCTGGCCGGCTAGTAGGAAAACAAACTTGCCAATTAAAAAAATTATGCAAACTTCTTTTTGGTTTCATGTCCTTTTGGTTTAAATGTATTCCTTTAGGTCAATGCTAAGGCTCTCAGTATCCATTCTTCCCTTTCTCTGTCTCAGGACAGGGGTCTGTGTGTAGGAAGAGCTTACTCTGAGCTCGTGGTGGTGGGAGGGAGCATGCATTTTCTTGGAGCTCTTGCTATGTTCCCTTTGTGCTAACCATTCCTTCCCCTCTGGGTCACTGATCCTATGGTGGGTATTTGACATTGCTTGGTTGGTGACTTCAGATCGACCTCAGTGCTCTCTCCTTGGGAACCCTTCACCCAGATAAGCTGCCTCGTGACCCACCTTCCACATGCCTGCTCCAGATGGTAACAGAATTACCACCCGATGTGGTAAAGGTGAAAGGGAATAGAAAGTAGAAAGCTTTCTGAGGAACCCTTGTTTCAGGGTGGGATGGGTTAAAAGAGTTTGAGGACCTTATATATTTTTTTAAAGTTTATTGAGAGAAGCCAGCACAACTCCCTTCAACCAAAGAGATTCTAAAAATAATAAAGGCCTTTTTATCCAATGGGGTCATGTAAATTTTTTATTCCATTTGGAATAAAGCAAGCATGTGAATTCCCAGCTCTTTTTAATCTGTCAATTGTATATAATATGTCAAAGGGCTGGCACCAAAAATGTGGATTACATAATGAGTGAGTTGGAAGACTTTTTTCTGACATAAGTATGCCTTAAATTCCATACTGTTCATTTGGTTTTTAAAATGTGGAGTTCTATTTTTTTGTGGTTGTCAAATATGTCTTGGAAAGCTGTAAAACTTCTCAGAAGTTTTCTGCTGAACAAAGTCGACGCTAATCTTTTGGTGCTCCATG
The DNA here is from genome assembly GCF_028021215.1 of Eschrichtius robustus. Classification (NCBI taxonomy): domain Eukaryota; kingdom Metazoa; phylum Chordata; class Mammalia; order Artiodactyla; family Eschrichtiidae; genus Eschrichtius; species Eschrichtius robustus. The sequence goes on along the minus strand of NC_090828.1, from coordinate 135,658,171 downwards.
TACTGCTATTCGGAGATCAGTGAGGTTTATTTGTGTTTCATTAATCATTATTTCTTGAAGTTGAACAATAATCATCACAGAGATAATAAATATCCCGTGCCACTCTGATTTCTTTGCTTAAGAGATGCCAAGAGGTGGATGGACATTGCAAACTGAAACCTGACGTCTGGGTACACCGCGCCTTGGGTGGAGGAGGTGGAATCTACACGCTGTGATTTCAGAGGCTCCTGGAGATGAGGCATGCTCACACTACAGGGATAATTGAGGTCTGAATTGTCCTTTCATGGGACACACTGGGCAGGAAGTAAGGGAAAGTAAACTCCCTCACACAGGGTTAACACAGAGCAGCATTTATGTTGTACCTACTAAGAACAAGGCAATGGACCGTAGGTTCTGATTCCTGTGTCCTTGTATCCCCACAGGGATGCTGTGAGGCTGCGGTGCCACTGTGGGTCCCGGACGACTGAGACTCTGACAGGTGAGCTCAGGGACCCCGGGTCAGGCAGAGGGTGAGTGGCTGAGCTGCCCTGGGAGCCCAGGTCTCTCTCAGTCCCTTCAGGCAGGGCTCACAGCACCACTCAGGAAAGCCTTACTGTTGCATTTTTACAGTAAGGTTTCCAGAAGTGATAAAAGCTGTCCAATGTCTCCAGGTGTATTTCTTTTTTTGGCATTTCCCCAACTCAGTAAGTGACAGGGCTTGGATTTCACCTAGTTCTGCAGAGTAAAGCAAAATTAGTCTTCAGGCAAAATCTGTCCCAGACCGTCAATATGTACAAAAGGGATAAAAACAACATTAATATATACTCATTTCATAAATCTGTATTATAACATTTACTAGTAAAATTAATCAATGAGAACAATTAGGGTATCTTGACAATCACAAACATTTAAAAACTGTTTAAAATGTAATTAATAGTTTTACATCAACTTCAGCATCCAATTTATTTCTTAGTTTCATGGTATTTGAAAATCTCAAATTTAAAAATATGACCAGTTGAAAATGCTAAATTCTTTCTACAAGGTCCAGGTCCTCCAGCTGACTCAGGGGAAGGTTGACAGGGGGCTCCAGGTCACAGCCAGGTGTGCTGAGCTGCACATAAGCCCTGGACAGGACCCTGAGTGGTGTCTGGCCAGGAAGCCTTCCCGGTTCACCTCTGGGTCCTGGTTTTGGAGTCCCCTCCTTGGCCACACTCACCTGGAGCCTGCGCTGGCCCTTGTTGGCGGTGTGGCACACCGACCCCCACTCAGGGAGACAGATTGGGCGTCCCCATCGACCAACTCCTCTCTAATCTCCGGGGTGGGGCTCTGCAATGACAGTGACAGGCAGCCGGCCCAACCTGGAGGTATCAGAGACCTGCTTGGCCATTATTGTTTCTTCTGCCTCCGTGACCTTCAGCTCCCAGATTAGGCTCAGACCCATGTCTGCTCAGATATCCACCTGGGAAGAAAGAGATACACCTGGAGGGCTTGGGATAAACCTCGGGCAAAAGGGTACTGCCTCAGCTCTCCACATCCCACCCAGCCAGCTTTGGGGTATGGACATGACTGGCTCACCAGGCTCTGACCCCTCATCAACCTGCTCTTGCTCGAAGCAGACCCACCCCACATGACCCAGCCTTCCACACAAACAGAGAGGGGGCATAGGGCTACCTGGGTGGGATCAAAGTGGTGGCCTGGCCTGGCCTGGCCTGTCCTGGGCTTCCTTGTGTCACCTTTGGGTCCCTCCAGGCAAATGGCCAAAGGTGTCTGGGGTGAGAACTGACCCAACATCTACAGCATCAGAAAAGGCTGTCACCACGGGCTTTCCTGAGGCCACAGGATATCAAGACATCAGGACACGGAAGAATATGTTCATTCAAACGTCTCCACCCCAGTGAGCTGGGTAGGGGGCTTCTCTAGAATGTGCTGCATGGATGGTTACCTGGGTTCCAAGTTCTGTTGGGCTCTATTGCCAGGCAAGTGAGGTCACTTCCTGAGGTCGCTTTACCCGGCTTCCTCCTCACCCAAAGCTCCCCAAGGGCCCCTCTGGGCTGCTGACTGCTCAACCCTCACCCCATGCTGTGTCCATGCATAGTGACACCAGTGGGGAGTCCTGGGTTCATCTTCCCAACACACAAGAAAAGAATAGGCATGGGTCCATGCCCATCTTATCCTTCTCCACCCGATCAGCCCCATCATGTCAGAAAAATATGTCCCTCCTCCTGTCAGAAGACAAACACCAGGTAAAAGACTTAGATGTAAAGCAAACCAGAATATTGTTTTGAGCTACAGACACTTTTTTAAAAAAATGGCAAAAATGAAGCAAACAAAGCCCCCAAACAACAGGTGCAAGAAGGGTGTGCTCACCCTTTCCCTTTTCCTTCTTGGAAGCAAGAGATGACATATCCATCACCCACCGCCCCCCGTGGAAGACGTCCTCCCTCTGCAGGAAGGAGAGTAACATTGTTATTGTCAAGGGCAGAGAGTGAAGAACGGGAGGATTCTGTACTGACCTTGCTCAACAGCATTCTCATCCTCCTTTGCCCCCCGGCATAGTGTAGTTCCTTTTCGACATCTACCTCTCTTTGTTCAACCCAACAGAAAAGCATTTAGGCTTTGCCACTTTTCTGGGTCTCTCTTCATTTCCTTAGGAGTGTTCCCCATGTCATATAAAGTTTAGGGAAAATAAATGTGGATGCTTCTCTCCTGTGAATCTCTCTCGTGTCCATTTAATTCTCATGACCAGCCATCATCTCTAAGAGGGTAAGGTTTTGTCTTGGCAATGTCTTCTTTGCCGTATACTCAATTTCTACCTCCTTCCTTGGCTTGATTCCTCAGTATGCTGACATATTCTCAGCTACCGTCTTCAGAAGCTCTGTGAACATGGGCTGTGCCTTTCAAAATGAAACACATTCTTTCCATACCATCCAGCCCTCGAACTCCTCGGTATCAGTGGACCCAAATGAGCTGAATGCTACGTCCACACAGAAACCTGCACACAACCATTTACTGCAGCTTTATTCATAACTGCCAGAAATTGGAAGCAACCAAGATGTCCTTCAGAAGGTGAATGGACACATAGACTGGGCTACATCCACGCAACAGAATATTCTTTGGCACAAAAGAAATGAAGGGGATATGGAACCATGAGGAGACAGGTGGGCCACCTTAAATGCATATCACTGAAAGAAGCCAATCTGGAAAGGTGGCATAGCTTAGGGTACCAATGATATATGATATTCGGGAAGAGGTAAACCATGGAGAGAGTGAAAAGATCAGTGGGTTGCCAGGGGTTTGCAGTGGTGTTGAGGGGTCGGGGAGGTGATAAATAGGCTGAGCACAGAGGATTTTTAGTGAAACTATTCAGTATGATACATTCATGATGAGATACATTTGTCAAAACCCATAGAATGTACACCACCAGGAGTGAACCCTAATATAAACTCTGGACTCAGGTGATCATGAGGTGTCTACATAGAGTCATCAGTAGTGACCAGCACACAGAATGTTGATAGGATAGTTGGGGATTGGGAGGATCTGGGCGCCTGTGTGATGGGGCTGGGGCTGACAGCAACAGTAGAGCCAGGCACATGTGGGACCTCTTGGTACTCTGCTCAGTTCTGCTGTGAACTCAAAACTGCTTTAAAAAATAATAAAGCCTATTTAAACCAAGAAACTAACAGACCTTCCAGTAGCATCCCATGGCTGCTCCTCTTCGAGTCCTCCACGTGTCTGGGCCACTTGAGAGCCAAACTTCAGTGGACATTGTCCTTTCAACAGGCACCCTTTCAAAGTTTCATCTGACACCCACTCTTCATCTCATTTGACACTTTTCTTTACTAAGATAGTCTTTTTTTTCTTCTTTTTTAAAAATTGAAGTATAATTGACTGGCAATATTATATTGGTTTTCTGGTATACCACATAATGATTCTACATTTTTATGCATTACAAAATGACCACCAAGATAAGTCTAGTTATCATGCATCACCATACAAAATTATTACAGTATTATGGACTCTGTTCCCTATGCTGTACATTATATCCTCACGACATCTGTTTTATAACTGGAAGTTTGTACCTCTTAATCTTTCTCACCTATTGCATTCATCTCCCCAACTCTCCCCAACTCTGGAAATCAGCAGCTTGATCTCCGAATCTATAAGTCCATTTCTGTTTTGTTGTGTTTGTTCATTTGTTTTGATTTGTAGATTCTACATATAAGTGACATCATAAGGTATTTCTCTTTCTCTGTCTGACATGTCTCAGCATAATAGCCACTAGGTCCATCCATGTTGTTGTAAGATTTCTTTTTTCCTCTATGGCTGAGTCATATTCCATTTTATATATATATATATATATATATATATATATATATATATATATATATATATATATATATATATATATATATGAAAAATACATATGAACATATATATTCATATGTATATATGAAATCTTTATCCGTTTTTCTATCTATGGACATCAGGGTGGCTTCCATATCTTGGCTATTGTCAATAAAGTTGCCATGAACATAGGGGTGCACATATACTTTTTAATTCGTGTTATTGTTTCCTTCAGAAAGATACCTCCAAGTCTTACTCCTGCCTCATATGGTAGTTCTATTTTTAATTTTTTGAGGAACCTCCATACTGTTTTCCATAGTGGCTGTACTGATTAACATTTCCAACAAAAGTGCACATTCCCTTTTCTCCACATCCTTGCCAATATTTATTTGTTGTCTTTTGGATGATACCCATTCTGTCAAGTGTGAGGTGATATCTCATTTTGGTTCTGAGGTGAACTTCCCTGATGATAAGTGATATTGAGCATTTTTTCATGTGTCTGTTGGCCATCTGTATGTAGTCTTTGGAAAAATGCCTGTTTAAGTCTTCTGCCCATTTTTTAATTGGGTTGTTTGTTTTTTGGAGGCTGAGTTCTATGGGTTCTTGGTCTATCCTTATCAGATACATTGTTTAGATATGAACCCCTTATCAGATATATTGGTTTCTCTTGTTTGGTAGGCTGCCTTTTTGTTTTGTGGATGTCGGTGATGGAGAGTAGAAAGGAGAGAGCGGAAAAGTGGCATGAGGGCTGGGACTTGAAGGGTGACTAGTACTTTTTAAAAAATGTTTATAGTGACTTTATTCATATTGCCCAAAATTGGAGAAAACACAAATGCCCTTCAACTGGTGAATAAACAAATTTTAGTCTATAAATACAATGCAACATTAGTCAGTTAATTAAGAAATAAAAGCAATTAATCAATGAAAACAAAGCAACTATTAAGACATGGAACTAAATGATAAATCTCAAATGCATTTGCTGAGTGAGAGAAGCCAGATTCAAAACTACCCTCTATGTGACTCAGTTGATATGACATTCTGAAAAGGGCAGAAACATATAGACAAAAATCAGATTAGTGATTACCACTGGGATGAGCATTGACTGCAAAGAGGAAAAAGAGAACTTTGGGGGGGATTTTTTTGTCAATGATCCTTTTGGGTACTTATACAGGTATATATGGGAGGGCGGGGAGGAGGTTGAGGCAGGGGTGGGCTGGGGACTCCTTGGGGCTCCGTGGGTGATGGTGGGACCCCAGCACAGGCTGATGGAACAGAAAGAGCATGCACAGCCATGCTCCTGCTCCCCACACAGCATCCCTTCTCCTGAGCCTTCTGTGATACTGACTTAGATTCTTCCTGGGGGTAGGCAAAGCCCCAAGTCCGGGGCAGGGTCCTGGGTGGCTGAGTCCCAGTGCAATCTGTTGCCTCAACTGCCCCTTACTGAAGCTCCCTCACTAGTATCAGTATTAGTATTACTAATCAGTATTACTAATTAGTATTCTGCTAATACCCTGGCAGCAGAAATGGTACAGCGTGTTCTAAACACGATGAGGAAATCCAAAGATAATTTGCGATAATGCATCTGGTGTGATCAGTTGCTCTGCACCTGGGATGGAAACGCAGCGGAGGCTGTTTGCAAATATGTAAAGTCTTATCAAAGGATGCCTTGTGCAGAAGTAACAGAGTAGCTTCTCTGGAAATGCTGCTGTAGCAGTAACAGCGATTATTGATTACCTATAACTTCAGACACTTTGTGGCATGTAATTATCACAACACTTTGGTGGGTATTTTTATTACCTTTTTACATCCCAGATATCTGAGTCCAAAGAAATTAAAGTAAAGCACAAGATCATACACCAGTAATGGATAGAGACCATCTCAACTCATGCCCGCCTGACTCCACTATCGCTTTTAATGCTCAGTACCACCCCCAGACCAGAGCTTCTGTGTCTTGCTTGCCTATACATAATTTCTCTGTAGCCTTAGGGGTCTTGATACTGGAAAAAGCAGAGGAAGTCAGGGGTCAGATGATCGATCTAGTGCTGTAGCAATCAGGGACAGTTTGGTCTAGAAAAACCTCACAGATGCATGCAGGGTCCCCTTCAGTGCCACGGAGGGACCTGGAGATGCACCTGCTGGGAACTGGCTATTGGAGGCTCAGAAAACCCCAGTGTGGCCTGTGTCCTTATCCTTGATGCTTAACACAGAGAAGGGAGGCACTGAGCTGGCTGACATAGGAGACACAAAGAGAAAGGGGAGGTGCATTTAAAAGACTGAGAAAGACCCACACTTCTCACCATCCCCAGTTAACATAAGCCTTACTCCTAAAAACACACACACACATACAGTATCTATGCCTCAATTACATCACACTTCCTACCCTGCATTGTAGTTAATTCATTAGTGTAAGTAAGGTTTATTGAGCATCTACTGTGTGCCAGACACTGTTCCAGGCACTAAGGATATAACAGTGAACCAAACAAACAAAAATCCCTGAAACTATATTCAACTGAACAATTAGACAGGAATAACCAGTGCCACAAAGAAAGGTAAATATAAATGACTATATAAAATGCCAAAAAGAGTTTATATTGTGATACTATGAAGAAAGGCAAATACTAACTCACAGACTGAGCAAATACAAATAGCAAACTATATACCAAGGATTTATGTGTCATATACACTTGTCAAATTATTTCACATCACAGCACACATGGAAGTGAATAATATGAATTTAGTATCCTGGGAAAAATGAGTGGGGCTGGGTGCAGCCTGAGCAACGTGGCCTGTGGGGATGATGCCTCAGTCCTCACTAGGCTACCTGAGGACCAAAGCGACACACATTTCACCATGCTTCTAATCCACGTGTAGCAAATACTACTGTGTACCATGTGGCAAACCCTGCATAATACATCCAAAGCTCCTACAAATTGAACAAATGATATTCCAATAGAATAAGAGGAAAATATGATGAGTAGACAATTTACAGAACCCACAGAGAAAACAGCAAAGCCTAAAAATCATATAAATAGATGCTCAGCCTCACTAACAACTAGAAAAATGCAAAAAAGTAAAAAAGGCACCTTTCCTGTTCCCTGTTCCTGTGATGCTGGGGAAATGGATACCCTTGACCTTCCTGGTGGAAATGTGAGTTTAATATTCCTGGAAAACAGTCTGGTATGTTGTATTGAAATGAAAAATATGTCTATTGCATACATGGACAGTCATTAGAGCCTTGTTTGTAATGTCAAAGGACTAGAAAGAACCAAAATACCCATTGATTAAAGACTGGTAGAATAAAGATGCACCCAAGTACTGTAGTCCTGTGCAGGTGTGAAATGTCATGAAGCATCACCCTTATACTGGAGTGGAAAGTGTGAGATTAGGATGCCAAGAGAAGAAAGCAAAGTTTGGACCCCTCTGTTTGTCCAACTGCTGAGCAGTCTTCACGCTCATGAAAGTGTTTGTAAAGTCCTGGACATCGAAGGACCCCACAGAAGCCAAGTAGTTTGTGGTTCCATGTCTCTCGTTAGACCAAGAGCTCCCTGGAAGAAGGACTGGCTCTGATGAATGTCTGTGGAGTGGATGGGTTCATCCCGAGGGAGGGTGGAGTTCTGGGGAAGTTAAACATAAGCAGAGCAAATTCCGTTTTGAAAACTTGTTTGGACCAGAAGGTCAGCACAGCACAAGGGCACCAGATATGCACAAGGACAGCAGAGGAAGGAGCCTGTTTTCCAAACCACCCAGGGAAGCCGGGAGGAGAGGAAGGTCCATGTGGGGCCATGGGGCAGGGTCTTTCCTCTCTCTGCTCAGCATTTCTCAGCACCCCTGAAGCCAGGAGGCCTGCTTCTCGGGAGAGGGGGTCTCTTACCAGGGAGATACATGAGGGCTATGGATGGGGCAATGGGAGGGTCCTTCACAGTGTCCTTTTCTCCTCTGCATCTATACACAGTATTTTTAAAAATTTTTATTGGACTAGATTTGATTTACAATGATGTGTTATATTTAGGTGTACAGCAAAGTGAATCAGTTATACATATACATATATCCACTCTTTTTTTATATTCTTTCCCCATATAGGCCATTACAGAGTATTGAGTAGAGTTTCCTGTGCTATACAGTAGGTCCTTATTAGTTATCTATTTTATATCTAGTAGTGTGTATATGTCAATCCCAATCTCCCAACTTATCCCTCTCCCCCTTATCCCCTGGTAACCATAAGTTTGTTTTCTACATCTGTGACTCTATTTCTGTTCTGTAGATAAGTTCATTTGTACCATTTTTTTTAGATTCCACATATGAGCGATATCATATGATATTTATCTTTCTGTGTCTGACTTACTTCACTCAATATGACAATCGCACCTATGGTCACCTAATCTATGACAAAGGAGGCAAGAATATAAAATGGAGAAAAGAGAGTATCTTCAGTAAGTGGTGCTGGGAAAACTGGACAGCTACATGTAAAAGAATGAAATTAGAACACTCCCTAACACCATACACAAAAATAAACTCAAAATGGATTAGAGACCTAAATGTAAGGCAGGACACTATAAAACTCTTAGAGGAAAACACAGGCAGAACACTCTATGACATAAATTGCGGCAAGTTCTTTTTTCATCCACCTCCTAGAGTAATGAAAATAAAAACAAAAATAAACAAATGGGATCTAATTAAACTTAAAAGCTTTGGCACAGCAGAGGAAACAATAAACAAAACAAAAAGACAGCCCTCAGAATGGGAGAAACTATTTGCAAATGAAGCAACAGACAAGGAATTAATCTCCAAAATATGCAAACAGCTCAATATCAAAAATACAAACAACCCAATCAAAAAATGGGCAGAAGATCTAAATAGACATTTCTCCAAAGAAGACATACAGATGGCCAGTAAGCACATGAAAAGATGCTTAACGTCACTAATTATTAGAGAAATGCATATCAAAACTACAATGAGGTATCACCTCACACCGGTCAGAATGGCCATCATCAAAAAATCTACAAGCAATAAACGCTGGAAAGGATGTGGAGAAAAGGGAACCCTCCTACACTGTTGGTGAGAATGTATATTGGTACAGCCACTATGGAGAATAGTATAGAGGTTCCTTAAAAAACTAAAAATAGAACTACCATATGACCCAGCAATCCTACCCCTGGGCATATACCTGGAGAAAACCATAATTCAAAAAGATACATGCACCCCAATGTTCATTGCAGCACTATTTACAATAGCCTGGACATGGAAGCAACTTACATGTCCATCAACAGAGGAATAGATAAAGAAGATGTGGCACATATAGACAATGGAATATTACTCAGCCATAAAAAGAAACGAAATGGAGTTATTTGTAGTGAGGTGGATGGAGTTAGAGTCTGTCATACAGAGTGAAGTAAGTCAGAAAGTGGAAAACAAATACAGTATGCTAACACATATATATGGAATCTAAGGAAAAAAAAAAAAAAGGTCATAAAGAACCTAGTGGCAAGATGGGAATAAAGACACAGACCTACTAGAGAATGGACTTGAGGATATGGGGAGGGGGAAGGGGAAGATGTGAATTGTACATCTTTGAACAAAAGAAACTTTTTATTTTACAGAATTTCCTTAGGGTGGATTGTAAGAGGTGGAATTAGAGCAGTATAGGACAGGTTTATTTTCTGTCTCTTTGTCTATATTTAATGAATATCTTATACTGGAGACCTGACGCTGTATTAAAAGCAGCACCAGGCATGTTTTGAAACTATTACCTCAATCTGGGCCATTTCCACAGTCCAACCTAAAGACTGTGCATCAAGTTAGAGGCACAGAAAGAGAGAGGCTAGCTGGGCCGTGGAGGAGGCTGTGGCCCTGGGGCTGCTCAAGTCCTCACTGGCCCTGGAGACAGTCCTCCACGGCAGAGAGGCGTCCACCCAGGCGAGGATGAGGTACAGGAGGACTAAGAGGAGAGGGATGCTGTTGAGGACTGACTGAGGTTGGAGCGGGTGGGAGAGACCGGAAGTGATGCTTGGGTGAGCAAAGAAGAAAACTGATAGAAGAGAAGAAGGAAGAAGAGGGTAGTGGCCACAGAGAGGAACCAAAGACCTAGCTATGGGTCTTCATGTACTTCGCAGAGCTCCGGGATCACCCAGGTTTATGGCTGACATGGTTGAGAGGTCTATCTGGCCTGTGGCTTCTTAGGGGGCTAGAGAGAGGGAGGGTCTCCCTTTTCCATAAGTCAGGTGGAAGGGAGTGTGTGATTTGGGAATCAGGAGTAATGGATATAAAATAAAAATCTTTAAGTTCTCAGGCTCCAAAACTCTCTCAGGCCAACCCAAGCATGCTGTCTCTCTTGGAAACTGTCAGGGTGACCCTCCTCGGGGTTGGAATTTCCACGTGGCAGTCATGTTCTAACCCTGCCCAAGTGCCCAACATGGTCCCAGCTATGTGAGGATTAAGACGTGGCCTCTGGCCGTGAGGAGCTTGCAGCCTAGCAAGAGAGGCAAACTCAGGGGCACTGTGGTCCTGCAGGGACCCCTGGGAAGTCTGCACTCCATTGTGCCAGCAAGAACTGAGTCCCAACGCGGAGGGTCTGCATGTCATTGTCCTTGGCGTGTGTCCTTCTCATTCGGTTCTGCAATTTTATTCACTCACCAAATATCCATGGAACCTCTGTTCCATGACAGATCCTGTCACAGAGTAAAAAAGCACACAGAGTGGAAAAATAGTCGTTCCAAGCACTATCCCTGTTCTCATGAGGTTCACGGTCCAGAGGGGTGGCAAAGAGTTAACTACCAAGAGGATAAGATAGGCAGTGTTGAGAGAGGTTTGGAATGCGGATTCTTATTTTCTCGTGTGGCTGGGACTGTCTGGGGGTCAATGTGGAGAGGTATAAGGGATGGCTTCTCAAAGAAAGAAGTTTACACTGAGTTGTGGGAGTACAATTAGGTTTTGGTGTCTACAAGAAGAATAAGCTAATGTGTAGACGAATGAAGTAAGTGTGTTTCTGGCAGAAGGCACATCCAGAAGAGCACGGCAGGGTGCATTCAGGGAGTGTGTGTGAGTGTGTGTGCACCTGTGCGTGTTGGATTCTATGTAAAACGTTGAGCTCACTTGTTTATTTACATTCTTTTTTACCAAGAGGAAGGTTGAAAATGTTAGCCTGCTTCATTTTGGTCTGGCTTGGACTGGTCAGATAGATGGGAATCCAGCAACTTTGATGAGACATAAACGTCCACATTAAAACTCCACAAATGCTCACCTTCAAGGAAGTCTATCAATTCATATTTTTCTTATGGAAATTTTTTCTTATTTATATTTACTTAATGTAATATTATTACTATTATTACTATATATATTATATAATATTATTACTTATATTTTCCCCACAGATGGAAAGATAGCAAATTTAACCTTCTTTTAAATAATGTCTATATTCTCACAACTTTGACAGTCACAAAGCACGTTGCATATACATAATCTTCTTCGATCCTCACCTCTTCTTTTGCTTTTCTCCTGATGGATGTGCAAAAAATTAAAAAAGTTACTTTTCTCTTTGATCAATTCTGCCAGTTGATAACTGGACAGTCAATTCAGTGGCTACGTAAGATACTTCCTTAAACTTTTTCAGTCAATCACGTCATACAAGAATTTCTGACCCAGAATAAATCTTTAACAAAAACGATCGATATTCTAAAGTAGCAGATGTGGAAATTTACAGTATATTTTGAAACCTAATTGATTTCTAAAACCACATGCATGGAGTGCCAAGGACATCGATTCTTATAATTTGTTGGGATATGAGTATGGTCTGGGAATGGGCTGTGGATGACCAGGAGTCTTCTCTGGAGGGAGAAAAGTACAAATAAGACCCATATTCTAGACCTGACTCTGCCACTATATGGTCCAGAAATTCAATCCTGATCCCCTGGTGCTCTGTCTGCAAGATGAGAACTTTGGCATGATTACGGGCAGCTTGGTATACATTTAGAAAGCGATTTAAATGTGTTCTAATCACTTTCACATACTTTGGTCCTGTGAAGTAGCTGGACCGTGACGTAGCATTTATAATAATAAAAAAAGGAAAGGGACATCCAGAGAAGTGCAGAGGCAGGCTCAGAGTTGCTTGGCCAGAGCAGGGTCTCCTGGCTTCCAGGCACATACACTGCTGCCATCCAGAGCTCTGGAGTCCCCTGCTGGTGTTCCAAAGGGAGATCCCACATGCAAGCAGGCACCTGCTCAGTCTCCTGACCTGGCAGTTCTGCCAGCTGTATAGTGCAGACCCTCCTTAGGGCCAAAAGGAGATTGAGGCAGGCCTGGGGGGGTGGGGAAGGAAGCAAATGAGGACTTTAATAAGATGAAATGTTAACTTAAAAACCGGGCTTATATGATCCAGAAATCCCACTCCTGGACATCTATCCAGAGGAAATGCTAATTCAGAAAGATACATGCACCCTAATGTTCATAGCAGCACTATTTACAATAGTCAAGACATGGAAGCTACCTAAATGTCCATCGACAGATGAATGGATAAAGAAGATGTGGTACATATATACAATGGAATATTACATAGCCATAAAAAAGAATGAAATAATGCCATTTGCAGCAACATGGATGGATCTAGAGATTATCATACTAAGTGAAGTAAGTCAGAAAGAGAAAGACAAATACCATATGATATCACTTATATGTGGAATCTAAAATATGATACAAATGAACTTATTTACAAAAACAGAAATAGACTGACAGACATTGAAAGCAAACTTATGGTTACCAAAGCGGAAAGGGGGCGAGGTAAGGATAAATTAGGAGTTTGGAATGAGCAGATACAAACTACTATATATAAAATAGATAAACAACAAGGTCCTACTGTATAGCACAAGGAACCATATTCAATATCCTGTACTAAACCAAAATGGAAAAGAATATGAAAAAGAATATGTATATATATGTATAACTGAATCACTTTGCTGCAAAAAAAATAAAAAAATAAAAACAGGGCTTATTTTCTCTAGGTTTCTAATGTTTACAATCGCCAAAATTTGCAGCCCTCAGATGCAAACATTTGCTTCTGGTAGGGGAGGGGCTTTCTCAGTCAAAATCAGAGTCAGACAAACTTCAAAAAATAAAAATTAATTTAGTCAACAACTTTGGCTTTTTGTTGTTGTTGTTTTTAATATAAGTGCATTATTGAGCTATAATTACATACCTTAGCAATTGACCCATTTAAAATGTATAATTTGATAGCTTTTAGTATATTCAGAGTTGTGTAAATATCACCACAAATCTAGAAACTTTTATCACCCCAAAATGATGCCCTATAACCATTATCAATCACTCCCATTTCCTTTCAAACTCCCTCCCTCCCACAGCCCTAGGCAATTACTAATATAATTTCTGTCTCTATAGATTTGTATATTATGGACATTTCACATGAATGGAATCATATACTATGTCGTCTTTTTTATCTGGCTTCTTTCACTTAGTGAAGTATTTTCAAGGTTCATCGGTGTTTTAATAGGTATTAGTACTTCATTTTTTTATATTGTCAAACAATATTCCATTGTTTGGACATACCACATTTTATTTATCCATTCATCAATTGTTTTCACTTTTTGGCTATTACGAATAATGTTGCTATGAACATATGTTGTACAAAGTTTTCGTGTGGACATATGTTTTCATTTCTCTTGGCTAATGCCTAGAAGTAGATTTGCTGGATCAAATAATTTTTGTTTAACTTTTTAAGGGACTGCCAAACTTTTTTTCTTTCCAGAGCAGCTGCACCATTTTATATTCCCACCAGCAATGTCTCAGGGTTCCAATGTCTTCACATCCTTGCCAACATATGTTATTATGTCTTTCTGATTGTAACCATCCTAATGGGTGTGAAGATGTATCTCATCATGGTTTTGATTACCATTTCCCTGATGGTTAATTATGTTGAGCATCTTTTCATGTACTTATTGGACATTTATGTGTCTTCCTTGGAAAAATGACTATTCAAATCCTTTGCACATTTTTAAATTGGGTTACTTGTCTTTTTATATTAGTTGTAAGAATTCTTTGTATATTCTAGATTCAAGTCCCTTATTATATATAGTATTTGCAAACATTTTCTCCCATTCTGTGTGTTGTCTTTTCAGTTTCTTAATGGTTTCCTCTAAAGCACAAGAGCTTTAATTTTTATGAAGTCTATCTATTTTATCTTTTGACACTTGAGGTTATAGTGTCAAATCTAAGAGGAAATTGCCTAACTCAAGGTCATGAAGATCCTGTTTGATAATTTTAGCTTTTACATGTAGGTCTATTACCCATTTTGAGTCAATTTTTGGGTATGGTGTGAAGAAGTGGTTCAACTTTATTCTTTTACCTGTAGATACCCAATTATATTAGCACCTTTTGTTGAAAACACTATTCCTTACCCAGTGAATTGTCTTGATACCTTTGTTGAAAATTAGTTTACTACATGTATGAAGGTTTATTTTTGGACTCTCGATTTTAGTCCATTTATCTCTACGTCTATTCATATGCCAGTACTATACTGTTTGGATTATTGTAGCTTTGTAGTTATTTTAAAAATTGGCCAGTTTGAGTCCTCCTCTTTTGTTCTTGTTCAAGACTGCTTTGGCTAGTCTGAGTCCTTGACATTTCTGTATGAATTTTAGGATTAACTCATCCATTTCTTCAAAGAAGTCAGCTTGGATTTTGACAGAGACTGCACTGAATCTGTAGATAAATTTGGAGAGTATCAACATTTTAACAATATTAAAGCTTCCAATCGATGAACGTAGGATGTCTTTCCACATATAGAACTTTTTTTCATTTATTTCAACAATGTTTCATAGTTTTAAGTGTACAAGTTGTGCACTTTTGTTAAATTTATTCCTAAATATTTTATTCTGTTTTGAAGCTGTTATATATGGAATTCTTTCCTTATTTAATTTTCAAATTGTTCATTGCCAGTGTATAGAATTATAACTGCTTTATGAATGTTGATTTTGTACCCTGTGAACTTGCTGAATTTGTTATCAGTTCTAATAGTTTTTAAGTGGATTCCTTAGAATTTTCTATATACAGGATGAGGTCATCTACAAACACAGTTTTATTTCCTCCTTTCCAATCTGGATTCCATGTACATATTAGACTAATTTCCCTGACTAGAACCTCTAGTACAATATTGAATAGAAGTAGTAGAAGCAAACATCCTTTTCTTGTTCATGATCTTTGGGTGAAAGCGTTTGATCTTTCACTATTAAGGATGTTACTTGTGGGTTTTCACACATGCCCTTTATTAGTTTGAGGAAGTTCTCTTGTATTCTTAGTTAGTTGAGTGTTTTTATTATAAAGGTGTGTTCAATTTTATAAAATGTTTTCTCTTCATGTATTGAGATGATTCTGTGATTTTAGTTCTTTATTGATATTGTGTATTTAATTAATTGCTTTTTTAATGTTAAGCCAACTTTGCATTCCTGGGATAAGTCCCACTTGGTCATGATATATAATCCCTTTCATATGTTGCTGGATTCAGTTTGCTAGTATTTTGTTGAGAATTTTTGTGTCTATATTTATAAGAGATATTAATCTGTAGATTTATTTCTTGTATCATCTTTTTTTAAATTTCCTATCAGGGTCACACTAGTCTCTAAAAATGAGTTGGGACATGTTCCTTCCTAGTCTATTTTTTGGGAAGAGTTTGTGAGAATTGGTAATAATTATTTAATGTTTGGTAGAATTCACCTGAGCCTGGGATTTTTTTGTAGATATTTTAAAAATTGTTAATTTAACCTGTCTTTTACTCAATCTATTCAAATTTTTAATTTCTTCTTGTGGATTTCAATAGTTTATGTCTTTCTGGGCATTTGTCCATTTAATCTAAGTCATATACACCAGTGGTCCCCAACCTTTTTGGCACCAGGAACCAGTTTCATGGAAGACAATTTTTTCCACAGATTGGGGGTGGGGGGGGGGAAGGTTCAGGCGGTAATACGTGTGATGGGGAGCAAAAGGGAGTGGCAGATGAAGCTTCGCTCGCTTGCCCACTGCTCACGTCCTGCTGTGTGTCCCAGTTCCTAACAGGCCACGGACAAGTACTGGTCTGTGGCCAGGAGGTTGGGGACCCCTGATATACATTGTTGCTCTTTTTTTGTTTTTTAATTTTCTAGATAATAAATACTTGGTCTTATTAAACATTTCACTATTAGCTTTAATACTTTCAGTATGGCTCACAGAGGAGTGTACAGTTTCTGGAATGAGACAGACCTAGGTTCAAGGTCTATCCCTGCTCCGCTCTAGTTCTCAGGGGTGAAATTTAAATTCTATGGACCTTGGTTTCCTCATTGAAACAATGAAACTAGTGACAATAAATGGGTTGCCAAATTGATGATACGAGAGGTTTGGAAGAAGTCCAACAGTCCACCATGTGGCAGGTTGTATTTTCCAAAGAATTTTATGATAATTTTCTTTCTCCATATGTTTTTATAGAACTTTCCTCTCACCCATCTAAAGGTAGAATCTATTTCTCCTCATCTTGAGTTTGGGTAGGCTTGTGACTCACTTCTAACCCATAGAATGTGGTAGAATTGATGCTGTATGACATTTGAGGCATTTGCCTTCTTAGCTAGAACATGAGCTCGCGCTTAGAATATTGAGCTTCTATATAAAAACTACTACTGCTGCTCTGAGGCCACCTCGATATGAGAAAACAAAGGGTCCATGGAGCAGTCTATTGTAAGTGTTTTATCCTCACAGCCCTAACTGAGGCCCCCAGCCAACATGAAATATCAACTGCCAGATATGTGACTAAAGATGCCACCAGATAATTCAAATCCCCATCTGCTGAGTGATCCAAGGTAAAGCCCCAAATATTGTTGTACAAAATAACATATCTGAATTCTTAATCCACAGATCCATGAGCACAACAAAATTGTTCGAAAAGATGATCAGTTTGTGGAGTAGAGTAACAATCCCTGAATGATCACTTCAAATGATTGCATTGTTGTAATGACTAAAATAACAAATGTGAAGATTCAGATATTTCATGAATTACAGGAAATAGGAGGAAATTATGGAAGGAAAGTCCTGTTCTTTGGCTTTTCTCCCCATTCACAAAGCTGTCCCTGCTGTCGTTCTTGCCTGCCTCTCCAGCGCCTCCCCCACGTACTCATACTTATGGACCAGCTTCACCCACATGAACATCTTGGAGGTTCCCAAATGGAGAGGGCTGGTTCTCACCTGGGGCCTTAGGTTCCTGTGTTCCTCTTGTCTGAGATGCTTTTCTCCTCCTATTCCTCTTTGCTGGTTCCTCTTCACATCTGTGATTTCCGAAAGTTGGTCCGCTTTAGGGCTCAGGGCATAGAGATCCTCTTTTTCTACATTTACCACCCATGTGGATTCCCTTTGTGTTGGAGCTTAAAACCACCCTTCAGTGGTCCCTGATCTTGCAGAATATCGTTCAAAAGCCTTCCCTCAGGCCTTGTGGCCTTCAGTGACCCAGACCTGGCTAACCTTCAGGGTTCTTCTCTGGCCCTAGAAGCACACTTTGTTCCTGACTTACGGACCTGTGTATAGTCCCCCAAAGTATCATGCTTCTACAGATCTCCATAATTTTACATGTGCTGCTGCCTCTGCCCAAATTTCTCCTCCACTTCTTTGTTTCATTAGACACTGCTGATTCTTTGAATTTTTGCTCTTCCTTTAAACCCCATATGATGTCCTACTTTCTCAGACTCATCTGAGTGGCCCTAATGGGTGCTCCTACATTCTGTGGTTTATATCCCTATTTTTTGTCATGCTGTTAGTGCTGTTGATTTGCCTGCTTTCCCCTCTGGATTTAGAGCTTTTAGAAGGTAGACATCAGTGTGTTCTGGGACCTAATATGCTGTGCATTCCAGTGTGGAGGCTTAGTAAGTGTTTTTACTGGAGATGGTGTGTACATTAAAAAAGACACCTGGATGAAAAAGGCCACTTTTCCCTTGCCTTGGAATCTTATCAGGCAGATCCCTGCAAGTTGCCTTTACTGTCTTATCCAGACACCTGGCTGCAATCCATCAGACACTCTCATCCATTAAATATAATTTTATGCTTTGTTAGAATAGCCAGATGTTAAGCACAGTGAAAAGATGTCATTTCATCCAATGGAAAGATTATAAACCTATTTACAGTGGCAACCAACCACAAGTTCTTAAATGATGGATGGAGTGGACAGGTCTTTCTGTTGGTAAACCCTGGAATAATGGGTCCTCCCAGGAGAGGGGAGTTGGGGGGTGGAGTTGGACTTCTGAGGAGTAGTCATGACCTGGTTAATTGTTTTACCTGCTTGAGATTTTTTTGATGATGCATGAATTTGTTACCCCAGGACAGCTTACCCCAACGTTCTAGATTTTTCAAGGATTTAGACAGGACATTATTTTTTTTTAATTCTTTTCCATTATTATTATTATTTTTTTTATTTGGCTGCACCAGGTCCTAGTTGTGGCATGCAGGATCTTCTTTGCCTTGTGCGGGATCTTTTTTGCGGCAGGCGGGCTCTTAGTTGCGGCAAGCGGGCTCTTAGTTGCGGCATGGGAGATCTAGGTCCCTGACCAGGGCCCCCTGCATTGAGAGTGCAGAGTCTTAACCAGTGGACCACCAGGGAAATCTCCCAGGACATGTTTTGAATGAGATTCCATCCTTGTTTCAGTTGATGGTGCCAGCATCTAACCAGGCACCCAGGCTAGAAATATGGAAATCAACCAGTTATCTAGTCCTGCCTATCTTATCTCCCAAATACTTCTCAAATATTCTCATTTCTGGGCCTGTTACCACTGCCAAAGTATATTTACCCTCATCACCTCTTGGGTGAACTCTCTCCATAATTTAGAGTTTAACAAATTCCTTTTGTAAATCAAAGGAGATATTGATTGAAATGCAATTATGGGGAAGAATTTTAATAAACACAGTAAGGAAATCAAAGAATTGACATTTTAAATTAGGTTTTCCTAATATGGACATTTTGAATTGAAATTATTTCCCAATACTTTCTGGTAGGGTTTGAATACTCAACTTCCCTGATTCTGAGAAAGGGAGAACTAATTTGGTAAGTAGGAAATCAAATTTGAAAAAGAGGCAAACACTATAGAGGTAGAGGGAGAAAAAGCTTTTTTGAGACTAAAAAGTGAGAGCTAAGGAGTGGAGCTAAGGGAAGAAAGGAGGGTATTACCAACAAGGAACTTGAAATATTTTCCTAGGAAAATTGATGAAGATGGGAGAAGGCCCTTTACTCAGGGACAGCCTGGTGGTTGGAAGGATCACTCTTAATAGCGTTATTCCAAGACTCCTTGTGGTAGCTGAGTTATTACCCACAATCTGCCATCTTTCTCTTGAGTGAGGTCTTCCCATCATTTGTGCTCAGGGACTTTGATCATTATTTCTTTCTTCATCCACAACCATCACCTTATCCATGACTACCTGGGGGAAATGGGACCTTCTTTTGCTGCCAGATCCAACACATTTGTGTGTGTGTGTGTGTGTGTGTGCGTGTGCGTGTGCGTGTGTGTGTGTCTGCATGTGTATTTTGGGAGATCACAGTCAACTAATTAAGTTTGGGAGAAGTTTCTGAACAACTGCACTTTGGTGCGTTTAAAGACACAAGCTGGGGACCCAATGAGTGAAGAAATTGTTAATGAAATTGCCACTGCCTGCTCTTTGCCATTTACTAAGTATAACCTTAGGATGATTTCATAAACACTTTGAATTTTCTTGTGTGTAAAATAGAGAAAATAATTTCTACTTCTCAGGGATGTCATGGGAGGAATACATGGGATAATACATATAAAGTTTCTTAGTCTGTGTGGAGCCTGAGAGATGACCAATAAATTACACACATTATTATACTCAAAGTTCTTAACGACCCTGCTTAATCTTCATCAGATTTATCCTGATTTCTTTTTAGGTACTAATAACATAGACTATTAAATTTATCTTTCTATAAGAATGTTCTTGTGCTTTATGGTTATTGAGGAAATCATCTATTTTTGGGCCAGATTCTCTTGAGTATTCCACCATGATATTTTTATAAACCCATTGTCTATGTAAATGTGTTCTCCAAAACATAGCACCTCAAGATGCACCTTAGAAAAAAATACTTTCATGGTCGATAAGTGTGGGCAATGTTTTACGCTGCATTCAACTTTCACCTTTATCCTGCTCTAATAGAGATGCACTGGACATATAAATATAGTAACATTTTGTTTAGGCCACACTTTTAAAAAAAAAATAATTAATTAATGTATTTATTTTTGGGTGTGTTGGGTTTTCGTTTTCTATGCGAGGGCTTCCTCTAGTTGCGGCGAGCGGGGGCCACTCTTCATCGCGGTGCGCGGGCCTCTCACTGTCGCGGCCTCTCTTGAGGTGGAGCACAAGCTCCAGACGCGCAGGCCCACTAGCTGTGGCTCACGGGCCTAGTTGCTCCGCGGCATGTGGGATCTTCCCAGACCAGGGCTCGAACCCGTGTTCCCTGCATTGGCAGGCAGACTCTCAGCCACTGCGCCACCAGGGAAGCCCCGGCCACACGTTTTAAAACCACTTTGAATATAGAACTAATTTCCCCCCGTGAAATATCTAGTAACATCCTAAGGAAGGATTGATTGTTCCACAGATCACATTTTGGGAAATGCGTCACTAAGCAAAGCCCGTGTTTTCAATATGCTTAATGGCAGCATGAGAGTCAAAAAACAAGGTGGGGTGCTCTTGGGCAGTGGCTGCCACAAGTCAATACTTTCAGCTCCATGGGAGGGCCTGCCACTCTTGATCTACACCTGCTTTGATACCTTGCTTTTCAAGATGATTAATGTATGGAATGATTTCACGTTACCGTGCATTAGCAAAGATTTGTTCTGACATTTCATTGGGAGTCAATCAGAAATCCAGTTTGAAGTTAAGTCAATAAACTTCAGGTTTCCCATTCTCTCCCTTGTTTATTAATAGTATTAATGGGATCCAAAGGCCTTTCTTGTTCTTTTCAAAGTCTGCCAACATAAAATAACATGTCTTAGGTATAAGACCCCACTCTGTTCTAAATATACTGCATCACAAATAATACTCACATAATTCTATTATAGTATCCAATTTACTAGGCAAAGAAACAAAGGCTAAGAGAGTTTTAAAAACTTGTTTATTGTCAAAAAGCCAGAATTCCAATATATATATTTCTGATTCAACCACAATGTATTATGTTCCACAGCAAATCATACGTCTTCAGAAAGCCTTACCTGCTCAACTTTATTGGATAACTACAAATATGCTGTGCAAAAAACTACCCAAACACTAAGTGGTTTAAAGCAAACATTTATCCTCATGGATTTATAAATTGGCTAATCTAAGTTGGGCTCTGCTCTATGAGCCTATTATCCTTTTTAGAGACCAGCACGTTTTTCTCATGGTGATGGCAGAGACTCAGAGAGCAAGAAAATCACAAACATGCTTTTCAAGCCTTGGATCACTTCATGTGCACTAACATTCTATTAGATAAGGCAAGTCACATGGCCCAAACCAAAGTCAGGGGACAAGAAATAATTCTCTGTTTCTATTGCAGAAGTAACTGCAAAGCCACGTGCCCTGTAGTGTAACATATTCACAGGTTTTAGGGATTAGGATGTGGACATCTTTGGGGGCCATCGTTCTGCTACAGTATATGGTTCTTGGACATTCTAATAGCTATTTAGTGGTATTTCACTGTGGTTTTAGTCTGCATTTTCTTTTTTGTTTGTTTGTTTATTATTTTGTTTTTTTTTTTTTTGACTGCAATGCATGGCTTGTGGGATCTTAGTTCTCCAACCTGGGATCAAACCGAGGGTCACGGCAGTGAAAGCGCCGAGTCTTAACCACTGGACCGCCAGGGAATTCCCTTAGTTTGCATTTCCCGAATGATTATGTTGACCATCTTTGCATGTGCTATTTGTAATCTGTATATTTTTTTTTGGTGAAATGTCTGTTTAAAGTTTTGCCTATTATATATATTGGGTTTATACTTTTCATTTGAATTTTGAGAATTTTTATATAGTGTTGATACCCTACATTATGGATCAGGTGGGTGAAATGAAAATATTGTTTTCAGACTGTGGCTTGCTAAGTGTGCCTTTCAAACAGCAGAAGTCCTTAATTTTGATGAAATTCAATTTATGATTTCTTACTCGGTCATGCCTTTGGCATGGCATCTAACAAAACTTTGCCTAACTCGAGGTCATGAAAATTATCTCCTACATGTTGTTTTAGAAGTTTTTTAGTTTTAGGTTTTACATTCAGGTCTATGATCCATTTTGAGATAATTTTTGTATATGGGGCATAAGATATAAATCAAGGTTTCATTCTTTTTACTTTTTTGATTTGGATATCCAGTTGTTTCAGGATCTTTTGTTCAAAACATTATCCTGTCTTCATTAAATTTTCTTTGTACCTTTGTCAAAAACCAATTAACAGTAGAAGTATGAGTCAATTTCTGGGCACTCTGTTCTATTCTATCTTTTTTCCGGTAATACTGTCTTTATCATTGTAGTTTTATATTATCAGGTAGCATGAATAGTCCAACTTTGTTCTTTTTTAGAATAGTTTCTGGTTATTCTAGTTCCTTTGCTTGTCCATATAAATTATAGATTCAACTTGTCAATCATATATAGTATCATTATAGAATATTGGTACATTGATCCTATTTTCTGTGACCTTGGTAAACTCACTGTTTAGGGTTAGTTTAGTTATAGTAACTAGATTCTTGGGAAATTTCTATACAGAAAATTATATAATCTGTGCATAGAAACAGTTTATTTCTTCTTTTGTTTATCTGTATGCCTTTCCTTTCTTTTTCTTGCTTTCTTTCTCGGACCAAGACCTTTGGTACAATGTTGAATAAAATTGGTGAGAACATACATCCTTGGGTTGTTCCCAATTTTAGGAGAAAATAATTCAATCCTTCACCATTACGTATGAAGCTAAGTGTAGAGTTAATTTTTTTTTTTAATTAAACCTACATACGTTTTATCCCTAAAGTGTTTTATTTATTTATTTATTTTTATTTATTTATGGCTGTGTTGGGTCTTTGTTTCTGTGCGAGGGCTTTCTCCAGTTGTGGCAAGCGGGGGCCACTCTTCATTGCGGTGCGCGGGCCTCTCACTGTCTCGGCCTCTCTTGTTGCGGAGCACAGGTTCCAGACGCGCAGGGTCAGTAGTTGTGGCTCACGGGCCCAGTTGCTCCGCGGCATGTGGGATCTTCCCAGACCAGGGCTCGAACCCGTGTCCCCTGCATTGGCAGGCAGATTCTCAACCACTGCGCCACCAGGGAAGCCCTAGAGTTAATTTTTGTTTGTTTGTTTGTAGATGTCCTTTATCAGAGGTAATGGTGGGCTAGCATGTATCAGTGCCTGTCTTCCATGGGTAGACAGTTTCTTCCTGTTTCCTTCCCCTGCTGTGGTAGGTTTTCTCAGAATACTGCTTTTGTTGCCCTTTCTACTATAGATTAAGCTTTTTGTTCTGTAGGAAGGATTGAAAAATGGATGTGGACAAACCTCAGATAGTGCCTACTCTCCAGCACCCCCCAAACAGCTTCATGATGGGGCATTCTCAGGATCCTCCCTGATCTAACATGTGAGCACCTGGTGGGGTCCTGGAAGAAAAGCCTTTGAGGGGTTTGGACCTCTCTATGTCTGTGCTGCAGGGGCTTCACACTCTCACACTAGAGCTCATTCAGATCTTAGTAATTCATCAAAATTTTCTTGCTGAATCTTCTTATTGGCATTCAGTAGTGTTTCATTGGGTCCTGTTTCTTTCCGTAAGTGACTTTTTCCCCAAAGTCTCATTTTTTTGCCCTATGACCTCAGTTATCTAATGAGTTCAAGAAAAGAAATTAAAGGGGTTTTTTTCTTATTATAATGGTGAGAGCAACACTCTTCTAGTTTTGTACATCTGAAACTGGGTGTTTCTTATCATATCTAGAGTTGGGGAGGAGGAAAAAAATATGAAAAGGTAATGTGTTATTAAGAAACTACTTTGAGCCATGCATTGTGCTAACTTGCTCATACTATCAAATTTAGACATTAAACAATTACATAAGGCAGGAACCATTATTATTATTATTATTATTATTACCACACCAGTTTGTGCTCTTAATCATTTTATGCACTGCTTTTGCTTTATCTTGTGTAATCATCGCACTAATCATCTGAGGAAAGGGATCATGATGATTTTAGTGCTGTTACACGACCAACTCTTAGCAGAATCTTTAGCATATAGTGAATGCAGAATGAGTCCCTGTTGAATCAACTAGTGCAAATGCAGACTTCAGGCACATGTGTGATAGTCATTACATTATCTCAACATTCCTTCCCTTCCCACATCACTGGAAGTTTGGGATGGGCTAAGATCTATGCATTCAGAAATGTATTCATTCATCTACTGGCTGTGTGAAGCTGAGTGTGGTAGGAAGGCAGTCACAGAGCATGGGGCCTGGGCAGGCGTCCTGACTCTTCCTACCGACTTATTGGCTCCATGCTAGGAAATTTGTTCCTCCCTTTGTGATGTGGCCTTGGTGCCTGAACTATCTGACATTCTCGTAGCCAAGTCTGCAGAGCTGCATCATTTTAACCGCTGCTTCCCCCTCCCCCCATTCACTGCTTCTTTCTTTCTCAACATTCCAAAGTCCTGCTGCCTTACTTAAAATCAATTTTATAGTATGAACAAGATCTCCAGGTAAATGTGTACATTTGTGATCTGCACAACAGAGCATACATGGGGCTGAAATGCAACCCACGCTCAGCTCACCAAGACAAGCAGTCAGAACAGTGGCCGTGTCTGCTGGGGAAAGAGCATTTTTCACAGTTTCACAAAGGCACTCTGTGGGTTGATGATGACCTTGATCTTGAATGAGACAGTGCCTAGCAGGGGAGCAAATCAGGAGAAGAACGCTTTCCCTTTGAACCCCAGATTTCTAGTGATTTCTCTGCAGTAACCTCCGACCCCTTCTGCCACCACCCTCTTCTATTTCTTGTGTTTCTTCTCTCATGTGCTTAGATTCCCCTTGGTTTGGCTTCATCTCCCCCTCCCCTGCCTACCCCATCCCACTCCACCACACACAGCACACAACACCGGTCCCACTTTCCTTCTCCATTTCCATTTTGTTTTTCACTGGGATTCTAAAACCAATCCTGATACTCATACCTGCTCAGGAAATTAAAATGTTTAATCCTTTTTGGCTGTCACATCACTGTGAGACCAAACTGACAATCTGCTAACTATAGACTCAGAGCTAAAATAACAAAATATTTTGCAAGCTGGGCTAGAATCATAAGGGGCGGATTCTTTTTTAGCTTTCCAAAGCCAACAACGCAAAAGAAAATACTCCACACTTCCCTTCTGGCTTTTCCATTAAACAGTGTGGGGAGAGCCTCCCTGGGGTGTGTCTATGGACTTCTTTGTCACCTTCCCCACTCTCTCTCCATCTTCCATCTCACACTTGCTTCTTGTGGATAATCTCCCTCCCTCCCGAGGCGTGTACCCCGGAAGGGATCCTGAGAGGCTATGATAACCAGGAGCCCCACCTGGCGTGTGGGTTGCCTGCCCACTGCCTGGCATTGGGCTTGGAGACACGTTAGTTCTCTGAGAGAAGCCTACCTCTCTGAAGGAGGCCAACGCTCTGCTTGCAGATAAAGGGGATGGGTTTGGAATGCATCTCTCCAAGAAGTCTGACGGACATGGCTGATGGAACAGAAGTCGTCCTGAAGGAACAGAAGAAGGAGAAGAAGCTCTGACCACACCTGCTTGGACACACCAAGCACACCCCATCTCAGCATCTTTGCTCTCGGTGTTCTGTTTGCCTCAGATGTTCTTCCTCCAGTTCTGTGCATGGTTCTGTCCCTCATCCTTATTTGGATACTTGCTCAAATTTGATCACTTCCCATCTGTCCTACATAAACATGCTTATGTCACTTTCTACTTTTATGACATTTATTGCTCCCTACCCATAACTTAGTTGCTTACTTTTTTTTTTCTTTCTTTTCTTTTCTTTCTTTTTTTTTTTTTTTTTTTTTCTGTTATCCTCTCTCAAATATAAGCTTCACGAGGACAGGAATTTTGTTTTGCTAACTACTACCTTCTCCATACTTAGAACATGGCCTGGTAAATATTGGGTGCTCATTAAACACTTATTAAATGCATGAACCTTGGGAACATCTCAAGTGGGCCAGGTACCACGCCAGTTGCTTTACATCCTTTATCTCATTTCATATTCAAATCATCTTGCTGAACAGTTTATAGTCACCCAGACTTTACAGAGAAGGTGGCCAGAGGGTCATGATGTTAGGGATGCCTGGGCTATTTCCACAGTGACTTGACCTCTGGCCTGTCTGACCTCAGAGTCTATGTCCTATACACCATAGCTTGCTGCCTTGCGAGCACTGGTGACCCCAAGTCTTCCTCCCCATCTTCCTTTCCCAATCCCCCATCTGTGACGGGAAAGACTTTCAGTTGGGGCCCTTGAACACTTTTGAGGATATATAAGAGTTTCTCGGACCCTCTTCCTGACTACACCTCCCTGGTCTGAAACTTCTCACATCAGTGTTCCTCCTGACTGGCTTCCTGCTTTTCTCAGAACATCCTGAGAGATGATACCTTTCCCTGTGTACTGCTTCAGCTTCTATCCATAATTTAGTGACGTGTGAAAACAAATTTCACCTAAGGAGTTCCATAAATTCACAAAGGAATAAAATATCAAAGCTTTTTAAATCTTTCATATTTGCTTTCTTCCTCGGCAGAGTTGCAGCTTTCTGGATCACAGTGTATAAACGGCACAAGTGAGCTCTGAGGAGGTTGAGAAGTTTCTCTATGCATTTGTTCCACCATGGTACCCAGTCCCAGAGGCCTGCATCCCAGTGATGGGAGACGCATCCTTCTCATGGAAAGGACACTCCAGCCCTGCACCCACATCTGCAAGCAGGACAATTCTCCAGGTTGCAAGCCTGCTATGCCTGTACCACGGTCACCGTGCATCGGGGCAGGTCCACTCCGCTAGCTGTCATGGTCTCAGTTCTGAACTCTTGCCGATCCCATCCCCCACCTCATATCCTACACTGCTCTCAGTTTGTTAAGCTTCCAGCCTTGTTCACCTGACTGTCCTGCAGACTTGAGGCTATGCACTGCCTTCCTGTTCTTTGCACCTCTTCCTGTACCAGCCCCATTGCCTTGGGCAGCCTTGTCCTCAAGTGACCTGGTTGAGAACCCCATCTTTGGCTACGTTCTCCTGTGGGAGGCCCCTCCTCTGGGTTTTCACAGGCCCTGAGCAGGGATAACACCTGCTCTTCAGAAGTTCCTAGATGGCCTTTAATAGATATTTTATGGATTTGATTTTGAGTGCCCTGGACCCGTTAGAGTGCAAAAAAAGGGAACAGGAGGTTCTTAAGCCAAAATTCTTAACTTGACAAACGTTTTAATTCAGTTCATTCATTTATTCAGCAAGAACTTACTGATAACCTGACATACACCAGAGACGGTGCCCAGTGTCGGAGATTAAGAGATACAGGAGCCTCACCTTTCCTCTCACGGAGCTCAGAGCTGTGATGCAGGTCAGAGAAGACAGGGAGTAGAATGAAGCAATGCCGGCCAGTATTTGCTGAGCCTGTATTTCCATATCCCAGGTCCTGTACCAAAGGGTTAACATGCTCCTTCCCATCTAATCTGTGCTTCAGATTAGATGGAAAGGAGCAAATGTAAATGTGTATGCTGTCAGAACAGCTCAGGGATTCCCCGTAGACCCACTCGATGGTGATCAATGGGAAACAGTGCAGGGCCGACGTCAGACAGAACAGGCCATGTCGCTCTGCCTGTAAGTGGCATCGGGCTGCTCTTAATTCCTACCCCTCCCCCAACCAGGTATAGTCCAGCTGCCCTCTTCCTCTCCTTAACATCTGTAATGTCTTTCTAACTGATTGCCTTCTAGCCAATTCCCCTGATCTACTTCTCTGTGCAGCAGACTGAGTCACCTTTTCAGACAAGAAATCTGATTATAGTACCCCCAGCCCAAACTCCTTAAATGACTTTCTATTTCTTTAAGGTCAGGTCCAAAATCCATAGCTTGGCTGCTAAGGAATTCACCTGGCTCCTGCCTAACCCTAACCCTAACCCTTACTCTGACCTGGCTTCAGCCTCTGAGCTCACCACTTCCTTCTGGCTCACTTCATTCTGGTCCCACAGGCTGTCTGGAAGTTCCTAGAGTGCTATGTTTTTTCCTCCCCCAGGGCTTTGACCATGCATTCCCTCTGTGTGAAAGTCCCCTTCTCCCTTCTCAGGCTAATTCCCATTATTTGACAGTTTTCAGCTTGAACTGTTTTCTCTCACTTCCTTTCCCTTCCCTAGAATAGTTCAGGCCTCCTATTATATGCTTCTGTGGTACCCCATCTTTATTCTTTCAACCCTTATCATAGCTGTAGATGTTATATATGAGGTGAAATGGTTGGCCATCCACTAGTCTTTGGTCAGAAGACAACCTATAATTAAAATAGCTGTTGTTGGTGTATCTAATCTTAGGCCACAAGGACTTTGGTTGAGCAGGAAAAACTCTCAATGCATCAAACCACAATGGTGGGTCTATTATTCTTAAAAAGGCAGCTCAGTGCTACTAATAAGTGAATGACCCTATCCCCACATGAGTTATACTCTGGTGCCTCTAAGTACTTAATAATTACAAAGTAATTATTGCTTGTACCTTGGAGTTGTTACATCACAAATTACAATATAAAGGGGACCAGTCCATCAAAGATTTTTCATTGAGGAAGGTGGGGAGCAGGATGGCAGGACAGTAAATTAAAAAGGGAGCATTGTCCTCCTTCTTGTTCATGGACAGGGAGCCCTTTGTCTTCAAAAACATGTGAGACTAAGCAGAGTAATGTGGGCCAAATCCTGAAACTTGATTCCCTTTGCAAGATGTAGGTGGTATAAAACATGCTTATGTAATTATAAGGAAGGTCGGGTACTTTTGGGAACAGGATGGGATGATAAGCCTGAGATCTTTGAAGAAGGCAACCCCTTCTTCTGGCAATTTAAGGTGTAAAGAACACCATGCAGTCAGGCTTGGGGACAAACCATCACTGGGACATTTATAGATAGCAGCAAGTGGACCAGTTTTGAGTGTGTGGTTGGGTGTTTGGCCAGGATTGTCACAGTCTTCAGTTTGTTACACTACAATCTTCCCTTGGTGTACACTCAAAATTTAGTAAGAACAAGAGTTTCCTTGAGTGAATTAATTCTATGGTCTTTTCTGACTCTCAAGATTTGATGATAAGCTCTTTGAGGACAAAACCATGTCTTACCTTTGTTGCCCCAATACTCAGTTCAAGGCTTGGTGCAGAGTGGTCATTTAATGTTGTTGAGTTTGGGTGAATGGGTATCTGAACATTTTTCAGTGAGAGGAGGGTAAGAGCCACTGAGAAGGAAGAATTAAGAGAGAAAAGTTTTGATGTGGGTGGGAGGAGATGGGGTGTATTGCTCAGATGTTTGACAAGGGGTTAGTTATAGAGAGGAGAGGAATGCCTGTTCTGATGAGGCAGACAAAGTGAAAGAATCAGGGGCATTTGGGGATAAGAGTAGTGTAGAAAAGGGAGGTGATATAGATAGACTTGTACTTCTCCATAATGTTGCTTCTTAACAAAGTTGTAAAGAAGAGATGTGTGTATGTGCATGTGTGAGTGAGAGAGAGACAGAAAGGGAGAGAGAGAGAATCCTGATTTAAGGGCAAGAGGACTAAGCATCACGACACAGAAGGAAAACCAGTGAACCTTGGACTGTGGCTCTTCCACTTATCTGTATGACATTGGATAAGAAGATGATTTACTTCTCAGAGTTCTTTCCTCAGTAAAAGAAGATTAATTTAGCTCACTGATTTAATGTGATGATTTATTTAGCTATCACAAATGAAATCTCTTTGTCAACTCTACAACATATTGCAAATGTATTTCTTTGAAAGATCTATTTATAGTTTAGTTTGGTTGAGGAAAGAAGTTTAACCCATCTAAACAGTATGATGAACTAAGTATAAAATGTTAAAAAAAAAAACCCACAAAACTATGAGAGCACAGAAATACAGAATATCAGCTTGGTGGATTTTTGGAAATCATTGACACAATCTCCCATATTGTATAAGAGTATTTTCCTGTTGTAATTATTTCTATATACATGTCTATTTGTCTTTCCCCATCCAGTTTGCTAATTCCCCCCAAAAGAGATAATATTGCTGTATGTCAGCATCTATTAAAATCTTATTTATAAATTAATTGCTTAATACCTGTATATTGAATTGATCTGTTGAAAGCTTTCATTTTACAATTGGAGAAACAGGCTCAAATATCTCAAGTGACTCTGCAAATCTCACACAACTAGGTCTTCTCACTGCCAGCCTAGTGTTTTTTTACAATCTGATCTCAGGAAAGAGATGGGCCTTGAAGCCACATAGCACAGGGAGATCAGCTCGGTGCTTTGTGACCACGTAGAGGGGTGGGATAGGGAGGGTGGGAGGGAGATGCAAGAGGGAGCAGATATGGGGATATATGTATATGTGGAGCTGATTCACTTTGTTATAAAGCAGAAACTAACACACCATTGTAAAGCAATTATACTCTAATAAAGGTGTTTAAAAAAAACAACAACAACATAGGAGCAAACAGAAAACAGGATATTACTGGCAAACAAAACAGCTTCAGAAACAGGGTTTGAGTGTTCAGGGGTCCTTTGGCGGACCAGCCTGGCTGCAGTGGAGGGCAAACACATTTTTACCGGGCTTGCTAACCTCTAATGAGTCCTGAGAAAAAGAATCAAGAAATTGTCAAAGATAATAATAAAAATCTTAATTATTTAGCAATTTGTCCAGTACTAAACTCTAAGGCGGGCAACACTAGTGTCATATAAAATGAATGCAAAATTGAACACATCAAATCAAATAAATGCTTCCTTCTTGCCAAAGTCTCCTTGGAATTACATCACAAACAACCCTCATGATAGTAATGAATCAAAGAAGTCTCCTTAATTTATTTCAAAGGCAAATGCCATTGGATAAGTTTGAGGTCACTAGAGGTCCTTCATGGAGTCTGACCAATCTTAACGGAGCACCCACTTACTTCAGAGGGAAAAGTAGACCAGTGTCTATTAGTCCCTGACTTTCCTGAATCTAGTATCCCAGGACCACGCCTTAGCATTGTGTGCCACTAAATTGAATAGAATGCATTTCAGGACTTATTGAAAAATATACATAAACTCATGGAGGGCTTTCTGGAGGAAGGATGACTTTGGTAACATCTTAGGAATGGAAAACTACTGTTAAGAGCCCTTCATTGTCTCCCTAATGGCGGTGTGCAAAGCCCTCCAAATCCATCCCTCCTTAGCCATTCAGTCTTGTCTCCCAACGTTTCTCTTTCGTGTCCATACACCCCAATCATACCAAACTGCTCATAGTTCCTTGAGCTATTTATTGCAATTTCACACCTCTGAGTCCTTAAATATGCTAATTTTTCCACCTGATGCACCATTGCCCTCCTTCTGCCTGGAGAGGATGTCTCCTCTGTGTTCAAGACCCGTATGACTATTTCTTCCCCCAACTAAGGTACAGTTGATTACTATTCCTTGTGTCCCACTCTGTATCTTATATCACCTTCCTTATGGCACTTATCTCACTATCCCGAATCCTTTTTTATTTTAATAAGAATTTTCTGTATTTATCCCTGTGAGCTTAAAGACTAGGCTCCATGTATTACTGGGGACTCTATTCCCACTAAATCACTGATGCAACGTAGGTGATCTGTTTGTCAGATGAATGAATGGATTAATGAATGAATGAAAGATGCCAGGCTAATAGTTTAATGCGTCCAGGAGCCAGGTGGTTGCATTAGGTAGAATGCAGATGCATTTGGCTGCAAAAAATAGACAAGCCAACTCTATTAGCATAAATGGGAATTGATTCATGCAAAGTTTCTACAGGGCTGTGAGGCCCAGGGTTGGGTGATTCACAGCTCAGTGATGTTAGCTGGACCCAACTGCTTTCTTTCCTTCTGTTCTGCCTTCTCCTTGCTCCCCCTGCTGGTTGCAAGTTGGTTGCCAGCAGCTCCCAAGACCTACAGGCATCCAGATCCACATCAAGAGAGATGACGTGTCTCCTCGGAAAGCTCTTTGAAGAGAAAGGACACATTTTCCCCCAGAAGCCACTAGGTAACATTGTTCCAGTTCTAGTACCCAGTTTGGATTGGGTGGCCACTCCTGAACCAGTAACTGTGGCTGGGAGGTGAGATTTGTTGAGAAGTCACATGTTCTGCCTTAGAGCTGGGGGAAATTGTTTTTGAGGGGAAAAAAATGAGAGAAATGTGGATACCCAACAAAATAAGACTATTTTAAAGAAAAGAAGGCAGGATTTGGGGAAGGTGATCACAGTGACTAGAATGGGATGGAAAGGACATGTCCAAAAGCCATTCCTGTGGTCTGTGTTGACCCTGAACTTTTATTCCTTGTTGGGTTGGAATTTGGGCCTCTCGCTCATTGTCTTTTGCCTTATAAAGTGACAGTTTATTAAAAAGAGAAAAAAGAAGAAAACTCCTAACAACAGTGTGTGTGTGTGTGTGTGTGTGTGTGTGTCTATCACATACGTACATCTCCAAAGTTTGCCCTGACCTTCTGTTCATGATGTGTCTGCCAAGGTAGAGGTGAAAGTCATCTTGAGTCTCTGTCAGGCTGAGGTGCAGCAGAAAGGGCCCTCCTCTCCAGAGAAGCTAGTTTGCTGCTCTTGGAATATACATAAAGGGGACACATTCCTCACTGTCAAATGCCTTCTTCTCCACTCTGCAAAAAATTACAGGTGCAAAAATCCTGTCCAATCAAGGGAAACTTCAGCATTTGAATTCTAGACTCACTTGCTGGGACAAGATAAAGGAATGTCCAGCCCTGTGGAGCCCCACCCTGTGCCAGGGGTTTATTCACATTGTCTTCTTTGATCATCCCTGTGGTCACACTAGGGAAAGAGACCTGCAAGAGGATTCACAGGGAAGGCACTTCTCCTTGAAAACAGGCTTGTCCCAGACACATCACTAATCTACCCCCTTCATCTCCCTCCACCTACATGCTGAAGGTTTCTTTTGACACCTTTCTCTTCTGACCATGCATTTCTTTTCCACTTCATCACAAAAACACAAACAAACAAAAAACAAGCACGATCAACCAACAGATAAGTTCCCTCCCACAAAAACAAAGTCCAAAAAACACAAAAACAAACCAAACCACCACCACCATCAACTCTTACTGGCTTCACAGTAAGAGTATTCAGCATGAATCCAAAGTTTTAATGTTGTCTGGAACAAGTTTACATTCATCTCACTGAATTAACACAAAATTCAAGTCTGTTTAAAAGGCAAGGAAACTTGGACACACCAGGGAAATGTTTTAGTTGACATATGCTCGTCTTAGCCTCTGCCTGAGTAGAGATGTGTGCTGTCTGGTGGACCCCTGCTCTGTTCTAGTCTTTGATTTTCTCTCCCATGAAAGGAAGAAGTACACTGAGTCAGCAAATACTCATTGTACTACATGGCAGGTACTAATATTAGCTCTAGGAATATAGCTATGGACAAGATCTCCCTGCACCTGCTCTTCCAGAGCTTAATTCCAGGTGGAAAGATGGACACTAAACCCATGAATCAAGATGTGATCAAGAGAATTTCAGCTGGTGATAATTGCAATGAAGAAAATAACACAGGGAGATGTGGTAGGAAGTGTCTGGGGTGGAGGGCTAAGTTAGATAAGGTCAGGGAAGACCCTCTGGAAGAAGAGGACATTTGAGCCGAGGCTTACATGATGGGAAGAACTCAGCCATAGGGAGGAATAAGGTAGTGCTTTCCAGGAAGTGAGAAGCAAAGTCAGAGTTTGGAAGTCAAGAGTGAGCTTGGCTTGTTTGAAAAAACCAGAGAGAGCAAGGGAAGAGTGGTGGATTGTCTCTGGATTCTGGTCCTTTATTCTGAGGGTTACCCCTGACGCTAATGCATAATTTAACCCTCATAGCAGCCATACTTTATACACACTATGCCTATTTTAGAGATATACAAACTGACACCCAGAGTCAGTGGGCCACTTGAGATGACATAGCCAGCCAAGAGCAGAGGAAATATGGACCCCACGCCCCACCCGCTACTAGGTCAGTGTGAGAGGGTCAGTCCATGCAAGACCATCCTTACTTCTGATATCAGTTGCAGGTTCAGAGGTTTCCCCAAACCAACTCTAGGTTCAATAATTTGCTAGGAGGAATTCACAGAACTCACTGAAAGCTGTTACACTCATGGTTATGGTTTATTACAGGGAAAGGATGCCAATGAGAAACAGCCAAGGAAATAAGCATGTAGGGCAGAGACTGCAAGGGTATGAAATGTCGGGTTTTCAGTTGTCCTGCCCAAGGAGTCAAGATGACATTTCCCTCCTGACACTACTCCATGTGACAATACACATGGAATATTGCCAATCAGGAAAGCTCACCTGAGCCTTGGTGTCCAGAATCTCTATTAAGTCTCCATCAAGTGGACATGGTTGGTTGATTGCCCTCATGACTTCAGTCTCTAGCCCCTCCAGAGGCTGACTGATATTCCATGACCAAAAGCCTCCACATCAAATCACATTTTTACTATCAGGTGTGGCCAGCCCCACCCTAAATCACATTCTTAGGTTATCCAGTGTGACCCAAGGGCTCCAGGCAAACAAAGACACCACTACCAGGAAGGTGCCTTTCCTACTGTGCTGGTAGCTGGCATCTGACAAAGAGAGGGAGGGAGCTGAGTAGCCTGTGGACCCACCTGAAATTGGTCCTGTGTCTTATCATGGCTCTGTAGTCCCTATATTAGGACCTCCATCTACCCACCTCACTTTAGACTAAGCTGCTTACCTGAATTGGCCCTTCCTTTTCAGCCCTGTTCTCTCCTCCTAGATCTATCCAAGTCTGACCCAATCTGAACTATCCCTCCAAGTTTCATCAATAGAGAGTCAGTGTGGTGGGCCAATGGGAATGTGAGATCACACAGTGATCATTGGAAAAACCAAGTCTGCCCGTGCTAGCTTAACTCATTTGGAAAATTACTTGGAATCTCTGAGCCTGTTTCCTCCTGTCTAAAACATCACAGGCTTCTTATGAAGGAGTCTGTACACACAAGTGTTGAAGGCAGTGATCGATACATTATTAGCTACTATTGTTGTCCTGGTGGCTGCTGTGAGTGTTCAATGAGGGGATACATGTCATTAGTACACAACAGTTGCTCATTGCACACATTTCCTTTCTTGCCAAGGTCTTCTTTGTCCTCTTTGCCTGAAACAGTATATAAGCCAATGTTCCTGTTCTCTGAAGTAAAAGACTTTTGCTTTAGTCTCGCAGGCCTCCCTTGAGTCTCAAAAGGCTGACTCAGGAGTTAATGATCAAGAATGTGAAGATGTAGAAAGAAAGAATAGTTAGGCTGGGAAACTGGTAACAATTTAGGCTGTAAATCCACCACATAGCAGAGTCACCAAACTCCCAGTTCCCTGAAAGATATAGATGAAGGCCTGACACACATTCCTAAGTTGTTTTTATAGGAAGCTGACCCCCACCAGATGAAAACTCCTGACCACAAGAACATAGACCCTAGACTGGTTGAAACCAGAAAGTTGATGATGCTTGAAACTTCACCTTGACGCCAACCAATCCAAGAATTGTGCACGAGCTGATCACGCACCCTGCCGCCCCTCCCTCACACGGCCTTTAAAACCCCTTCCCTGAAAACCATCAGGGAGTTTGGGTCTTTTGAGCATGAGCTGCCCATTCTCCTTGCTTGGTGCCCTGCAATCAATGCTGTGCTTTCCTTCACCACAACCCAGAGTCAGTAGATTGGTTTTACTGTGCGTGGGTGAGCAGACCCAAGCTTGGTTTGGTAACAAACCTAGCTCATCATGCACATCACTTTGGGAGCTGAATGAACACACACACACACACACACACACACACACACACATACACAATCTTCATTCTCTCATCTCCAACCACAGCACCCTCTTTGCTCTTCCAGAAGTGTCTGAAACGAGCCCATCTCCAGACATTTGTTGTTTTATGTCTTTTGCTTGTAACACTTTTCCCAGGATAGCTGTGTGGATCAACACTTTATTTCAATTGGGCCTGTGTTCAAACACCAGCCCCTGAGAGGCCTTCCCTGACCTCACCATTCTTCCCCTTCCCCTGCTTGTTTCCCCCCATGGCATGTATCACTCCTGATGTTATATTATACATCTGATTGCTTATTTTATATCTTCATCAGAACTTATGTTACATCAGAACAGATTCTTTGCTCAGTACTCTGCCCTCTATTCCTAGAATAGTGCTAGTTACATAGGAGGTACTCATCTGATATTTGTTGAAGAAAACTAAAGCATATTCTCTTACATTGTATTCTCATGGTTTTCATGTTTTGTTTACACATACAGGCCTAGAAGATGGTGTCAAGGACTTATCTGTTTTCTCTCTTCACTTAGTACACTGCAAAAGCATTGGTTTATATCCCACACTCAATGAAGACAACTATAATTCACTTATATTTATCTACCTATCAGTCTCTTTTTACTGAAAACAGATTTACTGATATCTGTGTTGCACCTAGTCCTATGCTTGATTTTCTAGGAATTGAAAGATGATTGAAATGTCATCCTGCCTTCAAAGAGCTCATAGTTCAGTAAATTGAAATAACACCTCAGAAGAAGAAATGTGTTTTCCATGGTGACTCAGTATAGTATATATAAACACATGCACACACGTGATGAAAACAGATATTTTAGGAAGCAATGCTCTCTGCTGTTGTCTATTCATTCTTTGGCACTTTTCAAAAATGCTGCTGGCAACTCACTATACTGATTTTATGACTCACTAATGAGTATGACCCATAATTTAAAAAACACAACTGTAATACAACTTAGTTACTTTCCCGGATTACATAGGGAATTGTGTAATTATTATTTCCCAGATATTCCATGTCTGCCTTCTCCACTATGATAATTATAATGATATATACTACTATCTTACCCTATACCAAACACTGTTTTAAGCACATTTCATGGATTATCTTGTTAAATCTTAATAACAAGACTTTGAAGCTAGGCCCATTAAACCAACTGGAAAATAAGCCCAGAGAGATTAGAAAGTCATATTTTTGTTGTTTTTTTTTTTTTTGGTCAAGCCCTGCAGCATGCGGAATCCCGGCCCAGACCAGGGATCGAACCTCTGTCCCCTGCAGTAGAAGTGTGGAGTCTTAACCACTGGACTGTCAGGGAAGTCCCTAGAAAGTCATCTTATCTAAAATCTTACAACTGGTGAGAGGCAGAGAGCTAGAATCTGTCTTTGGAGCTGTGCTCTTAACCACTACACCACACTGATTATCTAGAGCCATTGGACTTGGTCAAGGACCATATCTGTTTTCACCTGTATGTCCAGATTTGAAAGCTCCCAATTCCCCTGGGCTCTTTCTCCCTTTTAGTGATGTTATTTCTCCATCTCATAGTGTAGTATGGTAAAGTATATATCTGATCTTTACGCCCAGTTCCTGGCACTGAGCTTCAAATGCCCTTGGAATTTCTTAAGTTACTAGTGTTTGTTATGCTAATGAGGTGACTCATGGTGTATTCTTAGATGGCTTCAGGATGTTGGGTGCTCATCAGAAAGACCTACTTCATAATTAGAGGGTTGTGGCCTCATTGCACCTGGTCTTATGCACCTTGTTCATGAGAAGCTGCCCGCCATCTCCATATGAGGCTGGTTTCACTACAGGTCACTATTTTTTTTGTCTGCTGAGCTTTCTGATTTTTAAAGAGTGTTTATATCAGTCATAGATGGAGAGTACAGAGGTTAGATTTAACTCTCAAGTGGGCACTATGTTTTTAAAATCCAGAAAAATTTCCTTAACCTGGATTTGTGTCTTCTCTTGGGACATCAGCTCTGTCAACTCTGGGAGCACACTTCCTCAACTCCAACAATGGACCAGATCAGAAAGTGCCTCTGTACACAGTTCACACTTACTCTCACATCCCCTGTCCCCACCACCCCTCACTGCCTCACCTCAACTCTACTCATTCACATTAACTGCCCAGCTTCATCCTTTCCCTACATCAATGTTATCTCCCACCTTTTCTGTCCAGAATGTTAAGTGCAAGTGGAATCCAGGAAGTTTTATTCTTTTCTTCCACAGTCATTCATTTGTTTATTCAACAAATAAAGAGTGAGTGCCTGCATGTGCAGAACTATTCTAGATGCATGGATGTATTTTAACACGAGTATTTAAATATGACTGCCCTCCCCAACCCCCCATGAAGGAAGAAAGGCACAGTTATTTGGGAAGATGGACAAGCTGACAAAAGCAGTACAATACAATACCTAATT
Source organism: Eschrichtius robustus (assembly GCF_028021215.1). Classification (NCBI taxonomy): domain Eukaryota; kingdom Metazoa; phylum Chordata; class Mammalia; order Artiodactyla; family Eschrichtiidae; genus Eschrichtius; species Eschrichtius robustus. The sequence continues at coordinate 135,619,456 of NC_090828.1, read as the reverse complement.
AAATGGAAAGGAGTACAGGGTGCTTTGTGGATACAGAGGACAACTGATCCCACAAGGGTCAATGGGATGGTGAAGGAAGACTTCCAGCCTTTCCTGAGAGGCAGTCTTATGGTTGGTGTGAAGGGTAATTAAGACTGATCCTGGGGGAATAGAAAGAGTCCTCCAAGCTGGGGCAGGGCAAATTTTGAAAGACAAGAGGTACAGTTGCATAGGCACAGAAACAGTTCAGCGTGCTTGGAAAGGACCTGAAAGGGGATAAGGAGGGGAATGACAGTGTCAGCTACACATGAAGGAACATGGAGAATGGGAGGGCAGGATCCGTGGGGCTGCCTAGGCGGAGGTCCTAAATCCATGGGTATTGAGGATCTGGACCACTGGCAGGGGCCAAAGAAGGATGTCAGCAATGGAAAGAGCCAGGATGTAGAAACGCACAGACCCAAGAAGACCGTGAGTGCCATCCTAAGCATCTTCTGTAAAGCACAGGCCTCCGGTGATGGAGCTGGATGAGCCAGAGACACACCTGGTTTGTCCTTACTCCCAGCAGTGACACAGGAAGATCTTGACAGCTCTCTCTCAGCCTCCAGCAGAGGGAGAGGAGGAACAAGCAAAAAAGCTGACCATGCCCCCAGCCGATTCTATATTTCTGGAGCCAGATGCCTGGCTCAAGAGAAGGGAAAATTTGTCACTTGATATAAGATTAAAGTTTTAATCTGTGTTAGTTTGCAATAGCCAATAGTAACTGAGACCTCCAAGGTTTGCACAAAATGTCATCAAAGGACAAGAAGAGAGTTTGACAGGGCCTGGTTGAAAGCAACGATTGGAAAAAATAAATAAAATATTTACATGTGGGGGTGTCATTGGCTACACATCACCTAATATGCTGGTTACATAGGGCTGAACAAGATTCATGTCAATCTGAAGGACTTATCTGAGTGGCTGGTCCTGAGTTCCAGACTTAGACAAAGATGGTCTGGGAATGAGAAGGGTCAGGAACATGGGAGGCACAGGGCACATGACCCCCACAGGGTGAGGGTGATGCAAAGGCAACTAAGCAGCAGGTGAGTTCACGGGCTCAGGCCAGAGGCAGGGTAGCTGGCCTTATCTACTTGGGGTTTCTGAGGGCTTAGGCAATAAGTAAAGAAGACACGGAAAAACAGCACAGAGCAGGAGACTCTGGCACCTAGGGAATGGCGGGGGCAGACACACTCGCTTTGTCCACCTTGTGGTCTGAACAGTGACAGGTAACTCCACAGGTGCATGTCCTTCGACATGCAGGCCAGCCACCTTCTCATGTCCACGGTGACCATGGATCCATACGGATCAGCGTGTCTGTTATGCTTCCTTTAACTCTCAATTACTGTAAATGAATTTCTGCAGAAACACCGAGAAGGGGGAAGATTTACAACAGATAAACTTTCATTTAGTTTAACGGAATTGTCTAAATGCATAAATCCGAGCCTGCCTCAAGTTCATGAATTTTTATAGCTCCTGCTTGGTTGACAATCCTTTTCTCCCTTTCTTTCCTTCCTCCACTCTTCTTGTCCCCTCCTCCTCTGCTCTGCCTTTGGATCTGCCTGGGTTCTGCACCTCTGTCAGACACTTTGCCAGCCGGAAGGTGAAAGCTTCCAGAGACCTGTGTAAAATATATTTATGGTGTGTCTCTGCAAATACTCTTGTTTAGTCATAAGAGTATAAATGCAGCATGACAAGCAATTTTTTGCATTAAAGCTGATATTAATGACTTGACCTATTCATACCTACTTGTATGATCAGATTTTTTTGCCAGTGACATACTCTGGTCCAAAGTGTCTTATATTAAGACTACCCCTTTCCTCGTATTAAGAGAACATCTTCTCAAGTTCCCATATGATTCCTGTGGGTACCAGCAAGCTCATTTCTTTATAGTGAATGGGAACCTTACTGTGGGAAGCAGGGTGTCCAAGGGAGACAGGTTTTCCATTAGTTGAATCAATAGAATTTCCTGGCCCGACTGCTTCTGTTAGATGTTGGGGTGTACAATGGGACAGGACTGCAATGGCCCCACTGCACAAACTCACTGTCTAGTGGGGTGCCATGGATATCTAACTCCAGGGCTGAGCTGGGATGAACCTATTCAGTTTTCTGTCTAACGCTACCTTCCTGCAAGATTGTCATGGAAAGCTCCCATCACACTTCTAGGACTGTTAGTGACCGTAATGACCAGATACTGGGGTAAGGCAGAGCAATCATTTGGGGAATTAGGACCGTTATCAAACCCATTTTGTTTTCCTCCATGACTTCTCTCTTTGGAGCCATTTTGCCAGGAGGGAATTATCCAAAGAAAACCATCCCATAAAGAAACAACAGTTCTCAGGTTTATGAGACAAAGGTCAAGACAATAAGACATAAAACAGAGAGGGTTTAAAAGACAATTCATGTCCATGTTCACTTTCACTGAGACTGGGAAAGCTCTGAGCTGGGGAGAGGGTGGTGAGGAAAGAGAGGGATGGGAGCGGTGTGAGCCCTGACCTGGCCTGTCCCCCCCAGTGAATTCAGTGGGGTGGGGGCATGGAGAGAAGCTCTGTTAAACCTGGCGAGATGAGACGCGCTCTGCTGCATCAGGACCAGACTTGAGGATGGTGCTGATACCGACCAGTTTTCTTGGCCTCCTTAATCAATAGAAATTGACTAGAGGCCAGACTAGAAATTCAGGCAAGGCTTTATTGGGGCTCCTGCAGGTGCAGGAGGGAGCAAAAACAAGTAATAGTTTCCCTTGCTCACTCCCCGAGCGGGTATGAGCTGGTTCCTTGTATGGGGTGAAGGTAAGGGTGTGTCCAGGGGTCGGGCTGGAGGGGTGGCTGAGGTGGTTTGCCCACCCATCTGGTGGTGTTGTGTGCAGGGGGCATGCACAGTACCCTGCTTTTGCTCCCAACACCTTGTTTTTGCTCCCGGCTCTTCAGAGGTGGCAGTTGGGTTTTTTGTTCTTTGTCCATAATTTGCCCCAACTGTGCATGCACACAGTTATTTTTAGTCCCATATAGTTTCTTTGTATTTCATTGCTTGAGGAGATGTTTGTCCAGGTTCAAGCATTGCAGCAAAAGTTCCCAGGTCCCAGGCTGTCTCAGTGCCAGCCTCACAACTCCACTCTGCACCACAAGGTGGTGGGGGGTTGACGGTGGTTAAGATAAGGAAGCAATACAGATCAAGTTCCCCCAGAACTTCTCCCTTTTCCATCGTCAGGGCTGTTTTAAGCATTAGAAGGGGAATCATGCAGCAATCGGACACAGCGATGACTGATGACACAGAGGTCCAGTGAGGAGCTATTGGTACAACCCGTTGATGAGGTGCCATGGGCTGGAATGGCGCATGGCAGTGGGAATGGCAATGACTCAACAAAATGACAGTGAGGCAGGAGTTAGATGGGCTCCAGTCTAGGCATTTACAACTGGCCTCCTAGTTACATTTTTTGGGGTGAGAAAAAGATGAGCTTCAGGCCGGACACTTACAAGTAGCCTCCTGTTTGCATTACATGAGACAGGAGATAGGTGGGCTTCAGGTTAGGCATTTACAACCAGCCTCCTGTTTGCCCTCCAAAATGGAAGCAACAACAGAAACAGGGTAAATAGCCAGGCTCTGTATCCTGTGGACACCTTAAGATAACAGTCATGGCAGAGACAGAGAGGGGCTAAACCCTGTTTGAGGAAAAGATCAAGAGGTCACATATTTCCCATCCTTGGGGCAAGGGAGACACTGCACATGTAGAGAAAGGCTTCTTGGGGGTCAAAAATCAGGGGACAATGTCAGGCCATAATGAGTCTTGCTTCTCCTAGACTCCTTTGTGTTGAGATCCATCTTGGCTGAGAGGTGCGTGTGCACCTAGGGGGAGGGTCCTGAAACAAATTAGCCAGGGGGGAAAAAGCAAGATGATTGGCCAGAAGCGAGGCAAAGACCCAGAAGAACTGCCCTATATAAATGACCTAATTGGGACTTTCCTGGTGGCACAGTGGTTAAGAATACACCTGCCAACGTAGGGAACATTGGTTAGAGCCCTGGTATGGGAAAATCCCACATGCCATGGAGCAACTAAGCCCTTGTGCCACAACAATTGAGCTTGCACTGTAGAGCTGGCAAACCACAACTACTGAGCCTGCATGCCACAACTACTGAAGCCCGTGCTCCTAGACACCGTGCTCCACAACAAGTGAAGCCACCACAATGAGAAACACGCACGCTGCAACGAAGAGTAACCCCCACTCGCTGCAACTAGAGGAAGCCCACGCACAGCAATGAAGACCCAACGCAGCCAAAATTTAAAAAATAATTAATTAAATTTAAAAAAAATTTAAAACTTATGTTTAAAAAATAAATAAATAAATGACCTAACCTCTTCTTTACTGCGCTCCTCCTCATTAGGGGGGATGCCCACACCATTTCTCTCTGGGTGTACATCTCTGCCTTGCTTCTATCTTAACTAAACAAACTGTTTCTCTGTGTGCTCTCCCACTTGTTGTGCTGTGTCTCTAATAATAAACTTTGTACCTGTTTTTACAGTTTTTGCCTCTGTGAGAAATGCATTTTTCACTGGGGGCAAGAGCCAGGGAAAAATAGCTTCTAGTTTCTAGCCCTTGCCTGTCTGGTGGCTATGATTCCTGGTTTTCATCTAGGCTACCCAGGTTCAATTCCTGGACAAGGAATTAAGACCTCACTTCACGCCACCGCTCACTGCTGCCTCTCCGAGATCAACAGTAGAAGACGGGAAGAAAGTCAGGTGATGTGAGCATTGTACCCGGGTATCACAGTGATGCAAACTTCTACTAGATTACAAGTCATCCCTGCCTCCTATCAACCCCAGGGTGTATAGTTCCTCTTCCACAATCCATTAGCTTTTGACCTGAAGCACAGATACCTTAGAGACTAAAATTTAGTGAGAATATTTGACATTTGTATAATTCCATGACCAAAGCAGACCTTGCAGGACAAAAGTCAAATTGTTAGTTTTACCCCTGAGACCCGGAGAATTTCATAAGAATATGAAAAAAAGAACCCTATGACTTATATCCTCCTCAGAAGAAACCTTTCCCCTCTAAGCTATTTTGTGGCATTCTAGGAGATGGAAAGGGATAAAACAAAACTTCTCTTGAGATGGTCAAAATAAAATTAATTCCTATTCTCGGGATGAGGTTGAGAAAGCACAATGGAAATTTTTCTCACCGAGCTCGGAGGCTGCTTGGTCTCTCTGGCGATTTGTAGGAAGTTGTTACCTCTGTACACATTTACTTGTGCCCTCGTGCACAAGGGGCTGTGCCTGGTGCTGGTGCTTTGATTCTGACAGCAGTGAGCCTTAGTGGGGAGAGAAGCCTTCCCCAGCACAGCAGGACACAGGCAGCACAGCTTCTTGGGGGAAGATGACTCCACAGAATGTCTTGAAGAAGATGGCTTTACCAGAGTGGAAAAGAGGTTACAGGACTTTTCTGGAAGAACAGAGAAAAAGAGGGAGACCAGAGCTTCTGCTTTCAGGTCGGGTGTATTTGCGACAGCTCCAACTCTGACAAGAGAACTAGACATTCTATCTACCAGCAAGACATTTTGGTGGCTTCAGAAGCCCACGAGCTACCATCTGTAGCCCTCGTGGCCAATCACAGTCACTTGAGACACAGTGTATGCTCTTGCCTGCCCTCTTTTGTACTGTGAACTTTGTAGATTTGTGTTCTTTTCTTTTTCTTTCTCTCTTTCTTTTTTTGTTTTGGTTATCTAGATTTAAGTGTTTTATATATTAAAAAAAATACATGGTCCCTGCCTTGCAATTATTTGTGTTGATGCTTTGTTTGCATACTAGATTGTAAACTACTAGAGGGCAAGGGCCATTGTTTATGCATCCTGGCTTCCCCCGTAGCATCTGAAAGCATTATACAGAGCACTGCATCTGATGGCATGGGCCAGAATACAAGATTTGAAGCAGGAAGAACTGGGTGTGCTTCTGGTTTTATCTCCTTCTTGCAGTGTGACCTTGTCCACCTGACCTAACTTTTTTGAATTTCAGTTATGTTATCCCAAAAGTGAAGATACCAAATTCAGCTACTACAAGGCATTATTGTTAGGATGAAATGGCATAAATGATGAGAAATGGATAAGTTAATATTTGGAGGTTAAAATTTGATCAGTCTTAGGTTTAGGCTATGTTAAACCAAAAGCCATAATTTCCTAGCTGTAGATCATTAAGTTTCACTAGGAATGAGGTGAAATAAGGACTCAACAGGCATTCAGACTGGTGTCCTATTTTGAATCTTTCACTTTTTACTGGTAACTTAATCAAAATCACAGTATCTTTACTTACCTACCACAATATTATGTACCCAATAATGTACCTAAAGATGTTCCTGTAAAAGAAGAGATCGCATAGGTAATTGCCCACTCTGGTTCCATACTCCTGTTCTGCTTCCACTTCTGTGCAATTTGTCTGCAGAGATCTAGACTTACATTTTAATTGGAATCCTATGAATATTAATCACATATATATGATTACTGTGACACTGTATATTATATTAGGATGTAAGCTCCTTGAAGGTAGTTGTTTTTGCCTGATTGTTTAATTTCTGTGTCCCCATCACTTACAATGGCTTCTCACTTATGTATTCAATGAATAATGAATGAATGAGTGAATGAATGAGTGCCCTCCCAGTGTTCGGCCAATCATAGTGATTCCTTTGGATACTAAGGCAGCTTGGATTCGGCATTGTCAAGGGCAGGTACAATGAATGAAGCTTGGTTGTCCAATGTGCTTGCCTCTTGCAGTTGAGTTAATTTGATACCTGAGGCGTCTCCTGGAGATTATGTTAAAACAGCTAGTTTCCTAGGCAGACAGGCAAGGCTCATAAATCTGCTCCATGCATTCTCACTCTCTTTAAAAACAACAAAAATTCATTTTGAGATAAAATGTCCTGAAGGGGCCTTCAGTAATATGCATCACCAAAATGGAGAGAGTCAAACGCATCACCTCAATCCTGGGACGCATATTTCATTGCTAGTTAGTGTCAAACATTATCTCATTTGTCAACAAAGAAGTGTGGGGAATAAATACTACCAGGCAGGCACGTGGAACAGGCTCTCTTTTTAACCAGAAGAGTATGTGTTTAGAAGGAATATGGGTCTAGCAATGGGTGAGTTTATCACTTCCTATCAATTAAATTCGATAGGACATATGCTCAGACCTTGACTGAGATACCATGAAGCTGACATATAATTAGTACACTTTTTCTAGTGATAGTAAACAGTTACATTTCAATTACTCTGAAAACACCAGAACAAACACAGAAAACGTGTACTTTCAGAGGGGTTATATATTCTTTGTCTCACATATAACTGAAAAAAAAAAAAACAACAACTGTGAATTATGCTGGGAAATTTGTTGCTGACTTTATTCAAAGTGTTCAGTGAAGGTCAGAGAGAATCAAGACTGTATTTACAGGATGAACATTTATTTGTAAAGAAGGGGAAACGTGGGTACAAAACATGAATTGTATTTTTACTACTTGGGAGGGCGAGTTGGTCTACCTGTTTTCTTCATTCAAAAGTTTCATGCCATTTCTTAAGCATGTTCTATTTTTGTAAGGATTTTAGGAGTCAACTTCCATGGCAAATCTTGTTGAGTTTTTAATTACTCTTAATTTATAGACACAGTTGGATGATATTATTTTTAAAAATTCTCTCATATTTATTCTAGTAATTTACAATTTCTTTAACTTTGATTCATACAAAAAGTAAAGTAGGCATCTATCTTCCATTACTTTCCAGAAGGTCAGCCATTTGTCCAAACACCAGGTATCAATCAATCCATCTTTATTTAACTGGTTTGACCTAACATTATATCTTTTACTAAATTTTATCTTATTTTTGAACTCTCTTTTCCATTTCATTGATGTATGTCTTCTATTTATGCGCCAATATTAAGCTTGTAATTACTATACTTTATAATACTTGTGATCATCTTCTTTAGAATTATTTGGGGTATAATTTTATGTTTGCTTTTTCATATAAAGTGTTGAATTAGTTTGCTTTTACTAACTCTCCTTCCCTCTTAAAATGTCAAAATCATATAAATATACATTTATAGATTTACAGATAGGATGTTGACAGCTTTACAGATTTATATAGATTTATTTATGAATTTATAGAGTCTTCATAGCTTTATAATATTGACTTTTTCTCCTCAAAAATAAGAGTATGACTTTCCATTCATTAAAATAGTTTTTTTTTTTTATAATTCTCACTAGCATTCACAATTTTTTTCATAGTGTGCTAGCATATTCCTTGTTAACACATATTTTTATTCTTTGTGGCTATTATAACTGCAGTCTTTTTCTCATTATGTTTTCTAGGTGGTTAATCGTTTTACAGTGGATCGCTATTGAATTTTAAATGTTGATTTTGTAATCAACCACCTTATTGGGTTCTTTTTTAGTTCTTAATAGTGTTCAGCTAACTTTCTTGGACCTTCTAGACATGCTCTATTATCTTTGGCAAATGACAATAATTTTGAATCCTTTCCAACTTTATGTGTCGTATTTCTTTTTCTTGCCTACTTGTACTGGCTAAGACCTCCAGAATAATGATAAAAATAGTGAAGAGAATGGCCAATATTGTTTTACTCCTGATTTTAGTAGGGATGCTTTCAGTGTTTCACCATTAAACATTATGCTGGCTTTGGCTTAATCTATTGGTACTTTGTTAAGAGCTTTATTTTAATTTTAAAATCAGGAATAGGTATCGAATTTTATTGAATATTGTTTGTCCAGTAGGTACAGAAGTATTTATGCCTTTTTGGCTACTATGATGAATATTGTATAAGGCATTTGGTGGCTATATATTCCTGTATTAATGTCCTGTAGGATTGCTTGTTAATATATCATATAGGACATTTACAATATTTACGATCTATTTACAATAATGCAATTTATTAGTAAATTTTGTCTATGTCTTATGTCATTTTATGTCATCGTACTATTTTTGGTCATATTTTCATATCCAGAGTATTATGGTTTTGTAAAACTAATTTGGGAACTTTTGGTGTTTATGCTCTGAAAAAAATTTGAAAGCACTTGGGCAATCTGTTAGCTGAAACATGGATAGAATTCATCTGGAACCTGTGATGCCTGGTATCATTTATCATGTTCCTTTGCACCCTGTATTTCTGTACATTTATGCTTAACTCTATAGACTTTATTAAATTTACATTTAATTTTACTTTTACAAGACTACTTCTTAAGAGTTGCAGGGTACTTCCATTAGAATGGCCTGATTTTCTCTCTTTTTATGTTATTAGTAGCCATTGATAATCATTGTCTAGACCCATTAATTAATTGGACTTCAATTATTGATATAATGATTCTATCATTTATTCCTTGTTTATTTGATGGAATAATTTCATAAATAGACAACTTCTCATCAATATTTGCTTATTGTGAGTTATAGTTCATATAGTAAATATAGTAAAGGTAAGATAATTTTTTTTTTTTTTACCAGTTTTCAAAATAATAAATTGTTTCCTTAGCAATGACAAGTGTTTTGCTTGTTTTGTTGTTGCTGCTTTTGTATCTGTATGAACTCCTGGATTTAGACTTGATGTGAGCAGTTTGTAATGTAACTAACACATTTTGCCACCTCTGAACAATAAAACCTTGTGAAACTTGCTCCGTGAATCCTTTTCACAGAGACTTTCTAGTATTTGATATTTTTCTTGCTTTCTGATAGGAAAAATTGTTATATAGTTTCATTTTGTACATTTTCTTTTGCTTTAGATCTGGAGTCCAGAGTCATTTTCCCATAGTCCTGGTTTATCTCAGTAAGAAGGTATTTACAGAAAGTACTCTGTGCATGAGGTGTGCTACTGCCACTGGGCAATCATTGTTTTTAGGACTTTTCAGTGTATAGAGTAACACAATTTTTTAAAACATTTTGTTGTAAGTTCATACTGAAACTTCAAGCTATAATTATTATCTGTCATAATTATCAACTTTCCTTATTTCATACCACACACATACCAATTTCATGATGACAATATTAACACCACTAACAGAGAGCTTTACATGTATGTGGCAATTTGAGGCATCCAGAACTGTGAGAAAATAAATTTCTGTTTTTTAAGCTACCAAGTCCATGATAATTTGTTACAGTAGCCACAAGAAACTAGTACATGTTTTTTTCCACTTTTCAGCTATTATGAATAATGCTGCTATGAACATTTGCTTACACATTTTTGTGTTGACATGTTTTCATTTCTCTCACGTACACACGTTTGTGTCAACATGTGTTTTCATTTTTCTTCCCATATATCTGGGAGGGTAATTCTTTATCATTTCTTTTAGCTATGTGAATATATTTATAATAACTGCTTTGAAGTCTCTGTCTACTAAGTCCCAAATCTGGCTCCTCTCAGGAACATTTTCTGTTGGGTACTTTTTTTCCTGAATATGTGGTATACTTTCCTATTTCTTTGCATTTCTCATAATTTTGTTGTCCTTGTTGTTGTTGAAAACTGGATATTTCAGATAATATATTGTAGCAATTCTGGTCAAATCCCTTCCCCATCCAGTTTTTAGTACTCTTATTTGTGGGTTTTTTTTTTTTTTCTGTTATTTATTTTCTTGTTGCTGCTTTTCTGTCTAAGAAATTACCTGGACCAATTCTGCAGAGTCTGTATTCTCTGCAGTTGAAGCCACTGAGTTCTCTGCTACTTTTCTTAAGCTTTTGTTCTTATTTTTATGCTTAGCTTCCTGGGATTTATCCCTAAATCAGTATAATGTAGTAGTCAGCCATTTTTAGGTCAGAAGATTTCCTCAAATGCCTTTCTTATCCGTCTTCCTCCCTTTGCTAAGGGGAGCTGTGTAAGAGGGCAAACCTTCAAACTTCAGACAGTCTACACGATAGACCTAGCTTTCACTCCCACCATGTGCAGGGCTTCAAGTTCATCCTGAGGAAAGTGCTCTTATTTTTTTTACCATGTTTTTCCTGGGCATGTGCACAGTCTCCTGCGTGAGCACCAACTTTGAGATCTACAGGAATGTCAGATCTTTCCAAATTCCCTATGGTCATCTTGTTTTCCATAATTCCCTTTTATATTCCTGGCTAGACTGTTGTTTACTACAAACAAAGCAAGTCATAGCCTTAGGCAGCTACAATGTTGTCAAGAGATTGATATTGCTTTGGTAGTCCCCTAAGGGTAAGGTTTTTTTTTTTTTTTTTCTTCTTAATGAGCTGAGCACTGACTTGAATTGAATAGCCACAGTACCTGGGCATAGAGATTTTTCTGGTAGTTGGAAGTTCATATAACATATTTACTGTGCTCTGAAGATGGTGCTTTTAATGGGATATCAGAAAAGTTCAGTCATCCTGTTTGGCTGCAAGAATATTGGCTTTCCATAGCTACCACACTACTGAGCAGAGCATGACAGGTTATGGGAATAGGCCCAGGTTAAACGGAGGTTGTGTTATGAAGGTTCAGTAGTTTCTTTTAGATAAATGATTTTCAGTTTGCTGTAGCTTTGGTTAATTTCCAGAGTTCTGAAATAGTTATTGGTTAATTTTGTTAAAGCAGGTGGGTAGATAGCTATGAGCAGAGAAAGGGGGGCAGGGGCTAGGTGACAGGAAACCACACATCTTGTAAACAATGGGGGTCCTTGGGCAGACAAAGAAAAGCAGGAGCCTCCAGACTGACAGGAAACAACACATGTTGGGGTGATAAATGTCCTGGAGGAGGACAAAGAAAGATGGGAAAAGGCGGGAATCTCCAGCGTCCAAATGTAACTTTTGCTCATTATGATCTCATTACAATAAAATTAGCCTTGCAGATTGGAAGTTCCCATCATGCACCAACGCCATGACACTTCCAATAAAGACTAAATAAGGACAAAAATCCCTCCACTCCTTGGGAAGTTGAAGCTGGGTTGAAAATCAGATAATAAAACCCCCAAACCCTCCCATCCCCAATGAATATCTTGCCTCTTCATTTCTATGCCCCACATAACCTGCTTGGCAAAGAAACTCAGGGCAGCTACTCACCTGAGACTGCCTGCTCTTCTGTGGAGAGTATACTCTTGCTTAAATAAATCCTCATTTTACTTTCTTGACCTCCCTGTCTCCTCTCTGAATTATTTCTGTGATGAGACAAGAACCTACCCACTAGGAACATTTCTGTTTTGCCAGTATTTTAATTTTCATTGTTTTTGTAGGAGAGCAGTCCATTGAGGTTATCACTCCACTATCCTGTCAATCACTCCCAGCTATTTTTGACAGTTAAGCTAAATCCTCAATGTCAAAACATATTATTGGTACTAACTTTATTGTATTCCTTATAATCATATTTACTTCCATGGGTAAATACATCTTTCATGTTTACAACATTTCTTGATAATGTAGTTTAAGTCATTTAGGTTGTCTGAAGCTCATTCTTTAGATTCTTCAGGAAAGAATCATGAAAGCAATATTCCCTGTATTCCTGTGTAGAAATAAGACTGTGACTGTGACTTTTGTACTTGAATATCAGTTTGACTGGTTATAAAGTCCCTGGTTTATATTTAATTTTCTTGAATATCTTAAATGTTATGTGACATAAAATGTTGCTATCAAACAATCTGATGACCGTATTTTTTTCCCTTATAATTTACTTGGTCATTGACAAAAGATGCTTTCTTTTATGTATTATAATAATTTTATTTTAATATGTCTCAGTGTTGGTTGTTCTGGATAGATTTTCACAGATATGTGGCATTCTATTTTACTATATAGAGTCAAGTAACATTTGAATTCAAAGAGAGCTCTTGAATTATGTTTTTAGTTTTTGTTTCATTCATTGCTTTTGCTTTCTTCTTCAAGAACTTCAAATCTACATATACTGAATTTCATTTGCCTCTTTTCTGTATCTTTCACTTTCTTTTGAATTCTTTTTGGGTCAACTTAATTTTTAAAAAGAATTTAAATAATGTGCTCTTTCAATCACATATCATAATCTGTTATGCTTATTTATCTTGTATTCTCTTTGTCAATTATTTATTTCTGAGATTTTTTTCTTTTTTAAAAACTTTCCTGAATTCTGTCACTTCTTTTTTTCAAATCATCCTTTACTTAATCACCAAATTTTTGAATATTTTCTAATTGTAATGCTTTTCTTCCAATTTTTTTGAGATATAATTGAAATACAGCACTGTGTAAGTTTAAGGTGGACAGCCTAATGATTTGACTTACATACATCATGAAATGATTATCACAATAAGTTTAGTGAACATCCATCATCTCATAGAGATATAAAATTAAAGACATAGAAAAAAAAAGTTTTCCTTGTAATGAGAACTCTTAGGATTTACTTTCCTAACTTTCATATATGACATACAGCAGTGTTAATTATATTTATCCTGTTTTACATAAATACATACTAGATATCCTAGTATCTATTTATCTTAATAAATGGAAGTTTGTGCCTTTTGACTTCCTTCATCCAATTCCCCCTCCCTCTGCCCACCACCTTTGGTAACCACAAATCTGATCTCTTTTTCTATGAGTTTGTTTGCTTGTTTGTTTTTGAAGTAAAATTGACCTACAACACTATGTTAGTTCCTGTTACACAATATAGTGATTTGATATTTCTACACTTTTCAAAATGACCACTATGACAAATCTAGTTACCATTCGTCCCATACAAAGATATTACATCATTATTGACTATATTCCCCACACTGTGCATTTCATACCTTTGACTTATTTATTTTGCAACTGGAAGTTTGTAACTTAATCTCTCTCAACTATTTCTCTCCTCCTCTGCACTCACTTCCCTTCTGGCCACCACTTATTTGTTCTCTGTATCTATGACTCTGTTTCTGTGCTGTTATGCTTGCTTATGGTTTAGTTTTTTGAATTTGACATATAATTGAAATCACACAGCCTTTGTCTTTCTCTGCCAGACTATCTCACTTAGCGTTATACCATCTAGGTCCATCCCTGTTGTTGCAGATGGCAAGATTTCATTCTTCTTTTTTATGGCTGAGTATTATTCCATTGTATATGTACACCACATCTTCTTTACCCATTCGTCTATTGGTGGGCACTTGGGTTACTTCCATATCTTGGCTATTGTAAATAATGCTGCAATGAACATAGGGTGCATATATCCTATCTAATTCATGTTTTCATTTTCTTTGGGTAAATACATGAGTGGATTTGCTGGATCATATGGTAGTTCTATCTTTAATTTTTGAGGTCCAAGTGTAATTTATGTTGCCTTTGTTTAATGTCTATCCTCCTCTTAATTTCTTTTGATTCATTTTCTGAGCTCATCTTTCTGAGGGTGTTTTAATTAGTTGAAAGTTTCCTATACTTTTGAAGAGAGAAATGCAGCAGGATAACTTTTACAGCTTTATTTCTCTGGAAATTCCATTCCTCTTGTTTCACAAAGAGATTAAAAAAATGCTTTCTGAGATCTGCCTTCTTGGCTCCCATTCCTGTTTCTACTGGGATCTTCTTTTTCATTTCCTTCTATTGCTTAATGGGTTCTGTCCCTGGAAGTTTCTTCTTATAGGAGGAATTTATCCTGGAATGGAGATTTACTTTTTGAATTTGGAGATTTCATAAAACCTATATTGTTCCAGCATCAAGATTCTCTGTTAGTATCCGAATCAGACATTTCAGGGCTTCCTCAAAATTTTGATTTCTCTTCTTAGTTGATTTGTCATACTTTGCAGTGAATATTTGTTGTCAACTTTGGAGTTTGTCTGTTTTCAGGGTCATGATAAGCCATGTTGTCTTTCTCTATGTGGTTCTTGTAGGTGTTTGTGGTTTTTCCTTGCCCCTCTTTTGGGATCTATAGGATACCTGCTTACTGGATTTTGTCATATATGTTTTCTGTATGCTTTTATTTAGCTTATTCTGGTTTCTGTGTGTGTGTGTGTGTGTGTATGTGTGTATTTTAAAGGAATAAGAAAAATTTAAAAAATATATTGCCATTCCGAACATTTTCCTGAAATCCTAATGATTATATTTTCACAACCTAGTTTATTTCATTTGTTGTTTTATAACTTTTTATCAAATATTTTGTATCTTTTGCTTGAGTTCTTGCATTATAGTAAACATATATTATTTTTTCACTTTGTAGAGAAATATTAATCACAATTTTCATCATGTAGATTGTGTAGTATGGTGTATATTAATCAATTGTCTGGGTAGTCTTTCCCTTTCCTCCTTTTTAAATTTCAATATTTGTAATTGGTATGTTAATATTTCCTTTTCAATTCTCACTTATATCTTAAAGAAGAGAGAGTAAGAAGATGGTGGAAAGTAAGTCTTAATGGACTTTTTGAAAAAAATATAGTCCTAAGAAGATACTGGAAGTATTTGTTGCAGAAATTCAGCAATTTGAGGGGCACTTTCTTGTCCATAAGAAGTTCCTCAAGCATGACTTTCCGGGGGAATAATTATAATTATAGAGTACAGAGTAAAGTGATTGTATTTGTGTGATTTAACCTGTACTTCTCTTGCCTTGACAAAGATCAAATAGCTGCATAGATTTTTGTCATCCACAATGTTTCCTCCATCATTCCGTGTCAACAGTGATTTTTTTCCTTGAATATCTGGTAGCTTCTTATCTAGCACCACATTAATTGCCATTCCATGGGTGTCAAACAAGGTTCAGGAATACTTTCTAGATTGCTGGACCACTTAATTTTCTTGTTTCAATCAAAAGAGGAATGATTGCTTTTTTTTTTCCTTGGCGCATAAAACACTTTTTTCAGACTTTCAATTCTTTCATAAACCTGAAGAGACCAATATTTTCATTAGACAGCCCATATCACCCTGGACCAATATTTACAGTATTGGCATGGTTTGTTCATACATTGTACTTTGTGATTTTAGGCATTTCATATTTTAATTGTTATTATCTGTAATTGTTTTTCTTTCTTCCAAGTTTATTTATAAGAAGATATTTTTATTCTTTTATCTTCAACCAAGGCTGTCAGAATATATTCCACAGAATATATTCTTTTACTATCAACATTATCATCAGCTTTATCAGGTGTAGGAATCATTTTGACTTTTGTCCTGCAATGGATTTCTTTGTCAAGGATAGCATATTGAACATAAAAGAACTTTATGCCCTTCCTATGAAAATTGTCTTTTCTGTTCTTTTAAATAAATCTGATACAACTTTTCTTTTTTATTGCTAGGGAAAATTAGTCATATAGCTTTCATTCAGCTTTTCTTTTATTAATCCAATCAATAGTTATTGACTCCTTACTATGCACAAAGCACTAGTGTAAGTACCAGACAAAAAAGCCCTTGTCTTCATGGGCTTTCATTTCAGTGAAGGATGAAGACTAAACAAGTTAGCCTGCATGACTTCCACAGGTCTCCATGGTAAGTGTTTCTTAAACTGCTCACCTTAACTGCCTTCAAATTGTATTATTTTCTTTTTGAACTTTAGTCTTATCAGGGTTTTATTTACTAAGATACTACTTTTCAGAATAAATTATAAATACTCTTGAACATTTCATAATGTAGCTTTCAGAAACAGATTGAACATGTCAGGGCTCCAAGGTGACATAATTTAAGCTTGTATCAGAATACAGATACAAGTATATGTACTAAATATAAGACACTTAAAAAGAGAAACACTGAAACAAAATGAAGCAGGTTGTGTGATATAGGCCACTTGACATTTAGCTCAAAAGGACATTTTACAAGCTGGTTAAAGGTAAATCCTGTATCTACAGAAATATTGACTGCTTCTCATATCAACCATTCATCAATATGTCTGTCTAGACCTTTCCAACAGAGAGTTTGCAATGAATTTAACTTTCCTTCTGTTCAGATTGCTAGCACAGAATCAATGGAAACCAATTGCTCTTTGTCAGAAGTATAAGATAACAAAATAACTGAGAGTTATAGTGATCTTCAGTCAACTGGTTAATTATTAGTATTTTGGTTACTTTTTTTTTTTAAACCTTCAATCATTTCTCATTTCTCACACCATCAAGTTTAATCTCCTCTGCCTTTTTTTTTTTTATTTTATTTATTTATTTATTTATTTATTTATTTATTTATTTATTTATTTATTTATGGTTGTGTTGGTTCTTCGTTTCTGTGCAAGGGCTTTCTGTAGTTGTGGCGAGCGGGGGCCACTCTTCGTCGCGGTGCGCGGGCCTCTCACTATCACAGCCTCTCTTGTTGCGGAGCACAGGCTCCGGACGCGCAGGCTCAGCAATTGTGGCTCATGGGCCTAGTCGCTCCGCGGCATGTGAGATCTTTCCAGACCAGGGCTCCAACCCATGTCCCCTGCATTGGCAGGCAGATTCTCAACCACTGCGCCACCAAGGAACCCCCTTGGTTACTTTTTAATTTTGAATTTTCTCTGGAGTGAACTCTTGCTCTGTATTTTCCTCCAGTGAGATGCTCTACCTTAGTGATTTCCAGAAAGTAAGAGTAAATCAAACCAATTATAATGAGTGCTCTTTTGATCCCAGAAATAATTAAAGACAGCAAAATGGAAACTTTCACAGGTCTATCCTGAACTCCTACCTGCTCTGTCCACAAGCTCTTGCGTGCCTGTTTTTATAATAGGCTTATTATCAAATCTGGTAAATAGATATTTAGCTTCAATTAATCCCTGTTTTTCACTCAACTGTGTTTATCTAGTAAACTAAAGAACTGAGCTGATTAAAAATTTCCTTAGGTAGGTATGTCATAATTTCCTTACCAACATTTTTTTCCTACTTTGACCTAAATTGCCCTTAAGCAGGCAGGCCACATCTAGGCAGTTGGATGTCATGTGCTTAGGGTTGAAGATGACATTATAGAAAGAGACATCAAGCTGGTATGGGGACTAGGAAGTGCAGTGGTCACAGATAGTAGCAAACATTAGGTCAATGCCTTAGAGTAAGTTCCCTGGAAATAGACTATGAGATGGGAATGACATGCAAAAGGCTTTTTTTGTGGTGTGATCACAGAAGATAAACCTCTAGTGAAGTGAGAAGTCAGAATTAGACAGAGGGAAAAGCTGACTTGCAATGTGATCTCAACTAAGGCCCCAGTCAAGCCAAGGAAGCTCTTGAGCTGGGACAAGTCTTCACATGGACCAGACCTTTGTTTCCCTATATCGGCTTCCTTGGTGGTGGCGTAACGTTGGACATGTAGTTTCCTTTAGCTAAGAGTAAAGCCTAGGAATAGATATAGCTGTGAACTTTCAGTGTCCAGTATTCCCAGCAGCTGGGATGTGTGTATTTGGATTATAGAAGGCATCTGGTTGGAACACCAGATAATCCATCACAGTTAGTAAATTAGGCAGGCTTAAGGTTAGGGAGTGTACAGTTGTGTTTTTTATGCCACTAGAAGTGCAATGATTAAACAGTAGCACTGCTAAGCTCTTACGGCCATAAGGGAAAATTTAATGGTATAATGGCATCCATGTTTCTTCAAAATGAGTGTTTTTCAGCCCAGACCCCAAATAGGCAATGGTGCTTCCCATAAGAAAGTATGAACTATAATCCTTTGTATCATCCCAAACTGAAGATAATGGAAGTCAGAGCAACAATCACTTGGGTAAATGGGCAGGGAGAAAAATAACACAGAACCAAGACACACAGAGAAGGATGTTTTTGTCTTTCCTGGGTCAAGTAAAGCAGCAAGCTGACTTTTCACAAAGCATTTGGAGGAATCCAACTACTATCAGAATATTGATCATTAAAATTAGAGTCTATAAGTTATCTTTGGATTTTCCTTCTCCAGTAAGAGCAGAGTGCTGGTTATATGGCAATGCTCCTAATAAGGACAGCTACAGAATGTAAACAAAACACAAAACAAATCTCTTTGAAGGTACTAGAGGACTACTAAGGCAGTCAGAACTTTAAAAGCCAGGACCTGAGAGAGAAGGAAAGCACATTGAGATGGGTCCACATTCCAGAAGGATTTTCCCATTGAGGCATTGGACAGGTCATAAGTGGAGTGGGGCCCAGAGGCTCAGAAGCCAAGGAGAAAGCAGTGAATTCTGGTTGGGAAACTGACCAGATTCTTATGCAGTCTCGTGAGGCTGTGAAATTAAACTTGGACTCTGGACTCAAAGTCAATCATTTGAGGATAGACCAAGATACCAGAGAAAAGGGAAGTACATTGAGATGCACAAAATCATCTGCCTATTCTTCCTCTTAATATATGTGTTCATCTTTAGGCAGAGGGGTTAGGAAAGCAAGAGGACAGCACGACAGATAAATAAATAGGGGGGGTCAGCAGAATTCTTATCTTCCCTGGGCTAAGGAGATAAACAGGAACTCTGGACCCACTAAAGAGATGGAATTCTGGTAAAGATCCCACTTCCAGGCATAGAAATAAGGATGAATTCCAGTAGTAGGAGTAAAGATATAAGCCATCTCTCAGAAAACTCTGAAGCCCACGTTCAAACAAGCCCAAACCAGACTAGACCAAGGCTATCTCCCCAAGATTGATCCTTTGTGTGAAGAAGAGAGCATCAGCCAGATCTTTAAGTTATCTGTGCAAATTTTAACGCACACTGCATGACATTCAATTAAAATTGCCAGGAAAACCATGAGTCTGGACTAAGTTGTCTAAAAATGGGGGGAAAATTCCATGTAAACGGACCCATATGATACCTCAGTTATCAAAATGGTCAGAGACAAACTTTAAAATAACTCTAATCAATATGTTCAACAAAATAGATGACAAGCAGGAGAATTTCTACAGAGACGTGGACTTCATAATATGAGACAAAAAGAAATTAGAGAGATGAAAAATATAATATATGAAATTAAAAACCCATTATATGAATTAAAGGCAAATTAAAAAAAAAAACAGCAAAAGAGAAGATTGAGAAAACTATAAAATAGCCAGCAGAAAATATATGAATTGAAACATGGAGAGAAAAATAAAATAAAATACAGAAAAGAATACAGATGACACATGGGAAACAGTGAAAATGATTAATATACATGTGACTGGAGTCCCAGAGAAGAGGAGAGTGAAAATGCAGCACAAGCAATATTGAGGAGATACTAGTAAACAATTTGCCCAAACCATTTAAAGACATCAAACCACATATATAATAAGATTTACAAACACCAAGCATAATAAATGCAAAGGGACATATAACTAGGCACAGCAGAGGTGAACTGCTAAAAATCAAAGTCAATGAAACAATTTTAAATGAAATAGAAAAAATACAGTATATTACATCCAGAAAGCAAACAGGTGTTTTCTAAATAGAAATTACTGAAGCTAGAGACATGGAACACCATTTTAAAAGTGTTAATATAAAATAAATGCCAACATATTTTATATCCAACAAAAATATCCATCTTTAGACAAACAAAAACAGAAAATTCATAACCAGATCTGCATTAATAGAAATTCTAAAGGGAGTTATTTAGGCAGAAGAAAAATAATTCTAGATGGAAGTAAGTAAATACAGAAATGAACAAATAGTACCTGGAATAATACATATGGAGAAAGTAAATCTAAAAATAAAAAAGTAAAGGTAAAAAAGTAAAATCTAAAGTAAATCTACACTTATTTAATGTCAATGTACAATTAAATACATAAAAATAATAATGCTAAATTTGTTTGGGGAGTTAAAATTATTTTAAGGTATTGATGGTGTCTAAGATATCTACAAAGGACACATTTATATTATGCTGTAATATGTCAAAGACCATATAGCCACTGAAAGAAGAGCAAAATAATTTGTCTATGCAATAAATTTATCTATGAAATATTTATCTATAAAATGAGAGATAGAAGAAGCAGCAAATAATAAATATGTTCTAGGGTTTTCATGAAAATTAGATACTTGCATCACTAAATGATTTTTGCATCATTCATTCAGCAAATATTTATTACATCCCTACTCTGTGCATTGCTTTTGGTGTTGGAGATACAGAACTGAATAAAATAGACAAAAATCCTTGGTGTTTAGTAGATAATATTCTTCTGAGGAGAGATAGTTAAGTAAAAGGTTAAATATGAAAATGGTTCATGGCTATTTTATACAGGTTGATCAGGCAAAATCTAATAGGTGGTATTTGACTAGATACTTGAAAAAAGTGACCCTTTTTAAAATTCTAATACCAGACATTTTAAGTCTGGTAGCAAAACAGGCATGTTACCAGGAGAATCCCACTTTCACATAATCTGTGAATTATGTGATTGTTAACGTAATCAGAGACCACAAAAATTATGAGTATAAATGTATGCTCAAGCTTAAGAGGTGGCCTTGGGAATGCTGCCTGTAAATAACTCATTAAGATAAGAAGTTGCCTTCCATGTGCTGCTACCAAAGCCTCTTGATAGGTCTGCAGGGAGACTGTGGTGTCTGGAGAGACCACTTCAGGTTGTAGTGCTCTTTTAGGTTTTTGAGCATGTAATAGACTCTTAACATAGTCTATGGTATTTTGGAGGGGGAGTTGTTTTTCTGGGAAGCTATGATTTTTTTGTTCATCTTACAATGTTTTCAAGCAATGTACACTGTTTTTCCACCCTAATTGAGTTCTGGGTTAGACAAGCAGAGACGAACACCTGGTGTCATTCCTTCAGATAACCCCTAGGCAAGTTTGAACAGACAAACACAGTAAATTGTGAATAAGATCTGCACTGCTCTCTCTGGAAGCAGAGCTTAGAGTCCCACACTGTGAATGTAGGCTTTCATCTAATAGGTTGTCACTGAGCTGGGGAGAGCATGGGGCAAGGGCAACTAAAAACACCACGATTTTATACCATTTTTAACTTGCTTTTTTCTTGATTCAGTGTTCGTTTGGTGTAAAACTTTCTCTGTTTTCCAGAGTTTTGACAAACTTGGTTCAGACAATTTCTGCTGGTTTTTTGATGTTTTTGTGGAGGGTCAGGAATTTGGAGTTGCCTACTCTGTAGTTTTTCTGACATGGGCATTTTTGAACTAAAAAAACTAACAATTTGTACTTAGAGTCTCTTGTATTTTAAATGTAGATTGACTTAGATTCTTAAAATAATATTTTATTCCTTTTTCATATATATAGCTATTTATAACTATATGAATATGTTATATATATGATACTATATATTATATTATATATATACACACACAATAACTAGCCAGTTAGCTCCCTAGTTAATTAGACATCGCACAGTATTGGCTAGAACTTCTAATATGATGTTATTCATAAACAATGCTAGAATATATGTATTTGATAGATATCTTTAAGAGTGGTCCTTGTATGCCTAATTTGCTGACAGTAATTTGTTTTAACCATTAATACGTTTTAAATTTTATTTAATGAGTTTTCTACATATATTCAGACCATCCTCTTATTCAATATTTTTAATCTGTTAAATATATCAATACTTTTTCTAATGTTAAACAACCCTTGCATATTTGGGTGAATGCAACATGGTCATTGTTTTTGTTTGTTTGTTTCTTTGTTTTTACAATAACATGCTGGTTTATGTTTGCTGTCTTTTGCTTAGCAATTTTTATTCATACTAAAAATAAAAATTTACTATAATTATCATTTTTTTTCTCTTTTCCAGTTTTATTGAAATATAGTTGACTTACAGCACTGTATAAGTTTAAGGTGTACAGCCTAATGATTTGACTTACATACGTCATGGAATGATTATCACAAGTTTAGTGAACATCCATCATCTCATATAGATAAAAAATAAAAGAAATAGAAAAAACAATTTTTGCCTTGCTATGAAAATTATTAAGATTTACTCTTAACAACTTTCATATATAACACACAACAGTGTTAATTATATTTCTAATGCTGTGCATTATATGCCTAGTACTTATTTAATCTTTTTTCTTTTTAACAACTTTATTGGAGTATTAACTGCTTTACAATGGTGTGTTAGTTTCTGCTTTATAACAAAGTGAATCAGCTATGCATATACATATATCTGCATATCTCCTCCCTCTTGCGTCTCCATCCCACCCTCACTACCCCACCCCTCTATGTGGTCAAAAAGTACCAAGCTGACCTCCCTGTGTTTTGTGGCTGCTTCCCACTAGCTATCTATTTTACGTTTGGTAGTGTATATATGTCCATGCCACTCTCTCACTTTGTCACATCTTACCCTTCCCCCTCTCCATATCCTTAAGTCCATTCTCTAGTAGGTCTGTGTCTTTATTCCCATCTTGCCACTAGGTTCTTCATGACCCTTTTTTTTTTTCCCTTAGATTCCATATATATGTGTTAGCATACTGTATTTGTTTTTCTCTTTCTGACTTACTTCACTCTGTATGACAGACTCTAACTCCATCCACCTCACTACAAATAACTCCATTTCGTTTCTTTTTATGGCTGAGTAATATTCCATTGTATATATGTGCCACATCTTCTTTATCCATTCACCTGTCGATGGACACTTAGGTTGCTTCCATGTCCTGGCTATTGTAAATAGAGCTGCAATAAACATTGTGGTACATGGCTCTTTTTGAATTATGGTTTTCTCAGGGTATATGGCCAGTAGTGAGATTGCTGGGTCGTATGGTAGCTCTATTTTTAGTTTTTTAAGGAACCTCCATACGGTTCTCCTTAGTAGCTGTATCAATTTACATTCCCACTAAAAGTGCAAGAGATTTTTTTGATGATGGCCATTCTGACCATTATGAGGTTAAACCTCATTGTACTTTTGATTTGCATTTCTCTAATGATTAGTGATGTTGAGCATCCTTTCATGTGTTCATTGACAATCTGTATGTCTTCTTTGGAGAAATGTCTATTTAGGTCTTCTGCCCATTTTTGGACTGGGTTGTTTGTTTTTTTGATATTAAGCTGCATGAGCTGCTTGTAAATTTTGGAGATGAGTGCTTTTACAGTTGCTTCGTTTACAAATATTTTCTCCCATTCTGAGGGTTGTCTTTTTATCTTGTTTATGGTTTCCTTTGCTGTGCAAAAGCTTTTAAGTTTCATTAGGTCCCATTTGTTTAGTTTTGTTTTTATTTCCATTTGTCTAGGAGGTGGATCAATAAGGATCTTGCTGTGATTTATGTCATAGAGTGTTCGGCCTATGTTTTTCTCTAAGAGTTTTATAGTGTCTGGCCTTATATTTAGGTCTTTATCCTAAATGTGAGTTTATTTTTGTGTATGGTGTTAAGAAATGTTCTAATTTCATTGTTTTACAGTAGCTGTCCAGTTTTCCCAGCACCACTTATTGAAGAGACTGTCTTTTCTCCATTGTATATTCTTGCCTCCTTTATCAAAGATAAGGTGACCATATGTGTGTGGTTTATCTTTGGGCTTTCTATCCTGTTCCATTGATCTATATTTCTGTTTTTGTGCCAGTACCATACTGTCTTGATTACTGTAGCTTTGTAGTATAGTCTGAAGTCAGGGAGCCTGATGCCTCCGGCTCCATTTTTCTTTCGCAAGGTCGCTTTGGCTATTCAGGGTCTTTTGTGTTTCCATACAAATTGTGAATTTTTTTGTTCTAGTTCTGTGAAAAATGCCAGTGGTAGTTTGATAGGGATTGCATTGGATCTGTAGATTACTTTGAGTAGTAGAGTCATTTTCACAATGTTGATTCTTCCAATCCAAGAACGTGGTATATCTCTCCATCTATTTGTATCATCTTTAATTTCTTTCATGAGTGTCTTATAATTTTCTGCATATAGGTCTTTTGTCTGCTTAGGTAGGTTTATTCCTAGGTATTTTATTCTTTTTGATGTGATGGTAAATGGGTTTGGTTCCTTGACTTCTCTTTCTGATCTTTCATTTTTAGTGTATAGGAATGCAAGAGATTTCTGTGTATTAATTTTGTATCCTGCTACTTTACCAAATTCATTGATTAGCTCCAGCAGTTTTCTGGTAGTGTCTTTAGGACTCTCTATGTAGAGTATCATGTCGCCTGCAAACAGTGACAGCTTTACTTCTTCTTTTCTGTTTTGGAATTCTTGTATTTCTTTTTCTTCTCTGATGGCTGTGGCTACAACTTCCAAAACTATGTTTAATACTAGTGGTGAGAGTGGGCAACCTTGTCTTTTTCCTGATCTTAAAGGAAATGGTTTCAGCTTTTCACCATTGAGAATGATGTTTGCTGTGGGTTTGTCATATATGGCTTTTATTATGTTGAGGTAAGTTCCCTCTATGCCTACTTTCTGGAGGGTTTTTATCATAAATGGGTGTTGAATTTGTCAAAAGCTTTATCTTCATCTATTGAGATGATCATATGGCTTTTCTTCTTCAATTTTTTAATATGGTGTATTACATTAATTGATTTGCATATATTGAAGAATCCTTGCATTCCTGGGGTAAACCCCACTTGATCATGGTGCATGATCCTTTTAATGTGCTGTTGGATTCTGTTTGGTAGTAATTTGTTGAGGATTTTTGCCTCTATGTTCATCAGTGATATTGGCCTGTAGTTTTTTTCCTTGTGACATCTTTGTTTGGTGTTTGTATCAGGATGATGTTGCCCTCGTAGAATGAGTTTTGGAGTGTTCCTCCCTCTGCTGTATTTTGTAACAGTTTGAAAAAGATAGGTGTTAGCTATTCTCTAAATGCTTGATAGAATTCACTTGTGAAGCCATCTGGTCCTGGGCTTTTGTTTGTTGGAAGATTTTTAATCACAGTCTCAATTTCAGTGCTCGTCATTAGTCTATTTATATTTTCTATTTCTTCCTGGTTCAGTCTCAGAAGCTTGTGCTTTTCTAAGAATTTGTCTATTTCTTCCAGGTTGTCCATTTTAATAGCATAGTGTTGCTTGTAGTAATCTCTCATGATCCTTTGTATTTCTGCAGTGTCAGTTGTTACTTTTCCTTTTTCATTTCTAATTCTATTGATTTGAGTCTTCTTCCTTTCTTTCTTGATGAGTCTGGCTAATGGTTTATTAATTTTGCTTATCTTCTCAAACAATCAGCTTTTAGTTTTATTGATCTTTGTTATTGTTCCATTCAGTACTTTTTCATTGATTTCTGATCTGATCATTATGATTTCTTTCCTTCTGCTAACTTTGGCTTTTTTTGTTCTTTTTTAATTGCTTAGGTGTAATGTTAAGTTGTTTATTTGAGATTTTTTTTTGTTGCTTGAGGTAGGATTTTATTGCTATATACTTCCCTCTTAGAACTGCTTTTGACGCATCTC
This sequence comes from Eschrichtius robustus, assembly GCF_028021215.1. NCBI lineage: Eukaryota > Metazoa > Chordata > Mammalia > Artiodactyla > Eschrichtiidae > Eschrichtius > Eschrichtius robustus. Next base: position 135,593,375 of record NC_090828.1, on the reverse strand, counting down.
ATAGGTTTTGGGTCATCGTGTTTTCATTGTCATTTGTTTCCAAGTATTTTTTGATTTCCTCTTTGTTTTCTTCATTGATCTCTCGGTTATTAAGTAGTGCATTGTTTACCCTCCATGTGCTTGTATTTTTAAAATTTTTTTTCCTGTATTTGATATCTAGTCTCATAGCATTGTGGTCGGAAAAGATACTTGATGCGATTTCAAATTTCTTAAATTTACCAAGGGTTGATTTGTGACACATGATATGTTCCATCCTGGATAATGTTCCATGAGGACTTGAGAAGAAATTTTATTCTGTTGTTTTTGGATGGAATGTCCTATAAATATCAATTAAGTCCATCTTGTTTAATGTACCATTTAAAGCTTGTGTTTGCTTATTATTTTTCATTTTGGATGATCTGTCCATTGGTGAAAGTGGGGTGTTAAAGTTCCCTACTATGATTGTGTTACTGTTGATTTCCCCTTTTATGGCTGTTGGCATTTGGCTTATGTATTGAGGTGCTCTTGTGTTGGGTGCATAAATATTTACAATTGTTACATCTTCATCTTGGATTGGTCCCTTGATTGCTATAGTGTCCTTCTTTTTCTCTTGTAAGAGTCTTTATTTTAAAGTTTATTTTTTATGATATGAGAATTGCTACTCCAGCTTTCTTTTGATTTCCATTTGCATGGAATATCTTTTTCCATCCCCTCCCTTTCAGTCTGTATGTGTCGCTAGGTCTGAAGTGGGTCACTTGTAGATAGCATATATATGAGTCCTGTTTTTGTATCCATTCAGCCAGTCTGTGTCTTTTGATTGGAGCACTTAATCCATTTACATTTAAGGTAATTATCTATATGTATGTTCTTATTACCGTTTTCTTAATTGTTTTGGGTTTGTTATTGTAGGTCTTTTCCTTCTCTTGTGTTTCCTGCCTAGAGAAGTTCCTTTAGCTGTTGTTGTAAAGCTGGTTTGGTTGTGCTGAATTCTCTTAGCTTTTGCTTGTTTGTAAAGGTTTTAACTTTTCCGTCGAATCTGAATGAGATCCTTGCTGGGTAGAGTAATCTTGGTTGTAGGTTTTTCCCTTTCATCACTTTAAATATTTCCTGCCACCCCTTTTGGCTTTCAGAGTTTCTGCTGAAAGATCAGCTGTTAACCTTATGGGGATTCCCTTGTACGTTATCTGTTGTTTTTTCCTTGCTGCTTTTAATATCTTTTCTTTATATTTAATTTTTGATAGTTTGATTAATATGTGTCTTGTTATGTTTCTCCTTGGATTTATCCTGTATGGGACTCTCTGTGTTTCCTGGAATTGATTGACTATTTCCTTTCTGTTGTTAGGGAAATTTTCACCTATCATCTCTTCAAATATTTTCTCAGACCCTTTCTTTTTCTTTTCTTCTTCTGGGACCCCTTTAATTTGAATGTCAGTGCGTTTAATGTTGTCCCAAGGTCTCTGAGACTGTCCTCAATTCTTTTCATTCTTTTTTCTTTATTTTGCTCTGTGGTAGTTATTTCCACTATTTTATCTTCCAGGTCACTTACCCGTTCTTCTGCCTCAGTTATTCTGCTATTGATTCCTTCTAGAGAGTTTTAAATTTCATTTATTTTGTTGTTCATCATTGTTTGTTTGCTTTTTAGTTCTTCTAGGTCCTTGTTAAATGTTTCTTTTATTTTCTCCCTCCTATTTCCAAGATTTTGGATTATCTTTACTATCATTACTCTGAATTCTTTTTCAGGTAGACTGCCTATTTCCTCTTCATTTGTTTCATTTGCTGGTTTTTTGCCTTGCTCCTTCATCTGCTGCGTGTTTCTGTGTCTTCTCATTTTGCTTAACTTACTGTGATTGCCGTCTCCTTTTTGCAGGCTGCAGGTTCATAATTCTCGTTGTTTTTGGTGTTTGCCCCCCATTGGCTGAGGTTGGTTCAGTGGGTTGCATAGGCTTCCTTGCAGAGGACACTAGTGCCTGTATTCTGGTGGATGAGGCTGAATCTTGTCTTTCTGGTGGGCAGGACTGCATCCGGTGGTGTGTTTTGGGCTGTCTGTGACCTTATTATGATTTCAGGCAGCCTCTCTGCTAATGAGTGGGGTTGTGTTCCTGTCTTGCTCGTTGTTTGGCATAGGGTGTCCAGCACTGTAGCTTGCTGGTTGTTGAGTGGAGCTGGGTCTTAGCATTGAGATGGAGATCTCTTGGAGAGCTTTCGCCATTTGATATTTTGTGGAGCTGGGAGTTCTCTGGTGGATCAATGTCCTGGACTCGGTTCTCCCACCTCAGAGGCACAGGTCTGACACCCAGCTGGGGCATCAAGACCCTGTCAGCTACATGGCTCAGAAGAAAAGGGAGAAAAAAAAAAAAGAAAGAAATAATAAAATAAAATAAAGTAAAATAAAAGTTATTAAAATAAAAAATAAAAAAATTATCAAAAATCAAGAAAAATTTTAAAGTAATAAAAAGAAGAATAAAAAAAAGAAAGAAAGACGAGAACAACCAAAACAAACAAAAAAATTCCACCAATGATAACAAGCACTAAAAACTATATTAAAAAACACCAACAAACAAACTAAAAAAACGGACAGACAGAACCCTAGGACAAATTGTAAAATCAAAGCTCTGCAGACAAAATCACACAGAGAAGCATACACATACACACTCACAAAAAGAGAAAAAGGAAAAAAATATACATATTGTTGCTTCCAAAGTGCATCACCTAAATTTGGGGATGATTAATTGTCTATTCAGGTATTCCACAGATGCAGGGTACATCAAGTTGTTGGTGGAGGTTAAATGGGCTGCTCCTGAGGCTGCTGGGAGACATTTCCCTTTCTCTTCTTTGTTCACACAGCTCCTGGGCTTCAGCTTTGGATTTGGCCCCGCCTCTATATGTAGGTCGCCTGAGGGCGTCTTTTCTTCACTCAGACAGGACGGGGTTAAAGGAGCAGCTGATTCGGGGGCTCTGGCTCACTCAGGCCAGGGGGAGGGAGGGGTATGGAATGCGGGGTGAGCCTGTGCGGCAGAGGCCTGTGTGACCTTGCAACAGCCTGAGGCATGCCGTGTGTTCTTCCGGGGAAGTTGTCCTTGGATCATGGGACTCTGGCAGTGATTGGCTTCACAGGCTCTCGGGAGGGGAGGTGTGGATAGTGACCTGTGCTTGCACACAGGCTTCTTGGTGGTGGCAGCAGCAGCCTTAGCGTTTCATGCCCGTCTCTGGCATCCGCACTGATAGCTGCGGCTTGCGCCCATCTCTGGAGCTCATTTAGACAGTGCTCTGAATCCCCTCTCCTAGTGCATCCTGAAACAATGGTCTCTTGTCTCTTAGGCAGGTCCAGACTTTTTCCTGGACTCCCTCCCAGCCACCTGTGGTGCACTAGCCCCCTTCAGGCTGTGTTCACGCAGCCAACCCCAGTCCTCTCCCTGGGATCTGACCTCCGAAGCCCAAGCCTCAGCTCGCAGCCCCCACCTGCTCCGGCGGGTGGGCAGACAAGCCTCTCGGGCTGGTGAGTGCTGGTCGGCACCGATCCTCTGTGTGGGAATCTCTCCGCCTTGTCCTCTGCACCCCTGTTGCTTAGCTCTCGTCCGTGGCTCCAAATCTTCCCCACTGCCAGCCCCTGTCTCTGCCGGTGAAGGGGCTGCCTAGTGTGTGGAAACTTTTCCTCATTCGCAGCTCCCTCCCAGTGGTGCAGGTCTGTCCCTATTCTTTTTTCTCTGTTTTTTCTTTTTTATTTTGCCCTACCCAGGTACGTGGGGAGTTTCTTGCCTTTTGGGAAGTCTGAGGTCTTCTGCCAGCATTCAGCAGGTGTTCTGTAGGAGTTATTCCACATGTAGATGTATTTCTGATGTATTTGTGGGAATGAAGGTGATCTCCATGTCTTACTCTTCTGCCATCCTGAAGGTTTCCATCTCTATATATTTTTAAATCAAGTCTGTATTTTTGTATGTGTAATTTTTGTTAAAGGCTGGACCATGTATTTGAAAATGTTTAGAGATAATTTGAGGCTCTTAATAAAGTTATCTTTGCTCATAAATGATCTAGATTTGCCTTGGCAAGTAGCTAGAGTAGGGACAACATGCCTTATAACTGGGCATTAAGATGATTAAAAGTTGGGATCCATTTTCCGTGAAGGCTTGTCTATTTCCAGTTCTTTCTTACTCCAAAGGTGTAACACTTACAACACCTAATCAGAAGCTTGTTCTATTTACCAGATACTCATCTTTGGCAGTTTAGGTGCCTTCAGCCTAAACTGAGGTGGTGTGATGAATTGGGAGATTGGGATTGACATAAATACACTAATATGTATAAAATGGGTAACTAATAAGAACCTGCTTATAAAAAAATAAATAAAATAAAATTCAAAAATTCAAAATAAAATAAAACATAAAAAAAGAATTGTATTTCTAAGAATATTTAGTATCATAGAAAAATACATAATATAATAAATGGAAAAAGAAAAATATAAAATTATGGCTACTGCATGATTTCTAAATTATATCTTAATATATACATATGTACATATCTATATTTTTTCTGTTAGGCTCTCTACCTGTCAGGCTCTATTATTGTATGATAAATAGATATAAATTATCTATTTTCATATTATCTGACTACATAGGGAAAGAAGCCTCCCCAAAATACACCAAAATGTTACTGAGAGACAGTTTGCAATGGTGGCATGACAGGGAATTTTAATTTTTCATTATTTTATTGTTTGGTATTTAAAAACTTTCTACAAGCAACATGCCCTGATTATAATATTATATACCTATATACATGTATTTATATATCTGTGTGTATGTGTATGTAGGATTGCAGTGAGTACCAAAAAAATGTTAGTCTTGTATGACCTATTAAATAACTTCAAGTGCACATAGCCTCTGGAATGTCACATGTTGTCCTTGAAGTTCCAACCTATTTGCAGCCCATACTCACTGTAAGTCAGAGCTCTCCACCCTCCTGGACTGCCATCTGCCTGGCATCAGGCAGAAGACCCTTATGGGGTGCAATCTTTTCCGTTTGTTCCCATCTAAATACACAGTTTCTTTCCCCTTCTGCCCTGCCCGTTTCTATATACTTCCTGTTTGCTCTGTCATAGTTTAACAGTTTTGCCACCACTGGCTTACCTTTCTTCACACATTTAGCATACACAGAGGATGCCTGCAGAAAAGTTTCCTGCAACATTTATAAGTAATTGATTTGTTTTATATTCTCTGAATCCCTTCTGTTAAATATCTTACTGAACATGATGCTTAGATTCTCCTCATAATATCTCAAGTTGAGAATATGTGTATGCATGTGAGAGTGTGTGTTAGAACGTGTGTGTGTGTGTGTGTGTTGCCCCAGCTATGAGTAAGCACCCATTTCCTGGAACATCCCATCTTAGTTGGTTCCTGATGGAATTCTAGTCTGCCACCAACTAGAGAATCATGTTTTTACTTAGGAGACTAAGAAAGGGAATTAAGAACCTAGGGGAATATGTCAGCAAAATATTTTTCTTAGTTGAATTAACAACTTTGTTTTTACTCCTTTTTGTGGATTGCTAAGCATTTCTGGCAAGTATTAAAAAAAGAAGCCTAGCTCTTTTTGCATTCACATTGAACAGTTAGCTTTTGAATTTTGCTAATCATTTATTAGAAAATGTTTTTTCCTCTCAGATGTGCATATATCAAGAAGTTGTTTGTATGCATAAATGTGGTCTCCAGACCAAACGTTTTCCCAGAAGAATGTATCTCTGAGTTTGAGTTTAGAATTTGAAGTCATAGAATTTACAGGGGAAAAAGACTTTCATATTTAGACGGATTTTGTATGCATTCATCTCTTCTATAGACTGAGGTACTTCTCTGGGATTTGCTCCTACCCACAATGTAGCATGAAATCCCACTGAATTAAGGGTGTGCTTCTCAAAACAAGGATGGCATTAATACTAGTGGGCATTAGATGCCCCTGTAATTCCATCCAGCCTGTATCCCAGCAAGTTATTTGACTGGTGGTCACAGAGAATACTCTTAAAGGAATCTGGAACTCAGGTGCCCTCAATGAAAATTTAGTTGTTCCCAGGGGTTTTCTTTCCAGCATCCCAGAAAAGCACTTCGTGACTTTAGAGTCTTGTCCTAGTGTCCATTTACCACATCCCCTTGGAAATTCAGCTCATATAGAAGATCTGTAACACACATGACACCAGGGATCGTCTCTTAAGTGCAAGCCCTGATGAGAGCCATGTGGGTCATTTCCTTGCGCTGCCTGCAGTGGAGATCAGGACGGACTCTTGGTGTGCAGTATCGTGAGGGGTAAGGGAAACGTAAAGCATGGGGGATGGGTCAGTCAGAAGGTTTGTTCATAAAACAGGTGGAGATTATTTATTCCAAAAATGTTTAGTAAGCTTATCTGGGTCCTAATTGGGGGTGGGGGTAAGGATAAAAGGCAGGTTTTGCCTGCCTGGAGCTCACAGAAGCTGGTGCTTGTGAAGAAATGCAGACTCAGAGAGCACGTGCTTAAGAGTCCAGATTGGTCAGCGGAAGTGCTGGGCTAGCATCCAGAGTGCTGTTTTTCATTCCACATTGGCCTTCCAAAGAGTTAGAGGCAAACTGGTCACCGGACAACACCAATGTGTAATATCTAATGCCCTTCTCCTCTGAGATTTATTCCTTTCTCATTCACACAGTCTAACCTCCTACTCCAGTCAACACTAATTCATTCATTCATTGACTCACTCAAATTAATATTTATCAAGCATCTATGTGTGACACAAATAATGCTCAGTCCTTTTCAAAATTTTATTTTTTATGATTTTACGGTTTGTATCCTCATAAGCCATCTCCAATTTTTGAGAGTGAGATATACAGAAGGAAAATAGCTAAATTAAATACCTACTGATGTTTCTATCACCTCACCTCTTAATTAAAACAATTCTGTGAATTGATGCTTTTTATTTACTTATTTGAAGGACTGGAAAAGACAGCTTATCTGGGTCCCCAGAAACTTTTTCTAGCATTTTCCTAGGATACATTCCTACTCCTCACACCTCTGTAAAACTGAGACTTCCTCCTCAGGGGCTGCCTGAAAATGATGAATTGGGCATTATTTTCTTTGCAAATGCTACAGCTTCTTGTTTTCTGGACCCTGTATTTGAGGAGTGCATCCTCCCCACCTCTTTTGTTGCTCACTGACACTTCAAACTACAACTTATCTCCTGCCCTCTGACATCTGCTGGAAATATTGTAAAATGGAAAGTGCATTGTGAGAGGAGCAGTTTCTGGTACATCAGAGGAACCCGAAGAAGTAATTTCCTAAAAATAGGATGGTGTTAATACCAGCAGTAAAGTGGGGTTTAGAAAAATATCCACTTTCAAAAGACAAAGAGGGGGGACCTTCAAGATGGTGGAGGAATAAGACGTGGAGATCACCTTCCTCCCCACAAATACATCAAAAATACAGCTACATGTGGAACAACTCTTACAGAACACCTACTGAATGCTGGCAGAAGACCCCAGACTTCCCAAAAGGCAAGAAAATCCCCACATACTTGGGTAGGGCAAAAGAAAAAAGAAAAAAAAAAACAGAGACAAAAGAATAGGGATGGGACCTGCACCTCTGGGAGGGAGCTGTGAAGGAGGAAAAGTTTCCACACACTAGGCAGCCCCTTCACTGGCAGAGACAGGGGGCGGCAGGTGGGAAGATTCAGAGCCACGGAGGAGAGCTAAGCCACAGGGGTGCAGAGGGCAAAGCGGAGAGATGCGCACAGAGAATCGGTGCTGACCAGCATTCACCAGCCCTAGAGACTTGTCTGCTCACTCGTCAGGGCGGGTGGGGACTGGGAACTGAGGCTTGGGCTTCAGAGGTCAGATCCCAGGGAGAGAACTGGGGTTGGCTGCGTGAACACAGCCTGAAGGGGGCTAGTGCACCACAGCTAGCCGAGAGGGAGTTCAGGAAAAAGTCTGGACCTGCCTAAGAGTCAAGAGACCATTGTTTTGGAGAGGGGATTCAGAGCACTGCTTAAATGAGCTCCAGAGACAGGTGCGAGCCGTGGCTATCAGTGCGGACACCAGAGACAGTCATGAAATACTAAGGCTGCTGCTGCTGCCACCAAGAATCCTGTGTGCGAGCACAGGTCACTATCCACACCACCCCTCCGCCCCAGTAGGCTGTGCAGCCCGCCACTGCCAGGGTCCCATGATCCAGGAACAACTTCCCCTGGATAACACACGGCATGCCTCAGGCTGTTGCACTGTCATGCTGACCTCTGCCGCCACAGGCTCAACCCGCATTCTAATTATGACTACAATTCCCCTCCATTCCCCCGGCCTGAGTGAGCCAGAGTCCCCTAATCAGCTGCTGCTTTAACCCCCTCCTGTCAGGGTGGAGAATAGACTCCTACATGGAGAAGCAAGGCCAAAACCAAAGCTGAAACCCAGAAGTTGTGTGAACAAAGAAGAGAAAGGGAAATTTCTCTGTGCAGCCTCAGGTGCAGTGGATTAAATCCCCACAATCAACTCCATGTACCCTGCATCTGTGGAATACCTGAATAGACAACAGATCATCCCAAAACTGAGGTGGTGGACTTCAGAAGCAACAGTAGACTTGGGGTTTGCTGTCTGTGACTGATTTGTTTCTGATATTTGTTTATCTTAGTTTAGTTTTTAGCCATTGTTATCATTGGTGGATTTGTTTATTGGTTTGGTTGCTCTATTCTATTTTTTAAAAATTATTATTATGTTTTGATGTTAATAATTAAATTTTTTTAATTTATTATTTTTAAATTTTATTTATTTATTTCTTTTTTTCTCCCTTTTCTTCTGAGCTGGGTGGCTGACAGGGTCTGGTGCTCCAGCCTGGTGTCAGGCCTGAGCTTCTGAGGTGGGAGAGCAGGGTTCAGGGCATTGGACCTCCAGAGACTTCCTGGCCTCACATAATATCAATTGGTGAGAGCTCGCCCAGAGATCTCCATCTCAATGCTAAGACCCAGCTCCACCCAACGGCCAGCAAGCTCCAGTGTTGTATGACCCATGCCAAAAAACTAATGAGACAGGAACACAAACCCACCCATTAGCAGAGAGACTACCTAAAATCATACTAAGTTCACAGACACCCCAAAACACACTACCAGATATGGCCCTGCCCACCAGAAAGGCAAGATTCAGCCTCATCCACCAGAACACAGGCACCAGTCCCCTCCACCAAGAAGGCTACACAACCCACTGAACCAACTTCTCCCACTGGGGGCAGACACCAAAAACAATGGGAACTATGAGCCTGCAGCCTGCGAAAAGTAGACCCCAAACACAGAAACTTAAACAAAATGAGAAGACAGAGAAATATGCAGCAGATGAAGGAGCAAGGTAAAAACCCACCAGAACAATCAAATGAAGAGGAAATAGGCAGTCTACCTGAAAAAGAATTCAGAGTAATGATAGTAAAGATGATCCAAAATCTTGGAAATAGACTGGAGAAAATGCAAGAAATGTTTAACAAGGACCAAGAAGAACTAAAGAGCAAACAAACAATGATGAACAACACAATAAATGAAATTAAAAATTCTCTAGAAGGAATCAATAGCAGAATAACTGAGGCAGAAGAATGGGTAAGTGACTTGGAAGATAAAATAGTGGAAATAACTACCACAGAGCAAAATAAAGAAAAAAGAATAAAAAGAATGGAGGACAGTCTCAGAGACCTCTGGGACAACATTAAATGTACAAACATGCAAATTATAGGGGTCTCAGAAGAAGAAAAGAAAAGAAAGGGTCTGAGAAAATATTTGAAGAGATGATAGGTGAAAATTTCCCTAACAACAGAAAGGAAATAGTCAATCAATTCTAGGAAGCACAGAGAGTCCCATACAGGTTAAATCCAGGAGAAATACACCAAGACACATATTAATCAAACTATCAAAAATCAAATACAAAGAAAAACTATTAAAAGCAGCAAGGGAAAAACAACGAATAACATACAAGGGAATCCCCATAAGGTTAACAGCTGATCTTTCAACAGAAACTCTGAAAGCCAGAAGGGAGTGACAGGACATATTTAAAGTGATGAAAGGGAAAAACCTACAACCAAGATTACTCTACCCAGCAAGGATCTCATTTAGATTCAATGGAGAAATTAAAACCTTTACAGACAAGCAAGAGCTAAGGGAATTCAGCAACAGCAAACCAGCTTTACAACAAATACTAAAGGAACGTTTCTAGGCAGGAAACACAAGAGAAGGAAGAGACTTACAATAACAAAACCAAAACAATTAAGAAAATGGTAATAGGAACATACATATCGACAATTACCTTACATGTAAATGGATGAAATGCTCCCATCAAAAGACATAGACTGGCTGAATGGATACAAAACAAACCTGTATATATGCTGTCTACAAGAGATCCACTTCAGACCTAGGGACACGTTCAGACTGAAAGTGAGGGGATGGAAAAAGATATTCCCTGCAAATGGAAATCAAAAGAAAGCTGGAGTAGCAATTCTCATAACAGACAAAATAGACTTTAAAATAAAGACTATTACAAGAGACAAAGAAGGACACTACATAATGATCAAGGGATCAATCAAAGAAGAAGATGTAACAATTGTAAATATTTATGCACCCAATATAGGAGCACCTCAATACATAAGCCAAATGCTAACAGCCATAAAAGGGGAAATCGACAGTAATGCAATGATAGTAGGGGACTTTAACACCCCACTTTCACCAATGGACAGATAATCCAAAATGAAAATAAATAAGGAAACACAAACTTTAAATGGTGCATTAAACAAGATGGACTTAATTCATATTTACAGGACATTCCATCCAAAAACAACAGAATACACTTTCTTCTCAAGTGCTCATGGAGCATTCACCAGGATAGATCATATCTTGGGTCACAAATCAAGCCTTGGTAAATTTAAGAATATTGAAATCATATCAAGTATCTTTTCCTACCACAACGCTATGAGACTAGATATCAATTAAAGGAAAAAAAACTGTAAAAAATACAAACACATGGAGGTTAAACCATACGCTACTAAAGAACCAAGAGATCACTGAAGAAATCAAGCAGAAAATCAAAAAATACCTAGAAAAAAATGACAATGATAACACGTTTGCAGATGACAAGATACTATATATAGAGAACCCTAAATATGCTCCCAGATTATTACTAGAGCTAATCAATGAATTTGGTAAAGTAACAGGATACAAAATTAATGCACAGAAATTGCTTGCATTCCTATACATTAACGATGAAAATTCTGAAAAAGAAATTAAGGAAACACTCCCATTTACCATTGCAACAAAAAGAATAAAATACCTAGGGATAAACCTACCTAAGGAGACAAAAGACCTGTATACAGAACACTATAAGATACTGATGAAAGCAATTAAAGATGATACAAACAGATGGAGAGATATACCATGTTCTTGGATTGGAAGAATCAACATTGTGAAGATGACTATACTACCCAAAGCAATCTACAGATCCAAAGTAATCCTTATCAAACTACCAAGGGCATTTTTCACAGAACTAGAACAAAAAATTTCACAATTTGTATGGAAACACAGAAGACCCTGAATAGCCAAAGCAATCTTGAGAAAGAATAACGGAGCTGGAGGAATCAGGCTCCCTCACTTCAGACTATACTACAAATCTACAGTAATCAAGACAGTATTGTACTGGCACAAAAACAGAAATATAGATCAATGGCACAGGATAGAAAGCCCAGAGATAAAGCCATGCATATATGGTCACCTTATCTTTGATAAAGGAGGCAAGAATATACAATGGTGAAAAGACAGCCTTTTCAATAAGTGCTGCTGGGAAAACTGGACAGCTACATGTAAAAGAATGAAATTAAAACACTCCCTAATACCATACACAAAAATAAACTCAAAATGGATTAAAGACCTAAATGTAAGGTCAGATACTATAAAACTCTTAGGGGAAAACATAGGCAGAACACTCTATGACATAAATCACAGCAAGTTCCTTTTTGACCCAGCCCCTAGAGAAATGGAAATAAAAAAAAAAAATAAGCAAATGGGACCTAATGAAACTTAAAAGCTTTTACATAGCAAAGGAAACCATAAACAAGATGAAAAGATAACCCTCAGATTGGGAGAAAATATTTGCAAACAATGCAACTGACAAAGAATTAATCTCCAAATTATACAAGCAGCACATGCAGCTCAATATCAAAAAAACAAACAACCCAATCTAAAAATGGGCAGAAGACCTAAACAGACATTTCTCCAAAGAAGATATACAGATTGCCAACAAACACATGAAAGGATGCTAAACATCACTAATCATTAGAGAAATGTAAATAAAGACTACAGTGAGGTATCACCTCACACCGGTCAGAATCAACATCATCAAAATAACTACAATAAATGTTGGAGAGGGTGAGGAGAAAAGGGAATCCTCTTGCACTGTTGTTGGGAACGTAAATTGACACAGCCACTTGGAGGACAGTATGAAGTTTCCTTAAAAAACTAAAAATAGAACTGACATATGACCCAGCAATCTCACTACTGGGCATATACACTGAGAAAACCATAATTCAACAAGAGTCATGTGGCAGAGCTGGAACTCCCGGCTCAGTGTCTCTTCCCTCTGCCATCACGGAACTGCCCCGGAGCCTGAGGGGAGGGCAGCCTCACTGAGGTTGCCAGCACTGGAGGGTCTCCGGCGGCTGAAGCCATGACAGTTGTGAGCATGGTGGGCCAGACCACTCATCCTGGGGTAAGCCAGATGCCATGTCATGAGGACACTCAAGCAGCCCTAAGGAGAGATCCATGTGGCAAGGAACTGAGGCCTCTTACCTACAGCCACATGACCGTGTGGATGAAAGGCTCTTGGTGTTCCAGCCAGGCATCAGGGCTGTGCCTCTGAGGTGGGAGAGCCAACTTCAGGACACTGGTCCACAAAAGACCTCCCAGCTCCACGTAATACCAAACGATGAAAATCTCCCAGAGATCTCCATCTCAACTCCAAGACCCAGCTTCACTCAACGACCAGCAAGCTATAGTGCTGGACACCCTATGCCAAATAACTAGCAAGACAGGAACACATCCCCTTCCATTAGCAGAGAGGCTGCCTAAAATCATAGTAAGGCCACAGACACCCCAAAACACACCACCAGATGTGGACCTGCCCACCAGAAAGACAAGATCCAGCCTCATCCACCAGAACACAGGCACTAGTCCCCTCCATCAGGAAGCCTACACAACCCACTGAAGCAACCTTAGCCACTGGGGACAGATACCAAAAACAACAGGAACTATGAACCTCCAGCCTGCAAAAATGAGACCCCAAACACAGTAAGATAAGCAAAATGAGAAGACAGAAGAACACACAGCAGATGAAGAAGCAAGGTAAAAACACACCAGACCTAACAAATGAAGAGGAAATAGGCAGTCTACCTGAAAAAGAATTCAGAATAATGATAGTAAAGATGATCCAAAATCTTGGAAATAGTATAGACAAAATGCAAGAAACATTTAACAGGGACGTATAAGAAGTAAAGAGGAACCAAGCAATGAGGAAAAACACAATAAATGAAATTAAAAATACTCTAGAAAAGATCAATAGCAGAATAACTGAGGCAGAAGAATGGATAAGTGACCTGGAAGATAAAATAGTGGAAATAACTACTGCAGAGCAGAATAAAGAAAAAAGAATGAAAAGAACTGAGGATAGTCTCAGAGACCTCTGGGACAACATTAAATGCACCAACATTCGAATTATAGGGGTCCCAGAAGAAGAAGAGAAAAAGAAAGGGACTGAGAAAATATTTGAAGAGATTATAGTCGAAAACTTCCCTAATATGGGAAAGGAAATAGTTAATCAAGTCCTGGAGGCACAGAGAGTCCCATACAGGATAAATCCAAGGAGAAACACAGCAAGACACATATTAATCAAACTATCAAAAATTAAATATGAAGAAAACATATTAAAAGCAACAAGGGAAAAACAACAAATAATACACAAGGGAATCCCCATAAGGTTAACAGCTGATCTTTCAGCAGAAACTCTGCAAGCCAGAAGGGAGTGGCAGAACATATTTAAAGTGATGAAGGAGAAAAACCTACAACCAAGATTACTCTACCCAGCAAGGATCTCATTCTGTTTTGATGGAGAAATTAAAACCTTTACAGACAAGCAAAAGATGAGGGAGTTCAGCACCACCAAACCAGCTTTACAACAAATGCTAAAGGAACTTCTCTAGGCAAGAAACACAAGAGAAGGAAAACACCTACAATAACAAACTCAAAACATTTAAGAAGATGGTAATAGGAACATACATATTGATAATTACCTTAAATGTAAATGGATTAAAAGTTCCCACCAAAAGACACAGACTGGCTGAATGGATACAAAAACAAACGCATATATATGCTGTCTACAAGAGACCCACTTCAGACCTAGGGACACATACAGACTGAAAGTGAGGGGATGGAAAAAGATACTCCATGCAAACGGAAATCAAAAGAAAGCTGGAGTAGCAATTCTCATATCAAACAAAATAGACTTTAAAATAAAGACTATTACAAGAGACAAAGAAGGACACTATGTAATGATCAAGGGATCAATCAAAGAAGAAGATATAACAATTGTAAATATTTATGCACCCAACATAAGAGCATCTCAATACATAAAGCAAATACTAACAGCCATAAAAGGGGAAATCGACAGTAACACAATCATAGTAGGAGACTTTAACACCCCACTTTCACCAATGCACAGATCATCCAAAATGAAAATAAATAAGGAAACACAAGCTTTAAATGATACATTAAACAAGATGGACTTAATTGATATTTATAGGACATTCCACCCAAAAACAACAGAATACACATTTTTCTCAAGTGCTCATGGAACATTCTTCAGGATAGATCATATCTTGGGTCACAAATCAAGCCTTGGTAAACTTAAGAAAATTGAAATCATATCTAGTATCTTTTCCAACCACAACGCTATGAGACTAGATATCAATTACAGGAAAAGATCTGTAAGAAATACAAACACAAGGAGGCTACACAATACACTACTTAATAACGAAGTGCTCACTGAAAAATTCAAAGGGGAAACTAAAAAATACCTAGAAACAAATGACAATGGAGACACGACAACCGAGAACCTATGGGATGCAGCAACAGCAGTTCTAAGAGGGAAGTTTATAGCAATACAAGCCTACCTCAAGAAACAGGAAACATCTTAAATAAACAACCTAACCTTGCACCTAAGGCAATTACAGAAAGAAGAACAAAAAAATCCCAAACTTAGCAGAAGGAAAGACATCATAAAGATCAGATCAGAAATAAATGAAAAAGAAATGAAGGAAACAATAGCAAAGATCAATAAAACTAAGAGCTGGTTCTTTGAGAAGATAAACAAAATTGATAAACCATTAGTCAGATTCATCAAGAAAAAAAGGGAGGAGACTCAAATCAATAGAATTAGAAATGAAAAGGAGAAGTAACCACTGACACTGCAGAAATACAAACGATCATGAGAGATTACTACAAGCAACTCTATGCCAATAAAATGGACAACCTGGAAGAAATAGACAAATTCTTAGAAATGCACAACGTGCTGAGACTGAACAAGGAAGAAATAGAAAATATGAACAGACCAATCACAAGCACTGAAATTGAAACTGTGATTAAAAATCTTCCAACAAACAAAAGCCCAGGACCAGATGGCTTCACTGGCGAATTCTATCAAACATTTAGAGAAGAGCTAACACCTATCCTTCTCAAACTCTTCCAAAATATTGCAGAGGGAGGAACACTCCCCAACTCATTCTACGAGGCCACCATCACCCTGATACCAAAACCAGACAAAGATGTCACAAAGAAAGAAAACTACAGGCCAATATCACTGATGAACATAGATGCAAAAATCCTCAACAAAATACTAGCAGACAGAATCCAACAGCACATTAAAAGGATCATACACCGTGATCAAGTGGGGTTTATTCCAGGAATGCAAGGATTCTTCAATATACGCAAATCAATCAACATGATACACCATATTAACAAATTGGAAGGAGAAAAACCACATGATCATCTCAATAGATGCAGAGAAAGCTTTCGACAAAATTCAACACCCATTTATGATAAAAACCCTGCAGAAAGTAGGCATAGAGGGAACTTTCCTCAACATAATAAAGGCCATATATGACAAACACACAGCCAACATTGTCCTCAATGGTGAAAAACTGAAACCATTTCCACTAAGATCAGAACAAGACAAGGTTGCCCACTCTCACCCCTATTATTCAACATAGTTTTGGAAGTTTTAGCCACAGCAATCAGAGAAGAAAAAGAAATAAAAGGAATCCAAATCGGAAAAGAAGAAGTAAATCTGTCACTGTTTGCAGATGACATGATACTATACATAGAGAACCATAAAGATGCTACCAGAAAACTACTAGAGCTAATCAATGAATTTGGTAAAGTAGCAGGATACAAAATTAATGCACAGAAATCGCTTGCATTCCTATACATTAACGATGAAAATTCTGAAAAAGAAATTAAGGAAACACTCCCATTTACCATTGCAACAAAAAGAATAAAATACCTAGGGATAAACCTACCTAAGGAGACAAAAGACCTGTATGCATAACATTATAAGACACTGAAAGACACTGAAAGAAAGAAATTAAAGTTGATACAAATAGATGGAGAGATATACCACGTTCTTGGATTGGAAGAATCAACATTGTGAAAATGACTCTACTACCCAAAGCAATCTACAGAATCAATGCAATCCCTATCAAACTACCAAGGGCATTTTTCAAAGAACTAGAACAAAAAAATTCACAATTTGTATGGAAACACAAAAGACCCCGAATAGCCAAAGCAATCTTGAGAACGAAAAATGGAGCTGGAGGAATCAGGCTCCCTCACTTCAGACTATACTACAAAGCTACAGTAATCAAGACAGTATGGTACTGGCACAAAACAGAAACATAGATCAATGGAACAGGATAGAAAACCCAGAGGTAAACCCACGCACATATGGTCACCTTATCTTCGATAAAGGAGGCAAGCATATACAGTGGAGAAAAGACAGCCTCTTCAATAAGTGGTGCTGGGAAAACTGGACAGGTACATGTAAAAGTATGAAATTAGAACACTCCCTAACACCATACACAAAAATAAACTCAAAATGGATTAAAGACCTAAATGTAAGGCCAGACACTATCAAACTCTTAGAGGAAAACATAGGCAGAACACTGTATGACATAAATCACAGCAAGATCCTTTTTGACCCAGCTCCTAGAGAAATGGAAATAAAAAGAAAAATAAACAAATGAGACCTAATGAAACTTAAAAGCTTTTGCACAGCAAAGGAAACCATAAACAAGACCAAAAGATGACCCTCAGAATGGGAGAAAATATTTGCAAATGAAGCAACTGACAAAGGATTAACCTCCAAGCTTTACAAGCAGCTCATGCAGCTCAATTTCAAAAAAGCAAACAACCGAATCCAAAAATGGGCAGAATACCTAAATAGACATTTCTCCAAAGAAGATATACAGATTGCCAACAAACACATGAAAGAATGTTCAACATCATTAATCATTAGAGAAATGCAAATCAAAACTACAATGGAATATCATCTCCCACCGGTCAGAATGGTCATCATCAAAAAATCTAGAAACAATAAATGTTGGAGAGTGTGTGGAGAAAAGGGAACACTCTTTCACTGTTGGTGGGAATGTGAATTGATACAGCCACTATGGAGAACAGTATGGAGGTTCCTTAACAAACTAAAAATAGAATTACCATACGACCCAGCAATCCCACTACTGGGCATATACCCTGAGAAAACCATAATTCAAAAAGAGTCATGTACCAAAATGTTCATTGCAGCTCTATTTACAATAGCCAGGACATGGAAGCAACCTAAACGTTTATCATTGGATGAATGGATAAAGAAGATGTGGCACATATATACAATGGACTATTACTCAGCCATAAAAAGAAACGAAATGGAGTTATTTGTAGTGAGGTGGATGGAGTTAGAGTCTGTCATACAGAGTGAAGTAAGTCAGAAAGAGAAAAACAAATACAGTATGCTAACACATATATATGGAATCTAAGGAGGGAAAAAAAAAGCGTCATGAAGAACCTAGTGGCAAGATGGGAATAAAGACACAGACCTACTAGAGAATGGACTTAAGGATATGGAGAGGGGGAAGGGTAAGATGTGACAAAGTGAGAGAGTGGCATGGACATATATACACTACCAAACGTAAAATAGATAGCTAGTGGGAAGCAACCGCATAGCACAGGGAGATCAGCTCTGTCCTTTGTGACCAACTAGAGGGGTGGGATAGGGAGGGTGGGAGGGAAGGAGATGCAAGAGGGAAGAGATATGGGAACATATGTATATGTATAACTGGTTCACTTTGTTATAAAGCAGAAACTAACACACCATTGTAAAGCAATTATACTCCAATAAAGATGTTAAAAAAAAAAAAAAAAGAGTCATGTACTACATTGTTCACTGCAGCACTATTTACAATAGCCAGGACATGGAAGCAACCTAAATGTCCATCATTGGATGAATGGATAAAGATGTGGCACATATATACAATGGAATATTACTCAGCCATAAAAAGAAATGAAATTGAGTTAGTTGTAGTGAGGTGGATGGACCTAGAGTCTGTCATGCAAAGTGAAGTAAGTCAGAAAAAGAAATTTCAAATACTGTATGCTAACACATATCTATGGAATAAAAAAAATGGTTATGGTGAACCTAGGGTCAGGACAGGAATAAAGATGCAGATGTAGAGAATGGACCTGAGGACACGGGGAGGTGTGAGCTGGGGTGAAGGGTGAGCTGGGGTGAAGGGTGAGCTGGGGTGAAGTGAGAGAGTAGCATTGACACATATACACTACCAAATGTAAAATCGATAGCTAATGGGAAGCAGCTGCATAGCACAGGGAGATCAGCTCAGTGTTTTGTTACCACCTATAGGGGTGGGATAGGAAGGGTAGGAGGGAGACTCAAGAGGGAGCGTATATGGGGATATATGTATACATATAGATGATTCATTTTGTTATACAGCAGAAACTAACACAACATTGTAAAGCAACTATACTCCAATATTTAACATCCAATAAAGATGTTTTTAAAAACAGAGAGAAAGAAAGGTGAAAAAGCAAATAGCAAGCTTTGGGTACACCCTGTACACAAGACAGGGTGTTCTTCTAAGGAAATTGCTCATTGTGAGTATCTGCAAATAATAGAAACCAGTAATAGCATCATTGCTGAAGATAAAAGAAATTATATGTATAAAAGGACACAGGAAGTTGATAGGAATATTTTGTGAATTTAGGTAGCAAACTGGTGAAGCAGAATGAGCTGGACATCTGAGTCTGAGTCACCTGCTCTGGGGTGTCTGCCTCAGGCACCAGTTATGTGACCGCAAGCAAGTCACAATTTTTCTGAGCCTTGGGGTCACCTGCAAAATGGCAGAAAATTATGTCAAATTGAGAGAGGTTTAAATAAGATGGTACTCAGAATTGTGCCAAGTAGACTGCCAGAGAAATGTAATCGACTTTTTCCAAATTCCAGTTCCCCAGGATCCCTCTCCTTTGTTGGAGTATTTGCAACAGTAAAGACCTTGGACATATGGGCAAGAAATGAGGCAACCTGGGCACTGATAAAAGGTCAACAAAAGGTCTCTTTACAGACAAACTTCCAATGATTGGAGCATTCTACCTTGGGTACAGAAAGTTTAGCAGTTTTAATTTTATATAGAGCAGCTGGGCATTCAAAACAAGCTCACTTCAGGACTGAGGTTTGAGGGATTTAGAAGGTACAAAAGCACCAGGTATGGCCTTGAGCAAATCTGTGATATTACCAACATTTTCATTGTCCCTGTTCCTGTATCCACTAAAATTGCTTATAGGAAAGGTTATTTTGCACCCATAGACATAAGTGTAAGTCACAGACATCCTTCTATAAAGGCAAGTGAGAAAGGTATTTTAGGAATTCAGAAACAGGTAGGGAAAATAATTCTTTCTGAACATGTTTTTTCTTTATTCCTCAGGATAGCTCTGAAAGGGAAATGGATAGTAGAAGTTGCTTTCAATTGATTGGAAGGTATTATGATATTACGGAGCAGGACAGTGGAGTTGGGACAATAGTGATTTCCACAGCGTAGGTTGACTCTTGAAGGAGCAGATGTTCACCTAGAAGTTGAGAGAGGTAGGACTATTCCAGGTATAAAGGGTAAGAGAACAGTGTGTACAGAGGCTCAAAGGCAAGATAGACTGGAGCTGAGGTGAAGGTGTGTCTGAGGATGTGTAGGTGGCTCAAGCAAACATGTATGCACACAGGAAGGACAGTGGGTGTTGGGACACAAGAAAGAAGCAAAAAAGCATATCACAAAATTATGTTATAGAGTTTGAACTTCTTCTCAATATTAAACCACTGAATCTCAGAGTGAAATAATAGAGTCTGACTATTAGGAGAATTTTGGGGGGTATGGTTTGGAGATAAACCAGGGGAGTTGAGCCTGGAGGCAGAGAAACCAGTTGAGAGGCTGCTGAAAGATGCTGAGAGTCTGAGCCGGGGCTTGGCAGTGTCATTGGCAAGGAGAAGGCATACTTAAGAGCTATTTAGGAGGAGAGATTGCCATGACTCAGTGACTTATGTGATGGTGAATGAAATAGGAAGAGCCCCAGCTAGCTCTCAGGGTTCTGACTTACTAGACGGTGGTACCATTAACTCAGCTCTGAAGAGCTCGTTGGGGGGCAGAAGGCAGGGAGTTGAAGGAGATAATGAGTTCAGATTTCAGTGTTCAGGTTTGAGATCTCCACAAGATAGCGGTGAAGGCAATGTTCAGGGTTGAGGACATCGACTCGAGAATGGTTCCCTTGTAGACCACAGCGCTCCCTTAATAAGGTGGTGAACGTGACTGTCCACTGGGCTGTGCCTCCTGAGAAGAGAGGGAAGGGGAGAACATCAAGGCAGGCTGCTGGCATGGGCAGCAGTTACAGCCAGGCCAGATGGGTCAATGCAAGAGAAAGTCAGCCAGAGATTCATAAAGCTGTGGGTCCAGAGCTCAGACAGCACTTTGAGCAGAGGTAGTTGATTGCTCGGGTCAGTTTCATAGGAAAGGACAATGCCTACTTTTGTCTGCATGTTACCTTTCTAAGAACTATAAGTTGTGGCACATTTTGCTTAGTTAAAGCGTCCATCATCTGTCCGTCCATCCATCTGCCCATGCCATTCACTGGTTGCCCAAGAGGTGGCAAACTCAGTGCTAAGAATCAGAGAAGTGGCTATGACTAAACCCATTTCATGTCATCTACAGCCAAGTCTGTGCAACCAGCTGCAGAGGTCTGTCTCTCTGCCTGCCAAGAGAAGGACGCGGGCCCCTCTGAGACCTAGATCCTCACACCTCTCTTGGAAAGCCAAGAGGACGTATGCTACTCACTTACTTAAAATAATTTTGCAGCTCCCCTTTGCTACAGGATAAAGTGACTTGTCTTGGTAGACATGGCACTCCACGACAACCCCTTTCCTTCCTGTGCATCTTCTACCCCTGAACCCCGCACTTCACACTTTTGCAATAATGAACAGGGCACAGGATTTCAACCTAGGAATCCTTTGTATACATTTTTCCTATCTGTAATTCCTCTTCTTTTTATATGCCAGGGAGGCTCCTATTTATTTTTTTAAAACACTGTGAAAGCATCACCTCCTTTATGAAATCTCTGCTGTCTAAGCACAGGTGACCTTTGAGTATGACTCAACATACAACCTTACCTTGTTTCAAATCCCAGTGTGACCACTGCAAGGACATGTGGCTTTGAGCAGTTACTTAATTTCTCTGAATCTGAGATCCCACTTTTTAAAATGAAAGTGATGATACCCACTTTGTAAGATGGTTATAATTAGATGTGGTACATATATATATAATGGAAAGTTACTCAGCCATAAAAGGAATGAAATTGTGCCATTTGCAGAGACATGGATGGACCTAGAGACTGTCATACAGAGTGAAGTAAGTCAGAAAGAGGAAAACAAATATCGTGTAATATCATTTATATGTGGAATCTAGAAAAATGATACGGATGAACTTATTTGCAAAGCACAAATGTATGGAAACCAAGGGGGGAGGGAGGGTGGGATGAACAGAGAGATTGGGAGTGACATATATACACTATGTATAGAATAGATAACTAATGAGAACTGACTGTAAAACACAGGGAACTCGACTCAGTGCTCTGTGGTGACCTAAATGGGAAGGAAATCCAAAAAAGAGGGGGTACAGGTATATATATGGCTGATTAACTTTGCTGTACAGCAGAAACTAACACAACATTGTAAAGTAACTATACTCCAATAAAAATTTTAAAAAAGAAATGTATCATATTTTAATTATATATACAATATATGAATATATCAACATCTGTTCCTAATGAGTTGATCCTCAGTCAGCGACAAGTTTTACTTTAATCACTTGAGGACCTCATATGTTCTTCTATTATTGCAGTCTCACTGCCCTTACTCCTTACTGTGGTAGCTAGTTTCCATGGTTACCCAATGAACCAACCTCCCAGATTCATGCCTTTTGGATATAGGGCCGCTCCTCTTAAATTTGAGCTGACCTGGGATTCACTTATAACCAACAGAATGTGAGAGAAATATTTTTAGGTGGCTCCCAAGGCTGGAGCTGTGCTCTCTACAATGATATCTTGGAACTCTGGTTCTGGAGACAGTCGGACATCACGTAAGATGCTTGAGCATGCCGTACAGAAGGCCAGCCTAGCCATATGGAGAGATCCCACCAAGGTGGAGATGCTCGGTCAGCCCCAGCTGTCCCACGGTACCAGATGTGAGCAAGGAAGCCAACTCAACATCCAGCCTGGTCAAGACCTCAGCTGTCTCCAGCTCTGTCCATCATCTGACAGCAAGGACTGGAGAAATCTGAAGTGTGAACTGCCTCCCTGGGCCCAGTGAGTCCACACAGCGGTGGGAGATAATGACCCATTGCTGTTTTAAGCTGCTAAGTTTTGGAGTCTGTAAGAGAAAGCTGGAACACTTCTGCAAAAACTCTCCCCAGGCTTGGTGGGAGACCCCTGCCCTGAGAAGTTCTCCTACAAAATGTGAGAGGGGCTACCCCCGCTGTCTTTCCTGTCCCTGCTTATCTGTTGTCCTCCTGCTGACCTGCATGTGCCACGGGCGGCAGAGACCACGCCCGTCTTGCCTACTGTTGTTTTCCAGGACCTGGCCAGGTGCCTGTCAACTAAGTGGAACAAAGACACCCTTTTGACTAAATACTATAATATTCACACTATATCGTAGTCTGATGTCTCTTCCTCATTTATGAGTTCCTATAAGGCGGGACTCAGTAAGATAGGATTAATAATTATACTTCTCTCAGAAATTTGTTATAAAAAATGAAGTGATGTGTGTAAAATATCTTGTAAGGTGTGGCATGTAGCCAGCCTTCAATAAGTATCAGGTGACATATGACCTAATCTGCAGTGCTGGACATGGGGCGGGCTGTGGTTGATGGTCATTAAACGTTGTTGAGCTCAGCAAAACTGCACGGACCAGAGAGGGAACCACCACCAATGGACCCAGTGAGGCCCAGAGAGAGTTACAAAATGCAAGACACTTTATTCCTCGGCCAGGGCCTAGGAGGTCCGGCTTGATCACTGGGGACTGTCCTTTCACTCATTCCGCACCCAGCGATGGAGCACAGGGGGTTACTGGACTGAACGTGAGAACAGCATGGACATCAGGGTGAGGGCGGGTCTGCAGACATTGCTTCCTCCCAGAACTGATAGAAGCTCACAAGGGAAAAATGCGGAAAGGGCCAAGAAAGACACAGTCCACAGCAGAGAGCGACGGATAAACAAATGCAAAATAACGAATGCAAATACCAGAGCGATATATTTGTTTAGGAAAGACCAGTGAGATGCTGAGCTTGCTGGGCTTCTTGCAGGAGCTGGGGTGCTGCTCAGGGGTCACCAGCAGGACTGCAGGGGCTAATACTCATATTATCAGCGACTTCCTTCACCTGGCCTTGCCTTTGGCCTCCCAGATAGTGAGCAGGTGGCCACTCCCCCATTTCTGTCCTGTTGTCCCCTCTGTCTTGTGACACATAGTATGTCCTTCTCGGCTGTGATCCTACAAGCACCCCTCAGCAACGGCTCTGCACCTACACTCAGCTGTGTGCTTGTCCCCTGCTCCCTCCTGAGGAGAGGACCAAGCCGTGTTAATAATTTGAAAGCACAGCTCAGGAAAAGCAATGTATTAATCATGCAACAGTGGCTGGGCACAGTGAGTTAGTGGGTCACGGATGATGGTTCCCTCTTTCCCACTCACTGTGTTCCCAAAGCTGTAGGTCCTGCAGTCACTCCCGTGCTCTGTGCACCCCTTGGGAAGAACCAGACAAAACCAGCAGAAGCACCACTGTAACCCAAGAATATCTCTGTTGTTTCTCCTCTATGTCCACCTTCACCCCTGGAAAGAGAAAACCTCAGACAGATGCAAGCAACTTTCTAGACCAACTTTCTGCCTTTCCTTCCTTAAGAACCAAAGTGGATGCCACTTTGCTTACATCCAGTGTAAACCCTTTGACACTCCCTTGAGTGGATCTGGTCGGCTCACCAACAATGTTTGTAGCCCTTATGACTCCAGCTAGATGGGTTCACCTCTACTAGTGCTTGTGGGTTTGAAGCTAGGTTTTTCCTTGACCACCCCATTCAGCTCATCCATTTTTGGTCTTTAGGACTCAAAGATAAAGGTAACAGGTGCATTCATTTGTGAAGCTTATGCCTTGACTCAACCGGCCCCAGATTTTTTTTCGCAAATATATTTTTTATTTTTCTTAAACAAACGTCTACATAGTACTTATGATGTGTCAGGGGCTGTTCTACTACTTCACAAATATATTAACTCATTTAATCTTCATAAGAATCTTATAAAGAGGGCCACTATTTGGGGATATTACTACCACTATTTGGGGATATTATTACCCCCATGAGACAATAAAAGCATGGTGAGATTAGAGTCATACAGCAAATAAATGTACAATTAAGAGTTGTCAGATTTTGCCGTACAATTTTTTCCTTCCAGTTGTATTGAGATGCAATTGACATACAGCACTGTGTAAGTTTAAGGTGATCAGCATAATGATTTGACTTACATACATCATAAAATGATTATCACAAGAAGTTTAGTGAACATCCATCATCGCATGTAGATACAGAATGAAAGAAAAAATATTTTTTCCTGTGATGAGAACTCTTAGGACTTGCTCTCTTAACAGCTTTTGTATATAGCACACAACAGCATTAATTATATTTATCATGCTATAATTCACATCCCTCATACTTATTTATCTTATAACTGGAAGTTTGTACCTTTTGACCACCTTCATCTCCCTCTCCCCGGTAACCACAAATCTGATCTCTGTCGCTATGAGTTTGTTTGTTTTGAAGTATAATTGACCTACAACACTATGTTAGCTCCCAATGCACAACACAGTAATTCAATATTTCTATACATTGCAAGATGATCACCATTGTAAGTCTAGTTACCATCTGTCACCATACAAAGATATTATATTATTATTGACTATATTCCCCACACTGTGCATTTCATACCTAGGACATTTGTTTTGAGACTGGAAGTTTGTACCTCAATCTCCCATATAACTTTTATTTTTTAATTTTATTTCCCATATAATTTTATAACAACATACAACTTTTAGTATATCTCATGTTTATAGACAATAAATAAAGTATATTCATTATTAATCTGAAATTCACATTTAATTGACATCTTGCATTTTATCTGAAATCCTTACAAAAGCAGAATTGAACCCAGGTATCCTGGTTGCCAAGCCACCCCTCTCATAGCCCCATCTGAACTGTGAGGTGCTGTGGATTTTACATTTTTTAACTCCCATTCAGGGAACTGTCACAGTGCTTTGTCCTGGCCCAAACCAACCTCACTCCTGGTGCTGCCGCGGCATCCCTTGTTCTCACTTGCTCAGCATGTATGGTGTGGTCCGGTGTATGCAATGCTCTCATTAATGTGGGAGGTACCCTTTGGTATTTCATGAATGGACACTTATAAAGAAAACAGAGCGGCAATTCTGTCCCAAAGCTTTTTCTTATTTGAAGCTTCCTTTCCAGAGGGCAATAGGAACTCATACATAAGAGAATGGGAAAAATATTGCTCTCATCTGAACTGGTCCTTTCAAGCCCTTAGAACAGAAAGGTAAGCATTTCTTCACTGAAGAAGGACAAGTTAGTGACATTTTCTCATTTTGTTGCATGTGATATTCGCACTGATTCCAATTATGTGCAGTGCATCTTCCAGGAGTTCAGCTTTAAAGGGCCATGGGTTTTCTGCTCAATTGGATGGAGGCTTTTTAAATCATTCCCACCTCATGGCAGCCAAAGTCATTGTTTTCTTTACAGCTCACTTTCCCCTTTTTTTCTCCAAGCACAGCACAAAAGGTGGGAGGTTTCTTTAAAGGAAGGCATTTATTTTTAACAATAAACCAAGATCGGTGGAAAAGGTAGAATTCGAGAGTCCTGCAAAATGAAAAAAAAAGACATTACGCTAAAAAAAAACTTCTGCAGAGGAATAAAGAGTTGTTGGCTGAAAAATACAAAATATACTAAATAAAACACAACACTGTATACTTCTGAGGTCACCTGACATTTCTAGACTTTTAGCATTGGATTCAACGTTAAGAAGATGCATATCTCAGCAAGAAGCATAACCTGTAATTTGAAGAATGTAGGTTCTTCTCTCTCCCGTTTTACAGCATGTGTGAATTTTTTCTTTTCTGAATTCCCTGGCAGTCTGTTACAGAAGGTTACGGACGTCTTGCGAGAACACTAAGGATAACCCACGTGCTTTGTGGTGGCTGGAGAATAGCAATTTGAGTGAAGCTTTTCATAAAGCTAATTACCTGGGAAGAAATTGAGGAAAAAAGTCAGAAGGTTTAAAGGAGTGTGTGTGTGTGTGTGTGTGTGTGTGTGTGTGTGTATGTGTGTGTCTTTGGGAGGCGGGGAGGAAAGCTTTTCTGGGATAGAGCATCTCTTTCTTGTGTAAGAAGACAATGCACTTTAGCCCAGGAAGTTAGCTAGCTAGAACATCCACTCAGCTATTCCTTTTCCTTCTTTTCTTCTATTCAGCCTGCACTTGCTTAGTGCCTGAGCCAAGGAGGCCCAGTACCACCTGCTGCAGGTACCGAGGTAAGTCAGAGTTCCTCTCATGGGGGCAGCAAAGGGAGACCTTGGTGGTTGATGAGTCTTCAGTATATTTCTGCTAATTAACACAGCATTTGCTTGTTTCCTGCTTTTACCTAGACTCTTGAGATGCCCCTCCGGTCCACGGTGAATGAGAGGGATATTTCAAGAAGTGCCACCATGCCACTTCCTAATTCAGGAAGACATGTTTAAGTATCCAGAAGACTGTTTCTCAAGACGTAGTTGTACAACTACCTTTGCCAGGGTGCTTGCTAAATTTGCAGATGCCTCACTGAAGACCTACTCTACCAGGATCTCTGTGGGTGGAGCCCAGGAGTATGTAAAACACACACCTCCGTAGAGATTTGTAGGCACTTCAGCATTCCCAACCACTGATCTAGACTTCTCAGTGTTCTGGGTAGAGGTGATGATCGAGGGCTTGGAGCCCTCGGTCACATCCAGGTTGCTCTCCACGCTCACCTCACCGGCCCCAGAGAGCTCTGCAAGCATCCCTGGACTCTCGGTGGCTCTTCAAATTGATGGTGAGCTTCTAAGTGCTTGCATGTCTCTGGCATCTCCTGCCTGCCAAGGGCAGAATGTTACAGGCAGCAGGGATTCCGTGAGGACTGTGGGTGATTACTAGACTGACAATTTAAGGAGGCACGATTCAGGACCCTCGGTCACATCCAGGTTGCTCTCCATGCTCACCTCACCGGCCCCAGAGAGCTCTGCAAGCATCCCTGGACTCTCGGTGGCTCTTCAAATTGATGGTGAGCTTCTAAGTGCTTGCATGTCTTTGGCATCTCCTGCCTGCCAAGGGCAGAATGTTACAGGCAGCAGGGATTCAGTGAGGACTGTGGGTGATTACTAGACTGACAATTTAAGGAGGAACGATTCAGGAGGGCGCTGTTTTGTCCATCCCTCTGACTTGAATCTTTGAAGGAGGTTTCTTTAAGAGTTTATTTAGAAAGCGTGTAATTCTAATGCACCTACAGTGAACAAACTCTGTGCCAGCTGTAAGAAACAAAGGCAGTAATGGCCACGCTGGGCTCCTGCTTCCCGAACATCCCCTCTTGGTGGGCACAGAGGCACAGACACAGTGGGTGTGGTGCTGAGTTTGCAAGCACTCCATTTCTGGCGTTGTGTTTGGAATACTGTTTTGGAGTTGTGTTGAGCAGAATGAGTGACATAGAAAGAAGGTGGGGTTTGGGGGGGAGTCACAGCAACTTTAGTTCAAATCTAAGGATTCTCTGTAGAGAAACAGCAACTTTTTGGAACCTCAGGACTCATATTTCATAGAGAATGATTGATAATGTCAGCTTCACATGGCTCTTGTGAGAACTGAAAATTAGATCCATTGTGTGGAAAACGTTCTATGATGATCACAATTTCTGGCATATGGGATACTCTGGGTTAGTTGGCTACACTCCGGTCTGGAGATGCATAAACCAGTCACTTGATTGATGTGGGGCTGTGGTAAGTAGAATAATGCCCCCCTCCCCAAATTGTCTGTGTCCTAATCTCATAAACATGTGACTATGTTACCTTACACAGTAAAAGGGACTTCATGGATGCGATTGGGGTGGGAAGATTACCTTGTGTTAATTGGGTGGGTCCAATGTGATCACATGGGTCCTTATAAGAGGGAGGCAGGAGGTTCAGAGTAAAAGATGGAGAAGTGATGAGAGAAACAGAGGTCAGAGTCAGAGAGATGTGAAGATGTTACATGGTTGGCTTTGAAGGTGGAGGAGAGGACCATGAGCCCAGGAATGCAGGTGGCCCCTAGAAGCAGGAAAAGGCAAGGAACTAGAGTCTCCCCTCCCACATCCAGAAAGAATGCAGCTCAGCCAACTCCTAGATTTTGGCAAAGTAAGACCCTGCCAGACTTCTGACTTCCAGAAACATAATACAATACATTTGTGTTGTTTTAAGTCACTAAGCAAAGTTTGTGGTAATTTTTTACATCAGCAACAGGAAACTGGTACAGAGGTATTTTAATTCCTGCTCCAGAGTGTAGTGGCGTTTGGAAATCTTTCAATACCTAAGAGACACTGATAGAACTAGTGTAGTTCTCAGTGGTTCAGACCAAGGTTACACATTTGTCAAACTCAAACTGTCTCCTTTGGGTCACCAAGGAAGAGTTTCACCAAGATTTGGACCTGAATGCTCACTCAGGTTGTTCTCTAGGAGTAGTAGGTGGTTTAAAATAGAGGAGTTTTAAGGAAAATAATAAAAAGTGCAAGAAAGAAGAAGTTGTGGAATTAGGAAACATGGGGAGACATTTGAACTTGCCGGATTCTGCTTACATCACTTGGGCAGGTCCAGAGACCAGACACAGAGCTGTGGGAAACAATCACAGCAGTAATGACACTCACAGCCATCCCTCCCCAAGCACTGCCGTGGGTAATCCCTTTACATGTATTGACTCTTTTTAGGTCTCCCAGCAACTTCAACAGGGACAATGGATAAGATCATCAATAGCATTTTACAGATGAGGAAAATGAGGCATAGAGAATTTGATTATTAGCTCAAAGCTAGTTAACAGGGGATGGAGCCTGTTTTCAAGTCCAGGCAGCCTGGCTTCTTTGCCTCTGCTCATCACCCTGACTCATGCTGCCCTACTCCTTTCCTCATCCCTAACCTCACTTGCATCGGGGGGTGCTTTGACCTGGACCTCAGCCCCCTCTAATGGAGTCAGCTCTCTGGCCACTGAAGGTCAACTCTCCCTGTGGATACCTGCTCTTCAGCCTCTTTGAGCCCATCTTACTTGTATAGAATGAGCCATGCTCCAGCTCCAGCCCCAGAGAAATTTTCCCTGCCCCTCTGCTCGGCTGGTCCCTGTTGGGATTGCCCAGACTCCTGATGCAGCAGACGGCAGAAAAAGATTGTGAGGGGATGCATGAATGAACCCGGAGGTGGATCTAGAAAAGGGATCCAGGCTGGAAAAGGGAGAACGACTTTTTTAGGTGCTGACCTCATGGTGCCGGAGCCTTTGACTTAGGGGGATTCGGGGTAGGGAATGAACGTGCATTTCAGCAAAGTCTGGTGCTGAGCAAGACTGATGGTCCATAGGTTTTAGATGCTTTCCAGAGCACAGATTTCAGTGTGGAGTAGATGGGCAATAAAAACACTGGGCATTGCCTATGCACAAGAGGATCAGGCAGGGAGGGACCAGAAAGCAAACCATAAGGCCTGATGCACAGGACCTCTTTTCCTTGGGAGTCTGAGATGAGTGTGAGTAAGTTCTCTTTGTTCAATAAAGGAATCAGTAACTTATTAACACACTAATTGGTCACCTACTATGCCATGTACTGACTGGGGCAAGTTCCTTAACCCATTTAAGTCTCTTTTTCCCCTATTTCCACAGTACCTAGCTCACTGAGTTATTCTGAACATCAAGCAGGGTGACATTTAATGCTATTGCATTTTGGGATGGCTTGCTCTGTAGCAATGTACAGTGAACCAGTGTTATACAGGAAGAGATGACTAGTGCCTCTAAGAGGCAGAGGGCAATGGCTTCAAGAAGGAAGGGGTGGATCTAGAGACTCAGACTATGTTATTAGGGTTATGTCTCTCTCTATCTCCAAGAGTTTTTTCCTCCATCTCTTTTCATCATTAGTCAGATTCTCTGTATACAACAACAAAAGTTTCCACACATTGTTCAGGTCTATATCCTGCCCAGTTTGGGTCCCTTAAGAAAAGAGAAAATTTCCTTCCCAATATCGGCAGAAACTTCCTGGCCTTTACTCTCCTTGGCACGAATTGGGTAACGTGCCCAGGTTTGACCAATCACTGTGGACTGGAGGGACCCCTCCCGTGTCCCGTGCCCACGTTGCTGCCTGGGAAAAGGTTAACCTCACCCAATAACAGGAACT
Organism: Eschrichtius robustus; assembly: GCF_028021215.1. NCBI lineage: Eukaryota > Metazoa > Chordata > Mammalia > Artiodactyla > Eschrichtiidae > Eschrichtius > Eschrichtius robustus. Next base: position 135,562,292 of record NC_090828.1, on the reverse strand, counting down.
GAGACAGGGAAAGGCTGATTCCCTCAAATAATATCAAAGTGTTATTATCAGGAAAACGGATAACAGATGCTGGGAAAGCAAATGAACACACGCTAGCTCCAGTCATTCTTACCAGGGTTGGGTTCTGGGTTTGGTTTTGGCCCAAGAGTTAAATCGCATGGAAGGATTGAACATCGAAGCATGCACAGCTGCATGGAGGAGACTCGCATGAAAACACATCAGTGTCGTTGAGTCTTGTAGGTGCTGTGGTGCATGTGCAGGAGAAGGGAGGGCTCTGTGTGACCTGGGGCAGGGGCATCCCTCTGCAATAAGATGTTCCAATTTAGGGATGGAAAGCTAAGTGCACTGCTTTCACTGCAGAGCTCACACTCTGGCTACTGTCTCTCCAGTCTGGGTCCTGGAGGGGTCTTTGCACGGCACAGCTTCTGCAGCAATGAGAGTCAGGGTGACAATATTGAGAAGGATGGCTTAGAGAATCACCTCCGAGCAGGGGGAAATGAATTGTCCTTTTACAAGCTCCCCCCGTAATAAAGTAAATCAGCTGGATTATTCAGTGATGAAGTGCTCTGCTCTCTGGCCAGGGGTGCCCCACAAGTTATTACTGGCTAGCAATAGCTTGTTAACATGCTTGGGCCCAGGAAAATCAAACTGTACAGGTCCTGGGAGAATCTGGTCCTATAAAAGAGGGGATTCATTCCAAGCGTGAGCTATTAGTTTTGCTCTGAATATCACTGCTATTAACTGCAGGCCTTTTGTGAAATCTCCAACCTGCCAGTATCTCAATCCTCACCAACTGCCCAAGAAAATGACTGTGACAGGTGGTAATTGGTGATTATAAGAAAGAATAGCTTTGGACTGGAAAAAGTGCTCCAGGTGCTAACTAGTCGTAATGACAGCTCTCCCCTGGGAGGGAGATGATCTCTGAGTGAATGGACTTGGCTTCTGTAGGGAGAGGTCTGGATCCCTTATTCTTCCTGATCTCTCCTTAACCCTAACCCTAACCCTTACCCCCTTCCCCACTCCCCATCCTCCTCCTCCTTCCACCCTCCCCAGGACTCTGTTCAAACAGACCCTGAATACAACTTCTGACTCTTCCACCCTGAGCTTCAGCTTTGGAGAAACTCAGATCTTGCTTCGGTTTCCATCTCTACCAGCATGAGCTCTGTAACTTAGTTAGGTCACCTAGTATCTTTCGTGATTTACTTTTCTTCAACCCCAAATTGGGATAATGATTGAACGGACCTCCGAGAGTGGTTTCCATGAAATCACTGATGTCAAATGCCAGCACAGGGCTAGGACCACAGAGGTAGGTGTTCAATCCACTCCAGCCTCCATTTAGCCCTCTTCTTTCCTTCCCTGATGTTCACACTATCATTCCTGAGTGGATTAGGAATTAAAAAATGCCGCACAAAGACAAGGCATTATTATTGATATCATTACTTATTATTCCCTCATTAAGTAGCATAATACCTGGCCCATAGCAGATACTCATTAAATACTTATTAAATGAGTATGAATGTCTATTCCAATAATACGTGTCTTCAAGGCCTTGCCAATTTCTCTCCTTCAGGAAGTGCTTACAGATCACCGCAGTCCACAGACATATACCGTTTCCTTGGTGCTTCCCATGTGCTATCTGCAGCCACTGCATTGCTTTGTTAACATCACTGCGTGATGTTTCTTTTCCAGGCAGCTCTTAGGAGGTCTCCCTCTGTGCTTCCTTGTCTCCTTCTTCGATTGTGGTCTCCTGACTGCCATCTTTCCCCCGAGGCGTTTCCTCCCCTTGTGGCTTCTCTTGGGTTTGAATGTTCATGCACTTGAAGGGTGCTTCCTATTTATTTATTTTATTAATTTTTAAAAATTTATTTTATTCAAGTCTAGTTGATTTACAATGTTTTGTTAGTAGTAATTCACTCTTTTTTAAATTTTTGTTTTATATTGGAGTATCATTGATTAACAATGTTGCATTCATTTCAGGTGTACAACAGTGATTCAGTTTTACATATACGTGTATCTATTCTTTTTCAAATTCTTTTCCCGTTTAGGTTATTACAGAATATTGAGCAGAGCTCCCTGTGCTATACAGTAGGTCCTTGTTGGTTATCCATTTTAAATATAGCAATGTGTACATGTCAGTCCCAAACTCCCTAACTATCCCTTACCCCCACCCTTCTCCCCTGGTAACCGTAAGTTCTTTCTCTAAGTCTGTGAGTCTGTTGAAGGGTGCTTCTTTTTTTAAATTAATTAATTAATTGGCTGCATTGGGTCTTCATTGCTGTGTGCGGGCTTTCTCTATTTGAGGCGAGAGGGGCTACTCTTCGTTGCAGTGTGCAGGCTTCTCATTGTGGTGGCTTCTCTTGTTGCAGTTGCAAAGCATGGGCTATAGGCGCACAGGCTTCAGTAGTTGTGGCATGTGGGCTCAGTAGTCGTAGCTCATGGGCTCTAGAGTAGTTGTGGTGCACGGGCTTAGGTGCTCCGCGGCATGTGGGATCTTCTCGGACCAGGGCTTGAACCCGTGTCCCCTGAATTGGCAGGCAGATTCTTAACCTCTGAGCCACCAGGGAAACCCCTAAGGGTGCTTCCTGATGAGGTGGTTGGCAATGCAGGTGATGGAGGGAGGAGGGGTTCTGGTTTGCAAGAGGAGCAAATGGAAGCTGAGGAAACCTCTGGAGAAGGAAAATTGAGATAATGCCAGGGAAGAGTAGGATGTTGGAGAAAGGGGTGAGTTCACAGGGGACAGAACTGAATCCTGGAAAGAGCAGTGTCTGGGACCATGGGAATTATATTTACAAAGACATAGGGCATTCTTAATACAGCGTGCTATTATTTATTCAGATTAGGAGACTACATTTGAAATTTAGAAAGGATATATTTACAGCCTTTAATTTTTTTTTTTAATCTGAAAAATGTACTTCTTTTCATGACAGAAAAGGTAACAGGAATTAAGGTCACAACCTCATGCTTGATCACAATTTAACTTATCCATCTCTAACCAGATGGATCAGTTATATTTCTGCCAGGTATTCTCATTTGGTTTTTAAAACAACATCAAGAGGTGGGGATTATCATCATCTTGTACAGATGAGAAAATGGAAGCTCATAAAATAATAATACAGTCATTGCAATTTTTAGAGAAATCAAACTTTTGAGCAGAGCCCACACCAAGAACTATATATCATTAGCACAAAACAAGCTTACGAGGTATGTATTTAATCTTATTTTACATTTGTGAAAATTAAAAATCAGAAAGAGCAAATTAATTTTTGTCTAAAGTGACACAGTGGTGGCAGTTATTTCAGGAAACTGCGGTGCCAAAATTCAAAACTCTATCAGTTAAATTCCGCTGTATGACAAACCATCGCATAATGGCTTCAAACAATAATTTAATTTAGCTAATAATTATGTGCATGAGCTGGAAAGCTTTGGGTTTGGGTTAGAGCTTGGTTCTGCATCCTTGAGTAGATTCTTACTCTGGACTCTTAGTTTGCCTTCTCAGAAGGTTTTCCTTTACTGTAAAAAATGTCCATGTCACAACTGAGTAACTTTCTCAGCCTAAGTCCTGCCGATAGAGCATTAGAGGTGTTCTGGCATTTTCAGCAACATCAGTTCCTTTTGGTTCAAGCTAGTGGCCCTTTTGCTGTTACAACTTAAAGATATCCTGGACTTTCTATTCATTAGATCATACTCCAATCCATATGGTGAATGCCACACCCAGAATTGTTTGAGGGCACACTTCCCTTTTGTAGCCTTACAGCTAGTTATTTTGGGATTAGCCTTCTGTAAGAACATACCCTTAAGATGCAAAGGAACATTTTTGTTTTGCTGAAAGGGACACCTTGATAAATCTTTCAGAAGTTAACTAAGGAATCTACAGCCACATTTTGTTTTGATCTTTGCCCCAAGATCTTGGATCACTTGAGAATTGTTTTCCACTTGGGGACTAAGAATGATATCAATCTTATATTCTAACCCAACAAGTGCGAGTTCCTCTATATGTTCTCCAACTTGTGTGTGCCATGTAAACAGTTCTTTTTTAGCTGCTCTCTCATAAGACTATGCTCCATTGTCAATCTTCTCCAGGCAACAGCTTTGCAAACTGCCTATTATGCCAAAGGCATCAGTATTTTTCTAGCTGCTTTAGTAGTTTCCTCCTCAATTTACTAGCCTCCACTGGAAATTTGCTGCCTTTGCTAAGGGTTTCCCCACTGCTTTTCCTGTCTCCATCTACTGTCCAGTTGCAAAGTCAATGCCTGTGTTTGAGGTTTTGTTTTTAATGGTAGCACACCACTTCTGGGTAAGTGCTTCTGTATCAGTTCCCTTTCGCTGCATTACAAACCAACCCAGAATATGTGGCTTAAAAAATAACCATTTACTTAGCTTACACATTCTGTTGTTTCCTGGGCAGTTTTCAGGTTCTCTCATGTGTCTTTGGTGAGATGGCAGGCTAGGCAGTAGTCGGATGGTCTAGGATGGCCTCATATGTCTGACATTTGGCTGAAACAATGAGAGTGACAGGGTACCATGTCCATCATCCTCTGTAGGCTTCCCCAGGCTTCTTCTTGGGGTAGCTGAAGCAATCCCCAAATAGCAAGAGGACAAACCTCACTAGCAGTTTATTGTTCATGCCTCTACTTAGATCACAATAGCTGGTGATCCACTGGCCAAAGCAAGTAATGTGGCCAACCCATATTCAAATGAAGGAGAAATAGACTCCTTCATTCTCTTTCCCCTCTGCTCCTAGCCTCTTGATGGAATGGGAAAAACTTGGTAGTTTTTCATTGTACAGCAAAACCTTAGTTGATCTGAGTTAACAGTCTAGCATTTAATCACTGCTTGGTGTAGTCTCAAGTTAAACATCTTACTAAAATCCACATAGCCAATGCATCTCCTGAAAAAAGAAAGGAATATATTAAATTTTATCTACTAATATTCATATCCAATTAAAAGTAAAATATAATTCTCTATGTTAGATCATTATAATTGTGTAATGATATTTTGGACAACATGAGAAGAAAGTCCTCTCATTACTATAGGGCTACTCTTCCACACTCTGCTCTAAATCAGATGTCAAGAAAAAAAGAAGGAACTTGGGATGGTGATTGCAAGTATCAGTGTGATGGGTAAAAATACAAAGAGTCTAGATGGTTCATCTCTAGGCACATGGAGATAGATAGGTTTAAATTCCTTCAAAGTATGAGGAAGGCTCATAAGTTCAAGAAAAATGTAGTGAGCTTTCCTGCTTCATTCAATTCCAATTTAGTAAGAATATACTTCACACCTTATTCACCCTTGGGGGTTTACACAGCTCCTTCCTTCCTTTCATTAATTCACTTCACTTACAAAGTGCCTGGGAGTAATGACACATGCTATTATCTCAATTTCAAAGATTGCTGAGACTTGCCCAGGGCCCCAGAAAGTCTGTGTCAGGGCAGGGAGAAGAAGGAGAAGAAAGGTCCTTGAAGGAGGAGGTGTAGCAGAAGACCAGAGCATTATCTGGAGGGTGGGCTATTATAGCAATTGGAAGCTTGCCTGAGAGAACTTAACGCTTTGGAAAGTCTAGAACTGTGAGTATGAGACAAGGCTTTGGAGATCAGGGAGTTTTTGATTGTTTTTTTCATAAAGGAATTTCCTTGGGGGCAATGGGAAAAAAGGGAGATGAGGTCAGACATGAGAATGCAGGGGGTGAAGGAAGCCGTGTAATTACATGAGCTGTTGGATACTCATAAGCAAGTTTCCCAACTGTGGCAAATGGTTTCATAGCCAGCATTATGAATTCTTTTAAAAGAAAATGTTATTGCTTAGAGGGCCAGCTTCCAGGATATGTTAAAACAATTTAGGAGATACATTTCATACATGCGAATGTGGTATTTATATCAGTAAAGAGGTCATTTATGTATAAGCAGAAACAGCCTTTTAGGATTCAAGTGAGAAAATGGGAAAATAAATTTGGTATCAGACTTTAAGTGAAGCAAGTATTTATGGATAGGGTTTTACTTATTTACTTATTTTATCCATTCAAGAAATATTTATTAAATGCCTATTATATGACGAGAAATGTGTTAATTATCAAAAATATATAGATGAGTAAGATCCCCACACTCAAACAGCCTGGGCAGTGCTGTCTGATAGAAATACATTGCAAGGCACATGTGTACTTTCTGATGATTCCTCAGTCACAGCACATCTCAGTTCAAACCAGCCATAGTTCACGTTGTTAAGAGTCACATGTGGCTGGTGGCCACCAACTTGGACAGCAAAGGTCTACAGAGAGACAGGGGTGCAAATAATTACCATATACTATGTAAACTCTTATGACAAAGATTTTGCAAGGTGAAATAAATGGAGACATGGGCCTTAAACTCTTAGATTATACAGAATGTTTAAGCCGCAGTTTCCTAGATTGTTCCATTTATATCTGGGTTGGAAAAAAATGAACTATTCCATCTTCTAATGAACACAAGAAATGTTTCATGCTACACCCCCTCTTTGGAATTCAAAACACACATGAATATATTAAAAGCTCTGAGAAGTCTTCAGTATGTGTAACCCCCAATTACCTCACAGTTACTGACAATGAAACTCCTCTACATACTTTTCTAATAATTATAAATAACTATGAGAAACACTGTGGGAAAAGCCTGCTTAGAGAATATGAACTCTATTTAATACAATTATGTTGGTTAACTGACGGTTCTATTTCAAACCTGACCAATCTTTTTTCCCTAAAATGTCTAGTTTGATTTTCCTGCCCCTGGGATGTCTAGTGAACACACTTTTTTTCTTCCAGGAGTCTATGCATAGAACAGGTTTTTTTTTTGGTTTTTTTTTTCTGTCTGAAATGTCATTCTCTTTCCCCTCTGCTCCTAGAAAAATTCCCTGCTATTTTTCAAGATCCAGTCCAAATACCACATTTCCTCCAATGCTTTCCCTGACTCCACATGCCAGAAATAAAGTTCCCTGTGTACTCAAAGCAGTTGCTATAATCAGCTGTGTACAGTTTAACCTCCTTAACACAGGGCAGGGGGCCAATCGTGTTTGTCTTTATATCCCCAGAACCTGACACAGTTCTAGGCAAATACTAGGTGTTCTGTAAATTTGTTATATTTTGCCCCACCCATGACATGCATGCCATTAATGAGGGATGCTCAGCTAGAATTCCCCCTCCCCCAGTTTTATTGAGATATTATTGATATATAACATATGTAAGTTCAAAGTGGACAGTGTGATGATTAGATACATGTATATATTGCAAAATGATTACCACAGTGAGTTTAGTTAATGTCTCCATGTTTTCAGATAATTATGATTGTGTGTGTGTGTGTGTGTGTGTGTGTGTGTGAGGTGATGGCATTTAAGATCTACTCTCTTAAAAACTTTCAAGTATATAATACTGTATTGTTCATTAGAGTCACCATGCTATGCATTAGATCCCCAGATCTTATTTATCTGGGAGTTTGTACTCTTTTACCAACATTTCCCCTGCTCCCCCAGCCCCAGCCCCTGGCAACCACTATTCTGCTATTTCCATGAATTTGGCTTTTTCAGATTTAGGTTTCTTTTTTTTTCGGCTGTGCCGTGCGGCATGTGGGATCTTAATTCCCTGACCGGGGATCGAACCCGTGTCCCCTGCATTGGGAGCGCAGTCTTAACCACTGGACCACCAGGGAAGTCCCTAAGTTCCTTTTTAATATCAGAAATCACCTTGCTTCTTGCCCTTCCAGTGCCCATTACAGGCCCTGGGAGGGTACAGCTGAGGTCTCCTCCCTCACCTCCTTGCCTAACTTCAGGTCCTCCTAGTGAGCCTCCTGATATACCCTGGACTTCCTTAGTTTTGGCCTCTGCTTGCAGGGCTGGCCCTGATTAAGAATGGTTAAAGTACTGACTCCATGGCTTGCTTTGACCTTTGTCAGGAGTCAAAGGGCTGACCTCACAACCCACATGCCTGAGACCCCAATCTGTGGCTGATCTGTGCTCCTCTGCCCCCAGGACACACCTTTCCTGGGCCTGTCTCCTCTTCCCCCAACTAACCCCCTGCCTGCTGTGACTTGACCAACGCAAGTAACTACCTGGAAGTTAATCCCCTTCATGGATTCTCTAGTCCTAACTCCGTTCCCTGTGTCTGTAACTTTCACTTTGTCCTGTCATCCTTTGAACTGTCAACAAAGCATTTTTAGACCTCTCTCCACCTGGTCACCGTCAGTCTCTTGCCTTTAATTTGCTGTCTTCCCAGTCTTTGCTAGAGTCTACTGGGTTTCGCTTCTCCTGGACCTCTTCATCTCTTTCCATCATGTTCTACCGCATGTATTGTGGTATCCGCTTCTAATCTTTTTGGCATGAGGTGGAAATTACATAGTAAATGCCTTTTTTTTTTTTCTTTCATCTTTTTTCATACAATAACCTCTCTTAGGGAACAGTGTCTGACAGCCCTGTCCAGTTAGACTCAGATTTTAAGAAAATCAAGAGATAAACAAGTCCAATTATTTTTCTGTTTTGCATGCCTAACTTCATCACAAAGCAGGGGCAAGGGGCTTTTGGATCCTGGGGCCTTTGGTTAGTAAAAGCTATGCATCAATACTCCAGGGATGCATCGTAAAGCGATGCCCTTTGGACTGCAATGTTATGGAAATGTGAACTGTTTAATTTACAGCCTTTCCTACACAGGCCTTGTAGATCTGAAAAACTAATTACCAAATGTCTTCTTTTACAAAACTAGGTAGAGAAAGGGAGGTAAACTAATGCAAGAGCTAGGTGCCCCGTCCACTCAGTGACATCTCAAAGTCCAGAGAGAATGGGCAGACTAGGCGGCTTCTTCCCTGCTGCTCACTCTCACGGCGCTCTCTCCTCGGGGATGAAGCAGGGAGAGGGGAAGATGATCTTTCAAGTCCAGCAGGAAGGCTGGTGAGGTATTCTCACTCTCTCCTTAACTAGCCACATACCATCGGCAAGGCCCTCACCTCTTTGAGGCTCAATCTGCCCATAGGTAGCATATATGAGTATTAGCATCTATTTCATAAAATTCCTGTAGGAATTAAATATGGAGACATATAAAAAGCTCTTAGCCAAAGGGAGATGCCAAGAGATTTTCAACCATCATTTCTTGTTCCCATCCTGCCATGCTTGTTTCACCCTGGAGCCCATTGCTGATGTCAAGGCTCCTCTCCAAGCTCCTATCTACTGCTCCCTACCACTATCTGTCATGACATTAGCCACCAGGAAACCCCAATATCCACACATCCCAGCCAATCCATGTTTTCTCCACATTTTCCCTGAAGTTTCATGACCTGTGTTGATTCATTTCTTTTGGTTAAGGCCCTTGTCACTGGAAAATGAACCCCTCTGCCCCCAACACACACCCACACACACACACACACACACACACACACACACACAGAAAAGTCAAATGCTCATTTTGGAACTGGAAGAGAGTTTAGAGGTAATTCTATCCACCCGCTTAGACAGATGGGGAAAATGAGGCATAGGGAGGGGATGTGAGTTGCTAAAGGATTTACATATAAAAAACTCAGGTCCCTGACTTTCTCTGTATTGTCCTCAGAGTATGGACTTTGTATTCAGAAAGTCCAAGTTCCTAAATCTACTAAGTGTGTGACAGTCACCAAGCTGCGTGTATTCCTCAGCCTGTTTTCTCATCTGTAAAGCTGGCATAACGTTCACTGGCTTGAGCACAAAATATGATTGTGCTCTTTGGAACACTCAGACGATTCAGGGTTCCCTACCCAGATGATTAGGAGAATGTTGTTCTCTGTCCTTATCATCCTTCCTGCTGACATAACTTTGGGGCATCGGGGTGAATTTACTCAGTCCAAGAAGCCACTTCTGGGTATCATCACCTCCCAAGGAGGGAATGTAGTTGGCAGGTCATGTACAGTCCTTTTGCCTATTTTAATGACCACACAGTGTCTAACCCAGTGAGTCTGGTTGCCCGCACCATCTTGTTTCTCCCTGAATCAACTCTGATGCCTGATGGCCAGATACCATCTCCATCTCCTACAGATGAGACCTGGGGAGTCTATGGCTGCTGTTGGAGCTTGGATCTGAAGGAAGCATCTCTCTTCCACAGTGTTAGGGTATTCACCCAGTGGTGTTCCACCATGGATCTTGGCTCCAAAAGTTACAGCTCTTTAGTGGCCCACTTTTCCTGATTTTTGCTCTCCTATACAATCATCTTCTTAAGGCATGGCCACAGTCTCAGGATGGCTGGGTCTGGAGGGTTTCTAGTCACAGGGACACACAGAGCCCTGAACCATTTCTAACTCCTGACCGCCTAGCCCCAAATGTTGAAAGGGTGCCAAATCCATTCTTCTTTCCCGTTCCAACATAAATGGCATTTTTCCAGGTGAAGATCTCATTATCTCAGACTGAGATGGCACCTTCCTTCTAGGGATGCTGTGGGGGTTAAATGGTGCAGGCATCTGATGAATGTAGGAGTTCTTCTTTCACTTCTGCCATGCAAGATGAAGGAAAGCTTAGTTAAAGAGATTTATTTAGAAGAAACATAGGGAGAATAAATTTTTAAAAATCAAGTTTGTTACCTATAAGAAGACAGTGGGGAGAGGTCTGGGCTGAAAGGGTACATGAGAAAGGAACAATTTTCTGGGTATAACTTTGTCATGTTTTGACTTTCTAAAGCCTTTCAATGGTTTACATATTCAAAAACTAAAATCAAATCAATAAGAATGGAAGGAAGACTAAAACGGAAAGAAAATTGAAACAAATGAATTTAATTATATTTCAAATGAATATGTTAAACACACTTGAAGGTGAACAGAAAGAAAGCAAGAAAAGAACTTATTCTAATCACTAATTGTGACAGCATTTGACTCTAGGTCCATAATCTGGGGCAGGATGGGATGTGTTTTGGTGTGTGCATGGGGGGAGGGGACAATATACAATCATTATGAACTTTTGAGTAGGTTGGTTTTAGTTTTATAAGCATAATTTTGGAGCTATATTAGATGTGATATAGGATTGAGCAAATAAGTAAATGTGTTGAGGCTGTTAGGAGCCAAGATACTCCCTATAGGATAAACTAATACGGAATGGGAGGTGGATTAGAACTGAGGTATTGGTGTGAACTCAGGACTTCTAAAATATGTATATGCATGTGCATATGTATACACATGTGCATATGTATGCAGATGCGTGTGCATATGCATATTTGTATTGTATGTGCATTTTAATGTGAAAAATGTGTAGCTATTTCCTACCTCTGTCTGCCAAAAGAGCCAAGAAGCAATGCCATCCTGGTAGCAATGACCACACCTAATGCTCAGACCTTGGACTCTAATACTATTTCCATTAAAATACACCAGTGCCAGACAGAGAAATGGCTGATTTCAAGGCATAATTATCATACTAAGTGAAGTAAGCCAGACAGAGAAAGACAAATATCATATGATATCACTTACATTGCTTATATGTGGAATCTAAAAAAAAAAAAGGATACAAATGAACTTATTTACAAAACAGAAATAGAGTCACAGATATAGAAAGCAAACTCATGGTTACCAAAGTGAAGGAGGGGAGACGGATAAATTAGGAGTTTGGGACTGACATATACACACTACTATATATAAAATAGGTAACCAACAAGGACCTACTGTATAGCACAGGGAACTATATTCAATATCTTGTAATAACTTATAATGGAAGAGAATGTAAATATATATTATATATATATATATATATATATATATATATGAATCACCTTACTGTACACTGGAAACTAACACAACATTGTAAATCAACTACATTTTAATAACATTTTTAAAAAAGGAGCTTGGAACCAAAACATGAGCTTGGAACATCTTGCATGCCAGGGAGTAAGAACTGTGAAAAAAATGATAGAGGCTCGTTACAAAAACATAGAAGGGATTTTCAGAGGCCAACTATGGGACAATGTGAAAATCAAATATTTCAATGCAGTAATGAGTTATAAACCATTTCAAATAGTAATTTATCAGTCAATATTTATGATAGGCTGACAGACAGATAGATTAATGGTAGAGAAGAATTACAGTAGGGTGCTGAAGGTCATCTATTAAATGTGGAAGTAGTGCTAGGGTTGAAAAAAATGATTTTGCAACCAAGATGGTAAGGATTGCATTAGGCAAGAATCATCAATGGATGCCAAATGTAGGGAAATTCTGATGAAGAGCTGGATATTTGCATGGTCTAAAAATGTCTCCCTACAGTCTGCTTATTAGTTGCAAGGAGGGGAAAAACAGTAATTCTGTGGTGGAGAAATTGGGAAGCTCCTTTTCTGAGTGATCAACATTAACATCACCTTTGAAGGACAGATGGACACACAGGTGCGGTACCCTGAAAGGAACACAAGGTCAACTATGAAGTGTTTCAAGAATGCATAACTGTAATCTAATCATGAAGAAACATCAGACAAATACAGAATGAGAATCATTGTATTTAATCAAAAAAGGGAGTTTGTGTTCCTCAAAAATGACAAAGTCATAAAAGTCAAAGAAAAGCTATGGGAATGTTTGGGATTAAAGGAAAACAAAGATAATAACAACTAAATGGAATACTAAATGGAGAACTGGATCCTGAACTAGAGGGAAACAGTGCTATAGAGGACATTATTGGGTCAACTGATAAAATTAGGACTGAAGAGTAGGTTAAATCAAAGTGCAGTGCCAGTAAATTTACTGAAGTTTATCATTGTATGGTGGTTGCATAAAAACATATCCCTATTATTAGAAAATGCACACTGAGGTACTTAGGGGAAAAGGATTGGTGTATTTAACTTACCCTCAAATTAGGTAGATAGATAGATAGATTAGATGGATGGTAGATACGAAAACAGATAAATGGATGATAAAGCAAATGAAGTAAAATGTTAACCTCATTCTGGGTAAATTCTACATGGGTAGTTTTCATACTGATTTTATTTTTGCAATTTTTCTTTATATTCAAAATTCTTTTCAAATAAAAGTAAAATAATGTTTTTGATGTGGTTGTGTGGAGAAAGCTAATGAGGATCTTGGCTCTTGTGCAGGGTTCATGAGGAAGTGGAGTAGAGCTGACAGGAACCTCCGAGGGAGGGGACTACAGACAAATTTCCAGTTTGTCACATCTGCCCCAGGTCACATCTCCCTTTCTTATATAAACATCGTGCAAAGTGATGAGTCCATATTTTCCAGTTCTGCACTCTGAGTCACACTATAAATGTCAGAAATAATCCCACACTTAATAAATCAAATCTACTCCAGCACTTACTTGTATCTTTTTGTTCTCACAAATCCCTTATGCTCAGAAATACTTTAGGGGAAGAGCGACCATAAAACAATTGGCTGTTTGCTCTTGACATAAGTGTAGTGTCTGACTAAATAGGACTCTCATCAGCTGGGGAGAGTGTGGCCTTGGAGGAAGCTGGAGGTGAGGTGTCAAATGCCATGATTCCCAGAATGAGCTTCACAACACAAAGTTGGGGGCTTCTTCTTGCAGTCAAGGTCATTCTTGCCAATAGAATATTCTCCATGCCCACATGACTATCCTCTCTTGACTTACAAGAATTTCACTACTCTCTCTTTCCCTTTCTCTATGTGTGTATACATATTTATGTAATACATACACTGTACTTGCATGCATGGCTACATACATACATGTGTGCATATATGTATATGTAAAGCTCCTTGATACTTTTACAGAAATGAGCCCTCTGGCTCTGCAGGATCAGCATTTACACCTTAGGTGAAGAGGGGTTTGTAAACTACCTTGCAGAGAATCTCATGTTAACTGGGGTGAACAAAGGACCCCTCATTTGAGCAAACACAAGAATATTATTATATCTTTCTGATGATATCTTGTGTCACTCACACTCCATCAACAAATCTCATGGGTAGCTAAGGAGGATTAAACTAACAGTTGGTTACTTTATGCTCAATAATTCAAAGGCAAAATTAGACTCTCTCCACATGGAATGATTTCAGTGGTGACTGGGAAAAAGCCTGCTGTCTTCCCAAACCTCCCTCTCTCCTCTGTAGGGTTATCCCTAGAAGTTATTATCTAACAAAAAGCTAAATTTCTCTCACCTCACAACCTGAAGGATGCAGTGTTGGTTCCAAAAGATTCAACATAGAATTAAAGTAAACCTCTCTGCTTCTTCCCTTTAAGCCAGGCACATACATTTTTGTTGAGCTATGCGATGGTAGAGGAACTAGGGCTTCAGTTTAAAAAATCAGCTTTCCAAAATCCAAACCAATCAAACTTCTGAGATTAAAGATGATTTTTGGCTTTACTAATAAATCCTATTTTTATCAGACGACTTGCCTTGGAGTTTAAGTCCTAATGTAAAGCCAAGCAGCTTTACCTTAACATGATAATACCCTGGGAAGCTACTAAATTCATGTGGCTGCTTGCTTCTATATGAAAGGGCTCAAATCTGCCACGCATTCAACTGATGTTAGGTGTTTGCCTATGAAGTCTAACACATATGTGAGTCAATGAGGAGCAAGGATGGATAAGATGGTGTCTACTTATAGGACTCCCATTTTGGTGGTGGTGACACACCTGTTAACAGATAAATGACATACAGCTTATTAAGTGATACACACAACTGGGATATAATCCAAATTAAATAGAATGTGACAGAAAAGAACATGTGTGTGTACCAAAGAGAGAGGAAATTCGAGCAGGTTTTCTGAAAACCTCCAGATGAGTCTGCTAGGTGAAGAATGTGAGGAAAAGAATTCCCAGCACGTGGAACAATATGTGAAAAGCCACAGGAGTGGGAAGGGCATGGGTGGCTGGCTGCAGATGGAGGAGAGCTGTGTGATGGGAACCCGGCCTGTGCTCTGGAGTAGCTGGAGAGGAGGCTGGGAAAGTTGTGCAGAGGCAGAGTGTGAATGACCTCAGAGCCGAACCAAGAACGATTTTGTCTGTTTTAATCATGTTTTTTATTTTCTGTATTTTTATAATGCTTTGGCATCATGGGACCTTGCTGACATGGCAGAGACCACCCTTCCCAGGGGTAGCTAATTCCTAGAGATAGTAAACTGCTTGCCTGTGGACATGCCTTTGATATGCAGTCAACCCATCTCAAGTTCAAACTCCCACCTGCTTCCTTTTATCAGGCTCCTGCAGCCCAGAACAGTATACCCCTTCCTTCTATCACTCCAGGGTCAGCTATTAGAACAGACAAGTAGGAACTGCCCACATAGCCCAGAGCTCCCTGCAATTATTCAAACTATCCGGTTCTAAACCTGCTCAGCTGCTGATGTACCTCACCTGTTTCTCCTATGAAAACCACAATAAAGCTTTTTGCTCATGTTTTCCTCTCATTCCTTCTGCTTTCTGACCAACCCTGGTGCTTCCCCATGTGGCCTCGCATTGGTGGAACGTGACCCTCTTCTTAGGAACTGTAACAAGTAACAAATGATTTTTTTCAATGGCAGTCATTTCCTGATCTGTCACCCTCATCATACCTGAAATAAAAACAAATTTCCGGGTACATTTAAAAACAGTGTCTTGAAGGTAAAAGTAGTGCAACAGAAGCATTAAAGTAAACATAGCTTATGGTTTCTTTCATAGAAAGATAACTAATAACAGTTCTGAGAATGAGTTGGAGTGAATGAAGATTCAGGCAGGATACCAGTAAGTAGTTGTTGTAATAGAAACAAGGTCATTTGCAGCAACATGGATGCAACAAGAGATTAAGTGAAGTAAGTCAGAAAGAGAAAGACAGGTACCATATGATATGAGTTATATGTGGAATCTAAAATATGACACAAATGAACTTGTCTACAAAACAGAAACAGGCTCACAGACATAGAGAACAGACTTGTGGTTGCCAAGGGGGAGGGAGGTGGGGGAGGGATGGACTGGGAGTTTGGGATTAGCAGATGCAAACTATTACATTTAGAACGGATAAATAAAAAGGTCCTAATGTATAGCACAGGGAACCTTACTCAATATCCTGTGATGAACCATATAGAAAAGAATTTAAAAAAAGAATGTCTGTATGTGTATAACTGAGTCACTTTGCTGTACAGCAGAGATGGGCACAACATTGTAAATCAACTTTACTTCTATAAAAATTATGAAAGAAAGAAGTTGTTGTAATCATCAGAGAGAATAATGAGGGCAGAAGGAATGGCATTAGGGTTGAAAAAGCTTCTGAACAGAATCACTGTTGCTACTATGAATTTGGCTTTCTAATATCTTATTTTTACAGTTATTCTGTCTTCTTACTTTCCTGTTACCTGCCTTCTCTTGTTCTTAGAGGGCATACCTTTAAGAAGGTTACTATCTTCTCCAATTTGATATTTCTAAGTGGGCATGGGCTGGGACACCCAGAGCAGGAGCAGGCTTGCTAACTTCCTGTTCTAGCAATGCTGCAGATTTCTTACTTCCTGTGAAACCACCTGGATTGATCTGCCACATGTGGTGCAGGACCTCATTAAAAGCCTACCAACAGAAGCCCAAGCATAATGATAAAAATTAGCCATGGACAAAAATAATAGCCTACCTGCTGAGTCCAAAGACATTCTAACAGCAGTTTCCAGTAGAGAATAGGAGAGAAATGGGAGATGGAAAAATTAAAAGAGGCATGTATTTGACAGGGAGTTAACCTTATAGAATGCAAACCTGAAGTCTCAGCTCACATATTTCCACCTGCTGCCTGAGCTTCAATTTCCTTAACTAAGGTAAGAATTGGAAGAAGTTTATTGTGATGTCAGATGTAACTTAAGGGTACTTAGGGACTTGCAGTGTGGGCTGACTTCATTGTGAGTGATACCCTCAGGGATGTTCAAGTAGAAGGGTCCTCCTAGTGGTGGTGGGGGGTCGACTGAACCCAACTGGGAGGCAAGACATCAGAGATGGCCCACCTAAGGATCCATTTCCAGAATAAAGAGGAAAACCGCATGAGAAATAGCCAAGAAAAAGACAGAGGTATATGTCGGATCAGGCAGGTGTATAATGAAAATAATGAGCTGTGAGGTGGATGTCTGGGAGAACAGGAGAGTTAGGATAAAATGTGAAATACACGCCTGACTGTGCCTGTGAAGAGCCAACTTGTAAACAAAGGGCGCATCCATATGTTGACCTTTTAATAAGGATAATAATTGTTACATTTATTTTGTCTTACTATTTAGAGAGCTTGGTACCGGGTCTTTTGTGTACATCATGTCTGATTCTGAAAACAATCATTATCCTCCTTCCAACAGAAGAGGATGCTAAATTGCAGAGAGTCAGATTAAATTGCTCAAGATCACACAGGTAACTGAAGGAATGAAAGATTCAAGGCACAGTTGCTTCATGACTTTGCCCTTGATTTCCATGAAATTTATGTGGTGCCTCTTTTTTGCTGAAGAAATTGATGTGGCTACTGAAAGATAGTACACTGGCCTGGCATGAAGGAAACAAATAGAAAAATGGCCCCATTGTACTCCTGGAGGGATTTGCATATAGTTTTGTTGGAGAAATCAGACTTCCCACCTTAAAAAAAATGATGGAACAGCACAGGATTAAATACACAAAGGAGTTAGGAAAGAGTAAAATGAGATTTGAATGGAGTTGGTGGGACTGGACACAAAGCAAGCAGAACGTAAATTTAGTCATAAAGGAGAGTGAGGTCTAGCTTGGAAAAATAAGGAGGTGAATCTGGAGGCAGAGCCCTTCCATAAACAAGGTGGAAAACTTATCTTTAGGGGAAGCGGATGCTCTTCTCTGCCCTGTGCTAAATCTGGTCTGCATACTTCTAACCATGACTCTGATCCACCTGCTTCCCTCCTGCACACAAAAGGATGTGAGGTATTTGATTGAGAAAGCTCCAGACTGTATTGGACAACTTTTTGTATCTGACAAAGCTAACTGTGTCTTAAAAGGTAGAGGTGGGCCTTCCCTGGTGGCGCAGCGGTTGAGAATCTGCCTGCCAATGCAGGGGACACGGGTTCGAGCCCTGGTCTGGGAAGATCCCACATGCCACGGAGCAACTGGGCCCGTGAGCCACAATTACTGAGCCTGCGCTTCTGGAGCCTGTGCTCCTCAACAAGAGAGGCCGCGATAGTGAGAGGCCCGCACATCGTGATGAGGAGTGGCCCCCGCTTGCCGCAACTAGAGAAAGCCCTCGCACAGAAACGAAGACCCAACACAGCCATAAATAAATAAATAAACAAATACTTAAAAAAAAAAAAAAGGCAGAGGTATTCTGGTCCCTCATTCTTCACCCTTCTCCCATCCACTTCCTCTGCTCTACACAACTGCATGGGATAGTGGACTTGTGGTCACCCTTAGCAGACTCACAGATCTCTCTGGCCCCAACTTCTTTCTTGCTTGTAGCTGGATAAAATGTAGGACAAACCTAAGATTTAACAGTGTTGATGTGCAGGATTGGGGCCCAGGCCAGAGGCAGAGAGACGGGGCAGTAGAGGACTTAGCCTTAAACTCTATTCTCCAATCTCACCCTCACAGATCTCTGCAGCAGAGTTTTCTGGTAGTGTCCTACCTCACCCAACCAAAATGATTGCTCTGGCCTCTGACACCGTCCTCTCACACTCCAGCCTACCACTAGCCACTAAGATCCATTGGCCAGACTAGTAAGGATGTGAACAGTAGCAGGACTTGTTGATTGCTTACCTTTACATTCACTTCCCATTTTCATTTTCAAACAGGACACAGGCTATATACAGAGACATATCCTCCACCTTAAATCCACATGCTACCAAGGAGGAGAGCCCTGTTTCCAGCTCCAGGGAGTAAAAAATGATTGCTTAAGCTCTGGATGGACTATATCTGTGTTTTTCAAACTGTGCTGCATAGGCCAGCCGCATTAGCACTACAGGGGATCCAGAAAATTTGGGGCAGAGCCTACAATCCATGTTTTAACAGTCTCTTTAGGTGATTCCGATACATGCATGGTTTGAGAACCACTGATCTAAATGGATGATGTTGGCCCCATCGTTCTCACAAGTAATTAGATCAAATCAGTGGTTTTCAACTGGGGGTGATAAACTCCCCTGACTCCCCAGGGACATCTGGCAATGTCTGGACAATTTTCATTCTCATACCTGAAATTGTTCATCTATTTCCTGAATAATATCTGTTTTTATCCCCAGCTTGACTGCTTGGCCGCATCATGGTGATCAGTGGTTCTCAGTGTGTGGTTACTAGACCAACAATATCAGCATCACCTGGGACCTTGTCAGAAATGCAAATTTCCCAGCCCTTCCCACACCCATGGAAACTGAAACTCTGGGGTGGGGCCCAGCAGGTAGTGTTTTCACAATTCCTCTGGGAGATTCTGATCAGTGGTTGAGAACCACTTATTTTGGCTGTTCTGTGACATTCTGCTATTTGGCCTCAAAGTAGCAAATCCTGATGTTTCTGCATGTTTTCCTTGTTGGAGTCAATGCCACTTTAGCTGTTAAATATTTTCATTTCCAATTCTATTTACAATGTTTATTTTTCTAACATGGTGGGTGATTTTAGTTGTCTTTTTTTTTTTTTTTTATAAGAAGTTTTTTTTTTTTATTTATTTTTTATGGCTGTGTTGGGTCTTCGTTTTGTGCGAGGGCTTTCTCTAGTTGTGGCAAGTGGGGGCCACTCTTCATCGCGGTGCACGGGCCTCTCACTATCGCGGCCTCTCTTGTTGCGGAGCACAGGCTCCAGATGCGCAGGCTCAGTAATTGTGGCTCATGGGCCCAGTTGCTCCGCGGCATGTGGGATCTTCCCGGACCAGGGCTCGAACCCGTGTCCCCTGCATTGGCAGGCAGATTCTCAACCACTGTGCCACCAGGGAAGCCCTTAGTTGTCTTTTCATAATTATAAATGAAGAGCTGGGTGAATTCACAAAGGCAGCTGAGCCTAGTCATCTTAAGAGTGGTGTAGGCCTGTTTTCCCCAACAGCCAACCGTGGGCTGTTTATCAGGGATTGGGGCAAATGGACAAACAGGATTCACTTCAGGGTGTGGACCAGGAGCAGGCAGAGCGGGATTGGATGAGAAAGGAATGTGGTCGTGAGTGTATTTCCTCCTGGGCAGGACATTCTTTCTTGGTTTCCCCTCTCTGTCCATCATGGAAGGCCACAAATATCATGACACTGTCCTGTTTCTCTCTCAGGTTCAAACCCTATCCAGCCAGGCAGCTCACTCCCCTCGTAGAAAGTGTAGACTTTTAGGCTAGAGGCAGAGGTTGCTCTCTCCCCTTGCTCAAGTATTTGTGAGGGCTGCTGTGAGGTCTGACTTGTTCTGCTCTTTCTGAGGAAGATCTTCAGTGCAATGCTTCCAAACCTTTACAGATTTTCAAATCATCGGGTTAAAATGTAGAGTTTGATTTAGGAAGTAGGGTGGGGCCCATGTTTCTGCATCTTCAACAAGCTCCCAGGTGATGCAGATGCTACTGGGTCACCTGGGAGTCCATGGACCCCACTTTCAGGCAAGACGTTTATTCAGTGCTCTGAACACTGTACCAGGGCCTCTTCCTGTGCTTTGAATTTATTCATTTTTAGCTTCTAGCTCCTCCAGATCTGCTCTTAATAGCCGAGAATGTAGTTTTCCCTCTGTGTGTGCGTTGAGCTTGGGTCTCCTCTATTCTTGTCAACCCAATGACTTTTCCTTTCTCTTATCAACTGTTCCTATCCGTTTCCAATATACTGAGTGAACAAAACTTTCCTGTTTCCCAGTAATGTTTTTAAACTACTGTTAAAAGCATACACTTTATAGGACATGAAACAGATGCATATGCTAGATACAATTAATTCTGACTTGTACATAAAAATTGCATTTCAGTGCTCTCCTCACTTTATGGGTTTGATAGACACTATTGCCTTGCTAGCTAAGGCATGCTGCAAGGCATGCTCTTGTCTTCTCAAGAATTACTCTATCGATCTACCTTAATTAAGTTGCCTTTTGACATCTTAGATTAACTGTATTGGTTCTGCCCTAGCCTTCAGGGCTTTGTGATATTGAGTCAGTTCTCTGGCGCTCCCAACATCCTCACCTTGGCCCCTTGCATAACTTGCCACTTCCCACAATATTAATTGAGAGAAAGGTAATCAAATATAGCCAGTCATCCTAATAGTAATTGCTGAGTACCAGCCATACTGCACAGGATCTGCATCCTGTGATATGTCCCAGTTCTATCTGTTGCTGGCCTCCAAGAAAGATCCTGTCCCCAAAGGGCAGCATCGAAGTTACAGTTTGATGAAACTAGCAAAGAACGTGGATCTCTTCTTTGCACTGTACTTCTTTGCACTGTAACTAAGGCTGATGGTGTAAAATTAGCAAGGCTCCAAGGAAGAGAGTGAAGAAAGAATTTTCAAAACTTTGTAGGCTGAGCTCTCACCGAGTACCAAATCCCCTTGAGAAAGAACTTCATCTTCATCTTGAAGCCGTATCTAATTGCCTCTTTGGCATCCTCAGATTAAAACCAACAGCAATTGCACCATATAGGGGCTCTTTATATAACAAGGTTAGATACTGGCTTGGCAGAGCTGCATGGTTTTTTAAAGGCTAATAAGGTTGAACTTGGCATCATTTATCACTAATCTGTGGCTTCATTTTTGGCTCCTGTTTCATGTTCTGCCACATTTAATTTACTGCTCTCTTGTTCCGGATGACACTGATGATGCTGAAAGTCGGTGAGGCAGGTGGGGGAGGGGGAGGGGAGGACTGTGGTTAATAAATGTGGTTCTAGCAGTCTGGTGTGTATCTGACCTTTATTTTTCAAATAACCTGTGTAAATTCAGACCAGTCAATGGACTCAGATAGATGACTGTGTTAAAGGAGACAATTAAATGAGGTGAGCAAATTCCACTACAAGGAAAAATTGATGTGGTGGTACAGCCCACAGCAACCAGTTCTGCGGTTTGTTTTAAGTGGCTTCCTTGGGTGATGTTGAATGACTAGGACTAGTTGCTAATGGGAATGGATGACCAATTTTCTTATAGGGAAGGATGGTGAATACTGGATCTCAGAGGTTATTTTCAGAAGAAAGGAGATAGAGTTATGGTCATGAACACCAAGAAATATGTTGTGGGCATCTTCTATCTAAAATAGGGTGAAGAAAACAAACCCACCTGTGTAACATGTTCCAGATGGCTCATGGAGAAAAATTTAAGAGGCTGATGCCTTTTTTTGTTTGTTTTTTTCAAGGGAACTGTTTAGTTCACCCCACTACCACATTCACACTTACTTGTTCTTGTCTGTGTTCCTAGAGCTTCTTCCCCCCAGTACAAAATTATGCTATTCTGCACAATTTTTTTTTTTTAATTTATTTATTTTATTTTTGGCTGTGTTGGGTCTTCGTTTCTGTGTGAGGGCTTTCTCTAGTTGTGGCAAGCGGGGGCCACTCTTCATCGCGGTGCGCGGGCCTCTCACTATCGCGGCTTCTCTTGTTGCGGAGCACAGGCTCCCGACGTGCAGGCTCAGTAGCTGTGGCTCACGGGCCTAGTTGCTCCGCGGCATGTGGGATCTTCCCAGACCAGGGCTCGAACCCGTGTCCCCTGCATTAGCAGGCAGATTCTCAACCACTGCGCCACCAGGGAAGCCCTTCTGCATAGCTTTTGACTTAGCTCTCTATTTCAGCTTTAGCATCTTCTATGCATTGAATACCGATGACAAGTTCTATCTCAAGTTGTAAATAAACCATTCCTGCCAGAGCCAGTTGCCCTTTTTGTGACTGAGGTAGATTTAGACAAGGCACAAAGGGAACATGTAGAAGACAGTACCTTTTGATTGTACCTTTGTCTACACCCATTTTCCCAGAGGCTTTTGTTCTTAACCTATTAAAACATGTCCCAGATTATTGTTTTACAAAAGTTATAGACCTTTATTAATTAAGGCAGCGCTCACTGCTGTGAAAGATGAATCTTTAAATCTCAGTGACAACTGTTTATTTCTCATTCACACAAAGTCCAAGTGGAGGGGGTAGAGGAAGAGGAAGATCCTTACAATTATGCAGGGTCCAGACTAACAAGATCTGCAATATCAACATGTGGTTTCTAGGATCATCTGGTCTTTCATAGATGCCAGCAGAGAGGAGAGGAGAAAGAATAGAGCATGCTGTAGGAGGGTTTAATATGCAGGACCAAAGGACAGATGAAGTTACCTAACTTCAAGTGAAGCTAGAGATTTAGTTGAATTGTGTGCTCGGGAAGAGTTGGAAGAATGAGAAACCATTTAGTGAGCAGCTAGCTAGCTGTTGGCACATGCCTGCTCAAGAAAAAGAGATCTGGACTGAAAGGCAGAAGGATTGAGTCCCATCTAGTCTGGCTCTGCCACTAATTTAATACATAATCTCGTCATTTAGTTAATCTCCCCAGACATTGAATTTCATATCAACAGTAAACTACAATGTCTGGTCACTAAAGAAAGCTTCTAGTGCTAACAGATTATATGTTTGTATTAATAATAAAAAAAAGAAAGGAAGATTTATAAATAGAAAGAGACCATTTATTTTTAGTTGTTGTTGGTTACTATATTTTTGTCCTATATCTTAAAATTGATCCTGGTTGATACATTGTACCTACCCAAAGCATTTCAAAAGCCCCTGTATGTTTCGTGCATTTTTTCTGTATCTTTGAGTTCTGTAGAGTCTAAATGCGATTTTAGCTTATTTCAATCTATTCATCTGTTTCTTTTTCATCTTGGTTAAGTTCCTGAGCAACATATGTATAAAAACTGGGAATGTGCTTCAGAATGTGAAGATCCTGTAATCTGAGATGGGGAACACAAGTAACTACTACAGATGGTTCCTGACTTATAAAGGTTTGACTTGTGATTTTTTGACTTGGTGATGGTGCAAAAGTGATATGCATTCAGTAGAAACTGTACTTCAAAGTTTGGATTTTGATCTTTTAATGGGATGGGGATAATATGATACCTTCTCATGATGCTGGGCAACAGCAGTGAGCTGTCGCTTCCAGTCAGCCATGAGATCACGAGGGTAAACCATCAATATAGTTACAATCATTCTGCACCCAAACTAGCATTGTTTTTCATTTTCAGCACATTGTTCAATAAGTTACATGAGATAGTCAACATGAATAGGCTTTGTGTTAGATGATTTTGCCCAACTGTAGGCTAATGTGTTTTGAGCATGTTTAAGGTAGAATAGGCTAAGCTATGATGTTTAGTAGGTTAGGTGTATTAAATGCATTTCTGACTTAAGACATTTTCAATTTACAATGGGGTTATTGGGATATAATCTTATCATAAGTCAAGGAAGATTTGTAATTTAAATTATTTATATGGGGAAGTTCATATTTTCCTCCAAACTGCTATCTCCTGCAACATCAAATGCATATTCTACTGGAAAAATTTTATAAAATTTAATTCATAAAATGTAGTTACTATTTTCTCACTTCTAACCACTCATTAACACCCAGCAACTTTTTAAATGTACCCATCACTTGACTATGACTGTCCCCACTTCTACTCCTCTGCCCTAAATTCTCTCCATGAAAATAACTCCCCAATATACATCCTGTCCAAATCACTACCATGAGTTGTCAAATATTCAATTGCCTGATGATTATTTTCAAGTGAATATCCCACAACTTTCACATTCAATAAACTAACCACAAAATTGTCATTAGTTTATTTATAGGTTAATTAATTCCAGAAATCTTCAGTATCAATATAATTTTCTGCTTTGAGCCGTGAAGCAGTAACCATGATCAGACTTACTCTCCAGCCATAAAAAAACAGAAAACTGGCAAGTAGTCCATAACTGTGATCCCAGAAAGAAAGGAAACCAGTGAGGCCAGCCAGCCCTCAGAATGCCCCAGCTTTATATCAAAGGCATTTCTTCTGGACCACAACCCAGGGAAAGAAACCTAAGCAGAACAGAAAAGCCTTGCTGAGTTGAGTGGACAGAGAGCAAAGTCCAGGAAATCTGAGTTGGATGGCATTCGTGGAGAAGAATACCAAAGAAAAGAGATATAAGCAAGAAAGTCTTCAGATATTTTCATAGGCGGTAGTCTTCAATATTTGGCAGAATACTAGTATGCACATGCATATGTAGAACTTCCAGGAAGTCAAAGAAAGAATACTTTATGAGGAGTTACAAAGTGAACAGTGCCTGGAGTTCACATAGAGTTGGGAGATGTTTGAATTCTTTCTGTCTAGACAAGATAAACCACACTAAAGATACTGAATAATCAATAGTACTAAAAATCAAGTCACTTATTAACAGTATGGCTAAAATAACATAAACAGTAAAGGGTACACTAGATCTACCCTGAGATTAAGAACAACTCTAGAATGGATCAACCTAATCCACAAATAATTTAACTCCCAGTTAAGCAAACTTCAGCACCTATTAACGTTGATGTGATTAATTCCAAATACTCAACCGTGTAACAACACGATGTTCAGCACCCACTCCAAAAAAGATGCAGCAAATGATGACTCACAACTAGGTAAAATTCAGCCACAAGAAAAATATCCATAAATGAGGGCAGGGGTGGAATTAGCAGATGAAGAACTTCAAAAAATTATTGTAAGTATTTTAATATGTTTATAGATTTTGTAAGACTTTTTTTTTTTTTTAGAAAAGTTTAAGGGTCATAGCAAAAGTGAAAGGAAGGTACAGAGATTTTATACTTCCTGCCCCCACACATGTACAGCTTCCTCCATTATCAATATCCCCCACAGAGTGGTACATTTTTTACAATTGATAAACCTACACTGACACATCATAATCGCTCAGTCTGAGGTTGACATGAAGGTCAAGTTGTGCTGTTGTACATTCTATGGGTTTGCACAAATTTATAATGTATTCATCATTATGGTATCATACAGTGTATTTCACTGCCCTGAAAATCCTCTGTGCTCCACTTACTTATGCTTCTCCTCCCCCCAAACCATTGATCTTTTTATTGACTCTACAGTTTTGCCTTTTGCAGAATGTCCTACGGTTGAGACTATACAGTATTTAGCCTTTTCACATTGGCTGCTTTCACTTAGCAATATGCAGTTAAGATTCCTCCATGTCTTTCCATGGTTTGATAGCTCATTTCTTTTTACAACTGAATAATATTCCATTATCTGGATGTACCATTATTTGTTTACCTATTTACCTACTGACGGACTTCTTATTATTAAGTTTTAGCGATTATGAACAAAGCTGCTCTAAACATTCATGTGCATTGTTTTGTGTGGACATAAGTGTTCACCTCCTTTGGGTAAATACCATGGAGATTGATTGCTTGATCAAACAGTAATAGCATGTTGTATGTCTGTAGGAATTTATCCGTTTCTTCTGGGTTATTGAATTTGTTGGCATATATTTATTTATAATTCTCTCTTCTGGTCCTTTGTATTTCTGTGGTATCAACTGTAATATCTCCTCTTACATTTCTGATTTTATTTATTTGAGTCTTCTCTCATTTTTTCCTTGTTAGTCTAGTTAAAGTTTTGTCAATTTTGTCTATCTTTAAACAAAGTCTTGTGGCTTAATATATAATCTCTCAGAGAGCCTTCTGTGTGTGATTGACAAATTATGTATTTTGCTGCTATTGGATGGATTTTCTGTATATGTGTTAGGTTCATTTGTTCTAAAATGTAGTTCAGGTCTAATGTTTCCTTACTGACTTTCTGTCTGGATGATATATCCATTGTTGAAAGTGGGGTATTGAAATCCTCTACTGTTTTTATATTGCTATCTTTTTTCCTCTTCAGATCTGCCTATATTAATATATTTAGGTGCTCCAATGTTGGGTGCATATACATTTACTATTGTTATTTCTGCTTGATAAATTTATCTCTTTATCATTCTATAGTAAGCTTCATTGTGTCTTATTTCAGCTGACTTAAAGTCTATCTTGTCTTATATAAGTGTAGCTACTCTTGTTCTCCTTCATTTTCCATTTGTATGAGATATCTTTTTCCATCTCTTAACTTTTGGTCTATGTCTGTCTGAAAGCTGAAGTTAATGTTTAATAGGCAGTATATAGTTGGGCCTATTTCTTTTCATTGAGCCCCTCTATGTCTTTTGATTGGGTAATTTAATCCATTTACATTTAAAGTAATTATTGATAGGTAACGACTTAACGGTAGTCATTTTGCCTACTATTTTCTGAGTATTTCACAGATCCTTTGTTCCTTTCTTTCTCTTTTCCTGTCTTCCTTTGTGATTTGATAATTTTCTATATTGGTATGCTTTCAGCTTTTTCTTTTTATCTTTTGTGTATCTACTATGGATTTTTGCTTTGTGGTTACTGTGACATATGCATGCTAAATAAAATTTCTTGTATCTATAACAGTCTGTTTTAAGCTGATAGCACCTTACCTTTGTTTGCATACAAAAGCTCAACTGTTTTACTCTCCCCTACATAAATTTTATGTTTCTGATGTGGCACTTTGCATATTTTATATTGTATATTCATTAACAAATTAATGTACCTCTAGTTATTTTTAATCTTTTGTCTTTTAATCTTTATACTAGTGCTATAAGTGATTTACACATCACCATTACAGTATTAGAATATTCTGATTTTGACTATATATTTACCTTTACCAGTGAGTTTTATACTTTTCACAAGATTTCTTGTTACTAGTTAACATTCTTTCTTTTGGGCTTAAATTATTCCCTTTAGCGTTTCTTATAAGGCAATTCTATTTGTGTTGAACTCCTTCAGCTTTTGTTTGTCTGGGAATGTCTTTTTCTCTCCTTCAATTCTGAAGGATAGTTTTGCCAAGTAAAGTGTTTTTTGTTGGTAGTTTTTCTTCTTTCAGCATTTTGAGTATATCATTCCACTTTCTCCTGGCCTGCAAGTTTCTGCTGAGAAATGTGCTTATAGTCTTGTATGTGATGAGGTTCTTTTCTCTTGCTGGTTTAAAGATTATCTCTTTGTTTTTGACTATTGACAGCTTTATTATAATGTGTCTTGATGGAGTTTGCTTTAAGATGATCTTGATTGGGGACTTTGGACTTTGTGTACCTGAATGTTCATATCTTTCCTAATATTTAGGAAGTTTTCAGCCATTATTTCTCAAAATAAACTTTCTGTTCTTTTTCTCTCTTCTGGGATTCCTATAAAATGTGTATTGTTTTGTTTGATGGTGTCCCAAAAGTCTTGTAGGAAAGAAAGCTTCATTCCTTTTAATTTTCTTTTTTTCTCCTTTGGTTGGATAATTTCAAGTGACTTGTTTATGAGTTCACTGATTATTTTTCTGCTTGATTGAGTCTGCTGTTGAAACTCCCTATTGCATTTTTTAGTTCAGTCTCTGTATTCTTAGCTCCACAATTTCTATTCTTTTTTTCTGACTCTTCATGGAACTTCTCATTTTGTTCTTGTATTGTTTTCCTGATTTCATTAAACTGATAACTCTGTTTTCCTGTAGCTCTCTGAGCTTCTTTAGAACAAATATTTTAAATTTTTTATCAGGAAATTCATGGATCTTCACTACTTTGGAGTCAGTTTTTAAAAGTGTATTGTGTTTATTTGGGAGTGTTATTTATTTATTTTTTTTAGAAGAGTACTTTCTTCTTTTTAAATTAATTAATTAATTAATTTTTGGCTGTGTTGGGTCTTTCCTTTCTGTACGAGGGCTTTCTCCAGTTGCGGCGAGTGGGGGCCACTCTTCATCGTGGTGCATGGGCCTCTCACTATCGCGGCCTCTCCTGTTGCAGAGCACAGGCTCCAGACGCGCAGGCTCAGCAATTGTGGCTCACAGGCCCATTTGCTCTGCGGCATGTGGGATGTGGGATCTCCCCAGACCAGGGCTTGAACTCACGCCCTCTGCATTGGCAGGCAGACTCTCAACCACTGCACCACCAGGGAAGCCCCTGTTATGTTTTTCTGATTCTTCAAGATCTCTGTTGCCTTGTCTAGGTGACTGCACATTTGAAGATACAGTCACCTCTTCCAGATGTTTTGCACTTTCTTTAGTTAGAAAAGATCTTTACCTTCAGTGGAGACATGGGGGAGAGTGCTGTGACCCTAGGTCCAGAGGTACTGGGTAACAAGTGTAGGGTGTGGTATCTTCTGGTCCAGTGGGGGTGTGGTGTCTTGTTGACTTAGGCAGTTAGGGTCCTTGCATAATCTTTGATGGCAATAGCTGTAGGGGGTCTGCAGTAGTTTCAAGGGCTGTTGGGGTCCTCATTTGCACCTCCAGGTCCAACAGAGTGGGAGCAGGGTAGGTGGTAATGGTGTCTGGAGACCGTAGTGTACATATGCTTACCTGTGGTTATGGTTGCAGATGCCTGCATGTTGGCAGGAGCTGGCTGCAGGCCTACCAAGAGTGACAAGGGCCTGGGTTAGTGGCAGGGCTTGGGGCTGTGGGTGCATGAGCAGCTGTGTGAACCTGGGCTGTCAACATTCCCTTATGTGGCTGTAGGAACTAGCCACAGGCATATGCATGGCAGTGGGGTATGGTGATGGGAGTCAGGGCCAAATTGGAACTCAAGCAACTATGGGGGCCTGTGCTGTCAGCATGCACTTGTGCAGCTGCATGATCTGCCTGCAGGTGCAAATGTGGCATTG
This sequence comes from Eschrichtius robustus, assembly GCF_028021215.1. Classification (NCBI taxonomy): domain Eukaryota; kingdom Metazoa; phylum Chordata; class Mammalia; order Artiodactyla; family Eschrichtiidae; genus Eschrichtius; species Eschrichtius robustus. The sequence goes on along the minus strand of NC_090828.1, from coordinate 135,532,828 downwards.
GGGGCCTGTGATAAGATATGGGGCTAGCAGTGTGCAGCTTCAGAGGTTAGCTCTAAGTGTGCACAGCAGTGTAGGAGTGTGGCAAGGGCCAGGACCAACCCCCAATGTATGAGCAGTTGTGGTGGCCCTAGCCATCAGTATGCACGCATGTGGCTGTAGAAGCTAACTGCGAATGTGTGCCAGTGGAAACTAGTGATAGAAGTCAAGGCAGGCAGCATGCATGTTCATGGTTGCAGTGGCTAGTTATATGTGCATACATGGGTGTAGGTCAGTGGCAGGAGTTGGCCTGGATCTGGGCCCACAAGGAGCTGTGGGGCTTTGGTTGTTGGTGTGCACTTGTGTGGCTGCAGGGTGTAGCTGTAAGTATGCACACAGTATTACAGGCCAGTGACAGGAGTCAGGGCTGCTGATATGTAGGTGCATCATAGCAAGGGTTAACTGTGAATTTCCAGAGCACTGGATAGTGATGGGAATTGAGGCTGCTCTGAGGCCTGAGCAGATGTGGGTGCCTGGGCTGTTGGTGTGCACTTGTGTGGCTGCAGGACCATGGTAGTTGTGGGGGGAGCATCAGCCTCAGGGTCCTGTGCTGTCATTATGCTCATGCACAGTTATAGGGGTAAGGACAGGCTGCCAGTGTGGATCCTGGGGCTCAAGGAATCTGCAGAAGTGCTAGTGGCTGGGGTGAATTCAGGGTGGGGGCCAGGGGCCAGGAGCTACTCAGGCAGCAGGAGTCTGAGATTGAGACAATTTGTGGGGCCCTCAGTGATGAAATCTGCAGAGAGTTTGTGGCAGCAGTGCTGGTTGTTGTTTCCCTCAGTGGCAAAAGCTGCTGGGGTTCTCTGCAGAGCAATCTACTGGGGTCTGTGGTGGGGTCCTCAGTGATGCAGGGCTCTGCAGCATCTGAAAAAGCTGTCGATGTCCTCAGTAGTGAAGGCTGCTGGGATCTTCTACAGAACCGGCTGCTGAGAACCATGGTCGCTCCCACCAGAAGGCTGATGATAGTCCCTGCCCTTCTTCCTTGTTCTTATCTGTCCCTAGACGTCTCAGATACCAGGCTCTGGGTGGGGTGAAAGCAAAGCAGGTTCTTCATGCAGTGTCCTCCGCCCCAAAGCTGGAGAAGCTGGTCACTCATTCTGCTCTCCTATTCCCAGTGAGGGGAACTCTCTCAGGCCAGGAAGTTCCCTCTTGGCTCTAAGCAGAGCTAGCCTGGAAGATGGGATGATGCAGGCAAAATGGAGCTATTCTTACCCTTTATCTACTGTTATTCTGAGGTGTTTTGCTCCACTGTGTTGCTGAAGCTTCTTAAATGGACTTCTGAGCACTCCCTGAGCTATTTTCATTCACTGATAGTTGCTTAATTATTGTTCTTTGTGGGTAATAGAGGCTGGGGTCTCCTACTCTGTCATCTTAGTGACTTTACTCTCTCCTTCACTTTTGAAGGATAATTTGGCATCATACAGAATTCTAGGTTGTTTTTTTTTTTTTCAATACTTTAAATATTTCATCCCATTTTCTTCTTGCATGGTTTCTAAGGAGAAATCAGATGTAATTCTTATCTTTATTCCTCCATAGGTAAGTTTTTTTTTGTTTTTGTTTGTTTTGTTTTGTTTTTTAAATATGGTTTCTCTCAGGATTAAAAATAAAATCTTTGATTTTCTAGAGTGAAAGTGATATGCCTAGGGGTGGTTTTTGGGCATTTATCCTACTTGGTGTTCTCTGAATTTCCTTGACTTGTGGTTTGATGTCTGACATAAATTTGGGTAAATTGTCAGTCATTATTGTTTTAAATATTTCTTCTGTTGCTTTCTCTCTTTATTCTCTTTGTGGTATTCCCAAAAGTATGTTCTACTTTTTGTAGTCATCCCACAGTCTTTGGATATTCTGTTCTTCTGTTTTTTGTTTTTTTTTTTTTTCCTGTTCTCTTTGCTTTTTGGTTCCTATTGATATATCCTTAAGCCCAGATATTCTGTACTCAGCTGTACTCAGTCTACTAATAAGCTCATTGAAGGCATTCTTCATTTCTGTTACAGTGTTTTTGATCTCTAGCATTTCTCTTTGGTTCTTTCTTAGGCCGTCCACGTCTCTGCTTACACTGCCCATGTATTCTGGCATGCTCTCTGCTTCATCCATTAGAACACTTAGCATATTAATCATAATTGTTTTAAATGACTGACCTGATAATTTCAACATCCTTGACATGTCCTTTGCTGATATTTGTTCTGTCTCTTCAAATTGTATGTTTTGCATTTTAGTAGGGCTTGCAATTTTTGTTTTCTTGATAGCTAGGCATGATGTACTAGGTAAAAGAAACTGCTATAAATAGGCCTTTAGTAATGTAATGGTGAGGTGTCAGGGGAGGGAAATGTTCTTTGATTAGGTCTCAGTCTTTATTTATTTATTGATTTTGGCTTCACCAGGTCTTAGTTGTGGTACACAGGATCTTCATTGTGGCACACGGGATCTTTTAGTTGCGGCATGTGGACTTCTTAGTTGCAGCATGTGAACTCTTAGTTATGGCATGCATGCAGGATCTAGCTCCCCTACCAGGGATGGAACCCAGGGGCCCCTGCCTTGGGAGTGTGGAGTCTTATCCACTAGACCACCAGGTAAGTCCCTGATTAAGTCTCAGTCTTCTAGTGAGCTTATGCTTCTGGACTGTGGGCTTCATAGGAGTTTTTTTAGTTTTTTTTGTTTTTTGTTTTTTTCCTTCTTTAGGTGGTACAGGATGGCAAGAGTGGGCTGGAGTTGGGTATTTTCCTTTCCCAGGTCAGTTAGGCTCTGATAATACCTCAGGCTCTGGTTAATTAGTTTCCCCTGAGTGCTGGACTTATTAAGAAGAACAGAGTTCTCTGGCTTTCCTTTTCCCCTGCTCTTGCTTAGAAGCACAAAGAGATTTTTCTCCAATATTCTATGTGGGTACCTGGTAGAGCTCCTGGAGGTAAATCTCACAATTTCTGTGGGTCCCCCTGGAGTTTTTAACTATCAGTCTTGTCCACACTGAGCCTCCAGCAATTTGTCGATTGTAGTTGTTTTCCTATCCCAGCACTGGTGTCCATGGCGGATTCCACTCCTGAGTCTCTGCTCCACTAAACTGTAACTCATATTCAACTGTTTGTCTCTCCAATCTTGTGGACAGCACTTTTGCCCTGTGTACTCCCCTCTCCTACAGATCCAACAAGAATTGTTGATCTTTCAGTTAGTTCAGCTTTTTGTTGCTATGGTGTTGTGGCAACTTCCAAGTTTCTTACATGCCAAACTGGCTACTTACAAGTTTAAAACAAACATGAACATAATGTGAAGAGAAATAGAAGATAGATAGAAAAAAGTTTTGCTGAAATTCAAAGTACAAATGATTAGATAAAGAGTACATTATATGCTGAAAATACAAATATTTGTGAATTTTAAGATGTAACAATGCATTTTATACAAAATATAGCATAAAGTAGAGAAATTTAAAAAAAAAGCTTCTACAACCATTGGATAATATCAAGCCCTGTTTTACATGTGTAACTGAAATCTGGGAAGAGGATATGGGGAAAAAGAAAAAAAAAAATGAAGACATAATGATTGAAAAATTGTCTAAATTTGATGAAAACGACAAACTCAAAAAGCTAAGAAGCTTGATAAACATCAACCAAAAGTAAATCACATCAAGACACATCATAATCAAATTACCCAAAACGCATGATAAAGAGAAACTCTTACATACATCCAGACAAAAACGTATTAGTTCAGAGGAACCAAAGCAATCATAACCACAGATTTCTCAGAAATTTCACAAGCCAGAGCACAATGAAAGAATATCTTTAAAGTTCTGGAAAAAAAAAGAACACCTATCACTTAGAATTTCACTGAAGTGAAATTATTGTTCAAAAATAAAAGCAAATATAAAATGTTTTTAAAGTTTTCAAAGTAAGACAACTCATCACCAGCAAAACTATAATGGAAGAAATGTTAAAGGAACCACTTTGCATGGAAGAAAAATTACACCTGGTGGAATCTTGAATATCTACACAGGAGTGAAAAACACTGAAAGTGGAATATTTACTTTAAAAAAAAACCCACAATTGGTTGTTTAAAGTAAAAATAATAGCACTGCTTTTTCAGTGTTTATAATGTCGTAATAAATTGTATGTCAGAAAAAGCACAACAAATGATTTATGCTACACCTGAAGTTGTATAACATTGTTTGAACGTAGACTCTGAGAAGTTCAACTTGTATATTTTAATTATGAACTAAGAAGGAAGAAAATAATTAAAGAAGGGAGAAAAGAAGGGAGAAAAGAAGAAAGTTACAATTAAACACAGGGAAAAAGAAAGAAATTATAGCTAATAAGCCAAAGCAGAGTTAAGTAGAATTAGAAAAAAATACTAAAAAAATCAAAGGAATATAAAAATGAGCAAAATTTTTAAAAAAAAGATGTAACAAAGAAAAATAAATAGCAGCAAGACAGATTATACTCATCCAAAATGATACTTATATTAAATGTAAATGGTTTGTTCAGTCCAACGAAAAGGCAGGGATTGTCACACTGGATAAAATAGGCCCGGTCCTATGCTGTCTACACAATAGCATTTTAAATATAAAGACAGAGATAAGTAAAAGTACATGATTGAGAAGATGTAATATAAAAACTATAAGCATAAGAAGACTGGAAGGGTTATATTAGTATAAGACTTGAGAAAAAAAGAAGTATCAGAGTTAAAAGAAATAATTCATCATCACAAAAGGGTCAATTCACAGAAAGGAACAAAAATTCTAGATACTATGCTGCTAACTACAAAGCTTCAAAATACATCAAGCAAAATGTTTCAAAATTAAAAAGTAATGGGCAACTCCACAATTATGTTTGGATGCTTCATCATCTCTTTCTCAGAAACTGATAGAACAAATGACAAAAATATTATAAGAAATTAGAAGACTTCAATAACACTATTGACCAACCTGATCTAACTGACATTTATAGAACACTGCAACACAAGACCACAGAAAAGACTTTTCAAGTGAATATTGGGAAATTCACTGAGATAGGTAGTATACTGTTGAACAAAAGAAGTGTAAACAAATTTAAAATGATTGATATTATACAAAATATTTTATGATTACAGAAAAATTGAGAAATGAAAAACGGAAATACATCTAGAAAATTCCCAAATAACTGGACATTAAACAATACAATCTTAAATAATTCAAGGGTGAAAGAAGAAATCACACAGGGAATTCAAAAATATTATGAACTGAATGAAAATAAAAACAAAGCATGTACAAATTTGTAGGATGCTGGTAAAGTAGTACTTAGAAATGTATAGCTTTAAATGATTGTATTTAAAAGTGGTAAATTTGAAATCAGTGAGCAAAACTTTACTCCAAAATAAATTTTAAAAGAAAATTAAGCCAAAAGTGAATAGAAGTAATGAGATACTAAAGATAAAAGAGGAAATCAGTGCAATAGAAAATGGCAAAGTATAAAGGATTTCAACACCAAAAGTCCGTTTTGAAAAAAACAAAATCAATGAAAATGATAAACTGTAAGAGAGACTAAGGAGGAAAAAAGAGAGACAAGTTTTTATTGATATCAGGAATAAAAGAGGAATCATCACTTTTAATGATGCAAATAAGGGAATTTATGAGCAATTTAATGCAATCAAATACTATGACTTAATTTAATGGAAAAATTTCTTGAAAGACAAAATTACCAAAACCAACTCAAGAAGAAATAGAAACAACACAATTTCTGTTAAAGAAATTGAATTATAAATGAATGTCTTTACACAAAGAGTATTTATGCTCATCTGGTTTCACTGGTCAAGTTTGTTAGACATGTCAAAAAGAAATGACATGAATACTACAGAGATGAGAAGAAAACTCACAAAGGCATTACATAGGCCAATATTATTTTGATGCTGAAACCAGACAAAGACATTCAAAGACAGTAGAAGATAAGTTATGGAAGAGTTACTGTGTAGAAAAATATGTCATATTCTTAGACTGGGAAGGTATATATTGTTAAGATATCAGTTCTTGTCAAATTGAACTATATATTCAACAGAATACAAGTCAAAATCTAAGTAGGCTCATTTTTTTTTTTTGGTGAAAATTGACAAGTGACTTCTAAAAAGACACAAAAATTCTTACACATTTTATTAGTTCCTTAGGGTTGTCATAACAAAGGATCACAGATTATGTTGCTTAAAACAGCACAAATTAATTCTTTCACAGTTCTGAAGGCTGGAAGTCTGAGATCAAGGTGTTGGGAGGTCCGTGTTTTCTCTGATAATCTGCATAGAATCCTGTCTTGCTTCTTTCTAGCATCTCATGGTGGCCGGCAAACCTTAGTGGTCCTTGGCTTGCAGCTGCATCAGTCCAGTCTCTGCCTCTATTGTCACATAGTCACTTTCACATCACCTTCCCTCTGTGCATGTCTGTGTTTGTGTCCCAATTTTCCCATTTTATAAGGATGCCAATTATATTGGCTTAAGACCTACCCAAATGACCTCAGATTAGCTTGATCATCTGTAAAGACCCTATTTCCATATAAGTTCAAATTTATAGACACTGGAGGCTAGGACTTCAGCACGTCTTTTTCGGAGACACAATTCAACCTATAGCACACATTATTAGCAAACAGAACTTGAAAACATAAAAAGCACAATGGATCATAATCATATGTAAGTGTTTAAACTAACGATTCAAGGTTGGTTTAATATTAAAAAATTAATCATTACAATCCACTTCATTAGGAGAATAATGGCAAAAATCAGTGTTATCTTCTTAATAGCTGTATCAGAATCATCTGACACAATTAACTACTCAATGTTTGTTTGTTTGTTTTGTTTTGTTTTGTTTTTTGAAAAAAAACCTCTCTGAAAATAAGCTTAGGAAACTTCTTCAATCTGATAAAGGGAATGTACCCCACTTCCCAAATCCAACTACAGTATTAATATACCTGACTGTAAAAGACTAAATTTTTCCTCCCTAAGATCAAGAACAAAGAAACAATATCAACTCTAATCACTGCCATTCCACATTTTCTGGAGGCCCTAGAAAGAGAAATTAGGCATGAAAAAGAAACAAAGCCATACATATTAAGGAAGTTAAATGATTTTTATTAGAAAACAACATATTGTTAATGTAAAAATCTTATTAAATCTATAAAAAGCTACTAGAACTAGTAGTATTTCTGTATGCTAGCAGCAAAAAATTAGAAATGCAGTTAGCAAAATCAAAATAATTTATAAGACCGTAAGATATGTAAAATATGAAGGACAAATATGAAAAATAAAGTCAAACACTGAAGAAAATTCCAAGAAAAATTACAGAAAACCTAAGTACATGGACAGCTACATCATGTTCATGGTTTGAAAGATTCACTGTTGTCAATTTTTTTCCCAAATTGATCTATAGTTTCAACACAATCCTAATCAAAATTCAGCTAGCCTGTTTTGCAATAATTAATAAATTGATTCTAAAATACACATGAAAATTCAAAAGACCTACAGTAGCCAAACAATTTTGAAAGAGGAACTTTAGAATATAATCTTGCCAGATTTCAAGATTTATTATAAATCTATAGTAATTAAGACAGTGGTGTGGGATTGACATAAGAATAAGCATGGATAAATGGAACAAATATTGAGAGTACAGAGATATATATCCACATATATATAGGGTCAAGAGTTCTTATAAAAAATTGCCAACATAATTCAATAAGAGATAATAGACTTTTTAAAAAATGGTGGTAGAACAATTAATATCTATATGCAAAAAAATAAAGAAAAATGAAGTTTGACCTTTTTCTCATAAAATCTGTAATAACTCAAAATGGGTTATAGATCTAGATGTAAAAGCTAAAACTGTAAACACTCTAAAGAAATCATACAAGAAAGTCTTTGAAAACTTGGACAAGTCAAATATTTCTTTAGAAAGGGGAACTAAAATTATGGATTATAAAATAATCAATAAATTGGACTTCATCAAAATAAAAACCATCTGCTTTTCAATATAACCCAAATATATGTTGTTTGCAATAATCTAACTTCAAATTCAATAGGTTGAGTGTAAAATAGTGGACAAAGGTAAGTTGAGGGTAAAAGAGTGGACAAAGATATATCATGAAAACATTAATCAAAAAAAGCACGAGTGGCTATATTAATATTGATAATGTGTACTTCAGAGCAAAGAAAATTACTCAAGATAAAGAGGGACATTATATAATGATGAAAGGATTAATCTCCCAGAAAGATATAACAATTCTAACTATGTACACACGAAGCAACAGGGTCTCAAAATATGTGAAACTAAAACTGGTCGAGCTGAAAGAAGACAGGCAAATCCACAATTACAGTTGGGAACTTCAACCCTCTACCTTCCCTCCCTATTGCCCCTGCCCCTTGCACCAACAACTAATATAAGTACAAGACAGACAATCAGCAAGAATATAAAAGAACTCAACAACACAATCAACTCGCAGGACCTAATTTACATGTATGTAACACTGCACCCATCACACCAGAATGTACGGTTTTCTCAAGTTTCCATGGAACATTCACCAAGATAGATCATATCATAAAACAACCATTATTAATTAAAACTTCTAAATAATCTATGAGTCAAAGAAGTCTCAAAGGAATAAAAAAATAGTACTGAATGAAAATGGAAACAAAATTTATCAAATTTTGTGGGGTGTAGATAAACGAGCACTGAGGGAAAATTTATAGCACTAAATGCTTATATTAGAATATAGGAAATTATTTAATAAATAATTTCCTGCCTCCTGGTGCTAGAAAGCATAGAGAAAAATAAATCCAAAGCAAGCAGAAGGAAGGAAATAATAACAAAAAGAGCAGAAATCAATAACATTGAAAACAGGAAAGCCATAGAGGTGGAAGAATAGAATTTTCAACTATAAAGACAATCTACAAAAAAATTAAAATCATACTTAATGGCAAAAGACTCAATGCTTTCTCCTTCAGATCAGAGATACACTGAGGATGTCTACTCTCACACACTATTTCAACATGGTATCAGAAGTTCTCCTCACTGCAAAAAGGCAAGAAAAAAGAATAAAAGGTACAAATTAAAAAGAAAAGAAAAAGATTTCTATTTACAGATATCACTGTCTTTGTAAAAAAAAAAAATTCTAAGAAATAAAAAAAAAAAAATTAAAAACCAAACCAACAATAGTAGTAATAATTGAATTCAGCAAGGTCACAGGATACAAGGTCAACATGTACAAATCAATCATATTTCTAATACAAAAATGTGGAAACTGAAATCATCAACACAATACCATTTATATTTCCTCCAAAGAAAAGAAAATACTTAGGTATTCATTAAGAAAAATGTATGGGATCTTTATTTTGAAAACTACAAAATGGTGATAAAAGAAATGAAAGGAGACATATGTACATAGAGAATATACCACATTCATGGGTTGGAATACTCAATCTAATAAAGCTATCAATTCTCTCTAGATTGAGCTATATGTTTAAGACTAGTTCTATCAAAATCCTAACAAGTTATTGTTAATAGACACAGACATGTTTATTCTAATATTTATATGGAAATGCACAGGCTTTAGAACAGATAAAACAATATAACGAAGAAAATTAAAGTGGGAGCAATTACTCTCCCCAATGTTGTGGTTTATAGCATTCGACAAAGTGTGGTATTGGGAGAGGGATAAACACAAAGGTCAATGAAACATAAAGTCAGTAAATAAAAGAAAAAAATCCGGGGGCTTCCCTGGTGGTGCAGTGCTTGAGAGCCTGCCTGCCAATGCAGGGGACACGGGTTCGAGCCCTGGTCTGGGAAGATCCCACATGCCGCGGAGCAGCTGGGCCCGTGAGCCGCAACTGCTGAGCCTGCGCGTCTGGAGCCTATGCTCCGCAACAAGAGAGGCCGCGATAGTGAGAGGCCCACGCACCACGATGAAGAGTGGCCCCCACTTGCCGCAACTAGAGAAAGCCCTCGCACAGAAACAAAGATCCAACACAGCTAAAAATAAATAAATAATTAATTATTAAAAAAAAAACCCACAATGAGATACCATTTAAAAAAAAAAATCCTCTTCTAAAGATAAAATTAAGAAAATAATAAGACATGGCCCAGAATGGGAGGAAATATTCCCAATGCATATATCTGAAAAAAGATTTGTATACAGAATATATAAAGCCCTTTACAATTAAATAATGACACAAACCAACTGAAATAAAAGTCATCAAAAGACTTGATGTATGAGTGGCTAATATGCACATAAAAGTTTTGCCACCATGATTAGTCATCAGGGAGATGTAAATTAAAACCATGATAGGATACTACTACACACATTCTAGAATAGCTAAAACTGAAAAGTTTTGTAATAGTAGATGTTGGCAACACTATAGAGCAACTGGAACTCTCATATATTCCTAGTGGTTAGTAAAATGGTACAATCACTAACTTCGGGAAACCGTTTTGCAGATTTATAACTTATGTAATGTTTTATATATATACATATATATGTGTGTATATATATATATAATGTTAAATGTATAATTAACATATTACCTAGCAACAATTACAGCCCTAGGTGTTTACCCAAGGAAATGAAATATATGCCTGTACAAAGACTCGTACTTTAATGTTTTTCACAACTTAATTTTTAATAGACAAAAACTGGAAGCAATCCAACTGCCCATCAACCAACGAATAGATAAATTGTAGTAATTCCATACAATTAATATTCCTCAGCAATAATACGGAATAAACTCTCCAATACACACAACAATGGATGAATCTTACAGACAAACTGAGTGAATGAAGATGATGTAAGGGGGTACATACAGTGTAATTCCATTTATATGAGTCCCTAGAAAATCCAAACCTGAATTTTAATGAGAGAATGCAGTTCAGCAGTTGCTTGGGGCTGGGAGGGAGTGAGATTGACTGAAAAATGGCTTACGGTTATTTTTTAGGGGTAATAAAAATGTTTTATGCCTTGATTATGGTGGTGGTTACACAGGTGTGTCAAAATTCATGAAACTGCATTATTAAAATTGATGTATCTTACTGTATATAAGTTATGCCTTAATAATGTTGATTGAAAATTAAGGGTAACCATTTCAGAAATAGGAATAAAATGTACAATTTTCTGTATTACTATATAGGAAAAGGAAAAATAAATAAAACTAAATCTTTTCAATAGAGGGCAGAAAAAAACCCAATTATTATTAGAATGAAGTTTGGATTTGAAGAGACTTGCTCAAATTCTGTATTTACCACTTCCTAACTCAGATAAGTTACTTAATACATACAACTCAGTTTCCTCATCTGCTTTTATGAGTTTAATAATTACGCCTATCTTAAGGTGTTGATTTAAAGATTAAACGAAATTATGAACACAAAATGCTTAACAACGGATGAGATATAAAGTATTCAATCAATCCTAAACGTTTTTTATCGGTATTATAATATTGAGAGTAATATTTTGTAAGTCAATCTTCTGATTCTCTCCTAGTACCATATTAATATTCTTTTCTGTATTTAACTCAGGTTGCTACTCTGCATTTATTTGCATGCTAGTTTGCTTAATTTCTCAGTCCCTCATTGGGATGTGAGTTGCCAGGCAGAAACCATGCCTGTTTTGTGCACTTTTGCACCCCAGCACTAGCACTGCCCTGGCCCATGGTAGATACTCATTGTCCCTTTGTGAATGATTAAGCCTTTCTTTGAACTACTCACAGTGTTTATCTCTGCTAAAAACTTAAAAATGTTACAAACAGAAGTTCTTATAGAATTGAATCACTCTATATAACCCTCACTTTTATGGGTAGAGAAACTGTCTTGGAAAGGTTATACTGTTGCCTCACATCATACAGCTAAATGGGGACAGAGCCACAGCAAGAAGCCAAATTGTTGAACTTATGATATAAAGAACTTATGATATACAGTGAACTTTCAACTGGCCCAGGAAGTATTCTTTTTGGCTCTGAAACTTCACCTCCTCCCATTTTAATATCTGAGCTGTGGAGGCTGTATGTGCTGGGATAAGTCCAAATTCAATATTTTTATCTCCCAACATTTATGTTGGCCACAATGCTGAGTAAAGTGCCATTTATACAGATGTTATGTGTCTAAAGATGCTCCTCAATATTGATGAATACATAAAAGAACAATGGCTTCATCTTGCTTATATTGGCAAATGCACTTTGGGGAGATTTTGATTTGCTTTTAAAGTTTAGAGCTCTACAAAATCATCTTTTGTACCTCTGACAAACAAAGACTTGTTTTAAAAGGATTTAACTTTTGGTTGTGTTTCATTTACCTCTCTTCCAAAAGGAATAGCGGTGGTTGCACACATGTACGTGTGCCTAATTAACTGTTATTTTATCTTCCTCCAAATTCATCACATGCACCTAGCAGCAGTCTTGGCTTTCACAAAAGCCAATGTAATTGTAGGGAATTAGCTTTTATTACACTTGGACCAAACAGAACATGTTTGAAAGGGTAAAGTCTGTGGAAAGCAGAACTGTGTATTTTTTCCCCCTCCCCTCCAGAGATGATCCAATAAAATGGCTTCTTCTTCTGCACAAAAGCCAGGAATTTGCAGGTCGGCAGACCCTGTCACTGCTGTTCTCTCTTCCTGGTGTAAAGAGCCAGGTCTCCTGAGAGAGTAATAATTAAGATCCTCAGGAAGGTGCAGGGGGGCAGGAGCAACAGAGGAGTTAGGAGCCCTATAATCTGAGGGGGGGGAGACATCAAAATAAACAATGATTTTATTTAAATAAGCTGAATTACCCTAACAAGCTGTTTTTCAATTTCAGCAGCACTTGAAATTTTATCTTCTTAACTCTACCCAGGGTATTGCCTTCTGCCCCTGGAATGAAATATTAGCAATAGAAGCACACTCCCAGTTAGTCTTCATTCAACCCCAAACTTTAATAGAAATAACCTGTCGGCTTTGATTGAGTGTGATATCACTAGAGGAGCCTTGAATTGAAACTGGGGGATAAAGAAAATTGCACAGTGTGTGAAGCCAGTTTGACTAAAATGGAAATTTTACTTCAGTCCCATCTGGCTGTCAAAAGGCCACTTCTAATACCTTCACAGAGCAATTTACCTTCACAGAAAAAATAAAAAATAGAAACTGCAAATGCAAAAGAACCAAGCTAAACCAAAAAACAAACAAACAAAACAAAATAAAGACCCCAAAACCCTCTCTCTCCTTTTCAAAGTTTGAAGTCTTGTTCTTTATCATCTCTCTAGGGGCTGGGAATGAGCACAGCTCACTAAACTTTCCTAGTAGGCTCAGCTCTCCTTTGTCATTAAGCACATGCAATTTTCTCGGATTTTAAGTCTTTGAAAAGAAGAAAAATCATCCCCAAATAGAAACTCCTAAATAATCTGTCAAATACGTGAATGAAAATGTATTCCACTCTTGCTTCAAGATTATGAGAGAAGGCAAGGTAGTGTTTGCTATGGACACATGCAGCAGAGTTGGCAGAGGACATGGATCCTTTGAAAACTTGTAGGCCATATCCCAGATCTGCTGCTGGCCCCCAAAGAGCACTTTACATCCAGGATTAGCGATCTTGCTTCTTTAGGAATAATTGGCTAAAATTGATTTGCTAAAGGAAAATGAATTTTTGGTGACAGTCACATATGAATAGGTGAATGTTGAGAACTCTGATGTACATGTAGTGGGACATGAATGGGAGGGATGGGGACATTCTGATTGTGCCACAGAAGCATTTTTTAAAAAGACATTTGCTTTACTGTCTCACTGAACACTCTTTGATGTCCTATCTCAATGTCTGTTAAAAATCTTTGCAGAAATATGATGAAAACTGTAGATGTGATCTTAGAGACACCCTTCAGAAACAGGCTCTGTTTGCCTATTAAATATAAAGTGTTTACCCAGACAAACCAAAGAATCAGAGAAAATGAATCTTATTTGGGAGGGGAAGAGCAAGTTCATGAATTCTATTTAGACAGTTTCTTGGAAGGAGTTCTCTTTGGTCAGTGAAAGAGAGCAGAGTCTGTATCTATATTTAGTCACGTTTGGGTGAACAGACACACACACACATAAACAAAAAATAAAAACAACCTTGGGCATCCTTGCCTCTTCTTACCCTCCAGAACAAAATATAGACCCTGAGGAACAAAATAAAGAATCATTGGAGGATTTCTCTCTCAAGTCTTTTCTCACTGTACCCCTATCAAAAATACATCAATAAATAAAAGAAAGACTTGAAAGCAGTTATTATTATATATCCATTTTATAGATTTGAAAACTGATGCTTTGATGCTTAGGAAGGTAAACAACTTGCCTAAGATCAACCAGCTGATAAGTGATGATGCTGAAATACAATCCTTGATTCTTTTATTCTGTGGTCCATCCTGTTGGTCTATGGCCATCTAGCCTTCCTTCCCTTGGTCTCTCCTTCCAGGAAGCATCCTGCTACTTTCTCATCGAGTGTCCTCTAGGAGTCAAGATGTTACCCATCAGGGTTCTTGGCCTTCCTTAATCAATAGAAATTGATCAGAGGCCAGACAAGAAATTTAAGCAAGGCTTTATTGGGGCCCCCGCTGCAGCTGGGGGGAGCAAGAACAAGTGACAGATTCCCTTGCTCACTCTCTATGGGTGGGGGGTCGCACGAGCTGGTTCCTTATATGGGGTGAAGGTAAGGGTGTGTCCAGGGTTTGGGCCAGAGGGGTGGCTTAGGTGGTCTGCCCACCCCTTCAGAGGTGCTGTGTGCAGGGGGCATGCGCAGTACCCTGCTTTTGCTCCCGACACCTTGTTTTTGCTCCCTGCTCTTCAGAAGTGGCAGTTGGGTTTTTGGTCTTTTTGTATCTTGTTGTCCAGAATTTACCCCAACTGCACATGCTTGCAGTTATTTTTAGTTCCTTATAGTTTCTTTGTATTTTGTTGCTTGAGGAGACGTTTGTCCAGGTGCAAGCACTGCAGCAAAGGGTCCCAGGTCCCAACCTGTCTCAAAGCGTTCTGCATAGAATTATAACAAGCCTCTCCTTTCCATTTTCAGGACATTCTCTGATCACTTTTCACATATATGTCCAGTACCCTATCATACAAGGCCATGCTTTCTAATGTCAGACATAATTTTTATATTCGCATATTTGAGCTAAAGTACCAATGCCTGATAACAATGTATCACAATTATATCCTAAATTGACTATTCAAAATACTCCTTTAATTACACCAGAATGCTTTAGCCATAGATCTCTCCACTTTCCCCTACTTCATTGGTCCTTAGGATACAATTCATATTTCTGACTTCTCCTCACACCATTGTTTTCCAGCCAGCACATAGCCCTTAGCCTTCTTCACCCAACTCTTTTCTCCATGTCACTCCTAGTTTCCATGCCTTGCATGTGAGCTGTACCCTACATGGAACACTGCACACAAGCACTCAGTCTTTTCAAAAGCTTAGCTATCCAAAGTAGTTGCATATATATTCTTTCATTTAGTTGTTATAGAACCCAGTGCTGTGAGATTTACTATTATGTATTTTACATGTAAGAATATCAAGAATTTGGAGTTCCCTGGCTGTCCAGTAGTTAGGACTTAGAGCTTTCACTGCTTGGCTCTGGGTTCAATCTCTGGTCAGGGAACTAGATCCCGCAAGCTGCACAGTGTGGCCAAAAAAAAAAAAAAAGAATATCAAGAATTCAAGAGGTTTATAAAGGCAAATTACCCAGGAAGTTTAAGCTTTTGAGGTCTTCACTTGTGCAGGGTCCTGTGAATGCTTCTGGGAGTTGTTCCAGATATGGAAACAAAGTCAGGAAGCATCTCTATAAACATTTCTAGTATCTCAAGAGAAAAAAAAGGATCAGACTATGCAAGTCTCAAGTAGTATGTTATGATTTCTTTTTTCATTCTTAGTAAATAATCATACTTACACTTCATTTTGTATTTGCATTCTTTTTACTTAAAGATGACACACCAAAATTGTATATACCTTAAGCCCACAAAATGTGGATCCAACCCTGAGTTGTTGAACTTGCCCAAAACAATGAAGTGAGGGTGGGGGGGGGGGCTTGAGCTCAGTTCCTCCAATTCCAGGTCCTGGTGTCCTTTCTGTGCACCAGATACTGGCATTGCAGTTACCTGTGGAGGCCCAGGTGAGTAGGGACTTCCTCCCTGAAGTCTTCTCAAGGCCAAAACAATATCAGCGTGTTTCTTTGGATCTCACACAGTACTTTTTAAGGCCCTTGATTTTTTTTTATAACAAACTTGTTCACTACTTTGTTATGCATTTGTTGTCTCATTTCTCTAGTTAAACTGGAAGAGATCCTGGGTCAAGGAACATGCCGTATCTCTCTTCACCTTGCTGAAAGCAGTTGTCATGGCATGAACTTAGTGAAGAGCAACTAAGCTTCTCAGATCATAGAAAGCCTTTCCTATACACCAGGTATCCTGCTGGGGATCTTCATAGGCTTCTAATTTTAGACTTGTGTGGAAAGTTTATGGTCTAAGATGACGTGAGAACCTAAGGACCCTGCAAGATGATAGAAGGCAGATTCATGTGTCTGTGTCTTTGCTTTCAATGTGGACCTCCAATCAGAAGTTGCTCCTAACTTCTACCAGTCACTCATTCATTCGCTCAGCAAATATGTCTCAGGCACTGTCCTAGATTCTAGGGACAAAACTGAAAAATATTCTCTCTCTTCCTTCGAGGAGCAAAGCAAAGCCAAGCCAGAATTTATGAATTCATTATCAATGATGATATGATTTCTATAAAAATGTAAGTAGTCTGGATTATTTTATGCTGGTCCATGAAATGAGGCTTATGCCAGGTAAATGAGCCAATTATTTTTACTTGGCAATGTACACGTGTTTTAAGGAATAAATTTATCCAGAAAATTTGTCTGTAGACTAAATCTTGCCTTCTTTTTCTAGTAAGTTTCCATATAAAATATGACACTTTTTCTTATGGAAAAAGTCCTTTCAGTTGAAACTTTTATGGGTGTGCAGCGTGAACAGCAAAGGAACGTGGTGAGTTGTGTTTACGTGGTTTGTGTGGTCAAAATGATAGGTTGATTACTTACTTTCTCAGTTAAGAATGTACTTCTTCATGAGAACACTTTTCTACTCTCCTCCACACCCAGTTTTCTGCCTCTGATCAGGAATTTCTAACCCTTCTGACTTGCTCTTTCCCTGATTATCTGTGAGATATAGCACTAGGACTACAAAATCATACTGGCAGTTGACAGGTGTCCTGCAGTAGGTCTAGTATAACATTTTATAAATTGAAAATTTTTCACCCTTTTAAATAAGAATGCTTTTTGAAATTTGGAACATTAAATACCTTTAAAATAATTGCTGGAACAACCCCCACTGATAGCTCTTTTGTGGAGAAGGAAGGGACTAACAGAGATGCCATGTCTTACATTCCTTTAGTGTTTCTCCTAAAACGTGGTCTATGCTAGGCACAGAGTAAGTGATTTTTATTGCTTCCTTGTCAGTGCTCACCACACCTGGCATGAGTTACCTTTCACATTTACTGATGTAGCTGTGAGTTGCTCCCACATTTCAGAGTGAGCACATTGAAGATGGGTGTTATTCTACCTCATCCCTACCCCTCCCACACTCCACACCATGCCAGGGGGTTGTGGATGGCCAGTGAATGCCAGAGGAAAGAATGCATGAATTACCTTTTACCTTGATTTTCATAATGACTAGATATTGACGGTTCTCCTGGAACTAGTATCAACGTACACAAACTTTGTTCTCAAGGAGCAGGTAAGATGTATGGAATCTAACCTTCTCTGTTCTGTATGACTAACTCTGACTTGTCCTGAAGAAAAATCTCAGAAGTCGCTTTTTCCTGAAAGGTTTCCTGACTCTTGAATAAATGGCGGTCCTTGCCTGTTACACAAATGCTGGTCCAGGTTACTACGTTCATTCCCTTCCTGCATACACCTGGGTGTTCTTGGCGCTGTGCTGGGTGAACATCTTTGCACTTAGGGAATTGTTTGCTGTTTATCATCTCACAGTCCCTCATCCCCCACTGGATCTGTAGAGAAGACCAAGCATGGATTCAGGGGACCCTGTTGGAACACTGTTCCCCCCTATTCCAGCTTCCAAAGCATTCCCTCCGAGCCTATAATATGTGTGGCTCCTGGAAGGGGACTTACTATCATGTGACCTAATTTAGTCCTTTCCTAAGTTAAAAAAAAAAAAAAAATTGAATTATGCTTCCATGTAACATCATCACTTGCATAAACTGAATTCCTCTTGCTTAAGGAAGCAAATGTTTCTAAAATAACATTGATTTTTGGAAATCTCTGGCCTGTATTCTCTAGCTGCATAATAAAGATCCCCATTCCATCTTTGACCCCTTGGTTTGTCGTAAGAGACCTGGGCCATGGCTCAGAGGGGGCCTGTGTGTCCACCCTTCCGGAGTTTGGCTGCCAGGATCCTGGCATGGAGAGATGCTTCCTCATCCAGAGGCATCTTCCTGCTCCAGGTGTCACGTGGCTCTATGGTCCCTGCAGACTTCCTCACGCCCAGCCACTGCTGTCTCCTTACAGAATTGGAAAGTTGCTTGTTTCTGTCTTGTTGGGTCACACTTGGTCCCCTGGGCACTGAAACAACACTGTGTGTGTTTTGTGTTCCACAGATTTCCTCATGATAAAGACTTCTTGAGTTTTCACTGACAGCCCTCCATCTCGGAACTTAGACCTTGTGAATGGGGCTGAGCAGGTGGGTCGGGAGCTTTAGGGTCCCCTTCACGGCCCCATCTGTCTCTCAGATGCTCATGCACTCAAGTCATTTCTGCCTTGAGGCCTCTTTCTGTCATGCAAAATGATGTCTGAAGGCCAGAGGTTGCCAATTTTCTGACAGGGCCAGACCCTGAATCTCAGAGTCTCTGAATCTGGGACAAAACTTTGGCATTTCTGCAGTGGTAATCTATCAGGAATGAAGTAAAAAGACTAAAATATAACATGCTCCACTTATGTAGTGAGCATTAGACTACAGGTGACTGTTCTATTGTATGACATTGTGGCAGGTGAGTCAGCTTTATCTGCAGAGAGAGTGAGACTACTGTGTCCAAACAGAAGGATATGAGGCTGGAGACAACCCTGGGGCCAGGTCCCAGCCTCTCCTCTTTCCAGCTCTGTAAACTTGAGCAAGCATTGTAACACTTTCAGCTTCTTATCTCTTATCTAAAAATAACATTTTTTCAAAGAACTAGAACAATCTTAAAATTCATATGGAATCACAAAAGACTCTGAATTGCCAAAGCAATCTTGAGAGAAAAGAACAAAGCTGGCGGTATCACCATCCCAGAATTTAGACTATGCTATAAAACAACATGGTACTGACAGAAAAAAAGACACATAGATCAGTGGAAAAAATAGAGAGCCCAGAAATAAACCCACACACTTATGGTCAATTAATCTGCAATAAAGGAAGCAAGAACATGTAATGGAGAAAAGACAGTCTCTTCAATAAGCGGTGCTGGGAAAACTGGACAGCTACATGTAAAAGAATGAGATTAGAACATTTCCTCACACAATATACAAAAAAATCTCAAACAAACAAACAACCTCAAAATGGATTAAAGCCCAAATGTAAGACCTAAAGCCATAAAACTTGTAGAGGAAAACATAGGTAGAACACTCTTTGACATAAATCGTAGCAATATTGTTTTGGATCCATCTCCCAAAACAAAGGAAATAAAAGCAAAAATAAACAAATGGGGTGTAATTAAACTTAAATGCTTTTGCATGGCAAAGAAAACCATCAACAAAATGAAAAGCCAACCGATGGACTGGGAGAAAATATTTGCAAATGATATGACTGATAAGGGGTTAATATCCAACATACATAAACAGCTCATACAACTCAGTATCAAAAAAATAAACAACCCATCAAAAAATGGGCAGAAGACCTAAATAGACATTTTTCCAAAAAAACACATACAGATGGCCAACAGGCACATGAGAAGAGGCTCAACATCTCTAATTAGAGAAATGTATATCAAAACAACAATGAGGTATCACTTCACACCAGTCAGAACGGCTATCATCAAAAAGTCTACAAATAGCAAAAGTTGACAAGGATGTGGAGAAAAGGGAACCCTCGTACACTGTTGGTGAAAATATAAATTGGTGCAGCTACTATGGAAAACAGAATGGAGGTGTTTTAAAAAACTAAAAATAGAGCTACCACATGATCCAGAAATCTCACTCTTGTGTCTATATCTGGAAAAAATGAAAAAACTAATTTGAAAAGATACGTGAACCTCAATGTTCATAGTAACATTATTTCCATAGCCAGATGTGGAAGCAATCCAAGTGCCCATCAACAGACGAAGGGATAAAGAAGATGTGGTATATTTACAACACAATATTACTCAGCCATAAAAAAGAGTGAAATTCTGCCATTTGCAGCAACTTGAATGGATCTAGAGAATATTATGCTTAGTGAAATGACAGAGAAAGACAAATACTAAATGATATCACTTATTTGTGGAATCTAAAAAATAAAAGAAATGGATGTATATAGCAAAACAAAAACAGACTCACAGATATAGAAAACCAACTAGTGGTTACCAGCTGGGGGTGCAAGACAGAGGTAAGGGAAAGAGATACAAATTGCTATATATAAAATAGATAAGCAACAATGATATATTTTATAGCACGAGGAATTGTACCTATTATGTTGGAACAACTTTTAATGAAGTATAATCTGTAAAAATAATGAATCACTATGCTGTACACCTGAAACCAATGTAATATTGTAAATTAACTATTCTTCAATAAAAATAACTAAATAAATTGGAAACAATAAAATAAAAATGAGCATGATTATACTCAGCTTCCTGCATTGTGATGATTAGAAATATGAACATACAACGCCTAGCACGTAACAGATATTCAACTAATGTCATGACTCCTTTTTCATTCATTGTGAAGGAATTTATAATCCAATAAATGAGACCAAAACAATGCAATACCTAAATTTTACCAATTAAGGTTCAATAAAGTATTAAAAAAGAGTAAACAATCTCTCTGCTTTAAAGACTCAAGTAGAAGGCAGGAGAAAGTTATCTCCCAGTTAGGGAGAGAGAGTTCTAATATCACAAATATTCCAAATATCTAATATGTTTATTAGTAAAATTTGAGTCAGGAGAGGTTTTAGAGAGTTCCTGACATCACTCTTCATCCAAAAAGCAATTAGAAAATTGTTCTATAGAGAACGAACTTATGGTTACCAGGAGGAAGGGGGGGGGATAATTAAGGAGTTTGGGATTGACATGTACACACTGCTATATTTAAAATGGATAACCAACAAGGACCTACTGTATAGCACAGGGAATTCTGCTCAATATTCTGTAACAACCTAGTTGGGAAAAGAATTTGAAAAAGAATAGATATATGTACATGTATAACTGAATCATTTTGTTGTACACCTGAAACTAACACAACATTGTTAATCAACTGTAGTCCAATATAAAATAAAAAGTTTTAAAAAACCCGCTAATCTCAGAAGGCCACATACTGAATGACGGCCTTTATCTAACATTCTTGAAATGGCAAAATTATAGTGATGGAGAACAAATTAGTGGATGCCAGGCTGGTGGAGGAAGATTTGGTGTGACCATAAGGGAAGGAAGATTTTTGTGGTGATAGAATGGTTCTGTATTGTGATTGAGGTTGTGGTTACACAAATCTACACCCATGATCAAATGACGGAAATATATACAGTGTATTAATGTCAATTTCCTGGGTTTGATATTGTGTTATAGTTATCTTAAACGTAAATGTTGGGGGAAAATGGGTGAAGAGTTTATGAAACCCCTCTATACTATCTTTGAAACTTTTTGTGATTCAATAATTATTTCAAAATAAGAAGTTAAAAAAAAAACTATATCCAATTGTACTAACATGAAAAAAAAAAAAGTGTTCTAATTGATGTTCAGGCCTCCTATTGCATCAAGAAGCTGTTTTAGACATTTGTTGCAAAACGTTCAAAAGCAAACAGTGCCATGAGCTATGGTTCTACTCATTAAGTGTCAGCCCTGATAAGGATCCACTGGGCCCCTACATGCTATCATGACTACCTGGGTGCTCATTTGTGACTCATGTGGAAAGTAGGAAAAGAGGAGTTTTTCACAGATGTGGTCAAATACCTTGGGAAGCCCCAAGAGGAGGTATCAGAAGATGCTATTTGCAGGGACTAAGGACTGAGAAAGAGATCCTTTTATACTTTGTGGTACATCATACTATTTTTTATGTTTTGAGAACCATACAATGACTTTTCCCTTAATGAAATCCATCACTTGTTTGATCACTTGCATTCTGCTTAACAGGAGAGAAGGATCCTCTAAATGCTATAAAAATTGCCCAATTTTAGCTAAATTTCCCCTAGACTGATTTATTTTCCTTGTTCTTCGAGCAGACATTTTTGTTTTAAACTGTCAGTCTCCCATGCACCTCCTTGAGCATCCATGAAAGATAAAATAAGGAAGCTGAGAGGTATCGACTGTTTCTGGCTGTCATTAGGCTCAATGCTGGACACTGTAGGGAAAAGGATCCATGTCAGGAACGTTGTGGTGTGATCACTGACAGCAGTGAAGGACCAGCTTCATCTGTGAGAGAATGCTGGGCATCAGTATAATAAGGAAGGGAGAAAGATAGAGGGTAAGGAGAGAAAAATAAACTCTCCTTATAATATGTTTTCCTGAAGGTCGAGTTTCTGGTTTGCCTTGAGCAAGTCACGTAAATTTTCTCGGAATCTGATATAAAATAAGGATGATATTCTATTAGAAATATTTTATGAGTATTAGGAATACTATATGTAGGTTGTTTAAATACCAGGTAAAAAATTTAGGACCCTTAAGCTAATCATGACAATGTAAGTTTCACTGGCACACGGTGATGTCAAAAGTACTCCAATGGTGACCAGAGGGCAGGGTTGTTGAACTTGTCTGTATGGCTAGTAGGCCCCATATTATATTGGAACAAATTAAATTTAAAGCCAAAAAACATTAATCACTTCTTAGCTGGGGATCTTTGGGAGAGGCAATCAACCACAGGCCCTAAGTCTTCCTGAACCCTGCTAGCTGAGTAGGCCCCAAATGCAAAGCGCTGACTACCCACTACCGAGCCCTTTCCCTGGTTAATATTTTCAGCCAGCAACCTTGAGGGATGAAGCCAAGTCTCTGTTAGAGACAAAGCAGATTTGCTTGCTGCTTGTTATAAGATGATGGATTTCCCAAGCCCAGTATTTTTCAGCTGTGATACACACCTACCACATGCACAACATTCATATGAGTCCATGAAGGGACTTGGGGTTAAGGAGAAATCATTTAAATTGTACTGCTTGCTGTGCTGTGAGTCATAAAGTTCTTTGTCTCTGATCCAAGATTCTTGTGGCATCTGCCAGCAACCACAACAAAGTAATAAGCTAACTTACTAGCTCGTAAGTTGGACAAAATCAAATCACAGACCTGACAGTGTCCTAGGTCAAATTCTTTTATTTCTCAAATTCTTAGTTTGCTCATCTGTAGACTATAGATAATTGCAATACTATTGAAAGATAGATGTGAGCATTTAATAGGTTATTAAATTTTACAGGCTGACCTGGGTCCTGAGCCACCACTAAATGATTGAACCCTCTCCAAGGATGTTGCTGGACCATTGCTATGCACAGTCAGAACCATACCACCTATCAGAGCATTGATTTCTTCTTTTTTCCCACACGTCAGTTTCACCTTGCCATTGGACACTATGCAGCTTGAGAACAGGGTCACTATTGCACGTGTCTTCTGTAACCCTGATTGTGCTCAGCACAGGGTCACAAAGATCCTCAACACCCACAAAACAAGTATTCAGGCATACAGTGCGCATATACCTCTGTCCTTCATTAAGGCCCTAAGCTTCCTACACCTCATCCATAACACGGAATTGATAGATAAAACCTGTGTCACCTGTCTCATTAGCTTTTGGGGGGAGACAAGGATATAATCGATATATTTGTAAAATTATGAATCTTTGAAATCATAAAGTAATAAGATAATAACTCATATTTATTGAATGCTCTTTGTGTATAAGCTACTAAATCCACATATCTCATTTTAGCCTCCCAATAACTTTTAAAATATTTTTCTAATTATTTTACAGATTAGGAAACCAAGGCTCAGCAAAGTTGAGTACGTTCCCCAAAGTCACACAGCTACCAAGTGAGACAGACAGGATTTGAATCCAGGGCACCCAGACTCTACAGTTGTGTTGTCCAATAAGGTAGCTGCTAGTCATATGTGGCTACTTCAATTAAAATTCATTAAAATGAAATAAAAATAATATTATTCCTATTTCATAAACGTAGAAACCAAGGCTATGAGAAACAAGAAATTTCTCCCAATTTAGAGTGTTAGCAGTGATAGGACCGGGATTCAAATGATGTAGGGCTGCTGATGCCAAGCTGGCATTATGGATCTCTTTGTAGGTACACGGTTTCCCTATCCCTGGGATGTTTGGCTGCTTCAGTTTGTTTTTGACACTCAGCCATATTCAGACGAACAGCTGAAGCTCTAGATCCAAGGGATCCCCAGGGAGTCCCACTCTATGTGAATGGAAAGCGAGAACACACTGTCTTGAAAATAATTGATGGCCAACAAATGTTGGTTGAGGTGAATTATCATCTTTTTCATTAACTGCTGTTGTTACAGTTCTGAAACAGAGTTGTTCCAGAGACGAAAACAAATCTGGAATCTTTGGATGAGAAAGCTCTCTCACAGCTGACACATTTACAAGTATGGGACCTAAATATTTCCCACAGGCTGTGTCAATGCCCAGTGAAAGGCAAAGTTAAGGAATATTACAGAAAGTCAGAAAAGCCAGAACTTGTCATGAATAGGGAGCAGACAGGTGAACCTCAGGAAGTGGGGACTGACTTGAGCCTTGAAGTTCACGGAACTAAGCATGTAGGCTTCTTAAAGGCCACACCCTGATCCCCTTTCTAGCTTGATTTCCTGAAAACTAGCATTTTGAAAGCCCCACAGTGCTTTAATTTCCTTACACACATTTGGCGCTTCTTGCTTACCTGTGTGTTTTTGCCCCTATGTTTACCCTGCTAATAATACACTTACCACCTGGTTAATGCCTAATTCTTCCTTGACAGTTATCTCTTAAGCCATGCGTAATCTCCATAAGGCTGATTAGTCACTCTCTTTTGTGCTACACAAGAATCCTGGGCTCACGTCTAAAACTGCTCTTATCTGATTTGTTTATGCTTCTTTCTCCCTGGATCAGTTAATTTTCACTGCTTAAGGAACCATCTCAAAACTTAGTGGCTTAAAACCACAATCATTTATTATTGATGGTGATTCTAAGATTCAGCAGAGTAGTTCTGCTCACCTGAGCCAGGTTTGGTTGACCTCAGCTGGGCACATTCCAGTGTCTGTAGTCAGTTTGTGTGCAACCCAGGGTCTAGTTGCCTTAAGGGTGGTCTTCCTTATGGGGCCGTTGGTTGTGGGATGAAAGAACTGGGCCACAGTATCCCCAAAATTCAGCCTGCTAGCCTGGGCTTATTTACATGGCAGTTTTAAAAGCAAGGATAGAAGCCCCCAAGGTCTGTTGAGACTTGGGTTTGGAAATGCCACAGTGCCACTTCTGCCATATTACATTGGTCAAGAAAGACCCAAGACCCACCAGACACAAAGGGTGGGAGTTGCTACACATCATCTTGCAAAGGGGTGATAATTGAGGCCATTTTTGTAAAAGATCTACCACACTTCCTTGGTATCTTTCTAAGGATAGAAACTAAGTTTTACTCATCCACAGAACCTATCAGGAGTTAGGGATTTGTGAATATTTTATGATGGATGCTGATGAGTGGAAAATATTTGAAAAAACACTCTAGGCAAGGGGAAATAGGGAAGTTGGACAAGCCACGTATGTTGGTTGTCACTATGGAAAACAGGTACTCTAGATGAGGACCTCTGATTCTACCACTGACAGGTGGGCCAAACTTGCTGTTTCTCCCATGCATTCCATCTTCCCCTCACTGACATCAACTCTTCCTTAGCCCCTTCCCTGACACACATATAAAGATATTTCTGAGGAGGAATATATGGCTCAAAGAATACTCCTGGTAAGTGCACTCTCTTCCTTATTACATAGATCTTTACTAGTAATTTCTTGTCTGTTCTCTCTAAATGTTACCTGGGCTGGATAGGTGTGAAATTTGAGGGCCATGTCCCCTCATGAGAACTTCTTTTCATATTTCCTCTAAGCCACTTTCTTCTCCACCCTTCTCTCTGCAGCTCTCACTCGAGGTTAGAGTTTTGGGACACATTTCAGGAAGTAGGATGCTGGAAACATGGAAATGGAAACAGGTAAGAGACTGGAGTCAAAAATAGGGTGAAAGGCTAGTATGCCTCTGTCAAGGTCAATTTATAATCTGTTAAATTCTCTCACACAAAGACTCACCTCTAGTTGTCTCTGAGGTGAACTCTATTTTATTCTTGCACAGAGTTTACTCACCTTGGGGAGGAAGAGAGGGAGGTTACATTAAAGAATTTCCCAAAGGATATTTTATGGAAGTATTAAGACAAAATGTAGCGGGAAAGTTTCCATGGTCTAAAATTTTTGGGAAGCTAAGACATGCTTCAAATTACATCTTCTTAATGGAGATTCATGTTGTATGAATCAATATTCCCAGTGTTTTGAAAACAAATGTAAAATCTATGAAACATACTTTAGAAAATGGTGCTCCAGTTTTCAGAGCATGTGAGGAAATGATAGAATTACCACAGATACCTAAATAAAATTACCCTAAAATTTAGTGATTTAATGACCGTGTGTAACACTCACAGATTTTCTAGATCAGGATTTCAGGCAGAGCATATCAGCAATGGCTTGCTTCTGCTTCATGATATCTGGGGTCTCAGGCTGAAAGACGTCAAGCTTGGGGGCTGGAATCATCTTAAAACTCACTCACATGTCTGATCATTAATACTGGCTGTGAACTAAGACTTCAGTTGAGGCTGTTGACTAGGATACTTCCATGTACTCACTCCATGTAGTCTGTGCCTTCTCACCACATGATGACTGAGTTCTAAGAGGGGGTGTAATTGAGCAGGACCCTAGGGGCCTTCCCAGGACAGATATCCCCCATGTCCTCTACTTGCCTCTGGTAGGAAGGCAAGTAGGAAATTTTAGCTTCCTAGGCCTTCCCCAAGTTCCAAAGAATAAATTTAATCAGAGGAGTGAGAAAATGCAGAAAGAAAGGAGAACAGTCAAGCAAGACCAAAGAATAATACTTTAGCCATTAAACAAAGTTAAGGACCTTTAGTTCCTCCTCAAGGGCTATAGATAATATTCTGAGCCATGTCCTTTGAGCTGTTTTGCAGATACTGAAACCCCCACTGTTGGGAGAAGTTAACTGAATGATGTTCACAAGCACACAGATCCCAGACCAGTCGGAACCAGAAGGTTGATGATGTTGACTCCTGATTACATCATTACCAACCAGTCAGAATAATGTCCACGAGCTGATCACATACCCACAACCTGCCTCCCTCACCCTGTCTTTAAAAACCTTTTCCTGAAAGCCCTCGGGGAGTTTGGGTCTTTTGAACTTTAGCTGCCTGGACTCCTTCTTTGGTGCCCTGCAATAAATGCTGCACTTTCCTTCACCACAACCTGGTATCAGAAGATCGGCTTTACTGTGAGCGGGGAAGCAGACTCAAGTTTGGTTCAGTAACAAGAGCATCCTGAGAGAGTCAAGTGTAAGTCATATCACTTTTATGATCTAGTCTTGGAAGTCATGTGGTACCACTTCTATCACATTCTACTCATCAAAGTGGTCACAAAATCTGCTGTGGTTCAAGGGGGAAAGAAATTGGTGGAGAATGACAATGTTCTAGAAGAGCATGTGGGACTAGAAATATTGTTGTAATCTTTTTTTGAAAAATACTGTCTGCTATACTAATTGTGTGTAGAGGACTGTAAGGATATGAGCCTAATAAGTGCAAGAATTTGGGCAGGAAAGAAGTAGGGGAAAATGTTCAGAAATGAAATTGGAAAATACAAGATTCTCATTGGTTCATATAAATCATCATGGACTACATTACGCCCTCAGACTATATGCTGCCATGAAACAGCCCAGCATTTGGAAGTTGTAAAATCAGAAAAGTGAAAATATCTTTCACAATCTCCACATAAGGATCCTTTCATGCTCACTCTTAGATGTTTCACTGTATTATGTTTCACTAGAAATTAAAATAAATGGCACTTGGAGACATTAGTCAGAAACTTAAATTCATCTGATAACTGTGGTATAGCTGGGAAAGAGGGTCTGTGCCACTTCTGCTGAGTTATGAAGAGATTGATAACAAATATACTACATTTAATAGAGTCTATTGAATATTTACATACAAAAACTTTAGAAATATTGCATAATATAAACTTCTCCAGTTTTCAGCAACCTTTAGGAATAAATAGGCATGGTTAACACAGGACCTCCAGCTTTCAAGAACTTCTTTCTTAGGAATGTCTTCACGTTTCATAGGATACTACTCAAAACTTGGATATTACTGGGAAAATCCAGTGCCTGTGGGAGTTTTTATTTTCTGCCAACTGATTCTATTTGGGGGCTGGAAGTGCCATATTGGACATCAGGGCTGCCCTGGGCATGAGCTCTTTTGGCCAGAGTCACCAACAACGAGTAGATGCACATTTAGCTTGTTGGCAAAGCTGGGGATAAAATGTATCTCTTCTCTTTTCTGATGTGCTCTGTTAGTGGGGTGGTCCCAAGATTTGACAGGCTGTTTAGTGAAACAGCAACTCCCTAGACATTCATCTGTGGAGCTGTGTAGGGCAAGTAGTCACCTGAGAGTAAAAATGTTGCACTTAAAAATCCTTCTCAAGAATTCCCTGGCAATCCAGTGGTTAAGACTTCGCACTTCCACTGCAGGGGGCACGGGTTCCATCCCTGGTCGGGGAACTAAGATCCCGCATGCCATGCGGCATGGCCAAAAAAAAAAAAAAAAAAAAAAAAAAAAATTCCTTCTCACAGCCTTCTCCTTCTGCCAAGATGGAGCCACCCCATTCCTCCAAGGCCCTCTACCTTGTAACCGAAAAGCCCTAGACATAACACAATAATCCAGCCTAGAAAGTCTCTGAAATGTAGAAAGAAGATGGGCTGCTTAGGACCTCCGTTAGGACTTGAGAACAACACAGTGGTGACTTCTCTGGGTTTTCTTCTTGCTTCCAGGTAAGAGGCTGAGGAAGCCTCGGATCCAGACCACCAAAAGAGGCACAAAAAAAGGCACAGAAAGAAATGAAGCTGCATGAAGTCTGTTTCCCAAGGCAAAGAACAAGCAAGGGTGGACTAGCAACAAAAAGCCTTACTTCAGTCAAATACTAACGGAAATAACATTGTCTTCAGCCCTGGTGGACTCAGCAGGGATGAACAAAATGTTGAACTTCCATACCACAGTCTCATGACCCTTGGAAGCAAGTTCCCGTTTCTACTCTGGGCATTGTCAGGGAGGTTGAGCAGGGACCTGATCTCCCATCCCTCTTCTACCAAAAGCAACGGGCATGCAGTGAAGTGTCAGTAAAGCTGAGTAGGGGAGTCTTCACTCCCTGCCACAGCTGGAGCAGGCAGCGCTCTGTTTGCAACCCAGCAGCAGAGCCTTAATGAGATGGAGCAAGGTGGGGCTGGTTATCAATAAGCTTCATGCCCCCTGCTCCTGCCCTACCATGTCAGGAGGGCCCTGTAAGCTAAGAATACGCAGTCACCCAGACCTCATGACACCTCAGCAAGAGGACTGTCTACAAAGAAGATAAAATAGAGTCCAGAGTTTCATAACATAATATCTAAAATGCCCAGAATATAACTGTAAATAACTCAAATCAAGAACCAGGAAAATCATCCACAGTCACAAACACCAGGATAAGTTATAGATTGGAATTATCTGACAAGGATTTTAAAGCAGCCAGTGTAAATCTGCTTCAACATACAATTATACATTTTTTGAAACAAAAACAATAGAAAAATCTCAGCAAAGAAATAAAAGTTATAAAAATCAATCAAGAAATTAAAAAAAAAAAACTATTTCCAAAACAAACAGACAAACAAACGTAACCTTACTGGATGGGCTCAACAATAGAATGGAGATGACAGATGATAAAATCAGCAATGTTGAAGATACATTAATATAATTTTCCTAATCTGGGCAACACAGAGAAAATAGACTGATAAAAAAATAAACAGAGCCTCAAGGACCTGTGAGAGAATAAAGAAAGATCCAACATATGTATCATCGAATTTCAAGGGGAGGGGACAGAAATTGAGGCTGAAAAAGTACTCAAAAAATAATGGCAGAAACTTCAAATTTGGGAAAAGACAAAACCCTACAGATTCAAAAAGCTGAACAAATTGAAAAAATATGATCAACTCAAGGAAGTGAAGGCTAAAACATACCATAATTAAACTAGGGCAATCTAAAGCCAAAGAGAAAATCTTGAAAGTACCAAGAGTGAAAAGACACATTACTTATATGAAAATGCCAATTTGAATGATAGTGGATTTCTCACCTGTAACAATGGAGGCCAGAAGGAAATAAAACATTTTTTTCAAGTACAGTTGATCCTTGAACAACACAGGTCTGAACAGAATGGATCTACTTATACACAGTTTTTTTTTCATTAAATATGGACTATAGTACACATGATCAACGGTTAATTCACAGTTGCAGAATCACAGACACAGAGGGCCAATGGTAAAATTATATGTGTTTTTGATGGTGTGAAGTGTTGGCGGCCCTAACCCCCGTGTTGTTCAAGGGTCAATTGTACTGAAGGAAAAGAATTGCAAACCATGAGCTCTCTGTTTAGCAAAATATCTTGCAGGAATGAAGGGGAAATAAACACAATCTCAAATGAAGGAAAACTAGGAGAATAAGTTGTTAGCACACCTACCTGTAAAGCATTGCTAAAGGAGGTTCTCTGGGCAAAAAGAAAATGTTGACAGAAGAAGGCTTGAAATTTCAGAAAGAAAAACTTTGAAGCAGTTGAATACAGGGCTAAATATACTGGACTATCTTTATCATGACTTTATTATATCATATTTGATGGTTGATTATAAAATCATCTGATGTGGTACTCAATGTATAAAGAGGAAATACTTAAGAAAAATTTACTTTAGTAAATAAAGAGGGTAAAAATACTTAAAAGGAAGTGAATTTTCTACACTTCACTAAAGGTGGTGAAACATTAATACCTGTGCTGAGTTGAGAATATTGTAATATACCTCAAGCAACCACTAGACACTTATACAAAGTGATATACAAAGTGAGCAACCACTAAAAACACTATAAGTATATCAGATTGGTTCTTCAAAACAAATTGGTAAAATTGATAAAATTCTGATAAGACTGGCAAAAGTAAAAAAAAAAAAAAAAAAAAAATAGAAGACACATTTCACCAATATCAGAAATGAAATAGGGAATGTAGGGGATATAGGAAGGAGATAATTAGGGAATACTGTGAACAACTTTACATTCATAAATGTGACAATTTAAAAAACGTTGATCAGAAATCAAACAAGATGAAATAGAACACTTGGGTAATATTTTAATAATTAAAGAAATTGAATTTGTTATTTAAAGTCTCCCCAAAAAGAAATCTCTTGGCCCAGGTGGTTTTATTATAGAATTCTACAATTCCACAGTGTGGAACTCTAAAATTATACCAAATATTTAAAGAACTAACACCAATTTCATACTATTTCTTCCAGAAAAAAAGAGAAGAAAAAATTTCCAGCTAATTTCATAAAAGATTACCCTGATAGCAAAACCAGACAAAGATATTTTTAAAGAGAAAACTACAGACCAATATCTCTCATGAATTTAAACACAAAAATCATTGATAAAATATTAGCAAATCTTACCTTACACAAAAGTTAACTCAGAATGGATCAAAACTTAAATATAACACATAAAGTTCCAAATATTTACCGAAAACAAATAGAAGGACATCTGCAGGATCTTCAGGATCGGGTTAGGCAAAGAATTCTCAGGATGACACCAAAAGCTTGGAAAGCAAGGAAAATTTGAAAATTTTGATATCATCAGAATAAAAATATTTGCTCTGAGAAGAACCTTGTGAAGAAGATGAAGAGAGAAGCTATGGACTGGCAGAAAGTATTTTCAACCATATATCTGAAAAAGGACCTCAGGTATCCCACACTTTTCTTTTCTTTCCCTTTCTTTCTTTCTATCTTTCTTTCTTTCTTTTTTATTTTTTGAAAGTGAATACACACAAAAAACAGAAAACTTTAATTTTTGTCCCAATTAGTATTTGAAATAGCAAACCTGCTTTTTTTTTTTTTTTTATTGGAGTATAATTGCTTCACAATGGTGTGTTAGTTTCTGCTGTAGAACAAAGTAAATCAGCTATATGTATGCATATATCCCCTCCCTCGTGAGCCTCCCTCCCAAACCCCCTCACACTTTTCAAAAGTTCACTTTACACAGTACTCTTATGAAAGGTTTATATGTATTAGCATCTGTTTTTGCCAAATGAAAGAAATCCCAAGACAAAAAAGACTAACAATGAGAACAGTGTTCAGCATTTGTTTTGCAGGGAGCTGTTACAGAGGCAGTTTGCACCCTGAGGAGCTGCAAGAGTGGCACCTCCAAGCTCCTTCTGGAAACTACACTCAGCATCTCAGTATCCAGCTGCCGCAGCCTTGAACTGTGTCTCTGAGCATCTGTGTTTATCTTAATGTATTCTGTGCATCCCTTAACAAGATGTGTCCTAAAGTAATTGCTTCTTTGCTTTAAGCCATTTTGGCTTAGGAAAGCTTTCATAAGAACATTCTACTTTCATGGAGTAGGGGAAACCTGTAATATCTTGAATATATAATAACTCATGAAAACAAAACAAACAGCAAAAGCAAACCAGTAAGTTTCAACTGGACAAAAGACATGAAGAGATATTTTACTAAAAAGGTTATATAGATATCATATAAGGTTAAACATCATTTGTCAGCAACAAAAATGCATATTAAAGCCACAATGAGTTATCATTACATACCTGTCAGAATGGCTTAAATGAAAAAAAAAAAAAAGTGACAACACCAAGTGCTAGTGAGAATGTGGACAAACTGGATCATTCAAAAATTCTTATTGAGAATGTATAATGGAACAGCCACTCTGGAAGACAGTTTGACAGTTTCTTATAATACTAACCATGCAACCACCACGTGACTCAGCAGCAGCTGAGTTCATCCATCCATTTGTTCATCCACCCCAGAGAAATGAAAACTCATGTTCACACAAATGAATGTTTAGAGTGACCTTATTCATAATAGCTAAAAAACAACCCAGAGGTCCTTAATGGGTGGATGGTTAAACAAACTGTGGAATGCTACTCAGTAATAAAAAGAACAAGCTATTAACACATGCAACAGCCTTGATAAATCCCCAGAGAATTTCACTGAGTCACAAAAATGTCAACCCCAAAAGGCTACATATTGTCTGATTCTGTTTATACAACATTCTTGAAATGAAAAAAAAAAATATAGAAATGTAGACTAGATTAGTGGTTGCCATGAGTTAAAGGAGGGAATGAGAATCAAAGGTAGGTGGACATAGTTGTAAAAGGGGAACACAAGGGATTTTTGTGGTGAAGAAAATGTTCTATATCTTGACCATAACAA
Organism: Eschrichtius robustus; assembly: GCF_028021215.1. NCBI lineage: Eukaryota > Metazoa > Chordata > Mammalia > Artiodactyla > Eschrichtiidae > Eschrichtius > Eschrichtius robustus. Next base: position 135,499,139 of record NC_090828.1, on the reverse strand, counting down.
TGTTAATATCTTGCTTGATTTTGTATTGTAATTTTTCAAGATGTTACCACTAAGGGAAATAGGAAAATGGGCATAATGAATTTTTCTATATGATTTTCTACAGCTACATATGCACTATAATTATCTCAAAATTCAAAGTTTAATTAGAGTAACCACTTGATCATGGAGGTGTTGTTACTAGGTCTACTTGGGATATTGGTAACCTTCTTGACTTACTGTGCATTCTTCCTGAAGCCTCATAACTCCTTTGCATGTGCGCCCAGCTCACAATTTGACGTATGCGTCTTCTCCCCAGCAGTGGCACAATTTTCTCTGCTTTCTGTGAATTGGCTCCTAAGTGACCAAGTCATTTGTGGGCCAGACATGCCAACTCAGGCCTAAACTCAGCAGCTATGATTGAGACCCCCTTCTTGCACAGAATGTAAGGCTTGGAGAGTGCCTGCAAGGCCATTTCCTGCAGTGACTTAACTTCCTGCAGAGGAACTTAGGTCCTGAAAGAATCAAGATTAGAATCTGACAGGTCTCGTGCTGAGCCCAGCACATTTTTTGACACTTGAGAACTTTCTACAACATGTAAGCCTTTCTCCACTAACAGCTCTGAATTTTAAAAAGCTATTTAATGGGGTGTGGCCAAGATGATGGAGTAGAAAGACCCCGAGCTCACCTCCTCCAACAGGTACACCAAAATTACAACTAATTACAGAGGAACAATCTATGAAAATGACTTGGAGAGTAGCAAAATAAAGAGTGTCCACAACTAAAGATATAATGAAGAAACCACAATGAGACAAGTAGAGTAAGAGTGGTGGAGACACGGTATGGTCAGGATCCACACCCCTGGGTTGGCGACCCACAAATGGGAGGAATATCACAACCACACAGGTTCTCCCCAAGGAGCAGGGGACCAAGCCCCACATGGGGCTCCTCAACCTGGGGTTCCTCCTGCAACTGGAAGATGAACCCCCAGAATGTCTAGTTTTTGAAAACCAGCAAGGCTAACTTATGGGAGAGCCAGAGGACTATAGAAAATGGAGACTCTGGTCTTGAATGGCATGTTCAAAATCTCACAAACTCTGAGTCCCAGTGCAAAGGCAGTAGCTTGAAAGGAGCCTGGGTCAGACTCACTTGCTGATCCTGATGAGCTTTGAAGAGGGAGGAGCCAGGCCCTAAGGACTGACTTGCTGGCTGCAGCCATTCTGGGGAGCTTGTTCTATGGCAACTGACACCAGCACTGGCAAGCACCGTTTTGGAATTGTGCTTCTTGCCTATTAGCCCCAGGGGCTTACTACCCTCCAGTGGGCTGCAGCAGCCCCATGCTCCCTGGGCCATGCTACCAGCCATGCAGGGACACAGTCCTGCCTACTGGTGGGCAGGTAGCAGGTCCATGACCTCCCCCAGTCACGTAACCAGCTCCACTGAAACACAGCCCTGCCTACCAGTGGGCCGGCAGCAGCCAAGCATCACTAGGCTGTACTGACAACTGCATGAGAAGCCGACCCCAGGCTTGAGTGAGATCACAACCACCACACAAGGCAGGGCCTCACAGCCAACCTGGCTGGGAGCCACCCTCAACTACCACACTCCCATGGTAGTTGGCCCCACAATAGAAGGTCACATGCGGCCCACATAGGGGACACCCCGACCAGAGGAGAGTGTGCTGCTAGGCCCCATACAATGTCTCTTACATAAAGCTACTTCCCCAAGGTCAGGAAACAACTGATCTAATTATAGAAATTTAAAAAAAAGAGAATTAGGCAAAATGATTGAGATAGAAGAATGTTCCAAATGAAGGCATAAGCAAAACCTCAGAAGAAGAACTAAATGAAGTGCAGGTAAACAATCAAACTGACAGAGTCCTAGGTAATGATAATAAAGAAGCTCACTGAACACAGGAGAAAAATGGATGAACATGGTGAGTTTTTCAACAGAGAGTTAAAAAATATAAAGAAAAACTGAATGGAGCTGAAGAATACAATAACTAAAATAAAATATAAACTAGAAGGTATCAGCAGTAGATTAGATGATACAGAGGAGTGGATCAGTGAACTGAAAAGCAGAGAAGTGAAAATCATACAAACTGAATAGCAAGGAAAAAGAAATGGGACTTCCCTGGTGGTGCAGTGGTTAAGAATCCGCCTGCCAATTCAGGGGACACGGGTTAGATCCCTGGTCTGGGAAGATCCCACATGCTGTGGAGCAACTGAACCCGTGTGCCACAACTACTGAGCCTGCACTCTAGAGCTCACAAGCCACAACTACTGAGCCCACGTGCCACAACTACTGAAGCCCATGTGCCTAGAGCCCATGCTCCACGACAAGAGAAGCCACTGCAATGAGAAGCCCACACACCGCAACAAAGAGTAGCCCTTGCTTGGTGCAACTAGAGAAAGCCCGTGTGCAGCAATGAAGATCCAATGCAGCCAAAAATAAATAAATTAATTAATTAATTTTAAAAAAAGAAAAAAGAACTAAGAAAAACGAGAATGATTCAAGAGAGCTCTGGGACAACATCAAGCCTACTAACATTAGCATTATAGGGGTCCCAGAAGGAGAACAGAGAGGGAAGGCAGCAGAGAATTTTTGGAAGAAATAATAGCTGAAAAAAGACCTAACCTGGGAAAAAAGTAGATGAGGACCAGGAAGCACAGACAATCCTAAACAAAAAGAGCCCAAAGAGGTCCACACCAAGACACATTATAATTATACTGGCAAAAACGAAAGATAAAGAGAGAAGTTTAAAAGTAGCAAGAGAAAAGCCACTATGTACAAGGGAACTCCTGTAAGACTATAAGCTGACTTTTCAGCAGAAAGTTTGCAGTCCAGAAGAGAGTGGACTCTCAATGTGATGAAAGGGAAAAAACCTACAACCAGGAATACTCTACCTGGCAAGGTTATTAATCAAGTTTGAAGGAGAGATAAAGAGATTTACAGACAAGCAAAAGATAAAAGAGTTCAGCACCACAAAACTGGTTTTTATAAGAAATCCTAAAGGAATTTCTCTAAGCAGAAAAGAAAAGGCCACAACTAGAAACATGAAAATCATATAAGAAAAAATCTCATTGGTAAAGGCAAACATACAGTAAGTGACCTATAAAGCTAGGAGGAACCTTAAAAGACAAAAGTAGTAAAATCGTCTATATCCACAATAAGTAGGTAAGGGATACACAAAACAAATATTGTAAAATATGACATGAAAAACATTAAATATGAGATGGCATTGTAAAAATTGTAGAGTCATTAGAATTCATTCAAACTTGAAGTCATCAACATCATATATATATATATATATATATATATATATATATATATATATATATATATATATATATATATATATATATATATATATATATATATATATATAGTGCTAACCACAAACCAAAAATCTATAATCGATACACACAAAAAATGAGAGAGATATCCAAACCTAAACATAAAGATGCTCATTAATTTACAAGGGAAGAGAGCAAAAGTAGAAGAAAGAAACGGAAAAGAACTACAAAACAATCCCAAAACAATCAACAAAATGGAAATAAATTCATAGCTATCAATATTTGCTTTAAATGTAAATAGACTAAACACTTCAATCAAAAGACATACAGTGGCTGAGTGAAGAAAAAAGATAAGACCCATGTATATGCTGCCTACAAAAGACTCCCTTCATATCTAAAAGACACACAGACTGTAGGTGTGTGTATAAGACACTGATGAAAGAAAATGAAGACAGCACAAACAGATGGAAAAATATACCAGGTTTTTGGATTGGAAGAATTAATATTGTTAAAATGACCATACTACTCAAGGCAATCTACAGATTCAATGTAATTCCTATCAAAATACCAAGGGCATTTTTCACAGAACTAGAGCAAATAATTCTAAAATTTGTATGGAAACACATAAGACCCTGAACATCCTAAACAATCTTGAGAAAAAAGAACAAGGCAGGAGATATCACACTCCCTGATTTCAAGGTATTGTACAAAGTTATAGTAATCAAAACAGTATGGTACTGGCACCAAAACAGACACATAGATCAATGGAACAGAATAGAGAGCCTAAAAATAAACCCACACACTTATAGTCAATTAATCTATGAAAAAGGAGGCAAGAATATACAATGGAAGAGGCGGTCCTTTCTCCTTTGTATATTCTTGCCTCCTCTGTCAATAGATGAATGGATAAAGAAAATGTGGTGTGTATATATATATTATATATATATTATATATATATAATATATATTATATATATATATAATGGAATACTTCTCAGCCATGAAAAAGAATAAAATTTTGCCATTTGCAGCAATATGGATGGACTTGGAGGGCATTATGCTAAATGAAATAAGTCAGACAGAGTAAGATAAATATTGTATGATGTCACTTATATGTGGAATCTAAAAAATACAACAAACTATTGAATAAAATAAAAAAGAAGGAGACTCACAGATATAGAGGACAAGCTAGTGGTTACCAGTGGGGAGAAGGGGGGAGGGACAGTGTAGAAGTAAGGGATTAAGAGATACAAACTATTAGGAAGCAAGAATATACAATGGAGAAAAGACAGCCTCTTGCATAAATGGTGTTGGGAAAACTGGGCAGCTAGATGCAAAAGAATCAAACTAGACTACTTTCTCCCAGCATATACCAAAATAAACTAAAAATGGATTAAAAGCTTAAATGCAAACCTCAAACCATAAATCTCCTAGAAGAAAATGGAGGAAGTGTGTTCTTGATATCACTCTTAGCAATATTTTTTTTGATCTGTCTCCTCAGGCAAAGGCAACAAAAGCAAAAATAAACAAATGGGACTACATCAAACTAAGAAGCTTTTGCACAGGGAAGGAATCTATCAACAAAATGGAAAGGCAGCCTACTGAATCAAAGAAAAAATTTGCAACCTATAGATCTAATAAGAGGTTAATATCCAAAATATACCAAAAACTCATACAACTCAACACCAAAAAAAAAAAAAAAAAAAAAACCCACACAACCAATTAAAAAATGGGCAGAAGATGTCAGTATTCATTTTTCTAAAGAAGACATAGAGATGGCCAACAGGATGTGAAAAGAGGCTCAACATCACTAATCATCAGGGAAATAAGACTAAAAACCATGATGAGATATCACCTCACACATGTCAGAATGGCCATTATTAAAAAGACAACAAATAACAAGTGTTGGTGAGGATATGGAGAAAACGGAACACTCAGGCATTGTTGGTGGGAAAGTAAATTGATGCAGCCATTGTGGAAAACAGTACAGGGGTTCCTCAAAAACTAAAAATAGAACTAACATACAATCCAGCAATTCCACTCCTGGGTTTTTTTCTGAAGAAAACAAAAAACACTAACTTGAAAACATATATGCACCCCATGTTCCTTACAGCTTTATTTACAATAGCCAAGATATGGAAGCAACCTAAGTGTCCATTGATAGATGAATGGATAAAGAAGATGTATATATTTACAATGGACGGTTACTCAGCCATAAAAAAAGAAATCTTGCCATTTATGACAACATGGATGGATCTAGATGGTATTATGCTAAGTGAAATGTCAGACAAAGACAAATACAGTACGGTTTCATTAACATGTTGAATCTAAAAATCAAAAGAAACAAAAGATAACAAAATGAAAACACTCATAGATACAGAGAACAAAAGGAGAGTTTCCATAGTAGAAGAGTTGGAGGGGTGGTTGAAATAAGTGAGGGGAGTTAAGTGTTACGAACCTCCAGTTTTAAAAGAGATAAACCACATAGAGCATAAGGAATATGGTCAATAATATTGTAATAAGTTTGCATGATGACCATTTTATAATACATGCAAGTGTTAAATGACTATGTATTATGCCTGAAACATACATAATATTATATGTCAACTGTATTTCAATAATTAAAAATTAAAATGCTATTTATTAAATTATTACCCCCACCCCTCACATTTATACAGGACTTTTATCCTCCATTTGTCAGAAACAGAAAAACAAATACCGTATGCTAACACATATATATGGAATCTAAAAAAAAAATGGTTCTCATGAACCTAGGGACAGGACAGGAATAAAGACACAGACGTAGAGAATGAACTTGAGGACACGGGGAGGGGGAAGGGTAAGCGGGAATGAAGAGAGAAAGTAACATTGACATATATACACTATCAAATGTAAAATAGCTAGCTAGTGGGAAGGAGCCACATAGCACAGGAAGATCAGCTCGGTGCTTTGTGACCACCTAGAGGGGTGGGATAGGGAGGGTGGCAGGGGGAGGCAAGAGGGAGGGGATATGGGGATATATGTATACATATAGCTGATTCACTTTGTTATACAGCAGAAACTAACACACCATTGTAAAGCAATTATACTCCAATAAAGATGTTAAAAAAAAAATCCTCCATTTAAAATCCAAATGGTACTACAGTTTCTTTACATAGTAGTTTTAACCAGGCTCTGTTAATTAGCTGGATGACATGTTGGTAAATGTTTAAAAACTGGTTTGTGAACAAAAAGAAATGTGTATGTGCATGTTTATGTGTGCATACTCGTATACACATACACATATATACATATATATTTACATATGTTGATGATAAAATTTACCTATATAAAGGATGTATATGGCACACAATTTACAAATAATAAAATATACAATACTCTTTATTGTAAATTCTGTACAGCAAATTGATTCCCACAGAATGCTTTGTTGGTTTTCGCTAAACTCATATCCACAGTCAACCCATGGTTGCAACTGATGAACAAATGTAGTTCCTACTTGGTATTGACTGACATTTTTTGTTTACATTAACAGTCAAGATACAAAAAATGAGACAATAAAGATGTACTGGAACTTCACTCACTCATCTGTGACCTGAGGGAGTTCTTTGCTGATTCAGATAATGATTTTTTAATACTAGAAGAATGTTTCCTAAGTTTTTATGCTACTTGCAATGAAACCACTAGAGACACAACATATTTTGAAATTTAATATGCATTACTAACTTTTCTCCATTACTTTCTCTAGTGTAGCCAAGGGTCAGCAAAGTTTTACTTCTAGCTAGTTTACTTCAGAACATAAATATTTTAGGCTTTACAGGCCATGCAGTCTCTGTTGCAAATATTCAGCTCTGCCATTGCTGCAGGAAAGCAGCCATAGACAAAACATAAATGGATGGGTCTGGCTCTGTTCCAATTAAACTTATTTACGAAAACAAGTGGCAGGCTGGATTTGGTCAGTGGCATTGTCTATCAAAATGTTCTATATTGGGGTGAGGAAACTTTCTGTAAAGAGCTAGGTAGTAAATATTTTAAGTTCTGTGGGCCACATAAGGTCTGTGTAGCATGTTCTTTGTTTTTTGTTTATAACCCTTTGAAAATGTACAACTCATTTTTAACTTGCAGGCTAGATTTGACCCACTTGCCTTAAATTGGTGATCCCTTGTATAGACAATCAACAAAGCAATCAACAAAGCTTTGATTTGTAGGATTTATCTGTTTCTCTGGTGTAATTATCTCCAGGGCTGATTTTAAACTATTAATGTGATATCACTGAATCCAGATTTGGGAAGAGATATACAATAGGACACCATTATATATGTACTTCTACTATATACATAAATAATCTCAAGAGCATAGAAAAGAGTCAGGGGCACTAAAATCATTATGAAATAATGAACTGTTAAACATTTTCTTGAAATATAGTTGATTTACAATGCTGTGTCTAATTTCTGCTGTACACCAAAGTGACTCAGTTATACATATATACATATATTTTTTTTCATATTCTTTTTCATTAGGGTTTATCACAGGATAATATATTTCCCTGGGCTATACAGGACCTTGTTGTTACACAACAATTAATTTTTGCTTTTGTTTTAAAAATTATGTAATTATAATTAAATCTATTAGAATTATATTTATAATATATATTAATAAATATAATATAATTATATATAATTAATATAATTAAATATAAATTTAATTCCAATTAAATTCATTAATAATAATATAAATTTTATACATTCAGTAGAACTTAAATTCTATTAGAATTATAAGCTGGAGATGACCTCGCTGGTGGATGGATTCTTACTCATAATCATAAGGTTCATTGTCTCAGGACTATGTCAGATAGAGTGTGCTAGAAAAAAGCAGAGGAAGGGAACCATTAGAGTAGTGGGACTTGAGGGCCAATTAACTGAGGTATAGATCTAAAGCGGGATCAGAGAGCCAGGGGAAATCAGAGCAGCAATCACCTTACCTGCACAGGTAGATGGCAAATGGTCTGAGGAAATTTTAGAAGTGGGGAACAAATCCATTGCCAGGCAATGACTCCCCAGCACGTTTCCAGGTAACTGGGTGGGTGATTTCATATGGATCTCGTCCTATTAAGGGCTCAGCAAATACTTTAGTATTAGTATTATTTTAAATAGGTAGAGAATGAGAGTCTGGGATTGAAGCCCACAGTGCTTGTTCCACTGAATCAGAAAGGAAACTGCAGCTCCTAATGAGGCTCTCAGCTCTGGAATGCCAAAGGGCCAAGCCCACTAGGCTCCTTTGTGGGCATAAACAACCCAGCTACCCAAATGCAAATGCAAATGAGGGATGACTGTGTGCTCATACACAAATTAACAGGCAGGTTCATTCCACTGCAGCTCTAAGCAGAGAGCAGCCACTGTTTGTGGCAGCAGCATACATTATAGCTCCAAGCTTTCCACCCACAATAATGCCTTGTCACAACAGTATCAGGAAACTTGGCTTAGTGAATAGGAGTGAATGCCAGACAAAGCCAAACAGGGTCTATCTCCTATTCCCTGATGTTTCTCTTTGTTCATTCTTGGTCTCTGACAAGCTGCATCTGAAAGAAAAGAATTAATCCCTAGCAAATCCTGCAACACAACTGTGTATGGGGAAGAGGGTTCCTTTACTCAGCAGCCAGCGGGAATGTCATTCCAAGTGTAGGGGTTAAAGGAGAAGTGTAGGCAGCCCTGAGGAGAAAGGGACCGCTCCTGGGAAACAATAATTATTGCAAATCTTGACCAGGGGGGCAGCTTAGTTGTGCAGTAATAGCAAAACCTTTGGCCCAGAAAAAAGAAGTGAGCTGCAAGGGGGCAGAAAATGTGATATTAGAGATAAAAAGTAAAGACAGACCAGTGACAACATGGAAAGAGCTGAGATACTAAATTTAGGGTTGTTGTACATCGGTGATTGGCTTTAGAGAAACACGTGGACAGGACTGGTCCTACATGTCCCAAGGAGTGGCTAGGGCGTCCTTGAAGACTGGAAGCAAGTTTCCTTGTGTGGACAAAGAATGTCACCTGCCATATCAGTAAACACAGGATGTTGCAGCCATCAAGCCATCAGCCACTGCAGTCGCCCTGACTGTGCACCCTGAGGGGATTCAGGATGGGAAAGCACAGGATACTGGCCCTAGATAGTTAAGGTGTATATCAAAGGACTGATTTCAATGAGCCCAGATTCTTGCATCTTCCCGTACATAGAAAAGCTCTAAATTCATTAACTTGAGATGTTCGGTTTTTCTTTAATTAACAGTAATCTTTGCATGTGACAACTACTTGATATTTGTTGCAAAAATTCCTATAGATCCTGGCTCCTCTCTTACCTCTTTGGAGCTGACTCTCAGAGCTATCTAAGAGTCTGCCTCCCTGGGCTTATGTCCTCAGCAAGTCCATGGAATAAAACAAATAAAATTCTCAACTTTTAGGTTGTGCGTTTTTTTTTTTTCAGTGGACACTTTCCTTAAGCAACGCTAATGCAATTTTAGGAGACTGGAGCTTTCTTAGAAAATAAAATCCAATCTGCGTAAGCAATCCAGACATTAAATAGACATTTTCATCTTTTTCTATAGCATTGTAATAGAGGTACTTAGAAGGTGGATGGGGCAGAATGTTACTGCTTCAAAGCAAAACTTTCATCCAGGTGAACTCTGTAGAATAAGCCAAAAGATAGAGCATCTCTGCCTAAATATATAGGCCTGGCCCTCCCTACCTTCTTCTAAAAAAACACTCCAATACTCCCAACCTCCTTCCCCATCTCAGTGCATGATGATTAAGCTGAGAACCTGGAAAACATCTCAGCAGTCTCCAGGTTAAACTCCCACAAGTGGTCGGTAACTAAAGCCTGTCCACTCTACCACCTACATTTTATTCCTACTTGTCACCATTGAGTCAACCAGATTCCACTTCCCTCTCAAGGACTTGCTTCTCAGCTGAATCGTTGATGATTGCCCTTCTGGAGTCTCACCTACTCTTCATCCTCCCAACTATTGCCAGAGTGATCTCACATGAACCTTTGATCACTTGCTAGTCATCTTTAAGTATAAACTTAAATGCATGGTAGGGTTCACAAGGCACTTTGTTATCTGGTTTCTGCCAAGGTGCCTCCACAGATGCATCCGCCTTCCCCATTTTCCTTTTTCCCACCCCACCTCCAGGCCAATTTGCATTTCTTTTTTTTTTTTTTTTAATTTCATTTTAATTGGAGTATAATTGCTTTACAAGGTTGTGTTAGTTTCTGCTGTACAATGAAGTGAGTCAGCTATATGTATACATATATCCCCTACCTCTTGGACCTCCTTCCCACCACCCCTATCCCACCCATCTAGGTCATCACAGAACACTGAGCTGAGCTTCCTGTGCTTTATAGCATGTTCCCACTAGCTATCTATTTTACGCATGGTAGTGTATATATGTCAATCCGAATCTCCCAGCACATCCCACCCTCTCCTTCCCCCTCTGTGTCCACATGTTCTCTACATTTGCGTCTCTATTCCTGCCCTGCAAATAGGTTCATCTGCACCATTTTTCTAGATCCCACATATATCTGTTAATATATGATATTTGTTTTTCTCTTTCTGGCTTACTTCACTCTGTATGACAGACTCTAGGTCCATCCACATCTCTACAAATGACTCAATTTCGTTCCTTTTTATGGCTGAGTAATATTCTGTTGTATATATGTACCACTTCATCTTTATCCATTCATCTGTCAGTGGACATTTAAGTTACTTCCATGTCCTGGCTATTTTAAATAGTGCTGCAGTGAACATTGGAGTGCATGTATCTTTTTGAATTATGGTTTTCTCAGCATATATGCCCAGTAGTGGGATTGTTGTGTCATATGGTAGTTCTGTTTTTAGTTTTTTAAGGAACATCCATACTGTTCTCCACAGTGGCTGTATCAATTTACATTTTCACCAACAGTGCAGGAAGGTTACCTTTTCTCCACACCCTCTCCAGCATTTTTTTTTTTGTAGAATTTTTGATGATGGCCATTCTGACTGGTGTGAGGTGATACCTCACTGTAGTTTTGATTTGCAGTTCTCTAATAATTAGTGATGTTGAGCATCCTTTCATGTGCCCCATGGCCATCTGTATGTCCTCCTTGGAGAGATGTCTATTTAGGTCTTCTGCTCATTTTCTTTTTATTGGGTTGTTTGTTTTTTTGATATTGAGCTCCATGAGCTCTTTGCATATTTTGGAGATTAATCCTTTGTCTGTTGCTTCATTTGCAAATATTTTCTCCCATTCTGAGGGCTGTCCTTTCATTTTGTTTATGGTTTCATTTGCTGTGCAAAAGCTTTTAAGTTTCATTAGGTCCCATTTGTTTATTTTTGTTTTTATTTTCATTACTCCAGGAGGTGTGTCAAAAAGTATCTTGCTGTAATTTATGTCAAAGAGTTTTTTCCTGTGTTTTCCTCTAAAAGTTTTATAGTGTCTGGTCTTAAATTTAGGTCTTTAATCCATTTTGAGTTTATTTTTGTGTATGGTGTTAGGGAGTGTTCTAATTTCATTTTGTTACATGTAGCTGTCCAGTTTTCCCAGCACCTCTTATTGAAGATGCTGTCTTTTCTCCATTGTAAGTTCTTGCCTCCTTTGTCATAAATTAGTTGACCACATCTGCATGGGTTTATCTCTGGGCTTTCTATCCTGTACCATTGATCTATATTTCTGTTTCTGTGCCACTACTATACTGTCTTGATTACTGTAGCTTTCAAATATAGTTTGAAGTTGGGGAGCCTGATTCCTCCAGCTCTGTTTTCCTTTCTCAAGATTGCTTTGGCTATTCAGGGTCTTTTTTGTTTCCATACAAATTATAAAATTTTTTGTTTTAATTCTGTGAAGAATGCCATTGGTAATTTGATAGAGATTGCACTGAATCTGTAGATTGCTCTGGGTAGTATAGTCATTTTCACAATTTTGATTCTTCCAATCCAAGAACATGGTATATCTCTCCATCTGTTTGTGACATCTTTGATTTCTTTCATCAGTGTTTTATAGTTTTCTGAGTACAGATCTTTCACCTCCTTAGGTAGATTTATTCCTAGGTATTTTTTTCTTTTTGTTGTGATGGTAAATGGGATTGTTTCCTTAATTTCCCTATCTGATCTTTTGTTGTTAGTGTATAGGAATGCAAGAGATTTCTCTGCATTAATTTTGTATCCTGCAACTTTACCAGACGCATTGGTTAGCTCTAGTAGTTTTCTGGTGGCATCTTTAGGATTTTCTATATATAGTATCATGTCATCTGCAAACAGTGACAGTTTTACTTCTTCTTTTCCAATTTGGATTTTTTTTATTTCTTTTTCTTCTCTGATTGTCATGGCTAGGACTTCCAATTAAAGTTTGTGAGAGTGGATATCCTTGTCTTGTTCCTGATCTTAGAGGTAATGCTTTCAGTTTTTCACCATTGAGAATGATGTTGGCTGTGGGTTTGTCATATATGGCCTTTATTATGTTGAGATAGTTTCCCTCTATACCCATTTTCTGGAGAGTTCTTTTACCATAAATTGGTGTTGAATTTTGTCAAAAGCTTTTTCTGCATTTATTGAGATGATCATATGGATTTTATTCCTTAATTTGTTAATATGGTGTATCACATTGATTGATTTGCATATGTTGAAGAATTCTTGCATTCCTGGGACAAATCCCACTTGATTGTGGTGTATGATCCTTTTAATGTGTTGTTGTATTCTGTTTGCTAATATTTTGTTGAGGATTTTTGCATCTATTTTCATCAATGATATTGGTCTGTAATTTTCTTTTTTTTTTGTGATATCTTTGTCTGGTTTTGGTATCAGGGTGATGGTGGCCTCACAGAACGAATTTGGGAGTGTTCCTCTCTCTGCAATTTTTTAGAAGAGTTCGAGAATGATAGGTGTTAGCTCTTCTCTAAATGTTTGATAGAATTCACCTGCAAAGCCATCTGGTCCTGGACTTTTGTTTGTTGGAAGATTTTTAATTCAGTTTCAATTTCATTACCTGTGATTGGTCCGTTTATATTTTCTAATTCTTCCTGGTTCAGTCTTGGAAGGTTGTACTTTTCCAAGAATTTGTCCATTTCTTTCAGGTTGTCCATTTTATTGGCATATAATTGCTTGTATTAGTCTCTTATTTTCTTTTGTATTTCTGTGGTGTCACTTGTAATCTCTCCTTTTTCATTTCTAATTTTATTGATTTGAGTCCACTCCCTTTGTTTCTTGATGAGTCTGGCTAAAGGTTTATCAATTTTGTTTATCTTCTCAAAAAACCAGCTTTCAGTTTTATTGATTTTTTTTTGTTTCTATTTCATTTATTTCTGCTCTGATTTTATGATTTCTTTCCTTCTACTAATTTTGGGTTTTCTTTGTTCTTCTTTTTCTAGTTGCTTTAGGTGTAAGGTTAGATTGTTTATTTGAGATTTTTCTTGTTTCTTGAGGTGAGCTTGAATTGCTGTGAACTTCGCTCTTAGAACAGCTTTTGCTGTGTCCCATAGGTTTTGGATCATTGTGTTTTCATTGTCATTTGTCTCTAGGTATTTTTTGATTTCCTCTTTGATTTCTTCAGTGATCTCTTGGTTATTTAGCAGCACAGTATTTAGCCTCCATGTATTTGTGTTTTTTAAAGTTTTTTCTGGTAATTTATTTCTAATCTTATAGCATTGTGGTCAGAAAAGATGTTTGATAAAATTTCAATTTTCTGAGGCTTGATTTGTGACCCAAGATGTGATCTACCCTGGAGAATGTTTCATGTGCACTTGAGAAGAAAGTGTAATCTGCCACTTTTGGGTGGATTGTCCTACGAAGAGCAATTAAATCTATCTGGTCTGTTGTGTCATTCAAAGCTTGTGTTTCCTTATTTATTTTCTGTTTGGATGATCTGCCTATTGGTGTAAGTGGGGTGTTTAATTCCCTCACTATTATTGCGTTACTGTTGATGTCCCCTTTTATGGTTGTTAGCATTTTCCTTATATGTTGAGTTTCAGTCTTGGAAAAATATTTATAATTGTTATATCTTCTTCTTGGATTGATCCCTTGATCATTATGTAGTGTCCTTCCTTATCTCATGTAACAGTCTTAATTTATTTATTTTTAATTATTATTTTTTTAAATAAATTTATTTCTTTATTTTTGGCTGTGTTGTATCTTCATCGTTGGGTCTTTGTTGCTGTGCGTGGGCTTTCTTTAGTTGCAGTAAGCAGAGGCTACACTTCATTGCATTCCATGGGCTTCTCATTGTGGTGGCTTCTCTTGTTGCGGAACTCGGGCTCTAGGCATGTGGGCTTCAGTAGTTGTGGCCCGCAGGCTCAGTTGTTGTGGCACATGGGCTTAGTTTCTCCGTGACATGTGGGATCTTTCCAGACCAAGGATCAAACCCATGTCCCCTGCATTGGTAGGTGGATTCTTAACAACTGTGCCACCAGGGAAGTCTTATAACAGTATTTATTTTAAAGTCTATTTTATCTGATATGAGTATTGCTACTGATTGCTGAGTATCAGCATTCTTCTGATTACTATTTGCATGGAATATCTTTTTCCATTCCTTCACTTTCAGTCTGTATGTGTTCCTAGGTCTGAAATGGGTCTCTTTGTAGACAGCATACATATGGATCTTGTTTTTGTATCCATTCAGCCAGTCTGTGTCTTTTGCTTGGGGCATTTAATCCGTTTACATTTTAGGTAATTATTGATATGTATGTGCCTATTACCATTTTCTTAATATTTTAGGTTTGTTTTTGTGGGTCTTTTTCTTCTCTTGTGTTTCCTTCTCAGAGAAGTTCCTTTAGCATTTGTTGTAAAGCTGGTTTGGTGATGCTGAATTCTCTTTGCTTTTGCTTGTCTGTCAAGCTTTTGATTTCTCTGTCGAATCTGAATTAGAACCCTGATGTATAGAGTAATCTTGGTTGCAGGTTCTTTTCTTTCATCACTTTAAATAGATCCTGTCACTCCCTTCTGTCCTGCAGAATTTCTGCTGAAAGATCAGCTGATAACTTTCTGGGGATTCCCTTGTATATTATTTGTTGCTTTTCCCTTGCTGCTTTTAATATTTTTCTTTGACTTTAATTTTTGTTAGTTTGATTAATATGTGTCTTAGTGTGTTTCTCCTAGGGTTTATCCTGTATGGGACTCTCTGTGCTTCCTGGACTTGGGTGGCTATTTCCTTTCCCATGTTAGGGAAGTTTTTGACTATAATCTCTTTGAATATTTTCTCAGTCCCTTTCTTTTTCTCTTCTTCTTCTGGGACCCCTATAATTCGAATGTTGGTGCATTTAGTGTTGTCCCAGAGGTCTCTGAGATTGTCTTCAGTTCTTTTCATTCTTTTTTCTTTATTCTGCCCCTCAGCAGTTATTTCCACCATTCTGTCTTCCAACTCACTTATTCGTTCTTCTGCCTCAATTATTCTGCTATTGATTCCTTCTAGTGTATTTTTTATTTCAGTTATTGTGTTTTTCATCTCTGTCTGTTTGGTTTTTAGTTCTTCTAGGTCTTTGCTAAATATTTCTTGTATTTTCTCGATCCATGCCTCCATTCAGTTTCTGAGATTTTGGATCATCTTTACTGTCATTACTCTGAATTCTTTCTCATGTTGGTTGTCTATTTCCTCTTCATTTATTTAATCTTGTAGGTTTTTACCTTACTCCTTCATCTGTAACATATTTTTTGTTGTCTCATATTTTTTCTTTTGGTGGGTGGAACTATGTTCCAGTCTTACTGGTTGTTTGGCCTGAGGGTTCCAGCACTGGTGTTTGTGGGCTGTTGGGTAGAGCTGGGTCTTGGTGCTGAAATGAGGACCTCTGGAAGGCCTCACTTCAATGAATATTCCCTGGGGTCTGAGGTTCTCTGTTAGTCCAGTGGTTCAGACTCGGTGTTCCCGCAACAGGAGCTCAGGCCCAACCCCTGGCCTGTGAACCAAGATCCTGCAAGCTGTGAGGGGTGGCAAAAAATAAAACAAAACAAAACAAAAAGAGCAGAACAATAACAGAGTAAAAACTAAATAAGATTAGAAAACTAACAGATATGTTAGAAAAAATAAAATATAAATGAAACAATGATGGAAGGTAAAAGAGAAACACAATAGCAAAAAAGATAAAAAAAAAAAAAAAAGTAAAAGGCCCAAAAAGGCCTTGGCTGTGGAGGTTGGGGCTCAGGCAGGGGCAGGGTTTCAGTGGGGGTGTGGTCTAGGCTTAGGACCCACGTTGCTGGAAAAGGCCCTGGGGGGGTGTGGGCAGGCCTTAGGCTCAGCAAGGCTGGAGGGGCCCTGGAGTGCCTCCGGCTTCTGAGTGTGGATAATCAGGCCCAGAACCTCAGTAGGTTCCCAATTCGCCTCTCCTTTTCTTCCCCCCTCCACCATGACCCCAGGACCCATGCAGCCAGAGGGAACCCCAGAGAGTGGAGGATCCAGCCCGGGACCCCATCAGGCTTCCTGGGCCCAAGTGGGCAGGGGAAATGTCAGCCATGTTCTCCCCCAATCCTCTGAACCCCTTAGGGTCCCTCAAGGCATGGGAACCCCTCCCTTACCCCATCTACCCCTCAGGGGTGCCAGTCCTGCTCAACCTCCACTTCTCCCCCATCATTACCCCCTTACATTCTACCCAGTTGCTCGGGGGTTCCACCTCTTCCCTTGGGTGTTGAGGTCCCCCACCAGGGTCTGGTAGGTGCCCTAGTTGTGGGGCGACGTGAACGCCACATCCTCCTACTCCACCATCTTGACTCTGCCCCCATCATGTAGTTTGCATTTCAACAATACTGAATTGTCGGTATATTTAGGTGGCTTGGCACATGCTGTTCTTTTTCTTTGAATGTCTTTCCTTTGTTTTTCTCTCTCATCTTGAATTGGATTCCTGTGCTGTAGAACTCAACAGTAACAATCTTTCACTCTCTCACCCAGGCAGAGATTCTTAAAACAGGTCATGCCTCTTTTCTATAAAAAGAAGTACTGCCTCAATACACATAAATCCTAGTCTGGAAAGATACTTAAAAGTGATGCTTTGCTAGGGAGAAGTTGGGGAATTTTTTAAGGCAAAACCAATACATTTCTTAAGGAAATGAAAAAAAAGGTATTTTCATTTTTAAAGATGTAAAGTCTGAGGCATGAATCACACAAATATCTATTAACTGCCTGTAGATGATTATATCCTGAGAAGTGGCAAAAGATGAAAAAGAACATGTTGTTCGAAGATTTTATTCAGTATAAAGTGGGAAATTTAAAAAATTCTTGAATAATGGAGTGACATATAGTATACTTTTTATGTTTTATTTATATATTTTTCATATAGTAAAATTGCTTTTTAAAAATTTGGGGTTTTTTTTTAAAGATATTTTGGATATCAATCCGTTATCAGATATATGATTTGCCAATATTTTCTCCTATTCCTTAGGCTGCATTCACTCTGTTGGTGTCCTCTGATATGCAACAGTTTTTAATTTTGATGAAGTCCAACATCTATTTTTTCTTTTATTGTCTCTGCCTTTGTTATGAAGATTGTCCCTTATATTTTTTTCTCAGAGTTCTATAGTTTTAGCTCTTACATTTAGGTCTTTAACCCATTTTGGGTTAATTTTTCTTTATACTGTAAGATAAGGGTCCAACTTCTTTCCTTTGCATGTGAATATCCAGTTATCCGAACATAAGTTGTGGAAAAGACTGTTCTTCCCCCATTGAATGGTCTTGGAACCATTGTAGAAAACCATCTGACCATATACACAAGGGTTTACATCTGGGATCTTTATTCTATTCCATTGGTCTATGTGTTTGTCTTTATGCCAGTACCACATTGTTTTGATTACCATCGCTTTGTTCTGTTTTAAAGGTTTTTATTGCTTAAAGGAGGGGTATTTGTGATCTTATCTCTGGGATAACAAACTTAGACAAATCATCTTGGTAAGCTACATGAATGTCATTATTCTAAACCCAGGGACTAGAGGTCCAGATAGAGGAAATGGGTGAGTTCACTAAAGGAAACAGTCAGTCTACTGACATGGAAGAAAGCCAGACTAGAGCTGTGTAGGCTGTTCCTTGGCCTTGCTGCCATTAAATGAATGAGACCTTTTGTTATCAGCCCTGGATCTGACCATCAGTCAGGAGACCTGTATTTTCTGGGACAACATGTGTGCTGATTTATGTATGGTACACCATAATAAGTCAGAGACATTGAAGGTATTGCACCAAACTAAAGCTAGAGATTGATAGTGCTGCCCTGAAGAGGAGAGGTATCAATCACCCAAATAGTCCTTGTCACCAGAGTGGCATGGTTTGCCTGGTGAGAGGGGCAGAGATCAAGACCAGCCTGTAACTCAAAGCCAAGCTCCAGGAAACTTCCTCAAGAAGCTAAAGGTGAAGTGGTCCTTCATATCAACTTCCCTCGGGGCAAGATTTCTAGGTGAAATTCAGTTATAAATCCTGATCAGGTCTACAATTCCATCACAACTTTCTTTGGCACATTTGGGATACAAAAGGACAAATTATAAAAAAAAAGGGAGTTCATAAGGGACTCTGTCCTATGTTCCCCTATATGTCTTTGTTACAAGAAGATGTTCAGAGTCCTTTGTTGGATAACTTCCTGTCCAGCAATGGTTTGTATCTAGAAATACAACCTGATTCCCTGAGGTGGGGTGTGTGTGTGGGGGGGTGGGAAATCATTACATGGTTGTTAGAATTTTCAGGGATCTTTTGGTGATCTTTCCTGAGGATTTTCCAAACAACGTTAATCAATGTAATGTTTTCATATTCTTGGCTTTCTAAATGTCTGAGCACATTGTCATAGAGTCTGGAAATGTCAGCAATGGCAGGATCTAATTTGATATATGTATATGTTGTTGATACCAGAAGACCAGTGATCAGAGGCAGGAGGCAATTTCCTCCAAACCACATGTCCTGGTACGTGGGTAATGAAGCCACTTAATTACACTCTTAAGTGACTAAGCAACATAATTAAATATGTTGGCGTTATTGAAATTCTACCTCTCTCCCAAGACTCCTATATCCCCTAATAATAGGAAGGATTATATGTGTATGGCCTATACACTGTAGAAGGCATAAAAGAATGTAGCTACTGTCTACATATACTGCATACAGTACACATGCACTGTACATGTAACTACAGTGTAAAGCCACTCTTTTGTTCTTGGATTCTTTGTCCCTTCCATTCTGAACTCTTTTTTCTCAATTCCGTCCTTCTCACCTTTCCTTCCTTATCCCTCCTATCTTCCTTTCAAAGTCAGTGCCCTAGGACATCTCCTGTACCAGCTTTCACAAAGTCACAGCCACCTAAGTTTACTGTCTCTGACCCCCACACTTCTGACTGTAGTCCTCCCAGCCTGTCCCAGTTAAGTTAGTCTGGTCTCTGCCCTCTGGATCTCTCACTTTCCCTGAAAAACTGTGTCATGAGTATGTCTGGATGGTGTATTTGACATTATGTGAATAAGTACCCCAACCCAGCAAAATATAACAAAGCCAACACAGAACTTAGCAAGATCTTGTAATGCTTCACTAAAAAATGTGCTTGATTAGAGGTAGTTGGGTATCTAAGTGGGCTTGGGGGAGGCTGTTCTGGAGAAAAGCCTTAAGGAGCTCTTCAGAGCCCACTTTCTGGGTCAACCCTACTCTTCCTGTGCATTGACCACCTAGGATTGGTTTGAAAGGGGAAGGTCACTGAGAAGGCTCAGGTGGTCATCATAATTTACAAAATCTTACATTGATTCTCAACTGCACATTAGAATGTGCAGTTAGCTGCACATTAGAATTAGCTGGAGGATTTAACCAATACCAACGCCCAGATCACATTCCAGGCCAATTAAATCAGAAGCTCTGAGGGTGAAACCCAAGTGTCAGTACTTTTAAAGCTTTCCTAAGTGACTGCATGTCAACTATAGACAGAAGCTACTGTTTGTAATTCACAATAGCAGAAAAGAAAGAGGAAGAGAATGAGAGAAATACCAATAATGTAATTGCCATGCACTGATCAAATTCTGGGCTATGGGCTAAGCACTTTATAAGATGATAAAACTTTATTTTCTTTAATATTTGTAACAATGCTATGAGATTGGTAATAATAGCCTCATTTTAGAAGTGAGGAAAGTGAGGATCAAAAAAAAAAAAAAAGGAAGTTAAATAAGTTAGTCAGGGTCATACAACTGTTGAGAGGCAGAGCTCAGTAAACAACAACAACCATAACTAATGGGTCTATTTGATTCCAAAGATGATGCAATCTTGGGAATCCCCCGGTGGTCCAGTGGTTAGGACTCCATGCTTCCACTGCCAGGAGGCCCTGGTTTGATCCCTGGTTGGGAAACTAAGATCCCGCAAGCTGTATAGTGTGGTCAAAAAAAACCCCAAAAAATGAGATGCTAAATAATTTTTAAAGAAAGATGATGTAATCTTAACTCCCGTCTCCATACTTTGTTCTTTCTCTCTTCTTGTCAGTCTGCGGCTCTGGAAGGATGCTGGAGAAATGACCACAGGGGTAGGAGGCAGGCTGATAAAACTACCCAGCTGCAGACAATGTGTGACCATTCATAACAAAGAAAGACAACTCAGAGGACAAAACCAAAAGCACACAGGACAGAGCTGAGGACCATGGAAGGTTTTTCCAGGTTGGAATCTAATCAAGGATTCCCTCTGATTTTGGCAGGCTGGATTTCAAAACTGCTTGTATTGTCAACTCCTTCAATTTCCCCCATATTTGGGTTGGAATGTCCATACCTATTTTCCTAACCATCGTATGCTAGGAGTATTTAGAGACGATAACAGGTCTCTTTAGTTTCACAGGCCCACGGATGGAGAGAAGTGACATTTAATGGGGTACATTTAGAAGCCTCATCCATATCTAATTTAGGTGATGAGATTTTGGGCAGTTGAGCTGATGAGGTTTAGATGAGATTTTGAACTTTGATACTTTAATGGCATGAGATCCTTGGGAACCTTGTGAGGTTGTAAGTGTATTTTTCATACTGGGTAGGCAGAAGTTATGAGGACCACAGGGCAGAACGTGGTAGGCAGAATTCTATGATGCTGTCATAATTCCTGTCCCCCAGTGTTTCTCCCATGACTATATCACATGGCAAAGGCAGTTTTCATATGTAATTAAGGTTACTAATCAGTTAAAATTAAAATAAGGACATTATCTGGGTCAGCCCAACCTAATCACATGAACCCTTTAAAAGAACAAAGTTCTTTCCAGTGAGAGAGGCCCTCTGTTGCTGAGCTAGAGGGGGCTATTGGGTAAGGACCCAAGGGTGACCTAAAGGAAATGAGAACAGTCCCCAATCAGACATATTATGCAATTTTTAACCACAGAAAATGATCATACCTAAATTAATACAACAGAAAGTACATTATAGCTTTTAAAAAAGTCACTGTAGCAGCTGTACAGGGAGGCTGACTTGAGGGTGGTAAAAGAAAAACCATCTGGCAACCCAATTGCACCTTAAGCACAGATGACCCTAGAGGGATCTGGAGCTGGTGGTAAACTGAAGCTAATAAGAGCAACAACACATCCCAATCTTAGATCAACTGTTAAGCAGCTTGACATTCTCCACATTAACAACCTACTAGAAGAGGCATGCTCATTTCTAGACCTCAGTCCTCTTTACCTCAGGCCCCTCTGTTCTACACATGATGCTCAGAAAACAGAGAGGGGGGAGGAGAGAAGATGGCGGAAGAGTAAGACGCGGAGATCACCTTCCTTCCCACAGATACAGTAGAAATACATCTACACGTGGAACTGCTCCTACAGAACACCCACTGAACGCTGGCAGAAAACGTCCGACCTCCAAAAAGGCAAGAAACTCCCCCCGTACTTGGGTAGGGCAAAAGAAAAAAGAAATAACAGAGACAAAAGAATAGGGACGGCACCTGCACCAGTGGGAGGGAGCTGTGAAGGAGGAAAGATTTCCACACACTAGGAAGCCCCTTCGCGGGCAGAGACTGCGGGTGGCAGGGGGGAGAAGCTTCGGAGCCACGGAGGAGAGCGCAGCCACAGGGGTGCGGAGGGCAAAGCGGAGAGGTTCCCGCACGGAGGAGCGGTGCCGACCAGCACTCTCCAGCCCGAGAGGCTTCTCTGCTCCCCCGCCGGGGCGGGCGGGGCTGGGAGCTGAGGCTTGGGCTTCAGTCGGATCGCAGGGAGAGGACTGGGGTTTGCTCTGTGAACACAGCCTGAAGGGGTTAGTGCACCACAGCTAGCCGGGAGGGAGCCCGGGAAAAAGTCTGCAGCTGCCGAAGAGGCAAGAGACTTTTTCTTCCCTCTTTGTTTCCTGGTGCGCGAGGAGAGGGGATTCAGAGCGCCGCCTAAACGAACTTCAGAGACGGGCGCGAGCCGCAGCTAACAGCGCGGATCCCACAGCAACAGGGGCGCAGAGGAAAAAGCGGAGAGACTCCCGCACAGAGGCTCGGTGCCGAGCAGCGCTCACCAGCCCGAGAGGCTTGTCTGCTCCCCCGCCGGGGCAGGCGGGGCTGGGAGCTGAGGCTCAGCTTCGGTTGGATCGCAGGGAGAGGACTGGGGCTGGCGGCGTGAACATAGCCTGAAGGGGTTAGTGCACCACAGCTGGCTGGGAGGGAGACCGGGAAAAAGTCTGCAGCTGCTGAAGAGGCAAGAGACTTTTTCTTGCCTCTTTGTTTCGCTGCGCGCAAGGAGAGGGGATTCAGAGCGCCGCCTAAACGAACTCCAGAGAAGGGCGCGAGCCGCGGCGATCAGCGCGGACCCCAGAGACGGGCGTGAGATGCTGGGGCTGCTGCTGCCGCCTCCAAAAAGCCTGTGTGTGAGCACAGGTCACTCTCCACACCGCCCCTCCCGGGAGCCGGTGCAGCCCGCCACTGCCAGGGTCCCATGATCCAGGGACAAATTCCCCAGGAGAACGCACTGCGCGCCTCAGGCTGGTGCAACGTCACGTCGGCCTCTGACGCCGCAGGCTCGCCCCGCCTCCTCTGTACCCCTCCCTCCCCACGGCCTGAGTTTGCCAGCGCCCCCGAAGCAGCTGCTCCTTTAACCCCGTTCTGTCTGGGTGGGGAATAGACGCCCTCAGGCGACCTACACGCAGAGGCGGGTCCAAATCCAAAGCTGAACCCCAGGAGCTGTGTGAACAGGGAAGAGAAGGGGAAATCTCTCCCAGCAGCCTCAGAAGCAGCGGATTAAAACTCCACAAACAACTTGATGTGCCTGCATCTGTTGAATACCTGAATAGACAACGAATCATCCCAAATTCAGGAGGTGGACTTTGGGAGCAGGATATATTAATTTTTCCCCTTTTCCTTTTTTTTTTTGTGAGTGTATATGTATATGCTTCTGGGTGAGATTTTGTCTGTATAGCTTTGCTTTACAATAGCTTTATTTTACTTCACTATATTATAGCCTCTTTCTTTCTTTCTTTCTATTTTTTCTCCCTTTTACTCTGAGCCGTGTGGACGAAAGGCTCTTGGTGCTCCAGCCAGGCATCAGGGCCGTGCCTCTGAGGTGGGAGAGCCAACTTCAGGACACTGGTCCACAAGAGACCTCCCAGCTCCACGTAATACCAAACGGCAAAAATCTCTCAGAGATCTCCATCTCAACATCAAGACCCAGCATCACTCAATGACCAGCAAGCTACAGTGCTGAACACCCTATGCCAAACAACTAGCAAGACAGGAACACAGCCCCATCCATTAGCAGAGAGGCTGCCTAAAATCATAATAAGGCCACAGACACCCCAAAATACACCACCAGACGTGGATGTGCCCACCAGAAAGACAAGATCCAGCCTCATCCACCAGAGCTCAGGCACTAGTTCCCTACACCAGGAAGCCTACACAACCCACTGAACCAACCTTAGCCACTGGGGACAGATACCAAAAACAACGGGAACAACAAACCTGCAGTCTGTGAAAAGGGGACCCCAAACACAGTAAGATAAGCAAAATGAGACGACAGAAAAACACACAGCAGATGAAGGAGCAGGGTCAAAGCACACTAGACTTAACAAATGAAGAGGAAATAAGTAGTCTACCTGAAAAAGAATTCAGAATAATGATAGTAAGGATGATCCAAAATCTTGGAAATAGAATAGACAAAATGCAAGAAACATTTAACAAGGACGTAGAAGAACTAAAGAGGAACCAAGCAATGATGAAAAACACAATAAATGAAATTAAAAATACTCTAGATGGGATCAATAGCAGAATAACTGAAGCAGAAGAAAGGATAAGTGCCCTGGAAGATAAAATGGTGGAAATAACTACTGCAGAGCAGGATAAAGAAAAAAGAATGAAAAGAACTGAGGACAGTCTCAGAGACCTCTGGGACAACATTAAACGCACCAACATTCAAATTATAGGGGTCCCAGAAGAAGAAGAGAAAAAGAAAGGGACTGAGAAAATATTTGAAGAGATTATAGTTGAAAACTTCCCTAATATGGGAAAGCAAATAGTTAATCAAGTCCTGGAAGCACAGAGAGTCCCATACAGGATAAACCCAAGGAGAAACACGCCAAGACACATATTAATCAAACTGTCAAAAATTAAATATAAGGAAAACATATTAAAGGCAGCAAGGGAAAAACAACAAATAACACACAAGGGAATCCCCATAAGGTTAACATCTGATCTTTCAGCAGAAACTCTGCAAGCCAGAAGGGAGTGGCAGGATATACTTAAAGTGATGAAGGAGAAAAACCTACAACCAAGATTACTCTACCCAGCAAGGATCTCATTCAGATTCGATGGAGAAATTAAAACCTTTACAGACAAGCACAAGCTGAGAGAGTTCAGCACCACCAAACCAGCTTTACAACAAATGCTAAAGGAACTTCTCTAGGCAAGAAACACAAGAGAAGGAAAACACCTACAATACCAAACCCAAAACATTTAAGAAAATGGGAATAGGAACATACATATCGATAATTACCTTGAATGTAAATGGATTAAATGCTCCCACCAAAAGACACAGGCTGGCTGAATGGATACAAAAACAAGACCCATATATATGCTATCTACAAGAGACCCACTTCAGACCTAGAGACACATACAGACTGAAAGTGAGGGGCTGGAAAAAGATATTCCATGCAAATGGAAATCAAAAGAAAGCTGGAGTAGCAATTCTTATATCAGACAAAATAGATTTTAAAATAAAGACTATTACAAGAGACAAAGAAGGACACTATATAATGATCAAGGGATCGATCCAAGAGGAAGCTATAACAATTGTAAATATTTATGCACCCAACATAGGAGCACCTCAATACATAAGGCAAATACTAACAGCCATAAAAGGGGAAATCGACAGCAACACAATCATAGTAGGGGACTTTAACACCCCACTTTCACCAATGGACAGATCATCCAAAATGAAAATAAATAAGGAAACACAAGCTTTAAATGATACATTAAACAAGATGGACTTAATTGATATTTATAGGACATTCCACCCAAAAACAACAGAATACACATTTTTCTCAAGTGCTCATGGAACATTCTCCAGGATAGATCATATCTTGGGTCACAAATCAAGCCTTGGTAAATTTAAGAAAATTGAAATCGTATCAAGTATCTTTTCCGACCACAACGCTATGAGACTAGATATCAATTACAGGAAAAGATCTGTAAAAAATACAAACACATGGAGGCTACACAATACATTACTTAATAACGAAGTGATTACTGAAGAAATCAAAGGGGAAATCAAAAAATACCTAGAAACAAATGACAATGGAGATACGATGACCCAAAACCTATGGGACGCAGCAAAAGCAGTGTTAAGAGGGAAGTTTATAGCAATACAAGCCTACCTTAAGAAACAGGAAACATCTAAAATAAACAACCTAACCTTGCACCTAAAGCAATTAGAGAAAGAAGAACAAAAAAACCCCAAAGCCAGCAGAAGGAAAGAAATTATAATGATCAGGTCAGAAATCAATGAAAAAGAAATGAAGGAAACAATAGCAAAAATGAATGAAACTAAAAGCTGGTTCTTTGAGAAGATAAACAAAATTGATAAACCATTAGCCAGACTCATCAAGAGAAAAAGGGAGAAGACTCAGATCAATAGAATTAGAAATGAAAAAGGAGAAGTAACCACTGACACTGCAGAAATACAAAAGATCATGAGAGATTACTACAAGCAACTCTATGCCAATAAAATGGACAACCTGGAAGAAATGGACAGATTCTTAGAAATGCACAAACTGCCGAGACTGAACCAGGAAGAAATAGAAAATATGAACAGACCAATCACAAGCACTGAAATTGAAACTGTGATTAAAAACCTTCCAACAAACAAAAGCCCAGGACCAGATGGCTTCACAGGTGAATTCTATCAAACATTCAGAGACGAGCTAACACCTATCCTTCTCAAACTCTTCCAAAATATTGCAGAGGGAGGAACACTCCCAAACTCATTCTACGAGGCAACCATCACCCTGATACCAAAACCAGACAAAGATGTCACAAAGAAAGAAAACTACAGGTCAATATCACTGATGAACACAGATGCAAAAATCCTCAACAAAATACTAGCAAACAGAAACCAACAGCACATTAAAAGGGTCATACACCATGATCAAGTGGGGTTTATCCCAGGAATGCAAGGATTCTTCAATATACGCAAATCAATCAACGTGATACACCATATTAACAAATTGAAGGAGAAAAACCATATGATCATCTCAATAGATGCAGAGAAAGCTTTCGACAAAATTCAACACCCATTTATGATAAAAGCCCTGCAGAAAGTAGGCATAGAGGGAACTTTCCTCAACATAATAAAGGCCATATATGACAAACCCACAGCCAACATTGTCCTCAATGGTGAAAAACTGAAACCATTTCCACTAAGATCAGGAACAAGACAAGGTTGCCCACTCTCACCACTATTATTCAACATAGTTTTGGAAATGTTAGCCACGGCAATCAGAGAAGACAAAGAAATAAAAGGAATCCAAATCGGAAAAGAAGAAGTAAAGCTGTCACTATTTGCAGATGACATGATACTATACATAGAGAATCCTAAAGATGCTACCAGAAAACTCCTAGAGCTAATCAATGAATTTGGTAAAGTAGCAGGATACAAAATTAATGCACAGAAATCCCTTGCATTTCTATACACTAATGACGAAAAATCTGAAAGTGAAATTAAGAAAACACTCCCGTTTACCATTGCAACAAAAAGAATAAAATACCTAGGAATAAACCTACCTAAGGAGAGAAAAGACCTGTATGCAGAAAATTATAAGACACTGATGAAAGAAATTAAAGATGATACAAATAGATGGAGAGATATACCATGTTCCTGGATTGGAAGAATCAACATTGTGAAAATGACTCTACTACCCAAAGCAATCTACAGATTCAATGCAATCCCTATCAAACTACCACTGGCATTTTTCACAGAACTAGAACAAAAAATTTCACAATTTGTATGGAAACACAAAAGACCCCGAATAGCCAAAGCAATCTTGAGAACGAAAAATGGAGCTGGGGGAATCAGGCTCCCTGACTTCAGACTATATTACAAAGCTTCAGTAATCCAGACAGTTTGGTACTGGCACAAAAACAGAAATATAGATCAATGGAACAAGATAGAAAGCCCAGAGATAAACCCACACACATATGGTCACCTTATCTTTGATAAAGGAGGCAAGCATATACAGTGGAGAAAAGACAGCCTCTTCAATAAGTGGTGCTGGGAAAATTGGACAGGTACATGTAAAAGTATGAAATTAGAACACTCCCTGACACCATGCACAAAAATAAACTCAAAATGGATTAAAGACCTAAGTGTAAGGGCAGACACTATCAAACTCTTAGAGGAAAACATAGGCAGAACACTCTATGACATACATCACAGCAAGATTCTTTTTGACCCAGCTCCCAGAGAAATGGAAATAAGAACACAAATAAACAAATGGGACCTAATGAAACTTAAAAGCTTTTGCACAGCAAAGGAAACCATAAACAAGACCAAAAGACAACCATTAGAATGGGAGAAAATATTTGCAAATGAAGCAACTGACAAAGGATTAATCTCCAAGATTTACAAGCAGCTCATGCAGCTCAATAACCAAAAAACCAACAACCCAATCCAAAAATGGGCAGAAGACCTAAATAGACATTTCTCCAAAGAAGATATACAGATTGCCAACAGACACATGAAAGAATGCTCAACATCATTAATCATTAGAGAAATGCAAATCAAAACTACAATGAGATATCATCTCACACCGATCAGAATGGCCATCATCAAAAAATCTAGAAACAATAAATGCTGGAGAGGGTGTGGAGGAAAGGGAACACTCTTGCACTGTTGGTGGGAATGTAAATTGATACAGCCACTATGGAGAACAGTATGGAGGTTCCTGAAAAAACTACAAATAGAACTACCATACGACCCAGCAATCCCACTACTGGGCATATACCCTGAGAAAACCATAGTTCAAAAAGAGTCATGTACCAAAATGTTCATTGCAGCTCTATTTACAATAGCCAGGACATGGAAGCAACCTAAATGTCCATCGACAGATGAATGGATAAAGAAGATGTGGCACATATATACAATGGAATATTACTCAGCCATAAAAAGAAATGAAATGGAGGTATTTGTAATGAGGTGGATGGAGTTAGAGTCTGTCATACAGAGTGAAGTAAGTCAGAAAGAGAAAAACAAATACAGTATGCTAACACATATATACGGAATCTAAGGAAAAAAAAAAAAAAGGCCATGAAGAACCTAGTGGCAAGACGGGAATAAAGACACAGACCTACTAGAGAATGGACTTGAGGATATGGGGAGGGGGTGGGGTGAGATGTGACAGGGTAAGAGAGTGTCATGGACATATATACACTACCAAATGTAAAATTGATAGCTAGTGGCAAGCAGCCGCATAGCACAGGGAGATCATCTCGGTGCTTTGTGACCACCTAGATGGGTGGGATGGGGAGGGTGGGAGGGAGGGAGATGCAAGAGGGAAGAGAAATGGGAACATATTGTATATGTATAACTGATTCACTTTGTTATAAAGCAGAAGCTAACACACCATTGTAAGGCAATTATACTTCAATAAAGATGTTTAAAAAAGAAAAAAGAAAACAGTGAGATATCATGAGACCAACAAATCAAGGAAAAATAATTCAGTCTCAAGAGACAAAGCATTCAACAGACCAGACTCAGAAGTGCCCTGAGAAGAAAGCAGAGAAGGAATTTTAAATAACTATGATTAAAATGTTAAAAGCTCATGAACAGGACAGGGAATATGAATTAAAAGAAACTGTAGATGCTTCCTGTTTTCTTTGTCTCCATGAGGGCCAGCAAAGCAATCTCTAAAAACTCATCCCATTCTCAACTTTTCAGCTGAAATATTTTATACGCTTGAGTGGGATAATGTTCTAATGATAGTTGATTTAGTATTTTAATTTCTTAGAATGTCTTGTATATCTGGCCTATGACCTAGATCACTATTGAAGTTTTACACATTTAAACATCCTGTTACTCAAAGATACCTTGTCTACTCTGTGACAATGATTCTCAAATGTTCATTTGCTAAAGAATCACCCCTTGGTAGATTGAATAATAGCACCACACCCTGCAAAGATGTCCATGTCCTTAACCCTGGAACCTAGGAATGTCACCTTATATGATAAAAGGGACTTTGCAAATGTAATTAAAGTCAGAATCTTGAGATGGGGAGATTATTTTGCATTCTCCAGGTTGGGGCCTTTGTAATCACAGGGTCCTTATAAGAGGGAAACAAGAGATCAGAGAGGAAATAGGAGATGGGACAAGAGAAGCAAGGGGTTGGAGGGATGGAAGGAAGGGATAATGAATGAGGGAATGGAGGTGGTCTCCAGAAGCTAGGAGAAAATTCATTCTCTGATAGAGCCCACAATACCTCTGATACCTTGATTTTAGCCCAGTGAAACTCATTTCCAGAACAGTAAGAGAATACATTCGAGTTGTTTTTAGCACTAAATTTGCAGTAACTTGTGTTACAGTAGCAATAGGAAACTAATACATATCCAGAGCTTGGTAAAATAGAAACTGAAAAGTAGCACTTCTAAAGATTCTGAATGAGTTGTTCAGGAATCTGAGTTTTCAATAAGCACCTTGGTGCTTGTGATGCTGTTGATCTGTAAAATAAGTTTAAGAAACATTACACAGTTCTATACAAATGCCAGGTATTTTTATTATGAGCTAAGAGAATTCAGGCATTTTTTTTTTTCATTTAGTAATTTCTTTGTAACATCAACTTGATACATGGTGAAATAATTTATCTTTTGAGATGCTATTTTATGTATTCTTCCCCAAAAAAGGAAATTATAGAACTGAAAATTATTATTAGTTCTGCTCTTAACATTAACAAATTTAACAAGGAAAACCTTTTTTCCCACTAGATGAACATTTTTTAATCTGATAATGTTAACTTTTTAAACAGCCTGATTCATCTTCTCCATCTCATTCAAGAGCATGCAGAAGGGGCCAGCTGTAGACACTTTTAGTGTTTCCTAAGATTAATTTCATGCTAATGTATAACACCAGGTACTGTTAAATTTCTCTGTTTTGCTTGTTGGTTTGTTTGTTTTGTTTTGTTCTGTTTTTCTTCATGAACTTCCCCATATGTTCCTCCAAATGACTTTTCTTTTTTTACTAGCCTTTTGTCAAATATAGATACATTTTTAAAAGTTTCCAGTTCAACAATGACAGCTTGTGGCAACCCTGTGGACCAGTCCAGAATGGCCCAGTGGGTTCAGGCAACTTTCAGAAACTCCTGATGAGCTTGCTGGGGCTCTCCTAGGGCTTCAAAATGCTTTATTCTGAACAGTAGGACTTCATTAAAATGTTTCACATTTGTGTGGCAAAGACAAAGTACAGAAGAGCAAGGATAAAATTGGCAGTTACATTGGAGGAGGAAGGTTTGAGCCTTCTTAAACAGGGTTTTTTTTGTGCTACTTTTATTTCCATGGGCATTGAGACAGACAGTCTCACATATCCACTCAGTGGCCTGTCACCTTGTCCTCTTGGAAAGATTTCCCTTACACACCCTCACCATTCAATGCATATGTAAAAAAAAATAGAGTAAAAATACAGATTATTCCTGAAAAGAGTAAAGTATTGGCTTCCATATCCTGGATTCTAGATCAGCCTCTCTCACCAGAACCCACATCTATATTTTCCAAAACAACTGCTTTGGAGAAATTTAGACTGGAGACTTATAACTGGGCTTCAAGAAATTTTCTATCCTTTATACACAAAGAAAGGGCTAGATAGATGAATAGTCACCACCTGAGGTATAGGAATTACAGAAATCTGATGGCTGTTCTGAATACTCAGATAGGATCTATCTCTCCTGTAGCCTCTTCTCTACTTTGTTCAAATCTCTGATTCACACTACATCACACTTACCTGTGTGTGACTCTCCTTAGACTAAGATCTTGGAAAAGCAATTGAAATTCATTTCCTACTTTGCATCATCAGTACCTAAGGGCCAGAGTGGCCTGCAGTGATTAATTGTTAATGCCCCCTTTACTTTTGGGGGCCTGGGAGATGATGCTAAATGGTGTCACACAGGATGTTATGACGGTACTCAAGGAGAGTGCAGATTAAATTTCTGCTCAGACATCAACCGGAAGTATGTTTTTCAAAACAAAAGAGTTCTTTGTAGTTTGCATCACTAACCTCAAATATTCTTCTTTGATGCAGCGATTCAACACACATACCCAAAACTCAGACTAGAGAGAGAATTAAAGAGCCAAGCAGGCAGTTCGAAGACAACTCTGGCACCATGAAAAAAATGCAAGCAGTCAACAATTTTTAGAGTATGATGAAAGATGCAAGATCTCATAAGAATCAATGGATAGAGACTTGATATGAAAATGAATTTTGAGCATTTGCCTATGCAAAGAACAGGCACTTTCTTTAGTGAGCAGTAACTTCTAATTCACGAATGTCTTTTTTCTAAATTAAATGAGGTGAGGCGAAACAGAAAGGTGCACACAGAGGAGAATCAGCAGAACTCACTAACACTTGACACCAATCAATCAAAAAGTAATTCCAGCCAAGAATACTAATATGGTGGGGGGTAGGGGGAGAATGTCTGCTTCTCTTTCTCCTGCCAACCTTCCAGACTCTTCATCCCTTGATCAAAGTCTCTCCTGGAAAAAAAACATTAACTATTCTGATTGGTCAGAATCAAAACCATTCCTAGGACCCCACTGGGGGTCCATGCCCTCATGACAAACTCTGAACTTTTAATTTTCACATCCAATACTTAGTTATAAAGAGTAATTTTGTGCTTTCTGTTGCTTCTTGAAAAGCACATCTGGGAAAGTTCTCCAAATTGACAAGGGGAGACCCTCCTGCTGTGTAATCTGTAGGTAAACCAAACCAGTGAGGCCCTCTCCGTAGACAGTAACTTGTTAATTTGTAATTGTTCTCACAGTCTGCCTCTTGTATTCATAGGAATTCTGGCTTCTAGATTTAGATTTGGGGAAGAAGTAGAAAGGGCCACATGAACCTAAGACCTATAATATTTGACAGAGATTCTTAGACTACCAAAACCATTTCCCTCTACATTAACTGTATTTTCTGTATTTTTCCCAGCTTTAGTGAGATATAATTGATATACAACACTGTGTAAGTTTAAGGTATGCAAAGTGGTGATTTGATATATGTACATATTACAACATTATTACTTCAATAACACATCCATCACCTCACATTTTTACAGTGTGTGTCTGTATGCATCTGGTGAGATCTACTCTTAGCAAATTTCAATTATATAATAAATATTGTTAACTTTAGTCACCATGCTGAATATTAGATTCCCCAGATCTAACATCCAAGTTGCAAATGGCAGGATTTCCTTTTTATTAGGCTGAATAATATTCCATTATATATACACATATATATCACCTTTTCTTTATCCAGTCATCCATCAATGGACATTTAGCTGGTTTCCATGTAATGGTTATGGTGAATAATGTTTCAATGAACATGGGATGCATATATCTTTTCAAGATAGTGATTTTTATTTCCTTTAGATATATACCCAGAAGTGGGATTACTGGATCATATAAGTAGCCATGTTTTTCATTTTTTAGAGGAAATTCTATACTGTTTTCCATAATGTTTGACCAATTTACATTTCCACCAAGAGTACACAAAGGTTCCGTTTTCTCCACATCCTTTTTATCTCTTCTCTTTTTCATAATAGCCATTCTAACAGGTATGAGGTGATATCTCATTGAGGTTTTGACTTGCATTTCTCTGATGATTAGTGTTGTTGAGCACCTTTTCATATACCTGTTGGCCATCTGTATATCTTCTTTAGAAAAATGTCTATTCAGGTTCTCTGCCCATTTTAAAAATCATATTATTATTATTATTTTGCTATTGAGTTGTATGAATTCCTTATATATTTTTAATATTAACACCTTACTGATATATGATTGGCAAATATTTTCCCATTCCATAGGTTGATGTTTCTGTTGCTGTGCAGAAATTTTTTAGTTTGCTGTAGTCCTGTTTGTTTATTTTTGCATTTTTTCTTCTTGCCAAGACCAAAGTCAAGGAACATTTCTCCTGTATTTTCCTCTGGAACATTATGGTTTCCTGTATTTTCCTCTAGGAACATTATGGTTTCAGGTCTTATATTTAAGTCTTTAATCCATTTTAAATTAATTTTTGTGAGTGGCATAAAATGGGGTCTAGTTTCATTCTTTTGCATGTAAATATCCAGTTTTCCCAACACCAATTTTTGAAAAAGACTATCTTTTCCTCATTGAATATTCTTGACTCCCTTGTCAAATATTAGTTGACTGTATATGCATGGATTTATTCCTGGGCTCTCTATTCTATTTCATTGGTTTGTGTGTCTGTTTATATCCTTGTGTGTGTTTTGATTACTATAACTTTGTAGTATAGATTGAAATCAGAAAATGTGATCCCTCCAGCTTTATTCTTCTTTCTCAAAATTGCTTTGGCTATTCAGGATTTGTGGTTTCATACTTATTTTAGGATACTTTTTTCTACTCCTGTGAACAACGCCATTGGAGTTTTGGTAGGGACTGCACTGAATATGTAGATATCTTTGGGTAGAATCGACATTTCAACAATATTACTTCTGATCCATGAACACGGAATATCCTCCCATTTATTTGTGTCTTCTTAAATCTCTTTCTTCAAAGTGTTGTAGTTTTCAGTATACAGATCTTTCATTTCCTTGGTTATATTTATTCCTAAGTATTTTGTTCTTTTTGATGCTATTGTTAATGGGGTATTGTCTTTCAGATATTTCATTGTTAGTGTGTTGAAATGCAACTTATTTGCATGTTGATTTTGTATCCTGTGACTTTACTGAATTCATTTATTAGTTCTAACATTTTTTTGGTGGGGTCTTTAGGGTTTTCTATATATTAGGTCATGTCATCTGCAGAGACAGTTTTACTTTTTCCTTTCCAATTTGGTTGTCTTTTGTTTCTTTTTCTTGCCTAATTGCTCTGGCTGGGACTTCTAGTAATATGTTGAATAGGAATGGTGAGAATGAAAACCTGTGTCTTGTTCTTGATCTTCGAAGAGAAACTTTCAGCTTTTCACCATTGAGTATGATATTAGTTGTGGGTTTGTCATATATGGTCTTTATTTTACTGAGATTTGTTCCTTCTATACCCATTAAATTGAGAACTTTTATCATGTAAGAGTGTTGAATTTTGTCAAATGCATTTTCTGTATCTATTGAAGGGATTTTTTTTTTTTTTTAATTGAAGTATAGTTGATTTACCATATTGTGTTACTTTCAGGGGTAGTAAAGTGACATATATACATATATATTCAGATTCTTTTCCATTATAGGTTATTACAAGATACTGAATATAGTTCCCTGGGCTATAAAGTCAATCCTTGTTGCTTATCTATTTTATGTATAGTAGCTTGTATCTGTTAATCCCATACTCCTAATTTATCACTGCCAATCTCCCTAGAGGATCATATGATTTTTATCCTTCAATCTATTATTGTGGTGGTGTATCATATTTATTGATTTGCATATGTTGAAACATGCTTGCATTCCAGGGATACATCCCACTTTATCATGGTATATAATCCTTTTAATGTTGTGTTGAATTTAATTTGCTAGAATTTTGTTGAGGATTTTTGTGTCAGTATTCATCTGGGATATTGGCTTGTACTTTTCTTTTCTCATAGTGTCCTCATCTGGCTTGGGTATCAGGGTAATACTACCTTCATAAAATGAGTGTAGACACATTCCTGCCTCTTCAATGTTTTGGAAGAATTTGAAAAGAATTTGTATTAATTTTTCTTTAAATGTTTGGTTGAATTCACCAGTGAAATCATTTGGTCCTTGTCTTTTCTTTGTTGGGAAGTTTTATTTTCTGTATTCTTAATGCTTTGGCATCTGGGGCTTCACTAACTGAAAAGGGACTGCCCCTCCCAGGTTAGCTAAATTCCCAAAGATAGCAAGTAATTCATCCAGTAGTGCACTGTTCATATGTAAATTAACCAATCCAAAGCCTATATTTTATCCCTCCCCACCTCCTCTATTGGGCTCCCACATTCTGGGGCAATATTCCCCTGCGCTAATCACCTCAGGACCAAGTATCAGACAACTAGGGACAGCCTATGTGCCCCAGAGCCTGATGAAATTATTCAAACTAGCCAATCCTACACCTGTTTAACCTGTTTTACCTATTCCATGGAAACCACAGAAAACTTCTTGCTCACATTTTCCTCTTACACCCTATGATTCTTGACCAACTCTGCTGCTTTCCCACGTGGCCTTAAGTGGTATAGCCTGCCTTCTTCTCTTGGGAACAATGAGTAACAAACTATATTTTCAAAGGGGATCATCTCCTGATCCATTGGCTTCATCATACCTGAGTGATACTAAAACCTACATTTTAAAACATCCTCACATTTCTTCTTACTGGCAGAGTCTTCCTCCTATTATAGAAGCTGATAATGCCATTTATTCTCTTTTTCAGTTTCCTTGCAGTTAGTGTAGCCACGGGATCCAGTTCTGGTCAATGAAACAAAAGAAGTCTTTTACAAGGCTTCTGGAAATTATATTCCTTCTAAATAAAGGTCAAGAGATTCCCGAAGAAAGCTCTTTTCTGCTCTCTTTAGGCTTAGACTTTGGACACAATTGTGTTTGGACGTGATGCTTGGAGGTGAAGCTGTCTCCCTGAAACAAGGAAACAACACATCTCCAGATGAAAGCCAACACATTGAGGACTGTGCCAGAGGCAGGAAGGAAAGAGTGTTGGTCCCAGAAGTCAGTATCAAGTCTTTACATATTTGTACTACGTACAACCTAGCTCTAGATGACTTTTATGTAAGACAGTACATTCCTTACCATTTAAGTCAGTTTTAGTAGTATGTTCTGCAACTTGTACCCAATGACATCCTAAATGGTACCATCTGCTTTCAGGATGATTATAGGGCTCTCCACAAGATTATTAAAGTAGTATTTATTTCTCAATTGGCTTTTATTCTTTGTGTGTTTTCCCCGTGAAACAGAACCACGGAATGTCTAGAAGGGAAAAGCTATGAAAAGGACACTGAACACCTAATACAATATTTAGTTGTTAGGGTAAGCTGTGACAAAGTGAGAGAGTGACATGGACGTATATACACTACCAAAAGTAAAATAGATAGCTAGTGGGAAGCAGCCGTACAGCACAGGGAGACCAGCTCGGGGCTTTGTGACCACCTAGAGGGGTGGGATAGAGAGGGTGGGAGGGAGAGAGACGTAAGAGGGAAGAGATATGGGAACATATGTATGTGTATAACTGATTCACTTTGTTATAAAGCAGAAACTAACACACCATTGTAAAGCAATTATACTTCAATAAAGATGTTAAAAAAAAAATTTAATTGTCCACAACAAAACTTCCTTACAAGTTCCTTGTTTAGGAAGAATTAGAAATTTTAAGAGAATACAAAGAAAAACATTTATGGTTTATTGTAGATAACTATGTAGTTATCTATATCATATTATATAAAGTTCTCTTTATATCTCATGCTTTAATAAGTATCAATAAATACTTTTCTTGTCTTCATAAATGTGCAAGTTAAAAATACCTCAAGCCAAAAATAAACTTAGATGTATGGAATAGAGAGGTAGCTATTGTATGGTGGTTAAAACCAAGGTCCCTGGAGGCATGCTGTCTCAATTTATAATCGTGGTTTAGCATCTTGCTATGTATATAATAATGGGAAAGGAACAACTCAAATTGCCTCAATTTTCTCATTTGTAAATGGGATGATAACAATAGTACGTGTAGTAGTTGTGGTTTTATATATATATATATATATATATATATATATATATAATCTCCTATAGACAATCAGTTATATTTTCACTTGCTATAATTTCATCTGTTTTTTGCCCAGTTCATCAAACCAAGATCAGACCCTTCAAGAAATGCTGATAAGGTTCATATATTCCAGAAATATAGTTCTATTAGTCTAATCCTTATATTTCGTATATTCTAACTTGATCTTTTACCTCACAGCTTAATTTTTTCAAGCAAGAGTATTTCTATTAACCCCAGAAGCTCAATAATTTGGGAAGATAATGTTTTCCCTTTTTGTCTTATTTAATGTCAAAAATATTCTCTGCACTGAATTCCAGCTCAGGGAGAAATAAAAGATGAAAACTTAGTGGACTAGTATGAACACACCAGTCTCCTGGGAATCACTGCTGCACATTTTCAGCAAATTTCCTTACAATAAAGTTAACCTCTAAATCATTGTCTTTTTACCTATTATATCACCTTAGAGAATCCATGACTATGTGGCCATTACTATTACTAAGCACCTACTATACATCAAATACTCTACAAGGTGTTTGATCTGCATTAGCTGTTCCTACAAAAAGCTCATGTGGTACATGAGGTTCAGGGGAATCAAGCCAGTTGTCCAAGGTCATATAGCTGTAAGTGGTAGAGCTAGGATTAGAACTAGAGACTATTTTTGCCCCCAGTTGTTTTCCGTCCATGAAACCCTGCTAACTTCCAGAGGATAAAATAGTCCTAAAATGATTTTTTTTTGTGATTTTTTTCTTGGTAAAATACATATAACATAAAATTTACCATTAGTAACATTTAGTACATTTACTATGTTGTACAACCATAATCACATCTAGTTCAAGAATGTTTTCATTACCCCAAAAGGAAGCCTGATACTCATTAAGCAGCCTCTCCCCATTTCCCCTTTCCACCTGCCACTGATAACCACTAATCTTCCTTCTGTTACTAGGAGTGTTCCTATTTTAGATATTCCATATAAATGGAATCATACAATTATTTAATGGCCTTTAAAATTTTTAAATATAGAAAGTGTATAAAACCAAATTATTGAAACTTTATCTTATAATGGGAAAGTTTGTAGATTAATTAATACAATAGTTTTGATCTTAATAAAATAATTTTGATCTTGGGATCTTTGCTTCATTTCTATCATGGGAACTATTGCCAAAAGAGTCCAGGGTTTAGAGTACAGAGGTTTGGATCTATGGCCTATCTCAGTGATTTGCTGACTTTGTGATGCTAGGGAATTAATTCAAGATAACATTCTGGGTCTACAGAGTGGTCAGTCTACACCATCTTGAGGTCCAGTCTTAGAATGTTCCTCCCTTGCAGGCTGTGTTTTAGGAAAAAGTCTTAACTCAAGTAGCAGCAGCTGGGTAGCACCATCCCTATTGTCCTAAGAATCAGGTCTATTTCTGTAAATAATATTCAAAATAAAAATAAAGAGGTGACTAATTACATCATACGATTTTAAAGTCATCATCACACCTAGCGCCACCCCAAATGTAGTCTCAGTCAGATTTTCCATTTGACTATTAAACTCATCTTTTGAATAAATGCGTTGTTTCCAGGAGGTCACTGCTGAACTGCACACATGTCATCTAGTTGCTAAGATGCTCTTACACTTTGTGTGCTGTGAGAACACCATTTTGAGCTGAGTGTTTGTATCACAGCACCATGTTCTGCTTTTCCCAGGAGGAATCAGAGTGATTTTCCTACCTGACTTGCCAAGCATCTCTGGTAAACCTTCTGGTCGCTACCGGATCAAGTCAGTTTGTGATGCCCATTAGACCTGGTTTGCATTGCTCTTCTTCACGGTGGCCAGTTACAAAGCCAGGGTCTCAGCTTCTCACAACTCTGGTGTCAGCCATTCTGGTTTCCTTTCTTTGCCTACTGGTGGCTGATACTGGAGAAACTGTAGCAAGGCATTTAAGTGCTGAGGCTGCGGCACCTGTGGCTGCTCTAATCCCTGACCCTACACGTACAAGCTGGGGGAGCGTGGACAAGTTTCCTGACCTCACTTCTCTAAACTTCTGTTTCCTTACTTGTGCACTGTAAAAAGAAGAGTGTTTGTTGTCACGCGGATCTGGAAATATGCAGCTCATCCCATGAAGATGTGCATCAAAATGGCCAATGTAACATGGGTTTTGGTGTTTAAACTGACATCCAGGATAGATTGGGCAGGAAAAAGTTTTGTACATCGTATTCTACAAGGAATGTTTGAGAATATGAAAAAGAAATAGGATGCAGTAATAGCTAACATTCACAGCACATGGAAGAGACAGGAGTTATCATCTACATTTAATGATGAGAAAACCAAAGGATAGCAAGGCTAACCAGTCCAAGGTCACAGAGAAAGTCAATGATAGGGCTGGGATTTGGTCTGAGGCAGCTTATCTCCAAAGTCTGCTAAACATATCTCTATATTCCCTGAACAATTCATCCAGAAAAGAATTTCAATAAAGTTTATTTTATTGTCAATGGTAAAACTAGGTCTGATGAGAGTCAATAAGGAGGTTAATTTCTGCATGTTCTAACAATATTAGCAATGAAACTCTGATACCCCATGAGGAAATAAATTCTGAAGCAATACACATGTTCAAGCAGAGGTTGCAGCATAATCTTTGGGGACTTACAGTTAAAAGGGTTTCTGCACTGAAAATGGCTGGTGAGGTTTGATGAATCCTGGGTTTCTTCCTAAGATTCCATGAATGTAGACCTCAGTATTCTAGAATAGATCTGCCACTTTCTGCATGACTCCAGCTTGTCCAGCACATGGCTGGATCACTCATACACATCAATTCTAATCTTCAACATAGTCCTGAAAATAGCTGCTCTTATCCTCATTTTACAGAGGGAGACATTGGTCTCAGATACATACTCAATTAGTAAAGGATTGGTATTTTCACAGGCCTTCTAATTCCAAACCTTCTGTTCTTTAAAAGCCACTTTTGTGTAATAGTGAATCCCTCAACAATAGCCAAAAAATGAGGTATCTGTGCAGGGGTACTTACCAGATTCATTCCTTACTGTGTTCTCTTTAATTGTTATAATATTAATGTAGATGAGTGTGGTGACAGAATTCATAGTTATAATCTGAATGCCGCCTTAATTGGCTTTTATTGCTGCTTGGGAATGGGTCAAGGCTGTAAATGGAATATTTAAGTTGAAATGTCGTTTTCAATACTTAATAGAATCCAATTAGGATTTTATTGATTAATTAGTGTCTACATGAAGCATTTTATTTTTCTAAAGGCCAGTAATGCTCCTGACTGTTCCTTAAATGTTAACATATTCAGATAATTATAACTGCATCATACTTGCTGCTTAGACTGTTTGAATTATTTGCTGTTATCAAGATTTCAGATTCAAGTAAAGCAATCTTTTAAAATAAAAATGATCTTTAAATAAAGTAATCGTCATAGAAAATCTCTCTTAAACACCCATTAATTTATGACTATAAACATGCTAGCACCCTTCTACACAGAAGTTCATTTGCAAATGCTTTAGAGGTAACAAAGAGGGGCTGGATAAAAAGGGAAACCCTACAGCCAATGGAGATCCCTGAAACATAGCAGTGTTTTAAGGTCAAATGTATTGCTTAAGGAATTTCAAATTTCAAATCTCAAATTACAGTATAGCAGCATGAATGAGAAACCCAGGTTTAAAACTCAGACCAAGTATATCCAACAAGTGGTGTTTGATCAAATCCTGTTTCAAGTGTCACTTAACAACTATTTGCTATCACCTCCTATTTCTCTGAAACAAGCTGACCTGAGATTTGAAGATACTCAGACACTTGGTGCCTGAAGAAACGTGATTAAATGGAAGAAATTAGGAACAGGAAAAAATGTGTTTAGCAATTTCTGTTTGTTGGGCCGATGCCTATCTGTACTAGGTCAATGATTTTATCATGAATGGAAAGACCAGCGAAAAATAGGTATGTATTTTTATCAAGCGAGTTAAAAGAATCATGTATCTGTGACACACATATAAGTCTCAAATTATATTCTGAAGGGACTTAAATTACTGATGATTTGGAAATATTTTCTAGTTGTATTAAAAATAAATACTGAGCATTTATCTATGGGAAAATATTTTGGTTATTTCACACATATTTGTGAAAATGAATATCTCCCTTTTATCTATATGCCAGGGACTGTACCACATGCTATTCAGATTTCACAAATTACTGCATAAAGTAGTATAATTATCCTCATTTTACATACCAAGATGATAACTAATTTAGACAAGGTTAAGTAACTTGCTTGAAATCATTTAGTTGTGTCTAAAGAGCAAAGTCTGGTCTTATTAGAACTACCTAGTAGTAATAATAATAATAATAATAATAATAATAATAATAATAATAATAATAATAATAGCAAATGTCCTGGGCCATGCCTTTCCAGTTGAAACTGAGCCTTTGAGAGTGGGACCAAGGCATCTACAGTGTATTCGTCAGAGCCATGCACCTGATTTGGTCTCACCCCCAAAGATTCCGATATAAGTATAAAAGATTCCTGTATAAATATAAAAAAATTCCTGTATAAATATATATATATATATATACATACACACACACCTATATATGAGTCATATATATATAAAATTCCTGCATATACATAAAAATTCTGCCTATATATATAAAAAGATTTCTGTATGTACATAAAAGATTCCGATCTCCTGAAAATGTGTACCTAAGAGAGTTATATCAGAAATTGGCTCACACAAGCATGGTGGCTGAGAAGTCACAAGATCTGTAGTCAGCAATCTGGAGACTCGGAGAGCCAGTGGTCCAAGTTCTAGTCCACAAGCCAGCACGACTGGGACCCAAGAAGAGTCAATGTTTCCATTTGTGTCAGAAGGCAGGGAAAGATCC
Source organism: Eschrichtius robustus (assembly GCF_028021215.1). Classification (NCBI taxonomy): domain Eukaryota; kingdom Metazoa; phylum Chordata; class Mammalia; order Artiodactyla; family Eschrichtiidae; genus Eschrichtius; species Eschrichtius robustus. Next base: position 135,456,712 of record NC_090828.1, on the reverse strand, counting down.
ATGTCCCAGCTCGAAGCAGTTAGGCAGGAGGAGTTCACTCTTACTCATGGGAGGGTCAGCCTTTTTGCTCTATAGAGACCTTCAATTGCTCTTTGTTTGTTTGTTTGTTTTTACTATTTATTCCAATATCTTTTTTAAAAAAGATTATTGAAGTATAGTTGATTTACAATATTGTGTTAGTTTCTGCTGTACAGCAAATTGATTCAGTTTTACATATATATATACATTTTTTGATATTATTTTCCTTTATGGTTTGCCACAAGATATTGAATATAATTCCCTGTGCTATACAGTAGGACCTTGTTGTTTATCCATCCTATTTATAATAGTTTGCTTCTGCTAATCCCAAACTCCCAATCCACTCCCTCCCCCTTGGCAACCACAAGTCTGTTCTCTGTGTCTGTGAGTCTGTTTCTGTTTTGTAGATAAGTTCATTTGTGTCATAGTTTAGATTCCACATATAAGTGATATCATATGGTGTTTGTCTTTCTCTTTCTGACTTACTTCACTTAGTGTGATAATATCTAGGTCCATCCATGTTGCTGCAAATGACATTATTTCATTCTTTTTTATGACTGAGTAGTATTCCATTGTATATTGTTTGGACCAGGCTCACTCACAGTAGATAGGACAATCTCCTTTACTTAGTCCACTGATTCAACTGTTAATCTCATCCAGAAACACCTTCACAGAAACACCTGGAGCAATGTTTGACCAAGTATCTGGGCATCTCATGGTCCAGTTAAGTGGACACATAAAATTAACTATCACGTGCAGTTTTAAAGATTTCTCCAGGTAAATCAAGTACAAAAAAGTGTGAAACCCCTGGAATACCTCTACCATTGTATTCAGTAATTCTGAAATTAGGTTGTATATTGGAAGTACTTGAGGAGCTTCAAAAATTACTGATGCCTGGATCCCAATCCTAGAAATTCTGAGTTAATTGGTCTGGTTCTATTGTGCTTTCAGGACTGAGACTGAGGCTAGAGCCCTAGTTTTTAAATGTGGTTGTTGGCCCATCATTCCCAGCCACTAAGCATTGTGGTCTTTCAGCTTTTCTCAGATGGCATACCCTTGTGCACCCCATACTGAGAAGTGCCCAGAGATCAAATTACACCAGAGCTTTTAAACGTATGCAAAGGCAGTCCTGGTATATCTTGTGTCTACCTCCATCCTGTTTTAGGGGGAAAGAGCTTTTCCCAAGGGGATCCAGGCCATTTCCTTTTTGCACAGGTAAAAGGAAAATGTTTATCTTTGTCCTTCAAGCCAATGACATTGGCGCACTAGCAAATTGCTGCTCCAGAGAAATTCAAGAATGGCAGTCATTGTTTCTAAACTGTATTTTACACGTTTTCCACATCAGTACACTTGCTGAATAGAGAAATTGCACGCTATAGTCTCTGCTTGTGCTGCTTGTACTTTTGCAGCAGCTGTGTTTAGAGAGGATATGTTTAGACACAGGTAGGGAGAGGGGATCAAAGGTGTCTGGATCCCACCTATCCTCAAGTACCTTTAGCAGAAAAACAAAAGTGTTTTGTGCATAGTAGACCTTCAACAATTGTGTATTAATAACCTCAACCCCCACTTTTGAGCATCTTCCACATGACAACAATGGTCCAATGTTGTCAGTAGGTGCTGAGTATGAGAGGGATCTCTGCTTTCATAGAAACATCCAAAATGCCACATAGCATAGACAAGCTCCTGTGAAACAATAATAGAAAGGACATGGCAGCACATGAGAGCCACAGGGATGTAGAAAAGAAAGACACCAGTGAAAGTTGTTGGGGGAACTCGGACTGGATTTTCCTTTAGGGTGGGTATGGTAAGGAGAAATGGTGGATAAAACCATGTAGATAGAGCAAAACCTGAGCAAAAATCTGAGATAGGGGAATGAAAGCAAGAGATGGGCAATGGGTGACTTGCTTCTGGCAGAGATGTCTGGTGGAGTTGGTCAGACATGGCATGTATATATATTTTCCCAAAGAAATAACAGAAACCCATATTACTCTGTACCTATCTCTTTCATAGCACAATTAGCCATTTTTATATTTGTCTGATTATCTTTCATTCAACTAGAATGCCAGTTTGTTTTGGAAAGGACAGTTTTTTTATTAAAGTGTATATTCTCACTGCTAGTTTAGTATCTAGCATAGAGTAAGTGCCCAACAAACAAAAGTTGGGTGAATGAGTGGCTGAATGAATGAATGAATTAGAGAACGACCTAGTGATCTGATACAAGATGCAAGTGATTTGCTTTTCCTTTTTGTATACATCTTGAATGAAAAAAATTGCTTAGAAAATATGTCAATTTCATATCAGTGCTGAGTTTTGTTATCTGTGCATTCCAGTTATTACTATTAATAGAGCTGGTATATTTGTATATTTGCCACTCATACAGCTTTTATTCTTCAAATTTAAAAAGACAGCAGAAATGGATAACACTAGATTTTGGGTCAAACTGCAAACAAAACACTTGGTTGACTTGTAGAAGCTTCTGCCCTTGGAACAGTGAAAAGATGTTTAGTGCAATATTTAGTTTATGTGGTCTGTCTGAATTATAATATTTCACCTGCTTTTGTTTATTCTACTCTTCTTACCTCCTTATTATAAACATTCATTCATTTCTCCACCTAAGTGTTGGGTAAACGAAGATTAATATGACTTCCTCCTCGTGGCACCCCACGGAGGAGTGTATCCATTGTTTGCTGCTATTAAGTACTGTATCTTGCAGTCTTGAGAAATTTGCTTATTAGTTTCAGAATTTGTTGTGTTTTGTTTTTTTGTTCCATAGGGTTTTCTACCTCCACAGTCACACCATCTGTGGATAATAATGGTATTACTTCTTCTTTTTCAACATTTATTCTTTTTCTTTTTTCTTTATTGAACTTGTTAGGATGTACGTTCCAATGTTGATTTGTAAAGGTAAGAAAAGATATCATTGTCTTATTCCTGAACTTTTGGAAAAGTGTTCAAAATTTTACTATTAAATATAATATTCACTGTAGGGCTTCTGTAGATGTCCTTCATGGTATTGAGATAGTTCCCTTCTATTCCTAGTTTTCTGTTTTTATCATGAATGGATGTTGACTTTCAACAAATGCTTTTTCTACATCTATTGAGATGATAACTTTTATCCTTTATTCAGTTAATGTGGTAAATAACATTGATACATTTTTCTGAAGGCTAAATCAAATTTGACTACCCAGAATAAACCCTGCTAGGAAATATAGTATATTATTATTTTTTGTACATTGCTGAATTTGTTTGGTAATATTTGGGAAAAAATTATCTTTGTTGTTTATTCAAGAGGGGTGTTAGTCTGTAATTTTCTTTTCTTATAATGACTTTCTCAAGTTTTGGTATCAGGATTGTGGTGGCTCAATATCCTTTTAAGAAAAAAAAGAAATCATAGGGTTTGTTTAGGTACAGTACTATTTCACTTGTAAAAAGCCAGTGCCATTATTTGTTTTTGGTTTGTGGAAAGGTTTTCAGTTATGAATTCACATTTTTTACTAAATGTAAGATCTGTTTCATTCTGAGTCAGTTTGGTAATTTGTATTTCTCAGGTAATTTGTCCATCATCTGAATTGTCAACTTTAATTACAAAAAGTTGTTCAAAAACATTACTTATATTACTTTTAATGTCTGTAGGATATATAGAGATATTATCTATTTTACCACTGATCGTGGTAGTTTTTTCTTTCTTTTAAAAAATATTCTAGTCTTTCTTGTCTGAGAGTTTTCAATCTTATTAATATTTTTAAATAACCAATTTGGGGAGCTATTAATTTTTCTAATTTTTTCTAATACATCGAATAACACTCCTGTTTTATTATCTTCTTTCTTCCACTTACTTTGGGTTTAACTTGCTTTTCATTCTCAGCTTCTTAGGATAGAAATGTAGAAAATTGATTTTAAACCTTCTTTCTTTTCTAAAATAAGTATTTAAAGTTATTAAATTTCCTCAAAGTGCTGCTATGGTTACATCCTTCAAGTTCTGATATGTAATTTCTTTATCATTCAGTTCAAAATATTTTCTAATGTATCTTGCAATTTATTTTTTTAGCCAATTATTTTTTTGAAGTATCCTGCTTAACTTCCAAACATTTTTGGATTTTTATAAATATGCTATTGACACTAAATTCTAATGTAATTATGTTGTCATCAGAGCTTATATGATAAAATATTTCAATTGTTTCATGATTTGTTGAGATTTATTTTAGTGGCACAACATATAATCTATCTTGGTGAAGATTCCATCTGCAATTGAAATAAATTTGCATATGTCAGGGGTAATGTTCTATAAAGGCAAATTATGCCAATTTTGTTAGTAATATTGTTAAAATCTCCTATATCCTCATGGTTGTTCTATTTTTTTTGTATTGTTTACTGAGAGATTGGTATTAAAAATGACTTGGAGTTCAGTACCCCACCTTAGACCAATTAAATAATAATCACCAGAAATGAATTCCCCCCAATAATTTTAATGTGTCAACACGGTTGAGAACTACCATTCTAGAGAATAATGAAATTCTAATTGACACTATTTGTTGACAGAAATCACTTCTATAATTACGTTGCTTAAGCCTACACAAACTACAGATTCAAACTTTGCATACTTATAACTTTTGTAGAATTATAAAACCAAAACAAATATAAGAATTATTGTAAAATCAAAAACACAGCATTCAAATTAGCAACATTACTGTAATGTTTTATGGATTGTATTTTGCTAAAACAAAATTGCCAGTGTAGGCTTTAATAGTGGAAAGATGTTGCCTAAGATTCTGTTCTATATTTAATTTGCTTTATGTTTTGAAATCAATAATACTTAATGCAGAGATCTCCTTTTCTATCAGTATGTTGTACTAATTTGTTTTAAGAGCAGTATTATTGACTGTTTAAAAATGATCATTCTCTCTCCTTAGCCAAAATTCTGTCAGCAAGTGATTCCTACCTACTAATATTAATGAATGCTAACTTCAAATTTTAGTAATACTTGATCTCCCTTCCAGGTTATGATGGGTTTTGGGTTTCTTCTTATTGGTTTGTAGAAAAACAAATGTGTTCTTATTCAAAGGCAAGAGCACCATATATGCTGGCAGAGTTGGTCCCTATTTGTGGTGGATTCAGCTCCCCATTGTCATCTTTTCCTTTGCCATTAAATGCATGATCACTGTGGTGTCTGCTTAAAACTTTCAGAACACTGGCTCTAAAAGGAGTTCTGAGGCTGATGCTTTGAGATAATATGACACTCATATCTGTGTTTTTTGATCTCTGTCACTGCAAAATGTCATTTCTTGAGTCAGATTTATAATTTCCACAGAACTGAAAGTCTCATTCAAAATGGTCCCTAATCATACAACCATTGTCCTATCAGTCAAGAGCTAATGCTTACAAGGAAGAATGGTAACCTACTGGGCATCAGGTGATGATGAAATTCAGGCCTATTTGTCAATGGCAAATTCTGTGCTACTGTCCTTGTCTAAGTTTGTGTGCCAAGCATTTGAACAGGCCTTGAAGGTACTACATACATCACTTAGTGATTCTGTTAAATTGTTTATCTAGTTGAAGATAAGTTTGGGATTATAGTGTAGTTAAAATCTGCCTTAATACAATATTATCAAACCATGAACATAAAACTTCTTGTTTCTTAGTTCTTACTTATTTGCTACTTGTTAAACTTGGGCAAGGGTAAAATAGTGTTAAGAGTAAGGTACTGCATCAACTCCTGGTTGAAAACCAGAGAAGCAGAATGACTAGCTTATAATATAAGGAGATTTATTGGAGAGAATTGGCTTACAAAATTGTGGCAGCTGGTTGGATATTCCCTTGAAGGCTGTTGTCTTTGCTTCTGAAATAAGTTTAAAATTCACCTGACAGGCAGGCAGAAAGGGAAGACAGATGTAAAGTGGGTGACATCAATTACAGCAAGAGCTGTAATCCCAAAAGGAGGGACTGATATTCTCATCAGTCCTCATTGCCTCTGACCTTAGTGACATGGGTATCCTTCAGAAGCCCAGCCCTTCATCACAAAGCTAAATACACACAGATGGCCCAGGAGTTGGGGAGTAAAGTATGATCTAAAAAAACGGATGCAGACCCTAAAATCTTGAGTCAGAATTCTAGCATAAGGCGGTCATGAAATAATCCTGGACATTGTATTATATTTTTTATATTACTTTTTTTTTTTTATAAAAGCAAAACAACTAAAACTATTCTGCTTCAGTTACAGTTGTCATAGCAATTGCAGACCCCAGTTTGAAAAGCAATTGCTTCACATCATCAATATCAAATTAATTCAGACAATAAACCCAATAAGCAATTACAGAGTTCTGGTCTGTTCTGGGTAAAGTGAAAAGGGCTGGTGCTGCAGAATTAAATCATAAGCTCTGTTCACAAGGAGCTCCCATAATCCAAGATAAACGATCATGTATTAACAGAAAATTCTGTGGTCTAGCAACATCACAGGATTCAGAGTTTCAGAGAAACATTAATTTCTGGGGTTTTGTGGAAGCAAACTAGAGTGTCCATCCATCTGCCTTTACTCAATTGCCGCTACAACCTAAAGAGAGAGCTGCTTGAATTCATGGCCACTCGCTACTGTCTGTGTGATGAATATCCATTTTGAGGTTCTCCCTATGTTTCATCAGCTGTTGTCAGGGACTATTTGTACACCCCCTTGCTTAAAATTGAAAATGAGACCTGGCATCTAAATGCTTCTGGTAGGTTTTCATGGAGAATAATTAAATATAGAATAAGCCCTTTTCGGTTTTGTTCAGCATGGTTTTGTCTCCATTTGGCATCAGTGAGGTCTGACTCTTGTACTATTTTCCTGAATCACTGAGTTCCAGTGGACTTGCTAAGGTGGATTTTTAACATGCCAAACTGCTTCCACCCTCCTTATTAGAAATTTGCCACCTGGCCATAATCATGTTAGAAAGGCGGTTTATCGATGTCTGAGCAAGGGTGTGGGATAAAGGACCTAATAGATTGGCTTTTCTTTCTCCAAAACACCCAGTGTTGAGTTTTCTTATTGTATTCCTCACTCTGAAATGTAATTATTTCTAGTACTGAGTGCAAAACCTAACACTTGGGTAGAGTTACAAAAAAACCCATGAAACCATAGCAAGAAAACAAACAGCAACAACATATATGAAGAATAAATGGATGATAAGTATGGGACCACAACAGAAAATATGTGCCAGAATTAGACAAACTGGGAGGATAGGATTGAGAAAGGATAAAGTTCATATTAGAGAGAGAGGTAAGGAAGGCTGATTTGAGTCTAGGCTGTGCTTCCAGTCCCAAGAGGGTAAGGTAATAGAACCAGTTGCAAAGACAATGATGCAGCTCTTTTATGGGTCCTGAAGTGCTTTAAGGGACATTGTGGTTACTTTATTACTAAGTGGGATTAATGTAAGTCATCTCTTCATCTTGGGGATGAGGAAATTTAGATCAGCTCATGTGTGACTGATTTACTCACCTCAAAAGCCACACACATTTCTAATGGTAAGGCCAGTGTTCTCATCACCGGTGACACTGAAACAGAAGACCCATGGTCTGCTAGAGGTCTGGTATATATCATTAGAGACTCACACAGGGGAGACCTGTGAATCAGGGAGCTTTAAATGGTCCCTCTGGCTCTTAGATTAAAAAATAAAACAAAGGAGAAGACAAACAGGAAAAAAAATTGGCCTGGAAATGGGAATTTCTGAAAGGTAAGGCCAAATAGTCAAGTCAGGTTGCTCAGCAGGAAGGATGCCTGAGTGAGGCTTTCTGACCCAAATCCCCATGGTCTTGGGGAAAAAAGTAACAGAGCCTTTTTGTCTGCACTTACAAAGTTAGTGCCACCAAGTGATAGCAGAGACTGGGCAGGGGATGGGGTGAAGAGAGGGGGTGGCAAGAGTCATGTGACCTGAGTCACGGGAGCCAGAGTCCAGCGTGGAGTCTCAGCAGACAATGAAAATTCTCAGGTTTCCAGTCCCCTTCCAGGAAAGGATCACTCATCCATCACTCATCAGGATGGAGCAGAGACCAGTGTATCTAATCCACAGTTTTGAAAGGTACAACCTAGGGCTAACTATTCTCCTATTCCTCTAAATCCAGGTGAGCTGCCAGATCAGAAATCAGTGGGATGGGTCATTTCATAATCATTTTTCTATATAACTGGCAGGGTGTCCCGTGGGTTCCCATTAACTTCAATTCCCCAGATGTCATTTGATATACTCCATAAAACCACATTCCCCCACCACCACCGGGGCTCTCTAGTATTCTGTGATTTAGTATTCACCCTAGGTACTAAGTACAAGTACTAGGTACTAACCCTAACCCTTACTATCTTCCCCCTGCTTGCTGTGACAGATGACAAGTGTTGACCAAAAACAAGGCAGAAGTCTGCAATTAAGAAAAGAGTTCCTGACCAGTCCCTCCTATCAAGAAACTTGCACAGACTTCTTAGATAACCTCATCCACCAGAGGGAAGACAGCAGAAGCAAGAAGAACTACAGTCCTGCAGCCTGTGGAACAGAAACCACATTCACAGAAAGGTAGACAAAATGAAAAGGCAGAGGGCTATGTACCAGATGAAGGAACAAGATAAAACCTCAGAAAAACAACTAGATGAAATGGAGATAGGCAACCTTCCAGAAAAAGAATTCAGAATAATGAAAGTGAAGATGATGCAGGACCTCGGAAAAAGGATGGAGGCAAACATTGAGAAGATGCAAGACTTGTTTAACAAAGACCTAGACAAATTAAAGAACAAACACCTAGAAGAATTAAAGAACAAACAAACAGAGATGAACAATACAATAACTGAAATGAAAAATACACTAGAAGGAATCAATAACAGAATAACTGAGGCAGAAGAACAGATAAGTGACCTGGAAGACAGAATGGTGTAATTCACTGCCACAGAACAGAATAAAGAGAAAAGAATGGAAAGAAATGAAGACAGCCTAAGAAACCTCTGGGACAACTTTAAACCCAACAACATTCACATTATGGGGGTCCAAGAAGGAGAAGAGAGAGAGAAAGGAACCAAGAAAATATTTGAAGAGATTATAGTTGAAAACTTCCCTAACATGGGAAAAGAAATAGCCACCAAAGTCCAGGAAGTGGAGAGTTCCAGGCAGGATAAACCCAAGGAGAAACATGTTGAGACACAGTAATCAAATTGGCAAAAATTAAAGACAAAGAAAAATTATTGAAAGCAGCAAGGGAAAAATGACAAATAACATACAAGGGAACTCCCATAAGGTTAACAGCTGATCTCTCAGCAGAAACTCTACAAGCCAGAAGAGAGTGGCATGATATACTTAAAGTGATGAAAGGGAAGAACCTACAACCAAGATTACTCTACCTGGCAAGGATCTCATTCAGATTCGATGGAGAAATCAAAAGCTTTACAGACAAGCAAAAGCTAAGAGAATTCAGCACCACCAAACTAGCTCTACAGGAAATGCTAAAGGAACTTCTCTAAGTGGGAAACACAAGAGAAGAAAAGGACCTACAAAAACAAACCAAGAACAATTAAGAAAATGGTCATAGGAGCATACATATCGATAATTACCTTAAACGTGAATGGATTAAGCGCTCCAACCAAAAGACTCAGGCTCGCTGAATGGATACAAAAACAAAACCCATATATATGCTGTCTACAAGGGACCCACTTCAGACGTAGGGACACATACAGACTGAAAGTGAGGGGGTGGAAAAATATATTCCATGCAAATGGAAATCAAAAGAAAGCTGGAGTAGCAATTCTCATATAAGATAAAATAGACTTTAAAATAAAGAATGTTACAAGAGACAAGGAAGGACACTATATAATGATTAAGGGATCAATACAGGAAGAAGATATAACAATTATAAATATATATGCACCCAACATAGGATCACCTCAGTATATAAGGCAACTGCTAACAGCTACAAAAGAGGAAATTGACAGTAACACAATAATAGTGGGGGACTTTAAAACCTCACTTACACCAATGGACAGATCATCCAAACAGAAAATTGATAAGGAAACACAAGCTTTAAATGACACAATAGACCCGATAGATTTAATTGATATTTATAGGAGAATCCATCCAAAAACAGCAGATTACACTTTCTTCTCAAGTGCACATGGAACATTCTCCAGAGTAGATCATATCTTGGGTCACAAATCAAGCCTCAGTAAATTTAAGAAAATTGAAATCATATCAAACATCTTTTCTGACCACAACACTATGAGATTAGAAATCAATTACAGGGAAAAAAAATTAAAAACACAGACACATGGAGGCTAAACAATACATTACTAAATAACCAAGAGATCACTGAAGAAATCAAAGAGGAAATCAAAAAATACCTAGAGACAAATTACAATGAAAACATGACAATCCAAAACCTATGGCATGCAGCAAAAGCAGTTCTAAGAGAGAAGTTTATAGCAATACAAGCCTACCTCAAGAAACAAGAAAAATCTCAAATAAACAATCTACCTGTACACCTAAAGGAACCAGAGAAAGAAGAACAAAAAAACCCACAGTTAGTAGAAGGAAAGAAATAATAAAGATCAGAACAGAAAAAAATGAAATAGAAACAAAGAAAACAATAGCAAAAATCAATAAAACTAAAACCTGGTGCTTTGAGAAGATAAAATTGATAAACCTTTAGCCAGACTCATTAAGAAAAACAGGGAGAGGACTGAAATCAATAAAATTAGAAATGAAAGAGGAGAAATTACAACAGACACTGCAGAAATACAAAGCATCCTAAGAGACTACTACAAACAAATCTATGCCAATAAAATGGACACCCTGGAAGAAATGGACAAATTCTTAGAAAGGTATAACCTTCCAAGACTGAACCAGGAAGAACAGACCAATCACAAGTAATGAAATTGAAACTGTGATTAAAAATCTTCCAACAAACAAAAGTCCAGGACCAGATGGCTTCACAGGTGAATTCTATCAAACATTTAGAGAAGAGCTAACACCCATCCTTCTCAAAGTCTTCCAAAAAATTGTAGAGGAAGGAACACTCCCAAACTCATTCTATGAGGCCACCACCATTACCCTGATACCAAAACCATACGAAGATACTACAAAAAGAGAAAATTACAGACCAATATCACTGATTAATGTAGATGCAACAAACCTCAACAAAATACTAGCAAACAGAATCCAACAACACTTTAAAAGGATCATACACCATGACCAAGTGGGATTTTTCCCAGTGACGCAAGGATTCTTCAGTATATGCAAATCAATCAATGTGATACACCATGTTAACAAATTGAAGAAGAAAAACCATATGATCATCTCAATCGATACAGAAAAAGCTTTTGACAAAATTCAGTACCCATTTATGATAAAAACTGTCCAGAAAGTGGGCATAGAGGACCTACCTCAACATAATAAAGGTCATATATGACAAACCCACAGCAAACGTCATTCTCAATGGTGAAAAACTGAAAGCATTTCATCTAAGATCAGGAACAAAACAAGGATGTCCACTTTCACCACTATTATTCAACATAGTTTGGAAATCCTAGCCATGGCAATCAGAGAAGGCAAAGAAATACAAATTGGAAAAGAAGAAGCAAAACTGTCACTGTTTGAAGATGACATGATACTATACATAGAGAATCCTAAATATGCCACCAGAAAACTACTAGAGCTAATCAATGAATTTGGTAAAGTTGCAGGATACAAAATTAATGCACAGAAATCTCTTGCATTCCTATACACTAATGATGAAAAATCTGAAAGAGAAATTAAGGAAACGCTCCCATTTACCATTACAACAAAAAGAATAAAATACCTAGGAATAAACCTACCTAGGGAGGCAAAAGACCTGTATGCAGAAAACTATAAGACACTGATGAAAGAAATTCAAGATGATACAAACAGATAGAGAGTTATACCATGTTCTTGGATTTGAGGAGTCAATATTGTGAAAATGACTATACTACCCAGAGCAATCTACAGATTCAGTGCAATCCCTATCAAATTACCAATGGCGTTTTTTACAGAACTAGAACAAAAAAATCTTAAAATTTGTATGGAGACACAAAATATCCTGAATAGCCAAAGCAGTCTTGAGGGAAAAAACGGAGCTGGAGGAATCAGACTCCCTGACTTCAGACTATACTACAAAGCTACAGTAATCTAGACAATATGGTACTGGCACAAAAACAGAAATGTAGATCAATGGAACAGGACAGAAAGCCCAGAAATAAACTCACACACCTATGGTCAACTAATCTATGACAAAGAAGGCAAGGATATACAATAGAGAAAAGACAGTCTCTTTGATAAGTGGTGCTTGGAAAACTGGACAGCTACATGTAAAAGAATGAAATTAGAACACTCCCTAACACCATACAAAAATAAACTCAAAATGGATTAGAGACCTAAATGTAAGACCAGACAGTATAAAACTCTTATAGGAAAACATAGGAAGAACACTCTTTGACATAAATCACAGCGAGATCTTTTATGATCCACCTCCTAGAGTAATGGAAATAAAAACCAAAATAAACAAATGGGGCCTAATGAAACAAAAGCTTTTGCACAGCAAGGGAAACCATAAAAAAGACAAAAAGACAATCCTCAGAATGGGAGTAAATATTTGTAAATGAATCAACGGACAAAGGATTAATTTCCAAACTATATAAACAGCTCATGCAGCTCAATATTAAAAAAAAACAAACAACCTAATCAAAAAATGGGTAGAAGACCTAAATAGACATTTCTCCAAAGAAGACATACAAATGACCAAGAAGCACATGAAAAGCTGCTGTACATCACTAATTATTAGAGAAATGCAAATCAAAACTACAATGAGATATCACCTCACATCAGTTAGAATGGACATCATCAGAAAATCTACAAACAACAAATGCTGGAGAGGGTGTGGGAAAAGGGAACCCTCTTGCAGTGTTGGTGGGAATGTAAATTGATACAGCCACTGTGGATAACAGTATGGAAGTTCCTTAAAAAACTAAAAATAGAACTACCATATGACCCAGAAATCCCACTACTGGGCATATACCCTGAGAAAACCATAATTCAAAAAGACACATGCACCCCAATATTCATTGCAGCACATTTACAATAGCCAGGTCGTGGAAGCAACTTAAATGTCCATTGAGAGATGAATGGATAAAGAAGATGTGGTACATATATACAATGGGATATTACTCAGCCATAAAAAGGAACGAAATTGGGTCATTTGTAGAGAGGTGGATGGATCTAGAGACTGTTATACAGAGTGAAGTGAATCAGAAAGAGAAAAACAAATAACGCATAGTAACGATTATATGTAGATCTTAGAAAAATGGTACAGATGAACCAGTTTGCAGGGCAGAATAGAGACACAGTTGTAGAGAACAAACGTATGGACACGAAGAGGGGAAAGCAGCGGGGGGTGGTGGTGGTGGTGGAATGAATTGGGAGATTGGGATTGATATGTATACACTAATATGTGTAAAATGGATAACTAATAAGAACCTGCTGTATAAAAATAAAAATAAATTAAATTTAATAAAAGAGTTCCTTTGGGATCTTAAGAACTACAATTCAGGAAACACAGATTTAGTTAAACCAAAAGAGTGTTCTAAGAAAAAGGGAGAATCAGGGGCTTATAAAGACAAAAGGCCACAAGGTTGTTAAAGTTGCCTGTCAAGAATTGTGGCCGACTCTGATGCAAGCCAGGAAATATCTGTCCTTAAGGAATCATGAGTTGTTTTAAGGCAGGGGCCTGATCAGCAGATAGGCTGTCACAAGTTGTTTAGGGTAAGGATCTGATAAGTATTTTGAGTTTCTGGCAGATGTTCTGAATGACTTTATTGTGACAATAAGTGGTCAAAACGTCAGATTCTATTGAGGCTGAGATGTGCATAAGTCACACTTCCTTAATGGCCTCCCTGTTGCGTTTTAGAGGCTCTCTTAGCAATACCAACTCCATTCTGATTTTCCTTTCACACATGTGAACACTTAAGTGACAGCATCAACTGGTCAGGAGAGACTTACAGACTCAATTTTTCTCCAGTTTCTGCTCAGTCAAGCAGCCTAGCCAAATAAATCTCAGTGATTTATGAGAAGACCAGTGTTTCAGCAGCTCAACTACCCCTCCCTCCACTGGCCAGTGTGGATACTCAAGTTTCATGTTTTTTAGTCTTCCCTAAATGTGGAATTCTAAGGAAAAGCCTGTCCTCATTATGGCTTAGGACCCAAGCAAAGACTGGCCTCTGAGCACGTGCTACCTTCATTCTCCACCCTGAACAAGCACACAGAGGAGGAAAGGTTGAGCAGGAGAGAATTAGCCTTTACTGACTTCTACGGCATGCCAGGCTCTGTGCTTAATGCTGAGCAATCTATCTGTCTATCAGTCTATCTATCTATCATCTAGCTAGCTAGCTATCATCTATCTATCATCTATCTATCTATCTATCTATCTATCTATCTATCTATCTATCTATCTATCTATCTATCTATCTATCTATCTACCTATCTATCTAGTCTAACTACCCATCCATTACACTGAACAATTGGGACACTGCTGCAGGTTGTAAGCAGAAAAAAATATTTTTTTCTGTGCTACATATTTAAAGATATTAAATATACTCTCTTTTTCTCATCCCTTGAATGACATTCTTGACAGTTCTTATAACTTAGGTTAATCTTATTAAAGAAACATATTGTGAGATGGCTTCATAACTAATTAAAATATTCACTCCAATATAAAATCAGAATTATGAACTTCATTTAAATTTGAACCTTATTCCTTCCTCAGTTCAGGTCTTCTGGGAACTGGCACTCTGTAATAAAGAAGAGTGTCAGTCTCTTTGTTTCTCAACTCCTCCAGGGTTTAGAAGGAAGGATTTGAGGGTAGGAGGGAGAAGGAAGCAAGAGACGGGGGATGAGTTTGGCCATGAATTTCCAAAACTGGTGTTGTCTGGTTTTGGTGGGAATTTACAGCTGATTCCTGCTCTTATGTGGTGCTTCTGGGGTTCTTCAGATATTTCTCAGTTTCACATACATTTTGCCTGCAGTTCCCTTAAGTCAAGCAATACCTCCCTCATCTGCCCACCCATCACCTTCTTCTCAGTCTTTGTTCCTGGTGGCCCATCCCACTCATGGAATCACCTCATCTCCAACTGCTCACTCAAGACTCCATATCAGCCCTTTTCTGCTGGAATTCTCATAAGGACCCAATGGGCACAGTACTATTTTTATTCCCATTTTCTAGATGAGGAAGCTGAAGTTGCAGAAGTTCAAGTAGCTTGCCCTAGTTCACACAGATGAATGGCAGTATGATTCTGAATCTCCAGTCTGTATGAATACGGTTTCCGTTCTTACCTATGTGCTTCCTTTCCTCCTATTCACAGCCATGGTACTTTCCTAAACACCTCAGCAATTATACAAGAAAGCTTAAGGGTTGATAAATAGTTGAAAGATGTCAGAGAAGAACATCTTAAGATAGGAGCCACAACTCTAGAACAGGTAACACAACCAGAAAAAGACAACAAAAATGAAATTGCTGGAATAAATTGATCACATCATTGCAACCAGAAAGACTGTGAATAATAACACATTCCAACCACATTTCTGGGCCTTTTTCCTCTAGTCTTCAATATGTTGATACTGATTGGATGCAAGACATGCTTTATACTTTCATTAATATCACAGACACTCAAGTGTTATACTTTCCCTAAAGCTTTGAAAGTTTCTTTCCTCCCTCCCTCCCAACCTCCCTCCTTCCTTCCTTCCTTCCTTCCTTCCTTCCTTCCTTCCTTCCTTCCTTCCTTCCAACAGCTTAATTTATATATATATTTCACACACTACACAATTTATCCCTTTAAAGTATGCAATTTAGTGGTTTTTAGTGTATTCACTGAGTTATGGAGCCATCACTACAATCAATTTTAGAATATTTTTATGACCCAAAAATTAAAACCAGTAATCATTAGTAGTTATTGCCCATGACTTCTTTCCCCCAGCCCCTGGCAACAACTAGTTTACTGTCTTTTTATGAATTTGTCTACTTAGGACATTATATATAAATGGAATCATACAATATGCAGCCTTTTGTGTCTGACATCCTTCACTTAGCATCATTTTTTCCAGGTTAATCCAAATTATAGCATGTATAAGTATTTATTGCTTTTTATTGCCGAGTAATATTTCATTGGATGGATATATTACATTTATTCATCCATTCAGTTGACAGACATACGGCTTTTAGCCAATTTTTGTCTACTATAAATAATGATATGAACATTTATGTACTAGTTTTAACATAGATACATCGTTTCTTTTGTCTTGGGTACAAACCTAGGAGTGGAATTGATGAGTCATATGGTAATTCTATGTTTATACTTTTGAGACATTTCCAGATTGTTTTCCAAGGTTGTTGCACTGTTATACATTTCCACAGTGTATGAGGATTCCAATTTCTCTTTATGTTTGTCAACACTTGCTATTTTCTGTCTTTTTGCCTATAGTTATCCTAGTAGGTATGAAGTGATATCTCAGGGGCTTTTATTTGCAATTTTCTAGTGTCTAGATGTTGAAAATCTTTTCATGTGCTTTATGAGACATTTGTATATCTTCTTCGAAGAAATGTCTTTGTAGATCCTTTGCCCATCTTTCACTGGATTTTCTGTCATTTTGTCATTGTCTTATAAAAATAATTTATATATTCTGGATAGAAGTCCCTTGTCAGATACTGATTTGCAAATATTTTCTCCCAACTTGTAGGTTGTCTTTCACTTTCTTGATGGTATCTTTGGAAGAACAAATGTTTTAAATTTTGATTATGTACAATTTTTTCTACTTCTTTTTTCTTTTTCTGCTTGTGCTTTTGGTGCCATATCTAATAAATTATTGCTTAATATAAGGTCGGAAGATTTACAGCTATGTTTTCTTCTAAGAGTTTCATAATTTTAGTTCTTATATTTAGGATCTTGTATTTACCTCTTAGATCCACTTTGAGTTAATTTTTTGTGTATTGTGTGAGGAAGGAGTGCAACTTTTCTTTTGCATGAAGATATCCAGCTGTCCTAGCATCATTTGTTGAAAAGACTAGTCTTTTCTCACTGAATTGTCCTGTGATCTTTGTCAAAAATTGTGACCATATATGTATTTCTTAAATGGATTTTCAGTTCTAATCTGATCTATATTTCTATCCTTATGCCAGTACCATACTGTTATTTTTAAATGAATGAAAAATTCTTTAAATTCTATAGTGCATTACAATTTTCAAGTTTCACACACATGATTTCATATAATACCATAATAACCCCTTTGTTTTCCCCTACCCTTATGTTGCTCCTCCCTCTTACCTCTCCCCACTGGTAATCACTAGTTTGTTCTCTATATTTGTGAGTCTGATTCTTTTTTGTTTTATTCACTAGTTTGTTATATCTTTTAGATTCCACATATAAGTGATATAATTGAGTATTTGTCTTTCTCCATCTGACTTATTTCACTTAGCATAATGCCCTCCAAGTACATTCATGTTGCTGCAAATGGCAAAATTTCATTCCTTTTTTATGGCTGAGTAGTGTTCCATTGTGTGTGTGTGTACATACCACATCTTCTTTGTCCATTTATCTGTTGATGGACACTTAGTTTGCTTCCATACCTTAGCAATTGTAAATAATGCTGCTATGAACATTGGGGTGCATGTATCTTTTCCAATTAGTGGGTTTTTTGGGGTTTTTTTTTTTTTTTGGATATATACCCAGGAGTGGAATTGTGAAATTGCTGGGTCATATGGTAGTTCTATTTAGTTTTGTGAGAAACCTCCACGTGTTTTCCACAGTGGCTTCACCAATTTACATTCCCACCAACAGTGTAGGAGGGTTCCCTTTTCTCCACATCCTCACCAACATTTGTTATTTGTATTCTTTTTGATGAAAGCCAGTCTGACAGGTGTGAGGTGATATCTCATTGGGGATTTTATTTCCCTGATGATTAGTGATGATTAGGCACATCTCTTCATGTGCCTGTTGGCCATCTGCATTTCCTCTTTGGAAAAATGTCTATTCATGTCTTCTGCCCATTTTTAAATCTGAGTGTTTGTTTTTTTGATGTTGAATTGTATGAGCTCTTTATGTATGTTGCATATTAACCCCTTATTGGTCACATTATTTGTAAATATTTTCTCCCATTCAGTAGGTTGTCTTTTCATTTTGTCGACAGTTTCCTTTGCTGTGCAAAAGCTTTTAATTATGTCCCATTTATTTATTTTTGCTTTTGTTTCCTTTGCTATAGGAGACAGATCAAAAAAATATTGCTGCGATTTATGTCAAAGAGTGTTCTGCCTATGTTTCTTATTGGAATTTTATAGTATACAGTCTTACATTTATGTTTTTAATCCATTTTTAGCTTATTTTTTGTATATAGTGTTAGAGAATGTTCTAATTTCATTCTTTGCATGTAGCTGTATGTTTTCCCAGCACCACTTATTGAAGAGACTGTCTTTTCTCCACTGTATATTCTTGCCTCCAGTTGCTGTAGTTTTGCAATAAGTTTTGAAATCTGTGAGTCCACCAATTTTACTCTTATATTTTTGCTCCTCTGGGTCCCTTGAATTTCCATGTAAATTTTAGATGAGCTTGTCAATTTCTGCAAAGAAACTAGCTTGGATTTTTATAGGTATTGCATTGAATCTGTAGAACAATTTGGGGAATACTGCCATATTAACAACATGAAATCTTGTTGCTTGTATATGTGAAGTCTTTCCATTAATTTAAGTGTGCTTTAACATCTTTAAATGAAGTTTTGTACTTTTCATTGTTTAAATCTTGTATTTCTTTGGTAAATTTATTCATAATAGCTTATTATTTTTACATTATTAAATTGATAGTTTTATTAATTTAATTTTTCGGTTTTTTATTGCTTGATTTTACACTAATTTTACAATTAATTTTTGCATACTAATCTTGTATCCTATAATTATCATTAATTCATTTATTTGTTCTAACAATTTTTTAGTGGGTTTCTTAGAATTTTCTGTATACAAGTATTATAGGTTGAATTGTATACCCTCCCTCCATATTTATATATTGAAATCCTAAATTCCAGAATATGACTAAGAATATTCCAGAATATTCCAGAATCCTAACCCTCAGAATATGACTTTATTTGGAGAAAGGGTCTTTACATAGGTAATCTTGTTAAATGAGGTCATTAGGGTGGGATTTAATCCAACATGACTAGTGTTCTTACATAAAGGGGGAAATTTAAATACAGAGACACACATAGAGGCAAGATATGTTAAAGGAATATAGGGAAAAAACAGCCAGACCAAGGAGAGAGGCCTGGGATGGATTTTTCCCTCCCAGCCCTCAGAAAGAATCAACAATGTTGACTTCTTGATTTTGGACCTCTAGCCTCCAGAATTGAGAGACAATACATTTCTGTTTTAAAATCCACCTAGTTTGTGGTACTCTGTTATGGCAGTGCTAGAAAACTAATATAACAAGATCATATCATCTACAAATAGTTATAATTCTTAATTTAGAATATGAATTCCTTTTATTTATTTTTCTTTTCTAATTTCCATGTCTAAAACCCCCAATGCAATGTGAAATAGAGGTAGAGAGACATCCTTGTCATTTTCTTCACGTTTGATTAAAGCGTTCAGTCTTTCACCATTATGTATGATGTTAGCTGTGTGTTTTTCACCTGACCCTTTACCAGGATGAGTAGTTTCCGTTCTTTCCTAGTGTGTTGAGTATTTTTTTAATCATGAAAGACTGTTGGATTTTGTCAAATTGTTTTCTGTATCTGTGGAGATGATCATGTAGTTTTTGTCTATTATTCTGTGAATATAATGTATTACATTGTTTGAATTTTACCTCTTGAAATAATCTTGTATTCCTGGAATGAGTCCCACTTGGTCATGGTATGTAATCCTTTCATAAGTTGCAGTATTTAGGGTAGTATTTTTAAGGGTTTTTCCATGTGTAATGATAAGGTAAATTGGTCTATAGTTTTATTTTCTTGTGATTTGTTTGTCTGGTTTTGATATGAGGTTAATACTGACTTTGTAAACTTAATTGAAATGTGTTTACTATTTTATTTTTCAATAGAAAGTGTTTGGAACTTGTATTCATTCTTCTCTAAACGTTTGGCAGAATTTACCAATTGAAGTCGTCTGGTCTTTGTCTTTTCTTTGTGGGAAGTTTTTGATTAATAATATACTCATTTAGAGCTATTCAGATTTTCTAAATCAATTTTGATCTTAAGTCAATTTTGGAAATTTGTGTGTTTCTGGGATTTTTTTTTCTATTTCATCTAGGTTATATAATTTGTTGCAGTCCAATTGTTCATAGTATTCTCTTATAATCCTTTTTATTTCTGTAAAGTGGGTAGGAATGCCCCCTCTTTTTTTCTGGATTCTAGTAATTTGAGTCTTCTCTTTTTTAATTTGGTGGGCCTAGATAGAGTTTTGTCAGTTTCATTGATGTTTTCAAAGGACAGGCTTTGGGTTTTGTTGATCTTCTCTGTTGTGATTATATCCACTAATTTATTTCTGCTCTAATTCTGCTTGGGTTTACTTTGCTTTTCTTTCTCTAGTTTCTTAGGGTGCAAAGCGACATGCCTGATTTCAGATTTTCATTTTATTTTAGCATACATACCCACAGCTATAAATTTTCCCATAGGCACTGCTTAAGCTGCATCCCATTTGTTTGAATATATTGTGTTTTATTTTTCCTTTCTATCAAATTATTTTCTTTTGTTTTCAGCTTTATCAAGGTATAATTGTCAATAAATTTGTAAGACATTTGAAGTGTACATCGCAATGATTTAAAATGTGTATACATTGTGAAAGGATTCCTTCCAACTAATTAATTAACACATCCATCATCTCACATACTTATCTTTTTCTCTGTGTGAAAATGTTTGACTTCCCCTCTCTTAGAAAGTTTCATTTATAGAGTACAGTGTTATCAGCTGTAGTCACCATGTTCTACATTAGATCCTCATATATTATTTATCTTGTAGCTGAAACTTTGTACCCTTTTACCAAACTCTCCTATTTCCCCCACCTCCTAGACCCTGGCAACCACTTTTCAACTCTCTGTTTCTGTGAGTTAGACTTTTCTTTAGATTCCATAGATAAATGATGCCATGCAGTATTGGTCTTTCTCTGGTTTATTTCACCTAGCACAATGCCCTTAAGGTCCATCCATATTGTAGCAAACAGCAGGATTTCCTTTTTTATGGCTGAATTATATTCCTGTGTGTATGAGTGAGTGTGTGTGTGTTTGTGTATGTGTGTGTGTGTGTGTGTGTGTGTGAGATTTTCTTTATCCATTCATCCATTGATAAGCACTTAGGTTATTCTGTTTCTTGCCTATTGTGAATAATGCTGCAATTAACACAGGGCAGATATCTCTTCAATGTCCTATTTTTATTTCCTTTGGATATATACTCAGAAATGGGATTGTTGGATCATAAGGATCATATAGAGCTCTATTTTTAATTTTTTGAGGAACCTCCATACTGCTTTGCATAATGGCTGTGCCAGTTTACATTCTCACCCACAGTGGACAGTATTCCCTTTTCTTCACTTCCTTGCTAGCAATTATTATCTATCAACTTTTTGATAACAACCATTCTAATAGGTGTGAGGTGATATCTCCTTGTGGTGGTATTTGCATTTCCCTGGTGATTAGAGATTTTGAACACATTTCCATGTATCTGTTGTCCATTTGTATGTCTCCTTTAAAAAAATGTCTATGTAGGTTCTTTCCCCATTTTAAAATCAGATTATGTTTTTTTTTTGCTATCAAGATATATAAGTTTCTTACACATTTTATATATTAACTCTTTATCTGACATGTGATTTGCAAATATTTTCTTTTATTCCATGGGTTGCCATTTCATTCTGTTGATTATTTCACTGTAGAGTAGCTTTTTAGTTTGATGTTGTCCCATTTGTTTATTTTTCTATTGTCTTTGTTTTGGCATCAAGTCCAAAAAATCATTGCCAAAACCAATGTCAAAGATCTTACCTCCTATTTTCTTCTAGGAGCTTTGTAATTTCAGGTCTTAAATATGTCTTTAATCCACTGTAGAGTATGGTGTAAGGTAGCATCCATTTTCAAATCTGGCATGTGGATATCTATTTTTCTCAGAAACATTCATTGAAGAAATTATATTTTTCCCATTGCCCATTCTTGGCTCCTTTGTCATAAATTAAATAACCTTATATGCATGGGCTTATTTAGGCTCTCTCTGTTTAGTTCCATTGGTCTGTGTGATTATATTTATGTTGATACTACACTAGTTTGACTATTATAGCTTTGTAATATAGTTTGAAATCAGCAAGTGTGATACCTCTAGAATTTTTTTTCTTTCTCAGGGATGCTTTGACTAGTTAGGTATTTTACAGTTCCATAAAAATTTTAGGATTTTTTTCTATTTCTGTAAGACTGTCATGAGAATTTTTATAAGAATTACATTCAATTTATTTGGGTATATGTACATTTCAACAATATTAACTGTTCCAATCCATGAGAACAGAATATTTTTCTATTTATCTGTGTCTTCAGTTTCTTTCATCAATGTCTCACAGTTTTCAGTGTACAGATCTTTCATCTCTTTGTTTCAATTTATTCCAAGTATTTATCTTTTTTTAATGCAACTGTAAATAGGATTGTTTTCTAATTTTCTCTTCTGATAGATCATTGTTAGTGTATGGAAACACAACTTATTTTTGTATACTGATGTTGTACTCTACTATTTACTGAATGTATTTATTTTAATAGATTTTTTGTGGAGTTGTTAGGATTTTCTATATTTAACATTATGCTCTCTGCAAATAGAGACAACTTTACTTCTTTCTCTCTGTTTTGGATGACTTTTATTACTTTTTCTTGCTTAACTGCCCAGGCTATGACTTCCAGTACTATGTGTAATAAAAGTGGAGACAACGTGCATCCTTGTCTTAGTCTTAATTTTGGAAGAAAAGCTTCCAGCTTTTCACCGAGGTGAATGATGTTAACAATGGGCTGGTCATATATGGCCTTTATTCCCTTAAGATATTTCCCTCTACTCCCAATATGTTGAAAATTTTTATCCTGATTGGATGTTAAATTTTGTTAAATATTTTTCTGCATCAGTTGAGATGACCATATGATTGTCATCCTTTATTTTGTTAATGTGGTATATCACATTTAATGGTTTTTGCATGTTGAATAATCCTTGCAGCTCTGGAATAAATCTCATTTCATTATGGTGTGTGACCCTTTTCATGTATTGTTGAGTTTGGTTTGCTAAATTTTGTTGAAATTTTTGTCTCTATGTTCATAGAGGACATTGGCCTGTACTTTTCTCCTTATCTGGTTTAGGTATCAGGGTAATGCTGCCTCTTATAATGAGTTTGGAAGTGTTCTCTTCTCTTTTTAATATTTTGGAAGAGTTTGAGAAGGATTTTTTTTTTTTTTTTTTTTTTTTTTTTTTTAATGTTTGGTAGGATTCATCAGTGAAGCAGTCTAGTTCTGGACTTTTCTTTGTTGGACAGTTCTTGATTACTGACTCTATCTCCTTTTTAGTATTGGTCTGTCAGATTTTCCATTTCTTCATGATTCAGTTTTGGTAAATTGTATGTTTTTTAGGAATTTATCCTTTCTTCTTGGTTATCTAATTTGTTGGCATATAATTTTTCAGAATAGTCACTTAGTGACCTTTGTATTTGTGTAGTATCAGTTATTATATCTCCTCATTATTTCTAATTTACATATTTGAGTCCCTATCTTTTTTCCTGTTAAGTTTAGCTACTTAAAAAATAGCTCTTAGTTTTATTAATATTTCCAATTGTCTTTTTAGTCTGTATTTTATTTATTTATGCTCTGATCTTTGTTATTTTGTTTCTTCTACTAACTATGAGCTTAGTTTATTCTTCTTTTTCTAGTTCTTTGATTTGTACATTACGTTGTTTGAGCTCTTTTTTTTTTTTTTTTTCTTAATGTAGGTTTTTATTGTTATGAGCTTCCATTTTAAAACTGCTTTTGCTGCATTCCATATGTTTTGATATGTTGTATTTCCATTTTTACTTGTCTCAAAATATTTTTTGATTTCTCTTTTGATTTCTTCATTTACCCATTGGTTGTTCAGTAGCATGTTGTTAATCTCTACATATCTGTGAATTTTTCATTTTTCTTTTTGTTATTGATTTTTACTTTCATATCATTATGGTCAGAAAAATGCTTGATATGATTTCAATCTTCTTAAATTTGTTAATATTTGTTTTGTTTCATAACATGTGGTCTATCCTTTCTTTAACAGGAGGAAGTCTCTTTAAAATTTCTCATAAGGTGTTCTGATGGTGATGAACGCCTTCAGTTTTTGCTTGTTTGGGGAATTCTTTATATGTACTTTAATTCTGAAGAACAACTTTGCTGGGTAGAGTGTTCTTGGTTGGCAGGTTTTTTTTTTCTTTCAGCACTCTATCATTCTATTCCCTTCTGGTCTGTAAAGTTTCAGCTAAAAAATATGCTCATAGGAGTTCCCTTGTATGTAACAAGTTATTTTTCTCTTTCTGCTTTTGAAATTCTCTCTTGTCTTTAACTTTTTACAGTTTAACTATAATATGTCTTGGTGTAGATCTCTTTAGTTCATCTAATTTGGTACTCTTTGGGCTTCCTTGATCTAAATGTCTGTTTCTTTCCCCAGGTTAGGGAAGTTTTCAGCCATTATTTCTCCAAATAAGTTTTTTGCTCCTTTCTCTCTGTCTTCTATTTCTGGGACCCCTAAAATGCCTATTATCATCTGCTTAATGGTGTCCTATAAATCCCTTAGGCTATATTCTCTATTTTTCAATCTTTTTTTATTCTTTTTGCTCCTTTGATAGGATAAATCCTACTGCCATGTCTTCTAGTTTGCTGATTTTTCCCTTCTGCTTGATATAGTCTGCTGTTGAATACCTTTATTGAAATTTTCAGTTCAGTTATTGTATTCATGGCTTGTGACTTCTGTTTGGTACCTTCTTATATTTTCTATCTCTGTTGAAATTCTCACTTTGTTCATATTGTTCCCCTGACCTCTGTGAGCATTTTTATGAGCACTGTTTTTAACTTTTTATTGTGTAAATCACTTATCTCCATTTCATTTAGGTCTGATTCTGGAGTTTTATTTTATTATTTGTTTGAAACATAGCCCCCTATTTCTTTATCTTTCTTGACTCTCTGTGTTGGTTTTTGAACATTAGTTAAAACAATCACCTCTCCTAGTATTGATGGAGTGGTCTCACGTAGGAGTAGAATTTTATTTTTCAGCCTGTCCTCAGCTCTTTGTTGTCTCTCAAATATTTGTGATTGTCCAAGTTACCTTCTTTGTTTTTAGCAACTCCCAGTTGTTCAGGGTGTGCCAAGATCAGTCAGGTGTCCCAAATGGGAGGATTTGAGTCAGCACCTGGGAGAGGGACTATTTTGCCTTCTCCCTCTGCACTGGGCCCAAGTGTATAGCCATGGGATGGGGAGGGGGTTCCTCCTGCACCTGTTAATAACTGCTTTTTGTTTGCTACTGTCCTGTAGTACTTGTGCAGAAAAAACTCCATTGGCTATTAGAGCCTAGTTATCTAGGGGCCTGTTTCTTGGGCAGCAGCTGCAAATTTGGCAGCACCAGATGTATATACAAATTTCTTCCAGGGAGATATTGGCAATTTGGTAGCAAGTTGGAGTGAGTGGGCATTAGTGGTGTAAACTGGCTTTCCCAGGCTCTGTGGAGAATTACAGTCAGCCTCTACATACATGATAAAATATAAAGCTGGCTCTCTGGTAGCAGTTTTTAAAGTATGCAAATAGACTTCTTTCATGGGACAGTTTGGGAGATGGGTATTTCTGTCTGCTTCTTTTGTTTTGAGACTTAAGGGGATAGACACAGTGAGTTCTCACAGCTTGTTAAAGACTGTTTCTTTGTTTGCTGTAGTTTTGTGTGCCTCATGAACTCAAGCCCCCTTGGCTTTCAGAGCTAGGTATTTAGGGGGTACATCCCTCATATGGGAGTCTTAAAAGTTGGGGCTCTGGATGTCCATCCAAACTCTCAATCCTTGGAAAGAAGGTGGATGTTGGGAGTTCCCTTCTGAATGTATGGCACTATGCCAGTGGTGGGATTCATTATGAGAGTTTGTCCCAGCTATTTCTACCACTTCTATGTGAGTGTTGTGAATATTTTCTCATTTGCCAAATGTATAGGTATCACTTGGCTAGTTTTGGCTTTCTTTCAGAGGGAATTACTTCTTGTGTAGCAGTAGATTTTGTGTATCCATTGGAGGAGGTGAGTTCAGGAGGCTTTTATGTTGCCATCTTGGATTAAAATCACTCTATCAAATTATTTTCTAAATTTCTGCATGATTTCTTCTTTAACCCATTGGTTATTAGAATGTGTGTAGTGAAATTTCCATATATTTACAAATTTCTCAAACTTGCTCCTTTGAGTTTTAGTTTTATTTCTTGTGTTTAACAAGCATGCTTTGTATTATTTAAAACCTTTAAAATTTATTAAAACATGGTTCATAGCTTAGCATGCGACTTATATGGAGAATGCTTCAGTGCACTTAAGAAGAATATATATTCTGCTGCTATTTGGTGGAATGTTCTGTAGATATCTCTGAGGTCTACTTGGTTTGTTCAATGCTATTTCTTCTTTTATTTTATATTTAGTTTTTTTAGCCATTGTTAAATGTTGTATACCAAAGTCTTAAACTATTATTGTTTAATTTTCTATTTCTCTCTTCAATTCTATCAGTTTTTGCTTCTTGTATTTTGGAGCCTTGTTGTTTTATGCATGTATGTTTATAATCAACAATTTTATCATTATAAAATGTCTCTAGTAACAATTTTTATCCTTAGTTTCTATTAGTATTCTATTGTTGCTGTAAAAAATTACTGCAAACTTAATTGTTTAAAACAATATAAAGTTATTATATTTCAATTCTGGAAGTCAGAAGTCCTATATGAGTCTCATGGGCTACATTTAAGGTACAAGCTGAGGTGCAGTCATTTTGGATGTCTTAGAGGAGAATCCCTTTTCTTGACTTTTTCAACTTCTAGGAATTTGGCTCATGGTCACTTCCTCCATCTTAAATGCACATCATTCCAATCACTGTTTCTTTCATCATATCTCTTCTTTCTGACTTTGTATTTTTTTGTGTTCTCCCTCAAGATCCATAGCAAAGGATCACTCTTGCAATCTTACTAGCAAAGGATCACTCTTGCAAAGTCCCTTTTGCCACACTATGTAACGTACATAAAAGGTTCTGGGGATTAGGATGTGGACATCTTTGGGGGAGGGCCATCATTTTATCTATCTCAACGCCTATTTTATCTGATATTAATATGGCTAACTAGCTCTTTTTTAGTCACTGTTTGTATCTATTTCTTTTCCTATGCTTTTATAGTCAAACTATTTGATCTTTAAATCTAAAGTATGTGTCTCATAGACAGCATATAGTTGGATGTTGTTTTTATTTTAAATCTTTCTGCCATTCTCTGCCTTTTAAGGATGTTTAACTTACTTATAATGTAATAATTGACAATGTAAAATTTGTCTGCCACTTTCCTAATTGTTTTATATATATCTTTTGTTTTTTTTTCTCCTCATCCTTCCATCACTGTCTTTTATGGGTTAAATAGACATTCTCTAGAGTAGCATTTTAATTCTCTTGCCATCTCTTTTAATAGATATTTTCTGAGTTATTTTCTTGGTGGTTTACTTGGGCATTACAATGCATACCTTATTTAATAGCTGTGTAATTCAGATTAATACTAACCTAATTTTATAGTATATAATAAACTTTTCTCATATTTAACTTTATTCCAACTTCTTTCCACTGTGCTGTTATTGATATTACATCTATATCCATTGTATGCCCATCAACAAAGATTTATAATCATTGTTTTATAAAGTTGTTTTTAAAAGATGATAGGACAAAAAAAGTTACATACAAAAATATATTTATTCTTTGTTCTATATTTACCTATGTAGTTACCTTTACTAAGGCTCTTATTCTATAGGTGGATTTGAGTTGCAGTCTAGTATTCTTTCATTTCAGCCTGCAAGACTCCCTTTAAAGTTTCTTGTAGTGCTGTTCTACCGGCAACAAATTCTCCCAGTTGTTGTTTATCTAAGAATGCTTAATTTCTTTTTTATTTTTTGAATGATAATTTTGCAGGCTGTAAAATTATGCCATTCAACTGCCTCTTGGCTTCCATGGCTTCTGATGAAAAGTCTTTTGCTAATTTTATTGAGGATGTCTTGCATATGATGATTAATTTCTCTTCTTGTTTTTAAGATTTTCTTTATCTTTGGCTTTAAAGTTTAATTATGATGTCTAGGTGTAGATCTCTTTGAATTGATCCTATGTGCATTTGTTGAACTTCTTGGCTCTATAGATTAATATTTTTCATCAAATTTGGGAAGATTTTAGTAATTATATCTTCACATATTTTCTTCCCCTTTCTTCCTCTTTTCTTGCCCTGTGACTCTCATTGTGCATATATGCCTATACTTAACGGTATTCTACTGGTCTGTGAGGCTCTGTTCATTTCTCTTTTTTCTTTCTGTTCCTCAGATTGGATAATCTCATTTCACCTATCTTCAATTTTACAGATTCTTTCTCCTTACTGCTCAAATATGCTGTCAAACCCTGTTAGTGAAGTTTTCATTCCATTTATTATAATTTTTGATACCAGTTTTTTTGATTCTTTTTACAACTTTGCTCTGTTTATTGATATTCTCTGTTTTGTGAGACATATTTCTCATACTTTCTTTTAGTTCCTTGAACATACTCATAATACCTGACTTAAAGTCTTTGTCTACTAAGTTCAGTGTAAGGGCTTCCTCAGAGATAGTTTCTATTGGCTACTAAGTTTTGCTGCCTATGAGCTAACATTTTCTGTTTCTTTGAATGTCTTGTATTGCCTTTTGCTAAAAACTGGATATTTTAAATGATATAATTTGGCACTCTGGAAATCAGATTCCCTTCTTTTCCTCAGGGCTTTTTGTTGCTACTGTTTATTTTTATTATTTTTATTTGTTTGTCTATGCTCTTTGGTGTGTGTGTTCACTGAAGTCTATATCAGCTTTGTGATTGGTTAATAACTATATAGATATTCATAAATGTATGGAACTAATAATTTTGAAATTATTTAAAAAATATTTTTAAAGTATTTTCCAAGGAATTCTGTGTACATGTTGAAGCATGACTTCAACACTCAGCCTGGAATTTGAGAACACTGATTTAAACTTCAAGCTTGCACAGAGCCTCAAGGTTAGTCCAAGGTCAAAGTTTAGAGCATTCCAAGTCTTTTCTTAGTATGTGCACAGCCCTGGGCATGCACACAACCCAATTCGTTGGTGCTGGCCTAGTGGGGTTTTGAAGCATCATAGTGTGATATGAATTGAACATGAAGACATAAGATTAATACTGGTTTTAATTTTTACCAGCTGTTTCATATGGAGTAAGTAAGTTAACCTCTCAGTGTCAGGAAACTTCTGTATTCCCAGAAATATGTCAGAGCTTTTCAAAGTCCCTATGGACATCACATTCCCCAGATTTTCCTTTTGACCTTTTTCAATTAGCTTATTGTTTGCCCCAACTGTTATCCACTACCCTCATGGTAGGTACTCAATAAATGTTACCTTCATTCCTCTCCATGTTTACAGACTCTTATCACCCTTATTTTCTTTTATAATACTTGGAAATGGAAGTTTTCTATTCCTGATAACATGGAATATTAATCTCTCTCCATGCAAGCAGGTATTGTTAATGTAGCAAAGTTAAATTTCCTCTGACTGTTTTTGACAAATGCCCTTGGGAAAGTTTTACACACTGGGCAAGGTCTGAGTCAGGTCAAATAAAGACAGCCTTGCAAGAGGGATCTTCTAGTGACCTACCAGACAGGATAATTAATGACAGTTCTCTGGGAATTAGGCTTTGAAGGAGCTTCTACACCATTCTGCCTCCTAGGGTGCCTGCCAAGCTGCTTATTTTCACTGTGATTTCAGGCTATAGATTTTCAAGGCCTCTGTGGAGCTGGAGAGGTATTGGTAGAAATAGGACAAGTGAAAACACCACAAAGCTCACAGTTCTTACTGAGATTCAGCTGTTTTCTTGAATAAATTGCATTGCTGCAAATCCTTGGTTAATTCTTGAGTTCTGAACAAGTTGATTCTCACAATTTTTGCTTGTTACCTTATTGCTTTTATGGAAGAGATAATTTTCAGGGGTCTTTATTTCACTGTTTGTGCTGAGGTCTAAGGATTGCATTTTGAAAAATAAACAGGATTTGGGGAGAAACAGTGATGACAGACTGAGGAGGAAAATGGGAGTTTAAAGAAAATTCTTTACAATTTTCACTAAGGAAAAACTGTGTTGCACTCCCATTGAGTAGCAGTAGCATAGACCTTTGCAGCCCCATAGAGTAGCCACTAGACAATTTTGTCTATTTAAATTTAAAGTAATCAAAATTAAATGAAATTTAATATTCATTTTCTCATTCACAGTAGCAAACTATCAAGGGTTTAATAGCCACATGAGGTTAGTTGCTACCATTTTAAACAGTGCAGATATAAAATATTTCCATCATGGTAAAATGTTCAATTGGAGAGGGCTGGTCTAGTGCACATGTGAGGTATCATGGTGTGATGTGATTGGAACATCAAGATATAAGATTGAGATTGGTTTTAATATTTATCAGCTATCTCATCTAAAGCAAGTGACCTAATTTATCAGTACTAAGAATCTTTAAACAGTAGAGAGTATGATTGTTTAGTCAAGAAAACACATATGAAAGCATCTTAGCCTGCATTTCAGCATATGGTAGGTACTCAGTAAATGTTACCTTCATTCCTCTCCATGTTTACACACTCTTTCCACTCTTATTTTCTTTCGGAATACTTTCAAATGGAAGTTTTCTATTCCTGATAACATGGAATGTTAACCTCTCTCCATGAAAGCAGGTATTTTTATTTTGTTTTTTATTAATAATTTTTAACACCTTTATTGTAGTATAATTGCTTTACAATGGTGTTTTAGTTTCTGCTGTATAACAAAGTGAATCAGCTTTACGTATACATATATCCCCACATTCCCTCCCTCTTGCCTTTCCCTCCCATCCTCCTTACCCCACCCCTCTAGGTGGTCACAAAGCACCGAACCTTTCTCCCTGTGCTATGTGGCTGCTTCCCACTAGCTATCTATTTTACATTTGGTAGAGTATATATGTCCATGCCACTCTTTCGCTTCATCCCAGCTTAACCTTCTTCCTCCCTGTGTCCTTAAGTCCATTCTCTACATCTGCGTCTTTATTCCTGGTTTGCCCCTAGATTCTTCAGAACATTTCTTTTTTTTTTTAGATTCCATATATATGTGTTAGCATACAGTATTTGATTTCTCTCTCTGACTTACTTCACTCTGTATGACAGACAGTAGGTCCATCCACCTCACTACAAATAACTCAATTTCGTTTCTTTTTATGGCTGAGTAATATTCCATTGTATATATGTGCCATATCTTCTTTATCCATTCATCTGTCGATGGACATTTAGGTTGCTTCCATGTCCTGGATATTGTAAATAGTGCTGCAATGAACACTGTGGCACATGACTCTTTTTGAATTATGGTTTTCTCAGGGTATATGCCCAGTAGTGGGGTTGCTGGGTCATATGGTAGTTCTATTTTTAGTTTTTTAAGGAACCTCCATACTGTTCTCCATAGTGGCTATATCAATTCACATTCCCACCAAGAGTGCAAGAGGGTTCCCTTTTCTCCACACCATCTCCAGCATTTATTGTTTGCAGATGTTTTGATGATAGCCATTCTGACTGGTGTGAGGTGATACCTCATTGTAGTTTTGATTTGCATTTCTCTAATGATTAACGATGTTGAGCATCTTTTCATGTGTTTGTTGGCAATCTGTATATCTTCTTTGGAGAAATATCTACTTAGGTCTTCTGCCCAATTTTGGATTGGTCTTTTTTTTTTTTTTTTTTTTTTTGATATTGAGCTGTATGAGCTAGCTGTTTGTATATTTTGAAGGTTAATCCTTTGTCAGTTGCTTTGTTTGCAAATATTTTCTCCCATTCTCAGGGTTGTCTTTTCATCTGGATTATGGTTTCCTTTGCTGTGCAAAAGCTTTTAAGTTTCATTAGGTCCCATTTGTTTATTTTTGTTTTTATATCCATTTCTCTAGGTGGTGGGTCAAAAAGGATCTTGCTGTGATTTATGTCATAGAGTGTTCTGCCTATGTTTTCCTCTAAGAATTTTATAGTGTCTGACCTTATATTTAGGTCTTTAATCCAATTTGAGTTAATTTTTGTGTATGGTGTTAGGGACTGTTCTAATTTCATTCTTTTACATGTAGCTGTCCAGTTTTCCCAGCACCACATATTGAAGAGGTTGTCTTTTCTCCACTGTATATTCTTGCCTCTTTTATCAAAGATAAAGTGACCACATCTGCATGGGTTTATCTCTGGGATTTCTATCCTGTTCCATTGATCTGTATTTCGGGTTTTGTGCCAGTACCATACTGTCTTGAATTACTGTAGCTTTGCATATAGTCTGAAACCAGGTTGCCTGATTCCACCAGCTCCGTTTTCTTTCTCAAGATTGCCTTGGCTAATCGGGGTCTTTTGTATTTCCAGACAAATTGTGAATTTTTTTGTTCTAGTTCTCTGAAAAATGCTTTTGTAGTGTGATAGCGATTGTACTGGATCCGTGGATTGCTTTGGACAGTATAGTCATTTTCACAGTGTTGACTCTTCCAATCCAAGAACATGGTATATCTCTCAATCTGTTTGTATCATCTTTAATCTTTTTCATCAGTGTCTTATAGTTTTCTACATACAGGTCTTTACTCTCCTTCAGTAGGTTTATTCCTAGGTATTTTATTCTTTTTGTTGTAATGGTAAATGGGAATGTTTCCTTAATTTCTCTTTCAGATTTTTCATCATTAGTGTATAGGAATGCAAGAGATTTCTGTGCATTAATTTTGTATCCTGTTACTTTACCAAATTCATTGATTAGCTCTAGTAGTTTTCTGGTGGCATCTTTAGGATTCTCTATGTATAGTATCATGTCATCTGCAAACAGTGACAGCTTTACTTCTTCTTTTCTGACTTGGATTCTTTTATTTCTTTTTCTTCTCTGATTGCTAAGGCTAAAACTTCCAAAACTATGTTGAATAATAGGGGTAAGAGTGGACAACCTTGTCTTGTTTCTGATCTTAGTGGAAATGGTTTTAGTTTTTCACCATTGAGAATAATGTTGGCTGCAGATTTGTCAAATATAGCCATTATTATGTGTCAAATGTGGCCTTATTATGAGGTAAGTTCCCTCTATGCCTACTGTCTGGAGGGTTTTTATCATTAATGGATGTTGAATTTTTTTTTCTTTTTTTTTTTTTCACACACACACACTATATTTTATTTTTACAAGAGATAAATAGACTGACACCAAGCATTGTACATGGATGACCACAACAAAAGCAACAATGATTGCAATTACAAAACATGAAACACACTCATACTATGTCATAATATTGACATTCAGTCCAGTAATCCTCCACTGTAACAGCTCCTTTACTTTGCAGTGAAAATTGATTTGTATATTCTTTGCCTCTGAGTCCTTGTTGGATTTTTTTTTTTTAATTCAGACAGAAAGTCACAAAAATTATACTCATCCTCATCAGTTCACTCAGTCCCATGTAATTAATTTTTTTTTCATCTTGATCTTTTGTTAGCACTTTTATGAGTTCATCAGTTTTTCATTAGAGTTCTGAAAATTCAGTTCTGCTTATTCATTCAGTTCAGCAGTACAGTCAGTTACCAGAAACCTGTACTTGTCAGAGTCTTTTCCATGAATTTCTTAAAGATGAAACCCTTTTATAGGAACATATTTGCAATAGCATCAGAGTACACACAGAACTGTCTGTAAATGACAAAAGACTTAAAAATGACCACAGTTAAAAATTTGATGAAAGTGCATAATAATGCAGTTGACAAGAAAATTAGTTATTTCTGAGATATACATTTTAAGGTAATAACTAGGATTATGACTTACAACATTATACCAGAACATATAAGATTTTTAGAAATTTCATGTAATGTCTGAAACATTTATATTAACATATTTCCATACAAATAACCCAATGAAAGTTTAGTATTAGTTGTTTTGTTTGTTTGTTTTTTTTATACTGCAGGTTCTTATTAGGCATCAATTTTATACACATCAGTGTATACATGTCAATCCCAATAGCCCAATTCATCACAACACCATCCCCACCACACCGCAGTTTTCCCCCCTTGGTGTCCATATGTCCGTTCTCTACATCTGTGTCTCAACCTCTGCCCTGCAAACTGGCTCATCTGTACCATTTTTCTAGGTTCCACATACATGCGTTAATACACGATATTTGTTTTTCTCTTTCTGACTTACTTCACTCTGTATGACAGTCTCTAGATCCATCCACGTCTCAACAAATGACTCAATTTTGTTCCTTTTTATGGCTGAGTAATATTCCATTGTATATATGTACCACAACTTCTTTATCCATTCGTCTGTTGATGGGCATTTAGGTTGCCTCCATGACCTGGCTATTGTAAATAGTGCTGCAATGAACATTCGGGTGCATGTGTCTTTTTGAATTACGGTTTTCTCTGGGTATATGCCCAGTAGTGGGATTGCTGGGTCATATGGTAATTCTATTTTCAGTTTTTTAAGGAACCTCCATATTGTTCTCCATAGTGGCTGTATCAATTTACATTCCCACCAACAGTGCAAGAGGGTTCCCTTTTCTCCACACCCTGTCCAGCATTTGTTGTTTGTAGATTTCCTGATGATGTCCATTCTAACTGGTGTGAGGTGATACCTCATTGTAGTTTTGATTTGCATTTCTCTAATAATAAGTGATGTTGAGCATCTTTTCATGTGCTTCGTGGCCGTCTGTATGTCTTCTTTGGAGAAATGTCTATTTAGGTCTTCTGCCCATTTTTGGATTGGGGCGTTTGTTTCTTAGATATTGAGCTGAATGAGCTGTTTATATATTTTGGAGATTAATCCTTTGTCCGTTGATTCGTTTGCAAATATTTTCTCCCATTCTGAGGGTTGTCTTTTCGTCTTGTTTATGATTTCCTTTGCTGTGCAAAAGCTTTTAAGTTTCATTAGGTCCCATTTGTTTATTTTTGTTTTTATTTCCATTACTCTAGGAGGTGGATCAAAAAAGATCTTGCTGTGATTTATGTCAAAGAGTGTTCTTCCTATGTTTTCCTCTAAGAGTTTTATAGTGTCCAGTCTTACATTTAGGTCTCGAATCCATTTTGAGTTTATTTTTGTGTATGGTGTTAGGGAGTATTCTAATTCCATTCTTTTATATGTAGCTGTCCAGTTTTCCCAGCACCACTTATTGAAGAGACTATCTTTTCTCCATTGTATATCTTTGCCTCCTTTGTCATAGATTAGTTGACCATAGGTGCGTGGGTTTATCTCTGGGCTTTCTATCTTGTTCCATTGATCTATGTTTCTGTTTTTGTGCCAGTACCATATTGTCTTGATTACTGTAGCTTTGTAGTATAGTCTGAAGTCAGGGAGTCTGATTCCTCCAGCTCCGTTTTTTTCCCTCAAGACTGCTTTGGCTATTCGGAGTCTTTTGTGTCTCCATACAAATTTTAAGATGATTTGTTCTAGTTCCATAAAAAATGCCATTGGTAATTTGATAGGGATTGCATTGAATCTGTAGATTGCTTTGGGTAGTATAGTCATTTTCACAATGTTGATTCTTCCAATCCAAGAACATGGTATATCTCTCCATCTGTTGGTATCATCTTTAATTTCTTTCATCAGTGTCTTATAGTTTTCTGCATACAGGTCTTTTGTCTCCCTAGGTAGGTTTATTCCTAGGTATTTTATTCTTTTTGTTGCAATGATAAATGGGAGTGTTTCCATAATTTCTCTTTCAGATTTTTCATCATTAGTGTATATGAATGCAAGAGATTTCTGTGCATTAATTTTGTATCCTGCAACCTTACCATATTCATTAATTAGCTCTAGCAGTTTTCTGGTGGCAGTTTTAGGATACTCTATGTATAATATCATGTCAGCCGCAAACAGTGACAGTTTCACTTCTTCTTTTCCAATTTGTATTCCTTTTATTTCTTTTTCTTCTCTGATTGCCGTGGCTAAGACTTCCAGAACTATGTTGAATAATAGTGGTGAGAGTGGGCATCCTTGTCTCGTTCCTGATCTTAGAGGAAATGCTTTCAGTTTTTCACCATTGAGAATGATGTTTGCTGTGGGTTTGTTGTATATGGCCTTTATTATGTTGAGGTAGGTTCCCTCTATGCCCACTTTCTGGAGAGTTTTTATCATAAATGGGTGTTGAATTTTGTCAAAAGCTTTTTCTGCATCCATTGAGATGATCATATGGTTTTTCTTCTTCAATTTGTTAATATGGTGTATCACATTGATTGATTTGCGTATATTGAAGAATCCTTGCATCCCTGATATAAATCCCACTTGATAGTGGTGTATGATCCTTTTAATGTGTTGTTGGATTCTGTTTGCTAGTATTTTGTTGAGGATTTTTGCATCTATATTCATCAGTGATATCGGTCTGTAATTTTCTTTCTTTGTAGTGTCTTTGTCTGGTTTTGGTATCAGGGTGATGGTGGCCTCATAGAATGAGTTTGGGAGTGTGCCTTCCTCTGCAATTTTTTGGAAGAGTTTGAGAAGGATAGGTGTTAGCTCTTCTCTAAATGTTTGATAGAATTCACCTGTGAAGCCATCTGGTCCTGGACTTTTGTTTGTTGGAAGATTTTTAATCACAGTTTCAATTTCATTACTTGTGATTGGTCTGTTCATATTTTCTGTTTCTTCCTGGTTCAGTCTTGGAAGGTTATACCTTTCTAAGAATTTGTCCATTTCTTCCAGGTTGTCCATTTTATTGGCATAAAGTTGCTTGTAGTAGTCTCTTAGGATGCTTTGTATTTCTGCGGTGTCTGTTGTAACGTCTCCTTTTTCATTTCTAATTTTATTGATTTGAGTCCTCTCCCTCTTTTTCTTGATGAGTCTGGCTAATGGCTTATCAATTTCGTTTATCTTCTCAAAGAACCAGCTTTTAGTTTTATTGATCTTTGCTATTGTTTTCTTTGTTTCTATTTCATTTATTTCTGCTCTCATCTTTATGATTTCTTTCCTTCTGCTAACTTTGGGTTTTGTTTGTTCTTCTTTCTCTAGTTTCTTTAGGTGTAAGGTTAGATTGTTTACTTGAGATTTTTCTTGTTTCTTTAGGTAGGCTTGTATAGCTATAAACTTCCCTCTTAGAACTGCTTTTGCTGCATCCCATAGGTTTTGGGTCGTCGTGTTTTCATTGTCATTTGTCTCTAGGTATTTTTTGATTTCTTCTTTGATTTCTTCAGTGATCTCTTGGTTATTTACTAACGTATTGTTTAGCCTCCATGTGTTTGTCTTTTTTACGTTTTTTTCCCTGTAGTTCACTTCTAATCTCATAGCATTGTGGTCAGAAAAGATGCTTGATATGATTTCAATTTTCTTAAATTTACTGAGGCTTGATTTGTGACCCAAGATGTGATCTATCCTGGAGAATGTTCCATGCGCACTTGAGAAGAACGTGTAATCTGCTGTTTTTGGATGGAATGTCCTATAAATATCAATTAAATCTATCCGGTCTATTGTGTCATTTAAAGCTTCTGTTTCCTTATTTATTTTCATTTTGGATGATCTGTCCATTGACGTAAGTGAGGTGTTAAAGTCCCCCACTATTATTGTGTTACTGTCAATTTCCTCTTTTATGGCTGTTAGCAGTTGCCTTATGTATTGTGGTGCTCCTATGTTGGGTGCATAAATATTTATAATTGTTATATCTTCTTCTTGGATTGATCCCTGGATCATTATGTAGTCTCCTTCCTTGTCTCTTGTAACATTCTTTACTTTAAAGTCTATTTTATCTGATATGAGTATAGCTACTCTAGCTTTCTTTTGATTTCCATTTGCATGAAATATCTTTTTCCATCCCCTCACTTTCAGTCTGTATGTGTCCCTAGGTCTAAAGTGGGTCTCTTGTAGACAGCATATATATGGGTCTTGTTTTTGTATCCATTCAGCAAGCCTATGTCTTTTGGTTGGAGCATTTAATCCATTCACGTTTAAGGTAATTATCGATATGTATGTTCCTATGACCATTTTCTTAATTGTTTTGGGTTTGTTTTTGTAGGTCCTTTTCTTCTCCTGTGTTTCCCACTTAGAGAAGTTCCTTTAGCATTTGTTGTAGAGCTGGTTTGGTGGTGCTGAATTCTCTTAGCTTTTGCTTGTCTGTAAAGCTTTTGATTTCTCCATCAAATCTAAATGAGATCCTTGCCGGGTAGAGTAATCTTGGTTGTAGGTTCTTCCCTTTCATCACTTTAAGTATATCATGCCACTCCCTTCTGGCTTGCAGAGTTTCTGCTGAGAAATCAGCTGTTAACCTTATGGGAGTTCCCTTGTATGGTATTTGTCATTTTTCCCTTGCTGCTTTCAATAATTTTTCTTTGTCTTTAATTTTTGCCATTTTGATTACTATGTGTCTCGGCATGTTTCTCCTTGGGTTTATCCTATATGGGACTCTCTGAGCTTCCTGGACTTGGGTGTCTATTTCCTTTCCCATGTTAGGGAAGTTTTCGACTATAATCTCTTCAAATATTTTCTCTGGCCCTTTCTCTCTCTCTTCTCCTTCTGGGACCCCTATAATGCGAATGTTGTTGTGTTTAATGTTGTCCCAGAGGTCTCTTAGGCTGTCTTCATTTCTTTTCATTCTTTTTTCTTTAGTCTGTTCCACAGCAGTGAATTCCACCATTCTGTCTTCCAGGTCACTTGTCCGTTCTTCTGCCTCAGTTATTCTGCTATTGATTCCTTCTAGTGTAGTTTTCATTTCACTTATTGTATTGGTCATCTCCGTTTGTTTGTTCTTTAATTCTTCTAGGTCTTTGTTAATCATTTCTTGCATCTTCTCAATCTTTGCCTCCATTCTTATTCCGAGGTCCTGGATCATCTTCACTATCATTATTCTGTATTCTTTTCCTGGAAGGTTGCCTATCTCCACTTCATTTAGTTGTTTTTCTGGGTTTTTTTCTTGTTCCTTCAGCTGATATATAGCCCTCTGCCTTTTCATCTTGTCTATCTTTCTGTAACTGTGGGTTTTGGTCCACAGGCTGCAGGATTGTAGTTTTTCTTGCTTCTGCTGTCTGTCCTCTGGTGGTTGAGGCTATCTAAGAGGCTTGATGGGAGCCTCTGGTGGTGGGTAGAGCTGACTGTTGCTGTGGTGGACTGAGCTCCGTAACACTTTAATCCACTTGACTGTTGATGGGTGGGGCTGGGTTCCCTCCCTGTTGGTTGTTTTGCCTGAGGCAACCCAACACTGGAGCCTACCTGGGCTCTTTGGTGGGGCTAATGGCTGACTCTGGGAGGGCTCACGCCAAGGAGCACTTCCCAGAACCTCCGCTGCCAGTGTCCTTGTCCCCACGGTGAAACAGAGCCACCCCCCGCCTCTGCAGGAGACCCCCCCCAACACCAGCAGGTAGGTCTGGTTCAGTCTCCCCCAGGGTCACTGCTCCTTCCCCTGGGTCCCGATGCACACACTACTTTGTGTGTGCCCTCCAAGAGTGGGGTCTCTGTTTCCCCCAGTCCTGTCAAAGTCCTGTAATCAATTCCCACTAGGCTTCAAAGTCTGATTCTCTAGGAATTCCTCCTCCCGTTGCTGGACCCCCTAGTTGGGAAACCTGACGTGGGGCTCAGAAGCTTCACTCCAGTGGGTGGACTTCTGTGGTATAAGTGTTCGCCAGTCTGTGAGTCACCCACCCAGCAGTTATGGGATTTGATTTTACTCTGATTGCGCCCCTCCTACCATCTCACTGTGGCTTCTCCTCTGTCCTTGGACGTGGGGTATCCTCCTTGGTGAAGTCCAGTGTCTTCATGTCGATGATTGTCCAGCAGCCAGTTGTGATTCTGGTAATCTCGCAAGAGGGAGTGAGAGCACGTCCTTCTACTCCGCCATCTTGGTTAATCCTCTGGATGTTGAATTTTGTCAAAAGATTTTTCTGCATCTATTGAGATGATCATATGGTTTTTATCCTTCACTTTGTAATATGGTGTATCACACTTATTAATTTACATATATTGATGAATCTTTGCATTCTTGGAATAAACCCTACTTGATCATGGTGTATGATCCTTTTAATGTGCTGTTGGATTCTGTTTGCTAGTATTTTGTTGAGGATTTTTACATCTATGTTTATCAGTTATATTGGCCTGTAGTTTTCTTTTTTTGTGACATCTTTGTCTGGTTTTGGTATCAGGGTGATGGTGGCCTCATAGAATGAGTTAGGGAGTGTTCCTCCCTCTGCTATATTTTGGAAGAGTTTGAGAAGGATAGGTGTAAGCTCTTCTCTAAATGTTTGATAGAATTTGCCTGTGAAGCCATCTGGTCCTGGGCTTTCTTTTGTTGGAAGATTTTCAATCACACTTTCAATTTCAGTGCTTGTTATTGGTCTGTTTATATCTTCTATTTCTTCTTGGTTCAGCCTCAGAAGGTTGTGCTCTTCTAAGAATTTGTCCATTTCTTCCAGGTTGTCCATTTTATTGGCATATAGTTGCTTGTAGTAATCTCTCATGATCCTTTGTATCTCTGCAGTGTCAGTTGTTACTTCTCCTTTTTCATTTCTAATTCTGTTGATCTGAGTCTTCTCCCTTTTTTTCTTGATGAGTCTGGCCAGTGGTTATCACTTTTTTTTATCTTCTCAAAGAACCAGCTTTTCATTTTATTGATCTTCACTATTGTTTCCTTCATTTCTTTTTCATTTATTTCTGATCTGATCTATATGATTTCTTTCCTTCTGCTAACTTCGGGCTTTTTTGTTGTTGTTGTTGTTCTTCTTTCTCTAATTACTTTATTTGTAAGGTTAGGTTTTTTATTTGAGATTTTTCTTTTTTCTTGAAGTAGGGTTTTATTGCTATAAATTTCCCTCTTAGAACTGCTTTTGCTGCATCCCATAGGATTTGGGTCCTCGTGTTTTCATTATTATTTGTTTCTAGTATTTTTTTATTTCCTCATTGACTTCTTCAGTGATTGCTTGGTTATTTACTAGTACATTGTTTAGCCTCCATGTGTTTGTATTTTTTACAGTGTTTTTCCCTGTAATTGATATCTAGTCTCATAGCATTGTGGTTGGAAAAGATACTTGATACGATTTCAGT
Organism: Eschrichtius robustus; assembly: GCF_028021215.1. NCBI lineage: Eukaryota > Metazoa > Chordata > Mammalia > Artiodactyla > Eschrichtiidae > Eschrichtius > Eschrichtius robustus. Next base: position 135,415,453 of record NC_090828.1, on the reverse strand, counting down.
TTTCTTAAGTTTACCAAGGCTTGATTTGTGACCCAAGATATGTTCTATCCTGGTGAATGTTCCATGAGCACTTGTGACGAAAGTGTATTCTGTTATTTTTGCATGGAATGTCCTATAAATATCAAATAAGTCCATCTTGTTTAATGTGTCATTTAAAGCTTCTGCTTCCTTATTTATTTTCTGTTTGGATGATCTGTCTATTGCTGAAATTTGGGTGTTAAAGTCCCCTACTATTATTGTGTTAATGTTGATCTTCCCTTTTATGGCTGTTAGCATTTGCCTTATGTATTGAGGTGCTCCTTTGTTGGGTGCATAAATATTTACAATTGTTATATCTTCTTCTTGCATTGATACCTTGATCATTATGTAGTGTCTTTCTTGGTCTCTTGTAACAGTCTTTATTTTAAAGTCTATTTTGTCTGATATGAGAATTGCTACTCCATCTTTCTTTTGATTTCTATTTGCATAGAATAATTTTTTCCATCCCCTCACTTTCAGTCTGTATGTGTCCCTAGGTCTGAAGTGGGTCTCTTGTAGACAGCATATAGATGGGTCCTATTTTTGTATCCATTCAGCCAGTCTATATCTTGGTTGGAGCATTTAATCCATTTACATTTAAGGTAATTTTCGATATGTATGTTCTTATTACTGTTTTCTTAATTGTTTTGTGTTTGTTTTTGTACATCTTTTCCTTCTCTTGTGTTTTTGCCTAGAGAAGTTCCTTTAACATTTGTTGTAAAACTGGCTTGGTGGTGCTGATTTCTCTTAGCTTTTGCTTGTCTGTAAAGGTTTTAATTTCTCTTTCAAATCTGAATGAGATCCGAGCTGGGTAGAGTAATCTTGTAGGTTTTTCGCTTTTGTCACTTTAAATCTTTCCTGCTACTCCCTTCTGGTTTGCAGAGTTTCTGGTGAAAGATCAGCTCTTAACCTTATGGGGATTCCTTTGTATGTTATTTGTTGCTTTTCCCTTACTGCTTTTAATATTTTTTCTTTGTATTTAATTTTTGATAGTTTGATTAGTATGTGTCTTGACGTGTTTCTCCTTGGATTTATCCTATATGGAACTCTCTGCATTTCCTTGACTTGATTGACTATTTCCTTTACCATATTAGGGAAGTTTACAACTATAATCTCTTCAAATATTTTCTCAGTCCCTTTCTTTTTCTCTTCTTCTTCTGCAACTCCTATAATTCGAATATTGGTGAGTTTAATGTTGTCCCAGAGGTCTCTGAGACTGTCTTCAATTCTTTTCATCCTTTTTTCTTTATTCAGCTCTGCAGTAGCTATTTCCACTGTTTTATCTTCCAGGTCACTGGAAGATATCCGTTCTTCTGCCTCAGTTATTCTGCTATTGATTCCTTCTAGAGCATTTTTAATTTCATTTATTGTGTTTTTCATCATTGTTTGTTTGCTTTTTAGTTCTTCTAGGTCCTTGTTAAATGTTTCTTGTATTTTCTCTATTCTCCTTCTAAGATTCTGGATCATCTTTACTCTCATTACTCTGAATTCTTTTTCAGGTAGACTGCCTATTTCCTCTTCATTTGTTTGGTCTGGTGGGTTTTTACTTTGCTTCTTCATCTGCTGTGTATTTCTCTCTCTTCTCATTTTGCTTAACTTACTGTGTTTGGGGTCTCCTTTTTGCAGGCTGCTGGTTTGTAATTCCCATTGTTTTTGGTGTCTGCCCCCAGTAAGGTTTGTTCAGTAGGTTATGTAGGTTTCCTGGTGGAGGGGACTGGTGCCTGTGTTCTGGTGGATGAGGCTGGATCTTGTCTTTCTGGTGGGGATGACTGCATACTGTGGTGTGTTTTGGGGTGTCTGTGAACTTAGTATAATTTTACTCAACCTCTCTGCTAATGGGTGGGGTTGTGTTCCTGTTTTGCTAGTTGTTTGGCATGGGGTGTCCAGCACTGGAGCTTGCTGGTAGTTGAGTGGAGCTGTGTCTTAGTCATGAGACAGAGGTCTCTGGGAGAGCTCTCACTGACTGATATTACATGGGGTCAGGAGGTCTCTGGTTGTCGAATGTCCTGAACTCAGCTCTCCCACTTCAGAGGCTCAGGCCTGACACCCAGCTGGAGCACCAAGACCCTGTGAGCCACACGGCCAAGTACTTGGGGGAGTTTCTTGCCTTTTGGGAAGTCTGAGTTCTTCTACCAGCGTTCAGTAGGTGTTCTGTAGGAGTTGTTCCACATGTAGATGTATTTTTGATGAATTTGTGGAAAGGAAGGTCATCTCCACATCTCACTCTTCTGCCATCTTGAAGGTCCTCTGCAGGTATTGTTAAGGTAGCAAAGAGAAAATAATATGGACAGTCAACAACCTTCAGAGACAGAGAGGGGGGTCACCTTTCCTAAGTGATCAATTTCTTTACTTGAGGAGGGTAAGATTTGACCTCACTGTGGGTCCCCTCTGTAGTTACTCCAGCTATTATGGATCTAGAAAGAACCATAGAATCGGACAAAACAGCTCCTCCTTTGGACTGAACCATTCACCATTTTGTGGCATTACTCTCTCCTTATAAGAAAATCCCATCCCTCCCAAGCCGTCTTGGATGACAATCTGCAAACCTGTTGCCATTTACAGAGACATTTTTCTATAAATAAATAATGTTTTATCTTTTATAGTTAAACATTCATCATTTATTTAAAATTTCAATTTAACAAAATATTAATCCTGGTTATTTGAACAGTTTTTACACCTCCCATTTGTTAAGAAATGAGAAATGTATCTGCCTTGTTGATAATAAAAATATACTCTTTCATTGTAATAGTTCTTCCTTAAAATCCTTAAAGTAGAAGAAATAGAGCCAGACACTAAAAGCAATGGATTCTTTACTAGTGGTTCTTAATGGCCATTTCATGTCTGAAGGAAAATGAATATTTCTTACAGGAGAATTCTCTGTATTTATTAAGAAAGGAAAAGGCTGTCAATAGTGATATAACTTCCTTATTAATCTAGAATTGCATAGTGAAGATGCACATCAGCTTTTCTAGAAACTAAACTCTCAAAAGATGTAGCAATAATATGGAACACTTTCTCAACTCTCTTCTGAAAAAATAAAAGAGGCCATGCTTATTATAGCTTCATGTCAAGCTGAGAGCTCTTGAGTGAAGTTTTTTTTTTAAAGTTTGGGACTAGGAGATTCCAAAGAGTAATGAAATCTATACATTTTTCTTGAAGGAAAAATTGTGTAGAAAGTTTTTTCAGTGAATCAATACTACAATTTTCAATATGCTGGAAAACTGCTACATTTTTGTTTAATTACATAATAAAGTATGACTTTATTCTACATTAATTCAAGATTCTCAACATTTAAAATGACTTTTTTGACCATCATCTGTCTTCTTCATCATACTTTGAAAGAGGATTAAAATTTCTACTAGTTATCTCAATTTAACAAATATAGAGACTGCAAAGCATTAGCCAAGTACTTGAGCTGAGGAATAAAGGCAGTTTCCCTGGGAAAGGAAAGAGGAGTTAGCATCATAATTAATATTCTGAAATGTCACATAGGGATTGCTGCTCATCTAGCTGACTCTGTATGGTGTACTGGTTGCTCTTTCACAAAGTAAAAGCAAGAGGGGATAACAGGGAAAGGGGAAGGAAAAAGCAGATTAAAAAGCAAACAATAACTCAGAAGAAGTGTAATAGGGTCCATTGGGTCTGTCACAAGGGGAGAGTCACACTTCGAATCTGTGCTAGTGCATATGGACCTCACCATCTCTTTGTCTTTGTAGAATTCAAAGTGAGAAGAAAAAAAATAACGATAAGAGATAATGGTGGAAAGAAGGTCCAGCAGGGATTTTGTTGAGCTAACTTCAATTAGAATTAGGGTAGCCATTAGGGATTCCCCATTGAATTGATGAGACTCTGGAGTTAAAGATTACTGGTCAGTATTTTGCTCTTTGCTCTCTAGAATTAGGTACAAGTATAACCCTATATGATTCTGCGTTAGCTTAGCTTTTTAAAAAGGCCATCTGAAGATAACACTCTTTGTTTAGAAACTTTTGATTTCTCTTTTTACCCAGGTACTTTGCCATATTTATGGACTTTTTGTATTCCTCTGATTCACTGATGGTGGATTTAGGGTGTAATTCAATGATTACCTTGTACAGAATGCAGAATGAAACCTGGCCCTAATGTAGAACATATATTTATGGTGGGTGGTATAGCTGTAGGCTACTGAGAGCTCACGTAAAAATATATATGTTGCAACCTTGGTGGCTAAACTGGGACAGAAGTTAGACTTCTTCCTTTATAATATATCCACTACTTTTTTAAAGAGTCATATGCTACTATGGAGAAAGAAATAAGACCCAAGGTAGGAGGATTATTACGAAACTTTGTAATAAAAGGAGTTTTGAAATTTCTGAAAGTCTTGGTCAAAAATATATGCTTTTGAATTGAGGTGCAGACATCTCTACCCTCGACCCTGATTTAGTAGATATTATAACATCAAAAATATCATAAATTTCTGTCATCCAGATTAATATCTGTATTCTCTACATCTTTGCTACTCAAAATGTGGTCTTAAAAATCTACATCATTGTCATCACCCAAGGGTTTATGAGAAATGCAAGCTTCACTCTAGACCTACTGTATTAGAAACTGCATTTTAAAATGACCTCCAGGTCATTTGAATACACGTTTGGCAACACTGGTCTATATTAACATAGCCCTCTGAGGGACCATAGTTACTTAGTAAGGACTTAGTCCTGGTATCCATGCATGAACAGATTGGAGAAAGGTTTCTTCAGCCAAGGAGAAATGATGGTTAAGCTAGATGACTCTGAGAAGGTTTTCCTGCCCATATCCCAGACAGTGTGAATGCTGAAATGAGGAACAGCCTTGGGGAAGAACAGAACTTCCTGCTTCAGTGAAGATACATTTAGAGTAGGTTTTAAATGAGAACTAAATTCATCAGCGTTCGTGAAGGTCTGAGAAAGTTGTAGGGTTCTAGGGTTAGTATCGACAAGAACTATGCTATTTAAGATTTTCCACATGGCCCAGAAAAGAGCCCCTGTGATAACAACTATTCATGTGCCAAGTGACCTAAGAATTATTCATGTCTGTACATGCACGGTGTTTGAAGAAAATAACCCATTTTCCGTCTTTTGAGTATCTGCTTATATTTCAGATATGATCAGCTACTGAAAAAAATACAACAGCGATTTTGCTTGATACTGCTAACATAGCCCCCTATATTTCTATGTCATAAATTTTGTATGCTTCTAATGATTGAATTATGACTGGTAAGTCTCCCTGCTTGTTTTGACTTTAAGTTCCATGAGGTCAACGGCTCTCTTGCTTGTGTTAACCACTACATTTCCAGTGGAGTTTTTGGAACCTGGATGTAATTGATATTTGTTGATGTGCAGGAGATAAGTGATCGTTATGCATGATGGAAGAAGAGCAGAGACTTGAAAACTTATAGAAAGGAGGACATCTGAGGGATGAGCAGGACAAGTGAGGGAGCACATGAGTACTTGAACAGAAGGCTGGAGTGGCAGTGTTAGAGTGAAGAGGCGGTGATGGGAAGGAAATCAGTAGAAGACTGGGATGGGCTTACGTGCTGGAGAGTAGAGATAAGAGAGATGTTTCTCCTGCTGTCACTACTTAAGGGAAAAAAAATTAATTTTGCAAACCAAGGATAGCTTAAAAAAAAGAGGCATGTCCTGTCTCACTCACCAGTCATACCATATATACAATGTGTTTAATTATTTCACTGACTCACATGAAAATTTGCTGGTCTTTCACTGGACTTACTAACTGTGATTTACAGTAGTTTGGGTTATCATTTTATTATATTTTGTTTAAAATATTATTGAACAAAATCAATAACAGTATGATAAGGAAAAAAAAATCCTTAAGCAGAATGAAGAAATTAACAGGCAGGTGAATTAATTAACACCAATTTCAAGCAAAGAAATGCAGCATTAATTATTCTATATCATTACAGATTGCTTGGGAAATGGGTACATTTATTTACCATTATTAACAATTTTCATTACTAAAACAGCAACACAATGAATTCTTAAAAATGTTCAGCATCAGATACTATTCTTTGCTCTATTTAGAACCCTTGATATGTACGAAGTTCTCTGCACTCAGTCTGTAAACAAATTACTTGGTTTTCAGGGTGGCTAAGTGAACGCATGGAGGGGCATTGGAAGAAGTCCCAGAGGCATTTGCTCAAGAATGAGGATCTGAGATCCACTTGTATATACATATATATGTTTGTGAAAACTTTACTCTGAACTTCACACTGTAAGTCAACATCAGACGTTTGATTTGATGGAAAGACAACACATGGGTTGGAATTAGGGGGCCTAGATTTTGGGCTTCTCTCTGCCACAAAGAGGCTGTGAAGCCTTGGACAGGTAAGTCCCCAATCTGGGCATGAGTCTTCCCATTTGTAAAATTTTTGCATTTAACAAGGAAATTTCTCAAATCTCTTCTTGCTCTGATTTATTATGTTACCAATTGTGGAAAAGGTATAGATTCCTAATGCTTTTTTCATAATTATATGGCACTCTGCATTTATAGATATTGTGAGATGTTGCCTCATTTAGTTTTTATGTCAATGTTTTCTTTAGGATGGTGGGTTGAGAGAACTGATTTTTTCCTTTTCTAGTAAATTTTGTTTTTGAAAATAAGGACACACACATATATAGTACTACTAAATTTTAGAGAACTAGAACGCATTTAATCCTCATCATTTTCTAATTATAATTGTAGGTAATAACTCTATTGACTTGGACATACGTTGTTAGAGAAGCATTTGATTTGTGATTCAAAATGCTTTGGGCACCTCGAAACATAGTTGCTAGGAAGCGTCACAAGGATGAAAATATGGCTATGCAATGTATGTTCATTTCTGCAAGTTTTCAACCCTTTAGTGATCAAAGTTCTGGCTATCATGCTCTTCTCTGGAGCAACTGACTTTCAAAAGACATCAGAAAGAACTCTTGTGAGTTTTAAACTTCTTGTAAAACTCACCTGCTCCTGATATATGTCATCTTTCTGTATTACATACAAAGCCCAAGTTTCCTCCACCACTATATTTCTGATTATTGTGCACTATAATATTGTTGTTGCCGTTATAAGCTTGATATTGCTGTACCTAGCTTAGCAAAAGCATCTCATAAATGTAAATTTCCATTACCCAAGGTTTTGATATGCTCTTGTTCCACATAATATTACAACATCAATCCCTGTTTTAATAATCAGTGCTCATGACGTTAATTAACATGCAATTACCATTGCAATTAGATAACTCTTGGATTTAAAGGGCGATTTCCTTTTATCTTAATATTAAGAAAAACATATTGATAATTGTGATCATCCAGCGTTTATGTGCTATTAGTTTCTATACAATCAGGTTTTTTTGAAGGGCTATTTAACATAAGAAATAATCTGGCATTTAACTAGTAAATTATTTTCTGGTGTATGTGAAAATTTTACAAAGAACTGCAGTTATGCATATGGCAATGGTAGCTAACTTAAGACAAAATATTTTTAGGCTGTAAATCCCGCCTCCCAAAATATCTCCCTTCTGTTTAAAGTCTTCTTTTATTGTATCCAATGTAAGTTGATTACTGACCTTCTTGCTCTAACTCTTCTGTCACTAAATTCTACCTGTAAATGCTTATATTCTCTTCTGTCACTAAATGTCATTATTTGATATGTGTATCTTCACTTTTATTGTTATTTTACAAAATTCTCCCCAACTTGACTGTAAGACTCAAGAGGATAGGGACTGCATCACATATGGAATTTTATTGTTGTCACAGACCCTAAAAAAAAGAAAATACACAGAGATAGGCTATTAATTAACCTTTGTTAGTGATGATCATCATTCCTGCATTTAGATCTCATCTACACATGAGCTCTGAGGCAAAACAGACTTTGAAGGGAAAGACTATAAGATATGGAGCCAGAAAGATATGGTTATTTCTTTTAGTTAAGATTTTAATGATGTATAGCATACACATTGTAATGCACACAATCATAAGTGTTCAATTCAATGCAGTTTCACAAAGTGAACATAACTGTGTACCCATGATCTGGGCCAAAAAATAGAATTTTACTTCTTCAGAAGCCTGCCTTGAACCCCTCCCCATTACTACACTCTCCTCCTCAAAGGTAACCACTATGCTCTTTTCTATCAACACTGAGTAGTTTTCTTGTGAACTTGGTATACACTGAGTCATAAAGTATAGACGCTTTTGCTTTTTTTTTCACATAATATTATGTTTGTGAGATGTATTCATGTTTGTATGTGTTGTTGCATATAACAAAAGTACCTTATTTTTATAAGTAGACCACAATTTATTTATCTAATCTACAGTTGATAGAAATGTAGATATTTTCCAGTCTTTAACATTTACCAGTGTTGCTAATAAACATTTCAGTATATGTTTTTGTTGAACATATTTACACATGTAGGTCAGATGTATATTTTGAGATAGATTTGCAGGATCAGGGAGTATGTATATTTTCAAACTTAGGAGGTAGTGCTAAGTTTTAAGAGGGGTTGTAACAATTTACACTCCACTAGCAATGCATGACAGACCCATATGCTCACCAACACTTAACCTTAACAGATATTTTTATTTTAGCTATATTAGTTGAGGGGCTGTAGTCACAGCACATCTAGTTTTAATTTACATTTCCCTCATGGCTGATAAAAGTGAATACATTTTCATGTTTACTAGATATTTGGTTATCCTGGTTTGTGTAGTATTTTGCTCACTTTTTTATTGAGCATTTTACTTCCCATAGATCTGTATTATCTCTTCATATATTTTAATACAAAACCTTCATATGTTATATATTTTGAAAATATACCCTCAAACTGAGTTATTTATAAGTGTATTGTTTAATTTCCAAATAGTTGGGAATTTTCTACTCATCCATTTTGAATGTTTATTTTTAGTTTAGTTCCACTGTTAACACAAAATATGCTCTGCATGGTTTCAATGCTTTGAAATTTGTTGGGAATTTCTTTATAGATCAATATATGATCAATTTTGGTGAATATTCTAAGAGCAAATATAAATTCTGATGCTTTTGTGTGCACTGTTTTAAATCAATTTTTAATCATAAATGTATATACATATTAAACCTATCATAGTATATGTATATTAATGTCCTAATATACAGATATTAACCAAATATATACCTATATACAGAAATATATAAATGTATATGTGTGTGTACACATGCTTACTGTTTTTGTTTATATTTGCAGTTCTTTTCATTTAGAATTTTAATTAATATATTTCATTGTTCTGGCTTCCATCATTTCTCTTGGGAAGTCTTATTTTAGTTTTATTATTGTTCCTTTGAATGTAATATGTCTTTTTTTCTCTTTTTTAAGACTTTTTCTCATCTTGTTTTTTGTTAGTGTTACTCTGATGTACATACATTTTATTTTCTTTTGATTCATCCTACTTAGTTTGTAACATTTTTTGAATGTGGCTTGACTGATTTTTTTCAATTTCACAGAATTTTCAGCCACTATCTCTTTTAAACACAATCTCTCTCTTCCTACTCTTTCAGTGCTTCAATTATAAATAATTAAATTATTAATCATTAGTTAATTGATAATTAATTAATTTGCATATGTTAAAACTTTTTATCATGTATCATAGGTTTCTTACTCTTTTTTAAATTTTTCATCCTTTTCATTATTCATGCCTCTATTTAGTTTCTTCTGACATCTTTTAACTAATGGTATTTTCTTCTATGACTGAGTTTAAACCCATCTATTGTTTTTATTTTCAGTTGTCATACCTTTTAATTCCATAGTTTCCTTTTTTAAAATTTAGTTTTAAATCTCTATTGAGAGATAATTGACATAAAATAATTTGCGTATATTTAAAGTCTATAATTTGATGTTTTGTTCTATGCGTAACTTGTAGCATTGCCAAAATCAAGACAATGAACATATTCTTTACACTCTAACTTCCTTGTGCATCTTTATAATCACTTTCTTGTGTCTTGTTTTCTCCATCATCAAGCAACCACTGACCTGCTTTATGTCACAATAGAATAATTTTCAATTTCTAGATTTTTTTTTAAATTAGCTATATGATATGTACTTTTTTGTCTTTTAACTATTTTTGTTGTGGTTAAAAAAAGCTTAGCATAAAACTTACCCTTTTAACTATTTTTAAGTGTACAGTTCTCTGACATTAAGTACATTCACATTCCTGTACAACCATCACCACCATCCATCTCCAGAACTTTTTCATCATCCTAAACTAAAAACTCTGTACCTCTTAAATAGTAATTCTCTAATTCCTGGCGGCTACTATTCTATTCTCTGTTTCTATGAATTTGACTATTCTAGGTAACTCATATATGATACTTTGTATATTTGTCCTTTTTTGTCTGGCTTATTTTACTTAGTATAATGTTCTCGAGGTTAATCTGGATTGTAACATGAATCAGAACTCCATTGCTTTTCTTTCCTTCCAGTTTTATTGAGATATAATTGACATATAGCACTGTATATGTTTAAGTTGTACAGCCTTATGATATGACTTACATACATCATGAAATGATTATCACAATAAGTTTGGTGAATAGCCATCATCTCAGAGAGATACAAAATTAGAGAAATAGAAAACAAAGTTTTCCTTATGATGAGAACTCTTAGGGTTTACTCTCTTACCTTTCATATATAGCACAGAGCTCTGTTAATTATATTCATCATGTTGTACACTGCATCCCTAGTACTTGTTTACCTTATAAGTGAGAGTTTGTGCATTTTGACAGCCTTCACCCAATTCCTCATCCCTCCACTCCACCCTTACCTCTGGTAACCACATATCTGATCTCATTTTCTATGAGTTTGTTTTTAAAGTATAAGTAACTTACAATACTATGTTAGTTCCTAATATACAACATAGTGATTCAATATTTCTATACATTTCTTTTTTTATAAATTTATTTATTTATTTATTTATTTTTGGCTGTGTTGGGTCTTCGTTTCTGCACGAGGGCTTTCTCTAGTTGCGGCAAGTGGGGGCCACTCTTCATCGCGGTGCGCGGGCCTCTCACTATCGTGGCCTCTCTTGTTGCGGAGCATAGGCTCCAGATGCGCAGGCTCAGTAGTTGTGGCTCACGGGCCTAGTTGCTCCACGGCATGTGGGATCTTCCCAGACCAGGGCTCGAACCCGTGTCCCCTGCATTAGCAGGCAGATTCTCAACCACTGCGCCACCAGGGAAGCCCCAATATTTCTACACATTTCTAAATGATGACCATGATAAGTCTAGTAACCATGTGTCATCATAAAAAGACATTACATAATTATTGACTATATTCCCCATACTATGCATTTCATACCTGTGACTCCTTTATTTTGAAACTGGAAGTTTGTACTTCTTAATCTCCCTCACGTATTTCTCTACTCCTCCGAACCCCCTCTCTTGAATTGAAGCGAATAAAAGCAGACATTTTTGCTTCACCCTGATTTTAGGAAGAACTCATTTGTCTTTCACTACTAAGTAAGATGTTGGTTGTAAGGGCTTTGTTGTTGTTGTTGTTTTTATAGATGTTATTTTATCAGGTTAAAGTTGTTATCTTCTATTCCTAGTTTGTTGACTTTTTATGAAGAATAGCTGTTGGATTTTTTTCAAGTGATTTTTCACTCTATTGAGATTATCAGGTTTTTTCCCCTTTGGTTTTTTGATATAGTGAATTTTATGCACTGATTTTTAAATGTTAAAACAATTTTCTATTCCTAGAATAAACCCCATTGGTCATGATATGTTATGTTTATTATGTATTGAAGAATTCCTTTGTTATACTTTTGTTACAAATTTTTGCTCTGATGACCATGAGGGATATTGGTCAGTGATTTTATTTTTGTGTAATGTTTTTGTATAATTCTGTTGTTAGAATACTGCTTATATCATATGAGTTGAGAAGTATTCTATTCTCTTCAGATTTTTGGAAGAGTTTGTGTAGAATTGGGTATTATTTTTTAAATCTTTGGTATATTTTATCTGTGAAATTCTCTGTGTATTCTGCTGCTATTACATATATTTTTCTATAATAGTCAATTCTAACATATTCATGGATAGTGCTGTTCAAGTCTTCTATCTTTACTGATTTTGCCTATTTTTGTTGATGTCTTCAATTAAAATTTAGATTTGTGCATTTCAACTTTCAGTTTTATCACTTTATGCCATATGTATTTTGAAGTTCTGTTATTAGGTCCATAAACATTTAAGTTTGTTTTAAGGAATTGATTTCTCTATCATTATGAAATGACCTTCTTTACCTCTGATGACATTCTTTGCAGTGAAATGTACTTCTGATATTAATAAAGCCAATCCAGCTTTATTTTAATTAGTGTTAGGATAGTATACCTTCTTTCTTATTCCTTTACTTTTAAACTGTTCATTTCTTTATATTTAAAATGGGCTTATTGCAGTCATCATGTAGTTAGATGTTCCTCTTCCATTCAATCTGACAATTTCTCTTTTCTGTTTGGGGCTTTGATACCATGTGAAGATTAATACAGTTAGTTTTAAGTGAACCATTTCAGTATATGTTTTACTATTGCTCCATTAGTCTTTTATTTTTTTAAATTATTTTTTCTGTATTACTTAGGATTAATTGAGTGTTTTTTATGATTTATTTCCTTCACTAATTTTTAGATATGAATTTTTATTTTGTTATTTTAGTGATTTCTTTGGAGTTTATAGTATCTCTTTAATTTCACCTTCAAGTGATATTATAGTACTTCATATACTGTTACAGAATTTTACAACTGTATACTTCCAATTCTCTCATTCCAGCCTTTGTTTTTATTGTTGTTACAAGTTTTGCTTTTGCATGTGTTATAAATGTCACATTATGATGCTATTATCTTTGTTTGAACAGTAAAATATCTTTTAAAGATATTTAAATGTTGTGAAAAAAGTCATATATACATACCCACATAGTTGCCAATTGTAATGCTTTTAATTCCACTTACTATAGTCAATTTTCATCAGGTATTTTTGTTATTTTCCTGCCTGACAGGTTTTCAAAAAATTATTTTGTAGTATATGTCTGCTGATGATGAATTCATTATTAACCTTTTGTACATCTGAAAAAGTATTGTGTTTTGCTTTAAGGTGTTTTTAAGATTCTGATTTTTAACAATTTTATTATGTCTCAGTGTAGTTTTCTTCATGTTTATTGTGATTGGGGTGTGTTAGGATTCTTAGATCTGTGGGTTAATGATTTTCATTAAATTTGGAAAAGAAGTTGGCCATTATTTTTTCAAATATTTTCCCTTTTTTTCAGACACTCCAGTTATACATAATGTAGGATGATTGAAGTTGTATTCTTGACTACTTAGGTTGATGCTAACCTTATTTTGGTTTGTTGTTTGAAATCTTTTACTCTTTGTGTTTCATTTGGAAAGTATCCCTCGCTTTGTCTTCAAACCACTGTTTCTTCTCAATATCTAAGCCGTCATTAATCTCATCCAGGGTATTATATTTTATCTCAGACATTATATTTTTAATTTCTACACATACACTTGGATTTTAGGATCTTGTTCTCCATTTAACACGTTCAATCTGACTTCCAGCTTCTTGATGTATGGAGCACAGTTGTAATAACTATTGGGGATTTTTTTTTTTTTTCTCTGCTAACTCTAACATCTGTGTTAATTCTAGATATGTCTGGATTGGCTGAATTTATTCCTCATTTTGGATCACAGTTTCTTGTTTCTTTGTGTGCTAACGTTTTTAGTTGAGTGACAAACACTGAATTTTATCTTGTTCAGGTGCTGTATATTTTGGGTTCCTAAAAATACTCTTGATCTTTTTCTGGGATAGTTACAATATTTGGAGATAGTTTGATTCTTTGCATATTGCTTTAAATATTTGCTAAAAGTGTCATAACTTTGTACCCTAAATATCCTCTGTGATCTGCCTATCCATCCCTTCATTCCCACTTAATCCTTGGTAACCATTGATGTTTTTACTGTCTCTGTAGTTTTGCCTATTTCAGGATATCATGTAGTTGGAATCATACAGTATGTAGCATTTTCAGATTGTTTTCTTAAGCTTAGTAACATTTATTTATAGTTCCTCCATTTTTTTACACTTTGATAGCTCATTTCTTTTAGTACTGAATAATATTGCATTGTCTGGATATACCAGGTTTTTTACACATTCATCTACTGAAGGATATGTTAGTTATTTTCAAGTTTTGACAGTTATGAATAAAACTGCTATGAACATCCACGTGCAGGTTTTGTGCAGACATAAGTTTTTAACTCCTTTGTGAAAATATCCAGAAGCACAATTACTGGATCATATGATAAGAGTATGTTTAGTTTTATATGAAACTGACAAACTTTTTTCCAAAGTGGCTGTACCATATTGAATTCCCACCAGCAATAAATAAGAATTCTTATTGCTTTATATTCTCACCAGCATTTGGTGTTGTCAGTGTTCCAGATGTTGGCCATTCTAATAGGTGTGTAGTGGAAACTCACTGTTGTATCTCATTTGCATTTTTCTGATGACATATGATGTTGAGCATCTTTTCATGTATTTATTCGCCATCCGTATACCTTTTTTGGCAAGGTATCAGTTCAGGTCTTTGTCCTATTTGAAACTGGGTCATTTGTTTTCTTATTTTTGAATAAGAAGGGTTCTTTTTACATTTTGAATAAGACTTTTAACAGTTATGCCTTTTGCAAATATGTTCTCCCAGTCTGTGGCTTATCTTTTTTGTCTTCATTTTATTTCACTTTCAATTTTAATTGTATTCAAGACAGTGTCTTCTTTTCTATTCACAGAGAAGAAAATTTTAATTTTAATGAAGCCCAGCTTATCAATTCTTTCTTTCATAAGTTGTTGCTTTGTTGTTGTATCTAAAAAGTCTTAGCCAAACTCAAGGTCATAGAGAATTTCTTTACTGCTATCTTCTAAAAGCTTTATAGTTTTTTGCTTTACATTTGGATCTATGATCCATTTTGGGTTAATTTTTGTATAGCTGTAAGTTCTGTGTCTAGATTACTTTTTCTACATGTCAAAATTCAGTTGTTCTAGCATCATTTTTCTGAAAAGACTATCTTTTCTCCATTGTATTGTCTTTGCAACTTTGTTAAAGATTAGAAGACTATATTTACGTATGTCTATTTATGGGCTCTTAATTCTGTTCTATTAATTTATTTATCTGTTCTTTGGCTAATACCATGCTGTCTTGATTACTGTAGCTTTATAGTAAGTCTTGAAATTGGGTAGTATCTGTACTCCAATTTTGTTCTTCTCTTTCAACAATATTGTTTTCACTATTCTAGGTCTTTGGTATCTCCAAAAACTTTAAAATCATTTTGTCAATATTCACAAAATAACTTTTTGGGGTTTTCATTTGGATTGCATTGAATTTATAAACCAAGTGGAAAGGACTGACATCTTGATAATGTTGAGTCTTTCTACCCATGTACATGGATTATCTCCCCATTTATCTCTTTGGTATCTTTCATCAGAGTTTTGAATTTTTCCTCATATGGATCTTGTACATATGTTGTTATATTTATACATAAGTATTTTATTTTGGGAGGTGCTACTGTAGATGTTATTGTGCTTTTAATTTCAAATTGTGCATTGCTTGTATATAGAAAAGCAATTGACTTTTGTAAGTTAATCTTGTCTCCTGTAACCTTGGTATAATCACTTGCTAATTACATGTTTTTTTGTTGTTGTTGCTGTTGTTGACTTTTTCAGATTTTCATTTCTCTTTTAGACTATCATATCTTCTGTGAAGAAAGACAGTTGTATGTCTTCCTTCCTGTTCTGTATACCCTTTATCATCTTATTATATTAGGTAAGACAGTGTGATGGAAAAATCAGTGTGAAAGCTAACATCCTTGCCTTGTTCCAGATGCTAATGGGAAATCTTTGTGTTTCTCGTCATTAATTAGGATGTTAGCTTTTTTTTTTTTTTTGTAGGCTAGTCTTTATCACCTTGACAAAGTTTCCCTCTATTTGCAGCTTACTGAGAATGTTTGTCATTAGTGGGTGTTGGGTTTTGCCAAATGCTTTTTCTACATCCATTTTTATGACCAAGTGTTTTTTGTTTTTTTTTTTTTTTTCTTAGCCTGTTGATGTGATCAATTACATTAGCTGATTTTGAACGTTGAACCAGCCTTGTATACCTGGGGTAAATCCCACTTGATTGTGGTGTATAATTATTTTTAACATTGTAAGATTTGATTTGCAATATTTTATTGAGTATTTTTGCATCTATGTTCATGAGAGATATTGGTCTGTAGTTTTCTTTCCTTCTGATTTCTTTGTCTGGTTTTAGTATTAGGGTAACACTCACTTCACAAAATGAGTTAGAAAGTATTCCTTCCACTTCTATAGTTTCTTCCTTAAATGTTTGGTATGATTCACCAGTGAACTCATTTGGGCCTGATGCTTTCTGTTTTGGAAGGTTATTAGTTATTGATTCAGTTTCTTTAATAGATATATTTATTCAGATTTTCTATTTCCTCTTGTGTGAATTTTGACAAATTGTGTCATTCAAGGAATTGGTCAATTTTACTTAGGTTACCAAGTCTGTGGGCATAGAGTTGTTCATAGTATTCCTTGATTGTCCTTTTAATGTTCATGAGCTCTCAAGTGATGTCTCCTCTTTCATTTTGGGTAGTAATGATTTGTGTCCTCTTTTTTTTTCTTAGCCTGTCTAGAGGCTTATCAAATTTATTGTTCTTTTCAATGAACCACTTTTCGTTTCACTGATTTTCTCTATTGATTTCCTGTGTTCAGTTTCATTTACTTCTGCTCTAATTCTTATTGTTTTTTTTCCTGCTTATTTTGATTTTAATATTTCTACTTTAATTTAATTAAAGTTTTATGGCAGACATAGTATAAATCTGTTAAGGTGTGTTTTATGGTCTAGAATGACGTGCATCTGGGTGAATGTTTCATGTGAGCCTGAGAAGAATATGTATTCAGTTGGTGGATGAATTTTAGTCTATAGATGCCCATTAAGTTCAGTTATTGATGATGTTGTTAAATTCAATTATGTCTTTACTGATTTTATGTCTGCTGCATCTGACATTTCTGATAAGAGGGGTTTTGAAGTAGCCAAGTATAATATTGAATTCATCTATTTCTCCTTGTAGTTTTTGCCTCACGTATTTGTATACTCTCTTGCTAGGCACATAGATATTGAGGATTATTATATCTTGGAGAATTGACTCCCTTATCATTATACAATGCTCCTCTTTATCTCTGATAACTTTCCTGGCTCTCAAGTCTACTCTATCTGAAATTAATATAGGTTTCCTGATTACTGTTAGAATGGTATATTTTTCAATCCATTGACTTTAATTTTTATTTTTTTCATAAGCATTATTTTTTTCTAATTCTTTCAGGTTATTTCTTCTTAGACGTTGGGCAGTTTTCTTACAAGCGTGTATTGACCAGTACACTGTTGAATACTCAAGGGGAGCTGGGCTTCTGTAGACACCTGGAGTCCCAGGTATAATCCTCTCTCTGCGTAGCTCTATCTTTTCTAGCACTCTGCCCTGAAAACTCTAGTCTCCTTGGTCTCCCCTGATTTTCAGGCCTAAATGCAGTGTGTCTCTTAGTTTCTTCCCAGGCTCATTTTTCTTGTGCTGCAGCCTAGAATCTCTCTCAAGGAAGCAATATGGGCAATTATAGGCCTTCCCTTGTTTTATTCCTGACTCTTAGGAATCACTGTCCTTCATTATTGATGTCCAATGTCTTAAACATCATGTTTTCTCTGATATTTGGCTCCTTTTTAAAATTGTTTCCAGTGGGATGTCATATGTGATTCATGCTTCTTCAATTTGTTCTGAAGTAGAAGCCATGTGTTCTGTAATTGTTATTTGCTTCTTTTTAATTTCCCTTTTCTGGTAGATTTTTACATCTTGTCATCTACTTTCTTTAACACATAAATCATAGCAATTTTTGAGTTCAGTTATAGTAACTCACATATCTGGATCATCTATGAGTTTATGTTTATTGATATTTTCTCTTCCTTTCTTTTTTTTCTCTCAGTAATATTTCAGTGTTGGAATGATAGTGTATAATTGAATTCTAGACATTGTGTATAGGTAAGTGATAGAGATGCTGCATGATGCTGTATATCTTCACAAAAGATTTACTGTTTATCAGGCAAACATTATAAAGATATAAACATATCTGCAAGCCAGGTGCATAGAGACTGGGTTTCTATGTTTTAATGTATGGTCTATTTCTGATTTGCTCCTCTTCTCAGTGTGAAGTTCTTCAAAGTCTGAATTGTGAGCCTGGGTGTTTATGTCAGGTCTTTACTTCGTGTTTGGGTGGTATTTCTTAGTATACATGTAGTGTGAGGCTCTCAAAAGCTCTGTTTAGCTCCACAGTTTCTTAGAAGCTGCTTTATTCTTGTTATTTAGTCTCTTGTTAAGCTACGCTTAAAAATCTAGCAAATGCCTTCAGGGAGTAGTGAATTGAGCTCACTTCTATGTTCTTCACTGAGGTGATGAAACAGTTGTATTTGTGTGTGCTTCTGTGTGTGTGCATGCATGTGTGTGTGTGTTACACAGTTGTCCTATTTGCTCTTGGTGGGAGGATTGGCTTGATAAAAACTGTTGAATCATAACTGAAAGTGGAGAACCATGATACTGTTTTGAATTTTATTTTTATTGTCCACTAAGTCTATGATTTTTTAAGGTACTAAACCTGAAGACATTTTTGTTTCCTTATCTTTAAAGTAGAGGAAGCTTATTTTGTTAAGCTGGTGTAAATATAATATAAGATAATTTTTTGAAACCACCAAGAAAGCTAAAATTTTCTATAAAACAGCATCACAAGTTATGTATAATATTATTTAAATAATAATAATAAACTACTATTAAAAACAATGGCTACAACATGTTAAATATAAATTAAACTATATGTCAAGTATTATGTTTTTTATTTGTATTATTTATGCACTCACTATATATATTTATATATACAGTTATTTATGTCTTTATTATAAACACCATTGAACGTAACCTTTTTATTTTAAATTTAGTTTGATTGAGAATTTTTCAGAATTCTTAGCTTATTATTTTAAAAATAAGACTGAGAGTAGAAAAAAATATAGATGTTTCCACTTTCTACTTTTAAAAATTGGTATTGTTTTTTTGAATTCTTAAGAGCTGTGACCTTAAGTACTTTATCTCTCTGAGCCTAGTTTATCTCACCTGAAGAATAAGGATGATACTGCTTTCCTTAGAGGATTATTGAATAAAATAATATATATGTAAATACCCTTAACATCATGCCTAGATATAGATGTCATTCAAAATTGTTACCTATGCTTAGTGTTTGATTTTATATAAAGATTTTCATAGACATTTGAATTCATGTAGAATAGCAGGTATTTTATTTTTAGAATTCTGTACTTTTTAATATAAGTAATATGAATGATATACTAATACTTTGTTTTTAATTTGTGTGACATGACTTTTGAACATGAATTGGTGCTCCTTGTAGTATCTCAATAAAATATGGTATTTTTGTCCTCTGAATTCATTTCTTCTGTTGCAAATATCCTTTTGGTCTTTCTGAATAATTCCTGTGAGTCTTTCAGGATAATTTTACTCTAATCTGCTCAAGAAAGCTCTCTGTAACCCAGTAGTATGGGTTTAAAAACTTACCACTCATTGCACAAACTTATATCAAGCATTACATTTGGGTTGTTTTTCTAAATGTCTTTATCCTGGCCCACTCCCCACTAGAAATTACTCAAAATGGAAGACTGCATGTTTTTCATTTATAAATTCCTAAGGCTTAGCTCAATGCTTGACACATGATGAGGGCTTTGGAAATGTTTGTTCCAGGAATAAACTTTTGAAGAAATCAATAAAGAATAAATGAATCAACGAATGCTACAGTCTTATCAGTTATTACATACTTCAAAAGAAGCTAATCTATGTATAAATGAAGCCAATTGCACTAAACCAGTGGTTTGTAATCCTAACTTCACTTTAAGATCTTTTGGTGAGACTTTAAAATATAAAATGTCTAGAGCCTTTCCCCAGAGATTTTGATTTACTTGGCTTGATAGGAGAGAGTTCTGGGATTTGTGTTTTTGAAAAGCTTCCTAGGAGACTTAAAAGTGTTTCTATGTTTCAGAAGCATTGATCTAAACTGTTCTCCGCCAGTAAGGGACACTAGACAATAATGGTTGATTAGCAGATGCATTGTTTTTTTTTTTTTTTTTTTTAATCTCTACAGGAAATCACAAATAGGAAAAGAAAAGTAAAATTAAGCGTAGAATTGGTTGAAAATATAAATATTGGGTTCTACATATGAATGATGGTTATTATATTTTCTGAAGCAAACTTTCAAACACCTGGAATTAAAAGAGCTTTATCTCATTTGAAAATGCATTTCAGTCTAAATGCTTACAACTATGAAAGCATTACATAAAATATCATGTAATTATTGCAGAAATCCAATTATATTAAAGCAAAACTGTCTTGGAAGACCTAGAATATTCTCCATGAATATTGAAATGAGTGTGGGGCTTACAGTTAGGCTATAGCAGTTTGAACAATGGATTTACTACTTTCTGCTTTATCATAGAGGAAAGCATCCTCTCATTGTTAAACCCAAATTTTTTCATGTGTGAAAATGGGGGTACTGTAAAAGATGTACTTTTCCCCTTCCTTGTAAAATCCATCTTTATTAGACCCAGGTGACAAGTTGCTCTAGGTTGGGTTTTCTGAGAAGCTGATTCTAAGATGGAGTTTACAGAATATTTATTAGGAAATATCCTTGGAGAGGGAGAAAAAAGCAAGATTTGGTAGAGGCCAAAGTCAAGGTGCAATGCCTTATGACAGCCCCGGCCAACTCCAAGGGGAGCTCTCTAGTTAAAATGACCATCATTGTTATCACCATGTTGAATTGAAATAGCCTGTCTGTCTTTACACTCATGGGCAGACCACACACACACACACACACACACACACACACACACAATCTTTATTCCATGTGCCTGTCACAGGGCTTGGCATATTAAACGAAGTCAACATATAATTAATAAATGAGTACACTGGTACTTAAATTCTCATCTCAAATACTGCCATTTTAGGAATGGTCTTTTTAACACATCTTTTCTCCATCCTGGAGGTAATAATCTGCCTCATATGACTTCTTTTTATTACTGCTCTTAAATGATAAATAACATTTACACAGACTGTGTTATATGCCCAAAATTCTTCTTGGAATATGCTCTTTTATTCTTTATAATAATCATATATATAATAAAATATCATTATTACCCCCATTTAATACGTGGGGAAATTGAACTGGCTAAAATTACACAGCTAGATTGTCGTAAATTTGAATCCATGCAGTGTAACTGCAAGAGCTGCGCCATTAACAACTGTGTTATCCTGCCACCTAACAGCAGATGCAATCATTGGAGATAGTCTAATCTCCTAGGCAAGATAGTAAATTCCTGGAGGAAAGGACGAATATTGTGTATTATTCTTTTTGTACTCACATAATATAGTGGATATATAATATAAAATCAATCATTATAATATATAATATATAATTAATCTTTTATTTTTTTTTTTACCATCTTTATTGAAGTATAATTGCCTTAAAATGGTGTGTTAGCTTCTGCTTTATAACAAAGTGAATCAGTTATACATATACAATATGTTCCCATTTCTCTTCCCTCTTGCATCTCCCTCCCTCCCACCCTCCCCATCCCACCCCTCTAGGTGGTCACAAAGCACCGAGCTGATCTCCCTGTGCTATGCGGCTGCTTCCCACTAGTTATCTATTTTACATTTGGTAGTGTATATATGTCCATGACACTCTCTTACCCTGTCACATCTCACCCCATCCCCTCCCCATATCCTCAAGTCCATTCTCTAGTAGGTCTGTGTCTTTATTCCCGTCTTGCCACTAGGTTCTTCATGGCTTTTTTTTTTTTTTTTTTCCCTTAGATTCTGTATATATGTGTTAGCATACTGTATTTGTTTTTCTCTTTCTGACTTACTTCACTCTGTATGACAGACTCTAACTCCATCCACCTCATTACAAATACCTCCATTTCATTTCTTTTTATGGCTGAGTAATATTCCATTGTATATATGTGCCACATCTTCTTTATCCATTCATCTGTCGATGGACATTTAGGTTGCTTCCATGTCCTGGCAATTGTAAATAGAGCTGCAATGAACATTTTGGTACATGACTCTTTTTGAACTATGGTTTTCTCAGGGTATATGCCCAGTAGTGGGATTGCTGGGTCGTATGGTAGTTGTATTTGTAGTTTTTTCAGGAACCTCCATACTGTTCTCCATAGTGGCTGTATCAATTTACATTCCCACCAACAGTGCAAGAGTGTTCCCTTTCCTCCACACCCTCTCCAGCATTTATTGTTTCTAGATTTTTTGATGATGGCCATTCTGACTGGTGTGAGATGATATCTCATTGTAGTTTTGATTTGCATTTCTCTAATGATTAATGATGTTGAGCATTCTTTCATGTGTCTGTAGGCCATCTGTATATCTTCTTTGGAGAAATGTCTATTTAGGTCTTCTGACCATTTTTGGATTGGGTTGTTGGTTTTTTGGTTATTGAGCTGCATGAGCTGCTTGTAAATCTTGGAGATTAATCCTTTGTCAGTTGCTTCATTTGCAAATATTTTCTCCCATTCTAATGGTTGTCTTTTGGTCTTGTTTATGGTTTCCTTTGCTGTGCAAAAGCTTTTAAGTTTCATTAGGTCCCATTTGTTTATTTGTGTTCTTATTTCCATTTCTCCGGGAGCTGGGTCAAAAAGAATCTTGCTGTGATGTATGTCATAGAGTGTTCTGCCTATGTTTTCCTCTAAGAGTTTGATAGTGTCTGCCCTTACACTTAGTTCTTTAATCCATTTTGAGTTTATTTTTGTGCATGGTGTCAGGGAGTGTTCTAATTTCATACTTTTACATGTACCTGTCCAATTTTCCCAGCACCACTTATTGAAGAGGCTGTCTTTTCTCCACTGTATATTCTTGCCTCCTTTATCAAAGATAAGGTGACCATATGTGTGTGGGTTTATCTCTGGGCTTTCTATCCTGTTCCATTGATCTATATTTCTGTTTTTGTGCCAGTACCAAACTGTCTTGATTACTGAAGCTTTGTAATATAGTCTGAAGTCAGGGAGCCTGATTCCCCCAGCTCCATTTTTCGTTCTCAAGATTGCTTTGGCTATTCGGGGTCTTTTGTGTTTCCATACAAATTGTGAAATTTTTTGTTCTAGTTCTGTGAAAAATGCCAGTGGTAGTTTGATAGGGATTGCATTGAATCTGTAGATTGCTTTGGGTAGTAGAGTCATTTTCACAATGTTGATTCTTCCAATCCAGGAACATGGTATATCTCTCCATCTATTTGTATCATCTTTAATTTCTTTCATCAGTGTCTTATAATTTTCTGCATACAGGTCTTTTGTCTCCTTAGGCAGGTTTATTCCTAGATATTTTATTCTTTTTGTTGCAATGGTAAATGGGAGCGTTTTCTTAATTTCACTTTCAGATTTTTCGTCATTAGTGTATAGAAATGCAAGAGATTTCTGTGCATTTATTTGGAATCCTGCTACTTTACCAAATTCATTGATTAGCTCTAGGAGTTTTCTGGTAGCATCTTTAGGATTCTCTATGTATAGTATCATGTCATCTGTAAATAGTGACAGCTTTACTTCTTCTTTTCCGGTTTGGATTCCTTTTATTTCTTTGTCTTCTCTGATTGCTGTGGCTAACACTTCCAAAACTATGTTGAATAATAGTGGTGAGAGTGGGCAACCTTGTCTTGTTCCTGATCTTAGTGGAAATGGTTTCAGTTTTTCACCATTGAGGACAATGTTGGCTGTGGGTTTGTCATATATGGCCTTTATTATGTTGAGGAAAGTTCCCTCTATGCCTACTTTCTGCAGGGCTTTTATCATAAATGGGTGTTGAATTTTGTCGAAAGCTTTCTCTGCATCTATTGAGATGATCATATGGTTTTTCTCCTTCAATTTGTTAATATGGTGTATCACGTTGATTGATTTGCGTATATTGAAGAATCCTTGCATTCCTGGGATAAACCCCACTTGATCATGGTGTATGATCCTTTTAATGTGCTGTTGGATTCTGTTAGCTAGTATTTTGTTGAGGATTTTTGCATCTGTGTTCATCAGTGATATTGACCTGTAGTTTTCTTTCTTTGTGACATCTTTGTCTGGTTTTGGTATCAGGGTGATGGTTGCCTCGTAGAATGAGTTTGGGAGTGTTCCTCCCTCTGCAATATTTTGGAAGAGTTTGAGAAGGATAGGTGTTAGCTCGTCTCTGAATGTTTGATAGAATTCACCTGTGAAGCCATCTGGTCCTGGGCTTTTGTTTGTTGGAAGGTTTTTAATCACAGTTTCAATTTCAGTGCTTGTGATTGGTCTGTTCATATTTTCTATTTCTTCCTGGTTCAGTCTCGGCAGTTTGTGCATTTCTAAGAATCTGTCCATTTCTTCCAGGTTGTCCATTTTATTGGCATAGAGTTGCTTGTAGTAATCTCTCATGATCTTTTGTATTTCTGCAGTGTCAGTGGTTACTTCTCCTTTTTCATTTCTAATTCTATTGATCTGAGTCTTCTCCCTTTTTCTCTTGATGAGTCTGGCTAATGGTTTATCAATTTTGTTTATCTTCTCAAAGAACCAGCTTTTAGTTTCATTGATTTTTGCTATTGTTTCCTTCATTTCTTTTTCATTTATTTCTGACCTGATCTTTATAATTTCTTTCCTTCTGCTGGCTTTGGGGTTTTTTGTTCTTCTTTCTCTAATTGCTTCAGGTGCAAGGTTAGGTTGTTTATTCGAGATGTTTCCTGTTTCTTGAGGTAGGCTTGTATTGCTATAAACTTCCCTCTTAGCACTGCTTTTGCTGCGTCCCATAGGTTTTGGGTCGTCGTATCTCCATTGTCATTTGTTTCTAGGTATTTTTTGATTTCCCCTTTGATTTCTTCAGTAATCACTTCGTTATTAAGTAATGTATTGTGTAGCCTCCATGTGTTTGTATTTTTTACAGATCTTTTCCTGTAATTGATATCTAGTCTCATAGCGTTGTGGTCGGAAAAGATACTTGATACAATTTCAATTTTCTTAAATTTACCAAGGCTTGATTTGTGACCCAAGATATGATCTATCCTGAAGAATGTTCCATGAGCACTTGAGAAAAATGTGTATTCTGTTGTTTTTGGGTGGAATGTCCTATAAATATCAATTAAGTCCATCTTGTTTAATGTATCATTTAAAGCTTGTGTTTCCTTATTTATTTTCATTTTGGATGATCTGTCCATTGGTGAAAGTGGGGTGTTAAAGTCCCCTACTATGATTGTGTTGCTGTCGATTTCCCCTTTTATGGCTGTTAGTATTTGCCTTATGTATTGAGGTGCTCCTATGTTGGGTGCATAAATATTTACAATTGTTATAGCTTCCTCTTGGATCGATCCCTTGATCATTATATAGTGTCCTTCTTTGTCTCTTGTAATAGTCTTTATTTTAAAATCTATTTTGTCTGATATGAGAATTGCTACTCCAGCTTTCTTTTGATTTCCATTTGCATGGAATATCTTTTTCCAGCCCCTCACTTTCAGTCTGTATGTGTCTCTAGGTCTGAAGTGGGTCTCTTGTAGACAGCATATATATGGGTCTTGTTTTTGTATCCATTCAGCCAGCCTGTGTCTTTTGGTGGGAGCATTTAATCCATTTACATTCAAGGTAATTATCGATATGTATGTTCCTATTCCCATTTTCTTAAATGTTTTGGGTTTGTTATTGTAGGTGTTTTCCTGCTCTTGTGTTTCTTGCCTAGAGAAGTTCCTTTAACATTTGTTGTAAAGCTGGTTTGGTGGTGCTGAACTCTCTCAGCTTTTGCTTGTCTGTAAAGGTTTTAATTTCTCCATCGAATCTGAATGAGATCCTTGCTGGGTAGAGTAATCTTGGTTGTAGGTTTTTCTCCTTCATCACTTTAAGTATATCCTGCCACTCCCTTCTGGCTTGCAGAGATTCTGCTGAAAGATCAGATGCTAACCTTATGGGGATTCCCTTGTGTGTTATTTGTTGTTTTTCCCTTGCTGCCTTTAATATGTTTTCCTTATATTTAATTTTTGACAGCTTGATTAATATGTGTCTTGGCGTGTTTCTCCTTGGGTTTATCCTGTATGGGACTCTCTGTGCTTCCAGGACTTGATTAACTATTTGCTTTCCCATATTAGGGAAGTTTTCAACTATAATCTCTTCAAATATTTTCTCAGTCCCTTTCTTTTTCTCTTCTTCTTCTGGGACCCCTATAATTCGAATGTTGGTGCGTTTAATGTTGTCCCAGAGGTCTCTGAGACTGTCCTCAGTTCTTTTCATTCTTTTTTCTTTATCCTGCTCTGCAGTAGTTATTTCCACCATTTTATCTTCCAGGGCACTTATCCTTTCTTCTGCCTCAGTTATTCTGCTATTGATCCCATCTAGAGTATTTTTAATTTCATTTATTGTGTTTTTCATCATTGCTTGGTTCCTCTTTAGTTCTTCTACGTCCTTGTTAAATGTTTCTTGCATTTTGTCTATTCTATTTCCAAGATTTTGGATCATCCTTACTATCATTATTCTGAATTCTTTTTCAGGTAGACTACCTATTTCCTCTTCATTTGTTAAGTCTAGTGTGCTTTGACCCTGCTCCTTCATCTGCTGTGTGTTTTTCTGTTGTCTCATTTTGCTTATCTTACTGTGTTTGGGGTCCCCTTTTCACAGACTGCAGGTTTGTTGTTCCCGTTGTTTTTGGTATCTGTCCCCAGTGGCTAAGGTTGGTTCAGTGGGTTGTGTAGGCTTCCTGGTGTAGGGAACTAGTGCCTGAGTTCTGGTGGATGAGGCTGGATCTTGTCTTTCTGGTGGGCACATCCACGTCTGGTGGTGTATTTTGGGGTGTCTGTGGCCTTATTATGATTTTAGGCAGCCTCTCTGCTAATGGATGGGGCTGTGTTCCTGTCTTGCTAGTTGTTTGGCATAGGGTGTTCAGCACTGTAGCTTGCTGGTCATTGAGTGATGCTGGGTCTTGATGTTGAGATGGAGATCTCTGAGAGATTTTTGCCGTTTGGTATTACGTGGAGCTGGGAGGTCTCTTGTGGACCAGTGTCCTGAAGTTGGCTCTCCAACCTCAGAGGCATGGCCCTGATGCCTGGCTGGAGCACCAAGAGCCTTTCATCCACACGGCTCAGAGTAAAAGGGAGAAAAAATAGAAAGAAAGAAAGAAAGAGGCTATAATATAGTGAAGTAAAATAAAGCTATTGTAAAGCAAAGCTATACAGACAAAATCTCACCCAGAAGCATATACATATACACTCACAAAAAAAAAAGGAAAAGGGGAAAAATTAATATATCCTGCTCCCAAAGTCCACCTCCTGAATTTGGGATGATTCGTTGTCTATTCAGGTATTCAACAGATGCAGGCACATCAAGTTGTTTGTGGAGTTTTAATCCGCTGCTTCTGAGGCTGCTGGGAGAGATTTCCCCTTCTCTTCCCTGTTCGCACAGCTCCTGGGGTTCAGCTTTGGATTTGGACCCGCCTCTGCGTGTAGGTCGCCTGAGGGCGTCTATTCCCCACCCAGACAGAACGGGGTTAAAGGAGCAGCTGCTTCGGGGGCGCTGGCTCACTCAGGCCGCGGGGAGGGAGGGGTACAGAGGAGGCGGGGCGAGCCTGCGGCGTCAGAGGCCGGCGTGACGTTGCACCAGCCTGAGGCGCGCAGTGCGTTCTCCCGGGGAATTTGTCCCTGGATCACGGGACCCTGGCAGTGGCGGGCTGCACCGGCTCCCGGGAGGGGCGGTGTGGAGAGTGACCTGTGCTCACACACAGGCTTTTTGGAGGCGGCAGCAGCAGCCCCAGCGTCTCACGCCCATCTCTGGGGTCCGCGCTGTTCGCCGCGGCTCGCGCCCTTCTCTGGAGTTCTTTTAGGCGGCGCTCCGAATCCCCTCTCCTTTCGCGCAGCGAAACAAAGAGGCAAGAAAAAGTGTCCTGCCTCTTCGGCAGCTGCAGACCTTCTCCCGGTCTCCCTCCCAGCCAGCCGAGGTGCGCCAACCCCCCAAGGCTGTGTTCACGCCGCCAGCCCCAGTCCTCTCCCTGCGATCCGACCGGAGCTGAGCCTCAGCTCCCAGCCCCGCCTGCCCCGGCGGGTGAGCAGACAAGCCTCTCGGGCTGGTGAGCGCTGCTCGGCGCCGAGCCTCTGTGCGGGAGTCTCTCCGTTTTTTCCTCTGCGCCCCTGTTGCTGTGGGATCCGCGCTGTTAGCTGCGGCTCGCGCCCGTCTCTGAAGTTCGTTTAGGCGGCGCTCTGAATGCCCTCTCCTCACGCACCAGGAAACAAAGAGGGAAGAAAAAGTCTCTTGCCTCTTCGGCAGCTGCAGACTTTTTCCTGGGCTCCCTCCCGGCTAGCTGTGGTGCACTAACCCCTTCAGGCTGTGTTCACGCAGCAAACCCCAGTCCTCTCCCTGCGATCCGACTGAAGCCCGAGCCTCGGCTCCCAGCCCCGTCCGCCCCGGCGGGGGAGCAGAGAAGCCTCTCCGGCTGGAGAGTGCTGGTCGGCACCGCTCCTCCGTGCGGGAACCTCTCCGCTTTGCCCTCCGCACCCCTGTGGCTGCGCTCTCCTCCGTGGCTCTGAAGCTTCCCCCCTCTGCCACCCGCAGTCTCTGCCCGCGAAGGGGCTTCCTAGTGCATGGAAATCTTTCCTCCTTCACAGCTCCCTCCCACTGGTGCAGGTGCCGTCCCTATTCTTTTGTCTCTGTTATTTCTTTTTTCTTTTGCCCTACCCAAATACAGGGGGAGTTTCTTGCCTTTTTGGAGGTCGGACGTTTTCTGCCAGCGTTCAGTGGGTGTTCTGTAGGAGCAGTTCCACGTGTAGATGTATTTCTACTGTATCTGTGGGAAGGAAGGTGATCTCCACGTCTTACTCTTCCGCCATCTTCTCTCCTCCGGGCTATAATTAATCTTTAAGGTTAATTATATAATACTATAAATTTTAGGGTTGTATGGAGAGAAGGAGAAAAAGAAAGAGGGAGAGGAAGAAAGGATTAAAATATAATATATAGGGAGAGAGAAAGTTCTGGAAAGGAAATGTTTTCTCAAAATCTACAAGGTTAAGCATGTAATCAAGATGAGGGCAATTTTATTGAGACTGAAAGATCAATAAGTCCATTTGAATAGCTAGAAACTAGAGTATGTAATTTAAATATCTAAATGGCTTTTCTTAGTGATAATGTCATATGTCTATTGCCTCTCCAGCATCCATTGTTAATTTCCTCTGCTTATATGTTCCAGACCAGAGTACAGCTTTGCTGAGATAATGTTTCTCACTTAGCCTTGGGGTGGGCATTCCATCCTGTTTGAATGGCCTCCTGCTGACCACAAGCACCTTGGGAAGAAGCCGTATCACTGAATTCACCACGGTATATTAACTGATAAGCTAAATTCTAGTTGTGGCAATTAATACAATCACTCATTTAGAGAAATCATCTATTTAAAATTCCTTTGAGTCCTTTAGTTCTAAGATACGATTATCAAACCTATGCCTATTTTATTACCTACCAAGTTACGGGTTCCTAGCCGAATAGCTTTTGACATTTTGCCAGGGGAAATGATGAAGTTTCAAAAAATGCACTGGGAATAGCTCACTTTTATTGCAAAGACTCTTTCTCCCTAAGGGAGCAGTTTGGGGAGATGTGTGGGTATTGAGCAATGGAAACTATGACGTTTATCCTCCTTTTGGTACTAGTAATTTACCCTTATAAGAATTGTAAGAAAATAGGCTCAGTTCAAAATAAATTGTAAGACTGATTATGAGAAGTGAAGGGCAAAGTAGAAAAATGACAATCAAGAGAGACATGAATCATGTTTATTCAATCAGCACATATTGAATGCCGTCTATGTTCCAAGCACTGTCCTAGGAGCTCGGAGTATAACAGTGAAAAGAGACTCGTTAAGTCACTAACCTTCATGACTATGATTATCCTTGAGAGGACTGGATAAATTGTAGGGAAGGGATCTGTTTTTCAAGGTTCATTGACTATTTATGACTCTTGGCTGAGGAACCTCCAAAGCATTTTTAAGGAAGCTGTGTAGAAATGAATTGTCACCAGATTTCAAATGTGTTCATACATTAGATTCACCCTGGAGTCTTGGTAAATAAAACACCAGTTGCTGAGTCCAATGCTAGCACTTCTGACTCAGTAGGACTGGGACGGGGCTGGAGAAGTTGCACTTCTAACAAATTCACTGGTGATGATGATGTTGCTGTTCTGAGGTCCACTGTTTAAGACCACTGAATCGTATAGTAGAATTTGAGGCAAGAAACCCAGTTAGAAGACCATTGCATAAAGACACAATGTAGGATATTATTTCAGAAGAGTCAAGACTTTTAATTAAGACAGAACTATATTTAAACTTGGCTCCATTTTTTACTAAGATTTTGCTTTTATACAAATCCCTTAAACTGAGAAACCTCTTCAAAACAAACATGATACTCCTAAGGGTGATAGATGCATTCGTTAAGTAGAAAAATAGTGACCATTCTTAATGTCTGGGCCTGATAACCTAGTTAAGAATTCTGGAAACCAGAGTTGAAGCACAGGGTTTCAGATCAGTCCTAAAATAAGTCTTTCTCTTCTCCTTTCTGTTACTCTCAGATTCTTCTAATTTTTTACCCATCTGTTCTGCCACCACCTTGCTCATATCATTCACCCTGCTCACAGGATTGATGCCATTGCAACCTATTTAATGTATTGTATGCTTTCTTGCTTTACCCCAATCTACTTTTTTATGATGGGGTCAGAATGACCTCTCTCAAAACACAAAAATGATCACACCAATCCCTTTGGAATGATTTATTGGCTTCCCATAACGCTTGGATTCTGGCTTCCTGTTCTCAGCGTGAGCTGTATATTCATACATCGTTTGGGTCCTGCCTGTGTCTCTGGCCTCATCCAGTCCCCACACCCAGTTTGACTCTTTGTGCCAACTACTCTGGTCCCGCTTCAGGTCCCTAAATGCACTGTGTTCTTTCTACCACTGGATACTTGTAGTTGTGGCTTACTCCTTTGGGAAGTTTCTTTTCTCTCTCTCCACTCTCTGCTCATATTTACTTAGTTAACGTCTACATTTTCTTTATATCTCAGTTTTGCAAAAGAATCTCTTCTGTCCACACCCTCTTGCCCAGCCCATGTCCAGAGTTCCAATCCCTTTCATTTATGCTCCTTTAGCTCCATGTACCTTCCCTTCATTGCTTTTATGTCAGTTGTAATTGAATTTACTTGTGTAAATATTTGTTGTCTTTTCTCTCTCCAACTATATTCTAAGTTCTACCTGGGAGAAATGGTCAGTGTTGTTCATCACCTAGCAATTAGCACAGTACCTGGCACAGTAATTGCTCAACAATTAGCCACTGAATGAGTGAATGGATGAACGAACCCAAAGCAATGGCCAGAATGCATGAGTCTGTGTATAGGGAAAGGAACACACACCTATAAAAAGTGGAAGGGAGAACCACACATCAACACATTTCTTTTAAACACCTGGTGAGTGAGTTCTGACTTAGAAACACAGTCCAATCAATATTCTAGTCCAGTGATTTCCCAACAGAAACACAGTTGTTTGTTTGTTTGTTTATTTTAGGCAGTTCTTCATTGTTTGGGACCATTTTGTGTGTTGCAGGGATTATAATACTCCCTACAACACACAAAATTGTAACGCCTTTGACCAAAAATCCCAGTAGTGCTCTTCCCCTAATTATTTCTGAACGTCCCCAAACATTTACCTTTGTTTATTAAGAGTAATGCTGTTGCTTTTTGAGAACTACCATCTAAATTATATTAGCAGTGACTTTTGCCTTGCAGAGGGGCAGAAAAGGAATGAACAGAGAAGCAAGCAAATGGTCATTTTCCTCCTCCCACAAATATAATGTCTAGGGTTGGCATAAAGATTACTTGAGAAAACATATATTAAGTTCTTACTAGAGGTCTGGCACATAAACGCCTAATAAATAGTGGTTGTAAGTAATAGGAAGTAATGTGGAGTACCTGAATATGAGGTGAAATTGGAGAAAATAGGAAAGATTCAAGAAATATTTAGTAGATAAACTGAATTTGTCCTGGTAACATTGTTTGGGGTCAGAAGGAGAAAAATTATTCTGCAACTTATGCTTGGACAATGGGTACCATTAACTGAGATATAGAACATATGAAGAAGGATAAACTTTCAAACACGGCGGTAATGAATTTGGTATTGGACACCCTAGATTTGAGATGTTGGTAAAATGATTTGCAAGAGCTGTTCAGTAGCAGTTGAGCATTAGGAAATGGGTCATGTTGGAATTCATGTTGTAAGAGGTGAAAATTGAAACTGCAGAACTGATGAAAACTGTCCAGAAGAGGGTGTAGGGTGGAAGCCAGGGGGGAAACCAATCCATAAGCAAAGGATGAAGAGAAGAGAAGAAGACATTCAGGGACAACTGAGAAAGGGCTGGAGGACCATAAGTCATATGTACATTTCTTTGAACCCAAAGGAAAAGTGTGTTTTAATAGTCAGAGAGCATCCTCTGAATTTGAGTTTGTAGAGAGGTTTATCCACATCTTAAGAGTATATAGCTCAAAGCAATAATTTACTAATTGTTTAGTATACTGTATTTGGAAGTCTGTGCCTATAAAATAGATTATTTTATTCTGTCTTGCCTCTTTTCCCCCTTTATTTCAGTAAAAACAAATTTTTTGGGGAAACTGTGGCTCCTCTACTTCATGTGATTCTGATGGATCTGCTAATATCAGGATCTCACTCCTTCCCCACTGGTGGGCATAGGACCTATATTTGATCATTCTCCCACTTAATACTCTATTTCTTTAGCCACAGAGTTTATTTCAGGAATGAATATATCCACTAAGCTGAGCTAATCAGAGTTCTTTTCTGAAATTTTTATAGGGACCCCAGGATAGGGGGCCTACGGTTACTACAGATGTCTCCAATATGAGATGATGTAAGCTTGGGGCTGCTGACAGCCCAGCCAAACCTATCCACCGTCATTCTCCCCAACTCCCACCACTACAAGGAGAGAACATGCTTATAGTAGGAGAACACGGGGCCAGAAAGAGCGGGAGAAGCAGAGACAGTGTAAAAACAAGCGATGGAGAGAGAATGACGACACTCCATAAGATTGAAAACAGCTGTATTCTTAGCCTTTCAGTTACATGAGTCAATCATTTCCTCTTTTCATTAATGCTAGTTTTAGCAGCATCTTTGTCACTTGCAACTGAAGTATACAGACTCACAGTATACTTTGCTTCCTTAGGAAAACCTTCTTTGACTCCCAAGCCAGATCTAGGTGCTCTGATTTTTTTTTTATCTTCCATGGACACTTTCCAAGCACAGTCTCCTTTTCTACTTCATTCATAAGGTGGATTCCTCACACGGAAGATCTTTTCTGGAGTTTCCTGCCTATGGACTTGTCTCTCCACTCCAACCCCCAATGGTGTGTACCTCCATAGGCACCCCTCTTGAGGAAGCCCTCTGTCCCAACTCCCTCCACCTATTCATCCCCCACTCAGTCTTTCTACACCTGTACATCACAGCGGTGCCTGCTAGCTCCTCATGACTGCTTCCCATCAGCCTAGGAGGGGCTTCTCATGTCGGCCCAGGTCCCCTTCTCTATGAGCCATCCCCATTCCTACTTCAGCCCAATAGCTCTTAACATAATTAGGGCAGGTATATTTCTCTCCACATTATATATGAAGTAAATGAAACTGTGGAAATGTTCTGACTTACTTACTAAATATTATACAATGTAAAATAGAACATACATTTTCTTACAGACCAGTGCTCTTTTTCTCTCATTTTTTCTTAATTTACTTTCTCTTCCTGTTCCTTTAATTATATTTACTCAGAACCTACAATTAGTTCATTAAATTAGAAAGACCATTGGATAATATAGAAACTCTATCCTCAATTCCTGCCCTTAAGAGTCTTTTGGTGTCCAGACTCGCAGATAGAACAGACGTGTGTTGCCAAGGGAAGGGGGAGGGAAGGGTTGGGAGTTTTGGATTAGCAAATGCAAACTCTATGTAGGTTGTATAAAAAACAAGGTCCTGCTGTAGAGCACAGGGAACTATATTCAGTATCCTGTGATAAACCATAGAGGAAAAGAATATGAAAAAGAATATAAAAAAAAATCTTCTGGTGTCATTGATGGAACAAAGCTAACACTACATGTAATAGAAGTGAACACTATTGCATGATTATATCTTGTGGCACAAATAATGTGTTACTTTTTATGTAGAACTGGCTAACGAATGAGAATCGTGTCAGTCATGGAAGGCTTCTTAGAGGAGGCCGTGCTTGAGTAAGACCCTTACGAAATGTCCAAAAAGAAAAGGAGACGTTGTCGTAGTAATGGGAAAAATATCTTACAGATGAGCCCGAATGGACCAAGTTGGAAAGCTCACCATCAAGTTGAGATAATTCCCTTCTATTCCTAAGCTGTTGAGAGTTTTCAACATGAATGGGAGTTGGAGTTTTTCAAATAGTTTTTTGTGTTAATTGATAAGATGATATGACTTTTCTTCCTTAGCTTGTAGATTACATTGACTATCAAATTTTGAGGCCTTGTATATGTGGAAAAAATTCCACTTAGTTCTAGGGTATAATTAGTTTTTATACATTGACAGGTTCATTTGTTCATATTTTGTTGAGGATTTTGGGGGTTTAAGTTGATTAGAGATGTTGGTCTGTAATTTCCCTTTGTGTATTGCCTTTTTAGACTTTTGGTGTCAGGGTAATCCTGGCTTCATGAGATGGATTGGGAAGTATTTTGTTCTAATATTTTTCTAGAAGAGGTTGTGTGTAAATTTTCTTTAAATGTTTGGTAGAATTTTCAAATGAAACCACATATGCTTGAACATTTCTTTTCTGGAGCTTTTAATTTATTGATTCATTTTTCTTAATGGCAATATGGCTATTCAGATTGTCATTTTGGTTAAGTTTTTCAAGGAATTCATTCATTTCTCCTAAATTTGTCAAATTGATGAGGATGAAATTGCGTGCGGTATTCCCTATTGTCCTTATTGCTGCAGAGTCTGTAGTGTTATTCCCTGTTTCATTCCTAATATTGCTCATTCAGATCTTCTCCTTTTGTTTTTGTCAGTCTTGCTAGTGGTTTATCAATTTTATTAATTTTTAAAAACTAATCAGCTTCTTGTTTCATTGACTTTTTCCATTGTTTTCCAAGTTTTAATTTTATTGATTTCTACTCTTCAAATAAAGAGTTGTCATTTCCAATAAGATACTTTTCAAAAAAGAAATTCCTTCACTCTCCATTTGATCCAGGTTTTACTCTTCTTTTCCTAGTTTTCTTTCAGGTAAGGACTTAGATTATTTATATGAGACCACATTGATCAGCTTTTTCATATTGGACCAACTTTGCATTCCTGTTATAAATCTCACTTACCTTTATTATATTATCTTTATTTTTCATTGCTGGAGTCCATTTGCTTACTGCTTGTTCAGGATGCTTATGTTTATGTTTATAAGTGTACTGATCTCTACTTTTCATTTCTTATACTGTTTTTGTCTCATTGATACTAGTATGATGCTGACATCATAAAATAAATTGGGATGTCTTTCCACTTATTCCATTTTTTTCTGGAATAATTTTTATAATTTTATATAACTTTCTTCTTAAATAATAGGTAGATTTCACCAGGGAACTTATGTATGCCTGGATTTTTCTTTGTGGAAATGTTGTTGAATAGGAATTCAATGTCTTGCATAGATATAGGACTGTTTTATGTGTAATTCTTCTTGATTGAGTTTTGATAGTCTGTGGCTTCCAGGAATTTGTCCATTTCTTTCATGTTATCAAATTTATCAGCATAGTATTGTTCTTAACATTTCCTTGTTATTCTTGTATAGCCTGTAGTATGTGTATGATGTCCCCAACTCTATTTCTGCTTTTTCTTTATCCACTTGGCTATCAATTTTACTGAATTTCAAGAACCAGCTTTTTGTCTCATTTACTTTCTTTACTGGTTTTTCTGTTTATTTTATTGATTTCTTCCTTAAACTTGATTATTTCCTTCCTTTTGCTTGCTTTATGTTTAATTTATTCTTTAAATTTTAAATTTACTTAAATTTATTCCTTAATTCTGAAGACTAAATAACTGATTCAAGACATTTCTTCTTTTCTAATATAACCATTCATACTATAAATTTCCTTCTAGCACTGATTTAGTTGTACTCCAGAAATTTTGATATTCTGTATTTTCATTTTAATTTAACATAAAATATTTATTATACAATGTCCAATGTGATTTCCTCTTCAATCCTTGTGTTATTTAGAAGTATGCTGTTTAATTTATAAATATTTGAGAGTTTACTGAATATTATATTGTTATTGATCTCCAGTTTAATTCCATTTTGGTCCGCTTAATTCCATTTTGGTCCAAGAACATACTTTGTATGATATCAATCCTTTCAAATCAAAGTTTGTTTTCTAACTAAGGGTATGGTCTATCATAGTGAATGCTCCCTGTATGCTTGAGAAGAATGTATATTCTGCTGTTGGGTGAAGTGTTCTATAAATGTTAATTCAGTCATGTTGATTGACAGTGTTGTTCAGGTATTAATGTCCTTAATAATTTTCAGTGTATTTGTTTTATCAATTGCTTTGAAGAGATTATTGATGTTTCTAACTATAATTGTGAATTCGTCTTTTTTCTGTTTAGTTTGATCAGTTTCTGCTTCACGTATTTTGAACTCCGCTTAAGAGGAGTATGAATTTGTAATTGCTATGTCTTCTGGAAGATTTTACCTCTTATTATGTAACATCTCTGTTTATCCCTTATATAGTATATCCCTTGTCCTGAATTTTACTTTGTCTGATAGATTTAGATTTGATCTAAATCTTTCTCTTTAGATTTGATCTTTGTATAACTTTCCATCCTTTTATCTTAATCTATCTTAAACTTTATATTTGGTATGTTGGATTATATTCATTGATTTTTGAATGTTAAGTCAGCCTTACATATCTGGAATAAATAAATACGTGTTGGTCATAGAGTATAATTCTTTTTATACACTGATAGATTCATTTGCTAATATTTTGTTGAGGACATTTCTGTCTATATTCATAAGAGTTAATGTTTTGTGGTTTCCTTTTTTGTAATATCTTTTTTTTTGGTTTTGGTATCAGGACAATACTAGTCTCATAATAAAGTGAAAAATGTTTGTCCTCTTCTATTTTTTGGAAGAGATTGTGTAAAATTAGTCTTAATTCTTCTTGCTGGTTCTGCCCACTTGATCTGGAGTCTCCTAGAAGGGGAAGGATTCCAGGCATGTGGACAAACAAAGAGACTTTCTGGACAGGGTGCTGTCATGGTTGGGTCCCTCTCACTGATTCTGCCTGCCCACCTTTGTATCTGTTAGAGAGGGATGGACCTCTCAGGCTTGGTGAGAAGGATGGGGACTTCCTATGACCAGTTAGTGTTGATGAGGCTCCCAATTGACCACCCTTGCTTATGATGCAGGGCTCTTCTGATGTTGTCAGAGGGACTTTCCTTGGATTCCTGGGAGGAATGAGCATACCTGGGCTGCCTTCTGTTGCTGGCCTGGAGGTCAGAAAACACAGGATGCCTTCTTTCTGTGAGGGAAACTTAGGCAACCTGCTCCTGTGCTGTTCCTCTAGTCCTGGGGTCTCAAACTGGTTTGCCTTCCTCTTCCACATCTTCCTGTTCTCCCCTTGGTTGTTTCTTTTGTTATTTTCATGGATTGCCTTTGTTCTTAGTGGGGAGGAGCAGAGAGGAATGGGTCTACCTTATCTCATCCTGTCACACCTTTATGCACATTTTAGTTTAATCATATGTTTTCCCCATTTTACTGTGAGCTCCTTAAGGAAGGTATGGGGATTTTATTTATCTGTATGTCTTCAGAGCCTTGAATTACAACTGACTGTAGTAGGCACTCAATAAATGTTGAATTAGTAAACTGACAATTTTATGTTTGGAAAGATAAGAGGGAAAAGAGAAGACTATTTTGCTCATTAAATCATGCAAGTGGGTTTTACTTTTGGACATACAAAAATCTGCTTGGAATAAAGAAAAAGAGACCATTGATAACATATCTTTCCATAACTGAATTCAAGTAGTCTGTAATCAAGACACTCCAACCCTCATCAAAACTGCCAGTCATAAGTAAAAAAAAAAAAAACCAAAAAACAACTGACATAATTCACCAGGCAATATACCTATGTCTCGTTCATGTAAGCCTTGACAGACTTGGACTTCATGGATGGCTCCATCTCTGTGGGTTTTTTTCTTTGTTTGTTTGTTTGTTTTGTATCATCTCTACACTTAAGTGGCTACCAGAGATGGGGAATTTTAAGTCTGGAGGAAGGAAGAGAAACGTAGTCTCAAGTGAGAAGAAATGCATTGTTGTACATTTAATCACACAATAACATCAACAAGAATGCATAATGAAACCAAATTCCAGAGGTGATGGCATGTGCCTAATAGGAATTAATAAAAGATGGAGAACCACCGAAAATTAGAACGCGGCACTTCAGTTCCAGTATTCATTTTGTGTCTCTTTCTTTGTAGATCCCTGAATTACTCAGAATGGAAAGGTAAGTGCTAATGTTCATTTGCACATAATATGGATCAATGCTTTGTGACCAGAGGAGAGAAAACACTGGCAAAATCTACTTCAATGTTCTCCTAGGACTCTGCTTACCATGCAGTTGTAACCCCAACTGCAGTAAAAAGGAAATCATATACTGTTTTTCAGGGGTGGGCTGTGGTCATGGATTAACATTTCTCAGATGTGATTTGCAGGGCACCACCTGTCTCATCTCATATCCCAACTTCACTCCAAAACGTGTGTCTTAAGAGTCTGTGGCTGGTTTGAAATCTCATGGGTAAGACATTGATTTGGGGTTAAATTATTGTTTTCATAAGTACAATTTTTCAAAATAACTCTAGGAGCGAACAACCTTAACTAAATCATCAATTCAGTGTTAATTTTTCTCTTAAACTGTTCTGTATTCTTTTGCTTCTTTGGTGTCCTTGGCTATGAAGCACTTCCCTGAAGTCTGAGGGCAGGGCTTTGAGGAAATGAGCATATTTTTATAGGGCAGGTGTTAGGTGGGTCAGTCTGGAATGTGAGATTGTACCAAGGGAAGACAGACCTATGTGAGAGGCTCCAGAAGGCATGGATTGGAGGTTCTGTGGAACCAGAGGATGCATGCAATGAAGGTAATGAGAGGCAAGGTCAGGAAAGGAGAAACAGTTATTTAGGAGCTGGTCCCAATCTGTGTGTGTTTTCTGGTTTGCCATCTCTTGTCCAAGGCTTCATGACTCATGACAAAAGTCATGATTTGTTCCAATGTGGCTTAAGGATTTGCATCTTATCTTCTGTGGCAAATGTCTTTCTCTCCGTTATGTCTGTGTTTTATTCCTTCCTTTCTTCAGTATTTTTGAGCACCTTCTAAAGGCAGGGGAGGTAAAGAAATAAGCAGAGTTTATAACGTGTTAGTATGTTTTATGTCAAGAATCCCCTTTCTGCTCTAATACTGGTTCTATGGTTCTATGATTCAAAGGGATCCACCTTCTTGTTTTAGCAGGACTCCTGGATATCCCCTTCTTTGCTAGGCAGCCCCCAGAAAAATAACACCCACCGTCCAGCACTCCCCAACCCTTCCCTGACCCAAATGTCTAGTTCAGCAACCTGCTTGTGATCCTGAGTATCTAAGAGGAATTTGATATGAGGTGCTTTTGCTACTGTGTGTATGTTGGGGGTCAGGGATGAGTCCAAACATAATAATAGCTGGTCCCGGTGGTGCAGGTATTATATGGGGACTTTGCTAGTGGGTGGGGGTAGGTTTCCATTCTCTGCCTTCCTTTTAGTGGAGAAAAAAATGTAACACGCTTACAAGAAGCAATAGATTGGGCTTGATTCCACACTCACGGGTCTGAAAATCCATTGACCTGCCCAGAGGTCCACTCTGATCCAGCTTCATTTCCATTCTTCTATCCAAGAGTCTCAGCTCTCCAACTTCCTTCCCCAGCTCCATGGCCCCCAAACACCTTGCTCTGATTCTCTTCTCCATTCAAGAGAATTGCCAGCCCTGCAGTGTTGTCTCTATTTGTGGCTTGCCCAATATTCCATAATATTAATTTGTGTATCAGGCACTTTCTAGGTGGCAATAATATGACTCAGAGAAAGACACATATTCTCTGTCTTTGTGGAACTCACATTCTAGATGAGATCTTTTCCAACTGTAGCGTGCATAAGAACCCTGAGGGGTACATTGAAAAGTAGACTCCTAGGCCCAAGTAGGTCCGTGGTTGGGCCTGGGAATTAGATTTCTAATAAGCTCCCAGGTGGTGCTGATGCTGTTAGTCTTCTCACCACACTCTGAGGAACACAAAGATAAATGACCAGGAATATTAGTCAGAACCCTATATTGCAAGAGATAAAGATCCTCTAATTGACATAAGCAAAAAAGGAAATTGCTAGTTCTAGGACCTGTAAGGATCAAAGGAGAAATGCTGGAAGCTGAACCTTAGGGTTTGAAATCAAGTACTTAAAGCCTTCCAGAAACCTCTCTGTGCTTCTCTCACTTCTGCTTGGTTCTGTGTGCCAGTGTTCTGAAGAGAAGACTTTTCCATCAGCAGGTGAATATGACCTCTGGTAAGTCTGGATTTTCATCTTCTCATTTAAAGGCTCTTACACTGTTGGTGGGAACGTAGATTGGTGCAGCCACTATGGAGAACAATATAAAGATTCCTTAAAAAACTAAAAATAGAGCTACCGTATAATCCTGCAATCCCACTCCTAGACATATATCTAGAGAAAACCATAATTCAAAAATATACATTCATCCCAGTATTCATAGCAGCACTATGCACAATAGCCAAGACATGGAAGCAACATAAATGTCCATCAACAGAGGACTAGATAAAAATGATGTGGTATTTATACAATGGAATATTACTCAGCCATAAAAAAATGAAACAATGTCATTTGCAGTAACATGGATGAACCTAGAGATTATCATACTAAGTGAGGTAAATCAGAAAGAGAAAGACAAATACTATATATCATTTATATGTGGAATCTAAAAAATGATACAAATGAACTTATTTACAAAATAGAAATAGACTCACAGACATAGAAAATAAACTTATGGTTACCAAAGGAGGTGAGGGTGGTCAGAGGGGAAGGGATAAATTAAGAGTTTGGGATTAACATATACACACTACTATATATAAAATAGATAAACAACAAGGACCTACTCTATAGCACAGGGAACTATAAATCCAAGATCTTTTAATAACCTATAATAGAAAATAATATGAAAAAGAATATATATTTATGTATTTTATATATATATTTATGTATATATGTATGTATAACTGAATCACTTTGGTGTACACCTGAAACTACCACATTGTAAATTAACTCTACTTCAATAAAAAATGGTTTATAAATTTTTAGGTCTTCCCTGGTGGCACTGTGGTTGAGAATCTGCCTGCCAATGCAGGGGACACAGGTTTGAGCCCTGGTCTGGGAAGATCCCACATGCCGCGGAGTGACTAGGCCCGTAAGCCACAATTGCTGAGCCTGCGCATCTGGAGCCTGTGCTCCACAACAAGAGAGGCCATGATAGTGAGAGGCCCGTGCACCGTGATGAAGAGTGGCCCCCACTTGCCACAACTAGAGAAAGCCCTCGCACAGAAACGAAGACCCAACACAGCCATAAATAAATAAATAAATAAAATTAAAAGAAAAAAATTGTAATGATATATATTCAATAGTAAATGCTCTCAGCTGACAACACTAGTAGACCTAAAGAGGGAGATGCTTGTCCCTATAAAAAAAGAAAAAAAATTAAAACAGCTCCAATAGAGACATCTGTATATCAACCCCACAGAATGGCTGTAACCATGCTCATGATTTAAAGTCATTGTGGGGGGCGGAGTCAAGATGGCGGACTAGAAGGACATGGAATTAGCGTCTCCTCACAACTAGGGCACCTACCAGGCACTGGCGTGGGACCAAGGACACCTAAAGTGATGGAAGGAACCCCCAGTGACCAGGTAGGACGTGAGGCATTGGGGGGAGTGTAGGGGGAGGAGAAATGGAAGCAGGATGAGACTGGCACCCCTGAGGGGCGGCTGGGGAAAGGGAAGAGATCCCACATCTGAAGGGGGAAATTGTAGAACCATTGGGAGGGCAGAGGATCAAAAGGAAGCATGGCCAGGTTTCCCCTGCCCACTTGGGTCCCCGAGAGCCTGCTGAGATCCCGGGCCTGATTCTCTGCTCACCGAGACCCCTTCCAGCCATGCGGGTCCTGACGGAGTGGGAGGGAGGGAAAGGGGAGCAAAAGTAAAGTCCGGACCTCTGGGACCAGCACCCCTGAGGGGTGGCTGGGGAAGGGGAGGAGTTCCTACACCCCATGGGACCCACCCACGGTTAGGGGTCCAGCAGCAATGGGGGAGGCAGTGGGGGAGGGGTGCAAAGGAACAGAAGGGAATGGGACCAACACTTTCCCTGTCCACTTAGGCACCAGGAAGCCTGTTGGGCTCCTGGGCCTTATACTCTGTCCTCAGAACCTCCCTCCTGCCACACAGAGCCCAAGTCCCACCCCTACACCCCCACCCAGGGCCCTACCTCTACACTCAGAGACCCCTTCCAATGTGCTGGGCCTAAACCCTACTCACACACCCTCACCCAGGGCCTTACCTTCAAACTCCAGAACTCCACACTCTAGAGGCCCTCCTTTTCATGTGCTGTCGCTCTCCTCCCGCGAGGTCCTAAGTAGAGGTCTGCCCCACGCTTGAATATCGCCCCACCTAGGCCCCGCCCCCAAGGCCTTTTCTGGCTGCCTGCGTCCTGAGCTTAGGCATCATCCCACACTCAAACGTCACCACCCCACCAACCTAGGTCCCACCCCACCCTAAACTCCACCCCTGCCTAAGTTCCACCCTACCTAAACTCCACCCCCATAGCCAAGCCCCCCCTTTTTTTTTTTTTTTCTCTTTTAGATTGGGGTTCTGTATTACCTTGTTGATTCATGGTTGTTGATTCATTTATACTTTTATTTTTTCTAATAAACCTTTTATTTTATTATATAAAATAAAATTTTATTTTATTCTTCATACTTTGTTATTGTTCTGCTCCTTTTGGCTTGCTCCCCCTTTTTTCTTTTTTCTGTTGTGGTTTTATTTTACCTTGTTGCAGTTGATTCAATTACATTTTTATTTTTCCTAATATATTTTTTATCTTTCTAATTTTATTTTGTTTTTTATTCTTTGTTATTGTACTGCTCCGTTTTTTCTTTCTTTCTTTTATGCCATGTCATGCACCTTGTGAGAGCTTGGTTCCCAAGCCAAAGGTCGGACCCAAGCTCCAGTGGTGGGAGCTCCAAGTCCAAACTGCTGGACTAACATAGAACCTCAGACCCCAGGGAATATTAATCAGAGTGAGGCCTCCTGGAGGTCCTGATCTCACCACCAAAACCTGGCTCTATCCAACAGCCTGCATACTTCAGTTCTGGATGCCTTATGCCAAACAACAAATAAGACAGGAATGCAGGCACACCCATCAAAAAAAAAAAAAAAAGTGAACCTACAAAAAAGTAGGTTAGAGATGAAGGAGCAAGGTAAAAACCTACAAGACCAAATAAATAAAGATGAAATAGGTATCCTACCAGAAAAAGAATTCAGACAAATGATAGTAAAGATGATACAAAATCTCAGAAAGAGAATGGAGAAAATACAAGAAACATTTAACAAGGATCTAGAAGAACTAAAGAGCAAACAAACAGTGATGAACAACAAAATAACTGAAATTAAAAATACTCCAGAAGGAATCAATAGCAGAATAAATGAGGCAGAAGAAAGGAGAAGTGAGCTGGAAAATAAAATGGTGGAAATAACTGCCAGGGGGCAGAATAAAGAAAAAAGAATGAAAAGAATTGAGAACAGTCTCACTGACCTCTGGGACAACATCAAATGCACCAACATTCAAATTATAGGGGTCCCAGGAGAAGAAGAGAAAATGAAAGGGTCTGGGAAAATATTTGAAGAGATTATAGTCAAAAACTTCCATAACATGGGAAAGGAAATAGTAAATCAAGTCCAGGAAGTGCAGAGCGTTCCATACGGGATAAACCCAAAGAGAAACATGCTGAGACACATATTAATCAAACAATCAAAAATTAAATACAAAGAAAAAATATTAAAAGCAGCAAGGGAAAAGCAACAAATAACATACAAGGGAATCCCCATAAGGTTAACAGCTGAACTTTCAGCAGAAACTCTGCAAGCCAGAAGGGAGTGGCAAGAAATATTTAAAGTGATAAAAGGGAAAAACCTACAACAAGATTACTCTAGCCAGCAAGGATCTCATTCAGATTCAATGGAGAAATCAAAAGCTTTACAGACAAGCAAAACTACAAGAATTCAGCACCACCAAACGAGCTTTACAACAAATGCTAAAGGAACTTCTCTAAGCCGGAAACATAAGAGAAGAAAAAGACCCACAAAAAACAAACCCAA
This sequence comes from Eschrichtius robustus, assembly GCF_028021215.1. Lineage (NCBI taxonomy): Eukaryota > Metazoa > Chordata > Mammalia > Artiodactyla > Eschrichtiidae > Eschrichtius > Eschrichtius robustus. The sequence continues at coordinate 135,370,827 of NC_090828.1, read as the reverse complement.
ATCAATTAAGAAAATGGTAATAGGAACATACATATTGATAATCACCTTAAATGTAAATGGATTAAGTGCTCCAACCAAAAAACACAGTGGCTGAATGGATATAAAAACAAGATGCTTATATATGCTGTCTACAAGAAACCCACTTCAGACCTAAGGACACATACAGACTGAAAGTGAGGGAATAGAAAAAGATATTCCATGCAAATGGAAATCATAAGAACGCTGGAGTAGCAATACTCATATCAGATAAAATAGACTTTAAAATAAGGACTGTTACAAGAGATAAGGAAGGACACTACATAATGATCAAGGGAGCAATCCAAGAAGAAAACATAACAATTATAAATATTTATTAACCCAACATAGGAGTACCTCAATACAATACATAAGGCAAATGCTAACAGCTATAAAAGGAGAAATCGACAATAACACAATAACAGTGGGGGACTTTAACACCCCACTTACACCAATGGACAGATCGTCCAGACAGAAAATAAATAAGGAGGCACAAGCTTTAAATGACACAATGGACTAGATAGATTTAATTGATATTTATAGGACATTCTATCAGAAAACAGCAAATTACACTTTCTTCTCAAGTGCACACAGAACATTCTCCAGAATAGATCACCACTTGGGTCACAAATCAAGCCTTGGAAAATTTAAGAAAATTGAAATCATATCAAGAATCTTTTCCAACCACAACATTATGAAATTAGAAATAAATTGCAGGGAAAAAAATGTAAAAAACACAAACACATGGAGGCTAAACAATACTAAATAACAAAGAGATCACTGAAGAAATCAAAGAGGAAATCAAAAAATACCTAGAAACAAATGACAATGAAAACACAAGGATCCAAAATCTATGGGACTCAGCAAGAGCAGTTCTAAGAGTGAAGTTCATAGCAATTCAAGCTCACCTCAAGAAACAAGAAAAATCTCAAATAAACAATCTAACCTTACACTTAAAGCAACTAGAAAAAGAACAAAGAAAACCCAAAATTAGTAGAAGGGAAGAAATCATAAAATCAAAGCAGAAATAAATGAAATAGAAACAAAGAAAGCAATAGCAAAAATCAATAAAACTGAAAGCTGTTTTTTTGTGAAGATAAACAAAATTAATAAACCTTTAGCCAGACTCATCAAGAAACAAAGGGAGTGGACTCAAATCAATAAAACTAGAAATGAAAAAGGAGAGATTACAAGTGACACCGCAGAAATACAAAAGAAAATAAGAGACTAATACAAGCAATTATATGCCAATAAAATGGACAACCTGAAAGAAATGGACAAATTCTTGGAAAAGTACAACCTTCCAAGATTGAACTAGGAAGAATTAGAAAATATAAATGGACCAATCACAGGTAATGAAATTGAAACTGTAATTAAACATCTTCCAACAAACAAAAGTCTAGGACCAGATGGCTTCACAAGTGGATTCTATCAAACATTTAGAGAAGAGCTAACACCTATCCTTCTCAAACACTTCCAAAAAATTGGGGAGGGAGGAACACTCCCAAACTCGTTCTATGAGGCCATCACCACCCTGATACTAAAACCAGACAAAGATATCACCAAAAAAAAAAAAAAAAAAAAAATTATAGACCAATATCACTGATGAACATAGACGCAAAATTCCTCAACAAAATACTAGCAAACCGAATCCAACAGCACATTAAAAGGATCATACACCATGATCAAGTGGGATTTATCCCAGGGATGCAAGGATTCTTCAATATACACATATCAATCAATGTGATACACCATATTAACAAATTAAAGAATAAAAACCATATGATCATCTCAATAGATGCAGAAAAATATTTTGACAAAATTCAACACCCATTTATGATAAAAAACTCTCCAGAAAGTGGGCATAGAGGGAACCTACCTCAACATAATAAAAGCCATATACAACAAACCCACAGCAAGCATCATTCTCAATGGTGAAAAACTGAAAGCATTTCCTCTAAGATCAGGAACAAGACAAGGATGTTCACTCTCGCCAATATTATTCAACATAATATTGGAAGTCCTAGCCACAGCAATCAGAGAAGAGAAAGAAACAAAAGGAATACAAATTGGAAAAGAAGAAATAAAGCTCTCACTGTTTGCTGATGACATGATACTATACATAGAAAATCCTAAAAATGCCACCAGAAAATTACTAGAACTAATCAATGAATTTGGTAAGGTTGCAGGATACAAAATTAATGCACAGAAAACTCTTGCATTCATAATGATGAAAAATCTGAAAGAGAAATTAAGGAAACACTCCCATTTACCATTACAACAAAAAGAATAAAATACCTAGGAATAAACCTACTTAAGGAGGCAAAAAACCTGTGCTCAGAAAACTATAAAACACTGATGAAAGAGATCGAAGACAACATAAACAGATGAGATATACCATGCTCCTTGATTTGAAGAATCAATATTGTGAAAATGACTATACTACCCAAAGCCATCTACAGGTTCAATGTAATCCTTATCAAATTACCAATGGCATTTTTCACAGAACTAGAGCAATACATTTTACAATTTGTATGGAAACACAAAGGACCCCGAATAGCCAAAGCAATCTTGAGAAAGAAAAACGGAGCTGGTGGAATCAGGCTCCCTGACTTCAGACTATTCTACAAAGCTACAATAATCAAGACAGTATGGTAGTGGCACAAAAACAGAAATATAGCTCAATGGAACAAGATAGAAAGCCCAGAGATAAATCCACACACATATGGTCACCTTATATTTGACAAAGGAGGCAAGAATAAACAATGGAGAAAAGACAGCCTCTTCAGTAAGTGGTGCTGGGAAAATGGACAGCTACATGTAAAAGAATGAAACTAGAGCACACCCTAACACTGTACACAAATTAAACTGAAATTGGATTAAAGACCTAAATGTAAGGCCAGACACTGGAAAACTCTTAGAGGAAAACATAGGCAGAACACTCTATGACATAAATCACAGCAAGGTCCTTTTTTACCCACCTCCTAGAGTAAGGGATATAAGAACAAAAAAATAAACAAATGGTACCTAATGAAACTTAACAGCTTTTGCACAGCAAAGGAAACCATAAACAAGATGAAACGACAACCCTGAGAATGGGAGAAAATATTTGCAAACGAAGCAACTGACAAAGGATTGATCTCCAAAATATACAAGCAGCTCATGCAGCTCAGTATCACAAAAACAAACAACCCAATCCATAACTTGGCAAAAGACCTAAAAAGACATTTCTCCAAAGAAGACATACAGATGGCCAAGAAATGCATGAAAAGTTGCTCAGCATCACTAATCATTAGAGAAATGCAAATCAAAACCACAATGAGGTATCGGCTCACACTGGTCATAATGGCCATCAGCAAAAAATCTACAAGCAATAAATTCTGGACAGGGTGTGGAGAAAAGGGAACACACTGCACTGTTGGTGGGAATGTGAATTGATACAGCCACTATGGAGAACAGTATGGAGGTTCCTTTAAAAACTAAATATAGAACTACCATATGACCCAGCAATCCCACTACTGGGCATATACCCTGAGAAAACTATAATTCAAAAAGAATCATGTACCACAATGTTCATTGCAGCACTATTTACAATAGCCATGACATGGAAGCAACCTAAATGTCCACCAAGAGATGATTGGATAAAGAAGATGTGGCACATATATACAATGGAATATTACTCAGCCATAAAAAGAAACGAAATTGAGTTATTTGTAACTCATTGGACCTAGAATCTGTCATACAGAGTGAAGTAAGCCAGAAAGAGAAAAACAAATATCATATGCTAATGCATATATATGGAATTTTAAAAAGAGGTACTGATTAACCTAGTGACAGGGGAAGAATAAAGACGCAGACCTAGAGAATTGACTTGAGGGCATGGAGGGGAAGGGTAAGCTGGAACGAAGTGAGAGAGTAGCATTGACATATATACATTACCAAATATTAAATGGATGGCTAGTGGGAAGTGGCAGCATAGCACAGGGAGATCAGCTTGGTGCTTTGTGATGACCTAGAGGGATGGGATAGGGAGGGTGGGAGGGAGAAGCATGAGGGAGGAGATATGAGGATATATGTATATGTATAGGTGATTCACTTTGTTGTACAGCAGAAACTAACACAACATTGTAAAGCATTTATACTCCAATAAAAATGTGAAAAATAAAAAAGTCATTGTTGTTCCCAGGGACAGGGGCCATGCCAGGCAGCAGAGAGGAAGGGTCTAACATCAGAAGTGGAAGGGACAATGCTGTCAGACAGATTTAAAGCAATTGCTCCCATAGAGCCTCAGAATAGTTACTCATAATTGACAGTTGCTCCGCTGGGACACATACAGGGTGCTTAGAGAGTACTTGTCAGGACCACTGACTAGACAGAGAAGCTTCCTGAGGAAAGTGACATTTAGAACTGAGACCATACAGATGAGTATGTGTTGTATATGTGAAGAAAGGTAAGATGCTCCTGACAAAGACAGAGGGACGGAGTGCTTGGGGTCCATCAGCCAGAGGAGAGAGGATGTAAACAGAGAATGAGGCAGAGAATGAGCATGAGAGACAGAGACAAAAAGAGACAGAGAGACAGAGGGAGAGAGAGCAAAGGAGCCTGTTTGACTCAGGCTGGAATTCACTAGGTTCATTTGATTGACCATTTCTGTGCTTGATGAGGCATTTGAGAGCAGCTACGCTGGAACAAATAGAAGACATCCGAATTTATGGAGGAAACAGATTCATTGAAGACAGAGACATAATGATTGGAGGAAAGGTGGATATACTGGCAATGGTGGAGAGTTGGCTGGATTTTCATTATGCCTTTCCTTTTGTAATTTTTATCTGGTCTTTTGTGAAATTTCAAAGACCTGACTAGTCCAAAATCCCTTACCTTGGCTGAAGAATTTCTCTAGGCTGGTGTAGGGTTATTTTATGCAGTATTTGCCTTCCAGTTTTGGAGAATGTAAAAATAATTCAGGCTAAAGGAAACATCTTCCAATGTGTTGTAACGTGTTGCAGACCAACTTTTAACTGTGGTCCAAACCTAAATCAGCAACATGGTGAGAAATGTAGAGGCCTGGGTTGAACATTTACAAGGTACTGTTAGTGCCAGTAGAAAGGCAGAATGAAATCTCATCTCATTCCACAATGCAAATATTGTACACCAGGTGGATTAAAGACCGAATTATGAAGAGTACACACACACACACACACACACACACACACACACAGCCTTTTTCTTCTTTAATGGAAAAAATATACAGGATAACATCACTTTGAATGAAGGGGGGAAAGACTTTTTAGAGAAAACTTGAAAAGCACAAAGTGCTGGTAAAACAATTATGAACTCAGGTACATTGAAATTAAAAATTTTGGTTAAGGAATGTACTAGCAGTGGATACACATGCACAGCTATACACAAAAACATTTTGGACTTCAGCTGTAAAAGTTCAAATAAATATTATTTCTCAACTCACTGTAAATTATCTTATTGGTCAATTCAAAGTCCCTTTATTTATTCATGTATGTATTTGTTTGTTTGCTTGTCTTCTACGCTTTTTCCTCACTTTGTACTCCTATATCCCTTTCCCCCATATTCAAAAACAACAATTCTAAAGTGTTGGTGTGTATATTTTTGCATGTAACTGTCCATGATTTGATACAATTTTCTATAAATTATTAAAATTTTATATAAATGTTATAATATTATACATTTTACATTCTTTTTTTTTCTCCTTACTTGTTTTCCTTTCAGCTATGTGGCTTCAAGTTTCATCCGTGTTTCTTTGTGTAGAATTAATCTCTTTATTTTTATGATGTTCCATCATGGTCTATATTCTACTTTATTCATTCCACTAAACTCTGATTCAGGAAATCCAATGAATAACAAACAGGAAAATAAAATTAAAAGCATTACTCTTAGACATATCATGGTAAAGTTACAGAACACCAAAGAAGCTGAAAACTTAAAAGCATCTATAGAGAAAGATGAATCAACCACAAAAGAACATTAGAGTGGATCTGAATTATTAAAAGAAACTATTAAAACTGGAGAATATTGAAATATTATCTCTAATGTGCTGAAGTTAAATACATCTTTCCCCAGAATTCTATATTCTGCATAGCTTTCAAGAATGAGGATGAAAGAAAATAATTTGGTGGTGGAGGGGAACTTTCAACAGATTTTTATGAGAATTCTAAAAGACATATATTAGGCAGAAATAAAAGAATTCCATGTAAAATCTATGAAATGGAATTTGAAAGGAATTATGAACATTTATTTTAGTTAACATACATTAATATATAGATAATATGTAATCAAAGCATTCATTAGTTATTAAAATAGTAATGCCTAATTTGTGTGTGTATGGGTGTGGGGGTGAAGCTGGGTAAAAAAAAAAAAAAAAAATCCTGGGAAACCATATAACTTCGGGTGAAAAGGGACAATGAAAGTTAAAATATTTTATGGTTCTCTTGGGAAAAGAATAAGGATTTAATTAACTTTATATTGTATCATATATGTAGTTTTGAAAATTCAGGCTATATGTTTAAAGAATAAGTAAAGATCATGTAACTTCCAAACCAGTATAGAAAAAAAAAAAAATAATGAGAATAAGGTTGAAGAAAAAGAAGCTTGCAATAACCAGGTGGATATAAAACATTTAAGATGTTAGAGGTAAATACAAATACATCTGTAAATGTAAAAATGTTTAAGACAAGACTTCAGATTAAAAAAACAAAACAAGATATTTGTCATTTCCAAGAGACAAAGCAAAAGGAAAAATAAAGGGTTAAAGAATAGGAAAACCTATCCTACGAAATACTAATCAGAAGAAAACCGGTGCGGCTAGATATAATAAATTTGAAAATATTAATACTATTAAAAAGAAGAATTCTATAATGATCCATATTCAATTTATCAGGAAAATATAACAGTTCTAACCTTGATATGTTTAAGAGAAAGGATTGGGATATAAAGAGTAATAAGTGGTTGAACTACAAGAAATAATTTTAAAATTTACAAACTCAGCAGGAAATTTTTAAACACATCCATCAGTAAGTTACTCTTCAAGGAGACCCAAAAAAAGTAAAGAAAAAAAATAGACCAAAATAATTTGAGGTTTTTTAATAGGACAATAACCTTGATAGAACATATATAAAAATTGCACACAGCAACTGGAAAATGCACTTTTTTATAAATAAATACATTTTTGAAAATTTTCCATATGCTAGATAGAATTTACTGACTTTCAATACATTTCAAAGATTGGTATCATATGAGCCACATTCTCTGACTCTAACACAATAAATTATAAATAAATGACTGAAAAAAGGATAAGCCATATATTTGGAAATTTAAATGCAAACTTCTAAAAACTTACAGACCAAAAGGGAAATTAGAAACTATTCTGAACTAAATGAAAATGAAAATACTGTAATCAAAACTTGTGAAAAAAGTGAGAAGCTCTGCTTAGAGGGAATTAATAGCTTTCATTATAAAATGGGAAATGTTGAAAATTGAAAGCTAAGACAAACCAACTCTAAACAAAATAGGAAGAAGCTAATATTAAAGAAGAGAGTGAAATTAGTATGGGAAAAATTACACGGAGATGATTAACAAAGGTAAAAATTGGCCTTTAGAAAAGACTAATGAATGGTATAAATTTGTGGCAAGATTGAACAAGGAAGAAAAGATTGAAGGCATAAACAACCACTATTAAGAATGAAAAGAGGGACATTACTACAGATCACTTATTACAAAGAGTATCAGAGGATATTGCAATAAATCTGAAAATTTCATGCAATAAATTCCAAGAAATACAATCTATCAGAAGTAACACTAAAATAATAGGAAATATATTTTAAAAACTATTTAAAATTTGAATCTGTAAGTTAAAACCTTCTCACAAAGCAATTCTAGGACCAGAATTTTATAATTTACTGGTAAGTTCTATAAAACATTTAAGAAAGAATGATGTCAAGCTTACATAAATTCCTCTGAAGGATGGGAAAAGAGAAAATATTTCCAACTCATTTATAGGGTGTGCACTATGTTGATCTCAAAACCAGGAAGAAAATGAAAGCTGATCCACTTAGGAGTATAAATGCAAAAAAAAAAAAAAAAAAATCACATAGAATATGCGCAGATGGCAAAGCCAAGCTGGATGTATCCAGAAAATCTCAGATTACTGTTAGAAAAGTAATTGATATGTGAACTAAAAATGCTGCCTGCCATATCGGTAAACAAAGGATGTTGCAGCCATCAAGCCAATACATTACAGCCATCCCGAAGGTACACCTTGAGGAGACTCAGGATGAGAAAGCACAGGACACTGGCCCCAGAGAGCTGAGGTGCATACCAAATGAATGATTTCAATGAGCCCAGACTCTTGCATCTTCCCATACATGGAAAAGTGCTAAATTCCTTAACTTGAGATGCCTGTTTTTCTTTGATTCACAGTAATCTTTTGATGTTCTTACTACCTGGTCTTTGTTGCAAAAACTCCTATATATCCTGGCTCCCCTCCTTGCCTCTTTGGAGACAAAGAGTTATCTGAGGGGTTGTATCCCCAGGCTTAATTCCTCAGTTTTGTCTGCTGAATAAAGCACAACTCTCAACTTTCAGGTTGTGCATTTTTTTTTCAGTTAACAGTTATAATTTAACATATTAACTGGTTAAAGGAGAAAACTGTATGTTCATTTTGACAAATACAGAAAAGATGTTTTATGAAACATAATTAATATTCATGATTTTCAAAAAATAATCCTCTAACAAACTAGGAATAGAAAAAAAAATAACTTCCTTAAATAGTTACTTATCAACAGTACTAAACAAATAAAAACTTACAGCAAGTGATGTACGTAACAGTGAAATGTGAAATGTGGAACAGTGAAATGTGGAAATGATGATCCTAATGATCCTAATGATCAAGGGTATTATCACTTTTATTTGTTCTTTTTAATGGAGTTCCCAGACTGTACAGTAAATCAAGGAAAAAAAGAAGTTATAAAAAATGTAAAGGAATTGTGATGCTCACTTTTATGCACCAACTTGACTGGGCCTTAGCATGCCGAAACATTTGGTTACATATTGTTCTGGTTGTGTGTGTTGGAATACCCAGAGCTGGTGTGTTAAGAACATACAGATGATGACCTGCTGAATGAAGAGGCATAAGCCTCTCACACGAGCTGGGCAGGGAGCTCCCTCAGCATCCGAGTTCCAGCTTTGGGGAAGTGAAAACCCCAAGGACCGTTCTGATTGAAGGTACAGAAGGTGCATTTATTAGTACACCCACACAAAGGAAGTCCCAAAGTTTACTACTAAGGGATCCCAGAAGGGGGGTGCCTAGTGAGCCAGGGGGAGGGCAGTCCTCTGTCCCAGGTCACCAGGAGCATAGTCGCAAGCATCTATTACTCATAAGCTGGCTTTGTGGGGGAGGTCACTACCTTTTCTCAGGCTCAACTCTAAGTGGTTATTTTAAAAGCTTCCCTGGGCAAAACAAGGTGGGAACTTGTGTTGGAAATCCCGGAATCCTAAACTCAATCCTTATCTAAACGTCCTGACTTGGGTGTGAGCAGGATTGCCATACTGTTCAATGCCTAGGCAGCCACTCAAAATGCCTATTTTCTCCTCACAGCATGTCTGTGAGGGTGTTTTTGGATGATAGTAAAGACTGAATCAGTAGACTGAGTAAAACAGAACATCCTCTCTAATGTGGGTGGGCCTCATCCAATCAACTAAAGATCTGAATAGAACAAAGAGGCTAGTAAGACGGAACTCCTGCCGGATTGCTTGAGATGGGACATGGATTTCTCCTGCTCTTGGGCTGGAATTTACACCCTCAGTTCACCTGGTTCTTGGGTCTTCAGACTCAAACTGGAACCATGCAACCACTGCAATCTCCGGTCCTCCAGCGTGCTGACTACAGATCTTGGGACTTCTCAGCCTCCAAAGTTGTGTGAGCCAGTTCCTTACGGTAAATCTCTTTATATGCATATTATATATATGATCTCTCTATATACATACTTTTTAATTTTTATTTATTTTTTAGATGCTCAATAAATTATAATTTGCCTATTTCTGCAGCCCTTTCTCGCTCCTGTGCTCCAGATCACCATATGCAGTGTCTGCTCATCGGAGGCCTCAACATGTCCAAAGCTCATGTTCTTCCCCAAACATATTCTTGCCTCCTGTAGTTGCAATTGTGACAAATGGTGATACCACGTTTTCAGTTATTAAAGCTAGAACCTCCTTCTTTTCCTTTCTTTGAAAAAATGTTTTAAAAACAGCTTTATTGAGATTTAATGCACATACCATAGAGTTCAACCATTTAAAGGATACAATTCAGAGAAAGACAAATATTATATGATATCACTTCTATGTGGAATCGGAAAAATAATACAAATGAACTTATCCACAAAACGGAAGCACACCCACAGAAACAGAAAACAGACTTATGGTTATCAAAGTTCCCTGTGCTATACAGTAAATCTTTGTGGTTTGTCTATTTTGTATATACATATTTTTAAATTAAATTAGAATTTTAAATTTAAATTAAACTTTAAAAGTATGTACCTATACTATTATTTCTGTTTCTTTGGAGAACTTCTATTAACACAGGAAGAAACAGAATTTTTATTATTTGTAGAAGATAACAGTTTCTATGTATAAAACCCTAAAGAATCTATTAATAAATTATTAGCATTTATAAGGAAATTTATCTAGGTTACTGAATTTAAAATCAATATGCAGAAGCACTTGCATTCTATATACCAGTGAAAAAGCTGTTAGAAAAATGTGACAAAAGAACAAAGACACTATTATGAGTTGAATTGTGTCCCCCCGCCCCCAGAACATATGTGGAAATCCTAATTCCTGGCAACAGTGAACGTGACATTATTTGAACACCGGATCTTTACAGATGTAATCAAGTAAGATGAGGTCATTAGGATGTACTCAACTGGTGTCCTTATAAGAAGAAGAGAAGAAACAGGGAGAACCCCGTGTGATGGCAAACACAGAGAACAGAGCCATGTAGCTCCAAGTCAAGGACTGGAAAGGGTGTACAGCCATCACTGAAGGTAGGAAGAGGCAAGAAGGTTTCTGCCCAGAGTCTCAGAGGAATCATGGCCCTGCTCACAGCTTGAATTTGGACTTCTAGCCTCCAAGACCGTGAGCGAATAAATTTCTGTTACACTTTGTTATGGCAGACTTAGGAAATGAACACAGATGCCATTAACAGTAACCATTAAAAAATTACTTCAGAGAATCTAGCAAATGTTATGCACAATCTCTATGCAGAAAATATAATATGATATTGAAAGACATTAAAGGAGGCATAAATAAATGGAAATAATACTATCATAAAAATATCACTTCTAAATTGACTCAGATTGAGTGGAATTCCAACCAAATTTCCAATGTACTTTTCCTTAGAACTTCATAAGCTAATTCTAAAATGTGTTAGAATGAGCAAAACAAGTGTGGGAGCAAGTTTGTTACAGCTTTTAAATAATAATAAAATAAATAAACACAATTCCCCAATGTCTTTCAACAGTAGAAAGAACACATGAATTGTGGTTTATTCCAACAGTGGACTGCTATGAAACAGTAAAGGTGAGTGACAAGGTCACATGCGTAATGTGAGTGAATCTCAAAAAAAAAAAAAAAAGATTTTGAAACAAAGGAGAAACTCATGGAAGACAAATAATATTGATCGCATTTACAAAACACTAGAAAACACAAAACTTAAAGCAATATATTCTTTTTTAAAAAATTTATTATAGTAGAGTTGATTTACAATGTTGTGTTAGTTTCAGGTGTACAGCAAAGTGATTTAGTTATACGTATACATATATTTATTGTTTTTCAGATTCTTTTCCCATATAGGTTTTTACAGAGTATTGAATATCTATTCCCTGTGCTATACAGTAGGTCCTTGTTGATTATCTATTTTATATATAGATATATATGTGTATATGTTAATCCCAAACTCCTAATTTATCCCTCAGTATATTCTTAATGGATCCATCTACAAGTGATCAAATATAATGAAAATAAAGGGAATTATTATCACAAAAATATGACTTGGAGTTACATTCAAGAGTGAGGGAAGGGGCTTTAGTGGAGACCAGGCACAGGGAGAGAGGGGGTGGATGCTTTGAGATACTGGAGATGTTCCATTTCTTAAGTTGGTGGAAGGTAAATAGATGTTCAGGTCTATTCTCTAAAGTTTACATCTGTGCTCTGTATGACCTTTTATTATATATTTTGCAACTGGATAGGGACCACTTCTATGAGGAAACATTATGTTCTATTCACATAAATATGGCATTCTGTCTGGTCCAGCTGGAAATGAACTTTATTAAGAAAATTATTCGAACCTGATACGTGCAGCTAATGCTCATTGCCTGTAGAACTCCAGGTCAAGTTTTAACTTTCCAAGGCTGCTTCTTGATCAATATCTCCCCAACCCTATCGCTGCTGACCACCTATTCATCATTTACTTTAAAACCAGGCCCCACTGTAATGATTGCTGATTACAGGAGGCCGCCTCACCCACAACTTCATTATCACCCAGTTCACAGGGGGAGCGTTTGGTCCGACAATGAACTGAAAGCCAGCCAAGCAAATTTATGACATTGCATACTGTATCGATCTGGATGGGAACAAAAGCAGAGAAGGTCAGTAGGATGGCATCCAAAGTCATTACTGGGCAGAAGAGAAGACTAAATCAAGATGAGCGATTAATTTTTTTAATTTTTTTTAGCCATTTTATGCTATCTTGCAGCCCCATAAATGATCCTGTATCTTGGTGTCAGAACTTTATCATAAAATGGCAATGGGACTATGATGGAAAATTCAGATCTGAGGACAAGAACAAAGGAATTAATTCTTCAATGTTTTTTTCTCTATGAGAATGATTCAGAGAGTTATATTTTAACAAATAGTCATCTTGTTTGAAAGATGTTTTATTTGTGGTCCAAATCTGACTTTCCTTGCCTAAATGCCCTACTTCCTCTGCCTGGCTCTCAGTGTGTGCACGACTGTGGACCTAAAGCTTGTGCCTTAAAGCTATAGGGCAGTGGCTTGTTAAACTAACCACAGAGAAGTGTTGACACCCCCATAGCCATAGCTTCTGGATATTTCTCCAGGCTGACAGCGGAATACTAAAAATCCTGCTGTTCCCTGGAGGACACTCCTGAACCGCTGAGTCGCATGGTTTGAGCCTCTCAGCTTCTAGGTGACTGAGGTCACCCAGGGGACTTCTAGCATGCTTGACTATAAATGGCAGCTGGGAGAGAGCACGGGTCTGTGTTCTCATTCTAGACTCTGGTATTTGAGGTTACTGGATACTGATGATCAGATTCAGAAATCCCCCTTTGAGAGGTCCCCTTGCATCGAGGACTACAGATCCTACAACTGGACAAAAAGCACCTTTGCTTTCTGGCTGTGGAATTGCCCCGGGACACACCGTCCCTTGCCCGCTCCTTGCAGCTTTGCTAGAATCAGCAGCCTCCATCTCTAATCAATCTCCTTTGTAGCCAGCCTTTGACTTCTGCCTTTTCCTTTACATTTAATGATGCGTGACTTTCTTGAAACCCTGCTTCTCAGATTATTGTTGCTTTGGTCCTAACCCTGAGGCCTGTGCCCCGTGATGTCACATACCCCATCAGGACCTGGTCTGGAATGAGGCTCTATAGCACACTTCCCCTCTCCTTGCCTGTGTGTGTGTGTGTGTGTGTGCTTGTGTGTGTGTGCAGAATCAGCGTTCCTCCCTGCATTCCTTTCTCAGCATCTACCACGTGGGATTGGTGAGGAGATGATTGCAGGACACACTTCTGAGCAGGAAGTCTGAGTCATAACTTGGTTGTTGGGGTCTGAGCTTTCTCTGAGCACAGCTCTGTGCTATCACTTTCCCTTCAATTATTCCTTATGTCTTATCTCCTATTTTTCCTCCACTGGGAAGCCTTCCTGCTCACCCTGACTTCCAGCAGAATCTTCCTTCAGAATCTTTAAAGCTGGTATCCTGTATTCTCATTTAACACTTCACATGAGCCAGACACCATGCAAAGCAGTCTGTACATACAGGGCACTATTCCTTTCAATATCCCTCTAAGGAATTCCCTCCAATTCTCATTTTATAGACAAAGAAAACTAAGGATTTAAGAAATTAAGTAATTTGCCTAAGGGCCCACAGATCCTAGTGGTGAGTTGAATAAGAATGCTGACTTCGAACATGGGGAAGCAGAGGTCTTTCCCCTCCCAAGGGGTTTATAAACCCAGGGGTACTTCAGAATAACGATGGATGCTCAAAGAGCACAGATCCCTGGGATCCAGCAAAGCTGGATGATCAGCATCCTTGAAGGCAGAGCCAGCCCTTCCGTGTGATCAGAATGGAGAATTGGCCCCTTCCTGATCCTGCATTAGGGACCACTGCTGATTCTATGATAGTCCATTCCTCATTCTTATACTCACTGGATCGTTCTTAATGTGTTGTTTTCTATTCACAGTGGTAGGGCGGTAACCTGTGCTTATATCTACACACACATATATATACGGGGCGGGGGGGGGTAATCTGAGAAGAACTTGCAGAACTCACGGGGGCTAAATGAGGTTAATAAGGTTATATATGGCTGTGAACACACACACACACACACACACACACACGGATATATGACTTTATTTGGCTCTTTGAGTTTCTGCAAACTCTCAAAGTCTCAGTTTTATTATATGTAAATTGGGACTGGAAATTGGCATTGCATTTTATGTAAACCCTTCCACTTCATACTCTGCAGGAGTTATTCAAGAGTTTTCTTAAAACTTGGTTCCTCTCCACAAGCCAACAGCTTTATGTGCAGTAACCTCAACCCTTTGCAATGCTGGAGGAAAAACCTGGATTTTTCAGATTCATGAAAAGATAGTGAATACAAAATCATATACATTCTGCATTATTGGTGAAGTATATTTGATTTTGACCCTAGATCTGACTTTAGAAAGGACCTACTAGGTAAGAGGTAATAATGACTCAGCTGTAGAAATTACACAATATGCAATGCTAAATACAGGTGCATGACATGCACATTAAAAATTTCCAGGTCATTTATATCTGAGGTGACTTAACGCTTCAGAAGAAGATATTCATATATAAAGATGGACATACACATACATGCATACTCATGCAGAAGAATTACCTTCTAGGTATGTGTAGAGAAACAAAACAAACAAAAACATTAAAAGAGGTTATATTGGTGCAATAAATCTCCTAACCTCCCTCTTTGCTCCTTTTTTCTCTATCAAAAAAAAAAAAAATCTTTGGACTGAAAATGGCAGAGTGAGCATTTCTTAGAATGAACTAAATAAACTCATGATGGGTAAAACGATTGTAAGAGTATACCAATTTGCCTTACATGAGTTCAAACCTCCTGACCCATCTAAATTACACACCAGTATCTCAAGGGAATATCTAAATCACATAACTGTTATTGATCTTTCACATTCATGTAAGGCCAAAAGAGCTTCTAAAAGACTGGAGATGGGAAATTCTATCAATATTTAAAAAGAGGAATAAGGTTTATTTCATAAACTACTTACTAGTAAGCTTCCATTGTGACCTGGCAAAAACATAAAAATCCCTTTAGACTAAAATTTCCACAGTCTTAGATGTAAGTGTTTTACCATGGTAAGGTTTCTCCCCTCCTCCCTTCCTCCCTCTCTTCCTTCCTTCTTTTCTGCCTCCCTTCCTTCCCTTTTATCCCTTCCTCCCTCCCTCTCTTCTTTCTTTCTAATAAAACCTTCCTTTTAGAACAGTTTTTGCAAAGATACTACAGATTAGATAGTAAAAAAAGATAGTACAGAGTTTCCATATACCTTACAACAGGTTTCCTTTATTAGTAATGTTTTATATTGGTATGGCATATTTATTATAACTAATGAACAACTACTGGTATATTATTATTAACTAAAGTCCATATTACATTCAAATTTCTTTAGTTTTACCTAATGTCTCTTATGGATCCCCATAAAGGATAGCACATCACAATTAGCTGTCATGGCTCCTTACACTGGGGCAGTTTCTCAGACCTTCCTTGTTTTTGATGATTTTGACCATTTTGAGGAGTTATGGTAAGATTAAGGAATTTGTAGAATGTCTCCCAATTGCAATTTGTCTGATAAGACTGGGATTATGAATTTGGGGGAGGAAGACCAGAGAGGTAGAGTGCCATTTTCATGACATCATAGCAGGAGTTCATATTATCTATATGACTTACCAATGTTGACTTTGACTTTGATCACCTGGCTGAGGTGGTGTTTATCAGGTTCCTCCATTGTAAAGTAATTCTTTTACCCCCTTCTGTACTGCACTCCTTGGAAGGAAGTCACCACATGCCGTCCACAGTGAGGAGTTGGGGGCTATGCTCCTCTTTCTTAAGGGCAGAGCATGTAAATAAATGATCTGAAAGTTTTCAACAGGGGAGATTTGTCTCTTCTTTCCTGCTACTTCTTATCCCATAATTTATTTGTAATATCATGGACCCTTAGGTATTTATTTATACCTGGAGTTATAATCCAATAATACTTTAATATTTCGTTGCTCAAATTGTTCCAGCTTGGCCAGTGAGAGGTCTTTCAGTCGGCTTCTGTGTCTCCATGATATAGCTCCACTGTGGGGAGTGAGGGGTGTGTGGACGTGTATGTGTGTGTGTGTGTTTCTTTGTTCGTTTTGAGTATTTCCTTACTTTCTGGTACTTCAAAATTCTAAAGGCTTATCTTGCATATTTCCTGCCCCAAACCTAAGATCATTTCTCCAAAGAACCTTGTTCCCTTTACTGAAGAATAGTCTTAGAAACCAAGGTCTGGGTTCTAGGTACTTATCGATACTTGGGTATAGATTTTTCCAGGATTTTTTCAGCCGTCAAAGCAAAGGAATATATGCATATATACTAACTCATATCCTGCATGTAACCAATTGGGTTTATATTAAAAAATATATATATACATATATGTGCATACGTATATATAAAGTTTATGTATATACATATATATATAAAGCTAAACATGAGTCCATATAGTCTCCGACTATATTCCGTTAGCACATGGATCATTCTAGCTTTATTACCTTGTTTATCTATGGTCTCCCACTCCAACAGTGAGAAACGTGGCTCCTGGTTTCACCACCATTCATTTACTTAATTGTTCAATTTCAGCATATGTGTAGAGCGGTATCAGAATTATTAACCCAAACCTTCATGGTAAACAACTTTATCAACTAGAGTATTGTGTTCTTGTAGATCCTTTTGCTTTTAGACTTACAGGCTGTACTCATTTCAAAAATTACTTATACAGGCATCTTTCATCCAGCTCCCTTTAGCCAGGTTGCTTTGTACGTCAGTAATATGTTTAGATACTTATGTCATATTCTACATTCCATCCTGGAATCCTCTGACTTCCTAAATGATTTCTTTTTAATTTACATGCATTAACGTTCACTCTTTCTGCTATAAAGTTTTATTGGTTTTGAGAAATGCAGTGTGTCATTTGTTCACCATTACAGTACCATACAGAATAGGTTCAATGCCTTAAAAATTCCCCCATTCTGAAATATGCTTCACCTATTTCATTATGAAATGTGCTCCACCTATTCAACCCTTTCTCCCTACCTCTAAGCCCCTGCCAGCTACTTATCATTTTACCCTCCTAAGTTTCTATCATTTTCCTTTCCCAGGGTGTCGTACTAATTAGAATCATAGGACTCACACAGTGTGTAGCGTTTGCAGATTGACCCTTTTTGTTTAGCAGTATGCATTTAAGATCCATCCATGTATCTTTGTGAGTTCATAGCTCATTTATTGTTATTACTAAATGATAGTCCACTGCATGAATGTGCCACAGTTTGCTTATCCATACCTCTATGAAAGGATTTTTGGGTTTGCTTCCAGCTTTTGCTGATTATGAATAAGGGTGCTATTAGCATTTGTGTTAAGTTTTCCTGTGGACAGAACTTTGCAAATTCGTAGGGTAAAGACCTAGGAATATGAGTGCTGAATCATATGGTAAGAAGATATTTTGTGTTACAAGAAACTAATAGGCTACATTTCAAAGTTTCTGTGTCATTTTACATTCCCATGGGCAAAAGAACTAGCTTTTGTTTCATGATAGTTCGTATTATTTTTCTGGTTTCCAACTTTATTGATTTCTGCTCTAATTTTTATTATTTGTTTTCTTCTGATTGATTTAGGCTAAATTTGTTTTTTTTTTTCCCCTAGCTTCCTAAAGTAGAGGCTTAGATTATTGATATTAGATCTTTCTTCTCTATTTTTGTAACTTTATTGAGATACAGTCGCATGCCATACAATCTACCCAGTGTAAAATTCAATATTTTTTAATATATTCACAGAGTTTTGCAACTACCATCACAATCAAATTTAGAACATTTTTCTTACCTGAAAAAGAAATCCCATGCCCTTGAGCAATCTTCCATATTCTCATATTCTCCAACCTTAAAAACCCACTAATATTCTGTCTCTGTACATTTGCCTATTTTGGACATTACGTATAAAATGAGTCATAAGACATGTGGTCTTTTGTGACTGCCTTCATTTGCTGAGTGTAATTTTTTCAAGGTTCATAAATGTTGTAGTATGTGTCAGTACTCCATTACTTTTATGGACAAATAATATTTCACTGTGTGGATATACCACATTTTGTTTATCTGTTCATCAATTAATGGGCATTTGAATTGTTTCAATCTTTTGGCTATTATGACTAATGCTTCTGTAAAGATTTGTGTTCAAGTTTTTATGTATACGTATTTTTTTTTTCTCTTGACTATATACCTAGGAGTTGAATTGTTGGATTGAATGGTAACTCTACAATTCATTTGTTGAGGAGGCACAGTGCTTGCTTATGTGAGTGGGCTTCAGTTCCATGCCAGCTCACAGAATTATTCAAACAAGCCAAACAAGCCAATCACATCTTCCCATGGGAACCAGGGTCACCGCACCCACACTTTTGATACTATAAAGCCTGTCTTCCACAGACCCTGGTTATTCACTCTGTACCTGACTTTACTCTGGCACTGTATATAGCATTCAACATGTCCTCTCAACTTCTTCTCTCTCATATGTGGGACTAACAAACCAATGTTGATATTACTCATCCAGTGTTGGGTGTCATCTGTTTGGTTATCTTCTTAAGCCCAGGGTGGGAGTCCTCCCTCACTAACACAGTGAAAAGGAAGTGATTAAAACAGAGTATGCTACAATCTCATGTTTGACTCTCAGTATTTTAGTTGGCCTGTGTCTGTGGACTGTGGACTTCACACATTATTTTTCTTGCAGTGGTATTGTGACCTACCTTAGATGAGAAAAGAAAGCCAGAAGGGACTGGAGTGGTCAGAATTACTTTCTACCAGCTGGAATAAGGCTCTGGAAAAAAAGTCTTTTCCCTCCAGAGTATAGGCTTTTATTATATAGGCCACTCTGGGCATATTTTACAATTATTACACTTTTCCATCCTCTGTGAGAGACACGAATGACTCTTTATCTGCTCGGATTACTGGAGGTAAGAGCCACACAACTATAGGGGGCACCATAGAACTGAGGACTGCTGGAGTTTCTCTCTCTAACATTATGTGTCAAAATTACCGTTTAAGTGTTCCTACCAGTTTATAGCTCCAGCATCTTCTACTCCCGGTAAGAATATCTCAGCTGTGACTCTGGATTTACCTGTCTCTCCCGGTTGCAGTTGGTACTCAAATTTTTGTTCTCTGATGGGTCCAAGAATAGACATTGATTTTTCAGTTTGTTCAGCTTTATCTTGTTGTAAGAATGTGAGTGACTTGTAAGGGTGACTTCTAAACTCTGTATGTCATAACTGAAACCAGAAGTGCTGTACTTTTTTTCTTTTTTAACTTTCTGACTCATATACTCTTTAATTACTCAAATGCAAATGTGCATGTGATCAGTGTCATTTAAGCAAGAGCAGATCTGTAATCTGTCTGCATTTTCCTTCTTCTTCTCTTTGAACAAGCTGTGGCGTCTTAATTTAAGTTACCATCAATTCATGCATAATTCAGCCTCTGATGATACAGAGATGGCAACTAATTCAAGAGATTAATTTAGCTTTATACACATTCTCTGAGAAACCCATTTATATAGTAGTATCATGAGGTGAGCCTCCTGCTTGTTTTAGAGAAACAGAAATCCTAACTTGCAAACTTGCTTATTTGCTCTATAACAAACTCTTCAAGAGATAATTTTCATGCCTTTCTAGGAAAACACACATGGAAGTTTGTTGGTCTGTCTAGGAAAACACACATGGAAGTTTGTTGCTGTTGTTGTTTTATTTTGTTTTTTAAAAAAATTCTTGATAGAGATACTCCCTAGAGGCTGTGCCTTGAGATGTTCTAAACACTTTCATTCTTCTTAAAAAATATTTATTTATATTATTTTAATTGAAGTATAGTTGATTTACAGTGTTGTGTTAGTTTCTGGTGTACAGCAAAGTGATTCAGTTATATATGTATATATATGTATTATTTTTCATATTCTTTTCCATTATGGTTTATTACAGGATATTGAATATAGTTCCTTGTGCTCTACAATAGACTTTTTCATTCTTAATTCCTCTTTTTGATATTCAAATATATAGACAGGTATACAAAACACAAATATTCCACTCAATGAATCAACAGAAAGCTAAACCCTTTTTAATTACGATTATGACCCAGATTAAAAATAAAATTAAATAATCACACAAAAATTCCCTTCACACCCCAAATTCCCATTACTCCAAACATGCCCATTGAGGATATTGTTCCTTTAACAATTTAATGATTGTCTCAAGATTCCATTCAAGACAATACTTCCATGAACTCTCCACCAAAAAGTAAGCCCAAAGGAGGAAGAGCTTCCCAGAATGTAAATGATTGGATGTCAAAGACTCCTGCTGTCTTTCTCTGAGTAGTGCCAAAGGTCAGTTCTTATATGAAAATTTTGCTCTTAATTTCTAAAAATCACGAAAACCCTTTTCTTAAGGAAAAAAGACACAGATTACCTCAATATTCTGAATGAGAGAGGATTACCATCAGCTCTTCCAGAAGACTCCTTAGTAACAGAGCAGTACCTATTTCAGGCTGAATTCACAGTCCATTCTCAAAAGGGACATCTGAAGTTGATCTACTGAGGTGCTGAAAGGAAATGGTAAAATTTCCATTTATATAAAACTTTATAACGTTCTATTTTTGTATATAATATACACTCTATATTGTGCATTAACACTACTGTGTATAAGATTTATGGATCACAACATCAATATATGAAAGACACAGAATATTCATGTAATAAAACTCTGGAGAACACTAATGCCTATTATTTGAGGCAGTTGTTTTCTTTTGAGTTTCATATAATTTAAGATCCCTCTTATTAAAGAATACAGAGATCCAGGGGGGCTGTGGGCTCAGGGGCTTTTAAGGCAGCAGGCCTGCTGGTCCATGAGGTTCTGTCTCTGCTAGCCTAGTTCATCGGACTAAGGTGTGTTCCAGTACTGGTGCTGACAAGCTGGTGGGTGGGTACAGGTCCCAGGGTTAATGAGCTAGAGGGAGGGTTCCACAACAGCACTTGCCAG
This sequence comes from Eschrichtius robustus, assembly GCF_028021215.1. Classification (NCBI taxonomy): domain Eukaryota; kingdom Metazoa; phylum Chordata; class Mammalia; order Artiodactyla; family Eschrichtiidae; genus Eschrichtius; species Eschrichtius robustus. The sequence goes on along the minus strand of NC_090828.1, from coordinate 135,349,197 downwards.
CCCAGTGCCCACGTGGTAGATCCAGCTTCCACAAATGGCTGCTGCCACTGTCTCTGTCCCCAGAGTGAGCCCCAGCTGCCTTCTGCTTCTCCAGGAAACTCTCTCAGATCTGCAGGTGGGTCTGACCCAGCCTCCTTTCAAACTACCACTTCTGCCCTGGATCCCAGAGCATGTGAGATTTTGTGTGCGTCCTTTAGGAATGGAGTCTCTATTTCCCACAACCTTCTGGCTCTTCTGAGAATAAGCCCTGCTGGTCTTCAAAGCCAAATGTTCTGAGAGCTCATTTTCCTGGTGCAGGACCCTTTGGCCAGGGAGCCTGGTGTGGGGCTTGGACCACTCACTCCTTGGGGAGAACCTCTGCAATTGTAATTATTGCTGGTCGGTCACCCACCTGGGGGTGTGGATCTTGACTGTACAGCATCTTTGCTACATCCTGTTGTGGTTCCTTCTTTGTATCTTTAGTTGTAGAACATATTTTTGTCTATTCTTCTGTTTTTTGTCATCAATAGTTTGTCTGTAAATAGTTGTAATTTTGAGTTGCCTGTAGAGAATGTGAGCTCAGGGTCTTCCTACTCTGCCAGCTTGGCCACTCCCATGGTTTTTATATATATTTTAAATTGGTGTATCAAATATACAGACAAGTGCACAACACATATATGTTCCATTCAACGAATTTTCAGAAAGCAACCCTCTTTTTAATAATCACCAATTTAATTAATTAAATTATCACTTAAATCTCTCATTAACCCCCTCAAATGGCCAGCTCACATCCATTCTCTCTCACTGTTTCCATCTGTCTCTCTAAGGCAATGATTAGTTAGTGTTCTAATAATACATTAATTTGGCCAGTTTTGACTTGTACACGTGTCATATAATATGCATTTGTATTTGCCTTCTTTGGCTTAGTCTTGTCTATGATACTATTCATGCTATTAAGTTTAGATACCAATTGTTATTTTTCATTGTTCTATGATAGTCCATTGATAGATGAATATACCACAATTTATTTATTTACTCATTCTGCTATATGCATTATCTCCAGTTTGGGGCTCTTATGAATACTGCTGTTCTGAATTATCTACACATGCACATGAACAAGGATTTCTTTTTTAAACATGTCAAAGTCTGGAATGGCTAAGTCATAGGGCATATGAACAATCATCTTTTATAGATAATGTATGAACAATCATCTTTTATGGATAATGTCAAACTGATTTCCAGAGTGGATGTACTGATTTAAACTTCCCCAACAATGCAAACAAAGAAAACATAGACATAATTATGAGAAATATTAGACCTATACAATATAAGTGGAGATATTTTAATATAATTTTCTCAGTAACTAATATAATAAGCAAACAAAATTAATGAAGATATAGATAATCTTATAAAACACCCAGCTGACTGGCTCCAATTGAAAAGAAAGACAATATCAAGTGCTAACAACAATGAAGACTTTCATAAAAAATACAACTTCAAATTTCTATTCATTTCTTCCATGAAGACTTTTCTTCCTTCCTCAGCAGAATGAACAGTTTCTCCTTTGTGTCCTAACTGTATCTTACAAAACGTTTTAATTTACATGCATGTTTTGTCCACTTTTCTGAGCTTCATGAGGGCAGATATCTCAAATATTTAGTAAAGCCCAAAATAAGTAATAGGAATGCAATAAATGATTAGTGAGGCAAAGGAAAACTTTTCAGCCATATATTACCAGCTTAGAATCAATGGATTGACACTGCACAGCATGAGTGTATTGACACCTGTACACAGTATCTACAGTTGTTTAAGAGAAGAAAGATAAGAAAAATGGGTGAATTGGTGTCCTTCCAATAGAAATTGTCTAACTGTGCAAAGGATTTCAGTCCTTTGGTACAAAATCTCAATCTTCTTAGGTGCCAGGCTTGTGTTGGATTATTGATTCTCATTTCTCATGTATTATTCTTTCTGGGCATCAGACAGTAAGGACTTCTTAGTATATATACGAGGAAGTAACATCACAGGTATGCTTGGATAAGTTCATTATTAAGTTTTCCACCATAAAACGAAAGAAAGGAAGAAAGAAACTCAAAGCAATGCAATTACAGTGTAAAGCAATCAAAAGAAATTTGTGGGAGAAAGAAGTTTGTGGTACATACTACAGTGGAGAGGTTCCTTTATTTTATAAATTACATTCTCAAAGGTATTTGAAAGAGAACTGTGTGTTCCAGGAATTCCTTCTGATCACATTGACTACAATGTGAGAAATTAAGAACAAACAGCCCAGAATTCTAGAGGATGATGAATGATCTAATTCAGTCTTGATACTTATGTGATGTGATAGATTGCTTTTATCTCACCTCATGAGCAGAGGAGCTTCAGATAAGCAAGGAACACTTTTAAAGAGAGAAAATTAAAGAACCAGGTAACTATATAATCAATGCCTCATTTTGATTCATTAGTTAAGAGATGTCTCGCATAGAGCAGACTAGTCAAGTTGCATCCTTCTAAGTCACTACATCTTTCTGAGGGATATGACCACTCCAACCAACCCTGCTCTGATGAGGCATCCCATGTCTGCCTTTCAGTACAACACCTGTTCTTGCCCTTGGGGGCCACAGCCAATTAGTTGAAAAACCAACATCAAATTCACGAATCACTAATCTATTCAAAATGATTGATGACATGTGAGGGGCTTTTCTTTGAAAGTTTAATGCATGCAAGGGCAATGGTAATCAACTGAATAATTATTTCCCTGAGAAATTTGAACCAGAGATATTAGGCTTGTTAATTAATTGGGGAAAATTAAAAGCTAAAGAACACATACAGAAGTCAGTAAGTGGGGACAATGAGTAAAGTGGAGTAAAGTGGAGTCAGGAGCTGTGAATGTATCAGAATCTCCAAATATGGCATCTTCAATCCTTCCTTCCTTGTAAAAATATGCCTCTCTTACCCATTAGGAAATGGCATCTATTCCCAGTTTTCCTCTTTTATCTAGGTTTGCCTCATGACTTCCTTTGATGAGTAGAATGAAATGAAGCCTGGAAGTCTCTGCTTTTGCTCTTTAAGTGATTTGCCAAGCAAGAAGTCTGAGTACTCAGAGAAGCCATGATGTGAGGAAGCTACAAAGGTATAAGAGGTCATATGGAGGACTGCTGTGATACAAACATGTGAGTGAAAACTTCTCAGACCTCACAACCTAAACCAGCTGAGGGCAGCCTCAGGCAATGCCACGTGCAGCAGAGGAGTCATGTGTCAGCATTCGGTCAGCCCAAAGAATCATGAAAAATAATAAATGGTGGTTGTTTTATGTTACTGAGTTTTGGGGTTGTTACTCAGCATTAGATAAATATGAGCAATAAGTAAGAAGACATGATTAAGCAGGAACCAAAACCAGAGAAAATATGTGCTCAGGAGAGATTGATTGACATGGGTAGAGGCAGAAACAGTACAGGATGAGATAGAGATGACCCAAGCATATTAAATGGCTGGGCTCTCACAGGGACACAAGGTCTTTGCTAGATAAGGATGTCAACAGTAGGTGCAAAGACCTCCGATCTTCATCTGTTGGTTATTTAAAAGGTTTCTGTTTAAAATAATCATTCTTTCTCTCCTCCCTCCTTACGCTTATTCTCCACGTAAATAAAATAGAGGTGGTTTGACATCACTGTTTCATGACCGGTAAATACAAAATTAACATTCTCAACGGTGTTGCAAAAATTAATTTGGGGGAAGGACATTGTTAAATTAAGACTGCAGATGAAGTGCTTTAGATGGTCTAGTGGGGTCTGGACACTCCTTTTCCTGCTGTGCTGGATTTTTGGCTTCATGGAGGGTCAGCTCCCCTAACCCTCCCTTGTTCAAGGGACAAATGTATTTAATTTTTCATCAAACAGCTTTCATTCTTTTGACCTCATTATGACTGAAAACTATTACAAGATAAGAAAAAAGGTGTTACCAAACAATAAACAAATAGTTGTTTATGCACCGTATAACAAATGACCAAACCTCTGCAGCAAGACTGCTTGGATTCACCTCTGTACATCTATGTCTACACCAGGATACTCAGTCCTGTATTTTCCCCACCACATTCTATCTATAACTAATAAACTCCCATCATTTCCCACTGACACCACTTACTGCAGGCCTGGTGGCTTTGTGCATCTTGCCGATTTTGACAGGGGTCATGGCAACACACCAAGTGGCCATCAGGGACAACTAAAAAGAATATTTTCTCTCCTACATCCTGAGAAGCTGGCCATGGCCAGCTGCTCCTGCCTGAGGGCACTTTGTCTTAAGGTGTGTCCCCTGAATGTGCCCTTTGTGCCTGGAGAGGATATGGCAAAGAAAGATGTATTATGTCTGGTAATCTTTCACATTAAATCACACATAAAGTCAGAACTATTTTCTGCAAGCATCTTGTACATTATTAGAAGAGACCATGAAAGAAGCTTAAAGTACAAAGCAGAGATGTAACAAACCTCTCCTGGCTGATTTTCATGTAACTTTAACAATAATACTTGGTTATGACTCCATTAACATCAAGTTCAAAATCAGGCAAAACTAATCTATAGTGTTAGTGGTCAGAATATTGATTTCTTCCGGGGAGACGTCAACTGAATATGCCAGGAGAGTCTAGGTTGCTGGAAATGTTTTCTGTGTCTTGATTTTGTCAGCAGTTACACAGGTGTGTACATATGCAAAGAGCATTAAGCTGTACCTTTTAAGGCTTTTAGACTTTCCTGTATGTAAGCTATACCTTAATTTTAAAATATAATAAATGAAAAAATAATACTGGACTAAATATGGAAAGTCAATGGAGAATTGTGAAGCCGATGGAAACCCAGGATAACAGGCACGAATCCAGACTATTTCAAATAAAGACTAAACCAAGATTTATACTCATCTTTCCTATAAGCCAAGAGTCAGAGAGCTCCAAAAGTTGTTTTTTCTTAATGATTTTTTTCAAGTCTTCAGTACCCTCTCCCCAAAAAGAAATTTCTCCAATCTCACATTCAAAAATAAATAAATAAAAAATAAATGTCATTCTAACCACACAGTAATAAAACTTTATGTGTATAGGTGTGTTTCACGTTAGAAACCCTGGAATTGCCAAAAATAAAGTAACAAATATACAAAGCAAGAATGTCGGTAATAATGAGGGATTTACCTGTAGCATTACATGAGCATAGGAATCCACAGTCAAGATCCTTGGTCTTTAAAACAGTATTTAATGGTTAATAATGAACTTATACATAAAATTTCCACTATATATATGTATTTTTTATTGAAGAACTATAGTTGATTTACAATGTTGTGTTAGTTTCAGGTGTACAACAAAGTAATTCAGTTATACATATAAATATATCTATTTTTTTCAGATTATATTCCCTTTTAGGTTATTACAAATTATTGAGTATAGTTCCCTGTGCTATACAGTAGGTCCTTGTTGGTTATCTATTTTACATACAGTAGTATGTATACGTTAATCCCAACAATCTCAATATGTTGTCCATTATATATTTAATGCCTAAAGTAAGATACTTTTACATGTCAAATTTGAAGTATCACTTACTAATTCCAAAGACTTGTATATTCTAATTCCATAGTTGTTGGAAAATAATGAAAGGACTTTAACATTGCACTGTGGTCACACTCAGTCATCTTGCCTCTCCAAGATGTGGCATGGTGACAGGAGCAGGGAAGAATGACTAGCAAACTTAGTAATGAGTATTTCATTTACATTTCTGTTTTAAAAGAAAATAATTTATGAGTAAAAGTATTATGTCATCTGCATTGAACTTTGATAAAACCATGATCAGTTAATTTTGGAATGAGCACATGAAAGCCATGATACCCATGGGACAGAAATCTAATGTTAGATGGAAATTAACACAGCCAGGTATTACCAAATAATATTTAGATTGATCTAGCTCTTTACACTTTTCAAAGTGTCTGCATTTCACACTCACTCATTGATCCTCAAAATAGCTATGTGAGAAATAGGAGAACACTTTCATCTCTACTTGTTGGAGGAAAACCTGAAGTAAACAACAAAGGTTGAGCCTGGAAGGACCTTAAGGAGCTTCACATCCAGGTGACCTCTATCTTATCACTTATACTATACCACTGCCTTTATTGCTATTGGCTTTAAAAATTACAAATTAAGAAGAATGTCTTAAATGAAACAAGAATTATCAGATTTGACAGCAAAGGCATAAATAGACTCTTCTGCAAATTTATATCCCCATGTTTATATAGCACACAAGATTAAGATGAAAGTCACAAACTATTTTGACTTTAAAGGAATTTGTATATTTTCTATGACTAGAAGGTAATCTTGATTCAAGTTTTATCTGCACTGTTTAACTTCAATCCTGATTCATTCTTTTGCTGGTTTCCCATCAACTTGAAAATTTACCCCCACTATTCATAGTGAAGATGGTCTATCTACTAATTGCCCAAACTCCAGAAACAAAGAATTCTGGGCCTTGTGTGATGTCTTTCAAAATCTATGGGAATCAAAGCTTCTTGATTCCCCTTAAATTATCACAGGTCAATGAACAAACAAGAAACAAGGTACAGAGTTAATAACTCTGGAAACATGTATTCAATTAGGGGTGCAATAAAGAGGTAAAAGAGGGAGATTTAAGGTGAAGGCTGGACTCCAAAGTCCAGAGGCTGAGGTTTGAATTCTGATTCCATCTGGGGAGACCCCATGGGTTACCAGTCTCTCTCAGCCATCTGTAAAATGAAGAATATTAATAATTACTTATATTATTATATTATTCCCAGAATAACTGGGAACATTAAGTGTGGAAAATATACACAAAATACCTAGAGCACTCTAGAAATGACATATTATAACAGGTGGAATAGAAGCATTAACCATAGGAGGTATAAAATAAAAGTATGTCAGGTAATAAAGAGCAGAAACTGTTGTTCAAGGGTAAAAGGGAGATAGACCACTTCCCTGGCCTCTCTTGCTACCCCATAATGACTGAATAATCTTTGTTTTCATAATGCCATGTTTGCATAGCTCTCTGATTGCCAGCACCACATAATTACAAAATGACTATGTTAATGGAAGATTTAGATCATTTTTTAAAAAGTAAAGTTTTCACATTTTGCATCCAAATTCATTGATTATGCATAAAGAAATCAGGAAAGCCTTGTGGCTTTATTAAATTGATTGGCATCTAATAACTTCATTATCTACAGAAACAGATGTTACCTCAACTGAAAACAAATTATCTTATACACAGGGAAGAAAATTAAAGCATCAAACACTGTGGAGATCTTTAGAATGACCATATTGAGGCTAAGAGAAGAGAGAAACAACAAAACATCAGGACTTCTGATTTGGGCTCAGTTCTTTAATGTTTTCCAAATGGTTTTCATTGTGGATATTTTTTACATCTCATTTGACTCCAGTTTAGGAGTCTGTGCAAACACACACACACACAAACACACACACACACAGACTTCGGTTATGTTCAAATCCAGAAGGCAATATTGAGGTATTTCCTTCTTTCAGATCACAGTGAACTGTGATCTTATTTGTCCTGAAAAAGGAAATGGCATTGCCCACCTTCGTTCAGTCCTCTGAAAATAAAATCTCTGCCAAAGAGTAACTACTAACACAAAGGGTCCCCAGAGTTTTTTGTTTTGTTTTGTTTTTCTTTCCTGGTGTTCCCAGGCTTTTTCTTAGAACACTTGCTTCCAGGCTATTTCTTCTGTTGACTATCCTAGCCTCTGGTTCATTGTTAACTTTTACCTTCCAAAAAGAGGATCAGGCCAAGTGGCCACTTTCCTCAGTATATCCTTGGCTTTCCTTTGACACTGAGTAAGTTTTATCCCTGTTAGTAACACGTCAGTTTGCCAGGGATAAACACCTCTTCCATTATGACCTGTGTCCAGAGCTCTTTACCTTGATAATACTGAACCCCACTTCCATCTTGGGGAACATCTATTGTGTCTCTTAGATCCCTAAGGTGGAACTGGATTATTTTTTTAATAGCCCACAGCATGTAGTCATAAAAATCACAGAAAATTAAAGTGGAAAATGACCTTAGAGGTAATGTATTCCTAGCTCGTATATCATGGATGGAGAACTGAGGCCAAATTATGTTAAATGATGTGTCTGATTTTATAGACAGGAAGGGAAGCATTATCGGAATTATCACCTGAAGATGCTGCATCTAAGTGGACTGAGGGGCAGAGGCTGGGTTTGAGAGGACTGCTCAAGATGAGACATTGAGGAGCATATGGTGCAGGACATGAAGACAGCTACAGCACACATATAATGCAAGGTCATTGATGATGGCAAAGATTGACAGGCGCACCAAATGGCACAACTGAGGAGGGAGGCATTTAGGGGCTCTGGGGAGGAGGGTGGTGTCTGGAGTTCTGCTGGAAGTTAGAGGGAGCAGAATGACTGTGTCTATCCTTCTCTTCATTAATAGTTATAATAGCGACCACTTATTTGGGAAGTTACTGAAGCATTGTTCTAAACCCCTCATTTGTATTAACTCATTTATCCTTACAACAATCCTGTGGGCAAGTATTCTTAACTTCATCTTACAGGTGAAGAACCTGGGGCCCAGAGCAGGAGGTGGTGGCCCAAGTCTTACAGTGTGCTCCTCCCCAGGGAGACTGGCTCCAGAATCCCAGTCTTAACCAAACCATTGCATTGCCTCTCTATGCCCCATTGCCAGAACTGGTGTCTGGCACTACATACATATTTAGGGTCAGTTGCATCTGACTCAGAGTGAGCCAGAATTTAGCTGCTGTGAACCTGGAAATTTTACTAACTACTCAAGGCTCATTTCAAATTCCTCTCCATACATTCTCTTTTCCTCCCCCAAATTCCTGTGCTGTAAGTCTGGAAAGTCTCTCGTCTAAATTGCTGGCCTGGGAGCCACTTGCTCCAAGGCAGAGGAGGCAGGCTCATCTACAGCTCATGGATTATCTGAGTTGTTCATTATCCATCATCGTTCTAACTGGTTGATGTGGCTGAAAAACATCAAGTGCCAGAGGGAGATTCTTTTTATTATTCCTTTACTTTTGATTTGTCTTCTGATTGACACTTGTACCCATGGCATGGCAGGATAGCACTTATATTATCCCATGTGTGTTTTTCACAAATGCATTGGAAAGATTTCCTGTACTCCATACATAGCCCATGGGAGCTAAGGGAGCCCAGATGTCTTACAACTTGGGGCTCAACAGTGAGGGAGAAACCTTATCTCTCTAGAGGTTTGGAGATTAGTGCTGGGCTTCTGAGTTGTTGCTGCTATTCTCTTCATACCCATAGATCAATACTCAGAGGGAAACCACAAAGATTCAAGACACATAAGTCAGTCTGTTTTCAAGGGGAAGATATTTCTTAAATGCAAGTGATTGCAGCTGGGAACAGTCCTCCAAACCCTCCTGCCCATCTTAAGAAAGAGTGCTGTCATGTTGATAATGCCTGTTCTGCAAGAGTTTAAACTTACCAAAGCCAGGAACACTAATCTAAATATGAGTGGTCATATAACAGAGCTGTTCCTGGGTAAGATTAGAAAGTAAGTAAAGTTGTCTTCTACTATCTGCCATTAGACAGATAGAAGGCATTCAATGATGGTCATATTGCCTGTGCCCACAATCCCAAACATATTTCCAACCCTCACCACAAAGGATAAAAAACATTCATCATATTACTAGGAATTAAGAATCATTTTCCTCATTTTCAGATGAGCATAACGAACCTCAGAGCTCAATTGCCTAACTCTAGAGTGAAGCTCCTTCTCCTTTGTCCACTTCTGTTCCTGAACTGCCATCTCTAACCCATTGCATTGATGCTCTCCCCCTTTATTTGGCTTTATGACCAGCTTCTGAGCATATGCTCACCTTCTGAACCCACCCATACAAGGCATTTCTTGGGTATTGCTCACCATTGTTTTCTCAAACTCAAGAGCATCTTGATACCTAAATTATATAGGACGTGAAATTTGAATGATTCTTTGAATGAACCAATTTTAGTGTCCATCCAGGGAGAAGGTTACATACACACTGCCACTATAAGTGTATCTGTGGGGACAGTAGTTTTACTTGTGGACACATGTTTTTGAACAGCCTGCAGGCAAAAATAGCACATGGTTACTGTCTTCCTTCTTTCTTGGGACTTGGGCTGCAAGATTATTGGACAGACAGATATACAGAAAACTAGTCCAGCTCCTCTTGGTTTGGAATCATGTCAAAGGGTTTTCACTTCTCAAACACTAATGGTAACAGTAGGAGAAAAATCTAGAAAGATGACTAACCTGACACTCCGAAAAAGCATCATCTATTCATTAATTCACTTGCTCATTCCTCTAGTCTTTCCACAAATGATTCTGAATGCTTAACAAACCCAGGACCCTGTGCTAGGAATTTCAGCTATGGAGATGAGTGTGCCTTTCCCTGTCAGCCCCATCCCCAATATGAGTTTACCGACTAATGGGAAATATACCTAAAAATGTACAGTCTATCATAGCACAATTTTTACATGCAAGAGGAAGCCCAGAGTGCCAAGGAACACCATACACAAACTAAGGGACCCAAGAAGATTTCTCAGGGAAGCTGAAGAGAGAACTAAATCTTCAAGGAGACAGAGGAATTATGGCATTTTGAGGGAAGAGGACATGTCCCATAGAACAAAGAAATGTGAGAGACTATTGGAGGTGCCCTAAGTCGTTCCATGCTTATGTTGTTGGTGACAGTGGATGTGTGGGAGAGAGTGTTTGGGGAATGGAGAACTATAAGGCCGGGGCGTTTTGCAGTGATATTAGCTTAAAGGATCTTATCAGAGGAGCAACAGAGGATAATTCAGAAAGAGGGATGATCAGGGAACCAAGAAGTCTGGGTTTTCTGTACTTGGAGGAAGAGATAAAGACTCAATGATAAGATTAGTGTGTAACAAGCTCCTTGCAGGTTTTATTCTCTGGCATCAGGTGGTGAGGCAGAATTTGGCAGCAGGGTACGATTCAGGGATCAACATCAGTTGAAGAGAGAGTGAGAATCTAAGGTTTGGCACAAGGAAAACCTGAAAGGATAATCAGAGATTTATTGCTTTGGATTGAAATTGATTGACAGTTAGTCATTAGATGCGGGCTGCTATGGGACAGATGTGTCCTTGGGCAGACAGTTCTTTGCAGCTGAGGCAAACCCCACAGGGGCTGGGGGATGTCTGCTGACCACACTCTCAGTATCTGGGGAAACAAGGACTTCCTTGAAGGGCTCTGGTCTGCACAGCTCTATGTCACCCCAAACACCTTGTATAGGGAACACCAAGGTTTCTTATTTCTTCCTTACAATGACTCCATGGAACTTTACAGATTAAGAGATTGTGATTCAGAGAATCCATTTCTCATGGTCACACAGGCTGTTCCTGATGCCTCTGTGTCCCCCACTTCTTCCACACTTTCCCCTGCTTTCTGCACTGTGCAACATGAAAAGTGTTGGAGACCTGCAAGGCTTTCCTGAAAATTGAGATCTAGTTGGGAGGAAAAGATTGAAAAATACAAAACTGTGCAAAAGAGTCCTTAGTCTTGACATCTAGAGTGGTCAGAATTCTAACTATTTCCAAGAAGGAGTGAACTCAGAGTGGGTTGAGATGATTTGGGAGTTTTAAATGAGGCCAGAGTTTCATTGGGCTGGGAGGATTGTATTTGGATTGCTATAAACAAAATGATTCCAAAAGTAGTAATGTCATATTATGGGATAAAAATCATTTAGTCACTCCTTTGGGGTCAGTATCAGAGCTTGGTAATTCCTACCGGGGTCAGAAATTTAGAAACCCCAGAGAATCATGCCCAAAGGAACTTTAAATTTGTTGTTAAATTCATTTTTAAAATCATATTTTAAAAGTGCAAGAATAAATCCAAAATGCTATCTGTTTATATTTTACTCTGAATGGTTAAAACTGCAGTGAAATGTAGTCTACAATGACATTTGCTTTTTAGCATACAGTTTCCACATAGCTATTTTCCCTCACATTTATCTGCACACTTTTTTTTAACAGCTTTTATGTTACACCACAGAAGACAGGGTCAAATGGATCACAGATTCACTGTAAGAAAAACAGGAACCCTCCAGAGAGCAAAATGATTTGTTCCAGAGAGATGGAGTGGAGCAGGGAGAGGGAAGAGGTGTTATGGTGTATTAGCTAATGCTGCTCAATAATTTACCAATCAATTAAAATGCCATTATTATTCTCCTTTGACACTTAGCTTCTGTGGTATTTAAAGGTCACATGGGTGCTGTTGGGGAGGACAGCTATTAACAAATACATGAAAATAGCATTTCCAGTCTCTCTACTAGGGTGTCAAGGTAATTTGTGTCCTAGCTCAACTTACACTCATCAGCACACAAGGGCAGATGTTTGACAAATCTAGTCTAGTAAGAGAAATGAGAAGGAGATAACATACTAAAAGACCTGACAAGAGTGTAGATAATCAGAGAGGCAAATGGAATTTGATATTCCATGATCTTTTGGATCATTCCAACTAGGGTCAGAAGATTTCTGCCTGGGAGGAATTTTTAGGATCCTCTGTCTAAATTGATTTCCACATTTACATTGATTAGACTCTAACCAAAGATGAATGACTTGTTTGATATCATAAACAATTTAGTTGTAATTATAATTTATTAATTACTAAATAATAATTAGCTTTTATTGAGCATTTAATGTTTGTCAAGGGCTGTGTTTCACACTTTGCATTCATGTCATTTATCATAATAACAACATAGGCAATAAAACATTATCTCCATTTTTTTTTATTATCTCCATTTTACAGACAAGAAAACTGAGACAGATGTTAAGTAGCATGTTTGAAGTCTCATGACTAGTAAGTGATAAAGCCCTTTTCTATTATTCTTAAAACTTCACATCTCCTTTAATTACTTCCTTGGAATCGGTCTGTTATTTCTTATGTGCTGAATTATGCTAACTGATTATATTATAAATGACTTATAGAGGTGAGCTGGATCTTGGATGTATCTATTTCACAAAATAATCTAATTCATAGCTGAATATGCAACATATGTTGAGGAAATGTTCATAGAGAGCATGAATGGCTATTTCAATTTCTACTTTGAAAGACTGAACCTTGAAAGAAATGGTGTCATATCCACACATTCATGTACTTCTCCCCTACTGCCACATTGTTGATAGAAACGCATACTAAACTATTACTGAAGTGATGGTTCAGTTTGAAAGTCTGGGGCTGCCTGTGCGTAACATCCATCTCAACTCTGGTTGGCAATAGAGACCGATTATTCATCAAATAGCAAGTCAGCATAGCATAGTCACCAGTCATTGCCTGGAACCTCCTTTTGACTAAAGAGTTCATTTGCTGGGATTATCCATCTTTACAGAAACACAACCTGAAATTTCTCTTTTAGCTCAGCAAGTTTTCACAAGAATGGCTTCTGTGAGTCAGGCAAAGTGGTCTTGGGCATAGTTATTGGGGACGAATGATATGCATATCCCTTCAGTGCCCCTTTTTTTCAAGTTTCTATTCATTTTCTACCTCACTTGACCCTATGCCATTTTCTCCACAGCAGTAATACTGAGGAAGGCAGCTGGGTTAAAGGCAAAAACCTACAGAAGAATTACAAAAATGAGTTTGAGGCTCAGCTCTGCTTTTTCAGGACTTGGTGAGTTGATGCAAGACTCTTAGCAGAGGTTGAGTCATAATTTCCTCCTGTGTATAGCACTAACTTTACAGATTTGTTTTTAGAGGACTAAATGAGATAAATGAAAAGGTTCTTGTTGCCTTTCCTTATATGCCATGGATTCCAACGATCTTAAACCAATCGAGTTCTCTGAAGGTAACATGCTTGCCTTCCTTGTCCTCAGCCCTCTCACACGTATTGTTCCTATGGGACCTCAAAGTCCTTTCCTGCTTCACCTGCTAATGACATAGGGTCCAAGCAGATTATAAATGAATTAACAGCTCTTGGAGCATAGAAGGAGATGATCAAAACCTTTAAGGGATTTTTTAAAAACTCTATTCTGCTTTTTCCACACATTAATGAAATGCTAAAAACGTCTAATGGAGATTTTCAAGAAATAATTAGATATTTATCATCTTATATTTCATTAATGAATTTGGTTTTCTTATCACAATACTTTAATTGGCATTTAAACATATCTTCATTACACAATATTTTAAAATGTAATTGAAATAATCTATGTGGAGTGTCTCTGTCACTAAAAGGTGGAGATAGAAACTTTAAAAATCATTTGAATTTCTAATTGAAAAATAATTGGGTTTGAAAGAAGGGAATCATGATAATCATTAAGTGTGATAAAATAAGGATTTATGCTGAATTTTCAATTAATGTAAAAGTGTAATCTCATGAATATGCTTGAGGACAACATTTATGTTCAATGCTTGTGTTTTACAGACCCCAAAAATGACTTGGGGAGTAATGTGAGAGAATAGATAAAAAGGGGGCCATGTGGATTATTGTAAAATTTTATAATCTAGAAAAATCTAAAGGGTGAGTATATAGATGTTTAATTGATCAAAATCTACTTTTAAGCCTAGCAATTATTGTGGTAATTCCTAATGTTGAACAGATTTGAGGTGATGTTCCTGAAGGATATGCCTACCACCACCCTATTCCCATTTCACTGTGACAGAACAGGACATTGCAAGGCCCAGTGTCTTCATCTCCTTCCCTGATCCAGAGAATACCTCTCTCTCCTTTATTTTCTCCCAGTAACAGCTTTATTAAAATGTAATTCATATACTCTGAAATTCACACTTTGAAGTGTACAATTCAGTGTTTTTTAGTATATTCACAGAGTTGTGCAACCATCCCCACTATCTAATTTCAGAATGTCCTCGTCACCCCCAAAAACACTCCGTACACATCAGCAGTCAATTCTAATTTGTCCCTCCCCATCCCCTAAAACCCACCAGTCTACTTTGTCTTTATGGATTTACCAAGTCTGGCCATTTAACACAAATGGAATCATACAATACATGGTCTTTTGTATCTGGCTTCTTTCTTTTTGCAAAATGTTTTCAAAGTTCATCTACATTGTAGCATGTGTCATTTTTCATTCCTTTTTATTACCAAATCATATCACACTGTATGAATAGAACACATTTTGTTTATCTATTCATCAGTTGATGGATGTTTGGGTCGTTTCCACTTTGAGCTATTATGAATAATACTACCAGGAATATTTGTACACAGGGCTTTGTGTAGACATATACTTTCAATTATCTTAGGTAAACTCCTAGGAGTGAAATTGCTGGGTCATATGGTAACTCTAAGTATGACATCTACAGAAATTGTGAAACTGTTTTCCAAAGTGTCTGTATAATTTTACAATTTCAAAAAGAGTGTATGAGAGTTCAATTTTTCCACATCTTCAATGTGACATGGCGTTGCCTGTCTTTTTGACTTTAGTGGCTATGAAGAAATATCTTATTGAGAGTTAGATCTGCATTTCCCTAAAGACTAATGATATTAAGCATTTTTCTTGAGATTATTGATCATTTGTATATCTTCTTTTGAGAAACATCTATTAAGTCCTTTGCCCATTTTAAAATTAGATTATTTGCAAAAGCTCTTCAGTCTGGATGTCATCCCTTACTAGTTATGTGATTTGCAAGCATTTTCTCCCATTATGTAGATTGACTTTTCATTTGAGTTTTTAGATGACACATCACAGAAATTTTTAATTTTAATAAAGTTCCATTTATCTATATTTTGTTTGGTAAGTACGCTTTTGGTGTTGTATCTTAAGAGCCCATAGCCTAATCCAATGTCACATTTTTTTTCTAAAAGGTTTTTAGTTTTACACTTACATTTATGTCTATGAACCATGTTGAGTTATTTTTGTGTATAAGATGAGGTAGAAATCTAGCTTTATTCATTTACACACAGATATCCAGTTGTCCCAGTACCATTTCTTAAAAAGACATCTGTCTTGAGACCTTTAGTGAAAATCATTTGCCATAAACTTGAGTTTACTTATCTTTGGCCTCTCAATCATATTTTATTGATCTATGTATCTAGTCTTATGCCAGTACTGCATGACTTTTGTTACTGTAGCTTTGTAAGTTTTAAAATTGGGAAGTATGCAGTATGCCTCATCTAAATTTTGTCCTTCTTTTTCAAGATTGTTCTGACTATTTGGGGTCCATTGCGTTTTCATATGAATTTTTGTATGAATATGTTACTCTCTGCAAAAACATCAACCAAGACTTTGATAAGCTATATGTTGAATCAGTTTTGGAGAACTGACATCTTAATGTTAATTCTTCTCATCCAGAAAACATGGATGTCTTTACATTTATTGAGGTTCTTTTAAATGTATTTCAACAATACCTTGTAGTTTTCATTGTACAAGTCTTATACTTCTCTGGTTCAAGGTATTCCTTAGTATTTTATCATTTTGTATATCTTGTAAATGTAACTGTCTCCTTAATTTATTTTTGGATTGTTCCTTGCTTGAGTATAGAAACACAATTGAGTTTTGCATTTCATCTTTTATTCTGCAATCTTGCCCCACTCATATATTTGTTCTAAAAGTTTGTTTTGAGGATTCATATATATTTTCTGTATACAAAATCATGTCTTTACATAGACATATCTACAGGTAAGGATAGTTTTAGAACTGTTTTTCAATTTGTATTCCTTTTATTGTGACTTTTTTATTTAACCTAATTGTTCTGCCTAGAACTTCCAGTATAATGTTGAATAGAAATAGTGAGAGTTGACAGCCTGGTTGTGCCTGGTATTAGTATTAGTTGATGCACCAACATTTCCTATTTATTTGCATGTCTCATAATTTTGCTGAAAAATAGACATTTAAACAATATAATTTGGCAAGTCCAGAAGTCACATTTTCTTCCTTCCTCCAGAGTTGTTGTTGCTGCCATTTTTTCTTTAGTGACTTTTGAATTAATCCTGTAAAGTTTGTATTTTTTTTTTTTTCATGTGTGGCCACTCTAGTATCTGTTCAGTTAACTTAGGGTCAGTAAATTGTTGCACAGACATTTCATTAAATGCCTTGGACCAACAAATCTCCCAGTCTTTGCTGAGGACCTTTGTGCATATATTAAGGCACATCTTCAACAGTCTGGTGGTTTACAACTCTGCCTTAGTTTTCACTTCCTGCTCACATAGAACCTCACCATCACTCAATGGTGAGAGTTGGGGACTCTCCCACGCATGTCAAAGCCCTGGGCATGCATCCAGTCCTATGAAAGTGCCTGGCCTTCTAGATTTTCAGGAATATTTCAGAGCTTTTCAAAGTCTACTATGGACATCTCATTCCCCATCTTTCCTTTTAAGTTTTTTGTGTCATCCTTTTGTCTGCCTCAAGTTTTATCATTACTCATGCAGTTCTAATGTTAAACAATTGCAGCTTGCATTTTCCAAAAATTGTCCTGGGGAAATAGCTGTTCTCACTGAGCAAGTTCTGAGTCATGTCAGATGAAGACAAACCTTGTGAATGGGGAGTATCCAGGGAGCTGCCAGATGGGTTATACAATGACAGTTCTCTGGGAAATGAACATTTTTGGAGCTCTGAATCCTCTCTGCCTATTCCAGTTGCTCCTAGGCTGCTAGTTTTCAAAACTACTGTGACTGGGAGTCTGTTGGTTTTCCAGGTGATGATGGAGCTGGGAATAGGATGGGTTAAAGCATCACAAATGTTGCTGTTCTGATATTCAGTCACTTTCCACAGATTGTTTTAAACCTTTTGTTAATTTCCAAAGTTCTGAAAAAACTGATTTTGACAATATTTTCTTTTTGCTCTTATGAATGATCAGAATGTTGGAGGTCCTCACTCCACCATTCTGGAACTGCATCTCTCCCAACATGGTTTTTAACATAATATTATCTACATTATCCTTTTGCTTTTCTTTGCCTTCCATCTCCCTCCAGTGGGGATTTATGTGAGATTGAGTTTTTTGTGTAAAATGCTGGATATGAGAGAAGCATGCATGGCCCTAATACTGGGAGACTAAAATCATATGTGGGAGGGCTGAAGAACTGGTTTTGAAGAGAGTCTTGAAAAGTCACATATCTTAATGAAAGTGTTCAGTTTTGAACATAACTTTTAAAATGCAATCATAAAAATACTCACTCTCTGTCTCTTTCGATAATAATACCAGGTATTCACCAAAGGATAGGACTTGCAATGTTGATATAGACTTAATGTTGAGCACATTTTGGGGAACATTGTAATGATATTCACAAAAATCTTACTGAAAGATTTTCTCTTTATTTATTATTTGATTCTTTGTGCAGTCACGTTTCAGGTACCAAGGTTGTCAAGAGATCAATAAAAGCTGCTAAGTTCTGAAAGGCAAAGTTTTATCTTTAGGGTTCCATGGGGTTACTGAAGGGTTATGTCATGAATGGGGGCGGGGGAACCTGCTGGTCATTGAAGTTGCATGACAGAGGTAAGCATAGGCTTCTGCTTTTCACCAACCATGTGATCCTGAAGCTCGTGCTTGCGCCTTCCCGGACCTCAGTTTCCTTATTTGCTCAATGACTCTGGCCAAGTATCCAAAACTTTTCATTATATTTCTGGGTTTTTTAATTGAATTATAGCTGATTTACAACATTGTGTTAGTTTCAGGTGTACAACAAAGCGTATCAGCTTTATACTTTTTTTTCAGATTTTTCCCGTTATAGGTTATTATAAGATAGTGAATATAGTTCCCTGTGCTATACAGTAAATCCTTGTTGTTTATCTATTTTATATATAGTATTTTCTATCTGTCATCCCATACTCCTACTTTATCCCGACCCCCTTCCTTCTCTGCTTAGGTAGCCATAAGTTTGTTTTCTATGTC
Source organism: Eschrichtius robustus (assembly GCF_028021215.1). Taxonomy (NCBI): domain Eukaryota; kingdom Metazoa; phylum Chordata; class Mammalia; order Artiodactyla; family Eschrichtiidae; genus Eschrichtius; species Eschrichtius robustus. The sequence goes on along the minus strand of NC_090828.1, from coordinate 135,330,364 downwards.
TGTGAGTCTGTTTCTATTTTATATATAGATTCATTTGTATTACTTTTTTAGGTTCCACATATTAGTGATATCATATGATATTTGTCTTTCTCTGATTTACTTCTCTAAGTATAATATTCTCTAGGTACATCCACTTTGCCGCAAATGGCATTATTTCATCATTTTTTATGGCTGAGTGATATTCCATTGTATATATGTACCACATCTTCTTAAGCCAATGGTCTGTTGATGGGCACTTGGGTTGTTTCCAAGTTTCGGCTATTGTAAATAGTGCTGCTATGAACATTGGGGGTGCATGTATCTTTTTGAATTAGAGTTTTTGTCTTCTATGGGTATATGCCAGGAGTGGGATTGCTGGATCATATGATAATTCTATTTCTAATTTTTTAAGGAACCTCCATACTGTTCTCCATAGTGGCTGTACCAATTTATATTCCCACCAATAGTATAGGAGGGTTCCTTTTTCTACATACCCTCTCCAGAATTTATTATTTGTAGACTTTTATGATGGCCATTCTGACTGGTATGAAGTGATACATATTGCTGTTTTCATCATAACAATCTTGTTATAATGCAAGTATATATCAACAAGATGACAATTAGAGCTTCTGATAACCATAGGACAACTACTACAGAAAAAATATTCAGCGACACTTCTTAAAGATGGTAAGGCAGCTTTATTTAGTATAGAGACCAGGGCAATGGAATTTTACAGTGGGAGAGAGAGGTCGGGCAAGTGGGAATTTGTAGCCAAGAAGCAGGGTGGGGGTCAGTTGATGGAAAATCACTGAGAGGAAACATCAGGGATAAGGGAGGTTCTGGCTAAACTGACCGAACAGGATTCTTGCTGTGGACAAGCCAAGGTGATCAGACATTACCCGGGGATGGTGGAGGTTGAAGAATCTGATCAGATACTGAAGTGGGGGGTGGTTCTGGTTACACTGATTTAGCGAGGTTCTTGCTAAAAACTGAAATTTACAAGAAAGTGCACAGATGGACCTGGGAGAAGATTGAGGAGCCTGATTAAAGTTTGGCCAAGAAAGGAATCTTTGTCACAACCTATACTATATGCAGTACTGGTGCAATGGACACCTATGGCAAACTAATTTGATTTTCTACAGTGTTGGCCTTCTGCCTCTCACCATTCCATGAAAACTATTCTCAGCAGTATATTCCTGATCTGAGGATTACATTGCATTGTTTCACTGACTCATTCTTATCCCTGAGTTACTGTTTGCCCCTGATCTTGATCCTTCTTGAAAATCCTTTAATAGCCTTGGCAACATGCACTGTGGAGGTCCTTGAGCCTTTTTCCTGTATTTATCTCTGTTACTGGCCAGTTTTCTATTCTCTAGCTTTGTCTTAATGCTCATATTCTTTTCTGGTCGAGTTCTGAATCAGCATGATGTAAACAACGCTACAAGTTGTGTTGATGGCTTTCACATGTCTATATCCAACCCTCACACCCCAGTTGGATGCTTTGCAGGAATTCAGACTCAGCCTATTTTGGACAGAATTGTCCTTCCTCCTGCTTCCATCCATCCTAATCTACATCATCTCTTCTTGTGTCAACACCTCACAACTTACCCCGCCAGTCATCCAGCCAGAAACCCACAGGGTGCCCCAGGCTCTTTGCTCTCCCTTTATACATATCAAGCCAATCATCCCATCTTAATCACCAATTTTACTCCTGAATGTTCCTAAAATCAATGTTATTTTATCAACTATTTTGCTGACACTGTTATTCATTTAAAACATAACCTGAGGAAGATGGCGGAAGAGTAAGACACGGAGATCACCTTCCTTCCCACAGATACAGTAGAAATACATCTACACGTGGAACTGCTCCTACAGAACACCCACTGAACGCTGGCAGAAAACGTCCGACCTCCAAAAAGGCAAGAAACTCCCCCCGTACTTGGGTAGGGCAAAAGAAAAAAGAAATAACAGAGACAAAAGAATAGGGACGGCACCTGCACCAGTGGGAGGGAGCTGTGAAGGAGGAAAGATTTCCACACACTAGGAAGCCCCTTCGCGGGCAGAGACTGCGGGTGGCAGGGGGGAGAAGCTTCGGAGCCACGGAGGAGAGCGCAGCCACAGGGGTGCGGAGGGCAAAGCGGAGAGGCTCCCGCACGGAGGAGCGGTGCCGACCAGCACTCTCCAACCCGAGAGGCTTCTCTGCTCCCCCGCCGGGGCGGGCGGGGCTGGGAGCTGAGGCTCGGGCTTCAGTCGGATCGCAGGGAGAGGACTGGGGTTTGCTCCGTGAACACAGCCTGAAGGGGTTAGTGCACCACAGCTAGCCGGGAGGGAGCCCGGGAAAAAGTCTGCAGCTGCCGAAGAGGCAAGAGACTTTTTCTTCCCTCTTCGTTTCCTGGTGCGCGAGGAGAGGGGATTCAGAGCGCCGCCTAAACGAACTTCAGAGACGGGCGCGAGCCGCAGCTAACAGCGCGGATCCCACAGCAACAGGGGCGCAGAGGAAAAAGCGGAGAGACTCCCGCACAGAGGCTCGGCGCCGAGCAGCGCTCACCAGCCCGAGAGGCTTGTCTGCTCCCCCGCCGGGGCAGGCGGGGCTGGGAGCTGAGGCTCAGCTTCGGTCGGATCGCAGGGAGAGGACTGGGGCTGGCGGCGTGAACATAGCCTGAAGGGGTTAGTGCACCACAGCTGGCTGGGAGGGAGACCGGGAAAAAGTCTGCAGCTGCTGAAGAGGCAAGAGACTTTTTCTTGCCTCTTTGTTTCGCTGCGCGCAAGGAGAGGGGATTCAGAGCGCCGCCTAAACGAACTCCAAAGAAGGGCGCGAGCCGCGGCGATCAGCGCGGACCCCAGAGACGGGCGTGAGATGCTGGGGCTGCTGCTGCCGCCTCCAAAAAGCCTGTGTGTGAGCACAGGTCACTCTCCACACCGCCCCTACCGGGAGCCAGTGCAGCCCGCCACTGCCAGGGTCCCATGATCCAGGGACAAATTCCCCAGGAGAACGCACTGCGCGCCTCAGGCTGGTGCAACGTCACGCCGGCCTCTGACGCCGCAGGCTCGCCCCGCCTCCTCTGTACCCCTCCCTCCCCGCGGCCTGAGTGAGCCAGCGCCCCCGAAGCAGCTGCTCCTTTAACCCCGTTCTGTCTGGGTGGGGAATAGACGCCCTCAGGCGACCTACACGCAGAGGCGGGTCCAAATCCAAAGCTGAACCCCAGGAGCTGTGTGAACAGGGAAGAGAAGGGGAAATCTCTCCCAGCAGCCTCAGAAGCAGCGGATTAAAACTCCACAAACAACTTGATGTGCCTGCATCTGTTGAATACCTGAATAGACAACGAATCATCCCAAATTCAGGAGGTGGACTTTGGGAGCAGGATATATTAATTTTTCCCCTTTTCCTTTTTTTTTTTGTGAGTGTACATGTATATGCTTCTGGGTGAGATTTTGTCTGTATAGCTTTGCTTTACAATAGCTTTATTTTACTTCACTATATTATAACCTCTTTCTTTCTTTCTTTCTATTTTTTCTCCCTTTTACTCTGAGCCGTGTGGACGAAAGGCTCTTGGTGCTCCAGCCAGGCATCAGGGCCGTGCCTCTGAGGTGGGAGAGCCAACTTCATGACACTGGTCCACAAGAGACCTCCCAGCTCCACGTAATACCAAACGGCAAAAATCTCTCAGAGATCTCCATCTCAACATCAAGACCCAGCATCACTCAATGACCAGCAAGCTACAGTGCTGAACACCCTATGCCAAACAACTAGCAAGACAGGAACACAGCCCCATCCATTAGCAGAGAGGCTGCCTAAAATCATAATAAGGCCACAGACACCCCAAAATACACCACCAGACGTGGATGTGCCCACCAGAAAGACAAGATCCAGCCTCATCCACCAGAGCTCAGGCACTAGTTCCCTACACCAGGAAGCCTACACAACCCACTGAACCAACCTTAGCCACTGGGGACAGATACCAAAAACAACGGGAACAACAAACCTGCAGTCTGTGAAAAGGGGACCCCAAACACAGTAAGATAAGCAAAATGAGACGACAGAAAAACACACAGCAGATGAAGGAGCAGGGTCAAAGCACACTAGACTTAACAAATGAAGAGGAAATAAGTAGTCTACCTGAAAAAGAATTCAGAATAATGATAGTAAGGATGATCCAAAATCTTGGAAATAGAATAGACAAAATGCAAGAAACATTTAACAAGGACGTAGAAGAACTAAAGAGGAACCAAGCAATGATGAAAAACACAATAAATGAAATTAAAAATACTCTAGATGGGATCAATAGCAGAATAACTGAGGCAGAAGAAAGGATAAGTGCCCTGGAAGATAAAATGGTGGAAATAACTACTGCAGAGCAGGATAAAGAAAAAAGAATGAAAAGAACTGAGGACAGTCTCAGAGACCTCTGGGACAACATTAAACGCACCAACATTCGAATTATAGGGGTCCCAGAAGAAGAAGAGAAAAAGAAAGGGACTGAGAAAATATTTGAAGAGATTATAGTTGAAAACTTCCCTAATATGGGAAAGGAAATAGTTAATCAAGTCCTGGAAGCACAGAGAGTCCCATACAGGATAAACCCAAGGAGAAACACGCCAAGACACATATTAATCAAACTGTCAAAAATTAAATATAAGGAAAACATATTAAAGGCAGCAAGGGAAAAACAACAAATAACACACAAGGGAATCCCCATAAGGTTAACATCTGATCTTTCAGCAGAAACTCTGCAAGCCAGAAGGGAGTGGCAGGATATACTTAAAGTGATGAAGGAGAAAAACCTACAACCAAGATTACTCTACCCAGCAAGGATCTCATTCAGATTCGATGGAGAAATTAAAACCTTTACAGACAAGCACAAGCTGAGAGAGTTCAGCACCACCAAACCAGCTTTACAACAAATGCTAAAGGAACTTCTCTAGGCAAGAAACACAAGAGAAGGAAAACACCTACAATACCAAACCCAAAACATTTAAGAAAATGGGAATAGGAACATACATATCGATAATTACCTTGAATGTAAATGGATTAAATGCTCCCACCAAAGGACACAGGCTGGCTGAATGGATACAAAAACAAGACCCATATATATGCTATCTACAAGAGACCCACTTCAGACCTAGAGACATATACAGACTGAAAGTGAGGGGCTGGAAAAAGATATTCCATGCAAATGGAAATCAAAAGAAAGTTGGAGTAGCAATTCTTATATCAGACAAAATAGATTTTAAAATAAAGACTATTACAAGAGACAAAGAAGGACATTATATAATGATCAAGGGATCGATCCAAGAGGAAGCTATAACAATTGTAAATATTTATGCACCCAACATAGGAGCACCTCAATACATAAGGCAAATACTAACAGCCATAAAAGGGGAAATCGACAGCAACACAATCATAGTAGGGGACTTTAACACCCCACTTTCACCAATGGACAGATCATCCAAAATGAAAATAAATAAGGAAACACAAGCTTTAAATGATACATTAAACAAGATGGACTTAATTGATATTTATAGGACATTCCACCCAAAAACAACAGAATACACATTTTTCTCAAGTGCTCATGGAACATTCTCCAGGATAGATCATATCTTGGGTCACAAATCAAGCCTTGGTAAATTTAAGAAAATTGAAATCGTATCAAGTATCTTTTCCGACCACAACGCTATGAGACTAGATATCAATTACAGGAAAAGATCTGTAAAAAATACAAACACATGGAGGCTACACAATACATTACTTAATAACGAAGTGATTACTGAAGAAATCAAAGGGGAAATCAAAAAATACCTAGAAACAAATGACAATGGAGATACGATGACCCAAAACCTATGGGACGCAGCAAAAGCAGTGTTAAGAGGGAAGTTTATAGCAATACAAGCCTACCTTAAGAAACAGGAAACATCTAAAATAAACAACCTAACCTTGCACCTAAAGCAATTAGAGAAAGAAGAACAAAAAAACCCCAAAGCCAGCAGAAGGAAAGAAATTATAATGATCAGGTCAGAAATCAATGAAAAAGATATGAAGGAACAATAGCAAAAATGAATGAAACTAAAAGCTGGTTCTTTGAGAAGATAAACAAAATTGATAAACCATTAGCCAGACTCATCAAGAGAAAAAGGGAGAAGACTCAGATCAATAGAATTAGAAATGAAAAAGGAGAAGTAACCACTGACACTGCAGAAATACAAAAGATCATGAGAGATTACTACAAGCAACTCTATGCCAATAAAATGGACAACCTGGAAGAAATGGACAGATTCTTAGAAATGCACAAACTGCCGAGACTGAACCAGGAAGAAATAGAAAATATGAACAGACCAATCACAAGCACTGAAATTGAAACTGTGATTAAAAACCTTCCAACAAACAAAAGCCCAGGACCAGATGGCTTCACAGGTGAATTCTATCAAACATTTAGAGACGAGCTAACACCTATCCTTCTCAAACTCTTCCAAAATATTGCAGAGGGAGGAACACTCCCAAACTCATTCTACGAGGCAACCATCACCCTGATACCAAAACCAGACAAAGATGTCACAAAGAAAGAAAACTACAGGTCAATATCACTGATGAACACAGATGCAAAAATCCTCAACAAAATACTAGCAAACAGAAACCAACAGCACATTAAAAGGGTCATACACCATGATCAAGTGGGGTTTATCCCAGGAATGCAAGGATTCTTCAATATACGCAAATCAATCAACGTGATACACCATATTAACAAATTGAAGGAGAAAAACCATATGATCATCTCAATAGATGCAGAGAAAGCTTTCGACAAAATTCAACACCCATTTATGATAAAAGCCCTGCAGAAAGTAGGCATAGAGGGAACTTTCCTCAACATAATAAAGGCCATATATGACAAACCCACAGCCAACATTGTCCTCAATGGTGAAAAACTGAAACCATTTCCACTAAGATCAGGAACAAGACAAGGTTGCCCACTCTCACCACTATTATTCAACATAGTTTTGGAAATGTTAGCCACGGCAATCAGAGAAGACAAAGAAATAAAAGGAATCCAAATCGGAAAAGAAGAAGTAAAGCTGTCACTATTTGCAGATGACATGATACTATACATAGAGAATCCTAAAGATGCTACCAGAAAACTCCTAGAGCTAATCAATGAATTTGGTAAAGTAGCAGGATACAAAATTAATGCACAGAAATCCCTTGCATTTCTATACACTAATGACGAAAAATCTGAAAGTGAAATTAAGAAAACACTCCCGTTTACCATTGCAACAAAAAGAATAAAATACCTAGGAATAAACCTACCTAAGGAGAGAAAAGACCTGTATGCAGAAAATTATAAGACACTGATGAAAGAAATTAAAGATGATACAAATAGATGGAGAGATATACCATGTTCCTGGATTGGAAGAATCAACATTGTGAAAATGACTCTACTACCCAAAGCAATCTACAGATTCAATGCAATCCCTATCAAACTACCACTGGCATTTTTCACAGAACTAGAACAAAAAATTTCACAATTTGTATGGAAACACAAAAGACCCCGAATAGCCAAAGCAATCTTGAGAACGAAAAATGGAGCTGGGGGAATCAGGCTCCCTGACTTCAGACTATATTACAAAGCTTCAGTAATCCAGACAGTTTGGTACTGGCACAAAAACAGAAATATAGATCAATGGAACAGGATAGAAAGCCCAGAGATAAACCCACACACATATGGTCACCTTATCTTTGATAAAGGAGGCAAGCATATACAGTGGAGAAAAGACAGCCTCTTCAATAAGTGGTGCTGGGAAAATTGGACAGGTACATGTAAAAGTATGAAATTAGAACACTCCCTGACACCATGCACAAAAATAAACTCAAAATGGATTAAAGACCTAAGTGTAAGGGCAGACACTATCAAACTCTTAGAGGAAAACATAGGCAGAACACTCTATGACATACATCACAGCAAGATTCTTTTTGACCCAGCTCCCAGAGAAATGGAAATAAGAACACAAATAAACAAAATGGGACCTAATGAAACTTAAAAGCTTTTGCACAGCAAAGCAAACCATAAACAAGACCAAAAGACAACCCTCAGAATGGGAGAAAATATTTGCAAATGAAGCAACTGACAAAGGATTAATCTCCAAGATTTACAAGCAGCTCATGCAGCTCAATAACAAAAAAACCAACAACCCAATCCAAAAATGGGCAGAAGACCTAAATAGACATTTCTCCAAAGAAGATATACCGATGGCCTACAGACACATGAAAGAATGCTCATCATCATTAATCATTAGAGAAATGCAAATCAAAACTACAATGAGATATCATCTCACACCGGTCAGAATGGCCATCATTAAAAAATCTAGAAACAATAAATGCTGGAGAGGGTGTGGAGGAAAGGGAACACTCTTGCACTGTTGGTGGGAATGTAAATTGATACAGCCACTATGGAGAACAGTATGGAGGTTCCTGAAAAAACTACAAATAGAACTACCATACGACCCAGCAATCCCACTACTGGGCATATACCCTGAGAAAACCATAGGTCAAAAAGAGTCATGTACCAAAATGTTCATTGCAGCTCTATTTACAATAGCCAGGACATGGAAGCAACCTAAATGTCCATCGGCAGATGAATGGATAAAGAATATGTGGCACATATATACAATGGAATATTACTCAGCCATAAAAAGAAATGAAATGGAGGTATTTGTAATGAGGTGGATGGAGTTAGAGTCTGTCATACAGAGTGAAGTAAGTCAGAAAGAGAAAAACAAATACAGTATGCTAACACATATATACGGAATCTAAGGGAAAAAAAAAAAAAAAGGCCATGAAGAACCTAGTGGCAAGACAGGAATAAAGACACAGACCTACTAGAGAATGGACTTGAGGATATGGGGAGGGGGTGGGGTGAGATGTGACAGGGTAAGAGAGTGTCATGGACATATATACACTACCAAATGTAAAATAGATAACTAGTGGGAAGCAGCTGCATAGCACAGGGAGATCAGCTCGGTGCTTTGTGACCACCTAGAGGGGTGGGATGGGGAGGGTGGGAGGGAGGGAGATGCAAGAGGGAAGAGAAATGGGAACATATTGTATATGTATAACTGATTCACTTTGTTATAAAGCAGAAGCTAACACACCATTGTAAGGCAATTATACTTCAATAAAGATGTTAAAATAAATAAAAAACAAAAAACAAAAAACAAAAAAAAAACATAACCTGATCATGTTACCCATACATCCCTACCCCTGGTGAAAATCACTAAGAGATAAAATTCTATGTGTTCAAGGCTCTCCTAGTCATTCTGTTTCCACCCCACCTCATGATCTGATGAATAACTGTGTGTGGCTGAGACAAGCACTGTTTCTGAAGAGATTTTAGTGCTGTGGACAAAACAGTGATGGACAGAAAGGAAGGGTTTCCTGAAAACATCACTTTTGAGCTTAAATCTGTGGTCTGAGTAGAAGTTAATTAAGGAAAGTGTAGAAAATGCCATGCAAGGCTGGAGTCGCATTCTGAGTAAAGGAACAAAGACCCTATGGCAAGAGGGAATTTGGCTTTTTCAAAGAACCATGGGAAGACTGGTGTGACTTGCATTAAAAGCAAAAAGCAAAAAAAAAAAAAAAAAAAGAAAAAAGAAAATGCCATCAGAGAAAGTTCCTTAAAAACTCAGAAGCTTATTATTGTTGCTATACATTCCAGCCCATGAAAAAAAAGAAAACACCACACAAACACTGGAATTCAATCCAGTTCTTCTAGTTCAAGCTGAAGACAGTGCAATAATATCCCAACTCTCATACACACATATATATTTTTCTATATTCTGTCGTTTATGTGGATAATATGTCACATGCAGTCCTTATAAGAGCATAGATACATCAATTACACATGAGAGAAGAGAAAAATAATTGCAATTTAAGTGCTCAGGAAAACATTGGGTTTTGGCAAACACATGTATACAAATAAAAATAATTAATCAATGCAATGTACCTTAGTAGCCAACTGATTCAGACCTTCACACCAAAGTCATACTAGATAATTCTAGAAAAGCTATTATACTTCCATTTAGGGTGCTTTTCAAAGTGGAGAGAACATTGATTCACATGCTACAGTATGGTCTTCAGTCAAAGCTTGAACAGAGTGGGGCAATCCCAATCTACATTTGTTTTCATAAAAACGTCAACAGAAAATAAGCATCAGTGATAAAACTGGGTTCATGTCCTGTTATAAGTGGAAAACAGCCAGTTTCACATATTGTACAAAGACTTTCAATCACTTTTTATGGCCATAGAGCTGCCGTGTTTGGCAATTAAAAAATAAAACCATGCAGATTTCGATACCAATACGTAAATATTGGCGTCAAGATTGTCTGTGATGCCGTATTTCATTCAGGGCTGAGACAAGAAAGGTGGCTGTGGTTTAAAGGTCATGGAGAGCTGCATCTCCATAAGAGGCACTTTAAAGACATTACTGAAAATGCATTCTATTTAAATAGCTATTTGGATAATTAGATATGTCCAATCAGTGGGAGAAAACCATAAAAACAATCATTAGATGAGAAAATGTTTACATTTAAAATGCACTGGTGTCAGAAAGAAAGAAAATGATTTTATTTTCGAAGCAACCAGAGTTTGGGAAAAAGTGCTGAAAAATCAATTTATTTTCAAAGGAATGGGCTAGACTGATTATGCATTTGTTAGTTCCATCAACACGGTTGGAATACAATATAGGTGCACTTATTTTCATGCATATGCGATATGTCTTTTTCTTACAAAGAAACTATGGTGTTCACAAAAAAGAGATGAGATTTTTGGTGGTTAAAATAATAAATTCAACTTTCTATCTTCATCTTCTTCTTTTCCTTCTGAGCTTAATAAATTATTTGTGATTTATTATGGAGAATATTTACCCAAGAAAATTCATTCCAACAGAGGGTCAGATCTTAAAACCCTCATTTTACAACTTCAGCTTTAGAGGCAGTTTTGGAAATGGAAGCAAGGAAAACCAGAGTCACAGAAAGGGTCTCCCTTTAGTGATGGACAGACCAGTAGATGTTGAACATTATGATTCTACACGGCAGGGGAAGATGCTTTTGGTCCTTTCCATATTCTCTCTTGAGGGATTCCAATAAGAGCCCAATATCCTCCTTCTACTTATCTCCAGATCTCCACATACCTGAGTGTCATCCCCGCCCACAGCAACACTTGAACTGTCTTGTGACATGTGGGGGAAACTAAAGTTGGCTTGGGTAGTCACTCCCAGGTGTGCCTGGGAATTAGTTTTAAATAATATCTCACTGCAACATTCAATATCTAACAAGTCAGAATCTCATAGAAGTAGGGGAGTGGAAAAGATGTCACGTGGGGTCTCAGAAGTTGCTTTTTGAAAACATCCTGTTGATTATGACAGAATTTGCCTCTGGATTTCAGGATATGAGTGGATTGATTAGATTTTAAAAGGTCAGTAAAATAAACTTACTGTAGCTAAAATCTTTTATAGGCATTATAGTATCTTAGTCCAGTTTAATATCTATTTAAAAGGCCCCTAAGAAGTGAGATAAATGATGCTCTTTTGATACAATGCAGGCTTTTTTTTTTCTTTTGTTATGTTGATTTATCCCCTCCTCAAACACTACCACATATGCATATAAATTTGAAGATAACAAAGTCTTTTTGGAGATTCTTATATATTAAGAAATGCCTTTGTTTGGTTACCATTTAGAGAATCTGAAAGAACCTGGTGTTTCCAGTCGCACAGGAAAGGCCCCCACTTTCTTGTGTCCTGCAGTGGAGAATGTAGGGGATTGAGAATTTGCAAATTCATGGCTGGCCACAATCACTAACTGCTGTTGAAGAATTTATAATGTGCAAAGAGCTCTCATATACTTTTTTGTCATTTGTCATTCACAGTAAATCTGTAAGGTGGACTTCTTTTTTATTTCTATTTTTCAAATGTCAGGATTTTAAAAATACTATTTAAATATCAAACTGACTATAGATAACTCCGCCTACTTGAGATGGAAATGCTCTATGTATGTGATGCAATACACATCAGTGGAAAAATAAATCTGGACTACTCTCCTCCATGGACGGGGATTAATGAGATGGAGTTTTGAAAGTTTCTGCCAGTTCCTACCTGCTGCTCATATGTGAGCCTAGGGAAGGAAGCACAGATTGAAATCTGGAGTATGAATAGATAGACCTGCGTGTGAGAAAGAGGTAGAAAACAGTTTTTCTCAGCAATCACCCTATTTGCAGCTGATATGATTGTCTATGTAGAAAATCCTGAAGAATCTACAAAAAGCTCTTAGAACTAATAAGTGAGTTCAGCAAAGTCACAGGATACAAGATCCACAGAAAATAATAAATTTTACTTCTATATAGTACTAACAATGAACATGGGGAAACCAAAATTAAAAACCTGTTGGAGCATTTTCAGTGGCTCCAATGAAGATGAAACACCTAAGTATATACTTACCAAAACATATGCATAATCAGTATACTGAAAATGACAAAATGCTGTTGAAAAAATCAAAGAAGATTTAAATAAATGGAGAGTCATACTTGTTTATGGGTTGGGAGACTTAACACAGTAAAAGTGTCAATTCTTTCTAAATTGATCTGTATGTTTACTCCAATTCCTATTAAAATCCAGAAGGTTTTTTTTGTAGACATAGAGAAGTTTATCCTAAAATTTATATGGAAACACAAAAACCTTACATAGCTAAAAAAATTTTTGTAAACCAATAGTAAGGTGGAAGGAATCACTCCACCCAATAATAAGGCTCACCTTACAGCTACAATGATCAATAGTATGGTATTGGTGGAGAGAGACCTAGATCAATGGAACAGAACAAAGAACAAGAAACAGGCCGACACAAATATACCCAACTAATTTTTGAAAAAGGTGCAACAGTAACATAATGGTTCTGAAACAACTGGCTCTCTGTAGGTCAAAAGTAAACCTCAATTTAAATATCACATTTTATACAAAAATTAAACATATGGACTTAAACATAAAATGAAATGCGATGTAACTTTTAGACAAAACAAAGGGGGAAACCTTCAGTATTCAGGCTTAAGCAAAGAGTTCTTAGATTTGACACCAAATACACAATAATACTTAAAAGAAAAATTAATAAATTGGAAAACATGAAGCTAAAACCTTTTGCTCTGTGAAAGACCCTGATACGAAGATGAAAAGACAAGCTTCAGACTGGAGGGAAATTTTTGCAAATGATGCATCTAACTCAGGACCGATATAAAATTTAGAATATAAATCTCAAACTAAGCAGTAAAAATACACTTAGAAAATGGGTGAAAGACATGAACAGACATTTTGCTAAAGAGACTATAAAGATGGCAAATATGCAAATAAAAAAGTGTTCAACCTTTGTAGCCATTAGGAAAAATGCATGATAAAACCAAAATGAGATATTACACCCTTACCAGAATGGATAAAGTAAAAAACAGTGACAGCACCAAATCCTAGAGAGGATGCAGAGAAACTGGACTACTCATACATTGTGGTGTGGATGTAAATGGAAATGTCACAGCCACTCTGGAAAAGTTTGGTAGTTTCTCATACAGCTAGACATCCAACTGCCACATGGTCTAGCAGTTACACTCTTGGTCACTTACCCAAGAGGAATTTAATTATTTCTATACACAAATGTTCATAGTAGCTTTACTTAAAATAACCCAAAACTGGAAACAACCCACCTGTCCTTTATTTATTTTTATTATACTTATTTATTTATTTTTTGGCCAGGCCATGCAGCATGCAGGATCTTAGTTCCCCAGCCAGGGATTGAACCCATGACCCCTGCAGTGGAAGCACAGAGTCCTAACCACTGGCCCACCATGGAATTCCCACCAGCTGTCCTTCATAGTTAAATGGTTAAACAAACTCTGGTCCATCCATGCCATGGAATACCACTCAGCAATGAGTATGAATGAACTATGACGCACGCAGCAACCTGGATGAATCCGTAGGGAATTACGATGAGTGAGAAAAGTCAATCCTGAAAGCTTACATACTTTATGGTTCCATTTATATAAAATGTTTGGATGACAAAATTATAGAAATGGAGAACAGATTAGTGGTTCCCAGGGGTTAAGGATGCCATGGAGAATTCAGGATGGAGGCGTGTCTATAGAAGAACAGTACAGAGAACCTGTGGTAACCTAACTGTTCTTCACCTTGATTGTCACAATGCCGGCATCCTGGTTGTGGTATTGGAATATAATTTTGCAAGACATTGCTATTGGGGAAAACTGCGTAAAGACTAAATGAGATGTCTGTATCATTTCTTGCACCTGCTTATCTACATTGTCTCAAAAGTAAAATGTTAATTAAAAACAGAAAAGGAAGAAGAGTTGATTTCACATGGCCATGTCATCAACCTTCACTCATTTGCTATGGCTGTGAGCAGTCTTTTCTAAAACCCTCAGTTCACTTTCATAATAATAATAATCTGATAATATATTGAGGATTTGCTGGGAGCCTGGCTATTTCCAAACATTATCACTAAACATCACAGGTCTGCAAGGTACATAGACTTATCAGCACGGTACAAATGAAGGGTCCATGCCTCAGCAGCACTGAGTCACTTACCCAAGGTCACAGAGGGGTAAATGCCATACGGACAATGAGCCCTGGTCTGTCTGACTCTGAGACACGTCACCTGATCCTTCCAGGTCAGCCTGACCTCAGAGCCAGCACAGATGTGGGATCAGTGCTTTCATGCTAGACCACTCATCCCCTTACAGGCATCAACCATGTGGCCTATTAGGAAGACGCTGGTGTGACTTTCAAGGTAGATGAACTCATAAAGCATCGGCATGACAGGCTGGAGTTTCCGCCTTGTTTGGAAAGAATTAGATAAATTTTAGCAGTCCACGGTTTGTTTGAGGATGCTGGGAATAATTTAATCTACCATTTCAAATATAATTTAGATTTAAGAGGTGTTTTACTGTTCTATTTCTAGAGTGCCTGAGGATCCAGCTGAATGTATTACACATCACATTAGATTAAGGTCAATTAACAACATTGCAAGGGACTTTTTCTCCTTTGTAATGACACATAGAGCTGCAAATTTGTGATTAAAATCCTATATGTTAGTACAGATGAATGGAGGGATCTTACTCAAGCTCCAATTATGATTAAGGCTGCGGCAAGGGGTCCGGTGGGTCATGCCATGTCATAATGCCTGGAACTTTCTAATTGGCATTTATTGAGCAGAGGTGACATTTGTGCTGAGTGGCACACATTTTGATTTGGGGCTTTGGACTTAAATGTGTTGAAACCAGCAGAGTTCACGTGGAAGAGAAGGCTTTGCCCACAGTGCTGTATGTTGTGCACTTGAACTACAGTCAGGGGGGAAGGAGGTAGCTGTAAGGGTGCGCTCGGGGGTGGGGGCTGACAGAAGACAAGGGATGAGGGAGGGTATGTCATCAAGAAGGGTGAGTGTAGAGTCCGACAGTGGGCAGAACTGGGGGTGACTATTGACTCTGCCACCTCTACATTGTATGGATTTGGCCAAGCCATTTCACCTGTCTGATCTTCTCTTTCTCAGCCGTGTGGTGGGGATGAGACTTGGTTTCTTTTAAGATTCTCCTGCAGATGAAGTGAGATGAAATATCTAAAATAGCTTGTACTTGGGGAAATTCTCTGGCATTCCAGGGGTTAGGACTCACTAACCACTGGCTTTCACTGCCAGAACCCAGGTTCAATTCCTAGCTGGGGAACTAAGATCCCTCAAGCTGCAAGGTGTGGCCAAATAAATAAATAAATAAAATAGCTTGTACATGGAAGGGGCTTAATAAACGACAGACATTATAAGAATTTATGCTTTCAACATTAAAAGGAGCAGTAATTAGCCAAGACATGGAAGCAACTTAAGTGTCCATAGACAGATGAATGGATAAAGAAGATGTGGTACAATATACAATGGAATATTACTCAGCCATAAAAAAAATGAAGTAATGCCATTTGCTGCAACATGGATGCAACTAGAGATTATCATACTAAGTGAAGTAAGTCAGAAAGAGAAAGACAAATATCATATGATATCACTTATATGTGGAATCTAAAACGTGACACAAATGAACCTATCTATGAAACAGAAACAGACTCATAGACATAGAGAACAGACTTGTGGTTGCCAAGAGGGAGGGAGTTGGTGGAGATATGGACTGGGAGTTTGGGGTTAACATATGTAAACTGTTATATATTTACAAAACAGAAATATACTCACAGACATAGACAACAAACGTATGGTTCCCAAAGGGGAAAGGTGGTGGGAGAAGCGATAAATTAGGAGTTTGGGATTAACGGATACACATTACTATATATAAAATAGATAAACAACAAGGTCGTACTGTATAGCACGAGGAACTATAGTCAATACCTTGTAATAAACTATAATGGAAAATAATCTAAAAAATAATATATATATATATACACACATACCAGTTTTCTTTATACCTGAAATTAACACATTTTAAATCAACTATATTTTAATAAAATTTTTTTAAAAAAGGAACAGTGATGGTCACCTTGCTCACCCAGCTGTCATCTTTATTCAGGAGGAAAGTGGGAGTGATTTTTCTGTCAGGTGGCTACTCCTTGCTGTGCTATTGAAAATGTTACCTAAAGTTAATTCATTCAGAAAATATGGATTGAATAGAGATTTGTGTAAAATCGACAACAGTCATTTCAAGGTCCAAATAGCGTATAACATACAGATGGAAACAGTCCCATGAAGGATGCACAGGGATCCAGATGTCCTAACATAAGGTGTTGGTAAACATGGGTGCTACAGAAAGTTACTCGAGTTCCCTGAGCCTCAGATCCATTGCCTACAAAGTGGGAAGAACAATTCCTGTATTCCAGTGTTACGAGAATTGGCAGAGATGAGGTATTTAATACACCCATATTAGAAAGCCAGTCAGAGAGACACCACCCAGTAGCCTGTGGCCTGGAAGTGCTGATGGGAGAGCCCATGGCATCGGTAACCTCCCGGCTACATGTGGGGTGTCTGCAGGGTCTCCCTTCATATGCCTAGACTTTGTCCCATGAAAGATCACATCTCTCCCTTCCTCACAGATACACTCCTCCCATGCTTCTCACATATTGGGTTGGTTTTGGCTCTAGTCTTGCTTGGTCTGTGCTTATTTCTTTCTTTATTTAATCTCACAGTTACCAACTAAGATTATCAGAAGACTGTTGTGTATGTCCCAGGAGTGGCTGGTTTTTCAGTGTGGTTGTCTTATTGCTGGCTCATACTAGTTTGAAAGAACTGATTTTTAAATTATCAGGAATTTTGAGAGCCGTGAAAGAAAACGGTAGCTTGAAATTGGCTGTAATAGGGATATTTACACCATGGAAATCTTCTGATGCTACAACATCAGGGCTCCCCCCTCTGAGAGCCCATTGTTTGCCTTTGCCAGCACACCACTGGTTTAGGCTCTGACTTCATCAGTTTAGCCACGGTTTGTAACTTCCACCCACCTGGGCACACCCTCCTGCATGTGGATTCACATTGGTGGATTTGGGGTTGACAGTTGCTTTGTTCACTAAGACTCATGGGCTGTAAACACCCACTGAGACTCACTGTCAGTCCCAAGAACAGCATTTGAAGAGACAAAGGGAGTTGGTAGGGCTGGAGCTTGCTCTGAGGAAAAAAGAAAATAAAAGAGAAGTGTCAAAAAATAAGTTTTCTCCCTCTTTCTGCAAGTTTCTCATGATTAGGCACTTGCCGCACATGTCCATTTCCACATTGCCTTGCTCAATGTGCTTGGGACCGTCCAGCCTCCCTCCAGGTCATGCAGCCATAGCCCTGGAGTCCAAATCCCAGCTCCTGAAGCTGACCAGAGCCCTCACGCCATCATCACTGATGAATGATGTGTGTGTGTTTACAGGGGCGTCTTACAGGGCCAGGCTGGTACTCTCTGGGCACTGCTGGTGACAGGCTACTTTCCCAGCCTTATACTTCAATAAAATAAATTAAACAAAATAGGGCTTCCCTGGTGGCGCAGTGGTTGAGAATCTGCTTGCTAATGCAGGGGACATGGGTTCGAGCCCTGGTCTGGGAAGATCCCACATGCCGCGGAGCAACTAGGCCCGTGAGCCACAACTACTGAGCCTGCGTGTCTGGAGCCTGTGCTCCGCAACAAGAGAGGCCGCGATAGTGAGAGGCCCACGCACCGCGATGAAGAGTAGCCCCCGCTTGCCACAACTAGAGAAAGCCTTCGCACAGAAACGAAGACCCAACACAGCCAAAAATAAATAAATTAATTAATTAAAAAAAAATCCTTAAAGACTTCCCATCTTATTTGAAAAAATCAAATTAAAAAATAAATAAATAAAAAAGTCTTGGTTTGATGAAAGCACAGAGATCGGGCTGTATCCAGGAGAGACAGAAGGTAGGGACTTATGTCAGCAGCCTATGAAACAGAAAATGGGGGCCTGAAATTGCAACTTAAAGCTGCGAGGATGGGGAAGAGATGGTTTTGAGAGGTGGTTTTTTTTGTTTTTGTTTTTGACAGAGTACTAAAATCAGTCTTGGGATTTAAGTTGCTTTTTCCAAGTCCTAACTGCCTAGTTGCAAAATGGCTGATTATCAGTCTATAAATAAGTGAATTTACTTTGATTTCTCTTAATTTTCCAGTGTTTTACCTTCTGCTTAATTATAGCAGATCTGGTGCACTGTTTCCTTTCAAGCAATTCATACAAAAGTGAAAGGCACATGAAGTAGCAGAGTTAAAAAACTGTGAACAAAAAGAAGTTGTATTTACATGGCACATCTTTACTAGGAGCTGATATCCAGTTAATTATCTTCTTAATTTTCACCACATCCCTTTGAGACAGGGACAAAGAAGGTATCATTATCCTCATTTCACAGATGAAAAAACTAAGGCCGAGGAAGGCTAAATGATTTCTACTTTCTTGGTGTGTCTGAAATGGATGCAAATAATTCTAACACCGGGCAAACCCAAGGGAAAGAGAAAAGTAATTGACTAAGCCTTAGAGTAATCACTTAGGAAAACCACAAACTAAAATAAATGATAAAGATAAACAGTGTCATACATCCTAATTAATCCCATAGCCCGTTTAGAAAGAGCCACGTGAACTACAGAAATAGGATCTCCGAATAAACTCTGTCCACATGTGCAGCAAAAAGCCACCGTTGGCACCAGCCACAAGGCATGGGTGGTGTGCAGACCTTCAGACACTCAGATCTCAGCAGGAAAGAAAGTGCTTGAGCTGAGCTGCTTATTCATCAATTTTTTTTGTCTTTATGAGCAAATGTATATATGTGTGTATATATACATATATATGCATTTACGTGCATGCATGTGTATATATACACATACAATTTCATGTGACTATATTAACATGATCATATTATACACAGAGATGGGGATCTGTATGGCTTTGTCTTCCTCATACTTTATACTTGCCTCCTTGCTGTCTCCACCAAAAGACCTTCTTTATCAGTAAACCAAATTCATAGCCTAAATATAACCAAATTTATATGTTCTTCCATATTTTCTATGTACATATGTAACCTTTTATAGCTTTATAGATGATTTTTTTCTGCTCAATATCATTGTCTGTTCCACAAAAGTGCAATCTTATGTGTACTATTTTTCTTAATCTTATAGAAAGCCTTCCAAGTCAGTTGGTATGATTCCAATTTATTCTTTTTCACGATTCCTTAATATTCCTTGCAATAGATGGACCATATTTTATTCAAACATTCTCTATTTATGGTAGTCCTTTTGTGAACTGTAGTTTTTATTTTTATAGGACAGATTCCCAGAGCTGTATTTTTTGGGTCGAAGGGTGTATGAGTTTTTGTTTTTGTTTTTGTTTTTTTGGCCATGCTGCGTGGCTTGTGGGATCTTACTTCCCCGACCAGGAATTGAACCCAGGCCACTGCACTGAAAGTGCCGAGTTCTAACCACTGGACCACCAGGGAATTCCAGGGACTATGCGCTTTTAATTTTTAGTCTTACAAACCGTTTCTTAAAAGAGGTAACATTGGGACTTCCCTGGTGGCACAGTGGTTAATAATCCGCCTGCCAATGCAGGGGACATGGGTTCGAGCCCTGGTCCAGGAAGATCCCACATGCCTCGGAGCAACTAAGCCCACATGCCACAACTACTGAAGCCCGTATGCCTAGAACCTATGCTCTGCAACAAGAGAAGCCACCGCAAGGAGAAGCCCTTGCACCACAACAAAGAGTTGCCCCTGCTCGCTGCAACTAGAGAAAGCCCATGTGCAGCAATGAAGACCCAGCGCAGCCAAAAATAAAATAAATAAATTTATTTAAAAAAAGAGGTAACATTACTCTAGCAATGTGAGGGTTCCCTATTCTTCATATGTCTGCCTTCAGAAAGCATAATCATTCCTTTTAAAGAGACAGAATTTATTGCTACTTTAATTTGCGTCTCACTCATAGTTACAGTGTTTGAGCATCTGCTGGCCATTTGGATTTGCTCCTGTGTAAACAGCCTCTTCTAATCCTTTGCCCACTTTTTTCCACTGCCATTATTTGTTCTCTTCTTGTAAACTTGTAAAATATCTTTGTATTTTATTGATAATGGGCATCTGTATGTTTTATTCATTGCAAACATTTCCCCAAGCATTTCTGTTTTTTTTCTGTGTTTTGATTTATCTTGTCATAGATACTTTTAACTTTTTTATAAATCAAGTAAGTTCACACTCACTTTGCCCTGAGGATGTCCATAAACTCTCCCAGAATTTCTTGCGTTTTTCACATTTAAGTCTTTAATCCATTTGGCATTTATTTTTAACATGATGTAAAAAGGAGTCCAGCTTTATATTCTTCAAGATGGGTAGCCAGCTTTGCCTGTACCATTTACTAAACAATCCATCATTTTACTGCTGAGTTAAAATGCCATCACTGCCATTTATCACATTCTTACATACAAGGTGGTCTGCTGCCTTATCCTCTCTTATATTGCAATGATCTATCTGTGTATTCCTAAGCTAATCCTCAGCCACATAATTCCAGTAGCTCTGCAGTCCGATTTGCTGTACCAGCAATTCAAAATTCAAAAATAAAAAATTCAAGATGACCTCATTTATTCTCAAAACTTTATACTTTCCTATATTCTTTCAAGTACTTTTATTCAATCTCAATCTCTTCATATAGCATTGAAGTTCTAACTGAAATTTCATTGTATTTATTTAAAAAGCATTGATAACTTGATATATATTGTATATCAATATCTATCTATTTAATAATATGAATCTTATAATCCACTTTTTCGGGGTCTTATTTAATAGCTTGTCTTTGGCCATCTGTGTCCTCAGCAGCTGGGAAATGCAGACAGAGAATAGCAGGCAGTAGAGGAGACAGTGAATCAAGGTCATGGTCTTCCAAGACTCTCCTCTGGGCCTTCTTTTCACAGCCCTCCTTACTCCTCTGAGACCTTTGCCTGTTTTCTCTCATTTTATTTCTTCATCCTTCTGTTCCTGTAAACTTCATTTCCTAAAATCTCTTGCCCTCTGGCTTCCTGCTGTGGTCATTCAATAGGAGACACTAACAGAAGTTTTGAAGACAGAGGAAGAGAAGAGAGAGGGCATTTCTTTGTAATTTTTTCTCTGCTTTCCCCAGCATCCCCAGAGGTATGTTTACTGGAGGGTTCCAACTCTGCTAATAAGCTTCTACCATGATTTTAACTCCTGTGAGCAGTCCTGGGTTTTTAACCCTGCAGATGCTATCTTTTTGTCTAAGTCCCTCCAGCCCTAGCATGTTAGGGGGTGCCTCCTCTTTCTAAATCCAAGATTGCCTCATGATTCTCTATTTATCTTTCCAATTCTACCATCCCTCAGTAACTAATTCTCTGTATTAAATTCTTTGTTTGAAACACCTGAGTCACATTCATTTTCCTGTCTGAATTGTAACTAACACACACTCCAAATGTATTTCTCATCACTCTCTACCTGGCACCTTGCACTTTCTTGGAACACACACAAAAATGAGATTTTTGTCTTTTTGCACTTTTCCCTTTGTGTCGTAAGTCCTTTCTGACTGGGTTATGCAGTTACGTATATGCCTTCCTCTCTATACCCATCATATCTCATGCTGCCTCTGGAAGTCAGTTCAACAATTCACTGTCTCTAAACTAGCTGTTAAGAGCTTGAGGGTAGCTGGCATGCCTTTCATTAATTCCCAGTTCCTGATTCACTGTGTGGTCACAGCTGGTGCTCTGTACTCGTGTCTGGGAATAGGAGAGGAAGGTAAGAAGAAAGGAGGTGGAGAAAGAAGAATCCTGGGAGAGAGCAAATGTAGAGATAAAGGGGCACTTTTACAGGGGAGAAAGGATAACTCATAGGTCACCAGGAATAACTAAATTTGGGGTGAGGTAGGATCATTTAGAATAGAATTTTAATGGTAAGATAGTCTTAAATTTAAAATGTGGATTAATACTACAGTAAACTGAAGTCTCTGAACCTCAGTTTCTTTATTTTTACAATGGCAACAATAATATCTATTAATGTAGTGTTGTGAATTTAAAACATAATTATATATGTAAAAAAAAATCTAATATTCTATAAATATGTGTTTAAAAGTCTCTTGTTTCGAGTCATTAACTGAGAGCAATAAGGCTAATAATAATAATAGTAATAATAATAACAAAAGGCATATAGTTTGGAAAGCAAGTGGTAAAAGTGTCTTTATTTGCAGTCTACATGAAAAATCCCATTATCTGTAAAAAGTTACCAGAAATAGTAAATGACCTTAGCAAGGTTGCAAGATAAAAGGCAAGAATACAAAATAAATTGAAATTCTACATAGGGGCAGTGAACGATTGGAAACAGAATTTAAAACAGTAATATAATTCATAATAGCAACAAAATTGAGATACTTACAGATGAATATAATAAATAATGTTCAAGAACAATACACTGAAAATTATAAAACATTGCTAAGAAAAGTCTTGGATGATCTAAATCAATGAGGATATATATATTCTATGCTGATGAATTAGAAGACTCAATGTTATTAATAAATAATTGATGTATAGATTCAACACATCCTAATCAAAATCCCAGGAGGATATTTGCAGAAATTGATAAGCTACTTCTAACATTTATATATAAATGTAAAGGACTTTTAATATCAAAAACAAGAAACAGAAGAGCAAAGTTGGAGAACTTATAATACCTCATTTAATGACTCACTTGGAAAATTATAGTAATCAGGACTTTCTGGTACTGTTTTAAGGACAGACATTTGGAGGAATGGAAAAGAAGGCGGAGTACAGAAATAGACTCACATACATATGGTCAGTTGATTGCCAGCATAGGTACCAAGACACTTCAATGTGTCAATATCATTGACAGCAGTATTTTTAACAAATGATTAGGAACAATTAAATACCATATTCAAAATACAAAATAAACTTCAACTCTTACCTCACACCATATACAGAAACTAACATAAAATAGATCATAGTTATAATGTGAAACCTATAACCTATAAAAGTTTTGTAAGTTTTAGGTGAGAAAAAGGAGAAAATCTTTCTGACCATGGATTAGGTGAAGATTTCTTGAAAAGATACAAAAAGCATGCATCATAAAAGAAAAATAATGACAACTTGTACATTGTCAAAAGTACTAAACATTTCTGCTCTTCAAAAAATAGTTAAGAAAAGAGAAATACAAGCTACACATGAGAGAAAATATTTACCAAACATATACTTTGACAAAGGGCTTGTAGCCAGAAATAGATAAGAAATTTTACAAATCAGTAAAAAGACAAACATCTCAATAAAAAAAAAAAAAAAAAAAAAAAAAAAAAAAAGCAGTCAAAAGATTTGAACAGACACTGTATTAAATAGTTTGGATCAACTGAAACTCTCACTTTGGAAAACATTTAGGCAATTTCTCCTAAAGTTAAATACACACTTACCATACTATCCAGCAATCCAGACTTTTATCCACGAACAATGAAAACATATGTCCACACAAAGACCTGGATAAATGTCCATAGATTTATTATTAATAGACTCAACTGAGTACAACTCAAATCCCCATAAGCTAGTGAATGAATAAATAAGTTGTGTTGCATCCATACAATGGAATATTCCTCAACAACAAGAGAGAATGAACTACTTACACTTTCAACAACACAGATGAGTTTCAAAAGTATTATATTAAATTAAAGAAACCAAACCCAATAACTACATATAGAAGATACCATTCATGTATTACTCTAGAAAAGACAAAACTGAGAGACAGGAAGCAGATCAGTAGTTGCCAGGGGTGGGAGTAGAAAGAGCTTGAGGGAGTTTTTGGAATAATGGAAACGTTCCATTGCTAGATCATAATGGTGGTAACACTACTGTATTCACTTGATAGAACTCATTCAATTGCATCATTTTTGCTAGATCCAAATTTGAAGATTGTAACCTGGGAAGAGCATCTCAGAAAGCTCTGAGAACTGTTCCGACTCTTTAGAAGTCGAGGCAGTTATATGTTTTTTGAGACAGAGGGCTGTACATTAAATGACGTATTATTGACAGTTTACACAATCCAGATCTGAGCACCATGTGATCCCTTAGCAGGAAGGAATATTATCTTTTAAGGAGTTGTCTTGTTGATGCTAGGAGAATGGTGCTCTTTATGGTTGAGCAGGTATTTCTGCTGATGAGGAAGTTTTGGTCAATGCAAAATGTAGATATAAAATGCACAATAGGGGAGAGAAGAGGCCAAAGGGCAGAGAAAATTTTTTTACATTTAAATTTTTCTTGTCTTCTTACAATAAAATATGAATTTTATTTTATTTTTATTTTTTAGTTTAATTTTTCTTTTATATTGGCGTATAGTTTATTTACAATATTGTGCTAGTTTCAGGTGTACAGCAAAGTGATTCAGTTATACATATATGTATATCCATTCTTTTTCAGATTCTTTTCCCATATAGGTTATCACAGGATATTGAGTAGAGTTCCCTTTCCTATGCAGTAGGTCTTGTTGATTATTTATCTTACATATAGTCGTGTGTATATGCTAATCCCAAACTCCCAATTTATCCCCCACCCCCTTTCCTCTTTGGTAACCATAAGTTTGTTTTCTATGTCTGTGAGTCCATTTCTGTTTTATAAATAAGTCTATTTATATCCTTTTTTAAAATTCCACATATAAGTGATATCATATACTTGTCTTTCTCTTTCTGACTTACTTCACTTAGTGTGATAATATCTAGGTCCACCCATGTTGCTGTAAATGACATTATTTAATTTCACAATATTGAATGAGAAATTTATAAAATCTACGACTTCTCAGTCACACATAAGCATGTACTCAAAATAATATAGATTGGGTTCTGATATTAACGCTCATTTCCTCTTTAAAAAAAGTTTAAGGGGACAGTTCCAGCAATTCTGATTTTTAATATCCAATCTTTTCCTTTCTCACATGATTACACAGAGATTATAGCAGCTTATTTTAGGGCAGACCTTTGTCACGGACTCAGGTTTATTTTTATTCCCCACTAAAACACCTGTTTAAAATTCAGTTTCAGAACTATTATTTCAGTTGATTCTGAAAGATTCTTTCAGTGTGCTCTGTGAAATGGCCATTTGCTTTACATACCATACAGGAAAGCTTTCTCTCTCCTGTCTGGTCATTCAGTCCAAAGTGTGCTCTCTATTACACTGCAGTGCAGACGTTTCACTCCATTCTCTTTGATGGGAAGATCCACTTCTGGAATGGAATCTGAGCTACAAAGACATTCCATCAATGGGCAGAAAGAGGTATGCATGCCATGCCCTATTTATCATCATTGAGCATCTCCTCTCGAAGTTATAGGTCAACATGGCTTAGGCTACAAGGAAAATAAAATCTGTATTTGTGAATCCTTCTGAGAGCAGTAACATGTGTTTGGAATGTGGGCTCTCTCCTGGACCTCCATACCAGAAATGATTTTTAAAATATTTATATTTGCAAAAGTTTTATTTTTTAATGTAAAAGAACATAACATATGCCACTAAAAAATGTAATGCAAAATTAAATAATGTCAAATAGAGCTGTATCTACACATTGACTTCTGTTTTTTTTTTTTTTTTCCCAGCCTTGTCGTTTTAGTTAAAAATCAATCGACTACCTCATTCCTTTGTCTATAACAGTACTTTCCAATCTGTATTTTGAGGAATATCGCTATCTGTATGTGTTGTTAATTGATGGCCTGAAAGGATTTCAAGGTCAAATCATTTCCAGCACGGTTACATAGTACTCACAGAGCTCATTAGCTTGAAAATTCCTCTGAGAGTTCCCAGAGTCAAGAGATGTGGTTAACATTTTCTAACCCCGTTTTTTACCTTATCTGAGTCAGGAATTTGTCTACACATTCTTGCCACTAAAAACATATCAATATTATTTGTTGCTGCTGGCAATGGTGGGGGTTGCTTATGTCTAAAAATACAATATGGTGGACTTAAAAGAATGGATTGTCTGCATGCCTTATTATATGGATGAGATCTAGATCTACAGTTATAGAAGATGAAAAAAATTTTGAATGTTTGGAATCAGTATTGTAGTTTACCAAGCAGGTGGTCTCAGATTTCTCCACATTACATTATGATTTATGATCCTTATGGCATTTTGCGAGTATTAAGTGAGAAAATTGTCATTCAACACGCAATGTATATACATAGTAAGGGTTCAATAACTGATCATTATTACTAGTTTTAATATTATTTTTAATAATATTTTTAATATTATTTATTAAATAATATTAAATAGTTTTAATATTAGTTTTAATATTATTAGTTTTAATATTATTCATTCCTGAATAATATTAAATTCATTATTTAATATAGTTTTAATATTATTCATTACTGAATTCATTCTCCTAAGCAAGATACCATGTTGCCTTTTATTATAGATGGAATGAATATCTTATGAACTATTTTGAATGGCTGACCATTGGGGAGAACTAGTCTTTTTCGATTGCATTTATTATGTGTGAATATGAGTCCATTCCAAAAATATCACTGATGTTTTATAGTATAACATTAG
The DNA here is from genome assembly GCF_028021215.1 of Eschrichtius robustus. Lineage (NCBI taxonomy): Eukaryota > Metazoa > Chordata > Mammalia > Artiodactyla > Eschrichtiidae > Eschrichtius > Eschrichtius robustus. The sequence goes on along the minus strand of NC_090828.1, from coordinate 135,303,322 downwards.
TCTACAGAGAATGATATTAATACTACAACTTGACGGGCACCAAATTCAAATTTCATATCTTTTATCTATCTTTTGCTATGTAACAAACCATTCCGAAACTAGTGGCTTAAAAAAATGACTTTTATTCCTCAGAATAGTGTTGATCTACTGGTCTCAGCTGTATCTATGTGGCATGAGCGGAGGTTACTCATCTGTCTGCATAAAGTTGGCATCTCTTCTGGCCCAGAAAGTCAAAGAAAGCTTCACCCTCACATCAACATCCAAATTTATATGAAGGTATATATCTCACATTAAGTGTACATAAAGCAGAGCCTCTATACTGACAAATTGAAATTTACTTTCTGCTTAGCCTTTTCTGTTATGTAAACAATTGTACATTTATTTGCCATTCTAAAACTTCAGGATCAGTTTTACATAATTTTGCTAAATTTCTGTGCTTGCTCAGAAACAGTTTAGAGTACTAAAAACAACAGCCAAAGAACCGCTTTAACAGAAACTTATGTCCAAAGAGGGAAGGGGGAAAGAAAGAAAGGAAAATGGTAAGAAAAATGCTAACTAAGGTAAAACGGAAGATGGTGGGGAATGTTTCTCCTCATGGCCTCACCACAGAGGTATCTTGGGCTTCCTCACAGCATGGAAGGCTCAGGGTAGTTGGGTTTCTTACATGGCATCTGATTTCACAGAATAAAAGCAGAAGCTGCAAAGCCTCTAGAAGACTAGGCCTGGAACTAGCTTAATGCCACTTCTGTCACATGTCCCTGACCAAGGCAAGTCACAAGGCCAGCTCAAATTCAGAGAGAAGGAAGCAGACACCAGCACTTAAGCAAAAGCCGCACACACATACAAAGAGAGAGGCAAATCTCTGCCTCACCTTCAGTCACTAATTTAACCGCACCTTCCAACTAGACTCTTCCTGACATGTATTTACAAAGGGATCTTGGACCCAGATCTTCCCACACCTTAAATTCTCAACATATGCTTGTTGAATTTATCTCTCTTCCCTCTGGCACACATCTCTGCATGAATAAACCCTGTTCTGTGCCAAGAATTGTGCCAGACTGGGCTGAGTGTCAAGGAAATCTACCTCTGCCCTCTCACCACTCAAGAACACAGATTTAATGATGCAGCACTGAACATCAATGATGCGGCACTGAACACCATGACAGGGGAAGTCCAGACATCAGTGGGACACCAAGGATGTGTCCCTTGGAGGTGCTGAAGGAAGTCAAGGGGGCTTCCCCAAAGAGCCACCTGTGCTCATTTTAAGAGGGTAGGTCACAGGTTCAGATTAGTAGTAGTTGAGTCATAAGTGGAAGCAGGAAAAGACTGCTTTTCCAGTGTTTTTCAAAATACATGCCCCAGATCGACAGCATCAGCATCACCCGGGAACTCAGAAAAGCAAATTCTCAGGCCCCACCAGGACCTGCTGCATCAGAGACTCTCTGGGTGGGACCCAGCGTTCAGATGAATACTGAAGTTTGAGGAATATTGCTTTAGGCAGTAAGTGTAGTGTGTGAAAGTGGAGAGCCTGAGAAAGTATGATTTACTCCCCCGATGGGCGAAATAAACCCGTCCATAATCACATCCGGGTGAGGACTTTGGCGGCTGCACTCACAACTCTTTCTGAAGATTGTCCGGATTGCCGGTTTTACTGCTTTAGGTCCTAGTGAGAATGAGCTGCAAAATGATAAGACCAAAAGAGGAATTCAATACAAGGAACAATTATCCCACAAGGTGAAATGAAACCACGGAGCTAATAGGTCTGTATGAACTTTGAAAACCATACAGCTCTAGGTACCTACTGGGAATTTGAATTTTGATATTTGTATAAATTATTTGTAAATTGAAGCTGTGTAATTTTTGGTCTTTGTAGTTGTTAGGTGACTGCATGCATTTCAAGGGCAGGGTCCTATATGAGCTGCTTCAGGTCTCCAGTTAGACTCTAATTCTAGTTTGTGGTGGTTAATCAACAAATGTTAGCTAAATGGACTCTTGAAAGGTTGGAACGAGGATTCAACTGGGAGTTATGATACCCCGGTATAATCTTAAATTTGTAACAACTTGCTGTGTGAGCTTAGGTAAATTACTTAATCTCTGAATCATGGCTTCCTTATCTAATAGAGTCCTGGATTCTTTGATATTTCAGTTATATTTCAGTTCTAAAATTATATTATAAATCTCAATTTTCTTTTCAAACAGAAAAAACAAACTTTCTCTCTCTCTACATCCTTCTGTTTAGAAAAGCAGGACATCTATTATAAAGTCAGCCAGAAAAATATTGTTTGAACCTTCAGATGAGATTGGATTGGGATACTTTCTAAGGGCTATTCCAGAGAGAAAGGAAGATAAACAGGGGAACCACAGCAGAGGATGGGGCTAAAAGAGGGGCAAATGTTTGATTAGGTTTTTAGATTGAAGTTTGGAAGGAGTAAGAGGACAGGGAAGATGAGCTATACTTTTTTTAGGTTTCTGAGGTCTATTAAAACTTAGATGATGCAGTCTGGTGAAGATTTAGAAACAAAAATATCAGATGAACACAGGGTTGAGGGCAGATGATCAGTAGTTGGGGTACACTTAGAACAGAATTATCTGGCAAACATAAAGATGAAGGGAATTCATAGTATTGGGGAGTTTCAAAGATACAAAATAAGAATAAAGAAATAGCTGATGATTAACCCAATGGCTAAGTAAGTGGCATACTAGGAGTAATATTTCTCACAACGTGACTCACCACAGAAATTTATAGTTTTGATTCCTATTAATGCAATGGAACATATATTTTATTACAGCATTAAAATCACCTGCAAAAGGGCATTTGATCATTCTTTTTCTTAAGTTTTCTAAAGGTGGTCTTCAAGGCAGGCAAACTTTAAAATTAATTCCAAAATTACTAAATTAATTACTAAAATTAATTCCTGTCTCCTGATGTTTTGGGCATTCTCAACCACATTCATTGGGTGTCATTAAGATTGTGAACATTCTATGAACAGCTGCTACCTGCCAGGACCTGGTGTGGGTGCCAGAGACACAAAGCCTCGTAAATTGCAGACCCTGCCCTCAAAGAACCCACAGTGTCTTCTCCTAGGAGTTACTTTGAGTGCTATTTGGAAGATGTCAGGGAAACAAGACTAGAAATATGAGGTATTTAGGAGAGAAGGTACTAAAAGGTCAGTGAGCCAAGTGTCCCTAAGGGGCCACATTGACCTCTCCCTGCCCCAATACCCCTGAAATATAAAGCTGGTGATGAGGAAGGTCAAGAGAGAAAATGCAATCACCATTCCTCTGAGAACTACAGGACGGGCTTTCCATTCCTGTTCCAAGCTCTTCTATCTGCTTGTTGCTATCTAAGATGGCTGGGGACCTTAGGTCCCTGACCCACCCCCCATCCAGCTAACCAGGATAACCTTGCAGAGGCTCTCACATTTCCCCAAAGCAGATTCCATCTGTGAAGCATATTGAGGAAGATGGTGGGAATGTCTCTACTGCCATAATGTCAATGGGGGATTCTCTCTGGGAGGGACCTAGGCCAACCCCACATACTGATTTCAGGCACATCTGCCCCAGGAGATCAATGCAGAAGCAGGGGCTCTGAGGAATCCCTGTGGATTCACAACAGGAAGCTCAGGTTCCTAGGTCTAAGATGGGATTCCCAACACACTTCTTGACAACATTCCTAACTGGTTGAGAACAGATGGCAAGGAATGTTTCCCGGGGTGACCCATCCTTGGCATCCAGACAAAGAAGTGTCAGTGGGAAAGGAACAATGATGTTTCTAGTTCCAGCTGTGGTCTTTTGTTAGAAAGTTCTCCCCTTCATGCTCACTCTTTTTCAGCCAGAGACCTGGTTCTATGCTTAAAATGCTGAATGCTTTGGGAAAGTCTACTTCCTTCTCTGGGCCTTTATTTGCACAGTGTTAATAGTGAGCATAGGAAGAGACTAGAAAGCATTCCCTTTCTTTTTTCTTTTTTTATTTATTTTTGGCTGTGTTGGGTCTTTATTGCTGTGCGCGGGATTTCTCTAGTGGCGGCAAGCGGGGGCTACTCTTCACTGCAGTGCACAGGCTTCTCATTGCGGTGGCTTCTCTTGTTGCAGAGCACAGGCTCTAGGCTCACAGGCTTCAGTAGTTGTGGCACACGGGCTCAGTAGTTGTGACTTGCGGGCTTAGTTGCTCCACAGCATGTGGGCTTTACCAGGACCAGGGCTCGAACCCGTGTCCCCTGCACTGGCAGGCGGATTCTTAACCACTGCACCACCAGGGAAGTCCTGAAAGCATTCCCTTTCTATATTTCTCTGGAAATCAGCAGTAAAGGGTTGAGGGTTGAGGGAGGTGACTGGGTAAGTTTATGGTTAGAGAATGAGATAGTTACAGAGTTTGTATCTCCCAGGGTCCCAGAAGGAATAGGTGACATGATCAACATGGTTTAAATGAATAGATTTTTAAGGAAATACCTATTTACAAAGGTGCAGGAAGGACTAAGGGAAAAAATAAGACTTGGCAAGTCACCCAGGTACAGTGGGAATTCATTAACACTCTTGGTTTGAAGGAGGATGAGAAGGATCTGTGTCTCCAGCATTCAGTGATAGTTATAGGTGCCTTAGAGTAGCTGCCTGAATAAAACCAAGAGGGAGCATGAAGATAAACACCTTCCTCCTCTTTTCTCATCTCCCGCTGGGTCTTCTCATGTTCTAAGTTGCTGCCAGTGTATCCTTTTGACTACAGTCAACCAAAAGCAGGAGAGCAAAGGAGTCCAGGGGGTGTAGTCTATGGAGATAGCCTCTCTGGGTAGACAGCAGGGCACAGAAGGTCCCAGTGTGGATCTGAGAGGCAATCAAAGCATCGCCAGCATGGTAGGATGGCTGTCAGAAATCAACCACCAATGTGTGCTTGCTCAGATACAATAGAAGCCTGTTTCTTCCTCAGATAATGGTCCAGAGTGGATTTTCCTGCTTGGCAGGTGCCTCTACTCCACTCAGCGATTTAGGGACTGAAGGTCTCTCCAGTTTATGACTCCATCTTCTCCTCAGGTGTGTTGGTATTGGCATCCTACCTTCAGAAGGAAAGTCCATGGAGGTGCACCTGTGGAAGGTTTCTTCTGGGTCATGCCTGGAATTGGCAAGTATCATACATGCATTTCTCTGGAGACATTTTGGTTACATTTCCACACCAAACTACAAGGGATGCAACTCAATGGGGAGTACTTTGTGCCTCTGAGAAAGGAGGATAGAATTCTGTAAGCAGCTAGTGTTGGGGAGGGGATTCTATAACATCCAGTATTCTAATTTCTCTAAAAGATCATTTTTCAACATGTTGGTCTAAGAACTTTGAGAGTGGGATGATGTTGAGTTAAAATCACTAAACCCCGACTCTCACTCCAGTGTAGCAAGACAAAATCCTACACTGGGTTTCAGCCCCTGAACACACATAAGCAAAATTCAGAGTGATGACTACTTCACTCTACATTCTAAATCGACACATACACCCATATTTCTCTCCTCCTTGTTTCTGTCAGTGTTCAACGTCTTCTCTTTTCTTCTCACCCTTGTCTTGTGGATTACCTCTGTATTGTCAAGTTAACTTCAAACTTAACTCCACCCACAATCTATCTCAGCCTCAGGGACCCCAGCTGCCACAACTTAATGACCTCTTAGATTGGCCTTAAACCTTGGGACTGGAAGCCAGTTGCAATCCCCTCAGTGCCCAGTAGGAAAAATAACTGCAGATGTAAATCTTAGGTAGCTAGTCAAACACGAGGAGGTCCCGCCCCATCCTGGATGGGGTCATCTTTCCCTCCTCCACCTTGACACCTGTGACCAGAACATGCCCAGAGATCCTCCCTTCTGTGGTTAAGGACTGCTAAGTTTCCAGTCTTATCAGGGCCAAACGAGATTTCAAAAACCCAAAGGGCTTTTCCAGAGCACCAGCAACTGCACCAGTCGGCGCGGGTCCGGGGTTCATTATGACATATTTATAATGAATTACCACTGCGGCCCCTTACCTCCACCGCCACCCCACCGACCTTCCGTGGGTTTTGCTTGAGTGCTTATGGGTAAGCGCTTGTGCTCAAGGAGAAAAGTTATATAACTTCAAGCTGTCAATCAACTTGTCAATCAAATGCTGCAGGACACAGGGAGGGGCTGCCACCACTCTAAGAAAACCAACCCTACCCTCTCTGTGGGGCTGCTTCTGGCCCCAGACAGCCCACTCTCCTCCTTTCTTGAGAGTGTGGTTTCGCTTTGTTTAATAGAACTCCTGCTGCTTGAAACTGTACTACGTCTTTCCATTGAATTCTTTCCTTCAAGGGGACAAGAGCTGAGGAATCGTTGTTCTGCTGGTAACATAGAGATTTCTGCACAAGGGCCTCATCCTGTATCATCTATCAAGCAAGTCACGAGTCTCATTATATAGCCAACCTTGAGAGACCAACAAGAATTAGCATGATGACACATTAAACTTTGAAATCATGGTGGATGTTTTTGATAAGTTTTTTTGTTCAGTAACTCATTTGAATAAGTCTCCATTTATCTTCAGAAAATTAGCTGTGGTTTCTTTCAAGAGGTATAAGTGTGAAGAACAACAAAAAGCCATCCTGGTGTGTGCTTGTGAGCCTGGCTGTGTTTCCCTGTGTTCTCCACCATGAGCCTACAGCTATCACAGAAGCTGTGATATTAGTGGGGAAATAATACATGAGAACAAGCTGCACTGCTTGAAGTTGAGCTTCAGGCCGTGATTTTCTTTATACTTTAGCCATAATGATCATAACTAGAGCAGACCCTGGTCATTTACAAGAAATGTTCTATGATATTCTAAATCCTCCCAATTTGCATACACTGTAGCATGTAATTCCAACCCTAGATGCCCTAAATATAAGTGGAAAATGTAGTTGAACCCTATAGGCTATGAATTGTTCTATAAATATAAAACCAAAGTAATTTATAAAGCTATTTTCTGACTAAGAATCACACCTTTCTCTTCATTGCTACTGCAAACATTAGCAGCTGGCTTTCTTTTCAGGGTCATTTTCTGCAAAGAAATAAAGTCTTCCTGTTTTCACCACAGTTTGTACTTAAGCAATGAGGAGAATAAAGCTTCACAGTTCCATGGAAAGACTAACCCAGCAACTCCTGCCTGCTAAGTCTCCCAGCCCTGAGCAAAATTTTAGATTGTTCCAAGGATCCAGATTTTGGGGTATCTGCATTTGAAGCACAAACTGCCCAGAAAGCCCTGTCCTGACCTCTGCTCTGCTAAGTCTGGGTGAGTGTTACCATTCTCTGAAAAACCTTCCTTTGTCCCGGTGAAAGACAAGTGCCTTGTAAGGGTCCACGAAAGATATTTCACTTTTCTGTATCGGGCACTTTACCACAAGTACTTGTCTATTTATCAGAGTCCTGCATTAGACTTAGAGCTCCTTTACCAGGCACCGTGACTCAAGAATCACACAACTATTAGGTATTTCCCTTGAAGAATTTCCTGGAGAATTGTGTGAAAATACTTTATCAACTATCATAATATCAAGTAGTCAGGGTCAGAGCTGAGATTTGCCTTTAGACTGACTCCAAAACCCAGGACTGTGTAGGGCATCTTCAAAGTGATGGATATATGGCTTTCATGAATCTCTGAAGGTGGACCAGTAGCCTCCACTTAGACACATCTGGTTGTAGGAAGTCATTTCTCTCAGGGGCTGTGTAAATTCAGCTTCAAGAAATTGTTGCAATCCTCTTGGGATACAAACAGGAAAATGGTACCCCATTGCCATGGAGTGGCTAGACCTAACACAAATCCTATTTTATATTTAGGTAAAATAATGTCAACATTATTTACTCTATTTTCTTTCCCTGACATCTGCTATCACCTTTCATTGTGCTAGCTATGTTTCTGGGTTCCATTCCAAAATTTGCACTTCTTCCTCTTGCAATATTACATGCTCTTAAATATTTATCCACCAGCATGGAGCAAGCAAAGGGAAAGCCCCTCGACTGGTAGTGTTTTCCAGTTTCACCTAAAATATTTGTCCAAGCATTTCAAGGAGGAGGGCAAGATAGTGGAAAGTGGATCAAAATTATATAAAGAGGCAAACATCAGGATTGCATTAGGTGTAAATAATAACTTCAGCTACAACAGTTTGGAATAGGAGATGGGATTAAGATATTTTAAGAAGGCTTTGGTGGTGGAGTAGGGGTGCTATGGCCAGAGCAAGTAAGGAGGGGTCCATAATTAGACACTGCACTTCTATTCCTGGGGCCCAAATTTCTGCTGCCTTCTGTTCGTGGTCATCTCACCCTGTTACTTCACGTGCAGTGAATCTGCTGTTGAGAAAAGCCAATGCAATGAAGAGTATCCAAGGTGGTGAGATGAACAAACCTTGGAAGCAGTTTGCTTTTATTTAATAAAACAAAACACAGCACAACAATAACTACTCTCTGCATTTTGTACCAGGGAGAAAAAAATCCCATACAGTTCTCTGAAACTTACACTTCATGAAAGCTTCAAGATGTTCTTTTCTCAAGAAAATAAACATTAAAGCTTCAGTGAAATTGAATATCAGCAAATCACCAGAAACAGCAATTTTGAAGGAAATACCTTTAGGTAATTTGTGAATGTGAAGCAAGTAATTATTTTTTCCCTCTGGACAAACACTTTCTAATAGGACAGAAAAAATGGCCAAATGCTATGTGGAAATACCTATAAATAACCTGAGATTTCACAAACCCTGTGACTCTAGAGGTTCATTACCATGTGTGAGGATGTGTTCCCATCCAACAGATGTGTAGTCAGGTTGGGGGAGGTGAGGGCTGGGAGTCCATTCATGAAGGTGACCTAAAGATTGTCACGGGATATTATGGCCTAAAATCTCACTATTGTATATACATTTGTGCAAGTTTGCTAAGGACTTTTCTTTGCTAACAGCCTCCCTTTAAATGTCCCTAGAAGGCATCTTCTTCAGTGGTACTATTATTAACAAATACCCTCCTATACTGATTCTTTGTTTTGACTGCGCATTTTTAAAAATAATTTCATATATATGTGTGTGTATATATATATAATATTACCACCTCAACATGTAACCAATATGTAAAAATTATTACTGAGCTATTTTACATTATTTTTGTTGAAGTCTTTAGATGTAGCATGTATTTTACACTTACAGCACATAGTTTGATTATCTATTTTAAGTACTCTGTAGCTACATGTGACTAGGGGCTACCATATTGGATGGAGCAGGACAATTCAGTCAAATTAAATAAATGTTTTCTTGTCCCTTTAATTTGCATTAATATCCTTTTCAGAGAGGAAGCTACGAGGACTAGTCATGTGCCTGAAAATTTTTATAAATTTACTTTATAAACAGAAGATGTCACTTTTTTGGCATAGAGTTCTATTTATTTTTTTCTAACTTACAATTCTTGTTTTTTCTTGAGTTTTTTTTTTTTAATTGAAGTATAGTTGATGTACAATATTATATAAGTTACAGGTGTACAATATAGTGATTCACAATTTTTAAAGATTATATTCCTTTTATAGTTATTATAAAATATATAATATTTTGACTAGCACATTTAAAATCACCTGGGGAGCTATTTAAAAAAGACCAATATCTGGACTCCTTTCTTGGAATTTATGATTAGATTGGGCAGACTCAACAGATTTGTGGATGAGCCTGAGCATGGGCAGTGTGCAAAAGCCTGAAGGATGAAGAGCAGAGTGTCACAGACTAAGTTCGTCTTGGGTCACTTCTGAACAAATTACCCAAATTACTGCAAATTACTCCAGCACTGCTGTAATTTTTTATTTTTAAATTTATTTTTAAAATATAACATCAATATAATTTTAGTTTACTTAATAACAATGTGGAAAGCACAAATAGAAATGATCATGCTTAACAGGTATATAGAACTTCAGAATTTTAACAGTAATATTTGCTCCTTGGGCTAACTCAAATTCAACATATCCAAGTATTTTTTTTTAACTGAAGTAACACTGATTTACAATGTTGTATAAGTTTTCATTGGTACAACATTACAGTTGACCTTCTATATACACTACAGTATGCTCACCACCAAAAGTCTAGTTTCCATCTGTCACCACACAATGGACCACCTTTACCTATTTCACCCTCCCCTTCTGGTAACCACCAATTTTCTCCTTGTGTCTATGTGCTTTTGTTTTGTTTATTTACTTATTTATTCATTTTCTAAAATATTCCACATATGAGTGAAACCTCATGGTATTTGTCTTTCTCCATCTGATTTTTACTGTCAAGGTCCATCCATGGTATCACACTGATGTAACTTTTAAATCAGGGCTAGTGTTTCTGCAGCTGAATAAAGAGAATGTATCGTGGCCACTTGGGAGACCCCCAGGTCACAAATCTCTGCTGACGACCTTTTAGTTGAATAATTCCTCTTCCTAAATGCTCTGTATTCTCCAGTTTCAAAACCACAGGTAAGCGAGACAAGAGATGTCAAATTGGCTTCATTTTATGTGTCACCCTGAATAGATTGGTAGTGATTGCTACAAGGCTATATTGCAAAACCGTCGGCATCTGCGTCTGACCCCAGCAGTAAAAACTCCATGATCAACTAGTAATGCCTGCCATGGGTGCTAGGGTTGAGGAGTGACAGCACATGGACAGGTTTTGCCATCTCTGAATAACCCAGTAAAAGCAGAGAACAATTTTCAGATGACCTTTATTCATCTATACACATGTATTACACTGAATACCTTATTCTACTAGCATATTAGGATGTTATCAGGTTTATGTATGTAACTAACCATTATCTCAGAAGGCCTTTTAAACTTAGTCACAGAAAATAAACATTAAGTACCTATAGGTTGTTTTTTGTTTTGGTTTTTAAATTTTGTTTCCTCTGCGTTTTATAAGACACCATGGGCGCTGAAAACTCAGGACACAATTCCTGATTGTAAGAAGCTCATAGTTTCACTAGGGAGTGAAAGTATATATGTAAGCAATAATTAATGAACACAGCAGTATTCATTGTGACAGAATTATGTACTGATATAATAAAGATGGTGAAGAGAGTAAATTGTTAGTTACATGGTCTGAGGAAGAAATGTTAATTCTACAGTACACCAGATGCTACTCTGGCCAAAAGGGCATTGGAGGCAAACAGGTTTGTCTACACACTGAACAGAGCTGGGTCCTCTCACAAACCATCACAGAACACAACCAATGCAACACAACAAACAAAAAACAAGCAAACACACAAACATCTACCTTCTGTATACAGAGGAAGGGCCCAGGCATTCCACAGACCTGGTTGCAGATCTCAGCTCTGCCATCTGATTCACTGTGTGGCCTTCAGAGAGTTTATTGTGTCTGCAAATCCCTGCTCCCACCAATAAGTTGGAGATACTAAAACCTCCCTTGCAGAACTGATTTAAGATTTATGAAGATGTGTCTACAATCTGGTGCTTAATAGGTTCTCATTAAATGGCAAGTCTTATGACATTATTTCTTCAATTCTAAAATGACATTGATTTTAGGATGCACCCTTGAAATAGAAAGTTTTTGGAAGAAAAAAAAATCTTCATCATAATGTATATCTCATTGTAATGTGAGATGCATTTCAGAAATTGTAAAATGTGAACAAGAAGTGCATTTTAGACTGAGTGAAGTGGCATATCATCAAGTCCAGTACAAACAGCCAGAACAATGCTTCCCTGGAGCTTACCATATGCCAGACATTGTCATTAAACATTTAATCCTCATAGGAACCCCACCAGACTTTGAGTCTTGCTACATGCTTCTTCTCAGGCCATGTATACTCCAAGAGCAGGAGAACAGTTGGAGTATGTTATTGGTTGAACTGTGTCCCCCTAAATTCATATGTTGAAGTCCTAATCCTTAGTGCCTGAGAATGTGACCTTATTTGGAGATAGGGTCTTTGCAGAGGTTAATCAAGTTGAAATAAAGCCGTGGGGTGGGGTCCTAATGCAAGATAACTGAAAGTAGCTCTTCTGCCCCTTTCCCATTTGCCCATCTCTGTCCCCTTCTAACCTTAAAAGAGTCTAATTATAGGAATGAGATCACTAGGAAATTTAACCTAACTCCTGACTTACACTCTCCTAAATAAAAAGAAGTAAGAATGAAGCAGTTAAAAAAAAAAAAAAAATGACTAGCTCTCTACCCCCGCCAGCCCCCTTAGTAATCCTGTGGGCAGATCACACAGGAAAGATAACATCTGAAGAGAGAGTCAGCCAGTCTGCACTCAGTGGAGAAGGATGCAGAACCCAAACTCCTGCCTCAATGAGTCACTGAGATTCTCCCCCCTTTTATCCATTTAAAAACAGTCATGGCTGAGCAGAATCTTCAGAGTTGGTCTCTGGACACAAGTCCACCATCTCTCCTGATTGCTGGCTTTTCTGAATAAAGCACCTTTCATTTCTACTGACACTTGCCTCTCGAATAATTGGCTTTAGAGTGGAGAACAGCCAAACTTGAGTTCAGTAACATAGTATCATTATGAAAAGGGGAAATTTGAAGCAGATAGGCATTCAGGGAGACTGCCATGTGAACATGAAGACAGACATCTACAAGGCAAGGAGAGAGATCTGGATCAGATCCTTCCCTCACAGCCTCGGAGGGAGCCAACCCTGACAGCACCTTGATGTCAGACTTGTAGTCTCCAAAACTGTGAGACATACATGTACGTTGTTTAAGTCTCATTGTTTGTTGTATTTTGTTACAGTAACCCTAGCAAACTAATACAGGGTATGTTATGAACACTTATTTGTCAACAAGCTTTTGTGCTATTTCACATATGTGAAGGAGAAATGTGTCTTCATGATTCTATGTATTTCATGCATGATCATTTGAAAAGAAAAGCACATTTCAAAAATATATGTATAGCTCAATTGCTGTGCTATTCACCTGAAACTAACATGATATTGTAAATCAACTATACTTCAATAAAATGTTTTTAAAATAACCTGGAAAAATAAATAAATAAATAAATTTCAATTGTATTATTTAGGAAAAACTATGTATTGGGATATTCTTATATTTTCTGTGTGATAATTCTAAAAGGACACTCCTCTTTCTGCCTTTTCTCATTCATAGATGTACCCCTACACCAAAAACTGGGGATATGACTGTGGACATTGATATTGGCAAAGGAATATTGTGTACACTCATTCGTTCAACAAATACCCATACCCACTGTGCTCTGTGAACTGTACTAGCGTTAAGACTACAAAAGTTAGTCAGGATGGTCTGTTATGGAAGTCAGAGCATATAATTAAGAAGTCTAACCCCCTGCAGTTGGATGACAAGGGGCTATGGGAGCACCAGGAGGGAACAACTAACCTAGCTAGCAGGCTGGTCACAAGCAGGGGGATCCAGAGAGAGCTTCCCAGAAGAGCTGGTGTCTGAGAGGAGTATTAAGGCATGCATTTCAAAATCTAATTTGACTATCATTTACCCACTCCATTTCCTTCTTACCTTTTTTCTTCCTTTTAGTAAACCAGTGTTCTCACACCTGAACATCCATCAGCATCACCTGGAGGACTCGTTCAAACACAGACCTCTGGGCTTCACTTAGCATTTCTTTTTATTTTTTAATTTTTATTTTATATTGGAATATAGTTGATTAACAATGTTGCATTAGTTTCAGGTGTACAGCAAAGTGATTCAGTTATATACATACATGTATCTATTCTTTTGTAAATTATTTTCCCATTTAGGTTATTACAGAATATTGAGCAGAGTTCCCTGTGCTATACAATAAGTTCTTGTTTGTTATCTATTTTAAATATAGCAGTGTGTACATGTCAATCCCAAACTCCCAATCTAAGATATCATCTCACACCAGTCAAAATGGCCATCATCAAAAAGTCCACTTAGCATTTCTGATTCAGCATGTCTGCAGGGGGTCCCAGGAATTTGCATTTCTAGTGGTGCTGATGCTGCAGATCTAGGACCCACAGCTTAAGGTCCACTTAGTAAATGTTAATGAGCATCAACCTGGAAGCAGGTAACTATCCTTACTGGATCTCAGGGTTACAGCACTGAATAAAACATAGTCCCACATTCAGGAAAATAACAGGTATCAAATCAATCAGCTCCTTATAGTGCAATTGTATTCTTGAATCTCTACTTCTTCGTGAAATAAATAAATAAATAAATAAATAAATAAATAAATAAATAAATAAAACAGAGTGAGAGCTGCTTCTCTAACAGCATAGTCCATGCTAATAGAGGCCGGGTGTTTCCAAAAAGATGAATGTCCCATGTCTATTCTCTTTCCCTCTATTTTTTTTTTTTAAGTTTTGTGGTTTTTTTGGTTTTTTAAAATGTATTTATTTTATTTATTTTTGGCTGTGTTGGGTCTTCGTTTCTGTGCGAGGGCTTTCTCTAGTTGTGGCAAGCGGGGGCCACTCTTCATCGTGGTGCGCGGGCCTCTCACTATCGCGGCCTCTCTTGTTGCAGAGCACAGGCTCCAGACGTGCAGGCTCAGTAATTGTGGCTCACGGGCCCAGTTGCTCCGCGGCATGTGGGATCTTCCTGGACCAGGGCTCGAACCCGTGTCCCCTGCATTGGCAGGCAGACTCTCAACCACTGCGCCACCAGAGAAGCCCTCTTTCCCTCTATTTTAACACCTGAATAGTGGGGTCTTGTGAAATGGGCTCTGGTGAAATGGAATCTGGTCTGCAAATGTAAGGATTTGTAGGTGTGGACATTTGTATTGACAAGGCTTGCTAACATAAACAGGCTGGAACTTTCCTTTTTTTTCTTTATCTTTACTCCCTTTTCTTGGAGGGTGACATTTTGAATCAGCAGCAGCAGCATTGAGTTGCCTCTTTGATACTGCAAAGGGACAAAGAATGATCTGATGTGCTTTATTTAAGGCTGTCACGATTGGTTAATCATATGTTTATTCTCTGTGATGCATGTTGAAAGGAAATAAGAAGCAGCTGGACCCCGAAGTGAGCTCTGTCTATTAGGAAGAAACCATGCCAATGAAAGAACAAAAGCAATGGTCTGACAGGACGATGTTCCCTGTTTTTCTCTAGCTTATGAGCTGGGCTGGCAAATATTTGTATTTGTGCTGATTGTATCTTGAAATGGTCTTGGGTCCAGCTGTGCAAGAATTCATACACTTGACCAAAAGGAAACACAACAAATGAACAAATGTTTATCTTCTCCTTACTTCAAAAGCCAAACACTGGGCTTTAGAGGGAACAAAAAAGATTCTTGTGAAATGCTCCCCTGTGAGCACTGTTCAACAATTTCCCATAAGATGCTATGTTCCTCAAGAGTGGGCCTGTCTACTGTCTGTCTTCAGGAAATCAGCCTGATTTTTAAGAGAATGGCAAGGAGGATGTAAGCAAGATCTCAAAACCTAAGTGACTAGTCACTTTCTAGTGATCAGACGATCTGTTTAGTAATCCATAAGGATGCACTGACAGTCTCTTGTAGGTATTTAAGATGTTCAGTGCTGTGGGAATAAAGAAAAACAATAGCATTCTCTAATTCCCATGCCCTGATACATTCGAGATATATTTTATTGTTAACAGAACTAAGCCCTGTTGTCTGCAAGGCCAGTTTGAATTAACACAGTGATTGATTTTTTCAATGAACTTTGTATTGAACATTCAAGAAAACAGATTTACTTAAAAGTACATGCACAGGGATGTACCTAAATTAGCACTGTTAATGTTTTTACACCATGGCTGTGACTGTTCCTTATTCCATTTTAGATCCAATTCATTGTCTTCTGAAAATATTGATGGAGCATTTTCCAGGTGCTAAACTTGTAGGCACTACAAAGATGAATGACTGGATCCTTGATTTTAAGTTGTGCACACGATCTGTTTTCCATTTTAATGATCTAATTTCCATTACTATCATTCACAAACTGTTTTCATGCATAGAGTGCTACCTTTGGTTAACACTGCTCTAACATACTAAAGATCTCATTTACACAAGCCTGTTCATCCTTCCATCCTTAAGCCCAGGAGGGATACTTGCTCTAAGCCCTCATTCCCTTACCTGAATGTTTGCTTCTGCTGTCTCTAGGGCTCTCTGGTGCAAAACTGAATGCCTCAGATTTAGGGATCCACTTAGATTACTTGAAAGCTATTAATAGTCTGGAATTCCTGTGAAATAGTTTTAGTAATCTGATAAATTTGGCTATGTAGAAAAGTTTCTGTGTGTATGTGTGTGTGTATGTATAAACATAAGCAAAGTCAAAAAGATAAATGGCATATAGGGGGAAAATTTATCAACTTACACTAAATATAAAAAGCTAGGTCCCAAATATATAAAGAACTGTTAAAATAACAAAGGAGATCAATAATGTAAAAAAAAATGTGGGGAAAACGTGAACAGACAATTTACAAGAAAAGATATACAAATGCTTTAAATATGAAAAAGTATTCAATTTCACTCATATATGCACCTGAGAATGATGGCTACACTGTGAGGTGCGATCTCTTACCTAACAGATGGCAAATGTTCAAAGGCTTGACACACTCTGTTGAGGATTTGGTGTAGAAATCATCATTTTCCTACACTGCCAATGCAAGTGCAAGGTCACATCAGGCTAAGGAAGAGAATTTGGCAGTCTTTTAAAACACTACAAATTCATTGATCCTTTGGCCAAGCACTGTCATTGCCAGGAATTTACCTTGAACATACACCTTCAGTAATATGAAGTGTCAGATGCACAAGGTTATTCATTGTGGCATATGTCAAATAGCAAAATATTACAAAACTCAAAATTCCCATCAGTAGGAAATTGGTTAAATAAACTATGAAACATTTGCACTGTTAAAAGAACAAGGAATGAGGAATATTTCTATTAACTGATAGGTAGTGATTTAAAGGATACACTATTAAATTAAAAAACAAGATACACACACACATACACACATGCATGCAGACATATGCACATGCATATTTTGTGTAAGAAAAAGGGAGACTTTTTTATTTTTCAAAAATAAACACAAAAGGATAAGAGAGAAAATATTGAAATGGTTCCCTGAGCTAGGTGAGTGGGGGTGGAGTAGAGGTGATAGGGATAAACTTCTCCCACTGTATACTTCTACAGCTTTGACTTTTGAACCATATTAATGTTAAACTATTTTGTTAAAAAGTCAAATAAAAAAAGATCAGTATGGAAATTTGTAATATTGAAAACAAACAAAATTGTAATTGTGTATCTGATAGCATTGGTACAAATAAAAGAAATTAATCTGTGTTAATTTTTGAGCAGAGTCTCCCTGTTGCCCACCATCAGTGGACTATAATCAAAGGACACAAAATAACTGCGGAATCATAGAGAACTTTACTTTAGTAGGTTTGATGTTAGTAGAGGTCAGGATGTCATAATTCTTGAACTATTTATTTTTTGGTGTATTGTAGGAGATGGATAGTTGATAGATATATAGATAGATAGGGTGAGAGAGACTGATAGACAGATCCATGTTGCTGTCCACCATGACCTCCTGGAGGAAGAAAGGAGATTCAAATACAGAGCAAGGTTGGAATTGGAAGTGTCAGTAGGAAGTCACTGAAAAGAGCCTAGAAAGAATTCCAGTGGCAGTAAGTACACTTAATGCTCAGATCTTGGTTTAAATAACACACTAAAAAGAATCAGGGGTCTTTGGAGAAAATGCTGTTTCTGAGTGGAGGTTGGGGAAAATACAGTGGCTTTGGAAAATATTGCTGTGCCTAACAGTCAGAGACTCTCAGGATATGACAGATGCACGAACAAAAATCATGAGAATCACTGGAAGGGGCTCCAAGTCATCAAAATTCAGACAACGTAAGAATTTAAAAGGATAAGGATATTAACGAATGATAAAAACATGAAACAAAATTACGAATCCATAGAGATAGCAAAGAAACAGGAAAAAGGACGGAGTGTTACTCCTTACAGAAGAATGCTACTACTTGATATAAAAGGAATGATGGAATTATATAATCACCATTCTAAACCTCTGCTACAATCATTCATTTAAGAAAAGGATTATCAACTGACGCTAAATGATTGGGTGAAAGATTTTTGGACCAAATAATTTTCAGAGGTTCAAGGTATCACCTCAAATTTCGTTTATTGATTAGAAAGGAAAGAGGTACATCTTTAATGATGATGTCTAGTGGATACTACTTTATCCAAGGGCACTAAGTTAACATCACCAATAATGGGGCAAACCAAGGTGTGTGCCTTCTGATGTGTTCTGGTCTGCGAAGCATACAACGTGGCACCAAAAATGTATAAGTAGAATTTAATCATGAGACAAATCCAGAATATGAAATCCTCCACAAGAAAATCGGCAGACTCACAAATGTTAATGTTAGGACAGTTGCACATTAAATGAGCCTAAATGAACACGGAGAGCAAATTCAGGTGAGATTCTCTTGGTTGGAGTTTGAGCACCCCTTCCCCAGTAAAGACTGCTATAAATCAAGTCATTGCAACAACTGGTGAAATGGTAACAGATTGCCTCTCAGGTAATATTATTTACCAAAGTACATCTCCTTTGATACTGTGCATTGTCATTTTGCAGAAGAATGTCTTTGTTCTCAGCAGTTACATGTTGATGCATTTAGTGTGAAGATGTTTACAATTTAATTTTGAAAGGTGCACCCATAATTAAAGGAGGAGAAGGCAAGAGCAGGAGAGTGAGAGAGGATATGGTGAGTGATTTAAAAAGCAGCAAAAATGGCAAGAATTTTTGGGTGTTCATTGTATTTTCCATTAATCTTTCCTGTAGATTTGAGATTTAAAAAAATAGGCTGGAAGAAAAAGAAAAAGGAGAATAATATTTAAAAAGAGTATATTACTTTTATAAAGAAAAAAGGAGAAGGAGGAGTAGAAGAAGAAACTAAGGAAGAAAAAAAGGAGGAAGAGAAGGGGGAGAAGCAGGAGGAGAGGGAGGGGAGAGGGAGGGGGAGGGGAGGGGAGGAGGAGGAGGGAGGGAAGGGGAGGGGAAGGGAAAGAGGAAGAGAAGGGGATGGGGAAGTGAGGAGAATGGACAATGAAAAATCTCAGCAAGACCCAGCTCCAGGACACTGCTCAGGATCTTTCTCCATATATTTTTCCATGGCCATGTGTATTGATGAGTACTATTTTCCGCTAAAATAATCTCTGCATTACATATGGTAGCATATGTAAGGAGAAACTAGAATGTGAGTAGGACCGATCATAACCAAGTTGCTGAAAAGAGTTAAAAGGTCCTTTAGTTTTTGCTGCTTCACTCTACACAAATCCCTTGATGTGAGCATAGTGCTACAAGTCTCACCACAAGAATGGTATTTCTTCAGCTGGTCTCCTACCAAAAGTACATAAGCCTGCAGTGGGTGTCACTTTTACTATAAGCAGTGATCATCACCTCAGCAGCAAGTGGATCTAACCATATGTTTTTTTTCTCATCTATATATCTATATCACTTTCTTAAAGAATTTCAACAAGACCACAAAACCCTTAAGGAGCAGTGAGGATATTCTTTACCTATTCCATCCCCAGAATCTATCATGGTGCTGACACATAATAGGTACCTAACAAATGTTAACTGAAAAACTGGATGACTGAATGTCACATATATCTAAAATAATTTTGTAAGGATTTTGAATTATTTTGTATTGATCTCCTCTTCAACATTCTGGCAAACATGTTTTCTAGGAATGAAAATGAATATGGAAAGTGTGGATGACCACGATAAAGCCGTGTGCATGTATCAGTTATCTAGGTTAATATTTATAAACCATTGATGGTTTTTTCCTTCTAATATTGAAAAATGACTTTTTCACATAGAAAAAAATCATACAATATGATTTTATGAAAACTTTAATGTTTTCCTATCTTCTCTTAAACTCCTGACATCCATCTATCTGTAAATCCACAATAAGTTACCATCTCATTCAGTCAATATTTTGTGCTCTCCTATAAAATGCTACACATTCCACATACACATTTTCCCCAAGCTAGAAACATTTAAGTACTAGTGCTCTTAGTGACTGCAATAGAAAGCAGTAAAAAAGACAGGGAGTTTTCATGTAAGGAGGTAGAAGTGAATTTAGTTACCTGCTGGGTCAGAATTGTGCATTTTTGAAGGTCATTTAACATTTCAGAGTCTCAGTTTTCTTGACTTAGAATGAAGATACACCTAATGCAATAGCTGAAGAAAAAAGTAAAAGCAGATGAAGAAAAGAAATAGTTATCATGGCCTTCTACATGGTTTGTGGATGGGTTTCAGGGCATGTAAGAACCTCCAAAACTGTATGTGACATATTTGTGTGTATGTGTGTTTGTGTGCACATAAGTGCACTTTTCTGGAGACAAATTCATTTCTTTGGATTCTCAAAAATATCTATGGCCATAGAAGATTAAAAATTATTGTAAAATGTGCACAAAGGAAGTTGTTATTCAGACACAATTAAATTGATATTTTCACCCCACTGTTTGTCCACAAACTTCTTCTATTTGCTATAGTTCCAACAGGGGACAGTAAACAAGGAATGAACACTGAGGTCAGGAAAATGAGATGCTCATTTTGGTCCCAGGGCTCATTGGCTGCAGAATCTTGGGCAAGTTATTTGGTCTTCCTGAATCTCAGTTTCATTTTTTATAAAATGAGAAGAGAAACTCCATATTCCAAGAATGGTTTTGCTGTGAGGATGATAGGCAAGGAAAAGAGAAAATAGTCCTACAGTGTCTGACATAAGGCACTCCCACTCTTAAGTTTATCTCTTGAATTTCTCCTTGGTCTTTTTCTCTCCAAGATAAGTCATCCCCATTTTCTGTGTTTTCTCACTGATAATACTTTTGTAAACTCCATCTCTTTGTCTTCATTATGAGATGTATTTTTCCTTTTCTCCCAGTTACTTGCTATTGAACAGATACTAGAACACTGTCCTCTTTTAATGAGTCCCATGGATTCCAATCAACCCTTGTCAGCCATGGGTGACAAAATTGCAAGAAGTATCATCTGCCCACTCAGTCTGTCCAGCTGGGAGAATCTTATCCTTTTACCAGTCATTAAGTTTCCATGGACTCTTTCACATTTGTCCAGGCCACATAAGTATACATATGAAGAACAACACTATCTAATATTGTTTTTTACTTCCTGGGTGCTTGTTCTGCTTCCCTGCACATTCCTTGAAGAAGTATTATTGTTAAAAAATCTGACTGCTATCCATCTCCCAGCTGAATGGACAAGGGCAATGAGGCAGGGAGTATCTTTCTACAGTGGGATACTGGGTACTGAATTTTGGAAACACAAGGTTACTAGAGGGACCAAGATAAGAAAGATTATAAGCTTTATTGTAATGGAGCAGGACCCTATGGAGCCTTCCAAGGAGAGAACCCTCCTCCCGCCCCATGTCCTCTGCCTGACTCTTACCTGTAGAAAAACTTTAGCCAAAGAATAAATTTAATCAGAGAAATGAGAAAATACAGAAGCAAAGGAAAATAGGCAAACAAGTCAAAATAATAATAGTTTTGCCATTAAAGTCAAATGACCTTTAGTTCCTCCTCAAAGGCTATAGAAAATTATTCTCAGCCATATTCTTTGAGCTGTTTTGCAGAAACTAAAACCCACATCAGGTGGAAGAAATTAGCAAATCATGCAGACTGCAGCCATGACATAAGTTGCTCCATCTTACACAATTCTGAGAAGTGTCCTCAAGGAAATAAGAACAAACCAACCCTGGAACTGAAGATTAACTGTACTTAAAGCAATCAAGATGACACTTACCAGACACCGCATGACCAATTTCAAGATAACGGTCAGAGCTGACTGTGCTGCTCTGCACACAGCCCCCTCCCTCTGCCTATACGCCCCTGAAACTCCCCTTTATAAGATCTTGCCTCCTGATTGACAGTGGGGAGCTGGCTTTTGGACATGAGTCCACCTTCTCCTCAGGTTGCCAGCCTCCTGAATAAGGCAAACTTTACTTTATTACCAATACTTGTCTCTTGAGTATCTGCTTTCGAGTGGTGAGCAGCCGAATCTGAGTTTGGTAACAGTAGCTTTAGGAGAACTAAGAAATAAATTAGATGCTAAAATCTTTTGCAAACTGAAAGTAGAGGAAGCTCTAGGAAGAGAAGACATCTGATTGACATTAAGGGCGATTAACGAATAAGGATGAGTACAAAGTAGAAAGACCAAGGATGATTTGGATGGCACTGAAGTAAAAATGATCATTTGTATTGACTATCAGACATGTAGGAAATGCATGGATTAGTTTCATTTAAAGAGTACCAGCCCAGCTAAGAATGAAGTATACTAAGCCCTCTTTAAATGGGTTTGGATGGAATTATGTCATTATAAGCACAATAAGCCTGCTTCTAAGAGGACATCTCACCTTTGGCCAGTGCTGTGTCAATGCACATCCAGTGAGCTAGTGAGAAAGACCCAGCAGAAATTTTGGTCCATGGAAACTGAGGATCCTCCCCAGAGAGAATTCACATAAGGGATGTTGGAGCAGCACGTGTCTGTGACCTAGGAATTCCAGCTTAGTGGTCAGAGGCAGAGATTCTCAGAACAACACGTTCATCTTCTCTCAGATCATTCTAGATTTACCGTATGTGTGTGTGTGTGTGTGTGTGTGTGTGTGTGTGTGTGTGTGATAAAAGAGGAAAACAAGAGAGAGGGAGAGAAATACAAAATCAAAGGGAGACAAATTTAAGAAAATAGAAAAGATATTAACTCTGAAAGGCATTTGATTTAGAATATTGTTTTGGGATGACTTGAACAGAATATGATACAAAAATGAGCAAGCCATAGACCTCTAATGCATTTCTCACTTTCTCATCCCCATAAATGTGATTTACTACTGGTCCTCTCAAGTTTTAGCACCCTGGGAATTAATGGTACCTCCCATCAGATCAGTGACAATTTTAGGGTAGGAATTCACCAGCAGCACATGGGAGGCACCTCCAAGAAGCACGATGAGGAGGAACACTTAACAGAGGAGATGAGGTCCTGCATGAACAGTGGAGAACAATAATCAGTCAATTCTGAGTTAGTGAATTAATGTGATCTTCTTTTCACCCTGAGAATAGACAGACTCAATGCAAATATCAGGCTCTGGTTTGGGAGGGGGTTTACCTTATATTTTAGGTAAAGTTCTAAATCTGTGTTGTCCAATATGGTAGCCACTAGTCCCACAAGCCTACTGAGCTCTTGAAATGTGGCCATTGTAACTTAAAACTGACTTTTAATTTTACTTAAATTTAACTTAATTCAAATTAAAATAGTCACTTTTTACCAGTGCCTTTTGTAGTGGATTCATATATTTAGAGCACAGTAGGTTAAGAACATAAGCTCTGGAGCTAGATCCCAAATCATAAATCTGAGCTCTATCATTTACTAGATGTATATATTTTGGCAATTTATTATTTTCATAACTAAATTTTATCATTTGAAATATAGGGAAATGTTCATAACTACTTTGTAGAACTGTTGTGAGGATTAAATGATGGTGTTTATGCAAAGTGCTTAGAAAATACTTTGCATTTATGAATTACTCAATAAAAGTTAGCTATCATTAATGTTATTACCTTTATGATTCTTTTTCCTTCTCTCTATTGGCTGCTATAGAGTTCTACAGACTAATAGTCAATAAATAACTGTAGACACTAGATATTATTCTTTCTGTCATTTTCTTTCACCTCACTATTGAGTAAAATACATTTCTGGAGGAGTGGTGGAGCAGGCTGTGGCTGTATCTAGAAGCCTTTGTTGGTTGTGATGCTGAGACAGGGGTGGGGAATGAAACACAGAATGAATGGAAAAGAGAGACTAGAACCCTAAATGAATGGACTATTCAGAAAAGAATGTACAAGCTCTGAATTATGGGAATTCCAAAAGACTGTTTGCAGTCAGTAACTCTGCATCAACTAGACTTTTATTTTCTTGGAACTAGTAGGGCACTCTGATCAAACATTTCCATCAACTATGTTGCCTTATGCCCGTTTTTGGGAAATCCCAGTCTCCCATGGTCAGCCAGTTTTTGGTTTTGATCATCATAGCCCTTTAAGTCTCACTTACTTTCTATTGACCTTGTGATGCAATGCTTCTGAGATTCATCCATAGAGCTGTGTTATATTAGTAGCTCATTTTTTTTCAGTTATTGAGTGGTGTTTCATTGTATACTGCAATTTGCTTATCCATTATCCTTTATTGGTAAATAATTCATTTGTTTCCACTTTGGATTTATAAATAGGATTGCTATTAACATTCTTGTACATATCTTTTTGTAGACATGTGTTGCTATTTTTCTTAGGTAAATATCTAACAGTGGAATTGCAAGGTCATAAGATGGGTGGGTGTTTATTGTTATAAAAAAATTGCCAAATAGATTTCAAAAGTGGTTGCACTATTATACATTCCTATCAGAAATGTTATGAGAGTTCTTGTTTCTTCCTATTCTCATCCACATTTGATAATGTCAATTGTTTTCATTTAAATTACACTAGTGACTTTAAATAGTATCTGATTGCAGTTTAATATTGCATTTCCCTGAATAGTGATGACGTTAAGATGTAAACTTAGTTAATTGGTTTTAAAACTTTTTTCTGTTATAACCACTTCAAGGTATCATTGTTTTCTCAGCTGTGCTTTGGCTGTATATCACAAATTTTGATATGTTGTGTTTTCATTAATATTAGTTTAGGATATTTTGCAATTTTTCCTTTGTGATTCTTATTTAAACCAGGGCTACTTAGTGATGTATTACTTAATATCCAATATTTCTAGATATCTTATAATTCTATGTTTAATTTAATTTAATTGTGTTCAAATAGCATGCTTTGTAAGATTTCAATTTTTTTTTTAAAATTTATTAAGACTTGTTTTATGGCCCAGCATATAGTCTATCTTGGTGAACATTTCATGTGCAGTTGAAAAAAATGTGTATTCTGAAGCCATTGAATGTAGTACTCTGTATTTGCCAGTTAGGTCTAATTGGGTTGTGATGTTGTTTAAATCTTTTATATATTTACTGAGTTTTGGACAATTGCTAAACTAATGCTGAGAGAGGGTTGTTAAAATCTCCAGCTGTGATAGAGAATTTGCCTATTTTTCCCTTTAGCCAGTTTTTGCTTGATGTATTCTGAAGCTCTGTAATTAGGTGCATATGATTTTAATGCCTTCCAGAAGAATTGATAATTGGCCTGTTGATGATAGGGTCTCTCAGTTTTTGCTTATGTCAACATATTTTAGTTTGCCCTAATTTTTGGATATTTTCACTGGACATAGACTTCTATGAATTTTTTCTTTCTTTCATAACTTTAAAGGTGTCATTTTATTAGTGGTCGAACACTTTGAACTTGTAGAGGCTTGGTTTTACACTCTGATGGGGCATGTCAGGGGAATGCTCAAAGTATTTATCAAGACCTTCTAACCTGGCAGAATTTTGACTCAAAGCTCTTGTTACTTTGTATGGAAACTTTTGCTTTCCTCTGGGCTCCTTGAAGTTTTGCCTGCACGTTTTCTCCTTCTGTGGTTCCCTCCCTTAGAGGAATTTCCCCTCCATTTCCAGCTGCTCCAGTAGCCTTGAACTCTGCCTTCTGACACCACAAAACATCAAGACTGTGGCTTTCTCCATGAGCTCCAATTGTGCCATGCATGGGTACTGCAATATGCATGAAGGGGGAAAACCTATAAATATGGGTGAATGTGGTTCCCTTCTTTCAAGAGTGGAATACCCTCCAGTTTCCCCAGCTTTTGGGTCCATAGTGCCTTTCTTACCTTTGTGAGCTTTAGTCCTATCCAAGTTATTTCACCACTGCAGGATCCAGAACTCTCACCATGTACATTTCTTTGTAGTTCCAGATTACACCTTATATCACATCAGACATTCACTAAATATTTGTGGATTTCATTTTATATTTTACTTTAGATAGGTGCTGAATTTGAAAGGACATTGAAGAGTCATTAGTATTCTTTAAAAAATAGTCATAGAAGATATCTTGAAGAAGCAAACATCTGAAAATTAAACAGCACAGCTTTCAATAACCCATGGAGAGAATATCAAAACTGGTTGTAAGTATCCCATAAAAGGAATAGAAGAAAGTCAGTGTTACCCTCTCCCCTAAGGTTGACAGATTTAACAAATAAAAACAGGATACTCAGTAAGATTTGTATTTCAGATACACAAATTATAGTTTTTAGTGTATGTCCAGTGTAATATTTGTGATATACTTATCCTAAAAAAAGTATCTGTTGTTTACCTGAAATTCAAATTTAACTATATTAAATCTGCCAATCCTCCCTCTTTACTTGCTGCTACTCTGAATGTAAAAATACCAAGCCATGAGACCCTGGGCACTGTGGGAGATCTAGCTCTTGAATGGAAGAAACACTTGTGTAGACCTCTTGTTAACTTGCTTTACAGAATCTCTACTTTCTGATCAATAAGGTGGGGTGAGAGGTAGGGACAGAGTGTAGAGCCCACATCTAGGCTTAGAATTCCCCCATGAAACTCAGCTGCCTACTTGGCATGACCACAAGAGCCATGGTTGGAATGGGGCCAGGTAGCATCTTGAAAATGCCGACGTTTCTTCTCTTTTCAAAGAAACAAATTACAATTTCTAAGGCAAATTTGTAAAAGGGGAAAAAAAAGGTCACATGTCTTATTGGGCTGCAATTACCACAGAACTCTCCTCCCTTAGCTAATTTTCATTGTATAGATTTATCACAACTTATTTACCAATTACTCTATCAACTAATGCATTTCCAAATGTTACTTATATGGAAATAAGCAAAGACCAACCAGATGAGGACTGGCAAATGCTATGTATTCAGAGTTTTCTATCTCAAGTGAGTCAGCCACCATCACTTGCATTTTGACAGAGACTCAAAGGCAGGCAGAGGAGTGGGAGAGGTTTGCAGTGGAAAAGAGGGAAGGTTTCAGGTGTGCACTAATTGGAGGCTGTTGCTGAGATACTAGAAGCAGGGTATCCTATGTAATTGGTTACAGGGGGGCACATATTTGACTTTCTCTGGTTGGGCCCAAGTTGCAAGCAGGAACACAAATTAAGGAAGCTGTAAGTTATCAATCAAGTCCTGGCCATTTGGGGCTGAATGTTACAGGAGTTATCATTAGGCTTCCTGGACTAGCTGCTAAAGGTAATGATTTAATTTTTTACAACTCTGGCTTATAGATAGCAGGTTGGCTTCCGGGGTAGTTGTTGCAGATTGTGGGTCAGAGTTCTCTTTTTGTACACGATCTGGCCATTATCTGTGTGTATATTCAGTCTCAATTCTTAGAAATTATGCTTACTTATTATCATTGTGATGTTTTCTTATCCTTTTCACTCAAAATTGGGTTGTCTACTCTTGGCCCTATGATTTCATATGAATTTTAGAATCAGTTCATCAAGTATGGGAGAGAGAGAGAAAGAGTTGCTTTGAATTTCTAAAAACAAAACAAAACAAAATTTTTGTTATGAGTATAATTAGGAAATGTAATAAGAATTTTAAGGTGGATTATGGGATTCATAACAATTTTTATTAAACTCTTATTTCTACTTGTTTATCTTTAGATGTTCTATTCTGATTCTATATAAACATAACTGAAACAGGAGGGAAGGGGGCAGGACACAACCTTTGAAAGAATGACATAGCCTGATGACATAAACTGATTAGAACCAAATGGGTCCAAGACGGCAGACAAGTCGACTTCCGCTAGACCTTGAGCCTCAGTATATACTCACTGTAACTCAACAGCAAACTAAATGACACATCCTCCAGTACCATGACAGTTCCAAGGCCAACCATAAGGATCAAAAAGTGGGCAGCGGGAGGGATTAACCAAGATGGCGGAGTAGAAGGATGTGCTCTCACTCCCTCTTGTGAGAGCACCAGAATCACAACTGGTTGCTGGACAATCATCGACAGGAAGACACTGGACTTCACCAAGGAGGATACCCCACATCCAAGGACAGAGGAGAAGCCACAGTGAGATGGTAGGAGGGGCGCAATCAGAGTAAAATCAAATCCCATAACTGCTGGGTGGGTGACTCACAGACTGGCGAACATTTATACCACAGAAGTTCAACCACTGGAGTGAAGGTTCTGAGCCCCACGTCAGGCTTCCCAACCTGGGGGTCCAGCAACGGGAGGAGGAATTCATAGAGAATCAGACTTTGAAGCCTAGTGGGAATTGATTGCAGGACTTCGACAGGACTGGGGGAAACAGAGACCCCACTCTTGGAGGGCACACATGGAATAGTGTGCGCATCGGGACCCAGGGGAAGGAGCAGTGACCCCATAGGAGACTGAACCAGACCTACCTGCTAGTGTTGGAGGGTCTCCTGCAGAGGTGGGGGCTGGCTCTGTTTCACCGTGGGGACAGGGACACTGGCAGCGGAGGTTCTGGGAAGTACTCCTTGGCATGAGCCCTCCCGGAGTCTGCCATTAGCCCCACCAAAGAGCCCAGGTAGGCTCCACTGTTGGGTTGCCTCAGGCAAAACAACCAACAGGGAGGGAACCCAGCCCCAACCATCAACAGTCAAGTGGATTAAAGTTTTACAGAGCTCTGACTGCCACAGCAACAGTCAGCTCTACCCACCACCAGAGCCTCCCATCAGTCCTCTTAGATAGCCTCAACCACCAGAGGGCAGACAGCAGAAGCAAGAAAACTAAAATCCTGCAGCCTGTGGAACAAAAACCACATTTACAGAAAGATAGAAAAGATGAAAAGGCAGAGGGCTATATACCAGAAGAAGGAACAAGATAAAACCTCAGAAAAACAACTAAATGAAGTGGAGATAGGCAACCCTCCAGAAAAAGAATTCAGAATAATGATAGTGAAGATGATCCAGGATCTCAGAATAAGAATGGAGGCAAAGATTGAGAAGATGCAAGAAATGATTAACAAAGACCTGGAAGAAGTAAAGACCAAACAAACAGAGATGACCAATACAATAACTGAAATGAAAACTACACTAGAAGGAATCTGTAGCAGAATAACTGAGGGAGAAGAACGGATAAGTGACCTGGAAGACAGAATGGTGGAATTCACTGCTGCGGAACAGACTAAAGAAAAAAGAATGAAAAGAAATGAAGACAGCCTAAGAGACCTCTGGGACAACATTAAACGCAACGACATTCGCATTACAGGGGTCCCAGAAGGAGAAGAGAGAGAGAAAGGACCAGAGAAAATATTTGAAGAGATTATAGTCGAAAACTTCCCTAACATGGGAAAGGAAATAGACACCCAAGTCCAGGAAACGCAGAGAGTCCCATACAGGATAAACCCAAGGAGAAACACGCCAAGACACATAGTAATCAAAGTGGCAAAAATTAAAGACAAAGAAAAATTATTGAAAGCAGCAAGGGAAAAACGACAAATAACATACAAGGGAACCCCCATAAGGTTAACAGCTGATTTCTCAGCAGAAACTCTACAAGCCAGAAGGGAGTGGCATGATATACTTAAAGTGATGAAAGGGAAGAAACTACAACCAAGATTACTCTACCCGGCAAGGATCTCATTTAGATTTGATGGAGAAATCAAAAGCCTTACAGACAAGCGAAAGCTAAGAGAATTCAGCACCACCAAAGCAGCTCTACAACAAATGTTAAAGGAACTTCTCTAAGTGGGAAACACAGGAGAAGAAAAGGACCTACAAAAACAAACCCAAAACAATTAAGAAAATGGTCATAGGAACATACATATCGATAATTACCTTAAACATGAATGGATTAAATGCTCCAACCAAAAGACACAGGCTCACTAAATGGATACAAAAACAAGACCCATATATATGCTGTCTACAAGAGACCCACTTTAGACCTAGGGACACATACAGACTGAAAGTGAGGGGATGGAAAAAGATATTCCATGCAAATGGAAATCAAAAGAAAGCTGGAGTAGCTATACTCATATGAGAAAAAATAGACTTTAAAATAAAGAATGTTACAAGAGACAAGGAAGGAGACTACATAATGATCAAGGGATCAATCCAAGAAGAAGATATAACAATTATAAATATTTATGCACCCAACATAGGAACACCTCAATACATAAGGCAACTGCTAACAGCTATAAAAGAGGAAATCAACAGTAACACAATAATAGTGGGGGACTTTAACACCTCACTTACACCAATGGACAGATCATCCAAAATGAAAATAAATAAGGAAACAGAAGTTATAAATGACACAATAGACCAGATAGATTTAATTGATATATATAGGACATTCCATCCAAAAACAGCAGATTACACGTTCTTCTCAAGTGTGCACGGAACATTCTCCAGGATAGATCACATCTTGGGTCACAAATCAAGCCTCAGTAAATTTAAGAAAATTGAAATCATATCAAGCATCTTTTCTGACCACAACGCTATGAGATTAGAAATGAATTACAAGGAAAAAAACGTAAAAAAGACAAACAGATGGAGGCTAAACAATACGTTACTAAATAACCAAGAGATCACTGAAGAAATCAAAGAGGAAATCAAAAAATACCTAGAGACAAATGACAATGAAAACACGATGACCCAAAACCTATTGGATGCAGCAAAAGCAGTTCTAAGAGGGAAGTTTATAGCTATACAAGCCTACCTAAAGAAACAAGAAAAATCTCAAGTAAACAATCTAACCTTACACCTAAAGAAACTAGAGAAAGAAGAACAAACAAAACCCAAAGTTAGCAAAAGGAAAGAAATCATAAAGATCAGAGCGGAAATAAATGAAATAGAAATAAAGAAAACAATAGCAAAGATCAATAAAACTAAAAGCTGGTTCTTTGAGAAGATAAACAAAATTGATAAGCCATTAGCCAGACTCATCAAGAAAAAGAAGGAGAGGACTCCAATCAATAAAATCAGAAATGAAAAAGGAGAAGTTACAACAGACACCGCAGAAATACAAAACACCCTAAAAGACTACTACAAGCAACTCTATGCCAATAAAATGGACAACCTGGAAGAAATGGACAAATTCTTAGAAAGGTATAACCTTCCAAGACTGAACCAGGAAGAAACAGAAAATATGAACAGACCAATCACAAGTAATGAAATTGAAACTGTGATTAAACATCTTCCAACAAACAAAAGTCCAGGACCAGATGGTTTCACAGGTGAATTCTATCAAACATTTAGAGAAGAGCTAACACCTATCCTTTTCAAACTCTTCCAGAAAATTACAGAGGAAGGAACACTCCCAAACTCATTCTATGAGGTCACCATCACCCTGATACCAAAACCAGAAAAAGACACTACAAAAAAAGAAAATTAGAGACCAATATCACTGATGAATATGGATGCAAAAATCCTCAACAAAATACTAGCAAACAGAATCCAACAACACATTAAAAGGATCGTACACCATGATCAAGTGGGATTTATCCCAGGGATGCAAGGATTCTTCAATATACGCAAATCAATCAATGTGATACACCATATTAACAAACTGAAGAATAAAAACCATATGATCATCTCAATAGATGCAGAAAAAGCTTTTGACAATATTCAACAC
Source organism: Eschrichtius robustus (assembly GCF_028021215.1). NCBI lineage: Eukaryota > Metazoa > Chordata > Mammalia > Artiodactyla > Eschrichtiidae > Eschrichtius > Eschrichtius robustus. Next base: position 135,271,863 of record NC_090828.1, on the reverse strand, counting down.
CCATTTCTGATAAAAACTCTCCAGAAAATGGGCATAGAGGGAACCTACCTCAACATAATAAAGGCCATATATGACAAACCCACAGCAAACATCATTCTCAATGTTGAAAAACTGAAAGCATTTCCTTTAAGATCAGGAACGAGACAAGGATGTCTACTCTCACCACTATTATTCAACATAGTTGTGGAAGTCCTAGCCACGGCAATCAGAGAAGAAAAAGAAATAAAAGGAAAAAATTTGGAAAAGAAGAAGTAAAACTGTCACTGTTTGCAGATGACATGATACTATACATAGAGAACCCTAAAACTGCCACCAGAAAACTGCTAGAGCTAATTAATGAATATGGTAAATTTGAAGGATATAAAATTAATGCACAGAAATCTCTTGCATTCCTATACACTAATGATGAAAAATCTGAAAGAGAAATTATGGAAACACTTCCATTTACCATTGCAACAAAAAGAATAAAATACCTAGGAATAAACCTGCCTAGGGAGACAAAAGACCTGTATGCAGAAAACTATAAGACACTGATGAAAGAAATTAAAGATGATACCAACAGATGGAGAGATATACCATGTTCTTGGATTGGAAGAATCAACATTGTGAAAATGACTATACTACCCAAAGCAATCTACAGATTCAATGCAATCCCTATCAAATTACCAATGGCATTTTTTACGGAGCTAGAACAAATCATCTTAAAATTTGTATGGAGACACAAAAGACCCCGAATAGCCAAAGCAGTCTTGAGGGAAATAAACGGAGCTGGAGGAATCAGACTCCCTGACTTCAGACTATACTACAAAGCTACAGTAATCAAGACAATATGGTACTGGCACAAAAACAGAAACATAGATCAATGGAACAAGATAGAAAGCCCAGAGTTAAACCCATTCACCTATGGTCAACTAATCTATGACAAAGGAGGCAAAGATATACAATGGAGAAAAGACAGTCTCTTCAATAAGTGGTGCTGGGAAAACTGGACAGCTACATGTAAAAGAATGAAATTAGAATACTCCCTAACACCATACACAAAAATAAACTCAAAATGGATTAGAGACCTAAATGTAAGACTGGACACTATAAAATTCTTAGAGGAAAACATAGGAAGAACACTCTTTGACATAAATCACAGCAAGATCTTTTTTGATCCACCTCCTAGAGTAATGGAAATAAAAACAAAAATAAACAAATGGGACCTAATGAAACTTCAAAGCTTTTGCACAACAAAGGAAACCATAAACAAAACGAAAAGACAACCCTCAGAATGGGAGAAAATATTTGCAAATGAATCAACGGACAAAGGATTAATCTCCAAAATATATAAACAGCTCATTCAGCTCAATATTAAAGAAACAAACACCCCAATCCAAAAATGGGCAGAAGACCTAAATAGACATTTCTCCAAAGAAGACATACAGACGGCCACGAAGCACATGAAAAGATGCTCAACATCACTAATTATTAGAGAAATGCAAATCAAAACTACAATGAGGTATCACCTCATACCAGTTAGAATGGGCATCATCAGAAAATCTACAAACAACAAATGCTGGAGAGGGTGTGGAGAAAAGGGAACCCTCTTGCACTGTTGGTGGGAATGTAAATTGATACAGCCACTACGGAGAACAATATGGAGGTTCCTTAAAAAACTGAAAATAGAATTACCATATGACCCAGCAATCCCACTTCTGGGCATATACCCAGAGAAAACCATAATTCAAAAAGACACATGCACCCGAATGTTCATTGCAGCACTATTTACAATAGCCAGGTCATGGAAGCAACCTAAATGCCCATCAACAGATGAATGGATACAGAAGTTGTGGTACATATATACAATGGAATATTACTCAGCCATAAAAAGGAACGAAATTGAGTCATTTGTTGAGACATGGATGGATCTAGAGACTGTCATACAGAGTGAAGTAAGTCAGAAAGAGAAAAACAAATATCATATATTAATGCATGTATGTGGAACCTAGAAAAATGGTACAGATGAACCGGTTTGCAGGGCAGAAGTTGAGACACAGATGTAGAGAACAGACATATGGACACCAAGGGGGGAAAACTGTGGTGGGGTGGGGATGGTGGTGTGCTGAATTGGGCGATTGGGATTGACATGTATACACTGATGTGTATAAAATTGATGACTAATAAGAACCTACAGTATAAAAAAACAAACAAACAAAACAACTATATATAAAAAAAAAAGTGGGCAGTGGCCCAATTCCTGGAAATCCCCACCTCTTCCCAAAATAGCTGGAATACTCCTCCCACTCATTAACCTATGAAATTACCCACCCCTATAAAAACTGACAACACCATACCCTGTTGACTTTTTCACCTTCTGAGATGGCCAACACTGTCTGTGGAGTGTGTTTTTCTCTAAATTAATCCATATCTTACCTATCATTTTGTCTCTCACTGAATTCTTTCTGTGATGAGACTTCAAGAACCTGAGCTTCATTAAGTCCTGAAACCAGGTGTGTGATTTCAGATGAAAGACTGTGAGTTTTGGCAGGGTTCAAGTCCCTGCTGTGTGGATTCAAGTCCCAATCGGTTTAGGCTGGGTTCCAGTTCTGGCACATGGGTTCAAATCCCAATCTGAAGTGAACAGTTTCATAATCAGTAGCTTTTAATGTGCTCCCACTGTCTGGAGCATCTGATGTGTCACACAGGCAGGTCCAAGTGTCAGTTTACTCCTGCATATTGTGCTGGACCTTCAGTGGGCCCTTAGAAGTAGACCAAGTGTTGGGAAACTATGCATAATGGGCCAAATCTATCCTGCCCCCTGACTTTCTAGGTCCAACAATGTGATTTCATTTTAAATGGGTAGAAAAAGGAAGAAGATTTCATAACAAGTGAAAATTGCATAAAATTCAAATGTCTAGGTCCATAAATAAAGTTTTATTGGAATAGAGCCAGGCTCATTTGTTCATGGATTGTCAATAGGTGATAATGTAGCGTTGAGTAGTCTCAAGCGAGTGTGGCCCATAAAACCTATAATATTTGCTGTCTGGTCCTTTACGGAAAATTTGCTGATCCCTAGACCAGACTTTCATGTTCTCCATGACTGAGTCATATTCTTGAAATTTTTTCTTCAATAATTTTCTCCCTTGCATATTTTGTTCTCCTTTTCTAAAATTCATATGTGTAAACATTATGGCTACTGGGCTGATTGTTTTAATTTTCTAATTTTTTTCACCAGTTTTGCCTCTCTCTTATTCAGAAGTTTAAATGGCTCTACAATCTCTGTAACCAGTTTCCTCATTAATTACAATTATAAAAAATCAAGCAACCATTTGAGGTCATATTTATATGTGTCATTATGGAAAAGGATACATATTGCATATATTTGTGAAATTCAGCAAAACTGTTGAAATCATCTTTAAGCCAGATGCTGCTTGATGGTAAGTAAATAAAATACTGACATTAAGAAATGGTCATGAAAAGAGATTTCTTAAGAGTACCTTGCTTGGGTAATAATTATGAATATAGTATAGCAAAATGAAATACTTAAAAATATTGAAAGTATTTTTCTCATATTTTTCCCATATATTTTTCTCAATTAATATGCAGAAACTAAGAAAATATGCTTAATTGTATGTTTGTATTGAGGTTCAAATTTTTTTGCTCGTAAGGTAACAGAACTCTGTCAATATAATATTCCATCATTTTCATGCCCTTGTGTTCTTTAATTAAGGAAATAGTAGGTTTTAAAAATGCACTATCACAGAAGGTAAAAGTAAAACCTTCTGTGTATATCACAGCTAAAGAGCTACCTGCTCTAAAGAATTGACATTAAAAAATTAAATGTTACTTCCCTTTTAAAAGCCCAGGAGAGCTCAGTCATACACATATGAGGCTGGCATATATGTCTTTAATGACACTAATTTAGTGATGTCTATAATAAACATTCCTGGTTAAACACTTTCCAGCTCTAAAAATAATATGACTTTGCATCCATGTGGTCCTTTCACTCACCCAAAGTGTTGACAGAGTGTGGATTCTGACTGCCTTATGTCTACAGCCTTTGTCTCAAGCTAGCATGTGAAAGACAACAGTCTCCATGCCAGCACAGAGACACAAATGATCCACCACTTCAAAATCATGGGCCCCTTACTTACTGAGGTGGATATGACTCTCCAGTGCTGAGTCAACCAGAAGACACACATTTTGACACACACCACACACACATACACACCCTCCTCTGTGGGGAACAGACACATACGCCCACGCCCGGCTCCTGCTCCGTGCTCAGGGAGGTGGTCCACTTTGCTGATAGTCCTGGTACATGTGCTTGAAAGCAGCAAGAGACCAAGAAAGAAAGGAAAGGAAGATCAGAAAGGATGAAAAACAAATGCATTATTCCCTTAACTCCCATTTCTGTTGCCTTTCAAGCAATTCCAAATCACCTAGGATCTTCTACTCAGTTCCTTACTTCTTCATTCATTTATTCAATTATCCATTTGTAACCTAGATTATTTCATTTATTCAAGAATTACTGACACAAGATCTACTACTTACCAGGAACTTATCTAATAGAATCCAGGCTTGCTGTGGGAAACAAGAGAGAAAAGTCCTTGTCATCATAGAGTATATTGTACATAACACAGGAGGAAACAAATACATAAAATAGATAATATCAGATATCAATGCATTAAAAGCAACAGAACAGGGTAAGATGAAAAAGCACGATTTGGGATACAAGGACACTATTTTTAAGTATGGTGCTTAAGTTGACCTGTGGCCAGAGTGATGAGGAGCCGACCCTGAGGAGTTCTCTGGGAAGAACATTTCAGGCAGAGAGAATGATGCGTGGGGCCCTGAAGTGGGCAGAGTGAGTAAGGAGGGGTGAGAAGTCACCAGGTCAGAGGAAGAGAGAGAAGGGGACAAATCATGTTGGGCTTTGAAAGAGGTATCATCAGGGTCTCTCTACCCTTTCATATTTAGATATGATTGGTTCATGCTCCCATTTCACAGTTTCTGGAAATGCCATACCCTCTCCCCTCCAAGATGTCAGTGAATTTTCAGGGGTATTACATCACCTAATATACCAAGTCCTTGCTTCCACTGATGTAGAAGTAGGTCAGTCGTAGGTCATCAACACGTCCAGAGCATCCTGCTCTGCTCTGTATTGGCCTGGGTTGGGCATGATGGGACATGGGCCCATTCTTTGATTACTGGGTCTGCTACCACACCCACACCACTGCACCAAGGCATAAGCTGGACATTCCCGTGTAACCATCTGTTTGAAGAGGTGGAGAGTATCCAAAAGAAAGAATGAGGAGGAGGAGGATGGAGGGGAGGAGAAGGAGAAGGAGGAGAAATAAAAGAAAACATTTATTAGACAGTCTTGTTCTTTAGACAAATCTGCTATCTTCTGCTTCCCAGGCTCTCCACATCTCCTTCCCATGTCCTCCCCATTTCTGTTCTATCTGCACACTCATCTGTGCTATCATAACTCAGAACAGTTTACTCACCTCAACTGCTTCTTAGTTTTAAAGTACTTATGCCTTTAGAGATTCACTTTCAATTTCAGACACTTATTTTTCCTACAGAATTTTCTTAGAGATATTTTCTTAAAGAGTTAAGTCCTTAAAATAAATTCCAGTGACAGCTGTTTAAATAAGTCCCCCTTCCCATTTATCCATTACGTGTTTTTAAAGAATCCACTGTGTACTCTTTTCTATGGTAGATTCTGAAGCAAATATTTCATGAAACTCAATTTATTGAGAGAAACAGACTATGATAAATATGCAAATAATTAACCAAGTATAATTGTTAATAGAGGCTTCAAAGGAAAATGAAATGGTGCCATGTGATTTACAATAGGAGAATGAACTTGTTTGGATACATCATGGGAGGCTTTTCTGAAGAAACATTATTTATTCTAAAATTTGAAGGAAGAATAAGAATTAGCCAGGGAAAATATGGAACAGGCAATATCCGGATCAGGGAAAGCCATGGTAGGACACATTATCTGGTAGAAGAAATATTAAGTCACTGAAGCAATATCTTTGAGGAAAGGGTAGAATGTTAATATGAACTGCTGGTAAGAATCATGACACATGAGACTAGAAAGAGAGGTTGGGGGCATGCTATGAAAAGCTTTCAAGATTTATGAAGATAATTTTTCTCAAGAGCAAAGAGAGATATCAAATAAGGACCTGAACAGTTGCACTGGTTCACGTCTCTTTCCAGGAATAGGAGCTGTCTGCAACAGAATGAGTCATTCTGGACACTGCCTGAGTCCAGTCAAGAAATGACTTTATTCAGAAAGAGAAAGACAAAGACCATATGATATCATTTATAAATGGAATCTAAAATATGACACAAATGAACTTATCTATGAAACAGAAACAGACTCACAGACATAGAGAACAGATTTGTGATTCCCAAGGGGGAGGCGGGTGGGGGAGGGATGGATTGTGAGTTTGGGATTAGCAGATGCAAATTATTTTATATAGAATGGGTAAACAACAAGGTCCTACTGTATAGCATAGGGAACTATATTCAATATCCTGTGATAAACCATGATGGAAAAGAATATGAAAAAGAATATATATATATATATATATATATATATGAGTCACTTTGCTATCCAGCAGAAATTAACACAACATTGTAAACCAATTAAAGTTTAATAAAATAAATTAAAAAAAATAATAATAATACTTGACTTTATTACACTGTTCACTTGCTAACAGTGAATGGATGGCCTTTTTAGATGGCCTGTTAGCTGTGAGGGTGATGAGAGGGTCATTTGTGTGTTAATCCCCTTGTTCTTCAGAAATGGTAAAACCATGCCACATGAAGAAACAAGATTGGCCCTGCATAGAGTGGGGAAAAGACAAAATTCCAATAAATATTGAAAATAGAAAAAAAAATGAGATCATTTATCACCTCATATCATCCATAAAATTTAATTCCAGGCATATAATCTATCTCAATATGAAAGTCAAAAAAAAAAAAAAAAAAAAAAAACCTTCTAGGAGAAGACAGAGGAGAATATCTCCATGACATCAAGAACGGGAAGCTAACAAGTTTATTAAAAAGGAGAAAGAAAATTACTAACGACAGAGGAAAAGACCAATACACTTGATTATGTTAAAAATGAGAATCACTGTTCATCAAAAACAGACCTACAGGGATATATGGAAACACTCTGCATTACTGAAAAAAAGATTTAGGATAGTTCTAGGTTTACAGAAAAGTTGCAAAGATAGTACAGTGCGTTCATGTACTACACTCATGTGTTCCTACTGTTGACCATTTTACATTAATCTAATACATTTGTCTTAACTAATGCAACAATATTGGCACATGATTATTAACTAAAGATCATACTCTGCTCAGATTTCCTAAGCCTTTTTCCAGGACTCCACAGGATGCCTCATGACGTTGAGTCATCATGTTTCCTTAGGCTTCTCTATTTGGGGAGAGTTTCTCAGACTTACCTTGTCTTCGATGACCTTGACAGTGTGGAGCAGGACAGATCATGAACTCTGTAGACAGGTTGTCAGCTTGGGTTTGTTTAATGTTTACTCTCAGGTTAGACTGGGGTAATGGTTTGGGAGAGGAAGACAACAGAGATAAAGTACCATTCCTACCACATCACCTGAAAGGTAGATGCTAGATACTATCAACATGACTTATCACTGCAGATGCACAGCTTGGTCACATGACTGAGGTAATGCTGGTAAATTACAGTAAAATGATTCCCCACCCCCACCCGCATCTTTCTGCAAGATGTCACTCTGCGCAGCCTGCACGTAAGGATGCAGTTATGCTTCACCGCCTTGAGGGGGCAGTATCTACATAAATTATTTATAATTCTACTGTCGTTATTTTTGGAGAATTGTCTCTCATCCCCCATTTACTTATTAATGGACTTATTCATGTATTTATATCAATATGTACTCATGAATATTTACTGTATTCCTTGGGTTATGATCCAATACTACATTATTTTTTCCTCAAGTAGTTCCAGCATTGGCCATTTGGAGCTCTTTCATTTGGGATCTATATCCCTTTGACATATTCCCAGCAGTTTGTTTTTTGAGTACTTCCTTACTTTCTGGTTTAAAAAATAAAAGTTGGATTATTTCACATAATAAAAAGTGGAGAGGTAGAACAGACTGTTATTGATGTTAAAAGGACCCAGACTCCTTCCACTGCCCTGCTTGGGGTCATTTTCAACCAGAGGCTGGTTTTCTTCCTAGTCATAAGGTGAATGCCAGGGACAACTGGAGCTTTGCAATTAGGAGGGAGTGAGAAAATCCTCCCTTGAGCCAATAGATTAGCCTTCACCCTGGCACTGAAGAGAAATAAGTGGCAATGGATGCTGGATTGGGGACAAAACAGCATGTGCTCCAGTCCACATTCACACTAACTTCAATAGTTAATTCCCACATTGGTGAGCATCTAGTCCAAGACAAAATATATTGAAAAGAAGACCAAATAATGATATGAAATAAGGATTACATGGAATCCCACATCTATGAGTCCAGAGATACTGAGCTTTAAAGAATTAAGAACAATTAGGAGATCTTAGAAAAGAAACAGCAAAATTCAATTTGTGATTGAATTGTGCGATGTCTATAAAGACACAAATCTGAAAATAAAGGAAGTCAGGATGATGTGTATATGAATATGAAAGGGAATGGGGGGAAAATCAGGACAATATTAAACAATCTAGGAGGAGGTATAAATTAATAAGGAAAACCATAAATCATTATTATAAAATTAACTATAGTTGGGGAAAAATCTACAAAATAAAATGCAATGGCCCATAGTGGTCCAGGGTGCACAATAATAGAAAGTAGAGAGAAATTCCTGTTTGGCTTCAATTTGACTGCAATTTGAAAACACTCATAAGTATACACCAACGTTTGATTCCCTGGCTAGAGGTATGTGAACTATTTATTCATTCATTCAACACATATTTAATGGCTTCCAACAATATACCAGACAATATACCAGATACTGTGTCTCAAAGACAAACATGAACATTGATAAGAATTTAAAGTTGGCATGAAATAAATGAACATTTTCTTCTTGGACTCTAACCTTGCCTGTATTAGCATGGTTCATGGAGAAATTGCTCAAAGATCTACTACACATTTTTCACCTTTTCTTGAATTTTTGGCATGTCTTCCAAGATTTATTTTTCCAGATCCTTGACCCTGTTTGTGTTTTCAACCTGCAGTAATTCACATGGTAGTGAATAGTGGTGATGGTTGCACAACTCTGTGAATATCCTAAAAACTACTGAACTGTACAATTTATTTTTTCTTTCAGTTTTATTGAGATGTAATTGACATACATCACTATATAAGTTTAGAGTGTACAGCATAATGATTTGATTTACATACAACATAAAGTGATTATCATAATAAGTTTAGTGACCATTCATCATCTCATGTAGGTAGAAAATTAAAGAAATAGAAAAAATTTTTTTTGTGATGAGAACTCAGAATTTAGTCTCTTATCAACTTTCATATATAACACACAGCAGTGTTAATTGTATTTATCATATTGTACGTTACATCCCTAATATTTATCCTATAACTGGAAATTTGCATCTTTTGACCACTTTCATCCAATTTCCCCTCCCCCCCATCCCACTTTCACCTCTGGTAACCACAAATCTGATCTCTTTCTCTATACTTGTTTTTTTTTTTTTTTTTTTAATATAATTGACCTACAACACTACCTGTTACACAACATAGTCATTCAGTATTCTTGTGCATTTCAAACTGATCACCATGATAGGTCTAATTATGTCATCATACAAAGGTACCACATAGTTATTGAGTATATTCCCCACATTGTACATTTCATACATGTAACTCATTTGTATTGTAAATGGAAATTTATCCCTCTTAATATTTCTCACCTATTTCATTTCTTTCCTCTTCCACCCTCCTCCTCTCTGGCAAACACCCGTTTATTCTCTTTATCTATAACAGTGTTTATGTTTTGTTATGCTTGGTCATTTGTTGTTGTTTTTTTAGATTCCACATATAAGTGAAATCATATAGTATTTGTCTTTATCTGTCTGACTTATTTCACTTAGCATAATACCCTCTAGGTCCATCCATGTTGTCACAAATATCAAGATTTCATTCTTTTCTTATGTCTAAGTTGTCTAAGTAGTATTCCATTTTGTGTCTCTGTGTGTGTATATATATATATGCCATATTTTCTTTATCCATTCATCTGTCAATGGACATTTAGGTTGCTTCCATGGCTTGGCTATTGTAAATAATGCTGCAATGAACATGCATGTATCTTTTCTAATTAGTGTTTTTGTTTTTTTGGACAAATACCAAGGAGTGGAATTGCTGGATTATATAGTAGTTCTATTTTAAAATTTTCGAGGAATCTCCATACTGTTTTCCCGTAGCTGCAATAACTTACATTCCCATCAACAGCGCACGAGTGTTCTCTTTTCTCCACATCCTCACCAACACTTGTTATCTGAATTGTACACTTTAAAAGGGTGAATTTTATGAAGGGTGAATTTTATGATATGCAAATTATATCTCGATAAAACTACTAAGAAAAAAATTCACAAGATAGAAAATTCCACATACCAACTCACTCCTTATAAGCCTGTGCACAGACATGCCTCAGCCTACACTGTCAGTATCATCTACTTACATTGAATTTCCCAGAGAGACTTCTGGATGTACTATTGCATTAGAGTACTTTGTGTGCCTATCCCAAGCTTTTGTTCACACTGTTCTCTGCATACATTATTACCTTTTCTTTGGTGTATCTAGAGTCTTCCTAATAAATTAATGAGCTCTTTCTCCAAGGAAGGTAGTGGAGAGAGCATTTCCATGTTGCAAGGACAGCCTGAATTTTCAGTCCCAAATTTACCTCCCCATTATGATTTCATGTTTCAGCCCCTACAGAGCTGAACCAACAACCCCAGGGAATGATCAGAGGGGAATGTAGTATTGCAGTTTCCAGACATGAGATATTGGACTGTAGGGAAGATGTGGGTAGGGATATGTTTTCTTCTAATGTCTTTTCAGGATGAACTCAAATTTTAGTTTTTTTGTGGAGCCTTTATTTTCCACAGGAATGACAGCCTTCTCCAGCTATAAATTATGTTTACCATTCATTTTGGTTTACTTTCTCTATTATTAGCCATTTATTTTTCCATCTGTAAGTCTTACCTTTCCAATTGCTGTGTAAATCCCCTCAATTCAGGGGTCTCATAACAGACCTTATGGAAAAGTAGAAGGGTCATGGTTTTAGAAGTGAATTTGAAATCCAAATGTATTGTTTTATGATTCCATGTAAATTATCGAACTTGAGAGTCTTAGCTTAACCTATTTGTTTCTAAGGAAGATTAATAAATATGATATTAGATGAAGAATAAATATAAATAAATTTCCTGGTATAGTAGGGGCTCAATAGATGAAGCTATTCATTTTATCAAATGGTTTTGTACTTTACTGACTCATAGCTTCCTACCTGTATTATGTATTTGATAATACTGTTGATCTTGATTCCTTAATTCCTTTTAAAAATCATCCCATAGGACTCTGTTCTGACATTTTTTAAATGAAGCTTTTGCTCATCTACTCAGTCATCTACTCAGGCACCCTCCTCTGCCATCCTCCCAGATTCCTTTATCCCATTCCATTGTAGCTATTTTAACACTTTCTCTCTGTGATGAGACAAGGACTTCCTTCGGAGCAAGACTTTTTGCTTTATTTATCTCTATGTCAAGTATGTAGCTTACAAGGCTATGTGTTTGATGAATGAATAAAGCAATAAATCATTCAATCAAAAGTGATTGCAAAATTGTTGAAGCAAAGGGTATTTCAATTTTAATAAGCTTGGCAGAAGAATAGATGTTAATTATTTCAGCCTGAAAAAAAGGAAGAACTTGAGTTTTTGATGGATGGAAGTTGCTGATGTAGTATGAGGATGATTCTTGGTGACAATATTGGCTCATGCATCTTTCCTAACTTTTTCATTTGGTGGAAGAAATACCTCAAGCCAAATCCCAGTCCTTTCCCTCATTATTTGCAATAGTTATGTCAAACTGGACAAGTCATCTATGCTCTAGAGGTCCAGTTCTCTCATTTTCATAAATGAATATGATTGTTTCCTTCCAAGAACTTGGACTCTTTAAGATAGCACATTCATAAAGGGCTAGCACACAGTGGGTTTCCACACCTACTCACCCTTTCCCTCCATACATTCCCTTGCCCTTTCTACACACATATTCCAAGGTTACCTGCCGATGTCACAGACAGACATGATTCTTATCATCAGTGAAGCATGAAGTTATCACCCTCTACTGCTAACTGACTCCCAGTTCATAAGGCTGGCATTCTCAACTTTTCTGAATCTATTTTTCATGTTTCCCACCTCTATGTTACCATAGGCAATCACTTCCTCTCTGTAAGCCTGACTTTCTAACCCATGAAATGATGATGATTATACCTGCATGGGGCTTTTGTGAGGTTCAGTGTGGTCATGTGTAAACTGGGGTTAATATTTTGATGTAAGACACTTGAGTGAGAAATGTGAGCTCCTCCAGAATCCTCATAAAATATCACTGCAACATTGCAGCCATTTCTTACAAGGTGAGGATTGGGGGAAGGGTTCCTTAACATTCATGATCTACGTGCTGTGCCCAAAAGATCTGCAAGGTGCCATGCTGATGAAATGGGGTCCAATCCTGGGATTTCAGAATGCAGGGCCACATGGCTTCATTTCTAGTATAAAAACGACAAGCATTGCCTGCCACTTAAGGAAAAACCTATTTGTATCTTATAAACCTGTACAAACTACCTAAAAATGAATGAGTAGCCTTTCCCCATTATGGAAAGAATAAATGCATCCCATTTGGATGAGATAAAAGAAAATTGACTATTTCTCTTCAAATGAAATGGTGGGGAAAGAGAACTGAAGTATTTGCATTTTAAGAAACCATCTGTAGGAAAAAACTAACTGATGATGAAAGAAAGAAAGAAAAACAGAAAGAAAGAAAGAAAGAAAGAAAGAAAGAAAGAAAGAAAGAAAGAAAGAAAGGAAGGAAGGAAGGAAGGAAGGAAGGAAGGAAGGAAGGAAGAAAGAAAGAAAGAAAGAAAGAAAGAAAGAAAGAAAGAAAGAAAGAAAGAAAGAAGAAAGAAAGAAAGGAAGGAAGGAAGGAAGGAAGGAAGGAAGGAAGGAAGGAAGGAAGGAAGGAAGGAAGGAAGGAAGAAGGAAAGAAAGAAAGAAAGAAAGAAAGAAAGAAAGAAAGAAAGAAAGAAAGAAAGAAAAAGAAAGAAAGAAAGAAAAGAAAGGAAAGAAGAGAGAGAGTGGGGAGAGAGGGGGAGGGGGGAAGGGGGGGAGAGAGAGAGAAGGAAGGAAGGAAGGAAGGAAGGGAGAAAGAAAAGACCAAGGTTAATTAAACAAAGAAGTTCTGAAAGCAGGAGTATTTTTCTTGCACATTCTCTGAGCTCACCAAGTGCTCTCTCTCTCCCTCAGAAGGAATTAGATTTCTACCCAATGATCCCATAGTGATCTCTGCTGACTTTCTCCAACACTGCTGCTGAGTGGGACACCATGCATGATTTCAGTCAACACTTTGATTATAAAAGTAACCTTTTGGTTCCTGAGTTCTCACTGTGATTATTTATTCCCATATCATGATTACTCTTGGGAGCAAAAACACTGAAAAGATGTGGACAAAGAAATAAAGTTAGTTTTCCAAACTGCCCAATGAGTACTATTTCCAGGTATCTGCAAGTCCATCATAGGGGAGAGGGTCAAACTTTGGTACCCAGGTTTTTAAGCATTGTATCATGTAACGTTTTTTAAAATATTTATTTATTTGGCTGTGTCGGGTCTTAGTTGCAGCACAAGGGATCTTTCATTGTGGCATGTGGACTCTCTAGTTGTGGTGCATGGGCTCAGTAGTTGTGACGCACAGGCTTAGCTGCTCCAAGGCATGTGGGATCTTAGTTCCCCGACCAGGGATTGAACTTACGTCCCCTGCATTGGAAGGCAGATTTTTAAACAATGGGACCACCAGAGAAGTCCCTGTATCATGTAACTTCTAATAACCTGAGTTGTCTAGAAAGGAAACAGGCAGTTTTGCAAAATAGTAATCTCCCTCTCATTAAATGTGTTCTGACAGAACCTAAATGATGCATGTTATATGGTAATTGAGAAATCAGGTTAGATTTTTCCAACATGAGTAGTCCTATTAACTGAATATACACACATAAGCATATATATTTTAAAATATATTTTATAAATGTTATAAAATATTATATTTACATTATATAAATGTATATTTTAAAATATATTTTATAAATAAATATATATATTTACACTATATATATATATATATATATATAGCATTTTTTTTTCTTTCTTTTTTTTAAGCTAAACCTTCTAAGTGTGAAGAAAAAGGAAATACATAGGGGACATAGCAATGGTTGTCACCACAGAGGAAGGTTGGAGGAAGAAGCAGATGCTATTAAAACTGGCCTCTTTCCCTCTCAAACTCTTCCCAAGGGAGGAGATTCTCTTTCCATTCTATGTGCACACTTTTTTTCATGTCAGTTTAGTGGTTTTCATTACCACAAATACAATGATCTGCCTAATTTTCCATTTTGAGTGTTCTGAACATAGAAATATGTTCTTTGAAATGCACTTTTGCTATGGCTTCAAAGTAAAATATCTATTTTAGGATCGTTAGCATTTATCCTTCATTTCTTCTGGCAATAACCCTCCAAATGTCTTCTATGGAAACTTTAGTAACAATGATTGGTTCAGGGGTGGGCATATGTCCCAAGCTGATTCCAATCAGAGTAAATCCCAGGACATGTACAAGATTTACTGAGAAGAGGCATTCCCCCCCTTTTTTTTTTAACATCTTTATTGGAGTATAATTGCTTTACAGTGGAGTGTCAGTTTCTGCTGTATAACAAAGTGAATCAGCTATACATATACACATATTCCCATATCTTCTCCCTCTTGTGTCTCCCACCCACCCTCCCTATCCCACCCCTCTAGGTGGTCACAAAGCATTGAGGTGATCTCCCTGTGCTATGTGGCTTCTTCCTACCAGATATCTACTTTACATTTGGTAGTGTATATATGTCCATGTCATTCTTTCACTTCATCCCAGCTTACCCTTCCCCCTCCCCAAGTCCTAAGTCCATCCCCTACACCTGCGTCCCTATTCCTGTCCTGCCCCTAGGTCTTCAAACCATTTTTTTTTTAATATTCCATATATATGTGTTAGCATACGATATTTGTTTTACTCTTTCTGACTTACTTCACTCTGTATGACAGACTCTAGGTCCATCCATCTCACTACAAATAACTCAATTTTGTTTCTTTTTATGGCTAAGTGATATTCCATTGTATATTTGTGCCACATCTTCTTTATCCATTCATCTGTCGATGGACACTTAGGTTGCTTCCATGTCCTGGCCATTGTAAATAGAGCTGCAATGAATATTGTGGTACATGACTCTTTTTGAATCATGGTTTTTTCAGGGTATGCCCAGTAGTGGGATTGCTGAGTCACATGGTACTTCTATTTTTAGTTTTTTAAGGAGCCTCCATAATGTTCTCCATAGTGGCTGTATCGATTTACATTCCCACAAACAGTGCAGGAGGGTTCCCTTTTCTCCACACCCTATCCAGCATTTATTGTTTGTAGATTTTGTGATGATGGCCATTCTGACTGGTGTGAGGTGATACCTCACTGTAGTTTTGATTTGCATTTTTCTAATGATTAGTGATGTTGAGCATTCTTTCATGTGTTTGTTGACAATCTGTATATCTTCTTTGGAGAAATGACTATTTAGGTCTCCTGCCCATTTTTGGATTGGGTTGTTTGTTTTTTTGATGTTGAGCTGAATGAACTGTTTGTAAATTTTGGAGATTAATCATTTGTCAGTTGCTTCATTTGCAAATATTTTCTCCCATTCTGAGGGTAGAAGAGACCCACTTCAGACCTAGGGACACATACAGAATGAAAGCGAAGGGATGGAAAAAGATATTCCATGCAAATGGAAATCAAAAGAAACTGGAGAAGCAATTCTCATATCAGACAAAATAGACTTTAAAATAAAGACTATTACAAGAGACAAAGAAGGACACCATATAATGATGGATCAATCCAAGAAGAAGATATAACAATTGTAAATATTTATGCTCCTAACACAGGAGCATCTCAATACATAAAGCAAATGCTAACAGCCATAAAAGGGGAAATCGACAGTAACACAATCATGGTAGGGGACTTTAACACCCCACTTTCACCAATGGACAGATCATCTAAAATGAAAATAAATAAGGAAACACAAGCTTTAAATGATACATTCAACAAGATGGACTTAATTGATATTTATAGGACATTCCACCCAAAAACAACAGAATACACATTTTTCTCCAGTGCTCATGGAACATTCTCCAGGATAGATCATATCTTGGTTCACACATCAAGCCTTGGTAAATTTAAGAAAATTGAAATCATATCAAGTATCTTTTCTGACCACAATGCTATGAGGTTAGATATCGATTAGAGGAAAAAATCTGTAAAACATACAAGCACATGGAAGCTAAATAGTACACTACTAAATAACCAGGAGACAACTGAAGAAATCAATGAGGAAATCAACAAATACCGAGAAACAAATGACAATGAAAACATGACAACACAAAACCTATGGGATGCAGCAAAAGCAGTGCTAAGAGGGAAGTTTATAGTAATACAATCCTACCTCAAGAAATAAGAAACATCTCAAATAAACAACCTAGCCTTACACCTAAAGCAATCAGAGAAAGAAGAACAAAAATACTCCAAAGTTAGCAGAAGGAAAGAAATCATAAAGATCAGATCAGAAATAAATGAAAAATAAATCAAGGAAACAATAGCAAAGATCAATAAAATTAAAAGCTGGTTCTTTGAGAAGGTAAACAAAATTGATAAACCACTAGCCAGACTCATCAAGAAAAACAGGGAGAAGACTCAAATCAATAGAATTAGAAATGAAAAAGGAGAACTAAGAACTGACACTGCAGAAATACAAAGGATCATGAGAGATTACTACAAGCAACTATATGCCAATAAAATGGACAACCTGGAAGAAATGGACAAATTCTTAGAAATGCACAACCTTCTGAGACTGAACCAGGAAGAAATAGAAAGTATAAACAGACCAATCAGAAGCACTGAAATTGAGACTGTGATTAAAAATCTTCCAACAAACAAAAACCCAGGACAAGATGGCTTCACAGGCGAATTCTGTCAAACATTTAGAGAAGAGCTAACACCTATCCTTCTCAAACTCTTCCAAAATATAGCAGAGGGAGCAGCATTCCCAAACTCATCCTATGAGGCCACCATCACCCTGATACCAAAACCAAAGATGTCACAAAGAAAGAAAACTACAGGCCAATATCACTGATGAACATAGATGCAAAAATCCTAAACAAAATACTAACAAACAGAATCAAACAGCACATTAAAAGGATCATACACCATGATCAAGTGAGGTTTATCCCAGGAATGCAAGGATTCTTCAATTTATGCAAATTAATCGATGTGATACACCATATTAACAAATTGAAGGAGAAAAACCATGTGATCATCTTAACAGATGCAGAAAAAGCTTTTAACAAAATTCAACACCCATTTATGATAAAAAAACCTCTAGAAAGTAGGCATAGAGGGAACTAACCTCAACATACTAAAAGCCATATATGACAAACCCACAGCCAACGTTGTTCTCAGTGGTGAAAAACTGAAAGCGTTTCCTCTAAGATCAGGAACAAGACAACGTTGTCCACTCTCACCAGTATTATTCAACAGAGTTTTGGAAGTTTTAGCAACAGCAATCATAGAAGAAAAATAAATGAAAGGAATCCAAATCGGAAAAGAAGAAGTAAAGCTGTCACTGTTTGCAGATGACATGATACTATACATAGAGAATCCTAAAGATGTTACCAGAAAACTACTAGAGCTAATCAGTGAATTTGGTAAAGTAGCAGGATACAAAATTAATGCACAGAAATTTCTTGCATTCCTATACACTAATGATGAAAAATATGAAAGAGAAATTGAGGAAACACTCCCATTTACCATTGCAACAAAAAGAATAAAATACCTAGGAATAAGCCTACTTAAGGAGGCAAAAGACCTGTACTGAAAAAAACTATAAAACACTGATGAAAACAATCAAAGATAACACAAACAGATGGAGAGATATACCATGGTCTTGGATTAGAAGAATCAACATTGTGAAAATGACTATACTACCCAAAGTAATCTACATTTTCAATGCAATCCCTATCAAACTACCAATGGCATTTTTCACAGAACTAGAAAAAAAAATTTCACAATTTGTATGGAAACACAAAAGACCCTGAATAGCCAAAGCATTCTTGAGAAAGAAAAACGGAGCTGGAGGAATCAGGCTCCTGGACTTCAGACTATAGTACAAAGCTTCAGTAATCAAGGCAGTATGGTACTTGCACAAAAACAGAAATATAGATCAATGGGACAGGATAGAAAACACAGTGATAAACCCATGCACATATGGTCACCTTATTTTTGATAAAGGAGGCAAGAATATACAATGGAGAAAAAACATTCTCTCTTTTTTCATCTGCCCCTCCTACAGGATATAAAGCAGGAAGGAAGATGGGAACCTGCAGTTGGCTAAAGCCAAGACATGGAGCCTAAGGCTGAAGGCAAGACAGCAGAAGACAGAGCAAAAAGATGCAGAAACTTACACTGTGTTATTTATCAACTGCATCTCAATAAAGCTGGAAACAATTTTTAAAATATTTTAAAACAAACAAAAGTTGCAGAGAAATGAAACTTCGTTTGCATTATTTAGTCCTTAGACCAAGATGAACTTAAAGTCAAACCTAAAAACGAGACTTTTGATTATAAGAATCAAGTCAGTTTTGTTTCCTTAAGTTAAATTAAGTTTCCCATGTAGGTCATCTAAAATATCTAATCAATATAGACCCAAAGTAGATACTCCTGAAATGGCTCTCTCCCTTCTTCAAGGCTCATGAATTTGAAGAGCTATCTGTAGAAAAATTCAAAGGAAAAAATTAGAAAAAGTCAAAACAATGTAGGAAGTAACACAATCTGGATCTAAGCTCTACTGCTTTAGAAAAATCGTGCAGACAACTTTCTCTTCGTGGGCTAGAGGAAGGGCCATGTGTACTTCTGCTTTCCCCCCCCCCCCGCCCTTTCTTTACCACCATCTATAGGAACAGGGATGTTTTACCCCTTCGCTCTATGTCAAGAAGTATAGGGAGGACCTTTCGTTTCTTCCTTATCTTTTTCCTGCCTTTCCCAGTCCACAAGAAGAAGCCTGCCCTACCGATCTAAAACCTCCTAACATCCCTCTGTGCCATATTTGTGATGTGCATTGCCCCTTGAATTTACAGTCAGGGACCCAGGCTGCTATTTGTGTTCCTGCAGCTTGTCTTCATGTGGTAAGTGGTTCCCACAAGTCCTGATTACAGGGGAGTAATGGGCACAGACTTGGCTTCTCTGAGCTGGAAGCTGTCCTCCTCTCCTGTGATCCACTTGTGATCAGCTCAGCATTCCTCTTGGCTCCTGTCATACCTCTTATTTTTTTGGTATGTGTTTGTCCTGAAGTTTAGATTGGGGGACGGGGAGTTGAGGTGGGGAGGAGACAGCAAATAATCGTCTTCCCTTAGTTTTCTCTTTGTCTTCAGAACAACTTCAGAGCCTTCCAAGAAGTCACTTCTCTACTATGAATAAATCTGGAATTTTTGTTTGTTTTCTCCCTCTGTTATTTTTTCTACTTCCCATACTTTTTCTGATTGAGAACCTAAGGGATAGAATTCAGTTAGGAAAAAGCTGCCTTAAACCCCAATCGTGTATTTCTAAAATTCTATAAGGTATTATTTAGCTTGACCCACATAGCTCCCTGCATAGTTGTTAAAGTAGAAGCCAGTATCCCATTTTAAAGATGAAGTTGAGATCCATAGAGGCTAAGAGAGTTACATAGTCAGTGTCAAAGTCAAGATTTAAATATGTCTTCTAAATCCAGGTTTAGCAAGTTCCTTGCAATGTAGCAAGTGAATTGAAATTGTTCCAACTAGCATCACGCCAAGTTTCCACTCTAGTTAAGCCCAGGATTCATGCACCACAACATTGTGAGATTAAGGTTCCCAGATGCACAGAGGAAGTAAACTCATCAGATGAGATAAGGCACATGACCTTGGACTTTGTAGAAACCTAGAAAAACAGGGCAAAAGAATTTGCTTGAGTCTGAAGCAATTATACATAGAAATCAGAGGGCAAGGGGCTCTCTGGAAGCCATTTGGGTCAAGTTTCAAAATTACCTTACATCAAGGCCTGAGACTCCGTAGTGCTCAGAAAATGTGATTACTTTTATTTACTTCCCAATCCAACGCTAAAAGATTTTCAAATTCGGAGTTTATCTTAGCCAATTCTCAGTAATCAGTTGTTTTCCTGCTATCCCTTTATCCAGTCCTCTTTTAAAGAAGCGTGTAGGGGCTTCCCTGGTGGCACAGTGGTTGAGAATCTGCCTGCCGATGCAGGGGACATGCGTTCGAGCCCTGGTCTGGGAAGATCCCACGTGCCGTGGAGCAACAGGGCCCGTGAGCCACAATTACTGAGCCTGCGCGTCTGGAGCCTGTGCTCCGCAACAAGAGAGGCCGCGATAGTGAGAGGCCCATGCACCGCAACGAAGAGTGGCCCCCGCTTGCCACAACTAGAGAAAGTCCTCGCCCAGAAACGAAGACCCAACACAGCCAAAAATAAATAAATTAACTAATTAAAAAAAAAAAAAAAAGAAGGGTGTAAAAGACTGGTCACATCATCAAATATTATCTCTCCCTAGGGGAAACAACTTGTAACAGGCATAAACATCCTATAGGAAAGAAGTTCCACTATAAAGGTGCAATTCAAGTCAGCAGGCTATATACAGAAACAATGGTAAGAGACAAAAATACTTATTGGTAGGGACAAATCTATGGAAATACGGAGTATTCTAGCTGAGCTATTAGCTAACAACTGGGTGCTTTAAATATGCTACCACCACGTTAGGCAATGGTAGGAAATAAAAAAGGTAAACATTGTCCTCTCTTGAAATTGAGGATGAATATGAACATTCCACGTACTTCAGTTCTACAAATATTTACTAAAACTTTATTATGCACCAAGTCCTATGTTAGGAAAAAAAGATATAAAAAGTAATATGATGCTCGTACCCTTTCTCTATCAGAATTATCAGGAGGGTAGGGAAGCTTTCTCTGGATTCATTCCTATCCTCCCTGTGAGATCTTGGTGAGGTTCCTGGAGGGAAAACCTGTAAAAGTGGAGCTCCCTCTATGACTGTGGCCCCCAGGAATTTCCCTCTCTCCATGTAGCCCACACTTGGCTTCTAGCAATTCACAAAAATTCCTAGGTTAATATTCCTTAGGCTTATGGTGTCCTGCAGTTTCTGCTCCAGAAAAGAGAAAGAGAAAGGGCTAGCAGACATGTAACATGTCCTGGACAGCCACCCACCCCACATCCAGTCCAGCACCTTCCAGGTCTCTTATATCAGCACCCTCCCACTCCCCATCTCTCCCGTCTCTTCAGCATCCATAGAAACCAATGCCACTTCATCAATATGGGTTCCAGTTGACATCAGGACTCCATGACAATCAGATGCTAGCTTGACTACAGAGCCCTAGACCAGTCACTACTCATGTCCAAAAACATTAGATCATCTTTAAAACTGTAACTATAATAACTTATAGTTATTATAAAATATTTGCTATATATTCCCCATGTTGTACAATATATCCTTGTAGCTTATTTTATACCTAATAGTTTGTATCTCTTAGTCCCTTACCCCTATATTACCCCTCCCCCTTTCTCTCTCCCTAGTGGTAACCACTGGTTTGTTCTCTATATCTGTGAGTCTCCTTCTTTTTTGCTTTATTCATTAGTTTGTTGTATTTTTTAGATTCCACATATAAGTGACATCATACAATATTTATCTTACTCTGTCTGGCTTACTTCAATTAGCATAATGCCTTCCAAGTCCATCCATGTTGTTGCAAATGGCAAAATTTTATTCTTTTTTATGGCTGAGTAGTATTCCATTATACGTATATACCACATCTTCTTTATCCATTCATCTATTGACAGAGGAGCAAGAATATACAATGGGGAAAGGACAGCTTCTTCCACTGTGTATTCTTGCTTCCTTTGTCATAGATTAATTGACTATAAGTGCATGGGTTTATTTTATTTTATTTTTTGCATGGGTTTATTTTTAAGCTTTCTATTCTGTTCCATTGATCTATGTGTCTGTTTTTGTGTCAGTTCCATGTTACTTTGATTACTGCAGCTTTGTAATATAGTCTGAAGTCAGGGAGCATAATTCCTCCAGCTCTGTTTTTCTTCCTCAAGATTGTTTTGGCTATTTGGAGTCTTTTGTGTTTCCATGCAAATTTATAATTATTTGTTCCAGTTCTGTGAAAAATGTCATTGTGGAGTCTTTTGTGTTTCCATGCAAATTTATAATTATTTGTTCCAGTTCTGTGAAAAATGTCATTGGTATTTTGGTAGGGATGGCATTAAATCTGTAGATTGTCTTGGGTAGTATGGTCATTTTGATTTTGAAATAATTGTAGATCCACAAGAAGGTGCAAATATGGGAGAGAGAGTTCCCATTTGTACATTTATATTATTTTATCACATGCATAGATTGGTAACCACTACCCCAGTCAGGATACAAGGTACAGAAGTGTTCCATCACCATAAAGATCTTCCTTATTCTAGCTTTTTATCATCTCACCCACCTCTGTCCCCTCTACTATCCTTAAAAGCTGGCAATCATTAGTTCGATCTCCATTTCTAAAATTTAGTCATTTCCAGAATGTTGTATAGGTGAGATCATACAGCATGCAACATTTTGAGGTTGGCTTTTCTCACTCAGCCAGATGCCCTTGAGATCCATCCAAATATAACAACAGCTTCTTCTTTCTAATTGCTGAGTGGTGTTCCATTGTAAGAGGTGCCACAAGTTTTTCAGCCATTCACATATTTTGGTTGTTTCCAAATTTTGGTTATTATATTTAAAACAGTTATGAGCATTCAAAACTAATCAATAAGAGAAAAGATTTCTTAAGAATGACACAGTTTAGCTAGAGATACAGCAATTACAAAAGTTAAAATTGTTAAGACATTCCTTCTTCTCATATTAAGTAGATATGAAATGAGTTATGGTGGAGTGATAGGTAGTTTTATGTGACCCCAGGTATTCAATCAAACATGAATTTAGGTGTGACTGTGTAGGTACTTTGCACGTGTGATTGAAGTTCATCATCAGTTGACTTTAAGTAAGGGATATTATCATAAGTAATCTAGTAGGGTTTGATTTAACCAGCTGAGAGTCTCTAAGAACAGAATTGAGGCTTCTCAAAGAAGAAATTCCACCTGTGGCCAGCAGCTGCTGCTCATGCCAGACAGCAGTTCCAGTCTGCCCTTCCTGAAGTCCCACCCTATGGATTTTGGACTTCTGTAGCCATACCCCACAATTGTGTAAGCGAGGCCCTCACAATGGATCTCTTAATATATATCTCCTGCTAATCTCTTTTTTTTGGTTGAACCCTGACTAATACAGGCAGGGTAGACTTCAGTGATCATTTAGTACAGCAAATTTTCCAAACATTCAATAACCTTAGAGCTTTAAGGTTAATTTAAAGTCATATCTGGAAGCCCATTTTGAAATCCAGATACATATGAATTTTTTTTATTGAAGTATAGTTGATTTACAATGTTGTGTTAATTTCTGCTGTATAGCAAAGTGATTCAATTATATATATATATGTGTGTATATATACACATATATACACATTATTTTTTATATTCTTTTCCATTATGGTTTATCATAGGATTTTGAATATTGTTCCCTGTGCTATACAGTAGAACCTTGTTGTTTGTCCATTCTATGTATACTAGCTTGCATCTGCCAACCCCAAACTCCCACTCCATCTCTCCCCCACCCCCTCTCCCTTGGCAACCACAACTCTTCTTTCTATGTCTATGAGTCTGTTTCTGTTTCCCAGATAAGTTCATTTGTGTCATATTTTAGATTCCACATATCAGTGACATCATATGGTATTTGTCTTTCTCTTTCTGACTTACTTCACTGAGTATGATAATCTCTAGTTCCATCTATGTTACTGCAAATGGAATTATTTTGTTCTTTTTTTATGGTTGAGTTGCATTCTATTGTATATATGTACCACATCTTCTTTATCCATTCATCCAGACACATATGATTTTAAGAGTAGTTTTTAAGTTGTTCTTGCTCAAATCACCTCTCCACTTCCAGATTAACCACAGGCTTCAAGGAAACTCCACTTGGTCCCCTTAGAAAATGTCTGAGTGAATGACATTTAAACCAGGACAGATTAAAAGAATTACTCCTTTCATCCATCAAAATGGAAAAAAATGCCAAAAAAACAAACAAAAAAAACCTGTTTTTTTTTTTAAGCCCAGAATTGACAGTGGGGTAGAAAAACAGACATTCTATACACTTTAATTTGACACTGAATTGGTGATTTCTATTAAATTTTTAAAAAAGATCTAAAACTTTTACTTCTCTCCTCAGATATACTGAGGCATGAATATAGAAATGTATGGGTAAATGTGTTGGATATAAAATTGCTTACAATGACAGAAAATTGGAAATGAAACAAAAACATGTCAGCAGGAGGACTGTACAACTATTTTACAGCATTCTTTTAGGCTGTTAAATCGAGTGAATTAGACTGACAAATGATGGTTAAATTAATATTGACCCTTATGTTTTCTTGCCCACATCCTGACTTCTTTTTAAGAACCACCTTATTTAGCAAGGGTCTTGCAGTTGTCAGGACTGGCTTATTTACACAGTTTTCTCCTCAAGCAAAAATCAAAGAGGGAATAGAGAGTGATGCTTGCAGGATGCAAAAATGTCTCCTCATTTCCCCTCAAATCATCTCTCTTTTGTTTGTGGTAAATAGAAAAGGACAGAAAGAGAGTTTAGGGTGAGAGAGGGAGTGGTTGCCTTTCTCACTGTGTTACTACATTGTTGCTGCTGTTCTTGTCTGTACGTGCACTCTACACAGTAGTCCCTCCTTATCTGTGGTTTCACCTTCCTCAGTTCCAGTTAACCTCCATCAACTGCAGTGTGAAAATATTAAATGGAAAATTCCAGAAATAAACAATTCATAAGTGTTAAGAAATAAGCAGTGTATAGGTTTTAAATTGTGCACCTTTCTGAATAGCATGATGAAATCTTGTGTCATCCTGCCCCAGGTGTGAATCATAATCATCCTTTTGCCCAGTGTATTCTGCCTGTTAGTCACTTAGTAACCATCTACATTATCAGATTGACTGTCACTTATAGCAGTGCTTGTGTTCAAGTAACCCTTGTTTACCTAATAACAGCCACAAAGCACAAGAGTAGTGATGCTGGCAATTCGGATTTACAGCCAAAAAGAAACTGTAAATTGCTTCCTTGAAGTAAAAAGATGGAAGTTCTAGACTTAATAACAAAAGAATAAAAGATCTTATACTGAGCTAATATGTACAGTAAGAACAATTCTTCTATTCATAAAATTGTGAAGAAGGAAAAAGAAATTTTTTGCTGGTTTTGCTGTTGCATTAATACTGAGAAGGACCCTATGGGGCACCTGGACACAAAAGCCTTTCTGTGTTCGACATTTCTTGATTACGGAAAATAGGCTTCATTCATCCTCCATGACCTTCCCTGAGTTCCAAGGGGCAGGTTCAAACAGTTGTTAATTAGGGAAGAGAGGGGATGCAGAGACAATGGAGGAACAGTCAAAAGAAACAATAGTGCAGCCTTGGGGCAGGGTACTGGTTCCCCATCAACAGATATACATAACAATATCTTTGAGTTGTTTTGCAGATCCTGAAACCCCCACCAGGTGGGAGAAGTTAACTGTGTGCTGCCCACAAGCACGTAGATCCCAGACCGGTTGGATCCAAAAGGTTGAGGTTGCTGACTCCCATTTACCTCACCACCAACCAATCAGAAGAAAGTCCACAAGCTGATCACACCCTCCTCAACTCCTCACTGCCCTCCCCAGGTTGGGACACATAGTTTTGAGGGCATTAGTCCACTCTGGCCACCTTTGCTTGGCAAAGCAAAACAATTCTTTTCTCCTTCACCCAAAACTCTGTCTTCAAGATTTAATTTGATGTCAGGGTACAGAGTCTGGATTCAATGTCAACACCTCAGACTACAAACATACAGTCATAGTGCTTGATAAATGCTTAGTGAAGATGGGCAGAAGAACTGAATAGACATTTTTCTAAAGAGGAAATGCAGATGACCAATAGGCACATAAAAAGATGCTCAGCATCACTAATCATCAGAGAAATGCAAATCAAAACAATAATGGGATATCACCTCACACCTGTCAGAATCGCTATAATCAAAAAGAACACAAATAACAAATGTTGGTGAGGCTGTAGAGAAAAGGGAACCCTCCTACACTGTTGGTGGGAATGTAAATTGGTGAATCCACTATGGAAAACAAAATGGAGGTTTCTCAAAAAACTAAAGCTAGAACTACCATATGACTGACCCAGCAATTCCACACCTGGTTATATTTTTGAAAAAAATAAAAACAGTAATTCGAAAAGATACATTCACCCCAATGTTCATAGCAGCATTATTTACAATTGCCAAGGTATGAAGCAACCTAGGTGTCCATCTACAGATGAATGGATAAAGAAGATGTGGTATATGTATACAATGAACTCAACCGTATAAAAGAATGAAACAATGCCATTTGCAGCACAAGGGTGGACTTGGAAGGCCTTATGCTAAGTAAAATAAATCAGACAGAGAAAGACAAATACTGTATGATATCACTTATATGTGGACTCTAAAAAATACAACAAACTAGTGAATGGAATAACAAAGAAGTAGACTCACAGATATAGAGAATAAGCTAGTGGTTACCAGTGGGAGGAGCAGGAGGGAGGGGCAGTATACGAGTATCGGAAAAAAGGTTTATTATGGGATTATATAAAATCATGTGTATGAAACATTTGAAAATTATAAAGCACTATAGAATTTTTTAAATCTTTCATTAAATAAAAAAATGGAAAAGGCATTAAATTTGTACAAGATATTTTAAGAGAGACTACATTCACATAACTTTTATTACAGTATATTTTTATAATTGTATTTTATTATCAATTATTTTGTTAATCTCTTACTGTATCTAATTTATAAATTAAACTGTATCATAGATATGTATGTATAGGAAAAACGTAGTATATATCGGGTTAGGTACTATCCATGGTTTTGGGCATCTGCTGGGGGTCTTGGAACTTATCCCCCAAGAAAGAAAGACCCTGTATGCCTAATAGTACATATTCCCATTCAGGTGACAGGAATTGTGTTGTTCTGTTGTGCTTTATAATTTAAGGGGAAATTTTTGGATATTGACATTGTCTCAAAATAAATATAATTGTGACATATCTCACAAGTTATATAACTAACACAAATTCTATCATATTGTGAGTTCTGTTCTATTTCTGATACGTGAAACACCCCTGACAACAGACCCAAGACATAAAATTGAGACAGTGGGGCATGAAAATTCTCTCAACCTGCGTTTTCCCTCCTGTTCTCAATACTTTCAGTATTGTAATGAAACTGCAAGCTGTAAGGCATAGATAACTAAGACATAGAGCCAAAAGGAATCTAATTCTAAATTCTATTGGGCTCTGCCAAGAATTTTTCAGTGTCTGCTGTACCCTTTTGTTTTAAGGAAAAGGTGCTGAGAAACATCTTTCATTGTTACTGGATGTTTCTTCCTAGCTAGTCACTGTGACTGCATCCTTTAGAAAGAGACTGAGGCAAGAATTAAAGTGCTAGCTCTTTATTTGTAAGGTGGAAGCCCAGGGTTGTAATGGTGAGGAAAGAGGGAGACAGGGCCAGGTAAACTGCAAAGCACTCAATTAGTGTGTTACTGTTTGTACCTCTTGCTTTACAGAAAGACAGAAGGGACTTCAAGGGTGGAACTGGGAATCACAAATGGCCATTCAGTTTCCTGACACTGGAAGATGCCTTTAGCAGCACCGTCTCCTCCCAGGATGGGAAATAGTGTGAGAAATGGAAGTATGATCTCAGGAAACCTCAGCAAAGTGCCTGGAGCCAAGGGTTGCGTAGAACTGAATTGAATTGCCTCATATATAATGGAACTGGGGGATCTGCTCTGATATGCATTTTAATCACACTTTGCCAGGATAAAGTGAGTAGGGGGCCAGCAGTGTAATTAGTTTCATATGCCCCAGCCCCACCCAGATCTTGATCTCTGAGCAGAATGCAAATATCACTATCCTCATGTGATCCCAACAGCCAGCTTAACTCAGTCAAAGGGCAGAGTGAGATTTGTCTGATTCTGGGGTAATATTTCTGTGTCTTCTACTGTTTGGTGGTTGACTGCAGGTGACCTTGGGTTGAAGTTCCTAAAACTCTTCCATCAGTAAAATATGAAATATGATGCTTTTGACCTACCTCCGTGTGACAGATGGCTCTGGACCATATGAGATCTAATGAGTTAACATTTAGAAAATGCTAGGAGCTATTTTAGAAAATGGCATTCTCTAAACACAAAAGATCATTATTCATTACCCAGAATGCCTGCAAATAAAAATAAGAGTGTTTTGGAATAAGAAGACTGATGCAAGGAGCTGTTTCTTCACTGTGTGAAAGACGGGCTGGAGATTAATTCAATGAAAAAACTGTTTTAAAACCCGGCAGTTTCAAGCTAATGAAAAAGGGGCCTGCAGACTATATTTTGGTCTGGAGGTCACAGCAGAACTGGAAATGTCAAACTGGTATGATTCATTTCTAGTATTCCCTCTCAGTTTTATTGAATACCTTCAGGCTATGCAGCCTAGGATTTCTGGAAGGAAAATTATGCTGTATGTAAGTGTAATGATATGAGGAATACAGTTTTCAGCATCTGTATCACTCATAATAGATACAATATAGAGGCGGCCCTCGCCAGAAATCAGATGTTTGATTATACATCTTTGGTGCATCTCAACTTTTCTTCCTCATCAAACAGGTTTAACTCTTCCCCCACTCTACCCTGCCAACAAGATAGTGTAATATATAACATTCTCTGAGTGTAGCCTGTGGATGATAGAACTGTAGACCTATTACTTTAAAATAGTCTTTCTCTCATTAAATAAATATACATATATAGTTATAGATAAATATATCTACCTAGGAGCTTCTCACTTTTGCATCTTCTTATTTTACAAAAAAATTTAGCACATTACATTTTACTTGTTTGTTATAATAATCACATCATTGAACATAATTTCAAGTTTTTTAAATTCATTCTCTGTACAAGTATATCTCATTTTGTTACCAAACCAAACTTGGGACCACTTGCCCACCTGCAGTAAAGCCAATCTATAGACACCAAGTTGTGGTGAAGGAAAGCTCAGTGTTTATTGCAGGGCGCCAAGCAAGGAGTCCAGGTAGCTTGTGCTCAAAACACTGGAACTCCTGGATGGATTTCAGGAAAGTATTTTTAAAGGCCAGGGAAAGGAGGGGAATAGCAAGGTATGTGATCACCTCTTGCACAATTCTCTGATTGGCTGATAGTGAGGTAACAGGGCAGTATCACCGGGGTTAACATTATCAATCTTCAGGATCCAGTAAGCCTGGAGTCTATGTGCTCATGGTCATCAAGTAGTTAACATCTTCTATTTAGTGGGGGTTTTAGCATCTATAAAACAACTCAGGTAATGTGCATCAGATACTATTATATGGGTATTTCAAAGAGGAGCTAAAGCAGAGGATATGGGAGAGGGGCCTGTCCTGGGAAGGCCCCATAGGGTCCCACTTGGTTACAATTTTATTTTGCTTCATTTTATTGTGCTTCCCAGATATTGTGTTTTTTACAAACTGAAGGTTTGTGGCAACCCTGTGTCAAGCAAGTCTATCAGTGCTATTTTTCCAACACCATTTGCTCACTTTGTGTCTCTGTCACATTTTGATAATTCTTGCAATATTTCAAATTTTTCATTATTATTATCTTTGTTATGGTGATCTGTAATCTGTGATTTTTTTATGTTACTATTGTAATTTTTTGTATTTTTTAGTTAAGGTATGCACACTTTTTTTGTTTTCTGTTTGTTTTTGGTTTTTTTTTTTTGTTTTTAGTTTTCTGTTTGTTTTTGGTTTTTTTCTAGACATAATGTTATTGCACACTTAGTAGACTACAGTATAGTGTAAATATAAGTTTTACATGCACTGGGAAACCAAACAATTCATGTGACTTGCTTTATTGCAGCGGTCTGGAACTGAAGCCACAATATCTCTCAGGTTTGCCTTTACAAATACTATGTATATACTGAGGGTAGTGGGAAATGCCCCTCCAAAAAGCCTCTGGAATAAGGATTATTTTGAGAAACAACAAGCACAAGAGAAGCTCTGAAAACAGACTAGAAATTACCCTTTTGTAAGAAAACTTTACACTTATAATAGAAATCTCCATTTGTAAGGCTGCTTACTTCTCTGTACCAAGAAGACAAAGATGACTAAATCAAAAGAAACTCTTAGCAACGGAGAAGGCACTAACTTAAATCTGTGTATCAAACCTTACTCTTGTTTACTTTTCCTGGTCACCCGCCACCACCCCCCCACCCCCCGCCCCCATCAACTAGCCTTCTCCACACCCTTCTCTCTTTTGTCTTTAGCTGAAAATGTTATGTAAGCCTGAATTCTAAGTTACCTCTGAAAGTTACTTATTTTTTGCTGGGTGTCCCCCATATATACATGAGGTATGCATGTTAATACATTTCTGTTTTTCTTTTGTTAATCTGTCTTTTCCTTCAAGGTTCCCAGCCAGGAACTTAGAAGGGTAGAGGGACAATTATTTTTCCTCCCCTACAGTTACAAACCTTGATTCAAGTACTGAAGATAAAACAAGATTCCGCTTGCAAGAGCTTGTATTCTAGAAGAGAGAGTAAGTCAACACAAATGGAAATAGACATTTAGATGAGGCTGAGTCCTAAGAAGGCAGTTGATCAGGTTAACAGGACAAGAGTAAAAGGGTGGAGGGATGTTTTGGATAGAATAATCCACAAGGGTTTCTTAGAGGACTTTTTGTGTGAGCACATTTGAAGACTGAGAAGTCAACTGAGAAGTCAAGGAGCTTTACAGACAGAATGAGAAGCACCTGAAGACACTGCAGAAGGTAACCAAGCTGGATACTTTCAGGGATCAGAGCAAACACCAGGGGCCAGGAGGACATGGAGCAAAGGGAGATGAGGTCTGAGGAGGGATGTTGCAAGCCCCAGTATGAAGTTTGCAAATTATTCTTGATGGAATGGGAGGCCATGGGAGTGAGACAGGAGGGAAGGGGGCAGGGCACAGCCTTTAAAAGAATGACACAGCCCTTGAGGATATGACATAAACTGGTTAGAACCAACTAGGTCCAAGATGGTGGAAGATTCGCCTTCCTGCGGACCTTGAGCCTCATTATACGCTCATTGTAATACATTAGCATCAAAATGACACACCCACAGGTGCCATGACAATCCTGAGGCTGACAATAAAAGGCCAGTTCCTGGAAATCCCAGCCCATTCCCCAGATAGTTGGAATAATCCTCTCACTCATTAGCCTATAAAATTACCCAGCCCATAAAAATTAACCACCCGATATTTCAGAGTCATTCTTGCCTTCCGAGACAGACAACAGTCTGCCTGTGGAATGTGTATCTCTCTCTCAATAAACCTGTTTCCACTTTACTCTGGCTCAGTCTTGAATTCTTTCCTGCCCAAAGCCAAGGACCCTCACTTGGCCAGTCCCAGGGACTTGTCCAAGATCTGAGACATGACCATCCTCTCACGCCCCATTTTCCTGCAATGGGAGAACTTTAAAAAGGAGACTGGTGAGGTGTTATTTAGACTTTTAAAAAAAATCACCCTTCATGCTAGAAAAATAATAGATTAAACGTAGGGTGTCCGTATGTCCTGGTTTGCAAGAAATGGGTCCAATTTATGACTGTTCTTATGGGGTAATTAGTAATGTTACCCTTCACTCTCAAAAATATAGCTTTGGTGATATATTTCATTGTCACTTGAATTTGAGGCGGCAGAAGTAAGAGCAGAGAGTCTGAGTAAGAGGCCATTTCAGTAGTCCAGGTGAGGGATGAAGCTGGCCTTGATTGGTGTGACTGTGGCAGAGATGTAAAGAAAGGTCAAAGCTTCCTGATTTTCCTCAGGTCACGTAGTGACTGGGAATGGAGGCAGGGCTAGTTTCCAAGCCTCATAAATCTGAGCCTACAGCTCATTTCTGTCCCTCAATTATAACATCAACTCATCAATGGGGTGTTACCGAATGGGGGTCCCTCTGCTTGCCGCTTACAAAATAAATTACATACTCACAATTGGAGATGTGGCCTCTCCCTAAATCAACTTCTCAGACAACTGACAAGTACACTGTGTGTTCTGGGAAGGGGATAACCAGGGCAAGGCCAACAGAGAATATTGGGGAGTGGGGAATTGTTATTTTCCTCTGGGTGATAGGAGAAGATGTAGAAGGATGAAAGTATTCTGAACATGTTTTAAAGGCAGAACCTACAGGATTTGCAGATGGATTCGATCAAGGCTTGGCAAGAAACAGAGTGGACACAGGATGACAAGTATTCAGCCTCAGCACCTAGAAAAGATGTGCAATTTTATTCTTAAAGTATATTATACCCTATGCATTCTTCACACAAGCCTCCTGAATATTTATTCATTTAGTCTAGATGGCTCTGATCATTTTGAATTATCCTATAAGGAAAAGAGCACAAATTGAGTTACATGATTATTTATCCCTTCACTAAATGGCCCCAGGAAGTTATGCCTTTGAAGTTCTCGCCTCTGCTTTACATCTCTTTCCCTTTTTTTCAGTGAAATTGTCAGCCATCACTGTCTGCTTCCAGCAACCACAGCACCATTTTACTTATGATCAATCCCCAAAGCTGTGAATCATGAGTTGATTCAGTGTGCTGTAGTCTACACCTTTTTACTAGAAGTTTACTCTGACATGGATTCTTACTTTAAAAAGTGAGAAAAACAATTTGGGGAAAAAATGAGATCGTACTGTGGCCACGTGTATAGAGAGCATTACCAATTATTAACATAGATATATGTATTGATGTGTTTAAAAAACTCAAGGTAAACTTTGGGGTTCACAGTTTTAGCCCCAATCCTATCTTACTAGGAAGTCATTGTCGGTCCTTAATCCCTTAAACAAGCACCTGCAGGCCCACTTATGCCTTCTTCCCCAAGAACTAAGATATCCCCTGCCCCACCACACACATGTACATCAGGCAGCCTTCCATGCTTGCTGCAGAGAGACCGTAACAATGAGTTAGGACCGCAGCATTTCAGGGATGACCACCTTCTTCCTAGGTTTCAGACAGACTAACCCCATCGTGTCTCTCATCTCATCAATTATCAACATCTACCTCAGAAACTGAGTCCTCAGAATCCCTTGTCTCATAAGGCATTCCTGCCTTCATGGCTAAAATTCTGCCTATCATTGCTCTTACGTCTCTCTCTTTTTTTTTTATTTTTTATTTTTATTGGAGTATAGTTGATTTACAATGTTGTGTTAGTTTTAGGTGTACAGCAAAGTGAATCAGTTATAAATATACATATATCCACTCTTTTTTTTTTTTTTAGATTCTTTTCCCATATAGGCCATTACAGAGTATTGAGTAGAGTCCCCTGTGCTATACAGCAGGTTCTTATTAGTTATCTATTTTATATATAGTAGTGTGTATATGTCAACCCCAATTTCCCAGTTTATCCCTCCTCCCCAATCCCTTGGTAACCATAAGTTTGTATTCTACATCTGTGACTCTACTTCTGTTTTGTAACTAAGTTCATTTGTACCCTTTTTTAAGATTCCACATATAAGCAATATCATATATTTGTCTTTCTGTGTCTGACTTATTTCACTCAGTATGACAATTTCTAGTCCATCCATGTTGCTGTAAATGGCATTATTTTGTTCTTTTTTATGGCTGAATAATATTCCATTGTATATGTATACCACATCTTCTTTATCCATTCATCTGTCAATGGATATTTAGGTTGCTTCCATTTCCTGGCTATTGTAAACAGGGCTGCAATGAACATCAGGGTGCATGTATCTTTTCAAATTATGGTTTTCTCCAGATACATGCCTAGAAATGGGATTTTCCAGTCATATGATAGATCTATTTTTAGCTTTTTAAGGAAACTCTATACTGTTCTCCATAGTGGATGTACCAGTTTACATTCCCACCAACAGTGTAGGAGGGTTCCCTTTTCTCCACTGTTCTTCTCTTTACTCTGTCTTCTGACATTGTGTGTTTTTCATTTAAATAGTTGCTGCTGAGTGGGAAATTGCACTTCTTCTCACAGATAAACAGGCCAAAGGCACCCCAGCTGCTATAAAAGCAAAGTGTGCACAAAGGTCGTCTGCTCAGATGGAGATGCCCTCCTACATGCAACACCACAGGGTGGAGGGCACCCTGGCTGCCCGGAGATCTATTTCTCCCTTCATATTTGCACTTATTTGTTCTATCCCAGAGATTCTTAATTAGGCATCCTCTGGTCCAGAGAGCTATCATACTAGATTGAAGAGGTGGGGGCACAAAACACTCATCCTGTCTTCACTCCCTTGAGAGGTTTGAAATAGATAATTTCTCCATGATAGCAATAAATGTTTGGTATCCTTTATTCATTAGAGATACTTATTTCATATCTTCCTAATTTCTTTTTCAAAAAACATAGTCTAGACCTCCAGACCATAATTCAATAAGTGTTAATTAGCCAAACTTACATGGCAAAATTTGGTCAGTGGTTCGTTTTCTTGCCCTGCTCCCAAGAGATGAATTTATAAACATTCAGCCTGTTCACCAGCTGTATTTCTTTCCTCTTCCTGCCTGCACCCTCTCAGCTGCTCACACTTAGAGACAGATGTCCCCACCTGCAGCCCCAGTCACCCCTGCCAGGTTCTTATGCTGATTTCTGACAAAAAGAATACACTTTCAGTAGTTCAACCCAGGAGGCCTTGGCTACTGTTACCCATCTCCTATTTATACTAATTTTTCCAGTCTTGTCTCTAATTATAGGATTGAAAGTTCTGTGAATTGCCTTCATCCAAGTAAAGAATTAGTATGTTTTCTCTGTCCTTCATTCTGTTATATTTCTAAACCAATTCAGTTGATGAGTACCTGTGTTCTCATCTATATCTGAACATTAAGTAATTCTCCGTATATTACAAATAACTATCAATATTGCAGATAAGACATTCCCTCCACCCAAGGTTATAGATACTATTGATTTAGTCATTACTTTCTGAATTTCTCATTGTCTAGGCTTGAAGATTTGCTTTGCCCAGAGTTTGTGATAATTGTGTTGCTGAATTTTAAATAGAGTCCTCAGTCAACGCCCTATCACAACCAGAGCAGGGAGTAAAAAGAACATTGTTTCCATTTTCCAGTGATCAACTTCTGTTTCAGCACAAAGAAAATCATTAACCGTCCTGTTTGTGGGTAACGTTTGATCACTAATTCGCTAACAGAGTGGATGGAGAACGTGTTATCCATTCTACTTCTCTCCATTTTTAAAAACAGAAATTGCTCAAGTGAAACCTCATTGAACCTATTGAAACCAACAGGGTTACAGAAAGGGGGTCAGAGCTATAAAGATTTGAGCTTGCTGTGTAGAGAGACTATACAAATTCTAGTGCAAATCAGGAATGAGAGGAAACATTAACCCTGAAAACCAAGGTAAAGGGACAAAGTCCAGGGATCTTGTATGGACAAGTCTGACACCCAAGAAGGTTTTTGTTTGTGTGTTTGTTTAATTTTTGTGTTTATTTTGGAAAGGGGATTGTTCTGTTTTTTGCCCTCCTCATGCATGCTGTGGCAAGGACTTAGTTTACTTGTGGTACCAAATATAACAAAAAGAAGTCACCCTCTTTCTACAGATAGCCCATAGTGAAGACTTCTAGTGAACAATATCTTACCCTTTGCCAGTAATATTACCATAGGCAGAAGATGGTACATACTGGGGAGACTGGCACCAAGTCTGTATTCTCCTACCAGCCAGTTTACAAACCATGGCAAGTTATTTAGCCTCTCTGAGATTCTATTTGCTACAATAAAATGGATCTAAGATTCCTTTCAGCCCCAGAATTTATAAGGTAAACAGCAAATACTTACTGCTTTCCTTAAAGTATTATTGATACTGCAGTCTATCAAAAGACGGCTTGTCCTGCAGAAACTACAAGGAACTGAATCTAATTAAAGCCTCTTTTCATGGAAGAGTTAAGGAATATACGAGGAGAACCAAAGCAGGGTATTCCTCTGAGACTACTGGCCCTTTGAGAAGGGGAACGGGAGTAGAGTAAGCATATTTAAGGTTATTTATGTGATGTATACTCACCTATTGTTATGTATTCCAACAGAAGAAAAAGAGAATTAAGTTTGACCATGGCCATTTATACCAGGGCTCTTTCCCCAAATTGAAGGAAACTTCAATGACCAAGGAAATAAGATACAAAACAATAGGATAGACTTTGGGGTCAAGCAAATCTGGATTCTAATCCCAGCTCTATTTACTCTCCGTGTCCTTGGGCACATCATGCAAACTTTCTCTGTCTTGGTTTCTCTCTCTGTAAAATGGGGAAAAAATAATAGCAAATAGCTTATAAGGTTTTGTGAAGATTAAATGAAATAACAGTTGTAAGGCACACAACAAGGTCCCTGTTACATAATGAAAACTCAACAAAATTAATTCTAATCATGATGACACTGGTGGTGGTGATGGTGATGATGGTGATGATGATAATGATAATCATTATTACTCCATTCAAGACAAAATCTCATTGATGTTATTTACAGGGTGACCTGGCATGTTCAAAGAGGTATGACTTGGGCTGCTCAATGTTCAGAGTACATACAAAAAGACATCTCACATTCTAGACTCCTTATTTGGAGATTTTACTAGATGCTTCTTAATCCTACTCTTGTCCCACACAAATCACTATATCCTTACAAGACCTTGACACAGTATATGAAAGTTGTGTATGATCAGCTAATCATAATGGGGATAAAAATAAGACTTCCATTTTAGACAGCACAACTAACTTGAGACCAAGGCACTTCAACACAGTTTGGCCATCTACTAATTCCTCCTCTGCGATCCTTGTGTTTAATTTGCAGGCTTTGTTCTTTTTTGACCTGGCCTGCTATAAACCAGACCCTGTTATCTGTGTTTTTGCATTCAGCCATCTTTATATTGGGTTTTACTGTGGTCTTCTTTGTAAAAGTCATGGTACGACTTGTAGCATCTTTCCCTTTCCCTTCAAAACTAATATATATTATTTATCCCTCATACTCAAACAGTGGCATGAGCTGTTGAATTATATATAAGAACAAACAAAAAAACCTAAAAATGGGTTGAAAATAAGTAAAGGTATCTGAAATCCTGTTTTTAAACATTATTGGTGACCTTTAAGCATTACATAGGCCTTCAGCTATAGCTGTGGTTATTCCCATTATTTCAGATGTCTGATAAGGGCACATCCCTAGCATGTTGTTAACTTATGGCACAATCAAACATGTGCTTCTACTTCCTGGACCACAAGAAAAGAAAGAAATGCTATCATGGAAATAAAACCAATGACTTATTGCTGTTATTGTTTCTAACCCCCCAAAGCTATAATAGATGGTGTAATGGTACAATTTATTGATATACTATGTCAAAGGAAATTGCTGGTGTGTGGAGAAGATGAGGGGTCATAAAATGCATGATATGTGTAAATATTCTCCTATCAGCCAGACTTTTATAAATGGAGAAACATTGGTAAGAGAAGACAAACAAATGGTACCTCATAAGTGAAGTTGGACATAGGTTAAAGAAAGTATAATTTGTAGTCATTTCTATGAATACCGAGATGGTTTCTGCATACAGGAATTAATCTATATCACCTTTTGAGAAAGAGAAATCTAAATCCATAATTCCAAGAATTTTGGATTTCTTGAGAACAGACATTTTGTTTACTTAGTCACACGAAAAAGGCAATCACCCTTACCATCTACTACCATTATTATTTCGTGATAGAAACAATTACTTAGAACAAACTTGGAAAAACGTAATTTCAGAAAAGTGAAAGTTCTTTAAATTGAATAAATTTAACTATCTGAAAAACTCATAACGTTGTCCTTATGATTTTAATTTTGCTACAAACTCATAAAAGATTATGCCAGACTTGCACTCCACTTCAGGGCAGCATTTGTGAGCCATGACACTGGCCTTTGATGAAGCTGATGCTTCAGGGACAGTGGGGACTTACATTCTGCTTATCACAGACTCCTGGTGACATTAGTTTCCACACCTGATTCCCTAGGCTTTCGTGGCACTGGTGGGTATTCAGCAGATGTGTTCAGGATGAAGTGTCCTAAGCTCTCAGCCAGCAGGAAGACCCTTCCAGACTTTGAGCGCATGACATGATCTCATGTAGAGGCTGCCTCTGAGAGGCAAACAGCTCCCATAGCCTCAAGTCAGGCCAATTACGGGACTACTTAGTACCTGATGAAGTAGAATCTCATCATTTGCTTTGGCCTCCATATTTCACAGTGCACTAAAAACGGCCTTTTATTTAGCAATTTTGGGGGGACTCCTTTCCTTTATTTTACAGCCACCCACTGCCTGACATAGTACAAGCTCACACTATCATTTCTCAAGCCATTAAATGTTAACTTCATTTGCTTCTATGAATTATGCTTTGCTCTTTTAGTTTTGTAATGAAAAATAAGTACAGGTTATGCAAGCAATAACCCCTGTGTATGCAGCAGCTATCTTTCTAAATGGTTTATTATGCCACAGTCTGGTACTCCATTAAATATAGATAACAGACTGCTGAATAAATGAATATCAACGAAGCGTCCCCATCCATCTGTATATATCAATGTAAATAATGAATTGTGGCATCTCATGAAAATGGAAAACTAGGAAGAGTGGGTCAAGAAGTAATTACACATTTGTCTTATCTCATGCTTCTTGCCCTCAAAACAGCAGAACACATCATGGAGTTGAGGGGCCAGTGCAAATATATTTCTGATTTGTCATTACCGGTAGAAACACTCTATTCTTGTTTTCTTTCCCTCCCACAGACTTTTCTATGGGAGAGGCCACCTTGGACGTATTTTTCACTTATGTTTCTTTTTACTAAACTCTATGAAGTGAAACCTTCTGAAAGCTCAATTATAGCATTTTGAAAAGAGAAAATGTTGTCATGTAATTATCCCCACCTTCCCCTTGGTGTTTGGGTGAACACTTACCTCTCTCTACCTATCCTGAAACTGGAAACTTCTGAGCCAGAGGAAAGAGCAGTGTTGTGGCAAACTTGGACGTGAACTATTGCCTCTCTTTATCTCTGACTTTAGACTCATCACTTATAGGGGCTTATTGGCCCTTATTAATCACTCACATTTTAACTGAGAACTGTTTTAAAGGAACAAAAATAAGGGAGAATTTCCCTCCTGGAAGTCAATACCTTAAGTGACATGGTAACACTGAGAGTGTGTCTTGAGAAGATGAATAATTTTGTCAATTCTAATTTTCGATGCAAGGAATAAAGCAGATGGTTTTGTTTCCTCTTGGTAGTATGAATCACCGCTCCTTTTTTTTCTTTAATTTTTATTGGAGTACAGGTGATTTACAATGTTGTATTAGTTTCAGGTTTACAGAAAAGTGAATCAGTTATACATATACATATATCCACTCCTTTTTAAGATTCTTTTCCCATATAGGCCATTACAGAATATTGAGTAGAGTTCCCTGTGCTATAGAGTAGGTCCTTGTTGATTATCTACTTTATATACGTTAGTGTGAATGTGTCAATCCCAGCCTCCCAATTTATCCCTTCTACTGCTTCTTAGCATGACTGTCTTCCATTGAATCTCACACCTTCTTGCTCCTTCTAGGATCTCATTCCTTCAATTCTAGCCTCATCTCTTCCTCTCCAGTTGCCCCTCCACCTCTGCTTTCAAACATGTTCAGTCTCCTCATTATCTAATGTAAAAAATGGTTCTCACCAGTGTCACCATTTTCCTACTTGTCCTGCCAAACTCCTTAAAGAAACTTAAGAAAAAAAGTGTTTTGTTTCTATATATAACAGCTGTCATACTGAATAGCACAGTGAACTATATTCAATATCCTATGATAAACCATAATGGAAAAGAATATTAAAAAAAAAGAATGGGTATATATGTATAACTGAATTACTTTACTGTGCAGCAGAAATTAACACAACATTGTAAATCAACTATACTTCAGTAAACAAACAAACAAAACACACACAAAAAGTGTTTTGTTTCTTTTTCAAATCTCTGAAAAGTTGGTGTCACCCAAGCTTTTGTCTTTAAACTCCTCTCTTCCCTTTCTTTGAAGGTTAAACATGATGTTTGCAGCTTCTGGGAAAGAAGTTTTCTGCCTGTTCCTACCCTCCAGGGTTAGTAGATCACTTTCTCCCCTGTGGTCTCTTGATACTCAAATTATCTTTCTCCCAAACGATGGTAGTAACTTCTTGCATCTTTTCAGCACTGGTGTCTGGTGCATGGCAGACCTTCAGTAAATTTATGTGGGGAGGAGGGATAAATTAGAAGGTTGGACTTAACATATACACGCTACCATATGTAAAATAAATAATCATCAAGAACCTACTGTATGTCACAGGGAAATCTACTCAATACTCTGTAATAACTTATATGGGAAAAGAATCTGAAAAAGAACAGATATATGTGGAGTATATATATATATATATATATATATATATATATATATATATATATAACTGAATCACTTTGCTGTACACCTGAAACTAACACAATATTGTAAATCAACTATACTCCGATATAAAATAAAAATTAAAACAAATTATGTGGAACAAATGAATGAGTAAAAGGTTATGTTGATCTCTTTTAGCCAATAACAAAAATAAATTCCAGTGTTTCATAAATATTTTTCAGTATAGCCCATATCTTTACACTAAGTATATCGTATGTGTCCTGGGCATATCTGGGGTCACACACCTCCTGAAAGGTAGTGTCAGAAATGGCAAAGGGGTTAAGGATCCAAGAGAGGGTTAAAAGTATATATTAAAAAAGTAACAGCATTTCAAGAGAGATTTTTCTTGTCTCAGAACTGTAGCCAAGAACTAAATCTGAGGATAAAAAGCACAGAGGATTCCGCATTCTAAGTTTATTAAGATACATTTAGAGATAGCTGCTGTGGAACAGCAAAACAGAAGCACCAATGCATTCTTGGCTCAGAAAGTGCATCTCTCCATCTCCAAACCAAAGAATAAAAGACTACAAGAATTACCCATCAAAATTTTGGATAGACATCTCTGGGGCAATAGACTTGCTCGTCTGTGCTATCTGGGCAAAGCATATAGAATTGCTGAGAGATGCCAAGGTTAGGAAGGAGAGTAGAATGTAGCCCTTCCCTTTGCCAGCTGAGCTCTCCAGGAGTTGTGTGGGCACTGCAGAAGCTTGTTGAACATGTAGCCCAAAAAGGGAAGTTAGTTTCCAGCTTAAGAAGACCTGGGCAAAAAAGGGTCCACGATAGAACCCCACAGTGGGTGAAGGTTTAGAAAGTGGTGGAGGAGGTGAGTCCAGGACTAGACTGTGTGCCACAGAGAATAGTGGTGCAGTGGAATGGGTCTCAGCTACACCCTCCAATGAACTTTACCTGCTCCCTATGAGGTGGCCAGTTTGGTTGCTTGCTACCTAGTATTAGCCAGTGAACTAGTGTCAGTCAACAAGCAGAGAACTCTCACTCATTCAAGGAAGCAGACATGCACCATTTCCTGCTCTAATTCTCCCTGCCCCCATACACCTGAGGACTTAACACCAGACTAGTCTGTGTTTTGAAAATAAGACCAGAGTAAGACCAAGACATCACAGGATAATCCCTAAGATTGAGAGTCTGGCTGTCAGCTTCACAAATTTGGTCACTTCATTTTTTAATTTTTTGTTTTATTTATTTTTTCAGTGTCCCAGAGGCAACTAGACATAAGGAGGCTGATTCACACCAACCTCACTCACAGTAATGTGATACATGAAACAGAAAATGAATGCATTCATTACCAATATAGCATTACAGCTCAGAAATTTTAGGAGTTTGGACTCTGTTACCCAACCCTACAGGTGAGTTACACAAGTGGTCAAATTGTTAGAAAGTTGTTTTATTCTGTTTTTTGTTTTTTGTTTTTTGTTTTTTGGCTGCACTGGGTCTTCATTGTGGTACGCAGGTTCTTCTTCGTTAAGGCATGCAGGCCTCTCTAGTTGCGGTGTGCGGGCTTGGTTGCCCTGTGGCATGTGGGATCTTAGTTCCCCAACCAGGGATCGAATCCAGGTCCCCTGTATTGGAAGGTGAATTGTTAACCACTGGACCACCAGGGAAATCCCAGGAAGCTGTTTTAAAGGCATGGACTCTGAATAGAGCAGGCAGGCTAAAGATGAGAGGAATCTGATGACGTCAGATGGTGAACTCCCACCACATCCAGCTCTACAGTAATATCCAGCCTGATACCTGCTTTGTGGTCCAAACGAGCCATGTTCCTGAGTCAGGGCTTCCTCTTGACATGATAGCCCTGGATGAGAACTCTAGGCTTGGTCTCTGTGAC
This sequence comes from Eschrichtius robustus, assembly GCF_028021215.1. Taxonomy (NCBI): domain Eukaryota; kingdom Metazoa; phylum Chordata; class Mammalia; order Artiodactyla; family Eschrichtiidae; genus Eschrichtius; species Eschrichtius robustus. Next base: position 135,229,068 of record NC_090828.1, on the reverse strand, counting down.
TCTTCCTTACCAAGCTTCAAAGATGGAGAAACACTTTGGTTATGGAGACATGGAGTCATCATTCAGCCACAACAAGTTTCTAAGCATCTCCTGCCTGCAGAAACTGCACTTGATACTAAGTTGTATAATTTGGTAGTGTGTCAACTCATATCATGGCCCAGAAGAAATGCTGAAAATGTCCTATTTCTCTCAACTTGGTCAAAAGACAACTATGGGACAGTTGGAAGGGGAACTTCCCATGGATGAGGGATTGATTGGAGGGAGAATCTGTACCTGAACATTCTCAATGCTGAGTCCCTTTCCTTCCCATCTCTAGTGCTCCTAATGAAAGGTCCTGACTCAATCACATCTCATCCCATGAGAGAATTACTACCCTTCCATTTTTTTCTTCTCTAGCCACTACTGTCAGCAAGTATGTTTTAAAATGAAGATATATGTCCCAACAGCTAAGAGAAGGATGCACCTATACAAGAATAAAGGAGGGAACAGTTTCAGAAAAAAGAGGTAGTAGGAGGACTTGGCTTAAACACACACGCACATACCTATAAAAATATAAAAATATATTTACTTTTTTTCTTCATTCTGTATTATTAATAATGATGATAATGGTAGTAGTGGTAATAATAATAATAGCAAATTTTTATACAACAGTGTGCCAGGCACTGTTCTAAGGGCTTTACCTGAATTTATTCATGTGTATGCCTTGGTTATTATTATTACTGTTATTGTCATTACTGTTGTTACTATTATTATTAGTTATTATTATTACTATTGTTGTCATTATGTTATTATTATTACTGTTATTATAATTACTGTTACTGCTATTATTATTACTGTTAGTGTTATTATTATTCAACTGGCAGCACCAGGATTTTAAGACAGGTAGATGTGGTCATAAGCCCAGGCTCAGGATCCCCTACACCTCCAGTGAGGCTCTCGCCCTGAAGCTCACTGGTTCCATCTCCTCCTTCCCTAAATGTGCAGCCAGCTGTAGGCTTATGGTAAGTGTATGTCTCCTAAACTTCTCAGTTCTGTAATCCCCTCTGAAATCCATTATGAATATAAACACAGCATCCCCACAGAGTCTCAGCTTGGGGCCGTAGTTTAAGAAATGCTCAGTTTAAGGCTCACTTTCCCCCTAGATTCCCTAACAGAAGTAAATCATCCAAACAGTTAAGGGGAAAAAGGTGCAGATAAATGTGGCATATGGGCTAAAAAACTAAACATACAGGAAAACCCTTACCAGCTAAGGAATATCCGTGATTTTCTTATCATTTGCCATCATTCTTGTTCAACCAGGCAGGAAGGCAAAGCAGCACATTAATATTTGCAATAAGGCTCAGAATTAAAAAAAAATAACTTTAGAGTCACAGAGGGGGTGATAGCAGAGTAATTCATGAGGAGGGGAGAATCCATCTCCTTCAACATTGCCACTCCTTGTTAGATGCCCTGGTACTTAGACTTACCTCTGTAATAATGCTTCTGCAGCAGCAATGTTATTGTTTGTATATGTGTCTTTCACTTCTACTCTGCTGTGATGTTTTCAAGTTAAATATTTGTTTTATGTATTGTTCGATCTTAAATCCAAGCCCAATATCTGCCCAAAGATATTTGAAAAATGAATGCATGAATAAATGAATATAATAATATAACCTTTGACTCATGGGAGCTGTGCTTTGTACCAGCCAAATATTTTCTCCCTGATGGTTTTCAAAAATGCTAACTTCTATTGCTAACTCATTGCTGGCAAGGTTCAAGATAGGGCTTTCAAATCTACTTGGTCTGCATTCACAATTTGCAAAGAAATTTCACATATGGTGTTTTCTTTCATTCCTATTTATCACAAGTCACGCTTCAGTTTACTATTTTGAAATACACTGATGCATGCTAAAGTTTTGCAAATGAGTGTATCTCCCTATTTTCTATGAAGTTTAGTGTAGTGTGGCATGTACAAAGGACCAGAATGACAAACAAAACAAATTGAAAGAAATTGCAGCCATCCTCTCACCAAACTTTCCACTTTACTGACGGTCACTTAGCCTCAGCAAGGGGATTTCCAGGGTCAGAAGAAAGTCACAGATAGCAACTGTTGATGGCAAACATGTGGACTCGCAGTGGAAAGTCAGTAGACTCAAAGTGAGACCTAAATAGAACTGGGTCCATGCCTGGGCATGATGTGCAAGAATTCCTGTGTGTTTGGCCCATGTTAAGAGGTGAGTGAAACCATGGGCAGTGTGGGGTCAGATTGACCCAAGTGTGAGTTGCAGCTCCACCATGATTTTCTAGTAATGTTTCCTTGGGCTAAATTCTTAGCATCGCATTTTTTTTTTTTTTTTTTTTTTGTAGGGGGGCAAAGAAACAATTAGCTATCTACCTTATAGGTTTATTTTTTTTATTTTTTTAAAAATTTATTGGAGTATAGGTGATTTACAATGTTATGTTAGTTTCAGGTATACAACAAAGTGAATCAGTTATTTTTGTACATGTATATATCCATTCTTTTTCAGATTCTTTTCTCATATAGGTCATTATAGAATATTGAGTAGAGTTCCCTGTGCTATATAGTAGGTCCTTGTCGATCATCTGTTTTATATACAGTAATGTGTATATGTTAATTCCAATCTCCTAGTTTATCCCTCCTCCCACATTTCCCCTTTGGAACCATAAGTTTGAATTCTAGATCTGTGAGTCTGTTTCTGTTTTGTAAATAAGTTCATTTGTATCATTTTTTATTAGATTCCATATATAAGTGATATCATAAGATATTTGTCTTTTTGACAAGGGATTACTCTCCAAAGTATACAAAGAGCTCATGCAACTCAATATTAAAAAAAACAAACAACCCAATCAAAAAATGGGCAGAAGACCTCACAGGTTTTTAGAAGGGATTGAATATGGTGACATATGTTGGTACCAAGTTCATGTCCCAAAATGTCATTGAAAATTGTTATCATTATTTTTATAGCTCATTGTAGAGTTAACCATTATATTTCTATAAATTCATTTCTTTCTTAATTACCAAAATCCTTATTGCTTATGTTGGTACTTTACTTCACATTTCTAAAATATTTTAGAATTGAGTGTCTGTGTCCAGATAGGTATGCTGAAAGGTAAGAGTATTTACTCTCAGTTGCTACTAAATCATAATCAGTGGTAGAAGACTTTGGGTCTCTATAAAGTTGAAGGATAAAGGGGCCTACATATTATTAATTAGATAAGCACTTGATCCAAAATACAACTTTGAAATTAGCTGTGTATATATTCAGTCACTTACTGTTTCTCAGGAGTCATTAAATAAAGAACAAGAGCAAAACTAAAACAACACCAGTTTCCTCACTCATTTTGTTCTTGGTCTTACCAAGGTACAAACTAAGCATGCATTCCTCACTGAAGACTCTAGTCTTTTCAATCCCCGAGAGAATTTTTAGCAACTTTACTTCTTAGGGTAAAATGCTTCAACCTATTAGTTTCCTATTTTTTGATTGAAGGTTATCTTTCAAAAATTCTACCTTCTACCTATTTAAGCTTTTAATCTGCTAACCTCTTAGTCTAGGTGATTTTCCTTTTCCTTAAATCAAATGGGGACCTGATAACTCCTCCTTTCCATCCTATAGATCCCCAACACTTTCTGTTTCATCAGCAGAAGTGAAGCCATAGAGAGTAGGGTGCACCCTGAATTCTCACCTTGGCCTCTTTCCTCTCCCTCTTACTTATTTATCTTAGCTTCATCAGTCTTGCTTAAAAATAGTGGGCTTTGGTTTAGGATCCTCATCTCTATGAAAACCTGGCAAGTTATTTAACGTTTGCAGAGGCTTTGGGAAATCTGATTCTCTGAACACACTCAACTGGTTAGTTACTAAGTACAACAGCACGATTCCTTTCACATTTCTGATGTCCCCTTTGATTTTGAAAAGTATTTCCTGGAGAGGATATAGAAAATGAAAACACTCTTGCTCTGCAGTTGGAGAATTCAAAGATCAGAGGAATAACTTATTTCTCCTAAATGGGTCTGGACTAGAACCTTCTGGCTCAGTATTGTGTAATCAAGGTATGTGAGAGGAGGCTCAGAACCTCAGGTGCTTACTGCCAGTCAAGATTACAATCCTGTGCCCAAACTCCAAACCTTCCATGTGGCCTCCTGGCTTCATACTGGGAAGTGTGTCATTGTTGTCCCTGAAAAGGAAAAAAACAGTTACCTCTTTTCAGCTTTGGAAGAGAAGCAAATAACCATAGCAGATTAGTAGATTCGAAAAGCTAGGAACTCCAAGCATGGCTGCTTATGTCAACCACAAATTGACATTTTCCACTGGCACTTGCCGTCTACCTCTACAAGGATTAAATCATGTGTTGCTGCAGCTGCTGACTTTCAACACCCCCTGAAAGGAGTTCAGGCGGAGAGCAGAAATGAGGCACTCTGTGTTCTGGGAAAACTGGCAGAACAGATCTTCAGATAGTTAGATATTTTCAGGAGCCAATTTTAAGATCCCAATTCTTGTATCTCCTCATAACTAGAAAAACACTAAACTCCTTCATGGTGACACCTGCTCCTTGTGACTAGCAGTAACCTGCACGAGACTAGCAGAAAACTTCTGTAAAAAATATGTGCTTGATCGCATGTACTCCCCCTTCACCAAAATCACATATATACTGACCTTCCCCCCTTCCTTTTTGGAGCAGTTTCTCAGAGCTATCTGGGATGCTGTCTCCTGGTCTGCAGTCCTCATTTTGCCCCAAATAAAACTTAACTCACAACTCTCAGGTTGTGCCATTTTTTTAAGTCAACACTTATTAAGAAGGACCAGAGGACTAGGACGTGCCATGGTGGCCAGTCCCTCAACTCCATGCTGAACAGAGAGAGATGAGAAAGATGGTTTTGAGCTTCATCTGAAGTTACCTGTGCCAGGGATCTGCACCTCACTGGATGCTGCTACTGAAAAACAGCCAGGATCTCCACATCCCAACTCTCCCAAGACTCCCAGGTTATTTCAAAGTCCCTAAGAGTTAGTTTCATGTTTTCCTGAGCATGTCCCCTCAATTGTCATATGGCATCTGACATTTGTCTTTCCTTCCTGTTAAACAGTCACATTCGCTGGTTTACTGATGTCACCCATGAAGCTACTTCCTACTGAAGGGCATGGTTATAGACTGTACGGCAGCTACAATGAAGTCACTCGGCCAAGGATCAGCATACTTGCTGATGCCTCACACTCACACACACACACACACACAACCACATTCCTTTGGTCTGCCCTGGTCACAGTCACATTCCAAGAATGCTGCTGTGTGTTCGCCCTGCATGCATACATTTCATACTTTGCATAAAAATTACTTTATTATTCTTAACCGTCTTCTTCTCAGAATTATGGACAGGTCTCTATTTAGGTAGGAAGGGGAGTGGATAAGACCAGTCTCTGTGACACTGCTCAAAAATCCTCCATATCCCCTTGGAGTACATACCTTTGTCAGTGTAGGTCCAACTCATGGTTTTCCTTCTCTAGACACTTTCTTATTTACCCACTTCCCCCAGGTCACCAACAAATTATTATAGGGCAATTGGGCTGTTCCCAGGGCTCATAGTTCTACCACGATCTCTCGGAGCCAGTGTGAAGGCTCATTTTAATTAAGCTAGTCAGAGCCCCTTCCCTGGGAGCCTGGAATCCATACCAAGGGGGTCCTGTCTAAGCCTGAGCTTCTCCATCACATGGAGAGGACAGGATGCATCATAGACATAGGGCACCACCCTCTTCTGCCTTGGGAGAGCAGTGGGGAAGGCTGGTTTGCAGAAAGAGAGGGGCGTGGAACATTCACAGATGGAAGCGTCGGAGATGGAGGGACATCCTGGAGATTTGTGATCTCTGGTGCTTGTTTCATGAATTTGGCTGCATTCCTGCACCTGGGTTCCAGGAGACACCTACAACTCAGAGACGAATATTCCATAAGATTCGACAAATGTCGTTAATCTACGACCAAATCATTCAAATTCAGAAAAAGTAGGACTTGAAAAAAGTCTCACAAAATTAAAATTAAATGTCTTTATATTTAATAAATAAATAAATATAAATATAAAATATATTTATATTTGTCTATTATGTTTAATAGATAAATACAAATATATATATATATATACATACACATATACCTACAGCTATATGCCAGTGAAGATGTTTTTAAGCCTTTGAAGCTAAATATAGTAATGTAAATGTCTAAATATTCTGTCCTTTATGCTGACACTATGTGGTTTTCTATATGTCTGATTTAAAATACCTTTTTTCTTTTTAATGTTTTTAACTGAAAAATAAATATTTGTAAATTGCTGTTAGTTCCCCATTTTTTTTTTCCTTTTAACTGTAGTAATGCAAGAAAATTTGAGTTCTAGGAACTTACTAATATACCCTCTCTGGCACCTGTGTTACTTCTTCCCAGTCACATTTTCCTGAAAGTTCCCTAATTGGTCCATGGACATCTAGTTTGTGTAACTTCAAATTTTCCACCTACTTTGTAACACACACACACACACACACACACATACACACACACACACTTCTGGGGACTTACATTGTGTCTTCCAAAGCTACTTTCTCCTGAGAATGTCAACGTGTGTGTAGCCAAAGTCTTCTTAAGATGAACTGTGCACCAGCAATTCGACTCTCATTCTGTGGACTCCATTCTGCAACACTGCTGTGAACCTAACATTGACACTCAGTCCTTGTATCAGACAAGAAATAACTTTCAACCCTCTGCCTTGACCCATCAGTGCTGGGTAGAGATACTTTCAGGCTTGCTCTTGTGCCCAAGTCATACTCTGGGTCAGCAACACATTCCCACTCAGGCCATGAACACTGGGATCTGACTTACCTGAGCTATGGTCTGCTGTGTATCCTTTACAACAAGTCAGTCACACATGTTAGACCATCAACAGCAAACTTTGGCCCCCAGATAAGCTCAGCCTTTTGAACTCAACCTGTTTTGTGTCAGTCTTTGGTCTACCTCCATCCCCTGCCCTTTCATGGCCTGAATTAGACCCTTTCACACATACCTCACTCCTCATGAATACATGCCTCCAGGCTCTCAGGGTCCCAAATCACTCTCTTCTGACCTGGCTCTTACCCTTGGTAACTACATTTCTTTTTCCTTGGATGCTACCTTTGATTGAGACAACTACTCTAAGGCTTTCAACATTTTTCACAATCTGCTCACTTCAGGGACCATGGTTCCACTTTGAAACCTTAATGATGTCCTAAATTTACACAGATGAATTCAGTTAAATGATTCTATCATCATGTTTACCAACAGGTAGAGAGATGGTTGACCCCAATGATGGACCATCCTTAGCTTAGATATTTTTCAATTTTGAGAAACCAACTCATTTATAGTTTTAGAGTACAAGTTTACATATTTTAGTATGCAATTTATGAGAGCTCAACTCAAGATTTCTACTTCAAATAAAAGAACTAGAAATAGAAGTAACAATTAAGACGTGAGGAAAAGGATGAGCACGTACCCTGGAGTGAGCCAACTCCTTGTTCTGACGTGTACCTGAAGAAACAGAAGTCTGCCCAACACTGAGAATGAATTAGTCTAGCTGAGCTTACTGAGATAAAGTATGTCAGTCTCAAATGTGACACATCCATTAAGATTTTTCATTTTAACTTTGACTACAGAGTGATATTTTACTTTAAAACTTAAAGAATTTGCAAGATGTACTTCCACAGGTCAATGAAACAGCCAGTGAAAGCAAAACAATGTCTGAGCTGTAGAAGCTTGAGGAAATAAAGAAAGTAGCAAACTGTGTATGTGTTGACCCTGTCCTCTCTCCTCATACAATGCCCCACCCCTCCATCAGCTCAGGTAACCTTCCTGCTCACCCAGTGATGTTCTTGTCTCCTTGACCAGTGATGCTCTTGTCAACTCAGCTGCAGTTCTGTGCTCACCTGTGTCTCCTTCACAGTGACCCTTTGCATTTTTTGTTTTACCCCGCTTGGTCATCTTCACACCATTTCTATGTGCTCCCGGAAGTGTCTCAGTCCCCTTCAGCTCTTTCCTTGCACTGGACCATATGCAGGCTCCTGCCCAAGGCTGAGATCTCCTGTTTGGTCTTTTCCACATTTTGACTCTTAGGACCAACTCTGTCACTCCAGGTCTGGCAATTCTGTGAAAGATGTATAAGCCCCACTCCCTTTGCATGCTGTAAGTTTCCTATTGTGAGCAAGGGTCTACTGCTTTAGTTTTCAAACCGTGTTTCATGGAGTCTTTAGGGGCAGTAGATGTGCCTCAGGATAGGTGAAGGGCACCCTCTGCAAGACCAGCCCCAGGCCCACACACCTACATCTACCAGAGCAATTCTGCTTTAAAAACAAATTTTTTAATATGTTAGATCTTCCAGTAATGTTTTGATTGAAATTTAGACAACACTATTAAAAATATAATATCCCTGCTCTAGGAGAAAAGGTGGGTCCTTTATAATATTAAGATCAAGATGCTAGAGAAAACTATAAGACCTTGTTAGATACTACAGAATAAAGTACCACGTGTGTACATAGTTAGAGGGCTTTGGGGTTTCTTTTTCATGAACATAGTTAGACTTATAAGGCATTTGGAAATTAGGAGAAGTGAGCGATATTTTTAGAAACTCAACGTTGTTTATAAATGTAGTAGTGAAGTACATAATAACCTTCAGTCTAAGTATTCAACATTTTGGTAAATGTCATAGATCTCATCTGGATGGGAGGGAATAACACAAAATAAACAATCTCCTTTGCTTGGCATTAAATTAAATGAAAATGAAATCCAGGGTTAAATGCAACCAACACACATACAGGATTCGCACAAAAATCAGGTTGCATTTTGTCTGAAAAGGTGGTTACTTTTAATCACCAAAAACATATTTGTAATAGATCTAGACCAGATCTCTTAGGATTTGAGTAATTATTTTGCTTTTTGTGTTTTTACACTTTTATTTACTCCCAGCTCATTCTTTAATAATGATAAATCTCTTTCTCCTCACTTATACAGTTTTATGATTGAATCTTTACAAACACATGTACCACATGTGTTACCAAGCAAAATGATTTGTGCCCAATCTCCACAATATTTCTACACATCTCTACTTTTGAATGGCTAACAATAAACAGCACTATTTGTGTTTTTTATTTATTTAAATCTGGATACCCGAATTGCAAATATGTTTTTAAATTCTTTGAATGTATATAATGTATAAAAGTACATTTACACAGATGTTAAAGTGTATCTATATATTTCCCGGGGTAGGGAAAATTGTTCAAGGGAATTGGGTCACAGACCCTGAGGCTGAGTGGGCAGTCTGGGGAAAGTCCTGGCTTTATTATTAACTAGGAGACTTGAAATCCAACAATGGAAAGATTTCCAGTTTTAATAAAAAAAAAAAAAGTGGGGCACAGAGGGAACAAAAATCAGTTCCTTCAATTCAGAATGTCTCATCTGCTGTGCCTCAAGTTTCAGAAGGGCAGAGATGTTAATTCCATTAGGGTTCTGGATGTTGGGGTGACTGAAATCCCCAGCAAGTCTCCTCTTCCATGAATAGTCTCCACTTATTCTTGGGACAATACATATAAAGTTTCTGTATGTGCCAGGACATGAAAAAGTTTGGAAGTGGGGGTCTGGGAAACTGCTCTAAAACTCCAGACTAAGACAATTCCTACCTCATTTCTTTCATTCAATTCAATCAATCATTCTTTATTAAACATATACCAAGCATTTTGCTGACAGACTGAGTAAGGTCTAATCTCATCTCTACAGTAGAGATTGACAGAGGCAAGCACAAGCAGACATTACCTTGAAATCTGGGAGTGTTCTTCAGAGATAATTATAAAGAGAACTGCAGTTAATCTTCTAGAGAGTTTGAACATTTTTGCAAAAGAGCTACTGTTCTAACTTTGATTTGTAGGGTACGGGAGGAGTTTGCTAGGCAAAATGTCTGGGCAGGGGATCTGGTTCAGCCAGAGCAAAGGGGACAAACTGGAGCAGACGTGTATGGATTCTGGTGTGTGTGATGGGGAGGGATGATGAGAAGATAAATTTGAGGTCTGGTTGCAGAGTAACTTGTATAGCCCAGTAAAATACATGGATTTTACCTTGTTCCTAACAGAGGGCCACAAGTGAATTTCAAAAGTGGAACTGCTGATATGGTTGAACTTTTTTGAAAGATAAAATATGCTATACAATGTTTGGACTGAGTACGGAGATACTGGTTGCAAAATTGTTTATTTAACCCAATTTTTACTTTCCTCTTTTGTGCCAGGCCTCGTTCAAGCAGTGAACACAACAGACACAACCCTTGCCTTCAGAGATCCTAGCCTCTGGCAAGAAGGCAGACTCACACAAGGTAAGTAAGTGCACTGTAGCACTGTAGTATACTGGATGGATGGTGGTAAGTGCTCAGTAGATAAAGAAAGGAAGGGAGGCAGATGGGAGGTGTTTAAGGAGGTTGTGATTTTAGCTTGGGTTGCCAGGTAAGGCCCTCCTGAGAAGGTGACATTTACAGAAAGACTTAGAGAAGGTGAGACAGTGAGCCATGTGGGCATCTGTGCGAGGAGCATGCAGGATGAGAAACAGCGGATGCACACATCTTGAGGCAGGAGCATGCCCTGTAGACTTCAGGTCCCACAGGAAACCACGGGTGTGGCTCAGAATGTGTGACACAGGGCTTTGTAGGTAACTGAAAGGACTTTGACAGTTACTCTAGGGAACAGGGAGCTACTGAGACATCAGGTAGAGCATTCTTTTTTTTTTAAATGAATTACAGTTGATTTGCAATGTTACGTTAGTTTCTGGTGTATAGCAAAGTGATTCAGATATATGTGTGTGTATATATATATATATATATATATATATATATATATATATATATATATATATATATATATATATATATATATTCTTTTCCATTATAGTTTATCACAGGATATATTGAATATAGTTTTCTGTGTTATACAGTAGGTTCTTGTTGTTGATCCATTCTATATGTTATAGTTTGCATCTGCTAATCCCAAACTCCCAATCCATCCTTCTCCCTCATTCCTCCTCTCCCTTGGCAATCACAAGTCTGTCCTCTATGTCTGTGATTCTGTTCCTGTTTCATAGGTAAGTTCATTTGTGTCATATTTTAGATTCCACATATGATATCATATGGTATTTTTCTTTCTCCTGACTTACTTCACTTAGTACAAAAATCTCGAGGTCCATCCATGTTACTGCAAATGGCATTATTTCATTCTTTCTGTGGCTGAGTAATATTCCATTGTATGTATGTACCATATCTTCTTTATCCATTCATCTGTCAATAAATATTTAGGTTGTTCCCATGTCTTGGCTATTGTAAATAATGCTGCTGTGAATATCAGGGGCATGTAGTTTTCGCATTATAGTTTTGTCTGAGTATATGTCCAGGAGTGGGATTGCTGGATCATATGACAACTCTATTTTTAGCTTTTTGAGGAACCCCCATACTGTTCTCCATAGTGGCTGCACCAAGTTACATTCTCACCAACAGTGTTGGAGGGACGTAGAACATTTTAAAGACAAATCTGAATGAGAGGAAAGGAGTCTGAGCTAAGACATTGGAAAGAGGGCACTGGGGGAGGAAGAGATGTGTGAGGAGTTTCTGAAGAATGGCTGAGCTTTCCAGACACACGAGAAAGTGAACATAATAAATGCAAGAGGTTGACTAAAGCTGAGTGCCCACTGCTAGGAGGAAATGACAGATAATACCTGGTCTGGCTCTAGGCTGTAACTATGTGAAATGTCCCTATCCCTGTAGGTCATGAGGCCAGTCAGATGCCTATGGTTAAATGACATATAGGATGAAACTCTAACTGAAGTTTACTAAGTACCCTCTGTATACCATAATATGAAGCCTAATTATGCATGAAGGCCAACAGCAATTTTAGTTTATTTATTTTTCATTTTTATTTTCCATTTTTTATTAAAGTATAATTGGTTTACAATGTTGTGTTAGTTTCAGTTGTACAACACAGTGATTCAATTATATATATATATATATTCTTTTTCAGATTATTTTCCCTTATAGGTTATTACAAAATATTGAGTATAATTCCCTGTGCTATACAGTAGGTCCTTGGGCCAACTGCAATTTTAAAGCAACGTATTGCATTTAAGCAACTATTGAGACAACTGAAACAAATTCTGTTATCCTTATTAAAGAATTTACACATTTCTGTGAAAGTCATGACCCAACTCCGTCTGCATCCTTTTGGATTTGATTATTAGAGAACAATAAGAATAAAGTCATAAAATAACTCTCTTTAAAAAAAATTCTTATAAGTAATTTTTTCTATTCAGGTTTTTCAGTGAATCCTATGGCCTTCCATCCAGATAATAACTACAGCTGAATCTGTCTTACACAGGTGAGCAGAGGGCCACTTAAGAGGTTGGATTCAGTGACAATACATACTGCTCACATATGTGTCAAATATATGTTGTGTATGTTGCATTTCTCTTAGTTACACACCGTATTGGTTCCCTACTGCTGCTGTAACAAGTAACCACAACATGGTGTCTTAAAATAGTTTATCATACTATTTACTATAGATCACTTTACAGGTTAGAAAGGCAGCTTATCATAGTAGAGAAGTGTGTAATTTAGGATCAGAAATAACTCATTTCTAATTCCAACTCTACTATTTAATAACCACTTGATCTTGGGCAGTTCTGATTTCCTTTAGCCACAGACTTCCACTCTTTAAAATGGAGACAATACCTTGCAGAGTTGTTGAATACAGGGAAAGATAATTACAGAAGCATCTATTAATTAAGCACCTAATATGCCACTGTACTGGTCTCTGGCGTTGCAGTAGTAAATAATAGAGACCTGTCCTCATCCTTAAGGAAAGCATGGCCTAGGAAGGAGGTAGACACTGAAAGAAGCTAAAACATGGACCAGTGATGGGTGCTGGGACGGGGGACAGATGCAATCATGTTAAGGTAGATTGTGTGACATCCATAAAAAAAACAGTCTTAGAGAACTGGGGACGGCTTCAGAGAGAGGTGATCTCCAAACTCTAAGACCTGGAACATGAGAAGCAGTTAGCAAGTTGGAAAACGATAGTAAAAGTCTTCTAAGCAGATAGGTTCAGGACACTTTTTTTCAAAAAAAGGAAAAAGAAAATCCTTGAGAAAGTAAAATTATAATTTCTCTATGGATATATCATGGAGTTAAATGACATCAAAGAGAAGTCTCAAAAGTCAGAGGATCAAGACCAAAACAGGCCAGATAAGCCACTTTTGAGGTTTATCCTCAGAACCATGGAAAGGACTAACATTGCAAAGCCCATGGAATGACACTGCCAGATCTGTGCCATAGAAAGATCCTTGAATGCACCCACGGATCGAGGGAGCCAAGCCTGCAGCAGGAAGGCCATGGCAGACTGTGCCCTGGTAGACACAGTGCCTTGAATGTGGGAACTGGTGATTCTGGAAGAGTAGTAAGATTCTGTTGATGTCAAGGAAGTAGAATGGACAGTACTTGAGGGATACAAGGAACCAGGGATAAGGAGTAGTTAAGACGAGGTCAGGTTTCTCTCTTGGACCAATGTTGGCAAGAGACTCATATAGGAGACAAAGAACACAGACAGATTGGAGTGTGTGTGTGGAAAGGAAGAAGTGATGGGGAAACATCCATTTTGGATGTTTGAGATGGAGATGTTGCTTAAAGTAACTGGACATGAGCAGAGAGTCCATAAAAAATAATGTTACCAGTTTTGGTAGAAAGGTTGTGGATTGCATTGTCAAGCATGTATGTGTAGACTGGGGCAGGGGAAGGGATGTACCAGGTAACTATTCACCAGAAGGGCTGACATGTGGACTATGGCCTGGGGTAGGCCGGGGCAGAGAAAAGACGGCTATGGCATTTCAGTGTGAAAGCACCCCATGTGAACATAACTACAGACATCAAAGAGAGTCTGATGTCTTTTACATAGTTTGCAACCTCAACAGTCTTTGAGAAACACTGAAAAAATAAAACCCTCCTTGTGTGAGGTTCCTGGGTACCAGAGATGTGAAAAAAAGACAAGTTGAAGTGGTTACTCCCAATATAAAATACAGCATAGTCACACAACCTCAAGTAAGACGCTATCCTTTTGTCTCTCTAGGCTTCTTCATTTTATTTAAACACACACAACTTGAGACACTAGTTGTGAGTGGACTTGGACTCCTCGGGACTTCTTGCTCCTTTCCCTTCCAACAAGAGGCCGTGCCCTGGTTAGGCTGACACGGCTGCAGGACGTGGGGAGGCTGAGCAGAGAGGGTCACTGGAGATCTTGTCTGTGCAGCATTGAATCAAGAGCATCCGGAGTCAACCTGAGCAACTTAGATTGCAATGGGATGATGGATTGCCCTGCACTTGACTGTTATGACAGCTGTAAAACTCAAATCAGCTCCTAAATGGTCAATTACCGGAGGGGCACATAAACAGAGGCAGGCAGGGAGCTGAGAATTCAATTTCCTTGAGCTCTGCTGCCTGCTTTTCATTAGGCCCACTCTAATTTATTTGGGGCCCTGGGCTTGAGCGCTTGGTTCTTGCTGATTTTCATGCCTAAAGAACATTTTCCTAATTTCCATCTCACCTTCCTTCGTCAGCTCCTAATGGCTCTGCTCTGACTGTGCACAGCCTGGGTTGCTGAGGTGAGCCTGCGGGCTGCTGAGTGTATTCAGTTTGGTTAATTCCCATAAATGCATTTTAAGTAATTATCCAAGCAAGAAACGCCAGCACCTCCACGGGAACTGACCACCAGCACATGAAAATCATTAGCTCACTGTTAGCAAAGCCTTGGCTACTGTCTTACAAAATAAGTAAGTAAAAAAATCACCACAGAAAATGACCTCTTCTCTTTGCTGTTGAAAAAGCAAGGACTGTTGCTTCCACCGCCCTCTGGGCTTTTTTGCTACAAAGAGCATGTCAAGAGTGTCTAATCCATATTATTATACCAGAAGAGATTACTATGAAGCAACTGAGCTGACCAGGGTTTCCAGAAAGAATGCTCAGTTATAGCCCAGAATGGAACAAATGGGTTAGAGCTACCACTGATCCCACACCTAACTAACTGGCTATGTCAAGGCCAGATGTATTTGTAACAGTAAGAATAACATGAGAGCTAAAATGTTACTGCCTAATTCTTATGGACTATTCTTAAATAAACCCCATTAATTTTTTTAAAAATTTCTATACAATTTTTAAATGTTATTTTCCATTTACAATTACTACAAAATATTGGCTATATTCCCCATGTTGCACAATACATCCTTGAGCTTATCTTACACCCAATAGTTTGTACCTTGCTCTCCTCTCCCCCTCCCCACCTTTCCCCATTGGTAACCACTAGTTTGTTCTCTATATCTGTGTCTGCTTCTTTTTTGTATATTCACTAGTTTGTTGCATTTTTTAAAGTCCACATATAAGTGATATAATTTAGTATTTGTCTTTCTCTGTCTGACTTATTTCATTTAGCATAATACCCTCCAAGGCCATCCATGTTGCTGCAAATGGCAAAATTTCATTATTTTCTATGGCTGAGTAGTATTCAATTATGTATATGTACCACATCTTCTTTATCCATTCATCTGTCGATAGACACTTAGCTTTCTGCCATGTCTCGGCTATTGTAAATAGTGCTGCTATGAACATTGGGGTGCATGTATCTTTTCGAATTACTGTTTTTGTTTTTTTCGGATATATACCCAGCAGTATTTTCAAACTGAAGTTTAGAAAGATAAAATAAAAATAAATTATCCAAGGTCATCTGTCAGAGTCAGCTTTTGGAAGCAGGTCTTCTAAGTGCAGTGTCAGCACACTCAAGCTAGTTCTTGACCTTTGAGTAGAAAGAAGCATTAAGCAGAGCCTACCTTGGCTCCTGCAGTTTTTCCATTATTCATTCTTGCCCCTCCTACTATTAAATCATGATGTGGCCTGTATTCTTGGGACAGTGAGCATAGAGGAGAAAAGGTTAATTTTGCGATCAGCCATACTTGATTTCACATCTCGCTCTTGACACTTATCCTGTCCTTGGTTTCTCCATCAACAAAATGGATAAAATCACCTGTTAAAAAAGGTTCATAAGGGGTGTAGCATATTGTTGACCCCTGCTCCCCAAGCAAAGGGGAGTATTTATGTCTGCATCTGCATTCTGTGTTGTCTGCAGATGTAGAAATTGTGGAACCTGTGTGATGCTACCGTGAGTTGTTATTATATTATTCCTTCTATGTTTGAGTGTGCTTAAATATTTTTCATTAAAAAAAAAAAACACCTTAAAACACACACACATTACCTGAGGTCCAATGGTTGAAGGAATTTGCCACAATTAGTCTAGTTCAGTTCATACTCATAGTGGTGTTCAAAGTATTTTCAAACAGGTAATGGGGTAATGTAAAGAGGGAAACAATTTGGTGAAATAAGAGTTTTCAAATTGAATGTTTCAGAAATAAAATGATTTAATTTCTAATAGAAATATTCAAAGATAGAATGGTCTGTCGGAAGAATAAAACAATGAGCTTCTTGTTATCACCTCAATGGATTTTACACTGTTAACTGATGTCGAATAATTTTGTAGAAACATATTGTATTTTGAAGAGGAGGCGGGAAAGTGTGTATGTTTTAAGTTTTATTTTCTTTTTATTAAAAATTATTAAGCTGGCTTACACATAGAAAGACTAATACAATAAATGTCCTGCTATACAGAAGAAACTAACACAACATTTTAAATCAACTATAGTCTAATAAAAATTTAAAAATCACTCAGGTGGGACTTCCCTGGTGGTCCACTGGTAAAGAACACTCCTTAAAATGCAGGGGATGTGGGTTCAATCCCTGGTCAGGGAATTAAGATCCCACATGCCGTGGGGCATCTAAGCCCATGCGCCACAACCACTGAGCTCGCGCGCCTCGACTAGAGAGCCTGCATGCCACAAGCTACAGAGCCCACGCGCTCTGGAACCCATGCACCACAACTACAAAGCCCATGCGCTTCGGATCCTGTGCGCCACAACTAAAGAAGAGAAAACCCCCACGCCTCAACTAGAGAGAAGACCACGTGCTGCAACGAAGAGCCCACACGCTGCAACGAAAGATCCCGCATGCCTCAACGAAGATCCTGCATGCTGCCACTAAGACCAGATGCAGCCAAAGATAAATAAAATAAGTAAATAATAAATAAATCTTTTAAAAAAATCACCCAGGTTCCACAATTTTTAACATTTTATCAAAGAACTGTCACTAGAGTCAAATATCTTCTTGGCTTCACTTTTCTGAATTCAATCCTATTAGTCTGTGTCTGTGAAAAAGTTTGGTATCTAATCCAAGCATGCCCTGATGGGAGAGGAAACTTCCTCCCTTCCAGATATTCTACACTTATATCAATGAGCACAAAATAAAATAACTCTTTCCTTAAAGATGTCTCACTTTTAAATTATACTGTGATTTACTCTAAAAAAACCTATTCAAATACCTAGATACATTTTTTTCCCTAAATGTATTACTGCTGCTAAACCATTCATTTCTACTCCATCACTTTTTTTTTCTGATGGATGATAGAGTTAGATGCATGCCTTCAGATTTAGGACATGATGCCTAATCCAAAAGCCTGGTTTTATACGTAAGGAATCTTGCTTCCAGTGAGATAAAGCAAATTCCTTAACATGAACCAGTGGCAAAAGGAGGCTAGAATGTGGAAATTCTGATTCCCGATCCATTAATTCAGACTGAGTTATCAGGTTTAAAATATATACATATATATATATATATATATATATATATATATATATATATATATATATATATATATATATATATACATATATATATTACAAACCACACAGAAAAATTGAACCAAGTGGCAGAAGGTAAGAAATGTTCATGCTATGTATGTGCACAGAAATCTATGTGACTGTGATAGATTAAAGAGGGCTGCAGACTCTTTATTGCTATTTCTATTGAAAGAGAGATTATAGTCACCTCCCATTTGAATCTAGGCTGAATTGAGTGATGATGTTTTCTGTCTTTCTAATTTTTTTTTCTGGACTGTTCTATGAATTTTAACACATGTATAGATTTGTGTAAGCACCACCATAATCAGGAAACAGACTATTCCATCAGTCAATTCTGACACTATCTATGTGGAGATAACATCAGATTCCACACGTTAAGGGCTCAGTCCCACAAGACAGCTCTCCACTTCAGATGCCTTTGACAAGTCCAAGTTGTTACCTGTGTTTCTCACCAACTGCCTATGAATCAGAGGTTCCCATGACCCCCTCCGTAGGTTTGATTAATTTGCTAGAGTGGATCCCAGAATGCAGGAAACCCATTTACTCACTAGTTTATGAGTTTATTACAAAGATTATTAAAGGATAACGAATCGACACCCAAACAAAAAGATGCATAGGGTGAGCTCTTGAAGATAGGAGCTTCTGTCCCCATGGAGTTTGAGGACCAGCATGGTAAGATGTGGAAGTGTTCTGGTTCACTAACCTAGAAGCATTCTGAATCTTGTCCTTTTGGAGTTTTATGGAGGCCTCATTATACAGGCATGATTGATTAAATCATTGGCCATTGGTGATTGAATCAACCTCCAGCCCCTCTCTTCAACACAAAATCAGGGGTGGGGATTGAAAGTTCCAACACTCTATTCTTGGTTGTTCTCATGGCAACCAACTCCCATCCTTAGACGTTTTCCAAAAGTAATCTCATTAATATAAACCTAGTTGTAGTGGAAAGGGACTGGAAAGTTAGTTATGAATAACCAGATACTCATTTCACCTTAATGGCTCTGAAACATTTTTTTCAGAACAGGAAGACTAGAGTCCAAATATTATAACAAAAGATACTCCTATTTCTCTTATCACTAAGGAAATTCTAAGAGTTTTGGGAGCTGTGAGACAGAACCATGGACAAAGACCATATATACATGACAAACATATTTTGGTCATCTGAATGACCAAATATATATTTTTTATAAATCACACTATTGCACCTTTCCTAAATCATGACATTCAGTGATATGTTCTACGTTACTACAGTTCCTTTCAGGAAGATCATATAAATGGAATCATATAGTGTGTAACCTTCTGAGACAGGTTTATTTCACTCAGTACAATGCCTTTGAGATTCATCCAAGTTGTTGTACATGGCAACAATTTATTCCTTTTCCAACTGAGCAGTATTACAGTGTATGGGGGTAACACATTTTGTTTATCCACCTAGCAATCAAAAGATACTTGGTTTGCTTGTGGTTTATGGTGATTTGAACAAAATTTCTACAAATTATGTATGTAGGTTTTTGTGTTTACATTTCTCTAGGTTAAGGTTTGAGAAACTACAGCCTTCAGGCAAAACCCAGCCCACTGTCTGTTTGTTTAGTTTAATAAATTTAATTGGAATACAGCGATACCATTTAAGTGTTGTCTATGGCTTCTATCACACTATAAAGACAGAGTTGAGTAGTTGCCACAGAACACTGTATGGCCCTTAAACCCTAAAATTTTTACTATCTAGTTCTGAACAGAATAAGTTTGCAAACTCCTGATCTAGGATAAATATCCAGTGTGATATTTCTGTGTCATATGGTAATTGTATATTTACTTTTAAAGAAAATATCACATTAAAGTTTTGCTGAGATACCTCTACATGTACTTAATAAAATGGTTAAAAATTTTAAAAATACTGTCAATACCAAATGCTTATGAGGATGCAAAGTAAATGCAATTCTCATGCATTGCTAATGAGAATTCAAAACGGTATGACCACATCAAAAAATATATATATAACTGAATTGCTTTTGTATAAGATGTTGATGAAAGAAATCAGCCATATAAAAATAGAGAGACATATGTTCATTAATTGGAAGACTCAATATAATAAAGTTATCAATTCTCTCCAAATTGAACTATAGAATTTAATAGAATTTATGTCAAAATCCTAGCAGGATATTTTTGTGTGTATATTTATAGACAGGCTAATTTTAAAATTTACATGGAAAGTAACGGGAACTAGATAACTAAAACAATTTTGAGAGAGAAGAATAACGTCTTGAGAGATCTTACTGTTCAGTTTCACAATTTACTATAAAGCTAAGGTAATCAAGACAGTACAGTATTATTGAAGGAATAGACACTTAGATCAATGGAAGGAAATAGAATGTCCAAAAAGAGACCAAAAAAAATATGACCAATTGATTTGTGACAAAGATGCAAAGGAATTCAATGGAGAAATGATAATATTTTCAACAAATGGTTTTGGAATAAATGAACATCTGTTTTTTGTTTTCTGTTTTTCGGAAATGAAGTATTTTATTTCTGGAGCAATTATAGATGATACTGTATTTTAAATTTTGGTTTCTGATTGTTTCTAACCTATCAAAATATTATCTTTTTAAATTATTTTTTTAGTTGCCCTTATATCCTGTAACCTTCCTAAACTCCCTAAACTCAATTAATAGTTTAGGAGGTTTTTGTTTTTGTTTTTGGAGGGTTGGGCCTTTTTGTGTATATAATCATGTTGTCTGTGAATACAGGCAAGTTTATATCTTCCTTTATAATCTGTATGAAATTCATTTTTCTTATGGTATTGCACTGATAAAGATTTCCAGTACAATGTTAAATGGGAGTATTCAGAGGGACTCTTCTTGGCTGTTCTGTCACTATGATGTCAGCTGTAGGTATTTTGCTGACACCTTTATCGGTTTGAGAAAGTGACCTCCTATTTCTAGACTTATTATGTAATAATGCCATATTATTATGTCTATGTAACATGTACTTATTAACATGTCTATATAATAATCTTAAAACTTATTTGAAGAAACTATACTGTCTTATGGAAGCAAATTATCAAGATATGAATAAGTGGTATTTATGTTATTGGATGGGAAGAATTATTATCAAAAATGTAAATTATCTCACAATTGAAATATGCATTTTATGCAATTCAAATTAGAATTTATATTTTAGTTGTTATTAATTGGACAAAATTATTTTAAAGTTTATAGAGAGAAATTTATGCTATAGCACTGCCAAGAAAAGTTTGAACATATACGGAAGGGGAAGTTGTCTTCATCAATGACATACATATTATAATGCTACTATAATAAAATTAATAAAGTATTAGTATAAAATTGACAATGGAATCAAGTGGTATCAATTGAATTGTTTCCTCTCCAAATTCATATATAGAAACCCTAATAACTGTACCTAAAAATTTAACCTTTCTTGGAAGTAGGGCCTTTAAAGAGGTAATTAAGTTAAAACGAGCCCTTTAGGGTGGGCCTTAATTTAGTATGACTGGTGTTATAAGAAGAGGAAATTTGGACCCCAAAAATAAGCATAATGGATCTCATGGATGCTGGTAACAGAGAAAAGACCATGTGAGATTACAGCAAGAAAGTGGCCATTGGTGGACCAAGGAGAAGATGCCTCTGAAGAAGCCAAATTTGCCAACAAACTTCATCTCCAACTTCTAGTTCCAGAATTGTGAGAAAATAAATTTCTGTCATGTAAACCACCTTTTAGTTCACAGAGTTCCTGGGAGAGGAATCATTCTGGAGGAGCTGATCCTCACTACACCCAAACTGAAGGATTATGTTTGCAGCTTTAAGCCACTTAGTTTTAGGGTGACTTGTTACAAAAGGGTACTGGGGTACAATGTGTACTGCAAAACTAAAATTTTCATATCCAGAAAGTTCAACAAACTTTTTGAGAAAATGATGAAGAAAAAACAACAAATTCAATAGAAAATTAGGCAAAGTCTATAAATAGGCAAATCGAGCAAATTCAAATAACCAGCACACTAATAAGAAACATTCAGATTCAGGAGTCAGGGAAATGCAGACTAAAGTAAAAGTGAGCTATCACTTTAATTCATCACACTGGTGAAACTGAGAAGACCTATAATACCTATCATTGATACATATGTATATATTGTTGCAACCCTTTAGGAAAATGGTTTAGAAAAAAATATCTATTACTATTAAAATAACATGAATTTTTGGAACAAATCCATTTGTAGAGATCTCTCTCATAGAAATAAATGCACTGCAGTATTTGGATATAGCGACATATAGCAATATTTATTATAGCATTATTTGTAGTGTCAAATTACTGGAAATAAAGTCAATGACCATTAAGTAGTTCGATAAATTACAGTTATCTATACCAACACATATTATGCAACTCCTATACTATGTAACCAGTTTGCTGAAGGAATTTTTATGATGTATTACTGAGTAATAAATGTAATATAGAGAACAGTAATTTACGTTGAAAATTATATTTTGTAAACAAATACTGGCTCAAATAGCAAAAATAGCCCTTGTATATACGTTTCTATAGACATCTATATATGTTGTATATATAGTTATAAGAGTATGGAGAAAAGTTTAGATTGTTAACATATATTACCTGAGGGTGAGTATGGGGAACATTGCAGGTGTATGCAGAGGGGGAGAATGTAATGGAAGCAAAAGGAGAAACTACTCGACTTAAAACAGAGTAATACCCATTATGTGTAAGTGATACATGCTTAAATGAAAAGCGCAAGATGGAAAACAATGTGTAAAACATGATTCTATTTTTGTAAAACTCATATTTGTATTTAAATGTGGCTTTATACAGCTATACAACAAAGAAAAAAAAATTGTGATTGAATTCACTCCTGGTTGTTTGTTGATTACCTTGAGGACACAAGGTAGAATGGATAAGTATGAGTAGCTTTACTCAAATATTTTATGTATACATAATTTTTATTGTGACATTTCACTGCTTAAAATAAACACATATTACTTTAGTAACTTTAAGCACAATTAGAGGAATCTGGGGATTTTATTTTGTCAGCTTTTAAAACTAACTAAAGTCCTTACTTGACCCAGGTTCCCTTAGTTTTTACCTAATTTCCTTTTACTGTGCAAGGGTCTCATCCAGGATACCACATTACGTTTAATTTTCATGTCTCCTCAAGCTCTTCTTGGCTCTGACAGTTTCTCATACTTTCCTTTGGTTTTTGATGAGCTTGGTAATTTTGAGGAATACTGGTCAAATATGTTGTAGATTGACTCTCAATTTGGGTCTCGTACACTGTCCCTCAATTCATCTAAGTTTTGATGATTTTTCTCATGGTTAGAATGGGGTTATGGGCTTTTGGAGGAAGACTACAGAGTTAAAGTGTCACTCCCATTAGATCATATTAAAGATACACACTGATTAACATGACTTGTCACTCTTTATGTTGGCCGTGTTGAGCTGGCTGAGTAGTTTTTGTCAGGCTTCTCCACTGGAAATTTACTCTTCCCCTTTCCATTCTGTACTCTTTGGAAAGAAGTTACTTTCTGCAGCCCACACTTAAGGGGTGAAGTGTTACATTTCACATTCCTGAAGGGGCAGTACCTACATAAATTATCTGGAATTCTTTTGTCTAGGAAATCTGTCTATTCTCCTTCTTTACTTAACTATTCATTTATTTACATCGGTATAGACATATGAATATTTATTTTATACTTTGTTTTAAAAGGCAGTGTATGTTATTTATTTGGTTGCTCAAATTGTTCCTGCTCTGGTTTTATAGGATCTTTCAAGTGGCTGCTGTGTTCTTTTGACATACCCCCATTGGTTTGTTTTTTTGAGCACTTTACTTTTTAGCACTACAAGGTTCTCTATACTCATTTGGTATATTTTTTTCCCAGGTCTTAGAATCAGCCATTTCGCCAAAGAAGCCCTGGTTTCTTCTACTGGAGAATGGTATTGGAAACCAAATCTGGATGATCTTTTTAAAGTAGAATGGAGGCATTAAATATTTGTAAGTAGGGGAATACACTCATACACACACACAATATTTTAGACTTTAGTAGAAAGGTGAGATTCTAGAGTGGAGAGTCTGCAATGTGGAAGTTAATTATAGTGGAATAGGTAAATTTTCAGCAGTATATAGTGAAAACCTGAGCAACAGTGGTTGCTCTGGAGTTACAAACCTGTTTGTTTGTTTTTTAGAATAGTTTGTGACCTAAGGACAGAAACTATGTTTAATTTATTACTCTCTCCCCAAATCTTAGCACAGTGGAAGAAAAGAAAGAAAAAAAGAGAGTGAGGGAAGAAAGGGGAGAGAAAAAATTTAAATGAGGGGGAAAAAAGGAAGGGAAAGGGAGAGTGAGAGGAAGAAAAAAAGAAATTGAGGGAGGAAGAGAAAAAAGCCTTCTAGAATAGGAATATACAATGTTTTTGAGTATTTGATATACTGAAATCAGTTTACTTTTTCAGTGAAAATTATGCTGTAATAATTACAGCAAATACATTTTGCTTTACAATTTGCAAAATTATTTAATACAATTATCACAGTTTATATTATGATGACAAATAATATAATAAACAATTTATCAGGTCAGGGTGTGCCAGAGAAAAGATGAAGATTTCATTGGGGATAGTTGTCATCTTAGTGATAAAACACATATTTCCAGAAATCTAAATAATAATCTTTGTCATTTGATATAAAAAAAAACTTTGATTTATCAACTTTTCCCAAAAATATGACAAAGAAGTATATAATATTGTATTTACATTTATAATTCTATTTAGAATTCTAATTATTCATTTATTTATTAAGGACTCAGGGGAATGAAAACTAAATGTAAGAAAAGGAAGAACTTTAGGTATTTTTAAGTTAACATTAAGAATTTCTGTTAGACTTCAGTAAACCCCAAATCACCTTACCTAAGCCTACTCTACCAGCCCCCAATGATGCAACTTACCGAGACTAATATTTTTGCTAAATTGTTGTAGATAATACAGGAGTGTCTGGTGACATGAATTTACATATGGATAAAATGTGACCAGTCTGCTTAATTTCCCTGAGGATGCAAACTTGGTAGAACAGCAAGAGTAAAAAGTCACTTTTTATTCAAAAAGCAGTACCAAATTCTTCCAGCAAACACACACATTTAGAAGGTGCACTGTACTGTAAAATTAATTTTCTCTTTTTTATAGCTATCTATTTAATAACATATCCTCTGATATATTGAGTCTTTCATATTGATCTGGATGGTTTGAAATATAGAACCTCCCCTTTTCCACCTCCACATACATGCAAATAGGTTATTGTTAGAAGTTATACCTTAGAAGTCCTTTGTATTTAAGTTTCTATCTCTTTATTATGTTTAAATTATGAAGTACCCACAATATTCCATGTATTTGGACTAGGTATTTTACATATTAACAAAATAAACACTGCATAATTTGTAATTTTTCCTCTTTGTAAAGCTAAGTGATATCACTGTGATTCTAATTCCTGGCTTTCTAAACTAAAGCATAACCCTTCAATTTTATGTAGCTTCCTTATGCCCCCAAGTTCTTGGAAGTTAAATGAAGTCATCCATAGCCTTAAACTATGTGAAGACAATAATGACAATTGATATTCTTGTTGTCATGTGATGGTCTTCTTAGAGTCTTTTCTCTCCCGAACATGCTTCCCTTCCTGGCCAAATGTGATGCCTGAAATTCCACTACTGAAATCAGGCTTTTCATCAGAATACATATGGAGTGCTCTTAAATATGCATGCATTCTCTGGAAAAGGCACACAACATTTTTTTTTTCTTTTTTTTCCTTAGCAGGAAAAGAACCAGTGTATATGAGATATGTGCAATATGTTATTTCCTGATCTATGCTGGTTCACTAGTCCTACCAATATACCAATATACTTTATTATATATTACTACTATTTTACAAAAAAAAAAACAAACCAAAAAACCTAAGGTTCACAGAAAAGTCTATAACTACTAATTCACTCATTTTGTAGGTAAGAGAGTCAGAAGTCAATCCTTTGTGGCCTCTTAAGATAATACTCAGCTATTTCAAAACTAGCCATGAGTAAAAACCTTTATATTCTCCTTATCATACATGATAGACTTCAAATTTCCTAGTATAGTTCCTTAATTTTTTAATCCTTTCCTTCCTACTTCTCCAGCATCATTCTTCACCATCTCTCTTTCTCTACACCATTTTAACCTTAACTTCACAGCAATTCCAAATACAGTAATGTGGCAGTCAGATTGAATTTCAGTTAATAAAAAATAACAATTAAATTCTTCCTTCAGAATGTAGAAAATAATGTCATGAAAACTTGGATCTTCAAGAAGAAATAAAGAAGGTGGCATCATAAAGATGGTGACATAGGTCATTCAGTCTCCCTCACAAGAACACCAGCTAGTAACTATCCATAAACAAGACACCATTGTGAAAAATCCAGAACACAAGGGTGAAGCTGAAACAACCCTTTGGACCACAGAGACCAAGAAGGACCACATTAGAAGTGTAAAAGGAGTGACTACATTGACTGGATTACCCCTTCCCCAGACTGGCACAGGGCTGCATGGAGAGGATTCCTCAAGGTCTCTGGTTTATCCAGGAGGAAAAAGAAACAGCAAGGTAAACATTCAGTTCCCCCAGCATTTGTGGGTCACTTCCCAGGAGCCCCAGCTTGGTCTTGTCTCACATGGATTGTCTGTGTGTATATCTGGGATGTTCTGCAAGTCTTGATGACTGGAGATCAGATTGTGCTGGAGAAGGGGGTGGGACTTTTACCAACCAGGGCTCAGATCTTAGCAGATTGAGTTTCTCCTCACACTGGTGCCCATGTAGAGTCCAGCCAGAGGCTTTTCCAATCTGCAGAGCCGAGTCAGTGGTCCTGGTTGGCCAGGAAGCATGGTGCATATTTCTGCCTGATTCAGGACCCCAAACAATGAAACTTGCCAGCCTTGGGGCCTGTTCTGCTGCCCTGCCCAAGCAGGGACACTTGTTCATAACCCCACCCACTGAATACTACCTCCAGCCCCACTCAGTCAGGAAGCCTAACCCAAGCACCTGGGAAACTGTATAGCCCATCCTACCACCCTACTTATAGAAGCACTTGAGCAAAGAGCTCAAACAGCTTGCCTGCAGAGCTAAACTGATGACCCTGTGTGACCAGGGAACTCAATATGCATTTTTGCTTGGTTTGGATACACATACAGTGAACTGTGCCATCCATAGGACCAGTTTTGCATACCACTCAGGCATGAAAGTAAATTCACAGCCCCCACCTCCCACTACTGAATACTCTCCCGAGCCCTGCCTGATGAGGAAAACTAACCAGAGCACCAAGGAAGCTATGTAGCCCATCTTACAATCCTCCTTACAGTGGTACCCAAGAAGAGACGTCAGTCTGTGTCTCTATCTACAGAACCAAACCAGTGGTCCTGTCTGGCCAGGAAGCTTGGTGGACAGCATTGCCAGATTTGGATCCCTAGTAACCTAGCCATGACAGCCATGGAGCCTCTTCTATGGCTTCACTCAGATAGGGAAACAAATTTTCAGCCACACCCATCTTCTGAGTACAAGACCCAGTCCTGCTTGACTAGGAAAACTGACCAAAGAATATAGGCAACTGCAGAGCCCATGCTACAGCTGCACTTTGGCAGAGCACCAAGTCAGCAGTCGTATCTAACTTTTCCCAGCAAGGAACAAACCCCCTCACCTTAATCTCAGAATTTAGGCAGTGACCTTGTGAAAATAGAGGTCTCACTGGTAAGCTCACTTGCCCAGGGATCCTACCAGCTACCACTACCTGCCCAAGGATCCTACCCTACCAGCTACCAGTACCCCAAGCTGAGCTGACAGATGGAGAATTGTCTTTGACATAGTGAACCTGTAAAGTCTGAAAGAGTAGAGAACTTACTAAATGCTCAGATACCAAAAAAGGAATCATGGATCACAAAGAATTAGATAAACATGACACCATCAAAGGAAACTAATAAAACTCCAATAATTGACCCTAAAGAAATGGAGATCTATAAACTCTCTGACAAATAATTTAGAATAAATCTCTTAAAGTTTAGTAATCTATAAGAACACACATACAGATAACTAAACAAAACTCTAAAAACAATGTATGAACAAAACAAGAAGTCCAACAAAGAAATAGAAATCTTGACCAAAAAAAAAAAAAAAAGGCAGAAACCTACAGCTAAGGAATACAGTTATTAAACTTAACAACAACAACAATTCAATAGAGAGCTTCTATAACTGACTCGACCAAGCATACAAAGAATCAGTGAATTACACCATTTGAAATTATTTAGTCAGAGGAGCAAAGGTAAAAAGAATAAAAATTAATGAAGAAATCCTATGACTTATGAAATCATTATGGAAATCTCAGACAGAGAAGAGAAAGAGAAAGTCACAGAAAGTATATTTAAAGCAATAGTGGCTGAAAACTTCCCAAACCTGAGGAGAAAAATGGACATCCAGATTCATAAGGCCCAAAGAACCTGAAATACATTGAACCCCAAAAGGGTTACACCAAGACAGTTTATAATTAGATTGTCAATAGTTGAAGACAAAGAGAGGAGGTTAAAAACAGCAAGAGAAAAGGGACATCACATACAAGGGAATACTACACAAAACTAAAAGCAGATTACTCAACAGAAACTTTGCAAGCCAGGAGAGAATGGAATGATACATTCAAAATATTGAAAGAAAAACTGTCAACCAAGAATACTATGCATTCATATATATATATATATATATATATACATACAATGGAATATTACTCAGCCATAAGAAAGAATGAAATGATGTCATTTGTAGCAACATGGATGGACCTAGAGATTATCATACTAAATGAAGTAAATCAGAAAGAGCAAGACAAATACCATATGATATCACTTATATGTGGAATCTAAAGTATGACACAAATGAACTTATCTATGAAACAGAAACAGACTCACAGACATAGAGAACAGACTTGGTTGCCAAGAGGGAGGAGGGATTGGGGAGGGATGGATTGGGAGTTTGGGATTACCAGATGCAAACTATTATATATAGAATGGATAAAAAATGAGGTCCTATTGTATAGCACAGGGAACTATATTCAATACCCTGTAATAACCCATAATGGAAACAAATACAAAAAAGAATATATGTGTGTGTGTGTATATATATATATATATATATATATATATATATATATATATAAACTGAATCACTTGCACTTTGCTGTACACCAGAAACTAACACAACATTGTAAATCAACTATGCATTGGAAAGCTGTGCTTCAGAAATGAAAGTAAGAGAAAGACTTTCCTGAACAAAGAAAAGCTGAGGGAATTCACCACCATTAGCCCTGCCTTATAAGAAATGCTAAAGGGATTTATTCAAGTAGAAACAAAAAGGTGCTAATTAAATTGTAAAACATATGGATGTACACATAAATCTCATTGGTAATGATAAATATATAGTCAACATCAGATTCTCTAATATTAAAATGGTGGTGCATACTTCACTTAAAAATCTAATTTATAAGTAAAAAATATGTATTAAAAGTAACCTAAACTACAGTAATTGGTTATTTGACACATAATATAAAAATATATAAATTGTAACATCAATAGCCTAAAATGTGGGGTTAGGGAGAAGTAAAAGTGTAAGGTTAAAATGTGTTATTGAAGTTAAGTTTCTATCATCTTAAAATGTGATCTTATAAAAAAATATTATTTTAGGTAAGCCTCACAATAGTAAAAAAAGAAAAAACTGTAATAGTAACACAAGATTATGATAAAATAGTCAAAGCATATTGCTTCAAAAAGTCACATCACACAAAACAGCAAGATAAGCAGGAAACAAAGGCTCTATGAAACAGTCAGAAATCAATGAACAAGATGGCAATAGTAAGTCGATAATTTCTTTAAGTGTAAACGGATTAAATTATCCAATCAAAGGATGTAGAATGGTTGAATAAATAAGAACAACAACAAAAACAAAAGCTAATGACATGCTGCCTAGGAGAGACCCACTTTAGCTTTAAAAGCTTACCTAGACTGAGAAAGAAAAGATGAAAAAAAATATTTAAAGCTAATAGTAAAAAAAAAAAAAAAAAAAAGAAAGCAAGGATAGCTACACTTATAATCAGATAAAATAGACTTTAAGCTATAAATGGTTAAAAGAGACAAAGAGGTCATTATATAATGATAAAGGGGTCAATCTATGAAGAGTATGTAGCAATAGTAAATATTTATCAATTATATTGGAGCACTAAATATATGAAGCAAATACTAACAGAAATAGAAAGATAAGCAAATAGCAATACCATTTTAATTGGGGACTTTAATACCCATTTTCAACAATGGATAGATCATCTAGACAGAGAATCAATAAGGAAAAAAGAATATTTGAACAACAGTCTAGACCAAATGAACCTAACAGACATATACTGAACATTGCATGCAGTGATACCAGAATACACATTCTTTTCAAATGTGAAAGAACATTTTATAGGATAGATTATTTGTTAGGGCACAAAACACATCTTAGCAAATTTAGTAAGTTTAAACTCATGTCAAGTACTTTTTCTGACCACAATGATAGAAAATTAGACATCAAAACAAGAAAACTGGAAAATTCAAAAATACATCGAAATTAAACAACAAACTTCTGAACAACAAATGGATCAAATAAGAAATTAAAAGGGGAATATAAAAGTATCTTGAGGCAAATAAAAATGGAAAAGCAACATATCTAAACTTACAGAATGAAGCGAAAGCAGTTCCAAGAGAAGTTATTAATGATGAAAATATATATCAAGAAAAAAAAAACTCTCAAATTCTCAAACAATCTAACTTTACACCTCAAGAGACTAGGAAAAGAATAACAAACTAAGGCCAAAGTTAGCAGAAGAAATGAAATAATAAAGTTAAAGTAGAAGCAAATAAATTAGAGAACAAAAAATATAGAAGATTTAAAAAACTAAGAGTGCATCTTTGAAATAAATATAATTGACAAAACTTTAGCTAGGCTAACCAAGAAAAAAGAGAGAACACACAAAAAATAAAATTATAGATAATAGAAGAGACATTACAACTAAACCAGAGAATTACAAAGAATCATAAAATTCTGTTATGAAGAATTATATGTCAACAAATTGGACAATGCAGAAGAAATGGATAAATTCCTAGAAACATACAACATATCAAGACTGTTATGAGGAAATAGAAAATATGAACAGATTAATAATAAGTAAAGGGACTGAATTAGTAATCAAATATCTCCCTAAAACAACAACAACAACAAATACAAGAACTGTTGGTTTTACTGGTGACTTTGATTTAAAGTAAAATTAACACTAATCCTTCTCAAACTCTTACCAAAAAAAAAAAAAAACTTAACAAAATATTAGCAAAACAAATTCAATAGGACAGGATTCAACACCATGACCTAGACAGATTCATCTCTGGAATACAGGACGGTTCAACATGTGCAAATCAACAAATGTGGTATATCCCATTAATAGAATAAAAGATAAAACTCATGATCATCTCAATAAATGCAAAAAAAGAATTTAACAAATATATCTTTAATGACTAAAAACTCAAAAATTAGATATAGAAGGAGCACATCTAAATATAATAAGGCCATATATGATAAGCCCGCAGCTAACTTCAGAGTTATTTGGATAGGTGGAATCTATCCCCCTAAGATTAGGAATAAGACAAGGTTGTTTATTCTCACCACTCCTATTTAACATGGTACTGAAAGTCCTATCTGAACAGTAAGGCAAGAAAAAAAAGGCATCAGGAAAGAAAGGAAGAAGTAAAATTATTCCTATTTGCAAATGACATGATTTTAGAATACAGAAAATCTTGAATAATCCACAAAAACTTAGATCTAATCAATGAATTCCATAAAGTTTCAGGATACAAAATCAACATACAAAAATAAGTATTATTTTTATATAATGAAAATGAATTATCAGAAAAAGAAATAAAGAAAACAATCCCATTTACAATAGCATCAACTATAATAAAATACTTAGGAATAAATTTACCCAAGGAGTGAAAGATCTCTACACTGAAAATTATAAGACATTGAAGAGAGTAATTGAAGAAAACTCAAATAAATGGAAAGATATCCCATGTTCATGGATTGGAAGAATTAATATTGTTAAGATGTCCTTAGTACCTAAAGACACCTACAGATTCAATGCAATCTCTATCAAGATTCCAATGGCATTTTTCACGAAAGAAGAAAAAAATCCTAAAGTTTGTACGGAACCATGAAAGACCCAAATAGTCAAAGGAATCCTGAGAAAGAAGAACAAAGCAGGAGGCATCTCACTTCCTGATTTCAAGCTATATTATAAAGCTACAGTAATCAAAATATTATGGGACTGGCATTAAAAACAAACACATAGACCAATGAAACAGAATTGAGAGCCCAAAAATAAATCCATGAATATAGTCAACTAATATTGTACAGGGGAGCCAAGAATACTCATTGGAGAAAAGACAGTCTCTTCAATAAATGGTGCTGGGAAAATTGAATATTCACATACAAAAAGAATGAATTTAGACTCTTTCTTACACCACTCACAAAAGTTAACTGGAAATGGATTAATGAATTAAATGTAAGACTGGAAACCATAAAACTCCTAGAAGAAAACATAGGTAAGGAGATCCTTGACCTTCGCCCTGGCAATGACTTTCTTGGATATGATACCTAAAACACAAGCAACAAAATAAAAAATAAGTAAACAAGTGGGACTACATCAAACTAAAACTCTTCTAAACAAACAAAAAAAAAGGAACCTGAAAAGACAGCTCCAGGTTTTTTCTAAAGAAGATATTCAAATGGCCAACAGGTCCATGTAAAGATGCTCAGCATCAGTAATCATAAGCATAATGCAAATCACACACTTGTCTCACATTTGTTAGAATGGCTATTACAAAGAGAGATAGAGAGAGAGAGAGAGAGAGAGAAGGAGAGAGAGAAGTGCTGGTGTGTTGGGAAGGATGTGGAGAAAGGAAACCCTTGTACACTGTTGGAATGTTAATTGGTACAGCCACTAGAGAAAACAGTATTCAAATAGAACTACTGAGGATATATCAATAATATACAGCACGATGTCTACATTTAACAATTATATGTTTGAACATTGCTAAGAGAGTAAATCTTAAAAGTTCTCATCATAAAAAAAAAATTGAGCTGTGTGAGGTGATGGATGTTAACTAAGTTTATTGTGGTAATTATTTTGTAATTTATGCAAATAAGAAATCATATTGTACACCTTAAATGTACACAATGTTATATGTTAATAATACATTAATGAAACTGGAAAAATGTTTTGGAAAGCATAAAAAGAAGGAATAAAAATAAATAGAAATGATAAATATCTGAGTAAGTATTAAATGTGATCTTCATTTCTCTCTTTATCACTTTAAACGATAACTGTTTGAGAAAAATAACAATACTTTATTGTGATATTTATAATATAAGCAGAATTACAAATATGTCAAAAATAACAAAAATATCTAGATGGAAAACCAAATTTACTGTTGTACAGTAACAACATCATAAGTAAAGTGATATACAAAATTCATTTGAAGTAAGCTTTGGTAAGTTAAGAATGCACAGTGTAATTTGTAGGGCAACCAATATAAAAATGCAAAGAGATATAGCTAAAATCCAATAGGAGCATGAATAGCATATAAATAAAATTTCATCATGTTTTTTTTCTTTTTCTTTATTATTATGATTATCTGTTTTTCCTGCAATCATGTCTTTTTTACTCAGGTAAAAATCACATAACATAAAATTAACCATTTTAAAATGTACAATTCAGTGATACTTAGTACATTCACAAGGGTTTGCAATAATCATCTCCATCTAGTTTGAAAATATTTTCATCACCCCCAAAGGAGACCCTGTACCCAGTAAATTGTCACTCTCCATTTTCTTCTCTCCCAGCCCCCAGCAACCACTAATCTGCTTGCTATCTCTATGATTTACCTATTCTGGCCATTTCATATAAATGAAATCAAATATTGCTCATGAGAGTGTAAAATTGTAAAAACACGTTGATAAACAATGGAATACTACTTACTGATTTAAAAAGAAATACTGATATATGCATGGGTGCATCTCAAAACATTTTTAAATGAACAAAATCAGACGCAGAAGTTTATATACTGTTTAATTTTGTCTATAAGAAGTTCATAATCAGTCAATGCTTATGTATGGCCATAGAAATTTACAACAGTGATTGCCTATGGGGAGTGGAGATGACCCAGAAGAAGATATAAAAAAATATTCTGGGATAATGGAAAGATTCCATATTTTAGTAGGTGTGATGGTTACAAAGCTGTATGAATTTTTCAAAACTCATCAAGTTATACACTGAAGATCCTTTCACTATATATAAATTTGACCTCAATTTTGAAAGAGTAACACTAAGCAGTTATTTTTAAAATATAAATAGGAAAGAAACCATCCCTTGAGATCTGAGAATCTGGAACATATTTAAAAATGATAAGTCCTTGATACTTAGACCTAGAAGAAACTTAGTTTCTTCAGTCTAAACTCATTCTTCCTTATTTCAGAAAAGTAACAGTTGAGACCCAGATATAAATTTTTGTTTACATTTCTATACATTAAAGTTGCATTTTTATTGTAATTTTTATTGAAGTATAGCTGATTTACAGTATTATATTAATTTCAGTGTAGAGCATAGTGATTCAGTATTTTTACAGGTTCTACTCCATTAAAAGTTATTACAAGATAATGACTATAATTCCCTGTGTTGTACATTGTATTCTTGTTGCTTATCAATTTTGTACATAGTAGTTTGCATCTCTTAATCCCATACCCCTAATTTTCCCTTCCCTTCTTGACATTTCATTGTAATTTAAAAATTAATTTCTTAAAGTAAACTTCCAGATTGTAATTACTGATCTAGAGGAAAAAATTTAACCAAAGTAGTTAGTCCAATTAGACTAATTCACTTTTTGGCTTTTTAATTGAAGAATACATACAGATAAGTATACAAAATGTAGATGCACAGCAAAATTGCCATAGAGATCAAGAAATAGAATAATACTAGTAAGACAGAAGACACCTTTGCCCCAGGATGTTCTGTTCCTTCCCACATTGCCAATGGTAATGTCCATCCTGGCTTCTACAACTGAGTAGTTGTGTCTGTTTTTGAAATGCATCTAAATAGAATTTTACCGTATTTATTCATTGGTGTCTATCTTTTTTTCCCTCAGTGGTACTTTTATAAAATTTAATGGCATTCTTTAAAAAAAAAAAACTGTAGTTCATTAAATAAATATACCACTATTTATCCATTCTAATATGATACACTTTTTTCTAGCTTTTATATTACAAGCAGTGTTACTGCGAAGATACTTGTACATTCAACTTGTTATACTTAGGCTTGAATTTTTTTTTAACATCTTTATTGGAGTATAATTGCTTTACAATGGTGTGTTAGTTTCTGCTTTATAACAAAATGAATCAGTTATACATATACATATGTCCCCATATCTCTTCCCTGTTGCATCTCCCTCCCTCCCACCCTCCCTATCCCACCCCTCTAGGTGGTCACAAAGCACCAAACTGATCTCCCTGTGCTATGCAGCTGATTCCCACTAGCTATCTATTTTACATTTGGTAGTGCATATATGTCCATACCACTCTCTCACTTTGTCCCAGCTTACCCTTCCCCCTCCCCGTATCCTCAGGTCCATTCTCTAGTAGGTCTGCATCTTTATTCCCATCTTTAAGCTTGCATTTTTATTGAATATTTCCTAGCAGTAGAAGTACTGGATCATTAGTACATGATTGCTGATTTTTAGTAAATAGTGTTCCAAAGTGGATAAATCCGCTTATATTTCCACCAGCAATAAATTACTTATTGTTCTTTATCCTCACTCACACTTTCTATTGTCAGTCTTTTTTAATATTACTCATTCTCATGGAGTTATCTCATTGTTGATCATTCATGTTTTCCTGATTATTAACAAAATAAGCAGTTTCTCATAGGTTAAATGGCTAAGAGAATATCTTTTGTAAGATGACTATTCACGTTTCTTGCCTATTTTTAGGTTAGGTTGTCTGTTTTTGCAAGAATATATATTCTCTCTATATGCCATTTTCAAGTATGTGCTTCAAACTTTTTTTCTACTCTATGGAATTCTTTTTAACCCTGGATAATATGAAATTCTAACTTTTGGGGTTCAATTTAATATTTTTTTCAATTTTTATTGTTTTTGTCTAATTTTAAAATCATTCCTTATACTAAATTCTTGAATATATTCTTCTACTTATTTTCTAAGAATTTTTTTGTTCTGACTTTCATATTTTAAACTTCAATACATCTGGAATTTGTTTTTGAATGTTACGCTTGGATATCAATTTATTTCTCCATATGTATACAGAAATTTCCCAGCTCCATAAGTTGAAAAAGTTGTCCTTCCCTCACTGTTTTTATAGTATCATCAGTGTCATAAATTAAATGTGTCTGTATATGTTTATGCTTATATCTGGCTCATGTTTTGATCCATTGCATACATATATTTCAATCTATTTTTGTCCCACCACTACACTATCTTAATTATTTTTCCTTTACCAATGTCTTATCATGGTGATGCCTGGAAGTTTGCATTTACATATACATTTTATAATTAGTTTTTCCATAATCACACTCATGTCCACCCAAAAATAAGGACTGGGGTATTGTTTATGACTTAAGTAATTTTAGAAAGAATTCATTTTTTACAGGATTTTGTCTTGCAATATATGAATATGATGTTGTCTTTCATTTATACAGGTCTTCATCAATTTCTGTCAACAAAAATATTTTAGTCTTCTCACCACTCCTTTGCAATATTGTCCTGAAAGTCATATATCAATGCAATAAAACAAGCTGGAAATAAAAGTTATACAGAATGAAAAGAGAAAAAAATTGTCTTCATTCCAAATGGTGTGATTGTCTATGTAGAAAATCTGAAGGAATCAACAAAGAATAAAACGTCTGGAAATTAATAAGAAATTATAAGAAGATTGCAGGATACAAGGTTAATACATGAATACTTCATTTTATTGTGTTTCACTCTATTGCACTTGGTAAATATTGCATTTTTTACAAATCGAAGGTTTGCGGCAACTCTACATCAAGCAAGTCAATTGGCACCATTTTTCCAATGGTTTCTGCTCACTTTATGTCTCTATGTCACATTTTGGTAATTTTCACAATATTTTTAACTTTTTCATTATTATATTTGTAACGGTGATCTGTGATGAGGAGTACTTTATGATGTTACTATGACTTGCTAAGGGTTCAGATGATGGTTAGCATTTTTTAACAATAATTTTTAAAATTAATGTATGCACATTGTTTCTTAGAAAATTAATGGACAGTATAGTATAAACATAAATTTTATATCACTGGGAAACAAAAATTTTCTGTGACTCACTTTATTGCTATATTTGCTTTATCGTGTGGTCTGGAACTGAACCCAAAATATCTCCAAGGTATGCCTATATACAAAAGTCAATCCTTTTCCAATAAGCCAATAATGGACGAGTGGCATTTGAAATTAAAACACAATACCATTTACATTAACATTCCCCCAAATGAAATACTTAGGTATAAATCTAACAAAATATGAACAAGGTCTATATGAGGAAAATTACAAAACTTTGATAAATAAAAAATAATTAAATAAATGGAAATATATTCCATGTTCATGTATAGGAAGACTCAATGTTGTCAAGATGTCACTTATTTCCAATATAATCTATGGATTCAATGCAATCCCAATTAAAATCTCAGCAATTTATTTTGTACATATCAACAAACTGATTCTAGAATTTATATAAAAAGCAAAAGACACAGAATAGCAAACAATATTAAATGAGAAGAACAAAGTTAGAGAACTGACACTACTTGATTTCAAGACTTATCATAAAGTTATAGTAATCAAGATGTGGTATTGGCAAAAGAATAGATAAATAGATCAGTGGAACAAAATACAGAGCCCAGAAATAAACCCCATAAATATAGTCGAAAAATATTTGAAAAAGGAGCAAAAATGATACAATGAAACAAAGGTAGTATCTTCAACAAATGTTGCCAGAATTACTGGATTTTCGCTTGCAAATAAATAAATAAATAAAATTTAAAAATTAAAAAAAGAGAATCTAGGCACATACCTTACACTCTTCACAAAAATTAACTCAATATTCACCATATACATAAATGTGAATCCAAAGGTGTAAAACTCACAGAAGATAATAGAAGAGAAACCCAGGTGACCTTGGGTATGGCAATGACTTTTTTGACATAACATCATAGGCATGATCCATAAAATAATAATTTATAATTTGAACTTTATTAAAAACTTATACTCTGGGGAAGACAAGGTGAAGAGAATGAGAATGCAAACCCTAGACTGGAAGAAAATGTTTACAAAGTAAGTATCTGATTAAAGACTGTTATTTAAAATACATAAAGAACTCTTAAAAATCAATAAAAAGGAGGCTTCCCTGGTGGCGCAGTGGTTGAGAATCTGCCTGCCAATACAGGGGACACGGGTTCGAGCCCTGGTCTGGGAAGATCCCACATGCCATGGAGCAACTAGGCCCGTGAGCCACAACTACTGAGCCTGTGCGTCTGGAGCCTGTGCTCCGCAACAAGAGAGGCTGCGATAGTGAGAGGCCAGCGCACCGCGATGAAGAGTGGTCCCCACTCGCCGCAACTAGAGAAAGCCCTCGCACAGAAACGAAGACCCAACACAGACAAAAAAATAAATAAATAAATAGCGTTCCCTTTAAAAAAAAAAAAAAATCAATAATAAAAAAAAAAACCTAATTTAAAAATGAGCTTAAGACCTGAACGGACACCTCATCAGGAAGATATACAGATGGCAAATATGCAAATGAAAAGATTTTTGCATTGTAGGTCATCAGGGAAATGCAAATTAAAACAACAGTGAAATACGCTACACACCTATTATATTAGCCAAAATCAGGAACACTAACAACACCAAATGCTGACAAAGATTAGGAGCAGCAGGAATTCTCATTCATTGTTGGTGGGAATGCAAACTGGTATAGTTTGTCAGTTTCTTAAAAATTTAAAACTAAACATACTCTTACCATGTATTCCAGCAATTGCACTCCTTGATATTTACCCAAATGAATTAAAAACTTATGTCCACACAAACAAAACAAAACTTATGTCCATGGATGTTTATACCAGCTTCATCTATAATTGCCAAAACTTGGAAGCAACCAAGATGTCTTTCAGGTGAATGGATGAATAAACTGAGATACATCCAGACAATGGAATATTTATTCAGCACTAAAAATAACTGAGTGATCAAGCCACAAAAAGACATGAAGGAGCCTTAAATGCATATTACTAAGTGATAGAAGCCAATCTGAAAAGGCTACATACTATATGATTCAACTTATATAATATTTTGGAAAAGGCAAAACTCGGGGGACAATAGAATGATGAGTGGTTGCCAGGAATTAAGGGGCAAGGAGAGATGAATCTGTGGGGCATAGAGCATTTTTAGGGTGGTGAAACTAATCTGTATGATGCCATGGTAGACATATGTCGTTATGTATTTGTCAAAACCCATAGAGTAAACCCTAATGTAAATTACATACTTTGAGTGATGGTGATATGCCAATGTAGTCATCAAGTGTAACAAATGCACCACTCTGATGAGAGATGTTGGTGGTGAAGGCTATGCATCTGTAGGGACAGTGGGTATAGTGGGATTCTCTGTACTTCCCATTCAATTTTGCTGTGAACCTAAAATTGCTCTAAAAATAAACTGTCAAAAATTTGTTTAAGTATTTTACAGCTTTCTAAAGGGAGGAAGTGTCATACTGTTTCTCTATTAGATTTATTCCCAAGGTTGTAATATTTTTGTAACTTTTATTTCATATTCTAACTAGTGGTGGCTGATATAGATAAAAACAACTGAATTATGTATACTAGCCTTTTATCCAGCAAAATTGTTAAACTCAGTAATTCTAATAATTATTTGCCTATTATTTTGAATTTTGTCATATTGAATCAATTGATTCAAAAATAGTAGCATTTTTATTTCTTCTTTTTAAATCTTAAATATTTTATTTCATTTTATTTTACTTTGGCTTATTGCATTAGTACCTCCAGTACAATAATGAAGACAAGTGGCAATGTTATGAATCCTTATGCTTTCCTAGTCCCACAGAGGAAGCTTTCTTTATTTCCTCATTAACCATTAAGCATGACACCTTTTTGGGAGGGGTGGGTGTTGTTTTTGTTTCTTGTAGATTAAGGACATTCTCTTCATTCTTAGCTTGGAAAATGTTTTTAAAATACAATGGATATTATATATTATTAAATAATTTTACTTCATTTATGGAAATGATTTCATGTATTTTCCATATATAAATCAACCATGTATCTCTGGAATAAAACCAAATTGTTCATCTTGTATTATTCTTTATACATATTGCTGGCTTTTGTTTGCTCAAATTTTTGTGTCTACATTCTTGAGTGATATTGCCTTGAATTTCTTTTTCTTGTAATATTATTGTCAAACCTTAGAATTAAAAATATGCTGATCTCCTAAGAGTTCCCTTTTTTAAATTCTTTTGGAAAATTTGCATAAATTGATATGATTTCTTTCTTAATTATTCAATAGAATTCACTCATAAGGACAAAAGGGCCTGAGATTTTCTTTGAGGGAAGATTTTAATTACAGATTTCTTTAAATAGAAATAAGATAATTTTTATTTTCTATTTCTTTTTGTATCATGTTTAGTAAGCTATATTTTTCTGTGAATTGATCTATTTCTATTTGTTTCAAATTTACTAGGACACTTGTTTATAATATATGAATCTGTATCTGAATAGATGGATAGATAGACAAACATAGAGGTAGAGATATATTCCAAGCTTATTTGTTAGTCTATTTCTTTCCTCAAATATATCTGGACATTTTTGAACATTTTTCTAATAAAGTGAAACATGCATATATAAAGTGCAATAAATCATACATGCATCATCCAATAAGTATCTCAAAGTGAAGATACTCTCACAACTATCAACCAGGACAAGAAAGAGAAAATATCATCCCCACACAAACCCATTCTCCTGATCTCTACCAATAAGTAGCCTCTCATATCTCACCAAAGTTAATCATCTGCCTGGATTCTGATATTATTTGTCATGAATTTGAAATTTGAATACATATGGAATTTTACAATATTCATCTGTGACGTGTTTATGTGTATGTGTGTGCCTACTTTCTCTCAACCCAATATTTATAATATTTATCTATGTGGCTTGCCTTCTCGCTCTTATAATTATATAATTTTATAAACAGAGTACATTCATAGTTTGTTCATTTTAATCTGTACACTTTCTATTATAGGAATACACCGAAATGTATGTATTCATTGAAATGATGATAGACATTTGGGTTGTTTTTAGTTTTGGGCTATTATATTAAATTATGCTATATATTTTTTGAAGACTTCGGTGCACATTTGCACGTACCGATTGGGTATACACCTAAGAATAAAATTGGTGGGTCACAGGGATTGTGTTTGTGTTCTGTATTAGTTGATTTTGGCAGATATGTTTGTAAGGTTGTGGTCCTTATTTCTACTCCTATTAACAGTAAATGGGAGTCCCTACAGCTCTACATTCTCACCAAAAGTTGGTATTACATAATAATTAACATTAGCCATTCTGCTGGGTTTTTGTTTGTTTGTTTGTTTTAAACAAAGAGCTTTTTTAAATTATTTATTTATTTATTTATTTATTTTTGGCTGTGTTGGGTCTTCGTCTCTGTGCGAGGGCCTTCTCCAGCTGCGGCAAGCGGGGGCCACTCTCCATCGCGGTGCGTGGGCCTCTCACTATCGCGGCCTCTCTTGTTGCGAAGCACAGGCTCCAGACGCATAGGCTCAGCAGCTGTGGTTCACGGGCCTAGCTGCTCCGGGGCACGCGGGATCCTCCCAGACCAGGGCTCGAACTCGCGTCCCCTGCATCGGCAGGCAGACTCTCAACCACTGCGCCACCAGGGAAGCCCTCTGCTGGGTTTTTAATGTATCTCATTGTGGAATTAATTTTTGCTTCCTTGATTTTTAATGATATAAAACATTCTTTTATAGATTTATTGGCCATTTGGCCATTTTCTTTTTGAAACACCTGCTCAAGTTGTTTGTTCCTTTTCCTATTGGTAGTCTTCTTGTTTTTGGAGGAATTATTTATATAACCTGTATAGGACCCTATGTCACTTACATATGTTGCAAATACATTTTCCTACACATTGACTTGCCTTTTTGCTTTCTTAATGGTGTCTTCACGAATTGTTCTTTATTCTAATGGAGCACAATTTATCAATTCCTTCCCTTTAGGATCAATGCTCTTTATATCATATTAAAGAAATTCCTTCCTGCACCCAAAGATATGAAGCTATTATCCTATGCTATAAGGTAGACAACTTATTATTTTTTTCACAATTAAATCTATAATCCTCTTGCAATTTATTTATGTGTAAGGCTTGAAGTAGATTGTCAATGTCCATCTTTTTTTTTAAATTGAATTATAACTGACATACAACATTATGTTAGATCAGATGTACAATATAATGATTTGATATGAAATAATGAAATAATCACCATAATAATTCTAGTTAACATTTGTTACCATACATAATTACAATTTTTCCCTTGTAATGAAGACTTTGAAGAAGGCTTCAAAGTTGCTATTCTCTTAGCAACTTTCAAATATGCAATAGAGTATTATTAACTATAGTCACAATGCTGTACATTACATTCCCATGACTTATTTATAAGTGAAGTTTGTAGCTTTTGACCCCCTTCACCCATTTTGCTCACCATCTACCCCCTGACTCTGGCACCCACCAGTTTGTTCTCAGGTTCTATGAGCTTTCTTTTTTCCTTTTAGATTCCACATATAAATGAGATCATATGGTATTTGTCTGTCTTTCTCTCTCTGACTTATTTCACTTAACATAAGCCTTCAAAGTCTATCCATGTTGTTGTAAATGACAAGATTTCATTTTTTTTATGGCTGAGTAGTATTTCTATCTAGCCATAACATATCCATTCATCTATCTGTGGGCACTTACATTGTTTCCATATCTTGGCTATTGTAAATAATGCCACAGTGAATGTGGTGGGGCTAATATTTTGTCAACATAGTGTTTTTGTTTTCTTCAGATAAATACACAGAAGTAGAATTGCTGGATAATATACAATTTGTATTTTTAATATTTTTGTGGACCTTCCATAGTGTTTTCCATGGTGGCTGCAACAATTCACATTCCCACCAACAGTGCACAATGATT
Source organism: Eschrichtius robustus (assembly GCF_028021215.1). Lineage (NCBI taxonomy): Eukaryota > Metazoa > Chordata > Mammalia > Artiodactyla > Eschrichtiidae > Eschrichtius > Eschrichtius robustus. Next base: position 135,185,856 of record NC_090828.1, on the reverse strand, counting down.
CCCTTTTCTTCACCTCCTTGTCAACACTTGTTATTTCTTATCTTTTTGATAATAGTCATTCTAACAGATGTGAGGTGATATGGTTTCCCTGATGATTAGTCATATTGAGCATCATTTCATGTACCTGTTGGCCACCTGTATGTCTTCTTCAGAAAAAATGTCTATTCAGGTTCTCTGCCCATTTTTAAATTGTATTATTATTATTATTGCTATTGAGTATCTTTTTATATAGATTTGTAATTTCCTCAGCAACATTATTTGAAAAGATCACATATTTAAGTTTTTAAAAATTTCTCTTGGCAATAGTCTTTGATAGTTTCCATGTGGAATATTGGGCATTTTTTTAATTAGATTTATTCCTACGTATTTAATGTTATTTGCGCCAATACAAATATTTTTATTTTCTAAATCTCAGCTTCCATATGTTGCCGAAATATAGATTTGCAGTTGACTTTTAATCAAGTAATCTTTCTATATTCAGTTGTTAATTTTAATAGCATATGCCTATATTCTTACATTTTTATGTACAAAATCTATTCCTCTTCAAATGTTAAAAGTTTTATTATTACATTTTGTTTGCACTGGGTAGAAAAACCTCCAGTATAATAGTAAATAAACTCTGAGATAGCAAGCATTTTTGAGTATTTTCCAAAGTCAGAGGGAAATGGTAACAATATTTCACTATGAAGTAGAATATTTGCTGTGTTACATGGTATCAGATTCAAGGAAATTGTGTTCTTCCTAGTTTTCTGAGAGTTTTTTTTTTTAAATGTATTTTGTATGTATTAAAGTCATGGTATCTATTGCCATATTTTCTCTAATAAAAATGTGCAATATTTGACATGGAATATTATATATTTTATTATGCATTTATTGCAAGTAAACTTATTTTATTAAAATATACAAAAAAGAAAGAAAGGTACACAAATTAGAAATGTATAGATTGACTAATTTTTCATTCATTTACATAGTTTTTGTTTCACATGTGTTGGCTTTGGTATTAGAAGTATATCTAAGAGTAGAGTTACTGGATCATAGAGTATACAAAATTTTAGTAGATACTATCAAACACTTTTACAAAGAAATTGTATTAATGTATGCTCCTACAGCAGAGTATGGAAACTTCATTTCCATACTCACATCAACACTTTGCAATGTCAGTCTTTTTAACTTTTGTCACTCTGGTGACAGTATAGTTACATCTCATTTTGGCTTAATTTGTACTTCCCTAAAGGTTAAAGTTGAACATTTTTGGTACGTTCTTTGGTCCTTGGGGTTTCCTTTTTGTGATGTGTAAAAGTTTATTTCAGAATTTTCTAACCATATATTAAGGATTTTAATTTATATATTCTCATCATATCTTTCATCAAATGTATGTATTAAAAATATCTTCTCCTACTCTGAGGCATTTCACTCCAAATCATATCTTCTGATAAATAGACATTGTTAGCTTTAGCATAGTCAAATTTATTGGACTTTTCATTTTGCAGTATAATTAAGAAATATTTGCCATTCCCAAAATCATTGGTACATTTGCATATGTTATTATCTAGAAGTTGTTTTCCTTCTATCTTTCTATCTAAATCTGTTACCGAACTAAGGTTGGGCTACTCACCACATGACCTGACAGGCCAGTAAGTTGAGTGACAAGGTGCTGAGACAAGGAAAGCAACTTTATTCAAGAAAGCCAACTAGAAGATGGAGGACTAGTGTCCTTAAAAACCATCTTGACATCTCAGCACAGGCAAAGGGCTTTTAAAGACAGTGTGAGTGAGGGGGCTGCACAGTGTGTGAGCAGCTTGGGTACAATTCTTGTATAGGTTATATGACTGTATTTCTTCTGACAATTTTCTATTTTAGTCCAATTTAGCCTTATCTGTGGACTATAATGTAAAGATTTGTCAAGGCATATCCACTTTTCTTAGTATTTCCTGAATTCTAATTTTTGTCTCCATCCCATGAGTTTCTCAAATGCTCTGTTTAACATTTAATATTCTCGTAGTCTCAGTAGACTTTTCCAGATTTAACAGATGCCTCCAAAATTAATATGATCCCAAATGATAGCTTATGTTCCAAGATATTTTTTTTTTTCCTGGAACTCATCCAGTGGTATTTCACTTTAATTTTGTTTTATTTTCTTATACTTTTTTTTTTTTTTTTTTGGTTTAGTTGTTCTCATCAGGAGGATTAGGCCAATTTTTACAGTAAGCTATTACCAGAAGCATCTGTCTTGGTTTGTTAAGGAAATTAGTTAATATGAATACATGTTCTTCAGTGTTGAACCCAAGTGATTTAGCTCATCAAAACCAATAAATTGCCTTTGCAACAAGTAAACATTTTTATTTAGAATTATTTCTGATTTTTTTCCTGACAACACCAAAATCCCAGTCTATAACTAATTAATAAGTCAATGAATCAGACATAGATAAACTATTTTATAATCTTTACCAAGAAGTGCTAGAAAAATACCCTTAACTTGGGGAAAAAAAAAAAAAAGTAAAGTTGTTTTATAGTTGCTGAGTTATTTAAAGTATTTAACTCATGATTATGTTTTTGTAAAATATATTTTTTTGACAAATTTTTATTTTCAATATTGAACAGATAAACTAAAAATATAGTAAGGATATCTAGAAGGTGAGTAGAAAATATCATAGAACTTGATAGTTCTGTGTGCACTTTTATGTGTATTTATGTAGTTTTTTGTTTTTGTTTTCGTTTTTTTATGAGAAGCGTATCAGCTCTCACTCCCTCTTGAGAGAACACCAGAATCACAGCTGACTGCTGAACAATCATCGACAGGAAGACACCGGAACTCACCAAAAAAAGATACCACATATCCAAAGACAAAGCAGAAGCCACAATGAGATAGTAAGAAGGGTGCAATCACAATAAAATCAAATCCCATAACTGCTGGGTGGGTGACTCACAAACTGGGGAACACTTATACCACAGAAGTCCACTCACTGGAGTGAAAGTTCTGAACCCCATGTCAGGCTTCTGAACCTGGGGGTCTGGCAAAGGAAGGAGGAATTCCTAGAGAATCAGACTTTGAAGGCTAGTGGGATTTGATTGTTGGACTTTGACAGGACTGGGGGAAACAGAGACTCCACTCTTGGAGGGTACACACAAAGTAGTGTGTGCATCAGGACACAGGGGAGGGAGCAGTCACCCCATAGGAGACTGAACCAGACCTACTTGCTAGTGTAGGAGGATCTCCTGCAGAGGCAGGGGGTGACTGTGTCTCACCGTGAGGACAAGGACACTGTCAGGAGAAGTTCTGGGAAGTACTCCTTAGTGTGAGCCCTCCCAGAGTCCACCATTAGCCCCACCAAAGAGCCTGGGTAGGCTCCAGTGTTGTGTCACCTAAGGCCAAACAACCAACAGAGAGGGAACCCAGCCCCACCAATCAGCAGATAAGTGGATTAAAGTTTTACCGAGCTCTGCCCACCAGAGCAACAATCAGCTCTACCCACCACCAGTCCCTCCTATCAGAAAACTTGCACAAGCCTCTTAGATAGCCTCATCCACCAGAGGGCAGACTGCAGAAGCAAGAAGAACTACAATCCTGCAGCCTGTGGAACAAAAACCACATTCACAAAAAGATAGACAAGATAAAAAGGCAGAGGGCTATATACCAGATGAAGGAACAAGATAAAACCCTGAAAAAACAACTAAATGAAGTGGAGATAGGCAACTTTCCAGAAAAACATTTCAGAGTAAAGATAGTGAAGATGAACCAGGACCTTGGAAAAAGAATAGAGGCAAAGATTGAGAAGATGTAAGAAATGTTTAACAAAGACATAGAAGAATTAAAGAACAAACAAACAGAGATGAATAATACAATAACAGAAATGAAAAATACCCTAGAAGTAATCAACAACAGAATAACTGAGGCAGTAGAACAGATAAGTGACCTGGAAGACAGAATGGTGGAACTCACAGCTGCAGAACAGAAAAAGAAAAAAGAATGAAAAGAAATGAAGACAGCCTAAGAGACCTCTGGGACAACATTAAATGCTACAACATTCGCATTAAGGGGGTCCCAGAAGGAGAAGAGAGAGAGAAAGGACCAGAGAAAATATTTGAAGAGATTATAGTCAAAAACTTCCCTAACATGGGAAAGGAAATAGCCACCCAAGTCCAGGAATCACAGAGAGTCCAATACAGGATAAACCCAAGGAGAAACATGCTGAGACACATAGTAATCAAATTGGCAAAAATTAAAGACAAATAAAAATTATTGAAAGCAGCAAGGGAAAAATGACAAATAACATATGAGGGAACTCCCATCCGGTTAAAAGCTGATTTCTCAGCAGAAATTCTGCAAGCCAGAAGGGAATGGTATGATATACTCAAAGTGATGAAAGGGAAGAACCTACAACCAAGATTACTCTACCCAGCAAGGATCTCATTTAGATTTGATGGAGGAATCAAAAGCTTTACAGACAAGCAAAAGCTAAGAGAATTCAGCACCACCAAACCAGCTTTACAACAAATGCTAAAGGAACTTCTCTAAGTGGGAAACACAAGAGAAGAAAAGGACCTACAAAAACAAACCCAAAACAATTAAGAAAATGGTCATAGGAACATACATATCGATACATACCTTAAACGTGAATGGATTAAATGCTCCAACCAAAAGTCACAGGCTTCCTGAATGGATACAAATACAAGACCCATATATATGCTGTCTACAAGAGACCCAGTTCAGACCTAGGGACACATACAGACTGAAAGTGAGGGGGTGGAAAAAGATATTCCAAGCAAATGGAAAACAAAAGAGAGCTGGAGTAGCAATACTCATAACAGATAAAATAGACTTTAAAATAAAGAATGTTACAAGAGACAAGGAAGGACACTACATAATGATCAAGGGATCAATCCAAGAAGAAGATATAAAAATTATAAATATATATGTATACAACATAGGAACACCTCAATACATAAGGCAACTGCTAACGGGCATAAAAGAGGAAATCAACAGTAACACGATAATAGTGGGGGACTTTAACACCTCACTTATACCAATGGAAAGATCATCCAAACAGAAAATTAATAAGGATACACAAACTTTAAATGACACAAAAGACTAGATACTATTAATTGATATTTACAGGACATTCCATCCAAAAACATCAGATTACACTTTCTTCTCAAGTACGCATGGAACATTCTCCAGGATAGATCACATATTGGGTCACAAATCAAGACTCAGTAAATTTAAGAAAAGTGAAATCATATCAAGCATCTTTTCTGCCCACAACGCTATAAGATTAAAAGTCAATTACAGGGGAAAAAACGTAAAAAAAAAAACACATGGAGGCTAAACAATACGGTACTAAATAACAAAGAGATCACTGAAGAAATCAAAGAGGAAATCAAAAAATATCTAGAGACAAATGACGGTGAAAACACGAAGATACAAAACCTATGGGATGCAGCAAAATCAGTTCTAGGAGAGAAGTTTATAGCTATACAATCCTACCTCAAGAAACAAGAAAAATCTTAAATGAACAATCTAACCTTACACCTAAAGGAACTACAGAAAGAAGACCAAACAAAACCCAAAGTTAGCAGAAGGGAAGAAATCATGAAGATCAGAGTAGAAATAAATGAAATAGAAACAAAGAAAAAATAGCAATATAAATAAATAGCAATAGCAAGATCAATAATACTAAAGACTGGTTCTTGAGAAGATAAACAAAACTGATAAACCTTTAATGAGACTCATCAAGAAAAAGAGGGAAAGGACTCAAATCAATAAAATTAGAAACGAAAAAGGAGAAGTTACAACAGACACTGCAGAAATACAAAGCATCCTGAGACTACTACAACCAACTCTATGCCAATAAAATGGACAACCTGGAAGAAATAGACAAATTCTTAGAAAGGTATAACCTTCAAAGACTGAACCAGGAAGAAAGAGAAAATATGAACAGACCAATCACAGCTAATGAAATTGAAACTGTGATTAAAAATCTTCCAACAAACAAAAGCCCAGGACCAGATGGCTTCACAGATGAATTCTATCAAACATTTAGAGAAGAGATAAAACCTATCATTCTCAAACTCTTCCAAAAAATTACAGAGGGAGGAACACTCCCGAATATGTTCTGTGAGGCCACCATCACCCTGATACCAAAACCAGACAAAGATATCACAAAAAAAAGAAAATTACAGACCAATAACACTAATGAACATACATGCAAAAATACACAACAAAATATTAGCAAACAGAATCCAAAAACACATTAAAAGGATCATACACCACGATCAAGTGGGATTTGTCCCAGGAATGCAAGGATTCTTTGACATACAAAAATCAATCAATGTGGTACACCATATTTACAAATTGAAGAATAAAAAACATATGATCAGGGCTTCCCTGGTGGCGGAGTGGTTGAGAATCTGCCTGCCAATGCAAGGGACACGGGTTCGAGCCCTGGTCTGGGAAGATCCCACATGCCACAGAGCAACTGGGCCCGTGAGCCACAACTACTGAGCCTGCGCATCTGGAGCCTGTGCTCCACAACAAGAGAGGCCACAACAGTGAGAGGCTTGCGCACCGCAATAAAGAGTGGCCCGTGATCGCCACAACTAGAGAAAGCCCTCGCACAGAAACAAAGACCCAACACAGCCAAAAATAAATTTATAAAAAACAGAAATTATATGATCACCTCAATAGATGCAGAAAAAGCTTTTGACAAAATTCAACACCTATTTATGATAAAAACTCTCCAGAAAGTGGGCATAGAGGCAACCTACCTCAACATAATAAAGGCCATATATGACAAACCCACAGCAAACATCATTCTCAATGGTGAAAAACTGAAAGCATTTCCTTTAAGATCAGGAACAAGACAAGGATGTCGACTCTCACCACTATTATTCAACATAGTTTTGGAAGTCCTAGCCACAGCAATCAGAGAAGAAAAAGAAATGAAAGGAATACAAATAATAAAAGAAGTAGAACTGTCACTGTTTGCAGATGACATGATACTATACATAGTGAATCCTAAAGTTGCCACCAGAAAACTACTAGAGCTAATCAATGAATTTGGTAAAGTTGCAAGATACAAAATTAATGCACAGAAATCTCTTGCATTCCTATACACTAATGATGAAAAATCTGAAAGAGAAATTAAGGAAACACTCCCATTTACCATTGTAACAAAAAGAATAAAAAACCTAGGAATAAACCTACCTAGGGAGACAAAAGACCTCTAGGCAGAAAACTATAAGACACTGATGAAAATAATGAAAGATGGTACCAACAGATGGAGAGATATACCCTGTTCTTGGGTTGGAAGAATCAATATTGTGAAAATGACTATACTACCCAAAGCAATCTACAGATTCAATGCAGTCCCTATCAAATTATCAATGGCAATTTTTACACAACTAGAACAAAAGAATCTTAAAATTTGTATGGAGACACAAAAGACCCCGAATAGCCAAAGCAGTTTTTTTTAATATATAAATATATTTCTTTTTATTTCTTTATTTTTTTGGCTGTGTTGGGTCTGTGCGAGGGCTTTCTCTAGTTCCGGCTAGCGGGGGCCACTCTTCATCGTGGTGCATGGACCTCTCACTGTCACGGCCTCTCTTGTGGCAGAGCACAGGCTCCAGACGTGCAGGCTCAGTAGTAGTGGCTCACGGGCCCAGTTGCCCCGCGGCATGTGGGATCTTCCCAGACCAGGGCTCAAACCCATGTCCCCTGTATTGGCAGGCCGATTCTCAACCACTGCACCACCAGGGAAGCCCCCAAAGCAGTTTTGAGGGAAAAAATCGTAGCTGAAGGAATCAGACTCCCTGACTTCAGACTATACTACAAAGCTACAGTAATCAAGACAATATGGTACTGGCACAAAAGCAGAAGCATAAATCAATGGAACAAGATAGAAAGCCCAGAGCTAAACCCATGCACCTATAGTCAACTAATCTATGACAAAGAAGGCAAGGATATACAATGGAGAAAAGACAGTCTCTTCAATAAATGGTGCTGGGAAAACAGGATAGCCACATGCAAAAGAATGAAATTAGAACACTCCTTAACACCATACACAAAAATAAACTCAAAATGGATTAGAGACCTAAATGTAAGACCGGCCACTTTAAAACTCTTAGAGGAAAACATAGGAAGAACACTCTTTGACATAAATCACAGCATGATCTTTTTTGATCCAACTCCTAGAGTAATTGAAATAAAAATAAACAAATGGGACCTAATGAAACTTAAAAGCTTTTGCACAACAAAGGAAACCATAAACAAGACAAAAAGACAACCCTCAGAATGGGAGAGAATACTTGCAAATGAATCAACGACAAAGGATTAATCTCCAAAATATATAAACAGCTCATGCAGCTCAATATTAATTAAACAAAAAACCCAATTCAAAAAATGGGCAGAAGACGTAAATATACATTTCTCCAAAGAAGACATACAGATCGCCAAGAAGAACATGAAAAGCTGCTCAACATCACTAACTATTAGATAAATGCAAATCAAAACTACAATGAGGTGTCACCTCACACCAGTTAGAATGGGCATCATCAGAAAATCTACAAACAACAAATGCTAGAGAGGGTGTGCAGAAAAGGGAGCCCTCTTGCACTGTTGGTGGGAATGTAAATTGATACAGCTACTATGGAGAACAGTATGGAGGTTCCTTAAAAAACTAAAAATAGAATTACCATATGACCCAGCAATCCCACTACTGGGCATATACCCAGAGAAAACCATAATTCAAAAAGACACATGCACCCCAATGTTCATTGCAGCACTATTTACAGTAGCCAGGTCATAAAATCAACCTAAATGCCCATTGACAGATTAATGGATAAAGAAGATGTGGTACATATATATAATGGAATATTACTCAGCCATAAAAGGAATGAAATTGAGTCATTTGTAGAGACGTGGATGGATCTAGAGACTGTCATACTGAGTGAAGTAAGTCAGAAAGAGAAAAACAAATATCGTATATTAACGCATATATGTGGAACTTAGAAAAATGGTACAGATGAACTGGTTTGCAGGGCAGAAATAGAGACACAGATGTAGAGAAGAAACGTATGGACACCAAGGTAGGAAAGCAGTGGGGGTTGGGGTGGTGGTGTGATGAATTGATTGGGATTGACATGTATACACTGATGTGTGTGAAATAGATCACTAATAAGAAGCTGCTGTATAAAAAAATAAATAAAATAAATTTCAAAAATTCCAAACAAAAAACCAACAATAAGGCTTTGAATACATTTCAGGGAAGATGAAAGCACCAAAATAGGAAATATTCAAATCTGTCTAACTATTTGAAATGGTAATTATTTCACCTTCTAATTATGAAAAATAAGCACTATTTAAAAAAAATAACGTAGAAATCTTAGTATATGTTGTGGTAATCAGAATGCAATACAATGTGTTACTTTTACTGTCTCACAGACACTGCAGCATCTGATAGAGAATTTGCAAGACCAAAAATTAATTGAAATCCAGCAAAATTTAAAGACAATCCAAAAATCTTAATGCAAATCCAAGCCACATTTGTTTATTGTTTGTTTGTGTGTTTTTTTAAAATTTACCCATACATTCATTCTATAATGTTGTAATATGAAAACATGCTCAGTATATGTCCTTTGTGGTATCTGGAGTTCTTTCTCTTTAAGTTCACTAAGATACACTGAGGTTATTATTATGCTGTTTATTTTTGAGTTTTTCACAGAATCATCTGTATAGGAATTTATATAGCAAGCATACTGATTTATCTCAGTGTTCTCTCCTCTGCCATAGTTTGCCTGGAAACCTCACAATGTAATGGAAGGGTATTCATTTCTCAGTTCACATCTTGAATTTGACTCTGTGACTGTGGGAATTTCTTAAGTTTTCTGTTTCTTGGGAATTATTTTCAGATAGAGTGGGTGTTGTAAGGTTAAGCATGTTGGTAGATATTGAAAAAAAAAATGTTAATTCTCTCTGCCTCTCCCTGCCCCCAGAAACAATTCCTATTCTAAAGTGGATGACCAATCACTATATTCTATAATTACCATTTTCTAATCATTTTCTATAGTTCTTGTTACCCACAAAATTTGAAATCTTCCAAAAGGTAAACACGGTATTACAAAAGAGAACACATAGTGTCAGAAAGATTTAAAAAAAAAGAAAAGAATCTTCCCTCTGATACTTCTTAACTGAAGAACCTTGGACAACTTACTTTATATTACTCCTATGTTTCTCATGGTTAAAATGGGGTTAAAAATGTCCATCTAATGGGCTGGCTAAAAGGATTAAATGAGACACTGTGAAGAATCTTCAGCCAAGTTCCCGGTAGAGTTTATGAGTTCCATGAGTCCTTCTTTTCTCTCTTGACAACAGGTTTTATATCTTTTCCCTAAATATTTTATTCCTCACTGCACTTCTGTCTAGCATGAATTGGATTCATGTTTGATCAGGAGTACTTGGTATTTCAAATACAAACTGATAGTCAATGTGCTCCTTCCCTGAAGTTTTCCTCATCTTTTTTCCACAAATATATTTTGAGTACCTGTTGCACACCAGACACAACCCTGGATACTTAGAGCAGAGTAAAGAATAAGCAAACAATAAAGATACTTCTCTGCTAGAATTTGAAGGTCATCATAATTAAACAGACAAAATAAAAACAAACATAAAATCATGGAAGTAAGGACAGCAGTGAACAGCCTTTACATAGTTATGTTATACTCCTTCTTCCTACCCACAACCCAGTAGGTATCTTATCCTTGAGAGGGTGATTTTTTCCTTTGGGGCACAGAAGCAGAAAACACCTGGCGTCTTTGGGACATGATTAGTAGAAGAGGTGGAGGGGAGAAAAACTCCTCAGCATAGTATATAAGACCCTTCCTCTATGACATTTTTATACATCCTGTATCATCTTACTATCACCCACACTTCAGATGCATCCTGAGATCCATGTATATGAACTACTCAATATTATTATTTTGTGTGTATGTCTGCACATGTGCATATGGGTTATGAGGTGCAGACTAAACACTCATTTTAACCACATAGAAACAATGTGACTTTAAAATACCATGAATTTCATATGGAATCTCAAAGGACCCCAGATGGCCAAAATAATCTTTAAAAAGATAAACGAAGCTGAAGGACTCACACTTGATGATTTCAAAACGTACTTTGAAGCTATAGGATTCAAAACAATGTAGTACTGGCGTAAATACTGACATAGACAAATGGAATAGAATGGAGAGCCCAGAAATAAAACTTCACATATGGTTAAATGATTTTTGACAAGGATGTCAAGATCATTCAATGGGGAGAAGACAGGCTTTTTTACAAATGTTGTTGATAAAACTGGATAATCACATGCAAATAAAAGATGTTGGATTCTTATACAACCTATACAAACATATACAACATATACAAAAAGTACCTCAAAATACATCAATAGATAACTAATGAGAAGCTACTGTATAGTACAGGGGACTCTATTCAATGCTCTGTGGTGACCTAAATAGGAAGGAAATCCAAAAAAGAAGGGATATATGCATATTATAGTGGATTCACTTTGCTGTACATTAGAAACTTAACACAACATTGTAAAGCAACTATACTCCAATAAAAATTACAAAAAAGAAAGATCACATAAAACTGAAGAAAATAAAAAAGTTATATTAAAAAAAGAAAATAAACTGTAACTGTGAGAAAAAAAAAACTAAATGTAAGGCCTAAAATTATAAAATTCCTAAAGCAAAATCAGGGGAAAAAGCTTCACAAATTTGTGTTTGGAAATGATATCTTGGATATGAGAAAAAGGTACAGACAACAAAAGAAAAAAAATAGACAAACTGTATTTTATGAAATTTAAGAACTTTGTGCATCAAAAGACGATATCAACAGAGAAAAGAAGCAACTCACAGCATGAGAGAAAATATGTGTATGTCATATATATGATAAGGGATTAATATCCAGAATATATAGAGAACTCCTAAAACTTAAGAATGAAAACAACAACAGCAACAACAACAAACTAAATTTAAAAATGGGTGAAGGACTTGAATAGGCATTTCTTCAAAGAAAATATACAAATAGCCCATAAGCACGTAAAAATGTGTTCAACCTCACTAATCATTAGAGAATTGCAAATCAATACCATAACGAGATAGTACTTCATACTGATTAGGATGGCTACTGTCAAAAAAATATAGAAAATAGCAAGTAATGGTGAGGATGTGGAGAAATTGGAACTTTTGTGCACTGTTGATGGGAATATAAAATGGTAAAGCTGTGATGGAAAACCATATGGTGGTTCCTCAAAAAATTAAAAATAGAATTACCATATGAACCAGCAATTCCACTTCTTGGTATATATCCAAAAGAATTGAAAGCAGAATCTTAAAGAAATATTTCCATGTTTATAGCAGCATTATTCACAATAGCTAAAACGTGGAAGCAACCTGTCTATCAATAGATGAATGGATAAACAAAAGGTGGTATATACATACAATAAAATACCATTCAGTCTTAAAAAGGAAGTACATTATTGTATATGCTGCTACATGGATGGTCCTTCAAGGCATTATGCTGAGTAAAATAAGCCAATCCAAGGACAAATACCTTATGATTCTACTTATATGAGGTACTTAAAGTAATCATATCATAGTGACAGAGAGTAGAATGGAGGTGGCCAAGGACTAGGGAAAGGGAGAATTGGGAGTTATTATTTAATAGGTATAGAGTTTCAATTTTATAAGATGAAAAGAATTATGGAGATGGATGTTGGTGATGGTTGCATTAGGAACATTCAGAATGTATTTAATACCACTGAACTCTACACTTAAAAATCATTAAGATGATAAATTTTATGTTATGTATATTTTACCAAAATTAAAAAAAATAAAGGGGGAAATACCAGGAATCTGACTGACCGATTCACTTTTCTATATGCTGTATTGAAATTTGGCCCCATAATAGAAGAATCATATATGAACAAAATGTAAGTTATGCCCATGTTGGTCTCTGGGAAATTTCTACTTAGCCCAACATAATTATCTCTGATTAATTTAAAAAATACTCACATGGATTGTATTTCAAAGAGAGTGAGGGAGCATTCTTCTCTGAAAGTTTATGTTAATGAAGTAGTTATTGAGCAATGGATTTCTTCTGAATCCAAAGAAAAACAATACCTATTATTCTATATTTGAGTCAAAACTCATATTACTGTGTTCTTTATTCAGTTTTCATTATGAATACTTGCTAAAGATTTTTGGTTGATCCTCTTCATAATGTATTAAGATAGTTTCATCTCTGTCATTTCCTGAAATGTGATATTGTATCCTGAAAATTCCATGTGCATGTCAGTTGAGAAGTTATTGCAAACACAGTTAAAACTAATTACAGGTGGTGGTGGTGTTGCTGCTGTTGTTATACAACTGTATTTGTATATAATAGGATCCTTTGAAGAGTATTTTGTGATAGAAGAATAGTATTATAATCAACATTTTGTAAATCAGATATTTAGCTAAAGTGGCGTAGCTATTTTGTGCCAGAATTGAGATTAAGTCTTCTAACCTTTCACCTGGTTTTCTTTATAGCTCTTGGCCTCCACTCTTTTTCTTCCCCAGTCTCAGAATCAAAGAATGTAAGTGTCTCTTTCATCATATTCTTCCCTAGAAAGTTTTGAGTAAAAACATACATATAAAAAGTTCCCTAAATGTAGTTTTTTCTTCAATCCTTTCAAAAATTAAGATTGTGGGTGTAGTCTATTTTCTATCTTGTATTTTCTTTCTCATCTTTGGAAAGTTTCTGTGACTTTTCCTTTCTAGTTCTCAACTACTTTGTCTAATGTTTTATCCACTTTAAAAGGAAAAATAAATGCCACTTTATGTGGTGATTAAAGAAAAAAATCTCTCTAATTTTCCCTCTGGACAGGGAAGATAATGGCTTTGAGCAGATTCTCAGATCTTTGTAAAAGGATGCAATATCTTCACTCTGCCCTCATCTTATACCAGTTCTTCCCTCTGATTCTTTAGGCACCCAACCTTTACTTCCACCTTTTCTTTGCTTGATTTGTGGGACTTTTGGAGAAGTGAAAAAATTCAGGATACTTGTTTCCTGCTCAGGTATTCTGGCAGTGCTTAGGTAATCTTATATACTTTGGAAAGGCAAACAAAGAAATCACTTAGAAACACAACCTTTTATCAGGCCTTCCATTATTAGAGCAGTTTTTGCTTTTCCAACTTCCCAATCATTTTCTGATGACTCAGCACAGGTTACTTTTGAACTCTGGTGTCTGAAATACCATACACATATTCATACCCTTGAGGTAAAATGGGCCTCTGGAGAAGGACTGAACCTTTTCCTCACCTTGAAGGAGACATGACTTTCTTGGCCTTGGTAGCAGCAAACCTGCTCCTTTCTCCCTACATATTGAGTCTGCTTTTTGTTGTGCCCATTCTTCACCTGGGGTATTTCTAGACAGTATCCCTGCAGCCTCCCACTCTGAGGTGAGTCACATGCAGATTTCCCAAGAGATAAGGCAGTGGGTGAAAACTTAATGTAAAATAAATATATCCTAATAAATATAGAACTTCCAATGATTAATCTCCATTTCAGAGGTTTCATATTCTCTCAGCATTTATTTGAGTAGATGCTCCTTTATGAATAGGACATCCTGAGACCCAATGCACTAAGGATATTAAGCCAATGGGAAAGTCAGTGGAACATTTTGTTTGACCTCAGGTTCATTTTGCACAAAAGTCTCATTTCTTTCTGCACTGCTACGTAGCCGTGATCACATACAGAAAAAAGAAAACAGAAAAAGAAAAAGTATGTTGAAACATGGACACATTGTTAAGCTAAATCATCTCTAGTTAATACAAGAAAAATCTAGATTTCAAACCCAAGTTTTGCCATTACTACCTCTGTCTTCTCTGTCAAATTCTGTACTCTCTAGGGAACTCAAGTTTTTTCAGCTGTAAAATGGGTCTATTAAAGCCTTCCTGAAAGAGCCATCTTGATGGTAAAATGTGAAGAAAGCATATTTATGACCCAGAAGTTGCTATGAGGCCTAAACTAATTCTTTGAGATGCAAGTAATTTATCTTAAAATAGAAAGAGGAGGACCTTCAAGATGGTGGAGGAGTAAGATGTGGAGCTCACCTTCTCCCCACAGATACATCAAAAATACATGTAAATGTGGAACAGCTCCCACAGAACATCTACTGAACTCTGGCAGAAGACCTCAGACTTCCAAAAAGGTAAGAAAATCTCCACATAACTGTGTAGGGCAAAAGAAAAAACAAAAATAGAGACAAAGGAATCGGGATGGGACCTGTGCCTCTGGGAGGGAGCTGTGAAGGAGGAAAAGTTTCCACACACTAGGAAGCCCCTTCACTGGCAGGGATGGGATGTCAGGGGGCAGCTTTGGCACCTCAGAGGAGAGCTCAGCAACAGGGGTGCAGTGGGCAAAGCAGAGAGATTCCTGCATGATGATTGGTGTTGACCACCACTCCCCAGCCTGAGACACTTGCCTGCCCACCAAGCCTGGTGGGGGTTGGGAGCTGAGACTCGGGTTTTGTAAGTCAGACCCCAGAGAGAGGACTGGGGTTGGCTGCATGAAGGTAGGTTGAGATGGCTAGTGCACCACAGATGAGGGAGTCTGGGAAAAAACCTGGGCCCTCCAGAGAGGCAAGAGACCATTGTTGGGGATGCGCAAGAAGAGGGGCAGGCCTGGCATAGGAGCTTCTTTCTCTGTGCACTCACAGGGAGCAGGACACCACCTACACAAGCTCCAGGGGTAGGAGCAAGCTGCAGCTGCTATCTCAGACCCCAGAGTCTAATGTGACCACTATCACTGCCTCTGCTGTCACCAAGGGTCCTGTGAGCAAGGGAATGTCATCACTGCCCACATCTTCCTGGGAGATTGTGCAGCATGCCACTGCTGAAGGTCCCAAGATTTGGGGCCAACTTCTCCAGGAGAGTGTGTGGCACACCTCAGGCTGTTGAAAATTCCTGCCAGCCTCTGCCGCCACAGGCACTCCCTGCACATCCCAGTTGTGGCTGCCATATCCCTCCCTCTCCCCGGCCTGAGTGAACAAGTGAGTCCAAATCAGCCACTGCTTTCACCCCCTCTTGACTGGGTGGGGAACAGACGCCAGAGGGAGGCTCACATGCAGAGGTGGTGCCAAAATCAAAGCTGAGTCCCAAGGGCCGTGGGACCAAAGAAGAGGAACAGAAATCTCTCCATGCAGCTGCAGGAGCAGTGGATTAAATCCCCATAATCAGCTTGGTAAACCCTGCATCTGTGGAAAACTGAATAGACAACCAGTGTTCCCACAATATAGGCTGCGGACTTTGGGGGCAAGTACATACAGGAGTTGGGCCAGATTGGAGTCTGAACTGCACCCACAGTACCCACAGCAGGTCCAGAGACCTACCTGGAGGTATTAGAGGGCCTCCTGGGGAGGCAGGGCCTCCTAGGTTGGCTGTGGCTCAATATGGGGGCAAGGACACTGAGAACAGAGGCCCCAGGAAAATACTATTATTATGACTATTATTTTTTTGTTTCATTTTGTTCTGTTGTTGTTCTTTTTTATTATTCTTTTATTTATTTTTATTATTGATTTATTTTTTCTTTTCAGTTTTACGCTTTTATTTTTAATATTTTTTTTAGTTTTTTCTCTGTTTTTACTTTACTTTATATTGTGTTTTTCCTTGTTTTTGTTTTTCCTTTGCTTTGCTTTGTTTTTATCTTTTTTAAAATATATTTTCTATTTTTGCTTTTTTTGTTGTTTTGTGTTTTTTCTTTTGTTCCCATCTTTCTTTTGTTTTTATCCTTTTTTTGATCATTTTTGTGTGTTTGTTTTATGTTTTCTTTCCTGGTTTTTTAGTTTGCTTTCCACTTTTGATTTGTTTTTTGTTTTTGTTAGTTTAGTTTTTATAGTTTGTTTTCGTTTTGGGGTTGGTTTATCTCTTTGATTGCTCTCTTCTTTTTTGTTTTTTCTATTCTGTTTTTGTGTCTGTGTGTGTGTTTCTTTGTGTGTTCTTCTCTTTTTCATTTTGCATTTACCATTTGTCTTGGGGTTTTGTTTGTCTGTTCATTTTCTTTCTTTCTTTCTTTCTTCTTTTTTTTTTCTTTCTTTCTTTTCTTCCATACCGTGTGGCTTGCAAGGTCTCATTGTTCTGGTCAGGGCTCGAGCCTGAGCCTCTGAAGTGGGAAAGCCAAGTCCAGGATGCTGGACCACCAGAGAACTCCAAGTCCCAAGTAATATTAATTGGTGAGAGCTCTTCCAGAGGTCTCCATCTCAACACCAAGACCCGGGTCCACCCAATGGCCAGCAACCTCCAGTGCTGGATGCCTCATGCCAAACAACTAGCAGGACAGGAACACAACCCCACCCATTAGCAGACAGGTTGCCAAGAGTCATACTAAGCTCACAGACATTCCAAAACACACCACCTGGTGCAGCCCTGCCCATCAGAGGGACAAGATCCAGCTCCACCCACCAGAATGCAGGCACCAGTCACCCTAACCAGGAAGCTGACACAAACCACTGGACCAACCTCACCTACTGGGGAAGACACTGAAGCAAGAGGAACTGTGACCCTCAGCCTGTGGAAAGGAGACTCCAAACACATTAAGTTAAACAAAATTAGAAGACAGAGAAATATACTGCTGACCAAGGAGCAAATTAAAAACCCACAAAACCAAACAAATGAAGAGGAAATAGGTAGTCTACCTAAAAAGAATTCAGAGTAATGATTGTAAAGTTGATCCAAAATCTGGGAAACAGAATGGTGAAAATACAAGAAATGGTTAACAAGGACCTAGAAGAACTAAAGAACAAACAAACAGAGGTGAACAGCACAATAACTGAAGTTAAAAATACTCTAAAAAGAATCAATAGCACAAAAAATGAAACAGAACGAATAAGTGAGCTGGAAGATAGAATGGTGGAAATAACTGCCATGGAGCGGAAAAAAGATAAAAGCATGAAAAGAATCAAGGACAGTCTCAGAGACCTCTGGGACAACATTGAATGTACCAACATCCGAATTATATGGGTCCCTGAAGCAGAAGAGAAAGAAAAATGGTCTGAGAAAATATTTGAAGAAATTATAGTCAAAAAATTCCCTAACAGAGAAAAGGAAATAGTCAATCAAGTCTAGAAAGCACAGAGAGTCCCATACAGGATAAACCCAAGGAGAAACATGCCAAGACACACATTAATCAAACTATCAAAAATTAAATACAAATAAAAAGTATTAAAAGCAGCAAGGGAAAAGCAACACATAACATACAAGGGAATCCCCATAAGGTGAACAGCTGATTTTTCAGCAGAAATGTGACAGGCCACAAGAGAGTGGCAGGACATATTTAAAGTGATGAAAGGGAAAAACCTGCAACCAAGATTACTCTACCCAGCAAGGATGTCATTCAGATTCGACAGAGAAATCAAAAACTTTACAGACAAGCAAAAGCTAAGAGACTTCAGCACCACCAAACCAGCTCTATAGCAAATGCTAAAGGAACTTCTCTAGGCAGGAAACACAAGAGAAAGAAAAGACCTACAAAAACAAACCCAAAACAATTAAGAAAATGGTAATAGGAACATACACATTGAAAATTACCTTAAATGTAAATGGATTAAATGCTCCAACCAAAAGACATAGACTGGTTGAATGGATACAAAAACAAGACCCATATATATGCTGGCTACAAGAAACCAACTTCAGACCTAGGGACACATACAGCCTGAACGTGAGAGGATGGAAAAAGATATTCCATGCAAATGGAAATTACAAGAAAGCTGGAGTAGCAATACTCATATTGGATACAGTAGACTTTAAAATAAAGACTATCACAAGAGACAAGGAAGGAAATTACATAATGATCAAGGCATCAATCCAAGAAGAAAATATAACAATTATAAATGTATACACACTCAACATAGGAGCACCTCAATACATAAGGCAATGCTAACACCAATAAAAGGGGAAATCGACAGTAACACAATAATAGTGGGGGACATTAACTCCCCACTTATGCCAACGGATAGATCATCCAGACAGAAAATTAATAAGGAAACACAAGCTTTAAATGACACAATAGACCAGATAGATGTAATTGATATTTATACAACATTCCATCTGAAAGCAGAAGAATACACTCTCTTCTCAAGTGCACATGGAACATTCTCCAGGATAGATCACATCTTGGGTCACAAATCAAGCCTCAGTAAATTTAAGAAAATTGAAATCTCATCAAGTATCTTTTCCTACCACAACACTATGAGATTAGAAATAATTACAAGAAAAAAACTATAAAAACACAAACACATGGAAGTTAAACCATATGCTACTAAATAACCAAGAGGTCACTGAAGAAATCAAGGAGAAATCCAAACATACCTAGAGATAAATGACAACAAAAATACAATGATCCAAAACCTATGGGGCGCAGCAAAAGCAGTTGTAAGAGGGAAATATATAGCAATACAATCCTACATCAAGAAACAAGAAAAATCTCAAATAAACAATCTAACCTTACACCTAAAGGGACTAGAGAAGGAAGAACAAAAAACCCCAAAGTTAGTAGAAGGAAAGAAATCTTAAAGAACAGAGCAGAAATAAATGAAATAGAAACAAAGAAAACAATAACAAAGATCAATAAAAGTAAAAGCTGGTTCTTTGAGAGGATAAACAAAATTGATAAACCTTTAGCCAGACTCATCAGGAAAAAGAGGGATAGGACTGAAATCAATAAAATTAGAAATGAAAAGGGAGCAGTTACAATGGACACAGCAGAAATACAAAGGATCCTAAGAGACTACTACAAACAACTATATGCCAATAAAATGGACACCTGGAAGAAATGGACAAATTCTTAGAAAGGTATAACCTTCCAAGGCTGAACCAGGAAGAAATAGAAAATATAAACAGACCAATCACATGTAATGAAATTGAAACAGTGATTAAAAATCTTCCAACAAACGAAAGCCCAGAACCAGATGGCTTCACAGGTGAATTCTATCAAACATTTAGAGAAGGGCTAACACCCATCCCTCTCAAACTCTTCCAAAAAGTTGCAGGGGAAGGAACACAGCCAAGCTCATTCTCTGAGGCCACAATCACCCTGATACCAAAACCAGACAAAGATATCACACACACACAAAATTACAGGCCAATATCACAGATGAACATAGATGCAAAAATCCTCAAGAAAATACTAGCAAACAAAATCCAGCAACACATTTAAAAGGATCATACACCATGATCAAGTGGGATTTATCCCAGGGATGCAAGGATTTTTCAATATATGCAAATCAATCAATGTGATACACCATATTAGCAAATTGAAGAATAAAAACAATATGATCACTTTAATAGATACAGAAAAAGCTTTTAATAAGTTCAACACCCATTTATGATCAAAACTCTCCAGAAATCGGGCATAGAGGGAACCTACCTCAACATAATAAAGGCCGCATTTCCACTAAGATCAGGAACAAGACAAGTATGTCCACTCTCGCCACTCATTCAACATAGTGTTGGAAGTCCTAGCAATCAGAGAAGAAAAAGAAATAAAGGATTCCAAATTGGAAAAGAAGAAGTAAAACTGTCACTGTTTGCAGATGACATTGTACTATACATAGAAAATCCTAAAGATGCTACCAGAAAAGTGCTAGAGCTCATCAATGAATCTGGTAAATTTGGAGGATACAAAACTAATGTGCAGAAATATCTTTCATTCCTATACACTAACAATGAAAAATCAGAAAGAGAAATTAAGGAAACAATCCCATTTACCATCACAAAAAAAGAATAAAATACCTAGGAATAAACTTACCTAAGCAGGCAAAAGACCTGTATGCCGAAAACTACAAGATACTGATGAAAGAAATCAAAGATGACACAAACAGATGGAGAGATATAGCATGTTCTTTGATCAAGAATCAATATTGTGAAAATGATTATACTACCCAAAGCAATCTACCGATTCAATGCAATCCCTTTCAAATTACTGATGGCATTTTTCACAGAATTAGAACAAAAACTTTTATGATTTTTATGGAAACACAAAAGACCCTGAATAGCCAAAGAAATCTTCAGAAAGAAAAATGGAGCTGGGAGAATTAGGTTCAGTGACTTCAGACTATAGTACAAAGCTACAGTAATCAAGACAGTATGGTGCTGGCACAAAAACAGAAATATAGATCAATGGAACATGATAGAAGGCCCAGATATAAACCAATGCACCTATGGTCATTAATCTATGGCAAAGGAGGCAAGAATATACAATGGAGAAAAGACAGCCTCTTCAATAAGTGGTGCTGGGAAAACTGGGCAGCTACACATAAAAGAATGAAATTAGAACACTTCCTAACACCATACACAAAAATAAACTCAAAATGTATTAAGACCTAAATGTAAGGCTAGACACTATAACACTCTTAGAGGAAAACATAGGAAGAACACTCTCTGACACAAATCACAGCAAGATCTTTTTTGACCCACCTCCTAGAGTAATGGAAATAAAAATAAAAATAAACAAGTGGGACCTAATGAAACTTGAAAGCTTTTGCACAGCAAAGGAGACCATAAACAAGACAAAAAGACAACCTTCATAATGGGAGAAAATATTTGCAAACAAAGCAATGGACAAAGGATTAATCTCCAAAATATACAAGCAGCTCATGCAGCTCAATATCAAGAAAACAAACAACCTAATCAAAAAAGAGGCAGAAGATCTAAATTGACGTTTCTCCGAAGAAGACATACAGATAGCCAATAGGCACATGAAAAGATGCTCAACAACACTAATTATTAGAGAAATGCAGATCAAAACTACAATAAGGTATCACTTCACATCAGTTGGAATAGCCATCTTCAAAAAACTTACAAACAGTAAATTCTGTAGAGGGTGTGGAGAAAAGGGAACACTCATACACTGTTGGTGAGAATATCATTTGATACAGCCACTATGGAGAACAGTATGGAGGTTCCCTCAAACCCTAAAAGCAGAATTACCAAATGACCCAGCAATCCCACTGCTGGGCATCTACCCTGAGAAAACCTTAACTCAAAAAGACACATGCCCCCAGTGTTCATTGCAGCACTATTTACAATAGCCAGGTCATGGAAGCAACCTAAATGGCCATCGACATACAAATGGATAGAGAAGATGTGGTACATATATACAGTGGAATATTACTTAGCCATAAAATGGAATGAAATTGGGTCATTTGTAGAGACGTGGATGGACCTATATTCTGTCATACAGAGTGAAGTAAGTCAGAAAGAGAAAAACAAATATCATATATTAATGCATATGTGTGGAATCTAGAAAAATGGTACAGATGGACCTGTTTTTAAGGCAGAAATAGAGACACAGATGTAGAGAACAAAGGTATGGACACCAAGGGGGGAAAGGGTGTGTGTGATGAATTGGGAGATTGGGATTGACATATATACACTAATATGTATAAAATATATAACTAATGAGAATCTGCTGTGTAACACCAGGAACTCTACTCATTGCTCTGTGGTGACCTAAATGGGAAGGAAATCCAAAAAAGAAGGGATATATGTATACATATAGATGATTCACTTCATTGTATAGCAGAAACTAACACAACATTGTAAAGCAACTATACCCCAATTAAACAAACAAACAAACAAATAAACAAACAAAACTGAAAAAATTTCCAGTAACTATTTGCATGGTACCATCCAGCTTAGACTCCATGATTCTATCTTGAATATGAATCTGAATTGTTGATCCCTTTACTCTTGTCTGATTCTCTCTGCTTAATTCATCTTAATCCAGAGAAAGTTGCATTGTGGTGGCATGAGCGAGTGCATACTCAGCCCTTCAGGACAAAATACAGCCAGAAAACAATGACATGCCCCTGTGGCTTGGCTCCTAACAAATCTGGGAGATGTGCAGTGTCAAGAAGCACTATCTGTCCACCTTCCATACCAATGCCAGCCAGCAGCAGGACTAGGAGAACATGAGGATTCCATGGCTACACTGTGCCATGCAAGTACATGCGTTCAGTACTCCGAGAGGCCCACTGCCTGGGTTCATGTCCTGTGTGGCCACTTTCTAGTGGTATGGCTTTAGGAAAGTGACTTCTGCATGCAATTGTCCCATCCATACAATGAAACAATAATCTTTTCAATCTCACAGGGTTTGGACAAAGATTAAGTGAACTAATAATTATAGGGCACTTAGAAAATTCTCAGGCAAATAGTAGACATTACATATTTCTCATTTGATTCTCAAAACAATACTAGAGGATAGGTATTGCGATAGGAAAACTGAAGATCAGAGAGGTAAAATATTATTTCCAAGATTACACCTTTAGTAAGAGGTACATATACCATTCAAGCCCTGGTGGTCTACCTTTAAAGCCTTGGGCATATCCACTTTATCATAACACCATTTGGGTTCAATAAGATGACTCTGTATATGCAGCTATATGCTTGGAAAAAGCCAGTCTACAGGGCCCAGGCATCCCACTTTGAAAATCTTTTAGAGTAAAATGTCAAAAATAAGGAATATGTCCACTAAAACCCAGACATAGGTGAGGGACAGCAACCCTTAGGGCAGAGCAAAGCCACAGAAAATAGTGTCTTAACAAGTTTTCTAACTATCAGGGAGCAGAATAATATAAACACTTAACTGCTAATGGCAAGGATTATGAAATCAATGGAGTAGTTCATGGGATTCAGTGTCATGCATACAAAATGAGAGTAATGTTTTCTCCACTTTTCAAAGTGAGCTAGAAATGAAATTGCACATTGTTTCATAATTAAAGACTTTTAGGACCACTGAAAAATTTAGTGCTCATTCCTGAGTTATGTTAGTATATTACCTGATGTGTGTGAAAGACAGTTTTAGCTGTAGTAAATCATCAAGTAATAACAATTTAATAACTTTTTTGATGGATGAGGTCTCCATATTAAACAAATACCCACACTGAATTAAAAATCTTCTAAGAGAAAATGTTTTAGCTAACTAGCTAATATTAGATAGGAAGGGATATGACCTAACATGGACTGAGCATTTATTCAACATTCCAGGCTCTGCTGTAGGTATTTTAGATATAATACTTTTCATAATTCCCACAATAGCCCAATAAGGGCAAATTTATTAACTTTGGTTTGAGAATGTTGAGATTTGAGAAACTAAGAGCCAGAACTAGGATAGAAAAAGAAGTCCACACATAGTTATCCTTCCTACTCCCTTTGTTTTCTCTAACCTTCTCTCTTCCCCCACTCCACCTCTCCTTTCTTCTTCTTTTTTTCTTTTCCTTTCCACCTTCCTCCATTAATTTAACCAACATTCACTGGACATCTGTTATATAATAAGTCCTGAGTTAGTTTCTGGGAATTGAATGCAGGAGTTGAAACATTCCTGGACTCTTCCAGTGGAGGTGACTCTAAAGTTGAGGAGAACATAAATCGAATGATTGCATCCACAAATGTGAAATGACACATGGACGAAGTGCCACAAAAGAAGGAATATGGTTCTGTGACAGAAAGGAATGTGTATCTAAAGAATATATTCTTAGAAGATGGTATTTTAACTGATATCTAAAAGATGTGCAAATTTATAAGGAAAAGGGGTGGATGTGTGAGGGCTTGAGATATATTTCCAATAATTGAATGGCAGGTGCAAAGGCTTCATAGCTTAAATGGATGAGAGTGTATAGCATGAACAAAAGCCCAGAAAAAGAACCATGAGGCTGAAACACAGCGAGCTATGGGGGGTATGACAAGATGAAGCTGAACTAGGTATGAGGATATACTGAGGTTCCTTTTTAAATTTTCTTTTTGTTACCAGGCTAAGTATTTTATCTTTATTATAAGAAGTATAAAAAATCAATAATATTATGGCAGTTTGAAAAACTGACTCTTGTTGAAATAAAAAGAAATAGATAATTTTGGATGAGGGTAGGGATAAAAAAATGTATGGGGATCTACCAAAAAGGAAAAGGCAACCACCGTGATCTGAACAAGAAGAAATGGATGATCCTAGCTAAGAATGGATGAAAATTGGTGAAGTTTAAGGGAAAATATGACTTAAAATATTATTCAGATTTCTGTGAACTCCATATTCCTCAGTAGTGAGACAGGTGTAATGTATAAGCAGTTCTCTTCTCAAAGATGAGACGAAAACTCCTCTCATTAGTTAAGGTAGGTGGTTCTTGAGATTCTCAGTCAGTGTCCACTGAGACCCTGTCTAGTCCTCAAACTCCAGTAGATTGAGGGGAATATTGAAAAGAAGACTATAAGGACACAGCAGTGGGCACCATATATTATGACAGAAAAGTAGTAGAAAGTAACTTAAATTGGGAGTGAGTGACCTGGTTCCAATCTTGGCTGTTATTCTAACTAGCTCAGAGGTCTTCAGCAAGTTACTCACTTCAGGTTTCCATTTTATCTTTTGTGAAACCAGGAGTTTCCAAGTTTTAAAATTATTTTAAAAATAAAATGTTTCTCATAAAAAAAAAAAAGCTGCATGTAACTCAACCTCTGGGGGACTGGAACAGATGTACACACCCTATTCCTCCCACTAAGTACAACTAAAGTCCCTGGACTTTACATATAAAACAAATATAAAAAGATTCTGAAAGATGGAGAAAAGAAGGAAGACTAGCCAGGGACTTTGGAACCTAAAGAATAACATAAAAGTGAGTTTCTTGGGTTTCCCTTTGGTTTCAAATGTCCGAAGCTCAGTGTTGGAGATGTCAGAAAACATGACAACACCAATAGGTGCAGACAAAACATCCACAACAAAAGCATTCTCTACTTAGCCAGAGAACAAGAAAAGGGACAGCTTAGAAAGACAGAAAGTTTTTAGAAAATAACCACTCTACTACAGCCAAACACCCAGGAAAAACATTGGCAACCCTTCCCCATGCCAGCAAAATCTGAATGGGATGCTTAGATTTCCATCTTTACTAGGATGTAAAAAGACCTGCACATCTCTTGTGTCAGTGGAAACTTCTATGGGAACCTGGACTTTCACTCCCAGCCAGCAGTAATAATACATCTTTTCTCCTCCCCCTGGAGGGGTGTTGAAGGAGACCAAGTGGAGAGTCATGACTTATTCCTATTTGTATCAATGGAGGGCACTAGGAAGCCAGAACATCCATCCCTGCCCTTCACATGTCAGTAGAGTCAGAATGTGGGACATGGAATTTTACACACCTAGTAGTAACAAGGTGGCATCCCATCTTTCCTTGTCAGATCAGTGCCAAAGGAAATTAGACAAAACAGATGGTTTAAATTATATTCCAGTGTGTGGCCAAGATGACAGAGCAGGAAGCCCCTGAGCTGACCTCCTTTCATGGGCACAAGAAACTGGAAACTCTTTACAGAACAGCTATAGATGACAGCAACCTGAAAACTAGAAGAAAAGATTTTCCACAGCTAAGATATAAAGAAGAAACCACAGCAAGACAGGTAGGAGGGGCAGAGACACACTACAGTCAAGATCCACAACCTTGGGGGGGGGCAACCCACAAACACAACTGAGTACATTTTCCCCAAGGAGTGAGGGGTCCAAACCCCACATCAGACTCCCTAGCCTCACATTGGGCTCCTCAGCCCAGGGGTGCTACACTGGGAAGGTGAGCCCCTAGAATGTATGACTTTGAGGGTCAATGTGGCTTGCATACAGGAGATCCAGAGGACTGCAGCAAAGAAAGACTCCACTCTTAAAGTGTGCACTCCATCTTTCTCATAATTTGAGCCTCAGCACAAGGGCAGTGATTTGAAAGGAGCCTGGGTCAGACCCACTTGCTGATCTTAGAGAGCCTCCCAGAGAGGCTGGAGGCAACTGGGACTCCCCTGAGGACATGGAGACTAGCAGCATCCATTTTGGGAAGCTTGTTCTACCACAGGGACATTGGTTGTGGAAAGTATCAATTTGGAGTTCGACCTCTAGCCTATTAGTTCAGGGGCTTACCTGTCCACCAGCAAACTGCTACCAGCCCGGGGCCACAAACCAAAAATTTGTAATAGTTCCTCACACAACTAAGAGAAAAAAATCTAAACATAAAAGTAAAGATGGTCATCCAATCACAACGGAAGGGGGCAAACAAAGAAGATAGGAACACAAAAGACTAACAAAAACAACCTCAAAACAATGAACAAAATGGCAATAAATACATACCTGTCAATAACTTTAAATGTAAATGGACTAAATGCTCCAATTCAAAGATATAAAGGGGCTGAATAAATTAAAAAACAATGTCTGTATATGCTGCTACAAGAAACTCATTTCTCATCTAAATACACACAGAGACAAAAAGGGAGCAGGTGAAAAAAAGTATTCCATGCAAATGGAAATGAAAAGAGAGATGAGATAGCAATACTTATATCAGACAAAATAGCCTTTAAACTAAAGACTATAACTAGAGAAGAAAAAGGACATTACATAATGGTCAAGGAATCAATCCAACAAGATATAACAGTTGTAAATATATATGCACCAAAAATAGGAAACTAAATATATAAAGCAAATATTAACAAACATGAAACAAGAAATTGATAGTGAGACAATAACAATAGTGGACTTTAACACCTCACTTACATCAATAGATCATCCAACTAGAAAATCAGTGGAGGAATACTGAACTTAAATAACCCATTAGACCAGATGAACTTTATATATATAGAATATATATATCTATATATCTACATAACTGTCTATCTGTCTGTAGAACATTCCATCCAAAAGCAGCAGAATACACATTATTTTCAAGTGCACATGGAACATTATCCAGAATAGATGACATGACAGGCCACAAAACAATACTCAATAAATTTAAGAAGATTGAAATCATATCAAGCATCTTTTCTGAACACAACATTATAAGACTAAAAATCAACTACAAGAAAAAAATGCAAAAACACAGACAGGTGGAGCCTAAACAATATGCTACTAAACATCCAATGGGTCACTGAAGAAATTAAAGAAGAAATTTAAAAAATTCCTGGAGACAAACAAAAATGGAAACACATAGATCCAAAATCTATAGGACTAAGCAAAACAATTCTAAGAGGGAAATTTGTAAGGATACAAACCTACCTCAGGAAACAAGAAAAGTCTCAAATAATTAACAACCGTTCACCTAAAGGGACTAGAAGAAGAGCAACAACAAATGCCCAAGGTTAGTAGGAAAGCTATAATAAAGATCAGTGCAGAAATAATAAAATAGAGACTAAAAAAAAATTAGAAAAGATCAATGAAACTAAGAGCTGGTTCTTTTAAAAGATAAAGAAAAAAAAAAAGGATAATCCTTTAGCCAGACTCATCAAGAAAAAGAGAGACCCAAATAAATGGAATTGGAAATGAAAGAGAAGTTACAACCAACACTAGAGAAACACAAATGATCATAATTGATCACTATGAACAATTATACACAATAAAATGGACAACCTAGAAAAAAATGCATAAATTCTTAGTAACATATCATTTCTCAAGACTGAATCAGGAAGAAATAGATAATATGAACAGCTTAATTTTTAGTAATGAAATTGAATGAGTAATAATAATAAAAAAAAACTCCCAACAAACAAATGTCCAGGACCATGTGACTTCACAGGTGAATTCTACCAAACATTTAAATATTTGATGCCTATCCTTCTCAAATTATTCAAAAATTTAAGATGAAGGAATGCTTATGAACTCACTCTACAAGGCCAGTATTACCCTGATAACAAAACGAGACAAAGACACCACAAGAAAAAGAAAATTACAGACCAATATCCCTGATCAATATAGATGGATAAATCTTCAACAGAATATTAGCAAGCCAAATTCAATGATATGTAAACAGGATCATACACCATGATCAAGTGGGATTTAGTCCAGATTTTATAGATTTGATTTATCTATAAATCAATGTAATACACCACATTCACAAGATGAAGGCTAAAAATCACATGATCATATCAACAGATAATGAAAAGCATTTGACAAAATTTAACATCTACTGATGATAAAAACTCTCATCAAAGTTGTTATAGAGGGAACATATCTCGACATAAGTCCATTTATGACAAATCCACAGCTAACTCTGTCCTCAGTGGTGAAAAATTGAAAGCTTTTCCTCTAAAACCAGGAACAAGACAAGAATGCCCACTCTTGCCACTTCTATTTAACATAGTGTTGGAAGTCCTAGCCACAGCAAGCAGAGAAAAAAGAAATAAAATTCATCCAAATTGGAAGGGAAGAAATTAAACTGTCGCTATTTGCAGATGACATGATACTATATACAGAAAAACCTTAAGTCTCCAGCATAAAACTATTAGAACCAATAATAAATTCAGTAAAGTTGTGGATACACAATTATTATACAGAAATCTGTTGTTTTTCTATAGACTAATAATAAACTATTGAAATAAAGGCAAGAAAACAATCTGATTTAAAGTTTAAAAACCACTGTACTACATAGAATCAAAGGTATCTTCTATGTTTCAGATTATTGAGCAAATATGAGTCCCAGAGTTTGTAGGAAGATCTCTATCAGGCTGAGTATGATAAGCTTACTAGTCTTTCTTCCACTAGTGTCTGCTAAGAAACCCCTGATACAGGGCTACATGGTCCCTTATAATTTTGTAAAAGTGTAACCTAGGTCAAGATCATCCTTTATTGGTTTGGGTGCTGCAGTTCTAGGTCCAGGTTCTCTCTAGAAACACCATGTAGCCATCTAACCTGTTAGCATCATTGATCGTGTGGTGTACACATGCACCATGCTAGTACTGTAGTATCTCCTCCAGCAAACAAATTGCATTCAAGTTTATGGCTGTCTTCTAGATTTAGGGAAGCCTTCCATTTAGCTTTTCTCCAGTGAGTCTCACAAATTTAATTGTGCAAGTACATAGTACACTGCTCATTAAAAAAAAAAAAAAATCTATGTGTTTAGAACCATTGGTATGTGTGTGTGTGTGTGCATGTGCATATGTACATGTGTATTATCCTACCATATGCATATATGTGTGTCTATATACATATATGTGTACATGTACGTATGTGTGTGTATATATACATATATATTCTTTATATTCTTAAAACATTTTAGATTCTGAAGGCAAATGAAATAAATCCTTCCCATGGCCAAAATTTTTTATTTCTTGTGTACTTTTCTCAAGTAAAATCCATTCCATCTACTTTCATTACTTTCCAGAGATGGCCTTTTTGCCGAAGGGAAAGAGATGTAAACAAATACATGGAAGCAACCGAAGTGCCCATCATCGGATGAATGGATAAAGAAGATGTGGCATATATATACAATGGAATATTACTCAGCCATAAGAAGAAATGAAATGGAGGTATTTGTAGTGAGGTGGATGGAGTTAGAGTCTGTCATACAGAGTGAAGTAAGTCAGAAAGAGAAAAACAAATACAGTATGCTAACACATATATATGGAATCTAAGGGGAAAAAAAAAAGGTCATGAAGAACCTCGTGGCAAGACGGGAATAAAGACACAGACCTACTAGAGAATGGACTTGAGGATATGGGGAGGGGGAGGGGTAAGATGTGACATGGTGAGAGAGTGGCATGGACATATATACACTATCAAATGTAAAATAGATAGCTAGTGGGAAGCAGCCGCATAGCACAGGGAGATCAGCTCGGTGCTTTGTGACCACCTAGAGGGGTGGGATAGGGAGGGTGGGAGGGAGGGAGACGCAAGAGGGAAGAGATATGGGAACATATGTATATGTATAACTGATTCACTTTGTTATAAAGCAGAAACTAACACACCATTTTAAAGCAATTATACTCCAATAAAGATGTTAAAAATATATATACATATGTACACACAGCAAGAGCAGAGTAATTCTTTCCTGTTCCACACATAATTAAAAACATAATACATTTTCTTTCCTGTAGCACTATCAACTTTTCTCCAGTTGTATTTAATCCCATGAACTTGAAAAGCTTCAGTCATAATAGAAAAAGAGGAGGAGGAATGCAGGGTTTGAGAACTTTCGAGCCAAAACTCTGGAAGCAAATTAATCTTTTCACTCTCTGAAGAGGAAAAGGACACTTGGCTGCCCCAAAATGCTCAGAAATGTGTTTCTTTGACAGGGGCAGAACCTGGGTCTTTACAGTAGTGATTGGCAATAAGAGAAAGAAAGGAATCTTGGGATAACTGTATGGAAGAATGGTTCAAAACCTTGGAAAGATAGATGAACAGGGTGGAAAATGTGGGCTGTAGCCCTAACGGTTCAGCATGAACCAGAGTATCTGTTTGGAATGTTTAACAGATATTGTGCAATTTCAAGTTTTGACAGAAACCCATTCAAATGTTTTCCTATCAAAATAAACACATTTTTAATGCTGAAAAAAGAAAAGTTAGGGAGGAAGAAATCATCCATAATCCTACCCTCCAAAAACAATATGTATTAACATGCAAGGTTACTTCCTTTCAATATTTCTCTTTGTATATTTTATAAAGAATTGTGATCATCCCACATACCTTGATTTATAACCAGTTTTCTCCACTGATTGAAGCAAAACCACTTTCTCTGTATTATCAGAGGCCATGGGAATACAAATCTTGAATTTGAAGCTGAGTTTTTCTCATCCATTTTGTGCCTAACTTTGGACAAGAGTTTAACTAATTTAAATTTGATTTTCTCATTTTATAATGCAAGCATGAATAATACATTCTTTATAGGATTATTGGGATAATCAAATGATAAAATGCGTAATATGTACATAATACGCTTGTAACAATTTCCTGGTTCATACATAGCAAGTAAAAAGTTCATTAAAAACAGCAGTGATATGATTTGATACACCCATTTTAGCTTATTCTATGTGTAACAATTTAGTTAATTAAATCACTATTGTTAGACTTTTAAGTCACATCAAATCTTCACCTTTAAAAACTATTGTTAAAATATTATGGATCACTTCACTCATATTTTTTATTACTTCCTTAGGATGGTTCCCTGAAATGGAAGTTAGCAGTTATTCTCTTTTTAATTTATCTCAATATGTAAGAAATTTGCTATCTTAAGGAGTTCATCAATCAATTATTTTCATCAAAAATATATAAGCATATATCTCTCATATATGCTCACAAGGATGAAAATAGTATTTCTCTCAAATCAATACCTCTGTCTCATTGAAAATGGGGTCATTGTTTTTATTATTCTAATTAAATAATATTTTATAATTTTACTTGTTACTTATATATCATCAAATCCCTTATGCATTTTTTGAAGTATTCTTTCTCAAACACTCTCCACTTATCAAAAAATGAATATTCATGCAAACTATCATATATAGCATGGATAAACAACAAAGTCCTATTGTATAGCACAGGGAACTATATTCAATATCCTGTAATAAACCATAATGGAAAAAATATGAAAAAATATCTATATATCTATGTACATGAATCACTTTGCTGTGTAGCAGAATGTACCACAACATTGTAAATCAACTATGCTTTAATAAAATTTTAAAAATGAATATTCAATTTGGAGACTGATTACCATTTTACACTCACACCTTGTAATGGTAAGAATTACTACCTGATCAACACTTCATGAACTTCATTTTTTTGGTTTTTTCCAGGTAGAAAGAGTAAATGTAGACATATCTATTTTTGCCTAGGTCTATTATTTAGTTGTGTTGGGCTGGCAGATGTATGTATATAAACAGCATCATAAATTGTTAATTTTATTTAACAAATAATTATGCTTAGTTACTAAGTAATTTATAATCAAATCTGTCCAAGTGCCATAGCTGAAATTAGGTTAGTATACCAAACCACTTCAATTCAGGGAGGGGTGGGGACTCTTCAAAATGCTCATTTAAATTCTAAAGACAGAAGACTCCAAGTTTTGACTGCTGTTTCTTTTACTTTTAAAGTACAGCACTATTTACAATAGCCAAGACATAGAAGCAATCTTAAATGTCCATCAAGAGATGAATGGATAAAGAAGATGTGATATATGTATATAATGGAATATTACTCAGCCATAAAAAAGAATGAAGTAATGCCATTTGCAGCAACGTGGCTGGATGTAGAGATTATCACACTAAGTAAAGTAAGTCAGACACAGAAAGACAAATATCATATGATATCGCTTATATGTGGAATCTAAAAAAAGGGTACAAATGGACTTATTTACAAAACAGAACTAGAGTCACAGATGAAGAAAACAAACATGGTTACCAGGGGATAAGGGGGGGAGGGATTAATTGGGAGATTTGGGACTGACATATACAAACCGTTATATATAAAATAGATAACTAATAAGAACCTACTGTATAGCACAGGGAACTCTACTCAATACTGTCTCATGGCCTATATGGAAAAGAATCTAAAGAAAGAGTGGATATATGTATATGTATAAATGATTCACTTTGCTATACACCAGAAACTAACAAAACATTGTAAATCAACTATACTTCAATAAAAATTAAAACAAAAATAAATAAATAAAATGCAATGATATCCTTCTGCTTCCCACCCATGTGAACTGTTTATGCCATTTCCTCTGCCTGAACCATCTTCCCAACAAAATCTTGCTCATTGTCCAAAACACAGATCCAACAGATCCTTCTCTGTGCAGATTCTGGGGGGGGGGGGGGTCTCTCCAATCAGAGTCAAGAGGAACACTCTGTTCTGTCACTGTACACATACCTACAGCAGCACTTATGCAGTTATGAAATTAATTTAGATTGACATTCGTTCTGTTATACTAAGAGATTCTTGAGGACAGGAAATGTATCACTAATCCATGTATTACATAGATCAATATTTAGCTTTGAAAAGATGTTCTATGAAAATTTATATGACTTCACTTAGAATTAGGGGAACTATATGGTCTCCAAACATATGACAATATATGGAGTCTAGTCTCTTTTGAGCAACATTTTTTATATTCTCTAAGATTAGTTGCTGTCATAGCTTTCTCCCCTCTCAGGGCCATCCAAGGCAAATCAGCATGTTCTCACGCTGTTTGTACCCACTGTTTTCCACTGGTTGTTATGTAGATTTGAGTAGTTTTTGCATTTGTCTAATGGTGGTTATTAAGTATGACCCAGAGTCATGTGAAGGCTCTTTACTATTCAGGGGTGGATAGTGGTGGGTAAACTGAGATCCCAATGGAAAACAGCATTATAAGATTTCTGCAGCTAGGTGGAGGTCCAAGATTTCACTGGAGATATCAATATCCCTGTATCTTCTGATAATACTCTTGACAATTTCATCATGAGGAGAGGGTTTTGGAGGAAGGTTTAGAAGCACGAGGAAATGGTCGAATATTACATAACATTGCAGTTTGGAGAGCAGTTTTTTTTTTTTTTTCAACACCGTGAGGCTTGAGTGATCTTAGTTCCCTAACCAGGGATTGAACCGGGGCCCCTGCAGTGGAAGCACTTAGTCTTAACCACTGGACTGCCAGGGAATTCCCATATAGAGCAGTTTTTTAATTACATTGGTCTATTTATGTTTTTAGTTAAGCTTGATGAAACCATGAAGTTTCCATGATTCCACAAGAAATTATGTGGCTAATTAAAACTCCTCTGCTTTTGAAAACCTAGAATCCTCTCTTTGACTTTATACTGCACAAGTCCCCAGGTGTCATGACTATGCAAAGATTATGCTGAGAGAGGTAACAGTTTGTTGAATGACTGAATGAATAATCCAGTAAATTAGTGCACTGCTAAAAATAGTAATTAACTGTGTGTAAATATGATGTAATTTTATTTCTACATCTCTCATTATGCTTATGCATTCAGCATGGCATTTTTGCCTCAGAGAAGATACTCAGTGCTTTTATCTAAATAATGAAATCATTTAAATTTGTGCACTGTTAGAAGGAAATCTCCATGAAGCCTGAAATCTGTTAACTTTTATTTCCTTGGAAGCATCTATTAAATAACAGACACATAGTGGGAGGTCAATCACTTATTGAATGAGTAGATACTTAGATTCAATAAGAAAACTGGACTCTGACACAGGGCAACAATGACTTCATCAGTGTAACAATTGTGCTTGATTTACTTTCTCAGCTGTTCCAATGGCTGACTGCCTGTCACATTACCAATCAAATTGATGGTTCAATGATCTACATTTGCACTTAAGACACTGAAGTGGCCAGATTGATTATTCAGTGCTCTTTTGTAGGTTAACTTGACAGAATATAGTCATTGAATCCATTGTCTATCAATTGCTTTTCATTTATTTAATTGGGATAGTTTTCTTCTTAAGCCATTAGATTAATGTTTGATTATGTGAAGATTCATTTTGACCTAAACTACTAAATTAGAGTCATTGATTATATCAGTCAGGGTTCAATCAGAGAAGAACCAGTAAAGCAGGTAGTTTGAAGGGAAGATCACAGGCAAGTTCACACACACAAGCACAGGGTGAAGCTCTTTTCCACAAGAAGTCAGGAAGAAAAATCATGAGCAGGACTAGAACCCCACAGACATGTGAAAAAAATGACATTCACAAGTAGAATCTTTTCTTTCTCCCAGATAAACAATAGCTATGCTTTGACACCTTCCAACAGATTCAGTCAGAGCCACCAGATCATCCAGGTCAATCACCATCACTTAAAATTAGCTGATTTAGGGGCTTTAACTACATCTGCAAAATCCATTCCTAGTAACACCTAGATTTGTGTATGATTAAATAACTGAGGACTGTAGCCAAGACAAATTGACACATCAAAAAATCCTTCCCACTTTTCTCTGCTAGGCTTGAGACTCCCTTCCTCCACCCAGAAATGCAGGGTTAGGGACACAGGGAAGGGGGATTCTGCCTCATAGAGTGCATCTCATAAAGTTCTCTCTGTTCTATATAGGGAGGGTTCATCCTATGAAAATGAGCTCCTAGCCCAGGAGGTGTTCCCACAGACTGGGAATTTCCTTCCTCCACCTGGAGGACATAGGCAGCTCAGTCTGAGGAGGCTCCTTTGGAGCCCTAAAGGACAGTTCTCAGCTTCCAGCAGTGACCAATGGGTGTCTCAGTGGCATGAGATGGACAGGTTTATTCTAAAATCTATATGGAAAGGTATAGGCCCTAGAATAGCTAAAATTATCAAAAGAATAAGTGGGAGGAACCATGCTATCCAATATTAATGCTATACAGCTACAGTGCTCAAGAGAGTTTGCTATTAGTGGAGGGTTAGATACATAGATCAATGGAATGGAATTTAGAGCCAAGAAATAAACCTACACATATACGCTCAACTAATTTTTGGCAAAAATGCAAGAGGAATTCAACAGAAGGAATATAGCATTTTCAACAAATGGTGCTGAAATAATTGGACACACATACAGAGAAAAGTGAACCTTCATCTAACTCTCACACCTGAAACAAAATTAAACAAAATTTAACTCAAAATGGATCACAGACTTAAATATAAAACTTAATACTAAAAAAATTTTAGAAAAATCATAGGAGAATATATTTATGATCTAGAGCTAGGTAAAGGACTCTTCAATTTAATACCAAAAGCACTATGCATTAAAAAGGATAAACTGATAAATTAGACTTTATCAAAAATTAAAGAAAAAAGCTTTTGTTGTCTATATGTCTCTCTTAAAATGATGCAACTATAAGCTGAAAACTGAGATAAAATATTTGTAAGCCACTTATCTGACAAAAGACTGGTATCTAGAATAGATAACGGATACAAAACTCAACAGTAAAATCAAACAAACAGGTTGATTAGAAAATGAGCAAAAGACATGAAAAAACAATTCTCCAAAGAGTATATCCAAGTGAGGAATAAGTATGAGAAAAGATGTTAAACTTCATTAGTCGTTAGAGAAATGCAAATTAAAACCATAATGAAATAGCACTACACACAACAAAAATTCAAAAAGAAAATAGTGAAAACACCAAATGCTTAGAGCATTCAGACAAACGGTATCACTCATATATTGCTGGTAGAAATGTAAAATGATACAGTCACTATGGAAAACACTTTTGTCAATTTCTTATAATCTAAACATACAACTACCACATCAATCAAAATTTATTCATTATACCACCAAACCAAAAACAATCCCCAAGTCCTTCAACATGAATGATTAAACAAAGTGGTATATCTATATCATGGAATGCTACTCTGAAGTAGAATAATGAATCTTCGATAGGCAAGACAACTTGCATGAATCTCCAGGTCATTACGCAGAGTGAAAAAAATCCAATCCTAAATGGTTACGTATTGTATAGTTCCATTCATATGACATTCTTGAAATGACAAACTTATAGAGAACAAATTAGTGGTTGCCAGAGTTTGTGGCTGTAAGGGGCCATATCGGGTACCCTGGTGGTAATGAGACTGTTCTGCATCCTGATTGTATCAATATTCACATCCTGGTTGTGATATCCTATTAGAGTTTTGCAAGATGTAACCATTATGGAAAGTGTATAAAGAGTACAGGGCAACTCTATGTTGTCATTGTATGTTGCCCTGTACTAATTGGGTTACACACAACTGCTGTAAATCTACAATTGTCTCCAAAAAATTTAATGAAAAAGTAGTCACATTAATCAAATGTTTTAATTTATTCTCCTGAGTTTCAATTTCTTGAAACACATATAGAATTTGAGAGTCATGACTATAAATATTTGTTCATAGTGTTAGTTCCAATATTTATCAACCACATATTTTGATTCATTAACACTTATTAAGCCAATAGATATTCAGTATTTTCATATATACTCAATCCTTTGATTCTCATAGAATCCCTGTGAGTTAAGTAATATGTTTTTTTAATAAGTGAAAATAACATACACTCCATGTTAGAAAAGAGGAAACATTCTAGAGGAGATTAGATGAGGTCATGTAGCTAATTAAGACCAAAAAGCAAAACATTTACACCTGTTTTTTTTTGCATCTAATGAAAAATGAGACAAAGAAGAAGAAAGGAAGGAAGGAAGGAAGAAAATAATTTGTTACATGTTAGAAATCAATATTATTATTATTGTTATTTTTTCCTACTAGGATCTTTAGTGGTGCTGTTAAGGAAGTAGACATTATGGTCCTTGATTTGATATTTGGAGAAAAACGTGGTTATAACCATTGGAACATATAAGTCGCTGAGGTGTGTCAGAAAGTCTAAAAGCCTATTACTCTATGAACAGAACTAGCTGCTTCCAAAAATCTGGCTCAATAAACCTCTATTCCACAAGCATTCACCAAAGGCATGCTGACTATCTGATACTACACTGTTCTCTGGGGATATAACACAAAAAGAACAAAGATCTGTTTTAATGAAACTCAGACTTTTAGGAACCACAAGCCCTTCTGTACAACAGACTATATAGGTACCAATATCAGTGACCCAGCCTGGAAGTCATATTCAAGCTATGTCTACAAGGCTGCTTCCTTATTGACCAAGTTTAGCCTGAAACTAAAGAAAATATTGACAGGTTAGCCTAACTGCTTTGATATCTTTAGAGACAAAGGGAGGATGGAAATACAAAATTAGTGTTGTGGAAAAGTCCTGAACTACCTGATCCTAAGGGCTATAGTACTTTTTTTTTCAGGTCAAATGTCCCAGGTTTCTTCCTTTCTTCCTTCCTTCCTTCCTTCCTTCCTTCCTTCCTTCCTTCCTTCCTTCCTTCCTTCTTTCTTTCTTTCTTTCTTTCTTTCTTTCTTTCTTTCTTTCTTTCTTTCTTTCTTTCTTTCTTTCTTCTCTTTCTTGGGGTATAGCTGCTTTACAATGTTGTGCTAGTTTCTGCTGTACAATGAAGTGAATCAGTTAAATGAACACATATATCCCCTCCCAGGGCTACAGTATTGATGATGTGTTGGTAATGGTGCTTAAGTCTTGTGAAATGAACAGAAATATTATTGTGTTTAACATTACTTCAGTGTACAAAAGTAAGGACTCTCCAAGATCCTGTTTTATTTGAGATGCTGTATTTCTAAATCCCTGCTTATTTACACATCTTAGGAAATCTTGCCTGTCCGTGGAAGCAGGACCAAGCAGGGTAATATGATCTTACTCAATGAGTTCCTGACACCACTTGTGTCAATGGGAATGAGGCAACTAAAAGAATGATTTCAAGTGAAATTATTGTAAATATTTAAAAATACCTAATACTAAGAGAGCCAAAGCATATTAAGAGGGGTATGCATTCAGACTGCCAAGAAAATAAAGTTGAATTAGATTGCTGAGAATAAATCACCCAGAGCGCCAAAAGACATGTTTACCAAATATGCAAAAAAAAAAAAATCCCATTCAGTATGCACTGTGAAGAGGCAGAGAGTATTTTTATTTTTTATTTTGGTGGTTCTCAATGACATTTGGGTAGGAAACACATATATATGTACATTTACTGTCTAGACAGGAAAAGCCTTAGGATGTAAGACCTGGAGAAAACTGAGGCATACATAGAGATGGATGGAAAGGTTTTGGATGGATGAACAAAGGTAGGCATGTTTCACGTGGAAGGAAACAAAGGGAGACAAGGGTGAGGACAGCCTAAGTAGAGAGGGACCTTTATGTTGGGGAAAAGTGAAAAAGATAGTTGGATCTGAAGACTAGGAAAAGATTAGGGAGAATTATTTGACATAATTTTTGCCAAGCTGGAGCACACAATAATTATTGAACTGCAATGACAATACTGGGATCCTTAATAATTATTTTACTTAAATATATTGTATTTTGATGGCAGGTAAAGGACCTGAGATGTTTTATGATGAAGTGAAAACAGCACTGGGTTAGCAATTCACAGATATTGAATTTTAATCTTTCCCTTCCTCTCTAGAGATTGAACACTGAAAAATCACATAACTGTTTAGATTTGGGGTACTTTTATGAGCGAAATTAAGGAATTGGAGTGGATTTTAAAAATTCCTTCCACTGCTAGCAATCTCCTAAATCAGATTACTCAGTTAATACTATTTATTTTCCATCTGTCTTTATAGGTTCTATAAACTTCACCTATCCCTGAATATTGTTTACCTTCATGTTTTGCCCTAGGCTCTCTTCTCATCTCATACTTCCCTTGGATATTCTCCCCCTGTTTTCATGCTATGAACTAGCCCTACAGATCTAATATTTCTAATCTGTATTTTTAGTCCAAATCTCCTCAAGTCATCTAAGAACATCTCTCCTTGGATATTTCATCTTGAATATAGTATTTCTATTATTATACTCTATAATGCATAATACATATCTATTGTATTATACACCCAATGGAAAAGTAAGGTTTTGTATTTCTTTATTATCAACTTACAGCTGAATGCCTGAAATATAGTAGACTCCCAATAAATGTTTACTTAACTGAACTGTTTATTAAATTTAGGGAAAAAAACAGATTTTATTCTGAGTATAGCATGAAAATATTAACAAATGTATTCATGTCTCAGTTATATTTCATGTCTGTATTATCATGTGCATTTCTACTGAAGCTAAAATTAAAGATAGTATACTTCTCCCAGAATTTAAAATTAGGCAGAATAGATGTATAGTACTATACTCTGATCCAATTTTTTTCCAATATTTTTTGTATCCTCAAGAATGTTGGTGCTATCTGCTTCTCTATTAACTTTCTTTTGCCTGAAGTATTGTCATGATCAGAAAATCTCATAGGACATAACTTTAGCCTTAGCCCTACAGTAACACATTAGATTGGACAACAGGAAGACAAAACAACCAAGAATAATTCAGTGTTTTATTACCTAAGGAGGGTCTGTTATTAATGAAAAGTGAATTTTCTTGAATTCCCATTAGAATTTCATATAGGCAATTACAGTGCATTCAGCTCAATCAGTTTTTAACCGTTTGTCCACTATATTAACAGATTTTCCAAAGAGAGAATTACAAAATCCAAATCACATTTGTCTTGGGAATTGACCGAAGTTGTATTTTTTATCCAGATGCAACATTATATGACTTACAAATTTGGTTAAACACTAGTTTCTATCACTCATTGTTTCTGTAGCTGGGTCACCTTTCAAACATAGCAGCACAATATACTTTTTCTTCAAAAACTGTAATTAGATTTTTTTTAAATATGACAAATATTTGCATGGTGTTTTAGATGAGGCTCTGTGCTCAGTGATGTACATGTCTTGTCACTAAGTTCGACCAGAGCTTATAGATACACATTATTTATCTCCACTTTCCAGATAAAACTGGAGCTCATTGTAGAAGGTGAAAGAGTCAGGATTTGAACCTAAGCCATTTTGTCTAAAAATCCAAACTCTTTTCATTGCATAAATCCTCCCCCACACTCACCCCTCCGGACAAAAAACGAGAAACTACACATCCACAAATTTTTTCTTTCAAAAAATGTTACTTTTGGAAAATAAATTCATTCAAACATTTGTGATCATCCCTTTTAACAGGATTTTAGAGGTAGTATGCCAAATGGAGAAATAGAAACACAAACAGTCATTACTTCATAGTCACATTTCAATTTTTATAAAATATGTTTCATCAACTTTGGTAACTGATCTTTTTTCCTCAATCTTAGTTCTAAATGTCGCCTATTTCTAAAATCAAATTCCTTCATAACATTGATCTGTTGAAGCAGGCGTGCTTCTGATTCTGAATGCAATTATAAGCTGGAATTCCAAACATATATTGAGTTATAGAGGGACTTTGAGATAACAAAATAACATCTTATGTTATTTTTTAATCAACACTGAAAGTATTACAGTATTTAATACATTTGGTAAAATAGAAAAACAAAACAATTCATATATCAGCATATCACCTCTGTATAACAATTATACTTGAGTCAGGCAAGTAGACTTTTTATCTCAGTTCTGTTACTTAACTGTAACAAGTTGTGAAGCTTTGAGAAAAGAACCAAAGATTTCCTTCTAGCCCTCCTTTTTCCTAATTTCTAAAATGCATGTAATAAAGCCAGCCTTATGTGTTAGTACAGGATAAGTGAGAATGTATGTGAATACAGTGTGGGTATTCTATCCCAGGATATTTTATATGCATACATGTATTCAGCATGGTTGCATTAGTAACATGTACCTTTTTAAGTTGGGGACAACTGGTTTTCAGATATATCTGTTAGGAAGCTTTGTTAAAAAATCATGAAGATGGATATATGTGAAAGTGTCGTCATTTTGTTCACAGTCTCACCAGAACTTTAAGAGTAATGCCCAAATTGCTTCTGGGCTTTGACTTTCTGTCATGCACGTAAATGACAGAATCTTCTTTTAGAGGAATGTCTTATTCCTGTTGCAGGTATGACCACCACTACTCTGAACTTATATGCTACCTTAGCTCCTAAAGTTTGATCACCGTGAATAAATTCTTATCTAAGTTCCACATATTCCTGGAAGATGGTTCATGATCCAATGAAACTGATACAGGTAAACACAAAACACCAAAGATTTACTTGACTTGCGTTAAGTCTTGTGTTTGATTTAATTCTGTACTAGAATTCCTGTCCATGGAACATTAGCGAGGGGTGTCCACACTCCCCCCCATAAAGTGGGCACTGCTTAGATTGTTGCTATTTCATAAGATGAATGAGGAAGACATTGCCTTTCTGAACCAGGTCTCAGACGCTTTCAGGGTGACACTAAGCACATTCTCATTTTTCATCTATAATAATTACATCAGGAAATCTACTACTGTATTACTCTTTTTAAAAATTGGAAGATTGGGATTGACATATACACACTACTATACATAAAATAGATAACTAATAAGGACCTACTGTATAGCACAGGGAACTCTACTCAATACTCTGCAATGGCCTATATGGGACAAGAATCTAAAAAAGAGTGGCTATAAGTATATGTATAACTGATTCACTTTGCTGTATACCTGAAACTAACACAACATTGTAAATCAACTTTAGTCCAATAAAAATTTTAAAAAGTCTTAATTTGTGTGCACATTATAATGCATCTAGTAAGTTATATGAATGGCTAATATTCATTAGAAATAAATTATTAATTTAAAGTGAAAGGTTTTTCTTTGTACAGTATGTCATGATCTTTCACCTCTTCCCATGTTTGACATTGGAAATGTATATAAACTGATGAGGTGTGTATTATCCCCTCTATTAGATTATCTAGATATATAAACCTAGTGCTTAGCCACAAAGCTAGGGAGTAGCAAGAATGGCACTGGAATATTTTCACAGTTTTATGCTCCTTTTAGTGCACTGTCATACTATGTCACCTCCAACCACTCAATGTGGATGACAATCCAGATTCTTATAATCTACTTTTTGGTGTTCCTTATCATAGGCTTTTATCCCTCTCTCCTTTTGTGTCACTCAGCTCCAGTTAGGCTCTTGGCAAATAAATCAGAACTATTCGCTGTACTAGAGTCATTCATAGATTTGTCCGTCCCTCCTATATACATATCCTGAACATCCATTATGAGCCAGGCACCAAGTTAGACACTACAGATGAAGAGAAAGATGTTGTCTAT
The DNA here is from genome assembly GCF_028021215.1 of Eschrichtius robustus. Taxonomy (NCBI): domain Eukaryota; kingdom Metazoa; phylum Chordata; class Mammalia; order Artiodactyla; family Eschrichtiidae; genus Eschrichtius; species Eschrichtius robustus. Next base: position 135,142,425 of record NC_090828.1, on the reverse strand, counting down.
CCTTAGAGACTTCACAGTGGAGAAAAGCACAGACTTAGTGAATCAAGTGTGACAAGTCACTGTGATGATAGATGGTGAGGACAGAAGGAAGCACAGGTGGCTGCTAGGATACATAAGAGACACAAGGGGGAAATCTCAGTATCCCTATGAAGGCATTTCCTTAAGGCGGTTCACATAAACCAAACCAAGCACACAAAACAAAATGCACCTCACAAAAGTATCATCTCATTTGGAATATATTACATTTAAATGGTAACTCATCAAATAGTAACTGGACAATCTAAGATTTTCCTAAAAGTGGAGATCATGGAAGTGGTGATGGGACTTATTCTGTAACTTGAGAGAAGGAAGGCTTCATATTTATGTATGAAATAATAGAATGAGGAAGTCTTCATTGGGCCACAATTATAATAATAATTGTTTGAGTCAAGAACCAACAGTGGATTATTCTAGCAGGTAAAAGATTGAGGAGTAACAAGTATTTTGAATATCTTCAAAGTCTCTCCCCATAATATGTATAGCTGATTCACTTTGTTATACAGCAGAAACTAACACACCATGGTAAAGCAATTATACTCCAATAAAGTAGTTAAAAAAATAAAATAAAATAAAATAAAAAACACTCAAGCAGCATTACAACAATGACAACAACAAAAATATTTATTAATCACAAATGGAAAACAGGAACTTTAGAGTGAAGAAGCCTGATAGACACTGCCCAAACCAGACTGCTAAGCCAGCATCATGTGCCTCCTGTCACAATGCACTGAAAAAGACACAGTATCACTTCTGTACCATTTTTGCAAAAATGTTTAATTTGGGTTTTATCATAAAGAAACAATAGACTCTCATACTGAGGGGCATTCTATAAAACAACTTGCCTGTACTTTAAAAAAATAACAAAAATTAAATATAAAGAAAGACTAGAAGAATCTACTAGATTAAAGAAAAGTAAAAAGACCTGAACCTAAATGCAACACAAATTAAAATTTAATTTTGTTTGATAAAGATTGTTAATTAAAGAACTAGCTAAATTTTGATAATCTATCAATATAAGATAATAGTATTGTATCAATATTAATTTTGGATTTTGATAATTTTACTCATTAAGTAAAGTTTCTATTTTAGAAAGCCAAACAAAAATATTTAGGGATTAAGGGAAATCATGTATTCAAAAATATGTACATGTATATGGAGAAAAACAAAAGAAAGAAAATGGAGCAAGCTGTTAGCATTTTGGGGTATCTGAGTGCACAATATAAGACAATTATTTTTTCCATTCTTGCTATTTTTTTCTGCAAGTCTGAAATTACATCAAAACAAAAGTTAAAAGAAAAATCAAGTATATTTTTATGACTTTTATAGTGTATGCACATTGTAAAAACTTCAAATATAAAAAGTATGTAAAAAAATAAACACCCAATATCTCATCACCAAAATATATAATTGTTAACAATTTAGAAATTACATTCCAGTCTTGTATTTTCATGGAAACACATATGCACATTCTTATGAAATTTCAACATTGAAATTTCATTTCACTTAATAAAAACTCCTTTATATTGTTAAATATTCTTACATATTTTAATGAATCTATAATGGTCCATACTTCAAATGTACTGTAATTCCTTGTCACCCCCTCTTCTTCAATATTTAGATTGTTCCCATTTTTTTGCATTATTATATAATACCAAAATTAAAACATAATTGTTCATAAGGTTTTGTATGCATTTACTATTTCTCTAGAGTTTATTCTTAAGAGAGGAATTTCTAGATAAAGTTATATAAACTTTTTACTCCCCTTGACCATTACAAGCCATATTTCTCTAGTCAATTCATCATTTCTCTATTTTCAGGGTCTTCAATCATGTTTCTGTTCCCACCCCCTCTCAGCAATGTCCATACCTCCAAAGCACAGAGAAGAGAGGAGGTACATCTTCCATTCTTTCTAACCAACCTACTGAAAATTCATGCCTTTTTTTTTTGCCCATTTTCCTCTTTTCTTCTGGTTACAAGTGAGGAGCTACCCTTCCTCCTACCCAAGGTCAATTCTTCCACAGGGCCTTTGCATCACCTAACTCCCTATCTTTTCAGTAACATGAAATATGGACTATTCCTTCCATGTTATTTACACCCAATTTAAATATTCAATATTTAAACCTCCTTGGTTCTCCTCCTAGATGACAAATAGAATACTCTCTAAAGTAAAAATTTATTGAACATTGTACATACTGTTGCTATTTTATCACCTTCCATTCTTCAACCTACTCCAATTTGCTTTTGTCCAAATTACCAGGTAATAATAGCTTTTTTCTAAGATCGCCAATTGCCTCCTTGCCCATAAAGCTAAATGCATGCTTTTTATACTCCACCTCACTTGCCTTTGCAATAGCTTTGAACATACTAAACACAAATTCCTGTCTTTTCACTCTATATTTCCTTATCAGGCAGTGCCACCTGTGCTCATGATTTAATTATCATCCACATACTGACAACTCCTGAATACAAGTTAAGTCTTAACTTCTCCATTTATATACACATTGTATGCACCTAAGAATGTCTTGAAGGCACTTCTATTTTTGTGATGAGGTAATAAGTACATGTCTGCTCAGTGGAGTTTGATAAAGATTAGGCAGATATTCTCCAAGTAATGTCTTAGGAATTCAGTCTCCTTCCACAATATCCCTCTGCTATTTTGTAATCCTACACTTTCAAACCTGTGCCCAAGAGAAAAGAGAGTGGGAAATCACCCAAACTGGAAGCAACAATTTTACATCTGCTCATATTCTGTTGGCCAGAGAAGTAGCACTTCCTAGATCCCAATGAGCTGGGAAATGTAGTTTTCTAAGTTGCTCAGGAGGAAAGGGAAACATGGTACATATACTGTCTCGGGTGCTCCCCCTGCCCACCAAATGTAAAACCTTAAAAGCTTTCATCCCAATCAGGCACTTTTTCAGTTCTCCTAACTTAAATAAATAGCAAAGTCATCTAATCAGTGGTGCAAACCCCAAACCTAGGAACTACTCTTGACACTTCCTTTTTAACAGCTACTATATCCGTTCTATCACCAGGTCTGTGTTTCACCTTTATATCTTTCTAATCTGTCCACCCTTTTCCATTTCCACCATTCCCATCCTACCTAAATCACCAGAAAGTCTCACCTAGACTGAGGCAGTCTTCTTTTGTTTTCATTTCCTATGTTCACTATTCATCCCATCAAATCCATTCTACACCCTGTTGCCAGTGCTTGCAAAATGAAAATCTCATTATGGTGGATCCATGCTTACCCCTACATTTATCTCCCGTCCCAGTTTAAAACCTTTTAATCATTTGTCTTGGGATAAATGTCATAATTCTTAACATATCATACAACATCCTGAATAATTTGGTTTTCATTTAGAGCAACTCCACCAAAGCCCTGTTTTATGTTTTCCAGTCACTCTGTACTTTTGAATCTTTCAATGTGCTGCTCTGTTTTCTGTCTCAAGACTTTGGCTGTAATATTTCCTTCACTCTAAATTCTTCCCTTGTTTCTTACTACAATAATTAGTATTTTCTTTTTAAATCTCAACTCAAACTTTGTGGGAGGAATTTTTTCTTTGATCTTCTAATTTAGGGAAGATTCTCCTATTATACCCTCCATCAGCATGGCATATATTTTTTTTCATTTTACATGAAATCACTGTTGTAATTTTATATGTTGTAATTTTATATGTAACAGTGTGGTTACATAAAATATACCTATCTCTTCCACATGTAGTAAGAATATAAGGATAACATGGAGATCATTCATTTCTACATGCTATTCACAGGGGCTAACTCACAGCAGAAGCTCAGTAAATATTTAACAAATGAATGAATGACCCAACAGATGGGTTCACTATTATAAACTGTTTCCTAGGAAAGCCTATACCAATTTATGTTGCCATTTTCAGTGAATGAGAATCCCATTCCATCATATACCATCATAATATCACATTAATTTACTTTCTATTGAGGTTCAGGGTTTTTTTCCCCATTAAACTGTATATACTCTTTTAAAGGTAAGGGTTTTTATGACTGTAATAATTTAAACTCACATTCTACACGGAGAACTCCACCTCTTCATTCTTTTTGAAGTTCCTGCAAAACAAGAAATTCTAATTCTTCTCTTTTATTTTCTATCCAAGGGAGTTTGCAGCTTCAATTTTCCTCCACTATACAGGCCATATGGGAAATCATAATTTTTTCTGTCTGCTCCCAACATGAAGTGCAACTAGCTGATGCTATCTTTTGCCAACTTGGAGTATAGTCTTTCATTTCCCAAGGTTTTATATACTTTCAGAAGTAATTTGTAGTAGGAGAATGATATGAGCAACATGGCAAACTATGAAACTCCAGGCCTTTGTTCCTACATGGAAAAATGAAGTAGACAACAACAGACTAAGTGGAATAACTTCATGGGAGCCCCAGAAATCACTCAAGTTTCTGGAGCAACTGAACCAAGTCCCAGTCAAGAACAAAAACACACAAAAAAAAAAACAGTAGAAAAGTTTGTGTGGTTTTTTTTTCTCCTCATCCTTGCCCTCATCCCCTCCTCAGTGCAACACAGCTTGAACTATTGGGAAGAAGCTATCCGATTGCCTGTTTCTCCATCAAAATGAAAGGAAAGGAGTGGATCTAGCTTGCAATGTTTGGCTTGTCTGGGGCTGCATGAGGGATTTACTTCTGTCTTACCTGATGTGGAGCTCAGACAGGAATGAAAGCATAGTTTTTCAATATCGGGTTGGAGACCACTAAAGTAGTGGAAAGCATTCCAGCAGGTGAAAAAATCCAGGGGAATTGGAGACCCATGGGTGTCTGACAGTAAAAGATTATAGGCAGAGTAATACGTAGAATATCTAAGGCCCTGAGAAGAAGCAGGAGTTAGACTTTTAGGAAAATTAAGACATTTAAAAGCAGCAGTATACATGAGGGAATTGAGAAACACACACACACACACACACACACACACACACCCAGAAAAGATGCATGCCAAGAAATGCATGAAAAGAACTTAAGCCTTCATGATAAGTGAATTAGTGATGTCCCATTGCATGGAGTCAATCTTCAAAGATGTGGCTGTTTTTTTTTTTTTTTTCTCAAATGCCCAGTTTTCAACTAAAGATCATGAGGCACACAAAGAAATTGAGAAACATGACCCATTCAAAGGAAGAAAATAAATCTCCCAGAACTGACCCTAAGGAATCATAGGATTTGGACTCACTAGAAAATATTTTAAAACATCTGTCTTAAGTGTGCTCAAAGAGCTAAAGAAAAACACAGAAAAAGAACTAAAGTAAATCTGGACACTAATATATAAAAACATGAGAACATAAACAAAGATAAATATTATAAAACAAACAAACAAACTGCAATTCTGGAGCTAAAAATGCAATCATTGAATGCAGTAATAGACTTGAGGGGTAGAAAAAATAATCAATAAACTAGAAGATAGGTTATTTAAATTTATTGTGTGTGTAGAGGTAAAATAAAAAAGAATCAGAGCCTAAGGAACTTATGATAAACCATTAAATAGTTTAATATATGTATTATGGAAATCCCAGAAAGAGAAGAGAAAGACAGAAAGGGGCCAAGAATTTATCAGAAGAAATAATGATCAGAAATTTTCCAAATTTGAGAAAAGACATGGATATACAAATACAAGAAGCTTAATGAAATCCAAAAATCCAGAGATCCACACCAAGACACATTATAATCAAACTGTGAAAATCAAAGAGAAAATCTTGAAAGCATCCAGAGACAGAGACTCATCATATGCAGAAAATTCTCCATAAAATTATCAATGGATTTCTCAGCTGAAAGTTTGGAGGCCAGGAGGCAGTGAGATAATATAATTAAAGTATATAAGAAAAATAAAAACCTATTGACCAAGAATATTATAGCCACCAAAACTGTCCTTTAAAAAATGAGGGAGTAATTAAGACATTCCCACATAAACAAAAGCCGAGAAAGATCATTACCACTAAGCCTGCCCTGAAAGAAACACTAAAGGGGACCTTTCAAGTTGAAATAAAAGGATTCTAGACAGCAACTTGAAACTATGTGAAAATAAAAAGTTCTCCAGTAAAGGGAAATATATGAACACATGTAAAAATAGGTATATATCATTTCAATTTCTTAATTCCATTTTTTATTATTTTCTAGAATTTAAATGTAATATTTGACATCAATAACAGGGAGTGGAAGAAGGTCTAGTTAGGGAGAAGGAAGGTAACAATTTATTTCCTGCACCCCTCCTTGTATACTCATTTATGGCTCTTCCAATTAAAGATCAAAGCCGCATTTTCTCTAACATTCTGGGTAAGAAGACCTGGAAAAATAATTTTATTGAAAATTAAAGTGGGTGGTTTTAAAGAGAAAGATTTAAAACAGGAAGGCTCTATGTTAAGTGCTGTTAAAACTGAATTAGGACGTCTTCATACTCTTTGATAATGTAAGTGCACCTCTTCCCTGCAATAAGAAACATTAAGTAGATGCTAAAATCTCACCAAAACATGTAGAATGTATTTGAGGCGGCTTTGCTTACAGAAAAAGTAAGACAAAATACCGTGATTTGATTTTGATATGCTGAAATTATCTATTTACATCAGCTTAGCACAGAAACTCCAAGGATGCCCTCGCCTCAACTCTGCATACTAATCTCAACTTCTGAGAATGTGCCCCCCAAATTTGATAAATGCAGTATAATACTGTGAGTTCTATGTTTATACCTTTCTCTTGAGAGTTCTCATTTTCCTTACTTTACATCACTATTTTTCCGTATTTCTTCCTCTCTTTCCTGACTACTGCTTTAGGAAAAACAAAACAAAACTACCTTTCTCTCTACTATATTTGGCTTTACATCCCACCTGCCAAGTACACAAATATTACTTATTTTTTATAGTCACATTTGGACAATTTCTCAGCCAGTTTTTGTCTGATGTGTGCCACTGTAGAGTTGATCATTTTTGGAGATCTAAATGATAGTACTCGTGGGTTCTAAGGAGTTCTGTGTAGATTGTTGATTAACAGGAGGATTCATTTCCTATGGGCCACATTCCTATAGAGACAGATGACAGCCTCAAGGTTTAGTACTCAAGAGTAATCAATCCGTGTAGGAAAAACTGATGTTAGTCATTAGATTCAGCTAAAGGAGCCGGTCTGGGGACACATTATCTATGTATGATTTAATGAGAGGGACCATGGACACTCTGATGCTGGCTGACACTGCAGAACACCTTACTTATTTGTGAATAAATTGTTCCAATCTTATAAACCAAAGAATTCCCCTTGAAAACAGACCCTCCTGGTAATATTATGTTTTTGCTGTAAGGCAGAATGAATTAATCATCTTCAAATCACATCAGAAAATGTTAAAACCAGCTCTATGCATATGATAGAAAAAAATTAATGGAAATACTTTGGGGAACACAAGTGAGAAAATGTAATACAGACATACTGGAAGTTAAGATATACTATACAGTAGGATCTTGATGAGCTCCAGGATGTGAAATGCATGGCATTTTGTTAGAGCTGATGAAATCCGTGTTATCCTTTCTAAGTCTGCCAGTATGGAGACAGCTCAATGCAAAAAGTCTTGCCTAGTGTGACAAACAAATAGAGCTCAACATAGAAGCTGCATAATCACAGGGTCGAAAGAATTGGAATTTTGTTCTTTGAATCAGTGCCACAATGAACTCTATTTAAACAAATACAAATATATGTGGGAAGAAATAGAAACAAAAACATTTTGAAATGACAAAACCAAAAACAGCTGGATCATTTCAGCCTGGCTGATCTTATTTTCTGCCACAGCAATGCAATTTATAGCTTTGTTAAATAACTTTTGTTTAATAAAAGAATCCAGGCAGATTGCTGATTTTTTTTTCAATTGTAATAGCAATTTGAGCAAATGACCACTTAAAGCCATACTTTCATGGGATATAATTTGTTTCTCTCCCTTTCAGAGTGCTACCATTTTAAATATGGATACATTCTCATATTTTCTCTCACACCTGTTTCTTCAAGGACGTCAAAGAGCATAAATTCCATGTCCTGGCTATTGTAAATAGTGCTGCTATGAATATTGGGGTGCATGTGTCTTTTTGAATTATGGTTTTCTCAGGGTATATGCCCAGTAGTGGGATTTCTGGGTCATATGGTAGTTCTATTTTTAGTTTTTTAAGGAACCTCCATACTGTTCTCCATAGTGGCTGTATCAATTTACATTCCCACCATCAGTGAAGGAGGGTTCCCTTTTCTCCACACCCTCTCCAGCATTTATTGTTTGCAGATTTTTTGATGATGGCCATCTGACCAGTGTGAGTTGATACCTCATTGTAGTTTTCATTTGCATTTCTCTAATAATTAGTGATGTTGAGCATCTTTTCATGTGCCTACTGGCCATCTGTATGTCTTCTTTGGAGAAATGTCTATTTAGGTCTCCTGCCCATTTTTTGATTGGGTTGTTATTTTTTTAATATTGAGCTGCATGAGCTGTTTGTATATTTTGGAAATTAATCCTTTGTCCATTGATTCGTTTGCAATTATTTTCTCTCATTCTGAGGGTTGTCTTTTCATCTTGTTTATAGTTTCCTTTGCTGTGCAAAATCTTTTAAGTTTCATTAGGTCCCATTTGTTTATTTTTGTTTTTATTTTCGTTACTCTAGGAAGTGGGTCAAAAAAGATCTTGCTACGATTTATGTCAAAGAGTGTTCTGCCTATGTTTTCCTCTAAGAGTTTTACAGTGTCTGGCCTTACATTTAGGTCTTTAATCCATTTTCAGTTTGTTTTTGTGTATGGTGTTAGGGAGTGTTCTAATAAAACAAATATCATATATCAATGCATATATGTGGAATCTAGAAACGTGGTATAGATGATCTTTTTTGCAAAGCAGAAATAGAGACACAGACAAAAAGAACAATGTATGGATACCAAGGGGGAATGGGGGTGTGGAAGGAATTGGGAGATTGGGATTGACATATATACACTATTGATACTATGTATAAAATAGATAACTAATGAGAACATACTCTATAGCACAGGGAACTCTATTTAATGCACTATGGTGACCTAAATGGGAAGGAAATCCAAAAAAGAGAGGATATATGTATATATATAGCTGATTCATTTTGCTGTATGGTAGAAACTAACACAACATTGTAAAGCAACTATAGTCCAATAAAAATTAATTAAAAAATAAAATAAAATAAAGAGTACTGATTTATCCTCTTTAAATCAATGTACTTTTGTATGGTACTTGTAATGGCCATTCTCAGCTAACCAAAGAAGAGCAACAAACAGAACTTTTTTGAGTGATTATATCTAAAAGCTTCTACAGGAAGTATCAATAATAAGTGGAGCACCAAGAAGACCTAGATACTGACACTTCTTCCAATGCTTATACCCTTAAATGGCAGATAACAACCAATTTATACATTAATTATCCATCCATGCCACCATACATTCCTTCAACATTAATTGTAAATATTTAAGTGAAGGTTACCAATCTACACTAAGGTGAGATTAATAAAAATAGCAATGTAGGATGTGATAAGATAATTATCTTGGAAGTAGAATCAGAGGGCTCAGTAGCTCATTAGATGTTGAACTGAGCAACAATGGTCAAGTCAAATTGATGTACAGTTTTCTTTTTTAAATTTATTTTATTTATTTATTTATTTATTTATTACTTTTGGCTGTGCTGGGTCTTCATTGCTGCGCGTGGGCTTTCTTTAGTTGCGGTGAGTGGGGGCTATTCTTCATTGCAGTGCGCGGGCTTCTCACTAAGGTGGCTTCTCTTGTTGCGGAGCATGGGCTCTAGGCGTGCAGTCTTCAGTAGCTGTGGCATGCAAGCTCAGTAGTTGTGGCTCATGGGCAGTTGTGGTGCACAGGCTTAGTTGCTCCGCGGCATGTGGGATCTTCTCAGACCACGGCTCGAATGTCCCCTGCATTGGCAGGTGGATTCTTAACCACTGCACCACCAAGGAAGCCCCTGATGTACAGTTTTGAAACTCTGAGCCGTAGAGTGCCACCCAGTACTGCCTGAGAGAATAATTAGATGGATGACTGAATATATTTTTGTAAGAAGATAATATATATTAATTTCTGGAAGTATTAAGATTGAGACACCAGTGAGATCTCCAAATGACAAAAATACAGATCATTACAAGGTATGGTCTACTTCACTCAGACCACAATAATGCCTGAAGATTGCCTAAAAAATACCAGACATTTTCAGGGCTCCACATCTTTTTCTAAGCCTATTTGCACTGACAGATGACCTTTGAGGTCCTTCCTATCAGACAAAGCATGAGGTAGTCTTCAAAGTTTCAGTGACAAATTCCTTGTCTTCTTTTTATTCAAAATCCAGGTCTTCAACTGCATATTTCTGTTTCTAATTTAATCAGTGCATTTCCTTGTTCAGTATTATAATGTAGTTACTCTCCACTTCTGCATGCAGTCATGTGGATGTAGAGAGAACCACTATCTGATTTCTGCTTTCTGGGGGGTTGCATATCAAGTGGACAGTGTGAAATTAAGTACTAAAATAGACAAATTAGTTCTAAGGCTTTCTTGTACATTCCAAATCCTTTCTCTAAAGCTTTATAACATTGGAAACATTCAGAGAGTTATGACTGTCCATTAGACTCTAATCTCCTTGAAGGTAGAGGTATTGCCAAATTCATGTTTTTGTTTGTTTGTTTGTTTTTGTTTTGTCTTCCACAGAGATTTATTCACTAGGGATATCAATGAACACATGTTTTAAGAACGAACAGGTAAGATAGTGCATTAGAAGCATGGAAGCACCAATTGACCATTTTAGACATGTAGAGAGGGCCTACAAAAGCATAAGGCATTAATACTTGTTCCATTCATTCATTCAGTACTTATTTTAAAAGATGAGTAAACAACCCAAGCAGGAGAAAAACCCAGGTGAAAATAGAGAAGTGAGAACGGGAACTAAATATTCGGGAAATAAGGACAGGATTGGGTAGAATGTTATGCAGGGTTTGTATTTCACAAGGAGGGGTGATCTTGTTGAGAAGCTGAGGGGGATCACTGAAGCTAAGGAGGGCAAACCTGAGGATGTGGAGATAGGCAATGCTTCTAAAGTCCATTTGTAAAACGACACAGTGAACCATATTATTAGGACCCAAACCACATGCTTCCCTGTCAACTAAATTTTCAATTAAATTGCAGTGTAATTTTGACAAAATGGGCACCATCTGAAACTTATTTGGCTGTGCAAACTAATAGTTACATGGCACAGAGCAAACATATTGCAGACCCAGTGGCCAGTGGCCAGTATGCATATATATATATATATATATATATATATATATATATATATATATATATATATATATATTTTTTTTTTTTTTCCCCAAAAATAGAGCTTTCAGAATTCCCAGGGATACTGTCTTTGGAACTCTGAGCATTGCCTAATGGAAGTTTCTGATTGGCTGCCATTCAAGTCATTCCCAAGTCCAGGATGTGGCACTGCATGTTGTATGCTTTATTTTTAATTTATAAATTCTATTTCAAAATCTCAGTAAAACATGACAGGCATGGCTGTTTGCAGAAATTATGACACTTTTCAAGCAGTTAAAATCCCTGAGTCTATAGCTGCTGTATCTTGTTGCAGCACTTGAGGAACTAATACTCACCCCAAAGTGCTGATGACCCACCCTGCTTTATCCTTTGACTGTGTTGTGTCTGCTCTATTGTATCCCACGAAGGTTTACTAAATTGGCATGTGAGTGTGAAAACCTGATAGATAGTTCTTAGACAGTCACATGGGAAATGAATTCATTTATAGTGGTTTTCTACTCAAGGAATGATATCATCTTTGGTTTGTTAACAAAAGAAAACAGAGTAGGTATGGTTGACATTCCTACACTTTAGTTGTAAAAAAAAAAATGCCTATTAAGTTATTCGGAAGGTTCAGGAGCAAGCAAAAACACAGGTAGAATCACTCCATACTTTGTAGCTATGACCTGATCAAGTCACTTGATCACTGTAAGTCTCAGCTTTCTCATCTAAAAGTTGAGCAATGATACTTTTTAGGGTACTTTGACTATCAATGAAATAACTAAAAAGTACCTGGGACATGGTAAACCTTCAGTAAATAGTAGCTATTTAACCACCGTATATCCTTAATATTCTGTTCACTGTGTCCTGTCAGACTAACAAAACTAAAATGTGACTAGCTCTCAGGAGTTAGTTAACATCCTTTCAGGACAGGGATACCTGGTCAGACTCACCAACAAAAGTGATGGGGAGACAGGAGGAGAGATTGAAATTTTTCCTGGAAAAGTGAGTCACCAGTTTATCTATCCATGGATGTCTGATACCATAAGAGAGAAAAGCTAAGTAGAATTTGGGAAATGCAGTCAAAGAAAGAAAAAGAAACTGGGATAAAACATGTGGATCTGGTAAGGAAACAAGAAGAGCAAAACTGTTAGTGAGAAAGGCACCTAAAGTCCAACTCAGATCAGAATTAAGAGGCTTCTCTAAGGAAGCTAGACCCCATGGTTCACTGTATGTATTTATAGGGCCCTGAACATGTAGGTCTTTTTTTAAATTAATTTTTTTTAAATTTAACAACTTTATTGGTGTATAATTGCTTTACAGTGTTGTGTTAGCTTCTGCTGTATAACAAAATGAACCAGCTATAATGTATACATATATCCCCATATCCCCTCTCTCTTGCATCTCCCCTCAACTCTCCCAATCCCACCCTTCTTGGTGGTCACAAAGCACTGAGCTGATCTCCCTGTGCTATGCAGCTGCTTCCCACTAGCTATCTATTTTACATTTGGTAGTGTGTACATGTCAATACTACTCTCTTACTTCATCCCAGCTTCCCCTTCACCTTCCCCCTCCCCGTGTCCACGAGTCCAACCTCTACATCTGCATCTTTATTCCTGTCCTGACCCTAGGTTCCTCATATCCATTTTTCTTTTTTTTTTAGATTCCATATATATGTGTTAGCATACGGTATTTGTTTTTCTCTTTCTGACTTACTTCACTGTGTATGACAGATTCTAGGTCCATCCACCTCACTACAAATAACTCAATTTTATTACTTTTTATGGCTAACATTACATTGTATATATGTGCCACATCTTCTTTATCCATTCATCTGTCGATGGACACTTAGGTTGCTTCCATGTCCTGGCTATTGTAAATAGAGCTGCAATAAACATTGTGGTACATGACTCTTTTTGAATTATGGTTTTCTCAGGGTATATGCCCAGTAGTGGGATTGCTGGGTCATATGGTAGTTCTATTTTTAGTTTTTTAAGGACCCACTATACTGTTCTCCATAGTGGCTGTATCAATTAACATTCTCACCAACAGTGCAGTGGGTTCCCTTTTCTCCACACTCTCTCCAGCATTTATTGTTTGTAGATTTTTTGATGATGGCCATTCTGACCGGTGTGAGGTGATACCTTATTGTAGTTTTGATTTGCATTTCTCTAATGATTAGTGGTGTTGAACATCCTTTCATGTGTTTGTTGGTAATCTGTATATCTTTGGAGAAATATCTATTCATGTCTTCTGCCCATTTTTTGATTGGGTTGTCTGCTTTTTTGATATTGAGCTGCATAAGCTGCTTATATATTTTGGACCTTAATCCTTTGTCAGTTGCTTCATCTGCAAATATTTTCTCCCAATCTGAGGGTTGTCTATTTGTCTTGTTTATGGTTTCCTTTGCTGTGCAAAAGCTTTTAAGTTTCATTAGGTCTCATTTATTTATTTTTGTTTTTATTTCCATTTCTCTAGGAGGTGGGTCAAAAAGGATCTTTCTGTGATTTATATCAAAGAGTGTTCTTCCTATGTTTTCCTCTAAGAGTTTTATAGTGTCTGGCCTTACATTTAGGTCTTTAATCCATTTGGAGTTTATTTTTGTGTGTGGTGTTAGGAAGTGTTCTAATTTCATTCTTTTATATGTAGCTGTCCAGTTTACACAGCATCACTTATTGAAGAGGCTGTCTTTTCTTCATTGTATATTCTTGCCTCCTTTATCAAAGATAAGGTGACCATACGTGCATGGGTTTATCTCTGGGCTTTCTATCTTCTTCCATTGATCTATATTTCTGTTTTTGTGCCAGTACCATACTGTCTTGACTACTGTAGCTTTGTAGTATAGTCTGAAGTCAGGGAGCCTGATTCCTCAAACTTCGTTTTTCTTTCTCAAAATTGCTTTGGCTATTCAGGGTCTTTTGTGTTTCCATAGAAATTGGGAAATTTTTTGTTATAGTTCTGTGAAAAATGCCATTGGTAGTTTGATAGGGATTGCATTGAATATGTAGATTGATTTGGGTAGTAGAGTCATTTTCACAATATTGATTCTTCCAATCCAAGAACATGGTATATCTCTCCATCTGTTTGTATCATTTTTAATTTCTTTCATTAATGTCTTCTAGTTTTCTGCATACAGGTCTTTTATCCCCTTAGGTAGGTTTATTCCTAGGTACTTTATTCTTTTTGTTGCAGTGATAAATGAGAGTGCTTCCTTAAATTCTCTTTCAGATATTTCATCATTAGTGTATAGGAATGCAGGAGATTTCTGTGCATGAATTTTGTATCCTGCTACTTTACCAAATTCATTGATTAACTCTAGTAGTTTTCTGGTGGCATCTTTAGGATTCTCTATGTACAGTATCTTGTCATCTGCAAACGGTGACACTTTTACTTCTTTTCCAATTTGGATTACTTTTATTTCTTTTTCTTCTCTGATTTCTGTGCCTAAAACTTCCAAAATTATGTTGAATAATAGTGGTGAGAGTGAGCGACATGTCTTACTCCTGATCTTAGTGGAAATGGTTTCAGTTTTTCACCATTGCAAACAATGTTGGCTGTGGATTTGTCATATATGGCCTTTATTATGCTGAGGTAAGTTCTCTCTATGCCTACTTTCTGGAGAGTTTTTAACATAAATGGGTGTTGAATTTTGTTGAAACATTTGTCTGCACCTATTGAGATTATCATATGGTTTATATCCTTCAATTTGTTAATATAGAGTATCACATTGATTGATTTGCATATATTGAAGAATCCTTGCATTCCTGGGATAAACCTCACTTGATCATGGTGTATGATCCTTTTAATGTGCTGTTTGATTCTGTTTGTTAGTATTTTGTTGAGGATTTTTGCATCTATGTTCATCAGTGATATTGGCCTGTAGTTTTGTCTTTTTGCGACATCTTTGTCTGGTTTTGGTATCAGGGTGATGGTGACCTCATAGAATGACCTTGGGGGTGTTCCTCCTTCTGCTATATTTTGGAAGAGTTTGAGAAGGATAGGTGTTAGCTCTTCTCTAAATGTTTGATAGAATTCACCTGTGAAGCCATCTGGTCCTGGGCTTTTGTTTGTTGGAAGATTTTTGATCACAGTTTCAATTTCAGTGCTTGTGATTGCTCTGTTTATATTTTCTATTTCTTCCTGGTTCCATCTCAGAAGGTTGTGCTTTTCTGTGATTTCTTCCAGGTTGTCCATTTTATTGGCAAAGTGTTACGTGTAGTAATCTCTCATAATCCTTTGTATTTCTGCAGTGTCAGTTGTTACTTCTCTTTTTCATTTCTAATTCTGTTGATTTCAGTCTTCTCCCTTTTTTTCTTGATGAGTCTGGCTAATGGTTTATCAATTTTGTTTATCTTCTCAAAGAACCAGCTTTTAGTTTTATTGATCTTTGCTATTGTTTCCTTCATTTCTTTTTCATTTATTTATGGTCTGATCTTTATGATTTCTTTCCTTCTGCTCACTTTGGTTCTTTGTTTTTCTTTCTCTAATTGCTTTCAGTGTAAGGTTATGTTGTTTATTTGTGATTTGTCTTGTTTCTTGAGGTAGGATTATATTGTTATAAATTTTCCTCTTAGAACTGCTTTTACTGTGTCTCACAGGTTTTGGGTCATCATGTTTTCATTGTCATTTGTTTCTAGGTATTTTTTGACTTCCTCTTTGATTTCTTCAGAGATCACTTGTTTATTTAGTAGTGTATTGTTTAGCCTCCATGTGTTTGTATTTTTTACAGTTTTTTTTCCTGTAATTGATATCTAGTCTCATAGTGTTATAGTTGGAAAAGATACTTGATACGATTTCAATGTTCTTAAATTTACCATGGCTTGATTTGTGACCTAAGATATAATCTATCCTGGAGAATGTTCCATGAGCACTTGAGCAGAAAATATATTCTGTTGTTTTTGGATGGAATGTCCTATAAATATCAATTAAGTCCATCTTGTTTAATGTGGTATTTAAAGCTTGTGTTTCCTTATTTATTTTCATTTTGGATGATCTGTCCATTGGTGAAAGTGGGGTGTTAAAATCCCTTACTTTTATTGTGATACTGTCGATTTCCCCTTTTATGGCTATAGCATTTGCCTTATGTATTGAGGTGTTCCTATGTTGGGTGCATAAATAATTACAATTGTTATATCTTCTTCTTGGTTTGATCGCTCAATCATTATGTAGTGTCCTTCTTTGTCTCTTGTAGTAGTCTTTATTTTAAAGTCTATTTTGTCTGATATGAGAATTGCCACTCCAGCTTTCTTTTGATTCCCATTTGCATGGAATATCTTTTTCCATCCCCTCAATTTCAGTCTGTATGTGTCCCTAAGTCTGAAGTGGGTCACAGTAGACAGCATATATACGGGTCTTGTTTTTATATCCATTCAGCCAGTCTATGTCTTTAGGTTGGAGCATTTCATTCATTTACATTTAAGGTAATTATCAATATGTATTTTCTTATTACCATTTCCTTAATTGTTTTGGGTTTGTTATTGTAGGTCTTTTCTTTCTCTTTTGTTTCCTTCCTAGAGAAGTTCCTTTAGCATTTGTTGTAAAGCTGATTTGGTGGTGCTGAATTCTCGTAGCTTTTACTCGTCTGTAAGATTTTTAATTTCTCCATTGATTCTGAATGATACTTGCTGGGTAGAGTCATCTTGTTTGTAGATTTTTCCCTTTCATCGCTTTAAGTATGTCTTGCCACGCCCTTCTGGCTTGCAGAGTTTCTGCTGAAAGATCAGCTGTTAACCTTATGGGGATTCCCTTATATGTTATTTTTTGCTTTTCCCTTGCTGCTTTTACTATTTTTTGTTTGTATTTAATTTTTGATCGTTTGATTAATATGTATCTTGGTGTGTTTCTCCTTGGATTTATCCTGTATGGGACTTTCTGTGCTTGCTTGACTTGATTGACTATTTCGTTTCCCATATTACAGGAGTTTTCAACTATAACTCTTCAAATATTTTCTCATTCCTTTTCTTTTTCTCTTCTTCTTCTGTGACCCCTATAATTCGAATGTTGGTGAGTTTAATGTTGTCCCAGAGGTCTCTGAGACTGTCCTCAAGTCTTTTCATTCTTTTTTCTTTATTCTAGTTTGCAGTAGTTATTTCCACTATTTTATCTTCCAGGTCACTTATCTGTTTTTCTGCCTCTGTTATTCTGCTATTGATTCCTTCTATAAAATTTTAAATTTCATTTATTGTGTTGTTCATCATTATTTGCTTGCTCTTTAGTTCTTCTAGGTCCTTGTTAAACGTTTCTTGTATTTTCTCCAGTCTATTTCCAAGAGTTTGGATCATCTTTACTATCATTACTCTGAATTCTTTTTCAGGTAGACTGCCTATTTCCTCTTCATTTTTTTGTTCTAGTGGGTTTTTACTTTGCTCCTTCATCTGCTGCATATTTCTTTGTCTTCTCATTTTGCTTAACTTACTGTGGTTGGGGATCTCCTTTTTGCAGGCTAAAGTTTCATAGTTACCATTGTTTTTGAAGTCTGCCCCCAGAGTGTGAGGTTGGTTCAGTGGCTTGCGTAGGCTTCCTGGTGGAAGGGAGTGTTGCAAGTGTTCTTTTGGTTGGGCTGTATCTTGTCTTTCTGGTGGGCAGGGCCACATCTGATGTTGTGTTTTGGGGTGTCTGTGAACTTAGTATGATTTTAGGCAGCCTCTCTGCTAATGGGTGGGGTTGTGTTCCTGTCTTGCTAATTGTTTGGCATGGGTCGTGCAGCACTGGAGCTTGCTGGCCCTTGAGTGGAGCTGGGTCTTAGCATTGAGAAGGAGATCTCTGGGAGAGTTCTCTCCGATTGATATTACATCGGGCCAGGAGGTGTCTGGTGGTCCAGTGTCCTTAACTTGGCTCTCCCACCTCAGAGGCTGAGGCCTGACACCAGGCCAGAGTACCAAGACCCTGTCAGCCACACAGAATTCCAGTGTTCAAATATATTTCTAGGTCCAAAACAGAGCTGCTCTTCCCTGGGATCCATGTCAGCAAATGGAAACTTAGGTAAGTCTGTGTGTCTGTAAATGCTCCACTTGACCACCTAAATTAATGTTTATTGGAGTATAGTTGATTTACAATGTTGTGTTAATTTCTGCTGTACAGCAAATAAATCAATTATACATATAAATATATCCATTCTTTTTTATATACTTTCCCATATAGGTAATTACAGAGTATTGATTAGAGCTCCCTGTGTTATACAATAGGTTATTATTAGTTATTTATTTTATATATAGTAGGGTTTATATGTCAGTCTCAGTCTCCCAATTTATCCCTTTATCGTTCTTCACTGGAAGTCAGAAGCCAGTGGCACTTTTGTATGCATCACCTCATTCCTGTCTAAATTTTATTTTCTTTTCCAGTGTCATTTATTATCTATTATTTTATTCATTTTGCATAGTTAAAAACTGTATATCTTTATATAGGTAGCATATATTACCCATGTCCTTTGACATAGCCTGGACTAATGAATATTGATCCTTTACTGTATAACCTGTTCAGTTGTCTTTCTATTTCTTGGCTTAGTCCTCTGAACTCAGACAGTTTATCCAATTTCTAACTTAGTCAACCCCTCCACTGATACTGGTTTCTTAACAGATCTTTTTTCTATCTTAATATCAACATTTGCGTGGATAAATTTGCCTCTAAGGACTGTTTCAGAAGCATAAAAAATGTTTTGATATATCTTCATTTTCTTTCATCTAACAGTATTTTCTGAGCTTTTGTCCCTTTGCTTATTCATGTGTGTTGTTTAAGCTTCACATATTTTTGTGTCCCATATTTTTCCTGCTATTTATTTTTAATTTTATTTCTTTTTAGTCAGAATATATATTTTGTAATATTTTTACCATTTCTAATTTACTGAGGTTTATGTCCTAGCATATGGTCTATCCTGGAAAATGTTCCATGAATATATGAAAATATTGTATGTTTTGTTGTGTGTAGTGTTTTGTAGATGTCTACTAGTTCTAGTTGGTGTATAGCATTGTAAAGTCTTCTATTTTCTTGATGATATTCTGTCTATTGTTCGATATGTTATTGAAAGTGGGGAATTGTATGCTTGAATTATTATTGTTTTCTATATCTCCCTTCATTTTTGTCAGTTTTTGTCTGACGTATTTGGTTATTTGTTATTAAGTCCATACATATATATAATTGTTATGTCTTCCTGATAGACTGAGCATTTTATTTCTATAAAACATTATTACTTCTTTTTAATTCACAAGTCTACTTCATCTGATATTAGCAGAGCCCCTTCATATTTCTTGTGGTTGTTGTTTGAATGATGTAACTTTTTCTAAACATTAGTTTAAGTCTATTATATCTTTGAACATAAAATATTTCTTTTGTAGACATCCTTTAATCAGATCATGTTTTGTTAATCTGTCCTTTGATTACTTTGTTTAATACATTCACATTTAATATTGTTATTGATATAGTTGGATGATATCTGCCATTTTATTCTTTTTTCTATATTTCTCACATCACTTTGTTTCTGTAATCTTCTTCTACAGTATTCTTTTCCATTAGTGAATGGTTTCTAATGTAGCATTTTAATTTCTTATCTTGTGATTTCACTGTATCTTTTTAATTTTTTTTTAACATCAAGCTGTTCAATTCTACTAATGTCTGGTTGATTATTCAACAATTTTCAACACAGCCTTGTGGCATAAATTGCTGTACAGACTAATGTGATCAAATTGTGGATCTTTTGCAGCAAGAACCGTTTCTGATGTCAGTGTTTGGTATTTATTCTGATTCCAGGAGGGCTCCTCTCAGCTAACTTACTCCTTAGTTCTCTCCAGTTAACTAGCCTGCCTAGATTTTAGCCTGTATCTTGAATCTCCTCCCAGTTGTCCATTACCAGAACTTCCACTGTTTTTATGAGTGCTTTTATGCTCAAACTTCTTCACTCTTAGTTGTAAAGGAAATCAGTTCCTTAGGAAGAGGTTAAGAGCTCTCTGATTTAATACTCACAGACATAGAGAACAGACTTGTGGTTGACAAGGGGGAGGGGGCTAGGGGAGGGTTGTACTGGGAGTTTGGAGTTAACAAATACAAACTATTATATATAGGATGGATAAACAACAAAATCCTACTGTATAGCACAGAGAACAGTATTCAATATCCTGTGATAAACCATAATGAAAAAAAATGTGAAAAAAAACATGTGTATATATATATATATATATATATATATATATATATATATATATATAACTGAATCACTTTGCTGTACAGCAGAAATTAACAACATTGTAAATCAACTATATTTCAATAATTTTTTTTTTTTAAAAAGAGCTGTCTAGGAGACAGGTTAGCTTTTGGCTTGATCCTTTCTCTTGGCATGAAGATCCTTTTTCCTGGCATGAAACCACTGCCTTATGCTCTAAGGCAGGGATGATCAAGCCCCCAGTCTTCTCAGTATGCTGTACCCAACAAGGCTTATAATATAAGGTCTCACCCTGGACTTAACTTCAACAACAGGAAGCTAGGGCCAAGGTGAGAAATGTTGACATCCTGCTTCTACAGGAATGAAGTCCTCTGACTGAGAAATGAGCAGGGAAGGAGCCTTGTGTTCTTGGCTAAAGCAACCTGGACTAGACTCTCTACTTCACTGAGACTGTATTAGAGAGGCAGAAAGTAGTCTGCATTCAAATACCACAGACTTTCACCTTTCTTTTCAAATTTTTGCCAATGTTCTTGAATGGCTGTTTATTCTTTGATGGTTTATCCTTCAGACCTGCCTTTCCAGAGACCTTAAATGATAATTTTTGGTAATAGTTTTTAATACATTCAATGGAGAGAGAAAGTCAGTAGAACCCTCAACACCGTCACACTACAGGTAGATCTCATGTGGCTATATCTTTATGAACTTTAGTTTTTATGCATACAAACAGAAATATTTATAGAATAAATAATATGGTAATTGAGATTTAATTCAAAATATTATAAGGAACTGCTTAGAGATATAGATGAAATGAAATAGGTTTAGGAATAATTAAATTGAGTAAAGGATGAGCCAAGTTTATTAAATTTTTCTCTCTCTTTCTCTTCCTCTCTCCCTACTTTGCTATCTTTTTCTCTCCAAACGTGTATATGTTAGGTGTGTGTGTGTGTGCATGTGTGTGTGTATGTGTGCATGCTCAATTTCAGACAGTATCTGGAGGATATAAAATAAATCTACTCATTAGCTGCCTCTGGTGTTTGGGGCAGGAGAGTGTAGGAGAGAGACTTAGTTGTTAGGATATACCTTTTTTCTCCTAAAAAAGTTTTAGATGATTCTGAAATATGGCTGTGTTTCCAATTTGAATCTATTAATATAGTGCAGGTTATTATTTTGTAAAGAGCAAAGTTGTTCAAGATCACTCAGTAAGTTAGTGCAGAGTTAGGATTTGGATCCAGACCCTCTAACACCTGACTCCTAAATCCAGAGCTCACTTATATAATGTCACACGGCCATCCTGATTTTAGGACAAGTTTACTCTGTTCTTCAGATAACTAGAAAAGGGTCCATTAAAAATTATTTGAGAATATGTAGTTATAAAAAAAAAACATTTTGGAGGATTGAAATTAACATATGTACCTGCTTCATGCAAAGTTGTTACTAAAGATTGACTTTGATTTAAATTACTTTTGGAAGAAGAAATGTGGTTGTGAGCAGGGAAACTAAATCATCTTATCAGGATGAACATACATCATGACATCTACTGATTGTGATCCATATCTGCCTAGGGAATATACATTTATTTAACTTAGGCCTCCAGGGTAAAATGAATCTTTTTGTAATTTTTCCAATAATGGCAATAATAATGATATATGTGTTCATAAGAAATATAAATGAGTAGGTCATGTATTATAAAATCACAGACTGAACAAAAATGGGATATTTAAAAACTTTAATAAATCTTAAATATTCCATAAAAATCTTAATTTCTCACTGCTCCTTAGGCATCATAGCAGTGCTATAATGTTTAACAAAGATCTTTCTGGGTTTTTGTTTTTTTGGGTTTTTTTAGAGCTCCGATTTGTAGTGTTTGCCAAATTCTGTAGTATAAATACTCTGACTATGATCAAGTTCAACACACCAATGGTTAACAACTAGCCAACAAAATTCCTGAAAGTTTAACAATCGGGTCTCACAAGCTGGTATGTTCAGCCCCAGCATACTTATTGAGCTCAGGTCCAATGGGAACATGTGCATTTGAAAATTAAACCAAATATAATACTAGGTTTTTAGAGACAGTAGAGACAAGTGGAGGTTTTGAAAATGTCTAATTTTATGTGACAACTTGACAGGGCTATGGGGTGCCCAGATATTTGGTCAAACGTTATTGGGTGTGTCTGTGAAGGTGCTTCTAAAGGAGATTAACATTTGAATTGGTAGACTGAGTAAAGCAGATTGTCTTCTTTAATGTGGGTGGTTCCCCATCCAATCAAAGACCTGAAAAGAACAAAAAGGCTGAGTAAGAAAGAATACCTTCTGCTGGACTGTTTGAGCTGGGATATCAGTCTTTTCCAGCCTTTGCACTTGAAATAAGAAATTGGCTCTTCTCATATCTTGAGCCTCCCAGCTTTCAGACAGAAACTTATACCACCAGTTCCCCTAGTTGTCACGTGTTTGGATTCAGACAAGAACTATACCATAAGTTCTGGGTCTCTAGTTTGCCAAACACAGATGATGGGATTTCTCAGCCTCCATAATTGTATGAGCCAATTCCTCATAATATCTATCTAACTGCCGATCTATCTATCTTTCTATCTACCTATCTATCTATCTATCATCTATCTATCTATCTATCTATCTATCTATCTATCTATCTATCATCTATCTATCTCTCTATCTATCTATCTATCTAATCTATCTATCCTACTGGTTCTGTGTCTTTGGAGAACCCTGACTAATATGAACATTTCTACAGGCTTTCCCTCTTACCAACACTGTTTTATTCTTCTGTGTCTAGCCAAATGCTTAAAAATCCTTCAGCACTTAAAGTCTTATTTCTGGCATAAATCCATTTCTGCCACTATCAGCCTATGATAATTCTCCTGTTTTCTGAATTCTTGAGATATTTAATTAAACTAACTACCATTTTCTGAGGGCTGACTAGAATAACATGTAGCAGGCATTCTTGAGATATTTGCATTTATTATTTTGAAACCTTATGAACATACTGCCTTGACAGGAATAATAGATGCAACAAAGAATCATAAAGTTTGTTACAGTGAATTAAGGACCTTGTAGAATGTAAGACACAGGACTCAGAAACTCCATTCCAGACCTATCTCACACCAAAGCCCACAGTCTTTCTATGCCATTTCATTACTATTCCTCTCTTTGTATAGCACAGGGAACTCTACTCAGTGCTCTGTGGTGACCTGGATGGGAGGGAAATCCAAAGAGGAGGGGATGTATGTGTACTTATGGCTGATTCACTTTGCTGTATGGCAAAAACTAACACAGCATTGTAAGGCAACTATACTCCAATAAAAATTAATTTAAAAAATAAATTAATAAATAAATAATTTTCACACACACACACAAAATATATATATATACCTCTCTTTTGAATGATGGATCTCAATCCATATGCATCAGCCCTACTCTCCAAAGGATATTAGCATTTTTATGCATATTGTGGGGGAATAAGATAGAATAAAACTAACATAAGGAGACCATCTTAGTCATACACTATACTGGAAACTCTTCTTACATTAGGTCATTTCACTCTCCTAACAAGCCTGGGTGTAGCATTATTTTTGTTATTATTATTCCTATTGTACAGATGAGGAAACTGAGGCTCAGATGATTTCCTATAATCATGCACCTCATGTGTGACCAAACAGAAGTTAAAACCCAGTTCTCAAATGGTTTGTGTTCCTTACACTACTGAATATTCTTTACAGACATTGTAATAAATGACTTCCATTAAAAATCATAGGCTTATTCTATAGTATCTTCCCACATGTCACTCCTTCAAGCACTGGGATTCTAGTGACATTACCTAACTGGAATTAAGAGAATGAATTGAGCAGGTATTACAAGTATTCCCCACATTACAACAGAATGATAGATTTCTCTGCAGCTTCTTGATATGAAAGAATAACAAGAGCAGGGATGATTGACAGGTGTCCTTTACTTCTGCCTTCTCACACCCATATGCTTTCTTCAAGCTCACAGAGTTTCACAGGCGAGAAGCAAAGACTCCTAGGTGACATCTCAGGGGAGCTGGTCTAAGCAGAAGGAACAGTGTGCAGTCATGGATTAAAAATGACTGAGGGGACCTCACCCCAATTGTCACCTTCTTCCTGCACAGTCTGTCATAATCTCTAAGGTGCCACCATTGGATGATATTTCTGTAACTCTCAGAAGCCTCTGAGGTAGGATGAGATTTCATTCTCTATATAGTGCAGTGGATGACAAAATGGATATTGGCATGCACTCTACCTTAGACTATCTTCTTCACATATTCTAGCCTCAATCCCTAGTGAAAAATGCACAATAATATCACTTCTCTGTCAGAGATGTCATGAGGGTTAAATAAGATGGTCTCGAGTACTTGAAATGGTGTTTGACACATAATACGTGAGTTATTATTGTAACAAATATTAACATTTCATTTTAGAGTTGAGAATCTGAAAGGTCTAAGAGAAAGGCTCTTGGTGATAATTTAAATTGGTATCAATGTCTCTGGGTTATAATCCAGTGACCTCTTCTTAGATATCTTATTACCTGAAATGGCAACTTGGACCAATAAATGAATAATTTACTTAAGGGAAATACTTTAGTGACTTTTTCAGTTTAAAGAAGATTATTTAAGTAAAATTTTGGACAATTGACTTATTTTTATGGGTAATTATAAGTACATAATAATGAAGTTTATTAATCAGGAGAGAATTACTTTAACATATATTAAGATATAGAAAATGTATTTGGTTAAGTCATATGTATGGGGACTATATCTTAAAAGATGTTCTGTATAGTAATGTTTGGGAACATCTCATAAGCTATATTTTATTTATAGAAATGGAATGAAATAAATTTATAGAATTGGTTCACTATATCTCTGACTGATGAAACTATTTTATCAAGAAGATACTTGGCAACATAAAAAGAGTAAAGAAAAAACGAGTACTGTACAGTTTCACTGTGGATAAAACAATGAAAAAATTACATAGAATATTCTTTGAGTCATGGGTAAAGGGGCTGCACTGTCTTTACTTTTTAATGTCACTTTGCACATGGCATATGCCTATTCTTCTTTTCATTGGCAAGGGCATAAATAAAAAACAAAGCAAAACAGAAAGAAAAATGACTGTGGACTTACCTCAGTTGGTCCAGACTGTCAGTATCCCTGATTGGAGCTGCCCCCTTGAACATCAAGATTATGGAGTGATCATGGCAACCTGTTGCTTTGATAATTCTCCCTGATAATGGCCTTCATGAAAATGTGTCTACAGAAAGCAGAAAGTTAAAAGAGTTGGTTAAATATATAGATCAAGCCATCTTAAAATTCACTAAGTTATTTACAAGTATTGAAATCTAATTTTTGGCCATTCTATAACCCATCTTCCTTCATTTACTATTGAGGGAAAATAATCACATATTTACATTTCTTTAAGTTATGAAGCACATTCCATCATTATTTAGCAATTAAATGAAATTATAGTAATTTTCTTGGCTTGTAATTAAGTTGTTTTAGTACATATTTCTCACTCAGAAAGATCAGAAAATTATTTTCTCATTCCATTTGACTTTTCTTATGAAGTTATGAAAATAAATTAGAGCCAATATTTGCTGTTTTAAAAGAAAATGAAAGAAAGAGAGGATTTGAATGCGTACAAAGTATTTTCTCAAGAATGTAGATACAAGGTTGTATAAAAATATATATTCTTTTCAGATGAAAAAATTTTCGATTTGACTGAGTGGCCGAAGTTATTTTTTAAATAAGGCACAGCTGAGTGGCCATTTTAAGTGAACTACAAAAATCAGTGAAAACCAATAGCCTCACATTTCTCTCCACAGATATCAGCTATGGCAGTCTTGTCACTGGCAGCAGAGACTCCTTGCCAGACTGTTTCTTAAGAGAACACATTTTACATTTCTTTGTTGTAAATGTGCAAAGGCTCTTCAAAATATTTCCTATTACTCATAAGTAAATGTTGTTTATTATTCTCCTTTAAAAATGAAGAGTATTGCCCCAAATACGTATGGGAAGAGGGAATGGTGGGATGACTTAAAGTAAGAACTTCACTTTGAGCTGAACCTTCTCCTGGAACTGTCCAGCTACCAAGTTCCAGCACGTGAGTTCAATTAGCATGGCTGAAGAAGGTAGTTCTCACTTCTTCCAAGGTAAACCTGACGTTCTCAAGCTTTTTTCAGGACAAATTCCTAGATGGCAAAATGGCAGCATCAGAATTAATTGGTGGTCAGTGACTCAAGAAAAGTGTAAACTCCACAGTCCATCTCTTTAACTTCCAACGCATTAATTCTACCTAGGGGGATGGAAACATTGACTGGGTGATTATCTGGTTATCTTTATGGCTACACATTAATTTGAAAAGGTTAATGAAGTTAAGCCACCTTGAGAGTGTAAAACACAGCTGCCATTGTTCTCATGATATACCTGTAGGTGTTGTCTCATTGGAAGATTGAGAAAAAGTAACACACAACAATTAATGAATAACACAAATGTAAATTTCAGTGCTATTCTATACCAATCATTCTGCATACTTTAAGAGTTCTGAAAAGGGAACTTTAGAAATATCTAGATAGTCTACAGGATCTTTGGAGAGGGTTAAGAGTTAAGCTCATCATTTAAGGATGAGACAAAAGAAGAAAGCTGTGAAGTGTCAGGCTCTGCTTCAGACACTAGAATATATTAGGTACGAAAATATCTTCTAAGACTCACAATAAAGTTTAGACAAAGGCTATATTATTACTGTTTTTCAAATGAAGTAATTAATGCTCTGAGAGATAAAATAATCTCCTACAAAATAGGGGAGGGGATGGATTTCCTCCCTGAGGACTTTCTCTGCCCCCAAACTACCAGCATTACTTCTGCTGAGACTGGGGTCTTTCCACTTTACAAAAAAATGTAAAATGATCAGTAGCACACCTCCAGCTTTTCTGTTTAGATTAAAATGCAAGTTTATTCTCCTCTAAGGAAAACTAATTTTTCAGAATGCTGACCCCCCTATAGTACTCATTCACACTCTTCCTGGTCCCTTTCACCATCACTTGGTAATCACTAATCTGCTTTAAATTTCTATATATTTGCCTGTTCTGACATTTATTATAAATAATAATGTATAACATTTTTGTGTGATTGGCTTCCTTCATCTAGCATAATGTTTTCAAAGTTCATATATGCCTAAGTATCAGCACATACTATGTTTAATGCCAAACAATATTTCATTGCATAGATAATGAAACATTGTACACATTTATTTCTCAGTTGATGGACATTTGAGTTGTTTCCACTTTTGGCTATTATAAATAATAGCACTAAGAAAATCTGTGTAAAAGTTTTGTGTGGACATATGTTTTCATTTAGGTTTCATGTATAGCTAGGAGTGAACTTTTTGGATCACATGGCAACAGTTTGTTAAACATTTAGAGGAACTGTAAAACTGTGTTCCAAAGCAACTGCATCATTTTACATTCCCACCACAAGTGTATGAGTGTTCAATTGTTTCTGCTTCCTTTTCAGTGCTTGTTATTGTTTGCCGTTTGTATTATAACCATCCTGGTGGTTGTAAATGGTATCTCCTTCTCCTTGTGGTTTTGCTTTGCACTTCCCTAATCAGTAATGATGTTGAGCAAATTTCATGTGCTTATTGGCTACCTGTACATATTCTGTGGAGAAATGTCTATTCAGATCCTTTGCCCATTTAAAAATTATGCTTTTTATTATTGAGTTCTAAGTACTTTTTATATATTCTAAGTACAAATCTGATATCAGATATATGACATGAAAGTATTTTCTCCAGTTCTATGGGTTGGCTGTTGACTTTCTTTATGGTGTATTTTAAAACAAAAATGTCTTAAATTTTGATGAAATCCAATTTATCTATGTTTTCTGTTGTTGCATGTGCTTTTGGTGTCATGTATAAGAAGTCTTTGCTTAATCTAAGGTCACAAAGATTTAAGCATTTTTTTTCTTCTAAGAGTTTTCTAGGTTTAGCTCTTACAATTATGTCTTTGAACTATTATGAGTTAATTTTTTTTTTTTTAAGATTGTATTTTTTTTTATTAATTAATTTATTCATTTTTTGGTTTTTTAAAATGTATTTATTTTATTTATTTTTGGCTGTGTTGGGTCTTCGTTTCTGTGCGAGGGCTTTCTCTAGTTGCGGCAAGTGGGGCCCACTCTTCATCGCGGTGCGCGGGCCTCTCACTCTCGCGGCCTCTCTTGTTGTGGAGAACAAGCTCCAGACGCGCAGGCTCAGTAGCCGTGGCTCATGGGCCCAGCCGCTCCGCGGCATGCGGGATCCTCCCAGACCAGGGCTCGAACCCCTGTCCCCTGCATTAGCAGGCGGATTCTCAACCACTGCACCACCAGGGAAGCCCGAGTTAATTTTTTAAAATATGATGTGAGTTAAGTATTCAACATCATTCTTTTTCCTGTGGATCTCCAGTTGCTCCAGCACAATTTTTTAAAAAGACTATTAGTTCCTTAATTTTTGTTGGCACTATTGTCAAAAGTCAATTGAACATAAATATAAGTAGCTTTTTTTCTGGATTATTTGTATGATTTCATTAATGTATGTGTCTATCCTGAGATCAGTACTATTATTTCTTGATTATTGTAGCTTTGTATTAAGATTTTGCATGGGAAAATGTGAGTCCTCCAATTTAGTCTTTCTTTATCAAGATTGTTGTGGCTATTTTGGGTACCTTGCTTTCCATATGGATTTTAAGATCACATTGTAAATATTTAGAAAAAAGACAGCTGGGATTTTATAGAGTTTATACTAACTCTATAGATAAATCTTAGGAGTACTGACATGCTGACAATATTAAGTCTTCTAATTCATGAACACAGAATTTATTTCCAGTTATTTAGGTCTATAATGTTTTAATGATATTTTGTAAGTTTCAGTGTTCAAATTTTGAGCCTCTTTTGTTAATTTTTTATGCTATTATCAATAGAATTATTTTCTTAATTTCATTTTCATATTGTTCCTTTGTAGTGCATAAAAATATGTTGACTTTTATGTTGATATTTTACCTTTCAACTTTGCTGAGCTTATTCATTAGCCTGAAAAATTTTCAAGTGAATGTCCTACAATTTTTATATGCAAGAATGTCATTTCACATGAAGATAGATTTATATTTCCCTTTCTTATTTGAATGCATTTTATTTCATTTTCTTGCCTAATTGCTCTTGCTAGAACTTCCAATACTATGTTGAATAGAAGTGGCAGAAGTAATATCTTACCATTGTTTCTGATCTTATAGGAACAATTTCATTCTCTTACAATTAAGTATGGGCTTTTTGCTTTGTTTTTTTTTTTGTTTTTTTGGTAGATGACTGTTATCAGGTTGAGGAATCACCTTTTATTTCCAGTTGTTTGTGTTTTTATCATGAGAGTATGTTGGATTTTGGAAACTGCAACCAAATTAAACTCTCTCTTTTTTTTTTTTTTTTTTTTTTGTTAACCTTGGAATGTCTCTATTTTTTCCCAAACTGTCACACTGGAAAACCCATATGAAGGCTCTGTAGTCAACAGTTCCAACTGAACACTTTCTAACCATCCTCAACAAAGTGCCAGATCCATGAGTGCAACCATCTTAGCTCCATCAGATGAGCCAATCCACTAGCTGAAAATTACCATGGTTACCATGTGGAATAGAAGAATGTCCAGGTGAATCATGTAATGACTAATTTTTTTTCTTAGCCCATTGGGGCTGCTATTACAAAAATACCATAAACTGGGTCACTTATAAACAACAGAAATTTATTTCTCACAGTTCTGGAGGCTGGAGGGTCCATGATTAAGCTACCTGTGGGTTCAGTGTCTGGTGAGAGTCCACTTTCTGGTTGATAGATGATGCCTTTTTACTCTGTCCTCACAGATAAAACAGGTGAAAGATCTCTTTTATAAGAGCACTAATCCTATTCAAGAGGGGAATGCTCTCATGATCTCATCACCTTCAATGTTCCCACCTCCTAATGCCATAACCTTGTGCAATAGGTTTTCCACATATGGACTCTGGGGGGATACATTCAATCTATATTATTTGTCCTCTGAAGAGGAAGAAAAAGCTGAATGGTATCATGTTGAGGGCATGTTGGCTCTCAGACATTCTGATGTATATTCTTCTATTATCTACCTGTCTGTCTATTTATCTATCATCTCTATCTATCTATCTATCTATCTATCTAATCATCTATCTATCTATCTATCTATTTATCATCTATCTATCTGTAATCTAGCTATTTATCTATCTACCTCTTTCTTTTTTCTCTTTACCTTACTCTCTCTGCTAGTCAGGATTCACCAAAAAAATTTTAGAGCTTAGCAATGGATTATCCACAAATTGCAAACTCTGGCTTTGTCTATCCTAGGTATTTGCTTATTGGGGAGATAATAATGAATAAGATATAATATTCCATTGAAGTGTTAATAACTTGGCAACTGTTTAATCAATTACTATGCAAGTGTTCTGAATTGGGAAGCAAAAGGCCATTACTCTCAGGGAGCAAAGTCTTTACATTCACACTTTCTTACAGTTCTAAATTAAGTTTGACTTATTTATAAATAAACTGTTAAGAGTAAGGTCATGCCAATAATGGCGTAGACATCATTTTTCATATTTTAATAAATTTAACATTGCTTTTTCTCTGGATAACATTTAATTGCACTTATTTATATCTCACAAGTGAGTGTTTATTAGAGCACAGTCTCAGCAAGACCTCTGGAAGCTGTTGGACATACGATCTAACTCTTTGGTAGAGAAAGAAGGTCCCCAGTCCTCCCTTGTATATATCTGCAGAATAAATAAAGGTCAGAGATAACACCAAGATGAATGGGGATTTTTCTGCTCTTCGGTAAGGAGGAAATAAAGTAAATCTTTTCCTTTATTTTGTATTTATTTATTATTCATTCATTTATTTATTTTTATTTTAACTAGAGAGGACTCCGGGACGTACCTTGCTTGAGAGCAGAAGAAATAAGTGTTCATTACTGAATCTCCACTGGGAATCAAAAGTGCACGCTTTCTGTAGCATTTCTTAAACTATCTCCTGGCAACCAAGAATGGTGGTTTGTGAAAAGTGGGTTAACAGGGCAGCTGCAGTTGGGTGAGGGAACACTAAACTCTAACCTCAAGAGATAGTAATAGCAATTGTTCATGCATATGTCATGTATCCAGGTATATTATAGAGAATTTTTCTCATGATCAAACAAGAAGTAAAGTATTACAATGTCTGAGCACACCTATTGAAAACTGAACACACCTTGAAACATTTAGAAACTTGAAGGTCCAAAATCTGTTGAAAATGATGACTTTCCTGTACAATGGTGTTCTGTGGGGAAGTTTAATTATGTTTCTAAGAAATTTTTATAACTGCAATGAATGTTGCTTTTGAAATCCATTATGGTGATTTGATATAGAGCAATCAAAATCATAAAATTTCACACTGAATGCTCTCTTTGCAAAATAGACTTTCTTCGTTTGAGTAGGCCCTTTGTATGCCAACGAGGGAGAGGGTTTTTGGTTTCACTGTCCATGGACTGAGAAACATGACACATTAGAAGTGGTCTGAGCCCATAAGTCAACTTAGTGATTTGCCCAAGGTCACACAGCTTGTCAGCATGACCAATTTGAACTCTTGGTTCTTGATCCCAGACCAGTGATCTTTTGTCATAGAACTCACTAAGTCACCTTTTCTAGATGAATAAATTTGCTTCACTTAAGAGAGACATTTATCTCTAAGGTGACTTCTCATACATATCTTACAGAATTCCCATTATACAGATGAGAAAACTCTAACCAAAAAATGTCTGTCAGCTTGCCCAAAATCAAACCTCTAACATAGGCAGAGCTAATGCAAAATCTTTGGACGCCATGTTTTGCTGCCTTTCAAAATATGAGGCAAGAGTGTCTATTATTAGAGCTGAAGTATTTAGTCCATACATAATTTATCCAAACGGAAGTTAGAATTCTTGCTAAAAAAATGTGATATATGCAGGATCTGTTAGAGTTTGTATCTTTTGAATCCTTTTGCCAATCCATTTGCTGTCTTTGAGAATATAAATTTTAAAGAAAAAAACATAAGAAGGCCCACTTAATTATGTCCATGTAATTAGTCCATTTATATCTTTTGTTTGCATTATTTGCTTTTTACTGCAAGGATATAATCAATATTTAAATTTTATTATGCAAACTCCACACACCCATGCTAAATTCCAATTGGCAAGTATATGTTTCTGATCACAATCTTGGCAAAGTCACTGACTCATGGAGCATCTGGAGTCCAGTTTTCTTTGCTTAGCCCACTAATACAATTTACAGTGTTTTGAAAGGTAGCCTATTATCTGTTCGTCTAATTGACACAGCTAAGGTTCAGATGAGCCCTTACATTTTCTTCTTTCACAAACCATTAGGCAAAGCAATTTTATTTCATTTTCCTGCTAACTTATTCTTCAAGTTGCTGATTCCCTTAGCAACTGGATTTAGTAGACAAAGGTGAATAAGCGCTGGTATTTATTTTATAAAGCTCAAATTCAGCCTTCAATCTAATTCTTCAATGTTAAATGTGGTGTCTACACTATTGAGAAAAAGTACTTAAGACAATGTTTCCTATTTTGAGTCTCATGGTGTTCAAATTAAGTATAACCAATGCTTGAGATGATCATTATGGTGATGTTTATTTCTGTTGTTTCCTCCAATCCATTTCAATACAATGACAAACTTTTTATTTTTTATGGCATAAAATCAGTGTATTTTATTAAGGATGTTACTTTGTGAAGAGTAATAGATTTCAGATACGGTATTGTCATACTTTGGGTTTTGACTGTGTGATTGGCCTATCAAGATCCATGTGAAAATTGTCAACTCTGTAATGCAAATTAGTGTCAGAACAGGGCCTAAGGTCTAAGAGAAATTTATAAGAGGAGTTGAAAGAAATATCATAACCATTCCATTATACTTCAGGTTTGTTTGTTTGTTTGTTTTAGGTAATTTAGGATTTTTGGTGAACTGAAAGTGTTGTTGATTTTGTTTTTCAATGTTAAATAATTAAAAGGAGATAGAAAATGCATTTGAATCAATTAAGCTTATTTGTTGATTATATAACACACTTGAATACTTGACTTGAACTTCTTCAACTTTGATAATTAACTGACTCCCATTAAGAATGGATCATTTCATTATTTCACACTGGAAGAAATTCGAATCAGGAAGATTCTGTGATTTATTCAAGGACACACAGCTTTTTAAGTGTAAAAATTCAAATGCAAAGTTCTTAACCCCTATGAGTTCATGTAATTAAAATCATGGGTAGTGAAATATAATGTGGATATTCAAACATGGACTGATTAAATAACTGTGTATTTATGTATGGTTTTTCCTTTTCTCTGTTTTCAAATGCAGAATCCAAATGTTTGTTGAAAGGAGTTTTTTGTTTTTTTATTTACTCTCATTTGATTCCATTGGGTTGGGATTTAGAAAAGATATTAGTAGATTCTTAGAACCTAGGCTTGCTAAGAAACCAAATTTTCTTTTTTGTATTGATTGCCATTCTTTTGAATTTCCTCCTGTATTGATGTTATCCTCATATTCATTTTTGACATTCATTCTTTTCTCAACACTTTTTATCTTGAGTATTCCCCTATCTCTCTATCTTATTCCCCGTCTTCTTGGTCACTTCCTGTTTTACCTGTCTGCAATTAACATTTTCCTATGGCATTCTTTTTGAAAAACTCTTCCTTCTACTCCACATTTGTTCTTGGTGATTTTAACTCTTCTTACTTCATAGATAACCCATGTTCTTATGGTTTTTAAATGTCTATTTGTCTCCATCAGTCATTACCACATTTACTTATATTTTCTCATGGATTTACTGACATCATCTCAAAATATTCTTCTAAAAATCTCAGCCACTTTAAACCTGTTCCTCCTCTCATGCTCCCTGTCTTGACTGATGTTATAAGTACCATTTCAATAAGTTAGGTGAGAAAAGTTAGAGATATTTTTGACTTTTCCTTCTGTCGGGGACACCCTTTTTTTCTTTCTTTCTTTCTTTTTTTTTTCCCTAGTCCTGTTGTTTTCTGCTCTATCGATTCTGATTGCTCTGCCTATATGCCTTCAATACTCTCCCTGTCTTGCACTCTCTTGCTAATGCCTTTTTCTTCCTTCCTCTTTTATTGACTCTAGTTTTAAAACATCCATCCTGACTTAATCCCATTGCCTGGTCTTTAATCAATTGTTTCTAAACTTAAGTTTCTGTGTATGGCTATGTAGATGGCAAAACCATATGAACTGAAACCTCTGTTTCTTGAGTTGCCTGAAAATCCTACAAATAAAAGAGTGTTCTCAAGTTTTCAATAATGATGATTTTTAAGCCTTCACCATGCAGCTCAAGTTCTTTGATCCCTCTTATTCTTGGCAGATGACTCTAGATTTCTATTCCTGAGACAACAGATAACTTCAAACAGAAGCTACCCAGCCTGGTGACTGTGTCACTACAAACTTACCTATAAGCCTATTCAACCCTGACTCTTCCCCTCGTTAAATGTCTTCCTTTTCCCCTTAAATATTCACATACCCAGGTTTCGAGCACACAATAGGCTTCATGAAAATTAACACAGATTTCTACCTAGATTTTCCTAAGTTCGGGTCTGTCCCTTTCCAAAAGGTCTCTCAATTATTTTGATGAATCTGCATAGAGAAACATATAATCAAATCTCGCCTTACAAACTAACCTCTATAATTCTGTCCTACTGAATACTGAACACATTTTTTAAAGCATTTTAAAAGAATTTTTAAAAATTGAAAAGAAGTGCTTATTACAGCAAGTCCTGCTTGTCACGGTTTACTCTCTTTTCAAGGTACTTCCATCAAAATGCAGGGTTCAGTTTTCATTGATATTTTACTTCTCTTGAGTGGGAAGATTACAAAGCAGTGGTACAACTTCTTCTTGTTTAGGAAAAATATTTTGTAATATGTAGAAAATATTTTTATGGCTAGATTTTATTGACCAATTATTTTTACAAAAATAGATTCAATGTTTAAACATAACCTACTTTTCAGGATATAATTATGTCAATATATTTTTACAAAATTTGTATACAGACTGACATACTCTATCCTTTCTTCATCATCAAAGGTAAAAGAATAAAAAAAGATAAATTTAAGATATATACCATTACTGCTGCAAATATAACCCTCATGCTGCTTCCTGAGAAATCATACTAAAACACAAATCTGATTAAGCTATTTTATGCTTAGAACTCTTTTATGTCCCCCATAAACCTCAGAATTAATTCAAATTCTTCAGAATGACTTATCTAGTTTTTTAACCAAGTCTTTGCTTAATTGTCAATACCCCTTTCCATGCCCAACTCTTGTAATAGTAAGTGTCACAGTACAGAAATATTCTGTGCCTTTTGGTCTGCATATTTTTAGTTCTTTTACAATGAAGGAAAATCACATCTCTTCTCCAACAGTTTTCACAATTTTTTAAGTGAATGAATGAATGAATAATGAATTAGCTTTCTAAACTATTCCTCACATTCTCTCATTCCACCATCAAAAGAATGATTTCTTAATCTACACTACATTAACCAACCTTCTCTTTGAAAAGTGTACACTAGATTGTCATTACCTAAAGGACTAAGTGCAAAGTTACTGGCACTCCAATCAAAACTTCCACAGTATAGTTTCAAATTGCCTTACCTGTCTTAGCTTATATATTTCTATGCTATTTTCATGAATTCATTCCAAAGAAGCTCAACTACTCACCATTTCCCTGAGCACATTTTCATCTCTGTTGTTGGTTCATGTTAAAATGTTAGAATTATTTTTTTTAACATCTTTATTGGAGTATAATTGCTTTACAATGGTGTGTTAGTTCCTGCTTTATAACAAAGTGAATCAGCTATACATATACATATATCCCCATATCTCCTCCCTCTTGCATCTCCCACCTAACCTCCCTATCCCACCCCTCTAGTTGGTCACAAAGCACTAAGCTAATCTCCCTGTGCTATGCAGCTGCTTCCCACTAGCTATCTATTTTACATTTGGTAGTATATATAAGTCCATGCCACTAAGGAGACAAAAGACCTGTATGCAGAAAACTATAAGACACTGATGAAAGAAATTAAAGATGATACAAACAGATGGAGAGATATACCATGTTCTTGGATGGGAAGAATCAACATTGTGAAAATGACTATACTACCAAAAGCAATCTACATATTCAATGCAGTCCCTATTAAACTACCAATGGCATTTTTCACAGAACTAGAACAAAAAATTTCACAATTTGTATGGAAACACAAAAGACCCCGAATAGCCAAAGCAAACTTGAAAAAGAAAAACAGAGCTGGAGGAATCAGACTCCTGGACTTCAGACTATATTACAAAGCTACAGTGATCAAGACAGTATGGTACTGGCACAAAAAAGAGAAACGTAGATCAATGGAACAGGATAGAAAGCCCAGAAATAAACCCACGCACATATGGTTACCTTATTTTTGATAAAGGAGGCAAGAATATACAATGGAGAAAAGACAGCCTCTTCAATAAGTGGTGCTGGGAAAACTTGACAGCTACATGTAAAAGAATGAAATTATAACACTCTCTAACACCATACACAAAAATAAACTCAAAATGGATTAAAGACCTAAATGTAAGGCCAGACACTATAAAACTCTTAGAGGAAAACTTAGGCAGAACACTCTAGGACATAAATCACAGCAAGATCCTTTTTGACCCACCTCCTTGAGAAATGGAAATAAAAACAAAAATAAACAAATTTACCTAATGAAACTGAAAAGGATTTGCACAGCAAAGGAAACCATAAACAAGACCAAAAGACAACCCTCAGAATGGGAGAAAATATTTGCAAATGAAGCAACTGACAAAGGATTAATCTCCAGAATTTGCCAGCAGCTCATGCAGCTCAATATCAAAAAAACAAACAACTCAATCCAAAAATGGGCAGAAGACCTAGATAGACATTTCTCCAAATAAGATATACAGATTGCCAACAAACACATGAAAGGATGCTCAACATCACTAATTATTAGAGAAATGCAAATCAAAACTACAATGAGGTATCACCTCACACCGATCAGAATGGTCATCATCAAAAAAATCTACAAACAATAAATGCTGGAGAGGATGTGGAGAAAAGGAAACCCTCTTGCATTGTTGGTGGGAATGTAAATTGATACAGCCACTATGGAGAACAGTTGGAGGTTCCTTAAAAAACTAAAAATAGAGTTACCATATGGCTCAGCAATCCCACTACTGGGCATATACCCTGAGAAAACCATAATTCAAAAAGAGTCATGTACCACAATGTTCATTGCAGCACTATTTACAATAGCTGGGACATGGAAGCAACTGAAGTGTCCATCAACAGATGAATGGATAAAGAAGATGTGGCACATATATACAATGGAATATTAGTCATGAAAATAAATGAAATTTAGTTATTTGTAGTGAGGTGGATGGACCTAGTCTCTGTCATACAGAGTGAAGTAAGTCAGAAAGAGAAAAACAAATACCATGTGCTAACACATATATATGGAATCTAAAAAAAAAAAAAAAAATGGATATGAAGAACCTAGGGGCAGGACAGGAGTAAAGACGCAGACATAGAGAATGGACTTGAGGACATGGGGAGGGGGAAGGGTAAACTGGGACAATATTAGCATCATTTAAATGTCATTCGTTTTTCAAGTTGCATCTAAAATGTTACCTGCTTCCTAAAATGGCAAGCCTTCTGTGATCCCTCAGAGGCAGAGAGATAATGCCTATTTTTGTTTTAATTACATTCTATTATAGATATTTGTTTGCATACTAAACTTTATATCTTTAATCTCTTTAATAGATCTAGCCTTATTACTGTAAATTCTTTTTCTGGGAGGGTGACTAATACACATTCATTCTTCACTAAATGTGGGAGACAGAGAGAAAGAGACAGACAGACAGACAGAAAGACAGAGAGAGAGAAAGAAATTAAGTCTACAAAAACAGAATAATAAATATCTCCAGGAAGCTTCATAGTCCAAAATTCATTGAATTTTTTATTAAGAAGATGCTTTCATTAATTAATTTAAATTTCACAAGAATCCTGCCACTTTTTTCTTCATGTAAAATCAATATATGAGGATTTACAAAATGTTTCACAGTGGCCCTTTTCTTTTTTTTTTTTGGTTGAGAATATTTTTATTTAAATATGGCTCTGAAATGTTTTCCCTCTCAACTCTTCTGACACAAAATGTGTGGGTTTTCCTCACACCATCTAATTCTCTAACTCTTCAGATACCAACTAGGGTGTCCTACAATCTAATTCAATTGTGACACTAACTACCCAGAGTTAGTGGAGCCCCCATAGGCTAAGAGCTCATCCCAAAGACTCTTCCTACTCTAATACCAATCATAATTCCCAGCTACCTGTATTTCTGACTGGCTGGCTATAAAGTATATAATATGACAATGGTTTAAATTCTTATGATTTAAACTTTAATCATATTTGCCTATTTCAACTCATCTTTTGTCATCCAAATCAATTTCTAAAATCTCAATTGTGAACAGCTATGAGAGCAATAGTAAAGGCTGCTTTGTGTAGCTCTTGTGATGGGTTATCTACTATGAGAGTGAAGTCCTGGCTCTACTGCCATCGATTAAAACCGTGATGACTCTACTCCCTCAGACCCCTTCCACTAAGGGAAAACAGGACAACACAGGACAAGAGGAAGGGGAAAGGAGAGTATCCGTGTCTGTTTTGCTTATGGGTTTATTCCTGCCGAGAGATCACAAGGCAAATAGAGAAGAAGTTGTGTTTTAGTAAGCTCAAGGGTCTTTTTTCTTTCTATTTTTCTCTTTGTGAAATGAATTGTTTCTGTATATGCTTTATACTATAGAGGTCCCTGTGTTCAGAAAACAACAAAGCTCTTTGTTATGCAAAAGTATTAACCAATTATGTTCACAAGCTGTTGTCTGCTTCTCACAAATGGACACAAATAAAGAAGGTGGGATTCCTTTAAAGTTCTACAGGAACTCAAATGAACACATTCATAGATAATTTGAATGTGCAAATTTCAAGTGTTTCCAAAATAAACTCTTCTCAAATTTAACTTCCTCCTGCACGGAAACAATTCTTATTTGTTTCACTAACATATTACATATACATGTAAAATCTGCTAAATAGGAAAGTTATGCTTTTTCCCAAATTAATATTTTCTCCATAAAAAGTAACATTTCCGGAAGTGCCCCACTTCCATGCAACATAAATGAGTGTTAAGTAGCTGATGGTTTTCAGAGGAAGCATTACATTGAGGAGAGAGCCACACTTAAATGCATGCCCATTCCTGTAGGTAGCTGTGTGACTTGGTTAATCACTGTTCCTCTTTATCTGGACTTCAGTTTTCTCATCTAGAAAATCAGGGTGACTTAGCTACATCAAGCCATCTTTCCAACCATAAATGCTATAGTCCTAGTAATAGAGGGAAGGCCAGAATTCTAGGTAGGTACACTGAAGGATAAGGGTGACCAGGCACCGGAGGTCAGCAGAGGAACAATGTTCAGAATTCAAGCAAAGAGGGCTGTCACCCACTAGCAATGAAGCAAAGTTGTTATTTTGTCAGATTCTACCCTGGGAACAGTAGTGGAGAGTATACTGGATCAGAAATCCTAACTCATGTTCTAACTGTGTATTCGTCAACAAGACACTTAATATCTCAAAATCTCAAGTTTATCATCTAAAACTTGTATACTATCCTTGCATGAAGGAAAAGTAAATGATAACATATTATTAGTGATGCAAAAGGAGGGCCTTATTTATTGTATAAAAATGATTTTTAGGGAAGTACCAGGGTCCGGTCTTCCTTATTTTTAGTTCACTGCATTCAATGTAAAAATACCTCAATTTTCAAAGAACATTTTTGGTCATCTCTAGTTTGGAATTTGAAACCTTGAAAGTCATCTCAGACTTTCTCCTTAAGGAAGATTTAACAAATGTAGTTAGCATGGACATTTGAATTTTATGTAGATGTCCAGGAGCAGAACAGGACTATAGCACACTTTAAAGAAGTGAGCAAATTGAATCTCATAAATAGATGAAAGCTCCAAGGTCCAATATTTCCTGCTTTCTTTTTGCAGGAAGAGAATTATCCTTGACATTAAAGAGACAGATCATCCTCTGACAAAAAAATATGATTACTTTTTAGAGTAAATAAAAGCTAAGTGTTTCCAATTAAAAGTTAAATAAGGGAGAAATAAAAGCTTGGCTTTTAAAATCTCATTTTTCCTGTTTGTGTTTCATTTTGTCAGCTAGAGCAATTATAACATCACCTCATTTTCTGCAGCGTGTCAGGTAACACTCCATATGTTATTAAACACTGACAATGAACTTGAAGAAAGCAAAAGAATGGCTCAAGTAACAGAAACTTTGTGTATGATCAATAATTGGTTAATTCAAGAGAGTACTTAAAAATCATGCACACAATTGGTATCAATCACTCCCTTTTTAATCCCCTCCATTTACAGGCTGCCCCAGCTGCCTCACTCCACTCTTCCTGTCTCTCTACAAGATGCTGCAAACATCTGTCTCTGTGTCCATCAATCTCAACCTGCCCCTGTCTCTCTTTTCCCTTGTTTTCACATCACTCCATCAGGCTGGTTTCAGTGCCACAAATTACCTTAAGTGCAGTTTTTGGTAATATTTTGTCATTGAAGAGGTTGTGGTGCATGAGTACTGTCCACACTTGTCATCCTGCTGATGGTTTAAATATCAAATTGCATCCAGAAGGTACCAGAATGGGGCTGGAGGGAAGTGCATGTGGTGCATATATTCCAAAAGGGCTTAGCTGGTGAAGACTTCCTCTAATTGCAAGCCAGTTTAGTGTGTCATTCAAGTAAGAATAACATGTTGTCTCTGAAAAGGAAGGCAGATTTAATGCCCTGTAATTCTCTCTCCATTCTGAGGATGTCAAATTCCTTAGATTCCTTTGAATCCAAAAGGAGGCATTAGGAGGACAAAGCATCCCTCCTAATAAAGCCTCCTAAATTTAGACCTCCATTTTTGAGCTGTTCAATCTTGCTTTCCCAACCAATTAAGTTTCAATCAAAAGAGATGATGATTTTACAGCAACTTCACACTTTGCATTACAGGCCAAGGAAATCACCTTAACTTATTTGTCCATTCCACTTTTTTTTATGTTTGTAAATTCTTATACTAAAGGATTGTTTGGCATAGGAAGTAGCTGCCACGGACACATTAACTAACTTATTCCTCTAAGTGGCATTTGTATAAATTTATATCTAGGAAATCAGTCACTTAAAAGGATAATAATTTAAAAAGTGGTAAAGTGAATTGTTCTTTACAGGTAAGTCTCCTGGAGTGTAAGTCAGAGACACCTTTTAGATGATTCCAACAGCAACATCAGGACCAAATTTTTCTTCTTCATAAATAGGTAGTGAGTCATTCATTCATTCCAGAAATAGGACTGTTACCAGTTATTATAAATTGACCAAGGAGCCCCTAAAGTAAAAGTTATTTTTATAGTTTCAGGGAATGTAGGTTGCCATGGAAACCCCACACTTCATTTGTATCATCCTGTTACCATTTTCAGTTCCAGGACCAAAGAACAGTGGCCCTACTTACTTTAGTGTAGCTATTTATGTATTTAATTCTGTATAGGATGGCCATTTCTGCTTTCACATGTATTTATCAAAGATTTTATTTTCATGATCATTGAGGTGACCAAAGTATTGAATCATTCGCCTGTAGGCTAAGTTTTGACCCACATAAAGCTTAAATTATCAATTTAATAAATTTATTAAGCAACAAAATTATTTCTTCTATTAGAAGAAGTCTACCATGTAAGTCAGAAAAAAGAATAAATTGAAGTTTTGGAGTTAATAATAACTGAGGCAACTCTGCAAAGCCTCTAGCCTCTGATTGCTGTTCTAAATTGTATGCAATATGTGTACACCTGTAATTTGACATATGTGAGTAAATGTATATTTAAAAATTAGCACATGCCAACTTCCCTACTGTGGAGAAACAAAGACCAAAATTTTCTTTTTATTTAGTTCTTTGACATAAATATGAGTTTCTTTGATTGCAAAGATGATTGAGTAACCCAAGGAATAAGAGATTTATGAAATTAGAGGACTGAGATATTAAGATATTA
Organism: Eschrichtius robustus; assembly: GCF_028021215.1. Classification (NCBI taxonomy): domain Eukaryota; kingdom Metazoa; phylum Chordata; class Mammalia; order Artiodactyla; family Eschrichtiidae; genus Eschrichtius; species Eschrichtius robustus. The sequence goes on along the minus strand of NC_090828.1, from coordinate 135,099,729 downwards.
ATAAGATATTAATTAAGATATTAAGGCATCTTGAACACTGAGACACACACTGAAAAACTGGATGCAGGCAAACCACAAGCTTTTGAAAGTAGATACAATGTGTTAAAGTGATCTGTTTGATTTCAGTCTAAGACACTATTCTATGACCTAGGTTGATGGGACTGATATTACAAACTGGCTGAAGCATTGCTTTCTCCAACCATATCCCAGTATTCATTTCTGTGCTATAGGGACTACAGAGAAAGAAATACATAGCCCCACATTCTGTTGTATCTAAATGCTATGGATTCTACTATGTAGACTTAGAAGACTTAAAAGGTGAAAGTGAGCAGCTTGGCTTGGTGCCACAAATTGGGTTACTAGATCTAGGGCAGAGACTGCTTTTTCTGGGTCAGCTATGGTAGAATTTCTACCTGTGGTCCCCTCACATCATATGTATCCAGAGTCAGTGATGGGAGGCATGATTATAAGCACTGTCCCAAAATGTTGAGAGCATTTTTTGCCAACCACGCTGTTCTTGGCTAAGTAATACCCAATCTTGATTCCATGACTCTTTAGATTCTATAAGCTGCAAAATACCCTAAAATAAATCTCTTTATTTCATACAATCAATGACACTTTTTCTCATTTACAACTAAAACCCTTTATCAGTGTAATTACCCTACTAAACTGATAGTTTTCGAGTGCTCAATTTGTCCTTAATGAACAAGAAAAGATGATTTCAGAGTTACCTGAGAAACTTTTCAAATGGCAGTTCTTCATTGCCTTACCAAACTTCATTTTAACATTCTATTATACCACCTGGTATACCAGAGCTTCCACTGATGTGACGGTCTACATAGATTAAAAAGTGTGAACTGTTGATTCCAATATGCCAACATAATTCAGAGCCATTGACCTAAATCAGTCATCCAAATCTGGCTCACATTAAACTTTCATCAGAGCTTGAGCTTGTGAAACATATAGAGCCCCAGGTATACCCCTGACCTATTGAAACAGATTCTCTGAGGTACAGACTAGGAATCTGTGTACTGAATAAATTCCTCAGGTGACTGTAACACTACCAGCTGGGGACTTTCCCAAGCCCCAGTGTTTGGAAGCCATTTACATAAAAAATAAATCATTGATCAGTGGGGCCTAACGGAAGTTTACTGAAACAACTTAAACTTATTTCTTTCTCCAAGAGCTCCTGTCACTTACTCAAGCAAGGGAAAACTATACCAATCTTAGGTCTGGACTTCAGGAAAATACTTAATAAGATGTCTCATGATATCTTTGCAAAGAAGATGGATAACTCAAGCTGAATGCAAACATCAGTTGGATGGATTATTCAATGGTGCAATCTCTATACAAAAAAGAATCTATTCAATAAAATAATACTCTTCTAACCTAGAAGTTCCATCTGTGAAACTATCAATATAGATTAAGTTGTGTTACTGTAAAAACAAAGTTTGATTTCTTTTTCATGCTATATGTGACTTGTTTGCTGGGGGCTCTGATTCACAAAGTTCTCACTAAGGACATAGGCTGAAAGAATGTCCACAATTTGGAAAATCTCTGGTGGGATGGGGTGGATAATTGATATGACCTAAAGGATACCTGTTTTTATACTCTCAACATTTATCAAATATGCAGTTTTACTTTTCTCACACTAAATAATTCTGACACTAACTATCTCGATTTAGCACAGACCTCACATCTTAAGGGCTCAGTCCTGCAAGACTGCCTTCCACTTCAGATGCAGACTACAAATCCCAGCATGTTTATCTCTAACCAATAGATCACGGGTTCCCACACCCCCTTCCTTGGGTTTGATAATTTTCTAGAATGGCTCATAGAACTCAAGGAAACAGTTTACTTACTATCACCAGTTAATTATAAGAAGTATTATAAAGGATAGTAATGAACAGCAGAAAAAGAGGCACACAGGGCAAGATCTGGAAGGATCTCAAGGGTAGAAACTTTCTGTCCCCATAGAATTTGGAGTGTGCCACCCTCCGAGTATGTGGATGTGTTCACCAACCCAGAAGCTCTCAGAATCCTGAACCCCATCATTTATGATTTTTATGGAAGTTCCATTACATATGCATGATTAAATCATCAGTGGTCATTAGCTCTCGTTAGCATGCTAAATGACACACCCACAGGTGCCATGACAGTTCTGAGACCAACCATAAAAGGCCAAAATGTGGGCAGTAGCCCAGTTCCTGTAAATCCCTATCCCTTCTCCAAAATAGTTGGAATAATTCTCCCATTCATCAGCCTATGAAATTATCCAGCCCATGAAAATTAACCAGCCCATATTTTGGGGCTGCTCTCGCCATTTGAGACGGACAGCATTCTGTCTATGGAATGTGTATCTCTCTAAATAAATCCACTTCTTACCTATCACTCTGCCTCTCACTGAATTCCTTCTGTGTTGAGACATAAAGAACTTGAGCTTCATTAAGTCCTGAGACAGGTGAGCAATTTCAACTAAAAGACAGTGGGTTTGAGTCCCAGCCTGTAGGTTCAGGTCCAATCCGAGTTGTGCAGTTTCAGTGTGTCTATTGGCTCTACACCCACCAAGAAATGAACCCAAGTGTTCAGGTAATAATTCTACCATAAGCCTAGAAGTAGGAGAATTGAGACATGAAAACTTTAATATTAAGTAGATGTGTCATGTATCAATTTCAGTATTATATACTGAGGCAAATGGTTCTTATAATTTATTTTTATTATTATTGATTAGTATCCAATCAGGAAACTCAATCTTGAATCTCAGCCCACTTGATCTCGTCTAGTAGATCAAATGTGATGGTATAAAAAGAGTGAATAAAATATCAATTTTGGAAAAAAAAACCCCAGTATTTTGGAGGATAGGACTGAAGGACAAACTGTTCATTTATTCTTCTAGATCAGTGTTTACCATATGGGATGCACATTAGAATTGACTGGGGAATTTTTTAAAAATCCAGATGTCGCGATCATACCACACATCAGTTAAATCAGTATTTCTTGGAGTGGGACCAGGCACCATCATTTTTAATTCCCCAGGTAATTAGAATGTGCAACCGAGGTTAAAATCTACTGTTTTTAACTGATGGTTCTTAAGCCTGTGTACATATGGGAATCATCCATAGTGTTGTGGAGTGTTGTAAAATTATAGCTGTTCAGTAACCCCTGTTCCAGGCTCTATGCAGTAAAATTATATAGAAATAGGTTTCAATTGAATATCGGAAACATTTTTCAATAGAGACTTGTCCAGAGATGAAATGTGCTCTCTCTGTAGGCAGTAATTAAGGACAGCCTGAGTGACCACTTGCCAGGTGCACTGCAGGAGTATGTTTCAAGCAGGCCTGAGTACCAGCCTTGCTATCCCTGGGAAACTGGTCTCCCTGTCCCATCAGGGAGTACAGTGAGAAAGCCTGAATCTCCAAAAGAGCTGGAGGAGCCTATGGGTAAAGAGATACCCAGACAATACTCTCATTTGTTATTGACAACCTCACCTTTATCAGAGGCATCTTTAGAAGGAAAGTACACCCATGGGGATATGCCACTATGTACTCTGCTCTCTATAGCTGATTTGTGCATTTTTGTATCTTTTATTTATAGTATTGGATCTTTTATTTTATTTACTTTTTCTTGCATAAAAATTTTGGTGTCCTTCTGTCAATCATTGTCACTCTTAGGACAAACATGTAGATGCTGTGAAAGGGATCCAAGTATTCTGTCCCACTTGATAATCTTTGGATCTAATACTAAAGTTAATTAAGCATTTATTTTTAAAGTCCTGATTTCATTAGCATATATAAATATTTTCTGTCTTTACATATAAAATAACAGAAGACTAACAACATGTGTTAAACTCCAACCCCCATGATTAACTAGCTTTATAATCTCAATCAAGTAAACTCTCTGAACATTGGTCTCCTTGTTTATAAAATGCTGGTTATAAAATCTAGAAAACAGAAACATTATACCAAATGTAAAAGGTGTTCTAATGATATGAGTTCAATAGCTATTAGTTAGTTTCTTGCATATTGCAATTATAAACAATTCTGTGTGAGCCACTTAACTAAATTATGCGTTTTCTTCTAGATTGTTAACTCCACAAGGACGAGTGCTTTCTATCTTCACCTTTGTGTTATCTGTTTCAATAGCTTTGAAATATTAATTTTTACTGCCTACTCCATGACCGCCCCCCTCCTGTCTCTGCAGTTATCATTATCCTTAACCCTATTTGATTGACTTGGCACTTTGCATTCATTAGTTATAGAAAAAGAATCATGCAGCAGAACAAAAATATAAGAAAGTGTCAAGTTGTTGGCTTGTCATGTTCAAGAGCTTAAGCTTAAACATAGAAGAGAGTTTGGGATGTAGAAATAACAAACCAAAGCAAATTTTCCCTACTACATGTGATATTCTGGATGAGGGTAGGGGTAAATTCAAGGGAAAATCAGGAGGATTTAGCTACTAATGGACTGAGTAGGGGCACTGTGTACTCCCCTTAACCCTGGTCAGGCTGTTTCCAGATAGGTTTGAAAATACTACTGCATCCCTGAAGAGTCTAGATATAGTTGATTCCACTCGAGAACTAAGCCTTAATATCCTATGCATCTAGAATGGCACTAATTATGTAGAAGTCTTGGAATATTGAGAAAATAGTTACTCAAGTCATTTATTGGTATGTAGTTCCTTTGAGGAATCTTGGTTGAGAAAGGCTGGTCTAGGTAAATGAACAGAAACAACTCTAAGCCTTTCTGGTGGTCCCAAAGCACAATGGGAGCACCAGAATAACCCCATGTAGCCAAGAGGAGCAAAAACAAATGTCGCTGGAAGAAATCCAGATGCGAGGAGGCTTGACAGGGAAATGAGGAAAGGCTCAGGAATGGGATCTGTGGACTGACAATTGAGGTCTGATGGGAATATTTTGCATCTCAGGAGGTATCGTGGTGGATGGATGACAAACAAGGACGACACACCTCCCCCAGGGCCAAGCCCCACCTCTCTGCAGGAAGCCTCTCTACCTCCTAGGTTTTGAGAAAGTAAAAGAAGATCCTTTATGCATTGTGGGTAAGCCCAAAGAGGGAGAGTGGGATAGAGGTGGTCAAATAGAAATTAAAATTTAGACAAATAAAGTTACTTTTTTTTAAAGTTTGTAGACTGAGATTTTTATCTGTTACATTGAATTTTGTATTACTCATAATTGAAGTCAATATTTATTATAGTAGTGAATTGAGTTGATGGGTGTGAAAATTTGAAGCTATATTAGCACACAGTTTCTCAAATAGTTGGTGTTCTACTGAATAAACATACAATCCAGAAATATTTATTTCATCTTAAAATGATGAAGTTCTAGAAATATTTTACCCAAAAGGAAATGAATATATAGATGCACAATGTCAGTCCATGGAAACATGCCATTCCTATAAGTTTATCTCATAAATATTAAATTAAAGACAATTTTATAAATGATATTTCTGTTCTTTATTTTTACACTGAAGATGTAAAATATAGAGAACTTAAGGGAGTTAATATTAAAGAAATTATATTTTTGAATTTGGAAATAACTCTGACAATCAATTCCATTAGGATTTTTCTAGCTCTCTTCTACAGAAATATAAACATGAAATAAAAGAGTTTTATTAGTAATTATAGGGATATTAAATACCATTTGCTATAAATCATAGCACATTAATGTCTAATGTTCAGTAATATCTTTCCTCATGTCATATTTGGAGTAGAACTGACTCAAGTGCAGGTAAAAGTATGAAGTATGTGCAATAATTACTGAACTTATTAGAAAAATAACTCAGCAGCTGGAGGATTATTTAGAGCACTATTTCAGATTCTTGCCAGTCTTTTCTTCAGGGAGGAGAAGCATTGAATCATTAGTTCATTTCTCCATAAAACTGATTAATTTTGATGGACAGGACTAATTTTATGGTTTCCAATTTTGTGATGCCTCAAATAAGCTGTTTCCATTAGGAATCTTGGCTGCTTTAAGAGTCAGTTTCATTGTATTTTTTTTTTCCTCCAGCAATTGAGTTCAAAATCAAGCTTCACCATCTATTTACCGCCAAATTACTATTCTTTTTTTTTAACTTTCTATCTTCCTGTTTTACTACTTGCTATTTCCGATTCATGGCTAGTCTTAATTATTTTTTTCCGTTCAAATCTTCCACTGTCACCTAACACTATTTCCTGAGTTCATAAAAACTCTTGAATTCAGTAAAAATTTATACAAGGTACACCCAACACACACACAGCCTCACACATCTGATTTATCAACAAAGGGTATAAAATGGACATAGAAAGAAGAGTTAAGAGCAATACATACATGCGTTCTTGCAGCAGCATGCTTTGGAATTGAATAACTATTCAATAATTCAATAATTATTATGGATTTGTACTGAAGAGTTTTCATGCTGTCCTGAGAAAAAAGGGAGAACTGGGTGGTTTGGGGAATTAAGAAGAATATAGATTTAAAAAAAAAAAAGGAAAAAAATATATAATCTGCATGTTTTATCTTGAAAAATCTTGAAAATTAATAACTCTTTCAACTTTATTTATTGTGAAGGAAGTATGTCACTTGTGTCCATATTTAACTTCTTCATTATTTAAAAAAATTTTTTGAAGGTAAAGTCAGTCCTCGTTTTTATGTGTGCCAACTGTGTAGTCATTCTTACTTCTATCTACACATACAGCATGTAAAAATGCATGAAACAGGATAAGGGGTCCCAGGTTCAAGCTAAATTCATCACCACTATAGCAATAAATGCATATACTAAGAGAAAAAAAAGATCTTTAAAAAATATAACTTTACGCTTCAAGAAAATAAAAATAGAAGAAAAACCTGGCACAAAACTAGCAAAAGGAAAGAAATGACAAAAATTAGAGCAGAAATAAATGAAAGAGCAACCAGAAAAACAATAGAAAAAAATCAACAAAACTAAGCCCTGTTTGTTTTTAAGATAAAATTGATAAAACTTTAACTAGACTAAGATAAAAAGAAAAAAGACCAAAATAAATAAAACATAAATGAAAGAAGAGACATTACAACTGATATTACAGAAATATACAGGATTATGAGAGACTATATGTATGTACAATGATATGCCAAAAAATGGATAACCTAGAAGAAATGAATAAATTCCTAGAAACATATAATCTCCCTATACCTAATTAAGAAGAAATAGAAAACCTGAATAGGCCAATAACAAGTAAGGGGACTAATCAATAATTAAAAGTCTCCCAACAGAGAAAGCCAGGACCAGGTGGCTTCACTGGTGTCTTCTACCAAACATTTAAAGAAGAATTAATGCCTATCCTTCTCAAACTATTTCAAAAAAATTGAAGAGAAAGGAATGCTTCTGAATTCATTCTATAAGGCCAGCATTACCCTGATACCAAAATCAGATAAGGACACTATAAGAATAAGAAAACAACAGACATATTTCTGACAAATATAGATGCAAACATTTTTAACAAAATGTTAGCAAACTGAATTCAACAACACATTTAAAGGATTATACAACATGACCAAGTAGAATTTATCCCAGGGATGCAAAGATGGTTTACTTATGCAAATTAATAAATGTGATATACCACAATAATAGAATGAAAGATAAAAATCATATAATTATCATGAAGAATTTGACAAAATACATCTTTTCATGATAAAAACCCTTAACGGATTGGTTATAGAAAACACATACCTAAACATAATAAAGGCCATATATAACAAACCCACAGGTAACATTATACTAAACAGAAAAATTTGAAAGATTTTTCTCTATGATAAGGAAAAAGACAAGGGTGTCCACTGTCACCACTTTTATTCAACATAGTACAGTACTGAAGTCTTAGCTAAAGCAATTTGGTAAGGCAAAGAAATAAGGGGCATCCAAATCAGAAAGGAGAAAGTAAAATTATCATTATTTGCCAAGGATATGATCTTATATATAGAAAATCCTAAAGATTCAAAAAAAAAAAAATTTTGTTGGAATTTATCAAGGAATTCAGTAAAGTTGTAGGATATAGAATCAACATATATAAATCAGTTGTGTTTTGATACACTAACAATGTAAATTGGTTCAGCCACTATAGAAAAAGTATGGAGGTTCCTCAAAAAATTAAATTAGAACTACCATATGATCCAGCAACTCCACTTCTGGATATAAGTCCAAAGGAAAAGAAAACAAGATATTGAAGAGATACATGCACTCCCACGTTTGTTGCAGCATTATTAACAATATTCAAGATATGAAAACAATCTGTTTGTCAGTGGATGAATGGATATGAAACACGTGATATCTATATTACAATGGAATATTATTCAGCCATGAGAAAAAAGGAAATCCTGCCATTTGTGACAACATGGATGGACCTTGAGGGCATTATGCTAAGTGAGATAAGTCAGACAAGAAAATACAAATACTATCTGATATTATTTTTATGTGGAATCTATAACAGCTGGACATGTGAAAACAAAGAGTAGAATAATGGTTCCCAAGGGCAGGAAGTGGGAGAATTGAGGATTTGTTGCTCAAGGTTACGAACTTGAAGCTAATAGATAAACCCTGGAGATCTAAAGCACAATGTAGAGATTATAAACAAAAATACTTTATTATAAACTTCAAAATTGCCAATAGACTGAATCTTAATTTTTCCCACCACAAAAAATAAATGATAATTATGTGATTAATGCTATGGTGATAATCATACTACAATATAGAAATGTATCACACCAACATGTTATACACCTTAAACTTACACAATGTTATATGTCAGTTATACCTCAATTAATACAAATTTTAAAAATAAAGCCATTATTATTAAAAAACTAATTGAATGTACAGTTTAAGGGTAGAGAATAGACCTTTTATCTCAGAGTCTACACATTTTCTAGTAGCTAGGCTTCAACAAGGTATAGATCTTGCCTTTAAGGCTGACTTTTTCTTGGCTTGGCCAAAAAGTTCGTTCGGGTTTCTCTGTAAGACTTTAACCTGAATGAATTTTTGACCAACCCAACAAAAATAAAATTACTACCAACTAACTAAATATTGGCCACTTTGTAATGATCTAGTATGTCCTCCGTTTGGAAAAATTTCCTAAGCAGTAGTAAATTATTATCTATTATCTATATTATCTATATAATCCTATTATCTATAGCCCCTATTATCTATAACACACATTTTCATCATTTATATTTAATGACTAGCATTGTCTTTACAATATTGGAGTGTGTGTGTTTATATGTATTAATTTGGGTGAATATAGTTAAGTGTGAATGTGTCCTATTTAAAGCAGTCACCATGTCTTCATCTGAATATTCTTACTTCTAAATTAACAGAGTAATAAAAACTTACCAGTGTCTGAATAAAGAATTAAAAGGTCAAAAATAATAGTAATATTGTATATTTATTTCAATTTAATACAGTCAATTGATAAATAAATTTATAATTTGATACAGTCAAAAATTGTATACTATTTTTTTTAAATGAAAGAAATACAGAAGGCAATGGTCCTTAGCCTGCAGCATTCACTACACAGAAGTCTGGGAACACCTACACGAAATTATTAATATTACAAGGAAGTCCTGCACTTATGAGAAGCCTGTAATGCCTGGTAGATGCCAAAGTAAAACGTTTTGTACAGAAATACCTATAACCCATGCATGATGGGATTCCTACAGTAAGACCTCCAAGTGATGAGAAATTCAAAGAAGAAAATAGTTATAGATTATCCAAGAAACAATCTTATATAAATATATAGCATCAGGTTTTCTAAGATTAATTATTTCAAGATCCTGACATATTAGTAGAACAATCTGTAATGTTTAATAAGTGAATATTTAAAATATACAAAGCTATTCAAGAAACCCAAAACCCTTAGAAGCAATAGCTACTAAGCAGAATTAATAGATATATAAATGTGAAAATAATCAAATAAATAAACTCAGTGGAGAACAAAAACATCACATTTAACAAAGCAAAGATAATATTATGAGTTACAAGAAAGAGCTGAAGTGTCAGAAGGGAGATCTAGATGGCAGAGTAGGAGGATGCTGAGCTCACCTCCCCCCATGAGCATATTCAAAATACAACTACAGGGCTTCCCTGGTGGCGCAGTGGTTGAGAGTCTGCCTGCCAATGCAGGGGACACAGGTTCGAGCCCTGGTCTGGGAAGATCCCACGTGCCGCGGAGCAACTAGGCCCGTGAGCCACAACTACTGAGCCTGCGCGTCTGGAGCCTGTGCTCCGCAACAAGAGAGGCCGAGATAGTGAGAGGCCCGCGCACCGCGATGAAGAGTGGCTCCCGCCTGCTGCAACTGGAGACAGCCCTCGCACAGAAACGAAGACCCAATGCAGCCAAAAATAAATAAATAAATTAGTTAATTTAAAAAAAGAAAAAGAATACAACTACAGGTGGAGCAACTCTTGCTGAAAACAACCTGGAGACTGACGGAAAGGCTCTTGTACAACAAACGCTGTAAGAAAGAACCACATGGAGTCTGGTAGGAAAAGAGGAGAAGTGATCAGATGCGGACCCACATCCCTAGCAGGGGACACAGAAGAAGAGCAGGATTACATGGGCTCAGAGGTCCTCCTGGGGAGTGAGAAGTTCAAGCCACGTATTGGGCACCTCCACCCTTGGGGAAGGAAGATGAATCCCTTTAGCTAGATTGAAAAACAGTGGGATGTGCCAGAGGGCTGTAAGACACTGAGACTTTTTCTTGTAAAAGGTACATGCAACACTCAGTTACTCTTGGGGACAAGGCAGACCAAGCAGATTGAAAACGGGCAGGAGCTTTGGCTGGTTTCCCTTGACTGCCCCAGCACACATTATCACCTGCACCTGGCTCCTGACTGCTCCAGCCTCTCTTGTGCCTGTGTGGCTCTCCACTGGAGCAGAGGGGCCACTGCAAAAAAAAAAAAAAAAAACGAGTGCACACACTTAGAGAACACTTAGGGAGAAAAGAGTCAGCTCAAACCCAACTGTGCCTCTGAACAAGACAAGGCAGCAATCACCAGTGTGCTCGCAAAGGCAGTAGATTGAGAACTGCCTGGGGTTCTGACCAAACTCCAGGACGATCCCAGCACATGAGCCAGCACACACACAGAGGTGACAGATTGGAAACTACATGGGGCTCTGAGTGGCTAAGTGGGACCATCTCAGTGTGCACCACAGCCCATACTGGGTGTGAGCTCTAGCCCCCGTTGCTCTGGCATGGCCCTCCTCTAGAGCAGAAGTGCTGCTCGTGGTGGGAGTGTACACACTTACAAAGAATGTAGCCAACCTGGAATTGACCCTCAGAGAATGTCTGCTCCAACACCTTTGGTCCTGCCCCTGCCTCTGATAGGGTAGTGACTGCCATTGACTACAGACGAAGCCCCAACTCACACTTGGCTCTGGCTCTAGCTCCTCCATTGTCAGTCCTACCTCCCATCAAGGTAGTGGCTGCCAGCACACCCTAGGAGAAGATATGACCCATGCTCACTTCAGAGCCATCTCTCCCACCAAAGCCACTGGGCACATGCAGACTGCATAGAGACACTCCCACCTAAGGACATGCCTTCAAGACCAGTATAGGGAAATGTTTTACCTAATTTCATATAGAGAGAAAGTTTAACAAAAGGCAAAGATTGTCTGATTAGATAAAATCCTTATACTGCCTACTTGAAACTCGCTTTAAATATGAAGACATAAATAGAAAAATGTAAAAAGATGAAAAATGGTATTTCATGCTATCCGTAATATAAAAAAAAGAGCTATATAGATATATTGCTGTCAGACATCATAGAGGAAAATTTATCAGCAAGGATAAAGAAGGTAATTTCATAATGATGAAAGATTCAATTTTTGAAGAGCACATACAATGTTAAATGTTTAAACATCTGATAATAGAATTTCAAAATATATCAAGGAAAAATTGATAAAACTATAAAGAGAAAAAGACAAATCCACAAGTACAAAGATTTCAACACTTTCTCTGAATACTTGATTAAACATGTGTTTGTAAATCCATTTGGGTTTAGAAAGCTGAAAAACACTATTGTCCAATTTGGTCAAACTGACATTTATAGAAAACTTCATCCAATAAAGCATATTATTTTCTTTTTTTTTTGTAATGAGAGTCAGTAGTTTATTCTAAAAATTGGAAAAGCAGTATTTCATTAAGGGACTAATTGCCTGTCCTATTAATCATTAACAAACATATGAGATGTATCATAATAGGCACAATTCTTTGTGTGTGTGTGTGTGTGTTAGTTTCTGCTGTATAACAAAGTGAATCAGCTATATGTATACATATATCCCCATGTCCCCTCCCTCTTGTGTCTCCCTCCCACCCTCCCTATCCCACCCCCCTAGGTGGTCACAAAGCACCTAGCTAATCTCCCTGTGCTATGCAGCTGCTTCCACTAGCTATCTATTTTACATTTGGTAATGTATATATGTCAGTGCTACTCTCTCACTTCGTCCCAGCTTACCCTTCCCTCTCCCCGTGTCCTCAAGTCCATTCTCTACGTCTGCGTATTTATTCCTGTCCTACCCTTAAGTTCATCAGAACCATTTTTTTTTTAATTCCATATATATGTGTTAGCATACGGTATTTGTTTTTCTCTTTCTGACTTACTTCACTGTGTATGACAGATTCTAGGTCCATCCACCTCACTACAAATAACTCAATTTTATTACTTTTTATGGCTAACATTACATTGTATATATGTGCCACATCTTCTTTATCCATTCATCTTTCGATGGACACTTCGGTTACTTCCATGTCATGGCTATTGTAAATAGTGCTGCAATGAACATTGTGGTATATGACTCTTTTTGAATTATGGTTTTCTCAGGGTATATGCCCAGCAGTGAGATTGCTGGGTCATATGGTAGTTCTATTTTTAGTTTTTTAAGGAACATCCATACTGTTCTCCATAGTGGCTGTAAGGTTCCCTTTTCTCCACATCCTCTTCAGAGCGCAGATTATTTTCCAGCTCACTCAAACAGTTTAGCAGTGATATGATATGGTATATCATCATATTATATAATGTTATATTATATCATATCAGTATAATCTATTGATCATATGTTGGACCATAAAACAAGTTTCAGTAAATTTAAAGTGAATCAAGTCACTAAAATTTTGCTTTCTGACCAATATGTAATTAAATTAAAAATCAATAATAGAAAGATATCTGGGAAGTCCTCAAATATTTGAAAATTATTAAAACCAAGAAACCAAAAAAAAAAAAAAAAAACTTCTAAATAATCTATGGAACATAGTTACATTCAAAGTAGAAATTAGAATGTATGTTGAAATAAATAAAAATGAAAACAAATCACATTATTTTTGTGGTATACAAGTAAAACAAAATTTACCCAAACAGGAAATTTTTAGCACATAAACACAGTGTTCAAAAAGAATGGTCTCATATCAATGGCCCTAGCTTCTACTTTAAGAAATTAGAAAAAGAAGAAAAAGTGAAACCAAAACAAGAAGAAAAAATTATAAATATGAGATCAGAGTGGAAATCAATGAAACAGAAGACAGAAAAACAGTAAAGAAAATTGCTGAAACCAAAAGCTGGTTATCTGGTAAGATCAATACAATTGATAATCCTAGTCAGACTGATAAGGAAAAAGAGAGAAGACACAAATTGTCAACATCAAGAATGAGATAGTTGACATCACTATAAATTCTAAAAATATTAAAAGGGATAATAAGGGACTATTTTGAGTGTATTTTTTACATTTAATAAACTTACATTTTAGAATAGTTTTGGATTTACAGAAAAGTTGCAAGAATATTAGTGTCCATATTCCAGACGGTTTAATAATATTTTGAAAAAAAAGTTTGAAGAAGCGATTTTGCATAGGTATATGGGAATAATATATTTTTGACATCCATAGTACTGAGAGAAGTGCTTGGAATAAATCAGATCTACGATACATATTTTTTTTTTCTTTTTTATTGAGATAGAATTGACATATACTATTATATTAGTTTCAGGTATACAAAGTAATGATTCAATATTTGTATATATTGTGAAACGATCACCATAATAAGTCTAGTTAACATCCATTACCATACAAATTACACTTTTTTTCTTGTGATGAGAACTTTTAAGACCTACACAATTAGCAACTTTGCAAATATGCAATATAATGTTATTAACTATAATCACCATATGGTACATTATATCCTTATGACTTATTTATTTTACAGTTGGAAGTTTGTAATTTGTTGACCACCTTCACTCATTTGGTTCACCCCCCCACCCACTACCTCTGGTGACCACCAACGTGTCCTCTGTATCTATGAGTTCAGTTTCTTTGTGAGTTATTTTGGTTTATTATTATTATTACTATATTATTGTTTTTATTTTTAGAGTCCATGTATAAGTGAGATCATACAGTGCTTGTCTTTCTCTGTCTGACTTCTTTCTCTTAACATAATGCTTTCAGGTCTTTCCATGTTGTCACAAACGGCAAGATGTCCTTCTTTTTATGGCCCAATTATATTCCATTGTGTATGTACTACATTTTTTTATCCATTCATCCATCAATATATGCTTATGTTGCTTCCATGTTTTGACTATTGTAAATAATAGTGCAATAAAATGGGGATTCATATCCTCTGAAGTTAGTGGTTTTATTTCCTTTGGATAAATACCCAGAAGTTTTTGAGGGTCCTCCATACTGTTTTCTATAGTGGCTGCACCAATTCACATTCCCACCAAAAATGCAAAAGAGTTCCCTTTTTTCACATCCTTGCAACACTTCTTATTTCTTGTCTTTTTTGATGATATCCATTCTAACAAGTGTGAAGTGCTATTGTGGTTTTGATTTGCATTTCCCTGATTAATGATGTTGAACACCTTTTCATGCACCTGTTTTCTATCTGTATGTCTTCTTTGGAAGACTATCTGTTCAGATCATCTGCCCACTTTTTAATCATGTTTTTTGTTCTCTTGCTATTGAGTTTTGAGTTCTTTATATATTTTGGATATTAACTCCTTATCAGATATATGATTTGCAAATATTTTTCCCTTTCTATAGGTTGCCTGTTCATTTTGTTGATGGTTTCTTTGATGTGCAGAGCTTTCTAGCTTGATATAGTCCCATTTTATTTAGTTTTTGTTGTTGTTGCCTTTGTTTTTGCTGACACAACCAAAAAAATCATTGCCAAGACTGATTGTCAAGGGGACTACTGCCTATGTTTTTCTCTAGAAGTTATGGTTTCAGGTCTTACATTCAAGTCTTTAATCCACTTTAAGTTTATTTTAGTGTATGGTTTAAGATAGTGGTCCATTTTTATTCTTTTGCCTGTGACTGTCCAGTGTTCACAACACCGTTTATTGAAGAGACTGTCCTTTCTGCACTGTATATTCTTGGCTCCTTTGTCATAAATTATTTGACCATCCATGTGTGGGATTATTTCTGGGCCTTCTATTCGGTTCCATTGATCTATATGTCTGTTTTTATGCCAACACTGTACTACTTTGATTACTATAGCTTTGTAATATACTTTGAAATCAGGAAGGGTGATGCCTCCAGCTTTTGTTGTTCTTTCTCAAGATTGCATTGGCTAATTGGGGTCTTTTGTGTATACATACAAATTTTAAGATTATTCTATTTCTGTGAAAAATGCCATTGAAATTTTGATAAGGGATTGCATTGAATCTGTAGATTACTTTGGATAGTATGGGCATTTTAACAATATTAATTATTCCATGAGCATTGAATATCTTTCTATTTGTTTGTGTCTTCAATTTTTTTCCATCACTGTCTTATAGTGTTCAGCGTACACATCTTACACATCACTGATTAACCTTGGTTAAGTTTATTCCTAAATATTTTATTATTTTTGATGTGATTGTAAGCAGGATTGTTTTCTTAAATTCTCTTTCTGATAGTTTGTTACTAGTGTAGAGAAATGTAGCTGATTTTGTATGTTGATTTTATATCCTGCAAATTTACTGAATTCATTTATTAGTTCTAACAGATTTTTGGTGTAGCCTTTAGGGTTTTATACATATAATGCCATCTGCAAATAGAGACAGTTTTACTTCTTCCTTTCCAATTTGGATGCCTTTATCTCTTTTCCTTGCCTAATTGCTCTGGATAGGCCTTCAAATATTATGTTGAATAAATGGGGTGAGAATGGGCATCCTTATTTTGCTCCTGATCTTAAAAAATTTACAGCTTTTCACTGTTGAGTATGACGTTAGCTGTAGGCTTGTCATACATGGCCTGTATTATGTTAAGATATGTTCCCTCTATACCCACTTTGTTGAGGGTTCTTAATATCTTTATGCTAATACCTTTGACAATTTACGTGATAGGAACAGATTCTTTGAAAGACATTAACTACTAAAGTTTACCCAGGAAGAGATAGCTTAAAGTTTCCTAAATATATTAAAGAAATTGAGTGCATAGATAGACCTTTACAACAAAGAAAACTTCAAGCCCAAATGGTTACACTATGCAATTCTACTAAAATTTTAAGGAATAATTAATTGTAATTCCATGGAAACTTTTCCAAAAAATAAATAGGGAGGACTTCTCAATTCTTATTATGAGGTCAACATAACTCTGATACAAAAACAAGACAGAAGCATTATAAGGAAAAAATAAACAAACTACATATCAATATCAAAACCACAAATTGAAGATATTCAAGAACACACATTCAAAAATTTTTAACAGAATTCATCTAATTGAATATAACTATTTTAAAAAACTTAATATACCATCACCAACTGAGGCTTATTCTGGAGCTGCAAGATTGATTTAACATTAAAAAAAAGTTACTGTAATTCACAGCATTAACAAAACATCTCAATAAATTCAGGAAAATTATTTGATGCCATTCAGCATCCATTCCTGATAAAAATATTTCAGCAAACTATAAATAGAAGAAAATTTCCTCAACCTGGTAAAGGGTTTTTGTGAAAAATCTGCAGCATGACATTATACTTAGTGGTGAGAGATTAAATGTTATCTCCCTAATATTAGTAAAAATGCACAAATGTCTCCTCTCACTACTTTAACTTAGTGCTGGAGATTACAGCTATTACTGCAAGACAAGAAAAATAAATTAAAGCTTTCAAATCAGAAAGATGCAATACTGTTCTTGCTTATAGACAACATGATTGTTTATGTGAAAAATCCTATGGAATCCACACACAAAAAAGTACTGCTAGAATAAATAACTGAATTTAACAGGTATACAGGAATCTAAATCATCAAACATGCAAAAAACAACTGCATTTTTATAAAATACAACAGAAATTGAATTGAAGTAAAAACCATACAATTTACAGTAGCATTAAACTATGAAATAGTAATAAACCTGATAATGTATGTTTAAGAACTGTACACTGATAACTAAAACACAGTACTGAGGGAAAGTAAAGAAGACATAGATAAATGGAGAGATACACTGTTTCTGTGAATTGGAAGACTCAATGTTTTTAAGATGTCATGCTTCTTCAAATGCATCTATAGTTTCAACATAATAACATTCCATGTCTCAGCAGGAATTTTGATATAAAAACTGAGAAGCTGATTCCAAAATTCTTAAATAAATGTAAAGAACATAAAATATTTAATAAAAAATAACAAAATTAGAAGAATTACGTTGACTTCAACACGTGATAAAGCTATAATAATTAGGACTGTGGCATTGGCATCAAACTAGGAAAATAGATTGCTGGAACAAAATAGAAGATGCAGAAATATACCTACACAATCAACTGTTAACAAAAAATAACATTCCATTGGCTAGTGTCTTTTCTGCAGAGTTGGAAAAACTGGCTACTCCATGAAAAAAATATGACCCTTAATTTTGACCATATACCAAAATTAACTCAAAATAGTTCATAGTCCTAATGGAAAACCTAAAACTATGATAATTCTAGAAGAAAATATAGGAGTAAACATTTGTAATCTTGGCTTAGGTAAAGAGTTATTTAGTTGCAACAAATAAAACACTGTCCATTAAAGAAAAAAATATAATTTGGCTTGATCAAAATAAAGAAATTTTGCTCTTCAAAATACACTGTAAACAGAAAAAAAAAAAAAAAAAGAAAAGACAATCAAAAGACTGGGTGAAAATATTTACAAATCATATATCCAATAAATGACTTGTATCCAGAATACCCGAAAAAATCTCAGAACTCAGTAGTAAGAAAACAACCCAAGAAAACAAATAGACAAAAGATTTGAACTGATTTTTCACCAAAGAAGATTTACTTATGTCATATACTACATGAAAAAATTCAACATCATGATCGTTAAGGAAATACAAATCATAACAATGATACACCACTGCACACTAGAATATCTAAAATTAAAAATTGACTATACCGTCCTTTCTTGGACTTTCCATCTTTATATCTTATTGCCAGCTTGACCTTGAAAAGATTTTTTTTTAAGGGGCATATGTTACCATCAACTACTCAGATGTCTACACCTTACCCTTTTTTATATTTCCTAACAGGTCCTTTGGCTCAATATATACTCTCTGAATATTTGTTAATTTATTTTTTTAGGAAAGACAATAGCTAGATTGCTAATTCCTATGACATATGAATTACCTGAAGTGGGGCATAAAGTTACTCTCACTCAACAGCCTTATAATCCCCAAAACTAATGTCAAATATTCTTTTAGTTTCATACTGTTAAAAATATTGTTACTCTGAGAATCATTATAAATTGGGGTCTTACACTATATGATAAAATGAAGTTCTACTAGATGATAAAAGTAAATGGACTGAACAACTGAGAGCTATATACCGTCTAAGCTCTTCATCTCTAAGTTAAAATGTAGTATTGTCAAAGTAAGGGCCTCAGATCTTGTAATTATTGTTTTGAAACAAGGCCTATGTAAAGGAAAAAAAAGGTGAATTTATTGCCTTTCTTCCTAAGGATTTTTAGTTTCTTCATTTATTCATTAATGTAACAATTACCAAGTTCCTAATTTGTCCCACACACTCAGCTATGTGCTAGAACCCTGCCTTGGTTACGGAATAACTAAGTAAGAATAATTAAGCACAGTAGTTGTGTTAATGAAAGAAGCAAATTTTAATATTATTGATACCTGAATTCATAGTGAGTGGAAAAAACATTTCTACTGAACATGATTTTGTTTTGCTTTTAATGCACCCTGTTTTTAATTTGAAGGGTATCACTGAAAGGTTATTTTCTTAGAAACATAAAAAAAAAAAAAAAAAAAAAAAATTGACTATACCAAGTTTTGGCAAACATGTAGAAAAGCTGGAATTCTCATAGACTGCTAGTGAAAATTTTAAAAAATGCTTCAACTACTTTCAAAACTAGATTTCTAGTTTTTTTTTTTTTTAATTTTTATTGGAGTATAGTTGCTTCACAAGATCATGTTAGTTTCTACTGTACAGCAAAATGAATCAGGTATATGTTTACATATATCCCCTCTTTTTTGGATTTCCTTCCCATTTAGGTCACCAGTTTCTTAAAAGTTTAAACATACTCCTACTCTTTGACCCAGTCTCTCTATTCCTTGACACTTATTCAAGAGAAATGAAAGCATGTGTCCATACAATGACTTGTATATAAGTTTTCATGACATTTTATTTATAATAGCCCCAAACTGGAAATAACTCAAGCCAGCCATCGAGATGTGAATGGATAAATATGTTGTGGCATATCTGTACAATAAAATACTACTCAGCAATAAAATGGAATGAATTATTGATACACATAAAAATATGGCTGACTCTCAAGCTGGTTGGGGAACTAAGATCCCACATGCCACAGGGTGCAGCCAAAAATTAAAAAAAAATAAAATCACAGCTAGTTGTTTTCCCAGTGAACTGCCCTTCCCTTGCCTCTCTTCCCAGTTAACCACAGGTGAAAACTTTGGTAACATTGATGTTACTTCATGCTAGGGTGATCATTACTCTGGTGACCACCAACAATGGGATCTTATGTCTCAGGTAAATAGTTAATCCAAGTCCAAAATCTCATCCCCAGGATGTGCTTTCTAGACCTACTTCTAGAACTATTATATTAGTCCATGTTCTATAGAAAACACAGCTCAAAGCAAAACTTATGTGCTAAGGCTTTACTGTAAAGGACAATCCTAGATCAGCAAGAATGAGGAAAAAAGGTAAATGAAGCAAGATAGAATAGAAAACAAACAAACATGATATTGTGTTCTGAAGCTGGTCATTATTTCACCAAGAGACACAGCCTGGTGTATGGAAAACCAAGCATAAGGCACAACCAATGGAGGGAACATTGGAGAGCAAATTTATCCATTGACTTCCACTTGTCTCCTGGCTACACTGCCCACCACCCATGCACTTACACACATTTCCGGGTGTTGTCAGGTGGCCTCTCGGGCGATGACTAGGAAGCAACATTCCATCTTTGTATTGTGGGATTCTGTGTCAAGAGTTGATGGGAGAAGCCAGAAACTCAGGGCCTTTGTCTTCAGATGGTGGAAACTCACAGGCCACAAGACCATTCACCACAGACCGGGGAGAGAAAAGGCCAACCATCAGGAAAGCAGGTGAGGCATTCAAGAGGGCTGACATCTAAAACAAGCACCTACTATGTGTTGGCACAGGACCAGACATAGAACGCACACACTGTCTTGTAATTTACACACATCTTCCAGATCTTTAGGTCATTTCACACTTATCTTATTCTCCAACCAATAGCATCCTCTGTTTCTTTGCTTCTTTGCCACCTAGTTCCTGACTAACTGGCTTTTCTTTACAGGGTCTAATCTGTGTTGTTTCCTAACTTGGGCGAGACTCTGATGCTGCTATTGCCTACTTGCTACTTTATCTTTTTCTGGGAACTTCTTGGACTAGCTGTTACAAATTTCAGACATATAACACCTCTATAACCTGTAAACTTTCTTGTTATTTTTTTGTCCAACAGCATGCATTCTGCTATCTACCTAGTTATCTATTAATATTTATCTATCCATTTTAAAATTTAATACCACCAACAGATAAGCAGGACTAATTTTTTCTTCTTTTCTCCACCAGCCAAAGTCAAACAATTTGATTTTTATTTTTTAGAGTAATATGTAATCATGAAAACCTAAAATTCCACGAGTACTTCTCTTGGTTAATCTTCAGCAAAATCATACTATATTAGAGTAGCCATTTAATAGATTAGTAACCTGAGCTCCAAGTACCTATAGGACATGAAAGATTTTCTTATTCATCATTAACCTGCAAGCAAGTGATTTTTAAAAATCAAATATATTCTGAAGTAGATGTATTTGGACAATATCAGGATAGCCTCAATGTTCCCTGTTTATCAATAACTTGTGTAAGTTGCTTCACGAGGCAAAAGCAAAATGTTTCAGTAAATATAGGGCATATAAATAAAGCACATCTTTTGTTCTTCAAATATTGAATTATTTTTTCAAAGTATTGCTTGTCAATAACTTCCATTTACCCTATACACTGTTATTAAACTGGCAGTTGGTCTCCTGATAATGATCTTCTACCTCTAACAGAGGATGAGAAGAATGTATCTAGGATGATATTCCAAGTTAGAGACAGATTTAATGCAACTACCATGTGAGTCCATTTGGATATGGGGTAATGAAAGTATTTATGATATGCCCTTATCAGTTTTTTTTTAAATTTAATTTAATTTATTTATTTTTGATAAGCAGGTTCTTATTAGTTATCTATTTTATACATATTGGTGTATATATGTCAATCCCAATCTCCCAATTCATCACACTACCACCGCCATCCCTTATCAGTTTTATATATATATTTATGTATCAATGTATATAAAGTCAGCTTAAGTAGTAGCCAATTATTAGCAGCATTACAAAAAATAAATGTTTTATTTAAAAGAAAATATCTAGTTAGCCTCCTGATTGTTCCACTTTTGTTGTAAGGAACGATAAGGACATCTCATCCTTTTGACTACTTACTATTTCTTGGGAATATATTCCTCTAATCTTTTGGCTCAAGCATAGGAAGGTGAAGAGAGAACAGGGAAGAACCCACTTAGGCTAAGATTTAATGAATAATCATCTTGCTTGCTTCTAACTTAAGTTTAAGGGAGAGATGTTTTTATGATGATGACATTGAGGGGTAGGTAAATACAATTTGTTGAATACCTACTCTGTGCCAGGTAGTATGGTAGAAGCTTTATTTGGTTTCCATGACATAAAGTTCATGAAAACTCTGAGAGGTAGACGTGAGAATCCTCTATTTATCCTGAAGATCCTGGAGTCAATAGCTTACATTTCTGGCCCAAAGTGCCCAAGAAGGAAGGGTCGAGGGTCTTATGGCAGTAGATGTCATTAGAATGTTTCTTGATTTCATTAAGTTTTAAGACAAACTTTTTTTTTCTTACACCCATTAAATCAATCATCCTTCTTAATTCTTCTGAACCCCATGAAATCAATCAGGCTTCTTTAAGTCTCTGAACCACACAAAATCAATTGGCCTTCGTAAGTCTCCTGACACCCATTAGATCATGGAGCCCCCTTAATTCTCCTGACCCTCAATCAATCAGCTTTATTAAGTCTCCTAACCCCCACTGATTCAATCAGCCCCCTTAAATCAAGTAACTCCCAGTGATTGAATCAGGCCCTTTAAATCATGGGAAGCCCATTAAACCAATAAGTCCCCTTAAGTCTCCTCACCCCCATTAAATCAAGCAACCTTCTTAAGTCTCCTGAACCCTATTAAATCATGGAACCCCCTTAATACTCCTGACCTTCAGATAATCAAACAGCTTTATTAGGCCTCCTAAGACAAACTTTAGATGAAGACCTCAGATTACCCTTTGGAACATGCTGGTCTGTAAGGGCACTTCTAGGATAGAGCACCTTTATCAGTTAAGTGGTTGCTGATATTTGTCATGTCTCAATAGCCAAGTTTGCAAATTCTTCTCTCAAAGAAATACCAAGGGTATTTTTCTTAGTAACTCAATTGAATTAATGATAGTTTTGTTTTATTTTTTGCTACATCTGGGTTTGATCTTTTGGAATACTTATGATGGTTAATTGTATATGTCAACATGACTAGGCCATAATACGCAGAGGTTTGGTCAAATACCACTCAGAATGTTGCTGTGGTTGGAATTAACATTTACATCAGTAGACTGAGACAAACAGAATATGTTCTATAATGGGGGTGGGTCTTGTCTAATCAGCTGAAGGTATTAAGTGAAAAAGACTGAGATTCTTTGAGGAAGAGGAAATTCTGCCTCCAGAATCCCTTCATACTTGAGTTGCAATGTCAACTCATCCCATCCAGTGTGCCCATCTACCCTGCAGATTTGGATTTACTAGCCTCTACAATCACATGGGTCAATTCCTTAAAATAATTCCTTCCCTCTCTCTTTCTCTCCCTCTCTCTCTTTGTCTGGAGAACCTTGATTAGTATTGCATAACATGTGATATATATTTTATCCTTAAATAATAGTCCAATTGCCTGCTATAGCTCTAAATAACATGAGATAAATTTGCAAGGTCTAAATTCATTTCTATCAGACATAAGGCAGAGAGAGAAGAAAACCAGAGAAGGACTAGTAACAAGAAATATGATTTTTCTTAAATGTTGAAGCTTAATGAGCTGTCCATTCTAATATACTGTTGATGGTGTATAAAATAGAAAATAAAATGAGAATAACCATAAGTGTAATTTCAAAAGTTGATATCCTTTTATGCCACTTTCATTACTTTAAATCTAAGAGAAAAATTAGAAATAGTTTCTATTAATGAGTTTCTACTAGTTTGTTTTATTGTTTGTCTTTGGCAAAAAGAAGTTTTGACAGCATTATCTAGTTGAGAAAAGTAACCAAAAATAAAAGAAATATCCAAAAATAGGCAATAATTAAAAAAATTGTGGCATATGTGGATATTGAAATAGCACACAGACAATAAAAAGCACTTTGAGAAATACTTAAGTGCATGGAATAATATTGATAATTCAATATAAGCTGGAAATAAAAAGCCAAAATATACAAACACTCAGAACACAAATCTATGGGTCTGTATGTTTAGTAATATGAAGTTAACACCCCCAAAGCACTTGAGGGTTATCCTGTATAGAAATATGACATTTAAAAAGTTGTTATAATATTTCCAAATTATTTGCAATCAGCATGCAATATTTAATAGTTCAGAAATTTTTAAATAGAATTTTAATTGAAATCAAGAAAAAGTTGAAGAATATTAGCATGATTTAGGAAAGGAAGAAGCAGAGAGGTATACATGGAATGGAATGGGAGGAAATGGAAGAGAGACAATAGCTCAGGGCTCCCTTGGTTATTTGGGTTCCTTATGTTGTATCACTTAAAGAACCTAGTATTGTCAGGAAATTGTCAACACAGTGCTGGTGAGTTGATTTGAAATGAGCATACCTTAGCTAGCCTACTTCTACTGATACATCTACATACATCAGAGAACTGTTGAGAGAGAGAAAAAAAAATACTACATATTTTGGTCAAATGCAATATGTTTGAGTGTTTACGTCAATATTCAGCCAAATTCAAGGCCAATAATATTGATAATTCAATATAAGCTGAAAATAAAAAGACAAAATATACAAACACTCAGAACACTTTCAATTTCATTAAAATTAAGCCACACATAGAATTTTTGTGCACTTCTTGAAAAAAATTGGTGTCAGAATATTTACAGAAGCAGAGTTAAGACTGGTACTCTAACATTTTGTTATTTATAATATTTGTGTATGCAATTGCTGATTCACAATGACTTGAAACAAATTTGTCCTTAATACTTGTATCTAGAAATGAGGATGAAGCAATTGCAATTGGCACACAAAATACTGCCTCTGAATTTCCATCTGCATCTCAGCTTTCCTTACATGACACCAATTTCAGCCTCTTTCCTGGAGTGGAATTATTTGTACATCTTTACAAAAGACCTTGTGTAAAAAATACTCGCACTCTTGAAGCACAGCAATTTGATTACTTATTCAGCAGGTTCCAGCAACTGAACTTCTTTCTCTGCAAGCCCGGTATTATTGTTATCTGCACAGTACAATGTTAAGGTTTTCTTTTGTTTAACCAGCCTTTTAAAATGGAATAGTCAACACTCCACATTGGTTAAACATTTTGTATATAGTGGGGAAGGTCAAAAAATCTTTTAGCTTGTCTCTGACTAAAGAAGAATGATAAAAATGACCATATATATATACATATGCATATATACACATATACTGACCATAATACTGGCCATAAGCTATATATATATATATATATATATATATATATATTTTGCTTTTGGCCAGTATTTCTTTGATAATAGTCGTGCTAATCACACAACGAAAAATGCCATGAAGACGATGTACCCTTGGGATTCCTAAATTACTCAGAGCTCTTTTCCATTGTCAGTATCATCGTATAGCACATCTACCTCTCAATATGTCATTCTAAAACATTTCTTCAAATAGTTATGTTGCTAGTTGCTTGAGATCCTGAAATGTTTCATCAAGCAAGTAGACCAAAAGAATAATCATTAATCTGTTCCAAAGTTTTTTGAAAAAAGTTTTTCATTGTTTCTCTCCCAAATATCTGATTAGAAAAAAGTAGCACAATGAATAAATCACTTGTCTTTTGTGCACAGTATATTATCATTAAATAAAAATATTATTTTACTAACATATTTTCTATAAAAATAGTCTACCTGGTATTTATACCTTGAGAAAAACCCAAAAAAGTCGTTAACTTTATTAATAGTAGTTGGCAGTATTTTAGTAATCATTTTATCAAACTTCATTTAAATATTTAGACTCAAATCTATAAGTATTATTTACCATAAGTATTGTTATAAATGAGCTTGGAGCCTTTACAAGTACTGAAATTTTAAGGTGGCACAGTTGATATTTTGTTCATGATTAAAATTCTCAAACAGCTTTTTTTAATTGTTTGAGTCCTCGTTACATGGAATCAAACAACCATAATCAAAATATATGTAATTCTTCATCATTATTGTGGTGAAAGTTTTGGACTCTAATTCACCATTCAACTCTACACATGTTAAATTATAAGATTACATACTTCTTATTTTCCATCTTATATATATTTTTAATTTTACAGAAATCTTTTTTTATTAGCTCAAAAAGGACATTTTTTTTTCCCCTAAAGTTATCTGGTTAGCATAAAATTTCAGTGGTTTTAATAGATTGGTAGTTTTAATAGATTTAACTGTCAATCTTCTCCTCATCTGTAACTATTTCAAAGTTCTTATTAATGACTCTAGTACATAAATCTAACAGCTTTTACCATAATTATTAATGGTTGAGTTATTTTCTTTAGCAATGACAAATAACTCATCTGACTGATACTGTTTCTTCATATAAATCACATAAGATTTCATTTAAAGTTATGTATATGGTGCTTCACTCTGTTTAAAATTAAATATTGAGTTATTAACAATAAATCAGAATCACACACCTGTTTGTAATGCTGACATTGTCATGGTAATTAGATATGATGTTACCTATATGATCATACTGTCATTGATCATGTAGAAGCTTAGGGATGCCAGCCAGAACAGGTGCTGATGTTGGGATCAGGCTGTGTGGCTTTCCAAAGGCTAAGAGAGAAGCTGAAGCTAAAAGCACATAAAGGGACAAAACCAAACTTGGGTGCATTTGCAAGATGTACGTATTTGAAATATGGGTGAGATTTGCTGCGTTTATTCACAGCAAAGAGAAGAAGGGGGCTTGCACTGATGGGGACGTGTATTTAATAAACATTGCTGAACATCTTCTATGTGTCAAGGGACATCCTAGGTGCTAGAGATATATGGGTGGAAGTCTAGGTAAAGCCCTGACCTCCCACAATTCCCTTTCTGTATGGTATACAGATCATAACTAGTCTATGTGCCCCATGCCACCAGAAAGGCATTCACGGAGAAGCTTCAGGGGGTGAGGCCCCAGCACAATGGAAATCAGTTCAGTTGTCCAAAGATGGATATAAAGGCATTCCTTACAGAGGTTACAACATGACCCCATGACCCAGCATCTTCAGAAAGGTAAAACTATTTTAATACGGTTGGAGGTATGGAGAGGAGTAATGACAGGTAAAGTGGGGTGGGAACCAGATTATGCAAGGCGTGTGACCCCATGTTGGGGAGTGGTTTCTGAAATGATTGCTAACCCAGTTGACCTGGGGTGAGATTCACGAACTTTATGTCTAACAGGAGACATTGCTATTGGTAATAAGAAACTATAGATCTATTTTAAATGCAGGAATGCTGTGACCATATTTCTATTCCTGAACGATCCCTCCTGTAGTGATAAAGGGATTGATGGCTGGGTAAAGGGGTAAAGATGAGGAGGCCAGTGAGGACTGCTGAACCTTGGCAGTTATGCAGGTGAGGCCTGACCCAGTGTGGTGATGGTTAGGGTGATGAGAAGAAGATGGATTCCAGAAAAATCAATGGGGCAGAATGGAAAGGATATAGAAGGAGATTTCATTGGACAGTGTTGGTATTGGGCGGTGAGGGTGGTCAGGTGAAGGAATGTCAGTGGTGAGTTCAGCTGCTGTGTATGTTCACAGAAATTTTGAAGTGCCTTTTGGACATCCAAGGGAAATGTTAGAGTAGCAAATAGGATTTATGAATCTGCAGTATAGTAGAGAACTCCAGCCACGACTGGATTTTGAAGGTGGATATTATTGTTAGTGGTTAAACATGCCCACGATTAGATGGGAGAGAGTAAAATCATCTAAAGAGAGGGTATAGAATGATAAGAAAAAAGGAATGAGATGGAGGTCTTCCAATTTCTACCTTGGACACTACTATAAGCATAACAGTTGGGCTGCACCCCACAGGCCTACAAGGCCTGCATTTGCCCAGCTTTAAGACTGAAGAATGAGCCCAGAGTCAGCAACAGAGACATCAGTGGTTTAATAGATCAGTGGCGGGGGAGTGGATCTTACACAACTGAAGCAAGATCCTGGAGCAACTCCCCACTGTGTGCAGCAAACAGCGGGCAGGACATGGCAGCAGTCTTTGCTCCCAGGGAAATGGGAGATGGCCAGTTATAGAGGGACTTGTCGTCAGGTTGGCTCATCAGTCACCAGGGAAACCAGCAGAGGGACATGCCCCTTCCCTCCCCTTTGATAAGAACAGTCACCAGCTGTGGCCTGGGACAAATATATAGGCAGGTCAGTCAGGTGAGTATGTGTAGGTGAAGCAGGCACTGGTTGGGCAGGGGATGTACAGAGAACAAGAGAACAGCCATCCTGAGTGGCCTGACTATACAATAACCAATGCTGGTGACTCATTAGGGACACAAGGTCATCAGGCAGGAAATTAGGAAGGGAATTAGGTTACCATCTGTAGCTCCTATACTTATAAGTCACCCTTTCTAACTCCACAATCCAATACCCCATGAGACTGGCTTTCACTCCAAACAGGCCTCACATCACGTTTCTCACTTTCATTTCTCTCTTTATCTTCCCAAGATGTCTCTAATACTTGTTCTTATGTCATTAAAATGTGTGTGAGAGTGTCACAGAGTCTGACTTCCTTGGTTTCTTTATTTGCCTAGCAATTATAAAACTCCCTTTCCCCTTCTATGAGAGCTGAAAAGTAAGATCTATCCTGAGGAGCGCAAAGCTATTTGACAGTGAATGACTCGCCTTAGGATGATTTCAAAGGCAATCATGAAGATATTAGGATAAAACACAATGCCAAAATATAAGAAACCCGCCTGCATACTATGTACTAAGCTCTGTTCCTAGGGACATGGTTTTTCTGGTTGTTTCACTACAAGCTTGGCCTCCAAAGGAGGCAGTAATGGGAGACTTGGTGTGTGTTCCTCAGCGTTCCACATCACAGACTGAGCAGCACTCCATCTTCAATGGGAATAAATCAACCTAAGCTCACATTGACTCTACCCGTTTAAGTTTCTACAGCCCACAACTCTTTTGCACAGTTTATTTTCATGGAGGCTGGCAGCTGACCGAATCTCCTGCCTTTTCAACACTGTTTTTTCTTTCTGCCTGGGGTTTCAAGGGTACAGAAGTTCCTCTCAAACTCTGGTATCCTTGTGGCAGTGAAGGAAAGACAGCTCTAGTCAAAGGGTATCTGGACTGGCCTCTCAGTTTTTAAATTGGCATTATGTGATGCTTAATTGGAATCATTCCTTGGGGCCTGAGGGATAGTTGTTTGTAATCAAGATAAAACGTAATTAGCAGGCAACTGTGAGGTAGGAAAAAAAATCTAAAATACCTCTGACCCATTTGATACAGAGTTTATATGTGATAATGGCTTCATGTGTTCTCATAAAAAATCTACTTCTTTAATTAACAAACTTAAGGCTGCAGTTTATATGAAGACTACACAAGCATGGCTTATTCTCAGATCCAAATGAAGGAAATAACGTCAAGGGACATAAATGCAATTTAACTGGACAAACTTGCTAGAGCCATGTGAGGCTGCCCTGAGCCACCTTCACTCCTGGGTTGGGTTCCTGAGCTCAAATCCCACACTTCACTGAATGGAAGACATCTGTTTTCACCCCTAATTTTGAAAACAACCAGTTTTCCCTGACTGCCTACAGTCAGGTCTCAAATGCCTTAGCAAAGGAATAGAGGACCTTTTATATCAGACCCACTCTGTTTCATTTCCAACTAAAACCTCCACATAAGCCCTGTGCTAATCATGTACTGTGCTAATCAGGCACTCTTCACATGGGGTCAGCAGTCATGCCAGCCCCTCCCCTAGAAATACCCTCTCTCTTTTCTCCACTGTCAAAATTGGATTATTCTTATTTGTATTCTTCACTTTGACAGGATCTCCAGTCAGTCATCATCGTTTGGACTAAGCATCATTTTCTCTGTCTTTGTTTATACCTATTTTTAGCATTTTTCCTTCTGTTATATGTCTTTAAGTGTAATTTTTATTGAAGTATAGTTGATTTATAATGTGTTAGTTTCAGGTATACAGAAAAATAATTCAGATATATATGTGTGTGTGTGTGTGTATATATATATATACTTTTTCAGATTCTTTCAATTATAAATCATTAAAAGATATCAAATATAGTTCCCTGTGCTATACAGTAGGACCTTGCTGTTTATCTATTTTATATATGTAGTAGTATGTATCTATTTTATATATGTGTATATGTTAATCCCAAACTCCTAATTTATCCCTCCCCCCCATCCCCTTTGGTTACCACAAATTTGTTTTCTATGTCTGTGGGTCTGTTTCTGTTTTCTAAATACGTTCATTTGTAACGTTATTTTAGATTTCACATATAAGTTATATCATATGATATTTGTCTTTCTCTGTCTGACTTACTTCACTTAGTATGATAATCTCTATGTCCAGCCATGTTGCTGTAAATGACATTATTTCATTCTTTTTTATGGCTGAGTACCATTCCATTCCATATATCATCACAGTGAAAACACTGAAAGCCTTCTTTCCAAAATCAGGAACAAGACAAGAATGCTCACTCTCACCACTTCTATTCAACATAATATTGGAAGTCCTAACCACAGCAATCAAACAAGAAAAATAAATAAAAATGTATATGTTTCTTATTTGCAAGTTTCTCTTATACTGGGAGAGTTCCAGTAAAGCTCCTTGGAAGGAGGGCCAAATAAACTACACATAGTAAATCTGCAAAGAGATTTATTGAACTCACTTGAACAGAATCAAACTAACTCCTACTTCAGTAGTAACAGGAACACACTAAACAGAAATGGTAAGATATAGAAAGATCATACACTTTGTTTTAAAATTCCATTCATTCAGCAATATTTTTAAGAAAGTACTATTGGGCTTCCCTGGTGGCGCAGTGGTTGAGAATCTGCCTGCCAATGCAGGGGACACGGGTTCGAGCCCTGGTCTGGGAAGATCCCACATGCCGCGGAGCAACTAGGCCTGTGAGCCACAACTACTGAGCCTGCGCGTCTGGAGCCCGTGCCCGGAACAAGAGAGGCCGCGATAGTAAGAGGCCCGCGCACCGCGATGAGGAGTGGCCCCCGCTTGCCACAACTAGAGAAAGCCCTTGCACAGAAACGAAGACCCAACACAGCCATAAATAAATAAATAAATAAATAAATAAATAAACTCCAATCTCTTAAAAAAAAAAAAAAATGGCACGTGCATTTAAAA
The DNA here is from genome assembly GCF_028021215.1 of Eschrichtius robustus. Lineage (NCBI taxonomy): Eukaryota > Metazoa > Chordata > Mammalia > Artiodactyla > Eschrichtiidae > Eschrichtius > Eschrichtius robustus. The sequence continues at coordinate 135,068,600 of NC_090828.1, read as the reverse complement.
AAAAAAGAAAAGAAAGTACTATTTTTCAGGCATGGTTTTAGGTTCTTAGGCTATATCAGTGACCAAAATATCAATGATCCCTGCCCTTGTGAAGCTTTCAGTCTAGTAATTGAACAGATTAATACAAAATGAAAAAAAAAATTGGTAATTGGTTAGTATGTTATAGGGTGATACATGTTATAAAGCAAGAAAAGAGAGAGAAACATAAAGGTGTCTGAGAGTGTTAGATGTGGGGAGTGGGGATTGATTGTACTTTTTTTTTATTGGAGTATAATTGCTTTACAATGTTGTGTTAGTTTCTACTACACAATGAAGTGTGTCAGCTATATGATATACATATATCCCCTCCGTCTTAGACCTACCTCCCACTCCCCCCTCCCACCCATCTAGTTCATCACAGAGCACCAAGCTGAGCTCCCTGTGCTATACAGCAGGTTCCCACTAGCTAAATATTTTACACATGGTAGTGTATTTATGTCACACCTAATCTCCCAGTGCATCCCATCTCCCCTTCCCCTGCATATCCACATGTCCATTCTCTATGACTACGTCTCTATTCCTGCCCTGCAAATAGGTTCATCTGTATCATTTCTCTAGATTCCACATGTATGCGTTAATATATGATATTTATGTTCCTCTTTCTGGCTTACTTCATTCTGTATGACAGACTCTAAGTCCATCCATATCTCTACAAATGACCCAGTTTTGTTCCTTTTTATCGCTGAGTAATATTCCATTGTATATATATACCCCCTCTTCTTTATCCATTCATCTGTCGTTGGATATTTAAGTTGTTTCCACATCGTGGTTATTGTAAATAGTACTGCAATGAACATTGGGGTACATGTGTCCTTTTGAATTACAGTTTTATCAGGTTATATGTCCAGTACTGGGATTGCTGGGTCATTTTATTTTTTGTTTTTTAAAGAACCTCCATACTGCTATCCATAGTGGCTGTATCAATTTACATTCCCACCAACAGTGCAAGAGGGTTCCCTTTTCTCCACACCTACTCCAGCATTTATTGTTTCTAGATATTTTGATGATGGCCATTCTGACCAGTGTGAGATGATACCTCATTATAGTTTTAACTTGCATTTCTCTAATATTTAGTGATGTTGAGCATACTTTCATGTGCCCCTTGTCCATCTGTATGTCCTCCTTGGAGAGATGTCTATTTAGGTCTTCTGCCCATTTTTTGACTGGGATGTTTGTTTTTATGATATTGAGCTGCAAAAGCTGCTTGTATACTTTGGACATTAATCTCTTGTCCATTGCTTCATTTGCAAAGATTTTCTCCCATTCTGAGGGTGGTCTTTTCATCTTGTTTATGGTTTCCTTTACTGTGCAAAAGCTTTTACGTATTTTAGGTCCCATTTCTTTATTTTTGTTTTCATTTTCATGACTCTAGGAGGGGGTCAAAAAAGATCTTGCTGTGGTTTATGTCAAAGAGTGTTTTTCCTATGTTTTCCTCTAAGAGTTTTATAGTGTCTGGTCTTACATTTAGATCTTTAATCCATTTCTAGTTTATTTTTGTGTATGGTGTTAGGGAGTGTTCTAATTTCATTCTTTTACATGTAGCTGTCCAGTTTTCCCAGCACCACTTATTGAAGAGGCTGTCTTTTCTCCATTGTATGTTCTTGCCTCCACAGTCATAAATTAGGTGACCATATGTGCGTGGGCTTATCTCTGGGCTCTCTATCCTCTTCCATTGATCTATATTTCTGTTTTCGTGCTGGTACCATACTGTCTTGATTACTGTAGCTTTGTAGTATAGTCTGAAGTCAGGGAGTCTGATACCTCCAGCTCAGTTTTTGTTTCTCAAGATTGCTTTGGTTATTCGGGGTCTTTTGTGTTTCCATACAAATCATATATTTTTTTTTTCTAATTCTGTGAAGAATGCCATTGGTAGTTTGATAGGGATTGCATTGACTCTGCAGATTGCTTTGGGTTGTATAGTCATTTTCACAATGTTGATTCTACCAATTCAAGAACATGATATATTTTCCATCTGTTTATGTCATCTTTGATGTCTTTCATCAGTGTTTTATAGTTTTCTGAGTACCAGTCTTTTGCCTCCTTAGTTAGGCTTATTCCTAGGTATTTTATTCTTTTTGTTACAGTGGTAAATGGGATTATTTCTTTAATTTCTCTTTCTGAATTTTCGTTGTTAGTGTATAGGACTGCAAGATAATTCTGTGCATTAATTTTGTATCCTGCAACTTTACCAAATTCACTGATTAGCTCTAGTAGTTTTCTGGTGGCATCTTTAGGATTTTCTATGTATAGTAGTATCATGTCATCTGCAAACAGTGACAGTTTTACTTCTTCTTTTCCATTTGTATTCCTTTTAGTTCTTTTTCTTCTCTGATTTCTGTGTCTAGGACTTCCAAAACTATGTTAAATAATAGTGGTGAGAGTGGACATCCTTGTCTTGTTCCTGATCTTAGAGGAAATGCTTTCAGTTTTTCACCATTGAGAATGATGTTGGCTGTGGGTTTGTCATATATGGCCTTTATTATGTTGAGGAAGATTCCCTCTATGCCCATTTTCTGGAGAGTTTTTATCATAAATCGGTGTTGAATTTTGTCAAAAGCTTTTTCTGCATCTATTGAGATGATTATATGGTTTTTATTCCTTAATTTGTTAATATGGTGTATCACATTGATTGATTTGCATATACAGGAGAATCCTTGTATTCCTGGGACAAATCCCACTTGATCATGGTGTATGATCCTTTTAATGTGCTGTTGGATTCTGTTTGCTAGTATTTTGCTGTGGATTTTTGCCTCTATGTTCATCAGTGATATTGGTCTGTGATTTTCTTTTTTTGTGGTATCTTTGTCTAGTTTTGGTATCAGGGTGATGGTGACCTTGTAGAACAAATTTGGGAGTGTTCCTCCCTCTGCAATGTTTTTGGAAGAGTTTGAGAAGGATAGGTCTTAGCTCTTCTCTAATGTTTGATAGAATTCGCCTGCAAAGCCATCTGGTCCTGAACTTTGTTTGTAGATTTTTAATTACAGTTTCTATTTCATTATTTGGGATAGGTCTGTTTAGATTTTCTAATTCTTCTTGGTTTGGTCATGGAAAATTGTATATTTCCAAGAATTGTCCATTTCTTCATGGTTGTACATTTTATTGACATATAGTTCTTTGTAGTAGTCTCTTATACTCCTCTGTATTTCTGTAGTGTCAGTTGTGATTTCTCCTTTTTCATTTCTAATTTTATTGATTTGCATCCTCTCCCTTTTTTTCTTGATGAGTCCAGCTAAACTTTTATCAATTTTCACCTTCTCAAAGAACCAACTTTTAGTTTTATTGATCTTTGCTTTTGTTTTCTTCATTTCTATTTCATTTATTTCTTCTCTGATCTTTATGATTTCTTTTCTTCTACTGACTTTGGGTTTTCTTTGTTCTTCTTTCTCTAGTTGCTTTAGGTGTAAGGTTAGATTGTTTATTAGAGGTTTTTCTTGTTTCTTGAGGTGAGAATGAATTGCTGTAAACTTCCCTCTTAGAACTGCTTTTGCTGTATCCTATAGGTTTTGGGTCATCGTGTTTTCATTGTCCTTTATTTCTATGTATTTTTTAATTTCTTCTTTGTTTTCTTCAGTGATCTCTTGGTTATTTATTAGTGCACTGTTTAGCCTCCATATATTTGTGTTTTTAAAAATTTTTTTTCCTGTAATTGATTTCTAATCTCATAGCATTGTGGTAAGGAAAGATGCTTGATACGATTTCAATTTTCTTAAATTATCTGAGGCTTGACTTGTGACCCAAGATGTGATCTATCCTGGAGAATATTCTGTATCCACTTGAGAAGAAAGTGTATTCTGCCACTTTTGGGTGGATTGTCCTATAAAAATCAATTAAATTTATGTGGTCTCTTGTGTCATTTAAAGCTTGTGTCTCCTTATTTTCTGTTTGGATGATCTGTCCATTGGTGTAAGTGGTGTGTTAAAGTCCCCTACTATTATCACATTACTGTTGATTTCCCCTTCTATGGTTGTTAGCCTTTGCCTTATATATTGAGGTGCTCCTATGTTGAGTGCATAAATATTTATATTTGTTATATCATCTTCTTGGATTGAACCCTTGGTCATTATGTAGTGTCCTTCCTTATCTTTTGTAACAGTCTGTTTTAAAGTCTATTTTATCTGATATGAGTATTGCTACTCCAGCTTTCTTTTGATTTCTGTTTGCATGGAATATCTTTTTACATCACTTCACTTTCAGTCTGTATGTGTCCTTAGGTCTGAACTCGGTCCCTTGTAGACAGCATGTATATGGGTTTTAGGTTTTTTTGTATCCATTCATCCATTGTGTCTTTTGGTTGGAGCATTTAATCCATTTACATTTAAGGTTATTATCAATATGTATGCTCCAATTACCATTTTCTTAATTGTTTGGGTTTGTTTTTGTGTATCTTTTTCTTCTCTTGTGTTTCCTGCCTAGAAAATTTCCTTTAGCATTTGTTGTAAAGCTGGTTTGGTGATGCCAAATTCTCTTAGCTTTTGCTTGTTCATAAAGGTTTTAATTTTTCCATGGAATCTGAATGAGATTCTTGCTGGGTAGAGTAATCTTGGTTGTAGGTTTTTCTCTTTCATCACTTTAAGTATATCTTGCCACTCCCTTCTGGCCTGAAGAATTTCTGCTGAAAAATCAGCTGATAGCCTTACGGTGATTCCCTGGTATGTTATTTGTTGCTTTTCCCTTGCTGCTTTTAATATTTTTTCTCTGAATTTAATTTTTGTTAGTTTGATTAATATGTGTCTCAGTGTGTTTCTCCTAGGGTTTTTCCTGTGTGGTACTCTCTGCACTTCCTGGACTTGGGTGACTATTTCCTTTCCCATGTTAGGGAAGTTTTCCACTATAATTTATTTGAATATTTTCTCAGACCCTTTCTTTTTCTCTTCTTCTTCTGGGACCCCTTTAATTCAAATGTTGGTATGTTTGTTGTTGTCCCAGAGGTCTCTGAGACTGTTCTCAATTTTTTTCATTCTTTTTTCTTTATTTTGCTCCTTGGGATTTATTTCCACCATTCAGTCTTCCAGCTCACTTATTCATTTTTCTGCCTCAGTTATTCTGTTATTGATTCCTTCTAGTGTATTTTTCATTGCAGTTATTGTGTTGTTCATCTCTGTTTGTTTGTTCTTTAGTTCTTCTAGATCTTTGTTAAACATTTCTTGTATATTCTTGATCTGTGCCTCCATTCTATTTCCAAGATTCTGGATCATCTTTATATCATTATTCTGAATTCTTTGTCAGGTAGGTTGCCTATTTCCTCTTCATTTATTTGGTCTTGTAGGTTTTTACCTCACTCTTTTATCTGTGACATATTTTTTTGTCATCTCATTTTTTTTTTTTTTGATGGGTAAGATTGTGCTCATGTCTTACTGGTTGTTTGGCCTGAAGCTTCAGCACTGGAGTTTGCAGGCTGTTGGGCAGAGCTGGGTCTTGTTGCCGAGATGAAGACCTCTGGGAGACCCCAATCTGATGAGTATTCCCTGAAGTCTGAGGTTCTCTGTTAGTCCAGTGGTTCATACTCGGAGCTCCCACCACAGGAGCTCAGGCTTGACCCCCAGCTTGTGAAACAAATCCCTCAAGCCACGCGGGATGGCAAAAGAAAAAAAAAAAAAAGAGTAAAAAATAAAAAGCAGAAGAGTAACAAAGAGTAAAAAATACAATAAGATTAGAAACTAAAGATATGTTATCAAAATTTAAAAAATAAAAATATAGATGAAATGACAACCAGAAGGTAAAACAGAACCACAAAAGCAAATAAGAGGAGAAAGAAAAAAAGCTGGAAAAGGCCTTGGCTGTGGGGGGCGGGGCTTAGGCAGGGGCGGGGTTTAAGTGGTAGACTTGGCCTATGCTTAGGACACACAGGGCTGGAAAAGTTCCTTGGGGGATGAGGTGGGGTAGAGCTTAGGCTCAGTGATTTCCACAGAATGGAGAAAATAACTACCGAGGAGCAGAATAAAGAAAAAAGAATGAAAAGAATTGAAGAAAATCTTTGGAGTGGCCCAGAAGTGTCTCTGGCTTTGGAGAGCAGAGGACCAGGTTTGGGACCTCAGCAGGCTCCCTGCACCTGAGTGGGCAGAGAAAATTCTAGGAGCATTCCACCCTCCTTCAATTCCAGAGGGTCCTTCCTCATTGTCCTCTCTTCTTCTCCCCCCCTTCTATGCCCCTAGGACCCACACGGCTGGAGAGGCCCTGGAAGGCAGGGGACCACACCCAGAATCCCAACAGGATTCCCAGGGCTGAACAGGTGGGGGAAATCCTCTCTCCGCCTTCCCTGATCCTCCAGTCCTAGAGGATCCCCTCCCCACCATCTGCCTCTCCTCCTTTCCCCCCCTCCTCCCTCCCTCCCATGACTCTAGGACCCAAGTGGCTGGAGGCTGCCCTGGATAATGGAGGACCAGGCTCGGGATCCCAGCAGGCTTCCCGGGGCCTGAGTGGGTGGGGAAAATGCCTACCATGTGATTATACTTTTAAATAGATTGGTCAAGAATGGCTCATTGAATTGGTAGCATTAAAACAAACACTTTAGAGACACAAAGTTAGGAATAATGATATCTGGAAGACAATCTTTCCAAGTAGAGCTGACAACCAATGCAAAGCATATGAGGCATATTTTTAGGAAGCAAGGAAACTGAAGGGTCTGGAGCAGAGTAAAAGTAAGGGAAAGTTGATGTTGGAGAGGCACTAAATGTGTGTGTGTGGCGGGGGTAGAGTCAAGGACGATAGGCTGTATAAGGCGTTGTCCTTTTTAAGGGTTTGGCTTTGATGGTTAGTGAAATGGGGAAACATTGTAGAATTTCAAAATTAAAGGTAGAATGATTTATCTTGGACTTTTAAAGGATGCTGTGTTGAGAATAGACTGTAAGTACACAAGGATAGAAGGGCTCATAAGAGATGGTAGCTGAATCTAGATGAGAGATGCTAAAGGCTCAAATTCAGGCAGCAATAAGAGAGATGGTACAGAGGGTTTGATTTTGGATATTTGGAGATAGAGTCTATAGGATACCTTAATGTAGGGTGAGAGATAAAGAGAGGAGCAGAGGATGACTCAAGGGGTTTTGCCCTGAGCAACTGAAGGGATGGATTCACCATTTACTGAAATGGGAAGGCCCATTTCCACACAAGAAAGAAGGGGATCAAGAATTCAACTGTAGACATACTAAGTTTGAAATGCCTATCAAGTATCCATATGGAATGTCAACAAAACAGTGGGAAATATGGTTCTAGATGCCAACAGAGAGGGCTGAGGTAGAATTACAAAGTTGAGAGAAATTGGAATTTTCATGGCATTTAAACCATGAGATGGGATGAAATTACAAAGAAGGTTCCTATAAATAGAGAAAAGAAAAGAACCAATCAGGGACTGGGCCCTGGGGAACCTGAACATCAAGGTTGAGAAGGAAAGGAAGAATCAGCAAAATGAGGCCAATTTGGAAATAAACTATTTTGAAATGAATGTTGCAGGAAAGTCAGTCAACCAAGCAGGGAATTCATGTTGAATACATACTAGACTCCAAGGCACTGTGCTGTGGTGTATGCAGCAGAACCAGAAATGCTCTTGCCCTCTAGGGATTTACAATCAAGTGGGAAATAAGATTGACAGATGTACAAAGAGACAAGTAGATACACATACCAGAAATGTTATTAGTAGTGAAAAAAATCAACATGAATCATTAGCAGAATGTGTAGTAGTTTCTAGAATGTCAGAATATCAGCTCTCTCAAAGGAAGTAGAATTTGATGTGGTTCCTGGAGGAAGAGTTTGATCCTCAAATGGAGAGGACATTCCAAACAATAGGGAAAGCATGAGTGAAGAAGGAGGTGTGAAAGACCACGACAGCTTGGGGGCTGCAAAAGAGGGGTCAGTAGTTTAGAAAAGCAGGTGAAAGCTTCGAACAGACAGTACAGTTGTAAAGACTTGATCATGGAGGTAAAGTGGACCTGGGGAGGCTGTTTGAGCTTAGCCGTTACTAATGAAAACAGGATGTTTGAAGATAAAATTGATTGTTCCCCAGGGATCCAATGTCCTGCATCTCCTGTGTAACGTTTTATTTTTAACTTAATCATTCAACTGCTCTGAATTGTTGCCCTAATTTCTCATGTATCTTCCTCTTGCACCTCTTCTTTGATAATAGTATGACCAACAGGGCTGAGCAGGACTTGGATATCACTTATGGGGAAGTAAATTCACAAAGACTTTGGTAACATTTTCCAGGAGATTTTTACCCAAATCCCCCCAATTTAAATTGCACAGAATAAAAGGAATAAAACTTTCCACAATAAATCAGTTCAATTCAACTTTCACTTATTAAGCATCTACTGTAACCCTAGAGCTTTACTCTATTCATGTGTCATAAAAATGAATAATGCATAGTCTCAGCCTTGATTTTTCACTGTCAATATTCTGGAAAACAATGCTTTCAGTATGCTGTGGTATAGGATGAGACAGAAGTATGCGCAGCTAAAAATGTGAACCCAGAGGAACATGAAATTTACTCTGGGGAAATCTTCCTGGTAAAGGT